>NW_026901969.1:0-4800000 GCF_033783945.1 Neopsephotus bourkii
CAAGATCTTTCTGGTGTATAAATATCAGGTTTCAAGCATTTTCAGAGTAATTAGAGGTGACTCAGACAAGGTCAGTGAGAAAGGAAATTTGGAAGCAACCTGTATAGCCTGAGAGGACTGGGTTTTTTAAGGCTGGAGAGGAAATGTAGGATAATGATTTCAGGGAGGAAATCAGAACAAGGAACATAAAAAATTTCAAATATATGAAATGCTATAACAAGGAGGACAGTAATGAGTAATATCCCACAGTTGTAGAGCACAGGAATAAAAAAAAAAAAAAAAAAAGAAAAAAGAAAGGAAGTTTGAATTTACTTCAGTAGTTAATAAGATAAGATTTAGATTTAGATTGCTAATTGCAAGGATTGTCCAACAGGCAAACAGGCCACTTTGGGAAGCTGTTGAATCTATGTGCTGAGTTTTTTAGATTAACATACAAGCCAAATATCTGTCAGGGGTTGTTCAGTTTTACTTGACCTTGACTCAAAGCTGGGAAGTAGAATAGCTTAATCTATGATCCTTAAATATTTGAATTTTCAGGATGGGACCCATGCAGACTTCTAAAAGCCAGAGAGGATAGGGGAGGTGGGGGGGGTAGCTAATTTTATTTGTGTAGTTCACAGAGGAGCCATTTACAAGTCATGATGAAAAAGAACCTCTTTAAAAATACATGAAGGGCAAATATGTTTTCTTCATCAGCCTCAACAATTTGTTGCATGTTCTAATTTTCTTTCAGCTGTAGTTTCCAGAGTCCCGTTGGTTTTGTGGTGTTGGAGGACTCTTAGGTGGGTCTGTTACCCAGAGCAACATGGCAGTGTTAATTCAGTTGTGCTCTGGGAAAATGAAAGCAGGCTGCATGTGTATTTGCATCTCTGCCAATAAATGCATGAATGCTGCAAGTGCAGGAATTTTTTTTCACATTAATCAGTTTGATTCCCTTATTAGTATACTTTTATTTTCTTGTGCACTACCTGCCTTCTGTCTGCTTGATAAGAAGGATAATGGGTCTATTTGTCATGTTTCATATTGAACTCTGCTTAAATTGGTCTGCTTTATTGCATGAATTCATTTTAAAGTTCACAGATGAGATATCCAATAATATGCAACTTCAGAAACCAGCTGTTTTTCATGCTATTTCAGTCAAAATATTATTTTTGTCTCTCTAAAACACAGGAAGCATTCTTATTTTATATTTTAGGATTTATGGAACGTAGCTTGCTTTATAGTCCTTGATAAAATTTTCCCTCACTCTGTATTAATGCTGTAAGATCCATGAAAAATTTTTAGGTATGCCTCAGCATAGTCAAGTTTGGATTCATCTTTCCTAAATCTACTGCGTAAAAGTTAAGCTTCTAGTCTGAGATGGTCATCTATGGTCACTGGGAAAACAAACACCTTGAGCTGGTGATTCAGTATTTTCTTTAAAGTAAAGGGAAACCCAGAAGTATGTGATTCCTGAGTAGTGTTACAC
The DNA here is from genome assembly GCF_033783945.1 of Neopsephotus bourkii. Taxonomy (NCBI): domain Eukaryota; kingdom Metazoa; phylum Chordata; class Aves; order Psittaciformes; family Psittacidae; genus Neopsephotus; species Neopsephotus bourkii. The sequence goes on from NW_026901969.1 coordinate 1,469, forward strand.
TCTGGCTAGTCCCCAGCTTGGATGAATGAAGGGCCAAGACACTGGTTAATGATACGAACCTTTGCAACTCAATCTGAGTGCTGTTGTAGTCTTTCTAAGGGCCCATATAACATACTTTCCTACATGTAACTGCGAAAAACTACCCTGTTAGAAGATTTCTCACTCAAAGACAAATTTTATGGTGGGGGCTGATTTCCCTCATTTCAGGTGGGGCTTTTCGTGTGCTGAAGTGCTCCCACAGGAGTGAGAATCAGACAGGTTTAAAGGTGGACCCTAGATTAGAATTCCTAAATGAAGCATGTTTTCTACCCACACAGAATAGAAGACATTGCACTGAAACTCAAGAGCTGGAAAGTTTCTTCAAACTAGCTTGAGGAAATATCATACAGAGTCTAAATGTTGAACATAGAACATCACAGTGAGCATCTCCACCCACTTGTTCAGAATTCTGAATCCTTCCCTGAGGGCAGACACTGCACACCAGAGAGGATTTTTCTGTACTAGATCCATATGGTGGGAAGACTTGCCCAGAAATAGAGACTTAACCTTTGAATCCTATGTAACCCTAAGGAAACTTGAGTCCACTGTTCCTATTCTTCAAGAAAAGGGTCTATCCTTCAATTCTCTGCTTAAATGGGATCAAATCCTATTGCTATTCATGTACTTACCAGTGATTTTTTAAGATAATCACTACAAATCTGCCATGCTATTTTTACAGTATTTGATAAATCGATTCCCAATTTATTTAACTAATGATTTAATTGGGAAAGTATAACTGGCATACATAATATGAGTTTTGGATGAAATGGACTATATATCAAAATGAGTAACTCATGGTTTTTTTCTTTTTTCCAGGAAAATTGTAGCAGGAATCAGGAAACTTGCTCAAAGAAGGCTTTATCCAAACTAAACATGATAAACAGAATAGCATATCGATTTTATTTCCTTTTATTTTGTTATTTGCTTTAAATTTGAGTAAATATGTACATCAAGTTGGGAAGTATTTAAAGATAACATTGTGCTGCATATCTCTAAATAGGGTCATATATTTACTACTATACTGTCATTTATTTTAAATCCCTACATATACAGTGCAGCTTTACTGACTATAATGCAGAAGAGTCAAAGCCACCAATTTCTATTTTCATTCATGACTTTTAATGAATGAGAACAACTGTCTGAAACTTGCAGGTTCATAACCCAGCTTGGTAAACCCCATATTCTGTTTGCATGTGTGTGTAAGACAGTGAGCGATGTACAGTGTGACACAATGTTGAGACAGGAAACTTGAGATATTATTATCTTAATTTATAAATTATAAATCCCGTTTTCCACATCTCCAGTCCCACAAGCGTTCCCTTCAGCTGTGAAACCTAAAACAATAAATTTGAATAAACAACCCTGAAAACACTTTGGCTATGTTTCCTACTAATATTATTAGACTTCTAATTTTATGCCTAGTTTCATAACTGATGTTGGTAATTTTTAAAAATAATAGAAATTTTCCTTTTGCACAGAGGTCTAAAACTATTCCAATGCCGTTATATATTCCAATGCAGAATTTTGTAGATAAACAGCTCCTCTCCATGAGCTTTAGCACACTTGGAACCAAGGCACTTCTCCACTGGAAGTGAGATAGCAGTGATTAGGGCAGTATTCAACTAACCACCATGATGGGAGGCAGGATATATTAGGCTGCACTCACATCATGGTGATGTCTGTAGACTAGTTTGAAGTAGAGATGGCTTGAGGGCAAATCTGTCTGAATAAGAAATGAAGGCATAACTTTCGGTCTGCCCAAATGAACTTTGAAAGCTTAGCAGAAGATCAAAATCTGTAAGAGGCATTTACTGCCCTGGTTCCTTATTCTTTCTCTTCCAGAAGATGAAAAAGGGAGAGGGAAACTGGGGAGAGGGGAACTGGTAACAAGAAGCAGTCACCTATTCCATATTTTTCCTTGGGGTTTCCAAACGGAAAACTATTTTGCTTTCAGTTCATCCAAAGTAACGTCTTGCCCATCAGCTGCTAACTTGTTTTTTATAATTCTTTTCATTTTGATGTCTCCAGTACTATTTTTCTGGAGTTTTAACATCCTATGATCTCCAAATTCCTTTAGGACTAATCCATTTAATTAAGATTAAAAAGTCAAGTATGACAGCACCTAATTGCTGCAATTGAGTGGAGGTGACCTCTATATAAAGCTTATAGAAGTAGCTGTAATGTTGGTGCCATGACAGTAACTGATTAAAAGAGATATCATTACATGGAAATACTACTCATTTTAATAATGCCAGTCTCAGGAATATGATTTACAATAGATTCCATCTGGTTTGGTTATCTCTCTTCTGCCTCAGAATGACTTTATAATTAGCATTTAATTTATTTTGCTCTATAATTTCAATCCTGAAATAAACTAGGTGGCTTCATAAAAGTTTAAAGACAATATATAGTCTTAGACTTTCATTTTAGGAGATTCATGTAGGAAGTCAAGGATTGACTTCATTTAATCGTACATTCTGATACTTGATTTAACAGATCAAATAGATTAAATGGATATGAACTAAGGATAGTGGATTAAATCAAAATATGCAAAATAGTCATTTAGATAAAGTAAATCCTAAAGGGCTTTTTAATCACTGAAAAATTCCTGAATTTTATTTATTCTACATTGGTAATACAGGACATTTACTAGCAATACAAAAATAAAATATGAGAAGCAGAATGAATTTATGCCTCTAAAAAGTAAAATAGAGACTGAATGTAAAAAGTAAAATAAAGACTGGGATACTCACTTTACCTTTACTGATGGTGGTATTGAAGAATTTGACTCATTATGCATCCTTTATGCAGAGAATTCTAGGATAATTTATCCCACAAATAAAACCTTGCCAGAAGTCAAAATCCTATGGATATAGAAAAGAAAGTATTTTTTATCATCTTCAGCATGAACAATCATCTAAATGAATTTGAATTAATATACTGTCTTCAATTATATGTTTATATGCATTGTTCCCCCATGTTACTATTCAAATGTAACAGGATGAATGCTTTTAAACAAAGTCTTTTCTAATTATGAGGCAAAAGACCAAAGTCAGCTGATTATTGACTCTAAAACAAGAGGAAATGTATCATAAGCATTAAAGTATTTGGAGGTAAAAAAATAATGCTTTCCATCAATCTTGTGTGGTCAGTACAATTGGGCAGGATCTAATAAATGGATAGCTATAATTTGTACTTACAACACTTCTAACATTAAAAATAGTTTCTACAGAACATCATAGAAACTACTTGTAGCTTTTTGAGCTAGATCCCTAAGAGAAATCCTTCATCTTATGAGATACATTTCTCAAAAAAAGACATATATGTATATTTTAGTTAGAATTATGCAGAAATTAAGTTTCTTTAATTCCTACACAGTTACATTTGTAAAGGCTGGTGATGGTGAATCAACAGCACTGATCCAAACTGTTTACAATGACAAGAGATGTAGACTGGCACCAGCAAGAATGAACTACAATGATTTTAAAATAAACTTGACATAAGACTCGAAGAAAGTACCTCTTATCTGTTAATAATTATGCTGCAATTTTGCACTCATGCTGAAAACTAAAGTGCTTCTGAATCAGATTTCTTAGCATATAAGTTTACATACAACTGTTGCTAGGCAAACCTCAGTAGCAGCTGTTACTGGTGGATGAAAGTTTCTAGCTCACAGTAAAAAAGGGGAAGCCAAGAAAAATCATAGGAGACGACACTTCTTAAGTTCTAGTGTGAAGGATAGTGATATTTACAGTAGCAGTTGTAATGCTAAAATAAAACTCTGACACATTTAATAATGTTCTATAATAAAACACAAGTAAGCAAACCTTGCTTTTAGCTGGAGGTAACTTTTTTCATTTTGAAGAAATCTGGACAAAAAGATTCATAATGTAAGTTGCTTGTAACATACTTTCAGTGCAGTTGTGCCTTTTGGTTTATTGATATTTGATAATGGACCATGCCAAAAGACCAAACTCAAATAGCAGATGTACATCATTTTTTTTCAAATAGCAAAATATATGCATTCAAGCCAATACTATCAGTGCTCCATAGCTGACCTTAATTTATAACTACAACAACAATAAAAGAAAGAGTTTGGTCTCTTTCTAACTTTCTGGGTGTTTGCATTTCTGACAGTCATAACCATTATTATTATTATTATTATTATACCTGTAAGGTATAATAGCTTATTCTCTGAGGATGTCCTCTGACAACTTTAAATACAACTCTGATTTTATTTTAGTCAAATTATCAATAGCATCTCTTAAAATATTGGGTCCAAAAATAATTCAAAATTAATCTGGCAGATCACCAATGAGCCATAGACAGGGAGAAAAGATTCCTGTATTTTGGTGTATAGGCAAAAAATGGGTTAGTTCAGCAAGGATTTCATCACACAGCACAATAGTATAATAATGAATGATCCTAAACACAAAGCAATACAGTGAAAATAAATGAAACTGTAATGTATTGACCTCCTCCTAATCCTGTAACAAAAATGTTTTTTCCTTTGATCTATCCGTAAGTAATCTTGAAAGGGTAACAATGAACTGTATAACCTTTCACATACATAAATGTAATCATATATACAAATATACATACCACACAAATAAAAACTCTTCTAAAATCCCAACCAGCATTTAGCTACATCTTCTCATATAAAAATAACCCAAATTCAGTGGTGTCAGAGAAGAAAAAAAGAGGAAAATCCAAAAATTAAACATGCAAATGATTGCACTTTTTCTTCTTTTCCAGTGGTTGTTGTTTGTTTTCCTTTAATCTGCAAAAGCATTTTCTTGTAGAGTACATTTTTAATAATGGACTAAAACATCTGTTTGCCTGAGATGACAGAGGTATTGTTTAGAGCAAAGGTTTACTTGAAATGATAAAGTAGAACTCACTCCTTCACAGCTTCATCATTGGGATTTTTGTATCTAGCTAGTACACAATAAGAGTCAACTCCAGGTTTTAATGAAATAAAGGTGTAAGTAAGAATAGAAGTGGGTGAATTATTATGCATAAAAATGCACTAAGCCAGGAAAACTACTAAAACTGAAACGCCTCTTTGAACACGCACTGAATAATTCATTATTCTGTGGTTTAAGTACATATTAACTAAACAGTTTATTTCAGATAAGGTAAAATGGAAGGTTATGCTAAAAAAAAAAGCAAAATATTCTGAGGGAACTACAGGTGGGAAAGATGAAGCTCTCAAATTTGTATAGGGAGTACTTTCGGTACATTTATGTCCCTTCCTTTTTTTTGAGTCCTTCACAATGCTGTAGCTACTAGCTGCTGAGTCAGCCTAATGCTTCCTACCATAGCCCACACAGGGCTTTACTGTTGTTTGTATGGGTCTCCAGCTTTATCTATGTCCTCTACAGTATTCCCATTTCAATAAATTATAATCAGTCCTGTTGACTAGATAAAATGATACGGTAGCTGGTTGTGCGTTAGATCTGTGGTGTTTAAATAGTCAAAGCACATGCTTAAAAGCCAGCCATATACTGCCAAATAGAATGGAGGCTGACACTCCTCCTGTCTTTCCCTCTGTAAGAATGCTAATTAGGTAGATTTCTTTTTCCTCAGTATGCTTGGTCAGTTCTGCAGAACTGTCAGTGTTCTGGTTTCTGGAACATAGTATCTTTGAGACTCTTCCCTTTGTATCAAGTTAAGTTGGAATTAATTATCTGCTTCAAAAATTGTTTGGTAGTGACACTGACACACCTACACATTTGCACAGTGAAAACAGGTTAGGAAACCAGGCTTAAAAAATAGGCTATGTGTGAAAACTTACCTAGAAAGTAAAAATAGGAAGAACCCATCAAATAATTTTTTTTATTGCAACTTCCATGAGGGAACAAATGGAATTTGTATCTGTTCTCTCGAACTGAAGCTTAAGAAGTTTTTCATTTGGGTGGGCAGGAGATAGAAGGTTAAGACATAAAATTAATGAATTCTGCCAGCAAAGGAGTATTTTTAAACTGCATTTCCATCCAGAAGTTCAGCACAAAAACTGCATTAAGCAAGCTAAAAAGCAAGGGACATTTAAATACTTCCATAATGCATTACAAAAATTAGTAAAGCTTACAGAATGCAAAAAAAATCAATCTTAACAAAATATATTAATAATATATAAGAATATCAACTATGTAGAAATTTCTAATTACTTATTAATAATAACAAATACAAATGTTTCTAAATATGCCTATATCATACAAAAATGTGTATTGTCATGGCTTGTGACCATTAAGTCATCAGCAGAAGGTCTTATTTCCTGTGAATTGTAATAGTAGACTTTGAGTACATAGGATATACATGGTAGTTTGCTGTTAATAATACAAAGGATATACCTTGTCCACAATTTCATAAATTGCCTGTTTGGAATGAATGGTTTGACTGCCTTGCCTATTGGAAAATATTTCTAAGAGTTAAAAGACCATTTTTTTAAATCAGCTTTCTTTTCATACAGTACTTCACTTTTTCTTTGCAAACCAAATTATTATCAATTTCTTGGCCATTATATGAAGTTACTTGTCTTAAAAGTTTTGGATATCTTTAAAGGATAAATCTTTGTCATTGGATTTACTTAATAGGAAGAAGTAAATCTTTGATGTCAAGCTCCATAGGAATGTTCTTCCATACATCTCAAAGCTACAGCTAATGCACTCAATCCCACAGAAGCTGGGAAACTTCATCTGCAATACATTGTAACGCAGAGAAAGTGTAGATTCAAATAATCTTTAGTAAACACTAAAAAGATTTTAGGCAATTAAAAAAATAAATAAACACTGCAATCCTGAAAAGCCTTTCATTATGGCTACTAAATTCTTGACAGCTTTATAGGCTGCTGGCACCAACATTTTGCACCCTTATATTCTCTAGGTACACAAATATAAAAGTCTAAATTTAGACAGACGCTCCTTTTTAAGAAGTCTGATAACCCGTTTCTCACTTACTTCTATCGATGACCAACTATATGCAGAATTGCAACAAAGCATCACATAAAAGTGGCAGCAGCCCCTGATTTAGCAGGCATTGTAGGACACACCTCACCCACTGTATTTCTACACAGAAATTGACAGTAACAGTTCTAGGCTCTTTCATTCAAAGACCTGGTTTCAAAGAGGACATCAGTAGTATTATATACATTTAGTATCATATCTGGCTTAGATCAACCACTTTGGAAATACTAAACCTGAATTCCATCCACTTTACTAAATGTAGAAATTTAAGTCTAGAACTCACCCATTTGGGAAGTGTGCACTAGCCACCCAGGCACAGGATGAAAAGAGAGGGTTTTTTTGAAGGAGACTGGGTAGTTTGGGGGATCCTTCATTATTTTTACTGAAACATTAATTTCTTCAGCTCAGAAAAGTTTACTATTTTGGAATAAAAAAGAGCAACCTGAGGCCAGACTGTAGACCAGCGGTTAGGGCACATTGGCTGTGTCTAGGACACTACTTTCATTGCAAGGCTTGACTTTTGCTGCAGTTGACAGAACACTGGTGAGGTTAAAAAGTTTAATTAGTTTGATAATCCATTGAGTATTAATGTACCCTTTTACTTTAGCTTATGCAATTGCATTAATTAAAGCCACATTTATACTGGCCTAACCACCTAACTGTCCAACTGAATTATGAAAAGTGTAAGTACGGATATTCTTCAGTGTAACAATGAACATGGCTCATTTTCTTGTGGCAGTCAGTACTTAGATAATCTTTTGCTGGGAAATCAGGAGCTTCAATTCTGTAAAAAGTTTAACATATGCCCAGATTTTAACTTTTACTCAAGTTCGTCTTCATTCACTAAATAGCTTTGGCATATGATTAAAATTGAGGTCATATTAAAATCCTACTCTTCTACTAGAAAGTTAAGCACATATATAATACTGCTCTGAATACGAGTACCTGTTTTTTGTAGCTGTAGCAGCACATTGTTGTACTGGGTCTGGCTGAGCTGGAGTTAATTTTCCCCCTAGCAGCCCTTATGGTGCTGTGCTTTGTACTGGTACCTAAAAAGGTATTGATAACACACCAGTGTTTTGGCGACTGCTGAGCAGTGCTTGAACAACATGAAGGCTGTCTCTCCAACAAGCCGCCTCAGCAGGAGGCTGGAGGTGGGCAAGACCTTGGGAGGGGACACAGTCAGGACAGCTGACCCCAACTGACCAAAGGGATATTCCAAACCACAAGATGTCTGCACAGCAATAGACGCTAGGAGAAGGGGGATGCTCTTGGTTTTACCACCACTTCCCATTACCTTTGATATTGTATCTCAAATCAGAAGCTCTCTAATAGATATACCATCTCCTCCATATATTGCTGTTCTTGACATGTCTACCTAAGTGATCTGAAGGCTTATTGGACACATGAAACTGAATAAAAAACAGTGACTCCCATGTGCAGGGGTGCTGTACATACAAGAAGGTTACTTGTCAGTCTCAGTAGCATAATCCTAAATATAGTGCAAGATATTATGATGTTATAAATCAGATAGTTCTTTGTGACTTTTTTTACTGAACAACTTATTTATAATAAAAACATTTAATAATTTACTTTGGAAAGGACTGCAGGAGATTATCTAGACGAAACTCCTCCTCAAAACAGGGTCAGCTCCAAATACATGTTGCAATAAAGATATTATTACAACATTTGTCTTCCAAAGCAATTACTGTATGTGCTGAAGCCCTATTTCCTGGAAGCGGCTGAACATCACCTGCTGATTGGAAGTAGAGAAGTAGGGGGATTTTAACTTCCCTGATGTTTGCTGGAAGGACTACTCAGCAACCCAGCCGCAGTCCAGGAGGTTCCTCCAGTGTATAGATGATAACTTCCTCATGCAAATGGTGGATGAGCCAACCAGGAGGGGAGCGCTGCTGGATCTCATCCTCACTAACAAGGAGGGTCTGGTTGAAGGAGTGAAGGTTGAGGGCTGCCTTGGTTGCAGCGACCACGAGATGGTGGAATTCAGGATCTTGTGTGGTAGGGTCAGTAGAATAGCAAGTAGAATCGCAACCCTGGACTTTAGCAGGGCAAACTTTGGCCTCTTCAAGCAATTGCTAGGGGAAATCCCGTGGGCTAGGCTGCTTGAAGGTAAAGGGGCCCAAGATAGTTGGTTGACGTTCAAGGACTGCTTTTTCCAAGCTCAAGATCGGAGCATCCCGACACGTAGGAAGTCAAGGAAGAGGGTCAGGAGACCTGCGTGGCTAAATAAGGAATTGCTGGGTATGCTCAAGTGGAAGAGGAGAGTTTACAGGTCATGGAAGGAAGGGCTGGCCACTTGGGAAGAATATAAGGCTGCTGCTAGAGGATGTAGGAAAGCTGCTAGGATGACTAAGGCCTCCTTGGAATTAAAGCTGGCGAGAGGGGTCAAGGACAGCAGAAAGAGCTTTTTCAAATACATGGCAGATAAAACTAACACCAGAGGCAATGTAGGCCCGCTGATGAATGGGACGGGTGCCCTGGTGACCGAAGATACAGAGATGGCAGAGTTACTGACTGACTTCTTTGTCTCTGTCTATTCTGCCGGAGGCAGTCCTGAAGAGCCCTGTACCGCTGAGACCTCGGATGAAGATAGGTCAACGGAGCGGTCTGCCTTAGTCGATGAGGAATGGGTTAAAGACCAGTTGAGCAATCTGGACATCCATAAATCCATGGGTCCAGATGGGATGCACCCGCGGGTGCTGAGGGAACTGGCTGAGGTCATTGCTAGACCGCTCTCCATCATCTTTACCAAGTCTTGGGAAACGGGAGAGGTGCCTGAGGACTGGAGGAAAGCAAATGTCACTCCTGTCTTCAAAAAGGGCAAGAAGGAGGACCCGGGTAACTATAGACCGGTTAGCCTCACCTCCATTCCTGGGAAAGTGATGGAACACCTTATCCTTGGTGCCATCTTAAGGCATATCAAGGATAAGAGGGTTATGAGGGGCAGTCAACATGGCTTCACCAAGGGGAAGTCATGCTTGACCAATCTCGTAGCCTTTTATGAGGAAATAACACGGTGGATGGATGATGGCAGAGCGGTGGATGTGGTCTACCTTGACTTCAGCAAAGCGTTTGACACGGTCTCCCACAGCATCCTTGCGGCTAAATTGAGGAAGTGTGGTCTGGATGATTGGGTAGTGAGGTGGACTGTGAACTGGCTGAAGGAGAGAAGCCAGAGAGTTGTAGTCTATGGGGCGGAGTCTAGTTGGAGGCCTGTAACTAGTGGAGTGCCTCAAGGGTCGGTTTTGGGACCAGTATTATTTAATATATTCATCAATGATTTAGATGAGGGAATTGAGTGTACTATCAGCAAGTTTGCTGATGACACTAAGCTGGGAGGAGTGGCCGACACGCCAGAAGGCTGTGCTGCCATCCAGAGAGACCTGGACAGGCTGGAGAGTTGGGCGGGGAATAACTTGATGAAATATAACAAGGGAAAGTGTAGAGTCCTGCATCTGGGCAGGAACAACCCCAGGTTCCAGTATAGGTTGGGGAATGACCTGTTAGAGAGCAGTGTAGGGGAGAGGGACCTGGGGGTCCTGGTGAACGACAGGGTGACCATGAGCCGACACTGTGCCCTTGTGGCCAAGAAGGCCAATGGCATCCTGGGGTGTATTAGAAGGGGGGTGGTTAGTAGGTCGAGAGAGGTCCTCCTTCCCCTCTACTCTGCCCTGGTGAGACCTCATCTGGAATATTGTGTCCAGTTCTGGGCTCCTCAGTTTAAGAAGGACAGGGACCTGCTGGAGAGAGTCCAGCGCAGGGCAACTAAGATGATTAAGGGAGTGGAGCATCTCCCTTATGAGGAAAGACTGAGGGAGCTGGGTCTCTATAGTTTGGAGAAGAGGAGATTGAGGGGTGACCTTATTAGTGTATATAAATATATAAAGGGGGAGTGTCACGAGGATGGATCCAGGCTCTTCTCAGTGGCAAACAATGAAAGGACAAGGGGAAATGGGTACAAATTGGAACACAAGAGGTTCCACTTAAACCTGAGAAGAAACTTCTTCTCAGTGAGGGTGACGGAACACTGGAACAGGCTGCCCAGGGAGGTTGTGGAATCTCCTTCTTTGGAGATATTCAAAACCCGCCTGGACACGTTCCTGTGTAACCTTATCTAGGTGTTCCTGCTCTGGCAGGGGGATTGGACTAGATGATCTTTTGAGGTCCCTTCCAATCTCTAACATACTGTGATACTGTGATACTGTAATAAATATTTTCTTTTCCTTTGCTTCTATATGTGGCCTTTTGTTTTATTAAACTGCCTTTATTTTGACCCATGAACTTTATTCCATCGTATTTTCTGCCTGCCCCATATTGCTGAGGAGCAGAGTGATAGGTTAAACTATCATTCATACAGACCTCGGAATACATCTGGATCTTATTTTTAACTTTGAGCAGGGGTTACCTGATCCCAGAATATAATGCATTACATATGGACAGCATTCACCTACCGTAAACTCATGAAAGCAGAGAACCATGTGCTGTTATGGCACACAATGAGAAAGGACATCCAGACAAGGTTAACCCACCACAAATTTTAAAGCTGATATATACTTCCCAGATCCATACTAATGTTAAACAACTATAAGAAGAATGTCACGCAATATTGAAAGTAATTACTTTGCTTTTAGTTTTACACTTTTGCTTCTTTGGCACTCTAATTCAGACACCATTAGTAAGCATTGAAACCAATTCAACCCCACAAGGCCAAAAATAAATATATTTGTACTTGTGATAAACTTCTTCCAGTCTTATAAAGAAAAATTTGCTGTAGAAATTATCATGCTTAATTATGTGGCTTAATTATTACAATAAATCTGAAACCATGCAAACTAGTCTTGGCATTTTATTGAAATATTTATCTAAACATATTTTTCCCAATTAATTTAATATCTGTGAAGTTAAGAATAAATACTTGCTTTGACTGAAGTCATATGAGAAACAATAATGTGCTTTTAGAAGGATGAGAAGCTTCACCAAGTATAACTTCAACAAATGATTCTCTAAATCTTTCTCTTTTAGTACTTCATTGTGTACTATAACTAATATTCTACTAACCAAGAATACTGAAAGAGAACTGTAATTCAGAGAAGTTGCATAACCTGCAATTCACTAAAATATAAGCAACATATCCTATAGTTAAATGAAAACAAGATCTAGAGTGAACCAGATATTTCTAACAGAAAAAAAAGTTAGACGTGCTTAGTATTTCAACAAAAGCGCCATAGAAATCTCTTTTAAATACATAATGTAGGGGGAAAAAAGAGATAAAATCAATTTCTAGGGTGGGTAAGATCATACTGCATCTGCTAGGTAATGCTACGTAATACTGAAATAATTGAACGTATTGCATTTGGAGGATCTTTTTTTTCTTCCAGATTATTCATTCTGTAGGAGTGCTTAATCCAAGGAGCTTGTCTTCTGTGCCAACCTATACTCAGAACTGTGGGAGATAAAATACAATTATGTATGCATTTTGAAGAGCAACGGACAATAGAGACACTGAGCTACTTCAGGCTATAAACATTCTTAACACGCTAGAATGGAGTGCAATATGTTTTTCATTATCCTACCTAGAAAAAGACTGGTAGCTGGGGAATTTCATTTGACTGACAAGGCAATCTACACAGATGAGACAGGAGATGAAACAAAATTACAGAATGACAAAGTAAAGTGGCTAAGTTTATATAGGTAGACAATACCATAATAAGGAATAAGACCAATGACTCCAGTTGATTTCCTCAAAATTATGCTGGGTTTTTTTTTATTTATTTTGTAATGAAATATGAAGGGAAGGGGCAGGCTATATCATAAACTCTCAGAAAGACTGTGTGGGATTTGCTTCTTTGTTTGGAAATGCTTAATTCCAGCCATGGCCTTTGCTTTACAATGTTGAGGAAGATAGAAGAAAACCTGCCACACTTATGGGAATGCTTGTATCATACATACTCAACGGCATGTAAAAAAAGACACTTCAAGTAAACTTTGAGGAAGGTTTTTAGTTCACAGTCTATAATGTCGCATTTAATTAATAGGGGAAATTGAATTGATGTCATTAAGTTCTTTGGGCCATTATATTCAGATGGGCAGGAAAACGACATACGAGTACTTTTCTATTTCTCATGAGCTGAAAGTGAATGACAAGGCAGTTTTACTGTGACCTGAAGTAGAAATTGTGCAGGCATAAACATCACTAATTCTCTATGCTGGAAAGCTTAATGTATTTTTATTCATTTTACATAAAAAGTATTTTAGTGAAGAGAGTCCTGGAAGGTCTCATGTAAGCTCTGAGTGCACTAAGACAGTCTGAATGGATGTCTCAAAAATTTATTGCCCTTCTAGCAATATAAGTTTGAATTATCATAACTAACCTCAATGTAAGTAACTATGTCACTACAGCTATTGGTTCAGAACAAAAATGTTCACCATGATGCAACACAGATTGAACAGAAAACAAGTGACGTTATTACTAAATGCCACTCTTTCTGGAGGGAGAACCCTGCTGGTAAATTGGGATTTTCTTAATTTAAAATATGGATTTCTCATTAAATTTGCAAGTAAAATATTTGGGGGGAAAAAAAGAAAAAGATAAGCTTGCCAATATGTTTAGAGCATTTTCTTTCTAAAATGGATCAAGGTTATTATATTAAAAACACACGGCAACTAATTTTAGAAAGTAATATATTCAGTAACAGCTGTCTTTTAAACCAGTATTTTTTAATGATGTCAATAGTTGTTTGGATTATGAAATGAGTAAATAATTGGGGGCCTTTGTTATCTGTCTCGTGTTAACTGGAATAATCTCATGTGTAGTTTCTGCATGGTTAGATATCTGTGTACCATGAGCATGAGTGCTTCTTTGTGCTTCTGCTTTGCTTAAGGTATCAGTAATAGTAACATTGCATTTCCTCCTAATTTCTAAAATAATGGTGCTCAGAAAGCAAATGACTGTAATAGCTAATCTTGCGTTCCTGAGTAAGGTGTCATGGGTGTCTGTGAGGGAAATTCAGTTGTTCTGATATCTTTTTTTTTAAGAGTAAATGGAGTTTGCTGCTTGTGTGACTACTGACTTTATCTTCACAAAGATATTAAGTGGGGCCAAGCCCAAGCTCTGTCCTATGATCATCTGCATAATTTAATTATTTGTACATTTACTAGAACTGGCTTAGCCTGGGCCAAGCAGTTTAGTGGCACGATCAGAGGGACAGTGTGGGACTCAGTAAAGTATATGGGTGAAGACAGGCTGTTGGAAGGAAGCCTAATTAGCTAGACTTGAGCTATGCTTCAACGCTTGTTTTCAGCGTTAAGGAAGATTATTTTGCTACTGTAGATGTGTTGCTTGGTTAGAAAGGTCAGATCTGAGCTGTAGTAAGACCAGAGTAAAATACTAATGCCTACTCTGGCTAAAGTTAAGAGGAGGACAAAGGGCCAAAACTGCTTTAAGCTGTCTGTGACTAATGGAAAAGACTTCTGTAGAGCAAGGTCAGAGGAAAACAGTTAGCGATCACCAAAAATACAGCCTGATGTCTCTCGTGGGCTAGAGCTGTGTTAAATATGTGGAAGGCCTGTAATTATGGATATTTTGGATGATAATGGAATCTGGAAAGTCTGTAAACATTTTATAGGCATGCTTAAAGATTGTTAGTTTTGCAATGTGTCTAGCCTTCTGTCGTGCTTTAAGCCCAGCCACACAGCCTCTCTCTCACTCCCCTCCATTCCTCCCCACACTCCAGGAGGGATGGGAAGGATAATCAAAAGAATGTAACTCCCACTGGTTGAGATAAGAGCAGTCCAGTAACTAAGGTATAACACAAATCACTAATGGTACCACCAATAATAATAATGATAAGGAAAATAACAAGGGAAGAGAATACAACCGCTGACTGATACCCAGCCCGACACAACAGTGATCAAACCCCTCCAGGTAACTATCCCCAGTTCTACACCTGGGCATGATGTGATGTGGTATGGAATAATTATTTTGCTAGTCTGGGTCAGATGTCCCGTCTCTGCTTCCTCCCGGCTTCCCCTCCTCCCTGGCAGAGCATGAGACTCAGGAAGTCCTTGGTCAAAGTAAACATGACTTAGCAACAACTAAAAACATGGGTGTTATCAGCGCTGTTCCCAGGCTGAAAGTCAAAAACACAGCACTGCACCAGATACTAAGAAGGAGAAAAAAATGACTGTTACTGCTGAACCCAGGACACCTTGCAGCTATTTTGAGGCACGACTGAAATGTACCTTAAGGAGCTGAAAGACCACCCACTTCTTATTCTAAATTCAAGGATCCTGTCCTCCACTCAAAGTCTGCTGCAGGTTCCTCAATTTTATATCTTGTCTATTCTGGAAGGAACTAGAGCAATGTAGATTAAAGGCAACACAAAACCAGATTTGACTGGTTTAGATATGTGTATTTATGGTTCCAAGAAGGAACCTGCAGGGCTGTAATATACCTTAACAAGTACTTAGAAGACAGACTCATCTATCACCGAAAAGTTTCTCTGGAATAAAGTGAGGCATATCTTTTACTAATTAGATTATCTCCAACATGGTTAAGAAAAAAAAAAAAGAAAAAAAAAAAAAAAACTAAAAACAAAACCCAAATAATATCGCAGGCATTTAACCCACACTGGAAAATGGAGTGGGGGAAATGTGAACTGACAATGTGAAATCCGACTCACACACAAGCATCAATATCACAACTGCAAAAGTACAGTAAGATCGTTAATAGCAAATAGTACTTAGAAAGGACTGCAGTTCTAAATTGTATTAACAGTGAGCATTTCCATTAGTTTTGTGATATCCACCTTGTCCTGAGCAGAGTCTACAGATTAACTGTAGGCATGTTATACATTGGTTTTTGATGTTCAGATGGTAGTTTTCAGGTAGTCACTGACTGCAGAATAGTTTGAGTTCATACATAAATCAATGTACATCAGTGTTAATGGTCACCCTGTTAAAGCTACTCTTCATCAGATAATAGAACTGCTACTAAAGAAGTTACTTTTGCCTTCAGAGAGGAAAAGCTGTTTTGAAAAGTTCAAGTAATTAATACCTCAAATTGCTTATATCAAATATTTTCTCTATAAGTTTAAAAAGTACTTTACTTATTTCAGATACCAATTGTTATGAAAATTCTGCCTTGACCATGATCTAATTTAATTAATTTCTTATTACAATTGATTAATATCGAGAGGAAATAAGCAAGCAGCGCTGGGTGTACTGGGGAGTCTCCTGTCCATCCAAGATGCACACCGAGATTTCTGGGGTACAGTCTCTTATACTCCTTGGTCTTGGGTTTCAGACAGTCCTGTCATCTCCTTCACCCTAATATCGCTGTGGCTCCTTTTCATTGTTCTCCTCCTTTTGCTGGGGTCTTATCTTCAGGTGAAGAAACTTCTTAAAGAGTTACTGAATTCCTTGGTAATACATTAACGGGGGATGTCTATCACAAGCTTAACCACCATCTTAACCCCCTAAATTCCATTTCTTATCTAGTTACTTATTCAATACTTAAGTTTCACCTCATCCTGTAACAGGATGTAAATCTTGATTACCTAACCCCCTTAAGGCATTCAAGCAGTTAAACAAATTACCACTTCAATTAGCAAATCGTTTGAGACATTCAAGTAGTTAAACAAAGTACCCCTTAAAGTAACAAAGCGTTTGATTAAGAAGGATTATTCCTTTGTTTCTTCTTCTCTTTCATCATTGTATTGACAGGAACGTCTATCATAATCTGATCATTCTTATACTACACATGATACAATGATTTCAAGGATTTTCGATTCCACCCAAAGTACAATGATGACAAGGACTCCTAAATTGCTGACACGAATCATTCCTATATATCTCACACCAATATAACACATAATTTCATGTATACTAATGTTGGTGAGTTTCATATGTTCAGGATACATCTTACCCTAGTGTTTTTAGGTGACAGTTTCTGGATTTTTTTTTTTCTTTTTTCAATCAGAAATGTAGAAGTGACAGAAGAATGTCTTCACTGTAAAGGATGTATATTTATTTTAAATATGCATAAGGCCTTGAGGAGATATGCAATGTAATTTCTGTCACTTATTTAATATTTGGACAAATATGGTGAATCCAGCTCTGCTCAAGAGAAGAGAATAAGTTTTAGATTGAAAAGGAAGAATGAGAATATTTTTTGTCAGGCAGTCTACTATGTTTCAGTTAGTCGTGCTGTTAATGGTAGCAATTTATCTCCTGTTAAGTAATCCTATAAATATACCCATGCTCTCAAATTTTTGAGGCTCCTGGTAGAATGGAAGAATGCATTACTTGTGTCATGTGTACAATAAACGTTTCAGAGAGATAGCTAGTTTCTTGGTTTACTTTTCAACACTAGAAAATTAATGATGTCCTGTTAATTTTGCTTGCACTTTCATATGTGGGGTTTTTTTAGTTTCTATCAATTTTTTTCCATGGTTAATGGTGTGTCTGCATTTAGAAATTTAGTGCCAAAAAAGTATATTAACTTAGTGTAATAATAAAAGTTTTTCATAATCAAGACAACTAACTTTAACATGATTAGGCATTATTGGAGAAAAAAAACTTTCTGTGGGATTTTCTTATGTGACTGGTTACGGCTCAGTAGATGTTCATATTATAAAGCATGGTCTGTGTGAGCTTATGCGTTTCACCATTTTGACTTAGTGTGAGCCTGGGCTGAGCTGGCAGATCACCCACCTGTATTTACATGTATCTATACAGGGGGGAGTCAAATAAAAAAATGCTGGAATCTCTCTAGGCCAGGAATTGGTGTGAAACGCAATTAACACCTCATCCACAATGCCAATTATAGACTACATGTCGCCTCAGCTCCAAACCCGTGTGTAAAAGCTGATGAATTGTAAATCCACTTTGAGTGATCCTCTTTAAAGCTGACAGGGACAATCGTTAATCATCAGGTCATCCATCATTAATGGCTGTCTATTATCCCAGCTTCAGGATTACTCTGTGAAGACAACACGGGTGTAGCCAGAGGGCCTTTCAGTCAAGAATGAAAAGATATTTAAAGTGTCATCATTCATATTGCAGTGATGAAGAAACTCTAGGAAGAGAGATAAGTGGGGAAAAAAAATAAGGCTTGCATAACAGACCTGGAGACAACACCAGCTATTTTCTAGGTAGCTCCCCAGTCTATCAATACTCTCTGCTGCCCTGTCCATTAAGACCTGAGGTTATAGACAGAAGGTGCTTAAAATTAAAATTCACTTGCTTGTCATTCAGATTCACAATGCATGCAAGGTTTTGACAAGTGCTGGATACCTCAGCATCTGATCTGATATTCCTGCAGGTAGAGAGATTCACAAATTTTTGCCAAAAAAAAAAAAAAAAAAAAAAAAATAGAAGCTTTGTTCATAAAACAACCA
The DNA here is from genome assembly GCF_033783945.1 of Neopsephotus bourkii. Taxonomy (NCBI): domain Eukaryota; kingdom Metazoa; phylum Chordata; class Aves; order Psittaciformes; family Psittacidae; genus Neopsephotus; species Neopsephotus bourkii. The sequence goes on from NW_026901969.1 coordinate 19,893, forward strand.
AATGACTGCTGCAGAAAAGGGTCAATTTAAGTCAGCTCTAAATTTTAAAACAAAAAACTGAGAAAAGTTCAATTTAGCATATCTTGAACTCTGAAACTAGAGAGTTATTTATCCATTAAAAGTAGCATTTTAAAAATATACCTTAACTTATACTGAAAGGTAAAAATTTAAATCAAAACATAGTGCTTTGAAATTACTAAAGCAGTTCTTTTACTTTGACCTGAAATGCACTGTTTACACTTCCGATTTAAGGAAACTACTAAGATTTTCACCTGAATTTCTGATTCTGGACTTTTTTTCCTCTTTTGTAACAATATTTTCTACCCAACTTTGCTCTTTGATTGTGAATTAGAAATTTAAGCAGTGGCTTTGGAAAACCTTTACTCTTAAACTTGAATGTGATGGCAGTTTCCTTAACATGAGTGGGGCTGTTGAGTAAGACTAAATAAAAGATCTGTATAAATTAAATTTCCATGAACCATCATAATGCTTGTGCAACTATCCACAATTTGGCAATGGAAATCAAGTTTGTGTCTAATAACTCCAGTAAAGACTTTAACCTTTCAAAATGAAATGTCAGTCAGACTTGCTTAACGGAATAGTGGACAGTCAGGTGAAAATAAAAATGCAGTATACTATAGAATAGGATGATCAAATTTATTTTAATTTGTGATATCCTAATGTATTAAATCACTCTATGACCTCTCCTGAACATAAAATGGATACTTCTGAAAACCTAGACAATCACAGAAACATAGAATAATTAGAGTTGGAAAAAACCTTAAGATCTTATAGTTCCAACCTCCCTGTCATGGGCAGGGACACCTCACCTTAGAACCCATCACCCAAGGCTCTGTCCAACCTGGCTTTGAACATTGCCAGGGATGAAGCATTTGCAACTTCTTACTTGGGCAACCCATTCCAGTGCCTCACTACCCTCGAGTAAAGGACTTTTTCCTTATATCTATCTTGAACTTCCCCTGTTTAAGTTTAAACCCATTTCCTCTTGTCCTACTTGCTTCTACAGTCTCTAACAAAGAGTCCCTCCCCAACATCCTTATAGCCCCCCTTCAGACACTGGAAGGCTGCTATGAGGTCTCCACACAGTCTTCTCTGAACAGCCCCAACTTTCTCAGCTTGTCTTCATATCAGAGGTGCTCTAGGTGCCTGATCATCATTGTGGCCCTCCTCTGGACGTGCTCCAACAGTTCCATGTCCTTTTTATGTTGAGGACACCAGAACTGCACACAATACTCCAAGTGAGGTCTCACAAGAGCAGAACAGAGCAGAGGGGCAGGATCACCTCCTTCAACCTGCTGGTCACACTCCTTTTGATGCAGCCCAGGATACGGTTGGCTTTCTGGGCTGCAAACTCTCACTGAAGCCGGCTCATGTTCATTTTCTCATCGACCAACACCCCCAAATCCTTCTCCACAGGGCTGCTCTGAATCTCTTCTCTGCCCAGCTCTGCCTGGAATTGTCTTAATCCAGATATAGCATCTTACACTTGGCTTTTTTGAACTTCATGAGGTGGTTATTGATCCACCTCACAAGTGTGTCAAGGTCCCTCTGGATGACATTCCTTCCCTCCAGCGTATCAACTGAACCACACAGCTTGGTGTCATCGGCAAACTTGCTGAGGGCGCACTCAATCCCACTGTCCATGTCACCAACAAAGATGTTGAACAGGATCGGTCCCAACACTGACCCCTGAGGGACAGCACTTGTTGCCGTTCTCCAGTTGGACAATGAGTTGTTGATCAAACTTTCTGTGCACAGCCATCCAGCCAGTTCTTTACCTACTGGGTGGTCCGTCCATCAAATAGATGTCTCTCCAATTTAGATACAAGGATATGGTGCAGGACAGTGTCAAATGCTTTGCATAAATCCAGGTAGATGACATCAACTGCTTTGCCCCTATCAGTTCAGTTGCCCCATCATAGGAGGACACAAAACTGGTCAGCCAGGATTTGTCTTTAGTGAAGCCACTGTGGCTGTCAGCAACCACCTTGTTATTTTTCATGTGCCTTAGCATGACTTCCAGGAGAACCTGCTCCAAGATCCTTCCAGGCACAGAGGTAAGATTGATAGGTCTGCTTTTCCCCACGTCTTCCATTTTTCCCTTCTTGAAAATGGGAGTTATATTTCCTTTTTTCCAGTCATAAATCAAACACCAGCATTTTCAAAACTCCAACTGGGCAATAAAGCAGTTGCTGAAATGAGTTCTCCTCTGCTTATTGAGCTTGATTTTCAAGACAAGAAAGCATGATTTGCTCCTAACTAATCCTCAGAATCACTATGAATTTTAATTTTTAATATTACTGGGAGTTCATCTGAAAGCAAATCGGAGCCTCAAGGAAGATTTTATCTGATTTTGATGGCATGTTGATCAAGGATCTGATATGTTTCTTAGCATCTATCTTTCTCCACCTAGTTGTATGCTAAAATTTGAAAGACAAAAATGTTATTGAAGCAGATACTGGTACATAAATATTACTTCTCTGTTACAGAAAGCTACATTCATACACAAGAATATACTCTTCTTGAGGTTTCTGAAAACAAGAATAATAAGCAACTCAGTAGGTAATGAGAAAACTGTACCTTTTGAAAAGGAGAAAATCTGTGGTGATCACCTTTAAGTAAACAAACCTTTGAGCAAAAATTATTAATTATTACCCTGGAAAAGCTTACCTACATAAGTCATGTCCATTAACTTGGTGATGTGAAATTTAAAAAGCAGGGTACTTTCAAGGTTTGACATTTTCACAAATTCTTCTTTGACACTTTCAATTTTTTTTTGCTATTTAACCCCTAAGGATATCTTGATTTTTCTTTGGTTTTAAACAGTGAATAATGGGCTGAAAAAGTCTGTGTAAATGTCCTGACAAGTTGAAGCAGTGTTGGTTTTAATCTGGAACATTGAGACTGAGATGGAAGTTACATGGTCTATTTTGTAGATTTGAGGTTTGGGAACAGCTCTGAAAGTGGAAGACTTATATGCTGACGTGACTATATGCTGACACAGTTGAAGCACCCTAGAAGCAATCAATCAGTGCAAAACTGTTAGGAAGCTTAACCATTCTGTACAGTCCATTCAGGCAACAAGTGTTCCTAGCATTCATAAACCTTTACAGGGTTCAGAAAGGAACCAACCCATAACACGTCATGCATGAAAACACACATCCACTACATAGGAACAAGGAATAGGAGTGAGATGGAAAATTTAATGACATTCCCTTCCATTTGAGTTATTTGCCAAAAAGGCCAACAAATACAACTATTGTTATGTTCATGTATAAGAACAGTGATCTGAAGGAAGGCATTGGTTGGTAAGTGCAATAAAAGAGTAAAAGTGTTTATCTGATATGTATATAAAGGCTTGGTGCTTATTCCTGTTTTTCAAGAAGTGATGTCATAATAATCAGGCCTCTGAATGGGCAAAAACTAGAAATGTTTTCATTGTTATGAGGAAGATGATAATTCAAGAGATAATTGTGTTCAAAAGGGTACTGTGCATCTGGGCCAGTACAACTGTTGTCACACATAAGAGTGCAAACACCACCTCATCATTCCAACAAATACCACTATTCAGGTTGCTAATTCATTGCAGAATGCTCTTTTCATATTTTGCTAGCAATACTGTGAAAGAAATGTGTAGAAACACTAGAGACAAGACATGGGTTGTAATGCATACCTTCAGCTGTGAATGAACTCCAGCAAAGTTTGCGTTTAAATCTGAATATCATCTGCAGTAAACTTCAAGAAATCAGAAAAAAGTGCAGGTGAAGGTTCTGCAGAGTGACAGTGCTTATAATTAACTTAATTTTCAAGTTTAGAGAAATTTTCTATGCAAAAAAAAATGGGGAATGCTGCTATTCAACATACTGAAAATTATTCAGTGGAGCTGGAATGGGCAACATTAAACCACCCCCTGTAAAAAGCTAAAATACTTTGTATAGGTCTAGCATTCAATTGTTCTTATGCATTTCCAGATAAGTGATATGTCTTAACCATCATTTAAGATGTTTTGCTCAGTAATCACTAGAAATGCTGTACAAATGTTTTACCCTTATTTATGGCCCAATTTCTTCTCTGTTCTGAGCAGAAGTGGTTGAAAATGGTTGGAGAATGAATGCAAAAGGATATTCTGGCTTCCTCCAATGTCAGCTGCACAGAATTCAGTAGAAGAATAATTTCTGCCTTGGAGAAAACCAAAAGGAAAGGCTGTGTGGCTCATTTTATTCTGCGAAGAAGTCTGTCAGGGCACAACCCAGGATTCTTCCTTTTTAATTCAAAACAGAGGAAGTGTTCCTGAATGAAATCCTCCTTTGCAGCTTGACCATACCTTTCCATAAAAAAGTCAGGTGAAGAGGGAGAACCACCTGATCTGTTCTTAACTTATAAGTCAGAACATTGTGTCTTTCATTGCCCATAAATGATGATTCTTCTTTTTTTTTTTAATTGATGGAGGAGGTGTTCATACTTACAAGTGCACTTAGCATCTTCAAATCTTTCAGTTTGGGAAATGTTTACACATCCATTAAAACTGAAGCCGGGCCTTGTCCCCACTTGACCTGAATCAGGTCTAGCACAGCACTGCAGCTTTGCCTAGTTATCTACACTCTACAGTGAGGAATCATAACATTATGCTCATGACACTGATGTTTGCTACCTGATGGATAGGCAGATCTTCATAGGGCTGTCCAAACCTCTAATTAGGATGGTATGGACACTTGTCCCTGATCTCACAGGAAGACTGGCAAACCGTTAGGATTTTTTATTGCATTTGAACTGCCACAGTAAGATGACAGATCAGTATGTGAACTCAGCTTTCCTGATCTGGTGCCAGGAGCTCTGAAGTCAGATTTAATGCATTGCCAAACCACAGCCTCAGGGTGAGGTTCAAGCCTCTGTGCAAGGCCAGGAAAAGGTCTGCAAAACATCTAAGTCTTACTCACCAGCTCTAAATATATCTTAAATGAAACTTCACTGTTTGGTAACTCTTGCATTAATCCTTGGTACAGACATAAATTTGCCTCCCTGAATGTCCAGAACACAGACTAGGAGGAATGACAGTTCTGTAAACTGACCAACACAGTCCCTTCCACACAATGGCTAGATACAGGCATGTACTCAGGCATGCTGCAAGGCAGAACACCTACCCATGCATAATAACACATGGCTTTTGTGTAGCACACTGAATACTGTACTTCCAATCAACCATGCTACTAGCACACCAGGAAAAGGCCAGAGAGGAAAATTGTTTCTGTTAGTTTCTTGGTTCATGTACTTATATTTCACGTTTTCAGTGATATGAAGTAGTTATGATATCTGGTCAAAATACTTCATTTGCCTTAACCTTGTGGCACAGCAATCCATTGTGACCCTTGTCTCTCGTCACCCTGTTCTAAACAGGGCTGGATGTTTTAGGACCTATTATGGTCTCACTGCAAGAAGTGATTTCACCAAAGGCCTCAGCATGGGGACTGTATTGCATTCCTAAGAAGATTTCACCCTGGCCAGACATCACATGGCATGACAGAGGAGGGAAAAACATGAAAAACATTGGAAGGGTTTTACCTGTAGCCTCAGTAATTGCGGGTTTTGCTGGGACATAAATTTTCAGGTGACTTTTTTCCTGGTAGCTGTTGCATAGAATCAGGAAAGTGATCTCAGAAGTCGTCAATAACTTCAGCAAGTAAAGGCTTGTTAGATGCTCTGGTAATTACATTTCCACTGGAAAATAGTAAAGATTTAACAAAACAACATCTATTAATTGCCAGTACATGTCTGTGCTTTTTGTAATACACAAATCATCTTCTAAAGGACATTTTTTTTCTTACCTTTGAGAGTGGCTCTATGAATGTTAAAAATACCTCTTAGAATAATACTTTTTAATTTTCAGTTATCACCCCTTTTGCTTCTCTGTTCTTTTCACGGAGCCACAAGAGACTGAAGAGAGTTATTTTAACCAAATTGTAGATTGATGTTGATTAACTGAACTGTAGATTGATTTCCTCTGTTTATGGAAGAACTCTTAGTCCCTTTAAAATCAGAAGCAATTATCCCAACAAGGTCTGCATGAGTAAAATTTCACCTCTTGAGAAGACTTGAGTCAAGCAGTCCTTACAATGGGAGGCTCATGCTTTGAACTTGAATCTCACCAAACACACCAGTACTGCAGAAAGCTCAGTTTATCTTGTTTGTGAAAAAGAAAACAGATGGTAAATGAGGTAGACATAAGCAAGTACTCAGAATTAAGAAAAACAGGTCATATGAAAGAGGACAACAGATGAAAGACATGTGGGCAGTAAGAGTAACACTGCAGTCTTTAGGGTAAGATTCTAGGAGAATTCGGTAAAGGATTCCCCAGAGAGAGCAGTCACATGAGCTGTGATAAGCAGTGGAGATGTGGCAAGTCACCAAGCAGGGCAGGAGATCTTGGATAACCTGAAGGCATCCATGATACCCTGTAGCTGCATGAGCTGCTAGTAAATTATTACCTCCTAATGTTGTTTATTTGCCTACTCTAAAAATAAAATGGAATAAAGGAACAATTTTACAGAGCACTTGAAAAAACTATGTCAGCTCTTACATCCAATTAAAAAAAGTACTTACTGTTACCAATAATACCTTACAATTACTGGAAGCTGACATTACTAAAAATGTATTTCCTGTAATGTTTCATTTGTTTGGCATGTTATGCATCGTTAGTTTCAGTGTTTTCTCCTTTCTAGCTAAAAAGTCTGTTTCCCTTGTTTGGGGTAGATAAAACAAGGAGAATGAAACTTATTAATAGTCTTAATGTTTTCTTTTGCTTTCAGATAACATTGCTGAAATGACTTAAACCAAGCTGAAACTACTTCAGGAACTGCATAAAATCTTGGTTTAATTGATCATGTCCCTGGAAACTAGTGTGAATTTCCTAATAAAGGGCATCCTATTTAATTTCTGTAGTGAACATAGTGTTATTTCTTTAATAAGGGAATAGGTGGATTCTGATAATTATTTTCAGATATTTTAATGAATAATAGCTCCTCAGATAATGCTTTGTATTGGTATCTACAAATTAATTTTATCTCATGTGTGACATTCTATCTTTAATGACAATTCACATTTAAAGAAAAAAGATATTTTTTTTTATTCCAATGTGAAATATATGCCTGCATTTCTGTGTGCACACTAATGAAAACTTCTGCTATATGACAGGGAAAAAACAAATCTTAAATGTCATGATCAACAAAATGTCACTGGACTAACATTAACTTTAGACGAAGTCTGAGCACCCAAATTGAATTATTTCATTATATATGAATGAGGGGAATAAATAACCCTTTAACTTCAAATAACAATAACTTCAACAGCAATAAGTAAGCCAATCACAAAAGGCAATATTTATAAAAATTATTTCAATTTGGGGAATGAATAGTAACCAATTTACTTTCAATTCCAGCCAATCTGGAGCCTGGTCCAACTCTAGCTGAAGTTGGTCAGGATTGGGTCTGGATGTGAATCCTCAAAACAACTAGATATCAAAAAATGGCATTAGAAATGTCCAACGAAATGGCACTCAAAGCAAACCATGACCATTTTACCAGGTGACTGGAACTGCTTTTCTCCTCAAAAGTCAGCAAATAAATTGGCGTTTCACTCAAATTGGAGTTTCACTCTTCACTTACATGTGAACAAAACTTTATTTATGGAGCCTTTCATTAGTCTAATATTTGACTGCTGTAGCCAGATCACCAACATTATGTTTGAACCACTTTAAACTGTAGTCAAGTAGTGTTAAGCAAACTTTTAAACTTTCTTCTCCCACTGAAGGCATGCCTTTCCTGTTGTTTTCTCCCATTTTTCAGAATAACCAAAAGCAGGACAGCATCCTGAGAAATGTCTTCTAACCACTGTACTGTGAAATCTGTGAGTACATTTGTTTGTACATGCCAAATCCCAGACAGCCATGTGTAAGGGTGTAAATACAAGTTAAACTACAGGTTTTTCATGTGAAAGTTTCTAATGTGATTTTTTGTGAAACTCAGCCAGACAAGACCTGAGATAATTATAAAGGCTGTATTTGATCATCATCAATGGAATTTGAAAAACATTGTTGTATGAGGCTGACAGATGTCTCTGAACCTGTTTTTCTCCTCTGTGCTCATTACCTTTTACAACATCACTGTGCAAAATACATTGTTATTCCTAGGTAAGGAGCTGAACTGATGTTTTCTTTACATATTATTTGCTATAAAAGTGCTAAAGAGAGAAGATGACAAATCTTGTGGAGCTGAATGCTGTACCTAATTTGACAACTCAAGGATTTTTTACTCTGCCATGTTCTGTACACAAGCAACTCTCCTCTTTTCTGAGAGAAATGCAGATTTGAGTCTTGCATTTTAATGGTTTACTTTTGATTATTTTTTAAGCCACCTGATCTTCGGGCTCTGTGAAACCACTCTCAGCCATGAAAATACGTTCCCTAGACAAGAAGCACTGCCTGAATTGAGGATGGCTTTTGTGAAATAGTGTGTCATCGTCTGTGAACCATGAAGAAAGAACACAAGAATGTGGACCATAAACAGGACACTGAACTACACCAAGGCCTTCTGCAGAAAAAGCTTTACAGTAACAGGTCAGAACTGCAAGAAATACCTTAAGTCATCCTCCGACTGCAATCTGCATCTGATCCTCTCCACTTGTTCCAAACAGATTGACTCTAAAGTCAATTTTTATCTTCAGGCACAGCAGGTGATTTGGTGATGCCCAACTGCACGGAACAGGGAATGATTCCTTATTTTCAGCTAGTTAAGGATAGGATTTGTTATTTAGTATTCTTGGTCACTGTTATAAAATATTTCACAGACAGTGGAAGGTGTGATAATACAGCAGAAGAAGCTGTTCCCAGGATAATGGATATATTCAGTCACCTTTTATCTTCACCACCTTGATTGATGAACAAGAATTCTCATCACCTCTGAATTCAATTTTCTTACTGCAGTCACTGCAAGGTGCTGCCTTCCCTGCTTTTCTGCTGAAGTGACTGAGACATGCTCATCACAGCTTACTGACAGCTGACCTAAGGCTCTGACTATATTTTGGGGAAAGTGTGCTTTGCCATACTTTCTGCCATATCTCTGCTCAACCAGCCCAGACAGCACTACTACTTTCTTTCCTCCATTCTCTGTCTTTTTTTTTTGTCAGGGGAAACCAGTCTGTGACAGTGGATAGTGCACACTCAGGTATTACCTTCACAGGAAATCAGTATTTGGCTGGGGTGTGCGCTGAGTCAGGGCTGTTTGGACCACTGCATAACACGCCTGCACCGCAGTGTTACTGCCAAACATCTGTTCCAGTTCCCATAACTATAAACAAATTAGCCACCTTCACCAAGAGACCAGGAAATGGTTGCATCATCTAATATTCTGAGAACAACATCTCACTTTTCATATTCTGGTAGTGTGAGTTTCCTGCAGAAGCATTAGGGATAACTATCATTAACAAACCTACCTCTTCAGCTTGTGTCCCTATGTTCCCTAAGTAACATGTAAGACAGCGATGCAAATATGTGAAGAGCTCACTTAGGCTGACTAAAATCACTGGAGATATCAGCCCTTACAGGCAAACACAGTGCTTGTCAGTTTGCATGAGTTTCTGGTCTGAGAACACCAAAAATAACACTGCTACACTTTTTTAGCAGTTTCAGCTAACTGAGTTTTCAGCAGCCTATATATGCCTTATTATGAGTTTGGACACAGGTGAGGAAACTTATTTGTCCTTCCCCTTGCTGATGTCACACACAATCAGGCCCTTTGACAATTCACTTCTCATAAGCAATTGAACTTGTGCTGCACGTACCAAAGTCTGCCACTTGGGATTATGTGTTGCCTTTAGCTTCTTCTTTTTTAGTCTAGAGCAAATTGAAGGTATATTCACCAGTTTTTATGCTGACATTTTCATCCTTACTCAGGCAGGAAAGGATTCATCCAGATATAAGGCTAGCACAGCACTGACAGGAGTCTCTGGTCACTGATGATCTACCAGGGAAATGCACTTGCAGCTGCTCAGACCAGCCTTAAACCTGCCTACACTGGCAGCTGCATGCAGTGGTAATCAGTGAGAGGCTGGGAAGAAAACTTGAGTCTGCAAAAGATATGGGAGAAAAGGAAAGCATAACTTCAAAGTCTTTTCTAGGTCTTTTTTCTGCCAGACCTCCAGTAGCGCTCTGATAGGGGCTAAACATAGCTTTGAGCTGAAAGCAGCTCATACAGCTAAGTAGTTAGCTGGGCAAGAGAGGTGCAATTTGCATCAGTTTATGCCAGTCTTCTTCCACTTTGCCTACCTTTTAGTAGGCCTGCTATCTCCCAGCCTTTTAATGAAATGTTAATTAAAACTCCTGCCTCTGGAATAGAGCACTCTTCTCCCTGCTCTTCATCTACACAAAAAGTGTGAATGATTACTTCAGTTCTCAACAGCAACAGAGGTAATCAGGGCTAAGGTATTTCTCTGAGCAAATAAGTTTGCACTGGCCCAACACTACCTATGCCAGAACACTGCTTTGCCCAGGACCTGTGTCTACACCATGCATCCTTTCAAATTCCCTTTTTTTCTCCCCAGCACCTCTTTTCTGTCACTTGATAGTTTCTGTCAAATTCCCCAGCTAAATTCTTGCAGGAAAGCAGTCACAAATGTAAATCTCACTGTGAAATAGCTATTCCATAAATAGGCTGAGGACTATCTTTTGTGAAATTTCATTCTATAAACTGAAAGATAAGGCTTTCTTGAGACACGTAACTACGGTTCATAGATAGCTAAGGGTTCAGCCATTAGCAGATCAGAACTATTAAGTGTCATTCATTATCAGTAGTGATGTTATTTGCTATTCAGTCAGAACACAAACTAGAGATACACACATATTTTAGTTTGTCATATATTCGGGGAACTGCAAGAGGATTAATTGAGGCTTATTAAAGGAACTTAGAAAGTTCAGAGGTCTTTAAAACTTTTAAAGCTCCAATACAAAATGAAACATCTGGCAGTCTGAATTATCAAGAGATGCAAGTTCTGAATCAGTAGTTTCACAAGAAAGCAAATAAGATTTCTTCATAGACGTGAATCTTCTCAGCTGGTGCTCTCCAGTGGGTTCTTCATTATTTGATATTCTTTCTCTTTACCCCGTTGATCAGTCTGCCCCTCTTACCACCATGGTAATTTTGTGAATAATGACATATTTAACCCAGCTTCTCAAATTATTGTTTGAGGGAGTGTGACTGAGCATTTCCACCATAGAAATAGAAAAAAATCTGGATTGGTCATTACTGCTCTTTGCAGTCATATTAATACCATTAGTGGCACAACAGCATAAAGAAATGCTTCAAGAAATGCTTTCAAAAAGAAAGTTACATATATCTGGCAGGTAATGCATTCACAGGAGCACTGCAGGGTATGCTGTTATGGAGATTTTCCAGTCCATACCTTGACTGTCAGATTTCACCCTGGTAATCATCTGGTTATCAGCCCTGTTTCATCCCCTCTAACAGCCCTCTGGCGCTGTTGGTACTGCTCCCAAAAGTTAAAGAATGAATGGGTTACAGGCATCCGGGAAAACTAGGATGGATTGCACAGAGGCTTTCAACATAAGAAAATAAGGAACACCTCTCCAACAACATCAGTGATCCAAATAGCTCAATACTCTGTCTCATCAATCCAGATATCTGCTGCTGCATTGGAAACTATAAAAAGATAGAAACAGAGCTTATATGCCTCTCATTTCAGCAGATTGGATGAAGACCAGAAAAAGAAATAATAATTTGCATTTTTTCTTATACTGTCTTTAACAGAATTGATACTTTGTATCCTTGGGGAGACCACAGACATAGAGGGGGCTAACAGCTTCTATTCCAGAATCTGATGTATGGTATTTGAGAAAAGGTGATTGAAAACTCATGCTTTAGTGTACAAGCAAAAAATGAAAATGCATTCCTCCTAAAGGATCCTTTCAGCCTGGTTATGTACATACAGATACATTTTTAATTAATTAGATGAGCTAAAAAACAAAATTAATTACAGTGATCTGTTATTTCCTCATCATGTCAATGGGATGAAGGAGGAAAAACATTCCTCTTTCCAGCTGAGACTGTTGTAACATTTCCATAGGCTTAAACGGAGGGACAGCTGGACTTCTGATCTAGCTGGTTCTTTCCCAAATCTGAGTCCTGTAGTCACAGCTGACGGTAAGCAAAGGGTATCTTCTTTAGATTACTGCACTATTCTTGTAATGATAAAACAAAACCAAAACCAAACCAAAATATGATTATGCTATTTCTTTACACTGCAAGAATGTTGTAAGTAGATCCTACTTACTTCTTTCTATGCAACCTCTTGCAAAAAACAGTATGTGTAGTGTCTCAGGAGCCAAAGGCCACATAGAGACATTGGGGCAGACCTGAGGAGGAAACAGGTGCTTGCACTCCAGCACAGTGCATGGAGCTCAATAGCACCCTGAGACCAGACAGATATTTCCAATGTGGACAGCCCCCAGGCTTGGCATGAGCTACAGATGTCCCCCTGAACTTCACAGTACAGATGTGCATTGCTCTCACTGAGTTATTGGGGTGGGGTAGGTCCTTCCTTTCACTATTTTAAAGTTCTGTAAGCTGAAGAGCCCTGATTTGTCTCCTTGTTTCAGTTTAATTGATGAAATTCTGATGTATGCATTTCAATTTCTAATAGATGGAAAATATGTTTTTTATCACAAATACTGTATGTATCATATATCATGATTCAAGATACTTGTAGTTAGTATATTTTAGAAGTCATGCTGTTATCAGTTGGAGGCACAGCAGTACATATTTGATGGCACTTCTGACTACTAAAAATGTTCCAATGCTATTTGATATTAATTAGATGTAGTTTTCATCATCTGAACTCAGTTCTTCATTTATTTAGAAGAATTAGATTCTGGATGTAGATTAGATTCTGGTTAAGTGTGTCCTTTTAACAGGAAAAAAAGCCAAATTCCTGTGCACTGTGGGGAAAGCTAAAAAAATAAAAAAGGGAAAAGACCTCACAGCCAGTCTTCCTTTTTCACTTGCTTCCTACATGCAAAATAACTCATGAGGACATTAGAAAAAGCAGCAGCACTTGATGCAGTGGATTATAAACCACCCATATATCCCAAGGCCAAGAGCTGCCTGACTGGATGTGCTAGTAATTGTATAGACTCCAGATGCCTTTTTCAGATCACACATAGGAGTAATTGGGGTTGTCATAATGTTCTCAGGTGGAGCTACATTTAGAAACCGCTACATAACAAACTACTCAAGAACTAGCATGGCTGAGTGTCTGGCGAGTGTCATTCTACCCTTGAACAGCTTTTGTCCTCCAGACTGAACCTGAGCAATGTGATGTGGCAGCTGATTCATTTCATTTAAAAATGCAGTCATGTTAAGAAAATCTGTTCAAATATGCAGTGTATGAAGGTTGATTAATTCAAGATGTTTAAATTTAGGCACTCAGATGTAGTAGCCCTGTAATTAGGATCATACAGGGTCTAATTTGTCTTTGATTAAGTATGTACTCAATTAAAAAATCCCATGAATGTGTACATGGAAAATCCACACACTTTTTTTTAATACGGATATTTTTAACCACATAAAGTATCTAATTTAATTCTTCTAAAACTCTAATACAATTTTTTAATTGCATATACTTTGTGAAACATAAACAAATATGGCAAAGAAATATAGTATCAGGAAAGTTTTGTCTAAAAATATGTAGAATATTGTATTTCCTAACCACCAGGAATGTGTTTAAATCATAGCAGATCCTGATCAAATTAGCACTATTTGTAATTAAAGGATATTCCAGTTGATCTAACAGTGATTATTTATTTTTCCTAAGTTAAAGCAAATATGACCGTCAGTGTGTGTTATGTTATTGGTGTATTTAGAATTATAGTTTGCCTTGCCTTATGCTCCTTGATGTCTCAAGCCATGCCATACATGCAGACTAACTGCGAGAAAATTTGAAGCACCTGAGTTTGGAGGTCGGGGAAAAAAGGCAGAGGATGACCAACTAATACATCCAGTGCTGTCAGTCCTTGCAAATCATGTCAGGAATTACTGTGTCATTGCCAGGGAGATATGGATTAATGCAATGTGAACGATACATCTTCAAAACACCCATGTCTCTGATCCAGGCAAAAATTATTGTAGTACTGTTATAGTGCGTGAAGATGGCCTTTGGAGCTTAACCAATTGGTTGATTTTATTGAAACATAGTTTTGCCACAAAATTCACAGCGCAGAATCATCAAACTCAGATTTTAGGATCAATGTGGCAAAATCAGCCTTTTAGAAGCTTTGTCTGAAACCAGCAGTGAAAGCAGAGTATTCCACAGAGAGCACAGTAGCATGATAGTCATAAGATCCACCTACTGCACTCGCATCTAATTAGGGTAGTACAAAGTTTTCTCATTTTCTGGTATAGAACAGCAATAAGTGAGCTCAGTGAGTCGTTACTTTATCACATTTCAGCCACTTGTTAAATCCGTCCTTCTTCTGTATCACATCTACATTTTTTTCCCTTATGGAAAATATTCATCTTCCATTATTTAGTGCTGGAATCATGACAAATTAAGAACATAGACAAGACAAGATACATAAATACAGTCATAGCTTCTGCTATACTAACTTGGAAAATTGTGTTTTCAGGAACAGAAGCCCTTCCTCATGTTCTCTCTGCACAAATGTTTGTCTAATTTTCTAGCTTCTATCTCTACCTCCAGACATATCTTTACGTGTGGTGATTTCTGCTTAAAAAAAAAAAAAAAATTAAAATATGCCATTTCTTTTCTTCATGCTTAAAGAGTTCAACGTATTTAGTGTTCTCTGTCATCTTGGAGACTAAAAAAACAGCCATGTAACTGCAATGTGCAGTTTGGACTTGCTGTCTGTTTCAACAACACTGTTGGAAAAGCAGAAAAACAAAGTTTCAAATCATCATATGGATCAAGAATAGAGAAAAAAATCTTGAAAAAAGCACTTCTACAATTGCATTCTGATGGTGAAAAATTACCATCTCCGCTACAAGGGATAAGGATGAAGTCTTTGTTTGAACAGCCATTACACGTAAGCATGCTTCTTGGGATGTCCTAAAACTAGCAGCATATAGGAATGATTTCTGTTTGTTCTTTTAAAAGTGAAAACTTTAAAACTAAAAAAATTCAACCCTCCCCTCCCAAATTGTGGTTTGAACAGATATCCATAATATTAAATAAATAGCTGAAATTCAACTGCCTTTTGAAGAGAAAAAAAATGTAAAAATATGTTAACAGGATCAGTATTTCATAGAATCATAGACTGGTTTTGGTTGGAAGGAGCCTTAAAGATCATCTAGTTCCAACACCCATGGCATGGTCAGGGACACCTTCCACTAAACCAGGTTGCTCAAAGCCCCATCCAACCCGGCCTTGAACACTGCCAGGGATGGGGCAGCCCCAACTTCCCTGGGCAACCTCTGCAGTGCCTCACCACCCTCACAGTAAAGATCATTTTCCTAAGTCTAATCTAACTCTACCCTTTTTCACCTTAAAGCCATTACCCTTTGTCCTGTCTCTACATGCCCTTGTAGAAAGTCCCTCTCCAGATTTTTTGTAGGTCTCCTTTTAGGTCCCCTTTGCTAGGCTGCTTTTTCTAAGGTCTCCCCTGAGCCTTCTCTTCTCCAGGCTGAACAAGCCCAACTCTCTTAGCCTGTCTTCATAAGAGAGGTCCTCAGAGAATACTTATTTTCAGGTGATTCTTACTACTGTTAAACCCAAACCAAGCAGTGGCAAAGAACAAGGTGCCCTAAATTGAGATATATGTATATATATACATATATATATATATATATATACAAACAAACAAACAACTCATCAAAAATGCTTTTCAGAAGCCCAAAGAGCTGTGATGATTTGAGTCAGTCTGAGGACTAGTTATGTCAACATCAAGTAAAGGCAAAAAAACACCAAGAACTGCTGGGGTATGTTCTGATGCTATTTGGAGAAGGGGCATGCAGTGGAAAAGGAAGGGCTCTAAACTAAGCTTACTGAAAATTTGTTGGCATATATAAAGGAAAGCTGTATGATTGTTCTATGACAATATCCAGGGCTTGACATCTCCTAATCAGATTCCTCGTACTCTTGTGTTATGCTTCTTTTCTTTTTTTTCCCCTCCAGTAAGGAAGTTTCACGTCTAGTTTACTGGTTAAGATGACCTCTACTTCTTGGCAACACAGTGTTTGCAAGGTAAACAATCATTAATCCCATTAATCATAAGCATTTATGTGTTGTATTTCACTGTTAAGTCTTCTCTGGCTTCAATTGTTCCTAAACATGCATCCTTCCCCCTCACTCCCATGTGGTACTGTTTGTCCTTTCGCTGAGGCTGGGGTGATACTGAACATTATCTAAAACGAGTTGTCTTCATTTGAATTCCCTGAAATGAAAGAAATAAATATTTTCCATGATGAAGCCATTCATTACTAATTCAAAAAAATCTAAAGCAAAAGTGTATACCACCCCCTAGTAATTAAAATAATAGGTTTTCCATTAAGATAGATTTTGCCAATTTATGTATTTACCAGAAAATTTCCTGCACTTTGCAAATAAAGAATGCATTGCACTCCTGCAGTTCATTCAAGAACAAATATAGATAAAGCTTTGACATTCAGTTTGAAGCAAAAGTGTTTGGCAGGCTGGGGAACTTGCTGCTGGAGATTATAAACGGTTGTGACTGGCATTCTAAATTCAGTGTCATATTTACCGGGTTAATTTGTGCATCTTATGGTTTGACTATAGCTGTACATTGTATAATTTAAAATACTGGAAACATAGAATCACAGATTGGTTAAGGTTGGAAAGGACCGTGAAATCATCCAGTTCAACCCCCTTGCCATGGGCAGGGACACCTCACACTGGACCATGTCCCCCAAGGCTCTGTCCAACCTGGCCTTGAACACTGTCAGGGGTGAAGGATTTATAACTTCTTTGGGCAACCCATTCCAGTGCCTCACCACCCTCACAGAACTTCTTTCTTATATCTAACCTGAACACAGAACTTCTTTCTTATATCTAACTTGAACTTCCCCTGTTTAAGTTTGAACCCATTATGACTTTTCCTATAGCTAAAGCCCCTGATGAAGAGTCCCTCCCCAGCACCATTGGAGGCCCCCTTTGGATACTGAAAGACTGCTATGAGGTCTCCACGCAGCCTTCTCTTCTCCAGGCTGAACAGCTCCAACTTTCTCAGCCTGTCTTCATACGGTAGGTGCTCCAGTCCCCTGATCATCTTCATGGTCCTCCTCTGGACATATACAGCACATACAAGAAGTTAAAAGGCAGTAAACTGGAGAAGAAAGCAAGCTTTTCATTTGGAAATCTAGGTAGCTCATTTCGTAAAAATATAAAGTCTTCCTCTTTTTGTGTCTTTCAAAACATATTTCCATGTAATCTGTCTGGCAAATTAAAGCAATAACACCTTAGTTTTTGCTTGTCTGAATAGCAGCTATGATTGCTCGGTATGGTGCTGCAAAAGCTGGGGAAAAAAATAGTCCTTGTAAAGCTATGCAGTCAGAGCAAAGTGCTAATTATTGGACACTAATGGATGAGTATTATGCATAATGTATTTTTAGACTTTTTTATATTGAGAGCATGATCTCTTTACGGCTACAATGGTCAAAACTAAAAAGCTAGTAGATGTCATTTTCAGTTACATAACATAGAGAATAATTGTGGCATCTTGCACATAGTGATGCGTTAACTGCTGATTTTTAGTGGCTGTCAGCATACTGTCACAGCTGTCTCCATTATCTGTGAGATATACTGTTTTGAATGTGAGCCTCCAAAATCTCTCTGAAGAAGGTAAAGCTACAGGATCCTGGCTTAGAATACCCCAAACCCAAACCTTTAAAAAAAGTCACTGTGTTTTCAGAAGTTCAATGTGTATTGAAAATATGGATCATCAGCCAGAGATGTTCCTCTGGGCTGCAGGGACCTTCTGCATTTAAGTCTGAAGCTTATTTTCATTTGGCAACCAATAGTCACGGTAGCTGTCAGTAGAACACAACCCCTCTACTAGCTCCATCAGCAGAACAGGTGCCTGATGCTGGTACAGAACACTCAGTCATGTACCCCAATCACAGCATCTCATGGTGTGAAGTTGTGCTGTTTTGTAACCAGTAGGTGTAAGCTTTTCTTTTATCAATATTACTTTAGAATATAATAAACTGAGCTGGTTGCTTGGTTGTTGGATGCTTTGCATAGATACATTGTCTATAACCACTTGGTTAAAATTAAAAAACAAACATCCAAGTAACCAAGCTCAAGTTACTTAGGCATAAAACTTTAAGGAGTATAGTATCATACTAAATATAAAAACATTTATGTAAAAAACATACACTCTAAGCAGAGGACTCTAACATGTAAGCCTGAGCATGATTAAAGTGATTTGCTTTTACATTCATTTTGCTCTATGGGTTTATTCCAGTTTTATTGTAGTAAAATCAAATGCCTTGTCATGACCTGTGTTTCTTCCCTGTACACTGAAAGTGATAACTTATCAAGTGTTAATTTACAAATTAGAGCCAACATCATGCTGATTTTATTGAAAATGTAAACTCAGCTACTATGGTGACCAGTTTGTAGCACTGCAGTAAAAGGAGACCTGTGGGTCACAGGTTTGCAGCAGAGTAGCATACTTTTTAGGAAGTGTAATAGAAAAATCTTGAAGAAGAGTTTTTCAGATTAACTTCTGTACTTACAGTATTAAATCCATAGGAAAGTTTGCTGGTATCTGAAGGCATAATTAAGGTCTAGGGTGAAGTGCAGTTTCTTGCTTTGTGACATTCTTACACTGCCTAGAGACAGCTACCTAAACTAACAACAATTACAGTTCAGGAGAAATATTTTCCCCTATCAGGTGCTCATAAATCAATATGCACTGGAAATAAGATTATGGTTTTTACCCAAAGTATGGAAGAGGCAGCTACAGATTGAAACTCAGGGAAGCCTGTTCACCACAGAGATTATATTGGTGCAAGAACCAAGTTATTCTAGAAACTTGTTTTTTGAGACGTAATGATACTTAGAATTATTAATTAGCTGTGGTGAGCACATATGGTCAATGTGGAAGTTATTTCCTGTGAATCACATTTATCTTTCTATGTAAGGATAATCATGAACAAAGGAATTTTAAAAGCCTTTAATAACTTCTTCCCAATTAAACATCATTGCATTAAAGTTGTAGTCAAAACCCTATAAAATCCTTGAATTTTCCACTGAACATAACCAAGAAACACCCTGGAATAGTATATTACCAGCAGTCTTATTTCTGGTGATACGAAGAAGGAGCAATATCATATCTAACCTTTCTAGGGACATAAATACCCTGCATCCTCACACCTCACATCCACTCATATTTTAAGAGTTGTTTGATGATAGAGTCTTTGAATATTTTGAAATTTCATTGCAATATTTTTTTTAATTGCCATGTTTTCTTTTACAATCCTTAATTGTTCCCACTAGGTGAGTGAGGAAGCTGAACAAACTCAGACATAAAGCAGACACGGAAGAAAGTGGAGTCTCAACCAATGTAATAGAGAATGGATGTAAAGCAGAATTCATCAATATTAAGCTTTTTAAAATGGAACTTTTTCTACATTATTCATCTGAACTACCCAAATCTTATTCTTAGCTAAGTAACATTGACAGTATTATGGAAGAATTGTAGGTTTTCAATACTATTTTAAGAATTAGGAGGAATATTAACCTTTTGAAGGAGTGTGAAATAAAAAACAGATATGCCAACACTACAGTATCTGAATAAAGATATTTTATGATGTTGTTACATCATCAGTGCAGGTATTGCCATTTCCTAGACCAATATAGCTACTTTGCTTTTCTCATCCTGCTGTCACTCCCTGCAAGAGCTCAGGAGAAGCTTTTTTCTTACCACTGCTGCCAAGAGCATGGCTTACCAACCCTCTATGATCAAAGGAGGGATCTGGTCTGGGACATGTCCTTCTTACTTACCTGGCCCAGGACATAACCTCATCACAGCAAAAAGAAGAGACTATACTGAAAAAATAAATGCAGGCTGAGAACAGTTTACATATCCCCTGGGACAAATCGCTCCACAAATCATAGCTGTCCAACCTTCATTCCCTTCCTCTACAGATCTATTGCTCTAATGAGTACTATTAATGTAAGGTCTCACAGTCTAATTAATCTTCTTGCTGGAGACAAGCAGAATAATGGCCAGAGCAGAGGCATCAATGTTCTCTTAACACTTTGTGACTCTTAGATGCCCTGTTAGGATTTTAATGAGGAAAAATAATCTATGTTTTTCAGGGTGCAAAATTTACAAACTAGGTTGGGACTATTTTTTTTTTAATAAAAAATATGACAGATGAGGGTTATTTCCCCTCATTAAGATGTTAATGAGATGCTGACAAGTGTTGGTATTTTTAACATAATTAACTGTAGGGTTATTTTTGTTCTTTTCAGGCTATTTTTCAATGTGCCTTTTATTTTCTGAGTAGTTCATCATATAATTAGGGATAATGAAACTGTTCAGTCCCAAAAACACAAAACCAACAAAACCCCCAACCCCTAGACCCTTGATTCTTTTGAAAGGAAAAAATAGATGATTTGTAAGTAAGGTTAGAATAAACATTATGCAGCTTACATGCATACATTGCAAAATAAACTGATCCTGATGCGTGATGTTAAGGATTCTGTTTTGAAAAATGGGCTTTTCTCTATTTACACACTGAACAGCCACTAGCTGAAAAAAAAAAAAAAAAAGCTGCTGCTGAAGACTGCTAAAGGCAGAAGATAGAGGAGCTGTTCTGAAAAGGGAGCTGTACCAGTCTTTGACATTCACCTTTCTCAAGGTTAGCAGCTGGTAAATAAATACATTTTTGGGGGATAGCAAAACACAGTCTGAGTCAGCTTGTGTTTGATTTCAGATTTGGATGACTGGTAGGAGGTGTGATGGGGGAACCACTGGGTGTTTGATTTTGAATACAGCATTTGTTTAGAGTCTGCAGGATCCCAAGAAGTAGTGGACCTGGTTGTGCTGCTGAACATGTCTGAAATGTCCCTCTGTCACTTGTGATGTCCCTCTCTCTCCACAGCAGCCCTTTTACCTACCAATCTTTTTTACATCTCGGCAATTGGTTTCAGTCCCATCCAGGTGTCCAACTCCCTGCAGCTGGCACAGTGTGAGGCCAGCAGTGTCTGGATTTTTCCAAGAAATAAAACTGGGGATTAGCTACAACCAAAAGGGAAAAAAAAAGTCCATCTAGCCCTGCATTACTGGAGATCAAATGGCACAAAAAGAAGTTGAACTTAAGCATTGATGAAAATATTACAGTTTTCACTTAGCAATGAAGACAGTAAGTTCAACTGTAACTTTCAGAAGTACTAAACATTATCAGACATTTCAAATCATTCTAGTATTAAATTGCTTCCACTCCACTGGTTAATATAGGAAGGATTCAAAGGGTAAGACATGCAAACCTACATCTGCATTTAACCAAACCAACTACTATCCTGCAGTCCTGCTTACCAGGGAATGAGAGAATTGTCTCTGTGTTTGTCTCTGTATTTCACAAATGCATTACAAAAAAAAACAAACAAACCAACAATAAAGCAACTCAACTGGCACTTGTAACAACTACCTTTATCCTTAGAGATATTTTGCAACCACCAGTTAAAGCCATATTATAGGCCATAAAAAAAACCCAGCAGGAATAATATTCTACTACAGGAAAACAGATGATATACAGACTTACTTTATATTTCACATGCAAAAGAGTTCATTTTATGTTTTAATATTAATTCATTTGGTATTCATCCTTGTAAGCACCTTCTAACCTCCTTTTCCACTGGCCTTGGTGTCTGCAGAGCTGTTGCTCTCACACGTCTCACTCCTCTCTCTGGCTGCAATTACTTCTGCCTGGTAATATTTTTCCTTTTCTTAAATATGTCATCAATACCACTGGTGCTGATGGGCTCAACCTTGGCTAGCGGTGGGTCCATCTTGGACCTGGCTGGTTTTGGCTGTGTCAAATAAAGGTGAAGTTTCTCTCAGAAGCCACCTCTGTAACCACCTTGCTACTAAAACCTTGTCATGCAACTGAATACAATAGCATTTACCAATAATGTACTTTTAAATATTTTTATAATATTTCCCAAGTAGTTCAGTGTCTCTTAAACCATTTATATAAATAGTTCAGTGAAGTTTATCAAGTGATATGAAAATCAATCAGATACTAAATAAATTGTGCTGTGTTGATATATTTTGCTGTTCAGACTGCTCCAGTTAAGGCCAGAGTTTGTCATGGAGTAGTTATAGTTAATTACTTTCTATAAGCATACCACAGCATGATATCTCCTTTCTCTCATGCCATTTTTCACGTACATTCTCACACACAGGCATATACACACCATGATTTTTTTTCTTTTATATAAATACATGTTAAGTACTGAGAAATGGAAAAGACATTCAACATTTCTCAGCAGATGGTACTTGAGGGTGGGAGTTGCCTAATAGCAGAAAAAGAAAAAAAAATTTTAAAAAGTCCCATTTTAGCCTTGCGGTAAAAATTGTTGAAACACTAAAATAAGGTCTTTAAAAAACGGTTGCCTTGGTAAAGCAAAGACATCTGGTCTCCTTTGCCTAATAATATTAAAACAGTTTCATAAAGAAAGAACATGCTGTGAAACAGTATCATGCCTTTTTTTCAGTCTTGGTTCTCAAAACAAACTGGCTTGACATGTAACATCCCTGTGACCATGTGTCCACTTGAAATGCTTTTACTTGTGACAGAGGAAATGCTTAGATGTGGAATCAGTTACAGAGAAACCACTCTTGGTCTTGAATCAAAACACAGATGATTCACTGAAGAACAACCTTAAAACCAGTTTCTTCCTAATGAATATATAATATTTAAAACCAGATTAAAGGAAAGACAAAACTCACCAACAACTTCCTTACTTATGCCAGGCACCATTTGCCAAGCAGCATAAGCATCTATCTCCTCATGGTACACACACCCCAGGGGTGCTACGTCCAGGAGTCAAAAGCCTTTTTCAGGGCAGCACCTTGCCGCAGTAATAGGAAGGATATCCTCGCCTTCAGCACTGAAGAGAAACTCAGTCCTTACCCCACGTCTGCAACAGTATTCATGCATGAGGCATTCCCCACATATGTCAAATCCAGAGACATAAAACAAGATATCTAACTCACTCCTTACAAAAAGAGAGGGGGAAAAGGTAATAGGGTTGTCTTCTTCCTTCTTACACTCATCTACCTACAAACACTTCTTTCCTAAAGGAAACTCATCTCACGTTCTCACCTGTCAGGGGAGCACTTATTCACTGAGGAATAGTATATCCCAGAATTTCACTTTCTGTGTTGAAGTCCTTTTGGTGCTGCTCCTCTTTGCAGGGGCCCTTAAACATTCTTTACACTAGGGGGAAGTCTGAATGGTTGATTGCCAAAATCTCCTTCCCTTGAGAGACAGCTTTAGCTCTTGCTGTTTTCAGTAGCGTACAATTCTCTTGAGCTGAATGTGATACCTTCAATACTGTAGTCTGAGGCTTCTCTCTACACACCTCAGAGCCCTCCTGCCTTTAGGAACATGAGGAATAGGGCATATATTGAATGTGTGTTTCCCACGCAGACAAGGAGAGAGAGAATTCCCTTCTCACTGTCTTTGGCCTACTTACATCTGAGCTGCTTCTTTCTTTGGCTTTTTTTTTTTTTTTTTTAACTTTCCTACTAACGATTCCCAGTTCAGACATTATTCACAACTGTGCTTTCCATGACAAACCTTCACCAGTAATTCCATATTTCAGAGTCTGTTCAGCTGCAGAGTATGAAAGTTAAATATTTATATTGCTGAACCAATGTCTCTCTATGTAAAGACTTCATAGAAGAAGTTTGACAATCATATTGCTTTTAATTAAACCTCACTTTCTTAAAAAGAGCCTTTGGGTAAGGAATCTCACTTCAGAAAGGGATTTAGCCAGATCTTTCAAGTGCAGAAAAGTTAAAAGTCCCTATTCAGTATGGCATGCCTCTACGAAGAAATGATATCTCTGTTGGTTTAAATTATGTTTAAAGCATATGAGATAAATTTGCTGAATAAAAATGTGCGATTTTTACAGATAATCTTTATTTGTGATTCCCAATGTACATGGAGATTTACAGGCTTTATTAATAATTGTTTAGAAAACATTTTTTCATCCCACTAACATTTTCCATATCTTGCTAACTGCTGAGCATAATGGTTCTAACCAGTTTTGATATTTGGCATCATTTCCTTGCTCAAAGGTAAATGTGTACTTTGCTTCTTTTCACTAGAATGCTCTCACCTGAAAAATTTGAATGCATAGCAAAATTTGTGGTATTAATTTCTACAAATAGAATCAGGAAGAGGAAGTGATCTGAAAAGCAAACAGAAGCATGTTGAATGGCTTGGTCATGTTTCTTAATGCACAGCAAACATTAATTTTGTGCTCTTGCTCATGTACTTTTTCTCCATATTTTTAAAAAATTAAAGTATTATGAACATGCCTCTTTTCAGGAAATTTGGGATAAACCCCAAGTAACTGAGAAAAGTTTGCATCTGTAATTCATATGATAGTCCAAGTTCAAGAACAACTATCTCCAAGCAGCTTCCATTATACGTGATGTCATGATACAGGAATATTGAATGAATGTATAACTAAGCAAAACAGAGTTATTAATTCAAATCGGGTGAATCATGCTTAAATACCAGAAAAAATATCATATTAGGACTAAATTTTGCAGTAAGTTTTATTTTACTGTGTTCACTTTTACTCCTTTTCAAATAATTTCTGGAGTTTTCTCATTCACTTCACTGACACGAGATAGTCTCTTGCTGGGAAGTACATATGCAAAACTTAACCCAAATAATTGCAGTAGGTCACTAAATGGGATAAGAGAGGTTTCATCCTGTCAGAAATGGTGAAGGAGTTTTGCAATGGTCGTGTTAACCATCATAACCCAAATGTTTGCCCACTTCCTGACAGTCTCTTGATTCCTTCTTTTTCTGCTTTCAAGTGAGAGAGGAAATCTCTTTGTCATTCATTCCGGTCTCCCCCAACAACTTTCAGCCTACTAACTAGCTTAATTTTCCTTTCTGTGTTAAAACTACACGCACAAATTTCCTAAGATTGAGCAAAAATTTTATGCTTTGTCATATTAAGTTGTCTGTGTTGTTATTTCTATGGGAACTATCCTGAACAGAGATTAACTATACATATATTTTTGCAGAGAAATTGCTTTAAGTTTATTTAGTCTTATGGGCATAAAGTCTTTGCAAAGTACTGAAACATTCTCCATAACTTTGATCTTTTCAGAATATACCAAAAGCATTTTCAATTATAGATGACTTTTACAGTTACTAATGCCTTACAGCTATATGTCCTGCATGAAAAAAGAGGAAACAAAGTACTTGGGAAAAGAAGCTATGGTAATTTTGCAGTACATTTGTAGCACTACCTAAAACTCACAGAATGTTTCTAAGTTTGGTTTCAATTTTATCTTTGAAATAAAACAAACAGTATTTTCATGACATGAACTTTCTTTTTCAAGCACATATCATATTTTTGGTTTGTCAACAGTTTAGCATACAGAAAAACAAAGAAGCAGCAACCCGCTGTGTTAAAATAGAATGAATATGAAGAACTCCTGTAGGTATTTGGGAACACATTACTTTCTTCCTCTGTTTGATTGCACTGCAAAACATTATTACAGCTCATGAGATAGCCCAGACCTGTTTCTAATCAAACTGGAAGTGAGGACTGCAGTGTCCCAGCAACCTTAAACTCTGATTTCAGATCTCTAACTCTACTGTTTTGCAAAACTTTTGGCTGCAGCCTTCACCTTCACATGCGGAAGACATAGAACCATAGAATCACAGAATAGATTGGGTTGGAAGAGACGTTCAAAAGTCACCTAGTCCAACTGCCCTGCAATGAGCAGGGACATCTTAGAATCGTAGAATGGTTAGGGTTGGAAAGGACCTTTAGATTATCAAGTTCCAACCCCCCTGCCATGGGCAGGGACACTTCACACTAAATCATGTCACCCAAGGCTTAATCCAAATTGATCTTCAACACTGCCAGGGACGGAGCATTCACAACTTCCCTGGGCAACCTATTCCAGTGCCTCACCACCCTAACAGGAAATAATTTCCTCCTTATATCCAATCTAAACTTCCCCTGTTTAAGTTTTAACCCATTACCCGTTGTCCTATCACTACAGTCCCTAATGAAGAGTCCATCCCCAGCATCCCTATAAGCCCCCTTCAGATACTGGAAGGCTGCTATGAGATCTCCACGCAGCCTTCTCTTCTCCAGGCTGAACAGCTCCAACTTTCTCAGCCTATCTACATACAGGAGGTGCTCCAGTCCCCTGATCATCCTCATGGCCCTCCTCTGCACTTGTTCCAACAGATCCATGTCCTTTTTATGTTGAGGACACCAGAACTGCACACAATACTCCAGGTGAGGTCTCACAAGAGCAGAATAAAGGCGCAGGTTCACCTCCTTCGACCTGCTGGTCACGCTCCTTTTGATGCAGCTCAGGATACGGTTGGTTTTCTGGGCTGCGAGCGCATACTGCTGGCTCATGTTCATTTTCTCATCGACCAACACCCCCAAGTCCTTCTCCGCAGGGCTGCTCTGAATCTCTTCTCTGCCCAACCTGTAGCTGTGCCTGGGATTGCTCCAACCCAGGTGTAGGACCTTGCACTTGGCATGGTTAAACTTCATAAGACTGGCATCAGCCCAGCTCACAAGTGTGTCAAGGTCCCTCTGGATGGCATTCCTTCCCTCCAGCATATCAGCTGAACCACACAGCTTGGTGTCATCGGCAAACTTGCTGAGGGAGCACTCAATCCCAATGTTTATGTCACCAACAAAGATGGTGAAGAAAACTTCTTCAATTAGATCAGTTGACCAGAACCACATCCACCCTGGCCTTGAATGTCTCCAGGGATGGTGCATTCACCACCTCTCTGGGCAACCTGTTCCAGTATTTTACCACCCTCACTGTAAAGAAATTTTGCCTCACATCGTACATCTATTGCTTAATTCACAGCCCCTTGTAAATTCCTTCTGTTGAACTGAAATAAAATCAGTGGGCAAGAGCTCACAGGAGGACAATAATTCAATTACCCAGCTATCAGGGAAAGCTGTTTGCACTCTTGACACATGGGCTTCAGTAAGAGTTGCCTGGTGGTCACTGGCAAACAGGAATTGTTCATCTATACATTCGCAATTCAACATGAAGACTGTGTGATCACTGCAAAAAGGTTGCAGCTCCAGTTTAGAGGCTTCTGTATGCAACCACTGGCTCCTTGAATCTGTCCCTGATTTTTTTTTCCCCAGAACCCACAGTTTTCACCTATAGTAATTCTAAGGAATCTTTAATGTCACTTGTAAGGAATAACTCTAACACCCCTTGATATTGCTGCTCCATGGAAGCTTTCTCATCAGTGCAGAAGAAAGACTTCCTCCAGCCAGCTGTGCTCCCGGAGTGTGGTTTGGAGATCAGGGACAGCATAATCCCCAAAATACATGCCCTTTTTTAACAAAAAACTTAATCTTTTATAATAGGTATGTTAATGAGAACACGTTCTCATTTCAGGCAGCTTCTGAGCAGATGTGAGAAACTGTTTAAAAGGCT
This sequence comes from Neopsephotus bourkii, assembly GCF_033783945.1. Classification (NCBI taxonomy): domain Eukaryota; kingdom Metazoa; phylum Chordata; class Aves; order Psittaciformes; family Psittacidae; genus Neopsephotus; species Neopsephotus bourkii. The sequence continues at coordinate 47,653 of NW_026901969.1, forward strand.
TCATGAACGATTGACCGGGAGCTCCCAAATTTATAGTTACCCATCAAGGCCTTTTAAAGTGACCTAACAAACCGACTAAGCTTTGCAGCTGTGACTCTCAAGCAGCTAATTATTCAACTTTCATGAATTAAACATTTCAATGTTAACTTCAAAAAGGTACTTGGGTTGGGTCTAAATTTTAAGGTACCTCATGACAGATGACTACACAGATATTCATAACAGTAATATATATTATAACTGTGCCACGTTATGGCTCTCAGTTCCTCTTATTGTACGATCCTGCAAACATTATATAAACATTAAACATACAAAGACGCTTCTGCATAAGAACAGATAGAGATTATAAGGGCAGCTGGCACACTTGAGGTTTAGAAAACCCAGGTGTGAGTCCTTGATCAGAGTCAGGCAGACTTCTTTGAATGGTGGATTATAGCTATTCTTCCTCCGTGGAAAGATTCCTCAGCTACCCAGCTGGTCTGTGGTACAGTTACATTCCATGGCTCCCAATTATGTGTTTGTAGATGAATGGTACTGTAACATTTGGTGGCATAATATATAAGATATTAAAATGAATACACTCCCTAGACTTTTTTTATAGTGTCAGTTACTTGGGCCAGGCTGGATAGAATGGATCCCAAATGGTGTTCTGGCAAGAAGACACTCATTTCCAGATGGATCATTTATACCATTTAAATTTTTCTAGCTAAACTGCATTCCTGCTAGATGAGCATGCTGTGGGTAATTGCAAGTGTAGGGATCAATAGGCCATTTAATAAATGTATAGTGGAAAGCTACCCCAGAATATCTATCAGGCTTAAATTACACACAACTATAGAAAATGCAAAGCCATTTTTCTGACTTTACCCATATAAATGCATTGCTTGACAGTGAAAAGCAAAAGTTGTCATGAGATTTAGAAATTCATAAAAATATTAAAAATTAGCAAGTATGCCCTGATTTTGAAGTCTCGATAGTGTATCCAGGAGCGTCACATTAATATTTATAATTTTTAAAAAGATTATGAATAACACTAATTTCATATGGCAGCTGTTAGTTACTATAATCGCATTTTTTTCCTAAATTATAGCAGCTACTACTAGTCTTCATGTATGTGATGCCTATGGAACACTATAATGTACAGTGTGATTTTGTTGGACATTAATCGAAATGTTTAGGTTAATTAAAGAGTCTCCTAAGCAATCATGCCTCCTAAATGACAGATGTGAAGGGTGACAGAAAGAATATTTGCTCCTTAGTTATGAATATTCTCTGACCCTCTGGGTCTGCTTGCAAGAGAGAATAAGGCTTTTACAATTTCTATTTTATTGCAATAGACTGTGGTTTTTACTGGATGCTTCAAATATTTATTAAAGATAACTGTTGTGACTTTTTTTTCAGACAGCTATGCCTAGAGTCAAGAATGGACACAGGCATCTATAAATTAAGCAATTCAGTCTGTCACTTTTTAGGCTTCCTGTCTGAGTGCATATGCAGGGGTCTGCACTGGTCCTGGAAAAAGTGAAGGACCTCAGGAGGTAACCCCAAAGTCCTGTGTGCTGCTGGTCAAAAAACACACTGGAAGGCATCTATCATCAGTCCAACCCCTTCCCTGGGGAGTGCTCTAGCCATAAGAGGAAAGTCAAAGTTAAATGGCTTTATTGCAGCAAGGGGCACGAGATCAAGTAGAAGAGAGAAATGAACATTCAGGATATGCAAGCAGGAGTATGCAGACCTGAGTTCAAGTAGCTTTGAGTTCCTCAGTCTCAAATAGGCAGATTTTTCAACTTTATATCTTTTGTGGTGACTTTTTCCTGGTTTTTTGCTTCATTCTTCAGATCCCTGGGTTGTTTGTTGTTTTTTTCAGTAGATTCAAGTACTCTTGTATGTGGGGTGCATTTTTACTGAAAAGTTTCAAGGCAGAATACACAATAGTAATTTTACATGTTTATTTTGATCGACTGAAAACTCCCTGTAGAGCTCTTGAGCAGAAATATCTGCTATTGAGTTGATTGCTTCTCATACTTCTCTTAGAGTGACCATTCAAAATGAGTCAACTCACTTCTTCACTGTAGCTCTTGTCACAGGCAGACAAACAGAGCACTCCTGCTTGCATTTAAATGCCAGATTATGTTAGGTATCTGATTATGTTAGGTATCTGATGGCCTCTCTGACATCCAATAACCCTTTAATGCTGCAAATGGGACCACATTGCTGTGCTTCTTAATAGGGACAAATTAATGTATTTTTGCTCCTTCAGGGCTAGCTTAGCACAGTCTTTAGTCACAGGTAAAATTATAAAAGAATTGAGGTCTAGAGCAGAGAGGAAGGTCTATAGACTCAGGTCTTGAGGGACTTGCCAGGCTAGGAAAGCATGTACATCTCCAGCCTGATTCTTGGGACCAGATTACAAAAGTCACTTTTTGTACAAATAAACTGAGTCACAATTTCATGAGAATGGTTTTGCACATGTTGGTTAATTCTACGTTAACAGTGCCACCATATTAAATAAACACAAAACTTCTGCCATATGACTGCAAACTTTGACATGTCTTGATTTGTGTAAGGACTGAGCCACTGGCACCAGATAGCAAATTGTAATAGTTTATCTCATTCCCAATTTTGTAACTCTTCCTATTATTTTAGCCATTTTTATTAGATTAGTTATATTTAATATCTTTCTGTAGTTTCTCCTTTGTTTTGGAGTATTCAAGTTCAAACACTCTTTTTGAGAAGTTCACATAAACATTAGTGATCAGGTAATATCCCAGACGGCCTATATTCTTCCAGTGGCTTTTCCCTCCAGGAACAATTTCAACTTCTGCCTTGCAGACACAGCTTCCCTTCTTGGGACCCTGAAATACTTGCCTGCTTTGAATAGGTTTTTTAGCATCACCCGGGCTTCACTTTTGCTCTGATCCTGGCCTCTGTGTGCTGTTCCTGGGAACTACTGACTGATCACCCTGCAGCCCCTTTCAAACACCCTGACTCCATGAGCGCTATCCAGGTGCTCTCTCCCTGATCCCCAGCCATCATTTGGTGGTCTGGGTCCCCTTCCATCTCAGACACCAAGTCTGAGTCCTCAACCACTGCAGAAGACTGTAGCTGATGTCTGAGTTTTACCTGCACTCTGGCACTAATTTGCGTTTCTGTTCTTCACAGAGAGGTGAATTTTCACAACATTTTCAGGAACTTAACACATTTAAGAGTAACATCTTCCCATGTGAAATAGGCCAGTTGTTCAGATATTACAGGATGAGACTGACTTCTTGATAAAATAACCCATTCTCTGTTGTATTACCTGTTAGCAATTCTATCACACTTTTTGCCTGTGCAAAAACCTTCATCATGTTTCACAGAAATAGCTCTAGAAGTTTTACGGCTTATTTAGCATTTTCTTTCGGCTTTGACTGGACCAGCCTGAGTATCCCACATTTCTTTTTGATTTCTCCCATAGATTTACAAGCATTAAAACTGAGTAAGATGGAGAACGGGTTCTTATTTCCCACCTTGAAGCAAACTTAAAATTTCCACTTCTGTCATCAAAGACTTGTCTCAGAATGAATGAGTTTTCTTTGCATAACATAAAAGTTATAAACATTATAATTTATTTGTAGTTTTAATTCAGAAGTGTCTTAAATTTTAAGAGGGGAACTTTTTATAGGACAATCAAGATGAAAGATAAGCTGAGAATTAAGCTTGCGTCATGAAAGGTTTTACTTTCTCCAAATCAATATTTATCTTGAAATAGATTGTGTGAAAGAAAAATTATTTAAACGTTACTAATAATGCCTTTACAAAGAGAAAGATAATGCATTTGTTAAAATATGTTGAATTAAACTTACTTGTTAAAGAGTACTTATGAAAACTTTTATATCTCTAAGTGCATTTAAATCTTTGTTCTGATTAATTACACAGCTCCATATCTTCTTGCAGAAGAACATAAACTGTCCTGAAATTCTGAATAATTTCTAAGTGCTGGCAATAGTGTGACATTAATTCTCAATGACGAATTGCTAAACCACATAATTGTTTTAAAATCTATTATTTTGCAGTTTAGTTTTTTATAATAGAAGATTTAATGGTGTCACATACTCAGCATAACAAGCTAAAAACAAATGTCAGTTTGGGAAAAGTTTTCATTTCTATTGACTTCAGTATGCTTTAAACTGAACAGTAACTGCTGTCTAAATGTCTCCCCAGAGACTGTGGGCACTGAATGACAGCCAGAGGCAAAACTTAAGGCTTCTTAAGAGGAGGGTAGGCAAAACTGAATCCTACTGTCCCAACGATATGGATAAAATTAGTCAGCTCTGGGGAGACAAAATTGATGGGTTTGTTTTTTTACAGCAGAGGCTGCTCTTTCTGTTAAGACCCCTGCCTTGTCTAAAAATGATCATATCCTTGCAGAAGGTCCTGACCACCAGCAGTGGTAACAACAAAAAATATTCTCCAGAGATCTGGCACAGGCAAGCAGTAGGCAGTCCCGCAGGGGCTTTAACTTCCAGCTTCACTTAACTGTAAAGTCTAGAATAAAGTGTTGAATGATGTAAAAGAAAGAGAGAAAACAAAAAGAGTAAGAGATGCAAGTGGTGGTGCTAGGTGTTCTTTGATCCACAGGAGTTTATGGAGAGAATGAAGATTAAAACGGAGGAATCTTTGAGTGAGATTACCTCCTTGTTAGGTCATATGCTCCTTATTTTAATATCACAGTATCACAGTATCACAGTAGGTTAGAGATTGGAAGGGACCTCAAAAGATCATCTAGTCCAATCCCCCTGCCGGAGCAGGAACACCTAGATAAGGTTACACAGGAACGTGTCCAGGCGGGTCTTGAATGTCTCCAAAGAAGGAGATTCCACAACCTCCCTGGGCAGCCTGTTCCAGTGTTCCGTCACCCTCACCGAGAAGAAGTTTCTTCTCAGGTTTAAGTGGAACCTCTTGTGCTCCAATTTGTATCCATTACCCCTTGTCCTTTCATTGTTTGCCACTGAGAAGAGCCTGGCTCCATCCTCGTGACACTCCCCTTTATATATTTATATACACTAATAAGGTCACCCCTCAATCTCCTCTTCTCCAAACTGTAGAGACCCAGCTCCCTCAGTCTTTCCTCATAAGGGAGATGCTCCACTCCCTTAATCATCTTAGTTGCCCTGCGCTGGACTCTCTCCAGCAGGTCCCTGTCCTTTTTAAACTGAGGGCCCCAGAACTGGACACAATATTCCAGATGAGGTCTCACCAGGGCAGAGTAGAGGGGAAGGAGGACCTCTCTCGACCTACTAACCACCCCCCTTCTAATACACCCCAGGATGCCATTGGCCTTCTTGGCCACAAGGGCACAGTGTCGGCTCATGGTCACCCTGTCGTCCACCAGGACCCCCAGGTCCCTCTCCCCTACACTGCTCTCTAACAGGTCGTTCCCCAGCCTATACTGGAACCTGGGGTTGTTCCTGCCCAGATGCAGGACTCTACACTTTCCCTTGTTATATTTCATCAAGTTATTCCCCGCCCAGCTCTCCAGCCTGTCCAGGTCCCTCTGGATGGCAGCACAGCCTTCTGGCGTGTCGGCCACCCCTCCCAGCTTAGTGTCATCAGCAAACTTGCTGATAGTACACTCAATTCCCTCATCTAAATCGTTAATGAATATATTAAATAATACTGGTCCCAGTACCGACCCTTGAGGCACTCCACTAGATACAGGCCTCCAACTAGACTCCGCCCCATAGACTACAACTCTCTGGCTTCTCTCCTTCAGCCAGTTCACAGTCCACCTCACTACCCGATCATCCAGACCACACTTCCTCAATTTAGCCGCAAGGATGCTGTGGGAGACCGTGTCAAACGCTTTGCTGAAGTCGAGGTAGACCACATCCACCGCTCTACCATCATCCATCCACCGCGTTATTTCCTCATAAAAGGCTACAAGATTGGTCAAGCACGACTTCCCCTTGGTGAAGCCATGTTGACTGCCCCTCATAACCCTCTTATCCTTGATATGCCTTAAGATGGCCCCAAGGATAAGGTGTTCCATCACTTTCCCAGGAACGGAGGTGAGGCTAACCGGTCTATAGTTACCCGGGTCCTCCTTCTTGCCCTTTTGAAGACAGGAGTGACATTTGCTTTCCTCCAGTCCTCAGGCACCTCTCCCGTTTCCCAAGACTTGGTAAAGATGATGGAGAGCGGTCTAGCAATGACCTCAGCCAGTTCCCTCAGCACCCGCGGGTGCATCCCATCTGGACCCATGGATTTATGGATATCCAGATTGCTCAACTGGTCTTTAACCCATTCCTCATCGACTAATGAGTAATGAATATTACTCATTCAAATTTTTATTATATTGTGGATATATTAAAGTTATCCTATTTTTTCTGATTTGAACACATTATTTTTACCTTCACGTTCTCTTCATTTTCATTAGTTCTTCACTGAACACATTTTTACTAGAGACATGTTTTTATATTTGCCTGTATTAAGCAATTTCTATGAATCTGTACTTTTTACAGAGTTTAAAAATTTATCTCTAAATACATTTTCTTGAAAACAATTCACCAAGTATATCTGTGTCACACTGCTCCACTCTTCAGTTGCAGTCTTCATTTCTTTCAACTGTTTAAAGTTAAAAGAATTCACATTTGTATCTTACACACAATTACCTTTCCCACAATGGGGTATAATACAATCTTACAGATCAACAAAACCCATCTTGAATAGTGCCCAAAGCTGCAGTCTAGTTGCAATCCTTTACAATTTTTTCACCTTCCCTTCATTTAGAATAGTAATGGGGACAATATTTCTTTACACCAGACTACCCAAAGAAAAAAATCCTCCACTAACAGAGACTTAGAATAAATATTTCAAGACTGAAATCCATTCGTCTATAAACAGAGCTGACATGGTTGACATTTGCTGAAAAAATAAGCAGACATTATCTTTCCATAGTGGCAGGAGATTAAAAAAGAGTTGGAACACTGTGCTGGGCTTTTTCTTCCCAGAAAGCTTTATTTGTCTCCTAGTAAGTTGTAGTAATTACAATCTTTACACTTAAAATGCAACTAATGAACACCCACCATAATTTAGACTGCATGCTAGCAGAACTCAAGCACTTAGATATACTTTCAGGAAGGGTCAGATTAAAGCCTTTTGTTACCTTCAACTGGAAGGGCAGAAATTTTAAAGATAATATTTGACTCTAACAGCATTAAATTTATTGACTTTTCATGTTCAGAGTTGACAGTACTTAAAAATAACTTCATACTTACACCCTGTGCATTCCTTGGGGAATCAAATCTGCCATATGCCTAATGTTTAAGTTACATTCTAGTAATGTAAATCCTTATCTTTTTTTTTTTTTGCATATTTCTATGGGTCTTTTTTTTTCCCTTTTTTTTTTTCTTTCAGAAATCAGTAATTTTTTTTTTCCAAGGCAATAAATGTAGGATTTAAAACAAAATATATCTGCCAAAAAAGTCGAAAATTTTAAAGTTAAGCTGCAGGGAAAAATATTCAAAAGAGGCAAAGAAAGACAAAGACCTAAAAGTAGCCCAAGAGAACATGTACAGATACCCCTTTAAGTGTGGGAAAGCAACTCCAAGTGCAGTGGATTAGAAGACATGATTCTAATACTGCTTTAGTAAGGGAATGAAAATGCTCATGATGCACAACAGTACTGTAATCCATACCTACTTAGAATTACCAGTTTTATTATCAGTTTCAAGGACGTGGGCAATAATGCTGATCAGCACCTAAAATAAAAATATAACCACTGCAGTATACTGCAATGTTCCTTTTCTATGGGAAAGCTGTACTCCTTTAGCGTGATAAACCCTGCTGCGAAGACACACCTAACCCAAGCGTTCACTGGTGGACTTCTTTCCTACATATGAAATTCCAGCTATGAATCACCTTTTATTCCCTGAATATGGCGAATTTCCAAAGAATTTTCCAAGCATGTGTTTCAGTTTGCTCCTATGATATCCACTGTCTGGCTGCAGCTGCACAGATCAGCACTGGTTCCTGCCTCACCAGACTCCCTCAGCAACAGGATTCCCCTGGGAATTTGCTCACAGAAAAACCTGGGTCCAGCATGTGCTTCCTCACCTTCTTGTCTTTTTCACCGTCATGTCTGAACTTAGGCCAACCAATTCAGGTCCAGAACAGGAAGCATTGATTGCAGGAGGTTTTACAATTGCAGAGTTTCCCGATGTGCAGGAAGGAATCCTGAGGGACAGGATCCAGCCACTCTATACTCAAAATGCAATACATAATAGATGATCATGTGCTAAAAGAGAGCAAACTGAGTTCAGAGAATTAGAGGAATCAACCCAATACTTTCTAAGTGCAATAATAAGAATAACATACCATATTCCTAGTTATCATATTTCATTTTTCTCCATGTCTTTTTGGTTTTGTTACATTAACTAAAAAGGTAAATTAAATTGTAGGTTTAATGCTATAAGTAGTGTGCTTCCTTCTACTCTAAGTTGTCAGCAGTAACCCTCATGCATGACAGGGAGATGGAAGTCTCTTTAGGTTTTTACCCTTCCTAAATCTTGAAGCAAACAACCCTGTTCCTCCTCACTGTTCTTCATCTACCATGTTCAGTTCCTTCTTCCCCCATTCCAAAGACGAAGACAATTCAGTATCCCAACAGGAAAAAAAACACATGTTGAGTTTGATCATGTCAACCTCTCCAATTTATTTATATTTGCTTTGTAAAAAAAGTGAATCATAGAGGTCAAACCTGTGTAAGCCCACAACTGCCAGCAGGCAGCAGCTGTCAGCAAACCAAGACAAATCAGTTTTCATTGAGTCACAAATTGCAGCTGAAGAAACTTGCTTCCTTTTTCCCCTGCCTTGTTCTCTTTCCTTGCTGCCAAAGATTACAGAAAGCAAAACTTTCCACCTCAAAAAAAACAAACAATCAGATTGACTTTTCAGAAGGGGTTGGAGCTTCATGGTTGTCTTCTTCGCTGATATAAAAACAGATTTGATGTTCTCCTGCTGTTTCTGAGACTGGCCTGTTCCTTGTGACTCTATGACATGAAAAGCCACAAGTGGATCACTGTTAGGTATGTGCTGGGTTATCTCACTACTCAGCTGGGTGCAAGTGGTTGCATGTTTGAATGAACTAGTACTGCAGACCTGGCCATATCCTGGTATAGATGCTCTGAAGCCATACTGTTGGGATGCTGAGTCCAAGCAGATAGGCCCTGCTGGTATAAGCAGAGGTTTCATGCTGACTCATCTCCATGTGGATTCAGGTCCCAAAAACTGAATCTCCTGTGCAGATCCCTTGACCTTATTCCGTTTTATGGCAAAACTGGCTTTCAGCAGGATTTGGATTATTTTCCTGCCTTTCTCAAAAACTTCTATGTTTCCCCACGCAATCATACCATTGATGTACTACAAGTGTTCTAGAGCTTGCCCCTCTTCCAGTGCGTTCTGGATCAGTCCATGGCAGATGATAGAGCTGTGTTTCCACCCCTGGGGCAGTCAGTTTCAAGTGTACTGGATGCCCCTCCAAGTAAAAACGAACTGTGGCCTGTACTCTACTGCCAAAGGAATTGAAAAAAAGGCATTTCTCTGTCACCAAGGCAGCAGTAACCTTTTGGGTCTTCTAAGTACCCTCTCTTGAGACAGTCTATGCCACAGATGCATGGAGAGTCTGGACCATTCATAACAGGGTGCTTTTGCTTCTCCCTCTCGGTTAGGCTGATTTCAGCCTCCAGTACAATCTGGAGCTGAAACACAGGTGGAATCACACAGACTACACTCATCCTTGTGAGCATGAAATACTCCAAGCTGTGGGGGGGGCTCACAGCCTGCACTGCTGCAAACCCAGATATATCACACCCGTTATAACAATTCATAATTAATGCTATATTATGTTAGGCTCCAAAGGCCACAGTTCTGTGCCAGGTGCTACAGAAACATGCAATTTGGAGATGGGCTAGTAGGTACACTAAAACTGATAAGTAAAACCTGTCTTCCAACTAAACTGTCCATAAGAGATAATAGGCTGCCAAGATGAGAACAGTCTCATGATGAAAATGCAAGCATACATCACTGTCACAACCAAAATGAGATGTGAGGAAACACTAGAGTTTAAACTAGGTGGGAGCAGGGCTTTAACGAGCATAATTTTAGTTAAAACCCTGAATAGGTAAGAAGCGCTACCTATAAATGAAGAATAAAGCACAGAGAAAGAGCAGAAACATATCCCATGGCTAAACAGGCACTGAAGCAGTCACTCACCGAGGAAGCATAAAAAGCTTTTAAATGAAACAAAATTGAAGCAAAGAAGCTCTGTGCTATTGTTTGATTCTTGTTGCATTCAGAAAATCAGGACTGTGTGTTTACTGTTTGTGAATAGCTGTGATTGCTCCTAAGCTGCCCGAGACATAATCAGCTTCCCTTAAAAAAAAAAGCAACAAAAGAAGCCCTGGAACATAGTGAGCTCCTTGGGTCAAACAAAACAAAAGAAAAAAATTATATAAAAAGCATAACTTCCTGATAGGGTTCATGTAAAAGTGGCAATAGAGCCACTATGAAGGTCGATGTCTCGCTCTTGCCACAGAACTTCAATTGGAATCTATGATTTGGGGCTATTATGTCCTTAATTTTCACTTGAATCTTGAGTGCTGGAGGTGTTTCATTTAGGCAAAAAAAGCAAAGTTTGGACAACTGTTTTATTTTCCAACTTTGTCTATGTTTTGGCATATTTTATACAGCAATTTTAATGCAACAAAACTCCCTAATGTGAAACTGTGGGTTGAAATACCTTTTGAGTCATTAGTTTTAAGAGCTAAGAATCCTCTGATCTTAGTCAGGATTCCAAAATCTCAGACTTCACCTGAAGAATCTTCTTTCTGTCAGACAAAAAACAGTATATATGATTTTGTTTTCTCGCCCTCTAATTGTTGAGAATATTAATCAGATAATAGGCGTGTTGAAATCTTCATACTTCCATGATATTTAGAATTGGCTCCAACAAATTCTTCTGTATGAGAGGAGGGATGCATACATATCCTGGGCTCGCCTTACCATATGTACTTAAGGCTCATGATGTCACATGGGTGTTAGAGGCTGAAATTCATGTTTATGAGTTTGGCACTTCATCATCTGTGGAGCAGTTTGCTCCCATGATCAAGGCCATCTTTGCTACACCAGTCTTCTTGTATTCTTGTTAGACCTTCTGGGCAACCAGACTGTGTGTGCAGCTTCCTATGCCTGCAGTCTCATGAGAGCAAATCTTTATGGAAAACCCTAACCATTTATTTTCCTTGTGAGATGCTTCTCTCCTATCCAGTTTTTATCTAATGCAGAGAACACAGGCTAGGACCCCAAGACCATGGCCTTCCTGGAATGTTTTTAAAAGCTGTCTTTTTCTGTATGTGCTTTTCCTAGTAAATATGAAATACAAAGCGGTGGGTACCTGAGGAAATAAGCATTTCTGACTTGAGCAAAATCTACAGCATATATTAAAGCACAGAAATGTTTCAGGTATGTTATGAGGCATGTTACTTTAGTTTTGCATTTGAACTATAATTTCTATATGTCTACATTTCTTTCTAAGGCTGAGGAGCAAATGCACCCAAAAAATTTAAAAAGAGATTTGCATTAGCATTCTTTTATGGTAGTTTTAATCTTTTCTGATATTTATTAATAATGAATGAATAACATAAAAACATAATGTAATGTACCATTACATAACAATAATAGTACATTAATGTTGATTCAAGAAAAACATAGGAAGCTTAGTTTCTTCTGCCTCACTGCCTCATTACAATAGGGTTGTATCATCCTTTCTACTCTGTTCATAAGGCTTGTATAAGGCATTATCTCTTAACTTTCTCCTAGTAAACTTAGGGGTAGGTGACTGCAAAACAAATCTGGATCATGCTACAGAAAGCAGTATAAAAAAAAAAAGGCAAACACAAATGTTAAAAGTGTTTAGCCCCTGGAACTAGAAACACAAACAAGTACCTAATGCAGCCTAAACATCAAGAAACAGTCATGACAGTGTTTTATACAAAAGCATAGTGTGGCTTCTTCTGCAGTATGGTGTTACATAATACCTTGAAGGTTTTCTGGGAATAGCATATTGTACATATGGTTTAGTGGTGGCCTTTATACTTTCTTGGGAGAAGATGTTCTTTATGCATTAACTCGTTCACAGATGAAAGGATGAAAGGCAGATCCTGTAACATGATCATGTTCAAGGCAGAACGCTATATGATATGGATTATTTTTTTTAGCTCTCAGAAAAGACTAACAGTCAATTTCCCAGCAGCCATAGTCAAATAAAGAGGGGAAAATTACTTAGACACTGCTTGTCAAAATAGGCTCTTTGGTTGAGCTTGCTTCCCTGCTGCTGCATTTGGCAGTGGCTTCATATATTGATGTCCGTCTCTTGAAGGACATGGTGGTCCTCAGTTGCTCCTCAGTGACCATTTCAATGAACATGACATCTGCACAATTGCCTCTGATCTATATTCAATTTCTTTCTCTAATCTCTTATTTCTCTTTAATAGTACCAGTTCAAAGAACAGTTTTACCAGATGGTAGAAGACAAATATGTTTCCTCTTTTTTGCTTCCCTGTTCCTTCTTCCTCCAAAATAAAATAGGGTGAAAGAAATTTAATTTAATTTCTTTAATAAAATAACCACCCCCTTCTCTCTCTCTCCTTCTCTCTTTTTCTATGTTTTTTGGCAAAGCCACAAAAAAGTAGCTTGGACAAAGGGGTAGAGTGTGTCCTCAGCAAGTTTGATGACAATACAAAACTGGAAAGAGTGGCTGATAGTCCACAGTACTGTGCTGTCATTCAGAAGGATTGAGCAGGCTGGAGAGATGGACAGAGAAGAACCTTTTGCAAGAGGAACAATGCAAGCACAGGGTCCCGCACCTGAGAAGGAATAACCCCATGTACCACTGCAGGCTGGGAGGTGACCTGCTGGAAAATAGCTGGAAAATAGGAGAAGGACTGGGGGTCCTGATGAATGACAAGGTATCCATGAACCATCAGTGTGCCCTCTGTCCAGGAAGGCCAATGGTATCCTGGGCTGCATTAGGAAAAGCATTGACAACAGGTCAGGGGAGGCAACTCTCACTCTACTCAGCCCTGGTGAGGCCTCACCTGGAGTACTGTGCCCTGTTTTGGGCTCCCCAGTACAAGAGGGACATGTAGGTCCTGAGGCAAGTCCAGCAAAGGGCTACTAGAATGATTAAGGGTCTGGAGCATCTCTGATATGAAGAAAGGCTGAGAGAGCCAGGTCTGTTCAACATGGAGAAGGCCCTGGGGGATTTGATCAATGTAAGAGTACCTGAAAGGAGGGCATCTAGAGGATGGGGCCAGACTCCTCTCAGTGGTGACAGGCAATGGAACAAGAAACAGTGAGCATAAGCTGAAACACAGAAATTTCCACATGAACATGAGGAACTTCTTTACTGTGAGGGTGACTGAGCACTGGAATACATTGCCCAGGGAGACTGTGGAGTCTTCTTCCCTGGAGATATTCAAGAACAGTCTGGATATAATCCTGAGTAACATGCTCTAGGTGATCTTGCTTGAGCAGGGAGGTTGGACTAGATGACCTTCAGTGGTCCCTTCCAACCTCAACTACTCTGTAATTCTGCGATACTGTGAAAAGTGAAACACAGTGCCATGAAAATCAATTCAGGTTTTGCTGTAGACTTCCATGAAACTAGGGTTTATCTACTGACTTAAATGTTGCTTTCCCTTGAGTGGAAATGAATGTTACCTTGGTTATAAGAACACATGTTCTAGATTAGTGTGCTGAGATAAAGTTTAGATCAAAATAAATTATATAGCCTGCACTAAAAGTTCAATGACTCAGAAATGTGAAATAACCTTTCATCTGTTCTTCACCAGTCCAGCTTTCTCAAATACATTCATGTATGCTTTTAATTGAACTATCAAGAGTTAATTTTGCAAGCCCAGTGTTGAAAGAGCACCAAGACAGTCTGAGAACTCACCTTTCTTCTTCTCATCATTATTCAAAGCCTCATACTGCACACTTGCATTCCAAGCCCTTGACAATTTTCATTAAAACAGCTTTTTTTTTTTTTTTATTTTATATTACATGATCCTGGAATAGGTGTTCTTAATAGCTAGAAGCAGCAAGTGAAATTCACCAGTACAAAACAACCAAATCAAGCACCTTGCTTTCTGTTGAGAAAATATGACCTGCATGGGAGATGCAAAATGAAGATTTCAATTTTACTACAAGAGATGTGGAAAACCCACCAGTGCTGCCTTGCTCTGTTTCTAGCATCTTATTCATCAGAGTGATCTCTATTGCTTGTATAAGAATGGTCACATAAACACTGTTACCATGGTTTATTTTATAACAGATATTAACTTAGAGAGGATATTACAAGACTTTAAAATCAGATCTGCTTACGTTGCATTCACTTTTGTACTTTGGGGATTAACATTACATTGTCCAGATGACTTTTCTCATTGTAGGATAAAAATCCAAGACTTTTGTTGCTGACAAAATTACAGTATAGAATCATAGAATAGTTAGGGTTGGAAGGGACCTTAAGATCATCAAGTTCCAACCCCCCTGCCATGGGCAGGGACACCTTGCTCTAAACCATATTACCCAAGGCCTTCTCCAACCTGGCCTTGAACACTGCCAGGGATGAAGCATTCACAACTTCCCTGGGCAACCTATTCCAGTGCCTCACCATCCTAACAGGAAAGAATTTCCTCCTTATATCCAATCTAAACTTCCCCTGTTTTAAGCCATTACCCCTTGTCCTGCCACTACAGTCCCTAATGAAAAGTCCACCCCCAGCATCCCTATAGGCCCCCTTCAGATACTGGAAGGCTGCTATGAGGTCTCCACGCAGCCTTCTCTTCTCCAGGATGAACAGCCCCAACTTTCTCAGCCAATCTTCATAGGGGAAGTGATCCATGCCCTGATCATTCTCGTGGCCCTCCTCTGGACTTGTTCCAACAGCTCCATGTCCTTTTTATGTTGAGGACACCAGAACTGTACACAATACTCCAAGTGAGGTCTCACAAGAGCAGAGTAGAAGGTCAGGATCACCTCCTTCAACCTTCTGGTCACGCTGCTTTTGATGCAGCCCAGGATGTGGTTGGCTTTCTGGGCTGCAAGCGCACACTGCTGGCTCATGTTCATTTTCTCATCGACTAGCACCCCCAAGTCCTTCTCCGCAGGGCTGCTCTGAATCTCTTCTCTGCCCAGCCTGTAGCTGTGCCTGGGATTGCTCCGACTGTATCTTAGTATTAAGTTTTGAAACTACTTAATATAATGTTTTTGTATAGACTTTAATTAAATCAAAGGCCTAGAGGAAGGTGAGGGTTGCGCGTGCTATTTGTGTGCTATTGTGAAAAACACCAAGAAGAAAATGGAAGTAAAGACATTTGTTTGCCAATGTTATTTTCAGTGCCCACATGAATCACTTAGTTATTGTAAGCATGAGTTGAAGCCGGTGAAAGTTGCTCCTAGATGGCAGAAGGACTTTTCCCAGAGAGAATTTACCAGTCATATGAGCAAGCCTAGACTCATGAGCACTTGGCAGGCTGAGAGATTTTGCTCTCTTTGAATGGGTGAACAGAGGAGGAAGTAATGCCTAGGAGTCTTTTTGGATGACCTTTTATCAATAAATTCCTCAGACACATAACTAGGCAGTTACCTGGTTTTCTGGGTGAAGATCAGTCCTTCTGAAACTGTGGGAAGACCGATAAAGAGATATCATTGAATCTGTCATGGTGTTGTTATGTACATTGAGAAGATACAGATAGGGGTTTTCCCTGACATGCTCTGGCCAGAAGGTGGCTTAACTGTAACAGGCTCCATGTTTGATTGAAACTGTGGTGCTGAGAGGGAGCCAACACCCAAGAGCAGTCCAGAGAAAGCACTGGCCAAAGGTCAGTTTATAGACCATTTTCCAGGAAAGTGAAGAGAATAGGCTGGACACATCTTCAAAGCAGACAATAATTAGAAGTATGACCATGGCAGTAAAATCTGGGAGGGTTTTCAAAGGGATCAGGTAGTGATTCCCAGGATATCCATCATATCAAGGATATGATTTTAAAATGTGATTGTCAATGAAATGGCTAACAGAATCACTGACCAATTAGGGTTTTCTTATATTAAACCACAGGAAAGACTCATAGTCACAAACTTCATGATAACCCTCTTATCTCATCTTGCTGAAACTATGTCTCAGAGGGTTTCCATATTCCTCCTTCTCTGCTCTTTTTCACTCTCATTTCCTCTCCTGACAGCACATGCCACAGAAAGAGAGGCAAATTAAACTGAACAATTACAAACCAACTTACAAAATCATTTACTGTTCTGTTCAGAAAACTGGCAAAATTTTGAGATCTAATACGCAGAGACTCTCTGGGACTTGGGAATATTGGGAAGCAGAAATTACTTCTAAAAGCACATAAAACTCTAGTTCCTAACTTTCTGTGGTGGGGAAAGAAAATGCTAAACAGAGCCACATTTTCATCTGTAAAGAAAAATTGTCACTGGTCCAGAACTGAACATTGCCCATTCTGGGCATTAAGCCAGGATGATTTAGTGGGGAGGGAGGAAGCTTACATTTGGAGAGAGGAAATATTTCTCTGGCAGGTTGATTTAAAGGAATGGCAGCTGTCTGAAACTGCTGAGGGAGACAGCTTTGTACAGTGCATCTTGGGGGAGAGGGGTTATTGGGCACATGATGTAGACAGACATGGATGTGCGATAAATGTAAAAGCATGTGAAAAATGTGCTTGCACACACTTTTGAAGCTTTGGGAGCCTGTATATTTTGAGGGATGATTTTTTCCTCTGTAGCTTAATATATCTTAGATAACAAGGAACAAGCAGAATCCTTGTAGTCTCTAGCGAAGCTGCACAGGAACACAGCAGCTCTCCACCACCTCCTTCTGGTGTGTCTCCTGGTTAAGGAGGTTCACTGGCTTTCCAGTTCAGCCAAGCTTGTATGAGTTTCAGTAATACAATCAGAGTTTAATTAACGTAAAAAAGTCCAAACTGAGTTCTATTAGGCTTAAGTACAATATTTTGTACATTCGTGAAAAAGT
This sequence comes from Neopsephotus bourkii, assembly GCF_033783945.1. Taxonomy (NCBI): domain Eukaryota; kingdom Metazoa; phylum Chordata; class Aves; order Psittaciformes; family Psittacidae; genus Neopsephotus; species Neopsephotus bourkii. The sequence goes on from NW_026901969.1 coordinate 64,739, forward strand.
TCATACTTAAAACTGCAAGACATCATTTCTTCTGCCATGGTGCAGCTCCAAGCTCCTATGTGAATGATCTGCCAACAGATTTGTTATAAACAGGGTACAGAGGCCTTTCATTTTCATGCACCGAATTGCACTGTTTTCCAAACACAAATGGGCTGCTTTCATCCCAGTAAGCTTCAGTTGAGACTGTGCCAACAGTCAGGATGGATATGTCAAAGCTGCTGGAAGTGCTCCAGCAGGTAGTGTGGTGAGCCTGGTGCTAAAGATATGCTTTAAAGATAGGTCATGAAGTAGATTTGGCATGGTAAGTTTCAGTTACATACTGGACACGTGCTAAATGAAGGAGCATGGCCACAGGCCAGGAAGTAGACCCTGGGTGCCACTGCAGCCAGTGTCCACTGCCCATGAACAAAGGCTTGTTAGTGTGGGTTCAGGTGGGCTTCCTACAAGACCTGCAGCTAAGTCACTGTGTCGAAGAGCCATGACTTTTCCCAGAGCTGTTTTTAATCTCCTGTGAGGGTTGTATGTGCACTGATCTTCTCTGCTCTCTACACTTAACAAATTTTCCAGAATGTACAAGTCAATTTCTGATGTATGGGGATTTTTTTTTCAGAGATTCAGCCTCTTCCCATTCTGATAAGGGGCTAAGGATGTCCCTGCCAAAGTTACCTCACTTAATCTTAGGCACCGGTGATGAATTTGTTAAAAATACCTTTTTCTGCATGATGGAACAGTACTGATACTTTAATTCTGTTATATTTTATTATCTTTATGCATAATGCAATCTAGATTTTTTTTCAGTAAAGATTATTAACATACAGTTTGTGCAGTAAGTTTGGAAGGACAAGATCATATGTAGTTTGGGAAGAATTATGAGTCACAGCTATTTTATAAACCTATGAGAAAATATTATAATGCATGTAAGTCTCTACCCCAAACTCTAACTAGGTTAACAGCATTTTGCCTTTCCACATTCCTCCATGGACTCAATTGATATGACATTGCCATTTCTTGTCTTAAATCATTGCATAATGCTGAAATGTACTATTAAAAGCTTCTTTATTTCACACCACTTTTCTGCAATGAATGAATGAAATAACTCCTGCAAATACTTTGCACATGGGTTGGGTAAGCTATAAAATATTTTGTCAGACAATGGGATGCAAAGGTAGCATGTTAAAGCTATGGATATTTACAATAACAGCTTATATGAAAATAATTTGTGAATAAGCTGAAATATAAAGATATAAAGGAGAGAAATAGAGCAAACCAAAACTTCAGGATAAAATATTACATTTGGAAAAGATGGCAGAAGCCTTGAGTTGTAAGGAAAGATTTATTAGCCCATGGAAAAAGAAATCTGAGAGAAACTGTAAGTCATGTAAAGTCATTAGGGATAACTGCTGCAGATATTGGAGATGTTGGCAAGACAAACTTGCTTTAGTAATACAATCCATCTAAACAGTCAGAGAAGTGAAGTGTGAAATGAAAGAGCACATTTTTAAAGAACTATGTAAAAGAGCTGGAGCAAATAAATGCCCTATTGTAAATGTCCATGTAACCTTCCTGCAAGACTTGAAGTGCCTGCGATGGTTTTGTATGGGAAGTGATGAATATCCCGAGTTTCCCAAAATTATAGATAGTATCTATGTATTTTAGTAAGGTAGAGGGAGAGAAAGAAAAGAGGTGGAGAGGAAAATCAAATGTGAACCAAAGGAACAACGTGAGCCACTTTTCACAATCCGGCATTTAGATTTCATTAGTACCTCATATACGAATTTTAATATAGCCAAATATATAATCTGCTCACTATAGAGTATTATATAAGAACAGAGGTGAAAAGCCATTGCAGATGAAATATTGGGATTATTTCCACTGATTCCAATGGCATCATGATTCCAGTTAGCAAGATATTCCCCATTTAAAGGTAGGATGCAATGGATGAGAGTTGAGGGCTGAACTGCATGCTCATTGGCAAAGGCTAATATGGACCCAACACTTCTGTACCCTGTCTTCAGCCTCTACTGTGAAATTTATATCTGTCATAAATTACTGCCAATTTATCCATATTTAATGTAATTAAAAGGTATTTGAGGCAAATATTGCAGTTAATCATAAGCTTTGCTAATGTGTTGCATCTTTGTGTGTTAAAATTTGAAGACATGTCCACTTAATACACATATCAGTACTGACTGAAATATGAAAGTAGTCTGATGTTACTGTGAGGAAGAATATGGAAATGAATGGTGTTATTGCTGTATTTTAATTTAATACCTAAATCAAATCACCAACAGCACAGCAATTACTGTTTTAATATTCTCTTGGGAGTGATGCAAAATGACAGACAACATAAAAAATTAAATGGTTTGGAAAACACTGATCTGAATCTGGTTGTAGTTAAATAAAGCTGGGAACATCTTGACCTTCTATACAGCCAGATGTGGAAAATGTACTTCAAAGTCTTTAAGAGAGAGCTAATGGCATACAAGATTAATGGGTGCTGTTTCTGAAGGAAATAAGGGGCTTTGTAATCTTGGAATCCACAAAAATAAGGCATATATGTGAAGTACAAACTGTTATTTTCTAAATAATCTGGAAGAAATTATATTTCTTACCTACAGCTGGGCAAATGTTTTAAGAGAAGCTATTAACTGTTCAGTTAGTGTTTTCATTTATTTAATTTAGTAATTCATTAACACTGGCTGCATCTTTTATTGAGATAATTATATTCTTAAGTTTTACCAAAATAAACCAAGTGTTTTTAAAAGGTATAAGTTGAAATATTTCCAGAATTTCCATTTTTTTAAAGTTAATGCATGGGAAAATTCATTTCAGTTTACTTTACTACTAATTAGACGATAAAATAATTTCATTTGCAAGAAGAGAAAAATAACCCAGAATACTTATTTATCCAGCTGTAATGAGCCTACTTCAAGCTTTAACTGTTAATACACATTAAGACTTTTGATCAAACCAGGTTACCATTTAAAGAAGAATATATTTTGAAAAAAACATTTTATAACTTATTTTATGAAAAAATTAACAAAATTTCTTCAATTCTTTTGCATTTTTCAGCTATTATTTGATTTAAAATACTGGCATTCATTAATATATTCACCATGCTATTTTATAACTATATTATAGGGTCTTGTTCTGCAGATTTCATGTTTAAGGCCTCTCATCTCTGTTTCTTTTACTAGGTAGAGTAACCCCAGCCAGAAATGACCACACAGGACTTCCTGGTACAAGGAATAACGTGGAAAAGCATGGGTGCATATCTTAACCAGTCTGCACAGAGAAGCCTTTGACAAACTTTTAATATTTCATCATCTTCATTTTTCCACTTTGAAGAGAAAAAAAAAAACAACAAACAACAAAACACATACACAAAAAAGAAGAAAACCAAAAACAACCAGCACCACAGCTCATATCCAGTCAGTTCTCCTTTATTCAATAAAACAGAGGATCAGATGTCTTGAAGAACTGGTAACAAGATATGAAGCCCTTTACCTCCATGTCAATGATTTAAACACAGCTTAGGTTAACAGTGACTGAAATCTGTTCCTGAGAGACTGCTGCTCAAGTGAAAAGCCTATTGATCATTTCGGTACAATTTCTGCTCACTGCATAAGTGCATCTTAGTAACCAGCCTCACTACTGTCATCTCTGCAGCCTCTACAAGAAAGCTAGAAAATAGTCCTGGGGAATGAAAAACTCTCTCTAATAGATCATTCCCTTGGGAGTCCTGGGACACACTGAGATAAAAATACAGGTAAAGCTTTCACTGTGGCTTTTCCTGCATATATGCTTTCATGTATCCACATGTATGCCTGGTTTGGCCTACAGCAGGAACAAGTGTGCTGTGGACAGCATGAAGGGCCACACAATAACCCATGCAACATTGCACTAGGTCAACTTTGTTCAGGATTATTCCTGAATTTGTTTTTAGCAAGTCAGGTCATCAATGCACACATTTCTATTCAACTGTTCATCTAATCAATTCACTCCTTAACCCCATCTTGTCTATACTTTAATAAATTAATTCCAAATAGAATTACTGTCAAACAACTCAGCAGTTCTGTAGCTCTAATGAAAGCCCTTTACCCCTGGCCCCTCCTTGCAAACACTTAAGTAAATTAGCACAAGACAGTCAAAGCCACACACAGATCAAAGGAACAAATCATACTAAATGGCATAGGACTATTAATGTTCTTATTTTAGACAGAAAACAAACTTTGCTTCTGTTTTCCCAAGGTGCAGCCCCACTGTAAAGGCTGTCAGATCAGGATCAATTAACTCTCTAGACCTGCCAAAGGATCTGTGCACCTACTCCTCTCCATCAGGACATTTGTCTGTCATGTGGAACCAGAAAAAAAAAAATCCTCTAATCTGGTTTTTCAAAGCCTAAAAAAAAACCCAAAAAACATCAGAATTCCCTAGTTATGATGCTAGGTTTTGTCTCTCCCTCATCTACTCACTTCCCCTGTATCTTCTGAAGAGCTTTTCTCAGCCCTGTCTGCTCCAAGCACCTTATTCAGAAAACCCCAAAATCTGTTGATCATTTCTACATCGTTTTGTATTGCTTCTTTACCTGACCATTTATGCTGCCCTTCCACAGAGAAAGCTCTGGGTTTCTTAAATAAAGGAGATTACCACTTCCTCCACTGCTACCTTTATGCCTCATTTTGACTTTTTCAGATGATAATGTACCACCACTGTGTTGCTTTTGTCAAATGTAGTTCTGAAACTTTAGAAGAGAATGTGCTTTATTGACTAAATGTGGGTATAATTAGTAGCCATTAGGAATGAGCCAATTCATTAGTTGCTCTGAAAACACCTTTCAAGCAGCAGGAGGATAATCAGGATTGCCCTCTAGGGAGACCTGTGTGAGGGTACAGGGCCCAGGAAAACAAAAAAACCCAAACCAAACAGAAGTGGGCCTTTTAGTTATGGGAAGAACAAATACTACAGAAAAGTACAGATTTGGTATTCCACACAAAGATATGTAGAATGCCAAAATGCCAACCCAGTAGAAGCATCCCAGGCTGGGAAATGCCACCCCACAGTCAAAGAGCAGAATTATCAAGGTGGAGACCTGCAATAGTTGGTCCCCTCCTCTTGAGTCCCTTTTTAGAATGGAGCTCAGAGATTTGCTGGCACCCTTCTCCAGAAAGGGTGCACACAGCAGCAAGTGGGCAGAGCAGCCCTGTGCCTCATATGTAGCTATGGAAAGAGATTAATGTCCTCTGCAACAGGAGAGGTCAAACTCTTTCAGCCCAAAAGAACATCTTCATCTGCTAAATAACCCATTCAGCTGGGATTCATTAAGGAGCAGATATTAAGAAGATGATGATGGGTTGGGGAGAAATGTTTTGCTTCTTTCTCTGCTGGAAGGGACTTTGCTGGCCTCTGAAGGCAACTGCCTGCCTGGAGCTATGACAGAAAAGCCAGTCCTCCCTCCACAGCCCAGTCAAATGGGAAGCTGACTTGGCCCAAATAAGAGAGCTACTTAATTTAAATACCCTGTGGCAGGGACCTGATTTAATTTCAAGGCCCCTGAGGTCCTGCTGGTTAGAGGAATGGTTTGTCTTATGTTAGCAAAAGGCAAGGTCAAAGGTAGGTTTCAATGTATGGCAGGCTTGAGGATATTTTAACCCTTCAGTGTTTGCTTTTTATAATCTTGGACCTCTTGCTGCTTTATCAGAATTGAATCTAGCCAAAAAGAGGACTCAGCAAATACAATTATTTTAGCAGTATTTTTAAAGAAATGTAATGTAGCTCACTTCTTTTTTGTGTGTGGGTTTTGTTTTTTTTTTTTTTAATGTTTTACCTCTCAGGCTTTTTATAGCCTTAGCATTTGCTAAGGTAGTGGCACAGTACAAATTTCTTCAGAATGGTATCTTTGTGCAGAACTGTGAAATGTCAAAAGCTAAGATGCTGTGAAGTGAACATTTCATTTGTAGTATCGTTATCGTTTGTAGTATTCCCCCTAGCAGGCTTGCAGTCCAAAAAATTGAACAAGAAGGCCAGCCAAATCCACTGCAATCTAACTTCATTTTACAATAGCCTGGCACTCAACACATCCTCATCTTAAATCACTCAGGCTAAACCCCCTTTCTTTCTCATTCTTGTTTTTTTGTGCTTTCAAATTGCTTTTCTCTCAGTACTCTGCTGCTGTCTTTAGAGTGGGGTGGGTGGTTGGCTGTATGGCTTCAGTTGAGATTTTCCTTTGGCACGACAGAAAATGGTTGTTCTTTTTGGAATGGCTGATATCTTGTGACATACATGACACTTGTCATATTCACTTGTGAGATGCAAGTGAGTACTGAAGAGCTTTGGAAGAGTAAAAATAAGTCATTGTCAGGGAAGTACATGCAAAACTCAGGTGCTGTTTTCTCCTTGGGACATTTGAGAGTTGAAGGGGAAATGAAGCATCTTGATTCACAGCCTTCCAATTTCTATATTTCTTCTTCTGTTCCTATTATTTCAGAGTGAAAACCAGCTGTTTATCAGCCCATAGTTTGTTTTGCTTATTGTGCTTTTGTCAGAGGGATGAGATTTCCTCTTTTGTGCTTCTTGGATTTTCCATGGTACCAAAGTCTATTAGAGGGAAGAGTACTGAATATTAATTCCGGGTACTACATTGTGAAGTTGTACCTGGCATTCCTGTTCAGATGCATTAACATTCCAGTTCAAATACATTAACATTCCTACACTCTGCTCTGACCTCACTTGTGCTGATTTACACTTATGTAACTGCTGACTGCTAAAGAGCTGTCCTTAACTTACACTGCATTGTTTTTAGTGAATGGTTGCAAGTGCATTTACAAGTGCTTGGTTATTTACTGTACTTCTATTCCTAATCTTATTTTTCAAAGAAGAGGGGTTTTATCATTCATCTCATGAGGTTGTTGCATGCATCACAAAAGATAGCATATTTCTCATGATTTTCCCTACGTTTTAACTTCTTTTAATTATTTGTTTTACTATTATTCTTCTTAATCATCCTTTTTCATATTCCAAGTATTTATGTGAAACAGTTGTTCTCCTCCTTTCATGTGCATCCCTTTCTAGATCTAGATCCCTCACATTTCTCATGTGAAGTCCAGGGATATTCAGCAGCTCATTTCAGTCACCACGAAAGCCAGCAGCAGAATGGAGGCAACTTGCTTCCCACCTGAGAGCCAGAAGACCCCATTTCCCTGAACTTTTCACTGTTCTTATATTGTCTGTTTTGAAATCTCCAAACTTATGAGTCAAACAAGGGATTTGCTAGATACTGATGAATAAATCTAATGACTATTTTGTGACCAGTCAAACTTGTGCTCTCTTTGCTTTTCCTCATTTATGTATACCCAGGGGGAGCAAAATGACTTTAAGTTTCTAAAGCAAATTAAAGGTCATTAATGGCCCTCTGCTGTTTGCTACTAGTGATTATTGAATGAGAGTGAAATTAGATGAAAAGCAGTATTTCTAGATTGATCTAGAAAAACTTCCATTTTTCTACAAGGTAGATAGTCTCAAGCTGGAAGATGTAGAGAGGTGGATTTATTACAATTCTTCAGCCTTCAGTTGAAAGGGAAGGAAACGGAAAGAAGGAATTTGTCAGTACCTTCAGGATTTCTACTTTTTATATACATACATATATCTAGTTCTACATAGCTTCTGACAGCGACATGTATACCAGATAAGACTAGCAGGAAATAGCAACAAAAAATCTGAGACAAAATATTAGATAACTTTTGGGAGTAACTTCCTCAGAATCAGACAAGTCATCCCAACATATATTTTTTGTTTATCCTTCACATGTTATTAAAACAAAACAAATTGTCACCATGCAAATGTTATTTCAGGGCAAGAACAAGTATATTCTTATCACAGCTCTTTATTGTCTTGTTAGCTGCTAGTACTATTCAGGAATACCTTTTCTCCACATTTCATTGTAGAGTGATTCAAAGAGCTACTCTTTTGAGCTGCTTCATTATTTGACTTTAAATATATTCAGCTGTTTCTTATTCATTTAGAAAGACAGGAGCGTTGATTAAAATGAGAATTAGAAAGCATCTTGCTTCAGCATGGGGAAAAACTAGCTTGTCCTTTTTAGAACTGGATGGAAGATTTTCAGTGGTTGGCTCAGCTGGCAAATGGTAATTCAACAGAACTGAAGTTTTCTGTGGGATGATGATGATTGCATGACAACTGTGGAAACCTGTGTCTAGGCTTACCTGGCTGAATATTATAACACATACTTTTTGAGCTCTCCATTTTGCCAAAATGGCCTAAATCCTTTATCATCTTGCTGTCTTCAAATTTACTTCAAAGAAATGCATGTTATGTTTTACATTTCCACTCTCACTCTTGCTTGGTTTTTGTTTTGTTGGTGGAGGGTTTTTTGGATTTTTTTTTGTTTTGTTTTGTTTGGGTTTTGGGTTTTGTTTTTCTTTTTTGTAATCCTGACTTTTCAGTAGGAAGAGCATAATGATTCCTGTATAGCTTTATCCACCTATGCCTGGAAATTCAGACTCAGCAGGATTCCCAGCCTGCCACCACCTATAGCCCTGCAGTCAGTTATGAGTAATTACAATTAATTGAATACTTCCCATGCACCATTTGTAAATAGTAAGGGCCAGACTTGAATCTGGTGAAGTGAATTCCAGCTCTGCTGATATTCATAGAGTGAGGTTAATTATCAACAATTATTCACTCTGACGCTTTCCTGCTAAAGTCTTTGGTATCCAACTACTAACCACTAACAGGGACTGATAACCTTATCAGACGTGACAGGTTTTTTTTTCCTATTACAAAAGTTTCTTCTGTTTTAAAGGTACAAAAGTGTGGCATTTCACTACATGGACTCAAGTTGATGCAGACACTCAAATCCTCATTTATTACCACCAAGCCCCTTTTATCCCCTTGATCGGTACTTTCCCAAACAGCACATACATACAACGTTCAGTCTCACTGGCCAATGTGAAACTCTCCAGGTAAATAGTTCGATCACAATATTGCAGACCCTCTCACAACCCCCACATCCTCTGGCCTTCAACTGAGATTCCCACCACAACTACATCCTGGCCCATCAGCCCAAGGTTTGCTTTGTTTACCTTTCCTGTCCTTCAAGGTTCCAACTCATCGCCCCAGGGCTTGCCAAGCACCAAGGCCTCAGAGCTCATTCCCGAACTCTTTTTCATGCAAATCTTATCACCTTCACTCCCCACACAAAAGTAATTCAAAAGCTCTGACCTATAATCTCCAAGCATCATATTTCTGGTTTTGTCATTATTGCCATTATTATTGCTGCTACTACAGCTAGTTTTATTCTCTAATTTGTTGCAAAGTCATTCACAGATATCAGAGAATGCATTATTTCCTTTGTCTTGTCATTATTTCTAAGACTGACAACTACTTATTTTAAAAGACTGAATCCCAAGAACACCCATTTTCTTTTGAGACTATATCAAATATACTGAACTATGATTAATGAATGTTAATATTTTGCATTCACTGGAGAAACTCAAGTTTAATCAAGTTAGTCTCATTGTCTATAAACAGCCTTTGACATCCTTTAAAGAAACAATTGTGTCTTCTTTTAGAGCATTGATTCAGGGGATTAGGAATGGTTTACAACCTTTTATCTTACACTGTTAGATAAAGAACAGCTGAACTTCCTTGTCTCTGAAAGCTGTTAATATTATATTCTGTGGCTTAAGTTTATTTGCCTAGTCACACAGTTTATGCCTTCTGGCTGCTTATCTATCTCTTGTGTAAATTGTTAAGGGTTGCCACAGGGTTAAAGAGAGGAAAGCTATTTTACATGAAAACTCACACATATGACTTTATTTAAAGCCTTTATAAGGAAACAAGGTTGTTGAGATTATTCTGAAAAGTAAGCAGACATGGAGATATCAGTGCAATAGCTAAATACATATCCATGAGCATATATCTATATTATTTTCCCAGCCTAATAAAAGGACAATGCAGAAAGCTGTAGTCAAATATGCAATTTTATTTCAGTATTGTAGTAAGTGGTTGGCAAGAAAATAATCTTCACAGATATTTTCACAAACCCACATACAAACTTCAGCCAGTAATTTATGCTCTTTCAAATATTACATATAGTTTTTTTTTTGTTTCTGAAGTTATATGAGTGTTCAGTAGGTTAAGGGGTAATGGCTTTAAACTGAAGGAGGGTAGATTTAGATAGACGTAACAAGGAAGTTCTTTACTGTGAAGGTGGTGAGACACTGGCACAGATTGTCCAGAGAAGTTTTGCCTGCCCCATCCCTGGCAGTGTTCAAGGCCAGTTTGGATGGAGCTTTGAGAACCCTCATCTAGTGCTAGCAATATAAATAGCAGTAACCCAGAAAACATAAAGAAGGACTACAGAGCCCTGGCAGAGGTGGTTATGGGCTCTGGAGCTCAGATAGTCTTTTCATCTATTCTCCAGGGTAAATGGGAGGACGTAAAAAAGGCTAGGAGGATTGGTCAGGTTAATAAATGGTTAGAAAAGTAGTGCCGTAGTCAGGGTTTGGGTATTTAGAAGATGGGACTCTATTTGGGAGTCGAGGTCTCCTGGAGGCTGGTGGAGTTGATTTGACAACAAAGGGGAAGAGCTGTTTTGATAGGAAGCTTGCCAGGCTGGTCAAGAAAGATTTAAATTAGATGTGCTGGGGAAGGGGTGCATCATTCCATCCCAACACACCCAGTCAGTTGCCAGCACCTATAATAAATACTCAGAGCAATGTAGATATATTCCAGCTGCTCCAGCCAATGAGCCGGCTTCATTTGGAGCTCAGCTCAGATGCCTCTATACAAATGCCCATAGCATGGAGAACAAACAAGAGGAATTAGAGGTGTGTGCACGTCTACAGGGGCATGATATAATAGGCATCACAGAAACATGGTGGGAAGGCTCCTGTGACTGGCGGGTTGGAATAGAAGGTTACAGGCTCATGAGATGGTCAAATTCGAGATCCTCAGGACAGTGAGAAAAGCATGCTACAAGCTCACTGCCCTGGATTTCAAGAGAGCAGATTTTGGCTTCTTCAGGAACCTGCTTAGTAAGGTTCCATGGGCTATAGCTGTAGAAGGCAGGGGGCCCAAGACTGTTGGTTGATATTTAAGGATCACCTGCTACAAGCTCAGGAGTGTTGCATCCCAACGGGAAGGAAGTGCAGCAGGAGGGCCAGGAAACCTCCTTGGATGGATAAGGAGCTGCTGAAGAAGCTTAGAGGAAAAAAGAGGTTTATAAAAGGTGGAAGCAAGGACAGGTGGTCTGGGAAGAATACAGGGATGTTGTCCAGAAAGCTAGGGACCAGGTTAGGAAATCTAAGGCCCAGTTAGAATTAAACTTAGCAAGGGATGTGAAAGATAATAGGAAGCGATTCTATAGGTACATTGCAAATAAAAGACAGACTAGGGCCCTCTCTGGAAGCTGTCAGGAGAACTGACTACCCTGAATTTGGAGAAGATTGAGGTTCTTAATGATTTCTTTGCCTTGGTCTTCACTGGCAAAGGCTCTGACCACACCACTCAAGTCTTGGAAGGGAGATGCAGGGACTGTGAGAATGAAGACCTTGGGCACACTGTAGGAGAGGAACTGGTTCGAGATCACCTTAAGAACCTGAACGTACACAAGTCAATGAGTCCTGATGAAATTCATCCATGTGTCCTGAAGGAGCTGACAAACAAAGTTGCTAAGCCACTATCCATCATATTTGAGAAGTCATAGCAGTCAGGTAAAGTTCCCAACAACTGGAAAAAGGGAAATATAACCCCCATTTTCAAGAAGGGGAAAATGGATCATGCGGAGAATTACAGACCAGTCAGTCTCACCTCTGTGTCTGGCAAAATCTTGGAGCAGATTCTCCTGGAAGGCATGCTAAGGCACATGAAAAAAAAAAAAGGTGCTTAGTGATAACCAGCATGGCTTCACCAAGGGGAAATCCTGCCTGACCAATTTGGTGGCCTTCTATGATGGGGCTACAGAACTGATGGACAGTGGTAGAGCAGTTGATGTCATCTACCTGGACTTGTGTAAAGCATTCAACACTGTCTCACATGACATCCTTGTCTCTAAATTGGAGAGACATCAATTTGATAGATGGACCACTCAGTGGGTAAAGAACTGGCTGGATGGCCACACACAAAGAGTTGTGGTTAATGGCTCAATGTCCAGTTGGAGACCTGTAACGAGTGGTGTCCCTCATGGATCGGTGTTGGGACCGGCCTTGTTCAACACCCTTATTGGTGACATGGACAGTGGGATTGAGTGCGCCCTCAGCAAGTTTGCCGATGACACCAAGCTGTGTGGTTCGGTTGATATGCTGGAGGGAAGGAATGCCATCCAGAGGGACCTTGACACACTTGTGAGGTGAGCTGATGCCAACCTTATGAAGTTTAACCATGCCAAGTGCAAGGTCCTACACCTGGGTCGGAGCAGTCCCAGGCACAGCTACAGGCTGGGCAGAGAAGAGATTCAGAGCAGCCCTGCAGAGAAGGACTTGGGGGTGCTAGTCGATGAGAAAATGAACATGAGCTGGCTTCAGTGTGCGCTTGCAGCCCAGAAAACCAACCACATCCTGGGATGCATCAAAAGGAGCGTGACCAGAAGGTTGAAGGAGATGATCCTGCCCCTTTATTCTGCTCTCATGAGACCTCACTTGGAGTATTGTGTGCAGTTCTGGTGTCCTCAATATAAAAAGGACATGGATCTGTTTGAACAAGTGCAGAGGAGGGCCACGAGGATGATCAGGGGACTGGAGCACCTCCCATATGAAGACAGGCTGAGAAACTTGGGGCTGATCAGCCTGGAGAAGAGAAGGCTGTGTGGAGACCTCATAGCAGCCTTCCAGTATCTGAAGGGGGCCTATAGGGATGCTGGGGAGGGACTCTTCATTAGGGACTGTAGTGATAGGACAAGGGGTAATGGGTTAAAACTTAAACAGGGGAAGTTTAGGTTGGATATGAGGAAATTCTTTCCTGTTAGGATGGTGAGGCACTGGAATAGGTTGCCCAAGGAGGTTGTGAATGCTCCGTCCCTGGCAGTGTTCAAGGCCAGTTTGGACGAGGCCTTGGGTAATATGGTTTAGAGCGAGGTGTCCCTGCCCATGGCAGGGGGGTTGGAACTTCATGATCTTAAGGTCCTTTCCAACCCTAACTATCCTATGAGCCAGCAGTGTGCGCTTGCAGCCCAGAAAGCCAACCGTATCCTGGGCTGCATCAAAAGGAGTGTGACCAGCAGGTCGAAGGAGGTGATCCTGTCCCTCTACTCTGCTCTTGTGGGACCTCCCCTGGAGTATTGTGCACAGTTCTGGTGTCTTCAACATAAAAAGGACATGGAACTTTTGGAACAAGGGAAAGGAAGGAAAGAGGACGGAAGGGTTACTAGAAAAAAGAAGCCTTTAAGCAACCTGGAATCTGTTTTTAAGAAGTATTTGTTAGAATCAAATGAAAAAATAGTGCCAAAATCTAAAAAGAAGAGCAAAAAATTACATGGTTCCATGGAGAATTTTGATATAAGGAATTAAATTTATGTTTAAAAAGCAAAAATACCTGTACAAATGAAGACAAAAGGAAAACTCATGAAGCATAAAAGGTCAAATGATTCATCTCAGTGGAGGTAGAAGATGGAAATCCATATGGAAGCAAAGTAATTTTTTTTTATGTGTTAGAAATCACAGGAGCTCCTGAAAACAGTCACATAGGAATTACAGCTTCACCCCAACATAGGGTGGCAGGATTAATATCCAAAATGAAGTGCATCTGTACCAGTGCATGCAACATGGCCAGCAACCAGGGAGAATTGGAAGCTACTGTGCAGCTGGAAAACTATTATATAGTTGTATTCACAGAACCATGGAGGAATGACTTACAGAACTGAAGTGCTGCAATGGATGGCTATAAACTCTTCAGAAAAGATAGGCAAGGAAGAAATAGGCAGTGGGGTAACCCTGTATATTAGGGAGCATTGACTCTCTAAGTTCAGTTTTTAGGGTAAGAGTCAACCAGGGAAGGCCAACAAGGTAGATATCATGGTAGGGCTCTGTTGTAGAACATCCAAACAGATTGAAGAGACAGATGAAATATTCTATAAGGAGCTGGGAGAAGTCTCACAATTGTTAGCCTTTGTTGTGGGGGACTTCAACTTATCAGATCTCCGCTGGAAATACCCTACAGTCGGTACAGAGGAAACAGTTTAGGAGGTTCCTGGAGTGTGTGTAAGATAACTACCTGACACAGCTGGTGAGGGAGTTAACTAATGAAGGTGTCCTGCTGAATCTGTTATTTGCAAACACAGAAAGACCTGTGGGTAATGTGATGGTTGGAGGCTGTCTTCGCCACAGCACTCACAGTTTTTTGGTTCTTGGAGAAGTAAGGAGGGGGGTCTGCAGAACTGCATCAGGCTTCTGAAGGGAAGACTTTTGCCTGTTTAGGAGACTCTTTGACAGTTTCTTGGGAGGCAAGAATTGGGGCAGGCTACCCAAGGAAGTGGTCAAGTCACATCCCTGTAGATATTTAAAGGATTGTAGATGTGGCACTCAGGGACATGGTTTAGTGGTTGACTTGGCAATGTTATGTTTATAGCTGGACTTGATTATCTTAAAGACCTTTTCAAACTAAAGTATTATAAAAGTATTTTGAAGGTCACTTTGCAAACAAAGAAAATTGATGGGAGAAAATTTATTAAGAACATCAAAAGCAGAAAACCTACAGAAATGACAGGACAGCTTGATAACAGAGGTGTGGAGGAAACACTGAGGGTTGATAAAGCCATATGACTTTGCTCAATTGGTCTTTACTTCTGAAAAAGATGAGATTTCCATAGTTGACACATCATTTGTAGCAGCTAGGTCAGAAGTGTGAGGTGAGTTTGCAGCAAATATACAGGAAGTATTAGACCAAATAATTAAGTTAAATGTTAATAAATCACCAGGACCAAATGTTATTTGTATGTGAAACTACAGGACTACTAGCCCAACTGTTTAAATTGCCATTACAAGCAGCCCCTGGATTAGAGCTGAAAGGCAAATTTAACTCCTGTCTATAGAAAGGGATGTAGAAGATATCCTGTGAATTATAGATCCATTCCTGGCAGTGTAGTCTGTGATGAAGAGTAAGAGTATTGTGCTCTTAGTCCCCTCAATGCACACCAATTAGTGAATTATATGTGTGTTGTGGGGAGTTAATGTATGAGAGATGATCATCATGCAAAGCATTGTTTAGTAATTTTCTTCCGTTTACCCAGTTTGCCATAGAAACAAATACATAAAGCCCAGCAAATCTAAAGAAAATAATCAACTGCAGCTTAATTTAGGATTAATAAGCATGTTATTTATGATTTTCCATGTTGTTTCCTCTGTCTTATGAGTTAGAAAAATTGGTCCTCTTTAGTACTACGTTTTGATGGCTTTTAAACAGACTTGCTAATGTCACATTGTACCTAAAAACATGTTGCTGCACAGTGAGCAAATCCTTCCCTGAGGTGCTGAGCCTCTCAAAGTCAAACTGCATAATCACTGCAGTGCTTAAAATTTGTACCAAGTCTTGTAGCTTTTTTTTTCTGTCACTGATATAAATGTGGATTTCTCATTCTCAGAGTCTTTGTAGTCTAACACTTCCCAACATAGTGTTCTCCCCCTCAGGAGAGAAAACCTTTCATAATGCTCCATGGAGGTGGATTGTCCTTGACCTGAAGATCCTGGGAATTTCTCTGCATGCTTGTCTGGGCAGTGCAATGGTGCACACAATGCAGGTTGAAAGGCTCCGTGGAAATCAGCACACATTACTGAATCCAATAACAACTCTGAGTTGTGAGCTTATTTCTCTCAGGAATTCACAAAACAGACAAAGATGATTCAGGTAGGGGACCTTGGAATTTTCTGCACCTAGGAGACTTGTTAATTTTGCCTCTGTGATCATGTGATTTTACAGATATATGGTTAATCATGAAATGACCATTTTTGTTTTATTGATTAAGGGATGACTTTCACATGTAAAACTAACTAAGTGAATCCAACTATTTATTTTCTAGGGAGAGGATGGATAAAGGGTTGTTGTGGTTTAAACTCTGTTGGCAAGTTGTCTACGCAGTCTAGTCGCCCCTCTCCCCCCCCCCTCCCGGAGGGATGGAGAGGAGAATCGAAAGAATGCAACTCCCACGGGTTGAGGTAAGAGCAGTCCAGTAACGAAGGTATAACACAAATCACTACTGCTATCACCAGTAATAATAATGGTAAAGGAAATAACAAGGGAAGAGAATACAATACCACCCACTGAAAACGAGCCCGACAGAGCAGAGAGTGCCCTTCCGGGTAACTCCCTGTTACCTCCTGGCCATGACGTGCTGTGGTATGGAATACCTCTTCGGCTAGTTTGGATCAGGTGTCCTGTCTCTGCTTCCTCATGGCTTCTTCTCCTCCCTGGCAGAGCATGAGACTCACAAAGTCCTTAATCAGACTAAACATCAATGTTATCAGCTCTGTTCCGAGGCCAAAAGTCAAAAACACAGCACTGTACCAGCTACTAAGGAGAAAAAAAGACTGCTATTGCTAAACCCAACACAGAGGTTAAGGTTTGAATAATCTATACTTAAGAGGGCAAATCTATAAACTGAATGACAAGAATGTTGCATGCAATCTGTATGGCAACCCCACTTACAGTTTTGTGAGAACAGTTCAGAATGATGTGGTTCAATCCACTCCACTTTCTAATTGGATTGCCACATACACCAACCTGAATATAGATAGCATTAACTGAATCGTTACCTTTATGATTATTATTATGTCACCTACGATTTTGTACAATAGAATATGACTGAAAAGCTCCATCCACAGAAAAAAAATAAAAAAAATGAGACAATGAAAAGAATCTGGAAGGATAAGAAAAGCCAGTGGGGTACTAAATAATTTACTGAAATACTAATCTTTAGAATTCAGAAAATAATCATTACAAATCAAGTGCAACAGAAGACAAACAGAAAGAAATCTCTGTAATTAAGATAGATTACGTAGAGGTTGAAGGTTTACATTTTAATTCCAGAAAAGTCAATGGCAGTGCTGTCACTGTCTTCAGTGACTAAAGAGCAGGATTCCTGGAAGAGAAACTCCAGTTTCTGTAAAGTGATACAAATAATCAAAACCACATGGTCACCGCAGATAACAAAGTGTGGGATAATCCACATTTTTTACCTTTAATGGAAAAACTTTTCAGCATTTCAATAAACAGAGGCTGCTTCATTATTACTACTACTCTTATCTAAAATTAAACTTTGAAGAGATTTGTGCCTGTTGGAGGAACAAACATTCTGACATTAACAGTAGCTTAAGGTGGTATAGAAAAATGTTGTAATATTGGACTTGTTATTCTATATAAGTACAGTTGAGAAACAGGGTACAGAATAAATACTTAAATAAACTCTTAAAATAAATACTTAAATAAACACATCCTTCATCTGTTATTTGTAGGAATTCTAAGTATTTGTCAGAACCAAAATGTTTATTTTAAATTTATGTGTAAAATAACCAGTTAAATGTTTCCGTATTTCATAATACATGTAACAGCAACAAACTGTAATGAGTATTTGAAAGAAGAATGGCCGAAGGAGACAAATATATATGGCAGTAAGTTTCTTTTATCTTTTGACCTTACAGTTCTGATATCAATAAAGTCAATGGCATCTTGCATTATGTGCAGCCTTTCTTGATCACATCTATGGAAATGATGGACAATGAAGTTCAGTTCTCTCCCATCCGCCAGTGGACCTTGAAGGAGCATAAACCAAATAAATTGTCCTTTGCCGGCTGTGTTCTAATCCACTAAGCCTACTCAAGGTTTCAGATTTCTTTTGCTTCAAAAGGCAGCAAATCAAAGAAAGTAGGTTGTGATAGTGTTCTTTTGCACACCAAAAAAATACAAAAAATCACAGAATCACAGAATCCCAAGGGTTGTAAGGGACCTCAAGAGATCATCTGGTCCAACCCCCCTGCAAGAGCAGGGTAACCTAGAGTACCTCACTCAGGAACTTGTCCAGGCGGGCCTTGAATATCTCCAATGTGGGAGACTCCACAACCCCCCTGGGCAAATGAAGAATTACCTTGTCCAACTTTATGCACTTAGGCAATCTGGTATGAAGATTAGCATTTGCTTCTTTAGAGGCTAAAATATATGGCAAGAAGTCCATCGCCTTCACACATGACATTTCATCGCATCAGCCTGAACCTATGTGTTCAATCCAATTGATTCTCCTATTAAGAAAGAAAATGGTTTTCCTCAGATCTTTAATGTTTTCAGACCTAGTGGGAAACTGCATACCCATCAAACAAAGACTACTATGGCACTGAAACCATTGAATTGCTATCACAAGTCCACTGCAGTGATCTTTAAATAAGGTTGCTATTTATTACTTCTGTTCCCAGTAGGCAAAAAAGATCAATTGAATCAGGATGAAGTAGACTGCTCTGTTTAGTTGGTGAAAAAAAAACAAACAAGAGTGGCTGAGGTGGATACAGCACATCTACCTTTTAAAATTAATGCTTGACAGCTCTTTTGTAGGCAACAAAGGAAAAGGCGATTGCCTAAGAGATTGACAGTTTTTGCAACGTAGCAAGAAGCACTGTGAAAATATAAGCTCCACTCATCTATGATAAGCCCAGAAGGAGAAAACTAACCTCATGGCTCAGTGCTTCTGAGTGGACCTCCAGTGGCTGGCTTCAGACTTTTCTTCAGAAAATGGCCTGGGAAGCTTGGTCTCCTGGTAATTTTTTCAACTGATCAAAGCTAAAATTGAAACTAAATTCATCAGTTTCTGTAGTAATCAGTCATAAAGAATTGAGTCTGCACAGCAGGCTCAGGGGCATACTGAAACCCACATGGGTGGCTGGCTGCCCACAGCACCCACACCAAGCTCCTCTTCTTCCTGAACCAGTCAGCTGATCTGGGGGCTGCTCTGTTAAAGTCAGCTTAGCAGGCCCTTCACTGTAAAATAAACATCAGAAAGGAAGTGGAGCAAATAAAAATATATCCATGCTTCCTGGTGGATGGATTTCAGTGGATAGATTTTTCCATAGCTTTTCAAATAAGAGAACCCACATGTGATCTTTCAGGCTGAAGGCAGATGTGTGAGCCTTTTTGCCCTACAGATCTCTCTGCCATCTGTTAACTGTTGATTTGTACAGTGGTGCTAGGTATCTTTCACTGACCTCTTAGCAGCGAACAGTGAAAGGATCTGTTATTTAAAGTTGTTTCTATTTTCAGGTGCTGGGACATGGAGGATTTGTATCAAACAGGCATGGGGGTGAGCACACTTGGATTCTAATACAAGACATTAAACCTGAATATCGATATTTCCCTTAAAGTCGGGAACAGCCTAAACAACTGTTTTCCTCCTCACTTCTCAACGTACATAGACAAATGACAATAAAAGTATGAATCTTGAGTTTCAGTTGCCTCAATACTATTTTATTATTGATGTATACATTTTCTCACACTTTATATTGACAATTGCGAAGAGATCTGCTTCATATTCTCTGTCTCAATTAGGTAGCTTTCATTTGTAAGGATGCCCAAAAGCCATCCTGTCAAGTCAGCCTTAGAATTTACCAGTTTATCACAACAGAATTTTAGGGTGAAACTGCTGGGCAGTGAGAGGGGAGCATAGCTGGGGAACCCCAATGTTGCTGCCTGCTGTACAGAAAACATCTGTTGTATTTCAGAGAGAAAATTCACACATGATTTGAATTCAGAAATGCATTAAATTCTGAATTCATATGCATTCATTGCACTGAAAGTTTGACTATAATGGACAGTGTTTATCTAGTGATACTGGGTAATTATTTACTATACTTCTTCAGTATACAAATCCCTATTTAGTTTTTTTAAGCCCTGTTGTCAAAAGTAAATATGAAATTAATTATTATTCATGCAGGTTTATCATTGCAGTTTTGACTGAGTCTGATAATTATCAGTTATTCCTCATTATAAGTGTTGCATGTCCAAAAATTTAATTTCTCTTTAAAGATGTATCCTACGCTCTACCCCTGTAAATATATTTAGTTTAATGAGCTTTTACTACCTGATCAACAGTGTGCTACAAATATTTGTTTCTAAAATGAATGAAGAGTAGTGGTTTCACATCATTTGATGGCATGCATTAAAATATTAACCTCTTGTAGACATAACGTACACCACAGAAGATACCTGTTATCTTCAGCATCTTACCGCAAAATTGAAAGACATTATTAATTTATTCTACATTAATTATGATAGCCATTAATCACAGTGGTCTTGCTCAGTATTCAAATCATAGAGTCATAAAATAGTTAGGGTTGCAAAGGACCTTAAGATCATCAAGTTCCAACCCCCCTGCCATGCATGGGCAGGAACACCTCACACTAAACCATATTACCCAAGGCTTCATCCAATCTGGCCTTGAACACTGCCAGAGATGAAGCATTCACAACCTCCCTGGGCAACCCATTCCAGTGCCTCACCACCCTAACAGGAAAGAACTTCCTCCTTATATCCAATCTAAACTTCCCCTGTTTAACCCATTACCCCTTGTCCTATCACTACAGTCCCTAATGAAGAGTCCATCCCCAGCATCCCTACAGGCCCCCTTCAGATACTGGAAGGCTGCTATGAGGTCTCCACACAGCCTTCTCTTCTCCAGGCTGAACAGCCCCAAGTTTTTCAGCCTGTCTTCATATGGGAGGTGCTCCAGTCCCCTGATCATCCTCGTGGCCCTCCTCTGGACTTGTTCCAACAGTTCCATGTCCTTTTTATGTTGAGGACACAGAACTGCACACAATACTCCAAGTGAGGTCTCACGAGAGCAGAATAAAGGCGCAGGATCACCTCCTTCAACCTGCTGGTCATGCTCCTTTTGATGCATCCCAGGATACGGTTGGCTTTCTGGGCTGCAAGCGCACACTGCTAAATCACTAGAGAGAACATACTCACCTGAAAATTCAGTGCTTTATTCCAGAAGGGCTGATTCACTTAAGATGACTTCAAAACACTATTTTCATCACTACATAATGTCCAACTATCAACTTAATAGTTTATAACTTGAGTCATTTACTATTTTTTCACTTTGTTTATTTCATGGAAAAATGCAGGGTTTGCAAAATATTTCAGTCCAATGGGGAAAAATAGTGCCTTTTCAAAACTGAGTACATCAAATTACAGAGAAGTAAAACTTGTATATTTTGTCTGGGCATTGCAGCTACAATACACATTACATAATAGCAAGCATGTTACCCTGGTTTATTTTAAACACATCTATGACAACACAGCTAAAAAGAAGAATTCTGAAGATTAGTTCCAGCCTGTTGCAATACAGGTAACATCCATATCCATTGCACATGCACACCTAAGCAGAGGCCACATCTTGCTCATTTCAGCTTAAATTCTCTGCAGATACTTACCCACAAATGAAATTGTAAAGCTTGTCATTCACTATCATAACAAGAAATACTTTACTCTGTCCAAATATATATTGGTAAAAAATTAGAAATTTCTCTCAAAAACATGGCAGGTGTGGATGATACTCAGTATAAGACTTGACAACTCAAAGAGCACCCCAAGCACTTGAGAGCATAAACACCTGTTATCTCTTTCTTTCAATACCAGTTCTAATAGAGTTCTTACCTTTGTTCATTGCACAGAGGAGCATAAGTGGTGGAATATAACCTTAATACAGTTTATGCACAAATTGGTATCCTGAATTTCTAGTTTCTTATTCAGCACTAACATGAGCCTACTGTTCTTGTGTCATGCAGACAATTGTCACACAACCATCCATGATGAATTTGTGCCTCCATGTAGTTCTGCTGAATGCCAATGTGATTTCTCCTATCTGAGCAACTAATCATGCAAATTTGCAGCATTGTGGCTTGCTAGAACAAAATCCTGCTTGACACAAGTGTTAAAAGTGAAGCTAACACATCTTATTTGCTGCTGTAAAATTTGTTATCAAATCATTCTCATCAGCATTAGTGATTGCAAAATTTTGTTGGAATTGAAAAGTGAAGCTAAAAACAGCAGAAACAAGATGGCTTTTGAACCTCAGAGAAATCTATGTCAAGATCCTTGCTGGTTTTACTGGAACTGCATTTTCTTCATGAGCTTTAGCAAATCAGTAGAGTTGTTTGAACTTCAGACATTGTACAGCTTTGCTGAACACACTGAAGTATTTCATTAAATTCCTCAAAGAATCTGAGAAAAGGCATGGAGAAATGGCTGAAAAGGTCAAAAGTAAAAAGACAAATGAGAGAAGGGAAAAAAAGGCATGCTTAGCCAGAAGAGCAGACGTAGGGGCTAAAAACAGGTGAGGTGCACTGGCAGTTGTAGGAAGAGATCTTGCTTAGTCAGACCTCTTTTTCCCTGTGAATGGGAAGCAGAGAGAAAATGATTGAGTGGCCCATTTTCCCTTTAGTTTGTGTTGCTGCTGAGCTATAACATTATGCTTCAACTTTTGTACATAAATGAAATTAGTATGGTGTAAAATGGAAGTTTTTGTAGCATGAACGAAAGTCACAGGTTTCAAGTTTCTTATGTTGCAAACTTCTAAAGGTTAGAATCACATAAACCATCAGAAAAACTCCTGAGGAGTACAGGAAGCTTAATCCCTTGTAAAGCAGATGTAGACTGGACAAAGGCACCACAAAATCTGCCAAACAGTGCAAGATTGCACTGCTGGGAGGTTGCACTGGACGAGCTACTCAGCCTTTGCTGTGTTTACATTTTGTAATACTCCTTAGTGCTGCACTAAATTCTTCCCCAAAAACCTGCCACCCTTTTTAACAGAGAAAGCTAAATAAGCTCAAAAAGATCCTCCCAGAAACCCTCCATGGCTGGTAGAGAGTTCTTGCAAGGAAGGCGTTCTTTTCCCCTGCTTTCCTCTGGAATACACTTAGGGTGATATTTCATAAATGCAACCTCTCTGAAGGATTTTGAAACCCCTGCCAGAATGAGAGCCACAGCTGCTGGTGGGAGGATATGAGTGGAGGTAAGCTGAAGGGTACAAGCAGATGTCTGCTGCTGTAGTGGCTTGGTGTGGCAGCAGCTACCCCTGCAGTGTGCAGGCACTACAGGGTTACAGGAGCAGAACAGCCTCCATGCCAAGAGTTGTGCCACCTGAAGACAGACATGAGTACGAGGAGGTGGTGGGGAAGTTTCAGGGAGCGTGAACCCAGGCTGTTAAATCAGGAAGGGATTTGGGAATAGCTGCGCAGAGGGCAGAGAAGGCTTTGAGATGGGAAAAGTGAGTGAGAAGGGAAAGGGTTGGGCTAAAAGAGCTCAGGGCAGCTCTGAGACAGGAAAGATGAGAGCCCTCTGGGTTAGCAAGGGTCATTGGGCTCAGGGCAGCAAGCACTGGGAAATTACCACAGGTGTCTCCTTCATCCAGACAACTGAGCAATCATTTGGTGGCAAGAGGCTTAGATCAAGACTGTACAGACATTCCAATTTCTCCAGGCCTGCAATTCACCTTCACTTTTGCTTTCAGAAATGTGAATAGCTTGCAAATAAAGGCCAAACTTTATGAGCATATCAGATCTGAAGGTAATTTGGAACTTCTTTGGATGACTTCTTTGCCTCACACTTACCCGCCTCCTTCCACAGTTACCCCATGGAAACTCTCCTTTTGGCAAGCTGAAGGTTTAACTTGGCAATTCTCATTTTCACTGGTTCTGTCTGCGCTGCTCTTCTTGGTCACTCTGCAAAACCATGACAACAAAAGCACTCCAGACTCATACTTGCTGTCAATGTACTAAATTCCCATGACATTTTTAGGGTAGCCCAGATGTATCCAAGCTGCATAAGGTTTTCTCACCAAGATATTCCACAGGTCCTCATAGCATGTCTAGCAAGACACTCTTAGTATTCATCCACTTTAACTTGTTTGTGCCATGAAATACCACCTTACTCTAAAATGTCCTATCATCAATCTCTGTAATGGTCTTACTGCACTAGTATGAATCACAACTACCATAAATGAGGTTGACAGTGTAAAAGTAAAGCTTCTAGACTGCACCATACGAGAAAAGACCAAGATATACTGCTGTGAAGGGCTACACTGCCATGCAGGGCACATCTCCAGGTGGTGTGTCTAGACCAACAGCAGATAAAGCTAAGAATTCTGGGACCTGCCCCAGAAAAAGGCTGCCCAAAAATAGGGAAGTTCATATGTTCCTTACTGGACGTGCTAGTGGCTGGACCCAGGAAGAGACTTGTGACCTGTTTCCAGACTGAGAAGTGGCTGGTTTTCAGCCCTGGGGACAGGTGAATGGTTGGGGCAGGTCTGAATACTGGATGTGGAGCTTGTGCTCGCACAGTTTACAGAGAGACCATGTCTGTAGTGCCTTTGTCACAGCAGGAGTATGGTCTCTTATGCATCTTCTACTCCTAACAGGGGACTGACCTGGGCTACATAGCATGCAGATTTGGTCTTATGATATGAGACTGTCACATGAGAATAGAGATTCATCTGTGATGAGAAACGCTGAAAGCATATGGATTTGATTAATGGCTTATTGGTGTTCCTTATGAGGATTAATCCAATAGGGTGCTGTAGGTGCAGCTCCTCCCTTTCTTCTTTCTCAGGTGGGACCTGTGCTGAGCATTTGGTATACTCTGTGTTGCAGTGATTCACAGCATGCCTAAGGATGTTCTGACGGGCACTGAAAGGGCACCTTGCCCCTGCCATTTTCCTCTATCCAGATTGTCCTCAGGATGTCCTGGAGGGCATTCCTGGAGTCAAACACTGTGGGCATTCAGAGGATTCACTTTGAAAGCCAAATTAAAACTTCGGGGGTACTGTAGCTGTGCCACACGGGCAAAACCAGAAGCTCCTTTGCCGCTGTTGTACCTGGACATGCACCCAACACAGACCCACTGTATATGCTGTATCTGTGCCATGCAGAATTCCTCTAAAGCTCCTGAGACCTTGAGTTACTTTCAATTTGAGAAATGCAGCATAAAAAATGGATGGCTTATCTTGAAAACAGGAGAATATATTTCAAGTGATCTGTAATTATATTAATACATGTCATTGATATCTTCAAAAAGGATCATTTAGCAAACTTCCTTTCTGTGTTTAGTACCTTTCATACTGTTTTCTCCACAGAAAGAGAGATGTCAAAAGTAGGTCCTGGAATAAGGGCAGTTACTCAATGGAAAGACAGCTGATATATTATATTTAGACACATACAAAAATATTTTCTGTGTAAATATTGCTGCAATATATTAATCTAATTATCCTTACAACTGTTTGCATGTTAGCTGGAGAAAGGATGAAACACATACACTCCCTGCATGTTTCTGCAATCAGGTAAGCATCTGCATCCCAAAAGAGCCTGTCACAATCACTGCATTATAGTCTGTGGCTTCATTAAAGCAGCATGCACCACTCTTCCATAATGAGGTGTGTGTTCTGTTGTGGGTAATACAAACATTTTCTCTGTTGAACAGACTGCTATGTAAATCAGGAGAACTGAAATTCAAGGAGACTTGTTCTCTTTGGTCCTTCAGTTACACCGATATGACATTTCTCTTGGTCACCAAGTTAAACTTGAAAAGGAAGACTTCTATTAATAAAAAATGAAATTGGAGAAAATATATTACACCATCTCTATGGCTATTAAATTAATAATAAGCAAGTGATGAACAAAAATTGTGATTCATTATGCATGTCATTATGCATCTATGACAAAAAGAATAATTTATACATTCCAAGTAATGTTATTTCTTCTGTAATAGCAAAATGAATCATCAGATTTTAATTTTCTGCCATAACTATCTAAAACCTTTTAATAAGAGGTTTGCCTGTCTCTTGAGGTGTCTAGCAATATTGGATGGAAGTTCTCAAATTTTACAGTTATTCCACTAATGTATCAGCTTAAAAAAAAACTGAACCAGATTAATCAAAAACCAGAAATCCACCTGCGGGTCCTGAAGGAGCTGGCAAATGAAGTTGCTAAGCCTCTGGCCATCATATTTGAAAAATCATGGCAGTCAGTTGGAATTCCCAACGACTGGAGAAAGGGAAATATAACCACCATTTTCAAGAAGGGGAAAATGGATCATGTGGGGAATTACAGACCAGTCAGTCTCACCTCTGTGTCTGGCAAAATCTTGGAGCAGATTCTCCTGGAAGGCATGCTAAGGCACATGAAAATCAACAAGGTGCTTGGTGACAGCCATCATGGCTTCCCTAAGGGGAAATCCTGCCTGACCAATTTGGTGGCCTTCTATGATGGGGCTACAGAACTGATGGACAGTGGTAGAGCAGTTGATGTCGTCTACCTGGACTTGTGTAAAGCGTTTGACACTGTCCACAACATTCTTGTCTCTAAATTGGAGAGACATCAATTTGATGGATGGACCACTCAGTGGATAAAGAACTGACTGGATGGCCACACACGGAGAGTTGTGGTCAATGGCTTAATGTCCAGCTGGAGACCTGTAACGAGTGGTGTCCCTCATGGATCGGTGTTGGGACTGGTCTTGTTTAACATCTTCATTGCTGACATGGACAGTGGGATTGAGTGCGCCCTCAGCAAGTTCGCCAATGACACCAAGCTGTGTGGTTCGGCTGATACGCTGGAGGGAAGGAATGCCATCCAGAGGGACCTTGGCACGCTTGTGAGGTGAGCTGATGCCAGCATCATGAAGTTTAACCATGCCAAGTGCAAGGTCCTACACCTGGGTCGGAGCAGTCCCAGGCACAGCTACAGGTTGGGCAGAGAAGAGATTCAGAGCAGCCCTGCAGAGAAGGACTTGGGGGTGCTAGTCGATGAGAAAATGAACATGAGCCGGCTTCAGTGTGTGCTTGCAGCCCAGAAAACCAACCGTATCCTGGGCTGCATCAAAAGGAGCATGACCAGAAGGTTGAAGGAGGTGATCCTGCCCCTCTGCTCTGCTCTCATGAGACCTCACTTGGAGTATTGTGTGCAGTTCTGGTGTCCTCAACATAAAAAGGACACGGAACTTTTGGAACAAGTCCAGAGGAGGGCCACGAGGATGATCAGGGGACTGGAGCACCTCCCATATGAAGACAGGCTGAAAAACTTGGGGCTGTTTAGCCTGGAGAAGAGAAGGCTGTGTGGAGACCTCATAGCAGCCTTCTAGTATCTGAAGGGGGCCTATAGGGATGTTGGGGAGGGACTCTTCATTAGGGACTGTAGTGATAGGACAAGGGGTAATGGGTTAAACAGGGGAAGTTTAGATTGGATATAAGGAGGAAATTCTTTCCTGTTAGGGTGGTGAGGCACTGGAATGGGTTGCCCAGGGAGGTTTTGAATGCTCCATCCCTGGAAGTGTTTAAGGCCAGGTTGGACGAGGCCTTGGGTGAGATGGTTTAGTGTGAGGTGTTCCTGCCCATGCATGGCAGGGGGGTTGGAACTTGATGATCTTAAGGTCCTTTCCAACCCTAACTATTATATGATTCTATGATTCTAATTGTTTGCAAATACAGTTATTGCTTAATGCATTACAGTTATCATTGTATTTATCCCTGAACTTTCATCTTAGATGTTACTAGATGTCCAACTATATTTCACCTACTGGATTTTACAGTGTGTGTCTCATGGAAAAAAAGTTATTCACAGCATTCTTCTAGTTGAAAATAAATGAAATAGTCACCAACCCCAAAGTTTTGTAAGTTTGAAAATTTGACACTGTGCTAAAGCTCATTAAAAACCAAAACTGTAGTAAATAAATTTTGTATTGCAACCCATTATGCTTTCTGGATTACCTGCTGCTAGTTTTACAATACTGCAGTTTTAATTTTTTTTTTTACTATAGTTATCACTGGAATTTCAAAGACTAGTTAACACAGTGCCTGATATGTATGAATTTCCTGGTTTTAACAGTAGCAGTCATTTTTCTCTTTCTTGGTAGCTGCTGCAGTGCTGTTTTTTAACTTTCAGGCTGGGAACAAAGTTGACAAAAATGATGTTTTGGTTTGGCCAAGGACTTTGTGATCCTCGTGCTCTGTCAGAGAGGAGGGAAGCCAGGAGGAAGCAGAGACAGGACACCTGACCCAAGCTAGCCAAAGAGGTATTCCATACCACAGCACGTCATGCCCAGAAGGTAACTGGGAGGGAGCGGGAAGGGCTAGGAGGGTGGACTGCAGGGTTGGAGGAGGTATCGGTCGGTGCTTGATCGGGCTGGGCATGCAAGTTATTGGTCGCCTGGTGATGGGGTGTTGTATTCTCTTCCCTTGTTATTTCCTTTATCATTACTATTATTGGTGGTAGCAGTAGTGATTTGTGTTATACCTTAGTTACTAAACTGTTGTTATCTCAACCCGTGGGAGTTGCATTTCTTTTTGATTCTCCTCTCCGTCCCTCCAGGAGTAGGGGGAGGGCAAGAAGGGGGGAGTGGGTAACAAGCTGTCTGGATGGGTTTAAACCACGACAATGAATTTGTGACATCTTCCCATCAAATGAAGTCTGGCATGCCCTGCATACATCAACTGTGTATCTAGCATTGCCATTGTTTTCTATGGGATATTGAATAGGATTTGATGTATGTACGCTTTTTGTGTGTCACACAAAAAAAGAGGAAACTAAGTTGCACAGAGATAAATGATATAACCTGTCTTCTAAGAAAAAACACCCAATATTGCAGAGATTTTTGTCCATTGTCATGAATTTCCATATCTTCTGTGACAGTCTGTAAAGTGATTATTTGAGGACACTTGGAGGAAAAAGAAGACAAGCCATACTGGGTGGATAGTGAGGCTGGAATATGTACTCTGAAATTTATAAGATTTTATCTGATTCTAACCTTGGATCTTTAAATCTCTCAGAAAATTATGCTTCCATATACTCTAATGAGAACACAGAACAATACATCCCACTTACAGCTGCACAGAAACATTAATCTTACCACTTGATACACATAAGATAGGAGTCCAGTTGATTGTAAATGCTTTTGAATTCTTAAAACATTCAGTTTGTTAAATATTTTCAGCTTGTGATGGAAGTTAGACCTTTTACTGTGGGGAAGCTTGATGAATAAGGCATCCTTAAGAATCAGAGAAGATACCAGTATAACATATCAATGTTTTTTCTCTTCTAATGTATTCTCCGCTTGCATTAGAAAGCTCATTAAGGAATTACGATTGAGATCATAGTTTTGTACCAGACCAGCATGGGAAGCTCCTTCTGCTCTGGTAGAAGAATTATTAGTATCTTTGACAGTGGGGAATGACTAAGCTCTCTAGGGCATGGTATGTTCTCTTGTTTTGTGTTTGTGTTGTGCATTGAATACTGGGAGCTCGACTGAAGACCTAGAGTTCTTCAGTGCACCTGTGGCACAATCAATGTACATAATCCCATTATCTTCCACCTCACAGTCTTTTTCATGTTTTTGTCTTCATGGAGAAGTATTTAACATAAAGTGGAATTTATCTTGCCCAATTTTAGCTATCTAAATGTTAGAGACCATGTATAAGCTGATTGCTCAAGAGAGCCTGAAGTCAGAGGAGAAAGACAGGCTTCACCAGACAGCAATTCCTCCCACCCTACTCTAGAAATCTGAGTGAACATCCCTCTCTCTTTCTCTCCCTTGAAATAAGAGACCAAATGCCTAAATTTAAAGTGATTGCTGTAAAATATATGTATCCCCCTAAAATTCTATTTTTTAATCTTCTAAAATGATAAAAGAACTTCATTCCTGTATCTTTATCTTCCATATCTATTAGCTCTAGAAATAAATTAGGTTTCTTAAAATAGATTTCTTTTTCCCTTTTGTATGGCTTTTGTATTTGATAATGTAACTCCAATTTTATTCTCCCTAGAATACATGAATAGGAATTTTTCATTTAGAGACTTTCTTCTCTATATTCAAAATGCTTAAAATGAACTCTTCTAAACATGAAAGAGCTTTACTAACAATTGTTACCTGCAATCTAAAGCTAGGCCTTAGTTTCAGCTACTTGTTATGAAAGTGAAATACATTACATCTTTATGAAGCTGTACTGGGATTGGCAGTTTCCAGAGTTTTCTGGTTTGTCTACTGACTAGCACATTTCTTAGATTTCACTTCTTGTAACTGGAACTTGGCTTTCATTAAGCAACAGCAACAATAGAAACAACTATAACAACAGTTCTATTTTCCCATTTTATGTTTCAATGAAAAGCTTAAAAAACCTCACAACCCTAAATGTATTTCAAGTGCATACAAAACAAGAGAAAAATAAGAATCTAAAATGCATTAGAATATTTATTTCTCAAGGCAACGTTATGCTATGTAATGCTATGCAACATAATGTTTACAATTTGAATATTATGGCTTGGAATACAATTAAGATTAATTCTTCTTTGGAGTCAAGAGCGATTTATTGTTGGAAGCTTTTTAACAGTAGTGAAACAGCAGCAGTAAAATTCTGAAGACCATCATTGATCTCCAAGAGCTAAACAGAGTTTTACAAAAACTGAGGGATAATAATGCAAACTTTCCTCAAAACTCTCTTAATTATAGAAGGCATATTAATCTGTTTTAATCAAAATGAATCCCTTTGTTTTGATGATACTAATGCACTACAGTAAGTGTATGATGATGAAGCCTATAATGATAGTATAATAATAAAAGCTTGAAAGAGGAAATAAACACTTTCACGTTAGAGCGTGAAACCTTGTCAATTTTCTTCTGGTTTATGATCTGTAGTGAAAGGCCTGGACCCATGGAACTGAATAAAGAGTACCCAAAGGTTTCTTTACCTCTCATTGTACTATTGGTGCAATCAGATCTGACCTTTAGTTTGACATTGTAAGATGATTACATTACAGAGTGGTCTTGCACAAACATTAATTTGAGTTTGACACTTCACTGGCACTTTGTAGATCTTAAAAGTTACATTAGGTGCTTATATTTCAATTACAAGAAAAAATTGAATTTATTGATCCAAATTACTTGGTAAAGGCACTAGTAAATGAACACGTATACAGTGAAAGGAAAACCAGTAAATATTACATATAAAAAAAGGACACATAGTGATTACTTTTTCTTAAGGAAGTCAAATAAAATAACACTTAGTGAATACATATTGTGTCACAGTATACATTCACAGACAGAATGCTTGTAATAATACTTGGAACCTAAGAGATATTTGAAGGTTTTAAATGACATTATTTTTTTATGTTCCTGGTTTCAGTGGCAGCTGGGGATATGAGCTGCTTTTGTCCTCAACTTTTCTAGTTACATCAGCACATTATCAAAGTGAGTATTGCTTACTCTTATAATAATCACTTCTCTGTATGAATAAAACTGGTTATGTAAAACACCTGGTAAATTGTCAGGCCTACAAGTAAAGCAATTCTGAATAGAAAATTATTCCAGTCAATTATTGTGGAAGTTGAGCCTGTCCCTTGCTTAGGCAATATTTAAGCAAAAATAACAATTGTTTATAATACCAGGATCTACCACTTTTCCTTTGCTCCAGTATTTCTTTCCAGAATTTACCTGCATTTGTGAAAGAACAAGATTAAAAACAGGTCCTCTCTCTTGGAGGATAAGTGTTAAATTTATGTTGATATTTCCACTTCAAATTAAAGGAGTGCTCAGCAATGATAATTTGGATTGTCTCCAGTGAAAGGAAAAGTTTGCACTAATTCCCAGGTTTTTTAATTGCCCAGTGTGAAGGGATGTGTTACAAGGCTTCATTCAGGAGCATTTTGGAAGTGTTTTGAGATCCCTGGTGGCTGCTGTTCTGGCAGCACAATCTACTCTTGAGATGAGATAGATTGAAAATCTACCACTGGAACTATTCCCTGGCACAATAAGCCAATTGCAGCAGACTAAAATATTACAAGATACTATATTGATTCTGTCAAATTTACCTAAGGAATTAGGTGATTAAGACAAGCTGTCTCCTTCTCTGCCTGCTTTCTTACCCGCCTGCTTTCCAGACTGCCTGAATGGTGTGCCAGACTACCATATTCTTTCAGTTACTGAGTTTCCACCTGCTTGTGGAGATATTCTGCTGGTACCTCAGGGGCTTAGAAAGATAAAGATGAGTCCAGGTAAAGAGAGTGCTGGAAATGCAATACTTTTTTGTTTGTGGTTGCTTTTCTTTTTTAAATTGATTTTTTAAATAATAATTCCTCTTTCACACAAAAAATAAATCCAATCTTTTACCTTTTCATCTCCATTCTTGAATATTGATACTTAAAACAAAATTTCTCACTGATTTCTGGCAAACTCTAGGTAATACAGTGTCTTTTTTCTTTCTTGGTCCCTGGTTATGAAAGAGCATACTTGGAGGTCATTAGCAGAGTAACTTAACACAGTATCATCTTTTACGAGTCATATAAGTATCTTGTTTTGGTTTTTTTTTTTACCAAGATTTAAACCTAATCAAGTATAAGGCAAAAGCACACGATGTTGCCCTATTAGAGTGCAGAGACTGTAATACTTCTAGAGGAATACATTTCACAGAGAAGACAAAACAATCCTGGCAGAACATAAAGGTGCCATGGCAGAGTGGAAGGCTTAGTTGTGCAGTCAAGTGAGATACAAGAAAAAGTGCTGATTCTCTGGCCACCTTTCCTAAACAGATAAAGAAGTCAGCTTAACCAGCATAGTACATGGCTGGCTTTCATCCTTCTTGTTAAAAATCTCTTGCGATTCTTCTGAGATTTCAAGTTGAGATAAAATTTACCAGTACAATCTACCTAACTGTAGCTAGAAACCCAGTTTCTAGAAACCAAGATCAAGCCTCTTCAGAGCCCATTTGAAAATTGGTGCAAACTTCTATGCATCTACATCTTCACAAAATTTCCCAAGTTCAAAGACAAAGCATTACAAGCAATTTAATTTCAGTGAGAAATATGTGATGGAACAGACCATCAGAAGGAAGTACTGATCAGTCTTAAGAGACACAACATTTGAGCAAGTTTTCAGTCTTGAATGAAATGTCATACAGCTGGGGGTTTGGATTTGCTTCTCTAAGGCAAGTAGCAAAGCTTATTTTTTGCCTTAACCTTGTATGACTCCAATTCTTAAAGTAGATTTTTATCCTGAAGAATAAATTTAGATTTTCATTGCCAAAAAGGGGATTGAATGCTGCCTGGGAACACCTCTGATAGATAAAGAACTGGCTAGATGGCTGCACACAAAGAGTTGTGGTCAACGGCTCAATGTCCAGCTGGAGACCTGTAATGCGTGCTGTCCCTCGCGGATCAATGTTGGGGCTGTTCTTATTCACCGTTCTTATTGGTGACATGGACAGTGGGATTGAGTGCGCCCTCAGTAAGTTTGCCCATGACACCAAGCTGTGTGGTTCGGTTGATATGCTGGAGGGAAGGAATGCCATCCAGAGGGACCTTGACATACTTGTGAAGTGAGCTGATGCCAACCTCATGAAGTTTAACCGTGCCAAGTGCAAGGTCCTGCACCTGGGTCGGAGCAATCCCAGACACAGCTACAGGCTGGGCAGAGAAGAGATTCAGAGCAGCCCTGCAGAGAAGGACTTGGGGGTGCTAGTCGATGAGAAAATGAACATGAGCTGGCTTTAGTGTGCTCTTGCAGCCCAGAAAGCCAACCACATCCTGGGCTGCATCAAAAGGAGCGTGACCAGCAGGTTGAAGGAGGTGATCCTGCCCCTCTGCTCTGCTCTCATGAGACCTCACTTGGAGTATTGTGTGCAGTTCTGGTGTCCTCAACATAAAAAGGACATGGAACTGTTGGAACAAGTGCAGAGGAGGGCCACGAGGATGATCAGGGGACTGGAGCACATCAGATATGAAGACAGGCTGAGAAACTTGGGGCTGTTCATCCTGGAGAAGAGAAGGCTGCGTGGAGACCTCCTAGCAGCCTTCCAGTATCTGAAGGGGGCCTATAGGGATGCTGGGGATGGACTCTTCATTAGGGACTGTAGTGATAGGACAAGGGGTAATGGGTTAAAACATAAACAGGGGAAGTTTAGACTGGATATAAGGAGGAAAATCTTTCCTGTTAGGGTGGTGAGGCACTGGAATGGGTTGCCCAGGGAGATTGTGAATGCTTCATGCCAGGAAGTGTTCAAGGCCATGTTGGATTAGGCTTTAGGTGATATGGTTTAGAACAAGGTGTCCCTGCCCATGGCAGAGGGGTTGGAACTTGATGATCTTAAGGTCCTTTCCAACCCTAACTATTCTATGATTCTATTTACACTGTGCATGGACTCTTTGTATTTTATTTCTAGAGCAACAAGAAAATAACAATTGGTTGGTCTAAAAAGGCTAGTGCTTTAAGAAAGAATAACAATATTTTACACAAGCATGTCACAAAACTATTTTTTCATCCATGACCTAAAGAATAAAGAGATTGCACAGCTAAGCCAGCCAGCTATCTGTGATTTGTGTTGCCAGTTGTACGCAGAATTAAATTAAATTTAAATGGAATACAGTATAGATGGGTCAATGTGTTCAAAAGAAGGAAAAAATACCTCCACTTTTTCTATGGTTTTTAAATGTGCTTTTTCTGTTAGTGTAACTTAATCAGAATGTCTCTGAAGGGCACAGCAACTTTATTGATTCTAAAAACTTAACAGGGACAACACTATTTAGTCTCACGACAGCAGATGGCACTCCGTAACTATTGGCATGTACATGTATGACTTCATATATGTATACATATGCACACAGTAAAAAAACCCTTTTGCTTTTCAGATAATAAGACCTCAGGAGAGTCTAGGGTCTATGTCCATGATATTATTTTCTCTCAAAATACAGTTGAAATGCAAAATGTCTCTATGCGAGATATTAGAAATTTTTTTTCACAATGGAAGTTCTTCTGAAAAAGAGAAATGAAATCTATTTCTAATATGTTTGCTTAGTTTTTTGCAGCCTTCCATGTCGTAAAAGTCACCCTCCTTGAAAATAAGTGAATTGCTCTTTATCAATGAAAAATTACTTCTGTAGGATTGGGTTTTAGCAAACACCACACTGCAGTATCTGTTCAATATTTACCAGAGACCACTAAAAAGTATTTAATATGTTAAGAATGTATTAAGAAGAGGAAAGAGAGGAAATATGATGCTATCTATTGCAGTCTTATTAGCATGTGCAGGAAATTCGATAATATGAATGCTGTGTCCTCATCTTGAAGTTTTGACAAGTTCTGTTAGAAGAATAAAGCAAATTGATTTATAAAGCTGGAGGAAGCTGAACAAAGAACACTACTTATTCAAGCAAGAAGCAACATTTGTGGTAGGAGAATAATGTCACTTAAGAAGAGAATATTACTGGATGCTAAATTATATTGTTATTTTTGACCATAGTGGGAGGTTTTGCTCGAATAAGGACTGTAGTGTAACATCAAATATGCATGCAGTACATATGTTTGAACAAGCAGAGTTTGGATCACTGTCTAGAATGTGAGGATCAGACCTTTCATTCTTTGTAATATAGATAGTTCTGCATTTCTACTAGCCAAGAGAACTGGTCAGTTCCTATGGTAGCTGTATTAATGTCAAAAAATATAATAACATCAGCGATGACAAGGAGAAAATTATTTTCTGAAATCTCCCACTAACCAAAGAGGATGGAGAAACATGTCTTGAAGTACTGAAAAGCAAATTCACCTAAATCATATTCAGCTATGGGACTGAGATGAGTTTGGAGTCATGTCTAGAGGTGTAAGGATGCATGCTTGCATTTAGAGGTTTTATTTGATTCATATTTAAGGGAGAACAACTGAAATTATGCTGCTTTTTCTTACTGTGGCCACATGGAAGAGCTCGATTAGTCCACTACATGTACAGCAGCTCCTTTTGGGGTGATACTGCAAAACC
Source organism: Neopsephotus bourkii (assembly GCF_033783945.1). Lineage (NCBI taxonomy): Eukaryota > Metazoa > Chordata > Aves > Psittaciformes > Psittacidae > Neopsephotus > Neopsephotus bourkii. The sequence continues at coordinate 100,518 of NW_026901969.1, forward strand.
AGAAGTGATTAAAGGCTCTGTGCATGAGATGGATCATTACTTCATCTGTTACGTTGGAAACCATCTGTAATCAGATCTCAGTTGCACTTCATGCTACTAAGTAATCCTATGGATACAATATACGTGGTAGTTGGAAACACACTAGACTTTACTCAGCTTCCTGACCTGATATTCTGATGTAGGCATACATATTTTAGTTAATTTAGGACCAGACCTACTGAAGGATTTAAGCATCTAAAACCTGATCTGGGAACCCAAGTTGTTCTGGAGTCACAAATGATGACTCTGGATACACCAGTTTTGTTGCTGTCTACTCTCAATGGTGCCAAAGTGATAGATATGTGGTTCGTCCTCAGTCTTGACATAGATGAGAAGCTTGATGAATAAAGCATGGCTGCATCTGGCACCCCTCCATCTGTGTATCTAAAAGACTATAGCTTGGCAAGCCTTCTCCCAGCACCCCTAAGCATGCCCCAGTAGGGACAACAGCAACACAATTGTAACTATTGCTACTGTCTTCTAAAATGTAGCTCCTGCGCTCATTTTATCACTGTGCAACTGCTGGAATATTCATGACAAAATGGGAGGCTTCTCTTTTGGAGTACAAAAGCACACTGGGAAAAGATTTTAACCATCTTGCTACATGTAGCCTCCTATAAAAGTGTCTGGGTTTAGCTGGAAAGACACTTCAGGAGAAATAGAGAAATTCTAGAACCTATCTTGATGAAGCTAAGCTGTAGAGTAAAAATTCAGGATTGATTGGATGAAATAGAATATATGAACTTGGTTCATAGCTTAATAGTTAAGACTCTGGCAGTAGGATATCTGTATCTTAATCCTTTTCCAAACAGCCTTTATGCATTTTCTTATACAATGGTTACTTAACTCCTTATAAAGGACTTAATCAGTACAAGAAACCTAGATGGCTGCAGACAACCTAAAATGTAGAAAAAGCAGTCTTGCTTTGTGTTGTATCTTGCTTTGTTTACAGAACATTTATAGCAACAATACTTCAAGAAGGACTTATAAATATTCCCTTTCTCCCTTAGTGCATTTAAGTATCAATAATGGTTAGGAAGCAGTAGAAAATACAGGTGTGCCTCCTGTTGGACAGACAAAAGCATGAAATAAGACTTTCCCTCTTCTAGAATGAATGTTCAAATTGTATCTCCAGAAAAATTGCTTATCTAGCTGTCTTTTAAGAAAGTCAACATTTTTTTCAAGAGTCTATTCCATTTATGTGTTGGCTTGGGAAATAGCCACTGAGCTGTTCAGACCTGAGAAGACAGAGCTACCCAGAAGGAATGTGCTTGGGTAGTCGGAACATACTTCTACTGTCTGGCAGCCTCTGAGCTGGGCAGGACTTGATTTCAGTTTTGGACGTAAACACCAAATTTCATGTTTACTTAAGTGCACTCTTCTACATCTTTTGCTTACCTGAGGCCTTGAATGCAGGATGCTGGGAGACCTAGGGCCAGATCAAAACCTTTGGTTGTCTAAAGACATTGAAAGCAATTAATTTTTGATTCAGCTCTTACACCTTACAACTTACACATCTCTAGAATATTTTCCATAGTACGTGATGCATTTGAAAAGTAGTTAAAAGGAAGCCACAGTGGAGAAAACCATGCTTGTTTTCCTCTCCTGCAATTATTCCCAACTCCTATTTTCAAACTTCATTCTGCTTATTTTCAGCATTTCCCCCTAGTGTGCAATTCATCTGGCTTGGCAGCTGCTCTTGTGTGCAGTACATTTCAAGAAGGAAAGGGACAGAAGCACAGGCATGTTTCCAAGAAAACAGATAAAGTGCTTCAGTTTCACTGACTTAGAAAGTGGGTTAGTCATACTCTAAAAAACTGGTATCCCTGATTATTTTTACTTGTCCAAACCAACACATGTCTGTGCTAGGCCACCTCTCAGAGTATAATTCAGTGGGTAATTCAGTGGGTCTTCTCCTCCCCTGGGAATACAGCGATTAACTTAGGATATGTTTGAAAGTTTATTATTTAAATTATGCGAAGTATTCTGCTGTTCTAAGGTAGCATGTAAAGCTGATTTAGGGATTACTGTTATGTTGCTTTTCTTTTTTTAGATACACTAAGTATTTACCTATACATTTAAACCTCTATCCACACAGCGAATAGGTAGGCAGATTAGATAATAGTGAGCTAACAATTTTCCCCATTCCAAGCAGAAAAAACAGCATTATTCACCTGACAAATTAAGAGGAAATATAACAAGCTTGTGGAAGGAAATGGTTAACTGGAAATTAACATTTTTTATGATTCAATATGATCAATAAAAAATAACATTTTATAATTAAAACTAAAGATGGCATATGAAGTGTGTATAGATGTGTGTTGCAGAGAAAAGGGAGAACATGAATTATAATATTCAGTGGGACTGAAAATAAGAGTTAGGATTTCCTTTTTACTAATTATCATTCATACACATGTGTAGCACTTACCTGAGGAAAACAATTTTTTCTGTCAGGAGAAACACAAGGAAATAAATAAAAAAAAAAAAGAGTAACAAAATTTTATAATATTCACAGTGCTTGAAGCACATGCTTTCTAAATTTAGGTGTGTATAATGCTTCTCTTTAACTTCTTTTTCTCTCTCTTCCTCCCACTTCTGACTGAGATTGATTGGTACAAGTTTAAACTCAGAAACGAATTACTCAAGAAATTGCAGTACTAGGTCTTGAAGACATCCAATATGCATTATTTTGTATGGTTTTAACTGCATCAACTTCAGTGAAGATACTGCTGATTTATATTGCTGCAATACAATGACCTAATAACAGCTTTCTAGTACCTGAAGGTGTCCTATAAGGATGCTCAAAAGGAACTCTTCATTAGGGACTGTGCTGATAGTACAAGGGGTAATGCATTACAACTTAAACAGGGGAAGTTTAGATTGGATATAAGGAAGAAGTTCTTTACTGTAAGGGTGGTAAGGCACTGGAATGGGTTGCCCAGGGAAGCTGTGAATGCTCCATCCCTGGCAGTGTTCAAGGCCAGGTTGGACAGAGCCTTGGGTGACATGGTTTAGTGTGAGGTGTCCCTACCCATGGCAGGCGGGTTGGAACTAGATGACCTTAAGTTCCTTTCCAACCCTAACTATTCTATGATTCTATGATTCTACAGTGGATATTTTGGTTCAGGACTCTTCTCATGTGGAAGGTGTATGTTTCATTTTCAAATGCTTAAAAAATCATGAGTGAACAAATGTGAACCAAGTCCTGTTCGAGAATATAAAGAGAAAGCCTAGGAAATTAAGATCAGCAGACAAGAAAAGAAAACAACCAAGAAAAATTGAAACAAAAAAAGTTAATTTGAGAGTCTGCTTTTTTCTTTCTCTAAGATGTAGTTCATCCAGAATGAGCACACATGAAGGTATACTGGAAGTTATGGCAGATACGTCACTGTGGGATATGAGTTATTACAATAGGTGCTATAACCAGTTCAAGCTATGCACAGCTATAACATTGTTTGAAATTATTAGATATGATGAATGGATGCAAAATAATCACTAATGGTATTCATTCTGTTTTACAAGTGTGCCTTCAATTCTTCCCTCAAAGTAGAATTCCTGAAGAGCTTGTGTTATCTAACCGCAGGAGTGAATGTCACAGATATTTCCTGCTTATGTGGGTGGTCTACAGGATACGAACTCAGACTTTTGGTGAAAACATCCTTGCATCTGCTATTACAAACTGAAGAATACCCTTGTGTCATACCACCACACCCCCAAGCTATGCTGCACAGTATTGCTCTGCGTTGGCTAACATGCACAGGCTTTACAGCCTCCCCTCCACCAGATCAGCTAAGCCCATAGACTCAGGAAAGTGCAGCCTGCATGGGCACATCATAGTAGCAGCAGCACATTCCCTTTTTTTATCCAGGTAGGGAAGAGTGTATCCTACAGCAAAACTTTAGAAAAATGACTTATAACCACAGTATTTTTTTTATTTCTGTCACAAGAATGGAATATTGCCACTCAGGTGTATTCTACCGTATCAAGACTCCTCACTCACCCTGACAGGATTGTTCACCTAAAAGATGTGTATTTGAAATGAATGACCCATTTGTCTACCTCAAAATTCAGTAGAAAGATGCCACCCGTCAAGTATATTCATCTAGCAATATGCTTGAGGATCTAAAATTGTGTTCTTAGCTTCTAGCCTCTTCAAATGAATTATATTTATGTCAGGTAAGAAGAGCACATGTAAATATGTTTTGTAACAGCCTGATTACAAGGGGATGGAGGAAAGTGGTGTGAGTCCCTTAATCAGTATGTAGAGCACATTTCTGAACTTCTGGTTACCTAAGGAGAGATAACTGAAATAGTGAATTCCTGGAATTGCTCCTGGCCATGGATTTCATATTAGCAGTTTTCATTCCCCTTTAGGCCCTGAGATAAGATACTTCCTCAGGGTGGCCCTGAGCACATGGCTTGTATAGTCAAAGTACATCTGCTCAGCAGCTGCTCATCTGTGTGGCTGACACGTGCCACTTAGAGGACATAAGTGACTTCAGGACTGCAGGAAAGGATGACAGCTAGGTACTGATTTCCTCTATAATGCCTTCAGAAATTAAAGCCTTAACCTTGCATGGCATATTATCCTGACAACTGTCTGATGGAGGACCAAGAAATAGAAACTTCAATACGTCTACAAAAGCCCCTTTAGAAGCATGCCTGGGACACAGTCAAGATGAATGGACACAGCTGCAATGTAGACATAGTGAATAACAGAACAATGTAAGAAAAAACACTAAGGTACTCTTGTCAGGAGGTTTTTAAGAGTCATGATTCCCCAAAACAGCTTGTTGACTTTGGTGCATGAGACTATATCACTATATGAAGAGGAGGATTTAATAGACTGGCATGCAGGCCTTCGGTGAAAAGATTAGCCAAGAAACCCCTTCTTTCTGGGGTTAACATGAGAGAGTGCATTTGTGATGCATTTCACATTGGTTTTAAGCACACCTCGTTGATCAGCTCAGCTCAACAAACACTGAAACTAGGAATATGAGATGAAATAAGGGAGGCCAAATTTATTCATCCTTTTTTTAAAGGGTTTATTTGTACACTAATAAACATGTAAGAAAATGCAGTACCTGACTGTTTTTCTACTCAACTCATGATCTCTGCCATTCAATGTGTAATGCCAGTCATACCTGAATGAAGGTTGTTAGCTCATGCAAAGTCTTATTAAAGCACTGCATGTTGGAGACATGCAGATATTCAGATTAGTGGATTATAAATATAGCTATACTTACATTAATCTTAAACTAGTTACATGTTTACTGTTTGTACAAGAAATTGCAATTTCCCCATTGCAATTTCTTACGGACATATAACAATGGGAAAACAGTATTATCTCTGAGTAGATTATTAGTTTTACAAGCTACTGTTTTCTTATAAATGCTCCATCTGTATACAATAAGCTTACTCTAAGGAGGAAAATACTGGTAAGATTTTATGGGAGCCAAGAGACCTACTGCAAAAGTCATTATCGAATGGTGATAAATATGTATTCTCTTTAAATGCTTGATTGTGAATTATTCTGGAATTCTGCTTACCTTCTCGAAGAACCTGGCACTATGCAGATTCAATGATCACACATTATGCCTACCACTGTGTTTACTTATTTACATTTCAAATCGTAGCAACTTTCCATCCTAAACAGCAGTTTCTCTGTAACTTTTCGTGTCTTCAACAACAGGAACTACTCCAAGGGAAACATAAAAGATGTTTTAAGTCTCCAGGGTATTTTCTCAGTCATGGCCATAATACTAATCTTAAGGACAAAAAAGTGTAAAGTGTGAACAGGAAAACAAACAGAAAACAATACCACTTCTCTTGCATAAGAGAGATATTAGTCCTAGATGAATGTTGTGGTTAAGAGTGATTTTGATTTGTTTTTAAGTCAACACTACTTTTTAAGTTCCTTAAGGGACAGCAAATTCCATCTGTAGCTGAAGTAGCAAAGAACTTTCTGAAGATAGTGGGTTTCTTCACCAGTAGTTAATAGCTTGTGCCTTTCTTCAAATATTCTAGAAATTCTTACTGAGAGGCTGTGTTAAACTAGGAAAAAAAATAAAAGATATAGCACAGTATCAGGAAATTTGTTTGAAGACTGTTTTCAAATGGCTATTTGAACCTGTTACATATTTATATTTAAAGAGAAAATAACCCCATTTTTTTTCTTTTAACAGGTAACCTTTGTTTCTTTATGATAAAGACATTGTAAAAGAGCTCATGCTTTTCCTTTCTAAGGGTTTTCATTCTCTACTATTGTTAAACCATAAAAATATCAGTAATGTCATGTCATGTCAGTTTTGTGGAAAGATTCATTAACAAGTTTTTAACATACATTCCCATCTCTGCTAATTAGCGCTGAAAGAGATAGAACAAGGGATGTTATTAGAGATGTTTGTGCACCCTTTTTTCTAAGTACTTGTGTGTACATAGGTGCTAAAATGATATAATCAGAAAAGACGAGAAAAATCATACATGACTGTCTTAGATGAACTGATTTTTTTAAACTCTGCAAAAAGACATATGCAGAAGCAAAATCAGTTTTTTTCATTATAGAAAAGCCAAACACTTTTCATTACCTCCCGACTTCCCTAAACCTGTTTTGTTATTATATAACAAGAGAATGAGTCCCCTTTTCCCGTATCATTTTCAGACCTTTTCTATTTGTTATAAAGAAAGCAAAAAAGCTTAGACCCCTTATTTTCAGTCTTCTTGTAGACTGCCTTTATAAACATGTAGTAGATTAAATTTTTCACACTGTAGTTCTACATTATTTTATCACAGTGGTCCACTTTTTGAATAATTTCAAATAAAATTGGAAACATGGATGGTCTGTTTTCACTTACTGTTTTCTTCAGGCACATGGTATGGATGACGGTTTCATGGTGCGTGTGAAATGGTAATCTGATTTTCCCTACCATAGGCTACATTGTGTTTCTTAGATATGAGAGGCAGCAGCAAGCAATGTGAGGTTCATTATCCTGTGTTGATTTGAATGGGAGACAAATCTTCTCTGGGAGAAAAGCACCGTCATAAGGGGAACCATCTTTAGTTGTTCCACCCGGTTTATCTCACTTGTTTTGCAAGATCGCCACTGGTGAAAGAATTTTGGAATCAGTTCTTAATATGAGTAAAACCAAATCAGCAGACCAGATGACATTCACCTAGAGGGGTCCAAAGAAGCCCAGATGTAACATTGCTGAATTTTACGTTTCATTGTTTCTTTTACCATCATCTACTCTTATGCTATCTACTGTCAGAGGAAAGGAAACAAAGATAACATAACTAAAAATTAAAAAAACAGCAAAGACTTTGAGGAGGATCACAAAGGAGTGAACATGCCTTTCATTCCTGGCCTATTAATAGAAAACATATTAGTAATCAAAAAAATAAATGTAATATTATTTAGAAGATTTAACATCTGAAGAGCAAACTTACGTTCTTTCAAAGAGTCAGTAATCATGCAGAGAAGGCTTCCAATCTTGGATTTCCAAAAGCTATGACAATGTTTTTTAAAGAAACTAAGCTGTCATGTGGAACAGTAAGATGCTTTCTTGTGGATCAGTATTTGGTTTACAAATAAATAACAAATTACTGCAATAAACTGCTAATTCTCATGAAAAGGGAGAGGATTGTCAAAGGAGTCTCATATGGAACTGCCTTAGGGACTGAGCATATTCTTAAACAGTCTGAAAAAAAAGACTGAGCAGTTGCATGAAAACAATATATGAATGATACAAAAGTAACCTTAGTGGCCATAAATTTCTGCAAAGCATTTTGTAATACTAAGTGGTAGAGTGATAAAATAGAAAATAAAATGCAGTGCCACTATTTTGCACAATGCAGATGGTAAAAACAACCCCAACTATATGTACAGATGATGAGCTCTGAATGAACTTTTATTACTGAAGGAAGAGATTTGTAAGTCACACGTTTTTGGAACCTCCATCTCAGTGCTTAGTCAAAAGGAAAATTGAATGCTAGAAATTAACATGAAGATAATGGAAAACAAAATTATTTGTATTGCTGTACAAATTCCTGATGAAAACTGCTTTTAATTATCTTGCCTTATTTTGGTCATTCCACCTCAGAAAAGATACAGTAAAACAAGAAATTATACAAAAGGCAACAGGAGGAATCAAAGAAAATGGAGAGGCTTCTTTCTACACAAGCAGAGCTTAAATGGACTAAACTTAGCCTGGAAAACAGAAAGTGAAGAAACACATGACAGAAAGAAGGCTAAGAAGGTAAAAGCTGAATAATTATTCAGGGGACTAGATGAAATCATGAGGTATCAAGTTAAAAGCAAAGAGCTTTTTTTCACATTCTATATAAAGGAGCTGGGAACCTGATGCCTCTGGATGTTTTACCATCAATGCAAACAGGATTGAACAAGATGAAACAAATGTGTGTAACAAAGGTCCACTGATGGCTGGTAAACACAACAGTCAATAGGCAGCCTCTGCAAGACTTATGGCACAGCTTGCCTCTGAATTTTCCTTTCCTTATCACCTTTCCTAAGCTAGCCATGATAATGAGAAAGAATGTAAGGCTGCAGAAATCCTTTTGTACCAGTGTGCTCATTTGTACAAGAGAAGGACAAGCATGTTAATTTCTCTATCCTGGCTCCTATGGGGCTGTCAGTGCACTCAGATTGTACATAAAACCAGAGAAACTCTTACTGCTTTGTAATAAACATGGTGAAAAAAAGCTGCTTGAATTTCCTCTTGTAACCCATGCTACATTCAAGGTCAGTCTAAATCTGCAAGTTCTCCCTAATACGATTAAATGGGAAAAAAATCACCATATTATAAGTCAAGAGCATCTTGCAATATGGTTGGGCCGCAGGTCTTAACCTTTATGACAACTGAACTACAGAATAGACACATATTCCCAGGAACACCTTGCAGGAAATTTTCAGCCTTTCAAAGGGTTATGCCAATAGCTAATTTAAGATAAATCAGGGTTTAATGGCAATTTATTTGACTTCATAAATGTATTCTTTAGAGATCTGTGTGGGTAACACTATATATAGTTCTTTCTAATCTTATTTTTTAAGTAACTATCTTGAATTCAAGATTTTTTTTGAAAGTGAAGACTGTTCTCTGCTATTGTAAGGAGTATGTCATTGTCAAGGGATAGGGGTCAGCTGCAGACATTAATCCACATTTCAAAACTCTCATTAAGAAGTAGGGGTTCTGAAGACAAAATTATGACAGAATTGGGTCTTTAACAAAACTGCTGTGAGTTTTGCAGACTTGGCTTAGAACACATCATCAATATAAATATGTGAGGCAGTATCTTTGAAGATTTTAAGAATTTTACTTGATCCCATCTAACAGGTTTTGTACCACAGTCAAAAAAATCCCATCAGAACAATAGGGAGTTAAAAAAAAATCACTCTACGACAAAACCAAGATACAAGGAAAAAGAATGCAGTGATTTAGGAATGATAACTGTAGCTATTCAATGGTACCAGTAAAAAATGCCATCTCTTCATAATGCATCTGAGTACTCAGGTAAGTGTTATTGGCAGTGCTAAGCACTAATGCGCTTGCTAAAATAATATCTGCACCAATGAATGATATGAACGAGCTGGGGAGGCAGACAGTACAACAATAGCTGCAGCCTTTACCAGTCAGTTAGCATTGAATCCCTCAGCTCCTCTGAGCTCTGTGAACACTGCAGCACAAAATTTCACCAGTGGCTGCAAAAGCAGTGTTGGATTAGAAAACCAGACAGAAATGGTCTTCAAGTTCTTGTTTGAAAAAAGAACAAATTTTACTTTAGTTATTTTAGACACGTACTACTTTCTACTTGACCTTTCCAGACATAAATGGGGTTATCTCTCAGAGCTGACTTTTAGAAATGTTGAACTTCCACATCTGTCAATGGGAGCTGGACACCTGTGAGAGCCAGATTTACACTTATTTGCTTTAGAGTCACAACTTTTGTGCTTCTAATGAAATCTGTTTCCAGTTAAATCAGTGACAAGCATCGCTTTTGGCTCAGTGGGACCAGCATTATTCAGAGAGAGAAAAACTTCTTCAGTCCTTAGGTAGCTCGTTTTTCAAAAAGCACTATTTAAACCTTTCATTCGTGTGTTCATTCTCAGCTATTTAAAAGAAAGAGACACAGCTTTAAAATTTGATCATATTGATACAAATAAAGTGAAATTGTATAACTGTAGAGTGGCTGACTGATCATCTCCCTGTGCATTAAAGGAATAATCCATGTTTGAGGAGAGAAAATATGTCTCCACATACAACTTTTAATATATGTGCCTGTGTCCTGGGTTTAGCAGTAGCAGTCAATTTTTCTCCTTCTTGGTAGGTGGTGCAGCGTTGTGTTTTGACTTTCAGCCTGGGAACAGTGCTGATAACACTGATGTTTTCAGAAAATTGACTACTACTGCTAAACCCAGGACAGCTTGTAGCACTCTTCTAGCCTGTGCCAGTAGCTGCTGTCCTGGACATCATGGGTATGATTTTTCATACCTAACTCTAGCTATCTCAAAGTAGTTGCTTATTCTAACCATCTAAGAAAGAATAAACTTCCAGAATATAACTTATAATAGTAGTATTTAAGGTTTACATACCTGTCATCTAAAAGCTGCTTTAAATGTCATTTCAAACAACTGACCATTATCTCTGAGTCAGCACAGTAGACCTTTAAAAGTGCTTAAAAATAAATGACATAACATACATCTTTTTTTAACCAAAATTACCTGTGGCGATGATTTATATCAATCACAGGATAGCGGTTTTCTTCTGGAAAAAACAAAAAGTCCAAAGCTTTTTGAAGTTAGAAACAGGTTTTAGAACTTAAATGGCCAAAAATTATATTGTAAAGTCTCCTTTGAAAATGTTAGGAAATATACTAAAATCATATTGCAGTATGTCTCCTAGAAGGTAGGTGCCATTGATTACTGCTACAGTAGCAATTTATAATATTCTCTTCGGGAAGAATATAGATTTCAGCATTTTCTCTGTACATTTTTAATTGCAATATTAAATAAAATTAGGTTTTGTCATTTTAGTACTATCTTCACCTTGCATACAAGTAGTAGAATTAAGAATACAGTTTACTGGTAAAAGATCTAGAACATAAACAAGTAAGAGCACAGAAACCTGACAATTATGTAGCAAATATAAACAATTATTTTTCATTCTATGTATTTGCTAATTAATCACCTAATGTCATTCAGGGCTGGGACCAATAATAACTGAAAAATCCAGGATCTTGAGATTTTTAGCAAAACAGGACTAAAAGTCTCCAAGACATCAAGTACTGAAAATTCTGTGATATAAACTGTTTGTAATGCAACACAGTGGGGAAAGGTAGGGAAATGAAGCAGAAAGTTTGGCTGCATTTTTATTCTACTCCAGAAGTACAGACCTTGTCACAAATCTGTAATATCACTGCCATGACGCTTTTTACATCTGCTTGACTACAGCAACCCAGGTTCATGAAAATGAGTGGAAAATGCCATTCATCACCCAGTCTTGTGCAAATGCTGTTGTCTTGAGTATGTTTCCATGCTGGCATTTAAGTCTTCTTACGAAAAAATATAGGCACTCTGAGCTGGAGGAGTATAAGGCACATTTCTCTCTGACGGCCTCCATGCTGAAGAGCAATCCTGAGAACCTCTTAATTCACTGGTCTAGAAGCAGCCACTATGCAGGAAGCATCACTAATCCACCTGAGGCTTCCCTGAAGAGGATGACTCAGGCTGGAGAAGAAATGCAGAGCAGCTCTGACCAGACGGCTACGCATACAGAAATGTCAGCCATACGCACAACACCAGAGCATGTGTGAAACTTCTGGTCGCACTGCTGCTGGGTGGGGAGCATCAAGGCTGCCAGTACCACAAGAGGTCTTGAAATTCCAGGCGTGTTCTTCAAAATACCTGTGATCAGGATTTCTGCTAGAAAGGAGATTCTGCTAGAAATTTAGGTCTACAGAAACCCCCTTTTTTTAATCTGTATTAATAACTTGCATATCTAAAGTCCTCCTCTGTTCTGCTAAAACACTTCAGTCAGTATTTGGCTCTGGCTTCTTGCTGCTCTGTGTGGATGTGTTGGCTCAGCAGTGTTAACAGGAGTAGAAAGCAATAAAAGTTTATTTTTGTTTCAAACAGTGTAAGCCAATCTGCCCCAGAATACACACAGAGAGTTGTTACATTATTTAACAAGGTGCCATTTTTACATGGTCACTTTTTTAATAATAACTACATTATGTTGCTAGATGTGTCAGCTAACAGAAGTTTTCTTTCCTCTAACTAAAGATCACACTGTGAGGACTTTCTCTCCAGAAAATGGGATTATTTATATCTAGCAAGAACTTCTATGAGCTAGTTAGTGTTTCCAAGTGCTTACTCTTCTGCTGCAGATGGTTGTGTTAGGGCAGAGACACTCTTTTTAAAGTTACTTCTATACTCGAAAATGTGCATTGACAAGAGAATACAAATTAGAAGTAAACCGCAAATGTAGTTCCAATGCTGTGGTCATCCAATTCGTGAGGGAAATATAAGGGCTCATTCAGGCTTGCATGAATGATCCCACAACAGAGTTAGAGTGCTCATTTCATTAAAGATAAAAGCAAAACATGAGGACTACTAATTAAGGGATCAGCACTTTAAAACTGCAAGATCTAAGACCCATGCTAAAAAAAATGACTGCCTATTAAATACTCCTCTGTTGCTGGTACTGACTGATTCCTTGCTCAGATATATGGAGAAAATTGCATTCCTGTTTGAACCAGCAGACAGAAACAGAACATCATCATTGACAAATGCACTTCTATCACAAGTGAGAGACAGCATAGGCATCCAGTATACATGCCCATACCAGATTTTTGCAAACTGGGGAATCTGTTTCATTAGAGGGAAAAAGAAAGAATGTATTGAAGGAAATCTTGGAGTGTGGGAGAAGGAGGATATACCTATTACTTGGATTATAGTACTCAAAAAGCACTCCTCCATGTACAGAGGAAAGTTGCATGGCTAAGGTATTCCGACATCTGTAGCCAGCAGCACATAAGGCAAGCATTATATCCGGCTGCTTTCAATCCCTCAACAGATGACCAAAGCTCCATTCATAACAAGGGCAGCCTGTAGCGTGAATCCAGGGTTAGGTGTAATCTCAAACCTCTACTTTAGCATGCAGCAAGAAGCTACTCACCAGCCTGCTGTTAGGTTAAAGCTCTGTTTACCATCATGGAGGAAAGCATGGTTGCAAGAACTATGCACCATTTTTGTCATGACATAGATGATGGTAAGATGGAGGTACCTACTGAATATAAAATTGATAGTTAGGCGTGTTTGTGGGATTCTCCCCTTTAAGATGTTGACCACTTTAGTGTTGCTGCTTCTTCTAACAGTAGAAAGTCTATGAGGAGTACTGACATTGAAATTGTCTTTACTAATAAAGGGACAACTTCTGCTATGAATTATTAGACTTGGTAGGCATTTCTAAAGGAGAATAACTGAGGCTCAAACTAGACAGTATGAAATCTCTGTCCTGGGAGAACTGTGTAACACTGGGAATAACAGAGGTTCTGGGATCACCATCCCTGGAGGTTTCCTGAGAAACTCTGGGGATTTCCAAGATTCAGCTAAACAAAGTCAAGGCTGACTCTATCTAGTTTTGACAAAAAAATGATTAGCCTCTTTTAACTTACTTTGCCTGAGGACTTTAATAACTGAATAGCTAATAAACATAGTATTTCTTTTAAACATATTTAGAGACCCTGGTGCATTGAGTAGATCCTCGGAATGAGCCTCAACAAACAAGTGCTTCATGAGGGCTGATTTCCCTGCAAGTGAGTAGCAGCAACTTTTTCCTTATGTTCCTGGCTGCCCATGGTAAGAATACTCAGCACACAAAGGGCAGCTTGTAGAGGCTATCAAAATGACTTTTGTAAATGAAAGTATCTATCTGTGTTGTTTTGATTCTGTTAATAATTGTATCCTCTGATTGACTCCTTTCTTTACCTTCCCCATCATAATTGATCTTTTGCATGTAGCACAGTATTATTTCCTCTTTGATTCCCTTGATCAGCTCCACTTATCCTTTGATATCACATTCAAGCTGCTTATACTTGCCCTTACCTACACTATACTATCCAAACTGATATCTTATTTTCTCCCTTTCCTTTAATGCTCTTTACAATCCCAAAGATATTTCTTTCTCTCTTGCTGCTCTTGTCTGTTAAAAGTAAGAACAATCATTATTTATTTTATGCTTCTGCCTTCTTTTCAACTTCATATTTATTTAATCCCCTTTTTTTTTCATGAAGTAGGTGAATTCTTCAGGGAAGGAATTTCTTTGAAATTTTATTTATTTATGTTTTTATTTGTGACTCAAGGTTATCACAGTAGAGCCTATGAGGATAACAAAACTCATGAGATTGCACCTTCTTTTTCTACCGTTCTCACTGAAGCGTACTCCATCACCTACTAGTACCTAGAATGTTTCCCCACACTCATATTCCAGCTATCACCTCCCTTAATTTTTTTATGTAAATCTAATCATGAATTTTATGTTTGCCTTAACAATTGTTTCAGATTTCAAGCATTTTGGCAAATGCATTGTATCTCCACATCTTTTAGACGAACATGGCTCACATCATGTATACGTTTAAAAAGATATTTCAGTTTTGTTAACACCTGTCCTTCAATCTCATCTATTCTTGGATTTGAAGGGAGAGAAGCATACAGTACACTAGGACTGCTGGAGAACCATGCTTGAAAAATATAAACCTTTAGAGAACAAATCCCACCTCAGTTTGAGCAGCATTCCTAAATCTGCCAACAGTGTGGGGATTGCTTAAATCACACTCAAGTTATTCAACCAGTCCTCTGCTAGCTAGAAGCTATTAGTTCTCTAAAGGCCACTATTGCACCAAAAATAATAAACTCTGTGATACGTCAGCTGTCAGCCATCGGCTTATTGCACACTGGAAGAAGACTAGAGACTCTTGTTTTAGGCAGTTTCATGCCTCCAGGATGCTGGGTAACTCCAGTAGGTGTCTCTTCCTCTGAACTCACCTCCTCTGGAAAAGACATTTTTCTGGGACTTCCCAGGTATACAGTCAATATGTCTTGAACCATACAAAGTATTTTTTTAATATGTGAAATCAATTTCATCTAGATAGACCCTCTTCACTGCTAGAATCAGATGTGTGTTGTTTTCTGACTATTAATTCAGTTAAATTAATAGGGAGCTGCTCAAAGCTAGGCACATGCTTTAATGTTTATTCAAGCAGAAGGTTTTCTCTTAAATGAAGCAAAAGATGATCTGAAGTCATGGTGCAGTGTTGGAAGAACATAAGCGTCTTCTCCCATTTCCCTTTCACTGTGCAATCAAGGAACTTATATAATTTCTGTATCTTTCCTATATAACAAGTGCAAAAAATTTATTCAGTGACAAATGGACTTCTCAATCCACATTGACTTTTTGTCTCATCTCAGCTGCAGGCTGTTCAAGCTGCTTTCCAGTAAGACTATTAGACCTCTCAGCTGGTACTGCTTTCACTTATCTTCTATATCCTTTAGTCATGTTCCAGTATCTCTGGTCTATTATTTAATTTGGCAGACATACAGTCAACTGGCCCAAATACATTTTGTGGTTTCCCAAGCTGTCAGAATGTGAGTATATCCCACAGAAAAGAAAAAAGGACTTGCTGTATTAATGTATCATTCATTAATCTGCTAAGTAAGGTTTTCTTGTCTTTTTCTTGAATAGTGAGTTATGACCCGTTGACATGTTCTGTGTCCTAAAATAGCACTCTTAAAAAGCTGACCTAAGAGATTATGATATATTTCTTTACAACACCTTTAGGAAGTGGCAGCTCCAAGGAATAAGGAGGCATCTCTAGAATACAGAAGCAAGGACTTTATGGACAACACCCAGAGAGGCGTATTATGGTATTTTTGTCATCTTAGTTGTGCAAAAAGATTTGACTGCATAATGTTGTGCATACAATGGCCAAAATACCTCCTCCTGCATTTCCTACCAGGCTTCCATGGTAGGAAATGCTTCTAATCTGACAATATCTCAATAAAGGAAAGAATTTAGTTGAGGACATTTCACTGAAAAGCATCCTCAAAAAATAACTTTTCAGTCATCCAAAATGGTAAGGAATATTAAACTTTGGATCAGACCCTCTTTTTTGTTACATGAACATAACAAGGTATGTAATATAAATATTAATTTTCTTTGTAATATTTCAAGGATTATAAATGCTATAGTCACAGCCCTCACAGCAATTTTCTTACCTCCCATAGAGCTACAGAAAAACAGATATGCATACATTAATTTATTCATGACATTTTGCACTTGTGGAAGTACTTCTTATGGAAATTTTCCATATATATGTATATTTACACTTGATTGATTTTTTTATCATTTAGAATTCTTTTTGAAATATTATTTGGATAGATTACTTCATCTACAGTGCATTTCTGAACAGTGTTCTGTACAGTGTTCAGTGTACAGCTTCTGCTTGCATATAGCTGACTTTTGTGTAAAGCTTATGCATTATAGGCAGCAGTTTAAAAACTGCAGACTGATAGTCAGCAGAGCTAAGGGTCTCTATCAAGTTCTATCAGGATGGTGCCTGAATGTGGAAACATATATTTATGAGGCAAACATCTTTTGACTCTGAAATGTGGTTGTCACTATCCAGCATACTGCTCCATATATATTTTAATACTAGACAGGAGAAGAAAGTATTGTGACATCTTATAAAATCAAAATACTAATAAATCTCATATAGAAAGAGTGGCTCAGTTCTTTTTCCAAAGCAATGTCAAAATCTGTTCTACAGTTTCTAAGGACCATAGTAAGAGATACATTCTGATATAAAAGTGTCCCCCACATGGCTTTACAGAACAAAGAAATGAGAAATTACTATCAAAAAAAAGTATCAAATAAGGCTTTTATTTGGAGAAGTTGTTTAATGCTAACTTCTTGATTACCTAACCACCCACAGTACTTGTTCCAAACCATAACTAGAAAGTCTCATCAAAAGCTCTGTAGATTATTACTGAAACTAGTTTGGCCACATGGCCTGATAATGCCTGCAAACTGGTTTAGACCAGAAAAGTAGCCTGGCAGCCATCAACCTGCCCTCACTATCCGATGCATTGCAAGTGTCATTCTTCCTGCTTTCACATATGAAGATGAAATCAGTTTTTACTGGTTTAATTGCCATCTAATTGTGAAGATTTTCCCTACAAACTCATTTGCCACTAGATGCCACTAAAGGTCAAACAGGCTGTACAGGAGGATGAGAGCGACCCATAGAACAGTGTTGTACTAGTAGTTGCTCTGTTTGATGTCTGGAAGATGAATGTCTCTGAAGTGGAGGGCAGGTTAGGAGAAGTCACACTTTTGTGGTACTTGGCTACGAGTGGATGGAGCTCACCACATTATCTTATGCTTAATAAGAAATGTCACAATATCTGGAGCTGATTTCATGAATTAACAAATTCCTCTAAGCTGTACAAGAATGAATTAAGGGAGACATATCAGGGAATACCTGGGGGATCATAACTTCTGAAGAAAATCCCTCCACTGGGATGAAAGGAAACACAAGAAAGGTGTAAATGAGACAGCACCTAACACTTCTGCAGCAGTCTTTAGGCCACAAAGAAGTAAAAATGTGTGCAAAATATGGGTATGTAAGAATTCCCAGCATAAAGTCAAGGACAGTTATCAGGAGATGCTTTAAAGTCCTGATATGGGTCCATAACTCTCCTGAGAAAAACTTCTGCTGTCTTTGAGGTGAGGAAGATTTAACAGGAAGGAAGAATAGAGTTATTTGGTATGCTGGGTTTTCTTTGTTCCCCAAAGCTCTTGCTTCCACGCTTTATATTTTTCAGGCAAACTATTCATGTTGTTATACAAT
The DNA here is from genome assembly GCF_033783945.1 of Neopsephotus bourkii. Classification (NCBI taxonomy): domain Eukaryota; kingdom Metazoa; phylum Chordata; class Aves; order Psittaciformes; family Psittacidae; genus Neopsephotus; species Neopsephotus bourkii. The sequence goes on from NW_026901969.1 coordinate 118,479, forward strand.
TGGATCGTACCTAGCACTCCTAAATCTTACTCAGAAGATGCTATCAAACTACATTGTCCAAGGAGAGCTTAGACAGCTATTGAGTTTCCCATCAGTGAAAATTCCTTTAAGACATGATGTTCTTCAGAAACATATGGTTTGTTGTTTCTGGTATGTATGACACACCAAGAAGAGCTTTGGCTGGCCATGGTTACCTGGGTATGGTTACTTGCTGCTGCTCAGCAATAGTTAGAGCCACCCTCAGAGAAAGGAATCTATGGCTTGCATTTTTTGATGTGTGCCCAGGCCTTCAGTTTTCTTTGACCCATGCATGTGGTACTCTTGTGGGAATTTCTTTTTTTGCTGAAATTTAGGATTTAGGATATTACTTTTGTAGTCTAAGACTCAGAGACTAAGGTAATATAATGTTGATGCCATCAGTGACAAATTACATGTTCAAACTTCTAAATAATTTGGGGATATTTACATACAAAGGCAGTAGGCAGAGATTGGAAGTGTGACAGACTTCACATGTTTGAGTGTACCACCACTTTGAACAAACCTAAAAAATTCTGTCCCCCATGAATTCTTCTGAACTAAACTGGCTTAAATAAAGCAAATCCTTTTTAAGGATATATTATATATGAAGTGTAAAATCCAGTGTTTGCTAATGATTCTTTGTATGGGAAGCGAAGCACTGCAAAAGAATATTCAATATTACTAGCTAAGACTTTATTAAGTGGTTTACATTTCAGCAGAAAACACCGTCATAAAAAAACCTGTGATTGGTGTCAGTTGTCATGTCTTGTGGGTGCTGGCATGGCAAATAATTTAAATGGAGTAAAAGCATATTTATTCTAGCAATCTGGAGAAAGGGTTTTGTAGGAATATACTTTGTTATTTGCATTAGATATATTAGATATATGCAGGTTATTTCCTCAATTTCCTCAGTAAATGTGCAGTAGTTTTAGGACATGCTTGAATAATCCCTCTATAGAAATCAAAGGAGCAATTGATCAAATATGAATGTGTCTGTAATTTACAGTAGTGACAGTTAAGACTTTCTGTTATAAACTAGCATAATCTCCAGCGCTATGGTAATCTACTATGCTCATATAAACTTCCTGTCTGTAAGCTGATTGAAGCAGACCGTTCTGCCTACCTGGACACGGAACATCTGCAAGGAACAAAAGTTTCAATGAGAAGCTTCCCTCTTTGTTGTTATATATTGTTAATCCAGAAGTGAACAGTATTTGCTGAAAATACAGTTCACACTCAGCGTTGTTGGCCAGTGGGGAACTGGGGAGGGAAATACCTTGGGAAAATAAAACTAAAAGGTAGAAAGTAATGAAGATTTAGGTCCTCTGATTAAGGATTATTTTTTGCATTCTTGTTTGCTTTTGAGATTTTGTTTCTAAAGATGAGAAAGTTTGAAAAATACACTAACCTCTCAAAAATATTTTAATGTGGGGTAAAGAAAGGAAAGAATAGACCTTTTCCTTCACCTTTTCCTTCTAGATTCCTTCCTTCTTACAAATTGTCTCCATGCATAGACCAGTCTTTTATTACAGTTATTAATGTTCTATGCTTTAGCATAGGACATTATACATAATAAGGATTATTTGGAGCTTTTATGGCATTTGACCTTGTTGCATGTAGCAAAGGTATCAAGAACAGACCTGTTGGTTATATGTGTTCAACAAATTACTTTGCTTCATCAAAAAGGAGAGTAAACACAACTAAACAAATTTCATATTCAGCACCTAAAAGGTGCCTTTTTCATCCTTGTGGGGGAAAAAGGGTATACACTGCTGTTGCTTCTCATCGTGGCTCTCCTGTTAGGAAACATCGTCATGGCAACCTATAGCTGAGTAAGGACTCTTGGCATGTCTAACCAGTTGTACTAAAACTACCTGCAGTCTGTCACTGCAGACCCATACTCTACCTGTATCTGTGACACTTCCATTGTGTACCACAGTCATGTGTGGTCACAATTAGGATTTCCTCAGCTGAGGGACTTGTGGTGGTTTGTGCTTTTTCAACCACTGCCCCAGCTGCTGACACAGGAGAGAGCCATATGAGGTACATGCTCTCTTCCTGGTTTTATCTGCATTATTGTTACAGCAGAGTGCAGATAGGGATCTGGGGCTAAAGTTGGATACCAGGGATGAGAAAATGTATGTTAGCACCCCGAATAACAGAATGAAAAAATCTCTTCCATACTGCAGTCTGCAGATTCCCCCTTTTGGTGCATAACAATTACCTTAATCTGGTGGGCTGATACCACCACTCCATCAACTAAAAGTAGCCCAAAAAGTGTCAGTTTAAGGAAGTGTAAAACCTGAAAGGAACTTGTCACAGCCTTTTGACATCAGATCAGGCAAATAAGGGGTCTTAAACAACCTCTGAATTGTACAACTATTTCTTAGAGTAATTTTTTTGAACACAATTTCCTTCATGTAAAATAGAATTAATAATATATCAATATCTATCTCTAGATTAAGGGACCATGTCTGCTCTTTTTTTCCTAATGTAATGAGGTCATACCTTCATTGCAGAGAGCTTTGCAGGTATCTATGCAGTTGCGTCTATGACAGTTACAAACAAAATAGAGCCTAAGGTGGTATTGTCTTGAAGCATCTCAACAGTTGTCTCAGGTAAGGATAGGTAAAAGATCCCATTGCAAAAAATGAAAGAATAGACTATTTTATGTCTGTGGAAAGAAATAGCAATTCAGTCTCACATAACAATTCAGTCTCTTTCTTTTGGATAGATTAGATAGAAATAACAATTCAGTCTCTTTTTGTTATTATAGAAAAATCATTAGTTGATATTGTTTAATGGCTGTCCTTTAAGTCTTATAAAGAGTTCAGGTGTGTGCAATGAGAATGAACTGCAATCTAAAGAATAACACCTATAAAGAAGGACTAGAGGACTTATGTTCATTTTGTCTATAAAAGAGATAACTGAGTTGTGGGAGGAAAAATGGGCTAACAATCTTCACATATTTTAAAGGTAACTGCCAAAGAAAGAGAATACAACCACATTTGTTGTTCTCTGGGAACAGAACTAGAGGTAATAAGCAAAAAATAGGAGCAGGAAAATTTATACTAGACATTATAAAAAAGCAATAACAATTGTCCAAGGGTCATTTACAGGAATGGTTTTCCCCGGGACTGTGAAATTACTATCACTGCTTGCTTTCAGGAACCAGAAGGATGGTTACCTTTCAAGAATGGTTCAGAAACATCTGATCTTGTGTTTGAGTAGAGGGATAAACTGCATGACTTGCAATGTCATATCTAGCTTTACTTCTATAATAACATGCCTGGCAAGTACTTTTGGCTCAGTATATCTGTCAGCTCCCATATATACTATATCAAAAAATTAATATTTCATTAATTTGCAAACTCTTTGCACAAAAGGCAGAGGGAGGAAGGAGAAATAAACTCTAAGATGAGAGGCAAAGGTATTAACGAAAATGTGGGGATCCTACTAATGTTAGTAAATCCAGTAGTAGAAAGGCTTAATATGGGGCAGCCACTGGCAGTTTGTCCTGTCCAGCAGCTTCCTCCGTGACCACCTTCAATATGAGAAACTCTCTTACCTCACATGTCAGGAGTGGTGAGGAATTTGACTGAACTTTAGCTAAAGGTTGAATAAAGATGCAGGGACTTGATGTTGGCAGAACTGGCTGATCCCTCCACATCTTGCACAGCTTGGACAGGCTGCTGTGACCAACATATCCCAAAGACATACTTCTGCAATTTCAAAGGAGCTTTTTATTTTCATTCTTCTACTGAGGTGTGTAACCAACCCTCAATGGCAATTGCTTTGGTGCCACTAACAGTGTCACTCTCATAACTTACAGAATCACAGAATCATAGAATAGTTAGGGTTGGAAATGACCTTAAGATCATCTGGTTCCAACACCCCTGCCATGGGCAGGGGCACCTCACACTAAACCATGTCACCCAAGGCTCTGTTCCACGTGGCCTTGAACACCACCAAGGATGGAGCATTCACAACTTCCCTCAATACAGACACTACTGTGAACAAGTATGCACTCATGCATATTCAACTGATTAACTGTGCTATTTGTTTGCAAAAAACTAACACAAACACAGTAAAAATTAAACACTAATTTAATATCTAAATTTTCATCCCCCTCGATCACCATCTTGCATTTTATGCCAACGAAGTGGAAACGAAAGTCTCTGTGTCAGCAGAAGCTGGAGGTATAACAGCACCAGTGCTCCCCAGAGGGGATTCAGCTGCTGCTATTAGAGACATTTAGGAAAGCATCTCACAGAGGCCTCTTCTGGCTTTTCTCTTCTCTATTTTGTTACATAAAAGTCTCACCCGAGTCATAACCTTCAAATCAGAGTGTTCTTTAAACACCACAGAAACCGCATAATAAAGGCCACTCTAGCATATATATAATCATTCTGTTCTGATTGAATGTATTTTCATATGTTTTTAGTCTATTTGATCAAAATTGAAAAATACAGCTTTCATATGTTATATATATATTTATATATGCGTTTGTGTCCATATTTATGTATACACATGTGTATACATATAGACAGAAAGAGAGCATGCATGACATAAGGCAAAATTTTCTAGTCATGATTAATATAAAACTCTACATATAGCCATACATGCAGTTATGCATATATAAACTCCATATATATATATATATTTAAAAATGCAATAAAATATGGAAGCTGACACTTATCTGAACACTATTTTTCTTCCAAATTAGTGTTACTTCCACATATTGCTCTATGGATCTGGCCTCAGAAAGGGCATCATATAATTTCATGAGACTTTTAGACCACTGACTGCAATAGGCTTTCTGGCTTCTCAAAACTCTAAGTTTTATAAAAGGTCTGTTCTGCTTTTCTGCCCACTCTGAGGTCTTCTCCAGTGTTATAAAGATCAGCTGTACCTTCAGTCTATATATTGGATTATATTGCTCATTCGACCACTATATTAGACAGGTGGATAGGACAGTTGGATCATATTTTTTCCAGTACGTTTCATTTCCAGCTACTTGTGATAATACGAAAGACACAAATCACAAGCTTTAAAAAGCATGGACAGAAAAGGACTATTGCTTTTGATCAATACCTTACTGCTTGGAATAGAAGGGGTGGAAGACAAGAACTCAACTTTTTGTTTCAAATTCCACTGAATTCCACTGAAAGGTGCCTGATGGGACTACATCATGGGCTGTTCCAGACAGAAGTATTCTCCAGCTCTTCTGTCAATGTTATTTCAATGTATATAAAATACTAAAATGTTCATGGAGAAACATACTGTCATATCTCAAAAAGGTCACTATATGAGTGATAGATATGATGTCTCGTGCTGGGTGATTAGCTATTTAAGCAGAAGGATATGAATAGGGGAATGAGAAGGAGAGTAAGAGGCAACACACAAGGCACTAGACTGGCAAAAAGTATACCCATATCGACCTGTGGGATTGCCTTTCTCCTGTCATGTTCACTGCAGCGGCTTCCATTAATGCTGCCTGCCTGTCCTGGTTTTGGATGAGATGGAGTTAATTCTCTTCCTAGTAGCTGGTACAATGCTGTGTTTTTGATTTAGTATAAGAAAAATGTTGATAACATATTATGTTTTTAGTTGTTGCTAAGTAGCGTTTACTTTTCAGTCTCTCATGCTGTGCCAGTGAAGAGCAGAGACAGGATACCTGACCCAAAGTAGCCAAAGGGGCATTTCATACCACAGCATGTCATGACCAGTATATAAACTAGGGCAATTTGACTGGCATAAGGGAGCAATCACTGCCTGGGGACAGGCTAGGTATCAGTCAGTGGGTGGCAAGCAATTATATTGCGCACCACTTGTTTTTATTGGGTTTTATTCCTCTCTTTCTATTTCCTGTTATTATTATTATTGTTGGACTTTATTTCAGTTATTAAACTGTTCTTATCTCAACCCATAGGCTTTTACCTTTTTTACAATTTTCCTCCCTATTCCACCGGGGCCAGGGGGGAGGGCAGTGAGTGAGCAGCTGTGTGGTGCTTAGCTGCCATCTGGGGTTAAATCCCAACAGTCCTTTTGGGGGAACTCTATCCCAGCTAAAACCAGGATGTGCCCACCAGAGGCACATGAGGAAGAGTGTGAGGCAGCCCTGGTGGTATTCCCAGAGCTGACCAGCAGCAATTTTTTGTGTCCAGTACACCTGGTCTATGAGCGGGTGCTACAGTACCCTGTAGCTTAGTAGTCTGTAAGGCTTCTGAGTTCTTCCCAAAGCAGTTTCTGGCATTGTCTTCTACAAAGCAGCATAGTAACTTCAGTAAAACTAAGCTCAGAGTGATTGCTGACTGCTTGCAAGGACAGTATGAGCAGCCAAGGTGATTTTCATCTGGCCAAATGTAGACATCTGTCATGTAAATGTACACATCTGAGTTGTTCATTCTAGATTTCAATTATAACCAAAGAAGATAAATAGGCATATTCAGAGCACAGTTCACCTTATTTATCTCATGCTTGAGTACATGTCTAAAATAATCAGATTAATTCAGCCCATCTAATGTCATTTCTCCCGTTGGTGATAAAGCGAACCCAGGTGATTAGTGCAATATAAGAATCTTTTGTGTTAAAAGCTGGAGAGATGACTCGTATATCACTCTAAATCCAGACTGGTCAGTGGGGTTCTAGCAGGCCCAGTAATAAACTGACCAAAATACTGTTTTGATATCCACTTCTTAAAGCTCACTCTCTCCTAAACACTAGGCATTGAACACTGGACATGGAAAGGTTGGGGAAAAATCTCAGATTTTCAAGTTAGTATGGTTATTTTTTGCTCTGTGGTTGAGACTCCAGAGGACTTGGTTGTATCTGCTGGGCTGGACCACCTACATAGTCCCAGATAATATTAGTTTAATCGAGATAGATAAAGGAAGACACTGAATGATTCTTCTAACTTAATTCTGTCCTGACACAGGGGTATTACACGAAACCTAGTATTATCTGCTCACAGAGCACTACACTGGAATTCAGGTGTTGTGTTCGAGCACTCATCCTCTGCTATGGGCCTAATATTGTAATATGAAGCCATAAATGCAAAGTAGTTTAAAGCCCAGACAGGAATTTAAAGAGAGAAAGTGTTTTCTGGTTAACATCCGTGGTCAGCCTGAGCTCTACTACTCTCTCTGTAAATATACATATAGTACAGAGTGGATATGGCATACCTCAGGGGAAAACCTACATTTTAACTATTTATCCAAGGAAACAAGTGAGCATGGATCCAAAGTAAAGGCATATAACAGTGTTGTGAGAAGTTAATTCATAGAGTTTGATCCAGCAAATGACAAAGTGTTGTCTGGGAAAGGGACCACTTTGCAACTTGTTTCAGAATAGCAAGTTGTTAATGACTTTGTAAGACTGGTAAAACCATCAGACTTAAAAGATAAAGCCCACAGACATCTATTGAAGGCACATAAAAAAAAAGAAAAGAAAAAAGTAGAAAAAATCATAGTATTTTGTATTTAAATGATCTTGTTGCAGAATCCCAGTGAATTCTTTTTTAACTACAGGCAATCTGGCTTTTCTTCTTTTTTTCCCGAATTGATTCTTTATAGGATTTAGTTTAGAGTTTTGTTGTTTTTTCTTTCTTGTTTCCATGGTATTTATTATCCAGCTATTTGCTTTCTATTCTCGGTTAAGCACAGAATAAAATGCTTGAGTACTGAGGCTATATTACTATTTGCTGTAAATCAGGACAGTAGTATCAACTTCAGTGAAGTCACTGGTTTTTTATATCATCTGACCTTTGAAAATTTATGATGTAGAACATTATGAAGAAACCTTGGAAAGGGAGCCAATTGTTTTGTTAAGCATCTTTGTGTTTATTTGTATTGACTTTCAAAATAAATGGATGATATAAGGCAAAAAATGTACTTCCAGAATTTAGTCACTTAATGTGTTACAGAAGAGAAGGAAAAATAAGGACGGGCTGGACAGCTCCAGGCTCACTGAACAAACACATATTCAAGAACACAATGATGTTTTCATTTTCACAGAATTTACAGATGTTTTCAACATTTTTATCTATTTTCAATGGAAGATGTAGGTCCTACAATTAAGTAGTGCAGCACTTAGCGTAGATAGTAACTGTCTTGCATCTGCATAGCTGCCCACATCTGTGAAAACCTGCAGTGATTTGCACTACTACAGACTACATCAATGGTTCTTTTTTTAAACACACACACCTCCCCTTAAAAAAATATAGTATGAGAGATATCTTCTTTGAGACATGCTCAAATGGACAACTTGCCCACCAATGTGCTTATTTACCACTATGTGAACTGTTTCCCATTTGTGATGTTATAGCATCCCTATGGCAACTGCAGCACTTGCTTACATGGGAAAGTCATTTTAGGAAAGTATTGAATTTATTTTTAGCTTCTTTTAGTGAAATCTAGCAGCTGGAAATGAAGTGAGCCAGCACCATGTTGCTAGCCAGGGCTTTGCAGAAGAAAGAACTACTTGTTTCAATCATACTATTTTCACTAATACTTAATTATTTCTTTACTGTATCTTTACAGGATACTTGAGTCCTCTCTCTGCCATTCTTCAGCCATTAAAATCAATATAGAATTTATCAGAGGGCTGATTAAAATTGAAATTGGAATCTAAGATGTTGTGATATCACCATCATAATTATTTTTATTCTGATGTTTATTACTGACATTCATTCCAACATCCTTGATCACAACAATTGAAAATCACAATTGACATTGTGATAACAACAATGGTGAAAAAGATAACAGAATAAAGAAAATTGCTTGTGTTGTTAAAATGAATATAAATTTCTTCAGCTTGGGTCTGTCTCACTGTATGTTTGGGATCACCAGTAAGGAAGAAACAAAATCAGGTCAGAGGTCACTTTTCCTTCCCTGCTTGTAAGGCAACAATATTTGAAGCTATTTTCTCTCTTCAACATATATTGCGACAAAGGAAGAAGTAATGAAGAAAGGCTTCACACCATAAACTTCACACCCCACCAGAAGCAGAATGTGTTACACTCAGAAGTTCATACTTTATTAATGGTAGAAGATGAATTCCCATCTAGTCTTGCCATAATTTCAGAGAGTGTCATTACTAAAATGACCAGCTTGCAAATCACAATTTCTAGTAATTTCTCTCTCCTGCCACCTGTATTAAGATACCCATCACACATATTTGTGAATCGACTCTCTTTCCCAGTTTAGTTTCACTTGAATGCATAAATTAAACTGCTTTCCTGGAAAAGGAATTAACGTGCCTGTTTGTGTATCTCCGTAAGCAAAAAGGCAGATACTGAACAAATCCTGTCAGACACCGTGGCAGGTAGTGCTAAATTGCTCCAAAGAGCACAGTCCTAGTCACTGAATCCATAATATCAAGCTAAGAGCTGAAGATGCTGGGCAGCAATAAGACAGAGGAGAGTTCGGATCTGCATCAGGTGTCACAAGTGGTCTGAACACTGAGAAACTTAAGCTAGCCCACGAAAAGGAATAAGGAGGAGAACGTGTCTGAAATCCTTTTCCATAGGTGAACCTAAACAACCTCCTGTGGCAGAAAGCTCCAAAAACTTGATACCTGCTGTGTAAAGAGTACTTTCTTCTAGCTATTTTAAGCTCACCACCTACTAGTGTCATTGACTGCCCTGTTTCCAGTGTTGTGGGATTTAGTAAACAACAGGTCTGCATTCACCTTACCCTCTGCATTCATGAATTTTAAACCTCAGTCAGTCATTTTTCAGCCTTCTCTACTCTGAAGTAGATCCCCAGCCCTTTAGTCTCTTCTCAGAATACGGTAGTTCCATCTCTCAATCATTGTGTTTTGTCACTGGCCTTTGACTTCCAATTGTCCTCCTAGATCATAGACTCATAGAATAGTTAGAGTTGGAAAGGACCTTAAGATCATTTAGTTCCAACCACCTGCCATGGGCAGGTATGCCTTACACAAAACCATGCCACCCAAGGCTTTGTGTAGCCTGGCCTTGAACACTGCCAGGAATGAAGCATTCACAACTTCCTTGGGCAACTCTTTCCAGCAGCTCACCACCCTCACAGTAAAGAACTTCTTCCTTATATCCAATCTAAACTTCCCCTGTTTAAGTTTGAACCCTTTACCCCTTATCCTATCACCACAGTTGGTAATGAAGAGTCCCTCCCCAAGATCACTAAGTCTTGATCTTTTTGACCCCTCAAAGGTCAAACTTCAAGAGGAAAGTTAAAAATTCATGATCCAGCCTCCAGAGCCTCGTGGTTAGATTACTACTTTGGAAATTGCAGGCTAAGAAGGATTCCTAAGGGCCTCCAGCTTTTTCATGGAGATTCTCATTTGAAAGCCACATGGCAGCAATAGCAGCCCACTTTTCATATTTTTCAAGACTGATCCCAGAATACTTACTCTGTGCATCTTGAATCACCTTCATCAGGAGCTGACTGAGTTGGCTTGGCAGTGACAGGAGTTATTAATAACAATGATATGTTATCGAGCCATGTCCAGGAATACATAGAAAGTTTTGTTCCTTTTAGATGTTTAGCTTGTCTCAAACACTTGAGTTAAATGTGGCTCTTTTGAGCCTTTCTCCTGAATTTAAGGGCCACCGTGCTCCTTTAGCAACATGAATGCTTTGTTGAATGCTCGCCAGCATGCTGAGAGCCTTGCTTACTGTGCATAAAATAACCATAATGATTTGATATACTTGAATCCCTAGAATAAATATGCCTTTTTTTTTCCCCCTTCTCTAAGCCCACTCTATGCATAGATTTAGTGTGTTTCATAATGCTCTCAGCCTTTTTTTTTTTTTGGCAGCTGTGCTGTAGAACATTTTTGGCATAAACACTTACTTCTTGGCAGTAATACAAACTTTTATTAGACTGTATATATGATTTGTTTTCAACTGTTCTGGTTTACTATAGAAATGTGTGTGTCCCTCCCGGTTGTCTTTCAATTGAATGCAGTAAAAATGTTTAACTTCTTGCACTAATAGGCAAGGAATTTCTATGCACATGCTTTTCTTGCATTCAAAGATCTAGACATTTATCTACTCCAAGTCCTTTTGATCATAAAGTGTAAGTCAACCTTGAGAACAGTAATTTCTTTCTCAACTCAATTAACCCAAAGATCTTTTTCTCTCTGCTTCTGCCAACTCCTTTTCTGGGAGTATATATTATTGATGAAAAAAAAAACAACCATCTGATTTCCTCTAGTCTGTTGATGGTCAATATGTTTAAATAATTCAAAAGATGTTCTACAGTGTCAATTCTACTGATGCTATTGGGAGGTAGATCTGTAAATATCAGGAAATTAACAAATCCATTAATTCGTATACATAAATATATTGTCATTTTTAATGTGTTTCATGTTAATATGGTGTATTGTCCAATGGCAGATTTAGATGTTTTTCTGGACACTATATTTTATATCTATTTAGTAACGGGTTGCAGAAATGCAAAACTAGTTGTGCTACTAATTAAAAGAGTGAAAAAAAAATTTTTTACAAATGTGTTGGAAGTTATTCATCTTCCTGTTAAATTCTATCTGCTTGTATATTCTATTCAGTAATATATAGTTTGTTTAATTATTTGCTGTAGTATTTTCCATCAGTTACAGTTTAGCTGACTATAATTTTCCCAGCTCCCCCTTAAAAAGAAAATGGTGGCTCTGTTGCCTTTTCCCTGTCTTCTGCACCCTCACTCATGCTCCACAAGATCTAAAAAACACCTATACTCAACCCAGGCATTTCTCAATCCAGTTCTTGAAAAGCAGCTGGTAATTGTTCTTAATATTATTTAAGAAATTGTCAATTTTCACTTACTTGTTTTTGTGTTTTGTTTTCTGTGAAGGGGATATTATTTTCTAGTTCCTGAGAATTTACTGAAATCTGTCTTCTTAAGTCATCTTTATTACACATTTGACTTATTTTTCTTCCTTCCTCAGTGACTCAAGATCACCTATGCCCAAGTTCCATTCAGCCTTTTTGTATCACTCTGTAATGAGGAGGAAAAAAAAATACCCACTCTTCTCTTGCATCTTTTACTTTCCCTATCAGCTCATTACATGAATCTTCTGAATACTTTCAAAATTCTTCTCTCAATATATGTCCACTTAATGTCCCTGTAAAACCAGTCAGTGATTCAGAGAATTTTATTCCTTCTTTACAAGAAGTTATATCTTGGCTTGCTTGGCTCAGTGGTTCATCATAATCCTTAGTATGACACATTTTTCATCTTTTGCTGCTATGCACCAGGTGACTTTGGATCCAGCAACATTCTGGACTTCTAAGCAGATTTGAGTCTTTGAGAGAGATGGCAATATTTTCTTCCCTGTTCAGTTTCTGACCTTTTATATTAATAGAAATATCAGTTCTATTGGGTTTTAATTTTGTGGGGGTTAATATTTTATATCAATAATTATTCAGAATGTCAGTTAATACTTATTCTGTATTTACCATTGTATTTGTTAACATTAATATAACATGAATTGTGTATTATGAACTATTACGTGTATTATATCATGAACTGTGTATTATATCATGAACTGTGTATTATGCCAAATAAGTAATTCTGTTGATCAGATAGTAAGCCTTCCAGATCTAATTATTTATACTTCATATTTCTTGTCTGCAGACATCAAACACAATCAGTAAACTGTGTTTTCTATTGTTTGGGGGGAGGAGAAGGTGTCATGTGTAGAACAGCTAGGTTCCCTTCATTATTATTTTTCTCAAGTCTAAGCAACTGCAAATTTATACCAACTACTAGTCTTACTTGTCTAGTCTCTTTTATTAATAGTAGACATTTTTTATTCCTGGTTAGCAACTGTATATTCAAAAATGAATTAAAATCATCCTCATTATAGGGCAGATATGCTTTTCAACTCTCCTGATCGTCAACCCAATAACAACAGTGAGAAGCCAAAGGCAAACAACAAATAGATGTTTTTAATAGTGATAAAATAAAAAAGAAAATTTATTATATTATCAGAAACAGAATTAGACTACTGAGAAATTATAATTCATTTCTTTAAAACTCAATTCAGAAACTGAAAATATTTTTTTATACAGAACTCTGTAGAATAAGTGTGGGAGATTGTAATAAGAAAAGGCAGGATATGAAATTATAATGGAGTTTATATTAGAAGGATTCATTTAACCATTAAAAAATAAATATGTAATCCAATTTAGCTGTGTAAACTCATCTAATAATTAGTATAAAAAAGTAATCACCTCTACAGATGTCCTCCTATCCTGAAATGCACAAGTAACATGGATCAGTCTTTGAAACTGCCTATCTTCCTATCTTAGCTTCAGAACTTTAAAAGTAGGATGAACAGCTCAAGCTCAAGCTCATGCTACATGCTGGCTTTTAGACAGATAAAACTAGGTGAGATTAGTCTGTCCCAATAGCAGCTTGGAGCAAAGGAAAACAGGAGAGAAGACTTAGGTGTTCTGCAATAAGAGAAATGGTAAGTAGGCAAAGAAATCTGAGGTTATACAAAAGAAGTGTGATAAATAAAGCAGTATGATAAAAATACTGCTTTCCTTAAGAGAAAATAAGTATGGGTTCTGTGGTAGATGAGGACACTCAAATCAAAATTCAAGAGCCAGGGAGTGGAGATACCAAGACAATTTGTACATGTTTGAAATTAAATAAGAACATAGCAAGAAACTTTGAGTCATCAACATGGGTTGAAGCATGACAGTGGCATTGGAGGCAATAGCAGAGTTTTCCATGCACAGGAAGACCATGTGGATGGGGACAGGAGTCCATCTACAAGGGGTCCAGGACATGGTTTGGTTTTAGAGAAGGGATAGAAAAGAAAGAAAAAGAAGTAGGGAGGAATGATAGGAAAACAGTACTGTGGAACTACAGAAGGAAAAACTTAAAGGTTTGAAAAAGTGAAACCCAGAGGAGGACTGAGGGTAGAAAAGATGAGTCGAAAGATAGAAGGTGGCATGAAATAGTTAAAGGACTTGCACAGATGCACAGTTCCATACGCATACAGGACTGAAAAATATTGTGAGAACAGTCTGTGGCATAGGCAGGAGCCATTTTGACTTTGTGCAGCTGAAGAGCGTTGTCTTAGGGAAGTAAGATGTCCAGGCTTCAGTATCAGATAAGAACTGCCCCCCTTTTCAGAAAAATAAATTGCTTATTTTTCAGATGAAAATGAAGATATTTTAACTAAGATATGTGCTATATTTTTATTATAAAAATGCAATTCATGGAGATTTACTATTGAAAAACAATAATAAACATATTGGCTTCTTGTCTACTCCAGGTAGGCAAAATTTTAATTTTTAGACTACGATATTAATTAAGTAACTTAACACCAATTTCCTCTCCCTCGTCTCCTCTTCTAAAAAATGGTAAGATAACCATGATGTAACAGTTATGGGGTTTGCCCTAATTTCTCCTGTATTAAATGTTTTAGCACATGCTACTGCAATTAGGATAAAATTATGGGAAGAAAAGACATATACATAAGTAATTAAGATGTAATTGCTACATCTAGAAAAGAGAAAATACAGGAAATGGAACACAATTCGTTTGATTTTTCTCTTCCAATAAAGTGTAGTTTTGCAGCATAATTCCTGGAGTGGAATCTAAGCCCTTTTTATTTCTATCAACAGGATTACTCTATTGAATATTAACTCTGAAGATGCTGTTTACGGAGAAGACTTTTCAGAGGTACAAATTGGATTTCAGATGCCCAAGTTTGTTGATCCTTAGTAGGACTGAGTACAAAACCAGCCTTTTTACTTCTGAAAATGTTCCCAGTTTCTGCATATGAATGTTTGTATGTGTACATACAAATATACAAGTACACATGTATATACAAACACATTAGGTATGTATATATCTTTCTGCATGTACCTCTGGGTGTTTGTGAATACATATATACGTATACAAATGTGCTACCTTTAAATAGCTATGGGAAAATCAATATCTCAGTCAATCTGCAAAATTATTGTTATAATTGAAGTAGAATAGAAGAATCACATTTTGACCTTGAATTGAGGTAATATGGATCTAAAAGCAAGAACAAAGATATTTTAAGCCATAAACTTGAAAAGATTTAATTAATAATAATGAAAGTAGTAGGTAAATGACTGCCATCCATCATGAACAGAAGATCTAGTTTTCACCCAGATCATATCTCTTTGGAAAACAACTTGGGGCTCAATTTAGCCAGACAACTACTTGCATAACTTATTTGGCATGTGGAGGGGGGGGTGTAATTTGGTATATATTGAGATTGGATTTTAGTACTTCCAGGCAATATGCCATGAAATTATCTTCATAAAAACCCTTAACACCCGGAAAGGAAATTGCTAGAGATGTTTAATTTTTTCTAGCTTGTCCAATGCTGTTTTGGGGTAAAGTTTTCAAAAATCTCTCAGGGCAATTCCTCCTGTTCAGGGGGACTTGACAAGAGGATGTTTCCTCTCAACTTGTAAGAATGTAGGAATTCTTAATTAACAGTTCTGCCCTGCCTAAAATAGCATATTTCTTTTCTGCCTAGCCTGTGGCTTCTATTTTAGGCATTTGGAGGTACAACGATGTAATTTCACAGTTAATGTACTTTTATAAATAATCTATTTGAAAACAGTATGAACTTCTTACACAAACATTACACAAACAGTATGAACTTCTTATACATGATGTTCAGTCTAATTCTAGTATTAAAGAAAAAGGGAATAAAAAACACTGGATGCTGGAATTGGGAAGAGGAGGTTCAGATTGGGTAACATAAGTAACTTTAGGTCCCTCAGCCATTGATCTTTTAAAAATGTACTGAGAGCTCATTCTTGAAAAGAAAAATGTTTCTACTGTTTGGTGTCCTACTTTTTTGCACAGTCTAATTGAACAAAATAGTCTAAAATGGAAACCAACTATTCCTAGAGAGCAGAGGGTAAACATACTAGATTGCTGTCAGGCAACGATTTTAATGACTTTAAAAGGATTTTTTATGTCATGAATAATGATATGGTTGCAATTAAATGTTCCATGGTCAACCTCCCCTCCTGTGGACTGTCAGATATACAGGTGAGAGACGATTTCAAGTCTCTGAAAAACAAGCTGTTTCCTAGATTTTGCTGCTATGACTTACATAAGAAAGGACTGGATCAAACTGAGTGAACTCAGTGAGTTATTTATACTAAAAGGATTATATTTTTATGGCATCTGTATGTGTTTTGACTTACAGATTTTTGTGCTGCTCTCTTTGGACTCTGTTACACACTGTATTCCAGGGAGCTCTGAGAAATTTGTTTCCATCTTAAACCAGAGAGAATAATCTAGTCTGCTTGTATTCTGTTAAACAAACCTTTGATGAAATTACTAACACATTCCTAAATTCTACTTCAAGTGATCTTCTGTGGTGGTGTCTGAGCAAAAATTACTGAGATGATGAAAATGCATTTTTCATAAAAGTGCCAAAAGGTATCACTCGATGATTTTCTTTTAGTTGTTTGGAATGTTCCTGCCCAAATGGCATGAACAACTTTGAGTAAAGACACCTAGATATACCGGCTTTATTCTGATGAAGACTGCCAATACTTTTGCTCATAAAACTGTAAGATAGGTATGATTGAGAGGGCATTATGTAATCCCTGCTTTAAAATAATCTAGCATTGATGGATTTGTGAACTAAGAAGTGATATTAAGCTTTCTGTTCTTAGAGAGGAACTTGGACATTTGAGGATTTAAAGATTGTGAATTTGCTTCATCCTTATCAATCCTACTTCAATGAATTAGATTAATAAAGAATTAGAGAATGCGGAAAAAGAATCAGTCATTAGGAGTGGAAATTCTTCTGACTTTGGAGGGCTCAGATATCAGGCACAGTCACAAGATTTTTTGTTTGTTCACAGAAGGGTAGTGACATATAAATGCCTCATGCTCACCTTTAAAAGGCATTTTACCTCCTGAAAAATAATATTCTGAAGTATTTTTTTAACCCAGCATGCCAGTATAGATGATGAAAATTTCTGAGAAATGCAGAATTGACAAGTAAAAAAACAGCCATACCTACTTTTAAGCTGAACCAGAGGTTCAGCAAGCAGAAAGTGTGGTGTGTGAGAGTTACATAAAAAGAAACACTGCATTGTCAAACTAGAATAGACAGAAACAAAGATAAGAGAAAGAGACTGCCTGCATCAAGACTCCGAGCACCACAGCTGGTTCTGCAGTCTCCTCCTACACCAAGGAGGCTGGCTGCCCATTCTCTCAGATGGTGCCTCCAAGCAACCCTGCATCAACTTCTTTGAAAGAGCTGCTTGAGGAGGGCAGATGGGTTGTGGCTGTCCCCAGACACTGCCACCATCCCTGCCCTGCTCACCCTGTGTGGGTGCTGCAGGGCTGCACCCTTGCTGGTGGCAGACTGCCCTGCCAGCCACCCAGCCTGGGAGCAGATGACTTCTGCCTGACTGTGCCCTGACAGCTTAAGGATATGTTAAGAGAGAGGAAATAAACAATATCCATTTTAATAATTTCCAGTCTTAAAGAATAGTTTGAAATATAGATATATTAGTCTGTCTGTCTATCTATCTATAAATAAAGCCTAAAATCTGCCATACCACTCAGAATTGCCTGCAGGGTAAGAACTCTATGTCATAAGTCAAATTTGCAACACTTCTGGCAGCAGTTTTGCTTTGAAATCCCAGTATTTATTAGAATACATTTCCACATGCACTAAAACATCAACATAATTCTATTTTTTCACAAAAACATGATTTTTTTTCTCTTCAGTCTTAGTTCTTTCAAATTCACATTCAGTTCTGCTGCTGACATTCTTATTTGCTGCATTATTACATGCTTAATTGACTGTAATGGCAGACATGCAAAAATTTATCAGTCAGTATACAATGCATATAATATAGTTAAATTCCCTTTAAAACTAAGTTCTGCTCATTAACAGAAAAACGTAAAGTACTTTCTACCAATTTATAGACTAAATTATTAAAATGAGTTATAACAACTGCATTTGTTATAATAAAGATCTCTGTGGGAAGCTAATTCAGAGATAGAATTATGAATTATAATTTAATTTGTGGAGAAACAAGAAGATATATTATGGGATGAACAAAGTGGGATGAACAAGGCTGCTGGCAATTGCCATTTAAAAGCAAACCCATAAACTGCAAGCTGTGGAATTCGTGAAAGCATCCTTCTACTTTAGAAAAAAAAAAAATCTAACTCAAAGGCTACTTTACAACCTCATGCACCAAAAGTAAAGTATCTTCTTCAGTCAGTGTTTGAAACAGAAAATTAGTTGAACTCTTAAAATGTGTATCTATGTCTGCATGATATGTAGAAACTAACATGCTTACCTAAAGGTGTGATTCCAAGACAGGAATTTGTTTTCATCGCTTGATGATTTCCCTGTATTGCTTTTCAATATTAGTTGCAGTTTTGCTATGTAACATTTCTTTATATCTAAAGAAACAAAATCAAACTTTTTGGACATTAAACTGTCACTTCTGTCGTTTGAGTCTTGTAAAAAAAAATTGCCATTGGCAATGAAAACCCTTTAAGAATCTAACATATTACTATTGTTGCAAACTATTAAGCACAAAAGACAGTGTTTGGCTCTGTACAGAATGAGACATAAGCACTACTGCTAACAAATTTGTAGAATAATCATAATTTCTGTGAAATACATTGGATCTTAACCTAATTTTTATCCTTACATTTCTGTTCATACTTACTCAGATTGTATCGTGCCTGCAACAGTTAGATTAAGTTGTTGTTCAGGTCAGTAGTTCTTAAACTTTTTTCCCAATAAACTTTTTTTTTCCAAAACTTCAGATATATCTGCACATATTGGTATTTTTTCAGGCCTGCTGTGGCATTACTTGTTCTTATCTCAAAACTGCTGTTTCTTTAAAACTATTTTTTCACCATTTTTTCCCCTTGTTCTTTTATTGCATTCACACAAAAAAACACAATAAACCCCACAAACACCCCTGCCCTCCCCCCCCAAAAAAAAACCAAACACAACTATTTTAATTTTTTTCACTCTTTTTATCTTTTTTCTTAATGGAAAAGAAAAATAACATAAAGTCATTGTCAAGCAACACCTAAAAGATTTATTCCTTTCTTCCTTTTGCACCCCAGCGAGCACAGCAGTTGTCTGGCAACGGGTGTGCAAATCACATCACAAGTAGCCTTCTCTCCAGGTCCAGCTCTAACCTTCTCAGTTGCTTTCTTCTTCCTGACAAAGCTGTTCAATTAATTGGGTAGAAAGAGGGTAGCAGTTTTTGGTCTCTTGCATTTTAACCCAGAAGCTGATTTTTATTCCTTCAGATTTCCATATTATTTTCTGCAGAATGTATTGTCTGTTTTCCTCAGCTTTCAGCCTCTGTCTTGGCCTGTGAATTTTGAGCATCCCTATGTATTCTTCCCCTTTTTCAGAGCATTTCACTTATATTAGTCACTTGCAGATTTTCCTTGAGGTTTCTCTGAGCACTATCCCCCAAAAGCCTGGAGGTACAAGTCCCATGATATGGCCTTGCCAAAAACTAGGAAATTTTTAATGCTTGCAGAATTGCATACTTATACATACACATATTGTATTGCTCTTTACTTTCTGATAAATAAACTGTCACCACAGACACTCTTTCAGTCTGAAGTGACAGAATTTCATTTTTTCCACTGTCCTTAGTTTGGGGCTCTATTTCTGTTAATTATCTCATTTCTTATTATATGAGTCACCTACTTAGACTTTAAGTGATGGTTTGTTTTGCTGCTAAACACACTTGTTTTGTTGTTGCTCTCGCTAGCTTTCCTCCTTGCCACCCTGCTTCATATATACTGGTTAGTGACATGAAAGGGGTATGTGTTTCTAAAATACTAGTTTCTTTATTGCTTATTTACAAGTATGTTCTCAGTACTTCTAGCAGAGTTCTGAGCAAAAAGCTTGAGACTTCCTCAATCCAAGCTGTTTTCTGCAAGTTCCTTAAAAACTGCTGCAAACTTGTCTCTACTAAACCAAAGTGGTCCTTTGGAGTTTGCTGTACATGCTTGATGCTTCCAAAGGTTGTTATGAGAGGAGAAATGTTGTTTACTCTGCAGAAGTGGTGAGAAAGAAATAAGCAACACCTACTACCTGTATCATAAAATCAAGGAATACAAAGCAAGGTATTTCACTATCAGTGCTCCAGTTAAAGACTGCCAAATTGCTTGAGGAATGGATGTATTATAGTTACAAATTATCATTAATATATTAAATAATCCTGTAATATTAAGTATATATAAACAATATATAAAATAAAAATATTGTTAGACCTTTTTAAAGTTTTTTTTTACAGTAAGAACTTACTATGTATTACAAGAATAAGTATATATACTGTCAAAACTTGATTTTTAAAAATATCCGTTAAAAAAATCCATAAAATATAGGTATGTTTGGTCATCTTACTAAAGAAAGCAAAACACGCTTTTATCCATTTACTTTCTGTTCTTCTTAGCTCTGATGTATATATCTGACCCATTTTTTATTCTCATTCACAGGAAATTGATGTCTTAGAGAATTTATGGCCAGTGATATCAGATTTCTATTATAACTTTTGCCAGCTTTTTACTATGGCAAGTAAAATTATGCAAAACATTCTGACACTTTCAAAAACATTTTTACCTTTTCCTTATTAGTTGAAGTAGGGATGAAACAAGAATTAAAAATTAATTCAAATGATGCAGTTGGGAGTACCTTACCTACAAATGGCTGTGTTCATTCAGGTTCAATTAATTTAAGAAGA
Organism: Neopsephotus bourkii; assembly: GCF_033783945.1. Taxonomy (NCBI): domain Eukaryota; kingdom Metazoa; phylum Chordata; class Aves; order Psittaciformes; family Psittacidae; genus Neopsephotus; species Neopsephotus bourkii. The sequence goes on from NW_026901969.1 coordinate 139,249, forward strand.
TTTTGCCTGTTACGCTACTAAAGAATATTACACTCCAGGCCCAACTTTGGCTATTTTAACTCCTGGCACTTCAACTAAAATGTCTTGTTTTTCTTTCTTGTATGTTAAACAGGCATTAACCTCCATTACCAATGCACACAAGTGCTAGCTAGCTTGCATCATGGGTGCCAAGGTAACTTAAATTATCTTCCTGTATTTGCTCATAGCCAGGTGGACAGCTGGGTTTTGTTTAGTAAGTAAAAACTTAGGGATGTAGGAGTGACATCTGTAGTCTTCTACGATCAGAAAAGAATGAAGCTATTTTGCATATTTTGTATTAATGACTTGAGAGACACAGTGTAGCTCCTAAATTTGTAAAGCTTGAAGCAAGAACTCTAAATAATAGTCAGACCCACTGTGCATCTAGGGCTGTTACATTTCATACATGTGTAGAATCCAGTGGAATCTTGTGAAGGTTTAAGAACCTTCAAAGGTCACCTCATTTGATTTCAGCATTTCTAAAACAATCTAGGTTAAGAAAAAAAAGCAAACTTTTTCAGGCAAGGGGAATTCACTAAAAAATCCCTAACTTTGATCAAGAGACATGTCTGAGTCTGAAACGTCATGAAGTCAGTGATAGTTTAAAGGCAGAGACCATACGCGGTCCTCAACTATGGTAATTGAAATGAGTTTGCCTTGACTTCACTGTCCTCTTACCAGGGAGTAAGCACGTACAGACTTTGAGTAAACAAAGACATTGGTCCATAAGCACTGGGACTAATCCTCTCAGAGCCCACCACTATAATCATTAATTGAATTTTATATCAAGAAGGCTCCAAATTTGACTGAAACCGTGCATCAGGTTTTTTTTTTTAAGGACTCTTTCCTGGTTTAATTCTTTGTACTTAATCAGATATAAGTTCCTATGGTAATTTTCTTTTCATTAGGACACATACTCCTCTACCCAGACAGATTTTAATGACCTACTTAAGAATTTCTGTATGAAATTTCCACCTTTGTGTCAAATTAGTTTGAAATCAGTAAGAGGTTCAATACTTAGTATAAATTTAGGGACAGATATAGCAGACTAACCTATTATGATAAACAGAACAAATATGAAAGTGTTCTTAAAGAAAAACAAATATAAAAGATAGCAAAGGACATTTATGCATATATTAAAATTCCTGAGTAATGTCCTATTTTGATTTATGATTCATAAACTGTTTAATTTCATTATCAATATCAAATAATTATCCTTCTTTTTCCTGTAGTACAAAAAAAGAATCTTCTAACACTAGTCATAACTAGAAGTACTTGTGATTCTGAGGAAGGTTTACTACTAGGGTAAGTAGGTGGTAATAGGTCATATTCTGTACAGAAAAATATTTAATCAGAATGCATTTTGAAGTTTGATTGGATTCATTTGGTGGTGTCTGGCGAAAACTTAATGAAATGTGGTGCCAAGAACTAATACTTCTGAGCTTTCTTTTTTACTTTACTTGGATAAATGTTATAATTGATTCCTAGGGTGTTGTGCAGTAAAGATCTTGAATCAACCTTAAAAGGAAAAGAAAATTTAGGAAATTTTTTGACCATTTATTATGCTTATTGCCAGGTACAGAGATACATATTATCTTAATAATATCAAAACAAGAAAAAACTTCTAATAATTTTAGCATGTGTTATAGCGTACATTCATTTGTCAACCACTCTTGTGTTTATTAGGGTATATTTTCCTTGAAAAGAAGCCAGACTGCATGACCCACATTATAACCAGATAGATGCATGGCTTTTATTTACTGTTGGGAACTTCCTAAATCATTCAGGAACCATTCAAATATTCATCTATCAACATGAAGGGGGGAAAGAATAGTTGTTTGAACTGTCCCAAGGTCTTCAGAACTGAGCCCTGAAGACTTAAGCAAGTTTAACGTATCTGCACCTCAGCTCTCAGGTGGCTTTCTCATGTTCACACAGAAAAATTTCTTGCAGATCTCAGAAGTAAATTCATATTTTCTAAGTGCAAATGAATTCCTTCAATAATTCTAACACTCCTGCAGCAGACATTACAGAAGAGAGACCAAGAAAGAAAAATACAAAATGTAAGGTAGAAAGTGGAGTTTGCAGAGAGCTATGTTTTCTCTCCTACATCGCTCATATCAATTCAGATTCTGGTCAGTATACCCTTTCATTTTAACTGGTGGAAGAAGCATATCAGGAAAGCAATGAAAATTTTACAGGTAATGGACATACCTCACTGTCTTACAGAGGAGCTGCAAATACTTTCCAAATTAGGTATTTCTTCAGTGTCTAAGCAGGCAACTGAAAGGGTAAGAAATTCGATATAAACTTAATCTAAGATATTTTTTTCAGGCTGTCCAAGACACTTTCAAGGCTCAGTTTAAAGTCTCTTCGTTTCTTCTTCGGTTAAAGTTAAGGTAGAAACTGCCTCATAATGACTTTATATCTTTCCCTAATGAAAACTCTCAATATCATGAGAGTATTTTTTATCTTTCTGAAGTTATCACTTATGTTTCTTAACAACATCTAAAGTATTTTGTTCCTTTTGGATGAAGCATTATAAATTTCAGCTCTATTTCCTTCATTGCTGTTCTGGAAAGTGGTCCTTCTAGAGGTAATAATCTCCGTGAAGAAACAGCAGGAGCTGACATACCTTTCTTATATTTTCCTCCATTTTTGTTATGTTTTCTTTGTAAAGATAACAGCTCTCTGACAACCTCCAGTTTCCTGCTAAACATATTTTTCTGCCTAGCTCTCCATTAGGCTGATTTTCAGCTAAGACACTGAGAAAAACAGATATACATAATCACCAGGACAACTAAATGTAGTTGCATCAATTATTAAAGCTTTATAAAAAAGACAATCTGAAGCCTTTCTAGTCTTCTGAAAACAAAAGAAATGGTGGGAGGTTTGCCTTAGAGCATTTTGTATAATTTAGAGATTGTTTTTAGGTTTAGAGTAGGAGAGGTTTTCTATCACCAAACTGAACTGAAGGCTTGCTTCTTCTGGTGTTAAAGTTACACTGAATACCATGAGATGTCGAAGAGATTATCTTTACCATCTAGGGCAATATTCTGCTGATTTAGTTTTAGCCTTTTAGAAATTAGGCACATGTTCTAACCTAGTCATCTGGGCTCCCTCAGGAGGCAATAGAAAAAGAATGACATTTCTAGAGGGCAATTTATCCCACTTGTCTTAGGTAATTATCTTACGATGAACTGAATCATCTTTGGACATACCATCACAGTTTTGCTTTGATTAAATAATAATACCATGTTAGAAAGCATTCTTTGGGGGTTTTTTTGGGGATTTTTTTGTGTTTGGTTTGCGGTTTTTTTTGTTTGGTTGGTTGGTTGGTTGGGTTTTGATCTTGTTTGTTTTTTTTGGTGTTGTTTTGTTTTTTTGTTTTGTTTTCCAAGACACAATAATCCTGTAAAATCATTATTTCATTGCATATTACTGCAGTAGCCAAAGAAGAACCGGGAAAGAGAGAAAACACAGTGAAATAACTTCCCACTGTTTTCCCAGGCTTGGAAGGCATGTAAAGCTGAGCATATTTTTTATGAGTCTCTGCTTTAGTCAATCATGCAAGGGAAATTTCTACACACTGTGAAGTTCACAGTCAAATTTCCTATTTCAGTTTTCCAGGAACCTGCCCAAAGGCACTGATCAAGACCAGGTTCATTGCATGATCTCTCCACTTTACCCAAGACTGAAAGCAATCAGGTTTGGTATACATGAGCCAATATCTGCTGTGTAGACATCGATGCACAAAGTGACAGGGCAGTCGACTTTCCAGCTACCCTGAGTTTCCTAATCAGATTACCCCTTTTCCACTCAGGGCCACTTTTGGATTCATAACAAGAGTCAGTACCCACTCTGCCTTTGTCATTGCTTCTTTACTAAAAGCTACCTAGATTTCTCCAGTAACATAATATCCTCATCAAACTTATAGGCTAGTTAATGAGAAGAGTCAATGTCTGCAACACACAACATGGAAAAACTGAGGGCAAAAGATGAGTATTACAGTCATAGGAGCAGATGATACAAATGATACAGGTGGTTGTCTCATTTCTCTACAGAATACAGTGGAAACTGTAGAAGCTCCCCAAAGTTTCTTCAGTACTGCTACAGAGTTCCTCTCCTTGGGGGCCACACTACAGAATTGCCTACTTGGCAATTTGGCTCTTTTTTATGTGTTCTATATAAACACATTCAATACATACAGGTGTGGGATGTCTTATTGAATAGTTCTGTAATGATCTTTGGTAACATTACCCCTTGGGTAATGGCAGTAGCTTATGACAACTATTCATATTGAAGACAACTGTTTAATTAAAAAGAAAATTCTAGGGTTTTTTCTTTAAGGAGGATGCCTGGCAACAACAAGTTTCTGAATATTAACATAAGGCACTTACTGTTTAATATAATACATCAACTGTAATGAAGGTACATCGTGTAATTGAAGAAATGAGCCACTAGCAGAGTGAGAATTAGCCTGTGTGAATAGCAAGCAGCAGTGAAATGAGAAACATATTTCTTGCTGCTTTTATTAAACTGAACAGTCAAACACTGGCATTTTGAATGTTTGCACAATTCCTTTTAAAGATCAGCTATCAGTATGTAACTTTCACTCTGAATTTTGCATAATTTTCTTGGTGCCAGTTTCATTTTATAGTATAGAAATACATGTTACGTCTTCTGTGGTTTTCTTATACAGGTTTTCCCAGCTCCTGCAATTTATTTGGGACCTTCCTCTCTTTAATGTATTGTCTTAAACCTCAGCTCTTGGAGATGAGGAGCAAAAACATAATTCCAGTTTTAGTTAAAAACTAAAATACCTACTCTTGGCTGAGAAGAATAACTTGAAAGTGTGATATGAGCACACACAGCTTCAAAACCCAAGAGGAAAATAAAATTTTAAAATGTTTTTAATTATTATTTTTGATGTGTTGAGGATGGATTTAACCCATGATTTTTCAGAGTCTGAAGTTGGAAAAAACATAACATCCTTACTAGAAGGAAGCTCCCTATCAGAGAGTAACTGTGTTTTCTCCATTCAACTATACTGCCACTCTTTGACGTGAAGCTTTACTGTAATAACCTGTTGTCTCTGAAAACCAGTTTTATCTTTTTATAAAAAGCAATATAACGTGCAAAAGAGAGAAGTAACGTGTCCTTGAGTATTTGGTTCATGTATTGGTGCCCATCAGTTAAACAGGGAAGTGTAACAGGAAAAACCAAGGAAGCTATTCTAAGTATCAGTATTAAAACCAGTGTAGACAAACTCATACAACAACAGACAGGAAAAGGCAGGATAACTATTATGATACATATGTGAATACATCAGACAAATCCCAGGGACTCCATAGCATATTAAATGCTTTACTTTAATTCTTATTTCCTTTTGTTCTTTGGCATAATGCTTTTGAAGAGAACACTTCTTTCTACTGTAGATAGGATGGTTCATCACCTTGCCAGCTGATGTAAAAGCATTTCTAACAAATACTTAAAATCAGAAACTGGAGAGGAGTTCTTGCAGACACATACAGTACAGCAGGAGAAAAAGCCTTCTGGACTTCAAGAAAACATTATTTTACACAGTAATTACACACAATACTTAAGTAGTAATTCTTCATCTTATCCACTGGCTGCAGAAGAAGGTGATGTAACAGTAATAAGGATTGAGAAACCACTCTTCTGGATACTCTTCCACAAGATCTTCATAGCCGTAGGCAAATGGCAGCAAATACTCTTGCACACATTTTCCTGTCTCAGTTTCCTTGGTTTCACTTTTTCTGAGTATATACTACAATGTGATTGGAATCTTTCTTCCCCAATTTGTAGTTCATTCTCCTTTGCCTTCTAGCTTTGACTTCTTTAGTTCTAGGACTAAAAACACACTTCTAAAACACCTGGTCAGTCCTTCTGTTGTAGTGATCCTCTTTGGTTCAGTCTTTCTAAGGCAATTTGGTCTAATTAGATCTTTTCTTTTTCCTTTTCTGCTCAAGCCTTTCCACAATCCATCTATTTTTTCTTTTTTTTTTCCCTTCCCCCCCCCCCCCAAAAAAAAATTTGAAGCAAAAGGAAAAAGAACAAAGCAGCTTCTCTTCAGTTTAGTTAAACCAGTGTCCTAGGGTAGTGCAGAAGGACAGTTAAACTGTGTGCTGTTTGTGATCTTTGTGCTATGTGATCCTACTCTGAAAGACAGCCCATGCTAAATCCAGACCCTCATAGAAAACAGAATGTGTTAATTGCCCCTTAATATTTACAGGTCATATAGTCCCAAGCACTTAGATCTTTCAGTGAGTTCAGACTAACTCTTGCTGGTACGCAAACCATACAGCTTAGAACATCCCCAGCTGCAGGAATGGGCACTAGAGACATGGCTCTCAGGTTATAGAGAAATGAGACACTCTGCAGGGAAAACTTCAAGATCAGTGCAGAGTGGCTGAAAGCAGGCTCAGAGCTACAAAGCAAGGGCTTAGTCGTCATTGGCTCATCTGTAGCAGCATGGGAAAGATTCAGAGACAGAACACAAGAGCAGTCTGCAGACCCTAATGCATACAGTCTGTGTATGGGCCACATTCCTTTGAGGGGCTGGAGGCTTTCAGTAAAAATACTATTATGAACCAGTAGCTGGTTTAACACTTTTCTATGATCCATGGGCATACAAGCAGCTCATGTTGGGTTTAAGGAAAGAATGGCCTTTCAATGTGGCTTTCAGTTCAGGTTCAGAATCCTAACAGTTTTGAATTTATTAAATAATAGCCTAACATGAAATATGTACATATGCAGGAAAATTTCCACTACTGTTTATAGTGGAATTGAAAATGAAGCAAGAATTAAAATTAAGGCAGTGAAAACTAGGAAGATTTCACAGACTAATGGACACTGGATGAAATCTGCTGAGTGTTGCTGTCCATTGACTGTTATATACAGGGTAGTGGCTCTAGAGCATCAGTTGGACTGTTAGAGCACGCAGAATAAACCAAATACTACTTAGTTATGAAGCACTCAGTATGCAGCTACAAAAAAGGTTGCTTGTGAATTAGGGAAATACTAATTCCTAACCTAGAGTTACAAAAAACAAGACATAAACAAAAATGGTAAATTAGCATTGTCACTGTTAAGAGGAACACCGAATCACATTATTTTTCCCTGCTAAATTAAAAAAAAAGATTCATGTGGCAAAAATAAAGATGGTACTGGCTTTCATCTTTACCAGGAACTTATTTTATAAGTTTCACTGAAGAACAGAAAAGAAAGTAATCGCTTTAAAATAGATGATATTTTGGAAAGTACTTTATGCCAGTGTGTGTTAAAAAAATGGGGCCCCAAAGCAAGAAATGATGCAGTTTGACAGAACAGGGACATATTCCATCAGCACCAGGCATTTTTAAAGAAAACATTCTTTCGTTCTCTTATTTAAGAAGTGAAATCTGTCATGTTCGAAAGCCTTACTACATGATCATCTCCTCCATGCTCTCTCTACCAGGGCTGCTGTCACTGAGGATTGCCAAAGAATCCAGGTGCAGTTAGTCAGCTTCTTCTAGGGAAGAAGAAATATGAAAGATGCCATCTAACCAAACTTGTCTCTGCTCTGACTTTAATCCAGATTGGAGGTGAAAAGCCAGAAAAGCTTCTACTGTTTTGTGATAGAGGCAGACTTTACGTAAATGTCACACATTATTTCCCCAAGTTTCCAAGCTGAGAATTTTTTTAGTCATGTGCAAAAAATAAATCAGTGTAAGGTTCATGTGCTACTTTCTCTTTTGTGGAGGAATAAAATGAAGGGGAAAAAAATTGTGTATTTGTATATCAACAGAAGTCTTGAACTAAAAAAAAACAACTCTTGCCATCAGTTGCTGAATAGACAGCACTGAGCTTTAAAATATCTTACCTATTCCCACAAGCACTAACATGTGAAGTGAATGGTCATTCCTAATTTATTTATATCTTAATATCCAAGAAGTATTAGAGACAATATCAAATTAATAATGATATATTTCTTTTTTTCACATGCCTTTCATAAGGCAAGGCATGTGAAATCCCATGGCAGGGGGGTTGGAACTTGACGATCTTAAGGTCCTTTCCAACCCTAACTATTCTATGATTCTATGATTCTCTGATAAGGCGTCTTTTCTGCACATTTGGCAATTTTGCTATCGACTCTGCATTCGTATAATCATATCAAACAGAGACCAAAACTTTTAAATAATCATGCTGTTGTTTTCTATTTTTCTTTTTTGAAACATTTTCAAGGCAAAAAAAAAAAAAAAACTAATTACCATTTCAAAATTAAGGGTTTACACTCTGAGCCAAGTTAATTATATCTAGTCTTCTTGCCTATGCTCTCAGTCAAATACATTTGTTGCAATAATCTTTTTTTTGCTTCACAAGAAGATGTTGAAGACCTAATCAGTTGGGGTGGTTTTTAGCAAAAGAGGTGAATCTCTGAGGGTTTTAAAAATTTACTTGTCTATGTTACTGAAAATGTCTGTCCAATGCTGAAGACGTTACCAAACCAACAAATACATAAACTTCACACCCAGTTTAGACAGTCTACATTTGTTGTAGCATCCATTTTGCACACAACACAAAGTATCTTCATAGAGATAGTGAACCTGTGTGGGTAAGATTCACCTGACTAACTTCTGATTTCAGTCATCTGAATTCTAAGTCCACTCTAAGTTAGTCATGTACTTGCCTTTGTATTTTATTCAGAATTTGGGGCATGTGTTGAGAAAGAAAGTTAAGACAGGAGGCATCGGCTGTCTTCCAGAAATGACTAGTGTCCATGGAGGCAAGTCAGGAGTCTAAGTGTAATAAATGAACCAAAGGTAAGAAAAATCTCAGCCTTCATAATTAGCTTAGAATAGGCTTTTAACTTTCAGGGTATTAAAGGGCAAGATCATTCACAATCTGGAGCTAATTATATAACATAGGATCTGCACAACCATATGACTGGATTTGTTTCCATTTTAAAGTGCATATATCCATACATATGCAAACATACATGTGAGGGTACAAGCATGCTTCTAACTAGTAAAATAGAAGTAACATTTTAAAATAATATTTAATCACATATTCAAATTTGCTCAAAGTAACATAAAAGATATGTTATTCAGATATCAACACTCAGATTACTCAGAAACTCAGCGGGTTGGAACTAGATGATCTTAAGGTCCTTTCCAACCCTAACTATTCTATGATTCTATGATTAAAACGAACTTTATTTGGACCTTATCTGCAAAAATGATCCATAATTCACCAACTTCCCTGAGCAACCCATTCCAGTGCCTCAACACCCTAACTGTAAACAAATTTTTCCTTATATCCAATCTAAACTTCCCCTCTTTAAGTTTTAACCTGTTACCCCTTGTCCTATCACTACAGTCCCTAATGAAGAGTCCCTCCCCAGCATCCTTATAGGCCCCCTTCAGATACTGGAAGGCTGCTATGTGGTCTCCAAGCAGCAAATCATTGTTTCTAATGCTCTGTCTTGTAATTATCTTAAACATTTGTTGAAAGAGGACTAATGTTATGTGCTTGGCAGAGAAGTGCATTTAACACAAAGTAACTCGTCCATTAAAAAAACTACGTGAATCATTTGAACAAAAGGAAAACAGTAATAATCATCATCAGAAATTTTCACATCAAGTTAATGGGAAGTTTACAGACAATCCCCATGTGGCTTTAAAGATCAACATTCTGGGATAGTTATTATGCTGAATTCAGGAGAAGAGCTTCTATTTAAAACACTTTTAGTTTTAATGAGTGTAATCCTGCTCTATGTGTTTACAGGGTCTTTCCTCCTATCCCTTACATTTCCAAAGCATCATAAACCCATTCACATATTATTGAATAGTGATTCTCTGTGTTGTTCGCTGACCCTGGTGGAACTACATATCCAAAAGACAGTAAGTCCCTGTGTAGCCATAGCTCATTAAACACGAGGAATATGTTGGAAAAGCTTCAGGCTGGCTTTTCAGCAAGTACTCGCAGGGCTAACTTTTCTAACAAGCATGACTGCTCAAACTAGCTAATTTATCAAAGTCACTTGTTTTGTGCAAATGCCTCCAAATTGCAAAGTGCAAATGCCTCCAAAAGCTAAATACAGGCATTATCACTATTTACAATGACTGATACATTAAACAGAATATTTGGCATTGAAATGTATTTGCTATTCAATCAGTATTACTTACATTTGGTTTTTCAATCCAGTTTTGGATAGTCTCATTTTTAGAGGTGCTGAGCCACAGAATGGTTCTTCCGAAGGCCAGTGGAAGCTTTGAGTAAATGACTCCAGGAAAGATATGACCACATGAGTAACTAAATAAATTTTATGCATATAAGTTGTTTGTGTCCAAACATTTTGGTTTAAGATTCCAAGAACAGAAAGTAATCTTTCATTAAAAATTCTTCTGGTCATTAGTGAACACAGATAACCCATTACATTAGCAGCCAAGAATTTCTGTTCTTCTTAGCACCTTCCATCAACAGAATCTGATGCACAGACAGATGTGCACCCCACAGTTAGATGACAGCTTTTCAAAAGAATTTTCTTAGCTTTCTAGAGAAAAGAAAAAGTAACACAGAGTCCCCAAACTGTATTAACCTTCTCTGATATTCATATCAGATGAAAAACTATTGGCAAAATACCTCTCATATATCTAAATGAACGATTGTCGCCCATCACTGAAATTCCACTCTCTCCAGTCATTACAGCTGCTTAATGATGCATAGCATTTCTATAGAAATAATTAGCAAACACAGCAGTCACATGGCTGAAATTCCAGTGAAAGTAAGTGGACAGGATGTACCAATTTAAATGTGGACTTATTAATTACACCACGGCATTTTATTTTTCGTATTTTCCTCTTACTTCATAACATGACACTTTGTATTTTGCATGCAGTGCTGTTCTTGAATAAGAAGAGTGATTTAATAGATGAGTTTACCAAATACACTATGAAAAATAAAACACGGGAGATGAATTTTGAAATGATTTTTATCAGGAAGCCATATTTTGACAAAATTGGGTAGATAAAGATGATCCAGTTCAGAGACATTTAAAAAAAAAAAAAAAATTGTACCATGTTGGGTTTGCTTTTTTTCTTAATTGAACTCAAACAAAGGCTAATTTCACATGATTTCTCACCTTTATTGTCCTCCTTATTTGCCCAGTTGTCCTGGAATACCCTATCTTCCTAAAGGACAACTTTTTTCTTTCACTGCTCTTACTCTCAAAATTCCATAGAGGATGATGAGAGTGAAACTAGGGAACAGTAGAAGGAATAAGGACTCTGTTGCTCTCGTAAGGAGACTGATAATTTATCTGATTATTCAGAACTCTTTCTTTCATTGGTGCATTACTTCACATGAAATCATACCGCAGTGCAACATAATAGCAAAAGATTTTGTTATCTAATTTATTTTATTTTCTTCTATATAGCAATTAATGTTGGAATTTCTTCTAAATAAAAAAATCTTGAATTCATACTATGTTGTATCAGTCTTCATGTGAATTCACATGCAACCCACCTCATCAAACTTTATTAATCTAAAAAATAGATGTGACATCAAATCTAGGATTGTCATCTAGGCTCCACCTTCACTTAACTGGGGGCCATTCACCCCACCAGCCCAGGACACCACTTGCATTTAGTTGGTATGGAGGTATTTAATCTGCAAATGGAGCCTGCTTGACTAGCTTAGATTAAATGTTTGTTTATTTTATGGTAAAGACCTGGTGAGATGTATACCATCCCATGTCAAAGCCTTGAGCTTTTCACCAGTATTGATGTGGCATGTCACGTATTAGGAACTAAAAAAATGCACAACCTAATGTGAAATTAAAAAAAATAGAATAAAATAAAAATAATAAAATAAAAACAAGACTGGAAAAGTCTCTTAATATTTTTACTGTAACATCCATTTGTTCTGGTTTCAATAAAAGTGTATGGTATTGTTTGTTGTCTTTCTCTGTTGGGAAATATTTGTTTGAAATGACAGTTTTCAGAATGTCAAATAGCATAGGCAACAATAGGGACATTCCACCTACAGCTGAAAAGCTACTTGTCAATTTAGCATTCAGTTAGTGCATCCAAGCCATTTCCACTGGGATTATTTAAAATATTCTGTCTTTAAACTGAGTAGCCAGTAACATGGGGGGGGGAAAGTGTGTGGGAATATAAACAAATTGGTTACCTCTAAAGGGTGCCTGTTTAACACTTCAAAGCAAGGCTCAAATGTTACTAGCCTTCTTTATCAAGTATGGCACATAAATAGAAACCTGTTACTGGTGGGAAACTCTATACTGTATGTTACATTAGCCAAGAAGGAAAAAGGAACAATTTATAAGTCATGATTTGCAATGGAAAGTGAACATGTCCAGAGATAGATTTCATACAGATAATTGCTGACTTCAAAACATGGACATCAGCCCACTTGTCTCAGTTCTTACAGTGACTCCTGCAGCTTGTGAGCCACCCTTCCTATCATATCTCACAGCTACAGCCTGACTCAGTAAATCAGTGCTACCAAAAAGAGTGGAGAAAGTAAAGCAGCTCGTTATGTTATCATCATTTGGAGATACTAGAATGATTCATTACCTTAAGTAGAGCCTAATACACTGTTGTTCACAGCCTAAGTTTTAGCCATCTATCCTTAGAATAAGTCTGTTGCCTTGCATGACATTAAATATTTAACGTGCCTTCAGTGATTGTTTACAGGTTTTCATACATATCAACTACTGGCTGTAGAAAAGGATGTTTCAAGGTGAAAGTGTATATAGAAGAGTTGTTATAAAATGCCTAACATATAAAGCATAGGCCAGAAAAGAAAAAAAAAACGCACCAAAATCAAACCAAACACGTTTTGTTTTAATTCCCTTCATGCATTGCCTTATGAAATGATCTCAGTGAAGTAAGAGATAAAACATGCTTATACAGTTTTGTGTGGAAAACAACTTGCACAGAGTGGTCACAGTGGTAACTGATACAAAATGAAGAGCAATCTACCCTTGCTGTGCAATGACTGGATAAGCCATCAAAACAAACAGTACACGCTTTGCTTTTGTTCCTATGTGGTCTTGGAAATTACCACTGCATATATCACGGAAAAAATTTAATGTGCTCTTGGGAAAAAAAAAAAAAAAAAAAAAAGAAAAAAAAGCCATGCAAAGTAATTTGCAAGCAGAAAGCAAAAGATCACATTTTCCAGAACCAGAAATGGCGTATATTGCCTGATTTAAGCTGAATTCAGGGACTCACAGTCCTGACTTTTTTTCTGCACATGGTGATTATCCAGATAAAAGGGAACTATCTGTGATAGTTGTGAGCTGTGTCATGTGAACTTCTACAAAAAATCTGAATTCAAATCTTGTCTAGGTAATAGCAGAAAATGATGCTCTTGGTTTCATCTTATTCTTTCTAAGGAAACAGTTTAACGTTGCTATTTCAGCATAGCAGAGAGGTTATGTGTGGAGTCCTTCAGGGTGGGGATACTGCAGCAGGGGTGTGTGGAGAAGCAAGTGCAGCAATTGTTTGCATTTTACCAGGTTCAGTCTTCCGAGGTAAATGCAAAAAAATAACTCCCTTATGACTGGTGTATCCTGGGCATATTTTAAACAAATATCTCACCTGAATAATAGGCAGCAGAGAAAAGGGGGAATAAGCTGAAACATGACTCATGATGATGAGGTAAGTTTTAGACAGTGCCAACTTAACACATCTGTGTAGAGCTGGTAGTGGGTGAGACTGGCGGTAGAAAGAGAGAGGAAGAGATTTGTATCTCTCTGCCCCCAGACACTTAAAACTAATGACCTTCAGCGTATTCCATGAGTTTATGCAGAGATACCTGAAGCATCTGCCACTTCTATAAGGCTCTGCATAGGCACAATAGTCCTTTCACGTGTAGCAGATTGCAGTTAAACCAGTCATAAGCAGCAGCAGAAAATGTGCAAATGAATACATAACGCCCACTTAAAGCTTCTGTTAATTCAACTGCCGCTTTGAAGAAGGATTAGCAATGGGTACTATGTGCTCTGTCTTGCTAAACAGCTAGTGCCACGCTACAGTTGTTTGAAAGCCTGCAAAGAGAAAAAAACACCTGATGTGCGTATTGTGCAGCAGGCTATAATGTTAGCAGTAGAACGAACATATTATGAAATTCAAATATCAACTAATCAACCCTGGAGAAAAAGATATACTTTATGCAGGAAGAAAGGAGTAATTTGGATTTTCTGCAGGATAAAATCATCATTTCACAAATTTCATTGGCACTGTGGTCTGAACAGATGTGAGTCTCCACTCTGTTTCCTTGGCCTTCTCTGAAGTTCACTTATTCCAGATAGGCAATCAACTGCTGTTAAAATAAATTTGCCCTTGAGTGAGCCAAATGGATGGTTAAGGAGTGGAACAAGTCTGTCCCTTTCCCAGCTCACAGTTTAGGTCAAGGATTATAAGCACAGCAGTGTACAGCCATACTGAACACATCTCCTGATGTTGATACTCAAAGACTGTTGTCTTCCTTATTCAGAAGCTGAAATCCACAGGAAGAAATGAGAAATGCCATGGCAACTCGGTGAGTGACTTTGGTTACTGGATCATTGCCTATTCCCACACTTTTCCACAGTACAGACAACTCACAGGTATAATCCACACATTTTTCTGAATTCAAAATACAGAAAAAAAAGTCAGTTCAGGCAGACGGTAAGCCAGGGTTCTCACTTTCTAGGCAAAGGTGCTACACTGAATTAAAGCATCTGTGTTGCCTTAGGTGACCTTGCGGTAACACTGTCAGCTCTTCTGTTTTAAGCAACAGGAAAATCCTGGTTCACTTTACTCAGGGTTATAAGTACTTCTCCATTGGATGAGATAACCCCCCTTTTTTTTTTTTTCTATAAATATCAGAATTAAACCAGAATGGATCTAAGATAAGATCCAGCTTTGCAATTCAAGTTGCCTCCTATCAATATATATGGATATTTCTGTTCCAGCATTGTGCTGGCATACAACTGCCTATGGTTATATACAACAGCACTGATAATAAAGTATTCCAATATAGTCTTAGGAATCTGGCAAAAAGAGCATGCTTTCTACAGATCAGCTGTAAGGGAGAGTTATAATCTATCACCCACCTATGAGAGCACAAATTTCTTCTGTGCTCCATTTTTCAGATGAAGTCCTGAACTAAGAATGAAAGGGAATTAGTCAAAACAAAGATCAGAGAGATGTACTGATTCTTTAATTTAAATTTTAAAATTAAAAACTGATTAAAAGAATTACAGATGTTGAAACTTTCACATTATTTTCAAAAGTAATCAACATTTTTAATTTGGAGGCAAACGGGAAAATGTTATTCAAAGAATAGTGCTTATCCCAGCCAGTCCATCTGCACACCTGCATCAAATTGGCAAAGCATGCTGTTTCGGATATTTAGGCAAGAAAGAAATCAAGACATAAAAAAATGTATTTATGAACTTTATCAAAGGTTTTAAAGGCAGTATCCTGAACAATTCACAACATTTTTATGTAAAACCACTTTACAAATTAAAAATAAGGATTGTTATTTATTTGTCTTAAAACTGCACCTAAAGATCTGACTTCAGGCTTAGGGAGAGCAGATACCAAACAAACAGAGATTGCATTACCTGATTCCTACTTTTGTTGCTGACATTCTACATTTTAATTTTCAAGGACCCTGCAAACTGTTATCAAACAGTATAGATGTCTAAATTTTGTAAACATTTCCACTTTTACAAGATTGGATAGCTAAGTATTTAATAGTAGGATTGCTACCAGTTACCCTAAAAGTTAATATAATCAAGGCTGTACATCTAGGTTCCTACTGTGTGAAAAGCAATAGAAAACTTCAAAGGAACACTTATCCTTTTATAAGGTGTGTGCTCAGGGTATGCAGCATGAATGACCCTCTGACAATAACTTCATTCACTGAAAAGAATTAACCAAGATTTGCCTCAGTTTGACCTCAAATATCTGCTTGTGCAGAACTACCCAAACTATGCCTTTATGAACCAAACATGCACTTGAACTAAGTATCCGACTAAACATCCACTAGGATTTGGGAATTCTCAGAACATGCTACTGAACCAGTCATCATACACTAAAAAAAACAGCTGAAAGATGTGCTGGTACAGCCTTTGCTGTTGCCCATTACAGCACACAGAAGGGTCTTGAAAACCTTGAACTCAATTCTTCACCTGCTTCAGAGGTCTTGAATTCACACTTCCTGCAAGTGTGGTCTAGTATCTGGATGTGGCACATTTTGGACCAGAGGGTTTGCTTTACCACTCTGACTGAAACTGCTCTACTACATATGTACTCGTTTAAATATTAATTGAGCTAAGCACTGAGAATAAAATTGTCTTTTAGCTTAAACACTTGTCTGAATATAAAGAGATGTATATTAAACCTCTTCATCTAATTCATATTCTTTCATTCAAAGTGAAATAGCTTAATCAAAAGTGGCTTCTTTAAAGAAGACTTTCCTCCTTCCCACTCCCAGACTGTGCTGAGGTGCATTGATTAAGTTAGTTTGGGGGGATATAAATGATTGCTGTTCAGGTCTCCTTAGTCAAAAGAAGAAAGTTACGCATTTTGTGGAAAAGGGTTAGACTTAGCAACTAACTTCAGGAAAGTTCTCTACAGTACCTTAACCACTCCTTTCTCTTTTACAGAAAACCTGGAAATTAAAACATGCAAAATCAGGGGCCCTTTTCAATACTATTGGCTAGAGTGACAACTTCAGATAGCAATTAGAAGTGAAGTCCCTCCTCATTTACACTTTGAGTTAAAAAAAGACCCATGGTACTTACAAATCAAGCTCCCACACAGGCTTCAAGGAAGAAACACAAAAGAAACCCTAGCCCATGTTTGGAACTGAACTTACACTGAACCCTTCATGAGCAAAAGTACTTTCATGAGCACCTCTGATTTCCACCAGGGACTAGACCTGGAAATGACTGTGCTTAAACAGAAAAGCTTTTCTTCTGGTATTTCCAGCTGGGATGCCAAGTGGAAGTGCTGGAATCTGATAAGAAAGCTTATTCTCATAGATGTTTATCCAAACTTGACCAGTACTGTAAAATTTTTGATATCTGGCTACCTTTACACACTAACACTCACTTGAGTTAGCAGAACAGTCTTCATTACTTATACTCAACCATACATTTGTTGTTCTAATAGAAAACTTCCATCTTTTCATAGAAACCAAAGCATTGAAAGTATTGGTAGTGCAGGTTAACACAATGGTGAAAAATGATACCTGACTAGCAGAGGCTACAGTCACAGGATACAAGGCTTTCCAATCAAAAGAAACAAATTTGAAATGTCTGTCTTGCCTTCCCACTTTCTTTAATTATAGTGTGAAAATATTTTACATTGAAGGCCTGGTGTAAAATCCCCAAAATCACCGTGAAATCCCCGAGAAGTCTACTTTTC
Source organism: Neopsephotus bourkii (assembly GCF_033783945.1). Taxonomy (NCBI): domain Eukaryota; kingdom Metazoa; phylum Chordata; class Aves; order Psittaciformes; family Psittacidae; genus Neopsephotus; species Neopsephotus bourkii. The sequence continues at coordinate 156,717 of NW_026901969.1, forward strand.
AATTGGCTCATTGTTAGAACGGGTCTCTACTGTAAAACTTGGCTTCATTTGTACTGCTATCCAGTCGGTTAAGCTCTTTAGAGGTACTTTAACTGAAATTATACAGCAAGTGAGATCTTGGACAGTTTCTCAATGGAAGAGCAGTTATTCAGCCCTCATCCTGCCCTAGCAGCACCAGATGATGATAGTCTAAAAAACTGATAAGCTGTGCTGCCTGTTTCCTGAATGCATTGCTAAAACATTTGTGATGGGTATGCATTCAATTCATGAAAACTAATGCAAGGATTATAATGTACCCTTAAAGTAAACTAAAAAGAAAAGAACTCTCTGACCTGGTAAGACAGCTGTGTTATCACTGCACAACAGTGAAGGACTGAACCCTATGAATTATTACAGCTAACTGCTTGTGTTTTTATCAACTTGTGAAGTAGCTTCATTCCCCTATACTGGGGAATGAAGTAATATTATCTTCTCTAATAGCACAAATGATTAAAGTTACACCTTCAGACGAGCATGCCTGATAAATCAGTCACACCTTTGTTTCTGCACCAGCCCTTATATCGTCATTTTCGAGTAAATGGCTTCTGATATCTACAACAGTTATAACTTATACTATTATTTTATCAATATATATGATGCACTTGTCACAAATATTCTGGGTGAATGTATACATTGTACAAAAACTTGCTTTACTGATAAAATCAAACTAACACAATTTCAAATAAATATCTCCCAACCAGGATAAAGTAGATAATTTTATTTTAAATAAAATCTTATGTTGTTATAGATGGTATCAGTACTATTCACTGATAATCAACACTTTAGGACAAGAAATAAAGGTCACACCAGGGTAGAAGTTCATCCATTCAGAAGTTACTCTCAGTCCATAAACTTGGCTAAAAGGAGAGAAATTGCTCCTTCAGTCTCAGACAGTACATCTCTCAGTTTGCCATCTTCTCTCAGATGTGCTTCAGGTGATTACTCTCACCCAACCAATGATCTCAACCCAGCATGAAGAAAGCTGAGGAACTGTGTCTAGACAATATGGAGCAAAGTGGAGCTTAAGTGACATCACTGTACTGATGGTTGCAGTCAAAGAAGTCACAGTGACTTTAGTGACTACATATATGATTTTAAATAAGATGTATGACATGAAAGTCTACCATGTAGCAAATTGTTTGTTTTCTTTGGTAAAAGATCCTTGCTGAGGTTCATCCTCTTACAGGGACAAGAGTGGCACTCTCAGGCATGTCTGTACCTGGTTTTGCCAGGAGCTGCAAATGTCACATAAATGATGCTCCAGTGAAAAGCCGCTTTTGACAGTTCTGAAAGAATCTGGTCAGACACAAAATGTATTTGTCAGTGTCTTACACAGTCAGAAGGTATCGGTTCAAAGATCTAGAAAGATAAATAGTGTTGATGACATTTTTTTAAGGGTCGTATGCAAAACATCTCTTAGAATCAGAGTTTCTAAATCTATTTTCTGATTTTCATCTCTTTGTGTGTAAGACTATCAGAAGACTGGGAATAGCTTAGAAATGGTTTCCACCATCTCATTTACATACACTGTCTGTCCAAACTCTACGAAAGTCTGCTTTAAATCAAATCTGGTTTGGTTCATTCACGCTGCTCATGGGTTTCACAAAAGTGCCATTCCAAACAGGAAGAGACAGTGAACTTTTGCTTTTACAGTGGTGCAAATCCACAATATCTTTGACAGACTTACAGTGGATATAACCTGTGTATGAAAAAGATTTCTAGACTTCAACTGTGTTTGAAGTAGAAGCACCTATTAAGTTAGTCCAGAGGGTAACAGCTTTTGAACCAGAGAATGCGTTTGGATAATCCCTACCATGAAGTGATAAGCTGTGTAAGTTCAAAGTACAGTGGAAAGCCTTAACATTAGCCATACTTATTAATACACAGTGCTTGTATAAGAATTATGGGAAATACCGTCTTGATTGTGGGCATAAACCAACTCTGGCTGCCTGTTGTTATTCTTTTAGGCTTTATTACTGAATCTCTGTGTGCCACATTCTTTCAACCTACTCTGAAGTCGAGTAAACTCTTCTATCTTATTATTCAGTAAAGAAAGTCGTAACAGGTTTGTCAAAAAATGGCTATAATGAAAACAGATTATCACTGTGAATTAAACTGCACTCTGTGTTAACAAGAGTATTCTCCAGAATATTCATTATCTATCACATCCTCTCTAGACAGCAAACCAAGAGTACTAAAACTAAGCTAGGTAACTCTACTGTCCCCTCAGGCAAAAGTGTAAGCTAACTCAAACTCTCCTCTACAATCACTTCTGTTTCAATTTATTCGAAAGAAGCCGCTAAAACTAGGATTACCAGTACATGCTATATTCCCTGCCTTCAGTTTTATGCTGTGAATATTATGAAGCACTGCAACAGAGTGGACAAAGCCCAGGAGAAACAACTGCTTTTCAATTCTCTTTAAAGATTATTTCATATACAAAAGAGGGAAGTGGGTTGCAATCCATACTTTTATCTCATGTTATAATTATGATTAAGGTCAGTGCTTAACGTCAATATGAACCCAGTTTCCATGCAAAAAAAAACCCCAACACTAGTGTATACCAGCGCTTGTTTCAGAAAAGTGATAGATTCTTGAATGGCACAATGAAGGCAGCTGAGAGGATTATACTGTTTTATACTTGCTCAGAGTCTGGACTTAAATATAATGCAACTAATAAGCTGAGAAATAATAAAAAAAAAAAAGGTAAAGTAGAAAATCAGTAGAAATATGGGCCTATCATACACTTACTGTTTGGCTCACTGGAGAATGAAATAGATCTGTGCAGAAAGATATTCTTAAAAGTGCACCCAGACTGAATTTAAGTAGAAGTGGAAGAAAAAGAACCAAAAAGGACTTATTTGGCAATATCACTATTATATTCACGCTTATGAGCGTTCTGTAGATCACTAGGTTGCATCTTAAACTTTGTATCACCAATCACTCTAATGTGATTTTCAGATCTGTGCATTGACTTCATACTGCATAGCTTGCATGAAGTATTTTCTATATTTCCGTGATTGTATTTTTATCTTTTTTTTTATGATTCTTACATGCAAACAGACTTTTTGAGAGTTCATCTGTTCCAGCTGGCTATTTTCCACTTTGTGTCAATAATTCTTCATTCAGCCATTTAGCATAATTCTATTCAGTGAATCCAATGGGTGATGTCACCAAGAAAGATTTATAATTGCAGGTGGAAAATGAAAAGAAGATCAAAAAGCTTTCAAGTAACAAAAATTATCAATTTATGCAAGTGTTCTAAGAAACAAAGAAGGCAATAAGAAACAAGCAGACAACAAAGTAGGATTCAAATGGGAGCAAAATTACAGCTAAACATACTAATCTTCAAAGTTTAACATGGTTGTCAGCAGTTCTCTCAGAAAATCATGTTCCTGAAATTGCAACTGTAGAGCCATTAGTCAGCTATATGTGAATGAATATTTCCCTTTTCCAAATCAGATTTATGGAATATTTTGCCTTCTGTCAGATTATAATATATTTTCATCTAATAGTTCTAATTTAGAATGTTTGAGTTATAAATAGATGGGAAATATGGCATAAATTAACACTGATGCAAAAGACAAATATGTTTTCCTTCCTTACAGGCTGTAAACTGCTTCCATGTCAAAGGAAAACTAAACTGCTCTACACTTGAGGTTTTCTGAGGTAAGCATGCACTGGGTTTTTAAAGCAGTCAAGGTGCTCTTGAATTGGAAGATGTGCTATCCAAATTCCTCTCTGTGTTAACTGACCCTCAGCCATGGAAAGCAGCTAGTAGGGTAACTTAATTTGGCACCTGTTCTGGGGATTTCTGAATAGCTGAAGCCAGTCAGAGAAGAGATTCAGAGCAGCCCTGCAGAGAAGGACTTGGGGGTGCTGGTTGATGAGAAAATGAACATGAGCCGGCTTCAGTGTGCGCTTGCATCCCAGAAAGCCAACCGTATCCTGGGCTGCATCAAAAGGAGTGTGACCAGCAGGTCGAAGGAGGTGACCCTCCCCCTTTATTCTGCTCTCGTGAGACCTCACTTGGAGTATTGTGTGCAGTTCTGGTGTCCTCAACATAAAAAGGACATGGATCTGTTGGAACAAGTCCAGAGGAGGGCCACGAGAATGATCAGGGGACTGGAGCACCTCCCATATGAAGACAGGCTGAGAAAGTTGGGACTGTTCAGCCTGGAGAAGAGAAGGCTGCATGGAGACCTCCTAGCAGCCTTCCAGTATCTGAAGGGGGCCTATAGGGATGCTGGGGATGGACTCTTCATTAAGGACTGTAGTGATAGCACAAGGGGTAATGGGTTAAAACTTAAACAGGGGAAGTTTAGATTGGATATAAGGAGGAAATTCTTTCCTGTTAGGGTGGTGAGGCACTGGAATAGGCTGCCCAAGGAGGTTGTGAATGCTCCATCCCTGGCAGTGTTCAAGGCCAGGTTGGACAAGGCCTTGGGTAATATGGTTTAGAGCGAGGTGTCCCTGCCCATGGCAGGGGGGGTTGGAACTTGATGAGCTTAAGGTTCTTTCCAACCCTAACTGTTCTATGATTCTATGATTCTAAAAGCAATACGTATTTAGGTGGCCTAGCCTGTTCTCAGCACATACGGTATTTTATGGTGGATTTCCTTTGGAGATTTTAAGGGCAATGCCATACACGTATTCCTAAGTGTTGCCTTTCACTCCTTTAGATGCCAGATGTGAGGCTGTTTTTACCTGCATCTTTTCTGTGGTAAGAGTGGCCTTCCATAGGAGAAAATCCTCCAGTACAGTAATTGCATGAATTTTCCCAAAACACCTCAAGGAATACACATTTCGTGGGAACTAGAAAGGAAGGAAAACTATTTATCAAGTGAAACTGCCCTTGAAGTGTGAATGCGATGTTATTGGGTATGCACATTGTATGGAATTTTCTTCCCATTTCTTGAGGATAATCACAGGAAAAGTGTGGGTGGATTGGCTCACATATGAAAAGGCATCTCTCAGCTAAAGGAAAAAACATTTTAAAGCACAGAATTTTAACACAACCCTATACGTAGGACAAAGGCAAAAAAAAATAAATGACTCTACTCTCACATTAGTCTATGTTGGAATTATAGTTCCACTTCCAGTAACAAAAAATAAAACACTTTTTCAGTTTCTGATTCTGGAGTTTTGCTACCTTATGTGTGGTATTTTACTTTTTCAATTCTTATAACTAATGATTATAAATACTTGTGAAGGTTTTAGTTGTCCAGAATCAAAAAATATCCACAATGAGGTAAATAAATGGGTTGGATTTCAATAACCATTATAAAAAAAAAAAAAAAACAAGAAAAAAAGTGACATCCCAGAGCTTCAGACAGATTTCCTCCATGCACAGCCTTTTACCAAGGTGCATCACATTCTTACATGAGAACACAGTCTACAATTGTTAATGCCTATAACATAACAGTCCATAGAGAATGTAAACACCTTTATTTCTTTTTGGTTTCAGAGCTATATGTAGGCTGTAACAGTGTGTATAAAAGCAAAGACGGGCTTGCTCTTCAGAGGAATGAAAGGGGAGAGTTTTGAAGCTTATTTCCCACCATCCTGTAGGATTTTTATGCTAGCACAAAATCTTCTTGAGCCAGCTGGTTGTTTTGTTCACATTGGCTTTCACTGCCTAATCTAGTGAATTCATTATAGCTCCCCGCCTGAGGGCTCAATTTTCAGCTGCACTGAGCATGACCCATATCAGCTGTGGGAAAAGGGAAGCAAAAGCACTGCGGGTGCCTCACACCTCCCTGTGTCCTCAAGAAGCCATGGGGGAACCCAAGCCTCTGTGCCAGCCCAAACAGGCATGGCCATGGGATGTTGCCTTGCATGGATCTTGGGGATTACTCTGTGAGCAGGAGTTTGCTTGTCCCAACATGAATCCTGTGACAGGGTGTTGCAGGGTAGGAGACGCTGCTGTAAAACAATGTTGGCTCTGTGTCAGGACAGGACTCTTCCGTATCAGGGGTTCCTCAATATATTTATTCTCCCCAGGAAATGCTGCCAGGCTGATCTTGCAGTGTAAGGAGAACTTTCTGGAACCAGAATCTGAAATTGGGCATGCTTTTTCTGAGGTAACAAGACTCTAATGTCATCAAGTAGTATAATCTTGTTTCTTGGTTACATGATAGAGATACAGTATTACAGAGAAGCTCTGTGGCAAATGGATCCTATTTGTTCATGTGCTACAAAAGGACAAACAGTTCTCTGTTTTTAAAGCTTTTTGGATGAGATTAGTGGTTGAGGAGATGGAGCTTATGTCCATTTTGTCCTCACTAGCAAGTGGGTGGTTGCCTCCCACACTCCCATCACTGCCACATTTGGCAGCAATAACACTTTGGCAGCAATAATTTATCCAAGAGGTCCCAGCACTGTAGAGTATTCTCACCACTCACTGGAATTTTTCTGAGTAGTTTAGCTTTTTATTTCCAGTTCACTGTGCTGTGGTCACTCTTTACACATACACACAAGCATGCATGTCCACCCATCTCCTAAGCACTGCAACAAACCTAAAACTTTCAAATTAACAAGACAGAATGGTCCCAGACAAGGAAGAAGAACAAGCAAGATGAAAACACCATAAAGACCCCATGCTGGCACAGCACTCTCTGACTCATACTTTCCAGTTATAAATGTCATCCATTAGGTTAAAAAAATAATAATAAAAATCAGTCTCCATTCTGGGTTGTGGGGCTGTTGTTGTTGTTTTTTGTTGGGGTTTTTTTTTATTGCTTGCTTTAATAGCTCTGCTCTTCATCAGCTTCAGTGTTCCGCAGCTGATCCCTCTTTCCTTGGCTAGGGACATGTGATAGTTTTGCTGAATAGCTGCAAACATGTTCTCTGCTGGGTACTAATAGCTGGCACATTAGGCTGCTTGGCGAACTGTGGCAGTCAAAGAGAAATGCTTTCAACAGACTGATTTCAGTAAAGTGGAGGGTTGGGGCCTTTTTTCTTGGGTTGTTTTTTTTTTGTTTTGTTTTTTTTTTTTTTTTCCTTTTCCCCACTCTGCTTGCTGCCAGAGTTCTTAAAATAGTTCTCTCAGAGTTTTCTTGTTACCCATTTTAGAGCCCAGATGTAGGAAGAAAGCCAGCACAGCTGGTGGAGCCTAAGTGTCTCACAGATACTGAAGGCTTACATGGCCTTCATTTTATTCTTAACTGTTATTTTTCACTTTATTCTTAACAGTTATTGATGTTATTGCTATTACAGTGTCAAGAAAAAAAAATTCCCAGGCTTGCAGATGTTAAAGTTCTATCAGCTGAAGACCTTTTTCTCCTTTCTTTCTTCATCACCAGGACACTGTATTTTGTTATCTTTAATACTTCCCTCACCTTTTCCCTCTTCAGGAATATAGATTTAACTACTTGTTTCATTCTGAGCTCACACTGATACCTGTGCTGAGCTAGTACAAGTGATGCACAGTGATGCTGTGATATGAACTCATTCTCACAGCAGGATGGATATAAAATCAGCAGTCTCCTTATACTTAGGAGTATATGCTAGATTTGTAGCATATTTCTGAAGAGAAAAGAATACGTGGAGGTGTACCAGCCTTCCTGAGAGTAAGCTGAATCTTACCCAAAAAAAGAGAAGTTATGACAATCAGTAGTTTTCTTATTGTCATCTAGGAAGTACTGAGCTGGCCAGTATTAGAGGCACAGTAACTTTCTTCACTTACGGATGTAAGTCAGACCATTTGAAGCCTATTTGCTTCTGTGAAATTCTTTTTCTTTTAGAGATTTTCTATCACCTGAGCTCCCTCATAGGATCTTTCCTTGTGAAACATGTGATAACTCCTACCAGCCTTAAGTTACTTATAATTGCATGGTTCCTACATGGTAGTTTTTGAAGGCACCCCAGCATGGGGTATACTGTTATAGACCTCAGAACTCCATGTTCCTAGTACATCTGTGAAAGCATTTGGGGGAACAGCAATATGGGTGGAAGTAACACTGATTCATTCTATCTTCATGTGAAAACAGAGGGAACAGTTGGTCTCTCCAAACTGGAATGGTACAGAGATCTGAATATGCAAAAATAGCACAGCAATTTCTAGAAGACTAAACACATCTCAGAAGTGTATTGAAAATAAGCATGTTGAAGTCCACAGGGAAACATTTGCAAGGTGCCGTGCGCAACACTTGGTTACACTGAACACTGGATTATATTAAAAGTCAATAGGAATTAGGTATTTAATCCTTATTTATGTCTTTAGACCTCCATTGTCACCGATAACTTGCTCTAGCAGAAAGTATGTCCCCTACCATAAGCAAACCTCTGATTACAGCACTTGCGAATGAATGACAGAGGCTTTTGGAGGAGATGAACAATCAAATTCTGCACCAATTTAGTTAGGGCTTTGAGAAAGCATCTCTGGTGGATGTTGGGCTATTAATTTGCAACATTCTACTGCCCACCATTTCCTCCTGCCTCATGACAGAGTCAGAATAATTAGGTTTATGCCCACATCTCCCTGTGGGGAACATGAACATCAGGTCCAGCATCTTAGCTGATGCTGGTAATAAAAGTGGTCTTGCATGAAGATGTAGGTCTGTGAGTGGGAGCTGCTGACGCATACATGTTCCTTTCTACCAGCACAGTTACAGGAACAGTAACCTCAAGTAAGCAAACAGCTGAGAAATAATTTCCTTAAACAGCTTCTGCTGTTTGCACAGAGAACATGAATACAAGTCTCTATACTCTGCCCTAATTGTAGTCAGTCACACATGTAAACATGTTCAAGCATATTCCTACCTCCATTCCCTCCTCTTGTGTCAGCAGCTCACTGCTTATGTTGGTTCTGAAGTACACAATGATTATATATAAGCAGCACATACATTTAGATGAGGTCAGGCTTTTTTGCATGCAGCCTTTTGTTACCTATGGCTCCTTTTCTAGGGAAGAGGGACAGCCTAATGCCTGAGACTGGAGTTTTACAGGTAACTGCTGAGGTCTGTACCCAGCCTCCAGTAACTGTCTTCAGGACCTGCATGTTTCTCTCTCCTTCAAGGACTTCTTCGAAGCTTTAACCTAAGCAGAGAGATTTTTATTGTATTCCCAAGGTGAGATTTATGTTATGAGCCATTTGGAAGTGCCTCACCTAAGCTACTATTTATGCTTTCTGCAATTGGAGACGGATAAGCACCTTCACAAGCCAATTCTCTACATCATAAGACAGGTGTGTAAGATAACAGATGAATTTCCATGCAAATTTAATAGCGGGGGCCCTGACAACTGTCTGAAATTGTATCTTTAAGCTTGCATGACTAAATCTGTATGAGGTAAACTGTATTTTTCTGCAATACTTCTGTCATGTCTGAGCCCACCACAAGTACACCACGCTGAAGCTCCTATGTATCTTCTTTCCTGATGATTTTCTACAAAGAAAGATCTTTGTTAGCTCAATTATCCATAAAGTTAACAGTAAGAAAAAAAAAAAATCTTGAAATAGATAACAGATGCACTTAAGAGTTACATCTTGTGATGAATGAACACAAAATCCCAGATTCATTACAGCCAGCCCACACAGTCACATTTTTTATTGCTCATATGTAATGATCAACAATCATTTGGGACAAAAAAAAAAACAACAATAAACTCTACCCAGACTTTCAATATAATCTCTCAAATAAAATAAATAAATTAAAAATGTTAAATGGAAATTATTCACAATGTTTTAAGCACCTGGGAGAAGTACCATGTGCTGACTCTAGCTACTCGCTAATTTTTATCCTTCTGATATTCCCAGTAAGACCTCTGGTATATTCATCTTTCACTTCATTATCTCCCCCTATAACTGATCTGAATGCCACACATCATCTTCAACAGTCTAATTTTAACTTTTAAAACACCTTTAACTAGAACTTGTCTGTTCTTCACCCATGAAATTTAGCTTCCAGTTCATTCCTAATTTAGCATACAAACTGTATGATAGACCTTGCGCTTAGGTAATTTATTTCTGTTCTGTCTGTTTAGATGTGTTTAGATGTGGTAATTTTTTTAAGCAAATATTTCTCTTCCTATTGGCAAGTAACCTTTAAATATTCATTAGTGAGCTATAAATCTTTATGTGTCCTCTGTATGGTGATCTTTCCTTTTCTTAAAATGACACTCCCTATACAAAGGCATTTACCTGATACTTGAAGCTCCTCTACTACCTGCACCTCACCTGTTCCAGTGTTGGCAAGTAAACAAAGTCAGGACAAATCTACACAGATAAGTACAGAGCTATATATCCATTCTGTCTGAATTCCAATCTGGCTGTATACCATGTAGTCCAAAGTATTTTGTCCTGCTTAGATTAAAATGTTTATTGCAACTTGGACTCTGGAAATGAAGTGAAGGTGCAACTCTCTGGAACCATTAATCTGATCAGAGAATCAGAGAATCATAGAATAGTTAGGGTTGGAAAGGACCTTAAGATCATCTAGTTCCAAACCCTCGGCCATGGGAAAGGATACCTCACATTAAACCATGTCACCCAAGGCTCTGTCCAACCTGGCCTTGAATACTGCCAGGGATGGAGCATTTGCCACTTCTTTGGGCATCCCATTTCAGTGCCTCACCATTACTTGCATGACCTCACATTACTTGCATGACCAAAATTGGACGTGAACTGTGTTTTATGTAGTAGCATTCACAAATATTTTGCAGATAATATTTGCCTACCCAGAATATTTAAGATATATAGATCTTTTTCTGCTCCTTGACTCACTTTGCAAGTGCTGAAGTAATCTGAAGTGAATTCTTGCTCTGTGAGGACTGAACTGAGCACTCTGCTGGTCTAATTGCAGCTTTTTGTTTTCTTGCAGAGGTAACCTACAGCCGATGCAAGTTATTCCTGGCCAAGTGATGGGGAAGACAGTTTTATGCAGTTTTGCTCAGTCACACAAAGAACTGTAATAAAAGACTAATAATAAGTACTTCTTAGTATTTTTTTATTAGATAAACTAGCAAAACATCTTCAACACTGTTGGCCCCCATAATGTTGAAACTTACCTATGTGTAAAAATAATGTCTTGTACTAAAAATTTTATCATCCTTCTTTTCTTCTCTTTTTCCAGTTCAGTATTTCTGGCAAGTTCTGTATCTTGACATTAAAAGTTGCTTGACAGGTCAAGTCAAACTTAGCTGATGTCAAACTTTGATGGTAACTATAAGACACCTAGATACTTTAGCTTTTGTCTTTTCTAGAGATAGCATTGCACAACAGAGATATTTTCCTAAGTTAACCAGGTAAATGAAGCCTATTTTGGTTTCACTGGTTAAAAAGCAACACTTTGAATGCTGCATGGAAATGAAGAAGTAATGGTGCCAACCATGAAGCATCAAGACAAAGCTCAGTAAGGGGCCAGAGATACACTGCACTAGCACATTTCCCAGAAGTCTTGGCAGATGTTCCCCATGCTGCATATTAAGTTAGATTAATTTGAGGTAGAAAAGGCATGAATAACTATAACAGGTTCTGCATCCAACAATGTAATAAGAGACACAGGATTCCAGTAAGAAAAAGAGAAAAATGGTCAGAAGATGAAGCACTTGGCTGCAATGGCTACTTACTTAATTAGCAATATCCTTGGTCTAATAAAATAATCATATTATGAATCATTTTCTCCCAGTTTATTCAACAGAGGTGTCAATTATACAATCAGTGGACATTTGTGGATTTTTTTCCCCTTATCTATTAACATTGTTTCCTTTTTTTAATTTTGGCCTGGGCAGCTACACTTGGAGATGACAAGCTCTTGGTCAGATCCTTGTCTCACATGGATTAAAAACAGGATCTTCTTGGCTCCCAGTCAGTTTCATTGTTTTCACCTAATAAAAAACATCAGTGGAAAAATTCGCCACTACACAAAAAGCAAATAACTTGAAGCACTTTAACGATTGTGTATTAGTGCTGGCATGCTTCAAAAATAACTGCTGAACATTGCTAAGAGAATTGCAGGACTATATAATTATTTATGACAAGCTTTCAGCTTTTTTTTCTTCTCCTAAATGGCTGGTGTTAGTTGAAGGCCAAAGGAATACTGTGAAAATGAAGGTAGGGAAGCTTTTTATAAAGTATCTGCCCTCCATCTTCACTCACCCATGAGCAGCCGTAATAAGCATCTCCAGGGAGGATCACTGTTAAAAGGTGTTTGGACTTTAGTTTTCACAATCTGTAATCTATGGCTGTAAATAGAAAGAATGAAGAACCATGAATAGAAATGAGTAGAAAACCATTTATTCCCATTCCAGGAATATGTTCAAGTCAAGAAATAGTTTTCCATTCCATATTGGGATAAAAGCAAGACCTTTCAACTTTAAATAAAAAAAAAAAAAAAAGGCAAGTGAAAGCTTTAGCTCCTCTCCCTTGCCCTGCTGCTCCCTTTCATGTCTTCCAAAAGGGCCAAGCAATTACAGTGCCAGCCTCCAAGGAAAAGAAAATGGATCTGAAGCCCAGCTCTGCTAGCCTGAAGATTCACATGCCTATTCCCAGTCCCTGACAATCACATCTTTCACTGCAGTGTCCAAACTTCAGACTAATCCTGAGGTGAGATAGAATTAATTTTTTGTCATTAAAATAGTCCATCCTAGAGCACAGGTGCATTTCCATCCATCACTTCTGTGATGCTGATGTATTTCCACTAAATGTCTCAGAGCACATTAACTCATCTTTGGTACTCACCACCAGCCTCTCTGTGGCACAGGGTTGAGCAGAGCTTCCTGTTTGTTTGAGCACCCACTGCCATTAGCAGGACCCAAATTCACTCCCAACATGCACACAAAGCACAGATGAAAAAAATGGAGTGTGGAGAAAAGGGAGGCCCACATGCACCACAAAAACATGTATTATATTTCTGTTGTAGGATTTCTAACAGAAAACTGAGTGAAAGATGGCCAGATTCTAAAGCATGCCATGCTCTTAGATCAGTGATGTCACTACTAACCCACATCCCTGAGTAGCAACTCAAAGAGTAGTGTCTGTTTTTTTTTTCTCTCTTAATATGAGCATCACCTTTTTTGCTGCATGTTACTATCCTTGTAAAATTTCACGGGGCTACCTACATGTCTAAATTTCAACACCTGCATGTTTGTAACAATTTGGCCACTGGTTTTCATGGTTTAGTCATGCTGGAATATCAGCAAATATGTAGAAATTAAAGTTTATGTAGAAATGAAAGAAAATACGTAAATGTGCAGAAATGAAAAAAAAAAAAAAAAAAAAGTAGTAATATGCTAGACCATGACTAGGATGTACAGTATTCCATGACTGAAGGAAACTCTTCCCATGTCTAACATAAACAGCAGAATTAATTCCCCATCCTCTAAGCGAGAGATTTGCTACTCAAACCAAGCAGCCCCATTTCTTCTCAGGTGAAGGGCTGTATGCAGATGATGTAGTTGAAATCTGGTCAGTGCTACCACACACAACAATGAATGATACCAATAATAATAAAAAGATACTTTAGAAGAATTCGGAAGATGATCACCCTACATAATCATTAACAATCTGTCACTTGCTGGGTCTTTTTAGGCACAAAGTCATTAATACCAACACTAACAGCTGCTTCCATTCTGAATGTTAGGGAAGGAAAACATTGGTATAAAATTCCATCCCATGTTCTAGTTTCCCAGACTGAACCTAGGGATTTAAACACATCTGATCTTGGTATGTAGGTTTATCTAGATCTTCACTTTGCAACTGAGCCCCCCATAAGAATTTAAACAAAATAACAAAAGCTCACAATGGCACAATATCATCTGCATCTGAACACATTTGAGTGTTGCTCAGAGAAGTTGAACTGTTGCAGCATTCAGTAAAAGAAGCTGCGAACACAAGTAGGTGAATCATCACTTCATTCCTGTTGCATTTCAGATCAATATTCTGAAACATTTTAACCCAGGCAGAAGAGACAACTGCAATAATCTGAATTCATAAACTACTTTACTCTGATGGGAAAAGCATATATTTAACTGAACTAGAGCAATTACAATGTCTGTGAAATGGGACAAAAGAAAACTGTTGCCTTTCTTCCACACCTTGCAGATGAAAAAGAAACAGGGCAAATCCACTGAGTGAAGTTCAGGACTCGAGAACGATTTCAGATGCCCAGACACAAATCCTCACTAATTTGAATTTGTAGATATGCTTTGGTGCCTAATTCCTACTGACTTTTCACAGAGCGCCTTTACAAATCTGTTCCATGAACTAGGATTTCATATTTTGCTGCAAAGCAGAGCCTGCTCTGAGGAAAGTGTTTTATAGCTCCTGTTGCTTGATGCTGCATCCCTTGACCCTAAGGTTTTGGGAGGAGGCTGGGAGTGGGACGAACATACAGCAAATGTGAAGGTCCAGCTTTCAGCTGCAGTGAGTTTTGCCTCTGGGAGAGTAAGGTCAGAAGTAACTAACCTCATATACTTCTACGACAAGGTGACCCTCTTAGGGTATGAGGAAAAGGCTACAGATGTTGTTTACCTGGACTTTAGTAAAGCCTTTGACATTGTTTCCCACAGCATTCTCCTGGAGAAACTGGCTGCTCATGGCCTGGATGTGTGTACTGTTTGCTGAGTAAAAAACTGGCTGGGTCACCAGGAGCAAAGAGTGGTGGTGAATGAAGTTGAAGTCAGTTGGTGGTTGGTCACAAGTGTTGTTCCCAAGCTCAGTACTGGGGCCAATATTTAATATCTATTTAATATCTTTATCAATGATCTGGATGATGGCATCAAGTGCATCTTTGCGAAGTTTGTAGATGGCACCAAGTTGGTGGGAGTGTTGATCTGCTGGAATGTAGGAAGGCTTTACAGTGTGATCTGGACAGGCTGGATTGATGGGCTTGGGCCAGTTTTATGAGGTTTAACAAGGCAAAGTTCACTTGGGTCACAACAACCCCATGCAATGCTACAGGGTTGGGGATGAGCGGTTGGAAAGCTGCCTGATGGAAAAGGACCTGGGGTTGTTGTTTGACAGATAGCTGAATATGAGCCAACAGTGTGCACAGGTAGCCAAGAAGGACGAGAGCATCCTGGCTTGTATCAGAAACTGTGTGCCAGCAGGACTAGGGAAGTGATTGTTCCCCTGTACCTAGCACTGGTGAGGCTGCATGTCAAACACTGTGATCAGTTGTGATCTTAAAGGTCTTTCCAATCTAAATAATTCTATGAGTCTATGAAAAGGTAAGTGGTCATTTTCTATTTAGTACAGTTAGTGGTTTATACTTCAAGCAGCAGTTGCCAGAGAGCCAGGAAAGAGTCCTTAGCATGTACATGAAGTTCTTGGTGATCTCTGGCATGTGAATGATAGGAGCTGGCCTTTTTTTGACTGCTGGATCCCCCTGTGGCTGCAATAGCCATGTAAGGCACAATGATCAAGGCTAGGTCTGCCACTAAGAGAAAATGGCAGAAACCCTTTCTCCTCATATAAATTAACATGCAAATAAGTGCAGTCATAAAGGTGATCTGGAATGGAGGCCCCGCTAGAAGCCTTAAAAGCCCCTTGAGGCTTGCAGCAGATGGCTACAATGAACAAGAACAGTTGTTATTGAGGTTACCAGCTTTGCTGGGCCATTGCTATATCTGGTCAGGCCACAGGGTGAAGTGGGAATGCAAAAGGGACATTATGCTCCTGTGCCTTCAAAGAGATCTGAACCACAGATGACTATACCCAGCAAAGACATCACTGGTGAGAGTTTCTGGGAATGGAGAGCTTCTAGCCTTACTCCTCATGTTTCTCAAACTGAGATAACAGGTAGAACAGATGTCAGAGTATACGACCATTTAAGAAGTCTCCTGAGTCATGGAATCCCAAAATGCACCAGGCTCCCAGACCTTTAAAATCCATGTTGTTATACTCACAGCACAGGGATGCTGGTAAAATAGTAAATACAGGCTGAAATTGAAAAGTGTCAGTCCTCTGTCATGTTGAGGACATCTGTGTTAATTCCTCAGCTAGTTCCTGTTCCAGAAAACTTGTAGAGGAACAGCCACTGCTCTAAGCTGCCACTGAGGTTATCAGCCCATTTTTATATTGTCTTTTACTTCCTAGAGCAGGGACAAAGTGTAATAATTCAAGTCTGGTTAAATAACTGACTTTTTTCCATACCTTTGTGGTGACTTTGTTTGCATAAGTACCTGTTCTGTCACCTCCTATGTCCCTGCACAGTAACAGAGCAAGGCAAGACATAGTTATTGTTGACAGGCATTTTGCACAACAGACAGAAAGGCAGTGAGGGCAGTGATTGCTTCTCTCGGCCTCTTGCTGGCCAGCTGGATATACAGATAACACTCTGAATTTCCTAAAAAGGCTTCTCAGCCAGCACTGTTTGCATATGGGGGCACTTAGGGAAGAAGAACCCCTCCCAGATCTTTCCCTAGGACATAGATCTTTGCACTGTTCCCCCTCTATGCCTTTGTCTAACTTCCATAATAGTCGTGTGATGAATTAGTATTGCTCCTGCAGCCAAAGAGAAAGGGAGAGGGGCATTATACAGTGCTTCCAAACAATACCAAATATTGCATTAAGACTAGAGTGTAGATTCCATTGTTTTGTTTTAAGAACAACAGCTTAACTTTTTTTTTTTTTTAATGAGATTGATTAAAGCAGAATCTGGAGTTTATTTGGTTTTTTCTCCAAGGTACAGCAGCTGCGTAAAAGAACATTTCACCATAAGGAACAGGCTGATTCACTGCATCTCTCCTGAGTACAGATTGTTGTCTTCTCCCACACAGTCTTCATAAATTAGGAAGAAAACTTGAAAAGCACCACAATATATGTTTTTGAGTGTTCCTGGCTTACAGTAATTTGGCTAGACCCTAAATATCTAGTCTTAACCTAAAAAAATAATACTTAATAAAATTCAGAAGATTAATAAAAAGCTACATTCTTTCATGCTTCAAAGTAAATGTAGAGCCATGGCATGATTTAAACAGGAGGTGAGGTGAGGTGAGTTCAGTATCGGAGATTCACCTTCCCTTTGTGAGGCCTGAGGACACCAAGTACCTTCAGGTCTGGGGACATATTAGCTCTCACATAAAGGCAAAGGAGGGTGAGACTGTGTTATACCTCCATGTTCAAATTGACTAAGCTCTGATCTGCTTGAACTCACTACAGCAACTTCACTTAAGCAAGAGTTTAAACGTCTATGAAACTGAAAACAAAACTATCCAGCCTCCTGTGTGTAATTACCAATCTATGAAAACAAGAAAGAGTAGCAGAAAGCCAGACATCCATATCAAATGTAGGGTTTGGTTTTCCCTTCCCAACCTTTGCTTTTTCTATACAATGTCCATTTAGTGCAGGAAACCAGCTAGTAAAACTTGCCTGAAAAAATATTTGGTTCCATGTTTCAGATAGCAAGCGAAATGTCAAAAGCAATTCATTCAGGAGGTGGCAGGATCCCTCCAGGGTGATTCAGCCCTCAGTTAGAATAATAAATAAATAATCCCAGAAGCTTTTTGCTTGATTGTTTGGTTGTTTGCTTTTTTTTTTTTTAATGACAGGCAACATGAAAAGGTTGCCAGAAAGTTTCTACCACACACACAAAGTGCACCCTTTTCTGATTTCTCTAGTAAATTGCAGTGTATCACACTGTGATTTTGTCAACAACCATTTTGAATAATTTCTTGAGACTCTTAGCCATTCAAGCCTATCTCTCCCCTACACAAAAATAAAGACAGCTGAATCAAAATTTAAGTTCATAGCAATATGCAACTCTGTTAGTCACAAATGAGAAGGCGGTCTGCATTTGAGTGATCTACAGTCTCTTAGCATTCACCTCTGGTGAACTCTTCTTACCAAGGTACAGCTTAAATGTCGTTAGCTTTCTCAGCAGTAATGGCACAGAAGTCACAGAAGGAACCAAAATACTATGGGCCAGCAAATATGAGCCAACTTCACAAACATAATCTTTGAAATCAAGGCAATTGAGATTAAATTCTTCAACTGTTTAACAAGGATCATAGTTCAAGGCCCCATGCCATGGAACTGCAAAGATCCCAACGATCCTTCTGTAAGCTATTGCAGGAGGGTTGCAGTGATAGGAACATTGGAAAGACAGTCTATTTGTTTGCAGGTTTAGTGCCAGGGAAGTAACTGCATGGAAAGTTGTTTCAAAGAAAAAGTGCTTGTTGTTGTGTGAGAGCTGTTCAGTAAGTTTGGGAGCTCATGGCGAACAGTCAATGTAGTCATTAACCAGAGGGCACAGATCCTAACAAGTCTTTGCTAAAATTACCTGTCGATGACATACTCCTTGCTGAAGCAATATCTTAGTACACAGGTGCATTCCAGGTGATGTTAAATATGCCTTTATCTCTTTGTCTTTCATAGAGTTTTAGAATAGCTCAGGTTAGAATGGACCTTGAGAGATCGTGTGGTGCAATCTTTTGTGGGAAAGGAAGCCTAGATGAGGTTTTGTAGCACTGTGTCCTATTGCATCCTGAAAACCTCCAACAATGAGGGCTTTACCACATCTCTGTGGATGTTGTTGCAGAGATCAGCTGTTCTCACTGTAGAACATTATGTTCTTTCATCAAGACATAACATGCCACTGTGCAACTTGTGCTTGTTGCCCCTTGTCTTCTGCCTGTGTCTTCTTATAGAGAGCATTGTAACCACCCTTTAAGTAGTGATGAGGTCCTCCCAAGCGTTTTCTTCTCCAGGCAGAAAATACTTAACTCTTTAATTATTTTCTTACAGGGCAGGTCCTCTAGCCCTTTGACCAACTTTGCAGCCCTCCTTTGGATCCTATCCACTCTGTCCATGTCTTTTTTTGAATTGTGGAGACAGCACTCCAGGTGTGGCCTAACAAGTGCTAAGCAGAATGGGATGTTCACATCTCTGTCCCCACTACTAATACCCTTACAGATGCAGCCCAGGGTCCAGTTTGCCTTCATTGCTGCAGCAGTGCACAGCTGAATCCTGTTCAGCTAGCTGTCCACCAGGATCCACATGTCCCTTTCAGAAAGGCTGCTCTCCCACTGTCAGATCCTAGTCTCTTCTGGGCTCTTTGGTTATTTTACCCCAGCTGCAGGACTTTGCACTTGCCTTTGTTAAACTTCATACAGTTCTTGCTAGCCCACTCTTTCATCCCATCCAAGATGCTCTGTAAGAGTGCTCTTCCATCTGACATCTCCATCTTAGCACCCAGCCTAGTGTTACCAGCAAATTTGGTAAGGGTGATTTCAATTCTGTCATCCAGACCATTTATGAAGATGTTGTACAGTGTGGATTGCTGGAGAACTGAACTTGTGACAGGCTGCTAGCCTGAGTAAAAATCATTGATCACCACCCACTGAGTGCAGCCTGTGAGCCAAATTCCTACCCATCTCAGAGACTGCCCATCCAATTTGTATCTTGCTAGTTTGTCCAGGAGATGGCTGCAGGAAACAGTTGTCAGATGCTTTGCTGAAATCCAGTCTTTATTGTGCCTCTGCTTTAGTCAGAACTCAAACCTTATGGCACCTCAGCAATGTGGCCGATCTTCAATATTTTTTATTTCCATCTTTCTGTCCTGCATGGAATAAAAAAGAGGCAACAGTAGACTGATGTTTTTTTCACCTAACTTTAGCTTAAAGGTGTCTTTTATTTAATTATTAGTATAACTTGAAGCTAATAGTGAATACATCAGAAAGTGGAAAAATAACTTTGAGCTCAAGGCAAGTATTTTTAACTACATTTTTCACAGCTGTCTGGAAAATCTTTTAGAAAATAACTTTCTTGTCCTGTGATATATTCTGAGTGCAGATGTCTCTCTTGCTTTTCAATCTGATTTTCACCCAGAAGTTGATACATTTGCCTTAGGTGTACAATCACCTCGTACATTCACCCTCAACTTCTCTAATCATAGAATAAGTGAGGTTGAAAGGGGCATCTGGTGGGCATATAGTCCAGCCCCTTCTTGAAGTGGTTCAGTTTAACTGGTCTGGTCAGAAACTTGCTGAATTTTGAGAATTCCCATGGGTAGAGATTCTCTAGGCTAGTTCTTCAAATATTTTACCATGCTCTCAGAGAAAAAGGTTTTCCTTGTATGTAATTCATGGTCAAATATATATACTGCAACAGTTAAAGAGAAAAGCCTGATTTTCCCTTACACTGTAACTTCTTCCTTTGGTACAGAGTTTGCCTGGCAAAGGAAATGTCTTATATCTCACTAGCATCTACTCCATTGAAACAACCATTCTAATACATGTGTATGTTTTTCCCAATCCAATTTTATGAGCTTCTGTAACCACCTTCAGCAGTATTTCTGTCTTATGAAATCAAATAAGCTACTTTTATGATGGAAGGAACTGACTCTACTAACATTCAAGTATTCACGTATTCACACAGATATTAGCATCACAGTCAAGTCTACTAGAATTAGCCAAAGATA
Source organism: Neopsephotus bourkii (assembly GCF_033783945.1). Lineage (NCBI taxonomy): Eukaryota > Metazoa > Chordata > Aves > Psittaciformes > Psittacidae > Neopsephotus > Neopsephotus bourkii. The sequence continues at coordinate 177,116 of NW_026901969.1, forward strand.
GCCTTTTCAATTCATACATCTGTAACAGCAATAGAGTAAGCTGAGTACATACATCGTTTTGCAGAGAAAAAAAAAAAAAAGAGTTTTGATTTTTTATTTCTATGTGTTATGCTAAAGAGCAGTATCTTCATTCTAATGGTAAAGATGATTTGCATCTAAAAACTGGGGTTTGGGATAAAATTCCTCTGATCCCAGGTAGATGCCTGTAAGTTGGATCAGTGAACACCTATCTCATACAAAGTGTGTGTCTCACCCTACTACAGTTCTATGTCTGTGTGGCTGTAAAGACACTCTAGGGTGACATGATCAGTTACTGGCATCTCCTCTGGAGTGGTCTAAAGTTAGATGAGATACATTTCATTCTCTGTCCAGTTTAGCACTAAAAAATGAAAATCTACAGCCCGTTTCCAAAGCCACAGGTTGCAGGAAGCTGGTGGAAGAGTTAGAATGATTTTTTTGATTGATCACAAGGAACACATTGTCCACTCTTCTTCCTCATTTATAATGTGAAGACTTCAATTTGAATTCATTTCTTGCCTGTAATTGCTGACTTCTGTTGCCCTTTCATAAGCATATCATGCCTACCATAACTGACAGCATAGATCTATATTGTCCTATGTGGCATACAGAAGGTCTTTTCAAGGTCAAACTGATGAGACCCACAGCTGTTAGTTATGAGACCAAAAATAAAGATGAGCTGAATATAGTAAATAGGATTTATTTCGGTATCAACTCTCACCTCAAAATAGAAGAAGGCACAGTGGCTGAGAGAAAGAGATACAAATATAGTTCAGAAACCTTATATAGTTTTATAAATAACCAGGTAAGCTTATGTATAGACAGCTATTAAATAGGTTTGTCACTATAAGAAGCTCTCTCTGTTTCTCTCTGTATAGAGAGGAACGTTTCTGAGACAGCACACTAGTATGGGGTAGCCATAAAATTTTAATACCCTATTTCTAAACTACATTTTTTGCTCATTAGAGACCTGGACACTAGTAATTTAAATGGCCTTCCCAAATGGAGTGCACTAGCTCTCTAAATTTGCAGTGTCACAATATGGTTAAGGAGAATTTCCTAAACAGTATTTACAACCTGTGTTGACACTGCGCACTGTCTCTGTCAGGGCTGCAAAGTCTGATAGGTGTCTCCATTTTGTAAACATATCTGGAACTTCGTGATTTCTAACAATAAAAACAATTTTGTCTTTCTAGGTCAATGTTTTTTAAATGTAGAATTCAGCTACAGAAGCTACACTAGGGACATCTACTTGGATACAACAACAAGCTTCGTCTTGTACAGTTGACATCGATGGCTGTATTTATATGAGGGTGGTGTGGACCAAAAGGAACAAAGAGGTGGCAAAAATTAATATATTATTTAGCAATCGTTTAAAAAAAATATCTTCATGTGTATTATGTGGCATCTTACTTTTTTTTAATTTTAATAACGTTTACAGGATTTCACACAATGTAACATTATAACTTGATAACCTTTAAGGTTAGATCTCAGCAAAGTTTGACTTAAAATTAAAAAAAAAAAGAATAGAAATAAATACTTAAAACACATTTTATTTTGCTAGAAATATGTGTGCCATGCTTGACCTCGTGCTCACCAACAGGGAAGGGCTCGTTGGAAATGTGCTGCTCCAGGGCAGCCTTGGATGCAGCGATCACGAGATGGTCGAATTCGAGATCCTCAGGACAGTGAGAAGAGCGTGCAGCAACCTCACTGCCCTGGACTTCAAGAGAGCAGACTTTGGCCTCTTCAGGAACCTGCTTAGTAAGGTTCCATGGGATATAACCCTAGAGGGCAGGGGGGGCCAAGACTCTTGGTTGGTCTTCAGAGATCACCTGCTACAAGCTCAGGAGTGTTGCATCCCAACGAGAAGGAAGTGCAGCAGAAGGGCCAGGAGAACTCCTTGGATGAATAAGGAGCTGCTGAGGAAAATTCAAATGAAAAAAAAGAGGCTTATAGAAAGTGGAAGCAAGGACAGGTGGCCTGGGAAGAGTACAGGGATGTTGTCCGAGAAGGTAGGGACCAGGTTAGGAAAGCGAAGGCCCAGTTAGAATTAAACTTGGCTAGGGATATTAAGGATAAAAGGAAGGGATTCTATAGGTACAAAGCAAATAAAAAACAGACTAGGGAGAACGTAGGCCCCCTCAGGAAGCTCTCGGGAGAGCTAGCTACCCTGGATTTGGAGAAGACTGAGGCTCTGAATGACTTCTTTGCCTCGGTCTTCACTGGCAAAGGCTCTGACTGCACCACCCAAGACTTGGAAGGCAGACACAGGGACTGTGAGAATGAAGACCTTGTGCCCACTGTAGGAGAGGAATTGGTTTGAGACCATCTTAAAAATCTGAACATACACAAGTCCATGGGACCTGATGAAATCCATCCATGGGTCCTGAAGGAGCTGGCAAATGAGGTAGCTAAGCCGCTGGCCATCATATTTGAAAAATCATGGCAGCCAGGTGAAGTTCCCAATGATTGGAAAAAGGGAAATATAACCCCCATTTTCAAGAAGGGGAAAATGGATGACCCAGGGAATTACAGACCAGTCAGTCTCACCTCTGGAGAAGGACTTGAGGGTGTTGGTTGATGAGCAAATGACATGAGCCGGCTGCAGTGTGCGCTTGCAGCCCAGAAAGCCAACCATATCCTGGGCTGCATCAAAAGGAGCCTTACCAGCAGGTCGAAGGAGGTGATCCTGCCCCTCTGCTCTGCTCTGCTCTTGTGAGACCTCACTTGGAGTATTGTGTGCAGTTCTGGTGTCCTCAACATAAAAAGGACATGGAACTTTTGGAACAAGTGCAGAGGAGGGCCACTAGAATGATCACAGGACTGGAGCACCTCCCATATGAAGATTGGCTGAGAAAGTTGGGGCTGTTCAGCCTGGGGAAGAGAAGGCTGTGTGGAGACCTCAGCAGCCTTCCAGTATCTGAAGGGGGCCTATAGGGATGCTGGGGATGGACTCTTCATTAAGGACTGTAGTGATAGGACAAGGGGTAATGGGTTAAAACTTAAGCAAGGGAAGTTTAGACTGGACATAAGGAGGAAATTCTTTCCTGTTAGGGTGGTGAGGCACTGGAATGGGTTGCCCAGGGAGGTTGTGAATGCTCCATCCCTGGCAGTGTTGAAGGCCAGATTGGATGAGGCCTTGGGTGATATGGTTTACAGCAAGGTGTCCCCGCCCATGGCAGGGGGGTTGGAACTCAATGATCTTAAGGTCCTTTCTAACCCTAACTGTTATATGAGTATGTGATTCTATGGTTCTATTTAAACTGCCTAACAACATTACCAGTGGTTTTGGTTTTTTACTATGAAGCTCCTTTATGGTAGCAATAACTACTGCAGTTGAATGTTTCAAACCAAACATAGAAACAAATAATTCATTTTCATTCTTTCCACTTTTTATTACTTGAAAAAAGGTTTTGCTTTGTGATTTTTGTTTACTCTCTATGAGTAATTATTGTTATCTGCACTGAAATAAGCATACACACACCCCACATTATTTGTAAGTGAATAAAGTGTGCTAAACCATCAGATAATCAAATGTTAACATCAACACCTTTCTTTTGTTTGAATTTTCACAATATACTTTCTATTAGGAGTAAACGCTTTTAAAGAAATTTTTCGTTTGCCTGAAGAGTGAGACCAAGAATGGATGTACTTCTCAGAAATTCTTAGAAACTCTTTCAAATAATAAACCAAATATAAAAAGAATGAAAGTGAATTATTGGTTTCCGATTAAAGGCTTTCAAATAGAATAATTGCTTCAGATAATCCAGGCTCATAGAAAAGAAAAGATATCTTAGAAGTTCACCAACCTGGAGACATCCTTTAGGCTGACCCTGAGAACTACCATTCCTCTTTTCTAGAGTAGGGTCAAATAGCCCTGAATCTTTTGCATAGGCTGACACTTCTACATAAGGAAAAAAATCCTGAGCAATTTGCTTGGTGCTTATTAATTGGAAATATTTCTACTCATTTTTCATGCAAGCATGGTGAAGATGCCGTCATTGATGGTGATGAAAGCAAGGCTGTCATCTGGGACTGATTGAGTGGGATCTTACAGAAAAAGTAACATTTACTGTCTCTGATGAGTAGCAAAGGGGAAAAAAATAGACTGAAAAGTTAATCTGTGTAACATTAGGGTTTTTTCTCTTTATAAACTGATATATACTGGTTTTGCAATTCAAATCTATATCTTGTTGATTCTCTTACTCCAGGAAACATTTAGAAACTACCATGCAAGTTCTTCACCACTGCTATAAAAATCACAGCTGGGTGTGACCTTCAGGGCAAATGGAAAAAAGGAGACAAGGAAATTTTTCTTCTAGATGTTACAGATTTCTTCCCCTTGCCTGTATTTATATCACCCTATCTTTCTGAATCAGGGGTACACAAAAACATAAGACTACTATATTAGAACATTAAGATTTTCAGACCTAGCAACTGCATATATATTTTGCTGGCAACTGCAGTATAGATAACAGATCCAATGAGCTACTTACTACTCGCCCTCCTTGCCAAAGTGAAAGCCTGTAGCAGAAGACCAAATGCCCAACTTACGCCATCCCTCTAACAGAGTTTGTGATAGTGAGACAACCACCAGTCATCTAAGGCCTGAAAATAACCCAGATTTTGTTAAATAAGGCTCCAGATGATCCTAGAAAGCAGATTTCATATTACAGTAAAACAAATAAATGCCTGCCTGCCTGGTCTGGTCTGGCTGTAGGAATGGAGGCAAGGAGGATATCTCATACCTTTAAATTAGTGGGGTTATCTTTGTGCTTTCAAACACATGCTAAGCATGAGGGAATATAACACCACTCAAGTGTTCAACAAGAATTGCACTCCTTCTCCAGATGAAATTTCCCAACCATAAAGGGAGTGATATAGAAATGGAGTGTAAGTAGTTTCCTCAACCACATGAGCAACACCACAAGTCCTAGAGTCCTGGGTAATGCATTCATTGTACATGCAGTATTAGTAAACTGTGATTTAAGTTTTCTAGTCCCCTTAGGGAAATCAGCCAATATGTAAAGGGAGATATAACAGATTTAATCTCCTATTTTCAGGTTATTTAATCATGCAATGCTTTCCATTAAACTTAGTAAAAGGATGAAAGGCACAGGGGGAAGGAAAAAACTACACACTCTCAGTCACTGTCCTGGCCCTATGACAAATGAAGCTGTGAATCTTTCTTTTTGTATCAATTTAGGAAATAGAAAAGTCAGGAAATAATATTCTGACATTTTTTAATCTTAAAATATACTTCCATTTTGCTTCCAAAGAATTATGAAGTATTTCCATGTACAGCATATGCTTTTGAAAAGTGAGGCCATAGTATGAAATTCAAAGGAATATTATGTGGGAAGCCTTACAGCTAATTTGTTTAGCAAATCTCTATAACCAAAATGCTATTCAAGCCTCATTTTTGCTTCTAGAAAAAGAACAGATTATAAATATAACACATTAGAACTTGATACCATTCACAGTATATGTTAAAAGGAAGTTTAAGAGATGATAAGTTAATTAAGTGGATGATGCTCTTTCCTAGTAATTAATATATTACTCTTTCTACAGTTTACTTATATAGCACAGGCATGTCAAATATTCACTATTTTATAAAATAGAGTACATTCTTACAAAAGGACATAACTCATTTTATTGCACAACATTAAAAAATATTCAAATTTCTGTTGTGAATAGACACTAACAAATCTCTAGCTCATGGTTGATTTAAAAGTGTTGCTTTTTTTTTTGTAGTAGCTTTTTGACTTATTTATTTTGGGGTCATCTGTTTCCCAAAAATCCTGCAGAAACATTCTACATCTGATATTTGGGAAATTCTGTTTCATGGTAAATAGTTTCAAAAATCTCCAAACCCTGTAATACAATGATTATTCCTTCTCCCCCCCATAGAAAGAGAGAAAGGTTTTCAATTAGGCTTCTGAAAACTGAAGTGATTCTTCTAGGTCAATCTACAAAGGGTATGATCTCGGTTTGTGTTTTGTCTTGTAAGACAAGGTTCTCAGACTTGGAAGCACAGATAGCATGTGTAAGGAGGAACCTGCAACTTCTCTCACACGGTACTAAAACAACAGGAATACAAGGGAATCCCTTTTAATAAGTGGAGTGAGCTGTGAAGATATTATTTTCCATGTTTAACTGTTCTGCAGTGGGATAAGGCACAAACTTTTGGGCCTTTTCCCTCCTTTATTTTATTGAGTAAAATGCTGTTGCATTGCATGGAGCATGAACTATCTTGAGTTAGCATTATGTTAGCTGATTTAGTTAAAAGTGACAGAGACATGTTAAATTCAATGAGAGGTGAAAAGATGAAAAAGTAAAGTAAATAACTGAGAGGCTGGTTTATGCTGAGGCCCATACTGCTGCCATGCCAATGGTTGCAGGTTGTACAGCTTAAAATTAACTTTGCTACATTTGTAGTATATACATGTTACAGCATAAGAGAGTATAGGTGACTGCTGTTTAGAATTATGTTCTGGGTCAAGGAAAAGTCAATTCACTTTTTTAACAGGGAATATAATATTACCCTATGTTTAGAGCTAAGATAATGCAGGCCACTACAAAGTTTTTATCCCTTGTCAAGGCAAGAATGGGAAATGTAATGGTTTTTTGTTGAGAGCTGATTTTGTAACCCATCTCATTAAATGCATTACACTCACATGACCTGACTTTACATAACAGTTATCATAGCACAACTGACTGAACACAGAACTTGCAGTCTGCTATAACACTGTTTAGACCAACTCATTATTAACTACTCTGTGCAGATGCTAAGTTTTCCTGTTTCATTGAAATTAAATGCATTCTTTCCTTTTAAATGACATTGAAGGGACCCAATTGCTTAGTTTGAATATGCTATGCACCAAAGTGACACCTTAATGAAGATTATGCTGAAACTGTCAGTACATTGTTATAATCTTTCTATTTTCAGCTGAGGTTTTTTTAGTAAATAAAGTCTTTGAATTCATCTGTCAATACCACCTAATAACTGCCTAATCAGTTAGCCAGTTACAACAGGATATGATAAAAAGTAGAGGTCTCAAAGATATCATCTTCCTGTATTTTTTGTAAAGACTGGTGGCTAGAAACAAGAGAGGGACCCAGAGCAGTAGCAGCGAGGCTTAGGGATCAACTTGCCCTCATGAAGCACCCGTCAACTTTTCATCACTAGATAAGTCAGACAGTTCATGGCTAGGTCTAAACCTGCTATAGCAAGTTGTGTTCTGGCCTAATATGACAGGTAAAGGACATGGCAAAAATTTGTTATGGTTACGATATTATTTCTTAGCTAGTTTTATTTCCATTGCTGCTGAACCATGTCAGAAAGAAAATATTTTCCTCTCTTGCAGAACAGACAAAAAGTGGGTTTTTATTTCTTTACATTCAAACTAAAACTATTGTCAGCTCTGAATTTTAATTAACTTCTTCTGTTTCCCCAATTTTGTGGGACTATTTCCTTGTACATGCAAGGGTGTCTGAGTATTTCTTCAGGGTTTTTTATTAGCAGCTGACTGGATTTATGTGGACTACTAGTGACTCAAGGACGACCAGTTGCAAAACACTAGTTCAGGAGCCCTTGGACATGGAAGAAGGGGAGGTATCAGAAAAGATGTTTACAGATGTGGAGAAAGACCTAAGGAAATTGTCGTACACAGAATACAGAGGGTAGGAATACAAAAGCGGGTGAGTAAGAGATGAAGATCAGAGAACACAAATTCATGGGAAACCAGATTTCTTCCATCCTGCTGGTTTTACTGCATCTTCTATCATGATTTTTCATATTAAGGTTCAGTTAAAGAGGATTAACTTTTATTACTTTTGTCAAACAGGCCTTTAATTTATTTTTTCTTCCCCAGAAATTTCCTGTTAGATTTTGAAGTGGCCAGAGCTCCACAGACTGTGCTCCAACTGCAGTGCCAGTCACAGAAAGTATCTTGATGGCCATGGGAGCTGCACTAGATCAGCCTTGTATTCTTTCCTTATGCTTACTATTTTTCAGGATTCCCTGGCCAAAAATACTGCATCTCTCTGCACTTCTTTATTCTGTTAGTATAGCAAGTACATGTGACTATTTAAAATAAAGGTGACTATAAAAAGGATTTTCCCTACCTTACTTTTTCTAAGCAATGATCCATACAGTCCTTATTACTGAAGCATGACATTATTAATATGTGCTGAACATGATATCTGACAGAGAATATTGGCCACAGCCAGCAAGCATGAGAGTCCTTTCAGAGAGAAAACTTTTTAGCAGATGCCCATACTGAACATGAAAGAATACTGAAGTGAGTCTGTGCTGTGGAATCAGAGGGAAAGTGGCATCTTAATGTAAAACAAGATTATATGTAATGTTTTCCTCACTTTATAAGACTAAACACATATCAGCTGGATTTTTTTCTTATTCTGAATGTTAAGAACAGTTACCAACAGCCACTCAGATTAAGTAAAATACTTTTGCTTCCTGTAGTTCTTGAAGTAAATTCCACTGACAATAATAGCCCCACCTAAAGCCTTGGAAAGAGCAGGCTAGACAAAGGATTGCATTCATGTGCATCTAAAGTATTGCTTAAAAAGCCCTACTAGACAGCAATTAAAAAATAAATAAATAAAAATAAAGAAGGACATTGTGAGAGCTGGTCAGGTCATTTGATACTGCATGCTATAGTTTCTTTCTTTTCTAGCCATGCCTGAATAATCTTGTGAACTTGGAGTTTAGATAGCACAAGTTGTCTAACAAAAGTACAGTTACTCATGAATAATTTGGATTTCAATGTGTATGTGAGGAAAACATCTTAACACAAGGCTTTTTGTATTAAAGCCATCTGTGACTCACAGGATCATCATGCATGATATAGGGTCATTGTGTGAAAGCAGTAGTGCATGAAGGGCCAAGGACATGGTGTATGAAAAGCCACTTCAGGATGCCATGCAGAGTTCCTGGAAATGGTAATGATATGGGGTTTGAAGAACAGTGATGTGCTTACAAATCCTGCTGGTGCTGAAATAAGCTGTCTTTTCCATACTTAATATAGTTGTATGTGAGGCTTTGGTGCATTGTAATGACGTTATTAGCACGAGTTTTTTGCTTGGGTATGAGAAAGATGTGAGTCATGCAGCTTTTCCAAAAGGGATCAGATGAAATGTTGGTAGCACACTAATGTGCATTCTGTATGTGTGATAAGTATTCTAGACAACGTTGCTTTGAGGTATAGTAGAATGCCCTTAAGAATTATGTTGTACAGTTCTTTCTTATTTGTGTTTACCCATCAGTTTTTGGTAGAGGAATTCTGAAGTCCATTAAAATCACATATAAAACTTACTGATTTCAGCAGCTCCAAATTTTATCCTGTAAGTTCCCAAGCATTGCAAAGAGAAGATATAAACACATTTGAAACCTGAAATAGATTTTTCTGCACAAAAAAGAATAATTTACATATAAATAAATGGTATTCTTCTCCCATAGCCTTTTACATATGAATTTGAAGAACTCTGCAAGTCTGCATAAATATATTCATGAAAGTTTGACTGCAGATTATATAAAGATTCCTCCATTTTGACATAAATCAAATTAATCCTCTTTGAATCTTCACTGAAACGATGATGCTAGGCTAAATAAATCTCTTTGAATTCTCATTAACTGTTAGCACAGCTGATTCTTTGATTGGTTTATTATCATGCTTGGTAGCATATGCTCAAAAAATGGAAAAAAGAAAAAAAACAACCAAAACCAGAAAAGAACCCTACAGTTTAATGCAAAACAGAACAAAGCTGTAGATTTCAGCCTTTGTCTTGTACACACTGTAAGGTACATGGAGCAATGATCTAACCTGAGCATAGCATGAGGCTCTTCTGAATTGCCATTCAAATTTTTTCTGAGCTTTGACTAAGTATAAATTAATTACTCAGCTGCATGTGGATTTTCACCTGTCAAACTGAGTTAAAACTATTGAGAAAAAAGTGTTAAAATGTCCACAATAGAGCATTAACAGATAGAGAGCAACTAAGTTTTCTACTTTGCAATAGCAAAACATGCTAATTCAGCTTTAATAATGCTTAGAAAGAAAAAGTCATGTATTTATCTCATGAACATCTCAGTATGATAATTTTTCATTTCAACTTTCAAGAATGGAAAATTCTCATCTAATCCCCTGTCAGTCATGCAGATATGCTAAAGCTGTTATCTGCTAAAGAAAATACATAATCTGGACAAAACACTACTGTATTTAATAACCAATTATCCATTCAGAAGGTATAAAACTTGGCTGAAATGTCAATGTATTTAGCACAACTCAGAAGATATAAATGTACAAGATCTCAAACTAAATGGAGCAATAAGCAGCAATTTTCCACACTGTGCATCAGCAACAGCAGAACTGCACCAAGTTTTTTTGTATTCCCTTTCCATGATCTAGTATCACTCCACAGAATGAGTTCAGTTCCTTGGCTTGTGGAAAAGGTGGGTGGGATTACCAAGAGGTCTCCATTTACATAAGGGCCCTACACTAAGGAGCAGCCAAACTGATTGAATCCATGATTGAATGTGATAGGGTGTGCCACATCAGGCATAGCCACAGGCATCAAACTGCCTGACTGGTCTTTCAGGAGAACAGGATACTCTATTATTTAATCTATCGTTAATATGTTCCACTCTAAGCATAATGCCTGCTGTCATGTTTCTTGACTTTCACAAGCTAAACCAAGCTGCTGCTTCTTGTTGCATAACTGTACTGCAATGCAATCCTAGAGGCTGCTTCAGATGTCTCTTACAACTTCCACTGTTTATGTAATGTCCCAGAAAATGACTCCAAAGACATGTCTACAGGTAGGGAAGGCCTACGGTTTATCATCTCCTCCCAATCCGAATAAAGGAAAACTGCTTGTAGTAGATATACCTTCATTATAAAGGTGAATCCCTAAAACCCACATGGCAAATAAACTTGTGTTATTCCTATTAATTGCAAAACAGCTAACTTTTCATGCTATTTTCCTTTTGTAATAACAAGACTCCTTGTCCTCCCAGTTCACAGAACAATGTCTGGAGCAATTTCTGACAGGGATGAAGTCCAGCTTCTTTTCCTTCTAGATACCCACATTCTTGCTCAGCTCCCACTGTTCACTCTGATCAGTGCTCATACTTTAAATACTTTTCATGCAAGCTCCATTGGTAGCCAAGACAAAAAGCCTAGAATAAAGGGTAGAAGCTTTATTTCATGGACTTTTTCAATCCCAACACATTCTGAAATTATCTGTAAGTGTTGACTTTCTTTCTCTCTTTGCTTTTTATCCTCACCTCAGGGAGAAGTGAGGAACAGCAGCCACACCAAAGGGAAGTGAGAGCAGTGTGCCGAGCCCTGTGGAAGCAGAAAGGAAGTAGTAGATCATTTCAGCAAGAGCAGTATGTCTTGGCGTCCTTCCTTGACACCACCCCCGCCATCCCAGCCTCCTCTGCCTGTCCCACAGTCACACATCTAAAAAGCAGATGGAAAATATTCTGCCAGAAGACATTGAAATACAGTGTTAGAAAGTTATTCTGTTAAGGCTGGAGAAAGTGATGGAGAACTCTGGCAGGCGAATTAAATTATTCATAGTCAGTGGCATTTTGGAAGGAAAAGCGGGAAGGGAATAGGAGCCTGAAAGAAGTTATAGGGATTGTACAAGAACCATCTAGGACACTGGAAACAGATGCACTTCAGCTTGCCACACTTCAGAGAGAAACCTGTGTGGCTAATACAGGGTTAAGGAAGCATTATGGGTCTTCCCAGTTTGTTTTCAGAGCTGAGCGTACTCTAATGCTGCCATGGCATTATGGCCCTAACAGAGCCAACACTGCCAAATCTGGGTCTCCCAGATGTATTTTACTCTCTCTAATAGCATTGAGTAATTATGACCAGATCCTGAATTCACTGTAATTTACTCATCTGCTGTGTCACTTTATACACTTACAGGTCTCATTTGGATTTTAAAGGTGTGACATGAAGGACGTTTTAAAGGTGTGACAGATTGGTGCCACTCTCAGTGCCTCAGCAATGACACTTTTCTTAAAAACTAATTATTTCCCAATTTCATGTTTCCTTGTATGTCCCTGAAAGACTACGGGGCCTGTTCTCATAAGAACTAAGCTACTGTACATTCAAAATAAAAGATGCCTTTTCTTGATATGACTCACTAAGAAAACTGCATTGCGTATTATAGAGTAGCAACATTTAGAAATGAATCCAGTTCCACCCCCTAACTCTTGCATGTGGAGAGAAGAGAGGAGAGGAAAAAAGAACCACATGTGTGAGAACAGACACCGCAATCAGTGTTTTTATAAATATACTGAGATAACATAGTGATCAGCACAGAAAGTCAACCTGGAAAGGATGTTTTCCTGTTATTTCTTCTGAGTTTTAGGCATCTGATGTTGGCAAATAACTAATGCATTTTCAATTAATAGATTCATTCCACTATTTATGTCTTTGTAGCAAAGACAATAGAAATCAGATATGGAATTTTCCCACTTGAGTATGTACGTAGTACATACATATATATTTATAGAAAGATACCAAAAAAGAGACATTCCATGAAAACGTCTTCGTTCCCTCTTACCACCAGCATTCTGACTTCAACTCAAATAACAGTGATCTTATTAGCTTCCAGAATTGCATCAAGATAACATTGTATTTCGATTTGATTACATATAAAATCAACTCTATACTAAACTCTTCAGAAGCATTTGCAAGCACTTTCTCCTCTCTGTTCCCCAAAACAGTACAGTACAGTCTGCTACAGTTTCTTCACTTTCTTGCCCATCCCATGGAAATAAAGAATCTGACATATGTTGCAAAAATATTCCAAGCATTGTAATTTTCCTATCCTTACAGTATCGTATTACAGGAAACCAACTCTGTTGCTGGAATTTTCAAATAAAACAGCACCTGCTACAGCAATCTACTGACCTGACGGAATTGTTACACAATCTTTTTGAATTTTAGTGTAGGAATCAGTGAAGTGCTTCAGCATCCTGTGACACATTAGTCTAAAGCTGCTTTCATCATGCAAATTATTTAGGCCAGACATCATGCTTCTGGCTATAAATCACTTAGTAAATTTGGATACAAATGGCAAAATTATAACAAAACCAATAAAAATCAACACAAAGCACCAGAAAGGAATCAGTGAGGAAAAGATAAATGCTTGTCAGTAGGAATGTTAGGCATGTGATCCCATGTGTAGATAAACACCAAGATTGTTCAAAGTTTTTGGGGTTATTTTTTGTTTTTTAACTGAAATTCTCTCAAGATTGGTTGTAATGAATGTATTTGGCATAACTGTGTTTGCTGTTGTAGGGTAGCTCTTCTGCAGGAAAGCCATTCAAGTTATCATTCCAAAATGGTGTTCCTTTAAAATAAATATTGAAGTGTACTTTCACTGTGAGTTTGCAAAAATATTTGCTGAGCAAACTGTGAGCAGAATCTCTAAATAAGAAAACCTGGCTAATTCATAAGCATACAGTTTTTTAAAAACATAGAATTCTTTTTCTTAATTCTAAAAATAGTTTATGAAGTGAAAAAAAGAAAGCCAAAACAATATTTAAAACTCAAAAATAATGAAGGACCACAGGGACTTCATGTAAGAATAAATTTGTGATGTGAATGCAGTTAGAAACTAATATGGACCTAAATTTCCTAATAATCTTTTTGGATGAGTACTCACAAAATCAAAATGAGACTTTTCTTAATTTACTACCAAATATGAAATGCTTTCCTGTCCATTTAACTAGAAGATTTTTAACACTCACACATATAAACAGACATATGTGTCATGCAAACCCTGTTTACAGAATGAATTACAGTTAACATTGTTTGACTGGCAGAATATATTTATAAGCCCTATTCTTAATCTGTGTGCACATCTAGTGTCCTTACTGGCAATCTAAACTCAGGACCTGCAAAACAGTCTGCCTATCATATCTTTATGCCAGAATACATTTGCCATTCACTGGTGCAGAGAACATTATACAGTCAATCCTTCAACATGCTAATTTTATCCTCTTGCCCTCAAAATGTAATTTTCAGCTAAATAACATAAATTGCTTACTATGTTTGCAGTAACATTATCTTGTATAGGGTAAACAGAAACTCTGGGGTAGATTGTCTAGCTGGATTTCTTCCAAGTTTAAAATGTCATTAAAAATGGCTTCTGCTTTTCATTTGCCAAACCTATTTTTTTGCCAAATCTCTTCCAGGTGGAATAAGAAAAAGAAATTCTGCCAGGATTTGAAAGGGTATGAGCCTCTGAGAAAAGGACCCTGGGAGCTGGTGTTCAAGACAAACCAAGACAAAAAATCTGGCAAGGGTTGAAGAAAAAAGCTTGCTTAGGGAAAAATTAGAGGATAAACAGTTGGTCCACATGCTTAAGATGCCCATACAAGGTACTTGTAGTAAAGGCTGAGTGGGTGTCACTCTGTGAGCATCTCTTCTCATCTCACTCCAAGTGGTCTGCTATCCACAAGGCATGGAAGCAACCTCACAGAGCAAAGCAGCTTTACTGCCAAAAGAATAATTTTGAAGCTGCCCCAGCAACCTTTGTTTTGATAATAGCAGATGTGCTCAAGTGGAGCTCAAAAGAAGGGCATAAGAGTAAGCAGGTCAGGCTTGTATGGAAGACACTGTACCTTGTAGAAGCAGATTTTCCAAGTTTTAAAAAGGAGGATTGATTCCTCTCTAGTCCAAATGTGCCCTCTGCTGAAAGAGCTGGCAAGCAAGAAAGAGCTGAGACCACAGCAGGTTCTGATACAGGATGCAGTATTGTGTTGCTAATGCCTCTTTCGGTAAAGGTTTTGTTTGGCATTTGGATGATATCGTTGCTTAGTGCTTGTAGCAGGATTTGGGCTTCCCCAGATTGGGCACACAGCGTGAAACCGTTTCAGATTTTTGTCATTAAAGTAAGTGGGGCTCAGCAGCTTCCTGATGAGGGACTATAAATCTTTTTTCACTAGGGTCAGATGGAGTAATGATATAGAAACAATGCTGAGGAGAAGACAAGGACCTTAAGTCCCAGAACACCACTGCAAGATTGGATCTCAACCTACTAGGCACACGTCGTTCTGAGATTCATAAATGCACAAAACTCAAAATATTATCTCTCAGTCTTTACAGGTTAATGCATATAGATGTCTAGAGTCTGAAGTAGATCTGAAAAAAAAACACCCAACCTTTAAATATTTCATCTTAAGTATAATGAATAAAAGAACTTGGGTTTGGGCATGCACTCCCGCCAAAGCACAGCAGTGCTTAGCGCCCTCTATGGATGAAACTCAGAATCACAAAATAACTCAGGTTGGAGGGGATCTCTATAGGTCTCTAGTTCAATGCCTTATTAGGAGCAGGGTCAGTTCTGGAATTAGATCAGGTTGCTCAGGGCTTCGTTCAGCTGGATTGTAACACCTCTGGCACAAGTGAAGAGCCTTGCTGGGCCCTGTCCCGCTGCTTGACTATCCTTCTGGGGAAACAGCTGTTCCTTATATCCAGGCTGGAACTCTTCTATTTCATTCTGTACCTCTCCTCTTCCTGCTTTGCAACACTGTGAAAAGCCTGGCTCCATCTTCTTGATGACCTCCTCATAGGCACTGGGGGAATGCTCTTCTCCATGTTAATCAAGCCCCAGTCTCAGTGGGGCTTTCGGGGGGAGTGGTTTTCTGATTTTTGTTTTGTTTTAAATAAACTAATATTTCTGAAAATTCTGTGCCCTGGCAAATAAGGTTGGAGTTGACCAGTGTGCTCAGAAGTCATTAAAGTGAACTGATGTACAATCCTTCAGATGAACAGGGGGGAACAGATCCTTTTAGAAACCTAGCTTGCAGGTTAAACAGGGGAATAAAAAGGATCCTCTCTGGCTAACATTGCCAGGCTATTCAAAATGGATGAAACAGATTGGATCTGAAGCTTCTAAAAATTCTGGGCAGTGCTTAAGCAGCACTGAGAAGAAGGAAGTAAAGAAAAACAGCATGTCAAAATTCAGCGCTGGGAATATAATCATATAATCATAAAATCATAGAATAGTTAGGGTTGGAAAGGACCTTAAGATCATGTAGTACCAACACCCCTGCCATGGGCAGGGACACCTCCTTGAACACTGCCAAGGATGGGGCATTCACAACTTCCTTGGGCAACCCATTCCAGTGCCTCACCACCATCACAGTAAAGAATGATCTGCCCAACCCTGAAGCAGTCATTTTGAAAGATGTCTTCATGGAAGCTAACTTTAGCCTAGTGAGGCTAATCACCTCTGCAGTTACTAGAGAGAAACAGGATCCCATAATGGGCTGCACGCTCAGCTGCCTATGCCCTGGCTACGGAGGCAGTCTATCAGACATGAGCCTGACTGGGCTAAGTCAGCCTTTGTGAGTGCCCTACAAAAGCCTGTCTACACAGCTGTGATGTTAGGTAAGCTGCATCCACTAGCAGCAGATTTTCCTGGCAGCCCAGTGGGCTGAAAACCATTGGCAGCAGCAGATTTATCTCTAGCAGACCTACTTCCCTTCACAAGTGTTGAGTTCAGATGCCTGCTACTGCCCCATTTCTTTTTCCCATCTCAAACATATGTGAGGTAGATTTCTGGTAGGAAAAAGCTGTGTTGCAGGTATCTAGTCCCACATGCAGCTGTTTGGAGGAAACCAAGGAAAGAGCACAGGCACCATTTTGAGATGGGAAAGAAAGAGACTGAAAAGAAGATTGCCCAAACCTATTACATCACATGTCAAGCAAATGAGGCAATGTCCAGGTATCATCTATGAAAGCCCTGACTCCTTGTCAGAGATGCTCTTTTTTCATGGTACCATAAATTCATGTACAAGTTCTGGCAGTGCAGGCAAAGTAACTTGATGTCAAATAAAAATTAAATGGACTTGCAGCAGCACCAGCAGCAGGTCTTTCATCAGTGTCAGCATACAAACCTTACTTTAATGAGTTCAGACATGCCTTGGCTTTGTTGCAGCAATATTGAGTGAGCCTCTCTTTTAATTAAATAAATGCAACATACAGAGCTTCATGTAAACCCTTAAACAAATACCAAAAAAATCCTTCTACCCTAGCCCCCACAATTACTCTGATAAACTGACTGTTCCTTTCTAATAAAATAGAGTGTGCAAACAGTGCACAGTCATTCTCCATTTAGTGACAAAAGTTTTCATGTGCCACCGTTACTTTAATGCCAATCTTATTCACAGGCTTTGATATTTAGTTACCTTTTCCCAGATGTATTTGCATACTCACATAGGTAGGGCAGATGCATATAGGTAAGTAGGTAGATACCAACAGCAAAAGAGGCAAAAGATTTCTTTTTTTTTTTTTTTTTACAGTGGAAAAGAGTATTAACCATCAAAAATGCAATATCTGAGCACAAGTTGAGCATAGCAGATTTGATTCAGTTGCCATCCTATTATTTAAAGTTTCCCTTTCCAGTGGGTCACTTACTACTGTCTCTATGCCTAAAATGCTTTTTTCTCAATTTGCTTGTTTTCTTATCAAGTGCAGCTTGGGGCGTATTTGGATTTTTGCACGACAGTGTTGGTACATCATCTGTCAGCTGAATCAGTCCATGCCTGTGGAGGTCTTTGCCTGTTCACTTATACACATTGCTCTTCCAGAGTTGCTTAGTTGTGTGACGTCAACTCCCTAGAGGCTAACAATGTCATTATCATTACCAGACAAAGACAGTTAGGTAATTTTGTCTGATGGGAGTGCAGATATTGACCTGAACTAATGTATTCTTATTTCCCAGAGAGATGCTGATTGTAGCAATGTGACATAGTAGGGTTTGCTAATATTAATCTAAAGGCTGTGTTCCTTTTTAGCAGAGAAAAGCTTTTACATTCACATCCAATTTCATCACTTAACATGTCTCTAGTCTATTTGCTAGACTTGGGATTCTTTGTCTGTTTAAAGACAAGTACAAGGTCTTAGTCTGTGTGTGCCTGTGAAATATTTCTGGCAACCTTTAATTCGCATATCTCCTGACCCTGCAGAGAAAATTGTGAAGCCTATTCAGAAGGCTTTCTTTCTTCAAGGCAGCCTAAGAAGAAATACCTTTGGGGAAAAGAGACTTGTAGCAGTGACCACACCTGATGCATCTTGTGACAACATGCTATATGTATCTTACTCTGTTTTTTCATTGTGGACTGCTGGCAATGAACTTGGAATAAAAAGCCCTTGCCTTAAAGGGATTACAATTTGCACATTTTATTGCAATTTCCTTGAAAATCAGATATATGCTGTGCATATAATAAGCATTACATAAACAGATTGTGGAAAAGTGAAAGTTTAATAGTCCTTCTGGAACATTCTGTGATTATTATGCCAAATATGTATATGTGCCAGAAGTACAACTCCTCCTTATGAATATATGATAAAACTGCTGTCAGTAGAAAACCAGCTAATAAATACCGTAGTGTAACTGTTTAATGATGCAGTCTGGGATTTTGTGCAATATCCTAAAATCTAAACTTTGGTACATAAATACAAATTGCTACATGCACATTGCAATAAATCTGATTTATGAGGAAGTCAGAATCATATAACACTCCCTCCAGATGTTAAGAAAGCAAAACTAGCCAGCCCTGAAAAGGCAATCAGGCTTCGCTGAGACATGTAGCTCAGACAGTGCTATCATCCTCTACTAGCTATGGTGGAAAAATAACCATGGAGACTGCTCAGTTGAGAAATCCAGACAAGCAGCCATTGCCATCAGTGGAAAACACTAGTTTCCAAACTCCGATAAACTTGTTATGATTCCATGACAGCCTTCCACAGCAAAACCTCTAGTTGTAATCTCATGTTCTCCATTTGCTGTGTGAAGCTTTAAAAAAGCCAAGGTTTTAAGAAAAACCTCAAACTATTTTATTTCTGTTTCAGCCACTACTGATCTGTCTGAGTATAGAGAAGATGTAGTCTGACAGTAAGCATTACAGGGGGAAGATAATTAAAAAACTATCTGTAAATAGCATATTGCCTCAAGTCATCGAGCCTTATTTCTTTTATTGAAATGCTGTGCAATGAAAGGTACATACAAAGTACATCTTCAAAAGATAGGGTACTGTTTTAACATTTCTCTGCCCATAAAACTGCAGGACAAGTAAAGCTGTAAATCAATGGATGACCTAAAATTTACAAGGACATTGGTATATCCCCCAGAGTTAAGACCACAAATGTCTTTTCACCCCAGGGATAACAATAAAAATCACAAAGCCATGGTCACTTGTGGGTTTGTCTGAATTTCCCTTTCTGCACAAAAGCAAGCCTTATCTTAACAAAAAGGCAACTGGACAATTATTACCTTGCTGAATAATGCCAGTTCCCCCTGCTGTGCTACCCTTACTTCAGAGCCCCAGTCTCATTTTGTGCGAACTCTTACTAAGAAGGTGCAACTTCTTTTTCATTGTTCTCAAGGAATCTGAGGATTTTTCTTTTCAAACAGCTTTTTTCAGCTTAACAAAAAAAAAAAGGTGGTTTATGTATGAAAGGGGACTCCCTTGGTTTTTTAGTAGATAAAGAAATGCCTGTTGCAGTTACTTATGTATAGGTTATAATAAAATCACATCTGCAAATATATGTATCTTCAGATCTGGTGGACTATTATGTTCAATAATCAAACCTAGGATCAGAGCATTACTCCAGTTTTGGAGGATTTTAGTTTTTGTTTTCAGGTTCTTACAGTCAAGATGTTTTCATATTATGTGCATAGTATACAGTTCTACTTTCCTGAACAACTATGTCTTTGAACACTGCTGTAAACTTTGTTACAGCTTTTCATGTTCTACAATATTTTGCCTTACTTTTTCCCAGATGTAACAACACTGTACTTAATGTAGCCAACAGTGATAACTGTATGGGTAATCATGCCAGCAGCAATGGATCTTCAGGACATTTATCAGCCTCATGCCGGCTTAACTTGACATTTGAAACTAGGAAAGGTTTTACCAATTTTCTTTCTACGTAGTTAATACAGAAACCATAATTGATAATTATGTATCTGGGCCTCTGTAGCATCTTACAATTGATCCTCTATTACACTGGCAAAATAAGAGGATAATGTCGCCAGCATTTACAGAGTTGGCAGTAAAATACTTGGCACTTCATCTACTTGGGTTTCATTTGACAGAATTTGCTAAAATGGCCTTGTTTAGGGCATAAGTTGATAGAAAGGTTTGGTTTAATTAAAACAATTTCATACTCTTTTCCTTAGCTTTTAATAGGGTTAAAGACAATTCCATTGCTCCTTTTATGCTGTTCCCAGATTTGAGGAAACTTCACAAGCTAGTATTTTTACATACCTTAACAAGACTGCAGCAAAGTAATGTATGTTGAAGCTAGGCTTCCCGTCTCAGTAACTGATAAGACAAAATTGTTATTGAGTAAAAGGCAAGTCTTTCATTGCTGTGAAATTGATAGAATATTTTATTCAGTTTTTATTGGCAATGAGACAATATGTCATCATTGCTTTCAGGGTAGTTTTTCAATAATTTTCAACCCAAGATTAGTGCCTCACCACCCTTTACCGTGAGGGTAGTGATGCACTGGAACAGGCTGCCCAAAGAAGTGGTAAATGCTCCATCCCTGGCAGTGTCCAAGGCCAGGTTGGGCAGAGCCTTGGCCTGCATGACCTATTGTGAGGTGTCCCTGCCCATAGCAGGGCAGTTGGAACTAGATGATCTTAAGGTCCTTTCCAACCCTAACTATTCTATGATTTTATAATTCTGTGCATATATGCATACATGCATGTGTGTACTTATTCAATAAACTCTGCTAGTCTTTGACCAAAAGTTGGAATTGGAGTTTCTCAGAAAATAGTGTGTCAATCAGATTAAAGCTTCATAAACCATGCCATAAAAAGTGAAGCTGGTACTAACTCTGATTTTGAAATCTATATGTACTAATGTTTCCCTGAAGATGGAAATTGTCACCTAAATCTGCAGTCTGGGAGCTGTAAAACCTCTAACAGTTCTCTGATGGAATGGCAGACTGATTCTTGGGGAGTTGGTTCAGGCTACTCCATCTGCTACCTCTCAACATCATGTGGGTCTGTGGAACCCAGCTGAAAACTGCAAACTGAGCTGCATATATTTGGGTAAATGCAACTGTATGACAGAAGGATTCATAGAAGCAATTTTCCAGGACTATAACTGTGATAAGAGGAAATAGGGTATAGCTACAGGACCCCTTGCAGGCTGACGCTTACTACCCTCATGATGCCTGCCTGGGTACCAATTGTTTTCCAAAAGCCACACATCCATGGCTGCTGCTGGAGCTGCTGGAGCCAAGGAGACCAGCCCCTTTGTGGAGTCTTACTGCAGACACAAAACACTAGAGATGCTACTGCGTACCATGTGGCCTTTGCCTTAGAGCTGGCTAAAAATACGAGCTGAGTGAATGACCAGGTTTGTCACAGCACACGTTGTGCTCTGCAGGCTGTGCTTCAAGCGGAAAGCGAGGCTCTCTGGCTGAGGAAGCCAGATGGTAGGAAGGCAGGGGGTAAGCAACTTGTGGCAAGCTCAGGGGTGACCTGTGAGTACTGGCTGGGAAAAGCAGTTCTTGACTTCCTGTTCTTGTGGAATAGCTGGGTGACCAGCATGCAGGGAAAGTGGAGGCTTTGCTGTTCAAGGCAACTCACATAAATACAGGTTATGACTCGAGAAAATCAATGCTTTGATTTTCTGCAGATACGTGCTTTGCTTCCTACTACCACAGCAAGTGTCTGTACTTGTTTTACGGGTGTCATGGGTCATGGTGTGGAGAGAAAACTACATGTTAACATGCAGACTATAACACTCCTAAGCACTGCAAAGCTTCCATGTTCACTTTCTGGAAAGGTATGAGCAACCCCTCTGCAACAGCAAGTCAGTGTCAATGCAGCCTTTGGGCACTCAATTTCTTCTTAGTTTTACAAAGCATTTTTGACATAAACTGTTCATCCATGTTCACCATTTCTGGTTCCCTAGTAGTGCCTGACACAGTTATACAACACCCTGGCTGCATATTAGCCTAGATATCCTCACTGACCACCTCTGCACAGCTCCCACATGCTTTTCCTAAACTCTGGCTGACACCTTTGCTAAGGAACAGGCACCAACATGGCATCTACAAATGAAAGGAAGCAGGACTAAACCAGCAACTAGGTGAAGTCAGTGCAAACCTTTCTTGAGCATTAAAAGAATAAGAGGAGCAAGCATGAGGAATCATGAAAAAAAAAGTGGTAAATGATGCAAGATTAGGACACCTCCCTGTTAGCTTCTGCTCAGAACCACCTGCTTAGGACCCACCTAAGAGATTACTGTGGGTATTTAAGAAGAAAGATGAACATCTAGCAAAAAAATGTCCCCAGATCCTCTTTTGCACAGGTCTGATTACCTTCCTTCTGCCTTGTAACCCCTTGTTCTGCTGAAAACACCATTTTTCCTGCTATCCTACTCCTGGGTTTTTCAGCTGCCAGTCCAAGACCAGTACGTTTGCCTTCTGACCTGGTGTCCCAAGGTATACATGCACTCATCCATTGCCTGAATCCTTCTCTCCCACTTATTAGTTTACATTACAGAATTTGTTTACTGTTGCCACCTTCCAAACCCATGCATCCAATTTACATTCATACTTTTATTCTTGGATTGTTTCCTTATCTCCCTAGATGGTATACTTCGTTTATTTCTGTACACTGTTATTGCCCAGAGACCTCTTCAATTCATTTTTATTTGTTTTCTTTTTCTGTTTTCTTTTGGATTCTCCCTTTTGCTGCCTCACTGCATTTTTCATCTTTGAGTTTTCTAATTTTGTTCTACCCCTATTTAATTTTGTTTTCTATATTTCTCCATTCACTTTCACTGTTATTACTTTTTGTTAACTATGATTCCTCTTTATTCTGTCTCTTCACGTATATGTTTCTTTTCAATTTCGATTTCCTTGCCTTTCTTGTCTTTTTTTTCATGCTGGCAAAGGAAATTGTTTATTTATTGCATACGTCCATTAAAATGCAAAGTGCAAAGTGCAAAGTACAAAGTTACCTGCTGTATTTTGTCTGATCAGAGTGTCAAAACACTAAAAAGAAGCATTCTAGATTGTATTATGTGCTTGAATAATATCCACCCCATTTATACCTGAAGGATGACTTGTTAAAGACAACATTCCTTTCTTAACGTATAGTATCAACTAGGTGAGGAAGATGGATATGGAAAGGCTTGTTTGTTTTCATTTCACATGTTTCAGGACAAGAGTTGATACTTGGTTCATTTTTAATGTTTGATTTGTTGCAAGAAGCTGATACAGGACATAGGTGGAGTTTGGCATGACTATGAGAACCAAATAAATGAAGGGGCTTAGCATGTTTGGTGAATCAGGAACACTGAAACTGGAATTTCAGCTGTGTCTTAAAATATGGCTACAGAGTCACAGTGTAATCCAAAGACGAGAGGTCAAGTAACCCCACTGTTTGGAATACTTTTCCATTTGATGCTGAAATTGCATTAATTGTGCTTGAACTTAGCATGCAGGTTTGATTGCTATTCCTCATGGATATAAACTTATTCTTGTATATACGGAAAGTCAATATTCACTCTGAGTAAATCAACCACAATATTTATACCAGTGTAGCCCTTTGACCATCTCTAATTTAGACATATGAGGTTTTCAGTTACCGAATATGATTCAAGTATTATTGTGTTGGCTTTGGTACATTGTGATGCTGTCAACTGAAGTTATAAATGAGTTATAAAAGAGTTTCTGCTTCCTGGGAAACTCATATTTTCAATATTGGATCATAACCTACCAGAAAGAAAGCAGATAGTTTCAAGTTATCTTGAAAACATAATTTATTCTTTTTCCTTGGTTTATGATTAATCAGGATACTTTGTCTCACACTTGTGGGGTTTTTATCCTACACTTTTTACACCCTAATCTTGTCTGATATTGAGCCAATAGAGGAGAGTGGATTAAGGTCCTGCAAACCTGAGTTTTTCTGTGATTCTTTGATTCTATAGATTTTTACAATTCAAAAGCCATTTCATAACGAAAAATAAAAATATTGCAGACCTGGAAATACAATATTTTTAATGTATGATTTTATATATATATATAAAAGCCCTTTCCCCATCCCTTTTCCCAGGTTTCAGTGAAATCAACAAATCCATCTAACTGGTTTTGCTTTCATTAAGGTTGTATTTTTGAATAGGAAGATATCGCTAGGAGCAGACACATATACTATTAACCATGGCACTTCAGTTTTATGTCCAGCATAAATAACCTGAGGAGCTGAAACCATTACTTCTTCTTCCACTTCAGGAATTGTAATTCTTCCCAAAATTTATGCTGTCTTCATATTGTCTCTTAGCAGTGTTGTCTGTCCCTAGCACATCTGCCAAAAAAGGGTATGTGTGTGCAACAATACTCATGAATAAATATTCATTTCAGGACTTATTCTGCATCTATGGACTTCACTAGAAGCAAAATCTGCTGTTTCTACTAGCACTTTATATAAAACGTCAGCTGCATATTGTGCATTCATAGTTTGATCTAAATGCAGCTGCCACGGGATTTACCTCACTTAGAAAAGGGGCTAGCTAAGATGCAGGAATATAAAAGAGTGTGAAAAAGAGTAGCAAAACCAATGAACCTGATTTATATAAATTATATTTTTTTATGCACCTTGTTAAAAAGACAGAACCAATATAAGCAGTAATGGGGAAACCTGGAAAATTAGAATCTTATTCTAATCCAGAAATCAGCTGAGTGTATCATGTAAATTGTTTGTAAATCTCTCTTTTTTTTTACTTATAAATTGCCACATTGCTGCAAACCAGAGATTTAGTATTTCTAAGCACTATTTTCTTAACATTGAGATTAATTTACTTCCTGTTTGGATGAAAGTTCAGCTCAGTTTTTATTTCATTCAAAATGCCTCACTCATATCCTGATAAACAAATTAAAATGATTGTGCATGAAACAAATCTCTGTTGCAAGGAAAAAATAATAAAAAAGGGAGATGGAGAGATACTGCTCAGAATAGGCAGAGTCTTTAGGCTTATAATTTATCTGAATGACATAGAGGGTGAATTGAAGATTAGCAAATTCATGACAGATTCAAAAGGAAGCTGAATATATTTCAGAGTATGGTTGATGTGTACATTGTTGAGAAGACCTCAGGTCAAAGTGATCTATAATGAATACTTGCTCCACTAAAAAATCTTAAACAGAAAACCAGGAAAGAAATCAGCTCTAAAGAGATTTGACTAAAGTGTCCTGGAAAAAATAAAAAAAAAAAAAAAAAGAAAAGAAAAACTAATATTGAAGATTAAGTGATAAACCCACATTGCTTTTCAATTTCTAGTGCATATAAGCTTTGCAATCGGTTTAATGGAAGGATATTCTGGAGGGCATGGAATTATGCCAGAATCGGGTCTGTGGTATCATATGAAATTTACCTGCAATATTTCTCCTCCATTTTATTTTTTATGAGTACTAAACAAAACTAGAATTACCCTACACCTGAATCACCAGTGTTCTGCTGCAGTGTCATGCTGAAGTTCATGTTAACAAATATCTCAGACTGGACTGCCATGACATTGAGTGAAGCGTCAGGGCTCCACAGAGGACAAGCTGAACCTTACAGAGTACTGCTAGTGAAAGCAGAAATAAAGAAAAACCTTCTACTTATTTATTCAGGGTTCAAAGGGCAGAACAACCTAATTTACAAGGCTTCAAAGAATCAGATAACTGCCTCTCCAGTAAGGCTTTAGTAAATACAGGAACGAAAAGTTCTAATCCCAAATTAGAAGCCATCATCCTTCCGCCCTCATCTTAAACTTCGGAGCATCTAAACTTCATTGGCTACTTCCTAATTAAGAGTTCTTTTAGGTAACTGTGCCTACTGACCATGGTGTGTAGACTGATGGCTAGCACACACCCTAGGCCTGCTGAAGATCCCACTCCAGCAGGCATTCAGCACACTTCCAAAGTAATGAATGGATCCATTTCTCTACAACTGAAGCAGCAGAAGTAGATGTTTTTCAGTGCCAGAACAGATGGGAAACAGCCTTAAATTCTAATGACTCTGCAACTTGAGCAGAGTGCAACCCACATATCCAAGACATTACTCTGATGGGACGAGCAGTCTGGGGACACGCTATCCTTCCTGCATTGCATAGCAAAAATCTTGGGTGACATTGTTTACAGAAAAGACTATCCAGGAGGGACTATAGGGGGTAGTGGTTTTGGGGAATCATGGGCAGTAATTCTCACTTTCTCACATTCTTATTAGTCAATGGACTAAAAACTCTAGAAAAGTCTTTACAGCAGGAGCTGGGATGAAAAATGTGCTTGTCAAGCTGAATACCTTATTTCAGCACTCAAAACCATTTCCTTATATATTGTGTCTTTCTGATTTGTGTTATCCAACACTTAGACATGCAAGATTACTTAACTTCACTATAGCTTAAAGTCTGGCCTTGCCCAAACATCATGTAGGCTGATGCTTGGGGTATTGCCTAGGGAAAAAGCTGAACTTGAAGAAGGCTCTGTCTGTCTGGGCTGTTTAACTAAGCTAATACAAGAAGACTGCTGTTGGGTACAGTTCTGACAGCAAACTCTGCTTCTTTTAAAAGAAAGGCTGGACAAATCTCCTCTCAGGTTAAAAAAAAAAAAAAGAAAACAAAAAAAATAACTAAAAAAAAAACCACTAACTTGTGGGTTTCGAACTGATCAAAAGACCCTGAAGGTCTGAATCTGAGGCCTTAACCACAAGGATTATCAGTATCTCAGGCATTTCTCTTAAAACTTTAATGACTTAACATGTAGGCTCTCACAGGTTGATTGCTGCAAAACAAACAGAAGCACCTGAGGCTCCCATGAAGACTGTAGAGACTGTAGATTCCTCCATCAATATTCAGGACCCTTTTTAGGGGATGGTAAGGCTAACACATGAAATTTAGGTGATATCATAACTCATTTTTAGACATTTGTGTCATATAGTGTATGTCTCTTAGTATTTCTGCCAAAGCAATTGAAATTTAGAATCATAGAATCATAGAATAGTTAGGGTTGGAAAGGACCTTAAGCTCATCAAGTTCCAACCCCCCTGCCATGGGCAGGGACACCTCGCTCTAAACCATATTACCCAAGGCCTCGTCCAAACTGGCCTTCAACACTGCCAGGGATGGAGCATTCACCACCTCCCTGGGCAACCCATTCCAGTGCCTCACCACCCTAACAGGAAAGAATTTCCTCCTTATATCCAATCTAAATTTCCCCTTTTTAAGTTTTAACCCATTACCCCTTGTCCTATCACTACAGTCCCTAATGAAGAGTCCATCCCCAGCATCCCTATAGGCCCCCTTCAGATACTGGAAGGCTGCTATGAGGTCTTCACACAGCCTTCTCTTCTCCAGGATGAACAGCCCCAACTTTCTCAGCCTATCTTCATATGGGAGGTGCTCCAGTCCCCTGATCATTCTCGTGGCCCTCCTCTGGACTTGTTCCAACAGATCCATGTCCTTTTTATGTTGAAGGCACCAGAACTGCACACAATACTCCAAGTGAGGTCTCACGAGAGCAGAGTAAAGGGGCAGGATCACCTCCTTCAACCTGCTGGTCACACTCCTTTTGATGCAGCCCAGGATACGGTTGGCTTTCTGAGCTGCAAGCGCACAATGCAGCCGGCTCATGTCATTTTCTCATCAACCAACACCCTCAAGTCCTTCTCTGCAGGGCTGCTCTGAGTCTCTTCTCTGCCCAGCCTGTAGCTGTGCCTGGGATTGCTCCTACCCAGGTGTAGGACCTTGCACTTGTCATGGTTAAACTTCATGAGGTTGGCATCAGCCCACCACACAAGCGTGTCGAGGTCCCTCTGTATGACATTCCTTCACTCCAGCGTATCAACCGAACCACACAGCTTGGTGTCATCGGCAAACTTGCTGAGGGCGCACTCAATCCCACTGTCCATATCAGCTACGAAGATGTCAAACAAGACTGGTCCCAACACCGACCCCTGAGGGACACCACTCGTTACTGGTCTCCAGCTGGACATGGAGCCGTTGACCACAGCTCTTTGTGTGTGGCCATCCAGCCAGTTCTTTATCCACCGAGTGGTCCATCCATCAAATTGATGTCTCTCCAATTTAGAGACAAGAATGTCGTGTGGGACAGTGTTGAATGCTTTACACAAATCCAGGTAGATGACATCAACTGCTTTACCACTGTCCATCAGTTCTGTAGCTAAAAAAATTTGGTGCCTACATTCCTTAGGCGCTTTGCAAATCCTACTATGCACATCTCTTACTAGCACCAAAGACAGATACCTTCACAATGTTGATCATGGGTCTGTATCAGAGGATGAAAATTTTGCTAACCCAGACTAATGAAATAGCTTAAAGATCATAATTGCTCATACTAAATCACAGTTAGGCTCACTGGGAAAGGTTCACCTGAGTTTGCTGGTTTTATTGTGTTGAAAAACCCAAAGTATCTCTTCTCCAAAAAGATGGAAAAAAGTATCCATCTTTTTTCTGGATTAAGAAAGAATATTATATTATCAACATGCAGAAAAAAAATCATAAAATCTCCATAGAAATAAAAACTGCATGTGGTAACACTGACTTTCTTTGTGCTTTTCTACCACCCTGCAGCTAGTATTGGCCAGGAAAAGGAAAGATGCCTAGGACTTCATTTCCAGAAATCTCTGCTTGGCTGTTGCATCTGACCACTAACAGTTACCTAATTTAGAGAAGCCTTCCTATTTTCCCATCGAACACAACAGCTTCTTGTGAGAAGAGCTAAGGCATCACAAGAGGGTAAATGACATAAAAGCATTACAGCAGCTTGCAGTATGGGGGCAATAGGGTATTCCCTCAGGATACCTGTGGTCTGAATTGATGGCTGCTTCATGTCATAGGGCGGCATAAAGAGGAAGAGAGATGTGTGACACAGAAGCCATAAACCCTTATGTATGAGTCTGAAGTGTCCTGCCTGTGAATGTTTGTGTCAATAAAGATTTTTGAAAAATCTACAGTGAGTGAACTGCAAGATGATGTAAGCAGGACCAGATCAACACTTAAATGAAAGAAACCAAGAATACCCTGTTGTTGTCTCTTTACATTGAAAATATCTGCAATTCAAATGGAATATTTACCTGAAGTCCATGAAAATAGAGAGCCACATATCTCTGACCTTGTTTTATCATGTCAGTTCTGAAACCCTGTGTGGGAATTTTGAGTTAGCTGCTCAGGGAGTTTTGTCTGGTTTGATGAGGGTTTTTTTCTTTTTTTGGGGGGGATGAGGAGGGAGGTTTTCTGTGTGGGTTTTTTTTTTTTTTGCTTTGGTGAAAAGTTTTGCCTCCTCACCTCCTGTGCCATCCTCTTCAGGCTTGCTGTTTCTGTAATTTGTCCCCTCTGCCATCTTGCAGGTTTGCCAGTGCAGGACTGATGTCATAAAATATAAGGGCACTAGTTCACTTTCCCAGCTGGAGCATGGATTTTAGAGGAAGGGTAAAGCTAGTACAGATATCTGAGAATAATAAAATGTCCCTTCATCTGTGTACTTAATTAGCTGCTTTCCTCATGATTACAAAGCTCAGTACCGAGGAAGAGAGGAGCTTTTAGGTCTCAGCAGGTTAACTCCACACCAGAGGATTAGACAGGACCCAAACTGTGATGCTTAGTGTTCTCACTTCCAGGACAGTGCTGGCATTCAGTACTCATTTATTCTGCTCTGCAGTGAGGTGAAACATTCCTGCGACTGAAAGCTCTGAGGTAATCCAAAAAAAAAAAAAAAAAACAAAAAAAAACCCAATCATTTTGGGTAGGTTTTGGCAGGATGCAGAATTAAAAAAAAAAGGCATATATGAATATGTAATAAATTATAAATTCTTTCCTCCTCCCATGTTATCACTGGTGACTATATTGCTTTGTCATACAACTGCTCCAAAGGCTAATCCTCCACACTTACAAAATCTTCTTATTCTAACTGCCACAGCCCTGCTGAAGCCAGGGCTTATAGCCCTAAAAATAGGAGCAGGATTACTTAGGTTGCAGTCCACTGAAGTAGTTTAAAGGTTTTGAGATGTGGAGTGAGGAGAGAAAAAAATTGTTATTCTAAACTATCAGAGCTCAAAATTACCATTTTAATCAACTTTAATTAAAGCCTTCATATATTCCTAGCACAAAGGCTTCCAGCATGAATGAATGCCTACCCTCTTATGAAAATGAACCAGGAGCCACATTTTTCTTATCTGTTTCAGAACCTTCTGTCTTTAGTTCATTGATTTCAACCTTACAGCAGCTGAGTAGGGGCTTTAAGGAGGACTTAGGCACTTGCAGCCATAATTGCAATCCTGACAATCCCTGCTCACATATAGCCTAATGCAGGGCCTTTTGGGAAAAATCAGGCCAGGGTGAGCTTAAGTGTAGTCAATGTTGAAGGCTCACCTTCCTTTCAAGCAGGCAGTCAGGAATCTGTGTCTCAGCTGAATTCAAGGGGCAAATAATAAAGAACAAGCCAGAAGCAGATGTGAGACCAAAGGTTCAATAGAAGGTATCTGGAAGTTAAAAGATGTTACAGGGCATAACTACACTTAGAGAATTGAAGGAGGAAGCAAATAAAATCTGTGCAAATCTAAAACACCCTGAGGCTTCACAGGTCTCTGCAGCTCATGCCTAAACCCTATTTATGTTCAGAAACGGGCCTTCCTCTACTCAGCATGCTTCCTCTACTTAATATTCACTATTTAACATGAGGTCTATTCTGGGATGCTCAGTTGGAGTGTTCCTAAAACAACCTCATAGGAAACAACTCCTTCCAAGAAATCGTGGGAGACACTCTTTCTTGCACAAGATGCAGAACAGAAGTCCCTTAGTTTAATCGTCTCACACTGGAAGGTTTTCACCCAGGCAGAAAGATCTGTGGTTCAATTCAGTCTTCAGATGGGGAAGTCTTCAAAGAGGCTGGACCTTTCCACTATGCCATAGTGTTATCACACAGCAATAGCAGCTCCCCTGCAACCTTCATTGCTCAGCGGAGACAGCATTCCTTCTCTGGAAGACAAGTCTCAGCTTCCTTCCTTCTGAAGAGGTTACAAGCCCTGGGTATCAAGGTGACAGAGCTTCTTGGTTCTCTGCCCCACATGGGAACAGTGAAATCTCAGATTCACTTGACAGCTTGCTGTTTCTCTGCTGCACATCTTGGGGTGTCCCCTCAGTCACAATTAAATGTTTCATGCAAAAGCTTATAACCCCCACCACAAACTGCTTAGGGAGGCCAGGTACCAAATCCTGTGCCTCTGTCTTCTTTCAGGAAATGTGTCTAAAGGCTAGGCACTCTAATTACTAAATTGCAGGTGTAGGGGGCATTGTTTCATTTTGGCTTGCTTTGTTCTGTCACATTCCTTCTCCTTAACCCTCAGTATAGGTAATGGTACCTGAACAGTGTTCCATTGCATGATAATTTCACTTTTTTCTACGTTCAGCAGTCAGTTCAGCGTTCTTGAGGGCCTCAAGACGGAGGCTTAGAGGCAGGAATGAGTAGGACTTCTCAGCCCCCTTTTCTATTTTCCTTGGTCAAACATCAGTGTAGACTTTTATCCAAGAGAAGCCTTTGGTGACAAGCAGTAGTGGATGGGGACACCTCTGCTGAGTGAACAGTTGCAAGTAAGTTTGTTCAGGGGATTTTTTTCCCCACTGCCCAAGAAGAATGAAGGCACTGTGCTCTAAACATAACATGAAATTTTATTATTCTTTGCAAATGTACCCTGTAAACCAAAGACATTGCTAAACCCGAGCTCCCTTTGATGAGTCCCTCCAGCTGGACAGACCCTGTCCCTTCCACAGCCAATGTTTCCACCTTCCTCTCCACTGCGCTCAGTCTTCTTGCCATGCTTGTGTAATCTGATTCCCGCCATAACTGACAGAGCAATTGGGAATGTCTCAGACACAGTGGAGACTGGCTGGAAAATGTAACCCATGGATTGGCAGCCAGGCAGGAATTCTTAACTGGGAGCCCAGTGGGCATCAAGATATAAATAGTCCAATGCTCCGGTACAGGCCAGATCTGCTTCGGGAGCCCTGTACTTGAATAGTGAACAAGCACATAACTGGTTTCAACAACTTTCTGTTCCTGGCAACTGCCAGGAGCACTGCCTATAGAGCAAACTCAAATATAATTTACCAGAGATGAAGCTAATGTGTCTGTCGAAGTGCTATGAGGCACTAGTGTATATAGGTGTTATGTGCAACAGTAAATAAGCTCTCTCCCATTATTTTAACCAATTCCAGCAACTTTTTTCCTTCAGATAGACAATTCTAAAAATTATATTCATTGTGTTAATTTACTTAGAGAAATAGTACTAAAGAACTGAAGCCGATTTCTAATTGTGTAAGTGGCATAATAATAATAAATTAATGAACAGTCATGTTTCTTAAAAATGAATCTTCATATTTGGAGTGTATACACAGTCATTTATCTGCAAGCAATATATTTTACAACATAGACAATAGATAGTAAAATATTTCTATTATAATTTGAGAAAACATGCCTTTGGTATAGCTAAAAATGCCACCAGATGAGTAAAAATAGATATTCTTTTCATTCATAAGGTTAGTGTATATTGTGGATTATATTCTTTGATCTTTCTAACACTGAAAGGAAGTGAAAAAAAAATATTTATTTGATTCACAAAATACAAAAGACATTATTCAGTTTTTTCATATTTCATCTACTGCATATGATCCTGTGCTCATGTGGTCTTTCTTTTATTTTTATTATTTAATGTTCTTCCTAGTTGTGTCATCCAAGCTAAGTCTTCCAGGATCTGTTGATGCCACAGTGATTTATGACCTTATAGAATGACAAAATTATAGATTCACATGGGATGGCCAAGTGCCCGCAGTTTAATCTTAGGCAGATTTTCACTCCAAAATTTATCTCAAAAGATGTGATAACAGATCTTTATTTTATTCCTGACAAACCCAAGATGGGAGCACAGCTCTTTCAGTATTCTGTATTGTCTAGAGACTGTACTTAAGAAATTTGATACAAAACCATCACCTCTGTATCTATTAAGCTATCACCAGATATTTTTTTCTCTCTTTAGTAGCCTTCTACTTCAGTTACTCATTTTTTTCTCATCAACATATTACACTGTTGAAACTATTCTGACAAATGTACTAAATAACCACACATTGCCCTAGCAGTAACTCAGTTTCATACGCATACAAGATGGTATAGAAACAAGCCTACAAATGTACAGCCATTCTTGATGGCTGTACATTTGTACAAAATGGTTTATAGATAGATAGAAATCGTAAGCCTGCCATTGGATCCTTTCAAGTGATCTTTTGCAGCTTGTAGATCTGATTGTAGAATTACTGCATGCTTACCATTAAAATGTTTATATGCTTACAGAAGGACCTTTGGCAGCAATAGATTCAGTTCTAATGTGTACGATAGGTTTCCTGGCGGATTTTCAAGCAGATGTCATCTTTGCCTCCATTAGTTTCTACAATTCTAAAAATAATAAACTAAAAACCAAAAAACCAAACACATAAAACCCCCCTTGCAAACTAGATATGCCCTTCCTGACTTTTCTGAGTGGAATTTGAACTCTGTGGGAAATGCATTGTTTCTGAGTGCAGGTATGCATTTACTTTCAAAACTCCTTTAGAATCTCCAGATGCTGCTGTAACACAGTAGTTTCTAATGCATATAAAGGATTTTGAACTTCTAAAATGTTATAGAATTCTCAGTGTTCACAGGCAGACAGAGAAGGGGTGAAAAATAAATGTTCTAATGAATTTTCTAGCCTTTCCTGATTATTGTTCTCTTCTACTTCTAAAACCTTAGTGCTCTGGTAAGGCTTTTTTCCTCTTCAAACTTGGCAAGAATGGTAAAAATTATGTTTCTTCACATTTAAAACTTCTTTCATCCCACTCCAAATAAGCAGATAAAATTTGTTCTTTCACCATTTTTTTAATCTCTGTGAGGCATCTCAGGGCTACATGCTGGGATAAAAAGTTCTTTCTTGAATTCTCAGATGATAGAATTTGTTACGTTCTTCAGCTATTCATCAAATTCCCCATAAGGTTTTATTCAACATCCACCTATAAATACCTTTACTTTTTTCTTATTCTCACACCCCCTGCCATTTTGCTAAGAAGTGACCATCTGGTCAATAGGGTCAGTCTATAGCCTAATTCAGAATCCTTATGTGCCAGAAATCATATTGTATGCTCTTTTTCAGGAAACATGATCTAATCATAGAATTGGAAGTGGTGCTAGGGGCCATCTAATTCATCACTCTGTCCAAAAGTAGGATTAATTTCGTTTATGAAGCTTGAAATAGATGTTTGTCTAGCAAGTTCTAAGACAGCGCCAATGATGGAGTTGCTACAGTCATGCCAAGAAATCTATCCTGCTGTTTTAATGGCTACTAATGAAAAATGTAAAGGAAAACTCTAACCCAATGACTTCTAAGAGAATTATTAAGTTGTCATATGGTTGTATATAATTCCAGTCCTCTCTGAAAGCATGAAATTGTGCTTGTGTTTCACAGCAGGTTTGTAGACCCATAGCACAGTAAAACTGAAGATATGGAGGCCAATCTTGGGCATTTGAGATAAATCTAGGAAAAATATTCACCATATAAAATTAACTTAAAAGAATTATTTAGTTCTGTTTTGAGAGTTTAAATGGTAATACACTCATGGAAGTGATGAGATGTAGATCCTTTGGACATATTAATACCTGTGCAGATTAAAAAAAGTTGAAATTTATCCTTTCTCATTTTTTCACAATATCAAAATATCTATTTATCTATTTGAGCTAAAGACCACATGTAGCAACATAATGACACCTTTACATGAAAGAAATGTATGAAAATACAGGTCTGGATGTGGTACAGCTTTCATGCTGTTTACAGAGAACAGATCAGGTTATGAAAATGAAACAGAAGTGAAAACAATGTTTATCAGTATATGAATTTTGAATAAGCCTCATGGAACCAACAGTACAATAAAAGTAATATTCATCTTACATGTATAGAACATGCCAACTCTATTATTTTGCTTTTTCTGAAGTAGCTTTAAACCTGAAAGAAGAAATCAAGGAAAGTGAGAAATCATACAGAGAAGTAGCAGTCTCATGGTTTCCTTACCACTCTGGCAATGGTTTAACAACAATGAAGCATCTGCTGGTCAATTCCATGAGCACCTCTTTTTTCAGAACAGAAGGACAGATGAGGAAACTTCTGATAATTGTACACATTAAAAGAGACCAGGGAATATAAATTCTTCTTTGAGGGTCAATCAATTCTTCGTCTACATCTCCTACCCTCAGTATAACCATGTATCATTCTGTGTGTTGATATGAGCATCTCAACATGTCCTCACAATCATCATACGATGCAATAGCACCTTTACATGCAATTTGGCGTTTCAAGTTTTATGCTTTCCATACTGATCTCAAGCCTAACTTGCACATCAGGAAGGCTGCAAAAATAAATGTGAATGACTACATAAACAATTCAAGAATAAATGTTTATGCAGAAAAGCTTTTTTCCAGTTATATGAAAATTATCATGTACAGTAAGATACTTCTTTTGCTTCTTGTACTCTAACTTTGTTCAGAATTTTTAAATTGTTTTTCTTCTCTAATTAACTGTATTTCATTTGAAATATAATAAGATGGCTTCAAAACTAAAGTCATAAAACTGAAGATAGTATTTGCCCACCTAAGCACTTTTTTATAGTAAGAGCTCCCTCTCTTCTCACATCTTTAGGTGACATTGACTTTATATGGCACACTGAAAAGCTTACATACATGCTGAAAATAGCGATTTTGTGTAAAATTCATCTAGAAAACTGTTTTTGAATTTCAAAAACATTTTTAGAATACTTTTGTGGGCAGAAGGAGTTCAGTAGAAAGCAATAAAATTATCACATCAATTTAAGAAACACGCTTGGAAAGCTGAAGAGTAAGACTGATAGAGTAGAGTAGATCTACATTTAGAAAGAAAAGTACAGTGTTCTTTTGTGATAAAAATGTAAATCAGTTGAGACTTTTGATAGCAATAAGTGCTAATAATAGGGCAGTTAGGGATAGCAGCTGCTTGTAATAACCGCTATTTTGTGTGTGATATCCCAAGTACAAGGACCAATAAACTCACTGAAGAAAAAGCTTGTCATTTATTTCTGGTGCACATAATAGTTTAGTTCCTTTCCCCTTACTTTAAGTTATGGTTCTGTGGCAGTAATTTAGTTTTCATCACCTCTTTAAACTTTCCCTGAATAAAATTCTTGTTGCTATTGCAAATTTTAAAACATGGTTTATAAATCCTGAACATTTTCAAATTGTTCTAGTGGCCTGAGAAAAACTTTAATGTTTTGGACATTGCAGAAAGTAAAAGTTGAAATTTGGCACTTTTGGCAAATTTTGAATAAATCGCGTGTTTTGGTTGGGTTGGTTTTTTTTCAGAAAGATGTTTAAAGTATCTAGTTACTGTTCTTAAACCACATTGTTTTTTCTCTAGTGCTTATACAGTGGCGGCACTTGGCAGCTTTGAACTGTAGACATTTTTAGAAAACATTGCCTAGACCAGAACTTGTACATATTCCTCTCATTTCTCCTGAAAACTTTGAGAATTAGTTTCCCTTATCATTGATTGAATGCAAGAACCTCAACAAACAAAGGCTGGGAAAAATCAGAACTTTTTAAATTAACTTAGAGAAGATCTTGTTCATGGCTTCCCTGTTACTTCCCAGATCTTCCTCATACCCAGCCCCTCACCTTGAGCCAGAAATAGACTCCAGGGCCCACCACTACTCAAATGCTGGTAAGTATGTGGTTCTGTAACACACTGCACCAGTGAGAGTCAGATCCTTCTCCAGGTGTTGAACCATTTAGGGACAAGCTGCAGCTACTTTGGTAGGGTTCAGTAGACCTTTCTGTTAAAAACACCTTCAGTGCATAACATACCATTCATGCTCAGTGTGGTGTGTGGGTAGTTCTCCCTGCCACTATTCGTCTCATCTGCTGCTTTCAAATTCAAATCAAGGGGTCTCGCTATGTCCCCATGCTCCAAACCTCAAACCTGATTTGAACCTTCAGGGACAACACACTGCTAGACCTGTGAATGAGATGAATATCATATCTCTAACCAAAGGCTGCTACCACTACGTTTAAGAATCTAAGACTCCAGGACCCAAAATTCAAGAAATGAAAGAAGACATGACTAGTCGGCTTTGTTAAGAGCTGTATATTCAGTTTTCTGCAGGAATATGCAGTTATGTCAAAGCCTTTCACTAAAACTAGGCAGCCTAGAAGACCTGCCCTACTCACCCACCTCTCTGCCTCTCGCTTCCCACTTCCAGGGGTGCCTCAGCTGAATGCCAGGGACCTCTAGGCTGTGGATGCCCTGCCATTTTTTCCACAAATTGCCCATCTGACTTCTCCCTACAACAGTGGCACTTCTAAGGCTTCCTACTCTCCACTCCCACTGAGAATGACTCTGAATAATGGATGAGCCCATGGCTCCTCATCCTGCCAGTCCCACACCCCCTAAGCACAAGCTGAGGCAACCACATGAACTGTCTGGCCAAATGAGTTACCCATACTAAACAGCAAGCCTGAAAGTCTGCATTTAGGGGTGCCTGCATTAAATTTTTAGATACCTGGTTCCCTTGAAAATATTATCTTATACATAATACATTCTCTAATTAAAAATAGAGAATTTAAGTTAAATTCTTTACCCTGACCAGTTGTAGTTGCTAATCTAGAGAGAGGACTGGTTCAGTGATTCACACCAGAAGAGTAATTCTTTAAAGTACATTTTGTACTGAAAGAATTAGGATAACCTTTAATTTGTAGCATGAATCACCAAAAGACATATTTCACAGTTAATGCATCACACTTCCCCTGTGTGATCCCCTGGACTGGAGGTGTGTCTTGTGCCTGCCTCCGTCAGTAACTCTGCGTCTATTATGACATACTGTGATCTCTGCTGTCATGCTGGGATTCAGCCCCTCTTCTCATCAGAGAGCCACAAACCTGCTGCCACTGCGTGGAGGAGGAGGATCTTCACCTTGCTGCAGGCCACCTAAAAGAAGCTTCACTGGGCACCTCCCATCTCAAGGCTGTTCCAGCCTGTGCCATTCAGTCCTTGCTTGGCAAGGACTGGAGCAGGAGCTATCCTCTGGCCACTTGCAGCCATAACCAGGGAGAATAGAATCCTGGTTCAGGCATTGTGTTGGTGGGACAAGCCAGCCTCCTCCACCTACCCCAGTCTGGGCGATAAGCACCTCCAAAGACAAGTAACAGCTGGGAAAAACAAAGGATGTGAGGATCACAGATTCACAAGCTTGGCCCTAAAACTCAGAGTTAGCAGAGGTTTCACTCCCTGGTGGATCTAACCCCGAGGGATCGTGGAACAACACACCTGTTACAGCAGCTGCTCCTGGCTGTATCCAGTTTCCAGAAGTCCCTGAAAGCCTCTGGAGTGTTGTGAGAAGTGAGTGATGGCATGGGCTCCTTCGCGGGAAGTCCTGCAGCTGGCAGGTTATGTCACCACCAGGCCTGACTCTGCATGGTGTGACTTGTGCAGTCACACCAGCCCTGGGCTTAAAGGACCCTTACAAGGAATATCTCATTTTACCAGACAGGCTGGGAATGGAGGATGCCTATATTTGGTGCATTTCAATCTATAAATATGTACGCATGATTTTTAACCTTTTCTATTGCATCTTTCCCTGGGATACTTCTCCAGCAAGCAGAAGGTATCCCTGCTGTGCCTTGCTCTTTTTCCCATGTAGGATTACAGTACACCTAGTGTACCAGCACCTGTCTTTATTCTTGCCCAGCTTTATCTGTGGCAACACTGTTGAATTTTTATACAAATGGCATCACAGAACAGCCCATTTTTGTTAGTTTTTGTAAATGGAGATAAAGTATGATGGATAGATAGATCAGGAAAGAACTTGATTATAAAATATTGTAGCTTCATTAGGGAATCTGCTCATTGCTATACATCATATCTACCCTTAAAGCACAAAACAAAGGCAGAGCAGGCATTCTAATTTATAATGGCATGAAATACAGCAGCTTGCCTGGTTTTGCTTGCTTGATGCATTCACTCTACTCACTAGTCCTGTAGCTTTAGCCTGCTTGCTTATCAGCTTCACCATATTCTTCAAACACTTACTTATGGAAAAAAAAAACAACTTTGAATTATGAGTTTTCCATGCTTTGAGGATGCAAGAATCTCATTCATTGCATGATGTAGAAAGAGTTAAGGATTTTGCAGTGTCACTGATATATTGATTGAGATTTAATTACTTACGTGTTGCCACAGTTTTGAGACATTTTCAAGTGCATTTTTGGGTTTGGTTCTTTTTTTTATTTATTTGCTCTCAAAGATGCCAAGTAACGAACTTCAACATTTCCAGCATTCTACCTTCCACACACAGCAAAGCAGCAGCATGAACCCAGGGTCTCCTGCCATAAAGTAAGAGAAACTCTACAGTTATCAAAACCACAGCAAACCAATTGGCAGTTTATGTGCTCCCGTTCCATCTTCACAATAGCCAGAGTGGTATACTGCAGAGATAAATGCTTTCTACATGCCTCTGGGAAGTCATTCTTCAGGTATAGTAAGTCAGAAATGACCAAAAATGTAAATGAAATTGGCCTTTTACTGTCAGCAGTCCAAACTAAACTAAGTTTAACAGCACTGAGGACTACCTGCCGTTCTCTGCAATTTCAGCCCTAAGACTAACACTATTGGAACAGAGAAATAATTGACTTACATCATCCATGAGTCCTGTGTTCTCACCCAGCACAAGCCTTTTAGAGGACCCTTTGGGGTTCTTAATAAAACCCTGTGGTTTTTGTTCCTGTGGACGGTGTATAGCATTCCTAGTAGAACAGCTGAATACTCATTTTAAAATTGTTT
Organism: Neopsephotus bourkii; assembly: GCF_033783945.1. Classification (NCBI taxonomy): domain Eukaryota; kingdom Metazoa; phylum Chordata; class Aves; order Psittaciformes; family Psittacidae; genus Neopsephotus; species Neopsephotus bourkii. The sequence continues at coordinate 217,100 of NW_026901969.1, forward strand.
TGGTGATGTTTGTTCGCAACAGTCCAGCTGCAGTAGGAGTGAATATATTCAAGGTGATGCAGAAGTCCAAAAGAGTTGAAAAACGAAGAAAGTATTGCATAAATAAACAACTAGAATTTTCTCAACATCTAAGTTTGACACAACTTTGAAATGTGGTAAACTCACATGATAAAGGGTCTACCTGCAAGAATCTACATAGAAAAGTTTTTGATTGCCAAGTTCAGCCCTTCAAACAAATTCATAATACATCTTTCTCTATGGTACAGTCTTGGTCTGTTCCTCTCTCAGTGAGATATCACAGGGTTATTTCTTAACAAGTCTAGAAAAGAGAGGAAACGCAGTAGTTGTGGTCCAATCATAAACTTGAATAACCTTAAGGTAGTATTCAGTTGTATTAACTTGACAACAGTTACCTTGAATCCATTGCATCAGCTGAAATTAAACACAATGGATGTTTGCAACCCTCCTTCAGCCATGCCAGGATGTCTTAGAAATGCTGACATGAAGCAGCAGAGCCAAATGTGGAGTTCAGTGCAAGGGAAGAACCTTGTTTTTTGATTCTGAGCAATACAAATGCAACACATAACACCCTGAGAACATGTATTGCACAAAAATTCACTGAGGGACCAATTCATGTACCCTTATACATGTGTCTGGTACCATATGAAACACTTCATGGCATTCCGATTGGCTCTAGTTAGAAGTGCACACATTTGTCAACTCGCTGAAGATAGTCCAAGGCATTGCAAATAGTAATAACTCTGAAGCATGGGCAGCAGAAATAAACCTAAAAGGTCATCAGGCTTGTATAGAAAGGGACACCAGAACTGAGAAATTACATTATTAAGGCTGCCTGATCAACTTTAATTAATTTGGTTCTTCATGTATATACTGTGATGTAACCTTAATTCCATTCCCTATTTCTGGTCCCATTCCTCCTCCGTGCTCCCAGTTCATTCCTAATTGTCAAATCCTGCAGTTTCCTCTCTTCCTGTCTCCTCCTCTCCATCCCTTCTTCTTCCTTATGCCCATCATCCCACTGAGCCATGGTAGGCAGCTGCAGTACCTGCATTTACATGGAGACCATAATTTTCTGGCAGTTCAGTGGATTTCTAGCATTTTGCTGCAGATGGCATGGGGGAGGAATGGGGCTTGCTCATTAAAGTCTCAGTAGTCTTTACTGAGCAAACAGAATTTTTTCTGAAACCTTCCAGCTTGGCAAAAATCACAGACTGCCGAAAGCAGATTCTTGATAAAAAGGTTGCCCGCTACCCCATAGCTAGTTCTTACCTGAAATATAAGAAGCCATGCTGTTGAGAAAGGATCTTTCAAGCATGGGCTGAAGAATTTGATTTCCACAGCCATAGAATAGAAAACAAATTAAAACAGCTCTGAGTCTGAATAGCAAGCATCTGAATAGAAAACAAATTAAAACAGCTCATGGCAGTGTTGAACACAAAAAGTGTCAACTCCACTAACAAATCTTAGTTGAGTACCAGCAATTGGAACTTTTCAGAAGTATCATGTAAACTTCAATTGTACACATCGTACCAGACAAGTCTTTAAGAATGAAAGTAAATATTTGACATTGAGACCCACACAATTGAATTATCTAATATACTAATATGTCCCATTTGAATAAATTCTACATTATGCAATCCAAATATTAAAATTCTTTTCTATTAAAGTCTGACGCAGGTAGGCAGCAGTTTATGGGTAACTAAGCATCAAAGTACTGTACTATTTGTATTATAGCAAAAAAGTTTATAGCTCTGGGGGCTGGTCTTGAAGGAAATTATAATGTAGCCGACTGACACCTTGCATTTGCTTCTGTAAGGAGGAAGACTGAAGGCTGATAGAAGATAAAAAGGAAGGTTCTAGGTCTAGCTATAGCAGGGACTTGGTTTAGATCTAGGCTAATGGAATGCATAGCACACCAATGTGTACTCAAGAGTAAAGTTTGGTCCTTCAGATGTAACACAGGATGACACTTTTTTCTTGCCAGGTAGTGAAATACCTCAAGTAATGAAGAGGGCTATATGTAACATTTGTTGCCAAAGGTTAACCAGTATTGCTGTTCTCCCCCAAATCCTCATTCTCATCTCCCTGCCCCTGCAGCAAATACTTGTGTCTCAGATCAACAATCCAGGCAATATCCTCATCCTTTCAGTCCTTAGTTCCTACCATCAGCTTCTTTCTTGATAGTCTTTATCCGCAAGTATAATTTTGAGCCTGTTGTCTTAATCATGTCAACTTTCTTCTGCATCATTCACTTTTGCTCAGCAAATCACTTACCAGTACTCACTGCTAGTGTCCCAGTGAGCTTATCCTACCTCCCCTGCACTCATTTGTTCACTCAGCCATTATCAAGACATCATCTCTTGCTTCCAGCCAGCCCAGCTTCTAGGTTCTTAACTAACAGCAACAGTGAAGTGAGATCCCACATAACAGCAGAATGTGCCAGGAATGGGGCAAAGGAAAAATAAGAGACATATGCAAGACAAAAAAAAAAAAAAAAAAAAACCAAGAGGAGCTCTTATGCTTTATGCTTTTAAAACAGAATCTCTACTCACTACCATAGATTTTTAATGAAAATAGTTGCTTTTCAACTACCTGTTTTTTAGCACTGAAAAACCAAAAGTGTCAGTCAGAGCTTTGATCAGTACATCCTCCAAGATCCTCCTGTTGGCTTTCCAGAAATTATTGTACAGACTGGAGCAATATATGGGATCCCTTGTTACACTCAGAACAAAAGGTACACCTTAAAAATATACTGATATTTGCTGTGTTGCAGTAATTAGTAAAATTCAACCAACAATCATAAAAGAGAATTTTTAAGCAGTCAGCGCTTTAAACATTTAAAATTGTATTTATTTAAAGATTTCTGTCTATGTTTAAAACATACTGTCTTGCTTCACATAGTCCTGAAACTTGATTTTAAGGACATACTCCAAGCTCCTTCTGAACTTGGATAATCTCTGTCTTTGGAGACTTGTCTGAATCATGTCCCTCACTTTCATTTTTGTGGTCTTTCTTCTCTGGGATGTGCTTACCGAAATGCTGAGCTAGGTTCTCAGCAGTTGCTAGAATGTAAATATACATTGTTTTACTAGGTTTCAAGGTGCTGGGCTAATTTAAGCAAGGTGAGGGTATGGGGCACTGGTTTTAATTTTATCCCATCATATGAAAAATGTATATTGGCATTTCTCTGTTTGGCACTTCATAGGCCACGATAATGAGAATTTCTTCTTTTTGACCTCATTTGATTACCACAAGTTATTCTTAGCATATAGATGTTAATCATCTGTGCAAACAGGAAGATACCTGTTTATACTGAGTACATCCAGCTATCACTGAAATACTTCCTAGGCCTGGATTTTTCCCTCTGAACCAGATGCAATTCCTTTTTAGTGATTTAATTGCTTCCTTTCCATTTAATTACTTTGAGGATTAACTGCAGGCAAGTGTATTCCAATAATAGGCTCATCTACAAAGAACAGGAAGCTTTCCCTGTGGTCCAGGGAATTCACCACTTCCGACTGCAGTTCAACTATATAGCTATCAGGTTTCCCTTTGCCCCTGGGCTTTATGTGTCACCTTGTCTGTTTGAGAGTGAGGAAATGTCATAGGATGAACTGCTCAGTCTAAAATTCGCATACAGAGCTCTAGGCAGGAAACACCAAAATCCTTCTTCTCACCATGGCAAAAGATGCAAATATTTCAGGCCCCAGTATTAAATAGTTAATTCTATATAATTAATAATAATTATATCTTGAATAATTTCCATAAATGAATTTCTGGGGGGAAAATATTAAAACTGAGTGCCTTTTTGTTTGTTCATAGTATTAGCTGGTCAAAGATCCTTTTCTGTTCCTAACATGGATATTGAAAAGAAACTGATCAAATCTGCATTTCATTGGAATTACTTTGCAAAACTGAGATTATTACTTACTGTATGTAGAAAGGACACATCATAGGAATTTTTTTTCACTTTCTTAGGTGAAGGCTGAGCAATATTTTGAGACAATTTATGCTTCGGGGATTAATATTTACAGGAAATTTCTTTTGACTTCAAATTACACCAAAGTCCACCAGAAAATTTTATGCTGACTAGTGTTTCCATGACTGAGAGCTCCACACACATGACTGAGCCCTTACAAGAACCAAATATAATATGCACACATAGCACAGCACCATGACCTCTCACATAGCCATTGATCAAAAGAAGCTCATGGGATCCAACTGGGGAAAAGGAAACACTTCACAAATAGGATGGCAGAAATTTGCAGATAAAAGAAGAGGTCCTCTAGCCTCTTCCCTTTTCTATAGCATAATTCTCCTTAGTTAATGTGCCAATGGGAGTAAAAGAGTTCTTTTACTCTGTAAGAGCTCTGTAGCTAATGATAAGCAAATTATACTGCCTTGGGTTAGTTTGTTTCTCAGACAGTGCTTGGGATATATTTCTTCTAGTCAAGAGCGCTTTTCTTCCAAAAGTAGTTGTGTACAAAATATTCTTCTGTCTCTCAAATTCTAAGAACATTTCTGCTTACAAATGAAAGGCTTGTGACTCACCAAATAATAGACATCAGGGGAAGAATATATAAAACACATCTTTTGTTTTATTTTATTTATTCTCTTAATTGAAACTCAACCAAATAATTTGGTCTCAAATATGTTGTTATTTGCAGAAAAAGACCACTCTTAAATTTAGTAAAACTGCTAATGAGTATTCAGATATTTCCATCTAATCAAATTTTGGAGATGATTTTTGCTATCTTCATTAATCCCAGACTTTTTTTCTACATTCTTTTTCCACTGCTTGTGGTAGGTGGAAGGAGACTTGTCCTTCTTCTATACAGTAGAGCTATTGCCTAATTATTAAAATGCACAGCAATTCAGACATGGCAAATACAGATCTGTGGGGAATAAGAAGGATTGCTACTAGGTTCTTTGCATGGTCTACAGCTAGCAGATTAAAGTTTTATGTAAGAAGATGGGGAGGCAGTGGGGGGAAAACTTGGCCTGTTTTCCCCAACAAAAGATTTCTTTTGCAATCAGTCTGAAGGAGTGAGGTGCCTATATGCCAGTCCCACCCAAAAACTTCCAAGCCCTGACCACATCTTCCAGCTTGGCAAATGAAAGTTTACCCACAGATGTGGCTATGATCAGTCAGTGCACACAGCTCCTGCGCCAGTTTCCTGGGGCTAAATCTTTGTCAGAGATCCTTACTGAAAAGGCGCCAGGTATTTACCCAGTGAGGGGAAGCACCAGCCTAACTATTTCAGAAGCACACAGGTATGGGCTAGCCATAGCAGATATCACCTCCTGGTCAGACTCCAGTCTAAACATAGTCAGGGAATACAGGAAGGAATGAAAAATGTTATGATGAGGACTAGAGGAAAAGAGAGAGAAGTGAGGTTAATCCATACAGGAACAGAAGTGACACTCTGAGTGTATTTTGACAGGGTGGTACAGACAGTTCGGGTGAAATGAAGGCTACGGTATTTCTGGGAAGTTTATAGTCCGATAATACTACAGGGAAGTCCTTAATGCATTCTAATATATATTTTACTTGTACACCCTGTCCTGGGAGTTTCAAAACAGAAAAAAAAACAAAAGGCCTGACTGAGGAGAAGTTTAAATAAACAACTCTCTGAGGGAAAAGCTGCAGCGTAACCTTGCCCTGTGTTAGATGCAAAAAGACCCAAACAAGGGCAACTTGGGAAAAATCTTTGGGAAAACCTCAGTCAGGCAGCATGCCTTATGGGGCTCTCAAGACCCTGCTTCTTTCAGTCAGGATCTCCACCCAAGTGAAAGACTGAGAACAAGCTTCCACTGCAACCCTATCATTAATTTGATTAAAAAGGTGACCAGCTGCAAGACGCAAGCCCATGGTTTCGTTAGTCTTGGACCCCACGGAACAAGGCTGGTATAAGGAGAGAGACATTACAGATACAGAACAGAGTGGGATTATAATACCTCTAAATGTCTCTAAAGTCATCAGTCACTTAAGCATATTCTAGTCCAATGGAGATAAAATTCTTAACCAATTTTCAGATGATGTCTTTGCAGTTACACATAAACACCAGTGTTCAGACAAATTACATTTTTTTAATTATTCCTGTTCTTTGGCCACTACATTTGGATGCTGCACAAACAATCAGAATAAATATAAAAAACAATAGACCACACACAGCAGTATGCACAATGCTAATTACAGAAAAAAAACATTTCTAAAAGAAGAGTCAAGGACCAGCAGTGATGGGCAGCTGCTGCTACTGAGGTAAGTTGTAATCTCCAACTTCAGTTCTATCTCAATTAAGCAAAAGAGGAATTTTTGAAAACAAATACACTAAAATGTAAATGTCCAGTCCTACTAAAATTCTGCACTAATGTCCAGTACTGACCCATTAGATAAGTAAAATTCAGACTTACAGTAATGCACATGAGAAAAAAAACATCCTTGTTTTACCTACTGTGCTTTGACCTCCCATCAGACAAAAAAATGAACGAATTTGATCCATCCCAATGCTCTAATGAGGATTAGCAATATTGATTTAATTTCTGAAAGATGAATAACTAAACTTTCATTAAAGTCTTCCAGTGATAGAGTATCCAGTCTTCCCACTCTATGTGTTCCCATGCTCAACTACTTTTATTGTTAGAAAACATTTCTAATTACTTTAATCTTTCCTGAGTCAATTAACTGCCCTGCTTCTTGTCCCATTCATTGCGAATACAGAGAATGGTATTGTTACCCTTTTGCAACAGGAGTTGCTTAGGGGTTGTTAAACTTTCTTGCCACCAACATCCTCCTCTGCCTTTTTATTTTAGGCCTGATGGCATCCATTCTTCCAATCTTACGTCCTCATGGCTTCTTCAACCTCTGATCATAGTGTGCATCCAGCAGGCTGTGTTTCTGTTTGTAGATCATGAGCAAGATGTCTTTTGAAAAGAACCTAACATTGTTGATTCAGGCATAGTCTGTGATACTCTATAATCTTGATTAAGTTCTGTGAAGAACATGCTTCCTAATGTTTCCTATACTGAATGTATATAATTGATTTTTGCTGCAGTATTTTGTCCCTGTCTCTTGAGCTTGCCATCATTCCTTGACTAGGATGAGTTATATCCTAAGTTTCCAGTCTATTTCTCCAGATTTTTATTTTTACTGTTATCTTCCAACACATTTGGGGTCCCTCCTAGCACTGTGTCATATGCAAAACTAATGAACATTCTGACTATTCCACCATCTGTTTTACTAATGAAAACCTTGAACAGAAACAGATCTAAAGCAAACCCCCCACAGAACCCTGAGCATAATTAGACTTTATTAACTTCTCTATAGTGTGGTTATCTGATCAGTTTTCTGCCCACAGAACAAAGGCCATGTTTTTCCTAGCTTGGATATGAGATTATCAACTGAGACTGCATCAAAAACTTTACCTGAGTAAAGGTACGTGAGTTCTCCTCAATCCATGAGGAGTTACCTGGTCACTGAAAGAGTGAGTTTCATTTACTTTGATTTGTTCTTGGCAAATCTATGTTGGTTTCTGTTCCTGACCTGTTGTTTTCTAGGCACTGCAGACTGTTCCAGATCTATTCTGTGAATTGAAGATAAACTGATTGATCTAATCCCCCTCTTCCTTTCCTTCCTTTCACCCTTCCAATGAATAGGCACTAACTTTCCCCTTCTTAGTAGAAATCACAATAGATGCACTTTAATCTCTTCACAGGCAAATAAAGGTGCATTTAGCAGTAAAACTAGGTGTCTATCACACTAGTATTTAAATTGTGATAACTTGAAAGCATTTGATTTCCATTGGTTAAGGATGATTTACAATTTCATCATTTTGTCTCAGTTGCATCTTGAAAATACTAATAGAAATAAAATCTTTAAAGATATCTGGAAAGATTTGGAGACCACTGCTTGTGGCCCTTCTAGAGTAGAGATTTTGCTTATGGTATTGGATTAAAGTAAGTGTCTTAAAGATGCCTTAATCAGGGAGATTTTACAAAAATATGGTATGGGTGTTAAGGGTCTTTTGGTGATGTTCAACAAAGCTTTAAAATCCAGATTTCCAGTTTTCTCTTCACAATAGTAATGGAGGATGAGACCCACACAGCATAATTTTGGCAGCATAACAGTTTGTTGCCAGGACTACAGTAACTATGCAAGCTCTCTTTCTGGGCAATGGAGACTAACACACACCTCCTTCCTAAAAGCGGTACAAAACAGATGAGATGTTCCTTTCCACACTCTCTTTACTCGTAGTAACATGAATAGTGCAGATGTTTTTTCTATCTACTTTAGGGAGTGTCTAAGCTGAACCCAGGACAGGGAGATGTTGAGAAATGCACCAAAAGTGGGTGTCACTTCACTGGAACTGCTGCTGTTACGTCAAGTGTGTGAACCTTCAAACCACGCTGATGTCCCTGCTGGATAAGCCTAAGGTTGAGCAAACAGGCCAGTAAAATGAACAATTTTCTTGCTCCTTATGGTAGCCTGAGTTCAGGCACATTGATAAGTGAATTCTTGCTGCTATATGTTATGTTAGTTCTGTGTATAAGTAAAGAGTTTGTAGTGTGAAGACTATCTGTTGGGGTGGGTGGAATATTTCTATCTTATTCCCTCAGTATTAAAGAAGATGGTATGCTACAGAAAAAGGAAACTTTAAAAAGGTATTTACAAATATCAATTATGCAGATGGAAAACATTAGCTAAGGAAAAGCTCTCTTCACTGTCAGATAGTTCTGTACCTGCCCTTTTGGGAATATTCATAAAGATGGGTAAAAACAAACAAAAATCCATATAATTTGCAAACAGAAAATTACTTTGAAATGATTTGCAGATTTGGTACACAGTTGGATGCTTGTGTATTAGAAGAGAACATTGTTTAATTGGTCTGCAATCTGAATGCAACTAACTCTTTCAGATACTCCTTTAGTTCAGGTATTTGCCAAAGAACAATTTAAGCATTTTCATTTCTTTTTTTTTTTTTTTTATTTTTGATACAAAAATGCTAAATAACCTCAAAGCAATGGGCAGCATTTCATTTTGGGTTACCTGAAACATTTCAGGCAAATGCAAAATAAAAATTAGTTATACTTGTTTGATCTTCTTTGTTTCTTCTCTGTTAAACTAAGAATATTGCTTTGACTTGATTCATCCTGAATTTTTAACCCCTTTATTTTTTATGGCTCAAACATGAACAAAAATTCTATAAATTAATCAATTTCAACTAGTGGCACCAGCTACAGCTGAAGAAAGGATCTTGGATTAGATCCTGTGAGACAGTGCATAAATTAGGGTCAAATCAAAATGGTGTCAGGTCATCATCATATTTCAGACTTCCATGAACACTTGCTGGCTGTTTGCATTCCGTTACCAGATCCAGGATTTTTAAGATTTAAGTCACTTAATCAAAATTAATGATAAAGTAACTTTCTCCAGCAGAATCCCCTTTCTCTTGAGAGGAGAAATTGCCTGTTCACATGACAAGTAGCAGCACTAAATTAAATGAGAATCGATTTTTTTTTGCCAGGAATCAGCTGGATGCATCCCAAATCCTTACAAACACACCCTGATACTGAGAATCACCCATGCATTAAATAAGTTCATTAAAACAAGTCCAGCAATGTCTGCATTATCAGCTAACTTTGCAGGTCTGTGTTGTTCAAGGCTGCAGTAAGCTGTCTCTAAACAATTCTGTTCCTAAATTATTGATGTAAATGTATACTTGTAAGTATATATACATATATACACATACACGCTTGACATTTAAGCTGCATTGCTTTGAACCAAATCAGCTGACAGGCCTTCTTAATGCTAACAGCAGTACTAAGATGGCACTGCTTAACTGATTCATGCCCGGTGAAGGTGGCTCCTGTCAGTGCTGCAAAGCATTTTCAGCCTTAATAAGGTGAAATAGCTACTAAGAGGAAAAGAACTTCTGTGTTGCATGAGAAGCATATTGGACAAATTCTGGTTTTACTGATGTGAATGTAAATTTACTGTCACTGAATGAGAATTATTCTAGCTTTACATTGGCTTGTGACTGTTAATGCTGCAGCTGATCTCATTGTGATACCGAGTACAGTCTCTAGAAAAGCAAATCTATCAATGCAGTAGTCACCATGAGTAATAAAAAACAGCAAAATCTTTTTCATCCTATCAACAGAAAATTAGGTGCAAGAAAGTCATAATATTTTTTGCTTACAAAGCAGCATAGGAATGTAAGTCATGGTTACTCTGGGTAAAGAGTAGTCATATACTAGATTAATCCCATCACTTTCTGAGGATATTTATTCTTGCTTTGTATAACTTTTATAATATGCTAGACAGATTTTGGACATCAACAGAATAGAACTGCTTTTCTTCTAATCCTGCAGGCCTGAATAATTTTTATATTCACCTTCCAAGTTTCTAATTTTGTTATTTTCAATAACTGAGGGGAATAGAAAGATATAAAATTTTGCTAAGGAAATAAAATATCTAATTTTTAGAATGCTTTTATTGTTTCCTTATATTTGGTTCAGAATGAATGGAAAGGGACTTCCCATCCTCAAAGAGATGTGCAATTTCCAGAAGCAAAAGGGAAACACCATGTCCTATATATTTTAAGTGCTGATATGACTCTTCCAACATTGTTTCATCCACTGGACTTCATCCAGGGTGATGCTGCAGGTGACTAATTTTATAAATAGCAACAAACTGAGTGACTCTATAATTTACATCAATTGGGCCTTCTTGGCTGGAAATGAAACAGATTGTATTGTGCTACATACAGATTAATGGGGACCTATTATGTCATCCAAGTAATTGATCTCCAAAACAGCAGAAAAAATATCCCACAAGAATGAAATCAGTAGGAAAATGTCTCAGCTGAAGTATATTCTATTTGCAGTCAGAAAAAGAGGGCAGAAGTCTTCTAAGATAAGTCTGATTAATTTAAAAATCTGCAAGGTCTACAACATTTTTTCATTAGTTATTCAATCTTTAATAAAATTCATAGGTCTCTGCCAGCATCCAATCTGAGACACTAGCTATACTGAGCAGTCAGAAGCTTGATAGTAAAGCAGTTATATCAAAGGCTAGAAGCAAAAGTCCACCTTGAGATGGGAAATCCATTAATTTCAAATCCTAATTACTTCCCATTGTTGTGAACAGTTAAAGCAGTTATATCAAAGGCTAGAAGCAAAAGTCCACCTTGAGATGGGAAATCCATTAATTTCAAATCCTAATTACTTCCCATTGTTGTGAACAGTTACTACTGTGATGAAGCAGAGAAAATTACTTGGAGATGAACATTTGCCATAGCTCCAGGGTGACTATATATTTCAGTCCTGGAAAAGAAGAGGTTGGTCACACTAGGAAGATATTCTAAGTTGGTCTCATCAGGGTCCCATCAGAGTCCCATTAAAGGATGGAGGGAGTGTGCTTCATGGAGATGTCAGCCTTTCCTATTCTGCTGACTCCATGAGAATGGCAGTCCAGATAAAATTTTAAGGGGACTTTCTACAAGCAAGATTTGTAGTGAGTTAAGTGTTTGGGAGAGGTAATCTTCAAAAAGTAGAAAAAATAAGAAAAGCTTTGTGGGAAAGAAATCAAAACCAATAACAACAAAAAGCAAAAATAGACAAGCTGAGAGTATCAGTTATTTTTTTTCTTCTTTGTTATTTCTTAGATCTTAATTGTCCCCTTGCTATCACAAGTCAGCATAAAAGTTAAGTTTATTGTGATAGCACAAACAGACAGAATACTATCAGTGCAAAGGCTGAAATAATGTGAAAAAAGATGGTGCCAGATTCCAACTGTTTCTCTTACTGGTGTAAATCCTCTAATCGCCTTATTTTTTTAAGGCATTTTAACACTGTTATGTGTATTGAAACTTTACTGAAAATCTTAGCTAACAAATGGCTAACTTTACTGCTTAACATTGAGTCTTTCATGTTTTGGAGGGTCTGAAACGTTAATGCTTTAATCATGCCAACTTCAGCTGAACCCCGGAAGAAAATGAGAGTCACAGAGAAGTGGTTAAGAGAAGCTGTGCATGTTCTGAGATAATGCCTCTTGCTCTTTCTGTGACAGCTGAGTTCATCTGCTGAAAAGAAGACAATAGTTTATGACTTTAGACTTTCACTGAAGAAATATTCATAGCTGGTGTTTCACACTGAGTGAATGGGGAAGTACATGACTTAAATTTTCCAAGAAATTCACTTGCACAAGCTTCAAGGAGAAGAGGGAAGTAGTGAATAGCTAGGTATATGCTCTAGAGGAAACACCATATCTGCTTGGCCAGCACAACATTTGGAAGGATCACGTGTCCTAATATAAAACAGGCTGCACTTTAGAAAAATTTAAAAAGAATTTAGTGGAAAACAAACAAACAAACAATAAAATCTTTGTGTGCTAGAGAGGGAATAGCTCATAGACTTAGATTAGCTCTGCAAACCCTGTAAGCCCAGAAATTGGTTCTAATGGTTTACAAGACTTTGAATTTCAGGAGCTCCATCAGTCCTGAGTACTAAAATCAATTCAACAAGTCCATATCCTTTTAACAAACAGGTTGCAGCTCTGATAAAACTGCTAACACTGTATGGTCTTCACATAACCTCAGTAACATGCCAGTTATCGTAGCATGTATTTCCTCTGACAAAATACATATTTGTCCACTCTTTCAGTTTGTTCTCACTAGACGTGGTTCAAAGTGCTGTGAATGGCACAGAGATCATTTGTCTTTGGAACACAAGTATGAATTCACCTTAAGTAAGTAATCAGTGATTATAAAGTATTTTAATTGCTGATTTAATAATGAACTGTGAATTCTTTTGAGATAGTAAAACTTTGGAAGACCAGACTCCCACATTATATTGATTAGGAAAAAAAATTGTCACATAACTATTATGAAATGTAAAATGTGATGTACATTCTACATTTGAACTACTATATCATCAAAATTTAGAGAGAGATTGTATCTGTCATCTCAGAAAATATGCCTTTCCCTGTGACTTCTTTGCTTTGTGGACTGGTTGTCACCTTCAAAAAAAAAAAAAAAAAAAAGTATCTCACTTTGGACAAAAACTGCCACTACTACACTTTTTAAATTTACCATCATGATCATAGAATCACTGAATCACAGAATGTCTTGGGCTGGAAAGGACCTTAAGATCATCTAGTTCTAAACCCCCTGCAATGGGCAGGGACACCTCCCACTAGGCCATGTCACTCAAGACTCCACCCAACTTGGCCTTGAACACTGTGTTATAATATTTATTAACAACTTTAGTATAATTATTTGATGTATTTTCTAGCACCAGATGAGCCAAAATTTTCAAATTACAAAGACAAATATCATTCTAAATGTTGGTTAATAGACATGTATTTACATCATTGCAGAATGCTTATTCTTCTTGTTCTTCCATAGTTAGTAACGGCTTTAGTCTATTGTTGCAATGCTGTAAATATAGATTTAAAAATATATGCTGCTGCAATTTAATATTTAGTATTCTTTTTAGGAAGATTTCTTGCATTTTTTTTAAATTGACACTAGACAACCTAAGGTATAAAATGACACAGCTATGGCAGCAAGCATTTAGTCACAGTGTGTTTGTCAGATTTATGCCATATCTATGTTATTTTATTTCATTGTTGAACTTCCACAAAGTTTCAGATTATCAAGTCAATTTTGCAGGCATGCTAGAGTATGAGACCAGTTGACACTTTAATTTCTGAAATATTGATAAATATGGATGAAACAGAGAAGGATTAAAGCCAAATTCAAGCAGATATGTTCAGAATGAACATTGATTGCTAGGGAATGGCATGTTAGATGGAGTTCTATTCAGTCTGCAAAGGCACATCTGGCATACATAGAGCAGGAGAAACAGCCCCAAATCTACATTGTCATTTAGTCCCTGAAAACATATCAGTGGGCAAACAAACTGAGACTGTGTCAGTGTCTTCCTTTCTAATTCAGATATTTTAAAGATCCCTAAGGGCCAAGAAAGGATATAACTTCTGCAACAACTTGCAGGTCTGACACAACAGCAAATGATATGTCATTCTAGTGATGGCTCCAGCTGATGATTCCCAAAAATGTTAGAAAAACATTGTTTTACTGAAATACATGTATATGATAAAGGAGAACAATATCTAATTTTCAGTGAGTTTTGATGTATTGCTTTCATTCTGATCATCATGTTCTTTTTAGCAAAAGCAAAACCAACAAAATGCACTGCAACTGCAGGACTGGTGGATGCATGAGACTGAAGAAATTGTAACTGAATTGTAAACCAGGGGCATAGCTGTGCTTTCAAACAGGTGGAGAGGGTGATATGGTCGTGTTTCCCTTGTTACAGTTTCCAGGTACGTCATCCCTACTTGAGCTTGTCTATCCCCAGCAATGTTCTATGCAAATGTTATCATCGAAGGATGCAGCGCTCAGAGTTGTAACATGGAGAAAAAAGGACAGTCTTCACGGTCACTTAAATGCTCATTCACTGATTACCTCGACAAATAAAATTACTACACCACCTTGCATGCCCCAGCTGGGCTGGATAGCTCTGTTTTGTGCAGTGCTCTAGAGCCAAAAGCACTCTCCAGAGTCAGAACAAGAGTCTGGTACCTCCAGACTCCCAAGAGTCTAAAATGTCGAAGAAATTTGTTCTAATCAACAAGACACACTGAATACATGTAAATGATTATAAGAATGAGACTTCTAATGTACCTCATTGCAAATCAACATGTCCAGATGTAGTGAAAAGGAAATCACAGTCTTTTGCAGTTACAACCCACAGTGGAATAAATACATAATCTATGTATATATACACACACAGTATAACATAATTCATATACATGGAAAAAAAAGTTCATTCTATTTAGGGGGGAACTAATTTGTATCTCACAGGCATGGACTTTCAATGGGGCAACAGGTACAGAATCACAGAATCATAAAATAGTTAGGGTTGGAAGAGACCTTAAAGACACCTAGTTCCTCCCCCCCTGCCACAGGCAAAAACACCTTCCACTAGACCCTTACCAAACTAGAAAAACCTATCATTTCTGTTCAGGAGAGATGAAGCACAAGACCTGTATAGAACTGTTGCAGCATATTTCCCTTCCTGCAGGCAGCCAAGAAAGACTGGTGCTGAGGCCTCATCCTGCTGCTCTCCATTCTCTTTTGCCTCTTTTGAGGTAATAGATGGAGAACAATTCCTGTTCCACATTTAGCACAGAGCCTGTAATTCTGCCTGTCCTTCACACAGACTTGGCAAAATGATAAAAGCATATAGGACCCCATGTTCTTGTCTTGTTGCTAGAAAGACTCACTCCACAAAGCCATTTCATTTTGCCTATCTACAGTGCTTACATAAGAAAACTATTAAAATGTGCATCAGAATACGGTTTTGCAATGAATTTATGTTATAATAGGCAATATCAAAAGAAGACATCTACATTTGCAGAAGAAAATGGTTTGGATGCTTGTTAATTCTCAGAAAAAAACAAAATCATTTTAGGATGACTGAAAGTTCTGAGGTCATGGCAGAACAAGAAACTGAAAACAGACTTTCTATGTCAGACAAGGAATATAGTCAGTGGCTGTCCTCCCCCCATTATCTTCTTTGAGAAGAATACTATCAGCTTCTAAGACTGCCTTTAGCATGACTAAAACTCAGCACATGGGCACAGAGGGCAACCTGAGCCTCCACTTAGCATTTTCTGCTTCCGCTGATGATTTTTTTCTCTCTTTCTTTTGACAAATGGACAGAACATGAATATGAGTCAGTTCTCTAGCTTTTGAAATACAGAGCAAGTGGCTTGGGTTACCCTCAAGGTGTCAGCACAGATATGAAACAAAGTTCTTCAGTAGTCCATCAATTAGTTGTGGGAAATGATTTATTTTTTTCTTTTTTTGTAGTCTTAATGTGAAGCTTTGGCAGCAAAGGACCAACAGTGTCATCCCCAGAGCAGAACTAGCAAAAAGAGAAAGATTTATTGAGCTTTGCTCAGGATGTCTCTGATGATACAAGTTCATGCTTCATGCGTGCAAACTTCCAGCAAAGAAACGGGGAAAATTGCCTTCTACACAATGGCACCAAAATGCTCATTTGTGATGTAACACTGCTATAGTTGAACTTCCAATTGTTACTTAATATGATAAAATAAGGCTTTGGAAAGTAGAAGTTTGAACTGCAATTATTTTATTATTACTTTTTTAAATCAACATATTAAAAGTAATTTGCCACAAATAAGGATGTGTACATCTACATCAACTGGGTATCCAACTCACATGAGGATCCAAATTCATGTGAGTCTTGGAATCATTATGGGGTTTGCTGGGTTTTATACAGTTTTAATGTGAACATCTTCTACCTCATACAGACAAGTCATAGTGCTGTTAAGAGGATTTTAGTTGTAAAAATCCTTCCTGCCTAAAGCAAACTTAGGCCACCAACATAGCTACTGAAATTCTTTTCGTTACTATTGAGTGTGTATCCATATCACAAAACTGCTGCAGTATTCTACAAAAGCAACAGCCGTCTTTAGGAGGGAAAAATCACCAAAAGCCCCACAGATTTCTGATAACAAGAAAATCTAGAGGTCAGGCTCATGTTTTGTGCAACACAATATATCTAAAAGTTAACGGACCTCACCAGTTTCCCTAGGAGAACTGCAGCCTCACATTTACTGAGTTTCCCATACGTCTCTAAAGTATAAAATGATTAGAAAGTTCCAGTGACCTAGCTAAGTGCAATTCAGTTAATTTTATACGTTTAAGGTAAATCTCTCATTAGAAGTATTTAAATGCCTCTGCTGTCCCAAACTTGTTATTAAAAATTTTAAACTATTCATGGTTTCAGTATTTCTTCTAATAAAATAAACATAAAAACCCAGTAATAGCTTTTCAGAATCTTGCACTGGGGAAAGTGATGAATCTGGGCCCTTACCAATCCAGATTACTCAGTTGAGATTACTTATACTAAAGTCTACTCCTGTTTATCTTCAAAAATGACTCAAGCGAAGCTATCAAGGGCCCTGTAATATATGATCTTACATGGGGAAAGTCCCACATAACAAGGGTTGTGACAATATTTAAGCTGTGTTTGAAAACAAGTTCTTGGCACAGCATTAGACAGATCAATGGTGTCAGGGAGAAACTCTAATCAAAAAAGATTGCTGCTGTCATGCCATTTTCTTATTTGTTGGTCTGAACAGACTGTGACAGTCTACATGCAAGAAAACCACCATTCTTTCAGGGATCCTTGTCATAGTGTCATAGCTCCAATCTTTATTTTAGCCTGTACTTGGAAATTTGCATGGCTCAAGCCACAGAAGTACGGGTCAAGGAAACACACTAAGGAAAGTGAATGAGCTAAGAGGAAGTGCGAAGCTGACAAGCTGGGATCCCTGCACTGTGCTAGTGATGTACAGAGCTTGTCTCCTGCTGATTCAGCCAATGAGGCCAGCCCCATTTTGGGATCTGAATCCCCTAAAATCAATCTCTCCCAGTAAATCAGGCTGGCATCTGAGATAAGCTAAGGCAGGTCTAACAAATTGGCCCCAGCATTCCTTTCTGAAGCCCACTTTCTGTGGGTGGTTGTGTGCAAATTGCAAATGGGAGGAGTAAGTAATAACTTACTTAAAGCTTGGCATTTGTCAAGTGAACTGAAAAACAAAAGTTGAATGAAAAGCATTCTGGACTATTTCTGTGTGTCCTGCCTTCAACAGCAATACCTTGGTATTTCATGGAAAGTATTTCAAACTCTGCTTTGTTTAAGGGACACTGCGTGGTATGTAGGTCAGCCTATCCAGTGATTCTTTTTCTAAGACTTTCTCAGGAGATGACTGAAGGTTTTTTTTCCTTTTCACTTTATATCTAAAAGCATGATGTTCTACAGATTCATATTCTGAAAGATGCAGTGATTCACAAGTAAACGAACAAAAATGAGAGTAAAAAATTGCTCTGTGAGATTCAAATATAAAAGCAAGAGAAAAAGCCAGTTTGTCCTTGTTTTATCAGCACACTGACTACCATAATAAAAAGAAAAGAAATAATACTGTCAGGAGGATAAAGAGACTTTTAGGGGACTTCAGGAAAATTAATTGTATCAATTTAGTAATGTTGAATACCTAATAATGGTGAGCAGCTGAGAGTGACTCAGCATTGCATCAAGTATGCCCATTCTCTCAGGAAGTGTTTCGATTCAACATGAGAACCAGACTGTAACTTCTTTGTGATTGACAATGACTAAGACACATGTAAGATGCTAAGGAATTGAGTCATTCTTTTTGTGTTTCTGAAAGTGATAGCAGAAGAAATAATTCAAGGAAATAACCCAGACAGTTTCTCAAACTGAAGCCAGTAATTTTTAAGACTTCAGGTGGTTTTTGAAGGTCCTATGCCCCTTTTGCTGCCCCTTTTTATTTTCCAGAAGGCAATTAGTTGTTTCTGGCATCTGTCTCCGGAGCTCATCCCACAGACCTGCAAGCTGTTGCTGGCTCTGGTGCCATCAGAAAAGCTTTCTCTGTCTCCATGTTTCTGTGCCTAAGGTGCTGCAATCCCTTGAATGCTGTTGATTCCACAGTTTGTTTGTCTTGATAGCCAATGTCACCTTTGCAAAAAAAGTGTTTGCTCTTTAGCCTACTTTTAAGCCTCTGTTGTAGCCAGCTGCTGCACCCTTCTGTTTACAAGGAATTGCTCTTGTCTGTCAGTGAAAGCCTCAACAGAAAGAATGAAAAGCAATAATATCCTGGTTAGAGAAAAATGGACAGAACCAACGCTATAAGACAGAAACTTCTGCTTACTCTGTGGGCCTAGCCTGCCCCACTGACAGGTAATCCCCCTGGGATTTTGGGGGGGACATTTCCACTTTAATAAACTCAACAATTTTTTTTTTTTACATCACTGTTGAGGAAATATTCAGATGTGCATGGCTGTGGTTCTGCAACCATTTCCAAATGTCATTTAATTCATATTTCTGCAAAGATCACAGCGAGTGATGGAATACACCATTCACCACAGTTTAATCTGAATCAATGGAGCTCTTGTTTATAAAATTTATCTTAATATCAAACATCCTGATAGGAGTTCTGAAAGCTTTATCCTCATATAAATTAGGTTCCAACATCTGAATACACTGCACCATTCATTAAATTAAAAAGAGCATCAAACAGTCATTGAAGTAAATTTAAGTGAAGAAATACATACCCACATACATACATGCATACACAGTTACTGGGTCCAGTGCAGTTTTGTAGCCATATGAAGTGTGGCAATATATCATGGAGAAAAACCAAGCAGTTCAACTCCTGCAAGGATAGTCTAATACTCATAAACAGGAACAATCTGATTTAAACTGACAACACAAGTACCAACGCCAGCACATTCAGGCAGGTTACAACTTAGATGACAGGAAGCCAACATAAAACCACCCAGAATTTAAAACTATTAACACTCTACTTGTGCTCTCTGCATTGAACATTGCAACTCCTTCTAATCCAAACAGCTTTAGTAAGCCCTCACCACTCCTTTAACCCCTAGGAATTAACATGCCCATCTGTTTATGTGGTAGTCTCAAGTAGTACATGCTCACGCTTTAACTTCTGCCTCTAAGTCACTGTCTAAATGTGCATCCATATTATCAGTGGTCACAGGTCCCCTGTTTGCAGAGTCAGGCCTACCCTCTGCGCAAATATAGACTGCAGTGAGTAGAGGTTCAGGAGGCAAAACAACAATTGCTTCTTTGCTGCAAATTGCTCCACTGCAACAAGACCTATCAGGATATATAGAATTCACAAAATATTTCTTTCATGCCCCTCTAACTACTGAGTTTTCATTTTACTGGCTTTTCTCTCTTCTAGGTAAATTGTAAGCTAGTTTTCAATGTGCTGCAAAGAGCAGTCTCTGTTTTTCTGAATCCAAGCTGTTGGATTCATAACAACTATGTCAGATATATAAAATAACAGTAAAGGAAATATTCTAGGATTTCCCCCCCACCCTGATTTCTCTTGCTGCTTAACCACATCTGTTCTGTGTCCTGGATGTTCACGTCATTATTGCCTTTTCAGCATTAACACATAGTCTTTCTAAAAGAGGCTCCCTGGCTGGAATTCCTCTGCTCTCCCATCTTCTGATGTCCTCGGACTGCCAGAGCGCCCAGCAACAGAGATCTAGTTAAAGGGAAGCATAGGTTCCTATAGTCCTAAAATAATCCAGTGAAGAAAAAAAAAAAAAAGCATGGCTGAAGGCCAACAGGGACTATGTAATGTATCTCTAACTGTCAGGGGGTTTTTATGCTTCTGTGGCTGCTCTATCTTATACTTGGAGAAGCTGTCACATGCTGTCAGCACCGGCTGATCTCCAGTTGGTGTTTCTGAGAGCAGCCCTTTAAAGTCATTCCTGATGAACTCAGAGGCAGAGACATTTTCTTTAATGGAG
The DNA here is from genome assembly GCF_033783945.1 of Neopsephotus bourkii. NCBI lineage: Eukaryota > Metazoa > Chordata > Aves > Psittaciformes > Psittacidae > Neopsephotus > Neopsephotus bourkii. The sequence goes on from NW_026901969.1 coordinate 237,541, forward strand.
TTGCATTCTCTGTCATACGTTTCTTTCTGGAGAGGTAAAACAAGTAAAATTTGGTATTCTGAATTCACACCTGCAGCCACACAGACCTGAAAAGGACTCTTGGAACACAAGGAGGTGTAATAATGAAGATGCTCCACTACTGCTGCCCATAAGGTTATTGGCAAACAATTCTGCTCCTCTCCTATGACGAATTGTTAGTCACATCACTGAGCTGCAATGAACTGTATGAGTCATATCTCTGTCAGCACAGCTACTCTCATAACTGAGGTTGGTACCCATTCCTGATGATGCAGCAAGCCACACACCACAGTTGACTTCACATCTATCACCCGCATACCACACTGTTTGTGCTAAGCATGCCCATTTTGGTGTTCCATAGGCGCAGCTCCAAGGTAGCAAGGGTAGCAGGGCACTGCTGTGTACATACACGTGTTTAGAGCAAACATACACAGGCAATAAGCTCTGCATCCATATCTGCAGCTCTTCTATCGCATATTTGGTTTCCTCCAAATTTTCCATCTTCCAAAGCCTCACTCGTTAACAACCAATCTATCTCTTCTGTTTTTCAGAGTGCTGCAAGCAGATGGAATGAATTCATCCCATGAGTCACTCCAGAACTTAAGTGTGCACAGACCTCAAATCCAGTGCAAGCTCAATTTCCCATTACATGTATGGTGATTGGAGATTATTGAGTGACAATTAGGTTTTTGCAGTGTTTGTCCCTCAGCACTGGTTTGTTGGTGTTTTTGTTGGGTTTTTTTGTTTGTTTTTTTTTTTTCTGTAAATTTAATTTATTCCAGGCTCTGAATTGAACTGCACTGTGATTTTCCAGCACTTAGTGTCTTCAGGTATTGAGAACGGGTCTCTCTGGAGCTCTTCACATGGTTCCAAAGATGTCGAAGGTGTCTCCATTGCATCCAGAAACTTCCAATTTCCCCAACATGGGGTCTGCAAATGGTCTGGTGTTTGTAAAGACCGTGTCCTTGCTTTTGATCATGAACAGTGTAACAGTAGCATGAATCTGTTACCCACTTCATTAACTCTTTCTTGAAACGTTTCATTTTATATAAAGGAGTCACTGCCAGCTGATATCTTCAAAGGAACACCAAATTTCTGTTTATTTTCCTTTTTTAACCCTACATAAAAGTTGAGCTGATGTAGTCTGACTTATTCCTTCACCTGTGGGTTTAAATCTTTTACATTAAACTGCTCATCAATTCACTGCCATTTTCCTATGGCAGTCACTTCTCCTAAATTTGTTGTTTCGAGATTCAGTGCAGAAGGATCTGTTAAAATTGAGCCATATTTTGGGCCTATCAGTATACAGTCTTATCAAAAGTTACCTTGATGCATACAGAGATCTCTGCAACAAATCTTTGTTCTCATGTTTTGCAACAGGATGTACTGGCAGGTTATGGTCCCAGTAAGAAACCCTGGAAGGTAACATTTAAAATGCTACTTATTAGAACACACACTCTAAGGAGAGAATGAAATAGACCATCATACATCCCTTTAGATAGTGGGGATGCCAAGTGGTGCAGCACTGAGAGGGATCCGATCCATGTGCAGCAATGCTAGGCAGACCTCATCCAGATAAGAGATCCTGCCATTTCAGCCATTAGAGTTATTAAAGGCTTTTCTTACAAGAAAACATCTCTATTCATCATTGCTACAAGCAAATAGAAATTATGCTCCCATAAGAACATCTCACTACACTGTTAGAGAAAGGTGAGGCTGCCCAGGAGATATAATCGCTGGTACGGACGGGAGCTGCCTGCAGGCTCCTCAATTGCAGTGAGCTGGGGGAGTCTGTTGCAGCCAAAGGCTTTGTGCAACATGGCACAGACAGCTTCATGCAGCATAGTACAGATCTCTGACTGCTTAGGATAACTGCTAAGTGGGTCATTCACTCCTTGGCATACAATGGTGTCCTGGTCAGGATCACTACACCTACCTCTTGCCTCACCTTTCACTCAGGGATTTCAAAAGGGCAAGTACCTTTTTACAGTAAGCCAAGTGTCAGGTTGTATAACAATGAGCCAGAGACAACTGGAATTATGGAAATACACTGATAAAAAGCAATCTAAAAAGACTTTTAGGTGATGATGCTTCTTTCTTCCTTGTGCCCATTTGCAAACATTTGCAGTATCCATAAATCCCACTTTCCACTGCTTGATCATTAAATTGCTTCTCAGAATAAAAAAAAAAAAAAGTGATTTCACATCTTCAAACTGTGGAATATTGGCTAACAAAAAAACAAAAATCAAATAACTTATTAAGACTCTGGGCATAACTTCCTAACTCGGAAAGAACTTTCTTCTCCCTGCATCAAAGACAGTAATGTAATGTAGGGCTTAATGATTAGATTAGACAATCTGTAATATCACATTTCACAAACATGATGCTTTTTCATAGACTCCACATTAATTACAATGCATAAGTAATTTCCTAGGGAACTAGAGAAGATCTCTGCTGTGGTAGTTACAAGCACAAGCAAAACCATTCTCATGGACCTGATTCCTAGTATGATGCTGCAAAGGTCAGCTGGAGAGTTTGTATGACATTTGGGCTAGAGTGAATTGGTACAGGTGTTGAGGTTAGTCAGATAATAAGCACAGAGAGAACACAGTTGTTGGACACACAGAACTGACAGGGAAAAAAACATTTTAGAAATAAATTTTGCCATTTGACACAATATTCATACGCAGTGGGAAACCCATCCATACAAGTGAGAAAATGTTCAGGAAGGGTTTAATCTGAACCATTAAAACCATAAGCAGACTTGAGTCAGCAGCAAATGAATGCCCTGGGTAGTGCAGGAATGAAAACATTCACAGCACCAAACAGCTCCTGAAACATTTTGTTAAGAACAAGGACACCAACAGGAAATGGAGCACGCAGAGTACTTGCAGAAAAGAAGTACTGAAATGGCTCACATGGCCTTGTCCATTCTTACAAAAGATTGTGCAGCATCATGGACTATTTGCAGTGAAAAAAAAATACATCTACATTTCAAGTAGCACTGCACGAGATAGACAGCAGTTAAACAAAAAACTATTCTGTTCCCTGATGGATGAGTCAGTGCAGGTGATGCTGGAAACCTAAAGACAATACATGACTAGGTGACACTCCTGTGACCCACAGAGAAGCACTGCAAGGAACTCAGTCAAGGAGTGAAAGCAGTATTTGCACAACTGACAGAAAGACATTTATGGGAACAAAATAAGAAAAGATGCCAAGGGCCTTCCCAGAGGCAAAGCAACTGCCAAGAAGTGGTGAGAAGAATGAGAAACCACCAAAACATAGTAATGCCTTTTTGATCAGAAATATGAATAATTCATCCTTCTGTACTCCTTCCCTATCTTTTTCAGAGAATGTCCCCAGCTACAGCACATCACACTTCCCTCCTTCACCCACATCCCTCGTCTTTTCTCATACTGACCTCACTTCTTGCATTTTCTCTGACAGAGATCTTTTTATCCTGCCCTCAGTTAATGTACGTGAATCAAGCCCTGATGTACATAGGTTGGAGGCTGTTTTAACAGCAGGCTTGCTGACGGCTCTCCCTAAGCATGGCCCCCACAGAAAGCAGGTGGATTTAGTCTGATTCAAACCCTTTTTTCATCAGCCCATGACCAAAGTACAGAACTGGATAATTTTTTGGATTTAAAACAATTTTATTTTCCCATCCTCCTCAAACTCAAAGCAAATTAAAAAGGAAATAAAAACGGAGACCATTCTTATTCAAACTTTCCAAATAAAATTACACTGGGAGAGAAACCACATCTGGAACAGAGAAAAGTTTCTGAATATTATTAGCCATTAAGAGCAGGATATTAGAATATACACATGATGTAAGCTCAGCATTGTGACCATAATAATCTATTCTGGCACCCAGAACAAGATGGCATCAACCTGTCACAACTTAAATTGCATGTGCACATACATATGAACGTCTCTTATCCTACTCTGTCCAGAGTCTTGATTGCTCAGAGGAATCTACCAGTTTCTGTGTATATAATATATGGATAGGCAAGTACCATGGCAACTTGTCCCTGAGACACACACAGTATGACATATCCCATGTAATTGCCTATGTTAGTGTGTGACCAGCGGTCTCCCCCAGGGTGGGGTGGGCACAGTAAGACAGTCATTGTAGAGAAGCTGGAGAAGCACCTGGCAGAAACCCTCTGCCCCCACCCACATCCTGGCAGCAGCCTCCTCTTCCTTCTGTAATCTGCCTCCTTCCTGCAGGCCTAGGAATAAGGAATATCTTCCGGTGGTATGAGGGCAGCTAGCAAGCCAATGCAGGGAAGAAGGGAGAGGCTGGCAGTATATGTCCGTGTGTGTGCATCTGTACTCTGCTTGGGGTCACTGCTGGTAGGCAGCAGACCATGGAGATCAGAGGGCTTTGCAAGGCAAGATTTATCTTGCCTTTTTGCCATTTTTTGCTACCTTTCCCCTCTTGACCCCGCAAACCATGAATTCCTCAGCCAAAACTGAACTGCAGTCACCTCTGTGGTGAAACACGGATGCTGGACAACAGTGTATAGTAACTACTGAAAAAAACTCAATAGGGTTGCCTAGAAGAACACAATGATGATCTCTGCAACAGAGCTGGTTCTGGTAAGCTGAGAGCACTTTCTTGTGCCTGTATGTTTTTCATTAACCATGATATCATTAGACTTTCATTCATTTTTTTTGGTCTTGTGAGGGGAGGTGTCTCAAAGGAATTTTTCCAACTCCAATTGTTTTCTGTGTTCTCAAAAGAAATGAAACTTTCACATGGTTGCCACCTTTTTTTCCCCCAATACAGAATGAATCAGTAATAGCACTAAATTCAGAAAAAACACCTTTAAGGGATCTGTCAAAGAAACACGTTCAGCACTTGTGTGTTTTGGCTCCCAGGGTAGTTTTGCCCTGACTCACTCATGTTCTGAGAACAAACCAGGGAGTTAAATTTTTTAAGCAATTCCATTCTTCTTATACAAGTAACTCTTAAAGGCTTTAATAACAAGCAGTTATGGATCATTTCCTCCTGAATAACTTGTTTTCTTTATCCCTGATAAACCTATAGGGTTTTTTTTCACTACACCAGCTGATTTTGCCTCCTATTGTAATGAGTCATAGCAAAGCCTTGTCAGCTCAGCAACAGCCTGGGGCACTGTGTGGCTTGTATAGAGTTAGAATGGGATAGTAGAAAGAAAAAGTGAAAACATATTTCTGAAAAATAGGAGCCATTCTTATTCCAATATTCTTACACTTAAGAATAATCTTAAATGTCCCTATCACCAATATGTAAATAAAAGAAACAGAAATTTCAGACTTTCACTGTTAATGGCAGGCATGCATCCAGTCTTTTGAGCAAGCCTTGCCATGCAATTTTTCTCAGTATACAGCTTCCTTTCACATGGTACATGAAGCAGAAATTTAAATCAATAAAATTCTAATAATGATAGACCCATGTGTTCAAAAAACTGGCACTCTAATGCCAGTTGGCTTTCTTGACATCTAATGCCCTAAATTTTAATCTATTCAGTATATGTCTTATAAAAATTATAAGCTGCTCTCACAAAGTTTGATTTCTGCAAATGACAATCATTAGACAAGGGAGTGGTTTATTTGCAAAATAATCACAGTTTTGAAGAAAGAAGACATAACGGATCCATGTATTTCCCCTATGTCATTACTGATCATGTTTAGGATGCCCATGCAAGCAGTGTATTTTTTTCAGTGGTTTTTGGTTTGGTTTTTTTTGGCCATTTTGCTGTTGATGTCAGTGCAGTATTAAAAGAGGGAATGTTGTTAGAAAACGTATTTAAAAATAATTTTCTTATACTTTTTTCAATTAGGTGGCTGGAATTTTATGTGCCTTTCTAAACACAGGAGAAGGCAACAGCAAGAATTTCCAGCTGCACTTTATCTGACTGTCCTCCACAGTTAAGGAGAGTCTTAATTCTTAGGCCTGGATGGAGCAGCTCATGGATCTTAGAGTGCTGCAGATAAAGGGAGGATTGCTAACACAAAACAAGGAGTCACAGTGAAACTGAATCCCTTTCTCTTTGCCATCCCAGACATTTATGATCCTTCTGGCTGCAGTTCCTAGTATGAAATGCTAGAAAGCAACTTACTTGCATTCTTCCCCTCTCCTCTGTCTCTTTAATAAAAGTCTTCCTGAAAGCTGAAAGAGACAAAAGAGAGGCTCGTTTCAGGGATGGGGGTGGAATCTCCAGGGTTAGGGATTTTTTTTGCATGTGAGCATGACAGATGGAAAATGTTTCCGAGGGAAGTCTGCACAAGTGGCGGCCAAGAACTCAATGTGTAAATGCACTTGGCAAACGCTGGAGAAAAAAACACCTCAGCCTCCTGCTTGAGAACTGCCTTATTCCATACCTCTCTGAGCACATGATCTGTCTCTCTATTTTGACAATGTCTTATGGCAAGCCCAGGTCTCACAATTCAATCAGCACAGGGTACACCTGAGCCCCAGGGGCAGCTCACTTCAGACCCCTGGAATTTGTTTGCTAAGACTGACTCTACACTTTCACCAGCCCAGAAGACAAACTGAAATATAATAAAGTCATAATTTCTTGTTCCATTATTCAGTGCTTACAACATGGCAGCAGGATCAGGACCTGGGTATCCATACTCTGTTATTTTCCAAACAGTCTGAAACATTAGTTCCAATGCCTCAGGTTTCCATTTTCATAAAAACCTAACTAAAGACACAGCTATTTTGATGGTTTCTTGATAAGACTAAAATTGCATTCACCACTGTTCAGTCAAACTTCAGCCAGGATAAGTAACTGGTTTTTTCTTTAAAGCCACTTCATCATGTAGGGTCACCAAAAAAATGCATCATGTTATCATTGTCTCACAGGACATTCTGATGTCTGAATTGCTAAAGCATGAGGCTTTTTAATTTTTTTTTCCAGGATAAAAATCACAGAGTAATTAGTAGTTTTCTTCTCATCTCCTAGTTGCCATTACAATGGCCAAGCCATCTTCTTCACTCTTTATTTACTGTCTTCCCTCTTCCTGTTGTTGGTAGATGAAACAGACCATCTCCTCTTCTCTCATGTCCCAGTTACGAAGATATAAAAATGCCAAGATTTCATCTCCAGCTTCCCACTTTTTGTGCCTAGCTTCAGACTTGGAGGTTTTAGGTATACTATCCCTTTTTCCTCCAATTTTACCAGAAGAAAAAAAAATATTCATCTTAAATTCACACTTAAACAGGCAGCACACGTGTATTCTATGGGCAGTCAAGGGCAAAGCTGAAAGCAGCTGTTACCAGTTGTGGTCTCTAAACAGTCACAGGAAAAGTTTTAGAAAAATCCCAAACATCTGGTTTGTCACTATACACTAAGACAACTCTTTCATCTGACTCTACACAGCATGTCTGAAATCCAGTTTTAATTAGGCAGACTTACTGTTCTTCACAAAAGTATCCTTTAAATCTTATCTCTGGGATAGATGTGTGAAAGTGGTTTCAGCTATGCCTCATCTACATTTGATCTCTTATGACTCTTCCACTCAAAATAATTGTATTGGCAGCTAGCAAATCCAATAGAAGATATGCTGAAGAAGTTGGATGGAGCATGAGAAATTATCCTACATCCAATTTCCCATAATAGCTTCAAGGGTAGGCCAAGGACTAATGTCCAAAAATATTACCATATCTTACATAAAGTGCAAGACATCTTGATAGGAGAAGCCCATTTTAGTCATAAAATAGATCAGGAATATACCTATAGAAAAATATTTCCATATGACATGTCTTCAAAAGAAAATAATCATAGAATCATAGAATAGTTAGGGTTGGAAAGGACCTTAAGATCATTTAGTTCCAACCCCCCTCCCATGCGCAGGGACACCTCACACTAAAACCGTATTACCCAAGGTCTCGTCCAGCCTGGTCTTCAACACTGCCAGGGATGAAACATTCACATCCCTGGGCAACCTATTCCAGTGCCTCACCATCCTAACAGGAAAGAATTTACTCCTTATATCCAATCTAAACATCTCCTGTTTAAGTTTGAACCCATTACCCCTTGCCCTATCACTACAGTCCCTAATGAAGAGTCCCTCCCCAGCATCCCTATATGCCCCCTTCAGATACTGGAAGGCTGCTATGAGGTCTCCACACAGCCTTCTCTTCTCCAGGCTGAACAGCCCCAACTTTCTTAGCCTATCTTCATACAGGAGGTGCTCCAGCTCCCTGACCATCCTCATGGCCCTCCTCTGAACTTGTTCCAACAGATCCATGTCCTTTTTATGTTGAGGACACCAGAACTGCACACAATACTCCAAGTGAGGTCTCACGAGAGCAGAGTAAAGGGGCAGGATCACCTCCTTCGACCTGCTGGTCACACTCCTTTTGATGCAGCCCAGGATATGATTGGCTTTCTGGGCTGCAAGCGCACAGGCTCATGTTCATTTTCTCATCAACCAGCACCCCCAAGTCCTTCTCCACAGGGCTGCTCTGAATCTCTTCTCTTCCCAGCCTGTAGCTGTGCCTGGGATTGCTCCGACCCAGGTGTAGGACCTTGCACTTGTCATGGTTAAACTTCGTGAGGTTGGCATCAGCCCACCTCACAAGCGTGTCCAGGTCCCTCTGGATGGCATTCCTTCCCTCCAGCGTATCAACCGAACCACACAGCTTGGTGTCATTGGCAAACTTGCTGAGGGCGCACTCAATCCCACTGTCCATATCAGCGACGAAGATGTCAAACAAGACTGGTCCCAACACCGACCCCTGAGGGACACCACTCGTTACTGGTCTCCAGCTGGACATTAAGCCATTGACCACAGCTCTTTGTGTGCAGCCATCCAGACAGTTCTTTATCCACCGAGTGGTCCATTCATCAAATTGATGTCTCTCCAATTTAGAGACAAGGATGTCGTGTGAGACAGTGTTGAATGCTTTACATAAATCCAGGTAGATGACATCAACTGCTCTACCACTGTCCATCAGTTCTGTAGCCCCATCATAGAAGGCCACCAAATTCGTCAAGCAGGATTTCCCCTTAGTGAAGCCATGCTGGCTGTCACCAAGCACCTTGTTGTGTTTCATGTGCCTTAGCATGCCTTCCAGGAGAATCTGCTCCAAGATTTTGCCAGGCACAGAGGTGAGACTGACTGGTCTGTAATTCCCCGCATGACCCATTTTCCCCCTCTTGAAAATGGTGGTTATATTTCCCTTTTTCCAGTTGTTGGGAACTTCAACTGACTGCTATGATTTCTCAGATATGATGGCCAGTGGCTTAGCAACTTCATTTGCCAGCTCCTTCAGGACCCGCAGATGGATTTCATCAGGACCCATGGACGCATGCACGTTCAGATTTTTAAGATGATCTCAAACTAATTCCTCTCCTACAGTGGGCCCAAGGTCTTCATTCTCACAGTCCCTGCGTCTGCCTTCCAAGACTTGGGTGGTGCAGTCAGAGCCTTTGCCAGTGAAGACCAGGGCAAAGAAGTCATTAAGAACCTCAATCTTCTCCAAATCCAGGGTAGCCAGTTCTCCTGATAGCTTCAAGAGAGGGCCCACATTGTCCCTAGTCTGTCTTTTATTTGCTATGTACCTCTAGAACCACTTCCTATTATCTTTCACGTCCCTAGCCAAGTTTAATTCTAACTGGGCCTTAGCTTTCCTAACCTGGTCCCTAGCTTCCCGGACAGCATCCCTGTACTCTTCCCAGGCCGCCTGTCCTTGCTTCCACTTTCTATAAGCCTCTTTTTTTCATTTGAATTTTCCTCAGCAGCTCCTTATCCATCAAGGAGGTCTCCTGGCCCTGCTGCTGCACTTCCTTCTTGTTGGGATGCAACACTTCTGAACTTGTAGCAGGTGATCCTTGGAGACCAACCAAGAGTCTTGGCCCCCCCTGCCCTCTAGGGTTATATCCCATGGAACCTTACTAAGCAGGTTCCTGAAGAGGCCAAAGTCTGCTCTTTTGAAGTCTAGGGCAGTGAGCTTGCTGTACGCTCTTCTCACTGTCCTAAGGATCTCAAATTCGAACATCTCGTGGTCGCTGCATCCAAGGCTGCCCTGCAGTGCCACATTTCCAACGAGCCCTTCCCTGTTGGTGAGCACGAGGTCAAGCATGGCACCTCTCCTTGTCGGCTTCTCTATTACTTGAAGAAGAAAGTTGTCTTCCACACAATCTACACCCATAATCTACTTAAACTTTCAATATTTTTTTTGAAACCCAAGGTTTATTTCCCTGGCTTGGTAAGAAATCTTAAGGATGGGACATTTGCTGTCAGCGGTTATGTTATATTACATAGAAATCTAAGCATGGCCATTATGGATGCAATCAAAGGTTATGCCTAGCCCCACATCTTGTTCTGACAGTGGTCAACAGCAAATACTGAGGGAAAAGTTTAAGAACACAGGGGACATTGAGGACTGTATCTCAAGAATATTCTCTCAATTTTTACTGTTTTATAACTCAAGGATTTCCTGAATCAGAAGTTGTGTCCTTGTGTTTAACATTATTTTGTGTATTTTTATCCCATGAATGCATACAGTTGCTTCTGAAATCCAGCAGTTGATTTTGGAACCCAAAATTATATCAAAGATCACCTGGGAGGCAGGCAGGTATCAAAACCTTGTCCAAATACATGCAACTAAAAAAATTATCAAAGGAAAAATATATGAACTTCTACAAAATATGTGCATAAACTGAAATTAAAATGCAAAAATGAGTATCTGACACTGGAAAAGAAATTTATACAGGACAGACAATTCTAATTATCAGTATAATAGTTCCTTATCCAACCTTGGATACTACTAGCAGACCATATTCTCCAAAAGAAAGACTCTTTCGCAATGCACAATCATGCAAGAGATGTGTTTTTTATTACCAGGAGAAAAAAGGACTTTAGTTTTACATTTTGTCTGAAAAAACAGCACACATAATTGTACTGAGATAATTATTCATTATGGACTCAGCAATCTGACACCTACTGATTCACCCACATCATTTTATTGTAGTGCCCACATTTTCCTCTGCCAATCTACAAGCTTGATTTCAACTTCATTAAGGTGATGAGAATGTTTAAGATAACTTTAAAGGTGGAAACAGCGGGACTTGCATTTTAATCAAGCTTAAGGTTTAGTCAGAAACATCCCAAAATAATTAAGGGTGGGAAGTACCCATATCCACATCCTTATTCCATGATACTTGGTAAAAACAGGGTTCCAAGGTGCAAGAAGACTTACAGGGTGTTGGTGGTGGTTCTGGAGCTTTATCTGGTTCAGTGTAACTGATTTGCTTGTCCACATCCCCTGTCCTGTTTATTTTGAAAGACATGTCAAGACCAAAGCCCCAGGGGACATGGCTGCAGATCTGGCACTGATCCCTGGAGCAGCCACTGATGCATGAGGGAAGGAAAACAGTGACTGGCCAAGAAATTAGGGTTGTTTTTATTAGCACTTTATTCACCCCAATCCTCCAAGCAGTTCTTCTCATACGGATTTAATTACAAACTCAAAAGCAACTGGGGGAAAGTGTTAGACTTCATTTCTTTAACTCATATCTGGGAAACAACCAGACACCTCAAGAAAGTTATTTATTATTGGTACTAAATGTTAACAGAATTTTGCTCACACCACCAAAACACCAAATGTGTGCAATTTTTAAGTGAACAGTCTATAAGCACATTAGTACACAAAGTTACAGTTCCCTCCTGCAAGCATATTTGGAATTTACTCTCAGCAAATAAAATGTCCATGGAAAACTTATTCTGAAATTAAGTAAGCAAATGGACTGCCAGTCCCATTTTAAATTGGAATTAGTACTACCGTGTTGTATTTGTTTGTACAATTCAGCCAGAAGTTCTCTGGTATCCCTCTCAGCAGAATGAACAGGAAGCAGCAAAACATGGTGTAGTTTTATTTATGCCAGGTTGAAGATGTACTCTAAAAGACATTAGGCCTTGATATATATACATGTGTTATCTCCACTTGTGATCAATGTATAAATTGAAGTAATCTCCATGTAACTGCCTGTGTCAGATATTGCTTTCTATTCACATGCACTTTTGTGCATTTAAAAATGTTGTTATTAACACAGATTGTGTTTTAAATAGCTTTAAATGCAAAACAACTTTTCTAGTTCACATAGATTTCATAAGGTTCCTTTTGCAAATCCTGTAGTAGACATACTTTTTAAAGGCCAGGAATGCTTTTCCTTCCCAGATCGCTGAAAGAAAACAACATTTTGCTAACCCTGGAGAATATAACATTCAAGGAAATCTTCATGTCACTGTTGAAGAGGAAGAAAAAGCAAGATAACCCTGGAATTTAACCATATTACTAGATAAAGGATGCAGTGACTCACAGACCAATACTAGGAAAGAAAAAACATCCCTCTATAGATATGAGTGAGTGCTAAACTTAATTTATTGTTTCTCAGCTACTTCATTCCTAAATACACTTCCTTTTCTCTGAGATAAGAGCTTTGTTTTCCTCTTTTATTCTCTAATGGTAACGTTTGTCAATATACTGTGCCTTTGTGTTTATTCATTATAAGACAAAAATAATGGCATGTGGTAGAACACGACAATATAGCTTAGTGTAACATGTTAGAGGTTAGTTTATTATGGAATACAGACACTCTGCAAAGCAAATGCCCATTTGTTTCTATCCTTATGATTGCAAACGAATTTTTACAGTACAACTTAATTAGCTATTATTCATAAACAACATATTTAGGCATAAACTAAGGTCCAGGCTGCAATAGCCCCCAGGTGTCACTATCAGATTTGACAAGCATACCATCCCACATCCATGGCATGGCTCTAGTCACACAGCTACTCTGCTCTCTTCAGACTCAGGTCCATCCACACATTTGATTTGCACAGAAGTTAAAAGGTGTCATATAAAATAGATTTATAGATTTCATGTATGTTTGGCAAAGTTTGACAACTGAAACTAGTAACTCTGTTAGAATAGGATGGAATTGGAGATAAGGTTGCCCTAGTTAAAGACCTGTTCCTAATTAGGTTCATTCTTCTAAACTGGTCTATGAAATAATGAAAGAATTGTATGCCTGAACAGAACAAAGCAATATGTAAATTTTAAACTTGTTAATATTAATTATCAAGTAAGTTTCCTAAAAAGTCACACCCTTAACAATTCTGTACTTGAATGCCTATCCTAGAAACATGAAAAAGGACACTTCACAGTGATTTCTTCTTTGCTTTTGGTCTACATGTTGTCTACATATTTCGTCTATATCCCAAAGTCATTAAATTTACAAGTGCTTATGAAACCCATATCCATTGCTTAAAACCTTATGAACTTACTTTGAGTCTAAACTATTTTACTGACACATTTTGATCAGTCATGGTGTTAAATGCTGACTTTGCATGAAGCAGGCTCACTTTAGCAATATCTTGTGACAAGATTTGAAACTAAAACTTCCCTATCATCTACTATAAGCATCCAGTTAAACAATTATGTAACAAAACCAATGATTTTTAAAGTAGTTGTTTCTATTATTCCCTAACCAGGAATGAAGCATAAGATTCATCACTGACTTTACATGTCTGTCATATAGACACGTATGTCTGAACAAGTGTCCCTGCACTCCTGTCAATAGATAAAGGCACTTTTAGCATGATTCAGGCCCTATTGTCTAAAATAAATCTTAAGAACTGTGCTCTAGAATGCTTGTTTTTCCCAATGAAAACACAAAATGCTGAGAGGAACCAGCTCATCTGTAGACATTGCACCATATACCTCTAATTGAAATGACATCAATATGAATCTCTTCAAGCAGCCAACACTGAGCCAGAGCAAATTGTGTACTTACTTCCCTTATTTTTATTGTGACCTTATATCTCTGAGACAACACAGTTAGTAAGCTGAGAAGAAACTCAAAACAGCAAAGAATACAGGCCATATATCATTCATATAAGCAAACATATGTTTGTATTTAATGCTGGTGGAAACAGGAACGTTTTGAACTTTGCCGTTGTACATCAGATACTTTACCAGGCTCTGAGTTAATTGTGGAGACTTTTCTTGCCTACAGTAGTAAATATCCATAATTACTCTTGAACCAAGTATTTGGTCTTTCAATGACTTGTTAGCGTAAATGAAAAATTTGAGCTTCTTTGTTGATCTTATTCCATTTATTTGGGTTTCCTGCATTGCAGGTTGCCAGCTTTTATACCAGGATTTGCTAAAGCTGATGTTTTTAACAGCATTCCACTACCTAATGTACCAGCAGGAGAAGCACCAAAAAAATTCAAACCGTCTTGGAAAGTATTTACCCTGACTTTAGATTCAGCCTTTGCAAAACATCCAGTCCTCAAACAAGTGGAGAGAAGGATATAAGATTTAATTACATGTAAAAATCATCCAAAGCTATTAATTCACCCCTTTTCTGGAAATATCGCAGATGAAGTCAGAAAACCATTTCTCCCACAGTTCAGGAAGAGGAAAAAAGACAACAACAAAAAAACCCTCAAGCCCATAAGCAAACGAGTCAATACATGAGGCCTATTTTCCTTGCATAGTAATCTGCACTTTATAAAAATATAGATATGTTTAGTAGCCAGTAGGCATGTCAAATAGTTATCATAAACAGCTCATAAGGCATTTAAGATTCAAAGTATCTGGCTCTGCTTGTTTCATATTAGATTAGTCCAAGCTAATTTTCTATTCATGTTGTGTACAGTTATTTGAGGTGGAAGGTTATCAACTCAGGGCAGGCAAATAAGACTCTCAGCTTCTGTCCCCTTGAAAAGCATGACTAAGTTATGTGCTCTCCCCCCCATGTGTCATTCTTACACCCACCATACAAATATCACACTGAGTGACGTTGGTGAATGTGTAAATGTGAAGTAAGTTTGGGGATATTAAAGTGGCCCCAACCTACTATCCCAGGGAAATCTGTGCGTCTGTGACTAAATGGGTAGTTATCATTTCCTGAGCTCCACACTGGCAGCCAGCCAGCAGAGTGTGTACATTGAAATTAGAATAGATTGGGAGGCAGGACTTTGTTCCAAATTGATCTGGATGACGATAGCAATTCTGAAAGCAGCTCCACATTTTTAAAGGTTCATTGTGTGCTTCTAAAAAGGAGGGGGGAGAAACATTTAGGAAAATAACAGGAAGGAAATCTAAAGCCAGGATATATATTTTTTTATTACTATTATTTTATTCTCTTACAGCATTGTTTTGTTACCATCAACATAAGAACAGGAGCTTGCCAGAATCACATGCAGAAATGCATAAAGCAGGAATGAAGAAAATGCTATTTCTAGTTATGTACTTATTATTTGGTAATTTTTCCTACTGCAAGTGCTTGCACTATGAAGACCAAAAGGTTTTACCAATTGTGTTAGTTCCATCAGGGAAAAAAAATAAATGAATTCCTGTTAATAAGAGTAATACAGTTTTATCATGTGACTGGTTGATAAGTTTTTATCTGTCAGTTCACTATTGAGTTTTACTTATGCTTTCAAATGGTAAGTGAACATACAACCCCACTTTAGCTTATTTTTTCCTTTAACATTCAACATCTACTGCATATAGCAGAATATTTTAGTAAATGTATGTGCTATATTTTTGTTGTTTGAACTCTTCCGTAAAATGATTTGTGAAGTGGCAAGTCAAAAAAAAATAAAGATGTCAGGCATCAACATTAATTTCATTAGCTTACCAGAAGCACTGATAATTTCTTATACTTTGAATGAGTGCCAGAAAGGTAGACCAGGCACACAGTTCACCAGGCATCAGAGTATTCAGGGTATAACTGCTTAAAAACAAGATCTGATACAATGAAAAAAAAACCATGAGATGACATAGTTTTAAATCATTACAGCAGGAACTGACCTTGTGGCACTGTTTTTTCATTCTTTATGACTCAGTACAGAAGATGAGATAAAACTAACTGGAGTAATTCTGTTTTCACCAAGTGCCAGAACTCTGTAGACAGTTCTCAATGTTACCCTCAAACTGCTGTCTTTACATTGCTTGGACAATCGACACGCCAGCTCCACGTCGTAAGACGTATTATGGTAAAAGGATGGCTGCTACTCTGAATGTTCAATACACAGATTTTCACCTCAGATTTGACCACCAACAAGAATACATTTTGTGGTATATCTGAGGCATTCCCCAGGGGGATCTCAAGAACTAGATTTCTATCTATGACTAGCTTATTTGAACATATGCTCAAAGCAATATACTCAGCTCACTTAGTGACATCTTTGGCCATCATTTGACATGACCCATGTTGAGTTATATCTTCATTCAAACATAGTAATTCCTGTAGGCCTAGGTTCGTTTTAAAGTACATGTTAAGTATTTTTAATGTATAGTCTTCAGCCACGCAATTTCCATGCTATCAGAGAAAAACAAAAGTTGAGGAAAGCTCTGCTCTCTTTACAACAACAAAACTCATGTTCTGTGCCAGAGTAAGCAGCCATTTTCACAGCCCTTTGCTATTGTCAGTGAGCACTGAAATAATCGAGTGCTTCACTTCCTTCTCCTTCCCAGCAAACAGAGCAGGGCTTTCATGTTTAAAGCCATGCAAGGCATTCTTTAAACCCTTGGAACAATAATGTCAGGACCTAAGCAGTTCAAAGTAAATAGCTTCCTCAAAACTGGAATTCTCTTTATCATGGGCAGCAGCTGTGTCTCAGTGGAGTGCAGCATCCCATCCTCCTTGCAGCACACAAATGTTCATTGCCTTTCATCTGGCTCCCCTTGCAGCTGCTCAGCAGCAGATCTAGGAGCTCCATAAGGATGTGATACATCTCTGAGCTGTATTAGTGCCTGGCCTCACTTGTCCCAGTTTCCAGAAATGATCTGGTTAGTCTGAAATCTACAGTGCAGCAGAGCACAATACTCCCTTTCTCTGTCCTTCATGTGTCCATGCTAAGCCATAAATCTCAATGGAGCTCTGACTCAGCTGAGATCCTCGGAAGAGGAATTTCTTATGGTCCAGAGAGAAACATCAAATGGTGTTGAGGAAACATCACAGCCTTTTCTGTGAGCGGGTGGGTTTGTACACCAAAAAAAACCCTCAAGAGAGCAGTGCACTGCCAGTGTACTAAACAGATGCTTCACACAGATTCCCGTGCAGTCAAGGAAGGCAGAATCAAACTCCCTGTCATCTGATGTGCCCTAAAGCTTTGCAGCATTATAGTCAGGATATTTTAAAATAAAGATTTGCAGGTAGGGAACTAACTACACGTTATTGACTGCCAGCTAGGCCGTTACAACACTCACTCCTCACAGATACACAGTTTGCTGCATACTGCAAATGGAGTCCCTTTTCTTCTGTTCCATGACCTCAGGCTATACTGGCTTATTGCATAACACTATGGAAAGAGAAGGGGAGAGGAAAAAAGGCTTTGGATATCTTCTCTCATAAGACTGAGTTCTCCTTACAGCCAAATAGCTAAATAACATATGCACATCTTCAGTATTCCATCCCATCTTTTTTTACGATGTTGTCTGTAGGACCCTCATCAGCATGAATGATGCCAAAACATTCACTGCACTTCAGAAGGACTTGGTGGGCACCACATCAGATTCCCAACAGTGAATACTGAGGTACTCGTAGTGACAGGTGTGTACCTCTCTCCCTTGTTTGTGAATAAGACAGCACTGTCTACATTTTAGGCTCCATAAGTTAACCATTTACTGCTGACAAAGGGAATATGCAGAAGACATAGTACAACAAATAAGCAGTATACTATTGTTAAGTTAGAGCTGAACTCCTACTGTCAGTACCTTCAGCCTAGCAGCCTTCTCTAGGGGGGACTGGCCTGGCTTCCTTCTATTCTCACTCAGATAGAGAACATCAAACATAATTTTAGCTTTCTTGAAATCAGCATTTGCACTCCAGTACTTACTACACTTTTACTAAGCACACTTAAGAACCTCTCAGACAATTTTTAGAAGTGATCTCTGAAGTTTTAGAGTGCATGAATTTGTTGCAGACACCAGGAAGAAACCTAGAGGGGAACACTTCCAAAGAATATTTTGTTTGTTGTCTGTTGCTGTCTGGTTGCTGAAAGAAACAAGGATTATATGATGCCAGTGTCTACGCTTTAGTTTCTTTAATAACTTCTGAACCCACTACTGGTTTTCTACAATCCTTGGTGGATAGAAAGTTTCTCAAATTTACTGAATTGTCAGAAAGCAAGTGAAGGATGAGAAACTCAGTGACAGCCTCATTGAGGAAAAAGTTAAAATGAGAGCTCAGACTTCGTCATCACAGATACTACCTATGAGCTCAACTTTAACATGCAAATCCATAGAAAATCAGGTTTGAGTACTACTGCTGCTCACCAACTTAACCTCAAAGATATAAGAAAAATCTATTTTTATGTACAAAATAACATCTGTAGAAAGTGAGGATTAGCTCACATAGCTCTGCACAGGCTTTTTGTGTTCATCTGAATTAACTGAACAGCAGAATACAAACAGTGCTGTGTTATGTGGTGTCTATATGACTTAGGCATTCCTTAAGAAAATTTCAAGCAACACTAAAATCACTTTAGTAACATATCAGGTAGGTGATTTCTGACTACCTATACGTATCTTAAGTTGCTGTTCCACACTTTCGTCAACAAAGTATACACCCAGTGGAAGAGCTGGAGTAAAATGCAAAATGAAAGATACAAAATAAAAGATGGCAACTAATTAAACTTACCAAAAAATGCCCTAGCAAATAATACCTTAAATGAATATGGCCTTTTTTTTTCTGTACTCAAACTGCCCCTGGGCACACTGAAGTTTTCATTAAGTGTTCAAAATTATTTTAATGATTTTTTTTGAACAATATGTGGCATACAGAGCCTTAGATGTCATGGTTTAGTGCGAGGTGTACCTGCCCATGGCAGGGGGGTTGGAACTAGATGATCTTAAGGTCTTTTCCAACCCTAACTATTATATGATTCTATATGTTACTTTCTTATGGGTATTGAATATTCAAAACTTGAACTGTACTTGTAGTTCTATTGCAAAACTGCACCACATCCTTGTGTACCCTGTTATCCTCCCTTAAGAATGATCTCCTGACAGTTCTCCTGATGGTACCTGCTGAGTGGATATGCATGTATTTCTTTCTTAGAAAAAAATAAGATTATTAGGAATTTTACTAGACCAAATATATTTTTAATTTAAAATTTGGTGATCAAAAGTATCTCTTAAGATTTGCTTGAAAGTAGCTGAGTCTAATAACTTTCATGAATATTGGTGGGAAGCAAATCCCACACAATGTGCAAGCACAATAAAACAGTCAAAACTAGCACTTTGATAATATATGAATATTTATGGACTTATTCACAGTAACTATATCACATGACATGTCTAAACAGGTTGTTAAAACTTCTTCTATAAAGGTTTAATATGGGGAAACATAATTTATTCGGTCCTTTGCTCATTTTATTCCATCCTAGAATGTTTTGATAGCTCTTTTTCTCACTCCCTCCATAGCTTGTGCATTGTCCTTGCTGATGGCTTCCTTCAGGTACTAACCCAAGTATCCTTTGATGCAAGGTTACACAAAGGCAGGAGACACAAAATCTGAACTGTTGTGTGAAGATGCATTTTAGGTTTTCATTATGAAGTTTCCGCCCTTTGAAGTTTCAAGGAAACTGCAATTTCCTTTCCCCTGCTGTAAAAGATATATTCATTCACAGTTAGATACATCTCCTAGAACAATTCATTTCCCAGGCCTCAGCAATACTTAGGTGCAGTTCAAACAGAGCCTTTAGTCTACACAAAGTTCCTCAAAAAAACCTTTATACTTCCATCCAGGTGATGATGAAATCAGCAAAGAAAGCAGTTTTAAAATCATTCACTTACAATAGTGTGCATCAAATAAACTCTTGTTTGCCATTCAGTGTCAGATTGTACTCCACAACAGTAGTGACTCTCTTGGGAGCTAGCCATTTATCATGTTAAATGCAAGGACTTTCGAGGCCAATAGGCTTCAGTAGCTCTATATAAAAAGTGGTTGTATTTTTATGCCTTTGCTAAGTTTTGTGGCTAAGTGGCTCACCTCATAAGCACTATGCTATGTAAGCCATACACAGAGTGAGTATTTATGCAAAGCATCCCACTGAGTTTAGTGAGGCTATTCCTGTACCATCTAGAAAATGCAAATGTGGTTCATACAGTGTAGTCCTCGGCATGTGTCTGAGATTGCACAGAGCTCAAAGAGTGATGGCCCTGCAATCTGCTGGCTGAAGCTTGCGGGGGAGACAAGCAGAGAGCAGTAAATTAGAACTGCAACACAGAGCTGTGCCATCATCACTTACAAGTACTTATAAATTGTTTATCCTCCCCCTTCATGCTGTAGCTATAGGCTTTCGTGTTCCTACATCTGCTAAATATGACTGCTCTGCTTACTTACCTGTCTCCCAGAAAGGGAGCAAGGCTCACTTACAGCTTACATCACTCACTAAGGGGTAAAGCACCAGCTCTGTGCTGAGCATTGTCATCTGTTTCAATTTTGATTGCTTTCCTTTTGTCTGTATTTGATCAGAGTAAACGCAAACATGGAGAGGAAAAGCTAACATGACAAGGCTGATTTTTTTCCTTCTCTGTGGATGTGAGTCTAACAAAAAAGAGTGCAGGAGAGAAATAAGCTGGTATTAAATGGCTTGGGTTTCACTCAGACGCCCCCTTTGGTTCTCCATCATAGTCTCCTCCTTTAGTTTGCCACAAGCCACCCTTTCCCAGAAGCAGCTACACAGAGCAAGAGCAAATGAGCAGTCTTGTCATTCACTAGTAAACCAGTCAGCTGAAATGTTCAAGTTTGCACAAAAATGTGATTTTGGTCCATTTTCAGACAATCTGGCTTAGTCACTGTCACTGCATTAACTGTCAGTAAATGCTACCCAGGGCCACTGCAGTGTCCTCGCATCCATGTGGAGGTCTGAGCACAGACCATCTATGGATTGGCACATCTATGGATTGGCACAATCCTACTACCTTGTTAAGAATAAATGGGAATAAAAGAAAACGAATACTTGTTCTTACAGACTCCTTTTCATCTAATGAGCACACCATGCTTTGCTGTTAAATGTTATTCTTAGTGTCCCCATGGTAATTCGATCATCTAAGATGCAGAAGGGATTGGCTTAGTCAGTCCTGCTAAAGGGCTCATGGCAGAACTGGGATCTACATATCTTTACTCCCAGCCCTCTGCATTGACCGCTAGATGATATCCATGACTAGATTTTTTGAGGTTATATAAAAGCATGCTCAGACAAGCACCCGTTTCCAGGCAATATCATGGAGATATCTCCTTTCTTTAAAATTGACTGCGATTGAAATGCTACAATAAGCTCCATTTAATATATTGCCAAGCTGACATATAGCTTCAAATTCAAGCTCTGAAGTCTCATCTTTTTAAGAGCAGAAACTCTTCAGTCACCGAGAAAGACCTGAAAAGTTACTGTAGTCTCAGAGGGAGTATTAACCTCTGGTGGTGATCTATCTTAATTCACCAGAGAACAAGGGTCAACATAGTCTGACAAGAAGCATGAGGAATTAGCAGAAGGAAAAAGCCTTCTAATGGCCCAGGGTATAAACATGATTATAAGGGAAATTTAAAATTTTGCCCAGCAAATTCCAAGTAAACCAGCCAAGCTGCATTAGGATTTTAATGACATTTTCTTTTACTACCAAGGACACTGTGCCAGAAGCCCTCAGGCCTGCCTGCAGTCATATTACTATACTTGCAAAGCATACTGACCCCAAAGACGGTGCAGTCTATTTCTGTCACAGATTAAGTGACCTCTGGACTTCTTGTGTCTAGCTGTGGAGAAAGCTGCAGGTGGAGGAATGTTCATCCCTCAGTTAAGCTAAACCTTTGTTTGCTGTGTTCACATGAATAACTTATAGGGCCTTGGCATCATGAACAGCAGCGCTGACACAGTTGACATGACAGCACTATAGGCTGAATCCCGATCTGCCCTCCGAGGAGAAGATGGGATGTTTGCTCGTTTCACGTTTCACCAAGTCGGGCTGCTCAACTATTTATAAGATGAATAGAAGTTTCCACTACTTCAGCTGACACACCTGCCTTTACCTAGCAACTGCTCACAGGGAGCCAGATGAGACAGAGGAGGCTTTGAGAGGTGCAGCACGGCAGGCAGGCTGCTGCCACCACCTCTGCCAGCCCTCTCCCTGCTGGCTGTGTCCTCTTGGCTGCCCCTCAGCTAGAGCTATTTATACCCAGCGTGGCTCAGGAGAAGAAGGGCCTCCTTGCATCACCTTCCCCAGGTGATGAGTGGCACGAGAGCAGCATGGAGGTCTGTATTCACCTCAGGTGGCACGGGGCATGGTAGGGGTACTCTCCCCTGCCTGGTATGGGGCGGCCAGCACAGTAGCATGAAGTGATCTGCCCAGTGGCATGGTGCTACCACCCGTCCAGCTGCAGCATAGCCCCATGTGCTCCCCCCGCCAGGTGGCCACTTCGGGGTGCCTGGTGGTCCTTGAGAGTGCAAGGAGCTCATCCAACCAGGCACAGACCATTGTCACACAGCTCCAGAGCCAAGGGAGGGAGAGGAGCAACACCCAACTCAAAGCACTTGACCAGAACTCAGTTTCCTGCTGAATTGTGACTTGTCTTGCACGTAGTGCCCGAGGTCACAGATTTCACGTCTCATGTATCTGTAGGGTCTCTCAGGCAACCTGCTGCCACCAGGCTCCCAGCAGCAGAAAGGACATAACCATGGCATAACCATGTGCAGCATGTCATCACAAGCTGATCTTCCAAAGCTTTGTAAGGGAGAAAAGACACTTTAATTGTGATTAATATATAGATGAGCTACTACAATTGTGGAAGACCATGTGAAAAATGACTCTGACTTTCATGCCATAACTGTGGATAGGGCTTGACTAAAGTCCGCAGTAACAGGTCCAGAGCCAAAGGCTCCAGAAGACCTGCTTTTAGAGAAATACTGAATCCAGTCTTAGTCAGGAATAAAGTCCCACAGTCCTTGTGGCTTCAGACACACAAAAACTGAGAACATCCCTATGCATGATGCTGCAGCCCAATTTAAGGCAGAAATTGACAAGGATATTTAACTGACAAAGAGGAGGTGGCAACAAGCGGGACACGTGCTAGCACAGATTCATCATATGTGCTGTTGCCAGGCTAAGCAAAAAAAAAAAAATAAAAATGAAAAGAAAAAAAAAATCCCAAATTAGACGTGGTTACAGTTACTATGTGTCCCTTCCATGCCTGTTCTCAGCAGGATGGGCATGGGGATACAGACCACAGCAGTGCCCTCTGCCAGCAGCACAGACTGGGGCACCTGGGGAGCCAGGGCTTCCCCTCAACAGGGAAAGGGGCTCTTGAAGGGGCTGTTTTCTTTCTCTGCTACCTTAAATGTTTACCTACCAGTGTCTGATGCTTTTGGAAAGGGAAGATTTTAACTAAATGTGAGGTACTCCTGTTGTTTGCAGTATCATACCCATGCGGCAGCTTTACAGAAAGGATATTTGACTACATGGTTTCAATGCTGAGGATGAAAAGAGCGTAATTACTGCAGTATTGTGAATTATATATGTGAATGAAAGAGTTTACCAAACAGCAGCCAGGAAAGAAGACAAAGTAGGGTAGATTTTATGGTTAAAATTAGATTGACCTGAGTTCAGATTATAAATGTTGGAAAAAAAGTAAATGTGATTTGGAAAGGGAAAGGAAAAGGTGCTTTCAGGAGACATAGTTCAGTTTCAAAATATCTCATGCTATTCACAAAGAAGCAGCCTGTGCCCAAATATTCAGCATCTTTCCTCCCCTGTGCTTGACACACGCTCTTAAACGTAGAGATGTGAGATCAGATGTGAGGGAGGGCAGGGGAGAAGGTTCCCAGCAGCAGGCAAAGCTGAATCAACAGAGTCATCCTTTTGTATTTCAGTAAACTCAGCCAGGGACTGATGGTAATCTGCAGGCTGTACCTTCCATTCAGCTCTTCTCCCTCCCTTCCCTTCTCCATTCCTCCTCCCCAGCTCAAGCACTGCTGTTCAGCTTGGTAGCGAGCAGTTCAAGCTGTTAAATCCGTTTGAAAGAGCTCTCTTAAAAACTGAAAATCATCCTGACATCATCCACCTTGCTTTAACACCCACCCACTTAGGAAATCTGAAAGCTATGTATCTCCTCAGAGGCTGCTAATGCTATTAATTCTCCTATCTTAACAGTCAATCCAAAATATGAAAGCAGGTTTTCTGCAGATTCCTGGGCTATAGCACATTCCACTGCATTTCCTATATACATTTTAATGCCTGTTTCTCATGGTTAAAAATAAAAAAGCCTGATTCAACACTCTCTTTTTTCATATTTACATGACTGAAACACCATTGATTTTTACCTGCATATCACAAGCCTTCACCCCCTAAACCTTGATTCTTTCTCTGTTTCTTGCCAGGCAAAATTTCCCTCTCTAACCACAGCCAGACCATTCCCCAAACTAAAGCTAGGTCATTTAAAGATATCATGGGTCTCTGTAGCTTGCAATTTAGACATACTTATATGAGGGGCACAACCCCTCTTAAATGTACAATAGTTGCGATGGGTCTCACACACAAATGCCTACCTAAGCACTGTTACTAATATATTTATCAAATTAATGTAACTGCTGAATGATCAGATCTTTAATTGCCCACCAGATTTTAAGTCCTTACTGCACTAGGAAAATAGTCTTAATGTGCCAGGTTTACCTTCCCCCCCAAATATCATCAGCTGGTAATGGAGCAATACCTGTCCTGCTCTTAGATATTTCCTTCCACAAGGGTCTGTTGTCTCAAGGGGATACAGAAAAGCATGTACTGCCAATGACTTGCTCTGGAACCCTGTTTTCAAAGGGGGCTTTTAAGAAAGCAAACCAAAGGAACATTCATTTTCTGTGAAAGCAAAGGAACATCCAGTTTCTGTGAAAGCAATTTCAGCCATCCTAGATTCCATACAAGAGCCTTGGATAAGTTTAGTCCCCTGTGCAGGGGAATGTGGGTCCAAAAGGAGGATTCAGGCAGAGAGCAGGAAAAGTCTGCCTTGTTGGCAACACTCGGCTCCTCAGGTGTGATAGGGACAGTGAAAGCAGACTTTGCTTTAGCACAAAATAACTCAAAATGCTGGAGTTATAAATAAGGCAGGCAAGCCTTGGCACTGCTTTGAAAAGGCCTCAAAACAGCCTTAACAGCCCACTTGAGCCTGTACATCTTCCCTGTCCTTGATTCAAAGCAGAGAATCTTCTCTGATAACCAAAGCATAGGGCCAATACTCTAATGCAGATACAATGTAGTGTGCAGTCAAGATCACCAACACATTTGTTGTAGAAAGAGATGAAAATATTGCAAGGATTTGATTGAGACACCTTTAGCAGCCCTTACATTATAAATATCCCAAGTCCTAGAAAAACAACATATTTGACAATAAGGGAGAAGAGATTGCATCAGGAGCCATGTCTGCTGCGTGTGACATGGCCAATGACAGTGTACTGAGGTGAGAAAGGGGAGAAGAATTCAATCAGGTGAACTGTTTTTGTGATTGTTCTGATCTGGACAGAGACCTGACAATATTGATCAAAGTTGGTAAAGCATAAAATGCTAATTAAAGCAAGAAAATGACCAGATGAAACACAGTAGCATGGGAATCACTTAATCTTTCCAAAAGGTTTAGTTAATTCAAAAGGTAACTAAGACTCAAACATCCCTTGGGAGCCAACAGTGTAATACTCCATTTCATTCCACACACTATGACTTGAGACAAGATCTAAGGAGGTCACAAGCAGCATAATAGGAAAGATCTATTTTAAACCTCAGCCAATGGTGGAAATAAAACTCATTCTTCTTTGGAGGAATGCTAAAAAGTAGGTTACAGATTTGTTTACAATGAGAGCTTTCTGTTTGTTTTACCTGATTTCCAGTAATGCTGCCTCACTCTGTATTGTGGTAGCACAGACCATTCTTTCCTTCTGTGGTGACTTCATTTATGCAGCAATAATCAATTTAGAGTAGCTTTATGGATAGGTTTGATGTGTTGGATCTTCTACTATACATTAAAAATGAGGAAGCTGCTGCGTATACAGGCATGGGAATTGTACCAGGATGGGGAAGATCAGCATCATGCCATGAAAGTGCAGGGAACCAAAAGGAACATGGGTGGCTGGCAAAGCAACAAGCCCCATTTAATTTCTTCTATCATGCCCAGTATGTTGTAGCACAGCACAAACTGAATTCACATCAGACCCATCACTATAAAGGGGTCTTAGGAATGGTTATAAATGGTCATGTAAGTGAGAGCTACAGCCCATAGTGGTTATAAATGGCCATGTAAATGAGAACTAAAGTCCATATTTTCTGACAGTCAGATGAGAGTCTTTTTTGCCTTTGTACTATTAAGTGTGAGGAGCTCTTTTAAAGTTAATGATGTAGAAGAGGAAAAAAATTAGGCTCAAAACCTCAGCTTATTTTAGCTACAGGTTTCAAAACCGTCCAGAAAATCACTGTGAGCTAAACTACAGCATTTGGAAGATCAGCTGAAGACACACGTGAGTAAGGACAGCCGGATGGAGTAGCTTACTTCATAGTCTGTGTAACATGGGCATGAGATTCGAAAAGCTAGAAGCATGTCTACACTAGTAGTAGGGTGACAGCCAAGCTGGATCTGCAACAGCTGTGGTGGTACCCAGTCCTGAGCCCAGAGGGACCCGACAGCTACAGAAAATGTGGCATCAAGGTAACAGCATGAGAGTGGTATTACCTGGAGGGGGTTACTTACTCCTACTTCCCACCTTCACTTGCCATCTGTGCTTGAATTAGCTGGAAGCAAGATGGTCTTAGGAGGATATTATCTGCCTTCAGACCCAAACTAGTTGCTGCTGACTGCACTGTACAATGTGCACATTAGCCCCAGCCTGTCCTACCTCAGGGATCTCTTTGCTCCATTACAAGGTGTACATACACCCGTATTATCCCTTAGCTTATGCCATCCCTTGAATGCCTATGAATCTACACTCACAAACTCCTTGAGGGTTGAACACTGTGGCCCTGAAAGAATAAATAGTTAGGTCTAAAGATGCTTAAAGAGTTTTCCTGTCAGATGAAATCCCTGCTTTGCTCTCACTTACTGCTAAGTGCTGAGGAGCAATGCCAGGTCTGAAAGGATATACCTTTCAAATGCCATTGTAAGTGTCCTGAAATACTGACAAATCAGAAATCTACACAATTATAAATTAGATATTTGATTACTGACAGAAAAAAAAACCACAAACAACCCAACCCAGCATGCATTCTGGCAAATATCAGTCTGTTGTAAAAAAAAAAATCCTTTCAGGTAAGCTCCTTTCATTCTCCAAGTCCCTTCTTACTTTATTTTGGAATGCCACAGGCTTTCCCTACACCTAGCTGGAACCAGGCTGCTGAACCTGTCCAATGTGCCCATTTTCCTAAATTAAAAGTTCTCTAATCATCATCTTTATCACTGTACTTAATCTCTGCCTACTCCACAAGATCATTCCTCTTTCTATGTGGGATGGAGGCTGGTTTTCCTTTTTTTTTTTTCCTTCAGGGACTGAACAAACAAACCCACTCAAATTATAGGGACTATTATTTCCCTGGATGAAGCCTAACACAACTGTATTCTTTCTTTTCTGGAGAGTACCCAGTAGTCCTCCAGGTTATCCTCTCCTCACCCTAGCATCTTTCACAAATATTTCACCAATCGTTTTACCTCCATGTGTTTACCTGTAAGGCTTGCCAAGGACAAAAGGGTGATAGATACTTGAGTATAAAGGTAGTTTAGTTTTACAAGGGCAAAAATGGAGATGGAAATGAGATCAGCAAAAACACTGCAGCTCTATTTCCCTAATGAAGGAGAACTCTCACATTGAGCTGGGCTTACACACTGTAATCAAGTACTCTTTTCACAATGCTGGGGTTATGGAGAGCCCTGCACAGAGCAAGGTAATTATCAGCTGCCACTGCTCAGAAGGGCTTCATTCTCCTCTTCGTTTTGCTCAGTTGTCAGCTTATAGTAAGGAAGAAAATGAAAACACCCTGTCTTTCAAAAGTGCCTGTACCAGGAAAAAGACCTACTTGGTACATATGCATCGCCTCTAACCCCACCCAAAAAAAAGATGGGGACAGAGGGGAATCAGACTCTGGTCACCTTTGTGAAACATGTTTTTGTAAGGATGAGCTAAGCCTACATCTCAGCTTTCTGAAGGACTGCACTGTGGAAATGGCTTCATAAATAGCACTGAGTAAGTGTTTTCAGAAGGATATTCCTAGTACTGAAAGGCAGGGCATGGTGGACAGCCTAGAAAAGAATAAAACAGATGGCGAGATAACTGAGGCAGAGTGAGATAAAACCATGGACTCTCAGAAGGATCTGGCACTTTTGCTGTTCACCAAGATTTTGTCTTGCTCTTTAGGAAATCTATTTCCACTGATTTTGTTAAGATTCCTTCCCTTCCCTTCCCTTCCCTTCCCTTCCCTTCCCTTCCCTTCCCTTCCCTTCCCTTCCCTTCCCTTCCCTTCCCTTCTTTCTCTTCTTTCTTTCCTTTCTTTCCTTCCCTTCTTTCCATCCCTCTTTCTCTACCTCCCCCCTTTCAACTTATGTTCCCTCCCTCCTTCAGAGAAGGAGCTGAGATTCACAGCCATCCACATAAAAGCTCTGGCTTCCTCATAGGGAATGAATATTAGTGCAGGTGCAGGTGTGTGGTTCTGGTGGCATTTAGGTAGTGATGGTGATACAGAGTTTTCTTTTTCTATCCAAATGTGCAGAAAGGACTCTGTGAAGAGCTTGTTTGGAAACTTCAGTGGGACTGCAGGACCTGAGACAAAGTAATGCTTTGATATTCAATTTTCCAGGCACTGCATGCCATAAAACCTAGCTAGGCAACACATACAAGCAAAATAAAATGTCAGCAAGAAACAAGTCAGAAAATTGCACTGAGCAAATTGTTCTAGAATAACAAGATATATTTGCTCAAAAAAAGCACCAGAAAGCTTGATCAAAAAGAACTTTTATTTAAGAGCATAAACAGATGTGAAAGAAAGAAAATCACTAGGCAAATTGTTCTCAAGATCTGACCTATGGCAAAACAAAGGCCTTGTTCCGAATCACCCCATCATGTAAGGTACACACGAAAGCTCTTGAGCTGAAATGTCTCAAAAAAAGCAGACCATGAAGACATGAGAAAAAAATGAGAAAAAAAACAAAAAAAAAGGATCTTATAGGAGTATGAAGGAGATTTTCATAATCACAGAAAGTCTGAGGTTGGCAGGGATATCTGCTTCAACCCCTCGGCTCAAAGCAAGGTCAATTTCAGCAGGTTGCTCAGGTCTGTGTCTTTAGGTTTTTAAAACATTTAGGGATGGAGACTCCACAACCTGTCTGGCAAACTGGCCCTGTGGTCAACTGCCCTTACAGCAAAATAAGTGTTTTCCTATGTTTAATTATTTTGTGCCCACTGGCTCTTTTCATTCACTGAACACCACTGAGAAGAATCTCACACTGTCCTCCCTCTGATGGAGGGTTCATTTATTGCCCTCCACCAGGCATTTATGCACATTGATAAGATCCCCCTGAGCATTGTCTTCTCCAGGCAGAATAGTCCCAGCTCTCTCAGCTTTCCTTCATACAAAAGATATTCTAATCCTCCAAACATCTTTGTGGCCCTTCACTGGACTCAGTCCAGTATGTCCAAATGTCTCATACTTGGGAGCCCATAAATGGACCCAGTGTTCCAACTATGTCTCACCAGGTCTGAATGAGGTAAGGGGGAGTCAGTGTACCAACTTAAAGGATGAAATCACTGCCAAAACATATGATAATTTGACATAGGGGATAAACTAAAAAATATCTGACAGCAGAGTACATCAAGGAGCCCAAGAGAACTCATGATCTTCGTGCCTGTACTGTAGGAACTTGATAAAAGAGGAACAGCTTCTGAACTTTGTGAATGTGGTTAGCTCAAAAAAAATGGTAAAGGAGCACGAAGTTATTGCAAACTCAAGATTTTTTCTGCTTCTAATCAGGTAAAAGTTATCATTGAGCAACTCTTTTAGGGAAGTTGCAAGCCAAAATGTACATATGTATGCCCTCATAGGAACATATGTGAAAGCACACAGATAATGAAGCTTCTGCATGAGCTTCTCAGTGACCTGGAAAGAATTTTCTCAAGAAACATTTTGCTTGATGAAAGCAGTGCTGTCAGTGCTTACTTCACCTTTGGCAAGGCAGGGCGGCAAGTGAGATTTTCATTTGACTGAACCATGATACACTTAATGGTTAGGGAACTGCTCACACACACACCAGCACAGCTTTTCAAATCCATTCCCGTAAGAAGACACACATAAGCTGTGACCTGAGAGTATTGTAAGATGTTAACAAATACATAATGGGCTCCATGTGGAAATTCAACTACCCTCATTTAAAAAGCATTTGTTAGTCATAGTCCAAATGCTAAGACATACATTTTCATATCTGAAAACTGAGCAAAATATAGGAGGGACTAGAGGAGAACTGAGGTCATTTACCTCAAGCCTCCTTTTTTAAGAGGCTATCTGGAGTTCTGCAATTACACTGGAGTTCTGTATTACATTCTGTATTACCCTATAATACACGTATTCACAGTCCCAACCTTTGCCATATGTTCTGAGGGTATCTGCATGCTCATGACCTCCCATGTACTTTCACAGTAGCTTGATTCTACAGCTATTTCTTAGAAACTTCCTTTCCCTGGCAATTAATGTAGCGCAGTTTTTGCTTTGAAAAAAAAAAAAAAAAAACCACGTTTCAGTGCTATAAAAAAATATGCCTGGAGAATCTAAACCACTTGCCAGGAATGAGAATTTGGTGATGAGTGGAGGAAATGAACAGAGGTCTGTGCACACAGGATGCTGGAGGCTGGAGGAAGGAATCCTGCAGGGAACAGTTTCACCCTACTTTGGTTTGCAAGTCAAATACAGCTCTTGAATCATAATTAAACTCCTGCTGAAAGTCTGACTCTTGGTTTCTGAACTGAGTAGTGAACACAACCAAAAATGAATAATGATGCCTCAACACATTCCTTCTCAAAAGCAGCACCAAGTAGCCAGCAATATTGAAGACCCAAATATTTAAGGTGCTGAAATAAATACCCTCAGATCTTGACCTGTTCCACCTGGGCAGGTAGCAGCAAGGCCATATCACCCTATATTTTCTTTGATCATCTTGGAAGAGTTTATTCTACAGATGTGTATATTCCTCAGGAAAACTACTGATATTCTATTTTTAGAGAAAAAAATATTAGCAGAATTCCAACAATATTAATTTAAATCTGGATGTCTGCCAAATAGCAGTTTGGTAAGCATTCAATCTTTGTTTCAAGTTTCCAAGAAGCCGTTATATATAATTCAACAGTTCTCTCTGATGAGACATGGCAAGAAGAAAAATCAGACTTAGCACTGAGTGGGGAGAAACCCAAACTAAGAAACTTTTCTTGTGGATCTGAGTTGGTGTAAGCGAGCTAAGGAGCTAGCAGCAGCCCAGGAGAATGGCAAAAGGCAGTAAAAAGGTGGGAGGCAAGGAGGCACACTGCCTGGGGGGAGCAGAATACCCAAGAACTGGAAAGAAAATGAAAGGAAAGCAAAAATCATAGTAAGGGAAAAGAGTAGGGAAGGGATGAGGAGACAGAAGATTGAAGGATGGGGTGTACACAAAGCAATGGCAGTGAGACATAGCTATAGAAAGGCAGGGAATTACTGATATGGGTAAAATCAAGAAGAACATAGTATTGATTTTAAAGCTTTAGGGATCAGAAAATAGTAATAATTTTAGCTAAAATATAACTCTTCTAAACCTCTCCTAGATCTCTAAACTGGGTGAAACCCAAAAGGTGAGCACTCTGTTAAATGAATGAAGAATTGCAATAGCAGTGGTACTAAAGGTGAATACCAGTCCTGCCAAATGTAACAAGTGGTTATTAAGAGCAGCTGCGGAATGTTTCTGAAGTGAAAGGTAAATGCAGTTAACTTTTCTTCCTGATGAACCATTAATTCTACCTAATCAAGACCTCAAATAACTTGTTTCTTTCTTCTTATTATTGGATTTCTTCATAACAATTCAGGGATGCATTATTTCCATGAATGTGTAGGTCTTGATGTTGAAGTAATATGGAATCACAGCTTTGTGGGTTGGGAGAAGTGGTATTTTGCTGCAATAATAACACCATTTCTGCATAACAAGCCACTGACCTTTGTTCTTCTCGTCAGCAAATAGACTATCTTTGTAACAAAAGTAAAGCTGAGGGATTTGAAAATGTCAAAATAGCAAGCAACAAAGAGCCCTTGGCCCATATAAATATTTACATTTGAAATATCCATTTGCTGAACTGAATATTTCAGCTGTTGAGGGCAGTCTGAATCTCATTACATCAGCTCCACAAGCCTATTGGTGCTCTTGCTTTGAACACAGACAAGAGCAGCACTTTTATTGTGTGATATGCACATTCCAAGCACCCAGCACACTTACAAAGTGGGCTGTATTTGAGCAATGCCATGTCTCTGCTATTCAATTTTTATGATTGTATCCAGACTCCACAGCTGTGTAGCTTTCTAATATTGAGTACAAATCCCTCACAAGACAGCTGTCTTGGATTTTTGATTTTTTTTTTATTAACAAGGAGGAGAAAAAAACCCTTCTAAAACGAGTCTCGGCAACACGTTACCTAGTGAAAAATCCATTTTAATTCACTAATTATTCTGATCCGGAGCTGCAGAGGGTAAAATACTGTCCAATCCTTTAAATTCAGGGAGATTAGTGCATACAGCCCTTTGTCTAGATGCAGCCAGCTCAGCTCCCCCTTGAGCCAGTCTTCCTCATGATCAACACATAAAGAGGAGCCTCTGTGAGCAGACCTGGTCCTCCATCCTGCCAAAGATCCTTCTGCCCCTGTACCTTGAGAGGCACTAGGCCTTTAGGACAGGACTAGAGGAGAAGAGGGAAGAAGGAATATGAAGGTATAGCTCCTCCCTTTGCACCTTACCTTGCAAAGGAAATCCATGCAAAAGCCATCACAGCTCCTTTCTGGGAATGTCAATATAAGTGGACTGCAGGGACACATGCCAGGTCAATAGTTCTTGCAAACAGTGGTTCCATTTGATGTCTGCCTCCCAGGAGAAAGTCTGGGGGCAACAGGCCACAGGTGTAATGCTGGAGGCAAAGGGTCTCCAGTGGAATCACCCTGGCCTTCCCCATGGGCTTTGTCACCCTTCCCTCTTCAGCTGGAGGCAGCCTGCCCCAGGAAATAAGGCAGTAGAAGCCCAGGAGAGGAATGCAGATGCATCTTTCTCTGTTACGGGTGTGTGCTCAAGAAGGAGAGATCCAAACTGTCATTTTTCGTGTAATTCAGTGTGGTTGCTCTATAGTTCTCTGAACTTCAGTGTGTATTTTGCATTGAATACTCCAAATTACATGTATTTTTACTGTTCCAGCACATTTGGAAGTGTTTTGTATAGGCTGCTTTGTTACTTCTGCAGATTTCAATAAATAGCTGAGATGCTGTTGTGGGCCCTTTTTTGGTATCTGCTTCTCTGTTTTCATACATATGCTAAATATCTTCACTGTGCTGCCTTCACTTCAGGAAAGGCTCTAAATCAGGCTTTACTGGTTTAAGCAACTTGGTCCTCAAAAGTCCTTTACTTTTACTAATGGATTTTACTTTATTCTTCGTGAATACCCTGGTGAAAGGCAGAGCTAGGGAAGTTTCCCAGATCTTCAGATTTATGTTCCGGTACAGTTTTATTTCATCTTACTTTCCAGCATTTCTATGACAAATTCTATTGCTCCTATTAATATTTTGTAAACCAACAAAAAGCTGTGAAATGAATCAAACCCAAGTTTTGTGATCCTGTAAATGATAAATTGGTAATATATGTAAAAGTTGGCCTAATAGTTGTATTTCCATCTTTTCCTAAAGTTCTTTAAAACCAGCATTATAATCTGAAGGGAACTCTGTGATAACATAATAATCCTAAAACTTGTGGTTGCAACAACGTGCCAGAACATGGAGTACGTTTACAACCAAAGCATCATTCTGGCTCAGCCCATGTAACTATTAATGCTTTCTGAGTACACTTTGCCTGGGATGTAACAGACTACAAATAATTGCCTGTAGTGTTCTTTAGCTTTGTCCAGGTTCAGTGAAAACACTTCCTTTATCAGAGCTGATTTTTTTTATCACCACTACCTAACTGATTAAGAGGAAATGTGCACTCGCAGATGGAAAAACACTGTGGCTGTGATTAGGACTAAAAAGCAATATGCAGCTCACTCTAGGCAGCAATAGATGACATTCATAATAAGGTTTACCACTGTTTCCAAGAACTTTTATATTAAGCCATTACTTTATTGTCTATGTGTAAAACTGCATATTATATAATGGAAAATCCTCCCAAATCAAAGTTCAAGCATACAAAGTTGCCTTTATTGCTGCAATTAAGTAAGTTTTATTACTCATACCAAATGCATGGGGTGTGAGAGCTAAAGAAGAGCTGGTAATAATAAAAACGTATGGGGACTGTTGTAAATGTTATAAATCATTTTTAACCAAATAAAGGAGCAAGCACCTAACCACACATACACAGACATACACCAGTACACATGGGGCTACTTATGCACTCTTAACGCAAAGGACAATTTTGCAATTCAAAGATTAATGTTAATGCATCTATGAACAGCCATTTGAAAGCTGTGTGTCATCTGTAAAACATGATAACTGCTTGCAGCTCACGCCTTTGTGAAGCCAGAACATGGAGTTATGCACCCTTTTTCAGTCATGCTCCTGCGTTTGGTGGCCCAGCACAGACCAAGAACTGCAGGTTCTAATGTGCACCGTAGTCACAGCCACAGTTTCATGATTCAGAAACCACAGCTTTTACAGCTTGTTGCCATTAATAGTCTGGGTTATGTTGTTCTTGACCTTTCTCTCTGAGGGAGTGCTCAGGACACAGTGAGGTTTTTGTCTTACCCCCTCAGATGCTTTCTCTAGGCAGACTGGGACTTCCCTGCATCAGTGGATCAGGAGTCCTGCCACCTCCCAGGTTCCACAATGAGTGTTATGTCTTCCAGCCTTCCTGTCAGCCCACAGAAGGCTACAACAGCAGCACCTCAAAGCATGTGCTTTCTCACAAAGGTGATAGTCATGGAGGAAATGGGCCTTCTGAGACATCACTTGAGGGGAGGTACCTCCACAGTGTCCCCAGCAGAAAGCTAGCTTCAAGACATCACTTATCCTGCTCCTTGCCTCCTGTCAAGGTACTGAAAGACATGTTCAAGCCAGCTACAACTGGATATCCCCATGTATTGTCTGGAACCTTCACTTCACAAGGACTGACCCAACCTCACTCTGATTAGCCTGAGATCTGGTGTCACATGTGTACATGAAAAGCATCTAGGCACTTATTAAATATGCATTTCCCTTCCTACTAACATCGTTCCATCAATATTTTAATGACATGTTGCCTTTTAGATTGTGTTCCTACTGTAACATGAGGTCCCTGCTGGGGCAGACAGACACCAGAGAAATTGATGCGTTTATGGATTACATTTGTTTCAGTATGAAGAGTTGTCATCAGTGGTGATTTTTGCTTTCAGCAAATGCCATCTCTATTCATTCTATCAATAAAGCCAACAGGGCAACATGAAGGTTTACAAAGTTGGGCTGAACATATTCAAGCAGCAAAAGATAATTATTTATGGCCAAAGAGAGCTAACTTGTGATCAAGCTCATTAGATTAAGCTTAACACAGTGCAAACATGCTGACTTTATTGACATGTATGAGAAGTCATTTTGATGACTATTTCTGGAGTGAAATTTATGTCTGTATAAATTTTGCCTGTGGGTTTTATTTCCTGGGTTTTATACTATCCCTTTCTCGTTTTGTGTTTTTCTCCTCCTTTGGTTATAGACTAATCATCGCCAAGTCCCAGTCATTTACTTGAAAAACAATAGCTGGCAGTCACTGTGCTAAACAGCCCATTTTGTTATCCTTGACACAATCTGCAGTGTTCTCAGTTATTGCACTTTATAGGCGGCATTCAGGTTTCCATGTTGTTAGTCACTTTCCTGATCTTTCATGTTTCTTAAGCTCAGGAAACATCTTTTTCTGGAAATATTCCAAGAGAATAAAAACCTGATTACAGCCAGTACCTTGGGATAATGGCATCTGAGATCCAAATCCCATAAGTTTGGGGGTTTACTTGAAGTTGATAACTCTTACTATAAAGGTGAAAGGCCAGATTATGCCACTTGTGTTCAGACTAAGTCATTCCACAGAAGTCTGCAGAACTAGTTATGAGAGAAACATTGTTCAATGTGAGTAATTTTCAGATAGCACAGTCTAAGAATTTGTATGTATTAGGCATATTAGATGTATTAGACTGGCATAGAACTTCCCATCTCAAATACTGCAAAGTTGCTCTATGCCACCAGCAAAAACTCAGTGAAGGTGCTGTGGCTGGCTGAAACTTCTCAGACAACTCTAAATCTCTGTTTGAGGAACGGATGTGTAGCCGCCACACAGGGAAGGAGACTTTCCCATTTGCTGGGTGAAAGCTCTCTCTTTCCCTTTGGTCTCAAGAAAGTCTCCAGCATCTCCTGTGCAATGCAAGAGAAAGCAGTACGAGAGGGTGCAGAATGCTGATGCAAGTAGAGTAACACCCATGTTCATGTGGAGACAACCATGTTCATGGTCTGATAATGCACTGGAACCCATGTGCCCATTGCTTCACAGTGGTGTCTGGATTCCCACCTTGAAACCAGATTATTTTTTGAATCAGCTCCAGTCTAAACTGCTTAAAGCACACAAACCAGGCTGCCCTCCCTTTGGTGGGAAGCACCAAGTAAAAGGAGAGTCAGTTCCTCCTGGAAAAAGTCTGGAAGCACAGGAGAGAAGATTAAGGTTCATATCACTTCAGCAAACTCCCTCTCTTCAAAAAGTGCAACAGGTTTTTAAAGTCCAAACAGGAAAGGCAGATCTTGGATTAGTTTATACTGTTTAATCTCAAAGCTTTGCACACAATAAACTGGGCTTAGCACAGCAAATGCTAACTAATGCTAAATGTTTCAAACTAAAGTTAATTTGCAATCCTAACATGAGCAATCTGTTCCCTAGCAGAAAAGGATCAAGACTTTAGTTAGGGTCTTTTAGATGATGCAGGCAGAATATTGCAATTTGAAAAGAGAAATTCTAGACAGCTGCAGTTAATTCTTACTTTACGTGTTTTTTATATGAATTTACAGGTCTCAAGAATGTCTTACAGAAATGGCAAGTATATGGACAAAACTTTCATCCTTACTACAACTCTGAGAAAATAGGTTATTTTTAGTTAGTAATGCAGTAATAAGATATAAGTGTTTTCATTCCTATTGCAGTTTATATCCCAAACAACAGTGGAATACCAAGCACTGCATTAGCATGCACCGTGAAACAAGTATACATTTCCTATTCTCCTCTACCATTAACACTCAGAAAACTTTTCAGGTTGCTGCCATCATTCTGTGCTCAGTTTTCTTTGGCGGTCCCATTTGAGGAAGAACGAAGGAAAATCCATGCCATCAGCTTTGAATTGGGCAAGACTGTGAGAGAATAAAAACATATCTTTCTCCTTTGAAGCACAGATTCCTCCAAAAATGACATAGCTGCAATACTAAAAGCTCAGCACATAAACAATTCCTGGACACCTCCTGCATATGTAAACATATATATATGTACAAACACAGTTAGAGGGACATATTTATGGGTAGCAATACACAAGCAGAGTCACCATCAGCTGAAGCAGCAGTTTCAGGCAAGATAAAATACTTCTCCAGAATTACAATATTTTAAAGGGAGTGTGCAAGCTTTCTGTTGGCCTTTTCACTGAAATAAGCCCGTCTGGAGGAGCTCAGCAGAACAGGACTATGCTTTGTATTTCACCAAAAAGAGAGGGGTGAGTGGTGTGGTTGTGGAAAAATCATAATCCCGCAGTCTGGGAAATATTCCCCCAGCTTCTCACTGGTTAAGCTTCTTTCTGATACAAGTGTAAATCATCATCTTTTTGCTGGGAGGGGTAGGAGGAGGGAGAACTTGCACTCAGATTTCTCCTTGAGAATCTGCCAGTGCATTTGCTGTTAGGAAATGGCTAAAATAAGCCTCTGCACATATGTCCTTAAAAACACTTTGACTGCATTCCCCTGTAATTATTAATCTTCTTCAGAGTCTGTAAGCCAGTGAGAAAGGGATTAGAGGGGTTACTTTGTGCCTTTGTGCCCATAAAAATCCCTTGGCTGCTGCATCACACTGCTCAGAGCGCCCTGAAAGCTTTCACATAATCCCTGCCTCCCAGCCGCCACCACTGCCACTACATTCCCTTTATTTAGACACATTCAAATTTCATGCTGTAATCCAAAAGCACTCCAATGTGGAAACAAGATCCACATTATAAATCACATGTGAAAACTAACCTGGCAGTTAGAGTGGAGCAGCAAGGCAACTGCATGTTAAAGCTACCCTCAATTTTATGCTGGAAGGAAAACCAGGAGATGTAAACTGGCAGGTAGCTTCTGCTGACATTTCCTATTCTCCTGGTAGTTCAGGAGAGGGATCATTTTCTATACCTGTCCTTGTAGAAGAGGTCACAAGTGGACACCAGTCCTGGACTGGGGTTGCATGCAAGTATATATACAGGGTAGCAATAGTAAAAGAGAGATCTGCTCTTTGTCGCAATTCAAGCAATTTTCATGTCAGAAGAGAACTTGCAATGCTCAGTGGTGTTGCACTGAAAATAAGTCATTGTCTCATGGGCAGCAGCAAGACAGGACTGCGAGCTATCTTCTGGGTCACAGAGTCTGTTTCTAGTGCCACCATGGTATTATATAACCCTTTTCACTAACTCATCCTCAAGAACCCTGATTTTTTTGAAAGCCTCCATTTCCCCACAACAAATTCAGGGCGGAATTCTGGGCTGCGGAAAGGTTTGAATGAAGCACTGCTGTTAAAACCAACATATGAGCTGTAAACATCCAAAGTGAACAGCTTCCAGATCGTGATGTTACAGCAGAAAAACAACTGTCAAATGTGCGCTAAAACATCTGCAAGACAGAATCAAAAAATCTCTTTTGTGGAGCCAACCAGTAACAAATATTTCCTGGGTAAACAGGAACCTGGCACCGCTGGGCAAAACTCAACTGTGGGGGCAAAAGCTGGGGTGGAGCAGCTCAAGAGGAAGCTGCTTGTCATGCACTCGCCCGCCTGTGAGCAGAGAGAAACCCATGGGTTTGCAGTGGGTGCAGTGAGGAAGTGTGGTCACGGTCAGGGCAACCTGGTAACCCAGCTTTGGCGCTTGGCTCGCTCCCTCCCTGCCCACTCACTTTTGTGTGAATCCCTTGGCACATCATATCAGTGTATCTTGGTCACCATCTGTGAAGTGGAGATAATAACACCTCTTGTCTGCATGCCTATTTAGGTTGTAAATGCCTTCTCACAAAGACCGTCTCTTGTTTACCAACAGCATGTAGTACATGGGCTTGGTCTTGTGTACAGATCCTGGTCAGTAATAATCATTATTTTAATAGTGATGATAAACATAGTAATTACCCAATATGAATCTAACGACAATAGTCAAGCTGCTTTGTGGGCTTTTTTTATCAGAACCATTATCCTAAGCACACGAGGCCATAAGGGTCAGAAACACACAGCAGTTTCGCCTGTCGGAGGGGCTGCTGGTGATCTCTGGCTCTACACAGGATGAACGTGAAAACATGATACAGATATGTAAGTGTGCAATAAACACACAAGTGTTCAGACACTGACCACATCTGACCATTTAAAACTATCCCCTATGCACTGTCTCCTTGCAGAGTGACCTTCATATGAAGGTCTGCAAAATAGGAACCCTAAAATACTATTTTATGACAATTTCACAGGACAAATTAGCAAAGAACATGCATTGCAAACAGAATGGACCATATCTTTTCCTGATTAATTCACTTACCTCTTTCACTTTAACAATAATAAATGACCAGCAATAGCAATTCTTCCTCATTTCAAATAAAGGATTTGGTAGATCCATGTTGCAGAGCAGAAGTTAAAACAGTAGTTAAGAACTGCAGCCTGATACTGAAGCCCTCTGGGACTGAATAAAGTCTGCTGGCGCTGCTTGGCTAATTTTAAAAATTGCTACAATTAATTTTTTTTAATAAATGCGCTCCCAAAGTGACATATTTCAAACATAAAATCTTGATATTCCTTTCTAGTGAAGTGTGTGCCATTGTTCATGGGGAAAGAGAAGGAAGCTCTGAGCTAATTTTTAAACCCAGGGGAATATCACCAGCCAGCAGCTGCTAAGGCTTTTTCTTGATCCCTTGCAAATTCTCGTCAGCTATTCATGGCCAAAATGTGTCACATGCCAATTTGAAATGATGTTGGAGGAACTCCTGGAAGGGGTCTCCTTTTCATACTCGTGGCAGGCTTATGTCAGAAGGCTGTGTGGGATAACCATTGCTATTTATAGGTAATCCCCCTTTTGAAAGGTCACCCTTCATTGTGTGCTCATTTTGACCCATGTCCATCCAAAAATCATTCTCCTGTAGCTTATCCCTAATGAGTACTTTCTAAGCAGACACAAATTAAATAAGCCATGCTATAAAGCAGAAGGTAGTGTCTGTTTTACAGCTGATAGTCCTAGTAATGCATAGTGCTCACATTATATCCTGTGGTTTTAATTACTGCATAGTCAGGATTATTTTGTTTGGGTGTTTTTAACAATTTCACTGTCTTCATTCAGGGGCAAGCACTTACTTTACATGTTGTGCATTCTTGATAATAGGACATTTGGGCATTGAATCCCTTCCCTTATCATAAGCTACTCATGTGCAAGCAAAGAGCCACTTATCAGACCAACAAACTGTAGCTCACAGTGAGCTGAAGAGTTGAGCGGCGCCTGGTCTGCATTTATCAGCACTTTTGATTCTGAGAAAAAGAACAAAACATTTCCATATCATGAAACTAAGTTTTCGATCTTTCCATATATTTGAGTGGTCATCCTGAGGTAAAAGCTGACTGCCTTTCCCACTTTCTGCTGTGAGGAAGCAAGTAAAGCAATAACAGCACTCAGCACTAAAGTAACAGGAGCGTTGAATAAAAGAAAAAGTGTATTTTTATGGAAAGTGGTGCACAGCAGTACACCAGGACAGTGATACTTTCTTTATTTCAATACCATCAAAGTTCAGTTAATGGAACCAAGAGGATCATCACTGTGGCAAGAGGTCAGTGCAGAGAAGAAGAGATATGGGAAGGGAGGGGAGATAAAACAGGGTGAGGCTTTATGAAATAAGGAGGCCAATGTCACCTGAAAAGAAATGAGTAGGGGATTTAAGATTAAAAGCACAGAGATAATGCATAATGTTTCTTTCAAAAAAGCCCTCTCGTGCTGCTATCTTTCTTAAAAGAGTTAATGAGCAAAGCCTTCTCATCACACTTCTAAGAGTGAGTAGACAGAGATGTGGGTTGGCTTTCTTCAGGATCAACAGTGCTGTCATTTGCTGCGCTTTATTAGATCAAGCAAAATGGAGCACGCTACTGCAGGGAGGGCAAAATAGCTTCAGGTTATGCAGGGCTGTGCCAGAAGCTGTTCTGAGTGCCATTACTGTGTCTTTTCTCCTGATCAAAATTTGAGTATAGATGGCAGAGTTTGTTCCATAGAAAATAATGGCTAGACTGCAGAGGTGGACAAGGGAACTGGTGATCTCACGAGAGCTACCACAATGAAGCTAATTCTGTAACATATACTGCAGCTTCTTTGTTCTTGACATTCATTAAATAGGGCCTGGCTTAGGGGCAGTCTTTCAAACTGTTTAAGCAATTAAATCATTAACCAAAGCAGCAACTGCATTAAAAGAAAAAAACAAAACAGAAAGCACTGAAGTTGTTCCTCAAAAGAAATTGACAGGATTATGGAGATTGTGTTTGAACAGGAAAAACAGGACTATAGTTCTTGGACTATACATGTAAATGACTCATTTGCAGGGGGGAAAAAAAAAGCAAAACACTGATTACAGCTGGTGATTTTTGCCAGCTTCCACTACCTAAACTAGTATTTCCAAAATTTTTTTATGGATCTCCACAGCCAAATCCCATTTTATTTCAACAGGCACATGGGTTTAACTCAGTCACATTTGTGTTTAAAACTGCTCTTCTAGATACTGTCTGGTTGGAATTTAAGTTTAGATAGGGTTCACCTCACCCAACTGCAGCCTTGTAAGATTCAAGCATTCAGCCTGAGATTGTCATCTAGGTTACTTGAACAGACAGTGCAGAGAAAATTTTTCCTGTAGAGGCTTTATCCCATCTATTCTACACACTTAATATCTGATTGTATGAATCATCCTTTAGAAATGCTTGTACTTCTCGACTAGCTAGAGAGGGAACATATAGGGCCTTTCAGGAAGATGCTTACCTCTTAGAGGGCTGAAGTCCTATCTCCTGTAGCCACTATTAAACCAACACACCCATATCAGGGTTGCCTGTATTTTGGATACAAGAAGAGTGGGGAGGAAGATACTGTATGCTTAACATCTTCCATGCCTGTACTGACAAGTAAGGATGAGAAGGCAGGTGACAAATGCTCCCACTTGCAAATGGCCTGTAGGAGTCAGAGGTCAGCAAGAAGAAGATGTGTTCTGCTGTACTTGCACCTTATCTTACCTTGCTACAAGTGGGAGGAAAATGGGAAGAAATCTCTGAACAAATCATTAATCTAGTTTTAATTTTATCTGAATTAGCCTTGGTTTTAAATAGGTCATCATTTGTGACAACCATGGCTCACTGTCAATGGAAGAATATAGTTGAAGAATGTCACAAAATATATTATTATATAATAAGAGCCCATGTGACTAGCAAGGAGTCCTTGCCCTTTTATTTGCCAGTATAAAGCTTGTAGAGGATTTTGCAAGACAACTTAAGTAGGTAAATGCAGTCATTAAGTGACACCCAATCAAGTTAATGTAGACACAATAAAGCATCTTCTATTATTAAGATTGCCATTTTCAGGAACTAAGTCTTCATCTTTCCTTTTCCTGTCAGGAGCAATTTGCGGTAAAGGGAACCTTCCTGGGAATAACCCTCACTAGTCCCCCAGGATAAGATTGTGTTACTGGAGAGAAAGCTACCCTACAAGGTTTTGCCTATGTTTAACAACTCAGTAGC
Organism: Neopsephotus bourkii; assembly: GCF_033783945.1. Classification (NCBI taxonomy): domain Eukaryota; kingdom Metazoa; phylum Chordata; class Aves; order Psittaciformes; family Psittacidae; genus Neopsephotus; species Neopsephotus bourkii. The sequence goes on from NW_026901969.1 coordinate 280,763, forward strand.
CGTTCTTCAATGGGAGTGGGAGAATAACATTATACAGGTGACTTCTTATACTCCAAGGATGTTCTTAGTATATATATTCCACTATTTCTGTATCCTTTTCCACTCAACATTTGATACCAGTGCGGTAGAAGACCCTTTCTTTTAATATTGATTCCAGTGTGTTAGCAGCAACCTCACTTAGAATGAGATTGGTTAACTGAAGGATTTTTGTTTGTCTTAATCTGATGGAAGAAAACTACCTCAGAGACATGCAGATGGTGGTTGACTTTAAGCTGTTAAAGTGCCCAACAGGGAGTCCTTCTCATCAAGAATACAGTTTTGGTTTCCTGGTGTGGTACAGCAAAGCCTGCTTTCACTTCAAAATGAAGTACATTTTTTACCTTTCCCTAGCAAATGGAGAGCATTATTTAACTGAGAATGGCATTTTTGGGGGGTAACATAAATATTTCAAATAGTCCAGAGATTTCCGTACAATTATACTCCTCAGCAGGCAAAGCATGTGTCACTCTTCTATTACTGTCAGTGTAAGCTAGAATCACTGTAGGGTTTGGCATAAGTAACAGCCACATACTCTGATGGTCACCTAATTGAAAAGGTACCTGTAAAAACTCTTGTTTTTTTAAATATTTTGCAGAAGATTGCTTGGATTTTTTTATTCTGTGAGTATTTTAGGCCCTTAGGTTTACCTGTTTAGAGCTTTTGTGCAACCCTCTGGCTGTCTTCCTTTTCCCATGTCCAGGGAACCAGTTACAACCCTAAAAACTGCAGTTTAATTTCTTAATATATTCTTTGTCACTAAGCTGTGATTTGGTCTTTGCTATTGAACAAGAAACAAGTACTTCCCCAAGTCTAGCCTTTTCAGACCCTGCCCCTATTGTGGGTATCTCACATATCTGCTGCCATCACATGGGAGGATACATGAGACAATTTTAAACTCACTATATTTGCCATGCGTGCTATATTTATGCCATGGTCTGAGGTTGGTTTTGCCAATCAATATTACCAATGGGTGAATAACTGCTATAGGAAGACTATTCTTACAGAAATTGCAAATCATTCTCATTCTATCATGAGAAAGATTTCTGTTTAAGGAAAGATCTACACTACTTTATACCTTAGATCATTTTAATTTCATAAAATCAGCTTTAACCAATTACTCTGCTGTCCAGTGCTGAAAACAAGTAAACAAAAAAGGCTGTATCTTACCTCTCTGTGATCCCAGCCATTGTCTTTTGATCTTTCAGCAGGCAAGGGGTGGGAGGGTGGGGAGGATGCCAACAGAGCATTAACAAAACCAGACACAAAAAAAAAAAACAAAAAAAACCCAAAAAAAACCCAACCAACCAAGCAAAAAACTTTCTAAGGACTGCCTGGTCTGTAGCTCATCTTTGGTTGTTTTCTTATTATTTCTCAGAATGCATTTATTGTCCTGGAAATGTACTGGTAATTTTTCTGTTTCTACAGATCTTCTTGGAGTGCTTTTAGAAATATGTTGGAGCTTGGGGGATGATTCACAGATTTCTAAGTGTTTTGTTTAATACACAGCCTCAAGCCTGTACAAGGCTGAACACTGCCCATGATTCCTCCAATCTTTACAAACATAGGCAGCCTGCCTCTCTATAAACAATGCTCTCTACCTTTCTATAGACCACAATGGAATGGAAAAAATAGAGATAAAGATCTTATGTTTTCTCCTGGAAAGGGGTACAAGCACTTAGAAGTGATTTATATAGGGGTCTTAACATTTTGTACAACAGCTATAATTAGAGCTTCCCATCAGACCTGATTTTAACACCTTTTGTGATTTTTTTGCTCCCCTCCAGGTTCCCTGAATAACATTAGGCATCTCTGTAATAAAGTTGCATTGCAACAAAGCATCAGGTACTGCCTCTATACACTGTGGTTGCCAGCCACCAGCTAAATGTGAATCTGTTGTGTTATTCATATTTCTGCATGTTCAGAAGAAACACTAAGTTTAAACTGACATTATTTAGAATGGCAGGCCCCATCTTTAACCATCCATTCATTTGAGGATGCTGTTTTTGTCCACTGCCCTATAGAACCAAAATTCCCCCCTGTGACAAAGCAGAGTATTGCTAAAACTCAGCTTTCCTGATGATATCGTCGCCACAGCAAACCCAGAGGAATAAGTGGTCCTAATCTCTGTGACTGTATGCTTACAAGAACCGATTGGACAGGCAGAACAGAGGTATGGTGTGACAAGTATGTATACATTCACAAGCAAAAAAAGACCCTGATGGATCTAATTTTAGGCTTACCAGCAATCTCTCTTTATAGTAAGAAGAACAAAAAGATGTTCTGCTACCAAGTAAATAGAATATTTACTGTACTAAGAATAAACCCACTTTTAATAGGCATGGGTCTGGAACAGGACAAAGAAGCTGCTGTTTGAAGTCTGATCTTATGAACCATTTAAAAGAAACTGGGAGACTGAATAAGTATCTAGCCCACATCAGACACAGTCTTCCTGACCTCCCATTGGCTCATAGTCGCATTTGCAACTGTTGTCATCATTGGAAACATTTTAAAACCTGTGACTAACCAAAAAAAAAATTGCTATGGAGAATAAGCCTCAATTAACAAAAGTCATGACATCTAAAGTTACACATCTACACATAAGATAAGGAAAGCTTCCTCCCAGTACCTTGAGGCAGCCTACAAGAATGCTGGAGAGGGACTTTTAAGAAGGGCATGTACTGATAAGACAAGGGGGAATGGTTTTAAACTGAAAAGGGGTAGATCTAGATTAGATATAAGGAAGTTCTTTACTGTGAGGGTGGTGAGACACTGGAACAGGTTGCCCACAGAAGTGGTAAATGCTCCATTCCTGGCCGTGTTCAAGGCCAGGTTGGACAGAGCCTTGGACAACATAGTCTAGGGTGAGGCATCTCTGCCCATGGCAGGGGGGTTGGAACTAGGTAATCTTTCCAACCCAAACCATTCTATGATTCTATGAAAGAGTGCATTTACATCCTTGCTTGTCAATAGAGAGCCAAAGGCAAGTTCATTCATCAAGCCTATTTCAAATTTCTGCTCCGGGAGATGAAGTGAACTCTAAAACTGCCTGTCTTTCCATTGACTATAGTCATTACCTGACATATAGCCTCCAGCACTTGGGAAGCAGGGAAATTCTGTCCTGTGCATCAGTAGCAAGTCTCCAAAATGTAATTGGTCAAAAAGTGTATTGATCCCCAAAGTAAAGTACTACAGAGCTAAGTGACACAGGGCATCAGAAAAAAAAAAAAAAAAACAGATATATAAGCAGATTAGACAGAAAAAAATAAATTCAAATAACCAGAAACATAATTATACACATGGAAAAAACATTTACCCCACACCACAGTATAGTTGCTACTAACTTTGGGAATATAACATTGTCATAGTATAAAAGTATGAAAGATAGTAGCAGTCTTGTCTTGAAGACTTTGTCAGCTTTTTTCTTACAAAAGGATGAAGAAATAGATCTAGACTCTATAGAAATATAAATCCTTACTGGAAACAGAAAAGAATATCCCATCAGTTTTTCATAATACTTGGTCATGCAAGTGCTTGACATCATTTTGTATTGTCAAGGGAACTCAGCTGAGAGATCCCTGGAGTAGCCCCATACCAGTTGCTATATCTTCACAAAGCAGAACATTGCCACTTGAGGATACTGGCTTAGGTCCCAAAACCCAGACTTGGGGTGTCCTTGCATAGGGTGCCCCAACATGAAGTATGCATGCTCCAGTTCCCTATAAAAATAAGTTTTATGATTCCTAAGTCACTGAGGCAGTCTTAAAGATGATTCCTCTTGTCTTTACACAGTGAATCACATGGAAATAAAAATGAAATTTTATTCCTTGTTGTCAATGCTTAAACGCTCAGGAATTTTATTCTTTTTTCAAGTTTATTGTACAAGTCAAGTTGAATGGAAGAATTAGAAGCTCTCCCAATTTACATGATCTCTTGTTGCTGTCTAAGTGGAAATAGACTCACTCATTTCCTAACAAAAACAGTGATAAAAAAAGTTAAGTTGCTAATTGCTACTGTAGATAAATCTAATCATCAGGAGAAAGCTGAGAGTAAACTGCACATATTTGTCACCATTTAAGCAATTTACATTTTGCCAGCAGTAAAGAATAAGTATTTGAGACACTGCCAGTACATCCTATTTTTTGTTTAGGAAAGATGGCGTTATTTTGAATGCTACAGTTAACTTGTCTTACCTCTGAGATAATAAACAGTATGTGTAAATACAAGGTGTAATAATTATGAAGCCTTACAAGTGGAGAGCTTTAACTGGAAATGTTAACTTGTTCTAAGAACTTTTCTTAAATTAGTACATGTTTCTGAGCAACACAAAATAATCTGCTTGATAATACAGAAATACAGTCTCCAGTCTACGGAGAAATGGTAGAAATTTCATGTCATTTCAATCACAGTAATAACAAGAGACAAGCTAGAACAAAATTCACTCAGTGTGGATAAAAAACTTATCATGTTGAAGTGGAATTCTGTAAAATATAAGCAGGAAAGGTAGAAGGCACACTATCATCCCAACAATGCAACCTATGTAGCCCACAAGCAGCTGCATCACAGCCATTGCTGTCGTACACCAGATCTACTGCTTTTGCCCCCAACAGTATTGATTGCACACCACTAGTTTGCAGTAATATACTTCTGCTTAGGTATCTAATCCATGCCCTGCCTGTTCTGTACCTACAGCATATGCTAATTATCTACAGCAGGACAGAAACAGAAAAATGCTGCAAGCAGACATGAGAGGGTGTGAAACAATGGTGAGACTTTTTCTTTCTAACTAGTTACCTGATTTCACTGATGTGTCAGTTGCTTACAACCTTTGAACCAGACTTGTCACAAAAGAGAAATGTCATAGACTTGGTCCTGGAGCTGGAAAGCTTTTCCACAGTATTTGTTTGTTATCACTTCAGTAGCTGATAGTAGTTAACATTTCACTGAACTTCCTGTAGCAAAGAACCTGATTAAAGAAATACTGCAGCAAGGTCTAAAATACTACACCTCCTTTTTCTTTACTGAGAAATTACTACCATGCTAAGCACCGGCAGATATATCAAAAAGCATCTGAAGAAAGGAAAATGGAGTGTTTGCATCAAACTTTATCATTCAGTTTAGTCTTAGAATCCAAAGAAGGAAAATCAAAGGCAATAGAAGTGAATGCAGCTGTTGTATTTATGTAGTCCCTTGGGCAGTGCCCTGAAGACAGACTGTTGTAGTGGAGCTTTTGCACAGGACTGCATGTTTCTCACAGAGCCTATCATTTCCATGCAACCTTTCAGGCACTTAGCAATTTTCAGAATCAGATCCTTACTCATTTTAATACCCTCTCATGACTAATGTCTTCGCGCCAAGTTACACATCTATTGAATCTGGCCCAGTAAAACAGAGATACAATATTAGAAACAATACCTGGGACATTCTAAGTGCTTAAAACACTTAGGATGGCAATTATTAGAGCTAGAACTGATTGCATCTGTCACATAGTAGGTCTTATATTTGCTGGAACTCCTCTATAGTCAGTAAAGAGAGGCACTTCCAGAGCAGTACTCTGCCAGGATAACTTAAACACCCGGTTTAGAATCCAACAAATTGCCAACTAGACTTGTCTCCTTTCTTTTGACAGGGAGACAGCCCATCTGCCCACTTTTTGGCATTACGCTTAATTTTAAGTACACTTAACTTAATAGCTAGTTGCCTTTTGTGAAAAAAAAAAAAAAAAAAAAAAAGCCTGAATTTGGAAAATTCGAGGATGCATCTATATAAATCAAGCTTTGGAAATGGCTCTATGAAAAGCACAGATCTTAATCATAGTTTAATTTCTCCATGCTGTTCTAAAAACATAGATGGCTTGACATTCTCAAATACTGGAATATTCTGGTTGGTCTTAGTGACAATAATGACAGCACACTGGCACAGACATTTGATGCCTTATACAAGCATCCTATTGGAAGAAGCACGGTGCATGTCATTTATTGATGTAAAGCTTACTTTTTTGACTGTCACAGTGTTGGTAGACTGATTAAGCTGTCCTTTGGGAAAACTCTGGGATGGAATTTGAAAGGTCACTGATCTCAGTGCCACGTTCTGAAGCACAAGCAGCAACAGATTTTATGGAGGATCAGAAACATGTTGCACAAGAAAGATTTGGTGATAATTTCTGTGATAGCAGAAATCTTTTATGTATATCCCTTAAATGGTGTCTGTGGAGTTAAAATTTGCACAGAAAAAAATAGAAGCAAAAGAGAGCAGGAGTGAATATTGCCTGAAAAATTGTGCATCTTCAGTCAGCACATCATTTCTTTTTCACCAGTACAAAGACTGCTGGTCTAGAGCCTGGAGCTGCATTCGCAGCTCTGGGAAGTTTCCTCTGTGAAGTCTCAGGCAACACAGCATCTGTAGGAGCATGGTGGGAAGCCCAAGAAGGTTGCCAGTGCCTTAGGTCCTTCTAGCGAGGAGCTGACAGCCTTCTGAGAGCCCATCTGGACCCGTGAGGTCTGCATGTTTGGTGGTGCCATCTACTGTGACCCACAGGAGATCCTTCCCTATCCTGAAACACCAATGAAGCAATTCAGCAGGAAGAACATCAGTGAGAGATTTCTCTCCTCTTTAATTGTACTCATTCCTTGCTGAATTTGAGGGTAGGACAGATGGTGGTTGCACAGGTGACAGACTTTGCTCTGCACCTCAGGTAGCACCAGTGCTAACCTGAACCCACCTCCAGTGGGAAGAAGCAGACACCCTTGCTATTCACACTGCCAGGAACATGTCTTGGATTGTCTCCTATTACTTTTTGTGTAAGAATGATAACTTGGCTGTAAAAAGAGGCAAATAAAATAGAAATGCCTGTGCTGAAGATAGTGTGTTTATACCACCTATCTGGTTATGATGAAATCCCAGGTTAGAGTCAACAAAATCTATGTGGACAAACATCTGAAGGTGCAATGTCAGGACAATAAGTTCTACTTCTAGAAAACAGATAATAAATAACATCATGTCAGCTTCTTTATGAAGTAAGGCACAAGCTTGGATACAAAGAGCACTCTGACCATGCTCTGAGTGAGTTTGTTCTGTCGTTTTTAAGCAGTGGTCCTACATTGAATATAAATGCACAGATATCTCTAAATTCTTAATCCAGGAGACAACTGCTGGCTGAGTAGAAACCTAAGAGAGAGTGACAGAGCTGGGAAGCAAGCAGAGCAGAACCTCTCTCAGCATGCCCTCCTTAGCTTGTCTCCATCTGCACTGTGGGGACGCTACCTCTGGTGCTGATTTTGGTCAGCAGACATGGGAAAAGATAAATAATAAGATTTGCCTTTTGTTTAATAGAGAGAATAATGAGGTTTACACCACTGGGGACACAATGTCATTGGGGATATTTGGATTTTCACATTTTGGAATTTAAAAGCCATTGGACAGCAGGAGTTCTGAGATTTTATTGAATGAGATATTGAATGAGCAAGTAAAATGTTCTACATGAATTAGAATTATAACTGAGTCCTGATCTGTTATGCGTTTGAACATTCTCAGGCTTTGGTAGAAATAGTTTTATTTTTCCTTTCCACCCCCCATTATATTCTCTATATATACTTAAAGATGCTCCATACTTCTTCCCAAGATTCAGTCATGTTCTCTAGGCTCCTCTTAGACATTTTGACAAATGTTTCTCCAACACAATTACTCTAACATAGAACTAATGATAAGAGTTTCCACCATCATTGGTGAAGTGGTAGAGCTGTTCATCTTGTCCCCATCAAACGCCATGTCATTTTTTCCCATTAGACCATAACTGTCTGTGGCAGGGAAAGGGCAGAGAGTTTTAAGGGAAGTATGGAAAAGTATCCCTGCAGGACAAAGAAAGGTTTCCCTTCCTAATGAGATCAATGAGCAAACCAGCTGCTGGAACAGTATTGTACCCATCAGGATTGAAGAACATAGGGAACTCCAGCACTTGCGGAATGCAATCCACCAAGCAACCCTTCAAATCTCTGACTAGTGTCAGCTTCTTGAGCTTAAGCTGTTGGGGGAATGTGTCATAAGGTTGTAAGTATCCAGCCTATGTCAGCAGACCTCTATAAATTTTACTCATCTGTCAAATTCTTACTGTATAAGTCAATGAGTTTGTCAGGTTTCTAAACAGGTTTCAACTTGCTTGCCCTCACATTAAGTGCAAGATAATGTATCTGACTGTTTAAAGGTTTTATTGTCGAGACATAAAACTTTTTCCAAATTATTGTCTTTTGTTTTTCAGATTGTAAAGTATTCAAATAAGCAAATCTGATTTGATTTTACCTTATTCTATTGCTCCATGACTAATTTACTTTTATAGCTTCATAAACGAACTCCATGGACATTTTACTCTTAGTTCTGAGTGCATTTTTTATGAAAGTACTCTATAAAGTTTGTTTGTGGAGCAATAATATTGAACATGTTGGCATAAGCTACAAAGCCCTAAATGGTCTGGGACCTGTTTTTTTCTTTTCTTTATCTTTTAAGCCACTGAGGTCACCTGCAGCATTTCTGTTGTCAATTCCATTTTCAGTAACAGATGCAAAAATAATTGCTGTGGAGAATGCTCAGCTCTAGGACTTATTTCCCATCAGGACTGCTACTCCTGCTAGCCTTTAGGGCACAGGGCAAAGCTTATTTGTTTACCCATACTTTTTCCTGAGAAAATCCATGGGTTTTTTTATATATCAAGTGGGGAAATTGGTTAGACCTGAAGTTTCCAGAGGGCTTTTGTGCTCTCACGTATTAATTAGCTTCAGGATTCTCTTTTCTCCAGCAGTTGTTGGTAATATGTTGTGAATTATTTATTAGACTTTTTGTGAATATAAATCCACCCATATGCTTGGGTAGTGGGCACATTTTTTATAGATATGAATGTCAATCAATAAATAAATAGGTTTGAGTGCTTCTCTGTAAAGGAGAGCCAGGAAACGGTCAGAAGAACAGGGGTAATAAACAGAAAGAGCATTTTGAAACTGAGAGCCTTTTTCTGGCTGGTATCACAGGTTTTTTTCCCCTCAGTAGCCTCTGAATTCTGTTGTGGTATTTCCTAATAAACTGGCAGCACTGTAAGGGGCAGGTGCTATGGTGCCATTTGCAGAACCTCAAACGGATTGCATTAAAAAATGATATGGACATCTCGGCTATGAGAACACACACAAATTAATTCCATTCAAAATGTCTTACCTCCAAAGTCCAGGTACAAGGCCTTGAGCTTTTTTAAGAATATCTTATGCTACAGATATAGCCTTCTTGTCTCTGTGCAAATGATCCAAGAGCAGATACAGTTACTTTTACTCATCGCTTACAGCTGTCAAACAAATATTCCCTGTGAATGTATTTCAGACTACAGGTGGTTCATGAACTGTTCAACTATTCTTGAGTATATGCTTCTCTCAAGGCTCTGACTCACATTCACTAAGCAAACAGCTGTGGTGGCTAAGGCCTTACTACTTCTTCTCCCCCCATCCCAGCTGTTTGTTACTGACCCTTTGCCAGAAATTCTTGCTCCTGTTCCAGATACAGCAAAACCTGCTGCACCTCAGCTGCTCCAGTTCATAATCTGGTATCTTACTACAACACAACTTCTATTGCTAAGTTAAGCTCATGTACAGAACTGTAAAATGGAACAGCTGAGGTGCAGTAAAATGCTCTATTCTGCCAGCTCTGCAACTGGGAGGCATATCTTCTTGAAAGAAGGCTGATTTAACTAGTTCAGCAAGACCTACTGGAGCTTGTCTATCAATGTTCTCCTGACCATATACTAGAAAACACGTTCAACATTTCAAATCTCTAAAAGCATTATAAAAAAAGTTAAGAACTTTTGATGCATGTAGTAACACTAAATACAGTAACACTGGTACTGCATTCGACAAATTCTGTCACTTGCATGGGTGTTACATATATTACTGTGTTTGCTAAAAGAGTAGGAATTCTCTACTCTTCAAAGAAGCAAACACACAAAATTAATTGAGAAGCAAAGATGTACAAACTTACAAACATAAGATAAAGTGAATCAGAATGTGCAAAGCTATTCTCAAATGATTATCCACCCTTACCTCTGGCTTAGTTGAAGTATAAACTGTTTAATACTCTTGGGCGGGGGGGGGGGGGAGCAAGCTAGCAAATTAGAAGAATACTGTGGAAATAGAAAGGACACAGATCCTAGCCACACACTGAGAGTAAAGTGAAACCATGCTTTTATCCATATCAGGTTTCTGAATATAAAATAATAAAGTGGACAGGAAAAAAACTTGGTGGTTTTTATTCTTTTGGTTTAAGTGAAACATGTAAAAGATGTTTGCAAAAATAACTACTCTGACTTAGGTGACTATTAGGTATAGTAAATATTTTCAGGAATTTTCCATTCAGGTTTGCCCTACAACCACCTTTATACAAGGTAAGCAACATGTTCACTCTGTTCCCTTACTTGGAGTACATAAAGAATACAGCAGCAAATAATTTGGTCAGATATGTGTGCTTCCATGGGAAGAAAATATCTTCTGCTCCAACAAAAGTTAACCTCTTATTACACTTCAAAAGGTGGAAAGCATCCAAACAGAGAATTCCCAGGATAGGAATCAGTTTTTCTTTATGACAGTAAAATGCAGCACTATGTGGAATTAACACTCACCAGACAAACAGGTCAACCACTGAAACACAGCCCAATTTGTATTGTTTTACAAACACGATGTGCTGCAAAGTAGACTAAAGCAGCTGTTAGGATCAAACTGAAGACAAATTCAATGATTTATACTGTTAGACCTTTCTCCATTAACAGCTGCTTCAGACCTTTTTCCTTGAGGGAAAAATTACAGATGGATTTTGCAGTACAAAATGCACAATACATTGGAGTTCAATTATGGGAAATAAAGTTTTTAACAGGAAAGATTAATACAGATGATGCAGCTTAATAAGATCTCTACAAAAACAAATTGCTTATTCTAGCATGCTCACAGCTTGGGATATAGGCATGTTTGGTATATAATTACTCAAATTACAGGGAAAATTTAAGGAATTTGACTATAATTGCCCATTAGCTAGTTGTCCTGAACATGGTAGTTAGTATACCCATTTCTGCAACAGCAGATTTCCAAAGGGCAGTAAAATATTGGTGACTTTCCATTCTGCTATAAGATTATTGATTATGCTTCTAGCTAAAAAGAATTAGCGCTTTCTGAATATAGTCCCATCCTCCAGCACTCCCTTCTGATCCTGGGCCTTTGAATAAAAGATACAGGAAGAAAGGAAAAGGTATACATAATTTATTATTTATTTTCAACTGTTTTTCTATGTGGTGCTATTGCTGCACTTCACATTTGCCACAAATTTCCATGCAAAAAGTCTAAGAAACAAAAACTCTGATTTGCTCCTGAACCACGCTGGAGCCTGCAAAGTACAAAGATTTACAAATGGTATATTTCTTAAACTTTCCTTTGGACCCTGAAATTACAGAATCACAGTATTACAAAATGGCTGAGGTTGGAAAGGGGGCCTCTGGAACTCATCTACTCCAAACCTAAATCTAAAGCAGTTTATTCAGGACTGTGACCAGTCAAGCTCTGAATACCTGTAAGAGTGGAGACACCAGAACTTCTCTGGACAACCTCTTGCAGTTGTTCAATGACCTTCACAGTAAAAATATTTTTTCTTACAAATAAAGCTATTCAGAGTAAATATAAATTCATTATGCATGTAATATCTTAACTATTGTTTAATACAGTAATCTTCCTATCAAGTTTCATTTTTGCTTCTACGTGCCTTATGGACTCAGCCATTAGTCTTATGTTGTTATCCTAATCTATACCCCTCAGTGGATCCAGTTAACATTATTTGAGATAGTTTTGCTTTTTATTCAATGGGAATGAGATTTTTACACAAGAGAAATAAACCCTAGAGGAACTATTCTGTTTTTATACTACCTGCAAACGAAATCTGACTGTTGTTCCTATCTATTCTAAAACATGCCTCAATTACTATCAAATTCTTAGCTTCAAAATGAGATATGATATATGGAAAAAATATACAACAACTAGCAAATATACCTGACTACAGCACATTAGGAGTACTCCTGATGTCGGCTTTGGAAAAAAAAGTACATAATTAACATACTTCTGTAAGGAATCATCTGATTTCCTGGTTTTCAAGTCACTGGAACAACCCCATAAGGAAATTCTGGTCACTGCAACAGCTTTGCTTACTGTGTAGCCCTTCATAGCATCAAGCAATCCAGACAGGAAAACAAAATCAGACCAGTAGAAATGCCAAAATTCTCATGTCAGTTATACTAGACTTCCCTTGGAATAAAAGAATTTGGGCTCTGAAACTCATTTTCAACCAAGTAGCATGTATCATTCAAAACAGAACAGCAGGAGGACCACAGGTTACAACAGGCCTGCAAAATCTTGCTATGCACTCAGATGTGTCATCACTGTCCTGTATCCTGGTAGGAGGGGCTGGAGATATGAATACTCTTGCATATTTCTAGAGCCAAGACCCACCATGGTAATGTCACATTGCCCAGAAGGGATCTAAAACTTGCCATCAAAACAACTGGATAACCCTAATTGGAACAACTGACATTTATTTACCGGTTAAAAATGTGGAATGAGATTCATCTCCATCAAAGACATCAGTGTATCTCCACGGTCATCTACAGAAGATGTATGAGACCTCAGTAAATTCATGATGCACTACGCAGTTCTAGAAAAAAAAACCCTCCCAAACAAACAAAACAGAGACTATCTGGACTTATTATTAGACATCTCTAGCTTGGTATTTCAGAATGAGTTGCATTCCCAGTGACCAGAGGGACAAACAAACTGACTCAATAGATTCACTTTACCTCTCATTTTTTGTACAGGACTATTGCCATACAGTGGCTTGGATTTGTGTGCATCTGTATATACAGCTGATGTTGGGCATAGTTAGAGTCAGCGCATGGTGGGGGTATACAAAGAGTGAGAAGACAAGGTGGTATTTGAAGGATCCAGAAACGCAAGAATTAATATTCTCCAAAAGAAAAGCAAATATATGAAGAGTGTACATATTTATATAGCAAGTGCAGCTAGGGAAGCCAACTGGCAGCTCTACCTGCATGTCTGCTCCCTGGGAGAGCATAACCAGCTAGGCAGCTGCAGGAGCCTGGCAGGTTTCGCCACACACACCCTATCAACACCATTCACATAGGAAAGGAGAAGAAAGAATAATTGGATGTAGCTCTCTCCATAGAGCTGTCCCCTGAGCAAAGGTATGATATCTCTCTGCTTTTCCCAACCTACTTCTTCCTGGAGCAGCTTTCCTGGACCATGCCGTCTGCCCTGGCTGGGAGGAACCAGATGAAAACCCTAGGGGAGCAGGCATAGCCTGGCAGGACACAAAACCGCTGTATAAAAGCAAAAGTGCTTGGGGTGAGATCTGGTTTGAGTCGTGAGCAGAAGGATAAGGCAGACCATCATGAATGTTATTGAAGTGGATATAGGCCAAATAAGAGGCAGCCAAAATGCCCTTTCTGGTGTCACTGCACAGTACTACAGCTGGTCGTACCTGCAGGCCAGCTTCATAGGCAATGATGTCTTTATTCTTTACAAATCTGGTAAAGTGCCTCCTCTGAGCATTTTCCTCCTACAACCCTGAAGGCATTTGAGTCACTGCTGCTCAGAGGCTAAGCCTTTTTACACTTGTGCTGTCTTCCTTTTTCACCTTCCACCTCCTCTTAGGCCTTAAGAGCTATAACACAGATATTTGTTTAGTGGTTTGGTTTAGCTGTTCTAAACACATGAGAAAGTATACATGGGCTTTTAGCAGCATGACTCACTTGAAAGCTAGCTAAAATCAGGATCCATTTTGCATGTGCTGTAAGAGGCTTCACAGCTACTGTGCTGTTGGAGGATGGTAGGGGAGCAGGTAATTACAGCCTGCATGTACAGGTATCCTCAGGCCCTGCCAGGCTTCTGCAGAAGACTTTTTCTCTGGGATTTCTGTGCTCCTGCAGATGGGAATGACTGAGGATTTATAGCAGTCCTTGGGAGATGCAGGGGCTCGGGGATTTGGAGACATAAGGGCAAATTCTTCTCTTGAACCCGCGTGGTGGATTGAAAAGGAGAAATCAACCATATGAAGTAAAGCCAGGTACTGTGACTCTCTCTCATAGGTAAATATTTCTTTAATCTTTTTTTTTTCTGAGGGTTATTTTTTGGTATATCCAGCTGTGGCCTGTAGCAGAAAGGAATATCTCATAATGAGCTCTGTTATAAATGGCTCTGAAACACAGAGTGTTGGAATGCCACTAAAAATATTTTGTCTGTGGCTTTTGCTAAGGCTCAGCTCCTCAGGAAATACTTTCATTGTTTAATGCTGTCATTTTGTACATATCCAATATTTTCTTAATCTGTCACTGGGAATAGTTTATTTATAACAAACTTATTTTCCAATTGTATGCTGTAAATATGTCTTAACAGCCTTGCCAAAAACACCAACTATTCACTAAAACTACTCAGTTATAGAGATTTAACCAGTTTATTAGCTTTTAAAAATACCAGAAGTATGTGTCAAATCCTCCCTTACCCCTCTTTTTTTCCACTGAAACAGTGGATGTACAAGTTAGGGTCAGGAGTCACTTTGTTGTTTAAACACAGCTTAAATGAAGGACCGATTGTGTCTCTAGATTTAGTTTGTCATCCATGTCTCTCCAGAAGTAATTGCAAAGTGCAGTGGGACTTAAAGACACCTTCTCCATATTCTTCCTTTTTTCCTTAAAAATTTGCCACTAGCCTATAATAAAAGCAATGTATGTCAACTTTAACACAAGAAGCCCAGCTGTTCTTGCTGAGGAATATTTGGGGAGACTCCAATGCTGTTTCTAGGGTGTCTCTTGTTCTCCCCTGGAAGATATGGAAGAAGAGAAAAAGGTCTCCTCTTTCTTATGTCTTAGGGTTATTACATAGTTTGCCTGCTGAATTTTACAGCTAGCATCCAGGTAAGGCCTATAAAATGTGTTTCATAAGCAGCACATCCTGTAACATGTATTCTGAAATGGGATCTGGCTTATTTGGGGGAGCTAAGTGACCAAAATTAGCTCTCTTAAGAGTCTTGTGCTCTTTAAAAGTCACTAAATCTATATACATGCGTGTGTGTACATATATGTGTCTATGTAGAGAATAAAAATGAAGGTATGTGGAGTACAGAGAACTTGTTGAAACATTCATACTTCTGCCAGCAAGTTTGTTGACAGTTTGGGGGTTTTTAACATATTTACACAGCTGTAATATATATACTTTTATGGGGAACATTTTCCACCATTAGCTTTCCAACAGGTTAAGAAGGTTATTCATAGATATATCTACACACAATGAGCCAAATACTGGTCTCCGCTGTAACAGTACAAATCCAGTCACTTCATTAAAATCAATTGCTTTTCCTATTTTTATTTTTTTTTTCCTTTTAACTTGTACCTGGTAACAGAGAGGAGTTTGTCCTCCCTGTACTCCAAGATCCCAGCAAGACTGCTGACCTTCTGTACTCGAGCAGATAATCTGCCAGTCATTCCTGTGTCATAGCTGTGGAAACGACCTGCCAGCTCTTAGTGCATTCTGCAGTCATATGCCTCAGCTGATAAGGCCATAGGGATCAATTCTTTCTGAAAGCAACGTCCAAAGGCTGCCTCTAGGACTGTTTTTAATTCACAAGTGCTGCCTTTATCTCACTAGTGTCTAAAAAAAAACCCTCTAGAATTCCCCCAGGTATTTATTCCTCCTGGCTAAAGTCTGTATACATACTTTAGCCACACCTGGGGCAAATTGCCTTTAAAACATCATTAAAATGTGGTTTGTGATATGGGCCCAAAGCTGCTCCTCTGCAGGTGGAAAACTTTTGTAACTTTACTGCAGTCATTAGACAGTAATTTCGGGTTTCTCTGCCTTCAGAGAGGCTGGAATTTGTTCTTCTTCATCAAGTCACTCTTTTTAACTAATATGGTTAGACAAGTTTTTAGAACGAACGTTCTTTTTTGGCTGTGTCAGGAGATTTTTAAAAGCTACCATGTCACTTGCCTTAATGTGGCAGCTTTATGGCCGTAGGGATGCTGTCTCTCAGCAGCTCCTGCGTTGTCATTTGTTTCCTCTACAAGAAAGTTGATGGATAAGAAGGAGCTGGGAAGGGCTAAGTCATGCTGGAGCTACAGGGCTTTCCATGGAGAGTAAACTGCGCCATTTTCAGGGCTGCATTAAACTAATCATGTGGGAAGAACAGCCAAAGTCATCTGAGAAACGTGGGACACAGTCCTGCGCTACACAAGTAGATTAAGCAGGCTGTTAGGCCTGGGTAGGACTTGGAAGCTGCCGAAACGGAATGAAATCTCTATGAAAGCATTTTTATTTTTTTTTAAAAGCTAGTTACGAAACGTAAGTTCCCACACAATGCGGCATTCCATCTCATTGCAGGACAAGCTGCAAGACAAACACAGAACTCACTGAAGTGAATTAGACTGGAAACTATCTCAGAAGATAGTTGTAGGGCCAAATATCCTCACATATTTCCACTGTACCAGACAGAGCTAAGCCCTTACTCCCACTTGAAGTCTCTCAGCAAGGCTGGAGTAAGCCCCAGATATGTTGATATATTTCTGATTTAATGTGAGACTTCTTTTCCATACAAGGACACGGGCTGAAGTACAGGTACATTATCTATTTCTACATTTCCTGTATGTTTTTAGCTGGAGCCACTGAAGTTGAAACTGAAGCATGAGCAGCCCTGCAGCCTCCTGAACCCTGCTCTGCCCTGTCTACCCCTTGCAACCTACAGCCACTCCTATCTGACAGCAGCAGGGACAGAA
This sequence comes from Neopsephotus bourkii, assembly GCF_033783945.1. Lineage (NCBI taxonomy): Eukaryota > Metazoa > Chordata > Aves > Psittaciformes > Psittacidae > Neopsephotus > Neopsephotus bourkii. The sequence goes on from NW_026901969.1 coordinate 297,642, forward strand.
AGGGGACACAAGCACAGGTCCAGACACTGCTGACCAGAAAACTGCTGCTGAGTGCTCAGGGCAACACCGGGGTGGCAGCAGCTGACTGATGAGCAGGAGAGAGGAGGAGGGCCAGGTGAGAGATGAGTCTGAGAAGTCTCATTGCTGCCCACTGGGCTCTGCATGACAGAATGCTCCCCATCATCCACTGCCCACATCTGAGGCTACCTGCAAATCCCAGCTACCTTTGAGGTCTCTTATAGCTTGCCTGAGAAGAATACCCAGTGCAAAATAACTCCAGGGTCTGGTTAAACATCAGTTTCTGTCACGTACAAAGGAAGGGGGAGGATTTTTCAAGGAAAGGTTATTAAAGTCTGTGATAAAGTGCTAAGAAACCCAAACATAAACTCCCTCAAAAATAATAGTAACTGTGTGAGAAATTCTTCCTTTCCAGTGTTTGCATAGTGTAGCCCTATATAATGTTACAAACTGTAGTCCTGTATGTCATAATCTTAACCATACACCAGCATGTGTTTTTAAATGTAATGCATTTTGATGTCGTGTTTGCATTGGACTCACTACAGTAGGTCTCCGCAGGACATTCTGTTTACAAAAGAGATTACCAAAAATAAAAATTACAAAACAAAGTGGTGTAAGTTACAGAAATGAGAGTAGGAATGCCTCACTCCGGAAGTTTTTGCCACGAGCCAGATACAAACAACACCAAAGGGACTCAATATAAATCAAGTTATTTTCCTGTTACCTCAGTAAGACAGGGGCTCAACTGCTATCCTGACTGCATTTGACAGGCTGTAACTTGAAACTAATTTAAATCTACTTTCATTCAGTTTGCAGCTCATGAAATAGCTGTATTGAGATGGCAAATTTTTGCACTGAGTTCTTTACCTTCTAGATGTACAAAAATAAAAACAAAATAAAATAACCTCTTAAAAACAGTAGTTCTTGTTTATGAATCATTTGTCTCTGTATTTCTATCAGAAAAGTCAGCATTTGAAAGTTTAGCTCCTGCCAATGCCATCAAAGATGGACTGAGCTCTGACTTTGGCACTGACTGATAATCATATATGTATGTTATCAGTGGGGGGGAGAACACTGAGCTTTTCTCTCTGTCTGTCTCTTCCACTCTCACTCCCTTTCCCCTTCCACCCCCAAATTTCCAATTGATTGCTCTACAAGTTTACAGTTACATATCTGCTGCTCTTGCTTTAACCTTTATCTTGTCTTCTTTTTTCTCTTTTCCTGTTTAGTGACTCCACCAAGCTTAAACCCTCCTGGACCAGGAAGGTGTAGCATTTGGTATCCAGGGAACTGCTGAACAATTACTGCTGTTTACCTCATTCCTTATTCCTGCTCTGAGTAATTTGGGCACCACTTGACAATGTCCTTAGTTTCTATTATAGTATTAGTCCTGTTCAACACCAAGGTCCCTTTAGCCTAAATGCTGTTCATAGACTTCATAGGCTGAAGCAATATGGCACAGCAGAGTGCAAGGAACTAGGAGACAATTCATCTTTGTCAATGTGCTATTTGCCTGGATTAATTAGCTTCCATAACCATTTTAATTGTCAAACACCATGCTGGTGTTACTATACTGATTCTGGTTTTGGGGCATGTACACCGCTGGTGAGGACTTCCAGACGTGCATCATGGCACTCTGCATACTGACAGAAACAATTCCTGCCCTAAAATTGCTTCTAGCCTGAGTAAGCAAGACAGATCAAGGGTACATGGAAAACAGACACAGAAAGGAGAATACGTAAGGCCACAGCCAGAAGCCTGTTCCTGAAACAGAGCAAATGCACTCAGACTGACTACAAGGTAGCATAGGCAGTCTTGAGCACACAGCTGAGTTGTGAAACATAACTCAGTCAGGAAAGATCACACCGTTCCTAATTACTTTGTGTAAATAGTCTTGTGAGTTAAGTATTGCTCACATCGGCTCTTGAAGGAAACAAATATGAGCCCTTCTTGTTTCAGCAGCTCCTGGTTATAAGCCTAACGTAAGACAGCTTTGTGCAATAGCCGATCTAGGCTGCCCATAAGGTCCCTTGCACTGCTGTGTTGCTACAGAGCCTGATTACAAGAAAGAAATCTGCTAGAGCAAAGATTTACCACCCCAGGCAGGTGATACACTCTGGTTTATAGGTATAAATTCCTGCAGATAGAAGAATTATTTTGTCCCTCAGCCACAATAAAAGCTGCTATGTGCCCTAGCTAGGATCTACTGTGCTCCTTGTTGATGGCTGTAAGGCAGCATGCTAAATGGATCCTGTGCTACCTGACAATATTTCAGTAGCCGATGACTACTATGATAATCACAAGTATTGGATAATCAGCACTCTGTTACCTTGCCTTGCTGCTCAAGAATTAACTCTCCTCTTCAGATTAAGAAGCAAATTTTACTGCAGCTAAAGTCAATGGATTTGTGCTGCTCCAGACAGGACTCTGACCTGAACCTGGCCATACAGATGTTCTCCTGAAAGGTTTAGAAAAATATAAACATGAGAAGACTGTACTTCATTTTGGGAAAATTGGCCATTTAATGTAGGTGTTCAGTTCATTTTCAAGAAATATGAACCACAAATCAAACAAGCTTGATAGTTCCCATTCATTACCCTATAATAACTCATACATGACCATCCACATCAGTGGGATTTTTCACTGTGATTAAAATATCTTATTTTAAGGGCCTAATCAGCAGTTATCCACATGAATATATATATATATGTAAAAAAAAAAAAAAAAAAAGAAAATTTAGGAAAGCAAAATGCTTTTTTCTTTTGTGGAGAAAAATGCTCAGGTTATATGCAACAGCAGAAGAAAAAAGGGGTGTTTCACAGCACACTCTTCATAGAAGCTGCTGGTACTCAGATGAGCATCTTATGTCTGATATCTGTTTGGAAGAATGATCCACTGGGTGCAGTTAAAATGCAAAGGAGAATATAAAAAAGTGCAATCCTATGTGGGTGAATAAGCACTTTCTTTGAAGCTCAAACCTGACACATATTTCAGAGTTCAACAGAAGCAAAAATCAATTCTCAGAATACTCTACTTTCTAGCTTTGGATGAATTTGAAAGGCAGAACTTGAAAGGAGAGCTGACATCAGCATCTGTTCACAACTGTTTCTGGGCCTTTTGCTTTTTCAGGAACAGGTGAAAACAACTGACACAGAAGAAACATCCTTGCAGACAGAAACAGAACATGGTCTCTTTTTTCTTACTCCTCTCACATAACTTGAGGGACTGTTCTTAGGAGACCATTACTGCTTCATAAAGCTCCTGACTGAATAATTGCCCACTGGGGAAGGTTAAGTCCATATTTCAAGGAGAACAAGGAGTGTGGTTCTGCCTCCCACACCAGCAGCTCAGGATCAGAGAAATAGAAAGATGTGTGTTATTCCTCCCTTCCTCATCTCCCCTCCAGCCAACAAACTTTCCCTCTGCACTTGACAAGCAGTGGAAGAAGGAGGTGGAGAGGGATGTGTGAAAGGAAGAGCACTTCATAGCTTACCGAAACCCCTCAGCAGATTAAAAGCACTCAAGCAAAACCCAGGGCTGATGCCTAAGAGTGTTGAACTGCGTGGCCAGCTTTGCAGGTGGAGCTCAAGGTTCTGCTGGTGCCCTGGGGACCTGCAGGGGCTGAGGACCTTGTCCAGCATGTTGCTCCACAAAAAGCAGTGGAATCCACTGGCAGGGGCTCAGCATCATCTACTGTGATACTGAGGGCAGGCTCCTGTCCTTACCCGTCCTATGGGCCGTATGTCCAAGAACTACACATGCCCTTTGGACCCAAGTCTTTACAGAAAATGTTCATGTGCCTTTGAAGACCATGGGGTAGCTATTTTCAATATGAAATGATCAGTGATGGAAAGAGTTTCGTGGAAAATTTCTTCAAAACTATTCCTGTTTAACTGAAAAAAGAACTGCATAGTGTCATATTTTGATTACCTAAGTGCTGCAGCTGCATTAAGAGATTTGCCCAGCCGCAGGAGGTTCACAGGCTCTTCCCACTGCTTTACATTCTGCTTTGAGCAACATCTAAACTGAATTCAATATTTGTGATCCTCTTTCTAGTGCTGTTATGAGGTAATGATTCTCTTCATTTAAATCTTATTTGCCCAGCTGCAGTTTTTATGTTTTGCCCTGACTGCACTAGTCACATGAGATCGAAGGACATCAGAATTTAGTAAATCTTTTAGAGCTTAAGACTAAAAAGGGTGGAATTTGTTTCATCAGTTGACTTTATTAATGTTCTGCAGCCTGAACTAGATTTGAAATGAAAGTGAGTAGTGCTCACTAACAACAGAAATAAAGCACACTGTGAGAAATATTTAGTTTATTATCTATTGGTTTTCACTTATAATAATAGAGCTAGATGGACTGTACAATAAACACTGAAGAAAAAGAAGTCTGTTTATTTCTCTCTTTCTCTATCCTTGCTCAAATAAGTTAGACTTAAGTATACACTGTCATAATTTTTTTATTTATGATCTTCATGCAAGCAAAGCTCCAATAAAGGCAGAGGCTCTGGAGTTTATTAGTTTCTTAGGCATGAACTCTGTCTTTACAGCACATGGATCAATGAGGCCTGAATCATGGCCGACATCCTGCTGTGTGGTATGTGAATGCTACCTACCACTAGCAGGCCGACATCCTGCAGTGTGGTATGTGAATGACTGTGTGTATGGATGTTTACGGACATGCAAGTGTTCCTCACTAAAACACATCTTGCCAGAAACTTTTCTAAGGATTAGGCAGCTGCCCAACCTCTGCAAACCTGTCATCATTTGCCCAACATCTCTCACTACCATCCAAGGGGAAATTTTCTTCCCAGGAAATAGAATGCTAATTGCTTGCCCAGAAAGGAAATTAATGATTCAACAATTGTGACCAACAGGCTGTATTCTGGAGACAGCCAATCCTGAGAAATGTCATCTTTGTCAGGCTATAATTTCCATTCTACGTGAGGGGTTTCTGACTTTGGATGGGTTTTTTTTAATAGTGGAAACACATATAAAATGTCATGTGGCTGTGGAGCTGTACCACAGGGCAGCTGACTACTCTCCCGGGTGCTGTGGGTGTATTGGAGCTGCTCATGCTGAGAGAGAGGCACCACTCTGGCAACTGTGGTCCCAGCCTCTGCACCTTGTCAAATCCATGTCAGCACTAATTAAAAGCCAGGGCACATTTTCTATACCATGGTAAGTCACAGCTCCACTATGGAAAATGTCCCTGCCAAAGCAGACCTGCACTGCTTTGATAATCCATTACTATGCATGGTTTCAGGACAACATTAAGCAAGAAAGAACATTAAGGTTTTGCTCTGTGTTACAACAGTGAGAATGTGAAAAGAAGAAAAGCTTAATTTCTAAAAACCCTTCTGGAGGTGGAGAAAGTCAAAATGGCTCTCCATCCACAACATATGTGTCATTAAACAATGAAGATATTTTTATTGCAGTGTTTTTACGTCACTTTTTACCAGATCAAATGGCCCGTTGTTAAGGGCTTAGACACAGTCACAAGTCACGGTATTCTTTTTCAACTTCTCATACAAGTGGGGTAACTTTCCTGTGACAAATTTATTCTACACAAGCAATTTTGATATTTGTTCAGTACATGACCCATTCTACTTATAGTGTCAAATGAACTTGCAGCCTGGAGTTGCAATGATGTGTGTTGTCTTTTGCATGGCCCCGTCAATCAAGAGCAGTTCACCAGTACATCTCACCAACTGCCAAAGCTGAAGAGAGACAAAGCATAGCTCTCTGATTCTGTGCAGTTTAGAAGGAAGAGAACATAAAATGTAGCTGTGATGAATGGCATTAAATCTCTTCAAAGATAAGTTGCAAGGTTTATTTAGGGTAGAAGTAAGCTACAAGCATCTCTATGTAACTATTTTGGTGAAACAAGAGTAGTTCCCCCACCAAAGGATTCAATTACCATATCAGGCTCATTTGTACATGGCAAAATGTCTCTGTCTCTGATTATTATTTTATGTGCTATAGAAAAGCCATCAAGTTAACTCAGTATGAAGAGAAGAGAGCAAGAAAGAATCAGAAACAGAGCCAGGGTAAGTACTGGTAGCTACTCTTCAGAAATGCCTTAAGAGACTCTTAGGGGATGAGTGGTCCCAAAAGAGAGCCTGGAAATGTCACCAGAAAAGTGGTTTCTAACAAGTTTTTGCCATGTGAGGGGAAAGGGACTTTGCATATTCTTTTTAAATAAACAGGATGGTAACAGAGATACTCAGTTCCACAGTGAGCCAAAATTTATTTTCCTATTGGATCCTATCCAAAAGCTAAGATTACCATTGATTCCAGTTCCAGTGGATGTTGTCCTTAGGCTCCAGCCAGAGGCTTCCTTCTGCACCCCTTTCAATGCAATGCTCACAGAGGAAGACATAGCCTGACCTTCATCTGCCACGCTGCAGGTCTGACTTTCACTTAAAGCAGTGGCTCCCAAAGGTATAGCAGGGAAACTGTGTAATTTCTTACCCACCTTTTGCCCATAGAGATCAATCTAGTTCAATAATTATTTTCTATGCAGGTTGTAAATTATTCTAAGACAGAGAATTTTAAATCAATACATCTTTCTGTATCAGTAACCATAATTTCCTATCTAGAGCTCTAGCTTGAGATATCAGAAAGAGACATACTTGTGTATATCTTTAAGCTGAATGGGAATTCTGTTGAATTAAGCACATATGCAAGTGCTTTACTAGCTAGCTTCTCTAGATACAGCACATAAATAATATAAACAAAGTATATAAAGAAATAATGACAGTATCCAAAATATTGTACCCTCAGGCTCAGAACTAAGCAAACTTAGAAACATATAAGGAAAATAATTCCTGGGATTGGCTCACCTTTTGCTGTGGATCAAAATCCTAGTAACACCTAGTCAGTGATGTAAAACAGGAAACATGGTGTCTAATTTAGGGAAAGATACCAGATGTGAGGAAAACAGTTGGAGGGAATGATGCTCAGGAAGAAAGGGCAGCAAGACAGATGATTTTGATTCTTACTGTGCATGTTTATTTTGTACACTGAAAGCTGAATCAAGTAAGCAGCAGTGATCGCCATTAACTCTCTGCCCAATGATGCACTGAGCATCTGCAGGAGCAGTGCTCACCAGGCTCTGCATACGTCACGAGATGACAGCCTGCAGCATGTGCAGCAGGCACATCAACATAGGAGCTATTACAGTTCCAAAGGAGCGGCTAAATTCCTCACGCCTCTGACCTATGGTGTATTTATACAGCGTGCGCTCACAGCTCCAAACAATACCCCATGAAAAATCCTATAATTTAAATTCTCCAATATAGGTGTTTACTGAAGGGGCTGTGAGCCATTAAAAGGAAATTACTGGGAATCCCTTACTGTTTTGTAGAAGTGGGCAATGTATCCCTCAGCTTTTTTTCCAACATAAGAAGGAAAACGTGTAAACCCCAAGTGTTGACCTGCTCAACAACAGCTAGGAAATCAAAAGTCAAGGCTGTTGCTATGTCCTTAGTTGACCCTTTGATGCCCTGGGATTGCAAGAGGTTCAGCTCAGCATGTGGTCTTGTGTCACAGTGCTAATTAACAGTGGTGCAGATTCTGCCTGCCTGCAGTGCTACTGCTTTTTCAGGTATGCATCCAGGATGCACCTGGTTCAAGGCACAAGTGAATGTCAGAATCCTGCTCTTCATGTTGCAGATTTGCCCTCTCATATCTTATTGGAAGTGGTCTGCACAGACTGATTTAAACCATCTTTTATCACATGAAAAGAGACACAGGAATTATCAAAGGAACCATAAATCAGGTGCTCCCTAAGATGCCTGCTGCATCTGACCTACTTTTCACCCATCTGTTACAAACCTGATTTATGGAAAAACTGAAATTGTAACACTTCCTCTAAGCCTAAACACTCATAACTTGGCCTTACTTCTTTGAGTCACATCAGCTTTTTGATACCCAATATATTTACACTTAAGACTTAGAATGATATTGTTCCTAAGCCACAGCTGATTGTCTTCTTTGATGTCAGACACAAGAAACATATAACAGCTTAGAAGTCAGGATAAGGGAATGGTGGAGCAGCACCAAAGAAGAGAAATTACAGGCTTTGCTGTGTGATTGCCATCTAGGAGCCTTAGCAGGTCAATAATCTGAGCGATTATTTATGCAGATAAAATTTGGAAAGAATCACACATCTCCATGATAATTTCAGTGTCAGAGCCACATGATGCCCTTTCACATTTAGGAAAAGGAGGGCAAAGAGTAAGAGTGCTACAGAAAAGGATATGGGAAATGTGTCTTTAATGAATTCTGCTGCAGTGTGCCATCTGTTCCAATGGGAAATCTATGCTGTCATAAATCTGAGTGTTGTGGCTAGAAAGACTAAGGTCATGCATCTCAAATTTGCAGATACTGTGTTGTGAAAACTACAGAATAGATATGAGGCACTTATGTGACAAAGTTTGATTTTTTTCGGGTTGAGAATACTTCCTAAGAACGCTTCTCTCCTCTTCAATTAATTCATTACATAAACTCTCTAGGTGACGAGGTTTGTTACAAACAGCTACCACAAATATTGACAAAAAAATTGACCTGTGTTCATTCCCTTTTAGTTGCTACTGAGCATAGTAATGTGTTTTCTACTCCTGCTGCTGAGCAGAACTTTAACAAAGGCAGGGGAGTCTGAAGAAATCACCAGTTCTCAGTGTCTCTCTTGGGGAAAATCCAAGAGAGAAGTTGATCATAAAAAGGATGAAAGTACCTGGGGAAAAGATGATTCTTTCCTCTCTGTGTCTTTCAAGTCCTACCTGACCGAACAAAAGTTAATGATGCAATATAATTAATTATTTTAATTAAACTTTCTATTGCTCAGAAACCATATTCATGAACAAAGGCTCCTTAAAGGTAGCAAAAAGAGAACAAATATAAGTCTCTGTTCTATGGAATGTCTAATACAATGTCTTTATTTCTTTTTATTATTCTAATGTGCACTAAGTACCTGATAAATGTTCCTTAGAACAGGGATAATCCCATCACAGGGAGGCAGATTGGAAAAAGAGCTCTACTGAAAGGGGTTTCTATCTTCTGTGTCTACCAATACCTTGTCCAATGTGACATGAACCATTTCTAACACAAATACTGCTGGACTGCCAGCTTAACGTTTGCTATTTGTCGGTACCATTGATATACAGTTCCATCACAGAAAATTCTGATATCCTTGTAGGATTTCAGAATAAAAGGTAACTTCCCTTTGCAGAGCAGCCACTATCCAGAAAATCTTGTAGCCCTGCTAGAACCAGTACAAGAGCTAGTACACACACAGCTACTTTTGTCAGTGTCAAGTAAGTAAGGTCTCCCCAGCTCCCTTTAAAAAAGGCCTTATTTCCCATATTGTATCCATTTCCACAGTCTGAAGAGCCACAGTTTGAAAACCCCTGTATTCAGCCACAGAAAAACTTTTTTTTAACTTCATTGATATTCACATTTATTTGCTGAAACAGTAATAGAACAGATAAGCCTATTAAAAATCAAGCTACATCTCAAAGCAAGCAAGACTTGAATAAAAAATGTGCAGAGCAATGGTAAGATCAGAGCTTGCTTATCGCTAATAAGATAAAATAGTAATGTATTATGTGCACCTTTTAATGTACAGATAATTATACGTAAATGTGTGTAAAAATCTATTTGTTCATTCAAACAGGACAATTTCAAAATAAGGAATGTTGAAAGGACTGGAGGTCTAAGGCTCTTCAAAAGCTTTTTTCCAACATATCACACTGCTTACAAAATCAATATCCTTTCTAGGTTACTCTATGACTAATGTGCAAGACAGCAGAACATAGGGTTCCTGATCTGAAGTGATGGACTCTCACATCCAGTGGTTACATTGGATCAAATCTCTGGATGGTTTATTTACTCAGTACCCACCACTTTTGCATTTATTTAGCCCAGGAACCCATTGTCACCAGGTTTTACTTGCAAGAATGCTCCTGGAACAAAGATGTTCCCTCCATTAGGTGGTTCCAGGAAATAGCCACTTACAGAAATGTGGAAGTTGAATACTGTATGTCCAGCTGCACTGGGGCTTTATATGAACTGTGGAACTGTGATTTGTCCATGCCAGTGGATGCTGAAAGCTCCTTGTCAACCAAGAAAGATGATGTCAGCATTGACATCTATGAGAAATAGGTAATGTATATATTGTTTAAACCACTCATGGGATAAACTTGCTTTGTTTACCCTCCCTACACCTTTTGCCCACAGGTAGAAGAATGGGGAGGACCCCGTGAGAAGTGGCAGAATGGAAGACAAGGAAACTCCATCAGGAAACACTCGAGGAAAGAAGGATGCTGCAGCAGGGAAATGCTGTGGAAAACCTTTCAGGCTGCTCTGCTGCAATAAGAATCTGAATTTACTGTCTCCTTTAAGATGCATTTTCAAACTGAACAACCTGCAACACATGCAACAGCCTCATGAGCTAGTTATGATGTAGCTATTTGGAAATAACCACTGATTTTCTGCTAGAATCATACTAGAATGGTCTCACACTGATCAGAAGTCTTTGGCAAGCACACAGAGCTATGACAGAGATGTTTCAAGCTTTTGCCTTAATCTGACAGACTCCTGACCTCAAAGAAAAGGCTTGTCTTGCTGAAGCAAAGGGAAAGAGCAGATGCACATATCCAGATTCTCAGTACACATCAAGCAGTGTAAAAACCACATTGGAATCATAATAATATACAATACCTGACAACAGGTATTCACCCAGATATTTCACCTAAATAACTGAGGAAAATTTAAAAGATGCATAAAAGTGTTTTCTAGAAACTTTATGATAGGCTTTCACTGTTAAAATGTAGACCTTCTCTAGAAGTTAAGTAATCACAGTCATACTGTCCTGAAATCTGAACTCGGAAGAGATGGTAGCCTTTAATGAGATTATAGCTTTATTTATCATTTGTATTGTGTGTGAGAGACAGAAACAACAAAAATGAAGAACTCTGCCCTGTTCCTTCAAAGAAATATAAGCACCTGTTTCTATGAGGTAGACTCTGGTCACTAGTTGAATGAATGGAGGCTTTCACTTGCCACCCTGACTCAGACATCAAAGAGTTAAAGTGCACTAGGTATCTAAGTCTTTGTGCTTAATAGAAAAGCTATTTTATATCTCATTTATAGCAAGTCACTACATGGAAAGCCTAACTGCTACCAGACACAAAGCTCTTCACTCTGTACACCTGGGCATTGCCTTGCAGGGCACTGAAGTCCTTTGTTGGATCTAGCCTAACTCTGTATCGCAGCAGACATGACTGGTATCACAAGGTATTGAACTGAAGTGTCAACCACACAAAAGAACATGCAGGCTATTTGTTGTTGGTAGGGTTGTGCTGCACTACCCAACATCCTTAAACAGCAGGCTTAGGTTCCTATTTTGAAGTCATCACCTGTATTATGGGCACCATTTGTCAGAAAATTATTTCTTTCAGTCAAAAATTGGAGGCTGCACGTAATTTGCTGAAGTGCCAGGACAGTGAATGTCCGTGCTATATCTAAGGAGTTGTTTTGATTTTCAAGTGAAGCAGTCTGGAAACACAAATGAAGGCTGTGTGATTTCCACACTCTGCTTACTGTCTTATTGCTATTATACAACAGAAATTGTGAAAAAATGGGATAAATATCAAGTTTGAGAGTCATTGTGACAGGCTGACATTAGAAAAATTGTCCGTCAAGTTGTATCTTCAGTCTACATAAAGATTATCAAATACATAGTACTTCAAAGTGCCAATCTCTGCCTAAGTAGTGAGTTCATAGCTGTACTGTATTCCTAAGAGAACAGTGCTTATTCCCAAAGGGGTAAGGAAAGCATCCCACTCCTGTGGGATGTTTTCATATTCATATACTGATGCTGGACTGTTTTTATCTTCCTTTTATTGAATCCATAATCAAGTCTGCATATTCTCTCAAAACATCTTGTGCAGTATTTTGTCTACAACACCTGCAGAGAAGGTCAAAGAGAGATTGTTACATCTGACTCAGGGAGGAAAGACTGAATCAGCTAGGCAAAAAGAAAAAAACTATTATGGAGTAAAGAGTATGGCCTTTAGAAATAGCAACAATAGCAGAATGGAACAGTCACACAGTTGTTAACCAAATTACTTGGTTTGACAATCTCAAATAAACATGAAAAAGAGTTGGTTTATCTTTCATTTTTGAAATTCATTGCTGCTGAAATAAAATTGGCTCATATGAACAAGCTTTAGTTAGGGGTCAACACAAAATGAAAAATCTCACATCTGCCACATAACAAATGCAGAACTGTTATGGAGTTGGTCACCTCCTGGACTTTGGTTTTAAATATAAATATTAGCATTAAGTCTTAGAATTAAACTTTTATAATCCTGGGCATTGTGATAAATGATTGCAGGCTTGAAAATATGAACTTGAGGCTAAAATGAAAACTACTCCATACACAACAAAAAATCCCTCAATGTCTGTAAAACTAGACCTTAAAAGGCAAATTTATAACTCTTTATTTTTTTACAGACTATTAGTGATATATGGACTGGTGTACATTTTCAGTGCAGACACTCCTGAGCCGGTTCCATGACACTAAAGGTATTGTGAAGTCTCCCCTAGAACCTGCTCCATACCAGTTACTTAAGATCTAAAAACAGCATGAAAATGAATAAGGACGAAGGTCTGAACGTTTTAGGCATTGCACAGACTCCTACTAGGAAATATGTCTCGCTGCAAGGAGTCTGCAATGCAAGTAAACAAGATAGGGAATGATAGGAGGAGATAGCACTGAGGAAGTGATTTGTCTAAGAGAACAATGGCTGACTGCAGTATAGCGTCTGGCTCCCCTCACTTCATAAATTCAAGTCATAAGTGTTTTGCCTATTTTACAGACACATTATTTGCCCAAACACAATCCTAATACTTATTTTAAAAGCAATATCAAAATGTGATGCTGTTAGCTTGCCAATGAGTTTAAGACACATTCAAATGGTTTACATCTCAAATCTTTTCACCTGCCCAGTGAGAAAACCACACTGCTTACATACTTTTCTGCTCCAGACACCATTGGACCAAATGAGTGAGTGACCAAATGATCAGTGTAAAGAGGCATGTATCCTGTCACCTGGGAAACCCATATTCTTAAAAGACATTGCCACTTGTTCATTTGAACACTATTTGCCAGAGCACCAGGAGGGGTGGAAACACTGGAGCATTCCAACATAAAAGGAGAGAGTATACAGCTGGGATGTTGACCTAAGACAGCTTGTGTCCTCTTTCTACCAAGGTGCAGTGCAGGATACTTTCAGGAAAGGTGCCAACCCTCTCGTAATGGATAATTATTTTAGACTATTCTGTTGTCTACCAGTGTTGAACCTCATCTTGATAGCAGCTCAAGACATCTGTGGTCTGCTACATAATAGGGCATTATCTAAGACATTCATTCCTCTTTTTGTATTCTCAAAAGACTTTGGGGAATAACAGATGCAGCCAACTGACAGGCAAGATTTTTATTTTCTTTTTCCTGTCTTCCCTCCCAGAAGAACTGCTGAGAAGACATCCATTATCTCAGCCAGCAAAAGCACAACTTCTTCTGTACCTATACCAGGAATGACAAGATGGTCAACTGAGTGAGGTGGAGAGGAAACACAAAGGCAGTCCAGGAGTCTGAAACATAAACTGTCCTTTGTCTGACTGGTTACTTGACAGAGATGAAAAACTACCTGGGAGAGACACGAGTGGTACCTCAGCATCATGACCTCTCTGATCATTGTCACTTCTAATGCATGTTTATACTTCATTCTGGAAAGCTGTTGTCAGTGACTGAATCAGTAAGTCCAGTGCAATGGGACTATTTCTGAATTACTGGATGAAAATCAGGAGATAAATGTTTCATCCTGAACTTATGTCTTCTTCTTAGCCTCTTGTCTTAGTTATGCCTTTAAGTTGCTAATGCTTTCTTAGAAAAAGCATGCACAGTGCCTGACACATGTAAGCCTTTCTCCTGGTTAAAAGCCTCAAGTTTCTAGCTCAACAGAATATCCAACACTACGGATATCATCCTAATTCAGAGAGGAGAATTAAATGTTGGTTGCTTTGCTTTTCTGAGCATTTTACAATCCTTAAGGAAAGATGTTGGAAAATATTGTTATATGAGTATTTTTGCTAATGCTCTAAGCTCCCAAGCGGCCTAGAGGTGCTAGAGAACACTGTGGATGTACTTAGGGCAATGCCAATAGCACTGGAGAAAAACACATCCTCCAAATCTGTAGAGACCATTAACTAAACACTCGAGGCTCTTAACTGCGAAGAATAAAGAGCTGGAGGCATAATACTGGAGGCAAGAAGGCAACTGAAGGCATCCTTGGGGATGATCTTTTGTATTCTCCTAGGAAATAAGAAACTTCCAGGGAAAGAAAACAAAAGACCTGAACAGCAGGAATATTTTGGGACTGGAGCCAGGAAAAAGAGTCAGTAACAAAGACTGGTAATTTTGTATGAATTGCTGTTTTGTGTTGTTGAGCACCAGGACACAGCTGGTGTACTGGCGAACCTGAGGATTTGTATTAACTGTATTGAAATGTTAATGAAGTTTTTATTTTATGATTGCAGATGTTGGTGGATTATTGTTATTAAGCTTATTAGTGTAATAGTACAAATATGAGTTTTTCTTTGCTTACAGTCTTATTTGTTGTAGGTTTGTACAATTAAATTTAGATAGCTATTAAATAATTTAAAATAACATAAAAGGTCAAGTGAGATAAAAGCACAGAGGTGAAAGTAAAGTAGTCTGACAGATTCCAGTTCTTGAGCGTTTGACTGCCTTCCTCTGTTACACTCTAGGCATGAACTTAGCAGTTCTGTATTGTGATTCCAGGCACAGCAGAAGCAAGAAGGAGCTCTGGGGTTGCTCTATGAACCCTTGAAATAACAATGACCTGGTGTGCAAATTGGTTTCTCCCTTTGCCTCATCTGGAAAAAAGAACAAAACACCAAAACCAAAACAAACCAAAAGCATAAACAAACCCACCAAATATCTAATTACTTGGGACATCCATATTTCTGGCTGCCTAATGTAGAACATCATAGAGCTGACCCATTTTTAAACAGGAAGTTGTGTGTTCGTATTTTCAGTGAACTAATCTTTGAGTATCTCAGCTGAACATACTAACCATGGCTGTAAATATTAGCTTACTACACAAGAGATGCATTTGTCAGTTTATTCAGTATAGTGACCAGGTTTTTTCTCTTTTTGCTAATATATAACACAAAATTAGTGTAGTATGATATTTGACTTGTTATGTAAGATTTGGGTATATATTAAATATGTTAAAACACCCTTATGAACTTGCAGTCTCTGTGGCCATTAGACAATAGTTAGGGATTTCCCCAGCACAACCCAGTGGTTTCCCCTCCCTATGCAGTGTGATTTTTTGAGACAATACTTACTGCCAAGTCACACTTACAAACATGAAGCTCTATTTTTTTAATACACCTCCCCAGGCTGTGGTAAGCAGCCTTTGGCAGCTAACCAACCAGCCAGTGACAGGTGGTGGGGCACCAGGAGTAAGTCATGCTGCAAATAAATAGAGTGAGTGCTGAGCTCTCACATGAAAATACAGCACGGGAGCTCTCAAATGTGTTGAGAGTGAATAAAATCTGGCCCACTTGTTTGGCTCAGGCATTTGGATATACGCTGTGGCTGATCCCATGCCTGCTGGTGCCCCTGAGGCATTGGCTAGGGCACAACTTTTGAACAATGTGTAAGTGTTATGATGAGTCTGTCTCTCTGTTCTTGTGCACGATCAGCCAGCTGGGCTACAAAACTATGATAACTGATTTTTCATAGTGAGTACTAAGGTTTACAACCTTTCTCAGAGCTGTGAGTTAGGTCTCTGCTTTCAAAAGGAGGAATAAACTGCTGTGTTTGAAGACCTTGGGGAAGAACTTTAAAATCTTGTCTGTCTACGCGCATGCTTTGGGACATATAAACAAGACACTGAAAACCGAGTCCTTGGAAATCATAAAATAAATATTTTCCACTTCCTTTCAATTATAGCTGCTCCTCAGATTTTCTTAGCACGCCACCCTTTCATGTAGAAAATTCATAATGATAAAACTAGAAAACATCTGATTAGACACAAGGTTTACAATTCTTAATGTTCCTGCTGTGCAGTCAGCCATTCTTTCTTATTTTTATTCACTTTACAGTGACAAAATGTTACTCTAAAAAATTTTCAAAAGTTGGTTAAGGAGTGATAGCTGTAATTTGCAGAAAAAGGCTGTTTTTCTTCATGTGAACCCCTGTCGTACCAGAGCCATTTACATTATGGGAGTCCGTATGTATGTGGTGCGCATATATGTGTGCATGCCCATTATATGTAATTGTGCATTTATACAGAGATGCACACATAAACTTTTACCCAAAAAGGCTGTAGCACAGTTTCCTACTTTAAGGCAGTCAGAATAAAATAACCATTAATTTTCCAGGACAGCCTAGGCAGCGACAGGGTAAGCTCCCACATTATGCTGCCAACAAGCTTCCTGGGCTGAGAAGTCTGTTCCTTTCTTGTCCTCTTGGCTAAGCCTACCTATAAACATGCCAACAAGCATTAAGAGTTATAGCGCTTTCTGTTACGACACCTGACTCATCAAGGTACTAAACCATCTGCTTGATTCTGAGAATGGGAAATATTTCATTATTCAGGCACATTCTCAACTGCTGTAGATGAACAGGCATTAGATTACTCAGAAAATGTAACTGGCAGCACTTACTATCTCATTTCACACAGACTACCAAATGGTGACAGCAAACAGTCACTGCTTTCCTAGCCTCTGTCTGAACAGGGGCTTTGGAGCCAGCAGGCAAAGAAACATTTTCTCTAAGTCCTGTGCTCTCTGATTTTTTTTATGCATTTATTTTAATTCAGAGCAAATTTCTGCTTACAAAGTGTACAGGCAGTTCTTATTGCTTTATAGAAGATTATATTTGCAAATGTGGAAGGGCAGTATTTTCCTGATCTTCAACAGAGATGTTGAAGCCACGTTGTTACAGTTTGTTTGCAATGGAACAATATTCCATCTATTTCCCAGATATAATACCAAAGTTTATTGATGCTTAGCATAGCTGCAGGTGAAAGCCTAGCAGTAAAATACTGTGATCTTAGTGAGAAGATTGTGTTAAAAAGCAAGTGGAAATGGGAATGACCCTTTCCTTCAAAGTACAGAAAGTCACATATAAATGACTGACTTTAAAAAACGTGGGCATCTTCTGCTGAAGTATATGACTGTCAAGAGGCAAGTCTGAAAAAAGATTGTATCAGTTTATTTCTTTCATATGAGTCAGCACAGAGAAGCAGTGCAGTGCTCAAAATGGTTTCAAAACCAACAGAGTAGCTCAGAGTCCCCAGACTCTGCAGAAGACAGAAGTAAAAAAACTGCAGGATGAACTATAAGTGAAAATGAAGTGATTCTGTTCAGTACTTGAGGTGATCCTGTATTTGTATCAACAGAGTACTGTTGATTTAGCACAATTATGCTGATGCATAATTTAGCTGATGGTAGTTTGCAGCCAAAAGTGCCTTGTGATTTCAATGCATATCAGAGTATTGAAGTAAGGCCAATAGAAGATTCAGATACGAGGCAGCTCTGAAAGCTCAAGTTATATTTGTTCTTTTTGGATGCTCTGATACACATTTGGTGAAAATATGATGACTACTTTCCAAAGCTGACCTTACGTGACTAGAAACAGCATATATCTGCCTTAATATCGAACCCATGCGAAGGTTCTCCATTATCATTTAAAATTATACTGAAAAGTTTAAAAATTAAAATCCTACAAACAAGCCAAAATAAAACCTTGACACAAATGTATAGCTGTTTTGCTATTCAGCTCCTTTGGTTATGGATGGTAGCACAAGAACATGAATTTGAGTAGGTAGAAATAAGTAGATATCTTATTAAAATATATTCACAGAGATAGTTCTGCAAGGAAATCAGCCTGTCTCTGATATAATCCTGACTTGGGCTCATTTCCAATAATAATTGTACAAGAAAAGGGTCTGCACAAGAAATTAACCTTCATGAAACAACCTCTGAAAGCAGAATTTCCACAGCTTCACACATAAATCCAGAGACCAGCCCTCGGTTACACCTGTACTGACAGTACTGCTCTACCTTTATCATTAGCAATGACTTCCCTTCTGCAAAGGGCTTCTGCTAGTTTTTCTGAGTGGTTGCTTCTGGCAGAGTTCACTGCATAATTAGCAGCATTATCTTCAATAACAGGGATGGTGCATATCAGACTATGCATCATTAACTACTCATCGCCTTCAGAAGACCTGCTCAGACTTTAGAGATTGGTGTTACAGCACTCTCTGATTTCTGCTAATTACAACAGAATAATTTGCTCCACTAACACTGTAAGAAGTAATTCAGAAAATTCTAGTAAATTGTATTTTCTGAGCAAAGTACTGTGGGAGTCATTAGGTATTAAGATATTTTATTATTTTCAATATGTAAATAAAACAGGTTAAGGATACCATCCTGGGAAAACAAAAAAGGCAAAATTAAGCTTATTTTTGATGGGGGAAATACTGCATATTCAAACACGTGCAAGAGAATGTTATATTTCTTGTATCACTAGCAAATATACCAAAGAAATATATGTTATTTGTTCTTTGAGGGTGCTTGAATCATGTTAAGCAAACTACCAGAACACAGCAACATTAAAATCAAACAAGAATTGAAGAAAAAAAGAAGGGGGGGGAGGATATTCAGGATTGTGTTCTCCTAAGTTAATGTGAAAACAATAGAGCCCGGTTTTAAGAAACAGCGCTAGAAAAGTGCAGTGAACTGTGTTTTTCAAGATCGAGTGCTGCTCAGAACACTGGCCAATCAAATCAGGTGTTACAGCACCCTGAGATGCCAAGAAGGCCTGTATTGACCCTGTCTCTAAATAGGTATTTCACACTGAATATGAGTTGCCTTATAAGCAAAACTTTTTTTCAAAAAGAATGTATTTTATGGAAAATTTTCTATACTGACAAATCAGTATTTTCCAGTATAAAAGCAGTTCAGCAAGTTTTCTTATAAGCCATTCCACCACAGTGGCATAAAACCAGCCAAACAGATGGCTATACCTCGTCAACATGGGACCAGACAGACATTCCTCAGGTCAGACTTCAGCCAGCAATTTGTAGCTGAAGTCACTATGATGTCTAATCTTTCTTCTGAAAAATCACCTTTTCTTGAAAAACAGAGAAGATCATATGCTACCCAATTCTCAGCAACGTGACAATGACAATGCTCTTCAATTTAATTCCCAAGTTTTTATATAAGCATCTTCATATAATTGATTCTTTGGGAAATTTTAATGTATTTACAGGTATCCTATCAATTTTTTCATATCATGTGTATTTCTTCCAGAGGTGATGCTGACATAGAGCTACTGGATGTGTGTGAATTTGTCATGTTTTCTTTGAGCATTTTCTGAAGGCTGAATTTATTTAGTTGATAGAAGACTGAACATGCGTAGATGTTCCCCTTATATGAGTAGTAGCTTTGGAGTGTTAAATCTAAATTCAGTTGTGTAAAGAATGCAGAGAAAACAAAAGAAAATAGCATTTTTTTTAATTCACTGCAGGAAAAATGCTACTGACCTTGAGAAAACAATTAGAAAAATGGGTTCATGAGAAGTCATTTCTACATACGTACCATGTGTACTGCTTATGCTTCCACAGAACCCTCTGAGGAAGTCAACAAGACCAACATTTAATACACAATCTGTGAACTACTAACATTTAATTTAGGATTATTCAGTATAAATTCATTTAATATAAACAGTAATGAGTACTTTTTTTTTCAGATTGTGGCAGTATTTGTTCTTCACTGTACACTGACTGTAGGCTGATTGACAATTTCAAACCTAATACCAGTAGCCCAAAATAATGTACTCCCACTCTCAGCTTGTGCTTGAATATTCAAATCTGCAGATGTAGGAGTAAAATAGAAGGCAGAGAAGTGGGGGGGGGGGGAAAGAAATAAATCTTACTGAGATTCCTGCTGCTAGAGGTTTGACATTGGCTCACCTCAATGCACATTCTTTCTTTCCTTAGACAACTAGACACTGCTATCATCCCCACAGAAAAGTTTCAAATTTAAGATTCTGTTCTTGCAGATCCTTGTTCAATAATAATAATTCCCAAGTAGAGTAGAGAGGACCAATGACCTACTAAGCTTTTCTTACCCATTTTGGCATTGCTCGACTAATCCTGAAAATGCATTTTAAAAAGATTCTTATAAAAATAAAAGCTCTGATTCTTAAACTCAGGCTTAACACAGTGAGGCTGGTTCCCTCTGTGTTAGCTTTTGGACCAGAACTGTACCAGCAACCTACTTTGCCCATATGCCTCCACATGTCCAAATGGCTGAAAGCACAATGTTTAGCCCGCGCTAGCATGTTAATATTAGGCACTGTATATATGTGCAAGATAAGTTTAGGGGCCTATTATCTCCCTTTCATAATCAAACAATTTGCTTGTGAAACAATTTAGCATCTGGCTTTACAGGGAGAATTAATTATTCATGTACAATACTGCATTGTTGTTATGAATAAAAAAGGAAAACACACTTCGAAACTGAGACAGTTTGTAGTTACATTTTAACAACCTTGCACTGCTTTCTTAGTACAGCAGAATCTGTGACATCATTTCTGTTGTGTAAAATGGAGGCTAGTCAGAATGAGAAAAGTTCCCCCCACCTTCTATACCCAGTCAAGGCTAATACCTGGAGAACAGGCTTAGCAGGCTTAAATTTAGTCCTTCATACATGTGGGGCACTAGTCAAAAGTTACAGCCTCCCCCACTGAAAATCAACTAACAGATCCTTTTTTCGCATAGTCAGGCTGTCAGGCTTTGTAGAAGACTACAGAAATAGTATCAAGTGGCTTTAGGGATCCTGCAGACTCCACAGTCATGCAGCAAGTATGGAATATTCGGGTCTTTCTAGTCCTTAGTTAATCTCTCCAGACAATAAATGGCACTCCGTAAAGAAAGGATAGTATTCGGGAAGTATAGTCAGGTTGCCATGGTATGCTTCTCTGAATAGTTTTAATCATATTATGGCAGACTAATAAGGCAATGTGAGCCCCATAAAAATAATTTCATCAATTCTTTTTTACACTCTCATAAAGTATTGCACCTTTATGATTAATCCCTTCACCATAAAGAAAAAATTAAAATGCTGACCTGAAACATACTCCTGAGATTTACTGGTTTCTTTGACATAGCAGTATGTGACTAGAATAAGAATTGTTCTGCACAGTAAAGAAAAATGCTGGACTTTTTTTATTTCCTTCCCACTTTCATCCTTCATTCTGGGTATAGGATGAGTTAATGTTTAGCATACAGAGAACAAGCAAATTACAGGTCAGACTATCAATATATGTAGGCTGGCATAGCCCAAAAGAATCAAGAGTTACTCCAGTTTACACAAACTAAAAAATATGTCCTACAAATAGGACTATTTAAAGGATTGATATCTCTGGGTCAGTGGCAGGGGAGATAATAAATAACACATGCAAAATGATTAGGCCTTTTTCAGACTTTTTCTGACATGTAAAAATTTAGTGAATTAAAAAGAAAAATCTTTCAGGATAGGTGGGTTTTTTTGTTTTTTTTTTTTTCTTAGTTCTCTTTCAGGGCAGCTTTAATGTAGAACTAGATGAAATTTAGAAACCCAGTTAGAATTAAAACAGAATAAAACAGAAACTCAGAATAGGGAGATAGCAGAACTGTTTATGTCATAACTCCTCCTCTGCAGCCACAATGAGAGCCTAAAAACCAATCAAGCAGAAAGTGGTTAGTATTCAATGCCCTAGATAGCCCTGAGAAAACCTTAGGTAAATCAAGGAGCTCTTCTCTTTATAATAAATAGGACTACAGTCTTTCCTTCACAAGTATGCCATGATTTGGTTGATAGAAGTATGAGTAGTCTGGGTAGAGAAACAGAGAACAGTCAGGTTGATTTTTCTCAGGAAAAAAGTTGTGGGAAAGGAGGAGATCTAATAAAAAAGTCATGGTGTTGCCATAGAAAATGCCAAACTGACAGGAAGCTAAGCATGAGTCACAACATGGCACAGAGCACTTTATGTTTACTGTCAAAGAAAGAGATGCATTCCAACCTTTGTAGACACACCTAGTGTAATTTTAAACTTTATTTCAGATCCCGATCTCAGTGGTAGAAGAGGCAGCCACAAACTCAAAGGAAGCTTCAAAATCTGGCCCAGAAGTAGACAAATACAACGGCAGCTAGGCTGAGCTGCCATGATGATGATGTTAGTACGTCCCAAATTAGCGAGCTTATAGAGTTTGACCACAAAGTAGATACATCTACAGCATCTACATCTACAGCGTGGAAAGGCCAACACAGCTATGACGCAAAGCCATTAGGCTATGAACAGCCTCTCTCTCATGTAAGTACAGTTTTATAGTTTACTCAGCTGTATGTTTTTCATAATGGTATGTAGGAGGAGGCTTCCAAAAGCAAAAGAAAATATCCACTTGGAGACAACCAATTAGGAAGGATTAAAGACTTGGTATAGCAAGGGCATGCATGGGGAAGTTCAAAAGGTTTACATCTTTGGGTTTTTGTAACAGTTCCTAGGTGCATGAGTTAGTGTTTATCTTTGCCACATGCAGTCCTTTGTATCAGTGTCCCCAGGAGAAATGGTAGAACAATGGCAAGATGAATTATCTGCAAGTAGCCCACAGGTTGTTCCAGGCACAAAAAACCAAAGGAGAATTTGAATGCAATAAGCTATGGCAATGCCAGAACTTCTGCATCTTCCAAGCCCCCCACCAGGTCTGGACCAGTGTGATTTTCAAGGAAAAGAGCTGGAGAAGCTGTGCTCTCCTACACTGTTAAGTTTATTCTGAAGATCCTCAATTCTTCTTTTCCCCAAGATGAACAAAAAAAAAAGGTCTCCAAAGTGATGAGCTACAGAAAGACAGCATGAGTGCCTCAGTAACAACCAGCTTACAAATAGGAAGAACAAAGAACCACGGAGGCCTACATATATAACTTTAGCATACTCCTATTCAGCCCTCAAAGTTTATCTGCACTTGTCAGTGTCCTTTAATTCTTTGGTAGAAGTGTGTGTCAGTTCTCTTGGAACACATGATCTGACTTAGCGGGTTTGAAAATTAACACTAAAGAACTCAGCTAACATTTTTTTCTTGTTCTTAAGAACTATTCAGTCATACATCTCCTGGAAATGTGACCAGATGTCTTGAAATAAACATAATTCATCATTATTACACTGTCAGGTTGACTTTTTTTAATGAGTTTGTTAATTCATTTCCATGAGTCTGGTGTGCTGAGAGGGTATGTCTCGTCTCTATTTCATAGAACAGGGGTCATCTTCCAAACACTGATACATCCCACACGTGGTTAAATAAGACCACCACAGATCTTTCTTCTATAATTATAATGCAAGGTAACTATGGTAACGATAGTTGGCAAATCTTGTCTTTTGAACGGCTTCTGTTGCACAGGTTTTTATATCTTCTTCCCCCTCCCCCTTCCCACACACGTTTTCTTCTTATTATAACAAGAAGATATGGGTAACCATTACAACATGTATGAATTCCTGCCCTCAGCCCTACTGAAGACCATTGCTTCATCAAGATTAGCAACTGCATTTAACCCAAAGTCAGCTTGGAATGCCTTTATATTTTATGTTAAGACTCATACAATCCAAGATTCCTGCTCCCTCATACCTTTACTACCTCAATTCATATTCCCCTTTTTCACCAAATTCTAAACTTCCCAGAAGCATTACTACAGCTTCAAATAAGGTTAAAATCATTAAAATGCTTGTTTGGCATTTCAATCTTAGAATTAAAATGCATAGAGATTTCTTTCTTTATACTATATGTAGTTGTTTGAACTCCTATATATCTGAGTGTGTCTGAGCTAAGAAGAAGAATTCTGTAGAGAGTGTTGTCATTTACTAGTATTTTTACATAAAAGGAAGACTGTGGTAGAAAGCCGGTTGACTCAAAGGTTTATGCTGCTGACTGGCTGTGTCTCCCTTTTTAATGCCTTTTTTCCATTGACTCACCTTTAATTTTTTGGCAGATTCTGAACAAACTGTTCATTGTGACACTGGTGATGTGATCATAGTATGTCTGGCATTACATGTGCCATTTTATAGAAGAAAACAGTACTTTTTACCACTGATTAGCTTAAAGTTTGCTTCCATCCATCAAATCACTCCATTTTAATCATGAACCAAATCTTAAACTCTGTTTAAAAACTTGGGCTGCACGCTACTTGCAGCCAAAAATACAAAAATTCAAGGGCAGAGTTAAAGGGCTTTCTGTAAGAAAAGAAACATTGATATTCTAATTATCATATGTAATGTTATCTTATTGGTTATCAGTACAATGTTATCAGTTCCTGGCTATTGGAAGAGTAAGGTTTATAAACAGATAAAAATATAGCTAGAGTTGCAGTATGCAAAGAGATACCCACAAAAGAAAAAAACAAACCTAGGTATGCAACTTGATCTGCTAAACTATTTTTGTATTTGGGCTTTTGAAATGGCTTAAATCACAGTGATAAAATTCCAGTTGGTTAAAAAAATAAAATCTATGGACTAAATTCAGCTCTGATATCAATCTAGAGTAATTCACCAGTGAGCACTGATGGCGTTCCAGATTTACACCAGCGTAATTGAGACCAGAATCAGCAACTGTAGAGGCCATGCTCGTTTCTCGGTATGTTTATTTAAGTCTCATTAGCTACTGAGAGGGAACTGTATACCTAATGACCTGCAATGGATAGCAGGCATAGGAGCAGGGAAGGCAAAAGGATTTTCAGGGCTCAAGAAATGCAGTCTGCTCCACCAAAGAAGGACTGTTATTCCTTTCTTATTCAATTACCTTATTTATTGTTCTAGTTTTGGCAGGGATAGAGTTAATTTTCTTTCTTCCCAGTAGCTGGTATAGTGTTGTGTTTTGGATTTAGTGTGAGAATGATGATGATAACACACTGATGTTTTCAATTATTGCCAAACAGTCTTTGTACTAAGTCAAGAACTTTTCAGCTCCTCGTTCTCTGCCAGTGAGAAGGTTGGAGGAGCACAAGAAGTTAGTAAGGGACACAGCCAGGACAGCTGACCCCAGCTGACCAAAGGGATATTCCACACCATATGATGTCATGCTCAATATATAAACTTGGGGGAAAGCTAGTGAGGGGCCATCGCTGCTGCTCGGGAACTAGCTGGGTATCAGTCAGCGAGTGGTGAACAATTGCATTGTGCATCGCTTGTTCTGTATATTCTAATTTGGTTTTTATTATCATCATCATCATACTTATTATTATCATCATTATCATTATTTCTTCTCCTTTTCTCTCCCATTAAACAGTCTTTATCTCAACCCACGAGTTTTCTCTTTTTCTCTTCTGATTCTCTCCTCCACCCTGCTGCATGTGGCTGCGTGGTGCTTAGTTGCCGGCTGGGGTTAAACCATGACAGAACCATAAAAAAATAGCAGTGACCTCAAACAGGGGCATTATGAAGTTACAATGATTATATCTGTATGTACAGTCCACCCATCACATTAATGTGTAGCTAAAAAGTTTTAGCTTACTTTGGTGAGACACTGCCAACAAATGACGTAGACTTTTAAGAGGAGATTGGCGTCTTTTTGCGACATATACCTGTTTTATTCAGGTCTGTAAACATCTGTGTTCAGGTGTGTAAGAGCAAGGCCTTTTGGAAATAGGATAATTAATACAATTTAGCTGCTGCTTGACAGGTTCCATACCCTTGGGCCATACCCCTGTGATCACAGCTCTTAATAAACCTAATAGAAATAATTTTATATCTCTACTAGATACAAATATAACAACAAAAAAAAATATCCTTCCTTCTATTTGGAGAGAACCCTGGGAGATGTAAAATTAAGAAGGCTGAAGAAAATCTCAAATTTATCATAAAAAAATAGCACATAGCAAGTCCTGAGCTTCTTGTTTTATGTAGGGCATACGCAGAGACCTGAATTCCTGTATTTGTGATGTAGGTCTCCATACACTGAAAGTCATTCTCTCAGAACTTGGTATATATGCACACATTTTATAATACAAACTTAGTACTAAATCATGGAGATAGGGAAGCCTTAATTACCCATTTGCTTCTTGATCCTGAGATCATCAGGAAGTCGGTTTAAGATGAGTTAACCAAAAGACATTCAGATGCTGTTACAAAAGACACTTCAGCCCTGCTCTTTCTTCTACACCAACCAAAAGATCACCCTGTGTTGAAGATTTGGAAATCTAGATTTTTCTTTATCTGAAACTCCGTGTTTCACTGTAACAAAAATAACAACCTCATTCTTTATTTCTTTATTACAAGCAATAGATGTTTCTGGGGAATGCACTTTTCCTTCCTTGCCTTACATTACTTTCTCCTTTCTCATACTGGTCATTCAAGAAGACTCATGGATTATTTTATTCCAGGTAATAACTAGCATTACATGACCACACTGAGGGTTTAAGTATATGTTTCTTGTGCACATATAATTCCTTATGAATTAAAATTACACTCAGTCGCAGAAGCCAAAATGAAGTCTTGCAGATGTAAATCCTTTATGAAGGGCACCTGACTTTGCTTTTTATACAAATGCCAAAAAGCAAAGCCCCAGCTCTTCCTTAAACCACACATATTGGTAAAAGTTTTCAAAACCAATTAAGTCTGCATACACATAAAAGTATTTCAAATCTTCCCTTCCCTCCTACCCCCTTTAAAATGATGTCTCTGAGCAGTTAAGGTCTCTTGACAAGCGGTGGAAGGGCTACTTTTTTAATTGACTTCTGTCAATGAGCAGAGGAGACCTGAAAAGACCATCTTAATTATCACAGCTCAGGACAGCCTTTGGTCCATTCTAAGTCCTGAGATAGCTAGTAAAAAAAAGAATAACTTTTTTCTTCCTATTTCAAATTCTGCAGCAATTACAATTCAATATGAAATTCAGTACAAAATGAAAGTGTCTCCAAAGAAGAAAAATAAAGGCTTTTTGGAATACAATTTTTCTGCCAAATGTTTTGTCAGAGAAAAATCTTTCTGTAAGAAAGAGACCTTCCTAGATTCAAAGGCAGCATCATGCTTAATTCAAGCTTCTTTTTAGATTTTTAAAAGCTGAAAGGATACATAATAATGAGAAAGACTATGGATCTCTGTGCGACATATAAAAATGTCAAAGCTGGTATTTTGGTTTTGAAATAACAGCATGGTATCTTAGCATAAAGCTGGTGAGTCATTCACATGCTAAACATTTGGGAAGTCCAGACGCTCTTGGGAAATTTGTTTTTAATAACAAGAAAAATTTGTTTCTCTTTAAAATCTTTAGATGTGGAGTTGAAAATTATTCCCTTTCCTCCAGGTTCTGAACCTGCTTCACTGAGTTGCTTAAATATTTCCTGAGATATCCTAAGCACCTTCCACTATCACTTGAGCACGAGCTGAAGTCATGCTGAAGCCTGCCTCCCAGCTGGAATTTCTCACATTCACTCTGACAAGAATGACATCAGCTTCCAGACTGAACTAAAACAACATCATTATTTTGCTGGTTTTTAGACAGTGTTACTGTTTAATAAAAGGGAATCAAAGATACAATTATTCCCAGCACATGGATCTTCTGGTGTTACCTGCAACACTTTCACTTCCGTGATCAGATTGACGATTTACTACACAACTTTAACTTTGCCAAAAACATAACTGAAATGTTGCAGGACTCATAGCGTTTATGTTATACTTACCCAATTCTTGATTTGGCAGTTTGCTCAGTATCAGAAATGCACAGATAACGGATGGTGAGAAATAAGATAAACTTTTTAACCTCAGTACCTTCACTGTGCTTCTGTTACATTCATCATTTATTATTTCAGCTTTCATTAATTAGTTACTTGAGACAAAAACATAACATACAGCATTTCGGTTGCACAGACTCAATACAAGCAAGTAGACACAGCCTCACAAGACTGAGCTCAAGGCATTACACAAGCAGTGTGTGTCTTCCCCAAGTGACTCCCATTCTGCTGCACAGCATGCCATTATATTATGTTACATGGCTGGTGAGTGCCTGGCACTTCCAGGAAGGAAAAACAAGTCTGGAAGTCAAACTTTTTCTTTTTTCATTTATGGTGGAAAGATTATTGCCCCTGTGGTTAACTATTCCTTTGATTGCAAAAAAAAGTGGAAAATAATCCAGGAGGAGATATATTTTCAGTGGAATAGAAGCATGACACAAACTCTTTAGATGAAGGAGATATACCAAGTAGTTATTCAGATGCATTTTTGTACCACTCATAAGTAAGCCTTGATTAACATTAACTTTTAAAATGGATGTTTTGTAAGCATAGTGATGAGAAACACATCAAACGGTATTTCAGGTTTTACATTCATTTCATACTACTTGGAGGACTATCATAGAGCACATGAAGAGTGTTCTAATCCGTGTCGAAAACATAATGCGTAAGTCTTTCAAACAACCTTTAGGCTTTCTCAGATTACTAACAACTATTTTGGTTAACACTCCAGGATAACACTCCAGGACTTAACTCAGCCATCTATTTATTAAGAAGCCAAGCCAATGATTTTTAAACTAACAGTAGACAAAGGAACGACGTTCAGAAGCTCACTACCATTCAACTTCAGCATTACTGTATTAGCATTTAGGAAATCAACACAGAAGAGATCACCATTTTATACAGTGTCATTAGACTTTGCCTCTTTGAATGCCGAAGATGAAGATGAAACCTTATCTGCCAGAATACACTGTAAGCGATATCAGTATCTCTCCAGTACCCTTAGGATACAGTTAGAGGGAATTGTTTTCCCTGTTAGGTATGAAACACAGTGAAGGTTAAATTGGTTAGTGGCTTGAGGTGACGCATTTTTCAGACGTTCTGGATGAGATAGCCCCTGAAATTCTATTCTAGAGGTCAAAGTCCTTTTTTTTCCTTGTGGTAAATAGTCAGGGACTAACTAAACACAAGGAGAATGCACAGCTTTATTTGGTGTTTTACAACTATTTGGGAAATGTTTACAGCTTTAAGTGAGCTTGATAGTAGCTGAAGTCCGTGATCAAGGAGAGGATTTGGTAATGCAGAGTGCACTGTGAATGAATGCACTGAAGGAAGAACAGCACTGGCTGGAACGTAAGTAATAGCTTGTGATTCTAGCAGAGGAATTGAAGTCATTTAGTCGATGATGTTTATTATTAACTGTGAAGAATGAGCTTTAGGCAGCAGAGTGGGAAATCACTGTGGGTGCAGTGGAAGTAAATGAAGATTTTTGTCCACTCAGGATAGGTTCTTGCCCATTTGAGATAGATACTGATTTTTATCCTGAATAGAATAAATTGTATTAAATTCATTCTGGTTTCCTATAAATAGCACAGCTGCTGTGCAGTTCTATTCCTTTCCTCTATTGACCCCTTGTTGCTCACAAATTAATATGCAAAATAGGATTGATACAGGAAATATAACAATTATGAAACAAGAAAACAGGAATATTTTTCCCAACTGTTACTTTTAGCATACAAAAACACAAGCTGGTCTCTGCTTTTGTGACACTGTTGGCAATTTACTACAAAAGAAATAAGTTTTGGGAGTGTATCTGTGTTTACTGCATCTTTCCTAAGCCGTATGATATTTATATCCAGTCCACCCAAGTGCAATCCACGAGTCTTGGAGGACTCCCCAAACAACGACAGCGAGTAAAAGCCAACCAACAAAGATGATGTTCCTCACTTTCCTTGAGCCTCTGTCCTTAGGAAGCATGAAAGTCAGCTTGTGCCTGTGCCTTGTCCAGGATAATTTTTCTTTTATGCTCCATTGTGCTCTGAACAATTTCAGTTATGATATGATATATTTGCTCAAAGTCAAGGTGACACAAAGCAGTAAGCTTCTTTCATAACAGATAAATCGTGTCCACTGTAGTGTCATATTAAAATTTTGGTCATCTACCTGAAGTTCAGGGACCAATTTAAATTGAAATGGACCACCTAACAAGATATTAATCAGTAGAGAATAGCTATTAGGATCTAATATCATTGCAATGATTTTATGTTATAGCAGCTTTATTACAGGAAGTATTTTAACTGTAAAGGTGACAGTCTTGGCTAAAGACATGTATAAAAGATTTTCTGTTTATGTTTCAAACAAGAAGTGTAAATTTATTTTACAACAAAGGTGATCGCATTACAGCTTCATAGTGACTAAGCTGCCATGGCAGCAGATATCCTAAAGCCATGCAAAAGCCACAGGAATGCAAAACTTATAAGGGCTAGCCTTAATATTTCACAGTTATTCACCAGAAATTCAAAGTGACCTGCCATTTCAGGTTTGTATAAACAAATACTGCTCTGTCAGGAGTCAAAGGGTTTGCCATAGAGTGCTGTAAGTGTACCTTAGAGCAGATAGCTTCTCTAAATTACACCCAAAACTATACGAGTTCTCACACAGGCATGTGGTCCTCTCACAAAGTAACAAAGCTGGATATTTATACAAAACTTGAGAATTACTTAAGATCTATAGTCCCAGGACTTACAAGTCTCAATCTTCATACCAAACACATGATCAGAATAAAAATACATCAGATGTTTCTGAAGCACGTGGCTGACAGGCACCATATGGGAAGTGGGCTCACCCATGTTCTCATTAGCTTCAATGGGCGTTTTGTCCCTTGGTTTCAACCACAGCAGGAGGAGTGCCTGCCCTAACAAGCTGGGAAGCACAGACACCGTACATGGCCTTGGGACACTCGGTGCAGCCTAGTGTTAGGAAACAGTGACCTGAAAATGATGTCAAAAGCAGGAGCCTGAGGTTTCTCATTTGCTGCAGCTGCTAATGAAGAACCACAGAGCAGATATTGACAGTAAGCAGCAATAGCCTTTAGTAGACCCATCACACCTCACACACCCTATAAGTTTTGTGGCTGACTCCTACCTAGCAACATGATCTGCTCTGCCCATTTATGCAACACAAAGCCAAGGTCTTCACCCTTCTCCCAGACTGTGTCACTGCTGATCAGCCTAGCCTGTGGCTTGCTGACCAGCTGCTGGTGTCATTGAGCAGCACACCACAGCACTATGCAATAGTCGGAGGATGTGTTAACCGGAAAGGCACAGAAGGATGACTCCAGGTCCTGGAGTCATATTCCATGCCATGTACCCCAAAGAGGCCAGGTACACTGCAAGTCACACAACCCTAACCCATGTTATCTCATGCCTCAGTTAATAAGAAATTTAACAGTCCATTTCTCTCCTGAAACAGAAGTATAAAGGCTTGAGAAATTAGTGCACATAAAAGAGTAGATCCCAGGTGTCTTGTGCCTACAAGAGGTGGACAAGGACGTTAGTGAGAGAAAGGACAGAGGGTAACGGGATCAGTTTTAACTCTAATGGTAACCACAGAAATTCAAAACCTAAATAAAGACACCAGAGAGATGTCCAGAAGTCTTTTGGGGGTATCCTCTCATCTTTAGATTAACGGATTTGCTTCTCAGCCTAGCAAGTGTGGCCTTCAGCCATAGACAGATGCCTTGCACAGTAAAGGGGACATGCTACCCAGTCATCCAGGCACTCTGTCCTCATGCCTGGACACCTAGACAGAGTGCCTGGCAGGTAGCTGTGTGGATGGCCACCTATTAAAGATAGCTGCAGTTTTTTCACATTACTGAGGCAGAATGATTTTTTGTTGCAGGATGCACCAATGTGCCAAGAACCCTGGATGAAAACATTTGAAGTGTGCCTTGAAATGCCAGCTTTCATCCTATCCGTCAAAACATTACATATAAACAACCTCGTGTTTGTTCAAGACATATAGCTGCAGTAAGCAGAACTTGCCCGATTTTGCCAGAAACAGCTCAAAGCGATGAGAGCAAATGTGACAAAGTATGTTTGGCATGAAGAACAAAGTCAAAGACAAGAGACCCTATCAGATATTTCCCTTTTTTTTCAAAGTGATCATAGAATACTTTTCCTTGGTTTATAAATCCATCCAAGTACCAAGAATGCTCTTCCTTTCCAGAAATAACGCTGCGGAATGTATAGCTGTTGAGAATGCTTTTGCCTTCAGTTCAGTTTCTGATGATTATTGCTTCAAATACAAGGGTTAGACTAGAAAGTCTGCCATTTGTATAGGCACATATTGCTTCCCTCCAGCTTTTAAAGAATAGCATGCTGAAAATATATTTGGCTTCCTTTTGCTTGAACCTTGAGTGCTTAATCATAGTGGAAGCTCAGGTTTTGCTGCCCAGCTTCATGGTGGAAATATGTTGGTATGCAGAGGCAGAAGAAAGGTACATATTCTAGAGACAGAAGAAAGGGACATATTTTATAGCATTTTAGGTGAACTGAGCCAGCCACAGTGAGTCTCAGATACTTCCACTGGCAGGTTCATTTCCAGCTTCTCCAGCTCAGGCTGTTAAAAGTCCTGCTTGGGCAGTTGAACTCTCCTTGGTTTCTCAACTGCCCTTCTACTCTCCTCCTTTCTTGATCTCATGCAATTATGATACCTGGTGAAAGGACTTCTGGCTTACAGGCTGTTTAAGTTCTTCTATATCTAACTGTGGTGAGCCAAGGCTCATGGGCCAGGCAGGAACTCTTCATGCTCGTCTGCATTTTGAACAGACTTGAAGCAGTGTACTGAAGGCACAGCACAGCAACCACAGCTTTTGCATATCTACAGTTCTCTGCATGTCATGTGTCTTTGAGCCTGTAGCAGCAGAAAAGAAGCTTAAATAAACCTTTCTGGTTTCGGGTCTTTTCTTAAGGACGCTGATGTAGGTACCACTGTGGTCCACAGGAGACAATCTCTTCAGCACAGGGAGATTCCTCAGGAGCCTGACTCAATTAACTCATGCCATCAGGTCCATTCTTCATTGACATATGCACTAGCATTGTATCACACCCATGCCGATCTCCTACATCGCTGGCTTAAATAATCTTTATCTTTTGCACCACTTGGCATTAATGCAGGATGTCTGTCCTCTGAAGTACCCTTAGGGCTGGAACAAAGTCTTTAGCCGGATGGCAAACTCTGTGGGTAGCAGACAACAGTTACAGTGCAAAGGAGGTTTCTGGAAGGCTGCCAGCCAAATAGCACTGAGACTTCTTCCTGTGCATGTGCTTCGATTTGCTTCCCACAAGGCAGTACAAGCACTGGTGGAGTGGGCTGGATTAAGAATGAGCATCAGTGAGTCACTAATCATTGTCAATTCACTGATAATCACCAGAGAACCACTCCACAGTGACAACCTGGCACTGCCATTGATGTCTCTCTGTTGATGAGGGGATCCTTCACAGGATTGCAGGCAGCTTTGCCACAAAAAACAGGTAGCTGCATAGTAAGATTAAAAAAATAAAAAGAGTCACTTTTTCCAGCCAAATACAACTCAATTATAATGAGTTCGCTTTGTGTGCCATCGCTAAAGGAAGGAACAGTCTATAAAGTGACACATGCTGTATCCTACTCAACAGCTCAAGATCTCTGGTCAGAGGGTCTTCCCTACATATTTCTCTTTTTTTTTTTTTCCCTTTGGTCGTTTACTTTGGCTTTACAGTAACTGCATTATGAACATCCCCAATTAAAGACTTTTTAACTGCCCCACAGAAAAAAACAACCACTCTTTTCAAACCAGTTTTCCAGGATCCTGGTCTTTATCCACTCTGAATTCACCATAAACTCTAGTTTCTCTGATGTCATCTACTAAACAGTGTCAGGCTGGGTCAATGCTTTAGTGAGAAACTTCCAAGAAAAATCTAAGAGCTGCAGTGACTCATGCTCTTCTCTCTGACTCAGTACTAAATTGCTCTCCCAAGATGCTCTCCTGGAGGTGTTATCTTTCAGATGAGATATAAAACTCAGGTCCTGACCACAGGCGGGAATTTTTTACCAAGAGGAGGAGATGCATGATGCTTTTTTGCTGTATATTCCTCAGACCCTGAAAGGATGGATATTTACTGAGAAAGTGGCTGAAGCAGAAAAGACACTATCACTCCAACCTCAGATGTTTGTTCCCACCCCTGTTGGAGGGTTAGGGGACAGAGGGGTAGCAGAAATGGTCTTTAATCTGCTTCAGCCAGAGACAGCATAAGGAAAAAAAAAAAAAAACAACAAAAAAAACCCAAACCACAAAACACAGAAGTAGATAGATATTAGCTACCCCAGCTCACTTTGGCTGCATCAGATAGGGAGAGCACTCACAAGTCCTCCCATCAAGGGAGCTGAGGGCTGGACAAACCCCAAGGTTCCTGAGCACTGATAGCTGTGCACAACAGTGATGTGAGAGAGATGTAGAGAATAATGTTGCTCTGTAGCCTCTTGGCTTCATCCCAGAGGAAAGGTTTTACTATTTTTAATTGGTTTGTGATAGTGTGCCACATGCTCATGTCATTTCTTTCCACAATGTATGAGTGAGGAGTTGCCTGATCAGCTAAATCATAAGAACTAAACAGATCTCATTTTTGCCTTCTCAGCCCATCTGCCTTTCTTCCTTACCATTTCCAATTTGTTTTTCACCTTTTTGTCTACTAAAACCTCATAAAAGCACTTTGCTACAAGCCTAAAGCTTCCAGCCCACACCTGATGAGCCAGGCCACAGAACATCAATGAGCTGGAGTTTGGCAAATTTTCCGTTTCAAATTCCTAGATTTTTTCTTAAAATAGGCCCAAGAAACCTTTTCTCCTCCACCATCCCCGAGAAACTCAATAAACCTCCAGCTCCAGCCCTCAGAGATATGGGAGGGGTAAAAATCATGACGATTTAGAAGTGAACTGATACTTTTAATTGCTGCTAATAGTTTGAAAAACCACACCCTGGAAATGAAATAAGCTTCTCAAGCCATGACAATAGGTGGTGATGATAATGTTGACTTTTCAACCTTCGTTAGTTAATCATACAGGAAGGGGGGAAGAAAAACAACAAACATCAAACCCCCAAACCCCAGAGGTGTGCACAATCTAGCACCACCTAAAATTTCTTTCATTTGGGCAAGCATTACCATTCCTTTACCTCCTCCTCAGTACCTCAGGCATCGATCTCTGCCCCACTGAGATGCCAGAATATTTATTCACCATGCTCTGTGTGACTCCTCCAATAGGCAGAAAATAGAGAGCAAGCAATTTGGCAGGGTAACCTTGCCATTTGCACCTCTCCCAATTCAAACTTGGTAGCTACGGATGCTTCATTTCTGTAATGAGTAATGAAGACTGTACTGTACATGATGATTCATTTCTTAAGTCTGCCTGCAGCTTTGAAATCTTTCATTAACTATGTGATATGCATTCAACAGATTAGCTAAATGATCTAAATATTATGTAATTAGTGAGCAGAGTGCAGGATACCCCATCTGACATTTAGGTGCCTGTACTTTATGTCTTTTACAGGCAACCCAAAGCAAATATTCTCTAAATGAATAACATATCTTGCCTAATTAAAATAGCTCTGATTAAATTCCTAATGTATCACATTGCATCAGTTTGATGTCAAACACAAGGCTAATGTAATGTAATGGTATGCCACAGAACACTATAGGTGCAAAATAATGAATTGTATCCAATGCAAAGTAATAAGAATATGTTCAGATAAATACAGCTATGCTGTGTGGGTAGGCAGAATTTTTTCTAGGTCTGCATTAAAGCAAGTTACTAGCAGCTTCACTGGTCTCCAAGGAGCCTGGGGAAAAAGTGTTTCTCTCATCTGTCTCCAGTTTTTCTAAGTACAATTTTATGAATAAGGGCCTTTTAGGTTTGGCAAAAAAGATTGGTTCGGACTTGGTTCAGCAACAAAATATGTTGTTTTCTTTTCTGTTTGGGGAATCTCAAAAGATTAAAAAATTAAAGAAAGCTTCTAAAAAATCTTTAGATCAAATCAATTGCAAAACAAAAGGATCTCTTCATACTAGAAAGGTGGTATATATAATTCTTTTAATATTTAAACAAATATATTAGGCCTTTCCACCTCCTCTGAAACTATTTTTTGACTGGTTGATTCATCATGTAATTCCAACCAGGATTACCACAGTGGTTTTTGTCAGAGACACACAAAGTAGTAATAATTCCTCTCCTGCATTGTTTTTGTGTGGCCTACTACTACCTCAAAAATAAAAAGGATGTAATTTTTATTGTCCATATTATATAACATTCAGGTATCTTTGACAGAGAGAAAGAGAAAGAACCATGAAGGATTTACTCTTCACAAGGAGCAAGTGGCAGTCAGGAATTAGCTGTTCCCATAACCCCAAGCCATGTCCCACCTCCTGAGATTAGTTATTTAAATGACAGGAAGGTCTGTAAATAGAATTAAGTTTCTGAAGGGAAGCAAATTACTTCACATTATTTCATCCTCTTCCTTACTAAGGGAGTCAGATGCCTGCCTGTATTATCTTGTACCAATTACCACTTATCACAGTCTTTCAAATAAGTGGCAAATAAAAACTGCAGCTGGACAGATAAATGAGGAAAAAGGACTTATCCCTGAGAACACCTGGTCTGGAAGCATGCCTCTTTTTCTTCTCAGTCCAAAGCTATCTTATGTCAGAGACACCAGCAGCAGCAATCAGCAGAGGTGTCAGAAAGGTCATAGGCTCAGACCATTGCTTCCCTCTGCCAGAGGGCTTGAGACCAGGCTGCCTGCTGCAGCCAAGGGAGGTATCAGAGCATGTGGTGAGGCAATGACAGATGAGAGAAGTGAGATGGTGGGACCACTAAGCCCAGCCCTTTAGATTTTACATCCTTTCCCTGTTCCTTCTTGTGCTGCAGACCCTCATCTGACCATCCTTCCCATTTACCGCCATTTCAGTTTTGCCTCAAACTCAGAAGTTGTGACCCAGCTCTGGTTCAGGCCTGGGATGCACAAAAGGAGCAATGGGTGCATGTTGAGTGAAGCCTTTCAGAAGGTACATTTTCTTCACTCCTGACAGGCACAATACCAAGCAAAGGACTCAGGTGACCAAATGCAAATGTCTGTACTGTAAACATCCCCATCTGAGCTTGTAGTCTAGATGGCCTTTAGAGTCAAGAGGGAGAAACAGGCACTTACAGATGTAATCTATCTCATCTGAAAGGAAATGGCTAAAATAGGGCAGTTCTTTCCATTGACTATGAAAGGAGTAGCATGACTTCCTTAAAGGAGATATCGACAGTGAGGAGAGGTTTACAGTGAGGTGAGATGTTTCAAACGTCCAATAAAGAAAGATAGCAGAGGTACATTGATTTCAGTTGTAAAAATAATCCACATTTGAATTGCCTTTCCATGCAAGTGTCTACACTTGCAATTCTAATTTATTTTTTTTTTTATGACATTGCCCAGGCTAAATCTTTCCACAAAAAATTTGTTGGTGGGAGAACAGCACTGCGATTGCTGGCGTACTCAAGAAACTTTGCCATCAAGCAATCAAAATCTTCCCTGACATCTCATAATGCATATAAAGCCCCAGCAGAATCCGTGGAGGTGATGCCGCAAATAAAGACAGAAAACTGGATGCTAACAAAAAAGAAACAAACAAAAAAAAAAACCAAACAAAAACCTCAGAAATTTACTTTGTATGTTTACAGGACTAGGTCTTGGTGGGCTTTTGTAACTATTCCTTAATGTAATATGTTATTTAAAATATTAATTTAATTGCTTGGTATGTTTCTTTTATCATTTGTGTCATCAATCCTGCAAGGGATCAAATTACCACATTAGAATAACTCTTTTTGCTCTGTTTCGTGATAATACTTTACCTGTTATTAAACAGGTACATTTTGTGAGGAAAAGAAGTGGATGGTAGACTGCAAAAGGCAATGAAATTGCAGGATTATCCTGAAGTATTATTCATAATGAGTATTCTGGTCTCTCTTTGCTTTGTTTGTACTGGTAAGAACTCAGAAAGACAATTTCTCATTAAGAACAGGAACATTTTTATGATACTACACTCAATTGAAATGCCTTTCTTATTATGGTAATGCCTGAGGACAAACCAATATTGTGTCTCCATTATTTGTACAGCACTTAGCTAAAAACAGCGTTCAGCATTTACAATCCAAGTAGATAACACAAAGGAGAGAAAAAGCATGCAGTATGTAAGCAGAGTTAGCAGCAGCAGCAAACATCAGGTGGGGTTTCTTCCTTTTTTTTTTTTTGTGTGTGTGGTTATGATAA
Source organism: Neopsephotus bourkii (assembly GCF_033783945.1). Classification (NCBI taxonomy): domain Eukaryota; kingdom Metazoa; phylum Chordata; class Aves; order Psittaciformes; family Psittacidae; genus Neopsephotus; species Neopsephotus bourkii. The sequence goes on from NW_026901969.1 coordinate 335,874, forward strand.
ACAGAAAGAAAACATGCTCAAGAGCTGAAGGAAAGAGACCAAGGAGATATGGCAAGTAAAGAAAGGAAAAGCGATGTAAGAACTGTGAAGGAAACAGCAGGGGAGGTTTCGTTCATTCAGCACAAGGCAGAGCAGAACAAGGTCTCGGCTTCCTTCAGTTGATCCTAGGGTATGTTGTCCTCTGTTTTCATATTTCCATCAGAGGCTTTACTGGGAGGGGAACGTATGGAAGGCACTCCCTGGGACCCTAGTGAGAGATGGACTTGAACTGCTTGACACTTTAACCCTTCTACATCTAATGGAGTGGTTGCTGCTTTAATTGCTTCTGAGCAGCTCCAGCAGGTTAAACATAGGTATTTAACCAGGTGCCTGTTGGCAAGTTTGAGTACTTTAGCAAGCATAAATTAGCATAGCTTTAGTGACATTAACAAGATGGGACTGATTTACAGTCGCTAAGGAGCCTCAACTTCACGTCTAAGTAGCCATTAACTCCCAAACCTTCCCATAGAAAAATAAAGCTTCTCTGCAGGAGTTTTTTCGGACAGCATTTAACAGAAAATAACTGCTTTGAATGTTAACAGATCTGGTTTGTCTTCAGAACTGCAGGAAAGCAAGTAGATGTGTAGCATTTTTCCTATCCTTGATGTTTTGTTGGCTAACCTTGTATGAAAGACGTAGGTGATGGGGTTACAATCTCCTTATTGTCACACAGGTTTGAATTAATGAGATTCAACTTTTACCTGAGCATATGGTTCTTTTTTCCTATTTTTTTTTAACACTAAAAACAATAGCAATTTTTCTCTCTCCACTTACCCTCTCAGCCTACTTTTAGCACAGAGAAGACCTGTAGCATCTCTCCACCTGCATGCTTATTTCAACAGATGAAGTGTAGTAACAGGCCAATTGCACAAGCAAAATTGCTATTGCTAGAATAAATGCAGTGCTTTCGGGAATGTAGGATACTGAGCTTCCAGGAGCAGCTAGACACCTACAGGTATGAGAGGAGCTTATACAAGCAATCCTATGCTAAACTGCAAAGTTGCCCAATGCAGCAATGTCTCTGGAAGGAAGTGCACACTATTAGAAAAGGATTCCCTTTGAGGTTTTTGCACAGGTTTGAAGGTGTTTTAACTCTGCATTAAGGTAATAAACAAAGGAAGAACAAGGTTTTCTGGATTTAGGGTTAAGATTATTAATTTATGAATTCCACTAACACTGCTGGACAGCATGTGCCAGTAAACAACAATCTGTGATCTTCCAACAGCAGAAAAAAAAACCAAACCAACAAACAAATATTCAGACCAGCCCCATACAGATATTATATTGCATAAACAAACATGGTAACTTACTAAAAAAAGACACTTCATCCATTACGGTTGGCACTACACACAAAAAAGCAACATGTAGAGACATTAAAGATTAAAACCTCAAACACTCAAGGAGTCTGTAGGCAGAATAATGATCCCTGAGAGCAGATAGCAGAGGAGAGAGGCTAGGGGAGCCTGCAGTATGTGGTTTCCTACAGGCCCTGGAAGTCTGTGTGCCACTCAGTAGTTTGCAAGTCCCAGAGATAAGCTAATGTCTGGCAGCTTAGAATCTGTGTCATTGCTCTTTATTTGACAGTCACAGCAGTTTCCTATCTCCCTGTAAATTAGCAGTTAGCATCTGAAAAACTCTTGAACAAGGAGCCTGAGTGTCTGTATGAATCTGAAGAGACAGAAGCAGGATTATCATTGGCAGAGTTTATTCATGGGAGTCATTGGGTTCCCATGCTTATGGAAAGAGCGGTTAGCATTAAGGTTAATGGTGACTACTAAGCATGTCAGAGCCCACCTTGTGCCTCTGTACTGCCAGTTATCAGTTTAGTCCTTAGTCATTTGGCACTTTTATCACAGCAGACATGAGTTTGACTTTGGAGTCCATTCAAGTTATCTAAGGGCGCTTAGTGCTATGGATGCACATGTGCTTCTCGATCTCACATTGCTCCAGCTTTATCTCTGGTACTTGCAGACACATTCCATATGTAAGTACTAAGCAGGTCAGAGCAGCCCCGCTGCTGAAGCACCGAATTCAGTGTTTCACACATACCTCAAGCACATTGCTGCTTAGAGGTCTTGGCCACCAGCCTGCTCCTTCCTTCCATGTCAGTCACACCTCACACAGCTGCCTATGCTGCTGACACCTGCCATTCAGAAGTTGTCTTATCTTCCTTGTGTGAGTTTGGCCAGTTGCTGCAGAGTCTTAGCCAAGAGTACTGCTTCAGAAAAGGCATTCACGTGTATAGGAAATTCATGTAAAAAGAGATGAAATTCCTTTACCAGGCCTTCATCATTAGACAGATTCTACACAATGTTTCATGGCCTGCAATGTATAAGCATTTTGGTTTGTGGTCAGTGGCCCACAGAAAGGTTGGAAAGCTCAACCAGTTCACTAGATGGCTTTGCAAAATACCCCCCTCTTGATTTACTCAAAAAATGAGAGTTTCCTTTCAAAACATGTCCCTTTACCCTTGCCATTCTTGTCAGTCATACTGTGCATTTTATATATATACATGTGTGTATATATGTAACAGATATATAACTTCTTGTTTCCTACTTTTAGAATAAAACACTTATGTATGTTTGCATCACATAAAAGACATTTTTGCACATTCTGGGACACCTCAGCAATTAAGACTCCTGAACCACATATAATTTATTGCCAGGGAGCTGCAGTTGGTCAGTCAGTACTCACTCAACAGCATTTAGTATGACATGTGCGTTTTATTGGTTCAGCCATTGCATTATTTGAAATTCCTACAGACCACATTAGTCAAACAAAACTGTGCACCCATAAAATTTCAAATTAGAGGGGGGATTTGTATTTAAGACTGCCATTACTCTTATCTGATTGGGATAAACAATGGAAACTTCTTATCTCTCTATATCAACGTTCTCAAAGTACAGTAGACCAATAACATTATACAGCCACAGTAAACTGGCTAATACCAGTAGAGGATAAGACTGACAGTTTATAACAACCCACAACATTTTGCTTCACTAAAGGACCCTTGACTATAGAGTCCTGAGTAATATATTTTGAAGAATCATTTTGTCCATCTGCCTGTCACTTTTTTCAGGTATTCATTAAGGGGAAAACAGCTTTCAGTGACCTGAAAAGTTATAAGGAGGGTTCTCAGCTATCACTTTGCTAAGAGCAAAGGGAAAATACTTATCTCCCAGGCACAGTGTGATTACAGTTCAGACAATTGCATGACATTATCAACAATGATGCCTCTCACTCTAAGCCTTTCCCATGAAGTGATCTACCCCAGTGAAGTGCCGATCTGTGATCTTCCCTACCTGCCACATCCACTTCAGCTGAGTATTAGGGTTCCCTGTAGCCTGGATGAAAACCCAGGAAGCAGTTTCCCATTACCACTTTCACTACAGAATAATTCTAGCACCACATGGTTTGATCTTGACCATTTGCTTGTACAACTGCTTGATGCCTGTGCATGAAGTCCAGTAAAAGATACAGGCTAAAATTTCAGAAAGGTGCCTGTGCTATAATAAAATGTCTAAAAATGTATTTACTGCCAGCTTTTAGTGTCCTAGATTGTCATATAGTCCCAGTAAGGACTGGATAACACGTTGTTGCCAAAGCCAGGTTTGATTTTACATCAGTGCTGATCATTTTTTGGAAGAAGCTGCACAGCATTGGAAACATACAAAGCCGGCAAAGATCACTCAACTCACACAGGAAGAAAAAATATGGTTTAGAAAATAACTTAGTCTGGATAAATTCCATGTGAGTTTGTAATCCTGCATATCCAACATTTTCCTTAAAGCTTGGCTTATTTTTTGACATGATTACAAACAGATCCATTATCTACAGTTTTTAGGTTCCAGCCTGACTGTCAGGAATCACAGTTTTGGCTTGCACATACTGAGGCAAAAGGTATATTAATCACCTTGGATTTCAGAGTGTGTGCTTTATCAGAACCATAGTTCAGCTGACTGATTTCAATATTCTCACCACATGCAGCTCGTGAAAATAAGGTTGCCAAAATTCTACTTCATGCCCCTGGATTTCTTCAGCAGGGGGCTAGTGGCCAAAAAATCTAAGCCTATTTTGCATGAATTGGAGTAGACTGAATATATATTTCATTCCATTAAAATGATAACGGATGTGTTTCTAAATCCAGCAGATGGTATTGAAACTTTCAGCCATCCATTCTTGACTACAAGTCTCATAAACGCTATGGGTAGCAGCAGGTACTAACAGCACTGGTAAAGCACTGGTTTCATCTTGGAAGAAGAAGTGGACAAGTCAGTTTGTAGAACTTCATGGGCAGCCTTTGGACCATCCCTCATGAAAGCATACCAACTAGCACTACTTAATCCTCAGATGGTACAAGAAAATTCTTCCGAATACTCAATACATTTTAAATGACTATATCTTTTTAGATGTGCTTTAGCTCTATTTATGGGACAGGACCTCAAAAGGTAACAAATCCTTAGTTGCTCTAGATCAGCACAGATGTTGCTATCATGGGGTGTCAGTCAGTGGGAGCGAGCAATTGTATTGTACACCACTTGTTTTGTCTTAGGTTTTATTCCTCTCTCATGCCAATCCACTGGTTTTATCTTTTGCTGATTCTTCTCCCCACCCCACGGACAAGGGGCAAGTGAGCGAGTGGCTGCATGGTGCTTAGTCATTGGTTGGGGTTAAACCACTCCACATTTTATTAGTATGAGGAATCCATCATTTTACTGCAAAAATAATTGCTTTAGTAATATCAGCCATCTCAAAAAGCACAGGGCTATTTAAATCATCTAATCATCTTGTCATACTTTTCAAATTGAAGCATTAGTACCTTGATCAAGGGTTCGAATGCAGCTGAGTCCTTCAGCCTTGATTTAATCTGACTCCCTGCTGACACTGAATGGAAACACGTAAATCTTATTAGGTTTACAGTGATTTCCTTCAATCATGAATTTAATAAAGCAGGTTGGTTTCTCTTAGTGTGCCAAAATCTGTAAAGTTCCAAAAGCTAAATAGCTTTCTATTAAGTAAACAGAAAGTCATTATGAAGGGGTATTGAAGTCCATTATACAGCACCAAGACCGGAACTTGAGGGATCGTTTCTGAAACCCTGAACCCATTATGAAGTTCACTTTTATGAAGGGAAACACTTCTGCGTTGACAATAAAGTCCTTTTGTCATAACTGAAAATACTTGAATTTTTGTTAACTGTGCAAAGTTTGTTTAAGATTATATTGTAGTCCAACCTATACAATTGTGTGTGCCATTAGGAGAACAGACACACAGATATTGTGTAACCATCTGTGGTGCAGGAAACAGGAGAAGAGGTGTGCATTCAGTGGTCCTGATTCAAGCCAGTATAGCGCGGGATGCGTTTTCCCTTAGTTCTTGGCCCCTACTACACATGTCTGCATAACTTAGAAGGCCTTGTAGAGGCAGCAGATACTGTCTTCAACTGAAATTTCCTATGAAAAAACAAAATCTTACCACAAGCACAACACAGAGAAATTGCATTTAATATTTTTTCCCCTTTAACCCCAGCAGAGAGTTGCTATGGATGTACTGTGACAACTCTACCAGGTGACAAAAGAGACTCATGCCTTTCTACTGCTTGATCTGCCACTATCAAAGGTTCTGCACTGGGACTTCTAACTGGAACAGTGCAGGTAAAACTTCATTTAAAAATCGTTACAATTAATTAGGGTTATTTAATACTCATCTACCACTTTGTAAGCTCTACTGAAATTGGATGAAGCAGTATGCATGTGTCCCAGACGAGAGCTGGATCCTTAGCTAAATATTGCTTTTATTTTCCACAAGAGCAGTCTTACTGATATCCACAAGGAACAAATTCTTCAAAGTTCATGACCTTGAGTGATAGGACAAGGGGCAATGACTTTAAACTAAACCAGGGTAGTTTAAGACTAAATATAAGGAACAAATATTTTGGTGAAACACAGGGACAGGTTGCCCAGAGGGGTGGTGGATGTCCCGTCCCTGCAAAAGTTCAAGGTCAGGTTGGACAGGGCTCTGAGCAACCTGTTCTAGTTGAAGATGTCCCTGCACATTGCAGGAGGATTTGGACTGTATGACCTTTAAAGATGTCTTTCAACCCAAACTGTCCTATGATTCTACAATTCTATGACCTGGAAAATGCAAACTGCTTGTGCTACTATACACCATTTACTGCATTTTTCAGATATTCATACGTAAATCTCTAATGAGGTACCTGTCTGTCCTTTTGCAAGAACTGTTAAAGAAGACATTGGATAAATACATGTGAATGGTATACAGCTTGTAGAGAAAGAACAGAAACTGCCCCACGTTAAAGCTATTTGAACAACAAGCAAGTTTGTATTCTCACAGAGGGAAACACATCAAGCAGGAAATGAGGACACGAGATCAGAACACAAAGAGGCAGATCCAACCTAAGCTTCTGATTTTTTCCTATCAAATATCTTAGAAGACATTTTCATTAGCAAGCATAAGTGAAAATAATCCTGTTACTAGCAAAGCACTGTATAAAAATCCCCATAATCTTCAGTGGGAAGAAAGATTTGTGAGTGATAAAAGATTGAATTCAATAAAAAGTGCATTAGACACATACAAAATTACTGTATATATTGCATGGGACCATGATTTATGAAACTTTGCAGACACTTAAGTGTACATAAAAATATTATTCCATTGCTAAAATGGGTGTACATGCTTTATGAACAGTGAAGCTACTATTCTTTTTCATGGCATTTCCAGTGAGGGGAAGAGGCACACATAGCAAAAGATATTTACAAGTGTGGGTAGGATTCGATGAAAAATGCTAGCTGAAAAATCAAGGGAATTTTTAAATGTCAAAACATTTTTACAATTTTCATTTTGTAAAGGCCAAAATCTTTGCTTTTTATGCTTTCAAAATGGAAAAAAATGTTTATATTAGATTAAAATAAGGAATGGTTAAAAGTCTTAAATAGCCTTCAATCAAATTATATTTTATTTCAGATTAAGCTTTTCTTGATTGATGTGAAAATGAATCAGCATGGGATTTCCCTTTTCATTTTGCAGAAATCCTCTCTTCTCATACAAAATTTGTTTTGAATTGAACTGGCCTAATTTTGCCAATGCTGGGGGTCCACAACTAGATTTGCTCATGGTAGTAAGTCATATCACAACATCAGCATTACAAGATAACAATAACTGAGTAGTGAATTCAGTATCTTTGAGAATTTAAAGATTTAAGGAACTATATATCCTGCTGTCTCTTTTTTACTAAGTGTTTTCCATGAACTACAGTGGTTTGTTTATTTACTGTTTGATAACATAAATGACAAATAAGTAGCTCAGACACTTCTTCAGACTCTTATCCCTTTAAAAATATATATGTATTAGTTTTCATGATGTGCTAAGCCCACTGTAATCATCCATAAATAGTTGAATGTTATTCCAAGATACTCATAATCTAACAGCCAAGAAGACAGAGAGAAGGGGAAAAGAAAAGGTGCTTTAAAAGGAAACTTAGTGGACATATTGAAAGTGAAAAAATGTGCAAGTTGCACTGTCTAAAGTCTTTTTCAGTTAACATATGAATATCTTAACATCAAATGTCAGTGAACAGGTATCACTGAATACCAGACATCAAAGAACTCAAGACAATACATGGGCAAAATTGTGTTCAAGTTACAGAGAAAAAAAGAAAAGAAAAATCTCATTAATTTTTCTGCTGTGAGGATTAAGTGAGTTGTGCTGTTAGCGAACTACAGCCAGACTCAGGCCCACAGCTCCTCTGACACAGTACAGTTTGATAGGCAGAGGAAACAAAGAGTAGCCAGAAACTTAAATAGGAAATGTGATTGGGAACATGAGCAGATAGAATGCCTCAGTGATTCACACTTATACCATATGCACATACACTCACAGAGCATATAAGTCTAAGGCCAGATCCAACTGCAGCAGCCATGTGCCTACCATCAGTCACCACACCATTTTATTCCCAAGGCATTTCACAAACTGTGCCCATCAGATCTGTGTGGGTAGTCCATGTGGAGGAGGTTCTTTTTCTTCCTAGTTATTGGTATGGCAACAGTTAGTTACATCTTGGTTGCATTCAGAAAATGATAGAAATTCTTTGGCTGGATCACAAGCAGGCAAAAAATGTGACAAATGTTAAAAAGTGTTTTTATCAGATCGCTTCTAATTGGATAATAGCCTACTGCATTATGGCAGGGAACTATGTTATTTTCTTCCCAAAAGGGTTTAACTGATTGTTGAATAGTGTCACCCCTGTAATAGAAAAATAAATGTAAAAAATGTAATGTGTTTAGAGCTCCTATTAGATATGTGAGGTTTACTTCATACAGATAGTTTCTTTCTATAATTTACAGAAAAAGAAAATGAGGTAACTTCTCTTTGAACTTCAGCACCTCTGAAAACCACAGAAGAGAGCACCAGTTAAAGCAAAACCCGAGTTTGTTTCCTTACCTCCTCAAGCAGTGCTGATGAACTGGGTCAGATCCAAGAGTTCCAGTGGTATAAGAAGCTAAACTCTTTTTGTAGGCTAGCAATAACATAAAAATCCTCACAGAATCATAGCAGATATATGGTTTAGTAGTTAGGTTGCAGAAAGAAGTGTGTTGTGCATCTCATTTCCTGCAGATCCCATGCTTCTTAAAGATGTTTCCTCAAGCAGTCTTTTGACCACTTCAGTCTGAAACAGCAAATTAAAACACATGACTGCCATCAGCTGTGATGGGACTGAAACAAAACATTCATGAACTCTGTGGAGGGCTGGGTCCAAGTATAAATGCTGTCACTGAAAGACAGCTACATATTTCCCAGCTGTACACTGATAGGCACAACCCTGTAAACTGTGAAGCTTATGAAAGGCTTCTTTGCCTTGACCATCAGGGAACTGGGTTTATCTCATTCCATCTTATAGCACTTCGGGAAAAATGACTGGTTTACAATTATTACATCCTGAATTTTGAGATATATCAAAGATGCATGGGCATGTATGTGTGTATAAGATATTTAATGTTAGTCCACAAGCTGCTCCCAAAGTCCTTTCTTAAGAACAATTTCTATCTGCAAGGTACCATCTTGCTCACTGATTCATTCTGTTAAACATGTTGGCTAATTAAACTGTTGACTTTTATGATATGATTGAGGAAGCACTTCCTTGTTATTTATGCCTAGTAGCAGGCTTCTTAGATGATACTGTAAAGTCTACCCTCAGAATGAATTAGGAAAGAATGAGGAAAATACCGCATATCTTCTATAATGAAAATTCTTGTTTCTGAAACAAGGTATTTACAGTGTTATACTTCAACTATATGCCTCCAGAAACAAAGATTTACTTTCTTTTTTCAATAACATCCAGTACTCCACCTCATTGGGTATATTCCAGGCTTACTGATACTGTTTCTAGCATCACTTCTGTGCTGGAAAAGATATTTGTTAGATGTTATTTCCCAGACACAACAGTGATGATCGGCTACCACCACAGTCAAAATCATAAATGATAACATAATTAATGGAATTTCCAAGTACTTCTAGCTAATCTTCCCAAAATATGTGAGATGGGTGTATTATTTTTAGAGATACATTTTCCAGCATATCTAGATTCTCAAAACATCTGAGACTAAAGCTCAAGTGAAAAATAATCCTGTATTTCTGGAGGCCAGATAGTGAAGTCTAGATAGGAGCAATCAGGTGAAGTAAAAGCTATGTTTAGAGAGTGCTTTATTTCTTACAGAAAACTTAACTGTAGTTATAATCGTAATTTAACTGGTCACCTGCTATGCTCTTCAGGCATGGTTTACATAGTATTTCTTAAGTAGATCATTGTTCATAGCAGATGACTGAGAGTGTGGCTGTGAAAGTCTGGTGGTGAGCAAAAGAACTTATTTACTGAGTGGAGTGGAAATCAAAGAGAGGTGATTCCTCAGATACGATTTTTCAGATTGTTAAATCCTTGACTACACATGCTAATGCATATAATTTCATGAGACAAGAAAAAAGAATTAGAAGGGCATTGATCCAACAGGATGGTGTCCTTTTGGGAACACAGTGCTAGTGAGCTCTTTACATCTGTCTCACATGGAAAAATTGTTTCTGAAGTGCTTGTGTGTGTAACCAGGTCAAAGAAAAACCTAAAACAGCTACATGTGCAATATTGCTTATAAAGGTACTCTGAGGAGCTCTACATCTGATAATGACATCATTTTCTCCTGAGCTGTTTGAAAACAGTTTGGGAGATCAGACAGGTAATTGTAACTGGTATGCATATGTTCATAAAGTATTTCTCATTCTTATTGAAAATCTTCACTGATTGGTCTCTTGTAGACCTGGTTGGGAAACAAAATTGTGTTCTATGGGAAATTAGTTCCTACTTTAAAGCAGAAGGAAAAATTCAAATATCAAAAAAAGTAGGACAACAAACTCTGAGAAGTTTCAAAATAAAATTGTCAAAGTGAAAAATTACCACACCTCTGATGTGGAACAAAAGTTCCTGCATAACTTGACCTGGGTTTTTTTGCTGTTTTCTTTTCTTTTCTTTTTAAAACAAATTGTTTGAAACTGAAAAGTATCTTTGTTTCAGACTGTCACCTTAAAATGTGGAGGGCTTTGTTTTGATTATCCCAATTGTAAAATAAAAAATATGCATTGATATTGACATTTCCCCACTGAGAGTTCTTATTTCAGCAGAACTACATTTTCCAAGAGGAAAATTTTTCATGTAAAAATATTGCAACCTGCTTTACTTACTTGCCAGGAAATATGAAGCTGTCTATAACCAGCATTTTACTAAATTTTTTCCAACATAAAAGTTGTTATAATTTTGCAGTTGAAACTTTTAAAATGTTCTGTTGATGAAGAGAATTTGGCTATGAAACAGAACAGTGCTTATTATAGCACTAACACACAGAAGTCACTTACCACACTTCATGGCTATCACATATTCAATTACAGTGGCAAATTCTAAGCATGGGTCAAATGCAAATAAACCCAGGAGTTTAAATTTCTGCTTCTTTAAACATTCCAGATGTAGAAGTTTTCCATTTACTTCACCTCAGTCAACTGAGTTCAATGTGGTGGGATAATTAATCCCCTCAAGTGTTCTGCAAATATTTCAGTCTAGATATAGCTTTAGTTCTTTGTGCACATTGAGGTATAAGAAAAAAGGGATTTAAATTCAATTGACAGATTAGAATTAATACAAGATATTACGAAAAAGTTCAAGGAAAAAGACTGTAAAAAAACAGAATCTAAATAACACTTTAAAAATGTTTGTTACTACAACATGTAATGTTATGTGAAGAAGATTGTTATGCAGTCCTATTTGCAATAATTTTCTGGGAAGCATTCTAATCAAGAAAAAAATGATGCTTTGGGATAGCTAAGTGTTTTGATACCCACACTGAAAGGCTTTACAGATGTTAGTTTCCATAAAGTAATTAAGATCTACTGTCAAAGAAACGGGTCTATTATCTGAAATTAGCTACTTCAAAACTATGAACAGCATCATTCTTCTATTTTGAAAGTCTTGTTGCTTCTTTACTACTTTACCTCCATACAGTTGCCTGTCCAATGGCGTTACAAAGGATGTAATTTTTAAAAATAGACTAGTATTTAAATTCTGAATTAAACATTCAATAATTACTTAAGTATACTGAAATCCATTACCCTCCTTTGCATCAAGTTTTATAATTCTATCACTACACAGAAGTATATTAATATTTTCATTTGCACATACACACATTTACAAACAATTCTGCCCATATGAATTCCAAATCTAGTATTTGTGACACTAGTACTGGAAAGAAATACGTATTTCAAACCCAAACTCTGACATTTCTGGATAGAAGCTCAAGTGCCATTTACATTAAAAAAAAAGTTGCCCTTATGCCATATTTAATGTTAAAATACAAAGTTAAAAAAGAGCATTTCTCATAGTCTTTAACACATTTCTTGCAGTCAGAGCATAATTATGTGGGTAAATCAATCATATATTCCTGAAAACAATATGGGTGATGAAGTGAGGTCCTGCCTTGAGGGGTACCTTAAAACAGTAATCTTATGCAGGATAGCATTTTTGCCTCCAACATCCTGAGACTTCTCATTTTGAACTAATTCTTCCCACAGAGCTACCTAAATTCTTTTTCTCCTGTGAAGTCATTAGCCTAACCTTTACAACAGGAATAGTGGAAGGAGTGATTTTTGTTTGACAGTAATAATAAGCACAGATCTTTAATTTCAGTTTTGCAGAGAAAGCCATAGAAATGGAAGCATGAAGAGACATTAGTCTAGATGATATCAAAGTCAGTATCAAAAGCATTCCATTTCTGCTTTCATAAAATTAAGAACCTCACCAAGAAAAGGTTGGAAAAGCAATAGCAATGGAGTAAAGTGTACCGATGATGACTGTTTTCTCAACTGGCCTAGAAAAACTTATAAAATTAGAATAGTCCAGACTGGACATTCGATGACACAGTCAGGAAAAGTTATAGTTACAAGTAAAGGAGGAATTTGTCCAGGGACAGCAAATGGCTATTCAAGTCCTAGAAAGCCAGGTCTGCAGCTGTAGCTGAGAGGGAAGAGTCAGAGTATGCTGGTCAACTGTGGCTGCAACTATAACAGGTTGGAAGAACCAGTGATCAGCAGCATGAGGGTTAGAGGCATCTTTCCAAGGCAGAACCAGACACTGGCAGAACCAACACCTTTTTTTAACACCCCCTGAATTAAAAAAAAAAGGTACACCGACTTCTCCAAAGCTTTCCTCTGGAAACTTGCCTTCACATGGAAGAACTGTCCAAGTTTGAATGTTCCCAGGGGACACACTCAAATTTTTACACACTGGTGAAGAACTCTGAGCTATCTGTGATTGTGGTTTATCCCAGAGCAGGCTCTTAAATCTCTTTTTGATCTTTCTCAATCTGGGATCGATCACCTTGAAATAGCTCTCTTAGACAGAATCATGGGAATGAGTGCTGTAAAAGCTGTCTGTTCCTGATTTAACACTGTGCGGCTGCAATGGGAAGGGACTAAAAGTTTCTAATAACAGGAATATGATTGTACTAAGAGCAGACTCTTCATTGCCTTGCACCGCTCAGTGCAACCTTAGTGCAACTGGACATGAGGCCAGGGACTTGACCTTTGAGCAGGCTGGAATATCGTATAATTAATGCTCTGTGTAAGTCCACTGCTCCTCTCCAAGTTTCCCCAAGATTTGCTGACTAAAGACCTGCTCTGGGATTTAATGTATTTTTAAAATATGTACGGTACCTTACACGGAAGTTCATTAACTCACTTTAACTCATGTTTACGTTGCCAATTGACAAGTCCCAAGCTATCACCTACCTGCCAACCATTCTTTTTTGGGATCACACTTCCCAGTTGTAATATAAGTAGTTTTCAATTACTAAATAATTACTTTTATAATAAAAGTATGTTTATAAATAATTATACAAAATAACATAATCTAAGATTATTATTAAGACTTATACCACATCAAAACTCAGTGCATTGTCACATCAGGGAATTAAGATAAGGAATACTTTCTCTACCAACATCAGCAAAGAACCAAATAAGGTACTTTAGTTCAGGTCTCATTATTAGTTCATCTTGATTGATAATTAAGCAGATATAGACCCCTTAGGTTCCTAACTCATCACCTCATTCCCAACAACTGGCTTCCTGCTAAATTACTAAATATCTTTAGGAAGCTAATGCATTAGTTTATAAGTCCAAGTTTAAGCATAAGAAGTAAACAGACAATGAAAAATTTTGGACCGAGTCACACAGCGTCTTCTATATGCAAGTTTTTTTTCAAGCCATAGGCAATATCAGCAGTATCAAGCAGGGCAGGAGGTGGTGGAAAGAAGCAGGCAGTGCTTGAAGGAAACTGTCATTCCTGTTAGCTTCTGTCATTTGCTTCCTACTGTTATTGGCTACTTGCAGTCTGAACATGGTTTAGAAGCTCTTGCCTCTTCCTGTAGCTGGCAATTGAATGTCTTTCACAGACATTAAAAAGAGAACATGAATTCTAAGTGACTTCAGGATTAAATACTACTTTATTGACCCACAGCAATGTCCTCCTCATGTAATCTGAACAGGATGGCACCTACTCTTCTCCAGGTTCTTGAAAGGTGAAGCACAGGATGCAGTGCCTAGAGTACCCAGATCAGTGTGTTACTCCAGTGCATTACTGACAGTATTGACAACTTCAAGCATGTAAAATTTATGAGCCACTTCTCTCTTAAAAAATCATGATGTTTTATTTTTTAATTATATATTTGCATGCTTTCATCAGTTTCTTTCTGAGCCTTTAGGGTGAAACTGTGCCTTGTTTTCCAGTTTCTCTTTGAAAGGAGGAAGTTAGGAAATATATGTATAATATATTAGGAAGATTATTATTATATATATATATAATATATAAATAATCTTCCTAATATATTATACATATATTTTAAATATATAATATATATATTAGGAAGATTATTATAAAATTTATATATTATATAATTTTTATATAATTATATATAATTATTTATATAATAATCTTCCTAATATATATTATATATATTTATATATTTTATATTTTTTTTAATTATCTTTTTTTAAGAAAGTTGAAAATCCCAGTCATTGGTTTTCGAGAACTACACTTCTAAGGAAAAACATCCAACGTCACTCAGACCCATGATGAAATATTTACACTTGCCATTGCTGTTATAGTAAATAGCAATTAGTGTATGATGCCTCTTCTCACTTATTCTTTAGTTTTGTCACCCCTGTGTGCTGAGATAGAGCTAGGAATAGAACTAACATCCTTCTCTGCCCCCACATTTTCCCTTAGTATAATTAGAAGGTATGCAGAGTAGCAATAGTACATCAGCCAGAGAAGTGTAACAACTGGTATTTCTGATCTCCACTAGGCTACAGGATTTTTCCCAGACTGCTCCTGTTTGAGCTACAGCATGTTTTTCAAACAAACCCCCAAACAACAACAGCAAAAAAAACACCAAAACCCCTATGTACCTATGTTATATTAAAGCATTTATGATGAAGAATTCACCTTGGTAAGTAGTTCTAATTATCTTTTCTGGAAAAAAACCCACCATGTTCTTTAATTCAAGATTGAACTTGTTTCACTTCAAATGCAGACAATGCAGCTGCTGAAAACTGCTTTATTTTGACAGTTTATTTTTCCATTCTCAGTTTTCAATATTCTCTTGAGGTCTGGACACATGAAATGGACACATTATTCCAGTTGAGATTGCTTTCACAAGCACAGTCAGGACATGTCACATGTGCGGTGATAGAGCCTCTACGGTTATAGAGTTTGTTTCTACAGTAAGAGCTACACCAGTGCTTTTAGTTACACTGCCACGTTGTGAGCTCACCTTCAATGTGTATAAACTCCATATAAACAAAGCCACGCACACTCACACCCAGGATATGAAAGTAATCTCCAGGATCATTCTATCATTTCTCCTACTTTCAGTGGTCTTTAAACACAATAGGATATTGATACATGTTATCTTTAATTTGAATTTCAAGGAAAGTTTTCAGTAACACAATCAAGACAACAATAGCATTCCTGTTGTGAAAAAGTGCATATATACAAAAGAAGCCTTTAAATTGCCAGTTTTATTTTGTCCAAACAGTTGTTTCCATGACTGGTTAATTTAATCAACCATTTTGCACATGAAATTTTAACTCTGAACGTATTTTGCACTGAAAGCTTATTTAAAAGGTCATGGTGAAATTATTCTGCATAGTTCTCCATAATTACCTTATTCATTTCTAAGACAGAAACCATGAAGTGTTGTAACAAATGTAATTGTATTACAGTTCTCTTCATTTTGGATAGCAGCTGTTCTTCAAATTGGGAATTAAAATAAAGGCCACATCAGGTATTTTGAGTATTGAATGACATGACATAAATTAGCAGAGCACCTCTACTACACTGTAAAAATGTATGTTTAAGCCAGCATTAACCTACTATCTATTTTAGATTACAGTAGTCACCTCAGTAGAGTAGCATGGAGCTCAACATGGGGCTCTTGATAAGGTAATTAGGTTATTCTGAGATCTGTGCTTCTGTGACAGGTTTTAAAAGAACAAGAGCAAATACCTGATGAGGCAAAGAGAAGAAAACTCATTCTGTGGCAACGTATAGGATGACAGGATAGAAGATGTTATGGGTCAGCTGTAAAAATAATCAAAGAAACAACTACAAACTAAGGCTTCATCTCAGGCCAACCATCTGAGAGGAAGAGGATCTAAAGACTCAAGGCAGAATAGAAATGGTCAACATGCGATCAATACTATCTGCTGTTTCCCTGATGAAAGTAAAATGGACAGGAATAGTTGTCAGGTAATCAGCCCCTGGCATGGAGACAGCTGAAAGAGAAAATTAACAACTCCATATTACAATGGGTAAATTACAAGACTAAGTACAATGCACACTAGCTAATTCAAAGCTCCTGGGAACACTCTGAGTATTACTGGGGCTCCAGTGAAGAGGTATACATATGGCTTTCAGAGGGTGTGAGGTGAAAAGAGGGTTTTTTTCAGAGTTTTGAAACTGAAAAGTATGTATGAACCCAAAGTCCTCTGTGTCGAATAACATCTAAGGAATGCCAGGTAATGAATTTAAAGCCCTGTCTTAGTTGAAGTATGGGTATCACGTGTCTCTAATAACCAGACATCTAGTTAATCATGAGAACTCTTCACAAGCAGAACAATCTTTTCTATGTGCCTGTACTCACACAGAATAAGACACCAACTCTGTTTGGATTGCACATACTGTAATATTAACCATAAATAAATATGATTCCCATCCAGAGCTAAAATAAATTACAAGCAATATTTTGATGTTAAGGCTTTCACAAATGAATGATTAGCACAATAAGTTTAGCCCTCTGAAATACAATAGGGTTTGATCGCCAGGGAAATTTCTATTGTGGAGTCAGTCTATGTATTTTACTTTTTTTTTTTAAGGAATTAAAGCCTTTTCTATTAAAAAAAATTATTTAGTTAAAGATAGTTGTTTTCAGTGGGGCATTTTGAGCACAAGTGTTGTTATTATAGAATACGAGAATACACAACCTGTGAGTCCAATGTATTCACAGCTAAATTCAAAATAGACTGGAGCCCAAGAGGTCTGAGCTAACTCCCTCTGCAGCAGATTAACTGTGCAACCTTAAGCACTTAACATCACTCTTATGTGTTAAGTGGAGCGAGTAGCACATAAATAGACAAGTTTGATCAGTGAGAAATCTCTGAGAAAAAAAAGTACAGGTTGGTAGGGCTATACCATGGTTTAACCCCAACCAACAACTAAGTACCATGCAGCCACTCGCCCACTCCCCACCCCACCTTGGTGGGATGGGGAGGAGAATAGGAAAAAAACCTGGTGGGCTAAGACAAAAACAGTTTAATAACTGGAAAAAAAATTAAAATTATTGTTGCTGTTGTAGCAATGAAAAGGACAGGGAGAGAAAGGAATGAAACAAAAAAAAACCCACAGGTGATGCACAATAAAATCACTCACCATCCACTAACTGATACCCAGCTTGACCTGAGCACTGATACAGCCCTTCCAGGTAACTGCCCCCATTTTATATAGTGAGCATGGCGTGCTGTGGTATGGAATACCCCTTTGGCTAGTCTGGGTAGGGTGTCCTGTCTCTACTTCCTCCTGACTTCTTCTGCCCCTCCTCCCTGTCAGAGCATGAGACTCAGAAAGTCCTTGGTCAGAGTAAACATTACTGAGCAATAACTAAAACCATCAGTGTTATCAGCACTGTTCCCAGGCCGAAAGTCAAAAACACAGCGCTGCACCAGCTACTGAGAAGAAAAATAACTCTGTCCCAGCTGAAACCAGGACAGTCTAGACTTTTTCCTGAAAAAAATGGGTACATCCAGAACACCTGTACAGCTTATGTGTTCTATCACCAGAGTGACCTGTGATTGAAGTGGTCATATGACAGCCAGAATGGTTCTCAGGTTCCTCTGGAAGCTGGTAGCCATAAAGGAGATGTACAAACTGCATATACTATGCTCATTTCATGTCCAGGACCTGCAGAGTCTAGACAGACCTTGGATACCCAGGCATATCAGGATTACAGAAAGTAAAAGTGTGCTAGTTAGCCTGTGTTAGATAACATACCAAAAACCCTGTAATGGGGCTAAACACTTCAGAGAACTGTCCTGATCAGAAGGCTGTTCTGCCACCTTTACTTCAATAACTGCTATGAATTACAAGAATGTTACTGCTTTTTTGAAATCAGTAGCTAAATTACAGCAGTACTAAAACATGTGTTTGTCCTTGGAAAACGCTAGACTTCATCACCCTATCATTTCAGAGTGCAAAATGCTGTCTGGGTAGAACCAAGTTTTCTCTCATCTGGTCTAACTTAGTCACTGCTGTTAAGAAATTCTTATCTTTTCACTTGATTGCAAAGATCTGCTATAAATAGTATTTGAATTAGTTTCCTCTCTTGCCATAGAAATGTATTTTGAGCAAATAAAAATGAAGCAAAATTGAACATCTTCCCTGCATTCCTTGATTCCAGAATAACACTTCTCACTGCATCTTGCTTTATTCAAAAATTACATATACAAACAGGTTTAATTTGCTACTATGAACAGGGAATCACAGAGCAACTCTGGAGAAACCTTAAAAAAGGAACAACTCAAATGTTCATGTCTGGCAACGTGAACAGTAACTTTGCTGCTTTCACTCTATTTTGTCACCTTATTTATTTTATCTTATTGTTCATTGACATGGCTCTATTTTAAAATATAAGAAACATTAAATGCTTATATAATATCAAAGACATAGGCCTTGAACATCATCCAAGGTACCTGGAGCGAGGCAACACATGGGGTGTGACCATTTAATTCCTCAAGGACAAAAAGTAGAAAAAGCAAAGCCATTGTGCAGTATGCCAGCCTTTGACTCTCTAGTTTTACATGGCTCCCAAAACAACAAATATCAGGAAATTCAGCACATCGCATGTAATATGTAAAGTTCTCAGTACATGCTTATGTAACCAGTGAATGCCCCATCCCTGGAGGTGTTCAAGACCAGGTTAAACAAAGCCTTGGGTGACATGGTTTAATGCGAGGTGTCCCTGCCCATGGCAGGGGGGTTGGAACTTGATGATCTTAAGGTCCTTTTGAACTCTAACTATTCTATGATTCCATGATCTGATACAAAGTCTATGTACATGCAGTAAGCCTGTCATATCACATTTGTTGTACCTTCAAGAAACTAAAGAAATTGAGATCTTGAAGAGGTTTTCCAAAATTATTTAATTTAAATGAACTTTTTTTGAATTTATATCTTCACATCTTAGCTTTACAACTACAGCCATAGCACAAATAATAGCAGAAGAGTCTCCTGATTTTCATTTGTTTAAGTAGGTCTGAATTTGCCATTCAAGATAGTAAATGTGTTCATCCATGTAGAATCATAGGATAGCTAAATCACAGAATAATTCTGGTTGGAAGGGATCTCAGGAAGTTTACAGTCCAAACTCTCACTCAAAGTAGATGCAGCTTTGAGATCAGACTAGGTTACTCAGAGCCTTAAATCAGGTTTTGGAAACCGCTAAGGATGGAGACTGCGCAACCTCTGCAGGCAACCACTGCTTGAGTGTCCTCATGGTAAATAAATAAATTACTAGGTAGGAATGCCTCTTGTTTTAATTTATTTCAACTGTTTCTTATCCACCCACCGTATACCACCATGAAGAGCCTTTTCTTGGTACCTTGTAGGCACTGGTCATTTTGTCCAGGCTGAGCCAGCCTTGGTTCTTTAGTGTCTCCTCACATAGCAGGTGCTCCAGCCCCAGCCAACCTGGTGGCCTTTTGCTGAGTTTGCTCAATGGAGTGATGCCTTTCCTGTACTCGGAGACCTGAAACTGAATTAAATATCTAGATGTGGTCTCTTGTGGTCTCATGAATAATCAGTTCCATCAATCTACTGCCTGTGCTCCTGTTAGCACAGTCCAGGATGCTGCTGGCCTTCCTTGCAGCTGGGGCACACTGCTGACTCATGCTCAATTCTTAATTGTTTGATATTGCTACATATGTTTTCCTCTGTTAGCCTGATACATCTTCTCATACATGCCAGAATGTATATGCAAATATGAAAACAAGGATGCAAGTATAGGTTTAAAGGCACAGGTTTCCATCTTTCTGGTACTTCCAATATTGCCTCTCTTACCTGCATTAATAGTGCCAAGTGAAGGTCCATAAGATTACACAAAGGTAATAGGAAACACTTCTTCTTGCAAATCTTACTAGCTGATATAGTTGACAGAGTGGGACAAATAAATATAAACTATTGTTCTTAGGCATGGAAAAGGAAGAGAACTATGTGCAACAGGAACAGGGCTTCATTATTCCATTGACTGGCAACAGGTATCATCAGCCAAGCTACAAGCAATTAAAACAAACATGATTTAGTCAAACCGTCTTCCCCCTGTGGTTACAGTTTCAGTTAGAAAATGGTTTTGTTAACCTTCAATGTTGACCATTTAACAACCCAGTCCAGTGATAACCTATAACAATATTTCTTCATCCCTCTGGATGCATTCTTTAGGCATGAGTGGTCATATTCCCTTTTAGCATAGTTCCAATGAACTCAGCTATTAATTGGGCTTGAGGAATTTATGTTTTCATGTTTCAGGGATGTAGACACTACTGAATAGTTCAAGATGCTGGGAAAAACTAAAAAAAGCTAGTATTGGGAACTACAACTTTGCATGAAACTAGTGCTCATTTCTGTCTAGTCCATAGACAATGCTGTTGATGTTAACAGAAAAAATAAACAAGGAAGTGAAGATGAGAATAAGAGGAAGAAGATGTTGGGTAAGAATGAGACAAGTATTGAACTACTGTGTTTATATATAGGCCATATGGTGCGGACATAAACAGTGTGAGCTTACTTTACCACCATTATGCAGGCTGTAACCTCTCTTTCAGATAACTCCTGTCTGCCAAATATTTTTCTTGTTTTTAATACTGAAGATCCTACAGTCACGAAGGCCGAATGATTATAGATACACCAGAGCTAGATTCAGTAGACAAGCTATCCTAAAGTACATCCAGTTTCTGATAAGAGTACCAGTAACAGCTGGATTGACTTTAAAAAAGAAAAAATACAAACAAGCAAACAAATAAGCAAACAATACTTTTGCCACTTAAAAACAAACAAAAAAAATATTTTTTGAACTTTAATGTGTAATGTCTATTAAAGGCATAGATTTTTCAGGCCAAAAAAAAAAAAGCAATTAGAATATAGTAATTGCCACACCTGGTATTTGCCATGGACTACAACTGCAGGGACACATTAAGATTTTTATCTGGTATTTACTATACCCATTGGTTTGAAAGTCCATGCAGAGCTATTTGGCAGCCTATCTTTGATCTCTAAACTTCTGCTGCTAATTTGTGTTAATGGCTTCTGAAGATCCAAGGACTGCAGGAGAATGCCTTCAGGAGCAAATTACATGCCATCTCAGTCACAATGCTGATAAATGTATAGATGATGATGAAGTATCAAGTGTTCTTAATGTAGCAAGCACCTGATTTTAATTCCATCACCTGATATATCATTTTGTCATTGGCTCATCTTTTACATCTCATTTTAGCAGTATGTATATTGATACTTTGTAAAATTAACGTAATAATCTTCAAAAGTTTGGGTTGTTTGCTTTTTTTTTCCATTGGCCTGCCTGCATTTTTGTCCCAAGAGTTTTAGCATCAGTACAGACTGCTGCAAGATTTTCCAAGTGACACCTTCTGAATAAATAAGCCTATTTTCATTTCAGTTAATGAATGTTATGACAGTCTACAATGTATAACACCCTGCTGCAAAAGTGCCCTTTCTGCACTGTCTAAGAGAGGTCTTAAGTTCCATTTACTGTGCTTGTCACTAGTAAGAATGAGAGGATAGTTCTAGTGGAGTGCCATGCTATTATTTTCTCTCTACGGACAGGTTGAATAGATGCCTTCATCTCAAGCCTGGTGGCTGTATAGTTGAAGATGTCATGACAACTGGATAACAAGTCAGCATTTTCCCTGCTAGCAAGCAACTTTTAGGGATCTAGTGAGGTTT
The DNA here is from genome assembly GCF_033783945.1 of Neopsephotus bourkii. Lineage (NCBI taxonomy): Eukaryota > Metazoa > Chordata > Aves > Psittaciformes > Psittacidae > Neopsephotus > Neopsephotus bourkii. Next base: position 358,027 of record NW_026901969.1, read on the forward strand.
TGTGCAGCCCAAACCCCCACAAATCAAAGCCAGTATAGAACTGAAGTTCTGATAGACAGGCTCAGCACCTACACACCCAGATTGCTTCTATTTAGCTTCAGAATACAGTTCTCAGTATTCAGAGAACAACCAATAAAGTTATCAGTGACTGCAATGAGGGTAAGAACAATCTGTGAATACTATTAGGATTTCCACTAGTGTTTGTGACATTTTGTCCTGTTGCCTCACTTCCATTTCGGCTCCTGCCCTATTTGTTTCTAAATCAACAGCATATTGTTTGAAGGATTGCTATATCATCTGTTTCCAGGAAACTTTCTGAATTTTACATTACTCCTGCAATATGCCCAGTAGGGAGCTGAAGCTGAGTAGCTCCTTCCTCCTCACAGGATATTGTCTTAACGACCAAACTGCATGCAAGGGACTTTTGCCAGAAAGCATAGGTTCCTCAGAAATTGGAGGACCTTGTCCAGGTCATTCAGGCTTTTTTCTATATTATTTATTTTATTCTGTTTTAAAGTGTCATGCTTTAGTATAGAGACCTAAGCCTACACTAAGCCTACACTGCATTTCAAGGGCCAAGCTTCTACATCTGATACTGCTCTTTGTGCCCATTTTCAGGCTGTGAAATGTTTGTAAGTGGAAACAGCTATATCATTCAAGCTAACCACATCCAAACCAGGTTAGCTGAAAGTGCAGGTGTGCTCCAAAGATATGGTAACTGTCCACTTTAAATAAGCTCCAAGATACTTACCATATTCTGAGACAGTTCTGCATGGTTTATGTTCTGCAACCACTATCCTAGACATCTTTCATCCCTTTTCCCCTCAAAAATACAGAGCCAAATCCCATTAATCACCACTGACATTACAGTAAAATGTAAACATTATTCTGATTTTTAGCATATAGAACTTCACTTGTTATTATTTCAGTCATTCCTTTTCATTTTTGACCAAAATCAGCAGTTGTTCATCAAAACACTAATCATTATTTAAGTCTCTGTTGATCTACACAACAGCTTCTGGGACTGTACATAGAAACAACCTCACAAAACACTCCGAGCTGACAATAACATAAATCCATTTACCTTAACAGATATTACATGCTTACAGCCTGTAACCATGCAACCAAATAAGTGTTGTCAGTTTCTAAGTGCAGGTCCTTGCTTATATTTTTAGCTTTTTTTAGAAGACAGGAAAGGTGTGGTCAAAACTGATCAAACAGCATTTCGCAGAAAGGAGTTCACACATCTGCAAAACGAATTCTCAGTCAATGCATGTTTTCTCTATTCTCTCTAGCACCAGTGCTGAGGACTAAAGAAAGCATTAAAGATCTTGGATTCTTAGTATTTTGGGGGATTTTTTTGGTTATGAGAATATACTGTGGTCTTATTTTCATCGTGTTCCTCACACATATACACTCAGCTCCCTTTCCCCTCCTCCATTCTGCACTGGAGAGACCATAACCCACAGACTTTATATCTGATGGTAAAGATCACAGATCTCATTACAATCAAGAAATTATAGTAGCTTAAATATGACTTACTGTATAGTGTTGTAGACAAAGCCATATTGAATATTAGGAGGCCACTCAAACCCACAATTCTGTATTAGATCAAGTCTCATTTCTATCTTCATTTTATAATGACAGGTAAATCATGGAAGAAAAGCAGAGTGCTCCCCCCGAGTATATATCAATTAGAGTTTATGCCAGCCAAATGTAACTGCTATAAATACACTTTTCACAATCTCTTGACTCTGGTACTTCTTTCAGACCACCCTTTTCTCTCAAGTCACAACAATATTATATGATTTCTTTGGTAATGCACACAATAATCAAAATTCCAATTACCATCACAATACATGGCTTAGGATGCATTTCTGAGAGCAGGGAAACATGCAAACAAAAAACATAATACAGGAAAATGTGCCCTGGCTACAATTTTCAAATTATTATCTGATGCATTTTTTTTACCAGATACAGCTTTATTTTATTTGACAATATCAAGCAGTGCAAGCCCAGTTTTGTATTTTTGAAGCGTAGTGGTCAAGCTGGCTTTCTAAGTGAATTCCTGTACCTTGCTGCTGTCAGGATGGCACAATTCACCTGCACATACAGAAAAATGGTTTAATTCACTATTGAAGCTGACCAAAAAATGGTCAGGTTTTTTTTTCCCCACTCATCTGAAAAGAAACTAGAACTGCATCAATACTGAAACTCTCTTTTCAGGCTGATTCCTGCCCTGTCATTGCACAGATATGAATGCTGCTGTGTGACATTCCAGGAAAGCATGAGAAGAAGAAATGCTGAGCTGCTGAGTCTGCATGTTACATGCAGTCAGAGAGGATTAGCTCACCACGAAATATTTAACTTAAGAAACAGATGCAAGACATCTCCCAGAAGTGTTGAACAAGATGGGGGGGGGGGGGGGGGAAGGAGGGAAAAAAAAGACCTAATTAGTGAACCAGGCAAACAAACCATGCACAAATAGCTCACAGACGAGCCAGATGTCAGCTCCGTGCATGATACTCCAGCTCTTACCCTGTTCTCTCTCTCCTCCTATCAGACAGACACCAATGAGTAGAAGGGATGGTGGTGGTCTTCAGGGCATTAACTGCATCAGTTATTTAGTCAAGTGGAGTGGAAAGACTGACTCAACAATCTATTCCCTCTTTGTTTGCATGCCCAGATTTCTGTGCACCTTGTGAAGGTTAATTCATTTATTGCCCATTTTTCCTGGCACAGAAGATACTGGCTTCACTCAGCCCGTCTTCTTCTTTCCACTTGCTTTCCCCATATCTGCTGACTGACACTACTGATATTCAAATGTCAGGCTCTTATTAGCACCAGTTAACAGATTTGGGGCTGGTGATGGCTCCTCAGGCCCATTCTGGAGCTGTGGGAAGGAGGAATCATTGACAGCAGGGTGTCCCAGCACGCCCCTGGCATGGCAACCAGCACAGCTTAGTCCCGTGCAGCGACAGGTACACCCATTTACCTCTGACCTGAGCCTGCCAGTGGCGTGCAGCTTCAGAAACCATTTTACAACTCATTGCATGTTTGATTGTTATATGTGAGCATAAAAGATACAATGGAAAAACTTACTCATGGAAAATTATGAAATAATTGCCTCCCTCCATAGCCATCCATTACTATGACAAACAAAATGAGCTGGTGATAGCAACTCACCTTTACTCTTTGTTTAAGATATTAATACTCCATAAGCCTTTTTTCTTTCTGAAACAGTATTTATGACTTGCTTGTGATTCACTGTGAACCTATGCCAGTTTACATCAGAATAGCTCTACTGACTTCAGGGATGTTTTTCCAATCTGCATCTATGCTTAGATTTATTTTCTTTAAATTATGTTGATTCCTACCTATTCTTTGTGGCTAGATATAAGCAGATTATTGCATGGACTCTGCTTGCAAAACAAATATATTCACAGTGATAATCTAGGTCATAAATTTTAATCCAGCTAATTTTTGCATGAAGCCCACAACTTCTGATTGAACTACAGTACCTCTATGAAAATCACTCTGTGAGGGTTGAACAGAGTCCACTGTCTGTTTTGACAAATTATCATAACAGTTCATAAGGTTTTCTTAATGTGCATCTGCAGCTCAGAGATCTCTATCTTGGACACACTTGGTTTTGCCCTCTTGAGTAAGTTTATTTTACATTTGTTGTGAGGGTCATCAACACTAGCGTAAGGTGGAAGACAAGCAGATCCAGTCCAGCAGAGTGCAGAAAGTGGGCAATGTTCTCAGCAAGTCAAGGGCTGACCAAAAGGAGGATGTCAGGGAGGCTGTGGTTGTATAATCCAGATTCAGAGTCAACAAGCTTCCTTTTAGCAAGTAGATGATATCTGTTGGGATCTTTCATAGACAAGAGGTGGTTATATGTGATGACAGTAAGGTAGCATAGGTGTCTCTGGTGGTGTAGATGACACTACAGAGTAAGACAAAATTACTGTGCACCAAGAATGGAAGCAAGAAGAGCTCTGAGCAGATGGCTATGGGAAGATGCAAGATGGAGTTACCCTGTGCCTATACTCTAACATGTTTTTTGGTGTCACCTTACACTACCCTTGTAGTAAGTATCCATGACACAACTCCATGCTCTCACCTGCTCTCCATGGCAGTCCCACTTCAATCTAGGCTGATGTAGCTACGCGTAATCTTTATCATGATGCCACATCCACCACTTCTTGAATTGCTGACTTTGCAGATAACCTGAACTTTCCATTCCCATGAACTTGCAGGGTACTGATACGACTGACAAATGAAAAAGTGCTGATTTAATTCTCTCTCTTGTGATTTTTTAGAAAAGACATGAGGAAGTAAGATGGAGGCAGCCCTTCCCCTTTCCACTGTACCCTGAGTGAAATCTGTTTCCAGTCATGTTACCAGTGACTTGCTGATTGTGCAACCCCTGCACACCCATCCACAAGGTAGCAACAGCCAAAGCAGCCAATTTACCCTGCTGTAATGACCTCAAGGACGGATCTGACCCTCATTTGGGAACCTAAACACACAAGCAAGGCCTTGCTTATCTCAAAATTTTACTCCTAAGCACCTTTAAATTGTTCTTTCTCAGCCTTCTTTCTGCCTCTCCCTAAAAATCCTGAGTTACATGCAAAATAAAAGATAATTTATTAAATCAAACGAAAGGACTACACACACAAGCAATTTTCTTCATTTAAATCACCAGAATATATTTTACTAGAGAGCAAATACAGACAACTGGAACATGATGGCAGATTAAATCAATTTCAAAGGTTGATATCCTTAAAGTTTACTGTTCACACCCTAGTTTATTGACCAAACCTAGCACGATATTTATGCATATTATTTATTAGACTATGACTGACTAAATAGATGATAGCATTCTCTATGATGACTGGACTCAGAAACCTGTATCACAGAAACCACAGCCTTCAAGCATAGTTCACAATACCTGAGTGTATCCATATTGTTCAATGCACACTGATAAACTCTTATCACGCATGAATAAGCAAAGTTGTTATGAACTCCTGACTTCAACACTATCTGCAAAACTCCCACCTTGTTTAAAACCTAGAGGAAGCAGCATGCAGTGTAAACAAAGATGATGTTTGAGTATCAATATTTAATGAAAATGTAAAACCTGCCAAGCCAAGTCTCAGATCAATGTATTTTTTTCCAGCGAAAAAGGAGTTGCTATTCAGGTGCCGAGTAGCCAGTCTCAGATCTCAATCTTGTTCATTTTGGCTTCATGAACAGATGGAAAAAAAGTGTTTTGAAGTTCTCTTCCACTATCAGAACAGGGAACAGAAGGAGTAGAATCGGTACGGCGCAGTGACTTTAAACATAGACATGTTGAAAGCAACGTTTAATACATAATTCATTCCAAAAGGAAAGAAAATAAGAGAAAGCCACTAAAAAGTTGGATAAGCAAAGGGATAGAGATTCTGGGGGGGAAGGGGATAAATAAAAAGTCTAATGGGACTGAAAAAATTCAAGTGACCCTTTGTGACCCTACAATCAGCTTTGCCTTTTTTCTTCATTTTTATCCTTCTGCCTCTTTTAACTGCTACATTCTTTAATGCTACTTCCTATATTTGGAAGCCTCCCACTCATTGTCAGCCAAGCATCTTCCTTTGCTTTCAAGCCCTGTTAAAAATCTGCTACTCCACCTTTACTAACCTACCCAGTTTTTCTTCATGCCTTCATCTTCCTGGTCATTTTTTATGTTCTGTGTTGTCCAAAGCTGATCTTTGAAAGATCTTCACACTTGGAACCATATTTTTTTGCAAGCATGGAAGAACAAATGAGTTATTCAACCTTATAGGGTGATTGAGCATTTCTTGTGGAAGCTTTCTGCTACTCACAGCGTGTTTCCGAGTTATGCTGGTGTGTCAATAAGGGAGGAAAGGAAGCCAACTGTTGCATGTTTTTGACAGGTCCAATATTCATTCATCCAGACCAGCCAGTGACATTTTTTCCCACTCTTTCTCCATTGTTTTCCAACAAGTCTATTTCGGGATGGGCAAAATGACAGCAGCTATCCTGTGGTCTTACCAAAACCTTTATATATGCTATAAAAGAGATGCTATTTGCTGCTTCCACATCTTTGTCTGTCTTCTACAACCATGTAAGGGAGAACAAGTTTTGCTTCTTTCTCCTCTTTCTTCCTCCTACCAATATTAAGTATTTTTACTACACAGCTGAGATAATACCTACAATATGTTGCCAGAAATTAAATACTGCTTTAGTATCCCACAAAGCATGCTCAGTAGTTTTCTGTTTTCAATCATTCCACTAAATCTAGTCAGAATACAAAAATACATAGAATAAGTGAAACTATTACACCATAAATGGTGGTGGAAACTCAGCAACAAATTAAACTTGAAAAAAAGACAAATCTACAACAGTTTGAATTTGGCAGAGTAGCAATACGAAAGGTCAGGGACAAATAATTTCTGTGCAGACTAAATCTCCATTTTTAGGAATGTGATCCTAAAACTTGAAGGAGAAATGACAGTTGAAATGAACTGGGGGTCTCCCCAAGAACCTCACTTAATATGAATTCCAATCAAGCCTTTAAAGTTCACACTTTAATAATTCTATGACAAAATACAGTCTGAAATACATACAAGTAACTGAAAGGAAAATAAAGCTTAAAATAGCATCAATAAATATGTGAACATTTAATATTAAATACTCAGTAAAGGCAAGACAAAACTAAGGCAAATATAGCAAACCAGACAGTCGAGATGTCACCAAAATAGACAAGGACCTTCATCAAGCTTTCTGTCCTTATCAACCTATATTCAGTTATATTTTTATGTCATGAAAGGCACAGTAAAAGGCACTCTGAAGTTTTCCAGTTGTGCTTTATATAAACCTTTTTTTTTTTTACAATCTCTATGTCTCAAAAAGATGTTTCCTACTTTGCAGTACAATGTATACTGAAAAGCATATGTGATTTACAGTGCAAAGCACCATATGTGAGCATTCACAAGATCAGAATCTGATTTATATCACAGAAGCTAAGAATTTGACCCACTGAACACAAAAATGTTTAACAGAGTCATCTACAGTTTAACATCGTGGAAGTGCATTCTGATCCAACTGAAATCCAAAGGATTATACTGGCAATGCCAATACTATCTGTAGTAGCCATTTACTACCTGTTAACAGCTTTAATTATAATTAAATAATTCACACATAACCAATTTGTGTTCTGATATAACTGAATACTGACATATGACAACTGATGGCAATTCTTATCGAACAGCAGCCTCCTGCCTGGACCAAGAGTATGAGCAGATTTTCTTCAGGGCCCACCACGTGACACTACTTGCATTTCTGCAGAACATCCTGTACTTCTCTCAATTACCCCAGCTCTTAGGAAGTAGCTAAAATGTGTTACTACACCTCGAGGATGCAGAGACATCTTGCAGGGAGCAGCAAGCCCAGTGGAAGCAGAGTGGACATTCCGCTTTGAGAGCAGACTTCAGTAAACAAAATGAATGACAAGCCTCTACAGCATGGCAACACCTAAAATCTTGACTGATTCACTTCCCCTACTATCAGTAAAGTTGGGAGCAACAGCATAAACAGAGCACAGACGGTCTCTAACATTTTAAGCACTGTTGATTATGCCTGCTCTAAATAGATAACAGTGTTGAAAATGCTGGCGGCTTTAAATGCTGCCAGCACCTGAGGAGCAAACCAACTGTTAGCAGCACCAGGACAGGTTTGCAGCATTTTCTTGTGCCTATGAGAGTTGGATTTCTAGAAACGTTTGACCCTTCTCCCTCAAGCAACATCTGCTGCCGAGTTGGAGAAGGTTAACAGAGCCTGCAGCCCTTTCCTTTAGATTAGACTGCCTCTTCTCTCAGCTTTATTTTGGTTTTGAATGAAATGCTGACAACATATTTATATAAAGAGCAAGAAAACAACCAACCTATTCCAAATAGTAGTTATATACTAGAATACTTTAAAGAAAATATATTCAAAAATTCCTCTCTTTGTTACAAGTACAGAAGAAAGGCAGCTTCATTTCTGGAAAACACAGGACAAGGAAAGCCTCACATCCTTTGTGTGAAGAAGGGATGGGTTGAAGAACCAAAGTAGCCCAAGCAGAAGGAGCCCTCCTTTTCATCATGGAAGGAGGGTCACAATGGATTTCCAAGCACCCAACAGAGCTGTTGGCACCCTGGAAGTGGCCTCACCAAGAAGAGCACTGTGTTTCAACACAATGACTTTCATCTTTCACCAGGAAAGGCTGCAGGAGCCCAAGCCAGAACACCATATACTGGTTGATCTTCACACTTTCACTAGGAAGTGACAGATTGAAATTTCCTACAGAAAGAAACCAGACTTGTGTGCCCCATGTAACAGGTGAGAGGTTTAACCATCAGGTTAGCAGTTAAAGGGGGCTCTTCTAGCATCACAACTGGGGTTTAGAGTAGGTTTTCATCAGCTGGCAGTCTCTGAATACATGCAGTGGATGAGCTGAATATCCACACTTCAGAAGCCAATTCAGTGCATTTTGGTGACTCTTTCAGCCCTATGAGTTTACCAGTGCCTCTGACCATGCTCACGTCAGCCCTATGCCCACATGTGGAATTCTACTGGTAGAAACAGACCCATTTCAACACAAGTGTCAGCTGATGACAAGTTTGAAGTTCCATATTTTGTAATTAGTTACGTAGATTTGCAGCCTATAAACCGCATTTCAGCATGGATTCACTTTCCAAACTCCACAGGAAGACTGTTAGCCTCTGGGGAGGACATTGGGACCTCCCAACATGGTGCTAGACTCTGCTAGGGTAAAGCTTAGGTATGCAATGTAAATAGCTGCTAGGTCTTGGCTGAAGGTCAATATCAGGGTCAAACGAACTATCAGTGAAAACACATACAGACACATGCTTTTCTGGATCTAGACACAGGTAATGCAAAGAAAGGGATCTAGTTAAAATAATTGCTACATGAGATGGTTATTACTACATGCCCATTTCAAATCTGTGACACTGCATACTATTTAATATGCCTTAAAATGTTTCTTAACGTAACAGTTTCTGAGGTTGAAGGTTTTCAAGTTACAGTCTACATATTCTGCATAAGCTGTTGCCAGTATCTTTAACAGGTAGTGAAGAATACAGTTTATTGAGAGTCAGCTTAAATTGACTGTGCAAGACCTACACTGCAAGTGGAGCCAGGAGCACAAACAAATAGAGGCTGAAAATATCTCACATGGGTGACTACTCTGGATCACAGGCAGGAGGGTATGTTCAATCTGACACTCCAAAATCCACTTATAAGGAGTTCTGACTGCAAATGCTGACGCTCAGGGTATTTTTTAAATCCATTGCACAGAGAAGGCTGCCTACTTGAAGCCAGTATTTTTAAGCATGGTCACAAAACTTCTAAGCACAAAGAAATTGAGGACACTGAATCAAAACAGAGGTGCCTTATTAGAACATGTCTACGTAACAGAAACTGCATATTAAGACTAGCTTTAGAAGAAATTTGCTCTTCCAGAAAGGGCCACTAGTAGACAAAAGGCATTTTTGATAGTTAATATAGATGTCTCCTGGCCCTATCCATTTGGTCAGCCAAAAAAACCTGTGCAGAATGGTCAAGAAGGCTTCATGCTGTCCTTACCTAACCTAGAAATTCCGTCTAAGACAGGTTTCATTTTCTTTGCATCTCTATAGTGGCCCTATTCAGTGATCTCAGTTATTGTGTTCACCCTGCCTCAATGTTGTAAATAAAGAGTATGTCCTCCCCCTCCAATCTGTTCTTTCAGTCAAGCCTTCATTTGAGATTTCTGTCTCAACTTTCCTCTCAGGGTCTTCAGATTTTAGGCTTTTTCTTTCCCACCACTACATAAATACACCACAGATGTTTGACTTAAAGTTGCACTGATCTAATTAAAAACAAGTCCCACTACACAGGTGGACAAAACATTGAAGAAAAATATATTGATCTTGAGAATTCTTTTTTAGCAATGTGACAAAGCTTTCATTATTTTATCATTGTATGTCCTATCTTACATCTCAAAATATTTACTTTTTTTTTTCAGAATTTCATGTTAAGAAGAGTATTAGGTTTGTTTTGCTATCATATGACTGGAGGAGGCTATGCAGCCTTGGTGTATTGACCCCGATCCCCTACAGACTTTGTTGATTTTAAAATGTTTACATATTTTAATTGTGATGGTTTCTTTATCTTTCTATAAGTAATTTCTTAAGGCACTTAAGCTGATGACCTACTTCATCTTGGGAGTGGTTCACAAACAGACATAGAGGAGTAGGTCCTTAGAAGAGAAGATACCTCAAGGCCCAAACCTGTATTGTTCACCACTGTAACACCCAGTTGTGGAGACTCTCATGTAACTGTGGAGATTCAGTTACTGACTCCCATTTTGAAACTTCTACCATCCTATCTGTCTGGAATCCAAATGCTACTTTTCAATTTGAGAACATAGGCCAGTTATCTAACATTTCTCCTAAGAGCCAAACCCACAGTCCAGGTATGTCTATGTAGGATCCAGTTCCAGCTACCACCATAAGCTAGGGATACCTTTTCTCAGGAAAAAAACCCACACTGTAATAATGAGCAACTGAGCTTCTGCATGACCTTTTCAAGCATATAGTCTCATTTACTCAAAGGACAAAACAAAGATAGTCAGAGATTGCTTTATAAGTAGCAGGTCTAAATACAGGACTTCTAAGCTTATACATCTTGCAAGCCCCAAGGGCCCATCAGTCAGCAAGAAGACAGGAATATTTCCTCTTCCTGTTCTTGCAGACAATTTCTGCCTAAGTAGGCTGTCAAAAAAGAAAAAGCATGCGTATTTACTTTAGCTTCTTCTGTTATAAACCTTCCAGTCTGTCTATCAAGCAAGACCCATCAGATGACCACAAAACCCTGCTGGACAAATCTGTTGACCAAGTGGTCTGTATAATTCTACTTCATTTCATAGAATCTAACACCTTCCTCTGTGGCTATGATGTTTTAGTTCACTTAACAACCTATACAGATAATTCCACTGAAATTTGAGTTTACTAAAAAAGTGAAACACCATGGGAAAATAATGTATGACCATATAACCATTAAAGAAAAAAACAGAGTTGAAGTCTGTAGCCAACTTGCATATACCTTACAACATCAATCAGTATTAATCAACTAGATATAGCTAAATACACAACTCATCACCGATATATTCTTATCCATTTGTACTTGAAAATCAAATGCAGAAAAGAAAACCCATGACTATTGGAGATACTAAGATAAAACTGAGATCCCAAACAGAATTTCATAATCCTGAAGACAGAAGCAGCAGTATGCATGGTACAGTGACAGTTCTCACATAGGAGGACTGCTTATCCAATTTAATTGCTCTATTGTACCTTCTAGAGGGACTGCCAATCAACCTGTCTTTAAAAAATGTAGGAAAGATAGAAGAAAACACAGCTTTCTTGCAAGAGTGAAGAATGTGCAGATCCAAGCTGCTTGCTCTTTTTCTACTGAATTGATCTTAGTAGTACTGTGAAATAGCAACAATGCAGCAGAATTTGGGAAGTGGTAAGCAGCTGAGCACAAAATGTAGCCCACTTTCCTTTGTAATCCCTGTATCTAGATGAACAAGAATACCCAATGTCAGAATAGGCTTAAAAAAGCAGCTTGGCAAGTGCAAAGTTATCCTATTCAAGAATTAGGGACGCAGAACTTGTAATGAGCCATATTATCCTCCAGATGAAAAATGCAATGTTTTTGCCTGCCATGCTATCAATAAAAAAAAAGTCCAAGTTTATAAAGTTATTTATGAAGCTATTTTTAGCACATTGTGGTAACAAATATTTTTCATTGTTACTGAACTATTGTTTCCATGGAAATTTTCTCACTAAACTCCTGTTTTATTTGCCCTTACACAGAAGAACAATTCTTCTAATGTCCAGTTACATAGCTACAATCAATTCAAAAATCTCACTGAATTCCTTAGTGGCTCTATGAACCAGGAACGGCTGAAGGAAGAAAAAAAGAGAGTAAGGGAGAAAGGATGGGAGGGAAGGGAAGGGAGAAAGGCAGGAGAAGAAGTAGAAGAAATGAGAGGGAGGAAGCAAGAGAGGCCTGCTTCTGAATACAACTGATTAAGCTCCAACACCTTACTCCAATCTCCTCAAAAAATAAACAAAAAATAAAATAACTGCTATAACTAAGCTGTCATCTCTGTCCTATACGTGGAGAAATAGATATATATAATATATATACATATACATATATATGTGTATATATATTATATATATATACATGTCCTATACATGTCTGCTATACATAGAGAATAACCCAGTTACAATAAAGCTGCAAGCAAGCAGGCAGCAGCTGGAAGAAAATATTGAACCAAGGAAGAAAAGAGATCCTGAGATTCAAGAAAATGCAGAAGCGAAGCCTTAAAGATGGGAAGGTCACATAACTGATGTAAAGCGTATCAAGTATATCTTTACATAAAGGTTTGAACCTTTTCCTCCTTAATCTAGTTTTGTTTACTGAGACTATAAAATCTTGCAGATTGGCAGCTTCTTAAGACTATAGGTTTCAAGTGCCTGCTATGCCTTGAAGTGCTCTGGAGAGCACTCTGAGCAGACTCATTCTCCTTTCCAAAAGCTGGGAGAGGAGAGCTCCTTATTATGGCCAGAGCTATGTGGTAAGCATCCTAAACACAGGTGTGCACCAGCCTAAAAAATGGGACAAGTTTGCGTCTTGTTAGCTGTGCAACCAGGCATGAAAGGTTCGTGCCTGTATGGTTGTGGTGGGTTAACCCTGCCTAGACATCAGGTGCTCACCAAACCACTGTATCACTGTCCTCCTCAGCTAGACAGGGTGGGGAGAAAACACAATGAGGAAAAAATTGTGGTTCGAGATAAAGGCAGTTTAAGAAGGCAAAAGTAAAGGCCATTTGTGGAAGCAAAGGAAGACAGAAGATGTATACTCACAATCAGCAGCTGTCCAGCCACTTCCCAGGATGCAGGGCTTCAGTGTGCATAGTGTTACTCCAGAACACAAATGTCATAATAGCAAATGCCCTCATGTCCCCCGCCTCAGCTCTTACTGCTGAGCAGATGTCCTGAGGTATGTAATATCCCTTGGGTCAGTCGGGGTCAGCTGTCCTGACTGTTCCCTCCCAACATCTTGACCTTCTCTCCAGCCTGCTGATGAGGGGGAATGTTGGAGGAACAAGATTGATGCCATGTGAGCACTGCCCAGCAGTAGTATTATCAACACCTTTCTAGCTACCAGTACAAAGCACAGCACTATGAGGGCTGCTAGGGGGAAAATTAATTCCAGCTCAGCCAGACCAGTACAATGGTAAAGTCTGATACCTCATATGAACTGATCAGTCAGACTATGGCTATGCAACTGAAACGCCGGGCCAAGGGTGGAAACCTTAGCTGGGAACAGTTTTAATGCCATACAGCACAGGAATGCTACACAGACAAAACAACCACATCAGGACAGGGATACAGAAGCTGTTACAGGATGAATTTGTACAGGATACATTTCACTACCTGCAAGTTCTAAATATTTCCTTTCTGAAAATATTTTACTTGCTCATATGTGCTTCCCATATTTCTTTTTTTACCTGAGACCACCTATCACACATGACAATTTAAAACGTGGTGTAAAAGGGTTTCCAACAAGCCCTATTAGAACTTGGGCGATTCAGAAAAATGACTGAGAAAGTATGGATTTTTTATTTTTTTTCAAATTAACAAGGAAATTAAACAAGAAATTAAATAAACCAAAGACAATATATCACAAAACAAGTAACTTGAGAAGTGCTATTTAAGTCAGAAGTTATATTTCACAGATAAATATTAACCTGGCTAAATGACACGTAACAAAAATACTAAAGTCTCATGAGTGAGACTTCTTTCTTCTCTATTTTAAATATATGATGAAAAGCGACAGGGACACTGTTTGTGGGGAAATTGTGAAGTGTGCTGATTAGTTAAGCATGTAATAATGAGGTTATGAGTTCCCAACATGCTGACAGAAATTTATGTGCCTGAAAGAAACATTGCAGAGATGTGTCTATGAGTTTTCCCTTCATCTTCTTTATTTTTTTCCTATGATAACTGAACATATGGAGATTAATTTAAGTGTGGGAGTGACAGTGTGGATGTCTAATTAATTGCCCTAGAAAATAAAAAATGTTTCTGCCTTACTCATAGAGGCCATTTGGCTGAAGAGAAGCCTTACATTATCAAAATCTGGATGTAATATGCTGTATTTGATGTAAAACTGAACAAAAGGCAGAAGAACTTAGTTATGAGCCTGGCTTAGTCATTAGCCACGATTTCAAACTGCAATAGGCAAGCTGTGATGTCACGTACGTGTGTTGGTTACTGCTTGTCAGCTACTGAAGAACTGCAAGTACGAATAGGTACAAGTAAAACAGTGACAAATTTATATAAACTAAGCGTTATGGTCAAATAGACATACAGGTGAGTTTTCCTTCTTGCCTTTGGCAGAAGATGTTTTCAGAAGAGGTAAGGCTGAAGTAGACTGTGTTTTGTTCTCCTTATATGTCTCAGATGCATAGACACTGAATTTACATTTCTAAGATTTTGGGCTCTGCCTTATTTTTTCCCTCCCAACAGTTTCCCTGTAGTATAAACAATCAGGTGGTAATTTTTGGGAAAGAATTTCCTGAGAGAACTTTGGTGCCATGTCCCCTATACTACAGGGTTTTTTTCTGAAGTAGAGTTGATGGGTGCTGTCATTACACCATATGTGAGTCCCCTTTTTTCTAAGGGGAATATACACAGAGGACTTTCAAGTTGTTAGGTGGGAAAGGTGTTTCATAGATAAAGCAATTCCAACAACAACGAACTAGGAGAGAGTGCCTCTGAAAAACATATCCATAGTATGCAGCAGTTTCTGTCACATAGATTGCAATGATGATGTAAAAACTCAGCTGTGCCGCAGCACCTCATACCATTATACAAGTGCCTGATTATAGATTTGATGACTAGAAACTGTCCTACAGACAGGACTCTTGAACCACTATTTAACTTACTATTGATAGACTACATAACTTAGCAGTAAAAGACCACAAAACTTAAGTCGAGCGCAGTTAAAGGAAAACAACCATTCATCAAAAATAGAAGCTTGAATTCTTCTCCTTTACAGAGTCTCACTGTTACCCTGCAGAGGCATAGCCCTCTTAGGTTTATACTGGCTATGAAAGACAATTTATATCCCATCCAAGTCTTCAGAGGCAACACTATTTTTTCTCCTGGTTTTTTTTTTTTTTCTGTTTCCAAAGGATACCACCTGACAAATCAAATGTTTTGAACCTTGCAAGCCTGACATCAAACATCCAGAGTTCAGAAGAACATTTAAGTGTGCATTAAATAAGAGGATGAAAGACTGCAATGAAAAGGCAAATAGTTTCACTTAACAATTGGCAGCAATTCAGTGGACAAAAACAAAAGGATATATCATGGAAACCTTTTCTATGGCTAAATCAAATTGTTTAATTGCAAGGTAGTACTATCATCAAATAGGGACTATCAATTCTATCAAACTATATTCATAAAAATATATCCCCGTTATTACCTTGTAAAATGAAATTTAATTAGTGAACAATATATGAAAACTAAAGTGTACCAGAGGGTAACAAATACCACTTTGTAGACTAGATTTTATCGTTAAAAATAAGGATTGTAAACTTTATTAAGGAAACTAGGATTTTAAAATGTAGAGAACTGATCTTATACATTGCTGATACATATTTTCTTTCACTATATCATCTGTTTCTTGAAGCAATATTAAACCCATTGTTAAGATAAATATTAACCGTGGAGGAAAGCAAATATCAGGGAAGACAAGAATAAAATGTGGATACCTTTCCCCCAGCTGTTCTTTAGACTGTTAGAAACTTGGCTCTGCCATGTTCATTCTGGGTGAATACTGCTTTATTTATTTGGCTACTAAACTGGTACTGGCATTTAGTGAATTAGTTTTTTCTAAAAGCTGTTGCATTTATAGTCCATTAGCCCTTTTTGACGCAATAAAAGTTAGCACAAAAATGTACACAAACATTATTCTAGCTCATCTGAATCCTCATAAACCTTTGATAATGTCTTCCACAGTTTACACAAATATCACCTTTTACTCCTTCTTGCATTTGATTTTGATAATGTGAATCTTCTTCTTCAGGGAAACAGATTATATTTTAAGCTTTTTTGGTTCTGTAGTCAGATAATCATAATTAATGCATAGAATACTATGATAGTATAGGAACACTGTAGAAGAATAAAACGAAAGCACCAAATACTAAAAATTATTTCTTCAAATACATTTAATATATAGCAAAATATAACTATTCTATTATGGTTATAGTAATTAAATAGATCCTCCATTCATCAGCTAAATGTACATAATTTAGATATAACAATGGAAAAGCAAGCCAAAAATAGAGAACAAATAGGCATTATCAGGAAGGAAGAAGTATTGTATAAGCAGCATAGAGAAACCTCATGAGTCACATTTAAAAACAAAATGAACCAAAAAATAACGGGTGTGACTAAGGCCAAGCGGAAACAGACCATATCATTGATGTTTATGTAGATAATGATATAAAAATGCAATACCTTGAGCACTGAAAAATAATTTGGGTAGATTTGAATTTATTACACCTCTTATTTCACTAGTGTTTCAAAATATAGATTAAAGGAACTGGAATACAGGTGAATGCATTTTATATGATTAACTATTTGTATTTCTTCTGCTCAGATTTTAATTCTTGTAGACTGACACGGTACCTCGAAAGACAGCACAGAAATATAGGAGAGGAGATGGCTAAATTGCATCAGTCCATGAATGAACAGCTAAGATACAATGTCTGTGGCTTGTCCTTGAGATCCATTATCCCTCTAATTTCTCCTTACTCTGAAGAATTAAGAAATGTCTTTCTACTATAATAGGCCAACATATACAAAGTGGTAGCTGACTAGGGTTGTGCAGAACTAGGGCTTTGTTGATTTATTTTCTTTCTCCCTCCCTCCTACCACCTCTTGAAAGAGTTGAACTCTCAGGAAAGTCATTCATCCTTTCCTCACAGTGGGCCACAGGTAAAAACTGGGAAAAGTTGAACAACAAAATAAATTGGACCTGCCCAGTGATTCTATTTTTAAACTACTTGCTGATACTTGCACCCCTACTGAAGATGACACACACTAGGAGGCTTCAGATCAGATACTTCTCAATGTATTTCAGGAGTGCAATAAAGTTGAAATACATTAAGAAAAAAAACCCAAAACATTCCTTTTTCTCATAACACTGGAAAATAAGAGCACATGTTTAAACTTTCAGAGGAACAGACCAGAGTTCTAGCAAGTGTTTTTTAATATTGCAGATGGAAAACAATTACTATTCTGAGAGAGATACAGAAGCTCTCTGATACAATGCAAGCAATATATTTTCCTGACTTCCTTTAGGCAGTTTCTGTCCTAAACCTGCAAAGGCATGCACAAGTCTAACTTGATCTACATTCATGTTTCTGTTTGGAACTTGCAACAGAATAATAAAAGAAACCTCATCTAATCAGGTATGAGCTATACATTATATTCATTGCTTTCTCTCACATCATTTTATTTACTTTTGTCAACCATAAAACCAAAAATAAAATAAGAATATGTTCCAATGTGCGCAACACATTAAACATGAAAACAAAAGTGTTGTAGTATGTTATTAAAAAGCCCTAGCCCTCAACCCCAGCATCAACCCAAAAAAATTTTAGGGAAGAAAAAATTATCTATGTTCTTGCCTACCTCAGTATTATGTCAACAGTGAGAAACTCCACACACAAAAGTACTGCAGGATGAAGAGCAACGATGTAGCTTCATGTCTGAATTCCCTGGTCTTATGGGTTTGAGAGGTACTTTATCTTAGGCTTATTTGTCTGCCAATTTAATGCTTCACGTAGTTTTGTATCTAACTTAGAAAAGAGAACAATATCAGGTAGAAAGAAGGAAGGAAAGGAAGGAAAGGAAGGAAAGAAAGGAAAGAAAGTAAGGAAAGGAAAGAAAGGAAAGAAGGAAGAAAGAAAGGTAAGAAAGGAAGAAAGAAAGAAAAAAGAAAAAGGAAAGAAAAAGGAAAGAAAAAGGAAAGAAAGAGGAAAGAAAGAGGAAAAGGAAATAGGAAAAGGGAAGGGAAGGGAAGGGAAGGGAAGGGAAGGGAAGGGAAGGGAAGGGAAGGGAAGGGAAGGGAAGGGAAGGGAAGGGAAGGGAAGGGAAGGGAAGGGAAGGGAAGGGAAGGGAAGGGAAGGGAAGGGAAGGGAAGGGAAGGGAAGGGAAGGGAGGAAACACAAACCTCACAAACTTGTCTGTACAACACTATTTGCTGGCTTTAGAGGTCTTAATTAATTCTTGCTGGTTTCATTTCTCATGGTTAACACCCATACTTTACCATAAGAGTTCTGGTTCTTTTTAAAAAAAAAAGAATAAAATTTGCATATGGTTCCCATACAGAACCATCAGACCTAACTTTTTTCTGAAATAGATATTTTTACTTGTCTTCTCAGCAAAATTAAAATGGAGGGGGATATGCATGAGGAAAAAAATCAGTAACAAGGAAAGGAACAATTTTGTTTTATATAACAAGCTGGATTTTCTACTACCAAAAGAATTTATGGACATTTTACTGCTGGATTATAATTTTGAATTTTTTATTACTTTTGCTAAATGTAATACCAGTTTAGAGTTTTAGCTGGTCATATTTTTGGATGACACTTCCCTCCTAAAGCTCCTAAAGTTCTCTTTATGTATATGTATATTTTTATATTTATTTGTACACACCAACACTATTTTTTTGAGGGGGATTCTCGACAATTTTCTTGAGTGCTAACTTGTCCCTGCACTTCAGCAGAGGAACATGGACTTCTACAGAACCACATGAAGGTGGGAGGCAGACAAGCATAGTGATTAGACTGATCAAAGTTAAAGTCTCAGTGTCATTTTCAAAATAGGCTGTGATAGTGCTGGCACTTCCACCTTGCATCTCAAAACTTACTTGGCACTTCCACCCTTCATCTCAAGCCTTAAGAACACCCTGCATCTCAACTCTTAAGAAACTCCATGCACTACATCCAGTATGGGATCCACAGTCATTTTCTTCCCATAGATGGCTAGTCTAGCAACAAGGTATACGCTCTCAGGGGTGTTTAGTCTGAACTGAATCAGTCTATCAGGACCATGATGGACCAGCCATGTCCTTGTAGCCTTCCACACGCCAACAGCCCTTTCCTTACAGATAGTTCTGCTGGACACAGACATCCTTCATCTGTGTTGTTACTAAAGATCATGTCATTTACTTCATAAGGATTACCCAACTCATATCAAGTTTCTGTGTTTTAATTACAAAAAGTTGGGAGCAAAAGTTGCACTAATTTAAAAAGCTGCTTTCATTAAAAATACCTAGCAAAATATTGTTTTAAAACCTGGTTCTCCTACTGTATCTTTCTCCTTTTGGCTTCTTGGCATACATTCTACAGATCAGTGGCTGCTTAAAAGTAATGCCTGGTAGATTAAGAGAGTCCAGAAAATAATGCAGTCTGAAAGACAAGTCCATATCACACACCCACTACTAACCTTCTAAGAGTTTCACATTTGAATTTAAACTACTCACCCTTTTTTACCTCCAGAATGAAAGAAGAAACAGAGACAACTACAGAACTACCCTAAACATTAAACTTAGTATGACATGCATGTACTCCTGGAGGCTGTAGCTTCCCACAGTGCATTGACAATAAAGGAATCCTGGGCTTACTATTACAGGATTGGATGTGCTTCTTTTAGATGTCCATGTGAGGACAAATCAACTCCATTTTACTGGCAAGAGGAGGAATACCACAGACCAACAACACAAACCGCCAAATCACCATCTGATGCATTATTGCCACAGGATGTTGGAGTTCGGTTTGGTTTAGTTGGGTTTGGTTTGGTTGGCAGGAAGTGTGGGAAAGGTGTTACTTAGGAAAAAAAGCTAAACTGAAGGAAAAGAGAAGCAGAGAGTATATAAAAGGAAGCAAAAGCAGTTATGCAAAGGAACCGAGAGGGTGTAAGAGTGTGGTTTAGCACTTTAGCACAGGGCTGGGCAAATCCGAAAGAAAGATATCTGGAATATCACAAATGCATACATCAGCTGTTTCTGAAACTACACTATGATGGGACTGAATTCTTTGTTGGTTCATCTCTGCATTTTTGCTCTGCAGCAGAGAAGTGTGAACATTTGGGTCATCCCCATTGTAAAACGAAAGTCTCCCTTCTACTATTCTTAGTCCAGAGCAGATGATGGAGAGAGGTGATTCTAGCTGAACTTGACTGAAACATCCCGCACTCTGATGCCATTATAAATCCTTCTGCTGTGACCTGCAGAGCAAGTGTTCCTGTAAAGACTGATTCATTAACAGTAAAAAAATATATGTTTTAAATGTATATAGCCAAAAAATGCACAAATGCTCTAGGATAGTGCTTCTCAGATGCTTTAGACCAGTGGACTATCACTAGCCCTTGACATTTTTTAAAGAACATTACAAATGTTGTCAAGGACATGTCATACATTTACTCCCAGCTATAGTCTCGCAGACCAGCTGTGGGTCCTTTCTGATATCCTGGGGGAGTGTTCTTCAGTGTGTAGCTTGCAGTTCGATAGCCGTTGCTGGGGCTTGAGGGCTTGAATGTGAAAGGCACGGAGAACTGGCTGAACAGTGAAATGGACCTGGCTGGTTTTAACATCAAGCTGAGTGAAACACAAAAGATAAAGAAATTTAAGATTTACTGTAGATCTAAAATGGAATAGATCTAAAAGCCTTTTATTGGAATTAATTTTTAAATCTCTTTTAGTAATCTGAGGTATTTTTAGTAACATAGGTGTCAGTTTTAGTAATTATTAAGCATGTGCAGCTCTCACTGACTCGAGTCAGAACTGAAGATAACAGAACTGTCAATGTTTGGACTGCTGTCATGTACAAAACAGTTTTCTCTTTTATCCGCTTCCATCCTAAACCAAACTGCTTTACGGCTGCATAACATGTTGTAGCCTGAAAATAACCTACAGCAGTACTATTACTAGATGTGCCCATAACATGATATATTTAAACTCTGGTGGTTCAATACATGGCTGCCATGTTATCCAATTTACAAAAGGGAACTTACGCAGAGGAAGATCCTATTGATCTTTTCTATCAGTACATAATAGAGGTATAGTAGATGTCACAACAGCTCAGTTCATTTTCCTTGGTTTTATGAGTTAACAAGCTACATTCTTAACTATTTTAAAAGTTTGCTCCTGCTCACCTTAATATTTATAGTTATATAATAGCCTGTTAATAGAGACAACACTGTAGTCAAAACTCTCTTTTTATGACTGCCCATAATCTATGCTTAAGAACTCTAATCATACTTGATTTTCTATGCACACGAGTATAAACATTTTATGTAATACTTTTACTACAATTTATACGACTGTGAAGAGTTATTTATTTAAGGCTTTGGCACTAGATATTGTATATCCACAGCTTTTCACAAACATCCAAATTTTTATCTTGATCATCTTCAGATCTCTTATTTGTAACCTGGAAACGATTATTCTTGAATAAGGCTTGCAAGGCTGAGCCCAGAGTTTGAAACCATGAATGTGAAATAGGTTGCTATTAATATTTTTAAATGCAATTTTAGATAGCTGGGAATTTTTTCTTAAAACCAGCCTAGATGATTTAGAGCTGTATCTGATCAACAAATAAAACAATATATTCAAGTATGTTCAGGTCACTGTTTATCATTTAAGTGATTAATTCTTGACTAAGGTAGCAGGAATAAGGTAGTGCGGTTTTTTTTTCTGATACTCCTCCTTGAAGGAAACACAGAATGGGAGCTATTAGCTCTAATGACTCTTAAATGTTTCAAAGCCATCTTGAACAATCGCCAAGGGGCAGAAATGTTAATGTTTGCTGAAAGAACCCACGACTTAACTGAATTATCTATTTTCTTATCCAAAGGACTTTGAAGTAGCATCACTGAGATAATGTGTTATTCTCTTCAAGACAATTACCCATCACTGATGAGAGACAGGAGGGGCTACATTTACTCTTCCTAAAACTGATTTTTATGAGTCAGAAGCCATGACTCAGACTGGCCAGTTAGCATCAGAAAGAAGATAGCTTGGTTGCCCGTATTTCTTCCTATCTTGGGAAGGGGAGGAAAATTAAACAAACCCCTTCCCTGACACTTGATCACAGAGGAGAGGATCACAACATTACAGTTCATGAAGCAGATATTCAGTCAGCATGAATTGGAACAGGCCCACAAAAAGAGTGAAAACAATGAATCTTCACAAACTAACATCAGATGACAACATGCTCTCAAAGATAAGACCACAATTTTGTTAGGCAAGTTCAGCAGAGAAGCCTTAAAAAGCAACACATCTAAAAGCACCCACAGTGCTACAAATCAAATGAACTAACACTTCTTATTTTAATACAGAATTGTACATACCATGTACCTCCAAAGCACTTTTGCACCTTGGGAAGTATAATGGATACTCCCACATTTTGAGTCTTGGGGTGACAGGTGAGCTGCCTGACTGATACATACCCATACCAAGGACAGACACGAGAGACCATGGCTAAGACCAGCTCCAGGGAGACGACAGCAGTGTTATTTATAACAAACCCTTCTAGTGAACTGGACAGATTTGCTTCCAGACAGCTTTAGTCTTTGGCCTTCCTGCAATTCTTTACGAATTCAGCAATGAAATGGTGAGGCCATGGTGAGAAAGTATCAGCTCCAAATTGGGGAATTTGGAAAATTGGCCACATAGGAAAAGCCACTGCAGTGGAGGTGACTGGGTGCTCACTGTGTGGATTCTTCAGCTCTACCAGTACATTATTTGCAGAGAAATAGTACACATTCATCTACTAGTCATTTCTCACTTTCTAAGAGGCAGCCATGGTCATATAGTCTCATCACATCCATATTTGTTTTTATTTTTTTTTTACATTTTACCATTAAAAGCTTCCCAAACATGTTTCTTCCTGCTTTTTCTAGCAAAGTACAGTTTCCCAACTCTGCTCTTTTTTTTTTTTTTTCCTCTGCCTGATCTAAGTCCTTTAGTTAGCCATATTCTCCATCAATTCCAGGATTTTATGCTTTGTTATTTTTTTTTTTCTTTGCATGTAGATGTTGCACCTTTGTTCATGAAATATCTTTCCACTCTTTCATCTGGTCTGGGGCTGTAATGCTGCTGTCCTGTGGTGGCACCTGAAAAGAACATGTAAAGAAGACACAGTGAATATATGAAGTCCAGTGTATTCTTTCCAATGTATTTCAGATATAATATATATGAAAAAGTGATTTGTGCAATAACTGCTGGTTCTCACATGCCTTTATTTATGTCATTTTCATTTTTCACCTTCCTTATCCTGCAGTGTCACACTGAAAGAACATAACACTGAAAGAAAAAGAAAAAAAACAAAAACAAAAACCCAAACTAAAACTTTTTTGAGGTAAATGGAATGAGTTTAAAAAAAAAATCCAACTCTTTTAAATTACCATATGCATTCACAACAGGAAACACATTATGCACAAATCTTGAGCTCTTGAACAGTCAAGAGAAAGACTTTTGAGCTGATAAAAATGCAAATGTTTACAGATAGGCCTCTTTCCTAAGGGGTAGGGGGTGGACAATTTCAGGGTGAATTGCACAATATCGTTTTGTACCACAAGGTCATTGTTAGGCTGCATGGGTGGATGATAGAACAATTTGATCACTGTGACACCTACAAGATGAGCGAGAGGTCAACGGCTTGCTTATCTAGATGGCTGTCTGGTCTTTTAGTCAATAGGCTGATCTGTAGGATGCAGGATGCTGGAACCATCACAGGATACAGCCTACCCTGCCCAGCAGGATTGGAACAGAGCCCCAGCCAGGGGGAATCTTTTGGGATCTTCTCCAGAGTGGTCTGTGGAGAGGGGTCAAACAATAGTACTGGGCTGAGAAAGCCAACTGGGAGAAGTGTAGCTGGTACAGAAAACTTTTCGCTCTGCAAGTGCCATGGAAGCTTTGGGAACTCATCTCTGAATGCTCACAAACAGACTTTCTCCCAACTTTTCATGCTTTCTCTGTTTTCTCCAGTTTCATCAAATTTAATTAAGTGACTGAGTTTGAACACGATCAGCAGTAGCAGGGTAGTCAAGAAACAAGTTTCAAATAAAATAAAGTTTAGATCTATGAACAAACTACAGTCTGTTTTCTATTTTCTGGCGTCAAGCCTCTCATCTGATCTTGCCAAAAGGCCCCTCCCTCTTTTAATGTGGGATGGGATGGGATGTGAGGTGGTCACTTAGACCTTGGTCACCTTATTAATTTTTCCTCAAATACTGTAATAATCTAAATACTCTGATTCATACCCTTCATGTTAAAAGTCTCATAGTAAGTAGACCAGATTCAGGCAACCCACTTAAATTCTCTGTGAATTTCTGGGTCTGTTAAGACATATGATACTTGTGTTGTTAGTGTTGGTCACAGAATGAGTTGAGCTATTGTCACTGATTTGTCAAGTCTGGCCTTTCCAAATTGTCTGCTAGCCATGCCGAATTTTCCTGAAATGGTAATGCTTCCTCAAAAGTTAAATAAAAGATCTCCAGAAATGTTCCTTTGTGCATCTTGATTTTGCTTGCTTTATATGACTGGTGACCTACATTACATGGAACGTTTTCTCTTAGTCAGTGCCATGCCCTAACCTTTAGATATAAGAGTGCCTGTTTTCTCACAAAAATCATGAAGTTTCATAGCTTGGGGTTTTACTTCTAGCTCTTCCTCCAGGAGAAGATTCTGTAGAGTCAGAAGGGATTTATTCTCACTTTCAGTCCATCTATTCCATGTTTTTATGCTGACTCTTGATATCAGTGCAAAAGGAACATTAAAGAAATATTTTGCGCCTTGAAAAATGTATCCACTTAGAGAATTCCACCATAACAGTATCACAAAAAAATTAATGTTGATGTGTACCCCTCCCGCCTTTGCTTCCTTCCTGCAAAATAAATAGGATATTATTCCCATTTCACAGACAAAGAACTGAAGCACAATCTACCTACCTTCCCTAAGACAAAAGGAAGCAGGTACAGACATGTACTCAAACTGCAATACATTGAACACACCATCTCCTTAGCTGTACCAAAGCTAATTTTGTCTGCCTGAGAGCTGGGAGATATGACAGAACAGTGCAGAACACATCTGCTAGTCTTACAAAGCTGTATCCAGAAATGCAATTTCCAAGTGCCTGGGGAAGCCTTGCTGAGCTATAGCCATCAGTGCAGAGGAGGGTGCTGAGCTGCAAGCAGAATGTGAGAGAATTTTTCATATGCGTTCAGATAGTTTTATATTCTCCTTCTGGGAAGAAATGAAAGAAATCTCCTCAACAGAACAGTCTGCAGGGTTGCTGACCTCAGTATTTCGATTTTTCAATTGACCTCTAGATGTAGAGAGGTAAGGTAGTATTTTTAGCAACATCCAGAATGGGCAGGAGCCATTTACTGCTCACAGTCCCTTTTGATTGCCTTTCTTGAACAAGCAGAAAAATGTAACAGGCATTCAGGTAAGAACGAAAAAGACAATGAAGCTCAGGCAAGCCATGATAATAACGTAGTCAGGATGATTTATTTATTTGCCAGTCCTTGTAGGCTGTTTTATGCTGACTTCATCCTGTTGCTTTAACCCCCTAGGCTCTGCACCATCTCGGGTCTGCAACAGTAGGGATACACCAGCTTCTCCGCTTTGTTTCTTTCGCAGCACCGGCTCTGGCAGCGGCGGGATCTGAGCGGTAACAAAGGAGAAGCAGGGTATTTATGGTAGGCTCAGGGAACCCGACAGCCTATGGCACAGCTGGCCAGCCATTCCAGCGAGGTGCCCAGCGGAGGGGCGGGTAGGATGTGAAAACAAGGCTGGAAAAACCACGCAAAGTGGTTACAGAATTACATATAGCTTATGGATGGGGATTTTTCACTGCCGGGTGTGATGCACTACACTGGGAGAACTGAAATCAGGGTCTTTAATTTCCAGTTTAATTCTAAGCCCTGTTACTCCCCCAGACAGCGCACTTGGGCTCAGGCCTTCATAACCCCATTTATTTTTCTATCTCCAACCGAAGAGCCTTCAGCTGGAGACGCAGAGGTGCTGAACACCTGTGGCCCTTTTACCTTCCCCGTCCTCCTGCGGGAGCTGTGAGGGTCCCCTGAGAGGCAGGCAGACCTGACGGGCGGCTGGACCCGCTGCTCCGCGGTTCCCACCACCAGCAGCGACCGCCACGCTCGCTCCCGCCGCTCCGGACCTTCCCGAGATGACTCAACTCTGAACTCATGGGGCCGGCCGGTTCATTCCCGCAACCGCAGCAGAGCTTCTCCCGGGCTCCGCCGTGCCCCCCGCGGCCGCTGCTCCCACAAGCACCGACCCGGCACTCAGCACCACCCGGCTGCCGTCCTCGAGACCAGAAGGCCACAAGGCGCTGGCGCCGCGCCCCCGTGGGGCAGGGGCGAACCGCGCCCCGGCGGACCGTTAGGGCGGCCCCGCACGGTTACGCCCCCCTCAGGCAGTGTCGCCCCCGCCCCCGGGACGGCCCCGGCCCCCGCCCACAGGGGCAACCGGCGCGCTCCGGACCGCCCCTTGCGGGACCGCGGCCTCTCCCGCTGTCGCCGCCGGGGGGATCCCCGCCCCGCCGAGGCAGTCCCCATCCCGGCTGGCGGCGGCCCCGCTACGCGCGGGTGGAGGGGGACGGACACACAGAGTCACGCGCCCCGCCCCGTTCGCAGCCCGCCCCGCGGGAGCCGCTAGTGGCAAAGTCACCGACCCCCGAAGCCCGCCGGGCTCCATCAAACGCCGTGGCACCGCCCACCGACGTCATGGAAACAAGAGCGTCAGCCGCCAGCCCGCCAGTGGCGGCCGCGGAGGGGCGGGGCGATGTGTAGGGCCACGCCCCCGCAGGCGCCGTGCCTATCGGCACCCCCCCCGCCACCTCTCCCATTGAAGACGCCGCACGTCAGGACCCCCCCTTCCCTGGGCTCACAAGGGGCCCCGTCACGTGACCCGCGCTCCGCAGGCGGCGAGGGGGGCGTCGGGCACCGGTGGCTGCGGCAGGGGAGAGGAGAGGGGGGAGCGGACAAGTGAGTGACCGCGGCGGGCGGAGGAGGGAGGCGGGCGGATCGCTGCGCCCCGCCCCGCCCGGTGGCGCCCGGCTCCTGTAGCGGTTGTTCTGCGGCGCGGTCGGCGCTGCCCGGTGCGTGCGGGGGGGAAGGAGGCGGGCGGGCCCCGGCGAACGGCGGCGGCAGCGCCCGCCAGGAGAGCGAATCGCTGGTTCCTGCCGGTGAGGCGACGGGGGCGGGGCGGGCTGTCCGCATCCCCCCACCCCCCTTCCTCCCCCGGCTGTCCCCGCACCGGTGCCCCCTCCCTCTTTCCTTCCCTCCCCCCCCCCCTTCCTCCCCAATTCGGTCGCCGCTTCCCCTCCGCCCCCTCTCCCGCCCTCCTCCCTCCTCCCGTGGCCGCAGGGCGGGTCGGCGCGGCGGGGCCGGCCGGCCGTGGGCTGGGCGGAGAGCGTGGGGACCTTGTGCGCTCGGCGAGAGAGCGGGCGGGCGGCAGCAGGTTCACGGGCACGTCTTCCCGGCCCGTGGCGGGGTCGGCCCCGAGGCGCCGAGGTAAGCACGGCGGCGTGGGGCAGATCTTCTCCCGGCTGTCTGGCCGCGGCGTGCAGCGGCGCGGCGGCAGGTGCAGCGTTGCTCCGTTCACGCCGTGGGGCTGCGGGCCGTGGCACGGTTCGGCCGGGGAGGTGACGAGCGGCGCGGCTGCTTACGGCGGGGCCGTGATGGCAGCGGGACAGCCGGTGGGGCTGGGTGCTGCGTTCAGGGCTGTCTCCGGTTTTCCCCCCAGGTAGCCGGAGCGTGCACCTAGACACCGCCGTGCAGCTGGGGCGCGGCGTGACCTTGAGGGCAGCGGATGCGGGGTGAGCCTCCGCGGGAGCGCAGTTGCCGGGAGCGGCGCCGCCGCGGACCGCGCGACCGGGCATGGCCGGCACGCCGCAGCCCCCGGCGGTCGGGCGGGCGCGCACACGCCACGGATTAAGGTGGTGCTCAGCCCCCGGCGCTAGCCGGGTTAAGTAGCCGGGATTAGCCCGCTGCGGCTTCACGACATCGACATCCTGGGCGCTTCTCTGCCGCCCCGCGGGGGCCGGGAGCCCGGCACCCGCACCCGGCAGCGTTCCCCGCCGCCTCCTCCCTCCTTCCCTCGCCCGCCCGCCGCGCCCCCGGGGCGGTGTTTTTGGCCGCGGCAGGGTCGTACGCCGCTCTCTGTCGGAGCGGGCGGGCTGTTCTGATTTATCGATTCCTGGCCGGACTGCTCATCAACCGGCGCGGGCGCGGAAGGGATGCGGCGGCCCTTCGGTAGCCGGGAGAGTGAAGCTGTCGCGGGCGTCATGCCGGGGGTGATCGTTGAGCAGCCCCGCGGACGAACGCGCCTCTGACCGAGGCGGCGGTGCCATCCTTGCCCCGGCGGTGCGTGTAACCTTTGAATGCGGCACCACGTGAGTTCGGGAGCGGGCCGGAGCCTCCGCTGGGAATGGGGGGCGGCTGCCCAGTGCGGTAGGAGCGAGCGCTCGATGTTTACTTACGGTGGAGAGGAGCGGCGGGAGGGCGACTGTCCGCGCCGAGGCTTACCCGGGCCTCCCCCCGAGCCCTTCGGGCTGTCGGAAGAGGCTGAAGTCGGAAGGATTTAGAATTTCGGGAGGAAGGTCTCCTGGAAAGCGGTGCCGAGCGGTGGTTGCCAGAGGGGTCGGGGTGTCAGCCTGCGCCCCGAGAAGCGTTCGGGGGGCTGCGGGTGAGTCTGCCGCAGGTTTTGCGACCTGAGGGGCAACCTATTTGCACAGCTCTAATAGGAGTCGATGCGTTGTTATGCATGTTTCATACTCCACATAAATCCTTACTAATATTTAAATGGCCATTTTTTTCCACGTTTTACTTTTTAAACTGTATGAGAAGGGAGAAAGTAAAGAAAGATGCAGGGGAATAAAATTTCGGAGGCTTTTTTTCTTATCATTTTAAGATCCTTATTACAGAAATCCATCAATATCTATTATATACAACATTCTTAATCTTGTAACTTAAGGTGCTGAGGCTTTCTTCCCAAGGCTTGTTCCAGAGGAACTGGTGATAATACCTCGTGCCTTGTCTTAAATCGTCATTCTTAGAATGTGTTTGTGCTGGTGTCTGGCTCCACGATGTCTGAGAGGTGACTGTCTAGGTGAATATTAAAATCACATCCCTTAACGTGTCCCTTCTTGGAAGCAAAGCCCCAGGCAAACGTGCCTGTGAAACGTGTCGCATCATTAGTGGTTGACAGTCTTGGCTTGCTGGGGGAAAAAGTAGAGTGAAACCTGTCCAGAAGCTACTGCATCTTTAAAACACTTTTGGGTCCTAATGAATTTGAGTTGAAATAGGTTTTTTAGGTGCTTGAAAAGATCTCGGCTGGATAACTTGCCAACTCCTTGGTTTGTCATACGGTGTATTCAGAAGATGGTAGCTGTAGCCAGTGCCATTCTCTCTCTCCCCCCCACCCTTCCCTCGTTGGAGCTTTTCAAGGATTTGTTCCAAATGCCACAGATCATGAATTCCAACAGAAGTAAACTTGTGTATCTTTAAGCTGTTGGCTCTTTTGGCAGGAATAGCTTTCAGTGTACTAGAACTTTAATACTTATGGCATAATGAATGGAAACTCTCTCGGTGTCAGTGGAAAAAGTGGTCACTGAATTCAGTGAGCTAAAAACCCCTTGTACACTTCAGTGAGAAATTTTCGGTCTCGAACAGCGTCGTTGGGTGGTTCAGTGTATTGCTGCTCTTCTGTACTTTCTGGTAACCCACCCAGGTTGGGTTATTTCAAGAAACAGGGATCCTGCGTTGTGAAAGGACACCTGCAGGTTTTCCCAATCAATGTTGCTATCTACGTGCTACATTGCAATATTACTGCTTCATTCAAAGAAAAAAGCTGCTTATCATGTGGGTAACTAAAATGATACAAGTCGAAACTAATTTTAAAGGGAATTGTGGCTTTAGTCTATGTATGCACACATGCAGTGACTCACTGTTGCATATTAAGCAGATGTGTTTGGGAACTTAAAGCAGAAAACAGACTAGTGCACATTAACATCGGATAAACTGTGTATTGATTTCTTAAAGTTGCATTACATACAGATTTAGATATAATAAAAGGATCCCCATCCAGTTAATATACAACTAGCTCATAATCTGTAAGTGATACTACCAATTAAAATGCTCTGCAGTCTAATGTTAGAATCGTGTTTAGGAAGTGACTCTTTTGTGGACCATGATATAGAGAACTTCTGTCAGCTGGTAAAATTGAGAACCTCTAAACCATGGTGTGTGAGCTTAACAGGAAGCTGGGAGGTTTGTAAGTGTATTGCAGCAATTACTTTTTTTTTTTTTTTAAACCATTTGAGCTTATTCAGAAATGAAGAGTATTGTAAACCAGAGACAGCTGTAAGGTGAAGATACTAAGAAGGAAGAATCAGAGGTTGGTTCTGGTGAAGCCACCTCAAAACCAGATGCTTTGGAAGAATTAACTTTGCTAGCATGTAAGATTTTAGAGCTGGGAACTCAGTATTAATTGACAAGTTCAAAATGGACCTGGCAAAGCAATCAATAACATGCCATAGCAAGCAAGTCTCCCTTGACATAAGGGTGGACAAGATAACCTAAAGTGTCTTCTAACTCAAATTTCTTCCATTAAGGAAGACTAAATATTAATGGCAGTGAGCATTCTTTACTGCTGAAATGTGACCTCAGTGATGTTTTTTCAGTGTTTCAACTGTTACTTTAATATATATTCTTTTCTGGTTTGAAAGGGAAAATAGCGTTAGTGCAGCAAGGATCCACAGTTTGCTCTGAGTTGAAGTGGGATTTCAGTTTGCAAAATTTAATCCAGTGCAGAATAATGAACAGCCATGATTAGCCCAGGACATTTAAATGTAAATTTCTTCTGAGAATTAAGGAACTATTTGCATCTGTAGCAGGTTTTGTTAGAGAAATGCATGCTTAGTTGCCTCTAAAAGGATCAATAAAGTAGCAGTAATATTCTTAAATTTGTACTCTTCAGTGTTAACTTGTCTCAAAATGAATAATAATAGAACTTGTTAAAAGCTGCTGTTCAGGAGATAGTGATCTTTCTAGAGTATTTTAATTAAAAATGAGATAAAATCTAGGGGTTGCAGTATTGTGTCTAGGATTAGTTTTGCCTACTGGCTTGCTATAGTGTGTGTAACAGTCTCAGGTAGGTTTATTTGTGGTTGTTTTTTGTTTGTGTTTTTTTTAATTTATTATTTATTTATTTATTATTTTTATTCAAACCTGTTGAATTTTTTCTTAAAAGACATTTTTATTTTTCCTTACAAAGTTAACTGATTGAAGTGCAAGGAGCGCAGCAAATATGCAATACTGTTGCCTGTTTGAAAAAGAAGAGTGAACCTATGATGATTTTATGTACAGGATGGGTATTTCTCACGAGCATTAAGAATCTGGAGATTTTATGTACAGGATGGGTATTTCTCACAAGAATTAAGAATCTCACTCAGAATGGCTTGTCTTTAGATTTGGATTTCATCGCTTTTAACGGTCACTAGTGTTAGTTTTCCCCTAGCTTTAGCTTCAAATAGTTCAAGCAACCATGTTCACTAATTGCACAGCAGAGTGCAATAAAAAATACAAAAGGATTTTTTTGTTCACGAAGCCCCCTATATGTTTCTAGCCACATGTAAAAGCTAAAATGTATTCAGAGCCTCTGAAGTGGGGCGGTTGCATGCAGAAGATGGGAGCAGTGGTCATAAGCAGTACAGAAGATAACCTACAATGAAACCACTGGGCAATGTATCGGACTAACCCATTTTGGAACAGTCACACCTTTTCACACTGAATGTAATTTCAACACAAGTACATGGTATTGTCCAGTTAGTATTTTATTTCTAAATTATGAGGCTTTCAGCTGCAGTTTAAAAATGAGTTTCTGGTTTTCATGACAGGTTTCACTTGATATGAGCAGTAAATTTGAGGGATCTGCCTGTTCAGGCTATTCATATTCCAGTAAACATCATGAAAGTGATTTCTGCTGCCACTTATAAATCTTATTCTAACTGACAGATGACAGCAGGAGGTGTTATTAGTTTAAGTTTGGTGAATTGCAAAGTAGGCATGAGACTTTCTCAGCTGGTATTTCAAAGATCTGGTGGGAGAAGAAATGTAAAGAAAATGTAGGAGGCATTTGAAATGAAAAAAAAAAAAAAAGCCAGAAATAACTGAAAATAAATACAAATTCTTTGTGTCCAGTAAGAAATAAGATGTAGCATGCTGTTACAAGACAGAAAGTAACATCTGGGGAATGGGTTGAGGAAGGGGGTGTACCCTCCCCTTGCTGCTGCTTCCAGCTGTACTGTGCAGTTACAGAGTACATGGGTGCATTTTGAGGATGACAGAGTTGATAAGCTTTGGTGCTGGCCACTAAGTCTGGCTGGTTTTGTCTCTCAAAACATGACCAGTCTCAGCACTGGGGGTAGTGTTTGCTTAGTGCTGGCTATTTTCTGGTAGTGCTTTGGAGGAGAGCTACCCGAGTTCCTTCATGGCCTACTTACATTGAACTTCATCGGTCTGCATGTCTCAGGTTTTTTAATATTGTTTATGAGTTGGATGCTGTCTTAATTCCCAGTGAGCACAGGAAACACCATGTTCTTAAAACACACTTCTGTGGAGCCTATCACTTGTAATCTGCTACCCTTACTTGTTCCCTTATATTCACAGGAAGATAAGGTGGCAGCAGGGAATACAACACTGTTGGGTTCTGACCACTTGGTGTACAGTGTCTGGTCTACAAAGAGGAGGCCTGGGATGTACCATACTCTGCATAGTCAATAGCAACAAACCCCATCTCACGGCAGAAAAGGTGATTCAGTTACTACCCAACTTCTTGGGACTCAACCCATGGTTCACAGTGCTGTGCTCTTTTCCTGCTTATGTCCTCATTGAAATCCAAATTTTGGTATTAAGATGTTGAATCCAAGGTGTTTCTTAATTATCTTTACAATGCATACACCAGTGGAAGAAAAAACAAGTGCTGCTTTTTTTTTCCTGGAGTCTTACAATATGCTCTTGCATAGAGATCACTCAACCTTTTTTGCACTTGTTATTTGACAAGTGGTGGCAGCTTGTCCACGTGAGCCTTTCAAGATTGCTTCTGTGTCTATGCAAATACAAGGATGTGTTGCTTGCAGTGTGTATTTTGGCTTCCTGAGCTACCACATTTCTAATGAAATCAAAATGTCTTGGGTCTTACGTGATAACAGATTTCTTAAGAAAATAAAATTAAAAAAATTGCAGTATGATAGAGTAAGTTCCATCTATGAATCAGATCAGAATATCCGTCTGGATTTAAAACAAGTCAAAGCCAACTGATAGTTCCATATATGGGGAAAGGAGGAAGAAGATACGCTAGCTGTGTTTTGATTTTTTTTTTTCCACCATAGGAAGAAATAGCCATAGTGCTGTGGTCTTTGTTGAAATAAGGAGCCTAGCCACCACTAGTACAAAAGTCTTGCAGCTGCTGCAAACTTTTGTTAAGAATACTTGTAGAATATTTAAGAAAGTTAAGAGAATGGCCACTGACTTCCCAGAAGCTTAGAAAACATTTGTGTGGTAGGTATTTCAAGAGATGGAAGTCTTTTAAGTCCTGATCAGAAGACTTGCTAGGCACTTCTGTTAATAGGAGATGTTTGATTGCTTTTTTAAACATTCCAAAGTTATGTCACACTTCTATAATGGCCTTCTGAAGCTGCTGTGTTGATCAGCATAATTCAAGGGACTGTGAGGACAGTCAGACAGCTTCATTTGTACTTGCCTGCTTGGCTTGTTACTGTGAGTAGAAATTTTCACAGGGTGGCTGAGGCAGCTTTATAGCTGCTTTCATTTCCACCCAGCTATAGACTGCTCAGTGAATGCCCCTGTCTTTGCTCCATGTCTGCCTCTGCATCTACCTACTTGCTGCACCAGTGGATGATTTGTGTTATACAAGCCGTGTGCACAGACTGGGATCTCAAGGCGAGAGGCGAGGCTCACACCAGGGGAGCAGTACAAGTGGATTGGTGGTGTGGGAATGTTCCTCTTTGCATGGTCATCATGTGAAACCATTCCCTCGAAAGCACTAACCTTTTCATGCAGAATTTGAAGTTCTGACAGTAGATTGGAGAGCAGATTGAGTGCCAGCATTCAGCTATCGGCTTTCCTAAAAATATTATTTGTATTGATCCATACAGATCTTTGCACAAAGTAAAAATATTAGAAACTGTTACAACACATCAAGTAATGCCTAGTGGTTTCTGATACCGCAGTGGAGGAAATGACAAGGTGTTTGTTCTAATGTGTTTCCAGGCTTGCTTTCTAAAGTTTTTACATAGATAAGTAGCAAGAAGCGGGTAGGAAAGATGACAGTTACAGTTAGCCCTTAATTTATCTGAGAAAGGGGTGGTATTTTTTAACCTTTCATGGCTATCTAAATATAGTAGAGACTAAAGCAAAATCTTAATATGCATATTGTGTAAGGGCTTTTTCACTTCCATCTAGGTGCTACTGTTACCGCTGTTGATATTTCACTTTAAAGTACGTCTGCCAGTGGGTCTTCCCATTTTTCTTCACTTGGGAATGAAGCTTGTGCCAAACCTCATGAAGCCTATGGAATACAATGCAAATCAGTACTTAAATTAGAGCAGTGTCTAGCAGCCTCACTCCGGTGAGGTTGTATGAAACATGAAATGATTCAGACTGGCTGGCAGGATCTGTGCCAGATGGCTTTCAAACATACATAGTTGAGACTGACAGTTGGGGAGAGTAGGGAAGGTGCTCTACCACTGCTAGCATGACTGCTTTACTTCTGCTTTATTAGCAACTCGGATAATTTCAGCTTGCACCTGCTTCAGCTCTGAAATCCATGTAGTTAACAGTGACAGTGATTTTCACAATCTGTAATGAGCTTGCTTCGCATAGGGAGCTGTCTTGACATCTTCACAAAGTCTTACTTCAGAGGTGTGTTTTGGTACTGTGTAGTGGCTGCAGGTCTAGGGTTTTGTTTTTAAACTGGAGCTGTACTTCTAAAGTGAACTGAAAGAGTTGGTACTAAAGCACTGAATTATCTAGCATTTGAGAAAAGCATGGTCTCTGCTTGCTTTTCAAATTTTTGTGTGTGTATGTTAGTTGATTTCTCTTAAGTGGAGCTATGCTTCAGATGGAGACAGCCACTCATGGTGCCTGTCAGGTTAAAGGAACCTTCTGAAAGAGCTTTAGTGCAACCGTGCACTTCCAAAAATTAAATACCAGCATATAAAGCTGTGGAACATGCTAAGGATATTGTCTGCTTGTGAGTGAACAATTCACCTATGGCTTTCGTTTTTTTTTTTACTTGTTAATCCTGGTGTTGCTGGGCACTGGACAGGAGCACCTTAGGTTTGAGGTACCATGTTTGTATTACCAAAACCATTCATAAAAGTTTGTCTTGGTTATGCAAAACACCCTAAAGTTGAGGTGTGAGCTTAAGCTA
Organism: Neopsephotus bourkii; assembly: GCF_033783945.1. Lineage (NCBI taxonomy): Eukaryota > Metazoa > Chordata > Aves > Psittaciformes > Psittacidae > Neopsephotus > Neopsephotus bourkii. The sequence goes on from NW_026901969.1 coordinate 393,715, forward strand.
CCTCAGAGCACAGGAAATCAGTTTAACAGATGGAAAAATACAAGGAGTAGATGCTTGAGGGAAGTACTTCATATTTTATGGGAAGATATTGTAGTAATGCTTTTGATAAGTGGACTACTCACGCCAAAACTGAAATGCTGGATTTGCATAGGCTCAAAGCTTTATGTTCTCATTCTGTTGTCAAATCTAAAGCTAGAGAAATAAATATTCAGAATAAAACTATAACCATGGGCAAAATGCTTTGAACTGCACAAAGTAAATACATGTTACTTTGAGGCAGTGAGCATAAAACAGGCCTGTTTCAAGCTCCTTACGGGAGTTGCCAGAGGTCCTTCTTGAGCATTACTGAACTAGGAAAGTGAAAACACTACTGAAGGGCTTCCTTCTTTGCCATGACAGTTGGGAGTAGCTGGAAATGGCGATGTGTATCTGGTGCTGATTGTGGTGGTAGGGCTGTGGGTAGCCTAGATCCCTGGGGTAAGGTGAACAGCAAAACTGGGGCTACCCTGGTGCCTGGTCCCCTGTGGGGGAGCTGGAGGAAGATCTGCCTGTAGGAAAGGCTTTGGCCACCCTGCTGGACTGGGTGGCACAGGGCTCCTGTGCTGGTGAGGACCAGCTCCTGCTGGGCCACATTAGCAAAAGCATGGCCAGTGGCTATTGCCCTCCCTCTCCTCATGAAGGAAGGCTGGCAGGGTGTCTCCAGGCATGTTAGGGGCCATCCTGTGGTGCCTGGGGAGAGGTTGACTGAGATAGCTTTGCCTGATCTAGAAGGGAGAAGGCTAAGGATGGACCCTGGTGATGGTCTTAACTGGGGCATTGCAGCCAAGGTGCAGCCAGGCACTTTTATTTCCCCAGGAGAAACACAGGGGGTGAGGAGATGATCGATTTGAGCTGGTGAGGCCTGTGCTGCACTGGGAAGGGGCCAGTCCCCACCGCCTGTGTGACCTTCAGGAGCAACTTCTGGCATTGCTGCTCTCTTCCTTGCCACCCGTTCCGATCTGGGACTGTCCCCTGACCTTGAGGTCAGGTGAGTGTCAGTGCTGGTGCCTGACTGTACCCTCTGGCAGTAGTATAGGCTCGGATATTCCTAAACTAACTGTGAAGCCACATCCTTCCTCTTGCATATGCCTGCTCTGACATGGTAGTGCAGCTGCTTGATATATGAGTTCAGCCCAATCAGCTGCGCTCACTTCTGCAAAGCAATCCTGCCCACTTACAGAAACATCTTAAACAGAAACTAGGCATTCTGGGCCTCTTCTGCTGTTGAACAGACACAAGTGCATCTAAGATGACACTCATCTGACTATTTCAGATCTTGTCCTAGGTGGCTAAATTTAATTTTCCATTGGAGAAGTTAAAATTTATCCATCGCCTATGTGAAAAACAAAAGCCTGATGTGCCTATTTGAGGTGTAGGTGTTAACCATTTGGTCAAGTGAATCTCACATGTGATGACAGGAATGTAAACTTTTAACCTGTGGAATGCAAACAAGCTTCAGAACTTCAGATAAGGCCTTTCTTCAGATAGAGAAAAGGGGATGGAGAAGAGCAAACATCATCATTTGCGTCTAAAAACAGGCATGCTGCCTGTTACTAATTAGTGAAGCAGTAAATCTTAAGGAGTGATTAATACTGGAATCAGTAATTGTTCAGCTCTGTACTAAAGGCAAGATCTTCAGCTGTTTAGGTTAAAAAATGAGATAATAAACCTCCACAGATCCTTAAAGGCAGATGTAGTAATCTTAAGGTGTAAAAACTCTGTGGAATTTGCTGTGTAGTAGGAGTGCTCCAGACATACTTGTATCAAGGGGCTTTTCAGTGTTTGTCTCCACTCTACCTATTACCTGTGAACAGATCACATATTTTAACTAGCTGATTAGAAGCCTAATGTCAGTCTCTCAAATGGGAAGGGTATTACAAACATAATCATTTGGGAGGTTAACAAGGCTCCAGTTGCAGGAATAATTAGTTACGGTATTGTACTCAACTCATAAATAGCTGTGTGAATTTTTGCATTCACCTTGCTTATCCCAACTGTTTATATGTCAGAAATCCAGTCATCTCTTCTGGAAAAAAAAAAAAAAAAAAAAAAAGGCATCTTTTCTGCAAGTATGGTTTCACACTTGCTGGTTCAGTGTGCCCTGTTTTGATTTGGCACTGGTATTATCTGTGTGGTTAATCTGGTTAGATGAACTGCCTGACTGAAAAACAGCATTTTTCACTGTCATCACAGGAGACAGCAATAACTTGTGGAAGGGCAGGATGATCAGAATGGTTGAGATGCATCCCGATACTTGAGCATCACCATGTTTGTGGTGGAAGAGGCAGGGGTTTTCTGGCTGTGGTTGCCCTACATAAAGTATAGTGAACAGCCTGGCCAGAGTCCTGGGAACCAGCCAGGCCCAGCACGCCAAAAGGGAATGCTGCTGGAGCTCTGAATTTCAACAGCAAAACTGTGAGGTGGTCTTGACCCATGCTAGGGGGAACTTTTACTCAGCTATACAGTATTCAACCATAAGCTCTGTAAGATGGGAACCAGTTTTGGCCCACTTTGACTTACACATTTAGTGAATCTAGTATGCAAAGATACAGGTGAGAAGTGAACACCACTTCCCTGTAGGAAGTGGAGAGCAGCAGCAGCCATCTAACTTGCTGAAGGGTGGTTCATCTATTTTCACAACTTGAAACAAGTGAAGGCTAAATTCCATAGCTACAGGCACATTCTTCTTTGGTAGGTAGCAATCAAAATCTAATGATTCAAATAGTCAGAGCTTTTGAAACTTCATGTGAAGTTTAAGATGATGGAAATTTCTTTTGGGAGGAGAGTGTTTTGCTGCTCTTCTAGAGGAAACTTTTGAGACTAAGGAGCTCATCACATTTGTGTGAGCTTTTCATATCGCACTTCTAAATAGTGACGCTCAGAAATAGCCACCCAATGAAATAATTTGATAGATGCTTGAGATTGGCAAGAATTTTGCATTAGCTTTGCCTCTTGACAATAAGTTGAGAAATACTGACTTAATTTAGAACAAAAAAAAAAAAAAATCCTGTCAATTTTGCAGTCAAAAAAAGCAAGGAGTGTCTGTTTGTGGAGTTTTTGCCAGGAAGATATTTTGTCTTGTTTTATGTTGGCCTAGAGCTTAGTGTTCACCTCCATGAAATGGCAAAAAGCTATCAATCTGTCTGCTTAAAGCCTGTTCCTCATTCAGACTGTTCCCACAGCCGCCACTGTGTCAACACTGCTCAGTCGTAATTGCCAGCTCCAAAGTAGGCTGATCAATGGAAATGCTAAATAAAGCAGCAGAGCTCTTGCCTCAGAGGATGTGTAAAACCAGATTTGCTGGTAGGTGCGTGCCTCTGTGAATGCCAGCAGAAAAGTTAGCTTTTTGTTACCTTCCAGTCTGACACTGTGCCATACCCTCCTGGCTCCCAGCTAGTGGGTTGTATTGAACTCTTTGAGTTTCTCAACTTTTCTAAGGTGAAGCTGCTTTTTAAGAAATTAGCATCTGAAGGGTTTAGTTTTTCTGAAACTGCGAAACAGCAGAATCTATAGAAATAAGAACTGTTGAACTAGCTTGAACTATACCTATATGATTTTACGTTTTTTTTTCCCCCCCGACATGTGAAGCATCAGGCTTATGGTTCTTGTTTGTACTGTTGATTCTGCCATTTTTGTCACATGTAAGACTTTGAGATGTGACTGCCAACTCGGAATTAGAAACAAAACACCAGTTCTGCTGGCCATTGACATACAGGTCTGTGAAAGCCTGAGGAAGTTCTTGGCATGCTTTAAACTAACCGCATTAGGTTTGCAGGCACAGCTCTTTTAGTGCTTTCTTACAAGGTGAATATCTTTTCCATGGCTGATAAGTAAAATGATGTCTGTACTCCCTCTACTGGCTCTGTAAAAATAGCTTTCATTAGCCTAAATAGTCGAGTAGCAACTCTTACAAATATGCCTGTGTGAAATTCTGAGTTAAGAACAGTTTAATGAATGGAAGAGGGATTTTCCTGAAAAATGGGTCAACTAATAGTTACCGAAAGGTAATCAGGTGTCTCAGATGCTATCTCCTGCTCTAATGGTAAACACTGGTGTTGTATATACCTTTGTAATTGTAGTCTGCTCTGTTTTTGTGTATCAGCGGTTGGATGGGACTATCCGAATTAAGCTACCAAATACTTGTATATCTAGTCATACATATGAGCCCTGTTTTTATAGGTATTATGTGCTGTATGTACATAAAAAAGTATAATACCTGGAAGCCTCCACAGGGGAAGAGAATTTGTATCCTTCCATAAATTAACAGTGCTCTGTACATTTAGCAGCTTATTCTGAGACTCTTGGTTTCTTGCTATGTGTAGGGATATTGGATATAAAAATTCTAAGCCAGGATGGAAGAAATTCAGGCCTCAAAGTCTTGGTACAGATATTATATCCATTATCAAACAGTTGCTTTTCTAAGTTAACAAACATCTTTACATGCAAATGCAGTTAATTCTGTTGTTTTCTGGTATTACTCTGTTATAGCACTTTTCTAATTATTTTTGGAGTTTGAAATTTATGGATGGTTTTAACAGTTTCAGAGGACTGAGAGAATAATACACCCTGTTCCAGTGGTCAGTAGCTGGTCTGAAGCTGGATAAGTGGAATATGAAGCCAGACTGTGTTCTTGGCCTTTGCTAGTTCAGGATATACCTGAACAAGAATCCCTGAGCCTTGTGATACTGAGATCCTGGCTTCTTGTTGCCAAGTTCAGGGATGTTTTCTGGCTTTTCATGCCTGCAAGGTACGTTTCCTGGAAAGCGCTGTCTTTTGTCCAGACATTTGTTTGTATAATTCATGACTGTCACATATTCTGGAAAGGGAAGACTGCTGTGCAACCCTGATTTAAGAATTCAGTGCAGCCAAAAGCTTTGTGGCTTCTCCTGTTAGTTTTCTCTTTAGGTAACCTATGGCTGTCTGCAGATAGCTTTAGGCATTGCTTTACTGAGAGGGGACTACTTGTCTGTATAGAAATAAGCAATTGCCCAGGCATTCACACATAGGTTAGAACAAGTCTTCCTCTCACAGAGAGTGTGTTCCCCCTACCAAATAATCATGTTCTTCCAGAGTTTTTCCTTTGGGCATGCTATTGTGGATTAAGGTCTTGAAGTTTAGCCTTATGACATGGATATCCCCCACTTCACATCAGAATTTAGAGGTTTACTGTCATGCATAATAATTTTAGTATTAATGTCCAAAACTGTGTTTTGATAATGTCTATATTAGTTGACAAGTAAGCCAGAACTTGTGGACCTACTTAATATAGACTGTAAAATTTAGCTTAGCAATGCCTGCCTCGAACCCTAATCTTGTCAAGCAAGAACAGCTGAGGATTCTCAGTCCAGAGGGAAATGCTTCCATTTTCTAGGAAAGCCTAGTGTATTTTAGAAACCTCCAAGTTAACAAGTCAGAGATTCCTAATCTTAAAATAGCTTAAAATAATAAAGTAGCTTAAAATAGCTTGGGTTAGTCTTTCTTTGAGCAATTTTGAACTGTGAGGCAGTTGTTTTAATATTTGCTACATGAAAACTACTTTTGACAGCTAACAGCTTATTTTTATAATTGCTCAACAACAAAGTAATGTTTTAGTAAGTACCTATTTTATTTATTTTTTTTTCAGTTTTAAGGAAGAAACTGTCTCAAAAGCTGTCTAGTCATAATTATGTGCGTAAAGCATTGTGCCTCAAGCTAGATTATTGTTTTGTTAGACAGCTGTGTAACTGTCTTAATACTGTTTTTCCTTAACACTTAGTTGGATTCTGAATTTTGACCGTATATTGCTTGATTACATTGCTGAGTTCTTCTAGTTAGGTGACTGCTTTAAACTGTGTTCAAATACCAATAATCTAAGAAACTGCTCCCCCTTCAAAAAATCCAACTACCACTTAATGCTGTTTTGGTTAGAGGGAAGGATTTCTGTAGCAGGAGTGTAGCACACCAAGAATCAACTTGCTGTTAATAGTCTAGAGAAAGCTACCGGCTTCTGGTATCGAATCTGCAAGTGCAAAATACAAAACTACACATAATTGTTCAGTGTAAATCCATGTTTGTTCTGAAGGTGAACTGGAAGCACTCTGCATTACTATACTCGTGAATGTTAAACATATGAAGGATATTCAGAATTCTGTTGGTATAACTTTGTGTCTTTCTTAAAGCACTCCTTTATTCCAGGAAAGGAGGGAACAGAAAAAAATTTTGTCAAATGTTGGAACTGGAATCAAACTAAGAATTTAACTGAACATAGGTTAGAGACCATAGTAGATATTGTCAACCTGCTTGACACAGTGTACAGACTGGAATATGCACATTAATAACTTAATTGAGTCAAATTCATAAGATTACTTTGAAGTGAGGCATATGGTTGTTTTTGAAGGTGTAGGACTTAGAGGTTTCACTTTTTTAGCAGTTTTTGGTGCCTTGCCTAGAGAGAACTTAGGAAATCTGAAAGTGTGAAAAACAAGTCTGCTAGTAGTTACTAGCAGACTTCATACTTGAAGCAGGTATTTTTTAAGTCTTGCCTACCTTGGGTAGGTTTTTGGAAACACTACTGAAGTAATCCCTAATTATAAAGGTTATCAGATGGCTGCTTCTTGTGCTTCCCTTGAGAACTGAAATAAGTCATTCTTAATGGAACTGAAATAATAAGCAGCTCTTTGGAGAACAGTTCTAGCACAGCTGCTAGAAGAGAAAGTATGCTTTCTCTTCTCCATTAGAAATGGAGACTGCTACCAGTCCTTCAAGCTAAAGAGTCTATTGAAGGTGCTGAGAAACCAAGTGGTGCTATCCAGGGATACAGGAGACTGCTTAGGAAACTAGAGCACTAGGAGGCAGAGGCGGAAACTTCCATGCATCTTCCTAGGCTACCTCTAGAAAGTCTTGAGTCCATTACTGTTGGAGTTTTGGTAGTTCCTGCTATCTTTTGTTTCACAATGCTGTCGCTCTTATTTTGTGATACTCTGTTCTTCACAGTTACTGCCCTCCAATGGGGAAGCAGTAATTTCCCCAAGTCTTGCTAGCCTCAGGCTAGAGGAAGCTTTTGGCTTTACTCCATTTTACCCGTTTGTTGCAGTAGTGAAAACTTGTGAGCTACAGGTGTTAGATAAAAAAATGTAATTAGTTTTTGACTTATCAGGGCTGGTTTGTGAGCCCCTACTTGGCTCAGCACACCTCATGCTGAGCTGAGGCGTGCTACAGTCAGACATGTAATTGCAGTGGCCTTTTGAGGAAGTTTGTTGGAAACCTTACGCTGGACATAAAAGTCTTGTTTTGTAAAGGAGTTTGTGCCTTCAGCAGTGGCCGGTTGGAGTTAGTCTAATATGCACAAATTCAACAGTTCAGCAGGTTGTTTGAAGTTTATCACCTGAGTTTATCAGGGAGCTGATACTTCCCTTCCCAGTTTCCTTTTTTCAAAGACACTGTATGCTATTGCTAAAAACAACCTGACTGCAGAAACTGTGGAGTGTTACTATGTGCCGCTGTTAAATAAACACTCGTGGGAAGTAGCATTATGTAGAAGGAACAAAATAGGTCTGATTTAGCTGAGTCAGAATAATGATCTGTAGACAGAATGGATTGGAGGGCTCTTGGCCCTGAGGGTGAGGTGCAGTTGGACTAATGACAGTAGGCTCCTAATTCAGGTATAGTCTTTTGGAAAAAGGAATATTCCCTCTACTGAACTAAGCACTAGGAAGTACTGCTGAGGATTCAAGCTGCCTTAGCAGGAGTCTGACACTGCACTATGTGCACTCATGGTAGTTGTGCTCTAGGCATCAGTGCCTGATGGCTTGCCACGTTATTTCTGATAGCCTTGTGCTTCAGTGGGGCAGGGGTGTGAGGAAAGCAAATACCTGATCCTCAGCACTGAATAGGTCTGGCTGGTTGCTCTGAAGTCTTTCAAGGCATGGTCTTACATACGCAGAGGAATAAGCTTTGTGCCAGAACTAAATAGACGCCTAGTTCACCTCCAAATTTGAAAGCTTACTGCTCAGAGTGGAAGCACAACCATCCTCAAATTTATGGGAAAGTAGGGGAGGGATTTCCTTTACAGGGTAGAAAAGGATTTTTAAATACTGTCATGGAGCACAGATTCATTTGCAGTCTTTGCTGCAGTCACTTTTTTTTCTAGCGAATTAATCGTGCAACTGATGTCCTGGTGCTCTCAGAAACCTAAAGAGTACAGATCTTCACACCTGAAGACTTTAGAAATGAAGCTGCAGTTGTTAATCATGTATAGCCGGATTATAAAGCAATTATTAAATAACCTACTAAAACTAAGAAATTAATTAAACTTACTAAATCTGCTTGAGCTGCAGTTTGACGATCTGCTGAATTTGCTGTTCGGTTTAAACAGTGTCTGGCCTTAACCAGTAAATTGATGTATCATGTGATTTGTTTAGTGGTCTGTCATTTTACTTGAAATAATTAAGGGAAGATGAACCTTTCCTTGAATGGAAATTAATGTTATCTTAAAAGTGCGAGGAGCATAGTTCCATGATGAAGATGCTCCCAGCATTAGCTGGATGTGTGCTCTTTCAGTTGACACGTCCGCATTGCCTCTATGACTTCTACAAATAGGTCAGCTGTTCAGCATCCTGTGGGGAAAACTTCTGGGAATCTGTTGTAGTAATTTGTTCAACCAGTACAAACTCTGATAGGTCTAAATATTATAGCTCTATCTTGTGGCTTTGGAAGTGGAAATGCTTTTTGGATTATTGCTTTCTGCACCAGGCTGCTGTGAGTAGCCCATTGTTGGACTGTAGAGGAGTGAAATGCAATCACTACAGTTGCAGCTAGTGGGAAGTGGAGACCTGAGAACATGCATGGTGCTTTCTGTCTCCTTGGATCTCTCTGGATGGGGAGATTACATTATTGTCAAAAAAACCCTATCTGTTCGTAAACATCATGGAAGTGCAGGGAGAAGGCAAGAGCAGTGGCAAAAGGATTAGTTAAGGAAGGGGTGCTAAAACTGATTGGAGTGCTGTGTGTCTTAGGAGAGATGGACTTAGAGCACACCCCAGAGCGAAGTGTTGTCTTTCAGTGGCTGATGTGATGTAAAGAAGAGTAAAAAGGCACATAAGAAGTTACTGTTCCAAGCCCTAGGGTTTCTGTGTGATTGTTGCGACAGCAGGCTTTTGCATAGTCTACTGCTTCATTAGCGCAGTTGCCAATTAATGTAGGTGGCTTCTCCCAGTGCAAAAGGGTAAGGGTGATAGGTGTATGCACTGTTGTTAGTATCAAATAATGAGAGCTGCTTCAGGACCTCTGTGGGTGAGAGTCTTAAGCCTAGACACTATAGCACAGCCGTACCTTTGGTGGCCTGCAGGTATGACAGACTTGCTGCTTCCTTTGTTAGATTTATGAAGTGCTATGGGGAGAATCTCAGCTTTGCAAATCCTGTCTACTGGTAGTGCTTACACACTCCCTAACTATGATAAAGAAACAAACTGGCATGTGAAGAATTTATTAGTTCATATTGAATGGTGGACCAGCGATTGTCATGTAACTCATGCTGATGGCACAGCATTTAATTCAGCATCATTCTATGGACAGGTACCAATAACTATATTGCAGAAATGCTTAAATGTATGAAAATCAAAATAAAAAAAAATTGATAAAAAAAACCTCAAAAAAAAAAAAAAAACAAGAAAAAAAGCAAGCAAGCAACCAACCAACCAACCAACCCTGCATAAATGAGAAAGTTCTTTAAAAGGAGTACCTAAAAGAGCAGGACAGTGAAGACAGCATGATAATTTAGCCTTTAAGTAGGTGTCAGATTTCAGAAAGATCAAAAAGTATAATCACACAGAAGGACCAGTTTTAAAACTGGAGATGTGCCTGAAGGATAAAACAGTATGTAGCCTCACTAAATGGGCAAAACAGAGAAGACCATGATTCTTAACTTACTGAAGATCCTACTTAACGCTGTACTAGAAACAGGAGCCCCCTTGAATGGATTACTGAGCTAAGCTCGCAAAATTTATCAAAAAGAGCTAAAGGAATGATCAGCATAATCAGTGCAGAAAGTTGTAAGAGATCCCACACCTGTGTTTCTTGAAATGCCATGGATTCTCAAATTCAAGTGTTGAGATTACAAACCAAACGACCAAAACCAACAAACCCCCCTGATCATCCTATTGCCACCACCAGCAGGAGTACCAAACTGGTGCAGTAGTTCTGAAAGAGCTACTTCAATGTAGACTAGTTAGGATATTTGCATTAAAAAGAAAGACAAATCAACCAACCAAAAAGCTTTGGCTCCTTAGAACCAGAGGATGCCAAATGTAATTGCAGGTTTTGAAAGAGTTTGTTTTCTGGAGTCCTTAGCCTTTAGTTAACTTGGTGTATCCAACCCTAACCTGTGATTCTGTGTCTGGTAGGCAGAGACAAATATGATGTGCAGGGGAAGCTACCATAGCTTTCAAATTACATATTTTTCAAGAAGTAAGGCTTTTTTAAAGGTTTAAGGTTCAGAATAAACTGTATTCTTGTATTGCCAGAGGGCTTTTGAAGAATCTGAAGATGAAGGCTCTTAAACTGGTGCATTACAACACCAGAGGGAAGCTTCTTAACTTTGGCCACAAAAGGACAAAACAAATACGAAATTTAGCAGCATAGTATGTACTTATTGAGGTACCTGACTAGAACTGTTTTTTTTTGTTTTACTTTTAAACTTTCCAAACCATTGCTTGGTAGGGATGGTGATTCTGAGGATCGCAGAGGATTTACCACATAACTATTGCTATTTATATATTATGCATTTATAGTTCAATGAGCATATAGAATATTTCATAGTGCCATTTCTGCATAGCAGTAAGCTAGTGCAAGGTAGCAAAAAAGCCTCTTAGAACTTAACTCTACTAAGTTAGTTTTACTGCCCTAATAGAAATGAGTCAGTCATTTGCAGAGTGGTTTTATGCAAGTACTTAGGCTTAATCTCATTAGGCATAAATATTTCCTAATAGCTTTAAGAATTTTTCTTGAGGTTTCCTGAATACAAAAAGAACTGGATAGGGGTGGACTTCTGCCCTTTGCCCAAAGGCTTATAGCTCTAAAGAGCTTTTGGCACCTCTTTGATATCAGGAAGTATAGTTAACAGTCAAAAGCATACCACAGAATTACAGAATAGTTGAGGTTGGAAGGGAGACCACCAGGGATCATCCAGTCTATGTTCTCAAGCAGGGTCACCTAGAGCCCATTGCTCAGGATTGTGTCCAGATGGCTCCAGGGAAGAAGACTCCACAACCTCTATGGGCAGTCTGTTCCAATGCTCAGTCACCCTCACAGTAAAGAAGTTCTTCCTTATGTTCATGTGGAACTCGCTGTGTTTTACTTTATGCCCATTGCTTCTTGTCCTGTTGCCTGGCACCACTAAATAGAGTCTGGTCCCATCCTCTTGACATCCTCCCTAATACACAGGGATCAGACACGTGTGCATACACACACGCATACACCCGAGCCTTCTCTAGGCTGAGCAGACCTGGCTACTTCAGCCTTTCCTCATATCAGAGATGCTTGAGACCCTTAATCATTCTAGTAGCCCTTTGCCGGACTTGCTTCAGTCCCTCTTGTACTGGGGAGCCCAACACAGGGCACAGTACTCCAGGTGAGGCCCCACCAGGGTGAGGGAGTAGTAGAAGGAGGATTACGTTCCTCGACCTGCTGGCAGCGCTCTTCCTAATGCAGCCCGTGGCTGGCTCATGGACAGCTTGTTGTCTACCAGTACCCCCAGGTCCTTAGCCAGAGAGCTATTTCCCAGTGGGTCAGCCCCCAGCCTGCAGTGGTACATAGGGTTATTCCTTCGCAGGTGCAGGACACTGCACTTGCCTTTTTTGAGTTTCAAAATGTTCCTCCCTGTCCATCTCTCCAGCCTGCCTCGATCCTTCTGAATGACAGCACAGCACTGTGGGGTGTCAGGCACTCCTCCCAGTTTTGTTACTGATCTGCTTAAATGGATATTAACATCGAAGAATACTTCCCGAAAGAAAGTTGGGGGTCTGTTCAACTCGGGATGATATGGTAAATGCTGGTAACTTGAACGTGTTTTAATTTAAATGGTGCAACATGTTGTTAAACAAGGTTTCTGGTGTTAAGATCTCCTGAAGTTGACTTGGAGCTTCAGAAGAAAAAAAAAATAAATCCACTAGTCTACTTAGTATCTGATGACATGGGAAGAAACTCATTGCTCAGACTGCTTAGAGCAATTTCAGTGATGTGCTTGGTATTGTGGGAATTGGAAGTAAAAATAGAAATAACATGAAACGTGTGTTTAGCCCAAAAGGCGTCGGGAGCAGGGCTAAGGAGAAGCAGCAAAAATTAGAGGCTTTGTGAAAAAAGATAGATTTCTCAAAACAAGTAACATACCTGTGGGAATAACTTATAAGGAGATCAGCTACTGTTTTGCTCTGAGTCAATAATTATCATCAGAACTGACCAGCTGGATGCATTGCTTACAGGCATGCACTAAGCCTGAAAAGCTACAAGTGAGCGAAATCCAGAAATCCATTTTTCAGCTCTGTTGGATGGAATTTGGTACCATCTCACTTTATTTGAAACTTAGCTTCATATAACAATGTCATTATGCCTCATTTAACACATGCTTTTTCAGGTTTTGTGACTAGAGTGCATCTTGTAATTTGGGAATGCAGGTAAAATCTGTTGTAATCCTATGATGTATAATCATAGGTACCCTCTCTTCTATTAAAAATAATTTATCTTCCTGTATTATAATTTTGACAATGTTTTTGATAAATGTTGATGAGAAAAGTGTGGGAAGTTGTTCCTGAACTTGTTAATGTGAATATTTGTCAGTGGTTGACTTTACTGCGCGCACACACACACACACACACACACACACACACACACACACACACACACAAAAGTATCTACTTTTAAGGTTATATATGAAGTTATTAATAAGACAGACCTGTTAATATAACTTGCTTTACAGCATAATTATTGCAAATATTTTTAGTTCGAAATGTGCAGGATTAAGAGACTGTAAATCCTCAGTCATCTTATTTAGGACTTAATGCAACTGAAGTAAAGGAAAATATTGATGAGTTTTGGGCAAGTGGTGTTCTGCTGGTGGTTTGTTGTTTGTTTGTGTTTGGTTTGGGGTTGTTTTTTTTTCACCTTGCATTTGATGTCTCAGGCTTGCCTTCAGCCATCAGCTGCCTTAGTCCAAATTTTGGCACCTCTACTCAAGTTACCTGAGGCAGCTGACACACAGTTGGATGCATCTTAGGTACTTGAACACACTAGCTACAATGCTGAATGGGACAGAGTCATGTCTAGAAGTTAAATCTTTTTTTCTCTGGGATTATAGTCTTAACCTGGAATTACCTGGTATTACAAGAAGGCCTGTCAAGTTTGGCTTTTTAGTTTTAGTACAGTGTCATTGCAGAGCAAAAAGTAGATGAGCCTAGTAAAGGAAGCTGCTAAAAAAGAAGTTTCAGGGCCTGCAGGTGGTGAAGGGAAAAGCTGTCTGGGTGTTGATCAGACCTGTGGACTGCACAAAGACCCTTCAAGGCGTTGCTCTGTTAATGGATACCTGAAATGAGTAACTGCTACTTCTGGTAAAGTGTTTTTACTAGTTAAAAACTTGGCTCTTCTGCATGGATTTTTGTCTTGAAGTGTCTGGCTTCTTGTGGACAACTCGGCATTGTAATACGAAATAGGAGAATGTGAAAGCATAGTATTTTAAATACAGGGGATGCTTGACTCCTTCTGTAATGATGATTGCGCTGTTTTTTTATTCTCGAGGGCTTTCTAGTATGTCTCAAAGTCTGATGTTCGTTGAAAGTCTACACAGATTTTTCTAAAGCCCTACTTGTTGGATCAGTCTCTAGTATCTATTTAATTCTGTTATATTCAAGTTAAAATACCTTAAATTCAGAAAGCTAATGGTTAGTTTAAGCTTTTGATTAAGATCGTTTTTCTACTCAGACTATTCGATACCGCACTTTTTGAATCTTGTTTCTTAATCCAGCTGTCACTTAGTCAGAGTTGACCGGCTTGTGAGTGTGGAAGGGCCATGGCTTGGACAAGGCAGGGCAATACAGGCCTGTGCAGTTGGTTGATGGTATAAGATAATGTCTGCTTGCTTGCCAGGCTTCTTGCAGAGGCTGTGAGCAAGCTGCTTCATAAGAGAAGGTCATGTTCTTCCTTCCCTAATAATTCACCTTCAAGAGTGTTAAAATTTTCCTTTGCTGCTGCCAAGATAGGAGGGAAGTGATGCGGGAATCCTTTGCATGAATGTTGCTAATTTAAACCACCCAGTTGACTTCAGCCTATGGCAGTCTAATTTGTTAGCCATCATTTCAAAAAGAAATAATTTGGAGTCTTGAAGCAAAGAAACTATCATTGGATGAAACTGCTACTACACAAGTGTCAATCACAGTAGTCAGCAACGATCCTTTAGATTAAGTGGGATAAATACCAGTGTTTGCAGGCACTGCAGAGTCTAGGAACAGCAGCCAGTTTTTATTTCAGTTAAGCAAGTACATCTGCCTCCCAGGAGATTAAGCTTCAGAATGAAGTCAGATTTCTCTTTGAAAACTCAGCAACCTGTCACCTTTGATGAATGTACTGTTTATAACACAGGAGCTGTAATAAAGGTAACTTGTCATTACAGTGCTGTTGGGCACATTTAAGGCTGAAAGTGATGTATTAAAAACTTTATGTTGTGGAGTGTCTTCCATGATTGTGCCCCCTCGCTCTTAGCTGTTTGATCTACTTGTATTTGTCTTTTCATAAGCCATTTTTCTGAGATGCTGGCACCAAGACAACAGCATGCCACTGAAATTATTTAGCTCCTGCTCAGTTAGGTGCATTTTAACAGGGGATAGTGACCTGTAAATGCATATGGTTCTATATGAACTTTTGGGGTTTTTTAGCATTCATTCATACTTATTGTGAAACATCTGGTGAGTTTCTGTAGTATTTCAAGTAGGTGTCTGTAGTATTTCAAGTAGATTTTTGACTTGAAAAGTCTTTTAAAGTCATAAAACTGACCTCTGTAGCAGAAGACCTCAGACTTCTTCAGTGTGATTTCCAGGTCACTTTCCTCAGTTACAGGTACTTTCCATAATATTACAGATAACTTCCTTCTCTTCACCACAAGGAAACGTGATTTGATGGCTTGAAGCAGTGGAACGTAAGAGTGCTATGGGTTTCGAGCTAAAGTATACAAAGGCATATTTTTCAGTGCCTTGAAAGCTCTTTTGAAACAGGTTAAAATAGCATGGCAGCTGAAACATATGGGGACAGTTTTTATCACTGCAGCCTCTTGGTATGCAGATCTGTCTAGTCTTCATTGAACTAATGTGATTAAACGAAGGCTTTCCTGAGATAATCACTTTGCAAGCCTTTTCCTATATTGCAGCAACCAGCTTTAGTGTTGTTGAAGGTCAAATGCTAGTACAGCTAATGCTTAATATCTGAATGCATAGTATGCAAGCAGATGTATAAATTAAATTGAATGACACAGGATGTATGATAGCTGGAACTTTGGCTCTTGATGTCTGAGTTTGCTCAAGTATTTTAAGATTTAATTTTCTTAATATTAAAACACATTTCCCATAGGTTGGTGAAGCAAGTATTAAGTGCAAGTTCAATAACAGGAAAGGCTTGCATAGGGGTCTAAGGTATGCTAGGTTCTGTGTATCTGGGCAGTAGTAATTATGCAACACTTGAGCTCTGCTGTTCACATTTGATTGTCAGTTAATGGCCACTGCAAGCTGTCACTTCAAGGAAGCCTTAGTTTCTAATGAATGTAGAATGCAGATTATTGCTTTCTTTCAAATAGAAGGAATTACTAAATATTAAATTACTAATTAATAAATAATTTCAGCTGTGAAGGACTATTTCTGGAGTCCTTTTTGTTTGCATATTTAATGTTCAGGGCTTCTGTTTGGGTGGGGCAGGGGATTAACATGGGTTTATACGTAGAGTGTTGTTTTAAGAATGCTAAGAAACGTGTTATGGCTACTTCGGGCTTGATTAACATAGTATGTTCTGGTAGCATTAACTGAATTGTACTCTAGTCTCTTCATACATCTCTGTAAGTAGACTTGTGTTTAGAGCTTGTCCCTTTTCCAGGCCAACTGCAGAGGTTCATGAGGCTGTTAGATTTATGACACTGGCAAAATTATCTAACCTTTATTTCATGGGTTATGGTTTTGAATTATTGTCTTTAGTAACAAAGCATATTCACTTAGCAATGAATATTAATATGATTTGGATAAGGAATTTAAGATGCAGTATTCTTCATGGGCAGCCACAATGACATGATCTGTTGGTGAAGCAATTACTGTCATAGAGCAGCAGGGTCTTTTCAGAGAGAATTTGCAAGTATCTGAATTCTATCTGTGAGAGTATATGCTGCTACTGTAAGGTGCCTCTGCACTGCAGGATTTATAGCCATTTGAGTGTGACAGAAAACAGCTTTAAAGTTGTTCCTAGTCTCAATTATGCACAAACAAAGGATTATCCGAAAGTTCATGTGCCTAACGTACAACAGACATTTTGTGTGCAGGTTTTTTTAATCTGGACACTAACATAACTTCAACTGAATTAAACTTTAAACTGGAACTTCAGCAATAGTGTATAAGTGACTTGCAGTTTGATAACTGTTTCTTGAATTTAAAAGTTTGAGATACTAGCAGATTGCAAGTTTGAGGTGAGTCACTTTTAGCTATATTGCTTCGAAGCTCATGCTACTTGGATGATGTATCTCAAATGACTGCTTTAAGAATTGAGTTGAGATCTGGAACACTGATCAAAACAAGAAAAAATATTCCAGTACTTGAAGAGACAAATATTAGATGATCTATGTAGCTTAAAATACGCTTTCCCTGGAAGTGTTCAAAAACCACGTAGATTAAGTTCCTTAGTGACATGGTTTAGTGGTGGACTCAGCAGTCCTGGGGTAGAGGTTGGACTTGATGATCTTGCAGATCTTTTCCAGCCTAAATGATTCTATGATTCTTTCATGACACTTTAATTTCACTGTTTATAGTTGCATTATGCATCACTACTTTGTTACAAAAGTGGGCTGTTGGAACTTGCTGTAACAGGAAACGAATGCATGTTGCAAGATTTTGACATTTAACCTGCATTAAGGATATTTCTCAAAATTGTAGCAAGGTTTCTCTTTAGGAATCAGGAAAGAAATGATGTTAAGGTAAGTCCATTCTGTACCCATGTGCTGAGGGTTTTGTACTGTCTATTGCAATGCCTGGTAAAAAAATGAGCTACTGGAGCAGATTCTTTCTGGTCTGATTTGCTGTAACAATTGCTAATGTTTAACCAAGTTTTCATAACATGGAGCAAAACTGTTCTTGCTCATTATTCAGAATTTTAAGTGTCTTCACACTGTTTCTGTCTATTTTCCACAGCTATTTCTTGACTCTAATGAATGACAGTCTGTAACACTAGTAGACCTGATCTGCAGAACCATGCTGTTTCTGTAGTGTTAATGTAAACTTACTGAACTTCTATCTGAGCCCTGAAGGCATGTTGGTATGTTAAGACACCACTGAGGTACTTCAGAACATCTGAGAACCCCTTTCAGGATAAACTGTTAATAGCTCATTACTGGAGTATTGTGTCTTAACAAAAATTGATCTAGATGCATAGAGATGATAGAACTCAGTATAGAGATTATGGAGCACGAGCACGGCGAGAGCTATGATTGAGCAATGTTACTGCTCTTAAAATTATTTGCATATGACAGCAAGGCATGCCCTGGCTCAATATTCAGTTTCAAAGCTTTTGAGTGCCAGGTAAGCAGTGACTAGAGCTGTAGCTTTTCTTAACCTCACTTCTGCACTTGGTGTATTTGGACCTCAAGTGAGGGCTTAACCAGAGCTTTTCTTAATTAAAATGGATCAAGTTTGATGTAATTAGTTGTAGGGCATTCTCCTTGGTCTATTTTACCTAATTAGCAGCTGCAGCATCTTCTCTATAGTTACACAAACTCATTTGCCTTGTCTGCTTCTTGTTATGCTGTCATAGCTATGATCAGATACCAGTTGAGAAATTCTCCGGGGGTACTAGTTGGTCAAGAGCATTCAGCTTTCAGGCATTAGATGAAAACATGGTTTGGCCTTAGAGAGAACTCATTTGCGTGAATTTCTTCACTTACAGGACACTCTAGCAGAACATGTTATAGTCAGACAAAGAATGTATATTAATCCAAACTGCATCTTAGCATGCAGGTGAGCACCATTGTCATGGATTCTTCAACTGTTGAATTATTTTTTTGCAAATAACAGTAAACAATGAAGATTTAAGTTTTAAATCAGGTACCTTGATGATGATACAGGGTGTTGAAGTTTTGTGTGTGTTAAGTATTGACTGCTTTATTATGACTGTTTTTTGTTTCTTTCCAGAAAACAGCTGTAGACAGTTTTTCTCAGATTCTCCTAGTGATAGGAAGAGTGGTTGTAGTTCTGCTGGAGATGGGACTGTCACTTGTGGTCGAGTGACATCACTTCAGGGTCTTTCAGCATCAGTGGTTGTCTTCAGTGCAAACGCAGTACTGTGGCATGGTGCTTAAAATTGTAGATTTGCTATAGCTGAAGCTGGTTGTTTCCAGAGTGGAGAGCAGAGACTTTCTAGTAATTAGGTGCTTTATAGCTGGAGCTCGATATAGACACAGTGGTCCAGCTGAACCAGTCCCCTAACCTGGTAGAGCAATAGCCAGAGATCTATTCCTTGCTATTGGATTCTTTACCTTCATAAAGCAGTGCTGCAGTCAGTGGTAACTGTTTGCCTTAATCTAAACATATAATACCCGAGGGTCTTGTTGAGCCCGAAGTGTCCAAATTACTGTTCATCTGAGCCTGGCAGTCATAATGTTTCATGGGGGAATATATTGTTACTTGTGCTCACTGTATCCATTAAGTTGCTAAAGGTGACGTACCTGATCAAGCTTGTCTTTTGCGCACAACAGATGTTTATATAGGCATGAAGTGGTTGTGCATTCACGATTCTGTTGTGTAGATACATGGGTATGTGCAAGATGTGTCAGCCAAGTGGGAATTAAATAACGAGTGCCTGTGTAGGCCAAGAATCCTGTGGGTAGTTGTTAATTTCTCAGCTACAGTGCTCTGATAATCAGACAGAAGAGCTGCTCTTAATCTCCTTATCCCTTCTGTAGGAAGGTGGTGGTGTGCAATTTTCCCCTCTGTTCAAAGAATTAAGTGCAGATACTGTGAGCGGTTTGACTGGTGATGAAATAGGCTGGAGTGGGGCTAAAACTGTTTGGACATGAAAATTAACAGTAAGACCTAGGTCTGCTTAAAGGTATACCCCTACTTACACTACAAAAGTACTTAATGCATGGGCTAACTTAGTGTTGAAACTGTTTTCCTTGAGGTGTGTATAAATGAATTTGTGGGAACAAAAAAAGGCTTGGTCATCCTAAACTCTGAGGTGAAAGCTTCGTTGAGAAGTTGTGATCTTTAAGTTGAGCGTGTGCTTTACCCTATGTGACATCAGTGGTGAATACTCCAAACTCCATTTCTGTGGAAACATATTTACTTCCAGGCATTCTTAAAGGTTTCCTTTTGTTACAGATCTTTGGTTTATCATCAAGCAAAATGGAAAACAGCAAGGCAACAGCTGTTCTAATAACTTCATGATTTCAGAAAGTGGGCAACATCCATTTTATGCCTTGTCACTCTTCCTAGCTGAATGCTAACTAAAAATGTTATAGGAAATATGAAGAAATTGTCCTTAGGCAGCAGTTTGTTCCGTAATTTCAGTGTGAAGATGAGGGTTGTGTTACCATGCATTTCAGAATAGCTGTTCTGTAACTAAATGTATATTTATTCTTTCCCTAGACTGTACATGCCATTTGGCTTCGGGAACAGAATGCGCCATGGGACAACCTCAAAGATACCTCTCCAGATGGGGTCTCTTACTTGGGTGATGTGTCTGCTCTCCTGACTTGTCTTCATACCCAAAGGATTTATTTTCCTTTTGGAAATATTTTAAGTTGAAATCTTGTTCCTTACTGGCAACTGTCTACACTAAAGACTGTACGCATCATGGGTGATATGGCAAACAACTCGGTTGCATATAGTGGCGTAAAAAACGCTGTAAAAGAAGCTAATCATGGAGATTTTGGAGTTACTCTTGCAGAGCTCCGTTCTCTCATGGAACTTCGAGCTGCAGATGCACTGCATAAAATACAGGAATGCTATGGAGATGTACATGGCATCTGTACAAAATTGAAAACTTCACCAAATGAAGGTAAGTCAATTTTATCACTTACTGAGGAAACTCCGTTTAGGAAAAACCTCAGTGAAGCAAGCTACTTAATTCTTTAATATAGCAAAGTTTATGATACTGCTTCTTACTCAAGGCAGAGAGGTATTCAATGGTAATAATCAAGCAGAAGTTTTTTCAGTTAGTCTGAACTGCAAGTGAGATGTTTGATTAGCGATGAAGTTCCACTTTAGAATAAAGTTCATTGATGTAAGCATCTGCATATGAAATATAAATGCAAAACAGCAATGTTTAACTTGCTGCAAAAGTGTAAGTTTTTATGAATAGCTCATATGACCTATAGTTCATAGTTCGCACCATGCTGTCACAGAACACAGATTTTAATAGTCTAGTTCAGGGCTTATCTGTGTTGATACCTAGTTTTTGTATTCCCTAATGCAACAGTTTTTAAAACTGATGACATCTCTTTTCTATTTGTACTACATTTGATTCCTGATGACATTTTCTAGTTTTTAAATCTATAGTATTCCTTTAGATTTCATTTGATCTGTGCAAAATATTGATGCAACTTTAGGCACTGAGAGGTACTGTAGCTATTACTAGAAAGTTTGCAAAGTGATCACATACTCCTGTTGTCTAGAAATAAGCATTTTTAAGGAAGTCTTTGTCATGTTAGACTTGATAGCATTCTGTGAAGTGTGGCTACCTGATGTGTTTGCTTCTATACAGTTATTATTCCAAGATATATGTAGAGAAGGAAATAAACCTAACAAGTCTCCTTCCCGAGAGCTTTATGGAAATTTACTTTAAGATCTGTCTCTCTCTCACTACTGTCTTCTAGTGTAAAGGAAGGCTATGAGCTTATATTTGTGAAAGATGCAAGTCCTATTGCTTAAAACATCTAAACAGTAGTATCCTGTACAAATGTTTTTAATGTTTCTTGATCTAATAGTAGCTCAGTGTGAACTCCTGCTGTTGGTAGTGAGTGAGAAGTACCAGAATCAGGATATGGGTGAATTATATCTCAGCATTTAAGGCCTCACATAGCTTTTAATCATATAGTGTTGGCAGCAGTAAAGTACCTGCTATTGTAATCGTGGAGAGCTGTTGCTTTCTGTTCTTCAGAAATGCTAGGGAAAGCATTTGGAAGGGTTTGTCTCCTTGGATCAAGAAAAACCTACTAATCAGGTATCTCTGGGTACATCTGCATTTGGCATGTTTTGGTTTGATCTGCTTTTGAAGCCAGACTCCAGTAATTATTTCAGTACATGAACTGGGTTCCTTTTACTAAAATGAAAGTTGCCAGCTCTCATGCGTGACTTGCCAATGAATGGGAGTAGACCAGTTCCAGGCTGAAGAAGTCTGTAAAACGTGAGGTGTGCAAATGCCTGTTCCTCAGTATCGACAGACTTGTGAAATTTAGGGCATGTGTATGAAAAACAGCTGCATACAAGCAGTGTAACACTTCTTGGGGCAGCAAAATCTCTCTTTACCCTGTTAAGCAGTTGCATAGCTTTGAAAGACAAGTTTCAATGAAGAGGGTCCATAGCTTTTGTATTTGGAAACAGAGTTGAATCCTATTTTGCAGTCATCTTCAAGGCTTATGGCCTATTATTACTGAATGATATCTGGGTGTACAGCCGTAGACTGTAATGATGCACTAAGCACCAAATACCTGGCATATGGCAGGATTCACTTTGTGATGTAACAAGCAGGTTAAAACATGGGAAAATGAGCATCTGCTGACATCTACTAAAACTAGAAAGGGTTAGATGCCTTTTCCTGTAGATTGATTCTGCTGTACAGAGGACCGGGTGATCAAGGCCTTTCACTTTCAAAAGGATTTGACATTTAGTTTTATTGTACTGCAATCAGTTAAATACAGTCACTAACTTGATAAAAGGGTGCCATCATTTTTTTTGAAGTTTAAGAGCAGCTCATATGTGCAGCAGGACCTCAACAGTTGAATGTGATAATTAGCTCAGAAAAGGTTAAGTAAGATAAGTTAGATCGGTGTCCTCTATAAAGGTGTCATTTTGACTCTAAATCACTGCATGAAACTTTAAAGAGCCAGCCTTTTTGTAAAGCAAGCTGCTATAAATTTCTTGGAGGTAGTACAGGAGAGCTCTTGTGAAAGTAGAACTAGGTCTCTTCTTTTGTCAAGTTCAAGTTGTAAGCGTAGGAATGGAGATGTTCTAATGAAGAAAAACTAGGCAAGATTCATGCAGAAAACTGTTAAGAGTAGTCGTAGCTCTCTTAAAATCTCATGGGTGTGCCTACAAGACCCTATGACACTTCTTCCTATTCAGAAGGTTTTTTTTTTTTGTTGTATGAAAGGCTGACCTTTGTAATTATCAGTGATTCACAGTGAAAGTACAGGTAGTTCTAAAATGGTACAGTCAATGAGTTCAGCTTGTATAATTACTTGAATTAATTGCTTTGAAGTTACTGAACAATGTAAGTCAATGTCTGTTTTCAGGCAAAATGTGGATCAGACCTGCCTGGTTTGAAATGAGAAATGAAATCTGTCCTTTACTTTTTAGTATTACTAAAACAGACACTGAGCAGACTTAGCTGCTTAGTATTTTGTGTTTACTATGTCCTTGTATGCATGCAAATGTGAATAAATGAATGTCTGACATCTGTAGTAGTAAAGGTCCTTGGGTTCTGGAGAGATGAGCCACAGGTCAACATAAGTTTGGTTTTCTAGTAACTATTACTTCTAGATTTCTAATAAAATTTGCATATGAAGCTTTAGTTATTCACTTGCCCAATATTTTTCAACTTAATACTAAATAACATAAATTAGCCTAATTCAGATACATAATGAACAATATAATGACAGTAATGTCAGCCTCAGGACTGTAGATGATGAACTATGAAATTGCCAGCTGTGTGGTAAATGTATCAAGTTTGGTAATGGTGCATGGTGTATTGGAGAATACTAAAAATACAAAAGCTTCTTGTCTTTGCTGGGTTTATTTGCTAATCTTCACTAAGTGGTTCTTGACAGTAGCTTGGCTTTTTATATATACATAATAATTATATATATACATACATATACTGTTGCTGTACACTTCTGGTATTTTGCATCCTTTTGCAGGATGCACCCTGTTAAAGGAAGAAGAAAGTGGTGCTGCTGACATTATGTAAATAATCTTCCAAACTTCACTATTCTGAAAGGAAGAGAGAAACGATATCTGTTGCAAAATAGCAATATGGTCCAGCATTTTGGATTGGCCAAGCTGTTCTGAGTTTCTCTAGATCCTCTTGTATAGCTCGAATTTTGAAAATGGTCTTGCAGCTTTGAGTTGAGTGAAAGTAAGCACCTCAAAGCTTGAACTTCAAGAAGTACAGTCTTAGGGATAACGGGTAAAACTACTCCTTTGTATTAAACCTCCAAAGCAATGAATTCAAGGTAAATCTAAGAGTGTTAGAATAATTTATTATCTACACTAAGTATGTTTAATTTCACTTCTAGAAAGATCTGCACGTAATATTTTGCCTTTCAGTTAAGTGATTTCATAGCAATTGCTAGCATTTAAAACTGAGCTTTGCAGTTCAGTGTCCTGAAATAACATCTGACAGTTCTAGGAAGTGCATGTTAAGATGTGTTAAATACCCCACTTACGAAAGGCAGTTGCAATGGTCACTGTTCTTGTTGGTTACCTAGCATGTTTGCAGTGTCTTTATCACTAAGCAGATGGGTTAACTACTAAAAAACTGCTACTATGAAAACTGCTGTCTTTAAGAAGGTGCTTATTGTACCCTTGGAGGCATTAGGGTTGAAGCATCCAGACCTTTGCTCTGAGCATGGCTGGATGTTTGGCCACTTTGCTTTGAAAAATCAGCTATTAGCTTAAATTCTGAATGGCAGCAGGAAAATGTTGAAGGAATAAACACGAGGTATACTTACAGAAGGTCTTGAGTGCATCACCTTGCACTGAATGTACTTTGTATTTCTTTATTTTTAAGGACTTTGCCAATTCTTGAAGCCTGCTGTGCCTTTTAGTGAAGGCCACTCGCTCACTCACTCTTGCCTGCTAGTGTACCTTAAAGATGGCACAAGAGTTGAGACAGAAGAGAGGACTCAAATATGCCACATAAGAAATAAGATGGTTATAAAACTGAGGGGACAGACCCTGCACAGTGCTAAATGTGGGCTGTCTCTGTGTGAGAGGAGATAGAAAGTAAAGCTTCAGAAGAGCAAACAGTTGCTGTCCTGGTAGAAGCAGCATCCTTAAGTGGCTGCTTCTGTCCACATGATGCCTGGAGAGCTTCACAAACTCATAGTAGAATTTTCCGTAATAATTAAATAATACTGATTTATCATATTTATGGAATTTTTATTAATTACATTAAGTATTTCATTATAATGCTACATTAATTGTAGGATCCCAGGATGTTATCTCTGAATACAGAATCCCTGCAGTGGGAGCCAGAGCTGACTTCACAGTCTTGTGTTCTTGCTAAAGCTGCATGGTGGTGCTCAGTCTCAATAGTAGTAACTCTACAAATTATCTTGTCTTGCAGACTTGTTTACTTGCTAGGAAGGTATGTCTGTTACCATTACCTTTTGCTATGTCATAGTAAGTGCAACTAGGTAGACTATCAATTTACTTTATATTGGCAAAGTGTGAATTATAAAATATAGCTGGTTTTCTGTAGTGACTCTGATTTAACAATAATACTGGCATGGTTTTTCAGCATTGTTGCTGAGTTACAGAGTGGGACTTCACTCCATAAATGGGAAACCTCAGTCACTTCTAATGTGAGGGTGAAACGCAAGTAAATGTCACTAACTTTGTCTTGTTGTTGAATAGGTTTAAGTGGAAATCCAGCAGATATAGAAAGGAGAGAAGCAGTTTTTGGGAAGAACTTTATACCTCCTAAAAAGCCAAAAACATTTCTTCAGTTAGTATGGGAAGCACTGCAGGACGTGACACTAATTATATTAGAAATTGCAGCTGTAGTATCCTTGGGCCTTTCTTTTTACCAGCCTCCAGGAGGAAATGAATCATGTAAGTAAACCTTTTAAAAAGTAGGTATGTACCTGTATTATGCTACTCATTTTCTCTTGTCCAGCATGCCTATACTGTAAATCTGG
This sequence comes from Neopsephotus bourkii, assembly GCF_033783945.1. Taxonomy (NCBI): domain Eukaryota; kingdom Metazoa; phylum Chordata; class Aves; order Psittaciformes; family Psittacidae; genus Neopsephotus; species Neopsephotus bourkii. The sequence continues at coordinate 419,099 of NW_026901969.1, forward strand.
TGGGAGACAGTAAGTCAGGGAAAAAGCAACCTATTGTTCCTTATTGAGAGAGTGCTACTAAAAGTCTAGCTTACTGTAGAAAGGCAACATGAGATTTCCCTGGTCATGATCTGGTATCATTCTGACTAAAATAATGCAAAGGTGAAGCTCAAGCAGCACAAACAAGGACTTGTCTTAAATCCAGTCATGTTTCTGTGCAAGTGTTTTTTTTAGCTTTGCCTCAAATATTTAAGCAATTTGTAATTTGTGGTCATGTGCTTTCTTTGAGGAGTCAGCAAGTCTTAAATTTTCCTTGATTTGCAATATGACACTGGTAACTTTCTAATTTAGGAATTGAAGCTATATTTATACTTCTAAACGGAAAATGTAGGCATCTGGCCTTCATTGAACTGAATTTTTGCAATGATATCTGGCTTGCTAAGATAAAGGTGAAGGGGGAAATGTTGCGAAAGCATAAGGTTGTTAACTAATCAACTAGTATGACATTCTCATGCCATCATTTAACAAGATAATAAAGACAAGTAACTTTCTATATCAACTTCTCTTATATTCAGAGAAGCAGGGATGTAAATTCTAAGCAGTTTAACTTCCTTGAACTGCTCTAGCTTTCAGGTTATTTAGCTTCTTTGTGTATTACCCTGACTAAAAATAAAGGTAAAATTGCAAAGAAGGCTAGCATGGAAAAAGTTTAGCAACAAATAGTAGTTTCTTCTTCTTGACAGAACTTTATTGTTGTTGAATAATTATCTGTGTGAACTTTCTTAAATCTAAAACATGTTTTCTACAGTATGTGGATCAGTAAATGTTGGTGAAGAAGAGGACGAATCTGAAACAGGTTGGATTGAAGGAGCAGCAATCCTCCTATCTGTAGTTTGTGTGGTATTAGTAACAGCTTTCAATGACTGGAGTAAAGAGAAACAGTTTCGGGGATTGCAGAGTCGTATTGAACAAGAACAGAAATTCACAGTCATCAGAGGTGGCCAAGTCATCCAAATACCAGTAGCTGACATAATTGTTGGAGATATTGCACAAGTGAAATATGGTAAACATATTTTAAAAGTTGAACTTTCTTTTATTTTCAAAAAAGGAACTGCAGTCAACATACCCAGTGATCTCTTGTAGGTGATCTCTTACCGGCTGATGGTGTACTCATTCAAGGAAACGACCTTAAAATTGACGAAAGCTCACTGACTGGAGAATCTGATCATGTTAAGAAATCCCTGGACAGAGATCCTATGCTGCTGTCAGGTGTGTAGCATTTGGCAGTTCTTTAAGAACTTTATGGGGGTAACCTGGTTATTTAAAATGTTGAGGTATACAAAAATAGCGCTTTGTCAAAGTGAGTAGACTCTCAAGCAACTACATAAAATCTTCGTCAGTTCTATGGTTTCCTCTTCCACATAGTTTTGGCAATTAAAGCTCCAGGAGAACATGGTGTTATATGTGCACATTTTACATTTGTCAGCACAAAGTTTGGGAGCTCATTTCCATTGTGCTTTGCTTCTCCCTGTGGAGAAGGACCTGGGGGTGTTGGTCAATGAGAAAATGAACATGAGCCGGCAGTGTGCACTCACAGCCCAGAAAGCCAGCCGTATCCTAGGCTGCATCAAAAGGAACATGACCAGCGGTCAAAGGAGGTGATCCTGCCCCTCTGCTCTGCTCTCGTGAGACCTCACTTGGAGTATTGTGTGCAGTTCTGGTGTCCTCAGCATAAAAAGGACATGGAACTGTTGGAGCAAGTCCAGAGGAGGGCTACGAGGATGATCAGGGGACTGGAGCACCTCTTGTGTGAATACAGGCTGAGAAAGTTGGGGCTGTTCAGCCTGGAGAAGAGAAGGCTGCGTGGAGACCTCATAGCAGCCTTCCTGTATCTGAAGGGGGCCTGTAAGGATGCTGGGGAAGGACTCTTCATGAGGGACTGTAGAGATAGCACAAGGGGTAATAGGTTTAAACTTAAACAGGGGAAGTTTAGATTGGACATACGGAAGAAGTTCTTTACTGTAAGGGAGGTGAGGCACTGGAATCGGTTGCCCAGGGAGGCTGTGAATGCTCTATCCCTGGTGGTGTTCAAGTCCAGGCTGGACAGAGCTTTGGGTGAAATGATTTAGTGTGAGGTGTCCCTGCCCATGGGAGGGGGATTGGAACTATATGATGTTAAGGTTCTTTCCAACCCTAACTATTTTATGATTCTGTAACTGCTCAAGTCTCAATGGAAAACGTGATTCAATCTTTCAGGCACACACGTGATGGAAGGCTCTGGAAGAATGGTAGTAACTGCTGTAGGTGTGAATTCTCAGACTGGAATCATCTTTACCTTACTTGGGGCTGGAGGAGATGAAGAAGAGAAGGAGAAGGAAAAGGAGAAGAAGGACAAGAAAAGTAGGCATAATCATCTTGGATTCCTGGGGAGGGAGGGTTGGACTCCTGAATGTTACTGGACGAAAGCATGTACTGGTCATCTGGAGACAGAAATCTTTTTCTAAGCCTTACAGTTTCAGTGAGTTTCACTGAAAGAAAACTCAGGTCCAGGGACCTGAGACTACTCTACTACTAATAGCTCTTGAAGTGGATTTTTAATTAAACTTCAGATCTCATTGAGCAATTAAAGGTTGGAGAGTTTAGAACTCTAGACCAGCCATACCATCTGTAAATTGTTAAACTGCCATCTTCTGTAATTTAACTGTATACAATGTGAAGTGCATTCATGTCTAATAATAGCAAATACCTGTCTGTGGCAAACAGGTTATTGCCAATAATACCACTGAAGTATCTCATTTTGCTTTTGGCAGATAGAAAATGTCCTTTATAGTGAGCTCTTCTATGATACTTAGAATCATAGAATCAAAAAGTGGTGAAGGGGAAAGTTTGTATCATTGTTATTGCTGCGTTTATGAATATCTTAAGTATATATGACTGATTTTCATAAAGATGACCTGCTTCTGCTGCTCCTTTTCTTCGAGTGCTGAAACTCCGAATGCAACTCAGAGCTCAGGCAAATCGCTAGTTGCACTTTTCTGTAAACTTATTTTTGGTGGGATGAGGCCTTCTGTAAAGTGTGAAATGGGCTATCTTCCTTCTTCTGAGGGATGTGCTTAGTAGCTGGAATTTTAAGGTCACTTATTTAAGCTATAGCCTTTATCCAGAGAATCAAAGATCTAGAAATGTCAGTGAGTAATGCTTTAATACTAGCTTTCATAAGGCATGTTTAGGACTAAGCTGCACCACAACAGAAAGTTTCTTAGCTGTTTTGAAATCTATTGGTAGGACTGAGCCTGAGGATTTTGGCAAAAAAAATACTTTTTCATCAGAAGAACATGAAACAGTAATAAAAAGCAGTACAGAAATGGGCTTAGGAATCTTGATAGCCTTCAAACTAAAAAGGCAACTGTTGAAATGTGTGCTCTGTGCAGAAATTAGGATTGAACTGTGCTTTTTGTTTTGTCCTAATCCACAAACAGTTTACAGTTCTGACCCTTCTTGAAAACTAAGGTAGTAAACTTCATCCTAAATAAGTTACAAGAGTTGTTACGAGAATTGGAAGTTCAAAGTTAGTTTGAAGCTCAGGCATGGTAGTGAAGGTAAACATTTCTAGGGATTAGTGGGGAACTGTTTCCATCCTTTGCTCTTTCCCTTACAGAGGAAGAAGGAAGCAAGCAACACTACCAGCTGCTACAGGAAATGTGCAGAAGATTATAGGTTTTATTATTATTCTAACACCATTTCTTATTTAGGAGCAGTATTTTTGACAAGTAGTGTTTTGGTGTAACTTAGGGCCTGAACATTTAAGGGGCTCTTTTTTGTCTCCCAAGACACACAGCTTCCTCCTTCCTTTAAGTTAGGTGCCTAATAAGATTCTCCTTGGTAAAACTCAGGTTAAACTCAATTAGCTTCTCTGCCAATGTTAAGGAGATTAAAGTGGCTATTTTCAGATGGCTGTGTATGGCTTGGTTCAGAATGAAAGCACAAGGAGTTAGAAGTAACTCAAGTGTAGAATTTTGCTCTTATAAGAGGGAGAGGGGAAATAGGAAAGAATAAGTACTAAATTAGGATACAATGATGAGTTCTTGAGTCTGAAGTGGCTTCTTTTCTTCTTTTCTACTTTTCTGTAGAAAGTGAACATGCTTTTTTCCCCCCTCCTCAGCTGTTCTGAAGATGCTTGAGGGAAGATCTTAGTATAGCAATCAGACTGTCTAAAGCAATAATACAGTGGAGGTATTAAATGCCATTGCAGACAGGCTGCTTGATATTTTGATATTCTTCTACCTGAGTGCTCTTACACGTTTCAGTCTATGTAACTTAAGGCTGAAGACTTAATAAATTGCCAGTGGTACCGAAAAATTCTGTTTTTTTTTTTCCCCCAAGCTCCTCAATTCTGTCTTTCAGGTTACTGCAGATAGTAACTATAGCCCTTGCTTTCTCTATTTAAGAGAAACGTTTGTTGTCACTTGCCAAGGTAGTACCTAAACCTTTTTCCTTCAAAACCCAAATAAAAAAAGGTAGCGTCGGTTCTGTCTTTCCCCTTCTTCCCCCCATAAGCTCCACACAATGTGTCAGTCTTCTAGTTACTTTTAATGTTTCGTCCATTATTTTCTTCTGTTACTTCACTGTCCTTCTTTCTGGTCTCTTGAACTCCATGTCTGAAGAGAGTTAGGAGGGATATTATGAATGTGAACTGTTCTCTTAGTGGTGTAATGTTGGTATGTTGCCTATAGATTATGTTCATGCTTGTGTAAATAGGGTTAGCATAGATCCAGTAATCCAGTGCTGTACCTCCATTAAGCTTTGGTGTGGAGTTATAAATATTTCATACTACAGTAGCTTCTGCAGTGTTGAATAAAGCACTGCTTCTGGAAATGAGATTCTGTAGTTTATTTACAGTACTAGTCAGATGAAGTTGCCAAATGTTGGAGGAACAAAGAGCAAGACTGAGGCCACCAGAATCACCTTAGTGTTGCCATTTTTTACCCTAGAAAAATGCTTAGGCAAGCCTTTTAAAAGCTTTTCTCACAAGTAATAAATATCTGTTACAGTAATGTGTGCAAGCTTAACTATGGTAGCATAACTCTGCAGCAGTCTTTTATGGAAAAAGTAAAAAAAAAATCCTGATGCAAACTGTTTCTGTGAGTTGACATCTGCTTTTAAAGCTTCAGTTACATGATCCCTCTGCCTCACATAACTGCTTGTTTCAGCATATGGTAATGTATGCATTATATATAAATATATATACTGAAATGAACTTTGCACAGCCAATTTAAACTGCAGCTTGTTTCCCTCTCCAACAGGTAAAAAGCAAGATGGAGCTGTTGAAAACCGTAACAAAGGTAAATGCAGAGTTTCTGATCCTTTCTTGCAAGTCCCTATTTTCTGAGAGTGTTTGTAATAATGAATACATACTTTCCTAAGCAGATGAATTATTTAAATCCAAAGTGCTTATGCTAAAGATGGCATAAGTTAATCTGTCCAAAGCACATGCTTAAATGAACGTGGTAGCCTCAACGTAGCTAGATACTACAAAACTAAAGTTTGCCATTGATTTTCAAGCTATCTTGTTGAGGTGAGTTACCCTTGGCTGGCTACCAGATACCCACCCAGCTGCTCTCTCACTCCTGCCTGCCTCAGCAGAACAAGGCAGAAAACAGGATGAAAATCCTGTGCATTGATATGAGGACAGGGAGATACTCATTAATTATCTTCACAGGCAAAACATATTCAACTTGGGAGAGATTAATTTACTGCCAGTTAAAAATAGAATAGGATGGTGAGAAACAGAAACATCTAAAACAACTGCCCCTCTCTGCCTCCCCTTCCTTTCAGGCTCAACTTCACTCAAAATTACCCCTGAGGAGTGCAGGGAGATGGGAAACAGGGTTTTCTGGTCAGTTAATAACGCTTGCCTCTGCTCCTTCATCCTCACACTCTTCCCCTTCTTGATCACAGGGTCCTTCAGAAAGGACTGTATCCTACTGGAACTTTTCCAGTTTGGGTTTTCACAGGCCACAGCTCCTGCTAGGAGCCTGCTCCATCATGGGCCTTTCACAGGCTGCAGCTTCTTTCAGGGCACATCCCCCTGCTCTGGCTTGGGGTCTTCTATGGGCTGCAGGTGGAGATCTGCTCCACTGTGGTACTTTGTGCGCAGCAGGGGGACAGCCTGCTTCAACATGGTCTTATTCATGGGCTGCAGCTCCCTAGCTGCCAGCACCTGGGCACCTACAACCAATATACTTGTTTAAACATTCATGTGTAGTATGGTGTCTCTGGGTACAAGGTGCTACACAGTACTGGTGTTGGTAACCTTTGTAAATATCACTGATTTTGGGGGCTCCCCAGTGGATAAACTTAATTTGATCTTCTAGCTAAAGCTCAGGATGGTGCAGCCATGGAAATGCAGCCACTGAAGAGTGAGGATGGCGGGGATGGAGACGAGAAAGACAAGAAGAGAGCGAATTTGCCAAAGAAAGAGAAGTCAGTTCTTCAAGGCAAACTTACGAAGCTTGCTGTTCAGATTGGCAAAGCAGGTATGATGTGTCATTAAGCTCCTTATGTTGATATCATGTGTTTGAATAAAATTGGAATGTGTGCAGTTTGTGAGGGGTTAACTGAAGTAGCTAGCCTTGACTGTTTTGATTATTTAAGTGCAAAATTCCAATATGTGCAAGTATGCCACTGGGCAAGCTTATGGCTTCTCAGATTGTCATACGGATGGCTTTTATTTTTCCTTGATTTAAGTAGATGCAGGTTTTAGAGTGCCAGCTTCTGGAAGAGAAAATTTGAACTTCATAACATTGGACAACTGTTTCAAAAGATTATTTTTAGATAAGGCATTTCTTGATGTACCTAAGAGCTACAAATTGAGTGAAGTCTGGAAAATGTAGTAGGGTCAACCAGGTTATCTCTAGTACTTCCAGAGGCTTAGATAATTCCACTTAACATATGACTTACAGTATGTAACACTTTTGCACTTTCTACTATCCTTTAGCTTCTGTTACTCCTCAATCAGCTAGTATTCAGCTGTCTTCATAAACAGTTGCTTCTTGGAAGTAGGCTAAAGCAACAATGAAGTTCAGTATAAATTTTAGGCTATGTTATCTAGCACGTAGAGGTTTAATTAAAATATTTCAGGGTTTACTTTGACCCATATAGAATTGTTGGAAGATGTAGGTTAGGGACTTCAAGAAGTCTTGTAACCGAGCCCACAGCTCAAAAAGGGCTGACTTCAGCATCTATGTCATAAGACAGTTACAGTGTGAAAACAAAGCAATTAAGCTTTTAGCTTTAGCACTCTAGTTATGTATAGGAATGTTAATTTTTCAGGAAGACTTGTACTGACAAATGTGGAATAAAGCTTCCATGGTATGTTTAATGTGAAGTATTGTTCTTATAACACCTTCCCCCCCCCCCCCCCACTTTTCATAGGGCTTCTGTTTTCCTTTATTTGCTTTTTGATCCATTGTAACTCTCCACATAACCTTAATGCTCATCTTCATGCATGCGTTTTTCTGTCCTGCACACACTGAAGCACCTTTTTACAAAGAATTGACACTCTTCATACAGTGAATTCTGTTCCTTTATTCCAGCTAGATCCATTTTCCTTCACTGTTTTTATGTGGTGTCTTAAACATGCTGCTTGGCTTGCTAGTAGCCGTTCTGGTTTGTCTTCCCAGTTATTCCCAGTTCACTGAACACTGTGCTTAGCTGCCATATTTAATCCCAGCTTCAGCAGGAAGCAGGGTGCAGACTGTCAGCAGCTTTCTCTACTAACTAATTCAGCAGTACAGTCGTTCAAGTTCTGCTGAATTATTTCAGTTCCTGTTCTGCTTAGTCAGTTGACATTGCATATTTGTCTGTCCTGATCATAATTAGATCTTTCACTTTTCAATTAAATGGATAGGGGTGAAAAAAGATACTAGAAGTTTCTAAATGAAATGCATGAAGAAGTACTTGCATTGGAAGTTGGAACACCTTTGAGAACTACCTCAGTGTTTCTTGAATTGCCTGTTCAAAAATCACATAAAGTAATTACTTATTTAGCTCATATAAAGGCAGAAGTATTTGCACTTGACTTATCCATGGTATGTATTGCCAGATATTTGAGATACTTTCTGACAACTGTTTATTCTCTTTTTAACAAGGTTTGTTGATGTCTGCAATTACAGTCATTATCCTTGTGTTATATTTTATAATTGATACCTTCTGGGTTCAGAAGAGACCTTGGCTTGCTGAATGTACACCAATTTATATTCAGTATTTTGTGAAGTTCTTCATTATTGGAGTTACAGTCTTGGTGGTGGCAGTACCAGAAGGTCTTCCACTTGCAGTCACTATATCTCTGGCTTACTCTGTTAAGGTAAGTGAATAGATGTGGAACAGATTTTAAGAATAGGTGGGTGTATTTATCAGCTGTAAATCTGTTTAGGTGTGGTGCATCACATATGTAACAGACTGGGGGAAGCTTTTCCTGTTTCCCTGAGCTGCATAAGTGTTTTATTTAATATCTGAATACACACTAACAGGAACAGTGAGAAGTGGCAGGCTGCTGTCACCATCTGAGGATGAATGGGTTTAACTCACAACATCGTAGCATTTGCTTATAATAAATAATGTGTTAGAATTTGTAAATAACAAACTCTTCTGTAAAGCTGAACTTCTACCTAACTGATGTGTTAAGCAACTGCTACAAAAGTTTCCGGATTGATTCTCCTTGAGGATTGAATATTGTAGAATATGCAGCTTTCTGTTTGTCTTGCAACATTTTTTAATTCATGCTCTTTGTTCTCTAAATTTTCTTATTGCTTCCTCATGCTGGGACCAGTTATTAATCTGAAAATCTGATTGTAAAGATGCGGCTTTTTAGCCTATGTTCCAAAACTTAACCTGCAACACTAACTAGTAGTGGCCTTAGCATTTTATCATTTGAATACTGCCTCTTCAAGGTTAAAATACTATCCAAATCTGTTAAGTAAAGAATTTAAAGAGATATTTCGCCTATGAAACTTACGTAGTCCTCACTATCTTAGCTGAAACATTGGGCTCCCAGTTTGTATTTGATTTCAAGTCTGACTTTAGCTTTTTGAAATACGTTACCTGATGTTCAGATAAGTCTGTGGTACAACTTACTTGATCTTTCTCATAAGCTGAAAGATTATTTATTTATTCATTTTGTTGTGTCTGGTAAAGCTCAGTCTGTACCTCTCCTCTGTTTATAAATATCGTCATAAGATACTTGCTCGTAACAGTCTGAAAAGTGTCAGTAGTCAGTGAGACATGCAGATGTAATGGATTAAGACTGTTTATGAACCTTGTTCAAAATGAAGTTTACTGTGACGTAATAGAGTTAAAGGAATCCTGACTGACTGTGGCAGCCACAGATTCTTCCTCTGTAACATGCTAGATGACTTAAAGGCTCAGTGTCTTCTGAAGCTGCTGTGTAAGACTGGACACCCTATCTGAAATATGAAGTAATGGTTATACCTGTTGACTGCTTTTATTTCCTTAGAAAATGATGAAAGATAATAACTTGGTGAGACATCTGGATGCATGTGAAACAATGGGCAATGCAACAGCTATTTGCTCCGATAAAACAGGAACATTGACCATGAACAGAATGACAGTGGTCCAAGCCTACATCAATGAAAAACATTATAAAAAAATTCCAGAACCAGAAGCTATTCCAGAGAAAACCATGGCTTACCTTGTGACAGGAATTTCGGTTAATTGTGCTTATACTTCCAAAATACTGGTAAGTGGATGTCCATTCTAATCAAGGTAAAAAAAACTTCCTCAAAATTTCTAAATTGTCTGGTGGCCCACATGGTGGTAGTCAGCTAAGTAAGTGTGTGTGACAAAATGCAGCATAGGGTATTTTATAGCTGCTGTAGATTGCTCAGGCATTTGAGTGTAAACTGCAAAAATAGCTTATTTCAGTTAGAACTGATAGTTCAAAGATACAGTCTCAGGAAGACAACTTCAAGATCACAGTTGTATCTAAATTTGTTTTTATAAGTGGGGCTGTTAACTTGAAGAACATCTTGGCTGTGTTTGAGTGCTACTCTAAAGTAAGCATGTAAGAGGAGCATAACATCAGCTAGAATGGAATGGGAAAATGCAGGTACAGATGAGGATACTAATGGATTTTTATTCCAAGTACTGTTGTATGAGTTTGTAGGCTTCAGAATTGTAACATCTTTGCTCATACCTTATTTGAGACTTGCAAAATATTTTGGAATGAAAAGAATAATGGACCATTACACATTTTAAATACTGCACTAGTTAGCACTTACTTGCATCATTTTCTGAACCTACATAGCTCCCTTGATGTAGTTATTCCAATGTGTTGCATAAATTCTATTCTTTTAGGCAGGAAAAATAACTAGTAACTAGCTTTAAAGACTAAATTAGCACTTCAAGGTTTAGTAGAAGTCTACACTATGAGTGCTTTGTGTAAGAATAGCAGTCAAACCCTAGTCCAAAAGCCACTTTTCAGCCAGTCTGGACCTCTGCAAGAATTTCAGTAGCAGTACTTAAGGTGGCTGGCACATCAAGATTGCCAGCACTGATTCCTGTGAAAAAAGACTGTAATACTGCTAATGGTTTATAGCATGTGAGGAGTTTCACAGTCTAATTTTCTAAAGATTTTTATATAGAAATTAAAAAAAAAAAAAAATAAAAAGCTGCATGTAAACTGACCAGGCCCCTTACTACTATAATTTTAATCAAATTACACACAAGGCAGTCATAGTTAGTCTGTTTCACAGAATCACAAATGGCTAAAAGAAGCCTCTTGAGATCCTGAGGTCCAACCCACCTGCTCAAAGCAGGGTCAGTCAGAACACATTGCTGAGGGCTGTGTTCAGTCAGGTTTCAAGAATCTCAAAGGATGGAGACTCTGAAACCTCTCGGCAACCTGGTAACGTATTTGACCACCCTTAGAGTAAAAAGGTGTTTCTTTATTTTCAAATGGAATTTCAAGAGTTTCACTTTGCAACTGCTGCCTGTTGTCCTTTCACTGTGCACCACTAAGAAACCTGGCTTTGGTAGTCTTTACCATTGCTCCACCCTCCTGCCCCATTCAGGCATTTAATAAGTACTGATAAGTTTCTCCCCCACAGCCTTCTCCAGGCTGAACAGTCCCAGCTCTCTGCCACTCCTCACATGTCAGGTGCTCCAGTCCTTATATGTCTTTGTGGCACATGGCTGACTTGCCTCTGGATGTCCGTGTGTCTTTTACTGGCAAGCTTAGAACTGGACATCTTAAACTGCACATTAAAATGAACATTTTGAAAGTGTGAGCATTCAGTACAGCCAAATCCAAGATGCTGCACCTCTGAAAAATGAGAATGGGTCACTCACGATTAATACGGTTCAGCTCTAGATGCTTGAGGCATGTGAGGCTGACTAAGTGTTTCTGCAGGTTTTTGCTACAGACTGCACTGCTATATAGGTTCAGGAATAACTTGAGAGAAAATTTTTCACATTACTTACAGCACTAGTATGTGCATATTTCACACTGATGAGGTAAGAAACTTGTTCTGGCAGTAAAGGGTTGGAAACTTGTTTCTGAACTCTTTCCAGTTAAATAGGCCATAACCTGGAAAACGGAACTTGTAGCGAGACTTAAGAAGCTTAAAGACTTAGGTTTTTCAGTGGAAGGCTAACAGGTGAGGTGATTGCAGTCTTAAGTCATTGAGGAAGCGTTATTACAGGAAAGGACACTTAATTTAGCAGAAATAATGCTAATTTAAGTAAACTTATGTATTTTTGAAACGTGAAGTAATTGTTCAGGGACTACACTCAATCAGAATTTGATCATTTCAAGTAATAGAAAATACCTTTCAGAAATACCATGTTACAATTTGATACAAACTGAATGAGTGATTTTTAAGTCTTGAGAAAGGGACTGAAAAATCCTAAACAGGTACAAAAGTTACCTATAAAAGCCAGCAGCATGACTTTGACTTATGACTCATGAATTTATAGAGTAAGCACTGTGAAAGTGAAACTTCCCCATCCCAGAGCTAAGCTTGGCCTTGACTTCTTTTTTTCTAAATGCTGTACTTCAGTGGTTCATAAATTAACCTCCTAATCAGTGAAGGTTCTTGTTGTTCTTGCAGCCTCCTGAAAAAGAAGGTGGCCTACCACGTCACGTTGGAAATAAAACTGAATGTGCCTTGCTGGGATTGCTCTTGGATTTAAAGCGTGATTATCAGGATGTAAGAAATGAGATACCAGAAGAGGACTTGTACAAAGTGTACACCTTCAACTCTGTTAGAAAGTCTATGAGTACTGTCTTAAAAAACTCTGATGGCAGTTTCCGGATATTCAGTAAAGGTGCCTCTGAGATAGTTCTTAAAAAGTAAGAGCAACTATTGTAATTCAGCACTTAAATTTGGCTAAATGTTCTGATAAGTGAGGAGACTGAAGTGCTAAACAACATTGTGCCATAGCCTGTGAAATACTTCTGTTGCCCTACTTGCAAACAGGTGCAGCAGTCCTGTACCTTTCTCACTGCAGCCGGCTTCTCAGCTTGTCTCCTTCAATTGTTTGACTTCCTACATCAAGAAAGGCAATTAGCATTTAAGTTACTTTAATTTTGACACCCCAGCCCTGCTCCCCCCAGAATGAGCTGGTTGTGGTTAATTTGTGAACTCTCTTAGAGGAAAGTATCTATGAAGTGATCAGTTCTGTAGGTAAACTATTCAAGTTTTAGGTGTGGTTGGTCTAAATGCTCACTCATCTTCCAGTAGTCCCAGCAGCTACAGTGCCTAGATTCCAGGAAGCACTTGTGCCTTTGATTGCTTTTAGCTTCAAAAGACTGTGCAGGTTGGTGCCCAAGTTGATCATTTTAAAAGGTGGCTTAACTTGGCCAATGGAAAAACTGGAGTTTTTTTTAATGTGACAAAGCAAATTGCTTCTTTATCCATCTGCCCATCTATAGAGGATTTATTAGTATGAGGTAGGACTGTTACTGAGAGATTAGTCGCTACTGGGACAAACCTTTAGGTGTAAAGAATGCTGTCTTAAGTCCTAATTAGACAAGAAGGGAAGTCAAGTGTGTATGCACCATGTTCTCTAGGAACAGCAGTGGTAGCCACTCTGATTTTGGTTCTAACATCAGCTTGTTTCTAGTCCAAGTAGCACATAAATAATATCTGTTCAGTTTACCTTTTTGCTTACTACTAGACCCCCAAATAATTATCTAGGAAAGTACTAATAAAGGAAAAATCCAGAATCTTCCTTCTCCTCAATTTAGTATTGTCGGTCTGTAAAGGACTCTTGTTCCTTTTGATACAGAACTTAGAAGTAATTTTTATCATAGCAAGGTTTAAGTCAAGTCTCATCAATGAATAAGTAAGTATGCCTATATTTGCGTCTATCTTCAGAAGTATTTTGTACCTTGCTATGTTACTGAGCAATTGAAATATAGAAGTTGATAGAACTCATTCAGCCTCGTGTGGTTTCATACCTGAGATAAGAAAATAAATAATAAGGGCACTTGGCAAAGAACAAGAAAACTGATTTGGATACTGTTGCAATAGTTGTAATTCCAAAACTATTTCAGAGTATGTACTGACTGGGAGAACTCTTAATAGCATAAAACACTTTCTTTACCCGCCACCTCTGCAGTGCCAGAAATTAATCTCAGAGTTTGTAACCTCATTTCTCAATTGTACTGCTTATTCGTTATTATAACATGTATGACTGTTCTTGAGCACTGGAAACTTAAACACGAATATTTAAAAGATGCAGATGACTCACAAGTGTAGAAAAAATGCATCAGACTTTTTCAAGCAGATCAACTCCATTAATTATTTTTTTTCCTTTGTGCTCAAGTCAAATATTTGAAATACATTTCAATGTAATCTTTACATAGAGTTTCTTGGCTTCCATTTAGTAATCTTGGAATGCTTTGAATTTATCATAAGCCCTGTGACTGCTGACATTTGAACAGATAACCAAAATCAGGAAATTTAGATAAGACTTCAAATTTCAGTTATGATGAATATTATGAAGCTTTAAGAGACTGCTTCATTTCCATTTCCATATCCTGGACAAGGTGGAAACTTTTTTATATGTATTGCACCTGGGAATTCCCTAACCCCTTGGGACTAAACACTTAAGCATAACAGTAGTCCTCTTGAGGGGTATGCCAGGTCTGAACTTGATATTAAAAAAAAAAAAGTAATGAATTCTTAATTTTTTACAGTGCCACATTAGTACTAATTTGTAAAACAAGTGCTTATGGCATTGCTTTATGGCAAAACTTGGCTAAGGATGCAGATGAACAAGACTAAATTTTTTGTTCAAAATAGTTGGTAGTGTTACATTCGTATTAGTGAAGTGTATGTATAAGCTGTCTGTGAAAGCAGTGGTTTCTTTGGCATGAAGAAACTAAAGAAACAATTAAAAGCATGTGTTGAAATGCTAGAGTACATCGTGTTGAATCTAATCTCTTGTATAAACATTTAAATCAGATTTAAGTATTTGCTTTTAATTTAATATTTCACATTAAGAACTCTATGCTAGATGCTCTCTAAATTCTCTGCACTTAGTTGGGGGGGTCAAACCTTACTACTCCAGGATATGAGTACCAGAGTTTGCTTTTAGTGCTGTAAGTTTAGTGTTTACAGCTGTTTAAGCACCACATGCATGTTCTAGAAGCATACTGCTCTTCTGAGGCTTGTATAACTGTTAACAAGGTGGGAATATTTTGTTGAACTTGAAACTGGATTGACTTGACTCAACCAGTGCAGGCACTAGTCTGTTTACATACAATGGAGAAATGGATACTTCTGGGAGGTAACTAAATTTTGTGTCCTAAATTTGTTGGGCATTATTTTCATCCTAGGATGACTGTCTCTGTTAACTTTCTACAGCTAAGATGTTTTGCAATTGGGACAAGATTAAGCACATCTGAAGAAAATTATTTCAGAGAAGTTGCTACTGGCCTTTTTTGTATGTGTTCAAGTCTACTGAAAACAAGGCTTGTGGAAACTTACTGGAGTTGACTAATAAGCCATTGAATGGTCTGAACTTCTGGTTAAGATGTGCTAACTTTTGAAACGTTCCTTTTCAGGTGCTTCAAAATACTGAGTGCTAATGGAGAACCAAAGGTATTTAGACCTAGGGACCGTGATGATATCGTGAAAACTGTAATTGAGCCAATGGCTTCTGAAGGGCTCAGAACCATCTGCTTGGCATTCCGAGACTTCCCAGCAGGGGAACCTGAGCCAGAATGGGACAATGAAAATGATATTGTTACTGGCCTGACATGCATTGCTGTTGTCGGGATTGAAGATCCTGTGAGACCTGAGGTAGGGTCATTGACTAAACTGCAGTGATTGCATTATGGATCTTGATTCATGTGGTTTGTTATGCAGAGAGTACATGAAACTGAATTGCTATTGTATGCCTTAAACATGGTTAATAAATGAAAATCTAACTTGGGGGGAAAGTTAATGGTGCTATAAAAGATTAAACTTCTTAATGTCATTTATGTTGTGTTACTGAAGCTCTGTACAAACTAAGGTCCTCAATGTGCAGGGTCTCAGTAGTAGATGGAACAGCTTGTCATTTTTTTTACCGCTTGGAATATTAGGAGCATTGTTTAGGATAATATTAACCATTGTACTTGTTGCCAGCTTCTCATGGGTAATAGAGAGGAGAGTTTGTCACCTGAGAGCTGAGGTATGGAGTCTGGCTTGTGGTTGACATCTAAGGAGGGCAGTGTTTTTAAATAGTGAAAGCTTTTATGACACATATAAGTGGAACTCCAATCTGACCTGTATAATCATAACTTTACACAAAAAGTCATGGGTAAAATAGTGGAGAGTTGAGATGTAATTGATTTCACACAATCATAAATGAAAAGCCAGTACTTGGTACTTACAGCCTAATGAGCATTTTTATGGTATTTTTAAATACTGCAGTATTTGAAAACTAAGGGGGGGGGAAAGGGGGTAATGACAGCAACAAAGCCTCTTTGCCACTATTGCCATTTCTGTGTTTTTCAGGAAAATAATTGTGGTAAGATACTTAATTTTTTAAATTTTCCATAACATCAGTCTTGATTTTTAAAAAAAGACTCACGTGTCTAGATTTATTCAGATAATGTACAGTCTCTATGCCTGTGTGTTTTCTTACAGGTACCTGATGCAATAAAGAAGTGTCAACGTGCAGGCATAACTGTACGTATGGTCACTGGTGATAACATTAACACTGCTCGTGCTATTGCATTAAAATGTGGAATTCTGAATCCTGGTGAAGATTTTCTGTGTTTAGAGGGCAAAGACTTTAACAGGAGAATACGCAATGAAAAAGGAGAGGTAAAGCGTACTGATTGTGAGGTAGATCAGCAGATACTCTAAATCGCCTAACTGTGCAATATAACCAGTGTTCTTTTGCAGATAGAGCAAGAGCGAATAGATAAAATTTGGCCAAAGCTCCGTGTTCTTGCAAGATCATCTCCCACTGACAAACACACTCTCGTAAAAGGTAATTAAAAACTAGCTGTGCTTCTAAGTAAAGCTCCTAGAAAACCATCTCGAACTGAGCAGGGGGAAATGCCTATGAGGGTGTCTTCATTTGCTGAATGATGCATTTTTTCCTTTTTCCTCTTTGAGAAGTGGAGCCAGTTAGGTCTAGCTGTTCTTGTTCTGGCTTTTTTCTTTTCTTTTTTTTTTCCTTTTTTTTTTAATTATGACTGAGGAAGACAAAACTGGGTTTCTCTTTCAGGTTTAATCTGTGCTATGTTGTCAAACTCTTAACACCAAGATGTCATTCCATTTTAGGTATAATTGATAGCACTGTCTTTGAACAGAGGCAAGTTGTAGCAGTAACTGGTGATGGTACCAATGATGGTCCAGCTCTGAAGAAGGCAGATGTTGGATTTGCTATGGTATGATATTTTATTTTTAATCTTCAGTATTTTGGAGACCTGATTTGATACAGTAACTTCCCAAATCACTTAAGATTAAACAACCTTGCTTGTTTCATTAGTCTAATATACTAAGTTTATGTAGACAACATTTCTCAGACTTAATACTAAGTACTTTTTCCTCCTTCATTCTTCTAACTTATCCATGTTCCATGTAGGAACAGAATTAATGATACTGAAGACTTCTAAAAGGAGATCTGTTCAACATAAGGCAAAATGACTAGGTGGTAGATAGCATACTGTGCTGACTTTGAGAAAAGCTTATATGTAATATGGAATGAGCTTATTCATCTGTTTTCCGTGAAACAATGAACAGCAACAGGGAGACTATAATGTATGAGACTGCCAGTTGATGTTTAAAGTGGTTTTGGAGTATATACTAAGAGACATCTCTAGTACAGCTGAAGTATCAGAGTTTTATGACAACCTAGGATTTGCATTTGTCTGGATGGTTTCTTAGATTACTTGGCTTTCTCAATCTGAATTCAAACTACGCTTTCACATGGCAGCTAAACCAAGTCTTGGCTTTAAGTGCTAATACTGGGTAGACTCATGCATTAAGTATGAAGGATTCAGCTTTCTTTTGTCTTTCAAAACAGTGTAAGATGGGTTCCTAAAGCTTCCTTTTTCCTCAAGATTTCTCCTCAGTCTTAAGCTAGAAAGACAGTTTGGTGCCAGTAGGTCACTTAAGTCTTTAAAACCTCATTATAGAATCATAGAATAGTTAGGGTTGGAAAGGACCTTAGTATCATCTAGGTCCAACCCCCCCTGCCATGGGCAGGGACACCTCACACTAAGCCATGTCACCCAAGGCTCTGTCCAACCTGGCCTTCAAGACCCCCAGGGATGGAGCATTCACAGCCACCCTGGGCAACCCATTCCAGTGCCTCACCACCCTCACAGGAAGGATTTCCTCCTTATATCCAATCTAAACTTCCCCTGTTCAAGTTTTAAAACATTACCCCTTGTCCTATCACTACAGTCCCTAATGAAGAGTCCCTCCCCAGCATCCCTGTAGGCCCCCTTCAGATACTGGAAGGCTGCTATGAGGTCTCCACGCAGCCTTCTCTTCTCCAGGCTGAACAGCCCCAGCTTTCTCAGCCTGTATTCTCACAAGAGGTGCTCCAGTTCCCTGATCATTCTCATGGCCCTCCTCTGGACTTGTTCCAACAGTTCCATGTCGTTTTTATGCTGAGGACACCAGAACTGCACACAGTACTCCAAGTGAGGTCTCACGAGAACAGAGCAGAGGGGCAGGATCACCTCCTTTGACCTGCTGGTCATGCTCCTTTTGATTATTAAGCATTTGAAGGCAGGGGGAGACATCTGCATGCAGTTGCATTGGTTTAGATGCTACTCTTGCAGGAAAAAATGGGAAGAGGAAGAGCTTTTGTTCATTTTTGAGGGGTATTTTTCAAAAGCATAACTTACAAATTTGACAGCTATGTATGAAATGTTCTAGACTGTAGCAGTCTTGCTCTCTTTTAACGGGTATCTGTTTTCTGCTGTTGTATAGCTGCTGTAGTTGGCACTTTCAAGGGCAGATTTATTTTAATCTTCCAGAACTTAAATGTTTCCTGCAGTTGCTGTCTATGTTCAGCTGTGTAAGAAACTAGTTCCTCTAACTGCTTATCTAAACAGCACTTAAAATATACCATCTTCCATATGATATTAAAGACACTTCTTAAGGTGTGCATATAGCTGTGCAGGTGGTTCATTTCCTTGGCAAAACAAGATATCCAGACTAAGGATCATTAAATTTGCTGTTGAGTTAGTGTTTTTGAAATGGTGAAAGAAAAATAAATATCCTTCAGGTAGGTATTACACAGAACTTAGCTTAGCTGTTTACATACTGCAGGAGAGTACAGGCGCTTAAAACTTAAGAATGTCATATGAATGACATTGCATATGTTGTTGTTTAATGCCAGTGCTCTTCTGCAACAGGTTTTTTTGTAACGTGTATCATTCTGCTGTGTTACCAACGCATGGGTTGCCCTACTTCTGAAGTCTGTATAGCAGACTAGTTAGGACATGGACCAAACTGTAGTACTGCACCATCTGGTGGCCTTTAACTTGTACAGGATTCAGTAACGTTTCTTTGGGACAAGTTAAGACAGTGTCTTTATCATCAACACGAGGATTTTATGTCAAGATCTTTAAAGACAACATTAAGGTTTCTGTTTTGTTTATGATTCCCCATGCTTGTGTGGAACTTGTAAGCAGAACTTGATTCAGCAGAATGTTAGATGCTTAAATTAAAATAGTCCTTCAGGGTTGGTGCATTCGAAGTGAATTCTGACCAAGGATATAATAGCTTCTATTATGTAAGTTGGTGCATCCTGTTATATTTCATCATGTTTTTCTTTTTCTACTAGGGTATTGCAGGAACAGATGTAGCTAAAGAAGCTTCTGATATTATCCTTACAGACGACAACTTCACAAGTATTGTTAAAGCAGTTATGTGGGGACGAAATGTGTATGACAGCATCTCCAAATTTCTTCAGTTCCAGCTTACTGTCAATGTAGTAGCAGTAATTGTTGCTTTTACAGGAGCATGCATAACACAAGTACGTACTGGTGGTGGATTGTTTAGCTAATAATAGTTGAAAATGTCATGACTGATTAATTCTTGAATTCAATCTTAGACATTAGTCCAAAGATCATAGTGTTCCTCAGAACATGCCCCTGTTGTATAATAAATGCCTTTAATAGCTGCAATTTGTTCACTTTTATTGGAGGGTTTATGTATCTGTCTTTCTAGGATTCTCCACTTAAAGCTGTGCAGATGCTGTGGGTAAATCTCATAATGGACACATTAGCTTCTCTTGCCCTGGCAACAGAACCACCTACTGAAGCTCTGCTGTTGCGAAAGCCTTATGGTAGAAACAAGCCTTTGATTTCTCGTACAATGATGAAGAACATCTTGGGTCATGCATTCTACCAACTCGTAGTGGTCTTCACACTCCTCTTTGCTGGTAAGAATACTGAGGCTTCATAGAGTTATCCTAAAAGTTATACAGAGATGTGATCATAAAACTGATTTTTTTGTTGTAGTATGTGTGTAAAAACACCAATTACGCTGCTGACAAATGCTTTTTAAACACAGGTGAGAGAATTTTTGATATTGACAGTGGAAGAAATGCACCTCTACACGCTCCTCCTTCAGAGCATTATACTATTGTATTTAACACATTTGTGATGATGCAGCTTTTTAATGAAATTAATGCCCGGAAAATCCATGGTGAAAGAAATGTGTTTGAAGGAATCTTCAACAATGCTATCTTCTGTTCTATTGTTCTGGGGACGTTCGTTGTGCAGGTAAGTAAATTCTTGGGGAGTGGGGGACCAAATTTGTAGCAGTTTAAGCAATACAAGTATATGCACCTCTGTTTCACATTGTTAGTTCACTTACTCTTCCATGTTTAGGCTTTTTTTGGATGACACTTCTTCAGAAGCTACTCTTATTTTCAGGTTTGCACTCTGCAAGACATCATAGTGACTCTTAAGCAACAAACCTAAATATGTAGAAATGACTCCTGGCTGCAACTGTGTTCCCTTTATAAACTTGGTGGGCTGAGTGTCTTCCCAAATAAGTAACTCCTGAGTTGTTGTCTCAGTATTTTATTCTGTGTTAATAAAATACTCTAGGGTTTTTCAGCTGTCAGGTTGTCCTACTTAATGGTCAATACTGTCTCCTTTTTATGCCTGTTGTGCTACTTGAATTGTTGATTCTCCAGGGCACACTTTCATGCATATAATTCCTATGCAGAGGGATACCTTGCTCATTAGGGCCCATACAGCTTTTTCTAATAGTAGGTAAGTCAGTAGGAGCTCATTTATTTTAACTTCTGAGATCTCTCCCCCTTCTCCTAAGATTTACTACATAGATGTCACACTGATGATTTAAAGTCTGACATTTACCACTGATGGGATACATAGTAATATTCTGTTGAATCATTTCTGAAGTGTTTTATGTCTTACGGATCTACAACTTGTGTTAATAGAAACCGATTAATAAACTGGGTTCTTAAATGCGTGATGATCATCTGATAAATAACCACTGTAAATTTGCAGCATCGCATACATGCTGTAATTGTGAAACAGAACTGCAAACAAAATGAAATAGTCAACAGGTTTTTGTGATTGTGACACTTGAAGAAAAACAGGTAGCTGTTGAAATACTGAAAAGCTGAAGATGATAGGTTTGGAAAGTTGCTCAGACTGCTGAGACAGTGGATGATGCATGGGCTTAATAAAATGGGAAATCCTGTGCTATAAAATGCAGAGTTGTCTCTAGTGATCTTGAAACATTAGGGAATTTTCTGATAACAGGTCACTGATACATTTTGTTTAATGATGTTGCTCTTCACAGATAATAATTGTGCAGTTCGGTGGGAAGCCTTTCAGTTGCTCAGAACTCTCGATTGAACAGTGGCTGTGGTCCATTTTCCTGGGCATGGGAACACTACTTTGGGGCCAGGTAAACTAGCTTTTTCAAAATGCCAAATACCTACCGCATTAAAATACTTTACATAGAAGATGAAAAATACAGTGTCTTTAATGTTCAGATCATTCAAGTGGACTGTATGAATATATGGAGATGAACAGTAAATACTGATTAAAATTGACTAGTTCAGTAGCCAGAAAGTCTTTAAGTGAATAGTCCTTACTCTGAGTTGGTCAGTTAGTTACACTTCATAACTAGATGCTGTGGCTGGTTTATGCTTAATAACTTTTAACTAGAAGAAACTGTAGTTACTTTTAAAATACAAAGTTATATCTTTAGTCAGATAAGTACTAGAAATTCTGTAAGAATACAGATGCAGTGAACATGTTAATGTTGAAATATATTTAACTTTGCAATGAATGATTTTCTTGAAAAATCAGCTCTGTTAAACTTGACAGTATTTTCTTGATTTAAAAACTTCTGGAGTAGCAAGAAATGCAGCAAAACTGAAAACCAACTTTCTCTGAAGCTTCATTTGCATAATTATGAAATAATTGGAAAGTTCTCTCCCCTACTAAGCTACTGCATTTTGATTTTTACTTGCTCGCTCGCTTAGGGTTTCATTACTATTGCATGCACAACAGTGCTGGTAAGCAGCAAGCTGATTTACATGAAACTTTAGAGCAACAGCGTTTTCCATTATTTAAGGACATACTTGTCTAAACTTTTAATACCACATGAAGAGTTTTCCATTACAGTATCTTTCCTTCCATTATGAAAAGGACACTTCAGGTTTCAGTATAAAATTGGTAGGGTGCATTTTAGTTGTAAATACATACGTACACATATATATGTGTATATATATATATGCATATTCTGCAAGGGGGTATAAGCTTTTTAATAAGGCTTTCTGAAAAATAAATAATTAAAAATTAAAATCAAATAGAGTCACTCTGAGGTTCAGAAGTTCCTAGAAAAAAAATCAAGATGGTTCAAAATACCTTTGACCCAAAGCGTCTTGCAAGGGCAAAGCTTCCCTGCTGCAGTTCATGCTGCTCTAGCATCTCATTAAAGCCAAAGAACTTTTGATTTTCTGGGAATAATAGAAAATGAAGTGTGATCTGGGAGCACTCATAATAGCAATTTCAGCATAAAGGGCTGTTTATCTTGCTTTTGGAGCAGTCTTTTTCCTCTGCAGCTGCTGAAATGGTCGTCTAGGTTTGTGATGGTCAAGGAAAGCAGTCTTGGAACTGGTGTGGATCTGCTAGATGGGACGTATCAAAAGATGACTCCCCTTAACTACATAGTTCACCAGAATATCCCTGAAGGTGGGGATGAAAAGGAAAGCTGGAACAGCCATATGTAGCTTTTGTTTAGTTTAAGATAGTGTATACCAAGTTTCAAAGTAACAGTATGGGATAGAGTTTTGGAAACATCACTTACCTTGCAAATGGACTGCTATCTTCCAGGTCACAAAATAATGCATGCCTGTTCTATATTTCTGAAGTAACTGTGGCTACTTTCATTAAATGATCATAGAATCTTAGAATAGCTACGGTTGGAAAGGACCATAAGATAATCTAGGTCCAACCCCCGTGCCATGGGCAGGGACACCTCACACTAAATCATGTCACCCAAGTCTCTGTCCAGCCTGGACTTCAACACTGCCAGGGATGGAGCATACACAGCCTCCCTGGGCAACCCATTCCAGTGCCTCACCACCCTAACAGGAAAGAATTTCTTCCTTATATCCATTCTAAACCTCCACTGTTTAAGCTTTAACCCATTACCCCTTGTGCTATCACTACAGTCCCTAATGAAGAGTCCCTCCCCAGCATCCCTATAGGCCCCCTTCAGATACTGGAAGGCTGCTATGAGGTCTCCACGCAGCCTTCTCTTCTCCAGGCTGAATACCCCAACTTTCTCAGCCTGTATTCACACAGGAGGTGCTCCAACCCCCCGATCATCCTCGTGGCCCTCCTCTGGACTTGTTCCAGTGATGTGTCTCATTTGAGGTAACCCATTATGTTCATCAAACGGATGGAGCTCTGAAAGCTGTAGATTCAAGTGCAGTCTGCAGAATTAATGGCTTTTGTAGCTCCAGTACTTCTTCCTGGCATAGTCATGTAATGTGAAAGTGGAATTCTATGTCCCTAGCAAGGATGATTTGTACTCCAGGTTTATATTTCACATATCAGTTGAAGTGGTAAGGATATTCATAGCTTTGCATCTATTCAGGGATCCCTCTACATTGATGCATTTATCCCATTTACAGAATTTGGTTTTTTTCACCTTTGCTAATTGTATGTAGGATATTATGTTAAGCCTCAAGTCTGGTATTTCTATTTCCTTTATTTTCTTTTGGGTTTTTTTAAAGAATAATCCTGATTCGTATTTTTCCTTCACCGATAGTTGATTTCAACAATTCCAACCAGCCGCTTGAAATTCCTTAAAGAAGCTGGTCATGGAACACAAAAGGAAGAGATTCCTGAAGAAGAACTAGCAGAAGACGTAGAGGAGATTGATCATGCTGAGAGAGAATTACGTCGTGGTCAGATCTTGTGGTTTAGGGGCCTAAACAGGATACAAACTCAGGTATGGTCTTGAAAAAGGTAGGACACGGGGTGTTATGAGGGAAATCTCTCCATCTCCGGTCCTTTGACTAAGGTGGCAGTTCTAACTCGTGTGACTGAGACTGTCAAAAGGGGGGATGGATGGATGGATGTGTAATCCCTCAGTCCTCTGTTTTCTTCAGCTCTAAATGCAACTCTTGCTTGTGTATCTCCCTATTAAAAAAAGTGCCTTTTCTCTTTACTTTTTGTGTGTTATAGATGGGATGGTCCTTTCTCTTGTTCTCTCTC
The DNA here is from genome assembly GCF_033783945.1 of Neopsephotus bourkii. NCBI lineage: Eukaryota > Metazoa > Chordata > Aves > Psittaciformes > Psittacidae > Neopsephotus > Neopsephotus bourkii. Next base: position 443,337 of record NW_026901969.1, read on the forward strand.
TCTCTTGCTGAGCAAGCTGTCACAATCTCTGATTCCTTGCAGATGGATGTAGTGAATGCTTTCCAGAGTGGAAGTACCATTCAGGGGGCTCTAAGGCGGCAACCCTCCATCGCCAGCCAGCACCATGATGTAACAAATATTTCTACCCCTACACATGTAGTGTTTTCCTCTACTACTGCTTCTACTACTGTGGGGTGTGAGTGTGTGTTCCTAAAGTGCATGAAATTAACATTTCCTAATTCACGTACCTAACGTTTCTCATTTTCTCCTTAGTACTTAAAATCATCGTTCAGGCTTTTATAGAGCTCTTCCACAAAGTGGAGTCCTCAAGACTTTTTTTTCTTAGAGGGCTGAGAACAGGTGGAACAGTTTCAACAAAAGACTTTAATGTGAAAGCTGTGAGCCTGCACATTCTGTGCCTTCATCCATTTGTGTACAGGGGGATGTATAAGATAAAATGGGAAAACTGTTGTAAATGTTCGAGTATATGCCTCTTAGTGTGACTTACATTGAGTAAGTGAATTAACTTGGACACAGGTCAACAAAAATAGATGTCTTGCACTGCAGCACAAGTGATACTTGAGGTAAACAAGCTGATGGGAAAGCAAATGGTATGTTAAAAATATGAATGTAGTTAGAATATGGAACACTAAATACATTTTCTTTGTAGCCTGTAAGGAGCTTCTAAATCCCTGCTTTTGTTGGACCTTTTTAACTGAATAACATGACTTTCTCAACATCAGGATTCAGGTGGCGAATCAAGGCTTCTAAAATGCATGCAAGTCAGAAGAACTTTCCAGTAGCTCATACAAAAGGAAAATAAGGTTTAAGCACTGAATGTTTAAATTGCCATTCAAATCTGAAGGGGTTTTTCTCTCTAGGTTCTTCTGGCAGCAGTTCATAAGCCATCAGTGAAAGTAAAGATTGCCTTACCTTAATTCTGCCCTTTTTATATTGTGCTCTAAGCGGCATTTTGGTTACAGCCTTCCTCTCTGTAGAGGCTAGAGATTTAATTACTCATGTATATGAGTTTAAACTCTGGAGTCTGAAGACGCATAACAGTTGTAGTTGAATACTGATAGCTAATATCTATTGCTAAAAGAGTTTTCCAGCTTAATTATATATTCCCTGTTAACTTCCTTCTTAAATTTCCTAGAGACTGGTTAAATAATTGCTTCTTAAAACTGAGAGGGTTTTTCTTTCCCCCCTGCTTTTTAAACTTGCAGATTACCAGATGGATGAAGACCCTTAATTACAGGAGCTGTCTTAAAAGAAATACACTCCCTTGGTTTTGTTTGTTTGGGTGGGCTGGGTTTTTTTTTTTTGGCTTTGGCCAGAATTCCTGTGTGAGCTTCACCAAGTGCTTACCTCTGTACTTGTTCTCCATTGCTGAGGCAGGTATTTTCCTACCTTGCAGTAGTGTTAAGAAGCGCAGCTCGCAAGTTCATATGCCTCAAGAACATGAAATGTGAAAAGTAGATTTAACAGTAAGGATGCACAGGATTGCATCTCCTAGTTAAAATGCTAATTAGTAACCTGTATCCCTAACTACACTCAAGAACATTAATTAGACATTCAGAACTCTCTAGAGAGCAACTCCATGCCATGCTGCCATTTGATCAGAATCTAAAGGGCACTGCAGCATCTCATTGCATCAAATGACCAATGCAGATATGGAGCCACAATACCAGAGAACTAGTTTTTGATCCTTACTAAGCAGTACAGCCTTCTGCTACACCTTTCAGGAGAGCAGCTTTTGATAACTAATAAGTATTAATGGGAAGCAGATGTGTTATTTCATTCTGTCTCTTTTTCAGAGCTGTTTGTTGGAAAATTGTTCAGCTGTTCCTATGAAATGAGGTTGCAACTCCTGAGCAGCCATCTGGCTAGAAGGATTTGGAGTGCTTGCTGCATTCCTTTGCCATTCTGATACTAATATGAGGAAGGTCTGATGACAGTATAAATTACACGTAACGAATTGTCTTGTTGGCTCCTCACTTATACGATTTATTTATAGTTATCCCTCTCATCTAATTATCGTTAGTAGTTGAAAATAAAGCCTTTGAAACACTAGATTTAAGCATAACTTAAAACACTGATAGTCTGATTTCTGCCTTCATGGCTGGATTCTTTGAGGATCTTGAGTTCATAGGAGTGTCTAGACCGCTTATTTAGTCTGCATTCTGCATGGGAATCAAGACTATCATGGGTATACTTATATTCCTATGATAATTACATCTGTCCTGTTAAACCAAAAATTGTTTTCCATTCTTGCTTACATTCTAACTTACCATCTGTAAGCAATGAAAAAGCAGTCCCACGAGGCAGTCATATTTCGTTCTGCCACATAAATCAGTGGTGCAGTGGGATGCAACATGCCAAATAAAGGCATTGCAAACTTTTAGTCTGGCATTGTCACTGCTGATTTTTCTTGGTAAGTGCCAAGACAGTTTATGCAGCTTGCTTGACTTGTTTAAAGCTCATGTAACACACCAGCTCCTTAACAGCGTGTTCTTATTTTTTCATGTGATAAACAGTAAAGTATCAGCTGCTGTTGTAATCTTTTACTTCTCAAGGACATGCATCCTATTCCCTGCCCTCCTGTAGTTACAGTTATGTCCCCTCCTTGTGTGTGTTCCCCCCTGCTCCTGCCCCAGTTTTCATTGGTAATGGGGCTCAGCTCTGTACCTGTAGGATAAAATGGGGCCGTGATGCTTTTTAGTAAAATTCTTTGTGCAAGTACTCTGAGGGGCTAGGGGTGGGGAACAGCGCTGTTTTTGGATGTCAAAGAACATGGTCAGAACCTAAGACTCCCATAATGTGCAGTGATTCTGTGGTAACAAATCTGATAATGCGTTGCTTTTAGGGAGCACTTCCGTTTTCAGTGAGGTTGGCTGGTGTATTTTAGCTGCTTTTAAAGTCTGGTTGACCATCCACCTGCATTCCTTCACCTGGAAGTCACTTTATTTTTACTGCCAAGGAATTCTATGGAAGCACTAGTCATGACACATTTCTCAGCTTGAAACAAGTCATCTTGGAAGTACTTAAAAATATCTTTAAATTGGACTTACTGTTTGTCACAGTAAGTTCTTGTTTACTCACAGTTGCTCTGCTGCTTACTAGACAACAGAGGAGCTTTGGGATTGAAACTGCTTTGCTGGGTACATCCAGAGTAGAGATGTTGAGAACCGAACAGGGAGCTACCAGATGAGGGAAACTGTATCTTGATAAAAGGGTTGGACAAAGGGGTTACTGACTGCTGCCTAACCTTTGTTTTATCAGTGCAAGAATGAATTCTGAATTCCTGTAGTTGGTGAGGGAAATGTGTGGGGTGTGGGAGGGAAAAAGGTGAGCGGGCAGGAGGTTTCATCATTCACATCACAATTTGGAAAGCTTAAATTCAAGTCAATCCTGGACATGCACAGTTTGCAAAATGAAGGTGTACTTTATTCTACCTGAGTGTAGAATGTTATGCATTCTGTAAACCTAGCTTTTTGAAAAACATTAGTTAAGTAATGAAAGGACTTGCAATAATACTCTCCTTCGGAATTTTGTCCATGAATTCAGTGTAAATTGAAGACTCAAGCAAAGGCTGATCACCTAGTTTTCTCATACTTGAATAGTCTCTTCAAAGAGAGACCTGTCGTGGCTACGTAGTTGTACAATACACTATTCAATTTCCTAGTTCTGGTCTTAAGTTTCCGAAGCACTTTTCAGTAAGGAGCTTTCTCTAGTGTCGTAAATGGGTATATACTCGAATATTTACAGCTGTTACAGGGGTATTCTTTTTTGCATGACTCTTTGTAAGTGTCCGGTCATTGTGACATTGGCTTACACTTGCTTGGCTTTTTCATAGTCAGTTGACATCCTAATTCCTAGCATGAGATTTAGTAACCCTTTTATCCTCTAACTTACTTCCAGCCTCTTCCTTCTTCCCCCACTCCCACCTCCCCCAAGTATTCAATAAAACACTCACTGAGATTTAATTTGTGAATAAGTAAATAGTTGTCAACCTCACTTCTGAATAACTCTTAGCCCATATTAAATAATTGAACCATTCTAGTGCCATGAATGAATCTTAGGCCCTTCAGCTTTTTGCAGTACGTGTACAATTTTTATTCCTACTGTGTAGATTTGGCAGTGCTTACTGAAACGCTCTTCATTTTTTACAGTTTATTGCAAGTTCCACTGCATCATACACAAATTCGATTCACTCATGTCTAGCTGTTTGTGGATTCAAACTCATAAGAACCATGCCATTGCCAGAAGCCTGCAGCATTCTAACAACCTTTTTCCTTTGTTCACAGATCCGAGTGGTGAATGCATTTCGTAGCTCCTTGTATGAGGGGCTAGAGAAACCTGAGACACGAAGTTCAATTCACAATTTTATGACGCATCCTGAGTTTAGAATAGAAGACTCCGAGCCTCATATTCCCCTTATTGATGATACTGATGCTGAAGATGATGCTCCAACAAAACGCAACTCTACTCCCCCACCCTCTCCCAATAAAAATAACAATGCGGTTGACAGTGGAATTCACCTTACAACAGACATGAACAAGTCTGCTACCTCTTCATCCCCAGGGAGCCCGCTACATAGTTTGGAAACATCACTCTGATTGTAAGCTGAATGTTAACGCACTAGCTGCATTGTAAAGAAATTGAAACTGGGTCTCTTCACACATTATGATGGACAAGATGATATTCTTGTCTCGGACTTCAACAGAAGACACACTTGTACGAATGTAGATTTATTTTTTTAAAAAACAAAAGCTTTCTGCCAGACTGGAGGGTGCTTTTCTGGGGTGGGAGTAATAATGAACTCTGACAGATAAACAGTAACTCAGCATAAGTGACCTGTGGATCATCTGTTGTACTTAAGAATGGTCCTGAACAGTGTGTTAGCAGAGCTTTAGTTTATCATGATCCTTTTCTGAGGGAAAGGCTGGGAAGGGCAAGGAGGCCCTGGATCGTTGAATTGATACTTTAATTTCTGCTGTTGGCTGTTAATAATTTGGATTATTTATGTTTATAAATGATACAGATCTGTTTACAAGGTTTGTAGATACTTTTTTGTTCCTGTTCATAGATGGGAAGCTTCCTTATAAATGATGCGGAGAAAAAGTAAAAAAAAAAAAAAAAAAAAAAAAAGCAACCCCCCCAAAAAACAAACAAAAAAACTAGTCCTTCAAATACTGCTGTATTTTCAGGAAAAGGGTGTTTCTATTGAAACTGTACTAAATTTTGCCTGCAATTTACCTTGTTAAATATTGTAGATAAATTGCTACTACTAATAGCCAAATAGATAACACTAATGCTTTGTAAAAACATGAGCAGTGGTGTTCTAATGAAGTTATGGCCTCTGTCCTAATTAGTTTCTTAAATACATTTACTACTTAATGGTTTTGAAACAATTGTTTAATTTTTAAAAATTTTGAGAAACATACTGAATAACTTTTGTTCAGAACTTAGTAGGATTGTTTAATGCAGGACATCAATCTGTGATGGAACTTGCTTGAAATGTTTCTGTTATCTTGGGCAAAATGGATTAAATCAAAATACATCAGAATCTTAGTCCTTTGTTTTTGTCTAAACATGTTAGTTTAGTGCTGTCTTGGTGAACTGTGAGTGGAACTGTGATTTTTATTTTATTTTTTTTTTCTAATCTATAGAATCCTTCATGCAGCATGAGGGCTGTTGGCATTTTGAAAGGTTGTTAGTGGGTAGCATACATGTTCTCCTTTTTGTTTTTGGAACTTGTTTGTAAACATGAATAAATCTGCCCTTTTGTTAAAATAAAATTGCAGCAATGGTTTCTTACAGATTATTTTTTCTTCTCAGCTCCTTCACTGGAAACACTGAAAAAGTACTCTTTTATATTGCTGGTTAGCTTTACACTGCAATTTCAAGATGGTAACAGCCCCACTAACAATAGTATTTTGGGTAAATGGAGTCATGGTGGCTGCCTCCAGAATGAATGTAAACCAAAGTACTCTAAAGTCTTCACTGAGCCAAAAGGATACTCCTTGGGAATGAATAGGTCTGCCTGAAATTCTGAGACTTTCTGTGAGTACTGCGTGATAAATGTATCCCTGACCACATAAGTGAGGGGAAACTGAGACATGACATACAGCATGGGTGACAATACATTTTTCAGTTGATTAACATCTTGTGCACCAAAACTGACCTGCCTAGCGACTGACTGAAGTTATGATCTGCCTCAAGGATGATGAAACAGTATTTGATCTAGTACTTCATCATGTTTTCTAGGTCTGATACAGCTTAGAAGAGCAACCGAAGAGATGAATTATGAACTCTGTTTCTTCCTTTCTTCTTCTAGTTATGTGTTATTTAAAATAGTGGGTGGTTTGGGTTTTTTTGCCAAATAATCCAGAATTTTGGAGAGTTTTAAAGGGGTCTCTTTAAAGGAGTGCAGGAACTAAGTTGATGATGAGGGAGAAGATAATACTAGAGCAAAGGGCAGAAATGAGCAGGTTAGGAAGCTCAAGCGTGTCTTGTGGTGGGATAGATGCATGCTTGGGTTTGCCTTTTAGTGGATGATGCTCAGCCTGTAGCACTGTATCCCACTGTCAGCCACTCCTGAACTCAGTCTTTTCTATTGTACTTAAGTAAATACACTGAATTCTAGGCAAGGGGGGGTTTGCACTTGACACTTTGTATAGTGATTTCTCCCACATATTTCTAGCACTTGCATCATATTTCTTACCTAGAGTGCTTGGTAGGGAGATCAGTTTTTATTGAAGCTGTTTTCTCCCTACTAGAATAGTTAGATAAGCATTGGCTTAAAATGACGAGAATTTCTTTACCGATGAAGTACACTGCCATGTGTGAAAGTATCTTCATTTAAGTTCATTAACACATCATAATTTAACTTCATATGATGACAGACTAATTTTTCTCTCTCTTCTAGCTGTGATCATGACTGCATGTTAACTTTTTTTGAATAAAGTCTACACTTAAGGCTTTTGAGGGGGGATGAGAGGGTGAATGTAGGCTTTGTGAATTGGTGTCCTTGATTCTGTTAACAGGAAACTTCTTCATAGAAACAAGGAAAAGTTGTTGAAGAGTGGAGTATGCTTTCTTTGTGATCTCAAGAAATCGTAACATGTTGCCTAGATTATGAAATGATTTTCACTGAGCTCATGAGGCCTTCATTGCCTTTCTGGTTGTAAGGTTTACTTGTCTTTCTTCCTGTAACTGAAATAAATAAAAGTGCTGTTCATCTCAGTCTGTATGGGGACTGAAATTCTTGAATGTCAGTACAGTACTGATTTCAACCTGAAGTGCGTGGCAACTCTGTAAAATAGCTCTTGCTACGGCTTTAAGCTCATTCCCTTTTGAGAGGTCATGGTGTACGTGGCATCAAGCAGTAGTAACTTATAAATGCAGTTCTAGACCAAAGGCTGTTTGAAGTGGCTTAAAATGCAGTATTCTGGGTAGGATGTCTACTATACATGTGTACAAGACATGTTAGGACATATAATCTTGGCTTTGAGGGAGGGGATGAAAATTGTAGTGTAAGGGACTCATTTTTTCTGTATTGGTCTTAACAGGAAGATGAAAATGCTGCACCACCAAGTAGTCTGGAGAGAACAATGGAAACAAATGCCTTAATGGCATACCAACGGGTAAATGCAGCAAGTGTAAGCAGCCAAAAAAAAATACAAACTCTCAGACTTTCTTAGAATAAAAGGAAGTTTTCGAATGTGTTTCAAAGTAAGCAAGCAAATGTAATTTTCATGGAAAGTTTAACTCGTGTATGGCTGGCTGCATTGGGAAGTTATTCCAAAGGCCTTGATAAGTTCAGTTTCTCCAGGCAGTGGTGCCAGCCTCTGCAGAGCCCTGGAGGAATCCAGATCAAATTAAGCCTTGAATAAATTAAAGTAGAATGCCTGTATGTACTGATGCAAATACTTGGTTCTAAAGAGCTCCTGCTTTTTTTCTGCCTTTACCCTCTTTGCCAAGCAATGCATATCCTCTGATCCTACAGATTTCAAGCCCTCACTGAAATAGCTTTGTTGGATGAGCCTGGCCAGCATGGAGGGTCCAGCTCCACCCATCTCCAGGCTGAACTGGTCTGCTTATTCAGGGCCATGTCACAGGAAGTTCTGGGCCAGAATCAAGAGCCTTAGAGCTATTCCTGCTAAACTTCTCACCTGGACTGTACACTTAACCACCTTCTTCAAGAGACTGCAATATCCATCAAGGAGGTGCAGCTTACACAGTGTCTAAACCAAAAACCTCCTACTTGTTCTTCTTGTTCAAAGTAAAGTCTCCTTCACTTTAACCGGTTGTCACACCAGAACAGGTTGCCTAAATAAGTGGTAAATGCTCCATCCCTGGCACTGTTCAAGGCCAGGTTGGATAGGGCTTTGAGCAACCTGGTGTAGTGGAAGGTATCCCTGCCCATGGCAGGGGCTTGGAACTGTATGGTCTTGAGCACCTTTCCAACCGAAGCCATTTTATGATTCTAGGATGAGGATTTGCTTAAAAAGCAGGATGGGCTCAAGCCCCTAAAAGACAGCATTAAAAAGTTAGCTGACTAGACAGAACATTAGCAATGAGACCTTTCTAGTTGCAAAGCTTAAAGGTAGATTTGGTGCTTACACTGCAAATCACACAAAGCAGAGAGTATTCTTCCATAGGGGAAACAAACTGGATGTGGCTCTTACACTTTCATAGTAACTCAGAAGCATTAACAAATTATATATAAATGGAGGAGAGATTGACATAGTTTATGTCCAAAACATGAGCAACTACAAGGGAGCAAGCAAGTTTCTCCTGTCCTGTATGGAGCAGGCAGAGGACTTTGTTCCGTGTTCACATACAACTTTATGACCACTTTGGATCTTGTCAGTGTTCTGAGTATATTCCTTTAAAAGATAGATAAGGACACCTGGCATTGCAGAAAATGGGCAGTAACTTGCTTCAGTCATATCTGGTCATTAAGATTTAGTGAATTCCTCTGTAACTCTTTATTACTGCTATGTGAAATCTCGTCTTCTAAAAATGTATAAAATTGTTAAGTTGAAAAGGGTTCCTTGGCTTACTCTTACTGGAAGACAGTGGGAAAAACGGGGATTTCTGGGAATTAATGGCTTTTGGTTGATGGAAGTGAACGTTCTGGAATATTGGAACATCACCTGGCATCAAATTCTGGTGTATTGACATGTATGAACCCAACTCTGACGCAGCAGTTGCTTGCTGAAACAGAAGTAGGCAGTCTGTGTATCTTTGATTCATTGCAAAGCTAGCGGTATCTAATAGTACTTTAAATATCTTAATCTGCTTTCCTAGGCTGTCTCTCAGGGCATGAAGCTGAAGTATGCTGGAAGACTGTAAGTATGATCATACAGAAAGCTTTCTATGGCTTCCTCCTTAGCAAGAACACAGTCTTGGCATTGCTCCATGACAGTTGCTGAGGCACAAAGTGAACCCTAGCTTTTCCTGTTTAAAAGCTTTCAGAGTCTCCTGTAGAGAATCAGTGTACGGTTCAGATGCTTCTACACTTGGAGTGAATAGCCACCCAGAACTTCTGATTTAAGGTACTACAATAGAACCCCCAAATCACTCTACACATAAACCCTAGATGATGCCTCTGTTGTCTTTGACAATTTGAGTTTTACAAATACGGGATTTAACTTGACACTTTCCCTTGTGTACAAGTTGGTTGCTCTGATGGCTGTAGGTACAAAGAATCTTCAGTGATGATGACTTAAGCTAGTCTCAAGATCTCCTGAAGGTAAGCCTCTATCTGGCTGGTGTTTGTGGGGACACATAGAGCTTATTTAGAATACTGTGCTGGCAGCTACTGTGTAGTGGTTTGTGCTCTGTATTTTAGGAGAGAGCAAAATTACCAATTTATAACATCAGATTGTTGTCAGAGGACCTGTCAAAAGATACGTGAGTCAGACATTACGTGAAATAGGGAGCTCTTGGAATTGCTGTTTTGGTAGGAAGCAATAGGATTTGCTTTCTGACAACACTACTTTTAAAGATTGGAAGGTATGTCTTTACTTGCCATTTACTGGTCATTAATATTCTGATCAGTGTATCAGCCTAATTCATTAAGGACCATCATCAAAACCAACTGTATTATGATTTTAAATTAAAAAAAAAAAAAAGGGAAAAGAATACTCTGGAAAAGGTATTTTGTTGTATTTTAATTTCCCAAAAGATGAGTAATATTTTTCCTTGTACAAATCAATCATGCTCTGTTCTAATAAATCTGGTATTAATACGGACCTAACCGAAAACTTGGTATCTTCTCCCCTTCTCCTCCCTTCCAGCCTGCCAAGGACTATTGTGGAGAATCAGTGAAGGACAGAGAGAGTAAGAGGTGCAATTGTGGATTTGTCTGCTTTATCATCCTTCAACTTACAATCTTCTGCCTTCTACTTCAAATGTCACCTGCTATCAGTAAACACTGGAAAACTGCTGTGCAGTGTGGCTGTTGGTGTTCCAGTGAAGGGTCTTTAATGTGCTGCTTCCACTTTTTAATTGGTGTGAAGGATTGAAGAATTAGGTTTTAGGCTAAGAATGAACATAAGAATGAGCAGTAGAGAATGAACAAACGCTTCTTCCACATAGTTCATAAAAAAACACCTTGATGTTTGTACCTCCGTGCCTGCTAATATGAAAGCACCTCAGAATATAGACAGGTTTCCAGCTCTACGCATAGAGGGACTTTGGACATGCTTGCAGATATGCAGGTGCTGAGAATTAGGATAACACTTTCAAATTTAAGCCTTGGGCAGGAAACTTCAAAAGCATTATGTCTTATAGTAGACATTTGTCAGGTATATTTTCAAGACCTGCTTCAGCAAAAAGTCCTAAGGGCAGGACTTTGAAAATGAGCATAAAAGGCCTATAAGGACTTAATAGGGAAAATACATGCAAAGGCAAGTAGATATATAAATAAACCATCAACTTACTTGAATGAGTGTAGTGATCCTCACCTGCAGACCCCTGTACATGGAGGAGTGATTGATTGATCCACAACACAATTAACATGAACAGATGCAGGCTGTGCTGTGCTGTGCTGTGCTGCACAGATCCCTTTGCTCCAGGTAACAAACACCTGCTTAACAGCCCCTCTTCCTCCCCACCACACAACCCCACAACAAGCGTCAAGCTCTTCAGCTGCACAGGGGTCTTATTTGCCACAGTTGTGGATGTGTGATGGGTAGAATTACAGGAGGGAGCCAGACTTTCCTCAGTGGTGCCCACTGACAGGACAGAAGGCAACAGACACAAGCTACATGTGAAATTCTGCCTGGACACAAGAAAATGCCTTTTGTACTGTGCTGATGGTCATATGCTGGAGAAGGTTGCCCAGAGAGGTTACGGAGTCTCCATTGTTGTGGACACTCAAAGCCCAACTAGTCACAGCCCTGAGCGCTGTGCTATAGCTAACCCTGCTGGGGGGGGGTGGTGTTTACCAAGTGATCTCCAGAGGTCCCTGCCAGCCTTGGCTATTCTGTGATCCTGAAATTCCTGAGCAGGAGGTATAGTCCTATAGGGGTTTCTCCATTAGCCTCGTTATTTCACCACATAGATGGAATTCAGCAAAGAAATCAGTCACTGGAGTGATCAAATCTGAGCCAAAGCAAGAAAGGAACATTTGGGCTTGCTGATATTTGCTGTTGTAGGGCTTACTGAGATAGCAGACCTTGGGTTGCTTCTGCTATAGTAAACCTTTCTGAATGATGACTGACTGGAAAGTCAAAATTTAATGTCTTAAGGAGGCATCAATGATAACTATGTTTTGTAAAGACATGATGGGCCTTCTGGAGTCCTGATGTGCCAAGTAAACAGCTAAGCAATTCTGGTGATAGCTCTTTTGGGCTTCAATACTTTGAAATGGAAACTTGTACTCTTGTTTCTCTAATGGGGAAGAAAATTTGTCCCTCTGCCTTAAAAATGTATATTTTTCAAAGCTAGCTCTTGCCATGCACCTTGTCAAAAGAGCTCCCCTATGAGTTGCTCTAGACAACAGCACTGAGAGATGCTGCCACTTAAAAAGTACTCCCAAAATTATATGATTAAGCACAAGTAATTCTTCCTTGCCTGTTTTTTTTTTTTTTTTTTTTTAACTAAAACACTACAGCTTTCAGGCTTTAAGTTACTGCATGCAAGATCATATCTATGCTTGCTGGCCTCTTAAGTATCTTAGAGCACTTCCTACAACAGAGGGACTCAGGTTGTCTAAAATGTCACCAGTGGCTTCAATCTCTTTTGGAAAGACAGGGCCATCAGCTGCGTAAGACAGGGGATAGCATATGTGCACTGAAGAAAACATGCAGTTCCCATTCCTCTGTAGGAGCATCTTCCAGTCAATATCAGCATGCATTTTTCTCTTCTCCTAGCAGCTATTCCTCGTTTGTCCTATGTGAGCAGCATGGTGTTTGGTGCAAATAATGTTACTTGTTTTTACAGTTGTTAGAGGTGTTCTCTAGTGGGCTGAACTTACACTAACATCGAATCTTGAAGTCTTCAGTGGTAATATTTTTAGATTTCAGGGGTGGTCAGGAATTAAGTTGCTGGTCATGAGTTAAAAGCTCCTTGTAGGAAGCTTCAGGTACCTTGGTTTTTTTATTCATTTGTTTTTAACTCCCGGTGAATCTTAGTAAAGGCTATTGAAGCTTAAACTGGATTTGAGCTTTTCTCATCTCCTGTTCAGACAGAAACCTGCAGGAGAGCTTAGTTGTTACTGTTCAGAGCTGAACTGCAGAGATTTTGTGTGGCTTCTAATCCCTGCCCCCTCTCCTCCTTCCTGAGCTTATCCCAGCACCGTGCAATGCAGCTCTGCAGACAGCTGTTTGGGAAGATATTCTGAGCTCTGAAGAGGGGTACTGGGTTAAATCAGTATTCCAGTGTTCAAAATAACACCTTGTTCAGTTATTCTTTTGTGGAGATCGGAGACTATTTAGCGGCAAATAACTCTTCAGTGAGGAAAATTCACAGCCTTTTTATCTTTGCAGGAATTAAAGGAATGATGTTCCACGCAGTTCTGTTTTGAGCACAAGTTTGAATTAGATGACTTCCCAAAGCCCCTTCCAACCTATGCTACCTTGTGATCCTGTTTTTAAACTTTCTTCAGTAGATGTCTGTTGAACTTTGCTTATGAACTTTGCTTATGCCTTCCAGTATTACAGTACAAGCCAGACATGCTTAGCGATTTCAGGGCTGTAATTCACAGGAAAGCCCACATGTTTTAATGTGGTCTCCAGAATGCTGTGCTGCAGAGCTGTGGAAAGCAGCTGCCCCTCAAGGAATAAGAGGATTTCTCTGCTTTCTCTGTCAAATCTTTCAGGTGTATGGAGAATAAAAATTGTAGGTATTTCTAAGGAAAACTAAAAGCTGCCTTGCTTACAGATCCATGTGGTTTCACTCCTTTCTACTTAGGGCTCCTTGCAAGAACCTGCTCCTTTTCCTCAAAGCTACTGTAGGTTTTTTCCCTTGGATTTATACATTTAAGATCAGTTTATAAAGAAAGAAAGTTCTCTTTCAGGCATATAAAGATAACAGAATCTATATTATTCTTCTAACTGGTCAAGAATAAAGAGCACCAAAAATGTATTTTCAGTCACAGAAGCCTATAATTTAAATGGAATTGAGAAGCTGGTTTTTCTCTTTACCTTGGTTCATAGAGTGCTGGTGTTAGAGGCTTTCATCTACTTGAGCAAAGTATTAGTGAAATCAAATTATATTCAATACCAGTTCTGTTACATACAAATCAAATGCTCCCTCTTTTGCTCTGAGTTACAGAAGTTTGGAGAACTTACTCTTATATCAGATTTGGAGTCTCTTTTTACTGGTTCTCAGATAATTGCATATAAAACTTCAAATGCTAATGTAGGAAGCCTGACATTACAAAACTGTCATTCTGTCCTTAAAAAGGATGTAATAGGAAAAACCCACTGTCAAATAGTCCACATAGGAGCTGCGTAGTAGAACTAGCTGGCTGGCTGGCCAAATGTTAAAGTAATATGAGATGATTCAAATAGAAATTTGACATTCTAACTCTTGAAAAAAATAGCTGGGTTTCTGCAAAAGAGTTGTCATGGCCTTCTTTTTGTTATAAATAACACATTGCTTTTTATACGAAACCAGATTTAAACAAGTATGTATAGAAGATGTGGGCGAGTTCCCTATACCACTAAATCTTAATACGCTGCATTCTGGCTCTCTATCCTAAAGGTGCAGAAATAGCTTGAATTTTCTTCTGTAGGGCCAGTATATTGCAATATGTTTCATTTGAAGTGTATTAACGTTTCATCAGAAGATGAACGTTACAGCAGGAGGTTAAATTTATTCTGAACTGTCATTTTGAAGGAGTTTTGGATAGCAGGGGTCCCAGCCATTCTTCAGGCATGCCAGTGCTTCAATACAATTATTACAGCTTCAAATCTCACTGACTATTCTTTTCCAAAAGGGTCACAAAGAGTCCAAGTCTGAACATCAACCAAATGATCATGTGTCAGCTTGATACCAATCGACATGATCAGCACTTTAAATGAGGAAGTGCTACGGGCTTTTTGATCGCTGGATGAGGAGCGTGAGCTGATAAAATACCACTCGAGAATATCACTTTACATCAGCTTTCTTCATTACTGTCCCTGAAGGCAATCAGCACAACCAATAGACCCCTCAGTGTTTGTTTTCTGAAGTCATGCTTGATCTCTGGTAATCACTGTCAAAAAGACTTGAGATGCTGAAGCACACCCAGTTTGAAACATTGCATTCGAATTGATTTTCAGTTCAACAGTTAAGCTGTAGATAGTTATTTCAAAACTGACTAATTCTGGGATATTGCCAAACACAAGACAGGGGCTCCTGTGGCTTTCTTGCCTTGCTTCAGTCTTGCAAGGCTTGATGGTTGGTTGTACTGTAACTTGGAAATCAGGCCTTCCAGGAAACTTCATGGAGAAATATGTTTAACCGCTAATCACCCTAATAAAGTTACACAGATCAAGAGGTTTGCTTTTCTGGGGTGAAGAGTAATGTTATGAAATAAAAGGGCCTAGCCATTTCAAAGAAGGGCATTTGAGAGAGGAGTATTATTTCTCTGTTAATGCCCATTGGTGCTGATACTTCACCATTTCCAAGGTTTTGAACAAGTTTCGACACTTGTCAAAGAGGATCTCCTGGGCCTGGGCATCTGTTTTGCTATCCCAGTGGAAATCATAGCCAAGTTGCAACCTGTTAAACATCTGTATAGTCAGCCTTGTCTGTTGTCCAGCAAAACTGTACCTGTTCTGAGCAAACTGCTCTGCCTGTTCACAGAGGTGTGCGATCACATTCAACTGAGCCTTACATGTAGCAGGGCTGTAGTCTGTGATGCTGCTCAGCTTAACTGCTCTGCTCCTGCAGTGTCCCATCAGTTGTGCCATTGTCCTGGGTTCAGCAGTAGCAGTCTTTTTTTCTCCTTCTTAGTAGCTGGTGCATCTTCTGCGACAGTGTGGTGGGTGAACCACACCAGAACAACTTTTGGGTGAACTGCTGCTGCTGCAAGCCGATGCTTGTTCAATGCTGTCAGCTGCAAGGGCTGCTCTCTGGACAGTGTAACTCAAACGGAAAGGTGCTCCCTCCAGAGCTCCACCGTAAGTAGAGCTGGAGACAGCAACAGCTAAAATACTGTGGGTGAAGGAAGTTAAGTGGGAGCTGAAAGGGGAGAGTAGAAAGAAAAGCATGAGCAATGAGGAGATGGCTGAAAGCTTCAAAGGAATCAAAGCAGGGTAACAGGACAGGAGTGAGAGGAGCAAAACCAAGGAATATACAAGTTGAAAACTGTGTATTTAAAAGCAGGCTCCTCCACCTCGAGGCACTAATGCCAGGAGTGCTATGAACTATGTATCTGTCAGCTCATACTTTTGCCTGAGCATCATCTTCTTGTTTTGGTTTGGAGGAGAATCTGCTATGATCTGTGCTGTGAATCTGAATACCAAAATTTGACAACCACTATGGATCACTGTATGATTTAACATCAGTGACAATTGGTTGGAGGGAGTGCAACAAGCTGGAATACCAGATATTCAAAGTAAACTGGTGTAAGAAACTTAATCTAGTGCTTTCTAGTTAAAATAACAAAATTTAATATGGCTAATACAATCAATTGGCATATCACAGTAAAATGTGCCTGTGTGCACCATTCATGTGCTTTTGGTGAAGACGTAAGTTTCACAATCATATTCAATAGTATGGCAGGAAAACTTCCTTACAGCAGGAGTGATCTTGAGGGACAGCTCTTGTAGCAAGCACATAAGCCTCTTTTCTGACAACTGGGAAATTCAAAGCACACCCTGCCTGTTCATGGGTGTTTATACTAACAGCAGGCTGTGTTCCTCAAAAAAAAAAAAGGTCTGTTTAATGGTTAATTCTCCTAAACTAGAGTGAAAGTTGCCAGCAAACAATTTCTAAGAATTAGTGCAAAATAAAAGCAAGCAGTGCACAGAATACATTGGGTGCTATCACCTCTGAACAGGCTGCCTTGTGATCATTTTAGCATGAATTTAATATTTCATCTCCATCACAGAGAGACTGTGTGGTGTGAAAATACTGGTTAGCCTACAGCCTCACAGCATACTGAAGGCAGACTGCCTGTGTTAGTTCTGAATGGGCAGAAGCCATCAGAGCGTGTTTCTGTGCGAGTCCTGCTACCCCATCTGCAAAAGCTGCAGTGCCCAGATATCCCTTCTCACTTTGAAAGGGAAGGCGCTTTGACTTCTGCTTTCCTTTCTGTAGTACATCAGTATAGTGATACTGATGTGCTGCATAGCTTGTGTTTACAAGGCCCTGCTTGGGGGGGCCCGGCCACACACAGCTGGGACCATAGTACTGACTGCCACTGTAAAATGTCCTGTGCAACCCCAACTGGATTTTGATGGAGATTCTGGGTATAGTGTGTCCATATACAGCAGCCTTGTGTGCAAAATGATAAATCAAGTAATGTTTTGTTATACAGCAAAATGCTAAAGGAAACTTGAGCAGTGTTCTCACAAACTTGTTTTAACAAGAAAAACAGGGACATCCTTCCCTGATCATTTTGTG
This sequence comes from Neopsephotus bourkii, assembly GCF_033783945.1. Taxonomy (NCBI): domain Eukaryota; kingdom Metazoa; phylum Chordata; class Aves; order Psittaciformes; family Psittacidae; genus Neopsephotus; species Neopsephotus bourkii. The sequence continues at coordinate 460,410 of NW_026901969.1, forward strand.
ATATTAAGCAGATGCTGCCTTCTGCTTCTCTCTACTGTACAGTACATGGGCTGTTCAGCCATTCAGAAGTCATCCCTCTCTGAAACATTATGTTGAGATCAGCATAACATTTCATAATATTACAGCCCCTGTGAGAAATCATAAAGCAAGCTGACACACATCCAGCTAGGCATTTATACAGCTGCCTTGCAGGACAGGAAGTTTATAAACAGAAGGCGTGGGGAAGATACTTGCAGTTTTGACTTTCTACCCCCAAAATGACCCACTATGCTTGCATGCCTCACCAGTGGAACAGGGCCCAATGGTTACATTTTTACCATTTCATACACAGCATCTGACAAGGTGTAACTATACCAGTTACTCTTCAAATGAGACCAGCATCCAGCTATCTCATTTATGGTGTCAGCTTTTATACTTGATGCAGGCATGAAAACAACAAAGAATTTAATGATAAAACTTCTGCGAGCCTGAAACTATCAGCACCCACTTCATGTTTCTGTGTGCATCAGCCACGCAAGTAATAGTCAAGAGGAAATCTAAATGGTAGCAGCAGGAAGCATCTGTTGTACCCTGTCATGTTGTGGGTTTTGACAACTGTCATGCTGGAAAGCTCTTCCTGCCCAAGCAGCCAGTGCTCCAGCAGAAAATAAAAGAAAGAAATGCATAGATGCAGGCTTTCCTTCTCGAGACAAAGAAGTTCCTACCCTGCTCTGCTACAGCAATGAACACAGATCAATCAGCATTTAGGGTTGCCTATGAAGTGGCAAAGATGTAACCTGTAAGGTTTTATCTCATGCAACCCAGTCCCCTCTGCAACAATCCTGAACCTGAAGCAGCTGCCACTGCTGGCCAGAAACACCTTGATGTACTCCTGTCCCTCTGGAAAGTAACCTAAAGGAAGGCTGGAATCGAGTTTTCATAGAAATGAGATATGGAGTCAAGGATCCTTTTTAGAGGACGCATGGGTGCTATGGAGCAGGAAGATTAATATTTGACATTGCTCAACAAATGCATATAGCACAGCCCTGTGCTAAGCACCTGAATTCCCTGATAGGTCATACCCTGGCCTTCAGCAAGCATTTAGCAGAAGAAACTAAAGTCACAGATAAAATGTGGTGTGTGCACCAGGCTGTGCAGTTGAAGATCATCCGTTTTCCACTGAGTGCACTCTTCTTCTTTCTCCATCCCTCTTGATACCATGTTCTCCCTCCTGCAAATAGTGCACAGAGTATGTTAGGTGCTATCACCTCTTAACAGGCAACCTTGGGATCATTTTAGAATGAATTTAATATTTGCCTCCATCAGAGAGAGAAATCAGAATTGGGAGTCAGGCAATAATTCTGTTTCTGAATTTCCTATAATCCTCCATAAAATTAGTTGCTTTGGAGTGCACATTTTCAAGAACACTCTTCCAACAGCCTTCACTGCTGTATATTCTTCTACAGAAATGTAAAATCAAGCCAACTTCTTCCCTGTAGAACAACTAACAGAATTAGAAAAATACTTCATAGTCTCTGAATAAAAAGCATCGTATCAATGTATCTGATTTTTTTTTCTGTAATATGCACATCTTGTAATTTTTCATTCAATCTGACTAGCTCCCCAAAGCCTCACAGTAACATGTGCATCCCTTTCTGCTTTGCTCCTTCAAGTACAGAAAAAAAACCATATTCTTGTCTTTGGTCTTCAGTGGTGTTTCTGTCTCAAGCCCTATTTGTCCATCTATGTACATAGGGAAAATCTGTATAATCATTCAAGTGTTTCTAACAGCTTTTTGATTTCTTGAAATATATGGATCAGTTGTAAGTAGAGGTGGTAAAACCAGGTGCTCCTCTACATTTTCTGATTAAAGGTAATGCATAGAGTAGTTTTCCTGTTGAAAAGCCGAGTCAAGCATGATGTATTAATGTTTTATCATGCCTTATATTCTCTACACCTTCAGTTTAATGGCTGAAAACCTCACCCATAGAGTTTTACTGTAGTCTGGCTTAAAACAAACCACATTAACTTGTAAAATACCTACTAATATTAATTCTGCTAAGTGCAAATACCAAGTTCCTCGTTAACAACCTGCAAATAGATTTACTGCCACCTTTTATTCACAAATATGACAGCTAAGCCAGAATTTGGTTTCAGGGAGTTTGGGCTTCAATAAAAGCTACATTTCCCCCTAAAATTAAGTGAGCTCCAATATCAAGAGCTCATTTTTTCTAGTTAAATTTCTTATTTTAGTTTCTCTTCATCCTGTTCATTCCATTCCCTTCTTCATGAAAGATATTATATAAACATGATTCTATGCAGCATCTGCTGAAGCATTAATAAATTTGTTCTAACCTTTCTCACATTGTATTAAATTCTTCCAAAGTTGTTCTAACCCTCATGAACCTGGTAAGACAAATGAATAGTCCTTGATTTTAAACACACATTACCAAACAAGAAATACCTGAAATAACTTGATTCCAACACATTGCATTTGGTAACATGACAGTTTATCAGGTACTGTATACAATGGTAAAGAGCCCACATACCACGTATCTATTCAGAAACAATTGCTCTACATATCTGTAGAAAAGCTAGATGCCAGTGCACTGAAATAAAAATGTATTTACCAACACACCCATGTTACTGGCAACACAGCAAACATTACTGGTAGTGATCATCCATTGAACCATTAAAAAAAGAAAGAGAAATAAGTTCTTTAAATTTGGAATTGCATGTGGGTATCCAGCCAGGTAATAATGCCACTGCTGTAAAATACCACAGTAAAAAATTCCATAGTCAAACCAGGCCCACTATCAGAAAACAGTAAGTGGCTGCAAACACTGTCAGATTCAAATAATGCACACAGATTATAGAGAATAGATTTATAGTTTGACACTGAAGGTAACTCTCAGAGAGGTTTACATTCATCTCAGTATGTGCTACAGCTGCAAATCACTATGTCAGTATTTTTACTGTGCTGTTTGGGTATTTAGTGAGAAACATTAAAGAATTTAATCCCTGCAGTCATTAGAAAGACAGGTATCTTTTGCACAGAAGTATCTAATTAAAAGGAAAAAAACCCTTTGGATAACACACCCACTTTTATACAAACTCTAATGACTTTAAAACAAGATTTTTGGCAGAGTAATTGTCACTCTTGGCTTCTAATCCAGATGGTTATTTATTTTTAAGTGCTGGTTTTAAATCATGCTGGTTTTACACAGGTTTCCCTTCAAGCACTTTGAAGTTCTTTTATTTAGCCTTCAGTACAAATACAATCTGTTGAGCAAGGAAAAATCTCAAATATCTATCAGCTACAATTTACAGATAAATCTGATCTGATCATTTTTGTGGCCCTCTTCTCCCCCTGCTGTAACAGGTCTGTGTCTCTTGCATAGGGACCCCAGAGCTGGATGCAGTACTCCAGGTGGGGTAGCACCAGAGCACAGGGGCAGGATCACCTCCCTTGACCTGCTGGCCACATTATGTCTTACACAGCCCACTATACAGTTGGATTTCTAGGCTGCAAGCGCACACTGATGGTATATGTCCAGCTTTCCATTCACCAGTATCCCCAAGTCCTTCTCCACAGGGCTGCTCTCAGTTCATTCATCCCTTTGTCTATATTGGTTCTGAGGACTGCCCCAACACAGGTGCAGGACCTTGCACTGGGCTTTGTTGAACTTCATGAGGTTTGCATGGACCTATTCCTCAATCCTGTCAAGGTCCCCTGGGTGACATCCCTTCCCTCTATCGTATCAGTTGCATCACTCAGCTTGGTGTCATCCACAAACTTGCTGAAAGCGCACTCAATCCCACTATGTCATTAATGAAGTTATTAAGTAGTACTGATCCCAAAACAGACCCTTGAGGGACACCACTCACTACTGATTTATATTTAGACACAGAGACTGCAACTCTCTGGATGCAACCATCCATCCAATTCCTTATCCATCTAATAGTCCATTCATCAAATCCATACCACTTCAATACAGAGGCAAGGATGGTTTGGGCGACCTTACTAAAGGCTTTACAGAAATTCAGGTAGATCACATCAGTTACTCTTGCCTTGTCCACTGATGCAGTCACTCCATCATATAAGGCCACTAGGTCAGTCATGATTTACTCTTGATAAAGCGTGTTGGCTGTCTCTAATCACCCCCTCATCTTCCATATGCTTCAACACAACTTCCAAGTGGGTCTGCCCCATGATCTTCCTGGGCACAGAGGTGAGGCTGACTTCTCAGCGGTTCCCCGGGTCTGGATGTGCTATTCCCTTTTCTCCAGCTGCTCTGGACTTTGCCTGACTATCACAACTTTTCAAATATAACAGAGAAAGGCTTAGCAACCACACTCAGGACCCCAGGATGTTTCTTAGACTACAAGTTTCTTAGGCTGTAAGTAACATCATATACCAAATCATCCTAACATTTCAAATCTATATGTACCTACTAGACACCCTGTTTTCTTGCTGCAGTGGGCAGGCAGGTTTTAATGGGATGTTGATAAGAAAATACCAACAAAACCAAAAAACCCAACAGTACTGCACAAGTTACTTTACAGTCTCAGTATTTATTTTCATAACCATTTTGATGTAGGAGAAAAAAAGGTAGGCTCAGAGGTTGGAAAGGTGCCAGGGGCATAAGGTATTATGGTTCTACAACTGCACGACAGCCTGTAATTAAACCTTTGTGCCCTGAGACTACATTCTTCCTCCGCATGTAGGTGGATGAATAACCGACATCACACTAGCAAGCCGTATCTCACACTCCCCTCTAGTGCCCACGGCGCACCAGCGCCTGCTCGCATTCCCCATCCCGAGGGTCTGAACAGCTCTGCTGCTAATACAGTTGCAACCAATATGATCCCAGCAATTAAAGCTGGGGCTGTCGGTTTTATTTTGAAGCGCGTTTAACACGGAGTAAAATGTCCTCATTTTAGATATGACAGAATTTTAGCTGGGTTAGTATATTACCGTTGCCCCTCGTGCATATACACTGTATGACCTCAGTTACCACCAAATCACATGTGATCAGTGTAATTTACTTACATGAGCAAAGGATACCAGGTTTTTCTAAGTGTCTTTGAATTCTACATGTACTTTTACTAGGTCCTTTCCTACAGTGACCATGCAGCCTGCATGAAACTTGAGTTAGGATCTTAAAGTGTTCCTCCGTATACATGGTTACTGTTTGTTCATCCATTACCTTAACTCAGTGCCTGAGAAAAAACTCCACAGCTGCTGAAACAACAGCTTACTGAGACACAATGCCTGGAAGATGTTTTCTGAGGCGCCATTTATCATTGTCATCACAGTGCACAACAACTTAATGCAGTAGATTGTTCTTCCTATTGTGGATCAGTTATTCTCAACCTCAAAAACACAAAGCCAACTCATAATTGCATTAAATTACTAGGAGTTACAATAATCTTAATTCTAAAAATAAAATCTATTCATGTTAATAAGAAAAAATAATCAGCATAAAAACTATACCTGCCAGCTTTATAACTGCAGTCATTACAGCTAATTACATGCCTGTGCCAAGGGAATACTTTGCTTTCTACAAGCATTTGGGAGTCTTCAAAACACTGGCAGGTAAGGAGAAGCAGCATGGAACAGACTAATTTTGTAAGCCCTACAATCTGAGAAACACCATTCCAGTGTTAGAAACTATAGAAAGAGGGATGCCACCCTTTTTTTTCTTGGTAATCACAGTCCATTCTTTGCTTTATACCTATCACCTGGCACTTTATAATTCAGGAGTTCTGTGGGCTGATACAGATTTCAGTTTATTGCTAGCAGCCCAAAATGAATAAGGGATACTGAGCTACTGGAACTGTAGCAGCTGTGAAGAAGGCAAAAGGAAAAAGGTTCAGCATGACTGGAAACTGTCATATAGCTCAGCTTGCAAATAAAGTAACACGTGCTTCTGTCCTCTTGGTTTTAAGAAGCTTTATGAACACATCTGAACCTGAGAACATAAGGTGTCAGAAATACTGAGATACCATAATACACAATTACAGCTGCACAGAGGGGAGTTTTGAGAAGGGGAGGATGGAATAACTTAAGATCACTCAAAGTCTGGCAGTAAACCTGCTTCCCAGAGGGACAGGCTGTCTCCCTGCTGAGAGGCATCATTTACAGCTGATAAACTCTAAGAGAAAGATGATAGCTCAAAAACCATCTGAGAAATGGCTGGAAGACTCCAATCTTCAATTGGTGAAGAGGCCAGGTGAATTTAACTAGTTAACATACTGCTCCTGCAATGGAGTAGAATGGGGGTACACTTAAGTCTTATCATTACCAACTTTTTCAAATGCTACATTTTAGGTAGTGGTAACCAGTATCAGGAGCTAACATAAAGGGAGTGAGTTGTGTAGGAAAAAGGAAAGAAAAAACAAACAACAAACAATCAAAACCAACAAACCAAACCAAGAACAATAATAACAGAATCACAGAATGGTTAGGGTTGGAAGGGTTCATCTGGTTCCAACCCTCCCTGCCATGGGCAGAGACACTTTCCACTAGACCAGGTTCCTCAAAGCCCCATCCAACCTGGCCTTGAACACTGCCAGGGATGGGGCAGGCACAACTTCTCTAGGCAACTTGCTCCAGTGCCTCATCACCCTCACAGTAAAGAACTTCTTCCTAATGCCTAATCTGACTCTACCCTCTTTCAGTTTAAAGCCATTCCCCATGTCCTGTCACTACATGCCCTTGTAAAAAGTTCCCCTCCAAGATTTCTTGTAGACCCCCTATAGGTATTGGAAGGCTGTTATAAGGTTTCCCCACAGCTTTCTCTTCTCCAGGCTGAACAAGCCCAACTATCTCAGTCTGTCTCCACAGGAGAGCTACCCTCAGATCATCTTCGTGGCCCACCTCTGGACTCACTTGAGAAGTCCACATCCTTCTTGGGTTGGTGGCCCCAGAGCTGGAAGCAGTAATAATGACATAAAGCTTTCATTAGGTCCAAGTTAAAGTCAATGTGTCTTGTCCCACCACCTATTTAAAAAAACTCCTTCCTTTTATGTTATGAAGCAGTGAAGGCAAATACTCTGCCTGCATACAACCAATGTGGCTAGCAGATTTTCATGGAAACCTTCTTATATTCTTGTTGAGATAATCCTGCTTTTTTCAGCACTTTAAAAATTATTGTAAATGTGCATTTCATGGTTAAATAGTTGATTTTAAACTGTCCTGTAACTGACAAATCTTATATGTTAGCCTAATTACTGACCTGATTCTGTAGATACAAGAGTTTAATGTCAGATGAAACTGTAAAATGCAGACTGATTTTAAAAAGAAATTAAAGGCTAATTGCAGTATAAATTACTTCTTCATGAGCAGTTGCATATTGAATGGCAGTTTTTGCTATCACAGCCCTCCCCTTTGCTAATTGACGTCAGTCCTGGTTCTACTAGCACAGCTATTGGAGCAGCATTTTTCCAGCACGATCAGTTCCCTTATCTAGCATGAGTATTCACAGCACTGCTAATGCCAACATTTCTGTGTTGGACTGGCTTTTTTTTGTTGCTGTCGTCTGGGTTTTTTTAACAGCTCGTTGTACTTTACTAGAGCATTAAAGGACTGGTTAAAGACAACTCTATAGGATACAAATGTGAATGCTGACTTGGAAATCTAGAAAGTATTAATGGGCAAAGAATCAACTGCGAAACAAAAGACAAAGAGACAAACTACCTAAGGTGGTTTAATACAAAATCAGTCTTGAGGTGTTAAACAGAGCTAACCTGCATTAATTTCCCAGAACCACAGCATCATTAGGGTCGGAAGGGACCTCTGGAGATCATCTGGTCCAACCCCTGCCAAGGCAGGGCCACTTAGAGCAGGTCACACAGTAACAAGTCCAGGCGGGTTTTCAATGTCTCCAGAGAGGGAGACTTCACAGCCCCCCAGGGCAGCCTGTTCCAGTGCTCAACGTATAGAAGCTCTTCCTCATGGTGAGGTGAAACCTCGCGTAAGTCACAAAACCGAGGTAACACGGGCCAGATCCCCACTAGCTTTTAAGGTTTTACCTCTTCATGTCTGCCTCCAGCTAAGCCGCAGTAAGAGGCCTCCAGCACAGCGGCTGCCGCCATACCCCGCGGAGGTCATGCCGCGGCCCTACGCCTTTAAGAGGGAGCCGAGCACCTACCCCGCGATGTGCGGCCCCGCCCCGCGCGCCCCGCCTGGCGAATGGGCGTCTCGAAGGACGCGGCATTGGCGGTGCGGATGAACTCGGGGCTCTGCCGGCCGCGCCTGGAGCGCGGGGTGTTTAACGGGCCGCCGTAACGCTCTAAACGGCATTGCCGTTGTTGCGGCGCCCCACTGCGCCCATGGCCTCCGCGCTGGTAAGGACTCTGTCCCGGGCACGGGCGGTCCTCGGGTGTCGCAAGGCGCCTCGCCACGGCGGTGGGAGCGCTGAGGGCGCGGGGCCAGCTCGCCGCCCCGCTTTTTGCTGCGTGCGGGACGCTAACGGCTCCCGAGGGGGTGGTGCAGGGGTGCCCCTCCCGGAGGCTGACGGTACGCACCCTCTCCCCAGGGGGACCCCGTCTTGATCCGGCCCCTCCGAGGCCACGGAGCGGCGGTGACGGGCGTCGCCTTCCACGCGGACGCCGCGGGACTGGGTGAGTGCGGGAGGGCGGGAGCTGTTTGTTTTTCAGAGCGGAGCGGCTCCCTTTCTCCTTCCTCCTTCTCCCCCTCCTTCCAGCCCCGAGCCGCCGGGTAGTTCCGGGCGCAGGTCCGGGCGGGGAGGCGGGGCGGGCTCCCGCGCCGGCCGGGCGGGCCGAGGAGTCTCTGCCCCTTCCTTAAGCGACAACTTTTAGAGCAAACCACAAGGCGGGAGGAGGGGTTTGTCCCGCGGCGAGAGAGGAGGAGGAGGAGGAAGTAAGTGAGGGGAGGGCCGAGGCCGGAGGGGCGGGGGGGCTTTTTCGTGCCGCCCCCGCCGCCGCTGCTGTCCCGCTCCCGCCGCGGTCCCCTGGGAGAGCTGTGGGCCCGGCACCGGAGGAACGGGCTGCGAAGGAGGGAGGAGCGCGGAGCTGCGGGAGCCTGCAGCCCGCTCCGTCCTGGGGGCGCGGCGGGGAGCCGGCTCTAGTTCACGGAGCTCCTCTCTGCTAGGAGCTGCTGTTAATCGTCTACCATGAGGATCCGTCTGGCGAGAAGATGGACGTGGGTCCGCAAAAGCTGCGTATTTCTCGGCTTCTTGATGATCGCTTACTTTGTGGTCGAGCTATCGGTTTCTTCCTTCGGTGCTTCTCTCGCCGGGGAGAGCATCACCAAAGGGAAATGGGAGAGGCGCTTTTCTGACAGAGCAGAAGAAGCTGTGGATTTGGCTCGCCCAGTTTATGACAAATCTGCGCCTGATCCTTATGCCCCAGGAGAATGGGGCAAGCCCTCTCGCCTGCAGCTGAGTCCTGAGGAAAAGAAACAGGAAGAAGATCTGATTGAGAAGTATGCAATTAATATTTATTTGAGTGATAAAATCTCTCTCCACCGGCACATTGAAGATAATCGACTGAATGGGTGTAAAACCAAGTCTTACGACTACAGAAAACTGCCCACAACATCTGTTATAATCGCTTTTTACAATGAAGCCTGGTCAACGTTGCTGCGGACAATACATAGTGTTCTTGAAACATCACCTTCAGTGCTTCTAAAAGAGATTATACTGGTGGATGACTTGAGTGACAAAGTGTATTTGAAGACTGAGCTTGAAAAATACATAAGCACTCTGAAAAGAGTCCGTTTGATAAGAACCAACAAACGAGAAGGATTGGTTCGTGCACGCTTAATTGGCGCTACCTTTGCGACCGGTGATGTCCTCACATTTCTAGACTGTCACTGTGAATGTGTGTCTGGCTGGCTGGAACCGCTGCTCGAGAGGATTGCTGAGAATGAGACTGTTATTGTTTGTCCTGTCATTGACACCATTGACTGGAAAACATTTGAATACTATATGCAGACGGCAGAGCCCATGATTGGAGGGTTTGACTGGCGGCTGACATTCCAGTGGCACTCGGTGCCTAAACATGAGCGTCTCAGGCGCAAATCTGAAACTGACCCAATCAGATCCCCAACTATGGCTGGTGGCTTGTTTGCTGTCAGCAAGAAGTATTTTGAGTATCTGGGTACCTACGATACAGGAATGGATGTCTGGGGAGGGGAGAACTTAGAACTGTCATTTAGGGTTTGGCAGTGTGGAGGCATGTTGGAAATTCATCCGTGCTCCCATGTAGGTCATGTGTTTCCAAAGCGTGCACCCTATGCTAGACCAAATTTCCTTCAGAACACAGCACGCGCTGCTGAGGTGTGGATGGATGAGTACAAAGAGCACTTCTACAACAGAAACCCTTCAGCAAGAAAAGAAAACTATGGGGATATTTCTGAAAGAAAGATATTAAGAGAGCGTTTGAAATGCAAGAGTTTTAACTGGTATTTAAAGAACGTATTTGCTGAGTTGCACGTACCAGAAGATCGTCCTGGTTGGCATGGTGCTATCCGCAGCACGGGAATAGCTTCAGAATGCCTTGACTATGTCTTACCAGAACATAATCCTACTGGGGCTCACCTTTCTCTCTTTGGATGTCATGGTCAGGGAGGCAATCAATTTTTTGAATACACATCAAATAAGGAGATTAGATTTAATTCTGTAACTGAGCTATGTGCTGAAGTCCCTGAGCATGAAGATTTCATAGGCATGAGAAGCTGCCCAAAAGATGGATCTCCTGTCCCAGAAATTATTATATGGCATTTCAAAGAAGATGGGACTATTTATCATCCTCATTCAGGAAAGTGCCTTACTGCTTATCGTACGACTGAGGGGCGTGCTGATGTGCAAATGAGAACTTGTAATGCTGCAGATAAAAATCAGATTTGGAAATTTGAGAAATAATCACTGCTGGGAGTACAAATTGAATGGACTGAAATCTCCAGAGGTTTTATGTGTGTGAGCAGATAGCAATTTTGGTTGTATTCCAAGGTATACAGTTACGACTTCATAACTGAACGTCACATCTGAATGTCTTCAGATGTGTTTGTAGTGGTGTAGAAACTATATTTTCTGTGGTGAACTGTATGGAAAGCAGAAGTAAATACTGGGGTTTATTTTCTAAATCACTGAATACAGATCTGATGCCTTTTGTTTTTATGAAATTTTGATCTATTATTTTCTTACTTTGGTCTGTCTTGATTATGGTAAAACAAAGGCTTTTGAGTGGACTGAGGGGGTATTTTAATTCTTAAAAAAAATTATGCACATTACCTTGTAGGTTTAATGTTACATGAAAGTAAAGCATCTTTACCTACCAAAAGTAAAAGTTCAGGTTTTTTTGTGGTGGAATTAACTGTCCTGTGTTGCAGATACATGGTAACATGTGTCTAACACCCTAAGTAATGCTACAGTAGCATGTGTTTGAGTCAGCATTGATGTGGAAAGTTGACTCGAGCCTTTTTTGTATCCTGCAGTTTTCTGGGAATTTACATGCTCCTAAGGGTTTCAAGAGTGCCTGCTAGCTATACTGCAATGAAGAAAAGGAAAGCTTTTTTAGTAGATGGGCTTTGGCACTGCTTTGCAGTCATGTGCCTATTCTGGAAAACAGAAAAGTGTGGTAGCAGTGGAACCAAGGACATGCTGGTGGTACTACAAATGGGAAGAAATAGAGATGAGTGCAAATAAGAATTCTGTCTAAAGTTAACAAAAGAAAACAAGCACAGAATTGCATTAGCTTCTGTGGTTGCTTGGCTATATATTTAACATTTATGTTGCCTTTGTGTAAGCTTTTCCATGTTAAGCCTGGCATCCTAGGGACACATAGCTTATGTGACTAAGATTTGGACTGGGCTTTGAGCAACCTGGTTTAGTGGAAGGTGTCCCTGCCTGTGGCAGGGGGGTTGGAAGTAGGTGTTCTTTAAGGTTCTTCTGAATCTTTAACTGTTTTATGATTCTGTGATTGTACCATGTATACCCTTTTTGTCTGTCAGTGGGGTAGAGGAAGGAGACAGAGGAAAACTTGGGTGTTTTTGTTTTGCGTTACATATTTTGGCATCAGCCTTAGGCGGAATTTTGAAATAACGCAGCATATGCCACCTCTTTCTAGTTGCAATAGTACTATGGAAGACCTTGAGTGAGGCTGGGAAGCTGAAGATCCTGAAATGAGGGGAGTTGAAAAGACAAAGGGCAGCTTGGAGCAAACCAAGCTTTGTCAGTTCGGTGGTTCAAAAAACAACTTATTTAGAATGTTTTCTGTACACTGTTACGCTGACTTATGAGGAATACTGGTTCTTGAACTGTGTCACTAATCTGTTTTGAGTGTGATTATAGTCGGTAGATGGAATCGATATGTTGTGTACTTGGAGAAAAAAAAAATCTTGTGTGCTAGTATCTGTGTGTTTTAGCTTTATGTAATTCAAGTCGAACACCTTTGTATTTTGGGCATTCCAGCTTTTTTGATTACTTTTCACTGAAGTGATTAATGTTCTTCAGTAGCCACAGTGTAATAGTTCTTGACATAGGACTGGTAGGTAGGAACTTGAGCTAGTACACATAAGAATCTGAATACTCAAGGAAGGTAGTAGGTGTGCATTTGCCACAGGTCTTAGTAGGAAGAAGGGTTAAAAGGGAGAAGTGAGATGTGGAATAAATGAAGATTTTCCAAAAAGAGTAAAGCGGCAGTAAATTCAGATGGTTTTAAAGAGTTGAGAGGTTTGGGTGGAAGCAGGTTAAGGTAGAAGGAGAACAAGAAGAAAATTTAGAGGCGGGTATGTAGCATTGAATCTTGGTTAAAAAATGCTCTCCACTGTATGGCATGAGCTTTTTAAGTTGATAACTGATTTTTAGGAGGTTACTTGCCGTTTGATTATTTTTTTAATTTTTTTTAAAGGGAATCTCTTTGCTGTATAAGGGAGACATTCCTGAAAAATTCCATTCTGCTCTGTAGCAAGGAATTCTTTTGTGGACCTACAAGTTATGAGTCATTTATCAAATTTTAAAAGGCAGCCATCATTATGTACTGGGGGCAATGAATTACATAAACTATGTGCTTTTGTGGAAATCTTGCTGTAGACTGTTACACTCAGTAGACATGACAGGAAAAAGGCCTGGGTTCTCCTACATGGTAGAGCATAAGTTGTATGTGCAGTCCATGTTTCCTCAGATGAAAGTAATTAAATGATGTGAATATAAACTATGCAATGTTTATACAATTAACTTTTTTAGCACTTGGCAAAAATTACATTTCATATGAAGAGCTACCTTCATGTAACAACTGACATTCAAAGTGTTCCTTATCTATTTAAGCAATAATTCTAAGTAAATCTGCCTCTTAACCTTAACATTTCAAGTTCCATTATTTCTGAACTGAGCTGCAGCAATTCTACAGAAATGCTCCAATCTGGTTGTTTTACATGTGTACAGATTTCTGGAAAATCTGAAACTGTGAAAGATTTTCTATTCTGTTAGACTTTGAAAATTTTGGAAACACTTGTATATATTTTAAACTACTGATTTTAAGTGACTTAAAAGAAATTGAATGTAAACTTAACACTGAATAAATGTGGGAGGGTTTTGGAGTTTCTTTTGAAAAAATAAATAAAATTCAGAATTATAATTAAATGTTGGCTATCATGCTGACTCTTTTCAATTCTCTTCCACCTGTGTAACTACATTCAGCATAAAATAGAAATGGCTATGAACTTGAAGTTATAGGAGTTATTAAAAGTTCCTTGTAATTCATCCACTGTGCTTACTATTCCAGATTGGCTCCTTTGACAGAGGTTCAATTAGTAATTGTTTTCCTCTAAGTAAAAATCTTGTAAATCACTGTTAAATGTGTTTGTACTGGGACGTTACACCTTATCACATAGAGATTTGCAGAGTTCCTGTTAAATGTGTGTTTTGGATTGGTCGTGGTGGTAGTTTAATATTCACACACATACATCATGTACACAGTCCTGTACTGCATCTGACCTGTAATTCTTGCACTGGGTTAATTATATTGGGGTGTCTCAGTATTTTGGTATGGAAAAAGGGTGACCAAGAGGTACATTTAGCTGTTAAAGCCTGACTGAGTATGTCTCTTCTGATCTGTGCGCAACATTCATACAGTCAGTACTGTGGCATTGGGAGTGTAATGGTAATTCCGTATTGTGGCAACTTGTGTCTTCATATGTACATGTGTACATCTGAAAATGCATGCCATCAATATTCGCAACTTATAAGTTTAACTTTGTTTCACTGCTAATACCATATTTATTCTTTTTTCATGGCATATACGAAGCCCAGATATCTGTTTAGAGAACTGCAGCAAAGCCATGTGCAAACTTGGCCTTTGCATAAGGCTAAGGCTATTCTTTGGTTTCAATTCTGTTATGACTCATCACCAGAAAAGCAAATTAGCGACCATACTTGGGTGTGTACAGAAAGTCCTGACTTTAAGAAGGGGGCGGGGGGTGTGGAGAAAGGCACTGAGTTTATAAACTAGATTACATTTTAAATTGGAGTCAGCTCAGTGTGAATTTTCAGCTTGCTTTCTAGTTATGTTTTGCAGTTAATCAAATATTTTCATTAGTAGAGGTGAAAGACAAATTAGTCTTTGCTGTAAACTTGATCCTGGTTATGTCGTGGTTTCTCTGAGGAGCAAGTGCAACAGACCTGTTTGTGGTATGGCCCATCCTAAAGAAATTCTTCTGAACTTCTGTTTCTTTTGTTTCAATTCCAATACTTTAAATTAGCCCTGAAGATCTGTTGTGGACCATTTACTGGTGGTCTGGTAATTGAAAGTTGGACTGTAGGTTGGTGGCATACTTAGCAGGCACTGGCAGCTCATCAGCTGGATCTGATCTGCATTGCTGTAAGACCTCATGTGTAATCGCCCTGGATGGTCCTTGTTCTACTCCTTTTCAACGTTTAAATGCATGGACAATGTGAACTCAAGGGGAGAAAAATGCATAAAGGATTGAGGAGCAATCCTTAAGATACTGTGCTTGAGAAAATTGGGGAAGCAAGCATTGCTGTAAGTAGGCAAAAGCTCTTAAAATGGAATAAAAAGAGAAATAGAGAAGTATATTTAATAATAGCAATAACGTATTTTTCATGAATGCAACTGTTTTTAAGATCAGTATTGATAATGGAAATGACTGCTGGCAGTATTTATTGTCCCATATGATCTAGTGCCTATGGTTAGCATATCCTAGGCTGCATCAAAAGGAGCGTGACCAGCAGGTTGAAGGAGGTGATCCTGCCCCTTTATTCTGCTCTCGTGAGAGTACTGTGTACAATTCTGGTGTCCTTAACATAAAAAGGGCATGGAACTGTTGGAACAAGTCCAGAAGAGGGCCATGAGAATGATCAGGGGACTGGAGCACCTCCCATATGAAGATCGGCTGAGAAAGTTGGGGCTGTTCAGCCTGGAGAAGAGAAGGCTGCGTGGAAAACTCATAGCAGCCTTCCAGTATCTGAAGGGGTCCTATAGGGATGCTGCGAAGGGACTCTTCATTAGGGACTGTTGTGACAGGACAAGGGGTAATGGGTTAAAACTTAAACAGGGAAGTGTAGATTGGATATAAGGAAGAAATTCTTTCCTGTGAGGGTAGTGAGGCACTGGAATAGATTGCCCAGGGAGGTTGTGAATGCTCCATCCCTGTCAGTGTTCAAGGCCAGGTTGGACGAGGCCTTGGGTTGATATGGTTTAGAGCGAGGTGTCCCTGCCCATGGCAGGGGGGTTGGAACTTGATGATCTTAAGGTCCTTTCCAACCCTAACTATTCTATGATTCTAAGATAAAATATTTGCTGTTACAGTAAAATACTTAGGCATTAGCCATATGCATCAAAATGGATTTCAGCCTACTTCAAGGGGGAATAACTTGGCTTGGCTGAGGTTTGTTAAGGGTAAAGGGTCCTTGTTTCCCTGGCAGGATAGGGCAAAAGTTGAATATAGATTCAGGGTTTTGTTTTAGACTTTGTCTGGATTAACAACATGGGAGAGGGGTACAGATACAGTCACATCAGCCTATGTGCCTCAGGAAAATAGTTCCGCAACAGGTCTGTCAGTTATTCCCCTTTTCCTGTGCACCCTTCTGTCTTCTGTCACCCCTGGACTGGTGTCAGTTGGGCTGGACCTGCAGTATCGGAGGTATTAGTCTCACATTAGTGTACTCACAGTACTGAGCAGGTGATTTTAAGAGAGAAACCTGCCTAAGGATGGAGAGGGAATGCTGCATGAGCCTAGGCAACAGAAAGTCCACAGGGAGAACAAGGAAGATGTTTTCCTCTAGTTTTTGAACTGAAAGCAAAGAGGGTTAGTATTACATTGCCTTCATGCAGTTCGTAAGGTACCACAGGTACTTGGAAGTTCATGCATTATTTGTTTTGGAAACCATTAATCTTGTGTGTTCCACATTTCCAACCTGATGCCTTCAAATTCTATTTAGCTTACATTTCACTCCTTCCTTTCTGTTTTATGCAACTCTAGGTCACCTTTTTGTGAATCAAAGGGGAGAAAGAAATCATTCAAGTACAATTAGAAGGAGCCTGCTGTAAAATAGAGTTCTGAAAAGTTGGAGTGGAGAAATATCCTATACTTCTGTGTCAAATTTAGGCTTACTGATGTGGGACCAGACTCTCCCTGTGCCCATATATTTTACCAGAAGCTAGTCTTTGGAGAGTAAAAATAGTATCTGTGTGCCAAATCCCTAAAGAGTTTAATACCTGATATTTTTTTGAGGTTTGCCTTGACACATATGCTAATAAAGAAACTTAATTCCTGTGTGCTGTGTTGGTGCCTGAAAGAGGGTGGGAAGAGAAAAAGCCATCATTTAATGTCCTCTTCAACTTCCAGGAGGTTACTGTTCCTCTGCATCCATTTCTGTACTAGAGGTAGGGATTTTATAACAGCGGTGGGAGTGAGAATCCCTTGTTTTTACTTGTCCTGCATGCTAGCATTTAGCACAGATGAAGATAATAGGGGTGTAGAAATATCACACTTGTCAGTTTAATTGAACTGCTCATTGTTACTGCTGCTTATAGCTTCCTGAAAATGATCAAGCTCTGGTAAAAGCTGTGCCTGCCTTCTGAAATGCAGATGGTTAGGTCCACTTGTACAGTGACTGAAAAATTTCTATCATTAGACTGACAACTTTATATTGTATTTTGAACTAGACAAACGTTAATATAAAAAAATTGGTACTAAAATAGGATTATAGAATTTGGATATTCACTTCTGTATAGAAATCTGAAGTGTCAGAAATGATATCTTGAATTTAAGTTGGCTTGTCTTTTCAAAGTTAAACATTTGATGCTTGAAACAAATTCCATTTTGGAGATCAAACTGAAATCACTGAAGAATTTGTCTGTTCATAGTATTTGGTAATGCTAAATCTGAATTCATACTTAATTATATGTGTGTGATGTTCTGCTTTGTATTTTTTTGTTCTATAACTTTAAAGTACTTGTAAGCCAGTTTGCCTAATACATGAGAGAGCTAATTGTTGAGGATTGTCCTTTACTCCTCCCTGTTTTCTGATATACCTCCAAAAGCCTGGTGTTGTCATTGCTGGCTGCCTGGCTGCTACTTTGGCCAAGTATCTTTTACAACACAATAAACTGCTTCCTCCCCTTAATACCCAGTTAGTTCACTGGGTATTCAAAATCCTTAGGCATTAGCCCTGATTTTTCCATTAAGAGCAAGTAGACTTATAGTATCTTTAATTTTTTGCCAGCTACCTCCTCTTTGGATAGGTTTCTTATGGTGTGGAGGCTGAAGGCACAATGCAGAGCTTACAGATTTGTAGGCCATGCAGAAGCAGTGACCAGCGTACAGTACTCGCTGGATGGGCAGCTACTTGCTTCAGCTTCTCGGGATCATACTGTCAGACTATGGATTCCTTGCATGTGAGTATAACTAGGCAATGCTGGCTATGTGTTTCATTAATGTGCAATATGAATAATTGACTCTTTACCCAAGAAAAGTTTCTGTCTTCTTCCCGCATCCTTGGGCTTTGACAGAAACAGACATAAGGGAGCATAAACAAGTATGGAGGCTAATGTTGCTAGTGAATTGCACCATTCTCCAAAATTGGTCATACAATTACTTTGATGTCTGTTATTCTAATAAATAATATTCAAATAAGACGAAAATATTGGCAGAACTGTATACATTGGTTTTTCATTTGCATAAGATGCCAAATATATGAACTCTGAGTTTTACGGGGTTTCAGTCAGTTCAATATAATTGTGGTTTGTGTCTTGGGCTTTCTTTTTTTTTTATCCCCACTAGTCATGGAGAATCGTCAGTACTGAAAGGTCATACAGCGTCTGTTCGTAGTGTGAGCTTCTCTCAGGATGGCCACTTTCTAGTTTCAGCATCCAATGATAAATCAATAAAAATATGGAGTGTTCGCCATCCACGCCTTTTGTTTTCCCTATTCCAACACACTCACTGGGTTTGCTGTGCCAAGTAAGTGTTGTTTTTCTTATCTTTGTAAAGAAGCAGAACTACTAGCAAAGGGGTTTTATTTCCCAGGACAGAACTAAGAGAAGAAAAATCTGTGAATGATAAATGATGGTTTATCACTAATAATGACATTTAAATAAATCAATTGTATGCACACATGTGTTAGATATATATATATATGTATCTATCTCCTGGTTGAAGTCTGAAAGCTTGCTCTATGTATTAATATGTCTACATATTAAGTCTGTTGCTGGGTGTTAATTCTTTCATTTTAAAGGACAAATAAGGTCTTCTGTACTTATTTTAAGTCTGTATCCTGTCTTTCTGTAGTCTTGTATGCGTCTGTGCTGTATTAACTCATTTCACAGAGTCACTTATTTTTAGATGTATTATGCACAGTAGGGGTTTTCTCAACTATTCTTGGGACATAGCAGTATAAAGGAATGGTCATGAGTCAAAATGAGTTAAGCTTACGTAACTGGAAAAGGTAAAATAAATGGCCTTTGTACTGCAAGTTAAGATTTGCACTCTATTTAAAGGCAGGGCAGCTCTTCAAAGACAAGAAAAGATTGTTCTTTGAATTAAATTCTCCCCCCCCCCCCCAGTGGAAAATCTGTCGCTAGGAGAGGCCTGATTTAAACATCTTGAGAAAGAAATGTAACGCTAGTGAAGTGCAGAGCCCTACAAAGTTCTGAATGAAGTATCTGACTGTTTAAAATTAAAAGCACTAGGAAATTGGATGTAGAAGTTCTTGAACTGTGTTCTAATGTCCTTGTGCAGTTGCTCTCTATAAGAAATAATAATGGTTGGTGAGGTTAGCACAAATCGATTTTCTTGTTTAAAGATGCGGTCTGCTAGTCTAGGAATAATCATGAATGTTTTGCTGATAGTTTGTAGGTCCAGAGAGAACTCACAGGGGAATGTATATGTAGGTTAAAATTGGAACACAAGGTTTTTACTGTGCCCTCTTTTTGCTTATGGTTTTCTGTAACAATCTCTTTGCATCTGAAGTGAGAACCTTAGGCTGCTGTTACCCACCCTTCTCTACAGCCCACCCCACTCTCTCTGCTTATGGCTCTGTTTTTAACTAGTTGATTGTGAAATGAAGGGGGGAGGAGTAGGGGAGAGAAGCTTTTGTTTTCAGTTTTGTTACTCCATGAAAAATATGAGAAAATCAAATGTCCTTTAAATGGTACATATTTTAATTCCAGATGGGCATTCTTGATTCTGGTGTTTTGGAACTTATGTCTCTAATTCTAATCTAGGTAGTATCAGTTGTGTAGTAATGTACACACTTGTATGCTCCAGATTTTCACCTGATGGAAGACTAATAGCATCTTGCAGTGAGGATAAATCTGTTAAGATCTGGGATACAAGAAATAAAATTTGTATTGAGAGCCTCTTGGATTATGAAGGGTAAGTGTTACTAGCAAAAAGGAGAAATGAAAGGGTGTCATTTTCATGAGATTTCATGTTTTCTGGTGTCAACATCTATAAATGTTATGTCTGAAAATAGATCGAACTTCTGCCACCCATGTAAACTAAAATAATTCATGTCACATTTTCTAACCAGCTGTTTTCCAATAGTCAATAAATAAGCCAGAGAGAAGTCTGATTGTTCTTGGATTTTTGAAGGTTTTCATGGTTTTGATTTGTTTTTGTAATGCTTTTTGATACTGGGTGCTTCAAGAAGAAGAGAATTTTAAGAATTCTTCACTTGTTGATGTTGTTAGGTTAGCTTCAGTCACCTGCCTTATTTAAGTTTAGAAAACAATTGCTTTTACTTATCTGTAGTTTTCTTAAGCATCTTGGAACCAGAGTTTTAATTAACAAAGGCAATGGAATATAAGTCTTTTATATTTACTTCTCTGTTTTCATGGCTGCCTTCTCATGAGCAAAGAGCTGCAGAAAACTATCTTTTTTTCTAGTCTAAAAGATTGCTATAGCTAGATATTCTGTTCTTAGGTAAAATTATTTTACTTTTTGCTTACAAGCTCTTTGCCGCACTTCCTTCTAGGAGCTTTGTACTCCAACATGACCTGTGAAAATTTGAGTCAGAACGATTATACTATCTTTTTAACAAAATCCAGATTATACAGTCTGATTTATCCTGCACATCTTGTTTCCTCATGCTAATTTCAGTTGCTTAAAACACCTTATTTGATTCCACATGAATCTGTGGCAACTCAGTGTTAATACTGTGGGCTGTGTGTGTATATATATATATAAAAAATATTACATATGTATGTGTGTGTGCATATGGATATACACTGCCCTTCCCCCCAGTATTTCTATGGAAACATGCAATTAATCTGTTTTTGTTAATTGTATTTAGATTTGCGAATTTTGTGGATTTCAACCCAAGTGGTACGTGTATAGCTTCTGCTGGTTCCAATCATGCAGTGAGACTGTGGGATATACGAATGAACAAGCTACTGCAGCATTACAAAGGTAAAAACAGTGGAGCTCTGTGCAATTAAATGTGATTAATTTAGATTATATGATCTCATTCCTTAATGGGGAAAATAGAGAAACAAGTCATATTGTAAATAATCTTTTTGTAGTCTGGCAACCCTAAAAATCCAATTTGAACTGTGATTATTCCTTAGTAGTGATTCTCTTAATTCTTAGAACAGAATTAATCAATTACTTTGGAGAGTGCTATGCCCCAGCACTTTGGTTGTTTTTCTCTTAAATTAACTAGTTTCTTCTTTGGGAAGTAGAAAAGAGCAAAGAAATAAAGTCTACATTTCCTGTTAGTAGGTATCTACAGTCTTTGAATATTGTTTTCTGTAAATTAGTTCACAGAGCAGGAGTTAACTGTGTATCATTCCATCCTTCTGGTAACTATCTCATCACTGCTTCTGATGATGGTACGCTTAAGATTTTGGACGTGTTGGAAGGAAGGCTTATTTACACTCTTCATGGACACAAGGTATACTCAATGATCCTATTTAAATAGAGACCTTAATAGATTATTTGGTATGTTTGCAAAGGGAAGGCAACGCTTATGCCATGGTGTCTTGTATCTTGCACTTTGCAGATAGCTTCAGTAGACAGCATAGAGTTGTATTAATACACCTTAATCACAAGTGCATAAGGAAATTCGTCGATTTTACCTATGACTGTGCAGTTAATCTGTCAATATTTTACGCATGCTTAATGTTAAGTAATATATTGCATTTTGAATTAATTCTTGATTGTCAAAATCAATTATTTGTCACAGTAGTCATTGTTTATTGAAAAACAGCGCTAAGAACAAGGAGACTTATGGAAAAGAGGTTTTATGAAGAGTAGCAGATGTTTTCTCCCTTTCTTCTTAATGCAAAACCCTACCTTTGATAATGGATCCCTGAAACACGTTGAGTAATACATATTTGATAACTCATTGCAGAGTTAAAGCATAAAATCTAAGGAAAATGTCACTGTTTTCTTAGTACTGATTGGAGTAATTGTAATACCACATCTTTCAAAGGTAGGCAATAGCAACTCTTCGGTCAAGTTGTTTTGCAAAAATTTCATTCCAGTTAGATTGTTCCTTTATTAAAATTGAAAAATTTATTTATATTAGATAATGGCATAAGTCTTTTTCTCATTACATCAAAATACCGTGATTACAGGAATGGCATACCTTTACTGTATACGTATTTTTTTTCTTTCAGGGACCTGTACTTTCTGTGGCTTTTTCAAAAAAAGGTGAAAAGTTTGCCTCAGGTGGAGCAGATGCTCAGGTCTGTGGTATTGTCTCTTTAATTGTTGTAATGTTCGTTACGGTGGGTGGGAGTTAAATGTAGCATGTCACAGTACCATGCTAATTACAGCATGCTGGCCTGTATTCTGTCTGGTAGTGTGTTATATAGACTTCCAACTGGATGTTATGATGAGATGACCATAATACTGAATACTTCTGTTCTATATATTAAAATAAAGGAGTGATTTTTAAACAGAAGTATTTTAAGTGTCACAATTCAGTGTCAACAAAGTATTGCAACTAGTATTAAAGCCTACTCTCTCCATTAGGTTTTTACTTCTTTTAAAGTCGCTACTCTGTGAGTATTAAGTTGTACTACTGGGAAAACTTTGCTAGAAATCAGGAAATTGTTGGCTTTGTGATTTTATTAATGCAAATTAGCAAAGTATTAGATTTCATACAGGGAAGAGTTGCTTGAGCATTTAAAACAAAACGAGTTAAACAGCAAATCATGCAATTAATCTTCATCTGCTGTGATAAATCTCATAATTACAAAAATATTATCAAGCTTGAAATCATCTCAGGTCTTTACATTCCCCAAAGAGAAAAAACTTTTGTAGCCGAAGGCTTAGAGTTTCAGTCTGAAATGTTTTTTTAATATTAGTTGTCTTTCTCATTTTTTCCAGTTACGAAAACCTAAAAGCCACACTGTAGAAATGAAAATCTTCTGAATTTACCATAGGTCATATTTATATTGTTTTGTGGAGTTTGAAATATGTTTCATCTAGTGACAGAGACAGTCTTGAGGTGTAATAAATACTTTTCAATTAAAAACTTTATTATCAGAATACAGTCTGTTTCTGGTTTTTTACTTGTCATTTCGTCAGCACACTTTCTAGAATGACTTGAAAGCACTCAAAATAAAAAAATAAAATTGCTTTCTATCGCAAAGTGTTAGTAAGAAGCAGTGCCAAGACTTACAGTTATTGAAAAAGTGAAAGCATTAGCAAACTTCCAATATTAATTTTACAAGCAGAAAAAAATACCAAGAATGGAGGAAAGGTACTTACTCTTGAGCCACTAGTCTGATCTGTTATTTTCTGTACCAAAGGGTTTTGGCTTTGGTTGGGTTTTTTTAGTGGGTTTTTTGTTTTTAATGAGAGTTTTTCAGTTTCAGAAAGAAGCTTTGATTCCTAAGTAATTCTGAATTGCTTGCCTTACTTCTCATGAATACTCACTTTTTAGTTTTATGACAATTAGTATTATGACAATTATACTTAGGAGGAAGTGAAGTGCATGTCTTAAACTAGGCCACATGACAGAAGATCCATTTGAGAAGCTACGATGATGGAAAGGACCTACAATATTAAGCCTGACTCAATCTCTGAAATAAATGTCAATGTACCCTAGGAGTAGCCTGTCTTACTGCAAGGTTCATTTGAATTTGGGATCCCCTGAATGACATGCATGTTCAGTGGAGCCATGTTATTGCCTTTCTCCTGCTCTGACTCCATGCTGTAAAGCTGGTGGCATGGGTGGTATGTGGGATCTTGGGGTGAGTGGGTATTATAGTGCAAAATCTGTAAGATGACTCACATTTCTCAGCAGTTCAGTATAGCGGTTTCATGCTGAATGCATGATAGGGAATATCCAGTTTCATCAGGAAGTGCTTTATTAAAGTAAATGTTGAATTAAAAAAGTAGCCAGGTCCTGGTTTTATTTACCTTACAGAAAGGCATGTTTTTATATGGTTAAGTTTTGCCTCATTTTCCTGTGAACATTCCAGTGGGAGAGGGCTGCTTATTTTGGTGTAACTTTAGTCGTAATTTTGTATTGTAAGTTTTAAAATGTTCAGTGCTAACCATTATGTGGCAACTATCTACGTATATATTTTTACATATAGTAAACATAAGAACTTTATTCCTCAGTGTCAGTTATCTATTGGTGTATGCACTTGTGTACTCCACAAATGTACTTTTTTTGCTGACTCACCCACAGTTCTCTCCCAGGTCTGACAAGAAAATAGTTATGGGACTTTTTTTCAACTCACTGTGGTAGAATTGAGCTATTATTTGAAGACTATTACATTTTCAAACAATAGATAAAATCTGTTATTACTCATGAAAGAAGGAAAAACCAGTATCTCTGCTTCTAGTTTCAAGTTTCTTTCTGGTTGGTGCAGAGCCAGCTGAAAGCTTTGCTCAGAAGCATGTTAAGTATTTGAAACAAGCACTGTTTCTTCCTGTTTGCTTCTTTCCTCAATCAGAAAAATTCAAGCATGTAGAGCTCTGAAGTTCATGTTCATCACACTTCTTGGCTATATGTGCACAAAACAAATTATTTCATTTACCTGCTCCCATGGAAGACACAAAACCTTTTATTTAAGTTAAAGAGCAAAGTTACACCTATTCCTTTGGAAGATACTAGCCTGTGCTGTTTATTCAGCTCTTACTATATAGAAGAGGCAACTTACTGTGTCTGATGACTACCTTGACATAAAGGGAAATACTTCCTTATGGAATAGCTATTTTTGTAGGGTTGTGCACAGTTACTTTTACACTGTTTGCATTTCACTGGAGATATTCAAGGTATACGCAGATGTTTCTGTGCAGTTTTTACTCCTACTAATTTTGTTATCTGTAATGATGAAGCTGCAATGTCATGGTCTTCCACTTTAGAGCAAAATGAAACATTTAGAGCTTGAGCAGCTCAAATGTTCCCCCTGATGAAAGGTCCTACCGGCCTATAGCTGCCTATACCCTTGTTTACAGTCAGTGCTGAGGAAAGTTCTAATTGCTAAACCAGCAGAAAGTTAGCCTTAAAAAATGGGGTAAATCCACATAAAAATGTGAATAACTTTATGGTGGACTGGGTGATGGAGGTAGTGGAACTACACAGGCTGAGTGAGCTGTGAGTGAGCACAGTGAGCTGCTGTGAATGAACTAACCTAACACCTACCTGTTTCAGGCTGAGGCAGGTTTGAATAGTTTGTACTGAGATCCATGCATCCTATTTTCACTGGTGCTAATGTCTGAGATAGTTTGAGCCCATTGTTATAGGTGCACTGCGTCTCCCAGTGCGTATTTAGGGTCCTGCATTCAAGAGTCATGAAAATGTTGAACCTGAAATGAGCTTGTAACAATGGAACTACTTAGGAATATATTAAGAATATGATTTAGTCACTTGGAATTTTTGTGACAAATCTGTGATTTCTGTTGCTTATGTCTAGTTTATTAATTTCTGAAAAATATTTGTAATGATTGTCAAAAATATTTTTAGCTGGACAGTTTTAAGTCTCATTGTGATCCCACATTTGTTCCCTCTAATTTAGGGAGTAGCTATAAAAATCAACACTTTTGGAAACTGCCAACCTTTAGGTGTTTTGAACTGCACTGGGCGTATCTGACTGTTGTATGTTGTTTCTACCTTGAATGTAATTGGACAAAATTGAGAAAACAGATTCCTTTTGCTAAAACACTGGAACCAAGTGCTTTAGAGTTGTATGGTACTCTATAATTTCTCTTATGCCCTCAAACTTTCTTGTTTGACCTGTAAGTTTTTAAAATGGAAAGAAAATTGATAGTCTATGATCCCTTGATTTGGCAGAAAAAATAACTGTACAGTTCAGTGGGACAAAAGTTTGCTTTGTTTTATGAGCATTGAGACATCTTTTAGAGACATATATATATATATTTAAATAGATTAAACTAAATTTGTTAGAATTGAAGCACAGGATACTCTGGGGAACTGCCTGTGTTGTAGTAAAGATAGACTAAATGGTGATAGCAGGCTCATTCTGATGTTGTGATCTATCAGTAATAACAGACTTCGCTGAATAGTTACGGTTTGGTCACTGAATAGGTTTCAACTAGTTACTAATATGATGGCTCCTTACAGGTATTACTATGGAAAACCAACTTTGATTCTTGGGATTATAAAGAAGTTCTTAAACATCATATTAGAAGAACAAATCTTGATGATCCTCCTCATCTTCTTGATATTTACCCAAGGTCACCTCATCTCCATGGTGAAAAAATTCAGTCAGTTGAGGTAAGTACTCAAATACAGGAAACCAGAAGCTTTTGTAAACGCTATCTAAATAAACATATTTATAGTTAAATATGTTCTGTATATACCAGAGAGCTTTTTGTTGTTATGGTTGCCTCTGAGTATTACACATAACCTTAATGTGGATACATAAGTTACTAGGCTATCTGATGCTGTCAGATTTATCCTGGTGAATTCCTTTCATGCTTCTTGTGTAAGTCTGTACTCTAGTTTAAATGAAACATATCTGATAGTCTGGTTCCTGAAGTAACATGGCGACTGTTGCAGAAGGTACCTGAATTTTTGAGCTTTAAGATACTAATTGAAATATTTCATAAGCAGGACAAGGTGGCATTATTACTGAAAGTCAAATACTTGATTATCAGAAGCTGGCCCTCTTACCAAGACTTTTATGGTCTTGAGAAGATCTTGGTATCTATCTAAAAGTTTAGAAGACCTTGGCTAGTAGTGTATGTTATGTCACTGTGTAGGCTGATTTCCTTATAAATTAATTCTTTGGCTACTTTACTGTCAAACCTTCTACCAGTAACCCTTGAAAGTATTGGGAATTGGGAAACCAAAGTGAAATGTCAAATATTCTGTGTCAATATTTGAAAAATCCTGTGTTTGTCAGGTTGCCTGAAAGCTGTGCTAAGTAGGTAAACAGTACTGTGCCTTAGATAATACCATTGTTTGTGCTAAAACCCCAGGGATGAACTTGTGACTTTTCTTAGTAGATCTTGCTAGCTTCTGCATGGTGATTACCTATACTTTTACCTCTTCTTTGATATTCTCCAGGTGCCTCTGATGTTCAAGAGCTGCGTCTGATATAAATCTAGGAACTTTTTGGGTTTTGTCATGCACCAAGAAAGTACTATACACATTCACCATTACCTGGATTTGTTCATATGCAGATATTTCTGTAATGGCATTTTGTTTCCTGCTCAGACTTAAAACATTGAGATTTGAGGATACTGAGCTTATTTCTTTATTTCTTGTCTGTGTGCAATATGAATATATGCGACTATTATAAAGTTTGAAAATATTTTTGTGGAGGAGGGAAACCCTGATAGAATCCATCGCTTAACTATTCTCATGTGTCTGAGTCTATTGTCAAGTTGGATGTGAAGTTTTCTGATGGTTAGCATTTTGGTCAGAAGAAGAGCAGGACAACTGCATGTATGACAAGCTTCATAAATTTCTGTGTCAGACCATTGTAAGATCAATGAATGAAGTTTACTGATAAGCAGCCTTAGTATAGGTGGTCAGTGCTAGAACAGACTCCATCTCCCAGCAGATTTAAACTCATCTGCCAGCAGATTTAAACTGCTCTTGCTGTATCAGTAGTTTCTTTCAAGGCATGTTCAAACTGCAACCACTTATAACACATGCTAAAAAATGACAGTAGTTTTTAGCTGCGGGGTTTGTTGCTTTCTTTTCAGATCAGCTTTTCCAGACTTCTTCTGTTCAGATGCTTGGCAAAGATACAAATGTTTTCTAAGCAATTTTCCAGATATTTTCTGTTCTTGTCCCTGGTCCCAGGTTAATTGAGAAGCTCTGGAAAAGCATTAATGAATTCTGGCTAAAGTTAAACTAAGAAGGGGAAGCACCTCATTACCAATACTGAAAGGGCACATAAAGAAAACTTGATAGTTGAAGGTCAAGAAATTATTTATCAGTTAGCTTTAACAGATTTCACTTTAATGTCTGTGTTTCTTCATGGCTGTAACCTTTGTGGCAGTTTATAGGCTTCAGAGTTAGCTGCTGTAGTAGTGAAAGGGCTTCATGGTTTTGTCACTTGTCATAGAAAAGTTTTGGACACTTGTGGTATATTTTCAAGTCTGATTTCAGGATTTTTTTTAGAAAAGGCTGCTGTGTTTAGTTTTCTGTTAACATCACATTTCCTGTAGGGTATCTTAGTCTCAAATAAGCATGTCTAGTTAGGGTGCCTTGAAGAAGGATGCAGATCCGCTGGTCACTCTGGGTGATCTATTCCATTACAGTGCAGCAACTGAAATGACACAGTTTTTCCTGTTATCTTCTCTACACTTCAGAGAAAATGCAGGACTGCTTGCTTTCTATTAATTTTCATTTTTGTGACGAACAAGGGAAGATGATTGATCTAAACTAAACTGAAGTAACTGTTTTAAGAGACTCGGTAACATATGCAAGAGTTACACGCAAGCAGAGGAGGCAGTTCAAATATGGCATACTTAAAGGTATATGTGACCTTTCAAAGTTTGCTACAAGCCATTACAATGTCATCGAGACACTTGAGGTTTGTTATAATACGTTGCCCTGAGTTATGCTGAGCTGATTAAGTTCTGTCACCTTTATAGCAGGAATGAAGATGGATTGCCTTAGGAAAAAATTCAAAGTGGTAGAATGCAAGAGGTTCAGCAGATGTACAGGCAAAACTCGAGGGAAGTGATTATGTCTATGTTTTTTTAATTCCAAATGTTTCATGCCTCTCCAGGTTTCTTACTGCTTTT
This sequence comes from Neopsephotus bourkii, assembly GCF_033783945.1. Classification (NCBI taxonomy): domain Eukaryota; kingdom Metazoa; phylum Chordata; class Aves; order Psittaciformes; family Psittacidae; genus Neopsephotus; species Neopsephotus bourkii. The sequence goes on from NW_026901969.1 coordinate 489,067, forward strand.
GGATAGTTACTGATTCTCTGCCCCTGCTTGCCTAAATGTGGCAAGGTCTCTACTATTCCAGGTCTTGATTCTGGGAAAATAGTATACACAAAATGGAGCTAGCTTTGCTCAGAATTTATTCAGCTGGGTTCAGAGAGACACTTGTAGTGCTTTCACATACTGCCAATTGGAAATGTTGCTTTGAACAAAGCAGCTTGCAATAGGTCATAAGAATTACGGATATCACCTGGTATTTTGTCTTCAGGGTAGTGACTGAAGCATGGAGCTTCAGTGTACTCTCACCTTTTCTCAAAACTTCTCCTGTTCACTCTTCAAAGCTATACACACAGACAGTAATATTTAAGATACCTTCTCTATTTTTTTTGTCTCTCCCTGCCTGCATTTTGAAGCATAATTAACTTTTATAAGAAATTCCTTATTTGTATCTCCTCCACTTCAGACCAGCAGTAGCCTGAATTTTAACGCAGTCATGTTGTTGACTTATAAATATTTACAAGTGTTCTCCAACTGCACTGATCAATGTGATTCTTGAGTATACAACTGTGAGGATGGAGGCACAGACCCAGAGGTAGAGTGCAAACTGGATCGTTTATTGCAAAGATTACATTATATTTATATGCTTTCAAGCAATTAGCCAAGCACATCTGTGTTTGCCTTGTGGTTGCATCAGGTGAAAGGTCTATCCAATTTTCTTGTCGACATCCTCTTCCCAGTTCCGACGTCCTTGTTCCTTGCCAGTTCCAACAACTTCCAAGTACCAGTCAGGGACGGGTCACTCTTAATTCCCTGCTGTGGTTCCTCCTTCCCATGGTCACTCTTAATTGCCTGCTGTAGCTTCTCCTTCCCATGGTCTCTGCCAGTTTCGATACATTCCAACCCCCACAGTTCCCCCTTTTTGTTTTTGCAGTGCAGTATACAGGTCTTTCAAAAGCTTGGGATAACATTTGCTGCATACATTGTAACAAGCAAGGTACAATGCATATGATGGTGAAGAGAGCAAGCGAAAAGATCAATCCTCCCTTAATCAATGTCAATAGCCACTCAGTTATACCCCAGTTAAAGTGATGATAACCAATCTTTATCATCGTCCCTTAACTTCATTACACTGTCTTTTAATTTACGGATACTGTGATGTTTGGATTCTGAATGGTCTGACAAACTCATGCAACACATTCCTTCCAAAATTTCACACCCATGTCCAAGAGCTAAGAGGAGAAAATCGATTGCTGCTCTATTTTGTAAAGTTGCATGTCTTATAGAATCAACATCAATGAGCAACGCAGAGAGAGCAGATGCTGTAGCATTAGTTTGCTTAGCAAGCCAACATCCTAATTTATTCAATGTTGCTAAAGCTTGGGTGCTAGCTACTCCAGGAGCTAAAAATGAAGCAGCTATTATTTTACCTGGGTTCCAAAAATTTACTTTGTCATCGTAGCTCAGTTGAAAAGCGTGTGTTGACCTTCAAGAATGCAATCCTCATTTATTCATTATCACAGTGTTATTAGGTCCCTACTGCACATGGGCTGCCCTTTATATGGGATGGCACCCCTTGCCAGGCCCGATCTTGTGGCAACTGAGGCATGGACTCTCTTTCTGGCTACAAACAAAATCCCTTATTGAGTGAGCTTACAGGTTTTTACAGTATTCTGCCTAGCAGTTAGTAGTGGTTAGTTCCTTTGGTACTTTTCCATCACAAAACAGTCTTATTGATCACTTACTCTTTCAGCCAATCACATTACTGTCCACTTGCCTTTGCTTGAGTAATTATTTCTAAACATAGTTCTTTGCTATCACTACTCATTACAATCTCACTTCCACTTCCCCTCGACTACACATTCTTTATCTTGTATTAAGCATCTTCCTGTTTCCAAATTTACAGTCCTCGGAAATTATCTTGATACTCTTTCTTTGGTTCCACCTGATGTTCTTTCTCCAGTTCTTCCCGACTTGTCCTGTTCACTTCTTCCAAGGTTTGTGGCTGATAAGAGTCCAGATGTCCAGGCTCTCGTCCAGGTCTACTGGCACAGCTTCTTGTGCTGCATTCCCCTCATCTCCGCCTTCTTTATAAACTAACAAAACATTGTTAATAGACTTAGCAATCAAACGATTTATGCAAGCAATTAAACAAGGAACTGTGATTAAAATATATAAGAAGATTTTTACACAGGCTACTACGATTTTAATAATGTCTTTCAACCATGCACTGATGCCCTATTATGACAGTAAACTTTCTAGCCAATTCCAGCTACTCTCCATTCACAACATCTGAACTCCTTTAGGTTTTGAATTGCCTCATGGACAGACTCAGTTAGACAGGTTCATGTAACACATTCTATCAAAGTCTTTACAACCATGTCCTTGACCTACCAGCAAAAAATCTATGGCAACTCCATTTTGAAGGGTAGCATGTTTGACTGAATCGTTACCTGTTAACAGACCATTGCCGTGGGTGAAAAACCTCCGGAGCACAGGCTGGGTTTCTTCCAGCCTCTCACCGGGAGGAGCGGACCCCTCCACCGCCCCGCAGCGCGCAGCTTGGCGGGCGCAGCGCTTACCCGCGCCTGCCGGAGCACACAAAGGCGAGGGACGGGCGAGTATCACAGCCCTCTGCCCGCGGGCAGACAATGGGGGGAGCCCGCCGGAGCCTGCTGCTGCTGCCGCCGCCGTCCGAGTGAGTGAGGTCGGGGCAGCGGGGAGGGAGAGGCGGTGCTCCCGTGCTCCGCAGCTCCTTGTCCCGCCGCCACCAGGCGCAGCCCCTCTGCCGGAGGGGAGCCCCCCGCCGCAGCCTCCGCTGGGCTCCCGCGGGAGCGCCGTTTTCCTCCCCGTCGTCCAGCCCGTGGTTCGCCCCGAGACGGACGGGATGTGAAGCATTCAGGTCGTGGGGCAGGTTCACAGCACCTTGATTTTCCGCTTCTTTTTTAATGTTTTTCCCCATATCATGCGGGTCAGGGGGGTAGAGGCAGGGTCTTCTGTCAGGGTCGATTGGTCTGGGATCAAAAGGGTCATCTTTGCCTGGCTCATCTGCTGTTGCAGCCTGCCGGCGGATATCTTCCCACAGACCGATGAGTGCGGGAGGGTGTGTGAGCACCAGCAAAGCTTGCGCCTCATGACAGCCAATGCCAGGATCAGGTGAGAATAGAACTGGCTCAGTTTCTGGGTCTATCGGCCCCAGATCGAGAGGATCCAGAGTGTTGTTTGCAAGAACAGGAGGAGTGTTGTTTGTTGGGACAGAAGGGGTTGACGGTGCCAACACTTCCTGTACTGCCCTGTCAAGTGCCTCATAGACTGAGCGTCATAGAGCCAGCAATTTGGGTGCTGATGCATCATCACTTGTGGCTGCATCCCAAAGGTAGACCCCAATCTTGTCCCATACTCCCTTCTGATAAATACTAGTTGATGTTGCCTCTGAGGCATGGGCTGAGGCCTATATTAATAAGTCTTTCAGTTTATCTTCATTTACAGTAAACCCCTTCTTTGCTAGGAATTTTACTAGTACTCTGTACACCGATTTGTGCTCGGGAGATACTGAGTTTCCCATGTTCCCGTTCCCAGCCTCTTACCTCAGTCAGAGGTATCAGTTAATTGCTGCAGCCTTTCGGAGTTCGGCTGGGCGTCCTCACCGGTCGCCAAGTCACGGCTCTCTGTCTTGCCCCCTGTTCGGGTGCCATTTGTGAGGATGGAGGCACGGACCCAGAGGTAGAGTGCAAGCTGGATCGTTTATTGCAAAGATTACATGATATTTATATGCTTCCAAGCAATTAGCCAAGCACATCTGTGTTTGCCTTACGGTTACATCAGGTGAAAGGTCTATCAGATTTTCATATCGACATCCGTTCCGACGTCCTTGTTCCTTGCCAGTTCCAACAACTTCCAAGTACCAGTCAGGGATGGGTCACTCTTAATTGCCTTCTGTGGTTCCTCCTTCCCATGGTGACTCTTAATTGCCTGCTGTAGCTTCTCCTTCCCATGGTCTCTGCCAGTTTCGATACATTCCAACCCCCACATTCAACTAAGTACAGGTTTAAAGCTTAAAATCATTGCAATTATTTAGACAGTTTAGAAATATAAGTAAATGACTTGCTCTCTGAAGGTGCCTTTTTCATTGACCATAGAGGTAATCTTAGGTGACCAGCTCAAAAAAGGTGTTTGGCAGTATGTCTAAATTCAGCTGAAATAAATCCCAGTCATTGTCTCCCTTTGAAACAGGGCGCTTTAGGAGATATTTGAAAATAATGTATGTATTTAATCAGTAATGCAATTTTAGGATAGTAACTCAAAAGAAATGCATTCCACTTGGTGCCAGCTGTATTTCTGTATTGCCTGTGTTTCGTACATAATTAATCTTTCCTACACTAGAGACATCTTTAAAGTGGATGGAAGGTAGAAATAAATTTCCTTTAAAAACAGCATTGAGGTTTGAATGTATAAAGATATGTAGTGTTTCCATCTTGAGCACGAAAAGCTACTCTTGATTTAGTTTCATCTTAAAATTGTGATTTCAGTTGTAGTTTTTAGAGGAAGGAAATCCAAATATACACTAGGTGGCAGTAGAAATAAGAGTATACGGCTTGCTTGTCTTGGAGGCCCCTGTCTAGCACAGGGAATGGTGTTAGAAATTGAAAGCTAAATTTATCTTGGTATGTTTGGAGAGATTATTTCACAGCAAGCTACATCACTTTCCTAGGAAATACTTTGTGTGAATCATTTAAAACTTCATTTTTTAATTTTATTAGTTCTTAGGTTTTTGATCTGAAACATTTTATGAAATGTGTTATAAAAGTAAAGTGAAGGGGGTGTGTGAGGTTGGATATACTTTATTAAAATCAACAGAGGGATATCTGTAGGGGCATAAAAATTTACTTAAAGCCTGTTGCTGAGAATCACATACTTGCTTGGGCCTGCTTCTTTTGTTCCTCCCCTAGTTCTCTGTCCTAAGCAGGGATCCTAATTCCTGCCTGTCACTTTTTCTTTAAATGATATATTTTGATTTTGCTCTACTTCAGTCCTTAGAAAGCCGTAATTCCTTACGTGAAAGGATCTGTAGAAACCTTCCTTCAAATGTATTTTCTTGTGTGTATCAAAATGTGCTAATTATAGAATCGTGTTGGAAGAAGATAACAGAAATACTTATATATCAGTTTAGCAGGTAATTAAAGGAATGCTATGAAAGAGTGTTTCTGAAAGCCTTTAATACATGACAGTTCCCTCTACCTTGCCTTTTAGTGTTCTATGTTTTCTTTCTTGTTTTTTAAAGTTAAGTTTCCAAGTATGTTTGGTGTATGAACCTTAGCATCAGGGATTTTTGCTTGTGGAAGTAGTACTGAAGCAGTTACTGAGTGAGCAGCTTTGGCTGAGCCAGAGTTTTGACAGTCTCCAGGTGAAGTGTCAGGTACCTTCTCTTTGAAAATACAAAATAAAATGGCCCTTGTATCCAGTGAACTTTCAGCAACTAAAATACAGCCCTGTCACTAGGTAAGTGTGAGTTTGCTTTATTTTTTCCACTTTCAAGGTTGGAATTAATGCTGTCTTGTAAGGCTGCTGTTGGATTACTGATAAAAGGTTGAAAAGAGAAAAGTTCATTTCTTTTTTACTATACCAGACTTCTTGGTGATTTGAAAGTCATTTAGTCCCTCTGTCAATTTTGCAGTTCATAAAGTAACAAGAATAATATTTCCATACTCAGAAATAATCCTCAAATTCCTCATCATGCTGAGAGGGCAAATGTGTTATGCTGCGATACACCTAGATAATACTATGGTAGTGATGTACGTAAAAAAAATTTATAGGGGTGATATTCTGATACTTAAGTAAAACCATCAGATAAATAAAAGCAGTAGCTTTCTCAAACTTTATTGTCTCCTATGTTAATGCTTCACTTTCAGGAAAGGACATTAACAAAATACGGCTAAAGTTATAGATTAACTCTTATAACCAGCAATAAATGAGTAGTCCAACCATGACAGAAGGATGTCAAAATGGCAGATGTTGTGATGACATACTTGTTTGATCAGCCTCTGACTTTATCCCAGTGTAAAGCAGTTTTTCCTGTGTTTTTAGGAACAGCATGATTTGTGTTTTGGCCCATTAACTTACCACAGATTTCAGTATTACCTCCTACCTGTTTTCCGTAACAGGGTTTTTTTTCAAGCTATTTTGGCAATCTGAGCTGGCACATAAGAAATAAGCATGTCAACAATCTGGTTGTGACAGATGATTTGTGGAACTTGAGTGTGAGTTGGGAATTGATTGATCTGGGCTGCTCAGTGTGTGCTCAGCTCACTTTCAGCTTTGATGCTGATGGTATACCACACCAGTAAGGCAACTCGGGCCTATGTCCTACTGTGCCAGAGTGGCTGCAACCACACTGACCCTAGCTCAGGCTGAATGGTAGTGGGATTTATAAGCTGCAGTATGAGACCATGAGTGAGAATGTGCCCTAAGTAAACTACAACAGGCAGGGGACCACTATAACATAAAGAAAGGAGTGCTGCATAGCTGTATATAGCAGCCTCCACAAGCAGAGGGCTGCTGCTGTCCTTGGACTGTAACAAGCTAATTGAGCATCATTGCTAGAAGGCAACTCTCAAGTTGTTACCCAGGGCAGTACATCACTTCTGCTGGGAACAGTCCTGGTGGTTGGAAGGCATAGGAAAGACAGCCTGTAACCATCCCCACAAGTGATGGAAGCGGGAAAGTAAAACTCAAAGGTGACTTTCAGGAGCCCTTATAATTTTTGTGCATGTGCGAAAGCTTTCAGAAACATCTGGAAGTGACAGATTTGGGAATTTGTTTGAATACTTTCTCTTGTTCAGTATTTCAGCAGCATCATTGACAACTCTGTCAATTGCATGGCTTCAGCCTTGGCTAGGTTTTTACTTAGTTGTCTTAGTAAATCCACTTCAAACTGGTATTTGTCACTTCATTTTTATTGATTTGTCATACAACTGAACTCCTTAATGCTCGCACCTCTTGCGGTAGGAATCCCTTGAGTTAGTTTTGGGTGATGGATGCTTATAAAGTATAAATTATATTTCTGTAATAAATGTGCATCTGGATTATCTTTATTATATGAGGGTATTTTACATAGCTTGAGGGTAGCACCCCGCCTTTAGTTTTACAAATTTTAAGACCATTTTCCAGTCCTTAGTGAACAGTGGTGCCTTAATGTAGCAAGTAGTCCTTTTTATTTCAGTCTTATTTCCCTTATCTACAAGTGCTGAAATAATAACAATATTTATAACTTTTTTTCAACAGGTCAACCCTACCTTTGTGAGTAATACACAAGCACTTGACCCGCCTGTCATCGAAATTAGTTCCTCTTCATCTTTCAGTACTCCGGTAAGTTACTTTCTGGAGGAAGGGGAAGATATGGTATAGCTTAAACTAAAATGTTATTGGATGTGTGCTCTTTCTGTCTGTATAAACAAAATATATTTTTTAACCTTTGTAAGCTCTTCAGAGCTCAGTATCCTAACTTCTCAGTTTAAGCTTTCTTTCACAGTTCCCAAGGCTGACCAGAAGATGGTGTAATAGCAAAGGTTTCATGTTATACTGGTCATTTTACCCATACACTAAGCAAAAATTCTAATTATAAACCTATGCTAATTATATCTAGGCATTACTGTTAAGATTTGTGGCTTATTCTCAGTTTTTGTAATTCTGTCTCTCTTCCCATTATCTGCAAATAATGAGAAACCTAAAGAGTAGTTGTCTCATCGATAAAATTCCAAAGGTGATGTTTTAATTTTTCTCCTTTTAAGGTATCTAGTAATTTTTCAGGAGAAAAAGAAACATTTTTATCACGGAATCATAGGATTAGATCCTTCTAGTGTTAGCTCTTCATATGACATTGGTATGGCATGTGGGAGGAAAGGAAGGCAATGTTTTAACGGTAGTTTCGTAGGAGGAGAAATATGTTCTCCTGGTATGAAATCTAAAAGATGCACTGTTCTAGAATTAGGTTAAAATGAGAATTTTTCTTCTAGCTTTGAGTCTGTTCCTGTGAAGATATAAATTGTATCTTGAGCAATTTTAGTTACCATAAACAAGAGTTTGTGTGGCTGAAGTGTTAATACATATGAATAGGAGAAGGCATAGTTTCTGCTATTCTGTTTTGTCGTGAATGCTTTATGAAAAGTTATGTTGTTAAGGTACTTTATAAAATTTTCGAAGATTATGATGTCTGTGAGAAACCTTTTCAACACAAATAATTATATAATCACTTTTATTTGAGAGATAACTTCATGTATTTTAAGGTTTAGCAGTTGTCTTGTTGTGTTTTCACAATGAAAACATGGTTCCTTGCAAATTACTTGTGACAGAATTTATCTTAGACTTACAGAAATCTCTTTAGTAGGCTTGACAGATAGTGGATTGTAGTGGATATAATTTATTGGCTACTTATCATGTTAAAATACTTCCTGATCTTAATACTGATGACAGAATTAAATGTACGGTTATACTGTAATTCTCTATTACATATCTATAAATTTGCCAGTCATTTTTATCTCCTTCATTAATTCTTTTGTTAAGAGAGCAGTTTATAAAACTTTGTATCCAGAACTCGTAGTACAAATAACTTGACCCAGTAGAGACAGCATCCTTTTGATGGCTGGCTGGCTTTGCAGCTTTCATTACAAGAATGTTGCTTCAAAATTCATGCCTTTTGACTGTGTCAGTAATCGCTACCTCTTTTTTCTTTTATTTCATTATCTTAATCTTCTGTTCTCCACTGATTTTTACCCTTCTGCACCTCAACATTCACCATCTGCATGTTTTTCCATCTAGCAACATTTCTGTGTACTTGTTACTCAGACTGCAGCCTTAAGGACTATGGTTCTGTCTGACACACCACCACTGACACAAATCCAGAAACCATTTGCATGTTTTCTCTGCTACTAGCCTCCTTCCTTTCCCATAGTAAATAACAGGTACATCAACTGTGCCAACCTATCTGCCAGATTTCCTCTTGATACTGTTTGTCCGTACTTGATTGATACTATGTTTGTGCATTATTTTTCTGTGTGTTTGTTCTGTTCAATACTCCTCTAACTTGAGTTTACCAACTTCTAATTCATTTTCCTTCCCCCTCCCTCTCCCTGATTCCAGGCCCCTTGGGTTGCTCTTTTTATCCTGGTTATCAAAGACAATATCACTCTATGCTTCCCCCTACACCCCTCCCAAATTGTCAAGACCCATCTTAAAGCTGCCTACAGCTTTTTGGTCTTATTCCTACTGGAAGAGCACTGTTCAAATGACTAAAAATCTTTCTTTAATCAGGTTACCAGGTTAATTATCTATACCTACTTACTCTTTTTGAAGTGTTTTGCTCTAGCTTAAGCTGTTCTTTTGTCCTTCTGACACGTACAGAGAGAAAAATGCACTCTACACTTAGGTATCTTTAAGGCTTCTTGTTCTATGTCTTTATCTTTCACAGCTGTGACACAGCAGGGCCCTAAGGGTTACTTGCAAAACACTTTGGCAAGTCCCTGGACCACTGGAAGCAGCTAATAAACATGTTTACTTTAATTTTTCTGCTGAAGAAGAGAGATACAGCCTTTCTCAGATCACTGTCTCAAGTACTCAAAGACCAGCTTCTCTGGGGCAAGTAACTACAATGAAGCTTTTGAGCATCTGTGATGAGTTCCCTAAAGCTCCCTGAAATCTCTTCAGGGAGATTGGAAGTCTGTACAAAACCTTTATAAAGTTTTGTTGAATTACTATCAAAATTCCTAATGGTAAGTGTGCAAACTCCCATAGATCTCAAGCTACTCCTGGGAATGGGAGAAAGTGTTCTCTCTATTGAGAATATCTTCCTCAGCTATCGAAACTGTGTCCTGTACTACAGGTCATAGGAAATATGCTATTACTGCCCTTAAGATGACTTGTGACAGAGCAGAAAGGTATTCCTTTTCTTCCCTTCTCTAAAGATTTGTTGATAAAAATGACAGAGCAGTACAGGTTGAGAGGGATGTCTGGAGTGATTTCATCTAATCCCCCCCTTGAAGCAGAGACAACTTGGATCAGGTTCCTAAAGGCCTTGTCAAGTTCATTTGCTAATATGTGTATGAACGGAGATTCTACCAACTTTCTTGGCAGTTTGCTTTAGTGTTTGACGGTGAAAATGTATTTTTTTTTTCATAATATGTAGCTAGAATTTCCCATGTTCCAGCATGCCTGTTGCTTCTAATTCTATCACAGTGGTCCTCTAACAAGTGTCTGGCTCTGTCTTCTCTCTATCCACCCATTAGATGTTTGAGATGGCAGTAAGATCTCTCTGTATTCTTCCTTCTTAAGGCTGAATAAACCCAATTCTCTGCTTTTTCTTATATATCATGTGTTCCAGCCCACTCACTATCTTGCTTGTTCTCTGCTGGACTCTCTCCAGGATGTCAGTGTCTCCTGCATTGAGAAGCCCAAAACAGGACACACAACTGCAGATAATTAGGGTGCAGCTCAGTATCACTGTCATCTCTTCTTGATAACAGTCTGCCTGGAGATTTGAAAAACAAATATTTAAACATTCAACAGTCTTGACTCTTTATTGTGAATTTAAAATATTTGCTTTGATATTTTCTTAGCAAATCATTTTTATTTTGAGCTTTATCTGTATGAGGAAATACTGGTTATCTCTTGCTTCCACTCTTCCTCTTCTTTTCAAGGAATTTTAATTTGTTGCTTCATCAAACCCAACAATCCATGACAACTTCCACATTTAAAAAGCCTACTTATGCGAGGTTTTTAAATTTACTTGCATTTTCTTGCTTCAGAGATTAAGCCAAGACATGCAGGTATGAATGTTCTCATAAGGATTTTGCTAGCAAACCCTTAAATTATTAAACTCCCTGAACTCTAAACACCTTATCTTTCCAGCTTGTGTTCTAACGTAAAGCTGTAAGGCCAGTTCTTTTTGAACATGGTGAAAAACCCATTTTCGTGTAATATTCACACTGATGCACCTTCCTTTGTAAACTTAGTGAAGCAAATGTGGTAATTGTGTTGGTGGAAAAAGTCCAGTGTAATTGTCAGTATGGAGCTGCTTTCTTCTGGACTGTAATACATAAACATTAAGAATTACTGTCTGTATTGTTACTGTCAGGAAAATAGGTTTGAACTTGATTCATTTATTTAGTTCTTGTATGTGTTACTGAAACCAGTATGAAGACAAGCTGTATAAGCTTAACTAACAGGGATTTGTGTAATGCCCTGACTTTTCTAACGGTCAGAGCCTTCATATGTGTTGCAGTTATTAAAAATGAGGTGTATTGTAGCCTTTTACACTCTGAAAATGTTCATTAAATTGGGGTCAAGGTTTGGGTGCTGGGGGTTGTATTTCTTTCTCCTTTCTATCTCACTGATGACTCTGAAAGCTTTAGTGACTCTCTTCCTCCCCTTCTCTCTGTGTGTCAAGCAGCTTAATATTGCTTTGTTTTCTGAACTGTTGAAAAGGAAAAATTGGAACTCTTTGTTTCCCTTTGGGACTATTTCTTCCTGTTTCATTCTCTGATTTTACTTTTAGTTTTGAGGGAGGTAGGGTTTTTTCAAGTCTGTAAGGCAATACATCGGTAACGTCTGGTCCCTGATAAGCTGTTGGTAACAAGGGAAAGTTGATGATGTCTCAGTAGTTTTTACTGACAGCAGCAGGAAGTCACTGTAGAGGCTCTCTAATGTTCCATCTCCTGACCTTGCTCATGTAAACAGGATTTGGAAGAAGCAAAGCAATGTACTGTAATCTGGAAGTCAGAATGCCTGTGCTTGTTGGGAGATGTTTGCTGTTTCTTTTTCTTCCAACACTAGTTAACACTGAAAACAAGACATGTTTATTGTTCGTTTACAGTACGACTTCTACAAAGTTAAGACTGGATTAATTACTGGAAAGGGAAAGATAAGGATTGTTCTTGTTTGGAGCCAAAGAACCATGCTATGTTTTAAAACAGAATAAATCTCCTCTCCCCCCCAACTTGTAAAATATGTTAAAGCGAATAAGAGCATGTGAAACTTTTATTTCTCAGTGTAATACATTGTTAATTTACTGCATTTGTAGCGATTTCTTGATACAAAAAAAAGTAGGTGTCTGTACTCTCAATTTATCCTGTACACACTGCTTCACCAGTATGTATTTCAGGGTTTAGGTATTTCTGACACCAGTTTTTCTGCCTTTGAGTACAACCAAAAAACCCCAAAACCCCTAACCTAAAAAGCACCTTATATATTTTGCAAAGACAGCAATTATGAATGGAAAATCTGCATCTGTTCTTCCATTTCTGCGTACATGAAGTCTTACACAATTACTGATTTACATCCTTTCTTGGCTCCAGCCTTACATGGAAATAAATACCAACTGTCTTCAGTGAAGTTAAGGGGAGGGGAAAGGAAGAAAGGAAAGAATAGGAATATTATACACAGATCGTCTCCTCTGGGGCCCAAGTCTTAATTCAGAAGGGAACAGCCAGTAGAATAAAACTCATATGGCACTTCACTGTGCACAATGGCTGCCCTTACTGCTTGTCACAGTTCATCCAAAAGCACAACAGCTTTCTGTAGTTCATGGATATCAGGTTTTCTTGAGACCTCAGACATTTAGCCTTTCACTTCAGCTCTGCTCACTGCATGATATTCATGCATTTTCCTCTACCAAAGGAAAGTTCTGGCACTATCTCTTTGAGAGGAAGACTGGAATCATTGTCCTCCAAGAAAAAGAGAAAAATGTCCTGCTTGTATTCCTTGTCCAAAACTCAGTTGCTAATTAGAATGAGCTCTGTATTGACAAGTGATTGCGCCAGTAGAAGGGCTTTGATAAAAATTGACAGGTCCCAGCCTCTCCCATCACCTCACCTTCCTTGCTCCCAGATAGAGAAGTAAGAAAGGCTACTCCCCGAATAGCTACAGACTTTTTTTCCATATACTGCCATTCTTCTTTTTACAAGTAAACGCATATTTGAATGAACTGCCAATTCCATAAGTTGAACTCCAGATCACAAATGTGGAATGAAATTAGGGAATAATGTGTAGATATCCTGTTTCTCCAAAGTGTCCGAGATAAAACTGTCTGCACCTTTTCCATCGATTAGCAAAACTCTCAAACAGGCTCTGAATCTCTGAGGCTAGGTCTTGTAAAAACACAGAATAAATGATAAAATAGAGGAACTCAGAAGTGTTCGGTGCAGCTGAAGAAAAAGAATTTGTAAACTCTGCTTTTTTGTGTTTACAAATGAATCCTTCTCTCTGTCCAGTCTTGCTCTTGGACAAGCAATTTCTGGTGTTATCCTGGCTGACAGCCCACTCCGGACAGACCTTCCCCACTTCTTGCAAGCTATGCATGTACAGTGTGTGGGGCTGGGGGAAGAGCATAGGCTGCCTTGTCCCCACAGCTCTGCAGGTAAATGTTCAGCTGATCTCAGGGGAGGAGAGTCTCCCATGTTTCCTAAAGGATACCACTGCCTCTACCACAAGGCAGTAGAGACAGCATTTCTGTTGCCTACTTATGGACCTTCCAAAAATATATATGGTGTATGTGAACAAAGTCACAAGTGCCAAAAGGGCTTGATATATTGAACAGTGGATTTAGAAACTTGCATTTTGACCCTCCGTGGAGGTGCAGGCATGTTTAAAAAGATTTGTGTACTTAATCTTAAAAGCAATATGCTTTGACACCACCAGCATCAAATAACACTTAAAGATCAGATACATGAAGGTGAACACAACATTTATAATAAAATAAGAATGTGATCCAAATGGCCCTTGTGTTTTGCAGTGACGCTATTGTAGCACAGCATGTAACTGCTGGTTTACAAGGAGAGAACAGGAAATGTGTTGTGCCGCTACATAATTGGGTAATAATACATGTCTTGATGTTCCTTAATAGGCTTCATTATCTTCTTTGAGTGAACTGGAGCTTGAGAGAGAGTCAAGTTTTTCATTGGAGACAGAATTCTGAATTTGGGCACTAGAGAGTGCAAGAATATATTTCCTATACTATTTTTAGCCTGCTTTCCTGAGGAAATGTACCTTATGAGATTGTACTGTTTATTTGTCTGTGTCTATCCTATCTCCCTAATAATATTTTAATCAAATTGCTTGTGGGATTTTTTATTTTCTCTTTTGTAACCAAGTTTTGAAATGAATTAGTGGAATAAGGGAATGTAGTGCTGCACTGAAGAAAAAGCCAGGGGGATTTGACACAGACTAATTACTGGTAACCTGTCCTGTAAGAGTGTCAGAGCACACACAGAGGAAGCTTGAGTTGGTATGGGACAGGAAACTCAGGAGAGGGACCTAACAGGAAACTAAATCTGTGCACACACAGTGCCAGTTTAGTTATATTGCTTTGCCCTATAGTGACACTGTGGGCAACTATCCTATGAAAGCAGGGTGAGAGAGTTGTTCAGCCTGGAGAAGAGAAGGCTCCGGGGAGACCTCATAGCAGCTTCCAGTACCTAAAGGGGGCCTACAGGAAAAGTGGAGAGGGGCTTTTTACAAGGGCATGTAGTGACAGGACAAGGGCAGATGGCTTTAAACTGTAAGAGAGTAGATTAGTAGATTTTAAATACTGTGAGAGTGGTGAGATGCTGGCACAGGTTGCCCAGAGAAGTTGTGGCTGCCCCATCCCTGGCAGTGTTCGAGTCCAGGTTGGACAGGGCTTGGAGCAACCTGGTCTAGTGGAAGGTGTCCCTGCCCATGGCAGAGGGTTTAGAACTGGGTGATCTTTAAGGTCCTTTCCAACCAAACCATTCTGTGATTAAATCAGCACTATTAACAGATGCCACCCTTAGACTACTGGTACTGTTTTGTAAGATAACTGGCTTTTGCAGATGACTTTCAGAACTGGCAGTATTTTACTTTGGTAGTGTCTTAGTCATGGCAACAGTGCAGTACTTCAGGAATGCTTTTCAAGTTGATCCATGTCTGTATATTTTCCTTTATCAAATCAGCATATTTCTGGGAACTAGAGGGATGGAAGTTCCAGGTATTATTTTTCTTTCAACTTCCTGAGATACTGTATGCGTTCGCTCTGACCTTGTCTGCCCAAGTAGTGTTTTCCCCTACTCCGGCTGGGAATCTAAGCTGTATTCACAGTTCTCACAGCTGATTCTGTGGCATGCAGAAAATGCCCGACAGCTATCAGCCCACACATCCAATAACAACTGGTTCCTTCCTCTTCCTGGGGAAGAGTAACATCCTCTGAGAAGAAACGTCCCCGAGGAATGCAGGAATGGCAGCAAGCCTTTCACACAGGAAATTACTAATATAGCACTTGTAGAAAAGTGTTTCTGTCACTTGGATTGTCAGCCTGTAATGAGCTTCCTGCTGACCTAGATGATGATTTACTACTGATCTAAATGCCATTTGTGAGTCATTTAGCTTAATGGAAGTTAATGAAGTTAGCATTCAATAGCTCTGTTACCCTGTAAGCACCTGTCTTAACTTTTTTCCTGCAGTAGAACAAATTAAGTTTTGCACTTCTTAGTGTTCACAGGACTTTAATAATAATTCTGAGACTGCACATTTTGTGGGACTGAGAAACAAGGGAATGTTTAGTTCATAGTGTGTGACTTTATCAGGGAAGGTTGCAAGCCTTTATTTTTGTTTATCTTAAGTTGGATAATAAAGCTGAGCTATGGATCGAGCATGTCAGAAAACACGATGCTAAAGCAAAAATACTGCTCTTCAGTTACCCTTTGTTCTTAAATACTACTGGAGCCTAAGTTTAGCGCAGCGTGCTTGCAACTGTGTGGTAGAGCCCTGAATATAGAGTGAAATATAGATATATATATCTAAGCCATATGTTATTCAAAATGGTTAATGAGAGTTTGTTAGGAAAGCAAACACTTTAATACTGTTTAAATCTTTTCTTATTTTTCCTAAATGACAGTGCTTGGACAAGGACTAGCAAATTCTATTTATCACTTAGATTAAAGTGATCTCTAAACCCAGAGGGTGCTTTCTGCCTAAAAGCTTGTTTGAGCATTTTCCAAATACATCAACTGTTCAGCACATCTCTCCTTGCAAACCTTGCTGCATTGCTTTCTAGTTTGCTGTTAGAGATGCAGTTACTTGCTCCATGTGAGATAATGGAAACACTGAGTCAGATCCAAAAATGACATAGGTTGCTTAAAGCAACACTGAGAGACTGAGACTTTTCAAATATAATTCAGCACCAAGGGCACAAATGTTCCTTCATCAGATAGATGTTTGATAGAGAAAAACTTGGAAAGCATCTTGCATTGTATCTTCCACCAGTGTAGTTTTGAGGAAGAAATGGAAATTAGGGAGGACAGGATGATTTCACAGTCATTTTAACTTAATAACTGTTCTTGTCTGGTTAATTCCATCCAATTCCCTGATCTGCTCAGCTATGCAAACACTAATTCTAGCACAAAAGAAATAATGAAAAAAAATTATTTGGAGATTAAGTAGGAGATTAGTGTTGGCTGTAACCTAACTGAGGTTGAGCCATGTCCATGGAGCCATCTATCCAGTGTGATTTTGCTGTAACATATACAGCTGTGTTACATGCATGACACATCTGAACATTACCTTTCCTAAGATGCAGTGAAAAAATGTGAGTAAAGGAGGTGGTACTAATGGTTTCTTTTTGTTCACGCAACTGGTGTGTTGGATTCAGTTATTTTTTCAACCTAAGAGGGATTCAGCTTGCTTTCTTCTGTTTGAATGGCTAAACAGCAGGTAACTGAGACAGAGGCTGAATGCAGGCAGCTCCATCCTTCATGCTTGAATATGAAGCACTGTAAAGTAACAGCTTAAAGTATATGGCGTCAGAGGAAAGCAAGTGAGAAGCAGTCTGTGGCTAGTGATTAAAGGTCTTCTTCCAGAAGAGAAACGCTGGATTCCATTGCTGTTATGCATTTTGCAATAAATAGTATTTGAGGGAAAAAGAAATAAAAGAAAAAAATAAGCTTGGGTTAATGGGAGAAAGAGAGGTGGAGAGAGATACATGAAGAAATGCTAGCTAGATAATTGACTTTATGCTGCATTGCAACCTGAAATGTGTTAATTAAAATTGTATCATACATATTATGGATAAAAAAAAGATTAAAAAACCTGTTAGGAACAGTTTGACTAAATACTAGGGAGGTCTTTGCTTTGAGAATTTCTTTTCTCAACTGTATTGATTTGCTTGACATTAGGCCTTAAATCTTTGCTATATATGTCCTAAATCAACTTTTCAGTGTTTTTCTCTGACACAATTCTCAAGCTGACTGTGACCTATGACCACACAGTTACCCTGTTTATCCTTCCTAACTACTGATGGAATGTCAGCTTCCCCACTCCCCCTGGTATTTCTCCATTATTCCAGGATATATTAAAAATCAACATCATTAGCTTACTTGTTAAGTTATTTCAGAACTACTGAGTTCAAACTATATAAGCCAGGATTTAAAAATATTTATATGCAGGTTAAATTGTTTAATAGTCTTTTTTGCTATGGTTGGAATAGAAGGTATTTTGCCAGAAATACATTTACATTATTGTCTTCCAAAATGGAAGATAAAAATACTTCATTAACAACTTAAAAAAAATCTGTATCACTCTTTAACACCTCTAGCTAATAAGCATGCCATTGCTAGGACTTTTGTTCATGATACTTGTATAGTACAAATAATGCTTGAGTGACAGGAATTACGTAGCCTTGCTTCCTACAAATCCATGTTTCATAGGTGGTTGTAAAGTTTTATTTGAAGCTTTTCCCTTGCTTTGAGGTAATTCTAAGTTGTTTCTCTCATATACATCCTCTTGTCTCCAGTAATGTGTAAACTGGTGTCAGAGCCCTTTTCCCAGTGGGAGTACTTAATTGATTTCTCTCCTTGAGCTAGCAATCTGTTCTCAGGGAACTTGTATGAAATCAGCTCCATCTAGAATATCTCTTTCTCCATCAGGCCCCCTTAAATCTGCAACAAGTTCAAAACATAGATGTGAAGTGTGGGGAAAGCAGACAGAAATTGCCTCAGCATTGTTTCCTTAGGAATGTGGGGTAAAATGTCCACTTTACTGCTTCTTATTCTAATGGCTATAGGGTTTTTGCTGAGGTCTTCAATTATCCTGATCAGCAGTGTTTCACCACTTCTAATTTATGGTCATTTGTATTATTTTGCCTTTTACAGCTGTAAAAAGTGACAGTGTATTTTATCTGTGAAAGCTCTAAATCCCCAACAAGAATTTGGCATTTAGGACTGGAATGCCAGCTGTTGATCTGGGATTATAGTGCCAACTGCTTTCATTTTAATTGTCATTTTAACATCAAGTGTGGAGTGTGGCACACAGTAGGGATATGCCTTCCTCCATATCCAGTGTGTGGCATCTTCACTTTTTGAGTAGACCACTACCTGTCATAACTGATATTGTACAATTGATTGCATGTCATTTAGCTCTTCTCTGCAGTTGCAAGCACAGTATCAGCCTTAATAAAATGAAACTTATAAAGGAGACATACAGTATGATTTTCTGCTTTACATGTCTTTTAGCATAGTTGCATTCATATTTCTTACCTGTACCACAGTGGACAGTATTTAATGCAGTTTTCATTAATGTAACTTAATGAAGTATTTAAATATTATTAATATCTTTATCTTTCTTTCAATTCAGTTAAATCTCTAATCCAACTCCAACCCATACAACAAGCTATTTAGAGAAACGTGCTTTACTTTCAAAAAAAGTACCATGTGGACATGAGCACAAGGGAACTTGAGCACATTTCAGAATCTGGGCTCCTGTTCTTAGCAGAAGTATCTTATATGTAAGTGTTAATGTGCTTAACTTTATTGGTGCCTAGAAAAGATTTTTGTTAATGTTGTCTGTTACTATTAGAAATTGTTTTCCTTAAGATGCAGGGACATAGGTGACATGGGACTACCACTGATGCTGTGTTTTTAGCAGAGTATGGGAAGTGGTACATCCTCTTGTACCCTGCATGGGGACACAGTTCCACAAATTCTCTCTATCACTAGGCTGCTTCTGGTGATAATAAATTCTCAAAGTAATGTTCCTTTCAGAAATTTTAAAAGATCATAATATTAGTACAAATAAGGGACTTTTTTCTATAAGCAGAAATGTTATAGAAAGAGTGCAACTTAGTCATCATTACAAAATAAGAGGGCTTTAAGTTATGGCAAGCAGGAATAGAATAAAAGTTTTCAACTTTTCTTGGTCTTCTGATTATACCAGGTCAGGATTTCCAGAACAGACATGCAGTAGTTTAATGAGATACAGTGATACAATCATGTTCCACTCTTGTGCTTCAGCTCCAAGTTGTATTGTGCATTGTGGATTTCCAACATAGAAAACACTAAAGTTAACCAATGCTTTAGGTTTGGCTGTTCAAAACAAACAAAAAACTCCCAAACATACTACAAGTGCTAGAAATGTAGCAGCAAATGTAATTAAATACGGAATGTGTGCAGAAGAATTGTGTGGGAGTTTAACAAATTATTTTAAATCTGGGGGCATGTATGAATAAAACAATACACTGTGTGACCTGTTAACATTAATCTTCAAATGGTATACCCTTTATTTAGTATTTTCAGTTTACTATCCTAATTATATAGACACAGAGTTTTAAAGCCTTGCCTGTTACAGAGGACAGAGCTGTCCTCTATTCTAAGGTAGTAAGACCCTGTAAGGTGTTTTACCTAAGTGTGTGTGTGTGTGTGTGCGCGCACGTGTGTGTATATATATATGGAATATATCCATGTAGGTATACACACAGAGAGAAAAATTTTATATGTAAAAATATGCTTATAAAAAATATATGTAGCCTTCTATATATGTCCTTATATTCTGAGGAGATATTTCTTTGTGTATGCTTTTTTTTTTACTGCTTTACGTGATGGTATGCTTTTTTAATGAAAAAATCATAAATTACATTATTTTTTACTTTTATACATTAAGTGGAGAGATATGCCAATCCACAGGTTCTCAGAACCTCTTCTATACAAAAGATGCTACTCCTTGCTGAATGAAGGAGTAAGTATTGGTCTTGTTTCTTTTGTGTTGTGTGTGTATCTGCTTGTAGTAGCTCAGCTTTTCTGGTCATATAAGCATCACCACAGAGAACGGAAACTGTAAGTCAATATTTTTCTTGTACCAAGAAAGAGTAATAAGGTGTGACTGCAGGAACACAAAGTTGTGGGTTGTCATGGACACTAGACCAGGTTGTTTCCCTTCTGCCATGTTCGCCAATTGCCTCTGCAGCTTGGTGGCAAAGGAATCCTTTAAGAATCATAAGATAGAGCTTCCTCATGTTGTTGTTATAGCATTTTGCTGCTGTGAGAAGAATGAGTTTTTACTAGATTTAAGTCCCTCTTCCCTTTTGGTTTGATGGGGAGGAAAAGCTGATGGAAAAGCTGTATCATGTCACTAATCAATCAGGATCTTAACCCACAAGACATTCTCACACAAAGAACTAAGGAAAAAAGGGGGCTTTCTTGCAGCATCATTTGTGGAAGTGGAGAACAAACACCTACATTTTAGCTGACTACTTTTGTTCTATATTTATCCATATTTATTTTAACTAAAGTCATCAGGATTGTGGATGTGACTGTTGTGATATAACAGCATCTACTGAGGCAGAAATGGGAAGGATTTATGCTTTTACTTGGCTAGAACATAATCATAAACTAAGTTTTGTTTGTATTTATACTATTTAAAATAAAAATAAATAGTCATAAAAGAAATTCATCTTAGGAGATGTTGTCAGTTCTAAAATAAGAGGTTACTCAATGAGTATGGTATAGATGCAAACTCCTTTTACCTGAGGAATGGATTCAGTGATCAATATCTCTTCTAGTAGTATGTTCCTGTGAAATCTAAGACTAACATGTTCTTGGAAATGTAATTCACAGAGTGGGCTACTATTCCTACCCCTTCCCCCTGCCACGACCACCCGCCCAAATTCATTCAGAGTGGTGTTGCCATTTATCTCATGCTGACAGTTAGTCACGTCCAATGATATGTTAATTTTTGTCACTTTAGGAAGGAATTGGCTAAAATACAAACACTAAGTGTCAAATAGGAAGAAGATACATCTTAAGAGCCTGGTAGCTAATGAATTGCTTGAGCAATGAAACCCACTGTCCTGGCTTAATACAGAGAGATATTTTTATTCTTTTTTAAAATTGAATTCTGATTTTAATGAACTGGCAGAACTGCAGAATGTGTTCTTAAATCAGTAAGGTGTTTATTTTGGTTTTCTCAAAGTTCCAACTGTCACAGCTCAACAGTGGGAAAGAATTATGAAGCATTTCAAAGTAAAGCTATTATTGGCAACCTCAATGCTTTAACTGTACTTTTTATCATTGTGAATTCTTTTTTTTTTTTTTTAATACAGCCAAGCAGAACCTTTCTACCTACCAATCTTATGTGCCAACACATTTAGCATTTTAATTGGTGCTGAATAATGTGTGTATTTTGACAGAAGTTTGTAATAGAACACTAATTAAAATAAATGATTTTTTGAGACTATGCCAGGCCACTCCAAAGTTAACACCTCTTGGATATTTGTATGTGATTCTCAAATTTCTCAAGTTTCTGCAGTTCCCTACTGTGATTTCTATCACAGTAAATCGGAAAACTCAACTGAAGTACAAAGTTATGCTAGTGCTGCTAAAGCAATTTTGGAAAATCCCACCTCTGAACTAAGTTCAGCAGCACCCAGTATTGTGTTCACCTGGACATATTGGACAGCTTGTACTAATGGTGAGCTTTGAAATAGCTCAGTGTAGGCTTTTGCTGCTTTTCCCAGGTATTACGTGAAACCTAACAAAAGCACATACATTTGATTTTTCAAGTAAAATTTTGAAACTTCATTTTCTCCTTATGGGATTTTCTCTGACACTGTTGTTCAAACCGTTGTTCATCATCTGCTATAGATGTAACATTTCATTAACAAAAACAGTGGTCAAATGCTGAGGAACAGTATTCCTGTATTACATAATAAAATACTTTTTTCCTTGCTATGTATTTTTTTTTTCTCCTCTCTAATAGTAGCATTTGGCTCTCAAAGTCTTCAAGCGGTTGTGCTGGCCCTGTTGCATACAACTTTGGACTCAGTAGAGCTGGATTGCTAACTTTGATTCTAATGCTTTTTACTCCGTAATATTTTCTTGTAAATAATTTGGATGAGATTGTTCGCTCCATAGAAGTACGAATAAAACCCCAATCGTATTGTCAGTAGCCACCCCGTCAAGCGATATACCCTCATGTTGTTACCTCTGCTCTGAAGGGAAGTCAAAGCTGCTAGATCTCAGCTAAAAAGTGAAGATTTCATAGAATCAGAATGGTTTGGGTTGGAAAAGACTTTGAAGATCATCTAGTTCCAACCCCTTGATGCAGGCAGGGGTACTCTCTACTCGACCAGGTTGCTCCAAGGCCCGTCCAATCTGGCCTTGAACACTGCCAAGGATGGGGCAGCCACAGCTTCTCTGGGCAACCTGTGCCAGCGCCTCAGCACCCTCATAGTGAATAACTTTTCCTGATGTCTAATCTAAACCTACCTTCTTCCAGTTTAGAATTATTTCACCTTGTCCTGTCACTGCAGGCCCTTATAAAAAGTCACTCTCCAAATTTCTTGTACATCCCTTAAGGTACTGGAAGACAAAATCACCCCTGAGCTTTCTTTTCTCCAGGCTGAGCAAGTCCAACTCTCTCAGCCTGTCCTTGTAGGAGAGGTGCTACAACCCTCTGATCCTCCTATAGACTTGCTCCAACAGATCCACATCCTTCATATGTTGGGAGCCCCAGAGCTGAAGTACTCCAGGGGAGGTCTCACAGGAGCAGAGTAGAGGGGCAGAATCACCTCCTTTGACCTGCTGGTCATGCTCCTTTTGATGCAGCCCAGGATACGGTTGGTTTCTGGGCTGTGAGCACACACTGAAGCTGGCTCATGTTCAGTTTCTCATTGACCAACACCCCCAGGACCTTCTCCATAGGGCTGTTCTCAATCCATTCGCCCCTCAGTCTGTATTTGTGCTTGGAGTTGCCCTGACCCAGGTGCAGGACCTTGCACCTGGCCTTGTTGAAATTCATGGGATTTGCATTTGCCCGCCTCTCAAGCCTGTCCAGGTCCCTCTGGATGGCGATGTCACTGTGAAAACTTTGTGTAATGGGAGGCAAGCTAGGTTTGTCTATGTAGTAAAGTTTTATTGGCATGAGTTATGTTGGTATGAAATACCCAAAAAAATAATTCAAACCATAGCACTGATACTGTTAACCTGACAAAACCCATCGGTACAGGTGCGGCTGTGACAACAGAAACAAGCTTCTCTTGGTTTTGATTATAACTTTTAAAGAAGGTTGGTTGTAGATAATGTATGAGTATATACTTATGTATGGGCTGGCAAACAGATCTTCTATGCTACTTCTACACCAGGGGGCTCTGGTAACGTAGTATGTGTATGTGCTCGAAGGGAGGCTCTGCGGTGTAGAGACTACACCAGTTCTGTGCAGCAGTCTCCCACCCTTGGGAACCATCAGGCCCCTAGGCTGTGGAGACTGGAGCACAGAAACCACAGCTCTTGCTGGCTTTCTTGCAGGGTTTAGGAGGTGGTTACTCACATCCCTCAATCCTTTTCTTTGTCCTGGCAGAGTCTGTCTTTTCAGGATTTTGTCTTCAGTATTTTTTTGTTCATTCTCATTGAGATGTGGGGTTTAAGACAGTGTGTTCCTTTACCTCTTCTCATTACATACACTGTAACTTGGTCAAGACCAGTTTTGCCCCAACACGTTAAGTAGAAGAGATGCTTGTCTAAAAGAAATCAATCACATATTGTAAAGTATATGTTTTTTTCTCTAGGCGTAAACATGCTTTCAAGAATGAGAAATTCGTTTGGGTTTGTTGAATGATCTCTTTTCATTGTAAATTCATTTTGAACAATACCAATGAATATACTAGGTGACTTTGCCAGCTCTTTGAAGGAGATAGATGAGGTGCTAACCTTTATATATATTTTAAGACTCTGCATGATAAATCATACTGTTATTAGCTATTGTTTCTTTGTGAAGTTCAGTTACACTTGCTCAGCTAGCTGTTGGTCTAAAGAAGAGACTTTCAGTCAGTTTTGTAAGGAGGCAATAGAGAACAGAAAGAAGTCAAGAGCAACCAATCCAGAAGAACAGCTGGCATTTCTGTAAGTAGATGTGTTCCTGGTGACGATGCTCTGCTCTCACACTATAAGGTAACTCTGCCTCCTGCCCTCCATGTTTTTGATGCCCTCTGTAAACCTCCACAATCTACTACTTGGAGGATAGGGAGTTTGCCCACATGCTAGGAAAGTCCTTGGAATTTTTACTTCTCTTTCTATTCATTATCATTTGTAGTATCAAAAATAGCAGAACATTTTATTTATAGTATTAGAAAAGAGGCCTTGTCCATATAGGGTTATGCATTTGCTGTCATTATTTCACTTCTAGTATCTAATTCATTATGTTTCCAGTTAATGCTACAAGTATTCTTCTAGCCCTCCTTCAGCTTTTCCCTGCCCTAGTATGGATAAGATCAAGCACAGTATGTAATAAAATTTGTATTCGGACTCTATATAGGTAAAAAGAAGTTATCACTTGAAACTTTAGTGTTGATTTTAGCTATAAAATGTTCCCTTGGATGTGCACACATGCAAGTTAAAGTAATTTATCTAAATTAAAATTGGCTACTTTGTTTTGCAATCGTGAATAGTGGGAATGTTCCTGTGTTTTCATGTTACCTGCCTTCAGCTTTTCAAAGTTTCTTGCTGAAGCTGCACTGAAGATCATTTATCACCTTCCTTTACCTTTACTCCGTAGTGTAAACAGTTATTTTTCATGCCTGTGGAACAAGTATATAATTTATGAAAGTTTTGAATATGGCTTATCTGAACTGTTATATTTAGACCTGACTTCCTGGCAGGGAAATTCTCACCTGTTGAAATGGAACCTCTAATGATTTCTATCCAGTTTGTGTTGCATGTTCATGACATTTAGTTTTTTTATTTGTTAACATTTCAGCAGTATTGCTTGTTTTGTGGGGGAAGTCCTTTGTGTTCTCTGAGGGTAGTGGTTTAATTGGAACATCTGAGGGTTCTGTGTTTTTTTTTTCTTAACTTACAAGCTGTAGAGCTACTGCATGTAGCTGAAAATGCCTGTTTTGCTGAGGAATGCAGTCTCATAGTCTAGCTTGGTTTGTTGGCTATGAGTTTGTATCCTGATACCACTACTCATGGTCAGGATCTAAACTGAAGTATGTGCTGCCTTCAACGATGATGCCAGTGCCACAGAGGAGGAGACCAAGTATTTCCTTGTCAGATTAGATGAGGTGCACTTACATTAAGTACTTTCAATTTCTGGTTTTAGCTTGGACATTCTTTTAAGAGCTAGAGAAGATTGAGGTGCTTAAGAAGCAATGAAAGACTGAATTAAGTATGAAAATCTGTGTTAGGAGTTGCTCTGAAAGAGGTTTGCTCAAGCTAGAAATGTTTGGTAGAGCTTTGTTTTAGATGCACTGCATTGTTTAACTGTATTTTACTGCTTGAATGTAAAACTTTAATTAAACTTTGCAAATAAATTATACCACGACTACCATGTCAGAGAGCAAGGAGCAGAAGGTTTGAGAGCCTGGCACATGGCAGGTTTTTGCTGTGCTGATTCATGTGCGTGCGAGAGGAGAGGAAATGAAGAATGCTGTCATCAGCTGAAACTACAGGGAAGTTTTCTGCAGTAGAAACTGATAAAACAGATTGTGATTTAACATACTCAGTGTTAGCCTAATAGATCAGAGAGTTCTGTTTCATGTGGATCACTTACTGACTAGAAAAAAGAAAACATTTCAAAGCAGTAGAAATGATCTGTGAATAATTATGGCCTAGAAAAAAAAAAAAAGAGGGGAAAAAAATCTCCCAAATGATTCAATTTAGTTTATCCACAGAGAACCATTTTTGTTCCAGGGTAGGTTCACAAGATGGAGGAAAAAGCAGTGATAATGATAGTACTGTTACTTCTCCTGAGAAACTTCCCATGATTTCATATAGCCAAGACCCACAGGCAATCAAGGTCTGGTAGGGTGGGAGAGTACTCTGTTACACCTCTGATCTTTGGTCTGTTTGAGCCTAATGCCCTACTTATGATTAATTGTTTGTAGTTGTTTTAATCACAGTATCAGAAATGTTTAGTATTAGTAGGCAAATGTACCATGTGTTCAAAATTTAAAGGATTATTTTTAAAAAGCAGACCATGCCAATTTTTGTGATTCATTAGGAAGCTTACCAATATCATTTTTTCATATAAGCCTATCTTAGTTATAAGATCATTAAGATACTCATTTGGAAGCTGTTGTCTAAATTTTCTGAATTCAAAGCCCTTAGAAGACTGAAGAAAAATGATTTTCAGTTGAGTGACAGAGACTTGTATTTTTTCATATCTTTTGAATATGATCAGGAGATTCTTTTTCTCTATAAATAAAACTGCTCAGGCATCTTTATAAATGGATGCATTTTACTCAGATTCTACTCTTAAGCATCACAAAGTGAAGGGATACTAAGGTACAGTGTTTGTTTCTATCTGATCTGTGAATGCTTCATGGAAAAACATTTGGGAATAGGCAGGGGTGATAAGGTTATGTGTAAGGATTTTTCACAAATTGATTAAGTACCACACACAGGGTTTTGGATATTTTGCTTGACAGAAAACAAAGATGAACAATTATGGCTTGCTGTTTGTGACATCATTTATAAGCTAAATTTAATTTTCTACTGAACATCCGCTGGTAATGTCATGGTAATAACTTCCTATTGAGTAATTAAATCTGTTCCTTCTCCTCCTTATTTGTAACTCGCGTGAAGTTGCCCAAATGTGAGTCCATTTTATTATTAACGGGCTGTGAATGGAAATACTGTACACATTTTAATTTTCTTCTTAGCTTTGCTCAGAAGTAACAATTTAAAATTGATTGCCTTTTTCGAATTTATTCTCTCAAAATAAGCTATAGCTCTGAAGTCCCTCAGAAGAGCAGTTTGGGTTTTTTTTAATTGTAAGGCATATTTACTACATTGCTGGCAACATGGAATTGTTGCTTATGAATTGGTAGTATTTAAAATACTTCAGAAAAGGGGCTAATTTGAAGGAAAGGGAATATCTAGTTCTTGAAACGCTGTGTAAAATAGGCTGTGGGGTAGAGTGAGTTTCCTTAAAAAGAACTTTCTTGTAAAAGGTCATGCTGAATGAAAGTGGTGAACATGAACTGATGGGTATCCAAAAGTAGAGGAAATCTAGTGACACTGGTGTCACTCCTTTATAACAAGGATTTGGCATTTGAGCATTGCAATAGATTTCAGCAGGTCTGGACTCTTCACTGAGCTGGGGAAAACTGTAAATTTAGATAATAGGAAAGGTTAAAATATAAAGCAGGCATCTCGAGGGTACAGAACCATAGAACAGTTAGGGTTGGAAAGGACCTTAAGATCATCTAGTTCCAACCCCCCTGCCATGGGCAGCATACTTGATGTCTGACAACATTTAAAAATCTCTAGAAACTTCCAGAAGATGATAAAATAACAACCATTTTGGCACAACTTAGATTTCAGAATTTGAAACAGTCTCATTTCATTTCTCTCTTACTACTTTTGAAAGTTATTTGCTTATGTGTATTTGATCCTTTCAGATTTGACAAATAT
The DNA here is from genome assembly GCF_033783945.1 of Neopsephotus bourkii. Taxonomy (NCBI): domain Eukaryota; kingdom Metazoa; phylum Chordata; class Aves; order Psittaciformes; family Psittacidae; genus Neopsephotus; species Neopsephotus bourkii. The sequence continues at coordinate 516,720 of NW_026901969.1, forward strand.
CAAGGCGTTTGCCTTATATATATTAGCACTTTCGTGTCACGTTGTCCCTGTAAGTCTTTGAGTATATAACAGAAGAATTTCAGTTTCCTGCTTAACCAACTAAATTACAAGATGACTTTTCTAGTACTCTGACTTGGCAATGTTGGTGACAGTTTACTGAGCTACAAAGCATTTTTCACAGTCTATTTGTTTGATATATTGAGTTGTGGATCAATTTTACTGCAAGAAAAAAATGTTAGGTGAGATTTTTAGTAACTTAGTGTTTGCTCTGTTTACCTGAGTTGACAGCTTTCATCCTTGGGCTGGAAGAATCTGTTTAGGTTGGCTTTAATAGCATGATTTGTAATCACTTTGTGGGAGCTTGAACTGAAATCTCAACTGTATTTTCACTGTGAAGTACAGCAGGCTTGTTTAAAAAGGAACCGAGAAATACCAGCCTCGGAATAAATTGTTTTTAGAAGAACCTGTCAATGTCTAATAACCAGAGATTGTTTTTCTCTCTTGCTCGATTAATTTTTTTTTTAAATCCTAATACTTCAGATCACAGACAGTAACTTTTTTATTTGAGTGCCATTGAATGTTAAATCTATTGTTCATTATTTAAGTACTTGAGAATTAATAGATTATCCTCAGGACACTGAAAATGCCAAGCAGAATGCCTTTAAGCAAAATCAGTATCAGTTGAAGTTTACAGTTACATTCGTTTTGGCTGTGTTATTTATTTACTTGTGTCATTCAAAGGGCAAGAAAATTAATGTATTTCTCAAAACATTAGTACAAGTATCTTTTATGATATTAGACAAACTATATTATATCTGTTTCCACTGAGCTTATTGATAATGGTGTCTAGGAAAACATGGGCTCCAGCCTGGAGCTTTCTTGCACTTCTGGAACTCACATCCTTATTCCCCTTCAGAGCAAAGGGGTGTGAACTTACAGAGCAGCGTTAACCTCAGGCCGGAAACTGGCAAATGGTTTCCTGAAGCTGTGAGGACCTTACTTCTGAGACCCCTACCTCTTCATTAGGACTGATTAAAATCAGCAGAGTGCCAACATTTTCAGAGGACACATACAGGTGTCTACAAAGAATAATTACATAAGCTTTACAAGTTGTTCCTGCACCAACTGGCTTTTCATTGACACTTCCCTCATCAGCTGCTTGTGTTTCATAAAGTATGTGATAAATGGGCAGGTTTACTGCTGCCATGCAGAATATATAACTCTTGAGTTCTACCTGTCTTCTCTGCAATGTGTCCTGTCTACCCTGCCTCCAATTCTCCTGAAGTTTGTCACAGCTTAATCAGTGAGGCCGTTACCTCTCTGTCAGGTTTAGCTAATGCTGGTTGAGGTTTGGAAGCTTCTGGGCAAGCAGTCAAGATCTGCAGACAGAAGCAAGGTTTTATAATCTCACCATCTTTCTATAGAAATCTCATTAAGAAGTCTATTCTGATGGACTCTTCTGTTATAATTAAATACAAGGATGTTCTTCATAGTATGATTGGTTATAAGGCAGGAATTCTTTAGTATGTTGCAAGACTCTTTTCTTTAACATTTGAATGCCAAATTGAGCTTTTCTGTGTTAATCAGCATTTGAGACTATATCCATCTTGTGATTTACTAAGTGTGCCAAAAAGCTTCCATTAATCCTGTTTCACAAGGACCTCAGTTATAAGTTGGTAAATCAGAAATAACACAGTGAATCTGAGCTCTTCTAGGATTGGTATCTCATATAATGAAATCTGCAAAGGGAAGATACGGACAGTCTTAAGATGCAGTAATCCTATATACTTCATGCTCATCTAAAAGTACCTAGGATGCATTGTGAGACAGAATATTCTGAGATACTTGGAACACTTTCCTTTGCAGACTTCTAACACTTTAAAGCAAGGAGCTAAAGCAATGTAAAATTAAATGGATATTTCTTTTTCTCCCTACCTTGTCCAAATATCAAACCATTTGTATTCTGTTTCATCTTGTGCTAACATAACATGCGAGCCCTTCACAATGTACAATTCTTAGAATAATTTCAAGTTGACATCACAAGATGTTTCATGTTGAGAAGAAATCAAAATTCATGGTACTGGAAAGAAAGATGTAATTAAACCATCTAGTTAGGAGTGGGGAAGTTCTGGTTCAAATCCTTTCTCCTACTGAGTTTTTATTGATTTTTATCCCCTTATGTATAAAATAAAACACCTCTTTATGGGAACAGAGCTTACCTGCTCCTGACTGAGCATCATAACCACTGAACTAAAGCTGCTTTCTGTTGACCAGTAGCAAAACTCCAACAGATGGCTGGAAACAGTACCTTTTCTACCACAGTTTCACACCTTTAAAAGGCAACAGCGTGACTGACAAAGCATCACACTGTGAGCCATGAATTTAAATAGCTTTAGACAGAGAAGGCCAGTTCTCTGTAGTCCAATGCAAATGTTGTAACCTTTGGGGCATTCTGTAGAGCAGCCTCAGTTGTTTAATGTTTGAAATCTGTAGTTTGATGTCTAGCACAATTTTATTTTTTGACATGTCCCACTATGAGTACAAATCACTGATGGATTTCAGTAGCGGTTGTGTCAGCCCTTCATTACTTGACATGCTTAGTTCGTTTGCATAAATCGGTCAGCAAGCACAGAAAAGAGTGCTGAAAGGGAACTGGAGGTTTCCTCTAGTTCATTTAGCTGTTTCTTTCATCGTAGTGAAATCAATGAGAATGACATATCTTAAGAAGGATTTCATGTGGGTTTGTAGTGTTGTAAGTTTACTATAGTATAGAAGTGTATGCAGGGGTATCTTCCCCTATCCCTATCAGTCCCATACTCTGCACACCATGGGTTCTTGCTTGGGGGCTGACTCCTGTCTTTGAAGAAATGCACAATGATGCGTTTAACCTAGAGAGGGTGGTGAGTCTTTCTTCTTTGCCCTCCTCTTCCTAAGGTACAAAATCCTCTTACCCCACCACAATCTCTTCTATCAGCTATTCTTATTCCTAAACCCATGGTCTTCTACTGCCTCTGTGTGTGTGGCATTTGTGGTTTGCTTTTGTGCTTTGCTTGTAAAATGGGAAGCCTTTTCAAGACAGATGGTGGACACCACTTATCTCTTAGTTGTCTCTCATTGACAGAGATACCCCAACCCCAACACTTAGGGAAGAAAATATTTGGAGAATAGGCAACAGTGAGTTCAGAGAACAGAGCTTGTTAATTGGTCAGGACTGTGCAGGATGGCACTGAAGACACAGGAATAGTATTGTGAATAACCCAGGACTATGAGTTCCTGATGATATAATTTAGAATTACTTATAGTTAAAATCATTACATTATTGCAGTAGTAGTATTTCACCCACTATTCTATGATCCTGCCTGATTCAAAGGCAGGGTCAACTACACATAAATCTTTCTTGACAGAAGAAATCAACATGCCCAGGTAATCTTGTAAAGATTTGTCACTAATTCTGCCTAGCACTTTACATTCTGCAAGGTTATTTTATAGACTTAGGAGAATTTTATTCTTTTTTTAATGGCCAACAATGATTTTAAGACTCTTTTTAAAATCTGTTCAGCTTTACAATATAAATATATTCCAGGTACATCATAAAAATTGTGTATTTAAAATATGTCAGGTAAGACTGAAACTTCCCCTTTGCATAGCTTAATGGATATTCTCATCACTTGTCATTACGTTTCAGAGAAGCAGTTAAATTGCAACCATTTATAAGTTTTATAAATGTTGTGGATATTGGAATTATAATTAGAGATAATAAAACTTGACTACCTCAGTTCATTTTAGTATAAAATTAACTAAAATTATCTAAAGATATAAGAAGTTTTCAGATATATCTGAAAAAGTCATTAAGTCAGGCAAAGTTGTTATAAAGGACCTTCTAATGAATTAGTGATTATTTAACCTTTTGTGACTCAAAAGGTCCATTAAGAACTTCAAGGCACAAACAGAACCGGAAGTGATTGGGAAGATTGTGCTCTCTTACTTACCCATGAGCAAAGTTTATACATCAGAGTTATTTCCCTCTTAATTTTGCATTGTGTGGGTCTTTTCTGTTGTTTTCTCCTTGTTTTTTTCTGAAGGAATCAGTTTCTCAAAAAGTAATGTCACTGAGTAAGCAACTAAAAACTACTTAATTCTTTTATGCTGAATGAGGAGGTTAATTCATACTAAACAAAGGTTTCATATTATGAATCTGGATGGAACCCTTGTGATCTAGTCATATATGGATTTTTCACCCATATGACTGCTGTGAATGAATTTCTTTGTGAACTAAAGCTACCTTTTTGAAGAAAACGCCAGTCAGCAGTAGCTTTAATTCAAGCTCTAGTAGTACAGCGTGTAGTTCCTCAACCATATGTACCTGAAACATGTACCTAAAGGCTGCTGAGATTTTTCCTGTTACCTCATCCACCACAGCTGAAATTCTCTCTTAGGTCCAAATGAAGTGCTAAGAATTGGACCCGGTACAAGACCCAAATCTGAAAACCCTTGTGTGTGGGCATCTATGTGTAAATAGATTATTTTTTTCTTTTTTTTTTTTTTAATTAAAAGCCAGACTTTCCTATCTTCTTGTATGGTTCCAATTAAATGAAGACAAAGGAAACTAAATCTTCAAATGGGGTTTCTGTATTCAAGGATTATGTCAGCAATGAAGATGTGCAGAATCCCCCTGATTCAGTCTTGGCAACAAGTTCAAAAAGGAAGTCAGAGAATGAGAGTGAATCAGCTGTGCCTAACGTGGGCAAGCAAACAGGCATCTCCCCCTCCCTGGGTAACACTTTGGAGCACATTGTGGAGCAGCTGGATGTTTTAACTCTAGTAAGTATGCAATAACAGATAACACTTGCAGTGGGAAAATGGTAATGCTGTCAATGGGCAAAAAATCCCATGAACCATGTTCCTAAACCAGAATATTAAAGGCTTTGGTGTTACTTTGAGTAGTTGTATAGTCAGGTGTCTGTTCTGGTTTTTTTCCTTTCAGCAAATAATGATCACATTGTGTTTGCTAAAGTAAGAGCTTCCTGCTACATAATCATAAATATTATTGTTGTATTTCTAACTCAGGAATAAAAGACTCACTGTTTTTTAGTAGTGAGATCTAGCATTAATTTGTCAGAAGCCAGTTCTTTAGCAGATTCCAGCTTGAACAGTCATGTGGTAGCGGGGCATGAACAAAACAAATTTGTAATGTACCATTAAATACTTTTTCAAACTTAGTGTTCAAGGTGTTGGATAGGAATCTAAGCAGTGGAATAATTCCTAGTGTCAATGAAACTGCCCAAATACTGGTCTCCAGCAGTGACTCTGAGTCACTTGTTTGCAAATGCTCAATACTTCTTTTTAGTAGTCGAGATTTAGCCAATCTGTGTTTTAAGATAATACTCTGTGGTCTGTCATATATTAACATTAAATCAAATGAAAAATGAGTGACTATTGCAAACCTGTGTTGTTTTGCAATACAGAATAAGAAATACAGAGTAAGAAATAAGTTTTGGGAAGTACAAATTCAAGTCGTCAGTTGAAAATCATTTGTGTTGTAAATTGGATTAAAAAGAAACTGCCAGCCTATGTCCAGAAACCTTTTCTGATGAGGGCCATCTCTTGGAGGATGCCTTTTAATAGTTTTGGGTTTTTTTTTCTTACTTCCTGTTTTTGGGGCTACATTAGAAGTTTCTTTTAGGTTTTTGGAAGATATCATTTGGGATCAACCCTGAGGGCTGTTTTTCTGTTGAAATATGGATGCAACTTTCACATAGTATTTCAGAGTAATTTATATAAGCACAGATATATTGCATGCTCTCAGAGAAAATATTTTGTGAGCACAATTTTAAACCTTTAGGCAATCTCCAGAGAAACAAACCCATTATTTTTAAATAGAGTTGTAAATAGTGGAGTAGCTAAGGAAAAGCCATTTTAGGGTATTTTTTCCTGTTGAGTTAGAATGATTCTGCTTATGTTACTGTGTTGCACACTTGTAATAATTTGTGAGTAAAACCAAACCAATTGAAATTATTGCCCTCTTCATGCAGACTGTTTCAATCCTGGAACAACGTCTGACTTTGACCGAAGATAAATTGAAAGAATGTTTAGAAAATCAGCAAAAAATGTTACTCGAAGAAAGACAGGAAGCATAGAAGATGAAAACGAACTGTACTGATTAATATGTTTCATATACTCACAAGGAAATAACAACTTTTACTTTGCTGGATTTTGCTATAAGGAAAAAAATATAAATCCTCCTTTTCTAACAAGTCAATGTAATAACTGAAATAAAAAAAATGCACAACACATTTTAAACATTCACAGTATCACAGTATGTTAGAGATTGAAAGGGACCTCAAAAGTTCATCTAGTCCAATCCCCCTGCTGGAGCAGGAACACCTAGATAAGGTTACACAGGAACGTGTCCAGGCGGGTTTTGAATGTCTCCAGAGAAGGAGACTCTACAACCTCCCTGGGCAGCCTGTTCCAGTGTTCCGTCACCCTCACTGAGAAGAAGTTTCTTCTCAAGTTTAAGTGGAACCTCTTGTGTTCCGTTTTGTACCCATTTCCCCTTGTCCTATCATTGTTTGCCACTGAGAAGAGCCTGGCTCCATCCTCGTGACACTCCCCCTTTATATATTTATATACACTAATAAGGTCACCCCTCAGTCTCCTCTTCTCCAAACTATAGAGACCCAGCTCCCTCAGTCTTTCCTCATAAGGGAGATGCTCCACTCCCTTAATCATCTTAGTTGCCCTGCGCTGGACTCTCTCCAGCAGGTCCCTGTCCTTCTTGAACTGAGGGGCCCAGAACTGGACACAGTATTCCAGATGAGGTCTCACCAGGGCAGAGTAGAGGGGAAGGAGGACCTCTCTCGACCTACTAACCACCCCCCTTCTAATACACCCCAGGATGCCATTGGCCTTCTTGGCCACAAGGGCACAGTGTCGGCTCATGGTCACCCTGTCGTCCACCAGGACCCCCAGGTCCCTCTCCCCTACACTGCTCTCTAACAGGTCATTCCCAAACCTATACTGGAACCTGGGGTTGTTCCTGCCCAGATGCAGGACTCTACACTTTCCCTTGTTATATCTCATGAAGTTATTCCCCGCCCAACCCTCCAGCCTGTCCAGGTCTCGCTGGATGGCAGCACAGCCTTCTGGCGTGTCGGCCACTCCTCCCAGCTCAGTGTCATCAGCAAACTTGCTGATAGTACACTCAATTCCCTCATCTAAATCATTGATGAATATATTAAATAATATTGGTCCCAGTACCGACCCTTGAGGCACTCCACTAGATACAGGCCTCCAACTAGACTCCGCCCCATAGACTACAACTCTCTGGCTTCTCTCCTTCAGCCAGTTCACAGTCCACCTCACTACCCGATCATCCAGACCACACTTCCTCAATTTAGCTGCAAGGATGCTGTGGGAGACCGTGTCAAACGCTTTGCTGAAGTCAAGGTAGACCACATCCACCGCTCTGCCATCATCCATCCACCGTGTTATTTCCTCATAAAAGGCTATGAGATTGGTCAAGCATGACTTCCCCTTGGTGAAGCCATGTTGACTGCTCCTCATAACCCTCTTATCCTTGATATGCCTTAAGATGGCACCAAGGATAAGGTGTTCCATCACTTTCCCAGGAATGGAGGTGAGGCTAACCGGTCTATAGTTACCCGGGTCCTCCTTCTTGCCCTTTTTGAAGACAGGAGTGACATTTGCTTTCCTCCAGTCCTCAGGCACCTCTCCCATTTCCCAAGACTTGGTAAAGATGATGGAGAGCGGTCTAGCAATGACCTCAGCCAGTTCCCTCAGCACCCACGGGTGCATCCCATCTGGACCCATGGATTTATGGATGTCCAGATTGCTCAACTGGTCTTTAACCCATTCCTCATCGACTAAGCCAGACCGCTCCGTTGACCTGTCTTCATCTGAGGTCTTAGCGGTACAGGGCTCTTCAGGACTGCCTCCAGCAGAGTAGACAGAGACAAAGAAGGCATTAAGTAACTCTGCCATCTCTGTATCTTCTGTCACCATTGGTAGCAAGCAGATAGTCTGTTTGTATATTAAATAAAGTGCAACCCAGCCAAAAGTAGTGTTTTCCAAAATCATTCCTGCTGAGCATTGCAAGACTCTTATTTCAACTTAATAAGATCTTTGAATACAACTAAGCAACAAACTACATATTTTTAGATAAATAGCAATTATTATCGAAGTGCACTATGCTGTTTTTTTAGCTCAGCTAAGGATTGTGAAATAATGCTCCTTGTGCTAAGGCAGCATTACTCAAGCACCTAAATTAAATAAGACCTAATTAGCCCTAATTCCAAGAATGTCAGAAGTTTACTTAGTCCCTTACATACTCTCAAATATTTTACCAAAAAGTAGTGACAGTTACTCTCTATCATCTAAATGTTTTAGTGACGATTGCAAGAGGTGGTGTAAAAACTTTGAGTTACAACTATGAAAATTAAATCAAACTTTGAAACTATAACTGCATGTGTGAATTCAGCTGCAAGACTGATGGAGTCGAACACTTCCGCTTACCTCACCCCATCAAAATTCATGTTTCATATTTAGAAAAATAAAAATCAGCTTCATACTTCTCAATAATGTATTTGAACCAAACACAAAATGATGCAAAATCTATATCATAAATACAAAAGAATCTCATCTCTAAAGGACTTTCATAGGTGCTCAAGTCATTAATCATGAAAGACTTTGCAATGTATGATGATTTTGGTTTTATTTTTAATAAAAATGAAATTTTTAGAAAGACAATTGTAGGTCTTCTTTTTTAATAGAAAACATCTATGCTTCTTTATGTCTACCTATTATTATTTAAATGGCAACTGCAGAAAATCTGTTGTCAATCCACAGCCGAAACTAGGTATTCATCCATTGCTGCAACTTCACATTTAGTATGTTGAAAAATAGGACACCTGAAATGAGGGGAGCACTTTAATCCAATTCTGCAACTGACTGTATATAGATAAAGCCCATTTCACAGGCTGAACCTCATTAACATCAATAGAGTTCAGCTTAAGTCCAGAAGCAAACTGTGCAAATACTACAGTGGTTCAAGCCAAAGTAATGAGCAATCCATTTTTCTTTTACAGCTTTTCATTTTCTCTCATAGTAATCACCTTCAGGTAGCCAGACATCATCTCTCTTGGTAAATTCTGGGTTTTACGAGTGAGTACTACATAGTTTCAGATCAGTCTGAAGTAGACCTATTTGTCACAGTGAAGTCTCCTCTTATAAAAATTTTAGATGCAACTGTTTAGATGCAACCTTCTAGCCACGGATTTTTATTTCTATATAATTCCAGTGTAAACAGCCTGACCTTTGATTATGCAATTGTTTATAATGGTATATAAGGCGTAGTTATGTAAATACTGTATTTTAGGTGAGATGTACTTTGCTTTATGCATCTGCAAATTCTGGTATTTGCCTTTTCTTGGCTCCATTAGATGACACAAAACAATGTACCTTTTGAAATCTTCTTCCTTGTTTCTTGCTTTCTCCGAGTGAACTCATATATATATATTTATATATGCTTTAAACCTGTACAGAGGTTTTTCTTGTTGTCCTTGTTAAGCTTTTCAGGGTTATTTATCAACAAGATCTGGAAATTTATTTTCCGTCTGTTTTTCTTTTTTTTCTTTTTTTTTTTTAGTAAAATCTCTGCTGAAATTTTCCTTTCTGCCTTAGCTCCTACCACTAATCCTTCCTTTTCAGCACCTATTATCTGGAGCATTTACTACTTAATCCAGTTTATTCCTCTGCTGTTTGTCAATCTGGTGAACTAACTAACATTTTCAAATCAAGATATGTTCTTCTCATTGTATCAGGTGATTTCTTTATATTGAAATTCCACATGCCTGACTCCTGGGGTGTGTGCAAACTAGAGATGGTTGTTTCAGATCAGGACGGAGGCATTTTCCTCAAGCTAAATGTCTTTTAGCTAAATTTTTGGCTTAAAGCCAATTTTTTTTCAATTCTAAAACTTAAATTTTTGGCTCCCCTAAATATAATATAATCATTCCTTTAAAAGCACCTGAAGAGACTGGTTAAACTCAGAAGCATTTACTCTAGGGTTTGTGCTCTGGCAGATAACTGGTGACTTGACTGATTTGAATTATGTTATAGAGCTGGAGGAAAATAAACCGCTGTTAGCCTTAGTTGTGCATCTGCAGCATGTGGAAACGTAACTGTACAGGTCTTTAAATGACTATGAAAAGTGTATCTGTATTGCGGGCTGCAGTGAGGTACTGAAAAGTGTTCTGAACAAGCTGAACCAGGTAATTGATGCAGTGCAGCTTTCCTCAAGCCATTATCCCTCTGATAGTAAATGTAAATAGGCCACTCTGATGAAGAAAGAGTGCTTTCAGTGCCCAAGCCAGGTACTGCAAAGCTGGCTCAATTACTTACTAAAGTAGTAACACCAACGTCTGAATGATGTGCAGTAGATACTCCTGGGGTTTGGGTGGGGAGAGAAGGTGGCATGTGGAATAACCTCTCCTGCTGGCATCACTGGCAGATTGTCTCTGGAGGAGCCCAACTTCAGATTCCGGAGGTGTCAAAGCATTATGCAGTAGCCCAGCCACTCATTGTACGTGCTCCTGCAAGTATTTCAAACCAGAAATACTCTTCCAAATGGAAAGAAATTATGCCAGTTACTACTGTGCCTTAAATTTTATTTGTAATTCCCATTAAAGTTTTGTGGAATTTTAATGGCATTTTTATCTTGGCCATTACATAAAGGATGATATTGAGGTAATAAGGGTATTTTTCTCAGTTTTTAATTTTGGATGGCAATATGCACTTGCTTTAGGAGCACGCTTAGAGGTTCCTAATTATCACCATGGGGGCAGACACTGAATGGCTGCACCTTGCGATGTTGGACTGTAAGGCATTTCACTTCTTTTCTTTTGATCAGAACTCTGAGATTTTCAAATACCATGGCAAAATCTGACCGACACACATCAGTTTATGCCAATAACCCATTGTGCTTTATGGACCAACCTGACAATTCAAACTGTATTCTGAGGTTTTTTCTATTTCTGGGGGGTTGTTTCATTCATTTTATTATTTTTATTTTTTTTTAACACACCACTACATTCTCCACATTCTCCATTACTTTTTACTACTGCTGATACATTCTTTATAAAATTATGGGTTTGGAAAACTAGTTCCTAGGGAAGAATGCACCTGAACATCTCCCTTGTCTCTTGAGGGATTATTTCCTGCTTTTACATATGTAAGATTATAATTCATTGCTTCATTATCTTTGTGGCAAGAAACTTAAACTGTACTTCAAAATTTTGATTAAACTAATCTGGCTGGAGAAATTGTGGCCGCAAAGGTTCTTCTCACCATTTAAGGATGGCCTGAACAGATCGGTGTGGCATGAGGGATTTAAGAAGTACAACTTCCCACCTTTATTTGTGTTTATTTAAATGAATAAATCTGCTGTACTGTTTTTAGGATAAGCAGGGTGTTTTGTTTTTTTTCTTCCTTAAAGTCATATTACAGTGTTGCTGAATTACTTTCACTGCCGTAACACAGCACAGAACCACTCTTGAGCCTTCTACTGAGTGACAGTGGCTGGGATCTGAATGTTTTTCCAGGGACATAGCTTTATATAACTTGTTTACCTTGTAAGATTTGTAAAAATCATAAACTCTGTACTCCTTGCCCCAAACAATTAATGAATATGTATGTTCACGTTAGATCCAGGAACAGTATGTTCTTGTCAGAGTGCCCCCTCAGGGACTTTTGCACGCTTCGGATGCATAATACAATTGAAGCGTTTCTTTGTGAGAAAATAGGTTAATGACTTGCCAAAAGGCAGAGATGTTAATTGGAAAAAGTGCATCCAAGTCCTTTTCTTTACAATGTATATGGGTTGCATTTGTTACGACTTGCATCCACGAACAGGTGCAATTTCAGTTGACTCAGCTAACAGGATGTGCTGAGTACACTCTTCACCAATTTCACCCCAAATTTTACACCCAAGAGAAAAAATATAGTTCCTAACCCAGTCAGTGACCAATAAACTGCATTTATTGCCTGTTACAGAACATATTTATAACTCAGGGTTGTACTTAACATTTTCATAATAAGAAAATATGTTTTTTGAGTATTTATTGGTATTGAAGAATTTTACTAGTACCTTATACAAGACAAAATGTGTCATCCCAAAATATTTCTTTTGGGAGAGAGTCAGCAGTTCTAGACAAGGTACCACCAGTGTATTTGTAAATGCAACCCAGAGCAGGAAAATTGCTTATTTTCACTAATGTGTTTCCTGCCGCAAAGCTACGCGATCAGATTCAGGTCTTCACCTTGCCTCTCTTAATTTTCCCTGTCATCATAAGTAAAAACTAATAAAACAAGTGAAAAAAAAAACACAAAAAAAAAAAAAACCCACATCTTGGTGTATCAGGGTTAGAAGAGCTGTTTGATAGTTTTATAGTTTGATTCTAAGGGTCTCTTGAGAGTTTCTAGGCTACTTATGTGTCCACTGGAGTATACCAGTGGGAGACTGAAGTTTGGATCCCTGTGTCTGACCTAACCTCAACTTTCAGAAGTTCCTCTCTCTCACATGAAAAGGGCTGAGTGTAAAACTCAGCTGTCTGGGAAGCAGCAGTTGTCTACACCAGTGTAGGAACATTTAGTTCAGTAATCCTCTGGGAGTTCTGACATTAATGGGGGTACTGAGTTGGTTGCTGACTGGGGTTACATGATTTTCCCACGTGTATAGCGGGACCTGAGTTTCAGAGGGCTCAGTGCACTTGTAGAGGCAGGATGAGAAGAAATTCTGAGGGTCTCAATGCCACCTAAATAGAGGATTCTCCAACTCAGAGTAGTAGTTAAAGTTCCTTTATGTCTTGTGCCCTCACAGACCTGGCACAGAGGGACCCAACTCCTCTTCAAAGCCGCCAAAGAGGAAGCAATTGTCAGAAGAGAAGAAGAAAAATCAGCCATTAGCTATCATCTTTTTCATCCTTTTGTGCTTTGTATTGTAATGAAATAGTACATCTGTCTCAAGTTTTTCTCCTCCTCCTAATCCCCAGAGGAAATCCCTGCTCCTTTTACAGAGATAAAACCTTAGGACAAAGTGAAAGTAGCAAGAACTGTAAGTCTGTGCTAGAGGCTGCTCACTGGAGCCTTGCCTGGCCACAGTGGTTTGATGTCAAAGGCTTACAGTGCTTATTCCAACACCTGTATTGAACATCAGTTCTCTCATAAGATTCAGAATGAATTTTATGAGATTCATGAGCAAAGCATGCTTGCAGCAGTTTGCCGTTTAAGGGGACTTTTATGAACACGTGTCATAGAGACAGTAGTCTGGGAAGGGACAAAGCAGCAAAATCCTCTGATTTCCTCTAAGGAAGATTCAGGTGAGCCAAGTGCAATGGATTATGCTGCTTCATGCTACTTTCATCTTGCACATCCCATAAAGAAACATCTAAGATGAGTTGCATTTGGGTGACGAAAAGGACAGGATGCTCCTAGCAGTAGTTCTTCCTCATGGGAGCACTTGTTGAACATTTTTTAATCATTCTTTTTATTAATATTTTCACCCTGTCATATGTGCTGGGAGCACAAGACCCAGGATGTTTACTAAAAAGAGCAATTTGAAAGAGAAAGATGATATGGTTGGTGATGGTTTCTGACTATGTCCAAGTTCTGCACTGATTACTGGGGGTATTCTGTTAAAAGTAAGTGACGCTACATCTAAAACTCAGTGTTGTGAGGAAAAGCAAGGCTTAGTTCTTAATCTGTAAGACTTGAAAATTTTTCTGTTCCATAAGACCAGCTTTCCCTTCTCAGAAAATTTCATAAATGTAATAAAATACCATTAACTTTTCAGTTAAGCAGCAAGTGTAATCAGGCAAAGTGTAGTAGATTATAATATTTGATTGTATGTAACTGTGCTGAGTGGTTGCAGTCTGCACTGATATTTCTCTGCAGCTTCATTGCTGAAACACTGTGAGCTTTTGTGCAGCTTCTGCAATCTATTCAGTATAGACTTAGCCTATAAATAGCTGCATTATTGAAAGACTGCGAGAGGTTCATTAGAGCAGTTGTGACAGCCTGACTCCAGCCAGGGCTGTTACAGTACCACTCCAAGTTACCAAAGAGCTTCAGCATGAAGCATGAAGCTGGGCTTTTGGCCATGCAGCAGAGTTGATGCCCCTCCAGTTGTCCCTTAATCGCCCTGGTTGCGCACTCTCACAAAGTACATGGCACTTCTTTCCAGTTCTTGGGATTTCTTTCCAAACGAAAGCACAGCATAGGGGAGCCTGTGTTCATGCCAACCTTATCCCAGTACAGAGCCAGGATGCAGCCAGGGCGTATGCCGGGGGCTGGGGCCACAGGACATCCTGCCCAGTGCACCTACCCAGCAGTGCAGACACAGCCAGGGAGATTAGTCATCTTAAAATCACACGCAGGCGTAAGTACTTGCTGACTCAATAGGAAGTCGCTGGCTGAAACCAGTGGGACTTCTCACGTGATTGAAGTTACATGCTGAAAAATGTCTTAATTTTGTGCACTGTATTCCCATGACTGGGGGGGCAAAGAAAGAAAATCTGAACAGCAGCTGTTGGTTGTTTCCCTTTAAAGGGATGTGGAAAACAAATATTGTAACTTGAGTTTCTGGTTAGTTTAAATGGGCACTTTGCCGTTTATTTCACAGATACCTGAATTAAAGCCTCCCACTTCTGGCTCTGGCACTCAGGTAAATGAAGAGTATTCAGGACTAGTCCCCAGTTTGTATGCAGGCCATGTCCTACAGCCTTTTGGGTACTCCTGTGGAAGGGATGGTAGAATGAGAGATGTTTCCAGTATCATTCAAAACCATAAAAAAGGAAATATCCTTCTTACAAAGAAAGAAGCTCTCTTCAGCTATTCCAAGCTGTGTCTGTGTTTTCCAAACTCTCAAGTTAGTAATTTCAAATGAGAGAGTTATGCCCTTCTTACATATCTGAGTATTGGGAGGAAATTATCTATATTTTTCTGTCTAATGGATTTGGTAGGAACAACAGTCTGTAATATCTGCAA
Organism: Neopsephotus bourkii; assembly: GCF_033783945.1. Lineage (NCBI taxonomy): Eukaryota > Metazoa > Chordata > Aves > Psittaciformes > Psittacidae > Neopsephotus > Neopsephotus bourkii. The sequence goes on from NW_026901969.1 coordinate 531,783, forward strand.
AATGCTATTCAGAATGAAAACAAAAATGATGGGTACAATAAAATTGCTCTATCCCCATCCAGCATCTCACCATTACTTTCACATTTGTGTACACTGCAGGGTAACAAAGCTGAGCCTTCAGCACTCATCATGAAGAACCAGACTGAGTGCCTGAGGTCTCATTTTCAAGATGTCACTTAGGAAGCGATGTGTGATGTAGCCCATTGTTAGCTGTGACACACCCAGTTTCTTTATGATTATTATTATTATTATTAAGGTTTGGTTATGCCATGAGAAGTGCTGGCTGGGAGATTTCCAACAGCACAGGTTTTTGTCAGAGAATGCCGATTTGTCATGAGCAAAATGTTTCGCAGAAGCGTCTCTGTTTGGATGAACTTCCGATGAAACACAGGCAGGTTTCCATCACAAGCCTGCCTGATTTCCTGCCAGCTTGCCTGGCAGCTCTCCAGGCTCCATGGCTCCGGGACGGCTCTGGACTGAACCTGGGATTCTTCCTGACTTCTTTTTTTGAACATTTTTTTTTTCCTTAATTACAGGGAAAAAGGTCTTGGGAGAAGCACACATTGGCTGCTTCTGATTGTTCAGATTTGGCTATTTTGATAATAAGGACGTCACACAGCCCAGTCCCTTGGTTTGTGAAATGGGAGACCCAGATCAGCCTTTCCTCCCTCCCAGAGAAGCTGCTCAGGTTAAACTGCCCTGCAAGTGAAATACTTTTCATACCACATAAAGCTTCATTCTGGGTGTTTTCAGCAGCCTTCCTGGTGCCAATACTGTCTGCTCCTTTCTACTTTCTAAAACGCCTAATTGCACTGCAGTTTCTCTGTCCTAGCAGTGCCCTTCAGCACTGCCTTCTTCACCCACTTCTCCCAGGCCAGTTTCTGGGACAGAGGCTGCATCAACCCCTTTAGTGTCTTCTGGGTATTTGTGGCTGCTGGAATTGTGGATAAGCAGTACTTTATTGGAACTTTAGGCACAGAGATGTGCTCTACATAGCCGCCTCGGTGGGCAGCTGCTTGTGCTTTGGCTGCTGCTGCCGGGTTTATCTGCTCCATCTTCCCCTGGGAGCCAGAGATATTCCTCTGTACTTCAGTCTGATTCACCTGGGGGTGCTGGTTGTTTCATTTTTCTTTTTAAATGTGGGGTTATCTGAGGGCAGGACCTTGTGCAGGCGTCTGCCTAGGATCCTGGGGGCTCAGTAGGTGAAGCAAGCTGGGCAAGGCAGATAGATAACTTCTCTTTCACCTCAGGGCTTATGCTGCAGGCAGTCAACTTTATCTTCCTTTGTACTCCAGATTCTCAACCTCAACCAACCTCCTATACGGGTTTTTTCCCTTTGGCCCATCAGTTTCATCGGTATGTTAATTGTGTCTGTGTACTGGGTTAACTTGGCTTTGAAAAGAATCTGGCTGAGAAGAAGCATTTGGCCAATATCGAGATCTGGTAATTTAAACTCTGACTTGATCTTGGTGTTACCAAACAACAGAATCCAGCTGCATGCATCACTTTAATATTCTCTTTAAGCATTAGAGTATCTCATTTTTTCCAGGCCTCTCAGTTATGATATTTTCCCAAAACCCATTACATCTGAAAGTGGGTTGTCCAAGGGGCTAACACAGCCCACAGGATCAGACTATTGCTGTCACAGCACAGCCAGAAGCTATAGAAAGAATGGTGAAAGAAAGGTGTGTGCCCCGGTGTAATTTTCTTGGTGATGTTATAAGCCCTGACAGGCCCTGAAACCTCCAAAGAGAAGAGGCTTGAAGTGGAAGAGCCAATGCCAGCAGAAGCTGAATGCAGGCAGAGAGGTAGATAGAGGACAAACAGGAACCCTGTTCTGCTTAAGTACAGCCTCTGATAATTAGGTCGAACAGTCTTCCCAAATGTACCCACAGTCTCTGCCTCCTTCAGCATTAATCCTTTATCCAGCCTATATTGTTCGTCCTACTGTAGCCCATCAGTTCTTTGCTTATCTCTTCCTTTCTGTGTTTTCACCCTCTCTTCTCTCCCATCCTTTTCCTCTGAAAAAAATATTTTGCAGGCTACAATTAGTTCACTTGGCTGAAGTCTTGTTGGGCACAGCAGGAAGTTTTCTGGATCACTCATGGGTGGAGTTTCCCAAAATCATCAATTTGTTATTAATGTTGTATAAACAGTGGGCCTGCCAAACCCTGAATAGCATGAGGCAACCTCAAAATGTTGTACCTCCTCACAGATTTCTCTCGTGGGTCACCTAACGCAGCACAGACACCAAGACCTCCCCAGTCACACAGCAAAAATGAGCATGGGCATAACCTCAGCACATGCTGGGAGGAATCTGCCTCATGTCCATTTGTTTCTTTTGCTCAGCCTGAAGCACTGGTACTGATACTGTCTGGTAGATGCCTGTTCAAGCAGCCATGAGGAGCCATGATGGATAACTCAGAAGTGCAGGCGCATTTTCAGAGTTGCTCATTTCTGCCAGCTGTGATGGGATAAGGAGCTGTGTAATAACAACATTGTTTGCAGCAGCTATGGGACTGAGTTTGAATCAGTACATTGTCTGCAAGAGGATTTTAAGTAAATAATACAGTTGATCAGCACTAATATGGCTTGATATACAGAATCACCTCACTCATTTGGGAGCCCTTGCTCCTGGTTGGGAAAGCGGTGGGCAGGAGTTCCTATAATTATTTCAACCACAGAGTAGGAGTGCCAGAAAGAGCCTTCATTTCCTGCATTTCTTTTTCAAAGAGGCCATTCCCACAAATTTCACAACATCTGAATGGAACTGTCCATGCTAGGTATTCTTCCAGGATTTGAAGAAACAGATGAAATCTGACCTACTCCCCACTGCCCTTTGGATGTTTGCTGGACACCTTCTGGCACCAGAAAGCATACAGACAGCTGATGGGAGCAAACCACTATAGGAGACATTTCTTCTGAGGACAAAGGCAGGCCACTCAGTGAAAGCTTTAACAGAGAATGACCCAGGCCAGAAGAAATGTGGATAGAGTGGGACCAAGACTAGCTCAGCATGGGCACTGAGACTGGGGTGAGAGAAGAGAACCACTGAGTGGATGGGGACAGTATAAGACAACAAGGAGTTTGAAGCAGGACTGAGGAGATTTGTAATGCTGGGAAAAGTCAAGCTTGGGACAACAGGAAGAAACTACCCTTGTCCATTAGGCCCTGTTTCCTACCAGTTTGCAGAGCAGCCTCTTGCTCAGTTAAATGACTGTTGATCCACTTGCTTGGTCTCTTCCCCAACTGTGCACTTTCCCTGTGGCACAAGTGATAACACCCTGCTAGTGCAGTTGGTTGCTCCACCTGCTCCAGAGGCAAACATCAATGTGGTTAACCTGTAAAACACCAAGAAAATGCACAGAGAAAACTATCTGGAGGTCTGAGTTAAAATCATTTTACTAAGGCAGCTCCTGAGAACTGAATTTTATCTCTGCATCTGTATCATCAGCCTGGCAGCTGTACTCTGTGTAGGAAGCAGTGGGATGAAGATCTGAAAAAGGCTGGCAAGGAGGGGGTGTAAAACCCAAAACCTGGAGACTGTGAAGTTATAAGCAAATGGTTTGAATTCTTGGTTGAGATGTGAGAGATGCTACAGGGGAGAAAGCAACAGAATTAGAAGCAAGAGACAGTGAAAAGCAGTGCTATGGTTATAGATCCATTCAATAGCTTTTATGTCAATAGGAAGATGAAGAGGTGAGGGAAGAGCCTTTAAAGGGAAGGAATTAGCTCTGCGTTAAAACTGTGAGAAGCAGAAACGTGAAAAGCTGCAGATGAGGTTGCCTGCTATCCTGCCTGGGAAAAGGGTTCTGCTATCTAACCATGGGTTTATGAACCATAGCTCATGTTTATTTGTTGCTCTTCCTATTCGATTTTATGATGGTGAGTGCATCCTTTTGCATTTTTAAAATCAATGTGATGCTTGCAGATTGATTTGCCACACTAACATCCTCTCTTGATCTATTCAGGCTCTAATGAACAGCTCATACTGACTTCCTCTCATGTGTTCATGACCCCGCTGACTCCAAGGCATTTTCCAGCCTCCTGAATACCCTGTGGCACCTTTCCCTTGCTCCCTTCTTGCTGGTGGCACTGAGCAGGTATCACTTTGGCTGCTGTGCCTGCTGCTCTGTGCCTGTTGAAAGCAGGAGGTCCCACTCTCCAGCTAGATGCTTCCCCACATGTACCCATCAAGCACTGGAGGCTCTGTGCCATGGAAAGGCAGCAAGCTAAGCACAGCATCATCAGGGAGCCCAAAACGTTTGATCCTCCAACAAAGCCCAGCACTGCCACTAAGAACACTTTACTTCAAGCTGTGCCTGCTGCTTCCCCAGTTTGCTTTCTCCTGAAATCCTTGGCTGTATGGTGAGGGGAGACAGGGCTTGCTTTGCAGTGTACAGCGAGGGTTTGGAGCAGCAGCGTCAGGTAGGTGCAGGGGCAGAAATAAAGGAAACCTGCTCAGTGAACTAGAAATTCCCACACTCTGTTGTCAAACATGCTTGTTCACTGGTGTGGAAAAGGGAAGCTGAGGAGAAAAGAAATTAATTAGAAAGCATTTTAATTGGGATTACAGGCATATGGTGTGCTGCCATTTGTTTTCCCCTTCCTGCTCTGCAGTGGGGCTCTAATACCTTCACACGTTTGCCTTTATTTGTCATGTCAAAAGGGGAGACAGCAAGCGTCTTTTTCCTCCCTCCTCTCTGGGGCCATGCTAACAGCATTCCTTTTGCCCCGAGCTTTGCCAAAGGGACAGTTGTGATTCTCAGCAAAGGTGTGGCCAGGTTGCAACAGCAGATTAAGCAGGTCCAATTTATTTTTATCCAACTTTACAGCTGTTGTTGGAGGGCCTTTGCTATTTCCCAGCAGCAGAAAGGGATGGATTCAAGGGGAGAGAGGGGACGTGATGTCCACAGTACCACATGCACATAATTCACCAGCAGCTGGATTGTTAGGTTTTATTGTTATGATAGTATATTTAGTGTTTTGTAAAAAGCTACTTAGGGAGCTGTTTCCCTTGTTGTACGGCAGTTTGTTAGCTGTAAGATTCAGACATAAGCCTTTAATTATGCCTAGCGTCTCCGCAAAAGCAATTTCAGTTCTCTCCCCTTGCCTCATGTAGCATCTTGGGATGCTCTGCATTTGAATGTGAGCAAGCTATTGTTTAACATGGCTTTAAATCATTACAGAAATGTTCTGCAGCATCCACTGGGAAAGCCTGCTCCCATCTGCCCTCTTCATTTCTCACAGTTGCTTTGGGAACCAGGGCTAGTAATCACAGAAATTCTGTTTAAAGGTCAAGTGCAGAGTAGCGTTATCTTCACAGAGTGTGCAAGCTAGTAACAGGTGAAGGTGTTGCTCAGAAACATTTAAAGAGGAATGTAAAGCTTAAGTACCTTTCACAGCCTTCACATAAGCAGTTTTCCATTCATTTCCCAAAACTGTGTATGACACAGTATAGGCCTTGCAGAAGAAGTTAATGCCCACTTAAAATGTCTCTGCACATTTAAGCCGAACTGAATCTCTCCTGCCTCCCCTGACATAAACCCTCTCGATAGCCTTCAGTCAGCTCAGTGCCATGGCATCCCAGCCTGACCTTAACTCCGAGTCTGCAGCTCCTGAATAAAAGTACAGCTTCTATTTTTCTTCTGAGAAATACGTATTTTTTATTATGGCTTAGACTTGCAGGAGAAGTATAAAACATTGCCTAATGTTATGCAGTATATCCTACATTTGATGCTCCTTTTGTCCCAGAGTTTCTGTTTCAAATAATGATGAAAAAAAGTTGTATTAAATTTACATCAAAGGAAAGTTGGGGAAGCAGAAACATGAATAACAAACACATGCATAATGTGATTCTGAACAAAGAAACCTGTGCCGTCACTGCAGGGATAGGCCATGTGGGAACACATGTATGTCATTGCAGCATATTGCTAACACATGTGGGGGTCATCCAGATACGGCTGGGGGCAGCTGAGATCCCTGTTTGAAGGTAAATTTGATGGAATCTGGTTCGTAGGTACTGTGGCAATGACTGCATTTTACATCTTTATAGAGTGGTTACCACAGTCCTTTATGTGTTATCGTGTAGAGGTTTCCATAAACAGGGTGTGCCAAAGGAAAGGTATAAAGAATATGTAAATAGTCAGTGTAAAGATTCACTGGGATGAAAAATTACAGATGACAATGATGTTCTGAAAGTCGTTTATACACCTCTTTAAAATGAAGGAAAACAACAACAAAATCATGAAATTGTAAGGAATTTTGCCGACCCAGACCGCAGAGTTCCAAAGCAGGTTTTTAGCAGCTTGCTATATTACCAGCTTCTCCAGTGGAACACAGAGCACAGCCAAGGGGCCACGGCTTTGCATGGAAGTGAGGATGCATTTGCCCAGAGCAACTCTAAGGCTCTGGATTCAGGATCTTATTTCAGAGCTCTTCAGCAGGAGCTGAGGACATGCTAGTCTTTTGCAAAGGTAATTTAGACTGTTCTGGAAGTGATTTACCATTTTATACTTGTTACACAGAAACAGACATTCTTGACGTTTGTTTGCAGTACTCCTGGTTTGGTTTCACCAGGTATTTGTAATCTTGAGCAGACAGTGTCTATTATTCTGAATGCATTCCTGCTTTCCTTTATTAGAAGCTCTGTCCGCTGTTCTGCTGTCCTTCATGTCACCCTGGAACTGAGGCAGCACTCCACTGACTGGCTGGTCTTTATCACCATATTTTCCAAATGCTCAGCACCAATAACACTGCAACGAATTTTCAGGAGCAGGCTGCCACCAGCTATGGTAATTACAGTGAAGGCCAAATTCTCAACAGCACCTGGAATATTGCCCCAAATCTGGTTCCAGGCGTGGATACGCACAGTGCTTTCCTGCAGGAATCACAGCCCAGAGTTTGGGAGTCACCTAATTCTGTGCCCCACAGAGGAGTCCCAGCTGGGAGGTGTGTGGTCAGGATGAAGGTGGGAGGTAGGTGCCTTTCACACATGGTAATGATGGTTTGTGACCCATGGGGTGCAACAGAAGGACAGAAAAAAAAGAGAGTCCAGCTATTACAAAAGAATAGTTATGAACAGGAGGAATCCATAAATACATTATGCATTTTATGTTAACAAAATCATGTGACTGGCCCAATGCATACGGGGTTTGATGTGAAATAGCCACCTAAGTTTTGGCACATTATAGCTAAACATACTGTAGCAGGTCTTTAAACCTCGGGCCCCTAAATTGCTTTTAATGGATCTCCAAAAAGTACCAAAGGAAACCAAGATTTAGATGCTAAGATCTTAAATTTCCATCTATATTACTACTGAAAGATGCTTAGAGCTGCACAAATTCAAAACAGTTGGGAAAAAAAAAAATCACTGAAACAGAATTATAATCAACCTTAAAATAGTAGTTTTCAAGACAGTAATGAATAAAGTCAGTTGTAGAAGTAGGTTTCTTGAACTTCTGCCTCACCAAAGGCAAAGCCAAGGGTAAAATAACGAAATCACTGAATGCAGGATTAGGGTTATCTAAGGGCCTCTGTCCCTTCTAATTGACCCTTGAAAGCTATCCTACCTATTTTGGGAGCAGAGTAAATGAAGGCAGCTCACCAGTTTTTAGACTAATCCAAACAAATGTTAAACAGACGAAAAAGAAACCCCAAGGGAGCAAACAAAGAAAAAGTCCCTGAGCCAAAATCAAACAAGCAACCAAAGACCCCTGCCAGTCCTTCGAGGCAGGCAAGGTTGCTCCTGACTGACAGGCAGGTGAAGCTGCTCCAGGTCAGGTGTGATGCAGAAAGCCATGACAACACGGTGATGGACCACTCTGGCATGTGCAGCTCGGTTTGAGTACAAGTCCTTACTCCTCAGCTGTATTTCAGTGCTTGGCTAGCATGGCCCGGGCTGCCATCCCCCAGCTGTACAGGAACTGTGCTCGCAGTGTACCTGAACGCTTGCCCAGCACCCCAACACATGCACAGGCAGTTGCTCGAGCCCTGCTCTGCCAAGGTCAGTGGGAATTTCTGTCACTGAGTTTGGTGCAGGCAGGATTTCCCCCCATGGACACACACACCTCCTCCCGGATGCATGTGCATGTGAGTGTGTATATACATAAGCTTCACAGTACAAAGTACTTACAGGAAGGCATCTTCTCTCTTTAAACTTTTTACTTCAACTTCACGTTGTGTGAAGTCAGACCCTAACTGTCACAGCCGCAGTTTCTCACAGCTTAATGGCGTTACAAACCCTTCTTGCTCCGGACTGCTGCAATAACAATCAGGCTGGGAGGAAGGGGAAATGAGCAGTGTAGCACACGCTGTACCTTCCAGCCACCAGCTATTGTTAAGAGCATGCTGCTCCAGACAGAGTGGCAGCGAGGCACAGGGTGGGAAGCAGGTGTAACCTGCCAGGAACACCAGTCTAGCAACAGTTGACTTAATTGAAACAAGTACCCCTACTTCTGAGCTGCCTCTTGCCACCAAGCTGAAAGAGGTTTTACATTCCTGTTGCTCAACACTTGAAAGTTTAACAAGTGCCTTTATGGCAAACCAAGAGGTCATTTTCTCATGTCGGCACTTTGGTCATTCATCCTCAGAGTCACCAACCATAACATAGCATTTCACCTGCTACAGTCTGCTCTAGGAGGCATGCTTCCAGATGCTTTGCTATGGTTTGGGTTCTTTACAGAACTGCAATCTCTCCTCCTTGCTTGTCCTGCTTGTCCAGCTTGTTTTTCTCCCATTCTCTTCAGAAAGTCCCACTAGCAAAGGCTGCCCAGGCCCAATGGAGTACTTTGCTCAAGCCAGTTCTACACAGGCACAACTGGCCAGGTTTGGACTACTGCTGAGTGGTTCAAGCCCAGTTCAATTACCTCACCCCCTAAATTCAATTGCAGTGTGGTGCTGGAGAACTAGTCTGCACCTGCTGAGCACCTGTGCTGCTCTGGGACACCCTCTAGGATGGTTTATAAACATCAGTGTGATGGTCCTTGCCAATGTGCTTGAAGCCAGTGGCTCACGTTCAAACCCCTTCTTTGCCTTAGTGTGAGTTACTGTCCTGCACTGCAGTATGAAAGCCTATTTGTGATCAGGTTTAGTTCACTGTGCTCGTCATCTGCAGCCTTTGTTAATACCTTGTTTTCAGATACCTACCTCTGTTTGCTGAGCACTCACACACCACACAATGCAATATAAATGAGCGTGTTCTGCCCTGCTGCCACACCATAAACAAGCGTGATCAAAGAACATCACATCTGTGCCCAGTGCTGTCCATTAGGACATTACCTCTGCTCCTTTTCCTCCACTGAGGCCTGGAAATGAAGCACTGCCTCATATACACCCCACTCATGAAATGCCTTCCCTGGCTAGCTGTTCCCTGTCCAGGATTATCCATCACCTTGAATTACCTTGCTTGGCAGGGTAATCACTAGACCCCCAGCATTTTCTGTCCCTTACTAAGCATCTTCTCTACTTGTGCGTTATGTTTCTTTTCTTAGAGTTATTGGTGCTATTTTACCACAGGATCATTTTTGGGTAAGAGAATTCAACCCTGTCTTCTCCTCCCCTCATGCAGCCGCTTTCAACTCCAGTTGGACTCTGCTTGGTTTTCTTCAGGAGTTAGCTCCCAGCTTCCTCAGCTGCCCTTGCATCACATCCAAACAGGGTGACGCTGCCCTGTTCCTGGTAGCTTGGTTTATTTGGGTGATGCTGGAAAAAAAAAATGGAAAAACCCCCTCAAAAGTAGAGTTTCCCCCAAGGAAAGTTCTCTTCTTTAAATAGTCCATTTGCATTTGGGAGGAAAAATACAATTTTAATCTCATTAACATACGATTCCCCAGTCATCTGCACTTCTGAGCTCTGTAGCTATTTTATCTTTGTTCCTAATACATGTGATTTAACTTGGAGCTATGACGTATAGATTAAGACTAAGAAAAGGAGTGGAAACTCTGTCTCCAGTTCAGCTTTATTTCACTCAGCAGCAACACTGGACAACAACAACTTACAAGCAGTTTTGGACTGAACAAAATACATTTGTCCCTGCACTCCAGTGGAGACATCTGTCTGTGCCCTGAGAGCTGCTGTTGTCTCCTCATATATCACTTCCTACTTGTGGCATCACTGCATCTAGTCAACAGTAGCTCGCAGTATGCACTGCCAAGAAACTTTGCAAAAGTTCTGAATTTCACACCAGGAAAGGCCATAAGATGCATTTTGTATGTCAAATGCCTCAGAAACTGTTTCTGTGCTATTGTAAACCAAAATACATGAGGATACAGTTCTATGTCATTTGTTGTGTTTCTTTTTGCTGTGTTGTTTTTGAGTACTGCTATAATGTACCCTAATAGATCATTTCACATTTTGCTTTGCACCTTTCAGCATTGCACTGCTTATGTCTGACTAAGGAATTAAATGGGAAGGGGTAAGAAGCCATCCCCATATGGGACTGGGCTGGCACAGTAGAGGCCACAGCATGTAAACTCAGTGATGTAAAGTCCAGTCTCCTCTGTACTGTAAGTGTGCTTGTAAGAATAACAAACTTGCCTAATTCTTACAGAGGTATAACGACACCAGCCAGTCTCCCCATGTCTGTTTTTATCCCTTTGACGGGTCTGCTGAACCATCTGGGGGACATTGGAATGATGGCTCAAACCAGCCGGGATTCCTGGCTCAGGGGAAGCAAGCGCCACACAGACATGCCTGTACTGCTTCCCCAGAGCCAGATGAAGCAAGAAGTAAAATGGCTGTGTACCTGAGGAGCTAAGCCCAAATCCACCAGCTCTACACAGAGCTGGCTATAACACAAGTGCCCGACCTTCCAACAGGGAAACGGCTGGGACATGGGGCAGAGAAACCCAAGCTGTCTCCACTGTGGCTATGTTGGAGCATGAACCTTACACTTGGGGCCAGCTCTTCTTCAAGCCATTGAAGTGTCAGCGCACTGCACTGCCAGCCCAGCTACTGGAGGATTTATTATCTGGAGTGGAGGACCTGCCTGGGTAGCACTCACTCACTGTAACTGCAGGCAACACACCCCTGCAGAAACCAGAGTGCTGGGAAGGTAACATGGTGATGCCTTAAACCCTCTGTGAGAATCAGGAAAAGTTGTTCCTGTGTTGTCTGTATTCTTTCCATTACCAGGAGTAGCCAACCTCCAGTGAAGGAAATCCACGTCATTTTGTAATGTCAGGAAAACAGACACTTACTACAATAACCCCTGCACTAGCTACTCCACCATTATGCCCTGAAACTCCGGTATATCTGATCATAGATGACATGTATCAGTGGAGAGATGCTTGCCCACAGCTCTCATCTTCACAGTACTTCTTTTTCAACTCCTTGTGCTAAATAGGAGGCTTCAGCATTGAGCTTACTAAAAGCACTCACGTATTTGTTGTGTTCTGTTCCCAGAAGTCAATGATTACTTCAGAGGGAGCAGTGATTCCGGTGCTGACTGTCTCTGGCAGCCCTTCCTCATGGAATATTTTAAGAACCTAAATGGCCAAAAAAATCAAATTTGACTTTTAAAAAATCAAATTATCTAAAATAATAAAAGGAAGTTATCAATGAACATCTTGCTCTGAAGCACTGTTTATAAAGATTAATAAAACATTTACATATTTCACAAAGGAATTTCTGATGGGATTTCTAATTTGTAAGAAAACTTGTCACTAGTGTAGCTTGTCTAAATTGAAAGGAAAATGAATTTCAACATACTGAAAATCCCCCCAAAGTGGAAATTCCCAGTTCTAATCTACTCTGAAGAACACTAACAAAATTTCATATTTTTATGGCAGCAGATCAGAACGGCAGCATTCCTTTCTTCCATATGGCATGGATGATGCAAAATAATATCTGGAGTCAGAAGAAAAAGTAATCTGTGACTAGCTGGAATACAATGAAAAGAGCTTTGTTGAAACGGTCTTTCCAGAGCATCACCCCTCGTGGCTCAGAACCTCACGGCACGAGTTTGGTATAAACTGTGCTATGCCGAACTTCTGCCTTCAAAGCTTCAAACTTCAGGCTTGCTTCTGCACTGCTGTCAGCCAGAGGTGCAGAATTTGCCCCTGGGCAACCTGCTCTGGCTGACCTTGTTCTTCGCAGGGGGCTTGGACTGGGTAGTCTCCAGAGGTCCCTGTCAGCTTTGGCCTATTGCTTAAACAGCCTCTTTTCCCCAAACCTTAATCACAGCTTACCTCCCTCCCCTTTGCTCTCTTCCCTGCTGCCTTCACTCCAGGATCCACTTCCCTGCAGCTAGCCCAGGGAATGCTGGTGGCCACCAGTGTCTACTGACAGGGCTGCCAGCATCAGGCTGCACCCCTCCATGCCCAGCATGACCTTTGTGCTGCCTGGCTGGTGCTTGCACATGGCAGCATCCCCCTGCCCTGCAGAGGGGTTGGGTGGTGGTGTGCAGAGGCTGACTGCACTCCCCAAACACTGAGCTTTTTGCAGCAAAATGGCTGGTTCAAATGGCCTTTTTTGCCAGTCAAGAAGGTCTGTGCTTCCAGGGCTCTGCAGGTGCAGCCATGGCAGCCACTGAGGGAGCACTGCTGTACTAAGCCACAGACCCCACTGGGCAGCACCAGAATAGCCAGTTACTTCATGGCCTATGAAAGAGGGAACGGCCTAAAAGTTACCCTGCACTACTGGCATCAGTCCAAGAGGCTGAGGTGAAAATTCATTTGCAAGAGGATTTTTGCATTAAAATGTTCTGAAATGCAAACGCAAAAGAAAAAAGGCTCATGAGATCCACTGTTCAAATAGTGACAAACAGCAGCCACTGCCTCTGAAGACAGAACTATGTAAAAAAAATATTTGCACAAATCTAAGCAGCTGCCCTGAGCTCACCATTTTTAACACAAATGAGACATTTTTTTGCCATGTTAGACCTCCAGAGATGCTGTTTCTGCTGTGCTCATTTGTCAATTTGTGAGATGAATCTGGGACCTGGGACATCTCACCCAATCTGTATTCATTTTATGGCTGAGTTTAAAGCATCTCTTGCTTATGGAGAAGGAGCTAACTTCTTATTTTTCTCCCAATGATGTATTTAAGTACCCTTGCACACCTATTTTACAAACTTTTTTAAATCAAGCTGTCACTGCCTTGACATGGCTACTTAGAATTAATTTTTCTTAGACCAATATAAATGACATCATGTCTTTGCCTGTCCAAGGAGGGCAAGAACATCTTGTAAGCATAAAATTCCCAAGATCGTTCCACAGACATAGCTATCTACACCCTACAAGCAGTTTTTTGTGTTCTGCGTTCACAGTGGGTTTGGAAGTTATAGAGGCAAACCAAAGTGTGCAGCGATAGTGGTTTGTCTCCCTGTAAGCATGCATGTGAGGATCAGATAATTAGGTAACCAGTGGACTAAGCAGCTGGTATTTCTATCCATCTTGATGAGATAAAAAAATAATTCAGTTTGAATTCCATTTCTGGGAAACTGGAGACTTCTCTGATCATAGTGTCTACTGTGTAGTTCATACTCTCAGGTTTTACAGTGCTGAAGGGTGCTGCAGGCCACAGAGAAGTATTTGCTTTATGGGGCAGTTACATACTTAAAGAGTAGGAAATCACCTTGCATTTATACTAAAGCAAAGAAAAAATGCCATATGCATTATGCAATAAAAAAGTGAATGAATAAAAGCCCACACCCAAAGTACTGGGCTACCTGAGAAAGCAGTTTCAAAACCGAGTGCTGCAGGTAAACTGATCACAAATCAAAGCTCCTGACTGGGAAGTGTTTTGCTTCAGATGCAGGGACTGAAAAGGCATGCAGGGGTAGCTGTCACCCCTGTGACCGGCTGCAGAGCTGGGCCCCCAGTCTGGGATGCACAGCTTCAGGGCAGCACTCAGCACTCCCAGCACCCATCCCGCTCCTGGGCTAAGCTGTACTTTGTCAACCTTAAAGCAATACCTAGAAGAGGGTGGAGACTAATGTCTTTTCCATTGCCGTAAGAGCTCACAAACACATCTTCCTTCCCTGCTCTCCCACATTCAGCAAGGCTGGAGGCTCTCTGGAAAGCAGCCTGGTACGGAGGGACATGGCAGCACTCCCAGGCCAGGGCTGGTAAACACCCGCAGAGAGACAAAGGAGCGCCAGTGCACCAGATGTGCATCACTGGGGATTTAGGGTTGCATCCAGGGGAGGTGATCCAAGAGCCTCTGTAACTCCCATCAGTGCCTGTAAGGCCATGGGTGTTTATCTAACAGCAGCGCTTTCCATGGGACCCACCAAAACAGAAAAGCTGTGCTCTTTGGGCTAGGGCAGGACCCATCACTGCTGTGGCAGAACTGACTGTGAAGAGCTGTCTGGTGTGCTGGGGGAAGCAACCTCCATGCCACGAAGCCAAACGACTGACACCAACCCAAACCACCCGCCTGCCGTTTGCACGGGGCCAGGCCCTATATCTGAGAGCGTGAATCTTTTAGTCAGTTAATTTTATGGCCTGCTGAATGGTTTCTGACCACATGTGAACACAAGTTGCACTACGTTGTTATTTCAGCTCTGAGGAAGTGTTTGCCTTTGAAGCAGCACCAAGGAGAAATCTGCTGTAAAGGGTTTTACTGTCCCTGCACCTGGTGCTGCATACATATCCCACCATGTTTATCACTACAGGTGATTGACAATATGCAGGCTGCAATGGGAAACTGACGTACTATTTGAGGCTGCAAATTCTGCCAGCACGTAGAAGTTCTCAATGTGATCAAGCCCAAGGATCAGTATCCTTAATCCTCAAAACAGTACTCGATTTTAAAATTCACCATCCAAAAAATATCAATAATAAGGGGTATGGTCTACACATTATGGTAAGCTGCCTTTATGATTTCAAGATTTTCTTTTTTAGGCACAAAGGCTGTAAAGGCTGGTTTCAGATCCCTGAAAACCGAGATTGCCATGCAATTGCAAGCCTTGAGTTTCTAGGGTTTAGCAGAAACAACCTATGTCGTGAGATTCACACTAAAATTGGAAGTGAGACAAACTGCAGTGTCACTGCAGCACAGGTGTGCGGAAATGCAGTAGCTTCATCATCATAAAACTAGTTATGCAGTAGAAATGTCTCGTAAGCCTGTACTGTATTCCTTGCAAGTTAGAAAGGACATTCCGTTACAGCCACAGAAGCCAGCCAACAAAACCTGTGGAGCCCACGCTACCCTCCCAAACTCTCCACACTACCAGTACAAAGGCACACGGGAAGTAGTAGGCAAGTGCCACTCAACGCTGCGTTGAGGCTGTGTTTTCTCAGGGACTTTGTCCTGGGGATATTAAGAAATCTTTCCCTTCAGTTTCCGTATCAGGTTTTCAGATCAGCGCTCTTCCCAGCCTCTCCTCCTCCGGGCTGCTCGCAGTGTGGAGTGCTCTTTTCCTGTTTACCCTCATATCCCTTTTTATTACCAGGCAGGGTTTTTTTTCTCTAAAGCACACTCAGGCGCCTGCTTGTTTTTTCTAAAGCTCTACAGGGATTTGTTGGCGTCTTTTGCAGCAGGTCATCCTGTTTTCAGACAAAGTTCCTGTCCTGTTAAAAACAATCATTTCTGGATGTCTCTGTATACGGCTCCTGCTTTTAATCATCCTGAGTCCTTGAGCCATGCAATCTGAACTCCAAATATTTAGGTTTTGGTTGTTTGTTTGTGGCGAAAAAAGAAAAGCAAAGAAAAGCCCACAGAACATTTTCAAGCTGCCACCCTTGTGCAGGACAGGGGACCTCTGCGCACTGCAGGTAACACACAGAGGCCAGCGGTGCACAGCCTGTGGCACACTCAGGACGAAGGCTATGACAAAGACAGCAGGAAAGACAAGCTCCAGCACCACCACTCAAAATGCCCTTGCTGCTCTAGGTAGAACAAGCTAGCTTCAGGCTCCCGAGTCCTGGATAAGTATTGGCCAGCACAGCTCCCTGCAGCCACACTCAGCCCTGGGACCAGAGGCAGACCCACAGGGCACAGTTAGAGGATGGGACAGGCCAAAGTAGAGCTGGCCCATCGTTTGGGCATAGTCTGCACTCTGAGCACATAGCAAAGTAAATAAGAGTAACACTGCCTTGTACAACAGCAATAATTTTGAGAGCAGATCAAAGCTCTGCATGGCTTTCAAACCCATAGGTGGACAGTAATGGTGTAATGCTACATAACTTGTTGGGGTTTAATTTTATGCTGAGAGAAAAACTTAGACAATCACATGTCATATTTCTTCTATTTTAATTGAGTACAAGCCCTGTACTACTGCAGCAAGGGCAAATACCCAAAAGACAGATCCATGCTGACAACACCTCCTGTGATGAGGGGACCAGTATCAGTTTAAATCTACTGAGGCTGGGACAGATACTTTGCACAGCTTCATTTGGAGCAGAGGCAGGAGATTACTCTCCATGGCTCCCCATATAGCCAACAGTAGAAGGCATTCTCTGTTAGGAAGCAGCTAGCACCCCTAAATTAGGATCCCCTGCTGAGCTCTGCTCTGTGCTGTGTCTCCTCATTACCCTAATGAGCAGAGCCAGTCTCTTACCTTTTAAAAGACAGAGGATGTGAATAAACCCTCAGTAATTGGTGATATAAGATGGCAAAGTGTTTAGCAAGTGTATTTAGTACCCTTTGCATATAAATAGATAGGTGAAGTCGGTTCACAGAAGGTGAATGTCACACCTTAAGCTGGGACAAGAAGTCAAGTCTCTTATATAGCCTCAGAAGGGCTGGAGCTACCTGCCAGGCTGTGCTGTTGCATGCAGTGCTACAAGGAGGACTGATGGGAGCACAGGACTGAATCTTGAGCTCCTGAGCTAGCACTTACCTGTTGGGAAATGCTGTTATTACGATGGGGAGGGGCAAAAGACAAATTCTCTTTATTGGTTCCCAATTTGCACTACAGCAAGCTGCATCTCAGAGGATCTTGGGTCACCTCCTTGGAGCCAAGGGAGAGCTCACTTTCAAGTGTACCTCCAGGGTTTTGTGTTCTGTTATGTTCCAGGAGGTGATGAAATGTGTTTCAAAATATGTATGTTTAAAGGTGCCACAGCCTGCAGCTCCATGAAGAGAAAGGGACTATTGTGTGTTTCCTGATGCTGAACACTCTTGCAAAATGATCATCAATCAAAGTTGCAGGCTTTGGTAAATTTACCCCTGACAGTTCTTATAGGAAGATGTTACACAATCCCTAACCCAAATGCTTTGATCTCCTAAGTCAAAGTCAATATGTCCAGCTGGATAAATAGCATTAAGCCCAGCACTGCTTCCTGTGGAAGTGATAAAAAATTGATAAAATCCTGACTTTCAGAAGCACAGGTGCTTTAAATCAATGGAGTACAGTTCAACAAAGCTATCAATACATCCCTGGAAGTCCTGACTGGAAGCAAAAAGCTTTGAAATTTTCATGCTCCTTAGTTCAGAAATGGAGTTTAAATTAGTCCTCTTCAAGCAGCTACATCCACTGAGCCATACTCTGGGCCAGTATCAATCAGAACTGTGCCATTTGCTTAACTGACCAGAGTCCCAGAGCTCAGGTTCACCCCTGTGCACTGCCAGCCTTTCTGCAGCATAATGGGATTAGCTTCCAAGGATGTGCTCTCAGGAAGAGTTTTAGAGCCCTGCCCCTCATCCCTGTCCTAACCAGTCCTCTCTCCACATGTATTAGATACATCATCCCCTTCTTATTCAGGGTCCTATCATTTTTAAAACCCCATTTAAGTCTCCTTGGACTTCCAACTGATCATGGTGTGAATCCTTCCTCTTCCTCCTCCTCATATTAATCACAGGTCCACAGCCCTCTTTCTGTGCAATAGCAGGGCTGGCAGGGTTAAGGCAGGTTTCCTTCCCTCTGGCTTACATGCTTCCCAGCATCAATAATCTATTACAGATCCTGGTTTACTGCCCATTCCCCTCCTCCCCCAATAATAATGCCATTCTTGAAAGCTCAAGATAAATATCCTGTTACAAAACAGATGATCAGGATGAATATTACTTTCATCCTCTAAGTCACTACTTGTGGGGGAGTGGAGATAGTCTGTTTAGCCATATGGATGGTTTTCCATCAGTCATGAACGTCACTGACACCAGGGAAAAAAAAAAAAAAAAAGAGCCCCCAAAATTGTGTGACCTTTGGTTTGCTTCAGCTGAAGTTGATTCTTGGAAGGTAAAATTCCCCCTGGTCCAAGGGCCACTCTATAACAAATATAGCGCACATGTTCTTATGAAAGCCCTGAAAACATATGGGAAATTTCAGAATAGGGACCTTGTGCTAAGAAAACCCTTGGAGGGAATCTCTGACATACAGATCTTTCTTAGGAATTCATTTTGATTCCTCTGAAGTGATAAACCCATCATCTCTCTTCCAGGTATATAGTGACAGTAGGTTCCTAGAAGGGCCATGTCTTCTAAAACACAAAAATGAAAAAGAAGAACTAATTTCTTCCTAGAAAGCCTTCTTTGGACCTGAGGGAAGGAAAGAAGAAAGAGACCAAAGTCATTCCTGACACTTCTTGAGCATTTCAGACTTCCTCCAAAAATTAACTAGACCATGCCCATGGAGAAGTTGAAGGTGCCCTCTCATACAGCAGAGGAAATGAAAACAGACACCCTGAGTTTCAGCAAATGCCTTTGCTGGGCAGATTATGAAGAGCTAAAGAAAACGGTCTCTATAAAGAATATGTGGGCTGAGGCATGGGCTTACCCCATGTTGGTAAGAAGAGCTCAGACAGAAACCAGACTACGTGTGCAACCATTTCTCAGGGAGACCATGTTTCATGGAGAGCTGTTAGGTTCAGTGGCCCCATTTTGTCTAGACCTTGCTTCTTGCTGCCTGACCTCAGCCATACTTCCTAACTCCACCCTGAAGGACCAAAAAGTCTCCTGGCTGCTCCCAGACAAGCTCTTGCTCTAAGGGGTGGCCTTAGGCAAAAACAACCCCAGCAGATGCTTAGCTCCCTTGTTGCTAGCCCATGTTACCCCTCAGCAGCGTGCCTCTTGACAGTGCAAGTAAGACACATTTCTGGTACCCAGGAATTGCTCTCAGGCAAACTCTTCAACCCACAGTGCATGGAGACGCGAGTAGGAAGGTCAGGTGGGAATCTGGGAGGAAAGCTGACAAGGGGGGAAAGGGCTGAAGCTGCACATACCCACAGGGTTGCTGTTGGCATAGGAGAGGTTTTGGGGTCACCTTCATCTTACTTGTAATCACTGGTTGGAGCTCACCTTGCCGCAGCTGAACCTTATCCTTCTGGAATGTTTTTCCCACATGTACTATTTCTGTGGTGCGAAGTTATTTTTTCCCTTCTTTATAAAGGCAAAGTGCTGAATCCAGCTTAATGGATGATCAAAGTGACTATCAGTTCCAAACCCCAAGAATAAAAAGCCCTTAGTTAATTTCTCTGCAATTGTGGCCTCATTTGCCTTCTAAAATAACATGCAATATATTTTTACAGGGACTCAGATGCAAAATCAGTATGGGCTATGATTATAAGAGCAAAAAGACAATCAGCATCATGGGTCCTATTCCAGTCACTGGTTTTGCCTTAATATGTCAGCTAACCCAGCTTGAAAAACTGCCATGACACCACTCATTAAGGACGTGAGGGGCTACACCTGAAATGGTTTCCACAGCACAGGCTGCTGCTACTCTAACGGCTATGAATTTTCCTATTATTTCTTGCTACTATTTTAATGTTACAGTTGCTATTGTAGAACATACTGATATAGAAAACTGGATCCATTTACTTACTGTTGCCTTGCCACTAAAACTAGAAAACCTCCTGCTCTATTTGTTTCCAGTCCAGTCTCTAGCTCAGGAATACTGACCATCTTACTTAGATGAGATAAATAGCATCAACATGACTGAATTAAACAATACTGCCTCAATAGAGGGACAATTGTGCATCTAACAATTAGCAGACTGTAATCAGTCTTTTCCCATAGCAACATACCTCTTAACTTTACCAACTAATAATGCAATGCTCATACACTTACTTTTGTAGGTTTTCTGGAAAACAAACCCAAATCCAAACCCAAAACACAACCCTTCAAAGGAAATATCCTGTTGTATGTTTCTGAGTTTCCCTGAAGCTGAATGCTGTGGGTAGGTGACCTCTCCCTGCCTCTACGTAACAGTTTTTGTGCACCTGACATAGAAGAGGCATCACGTGTGTTGTTAATGAGTTTCAAAGGAGCAGTTGTTTTTAAATAATTAGTCTGTGTCTAAATCTAAGAGAGATTAATTTTTATCAGTGAGCATGGAGAGCTCTTGGCATGCAAGAACTCATGGTTCTTTGCCTCCAGTTTTCTATTAGTAACAACTTACATGAATCAACATGGGTGGTGATTGAAAGCACTGGGCTATAGTGAAGAGTGCTCTCATCCTGAGCACTCAGTGCAGAAGATTTGGTTCCTTTATTTACTTTGCATAAATTCTGGGGAGGAAATATGAGGCACTGAGAGTCCCTTTGTTTTTGCTCGTTGGATTTAAGCAGTTCCTCTTGTACACACCAGAACAATGAATCCCTTCAGTCCACCAGGCTGTCAGTGATACAAAGCCTTGGATTCACATTGTAGATCGGTTTCAAAGAAGCAACTGGATGATTGCAGTGACTTCAGATTCAAACTTTGCATTTGCTGTTTTCAGAGACAAGGAATAAAATATACCCCCTTATGCTAAGAGTCTGAGCTGGCATAATGTACATATCATTAAGCCAGAACATCCAGGCTGAAGTGTCCTCACTAATTGGGAAAATTCCTGGCCAAAAATATATTGGTTGGAACCCAAAGAACACAGGTTATCTCAGTAATTCCTCACCACATACTATCACTGGTAGAGTCCTTATCTTACATACTTCCAGTCTTGGTAAGGACTTGCTAATACAGGCAACACTCTGTGTGTGGATGAGCATTCACATAGCTGGTAGGCTCAGTCCTCCCTCTGAACCCACAGAGCACATAACAAAGCCTTTTTCTCTGACTTATTTCAGAAAATATGCTTCTTTTTTTTTTTAGGTAAAAAACCTCCTACAGCCATTTGTTGACTCTTCTAGATCCACGGACAAACACTGTTTTGCTAGATGATCACTCAGGCATGTCAGCTGGATGCCTCACACCATTCAGAGTTGTAACCGGGATCATTAATTGATGCTTGCAGAAGAAGAGACAGTGTATCAAGGTTGTGATCATTTGTAGTATTTCATCTTTATCTGGATTAAAAGAAAATCCATTGGCTAGCTTGACCGAAAGGTTTTGGTTCCAAAGGCACAACTTGGATCCAATAAGAAAGAAAACAGTTATCAGTTTTCTCTTTCATATTTAATCTTTAGAGAGAAATCTCTCTGAAAACGCCATTTGGACACTGACCTAGTCTGACTAATTTTGGTATCTTGCTGTTGGGAGACAAACCAATTCTTCCTCTTTCCCTCTGTAATACATGTAGAAAAGCAGTTCCCTCGTAATTTTATCCACCATACTTTAGTGGAGTACCAAACCTACTCACTTTGAATACAGGCCATAAGGCATTTCAAGTGTCAGTGTGGAGGTTGCATTACCATTCTGCAGCCCTAAAACTATACAGGCAAAAAAAGTCAGGCAAACTAAAGCTAAAAAATAAAAAAACATAAAAAAAAAAAAAAAAGAGAGAGAAAAGGTGTTGAGAGTGGGTGTGATGATGAAAATGCTGACGGGCCCTTGCATTCAGTGGCAGTAATTAGCTTTACCATAGTAAATTCCAGGCATATGGCATAGCAACTTTCACACCCTCTTACATGATTTAAAACAGTTCTCACAAATGTTCGCCTCACTGTAACTGTGAAAAATCTCCTGTTTTCTGAAGAGTAAAACTGCTCCAGTATCTTGCCGTAGCAACTGACACTTAAAAAAGAGTGCCTCCCAAATCCAGTTAAGGCAATGGATGTGTGTTTAATGCAGGAGAACAACAATTAGTGTATTTTTGACTGAAAAGAACTCAGTTAAGCTGCCAGAGATGTCAAAAGTTGCTCGCTACCCTGACACTTACGTAATTGTTCTGCGAACACCCACACGCCGGAATAGACCTACTCCACCAAAAACTGCAGGGCTGACTCACTGAGTGTTCCTCTACGTCTCTGAAGACCTAACCATCTAGGATACATCATCTACAGCGTAATTCTAATGTGATTCCCCTGATTCAATAAAGTCACACTTCACTCAGGGAAAAGGGGAAAAAAAAAGACAATCTGTACCTTCAGGATCCTGCCCACCCATCACGGGGGAAGCAGCCAAAACTGACAACGCTGAAGAGCATATCTGCTCTTCAAAACTGCCTGAGCCCCATACAAGGGCAAGCCTGGGATTAGATGTGGCTGGCTATGGTCTTCTGGATTCTCCTTGCTGAAACAAGATACAGAAGCAACTGCACCTACAACCTACTCAGTTTTGACCTCCATGCTGTGCAATATTTGCCTTCCAAGGAGAAGGACCAGGATGAAGGACAGGGCACCCCTCCATAGAGCTCATCCTAACCCTATGCTGAGGCAGACTGGAAATGGAGCAGGGCACTGCCGCATCCTGGTCCTTGCTTCCTGCACACTTCTATCTTACTCCCATTCGAATTCTGTTGTGACCCAGAAATGTTTAACTTCTCTGATCTGACGGGACTGCCACATGAAATGAAGCAGATTGGTGCGAAACCAGACTAGAAGTAAAACCAAAATAACAAACCAACATTTAAAACAATTATGAAGAAAACCTCTAAGAAAGAGCAGGGAGCCTCCATTCTTTCACTGGGAAGCATAGGAGCATAGACATCTCTACAACAGCCTCTTGTGACTAAAGATTTATATGCATGGTTTAGCCAGAATAGGAAACTTTGTGAAAATGGTTTATACTTTACAGCTATATTACAAAACTTCTCACAGAAAGTAATAATTCAATGTAATTTACTTCTATGTTATGCTAGTGGCAGCAATATACTAAATGAGTAACATAAACTGTGACCATGAACAGTACTGTAATCATCCTGCCATTGTGCTCTGACATACTGAATAATGACCTGGTATTTGAATGGGACAGTTCTACCATTTAGTCCTCATAAATATCTAACCATACTAAAGCCAGGATAAACTTAGCAACAGTAATTCTCTTGTCAACATTTGCAGAAATTACACCTATACACACCCAGTCTTCAGGGCATGTTGTACACCAGGAACATGCACAGCCCAATACTGCCCCAGATATTTTGAATACTGCTCCATTTTTAGGGCATTATCCTCTCCCCCTATATTCTATTTACATCAAATTCTTTCTACTGGTTTTCCTTTCCCACCAACCACAGTCTCTTTAGCTTCCAAATGAAAAGAAACCACTAGGTTAAACTGTGGGATGTAGCAGTTGTGGCGACTGAGCCCTCAAGACCACTGTAGTTTGGCAGTTTTGTTTTAATGTCCTGTTTTGGGTTTGGTTGTGGGTTCTTTGAGGGTGAAGGGGGGGGTGGGGATGTCAAACTAAATCAGAAAGGCAGGCCCTTGCACTGCAGGACATGAAGACCTATGTCATATGCTGTCTGTTCCTGGAAGCCAGCAACATCACTGATGCTGCAAATTCAGCATGAGATTTGGGCTGCTTTTCTCTTTCTCTCTTCTTTTTTCTCTAGGACATTTTAGCACCTAGGTCGGGCCATTAGTTTGGTGCTTCTCCCTTGTTAAGCTTTTCTGAAACGATGTTTGACAACAGCAGGTCACCAGGGAAACCTCCAAACTCAGTAATAAGGAAACTCTTGCCTCTGTCAATGCACTTACCCATTTGGTGCAGGTCCTTCCTGGCCCAGGAGAGGTCCCCATGCAGGACTTTTCATCTGTGAAAAATAAAACAGATGTGGTAAATGGGAGTTGCAGGTGTCAGGGCATATATCTGTCCCTGTCTCTTGCCCTGTGACTTCCTGGAGTCAAACTGTGTGCTTGGCTCCATGGGGTCCCCAGGACACATTCCAGTGGCCATATAAAAAACAGACAGCGGAAATTGAATTGTCTATGCCTGGGCAGGACTCCTAATTGCCTCTCTTTGGAACCAGAATATAAGATAGCTGTGCAGCATTTCTTTCCTTGAATATGCCTGTCCCAGGGTGAAGGTCTTTTTCTTATATGACTTGATGTCCCTGGTTTGGTCTCTGCACAGCTGATTCACCCTTCACTGTGCAAACACAGTCCTTCTTTTACTCTTTTCACGGTTTAGAACAAGCCTTTAGTAATCCCAGGGGCAGGCTTTTTTCCATGGGCAGAACAAGAGAGAGATTTGGGAGCAGGGGACCTCATAAACATAGAGAAAAAATACATCTTTAGCATTGGGAAGAGAGGGCTGCTTTCCACACCTGCTTGATGCTGCCAGGTTTGTTTCCTTGTAGAACAAGTGAACGGGATGAAAATGGGACAGTGCTATTGAAGGAACATACTTAGCAATAGCACTAATTCCTCCCCAGGTAAGCCCACGTTAGTGCCTAGTAAGCTCTTCCAAGCACATCAAAATGTGCAGCACTAAAGAGATTATAGCATTTCCTCAGCAGCCTCATCTGGTGTGATGTATGTGCCCAGTACAGCGTGACTGAGGCTGTGCCTGAATAGCAGGCAACAGCAGAGAGAAACAAATCAGCATGCAAAACACGGTAACATGCTTTGGGCACTACTGAACTCACTGATATCGGCAAAGAAATAATACAAGCACATTGTTTTCCCCATACAAACAGCATGATATTCCTGCACGATGGATCAGGACTTTTGAATAGGAGTTGCTGCTTTCCTCAGCTAACGTTAACAGAACCATATGAATCTGGATTCCAACCAGTAAGCTAATTTATTAATTTAATCACTGCTACCAAAGTTAAGGGCATACCAGTATTTTTATGTGATCATGGCCTCAGTACCACTTCAAAAATTTATTCTGCTTCTCTCTTTTGTCTCTATTACACAGTCCATTTTTTATTTGAATGCTTTCAAATTACCATGTAACTAATGATAAGAAAAGTATGCACACATACACTCTTCTGTTCTCACCACGTGTATTATCTTTTAAGACAGCGCTGCCCACCTATGCTATGTTTCTGTTGCCAGCAGAATGTAATCCACTGTGAAGTGATACACAGGTCAGTGACACCAAAACTGCCTTTACCAATGACAGTACCTGGTAAGGGGGGGGGGGAAGGTAGAAAGACCCCCCCCCAGGTAGAAATGAAAGAGGAAAATAAAGATTAGAGTGCTGGCCTGTGTGGCTGGCCAATACACTGTGAGCTTGGCTAAATGGGTGCCTTTCACTGCCCTCCTCCAAGCTTAGTTTTATCCCCTAAGAAAGAAGAACCCTACAGCCATTAGCGATCTGCTGTCAAACAAACCTCTCATCTTTGCACACCCAGAGGAACCATTTGGAGAACTCCCATATGAGCTACATTCAGGAGCAAACTTAGTTTATACTACAAGAAGTCAAAAGAAAACAAAACCTTTTGAATAAATGCATGTCTGTAGTAGCTGTTAAGTGTTTTAAATCGTCATTCCTAAGTAATTGCTAATTACACTGCTTTATTACAACCTGCAATTAAATATGTGCTTGAGGTCATCCAGCTATTTGCTGTTTCAAGGAAAGCACTTGAGTCAAAAGGATTTCCTAAATGGAGTCATTCAGTGTTTTATTTCTCCAACTTCAGGCATTATTTTAGATATGAATAATTGGACATTGAATAATCAGTTAAATGTCATTTCCATAAATTGTTTGTACTTTGCATAAAACAAATAAAATGCTTTATAAGGCACTTTTGTTCTCCCTTTGAGGCACCCTGCACTAACCAGTTTTACACCGAAGGCACTGTACTCTGTGGCCAGTTTGGTCTAGGATGATTTGTGTATTTCTATTTTCAAACAGATCATTCACACAAACCAACAAAGACAGACCATTAATTCTCACTTTTACAGAAATTAAAAGGAACTGTGGGGAGGCCATACTGATAAACCTAGAGAGAGAACCTGCGAGAATCACAGACTGTCAGGTAAGCCCTAAAAGTAAGGGCTGGTTACACTAGACACCATTTAGAGACAGTGAAGGGAACTGAGCAGCTCCGGAGTGTAGTTTGTACTCTCTGAAGACCCCCCAAAAGTGAATATTAAGAGAAATAACTAGCTAAAACATGAACATCTAATTTCTCCTATCTAAACCTGGATGACTGCCTAGCTGAATCACGGGCATCTGCTGGTTCAAAGTCAGGATCCTCAAAATTCATGCCCAAGTGTGAGCTGTCAGTGGAGAAACCTGTCTTCACTACATTTACCAAGCTCTTGCATTTCCAGAGCTGAGTTGATATCTCAACCAAAATCCTGATGCCAGTATGTTTCATGCTCTCTGGCCTTCTCCAGCAGGCAATCCCAGAGTGTACTGCACTCGCCTGACATTAAATACTGCAGAGGCAGAAGGTGTCTCTGCCACTTTGATTCAGGTCATCAGTGGGATGTGGAAAACCAAGGCTGGAGTCCTTGCTTTCCTAAATATATAGAAAGACAGGCTGTCAAATTCTGCTCCATATCAAGTAAAAGAGAAGCACGAACCTGCATCTTTACAGGAAGAAAGCACTTCTATAAAGAAAAAACTTTTCCATCCCTGATGTCTAATACAGGAAGAAACTTCATCAGTACTCAGCCTCTCGAGGATGCCTCTGCACTGCTGCTTCAGTATCCCAACCTATGAAACACCTCTCTCAGTGGCCCGGTTGGCCCCGTTTCAAAACGTCATAGATACCTGCCTTTTTGGTACATCTATCTCCCATTACACTATGTAGATAGTCTATCTGCCTAATTCAGGGCCAGGGCTTCTATTACAGGAAGAGATGTGAAGGAATTGGGCAAAGCAACACTGAGCACTAATCTCCAAAGTCCATGAAACTCTTTTATCCTCTGTGTCTACATCTCTGGCCAAGACAAGCTCAGATTATAAGCATTCATGGAGATCTATCTGGGTCTCTACACATACTAAGAATGAGCAAGAGGCTTATGGTCCAAAAGCCAGCAAATAGGCTTTTTGTGATGAGTAAGCTTTGAGCTGGACTGAATAGGTTTCATTCACAGCCAGGGAGGTATAAAACCAAAACAAAATAAACCAAACCCCACCCAGAAATAAACATTTCAGGGTTGAAAAAGCTAACTCTGCCAGTGACTGGATGAATGAGGCGATCATGCTTAACAGGAATAGGCTCCTCTTACAGCCTAGGTACTATAAAAACTTCTGGAAGTTGAATGATAATTGGCCTCCTGGTGAGGCTTGGGTTGTATATCTGGTCTCTGACAAAGAATCAAATGGTAGTGTGGTTAACTGAATCCACTCCTGCATCCCTCAGTGACTGACAGGACAGCATGCTGTCAGATGCAGAGAGGAAAAGTGAGCACATACTTGCATGCAAACACAAAGATAACAATGTTCCAGTAGTTTTTCTTATACTTTAGACTTCTTCAGCTGATGCATGCTAAGGGAGGTACTACTACAAATTCAAAAGGTGCCGTGTATTCCACTTTTTTTAACTCTGCTGCAGACAGTGCAAAATCTCCCTCCTAGCTCACAATGCACCAAAGACCACCCTCCTCCTGTGGCTATGCAATGAGCTGGCTACAGCTATCATCATTACATGTCTCTGCCCCCAGCTCCACTTGGGAAATACAACCCTCTTGAGTGTGCTTTAACATTTTATTGCCTTCATACACTTAACTTTAATGCTCATAATATTTTGACCAGATCTGACATGACTAATTATAAATGCTACCATTATTTATTGTTGCATTACAACTAGGCAGGTATCTCAATATGTTTGATAAACCGCTTGCATAACATGTAGCTTTCGTTAAAACATTGAATGACTAAGATTTTTATTTTAAACCACTGCCATAAAACGTCACTGAAAATGCCCTGAAGATGATAATCAGAACACATTTTCTTCCCAAAATATTTTAGTCATCAGAGAGTCAGGCAAGTTTACCTTATATGAGTATGTAAGTGTGTGATAGACGTAATCTGGGGTTTGTTCTGCTTTCTTTGAATCCTAATTCTGCAACGTGATGATGGTTTTGTGTGCATCTTCATTTTTTTAAATGTAATCAAAATACACTGTAACCCCAAAGAACCATGTTGATTAATAATAACAACGATTACAAGGAACAAATTGTATTTATCATTGTGTCAAGCTTGCTGGGAATTGTCACAGTGTTATGCTGAAATTGTCCCTGTCTTTAACTTTCAGGTCTCATTCACTATGGTTCAATATGACTCCTTCTGCTTGTTTCTAAGTTGACCCCTTAGGTGATAACTGATCATTTGAGGATTCTTCTGGCTGTGGCTCCTGTTGGGATGAAGGTTAACTGAGAAAATACAGTTTATTATTGCAGTAAGTGAGTAACAAGAAATGTTTGAGATGGCTTTAAGACAAGCATCACATTATACTGCACCTTGAGAGATAACTACAGCTGAGGCAGTTTGAGAATTTCTCTTCCAGTTGCTCATGCTTTGCAGAATTTATGATTCCAGAACTTTCATTACTTAAGCCTGAAATTCACGCTTAGTAAGGCTGAGGTTTGGGCTATATTAAGTTGTAAAATCTGAAAAAAAGTTGATCTGCTCTACTTGAGAAAGATAAATAATAAAACATTTTTAAGGAGGGACAGAAGGCGGTGAAAAAGAGTAGTTCTTAAATTATGACCCAATTACTCATTTTACCAGGACTGTGCTATTTGTCATATTAATGCACAGTAACCAACAGTCTCAGCCCCAAAGAATTTGCTGTCCTGTCTGAGCCCTGACATAGGTGAAACGAAAACTCTTAACAGAGGCAGGGGGAAATACTAGCACATAAATGAATAAAAATCAAAGGTTCCTCCTTTGTTGTGTCTTTGCTCTGAACATTTAAACTCCATACCCTGGATACAGAGCTGAACAGAGAGTGAGGCACCTGATAAGAATAGCTTAGAAACTCTTTAATGAGAGACAGCAGTACCACGGTGGCAAGCTGGACTGGCCAGCTTGTCCCCATGGAGCAGTGAGACAATGTACGTGGTTCATGTCCAGCGAGTCTTACATTAAGCTGGCCAAATGCCCCTGCTTAGGGGCAGGGCAAATTTTGTGTAACACCTCAGTCCGGCTTTCCAGCCTTTGAAAAAGATAGCAAGCAGGGACGGTCTCAAAATCCCTGCTGAGAAGGGCGTTGATAATGCTATCTGGGTGTCAGGCTGGCTTGAAACTGCAGCGACTGATGTGCCAACTTTAATTAACATCACGGGTGTTCTCTGTGCAGGAAACACAGGACTGCCCATGCTACTATCTGTTCCCAGGGTCAACACTCTCCGGCCACTTGCTACCTAAGGAACCTCCTTCAGCTGGGGTTAAAAATAACGACCCCGAAGGACAGCAGCAGTGTAAACGAGATTAGCCTCTTCTGAACAATTTTACTCCCCAGGAGACGTTGGCGACAGTATTAGCACCTAGGCCAGGCTTCCCTCAATTTATCTGCGTTCTTGGTTTTCGCTTATTATTTGCTAACCCGCACCTGGGAACAACCCCGCCCGGCTCAGCCTCTGGCCCCGCTCCGCCGGCGCCGCTCCGCCGGGCCCCACAATCTCCCCTCCCGTCTCCCGGTGCGGTGGAGCCCCTAGCGCCCTTCCGCCCGGCCGGCGGCGACGGGTCCGCACCCGCAGGCCGCCCGCGGGAGGAGCCGGAGCGGCGGCCCGGGCCGCCAGGTGCGAGGGGCGCCGCCGGGGGGGCTGCGGGCTCCGCGCTGGCGATGGACCCCTCCGTGCAGCCGGGCGAGGGCGGTTCAGTTACCGCTATCTGGCGGGGCCGCTTTCCCTTGTCATGTTTTTAGGGTGGCCGCAGGCTGTCTCTGAGGCAGCGCCGGCTCCCTCGCTGCGCTTGGTGCAGCGGGTAAAGCCGGGCTGCGTAGGAAGAGATTAGCTCGGGGTTTACCCTTCACCCGCGTAGAGATCAGCTGAGGACAGAGGCTGCTCGGCCTCCCGAAAAACGGGATTCCCGGAGCGCCCTCATTAAAAGCCGGGCAGTGACCAGCTCTGAGGAACTGGAAGGGGGAAAGAGAAGGCAGCCAGCTCCAGATTTAGGGAGAGAAAACATGGAGGAAGGGATAAAGGTAAAAAGGTGCCTTTTGTTCCGCCGGTGCCAGCGCCCGCGGGGGGGAAGGAGGAAGGCTGTTGGGGGGGGCCGTGCCGCGCCCCCTCACCTGCCCCCGGCGGCCGCGGCGCGGCTGCCGCTTGTTTGCACTCGGCTTATCCGGAGCGGAAATTCCTTTCCGTTTTTGTGAATGACAAACTCATTAACGATTCATCAACACAACCTGTTCCAGCCGGCCCGTCGCCGCGGCAACAGCCCCTTCCGCGCGCCCCCATTGGCTGCGCTGGAGAATGTATCCATTGAGGCGTCCCGTGGTTGTATCCATTGAGGAGCCGCCGGGCGCCGGGACGCGACCGAGGGGCACCGCGGGGGGTGCGGGCACCGGCAGCACCGGCACCGCCGCGGTGATTCCGCGCTGAGCGGGGTAGCCTCGCTCGGCGTGCACGTTAATTGGATTTCATTCACTCGCAGTGGAGGAAAAGCCCAAGGGCTTGGGCTGCAGCGGCGATTAGGCAGGTTCATTCAGGGATTCATTGACAAAAAAGACAGGAGAGCGGGCAGCCTGCGCGCTCGCACGCTCGCACTCACTCACTCGCTCACACCTAGCCGCACTCGCACACATTTACACGCCGGGGCTGCTTCTCCCTCGCCGTGACTCTGCCGCCGCCCCGCGCGGGGACGGGGGGGGGGGCTGCGTGATTCATTTTCCTGGGGCGGAGGGAGATAAGTTGTGAGGAGTTGGAGGGGTGCAGCCCGCCCGCCGAGCCAGCCTGCTGAGCCAGCCGCATGCCTCTGTGAGAGCGAGAGGCGCTTCCTAGAGCACGCTTCGCTCCCCACGTCCTTCCTCATGCTAGATACGTTCAGACCCGTCCCTTTTGCTTCGGAAATGGCGATTAGTAAATCTGTGGCGTGGCTGAACGAGCAGCTGGAGATGGGCAACGACCGGCTGCTGCTGATGGACTGCCGGCCGCAGGAGTTGTACGAGTCGTCCCACATCGAGTCGGCCATCAACGTGACCATCCCCGGTATCATGCTGCGGCGGCTGCAGAAGGGCAACCTGCCCCTGCGCTCCCTCGTCGCCAGCAGCGAGGAGGACCGGGAGCGCTTCGCCCGCCGGTGCGGCACAGACACAGTGGTGCTGTACGATGAGCACAGCCGCGACTGGAACGAGAACACGGGCGGAGAGTCCGTGCTGGGGCTGCTCCTCAAGCGGCTCAAAGACGAAGGCTGCAAAGCGTTTTATCTGGAAGGTGAGAAGAGCCGCCCGGGGTTGGCTTGCTTCCCTCCCTGCTTGTCTGGGGCTGCGGGTAGCAGGAGCCGAGCCCCGCCGCTCGGCTGTTGCGGCTCTGCCCGGGTAGTGGTTGGGGGGCCTGGCCATTGCACACTGACACTCCGGGCCTTTACCCCATGCCTGTTCCCAGCCCCCCCCAGCATCCCTATCCCCGCTTTGTTTAAAGGACCCTCGGGGACTGGAATCCACTGGGGAAGGCAGTGGTAATGGGGGTCCCGGCATGAGCAGGGGAGGGAATAGGAGGAATCGTTGGCGAGACATCTCTCGGGTGTCCCCGCAGGGTGCAAGCGGCACAGAGCTTTAATCCTGAATATGCTGAGCCGCAGTGGATGATTTTCTTAAGCCGTCTTTAGGTTACTCCATCTGCGTGAGAGTGTGTGACATACTTGTTTTCTTTCTTTTCCCGGGGCTCGAGAGGGTGGGAAGCAGATGCCCTTTTGCAGACTGTGTCAGGGAAATAAGCTGGTTTGCCATCTTATATCATGTTGCATGTGTCGTGTCCCCCCCCGCCCCGGTTTTCTCTCCAGGTGGTTTCAGCAAGTTCCAGGCCGAGTTTGCTCTGCACTGCGAAACTAACCTAGACAGTTCGTGTAGCAGCAGCTCTCCTCCTTTGCCAGTCTTGGGCTTGGGAGGCCTCCGAATCAGCTCTGATTCCTCCTCAGACATCGAGTCTGACATTGACAGAGACCCCAACAGTGCCACCGATTCCGATGGCAGCCCTCTATCCAACAACCAGCCTTCCTTCCCGGTGGAGATTTTACCCTACCTCTACTTAGGCTGTGCCAAGGACTCCACTAATCTGGACGTTTTAGAAGAGTTCGGCATTAAATACATCTTGAATGTTACCCCCAACCTGCCTAATCTCTTTGAAAATGCCGGCGAATTCAAGTACAAGCAAATCCCCATCTCTGACCACTGGAGCCAAAATCTGTCTCAGTTCTTTCCTGAGGCCATCTCCTTTATAGGTGAGACCCGATTGTTCGCTAACAGCTATCTGACAAGCGGTAGTACTCAATTTCTTTGGCAGAATTCGGGAGATTTAGGGCCAGGAACCGTAGCAGTCTTTCTCGGGGCTGCGCTGCTTTCTGGCTGTAAAGACGGTTTAAGTTGAGGGGCTGGTGGAAGCTGCCTGGGGGGTGGTTGAGGAGCCCCTGTGAATTGTAAGCGACGTTTGCAGCTTGCACACGCAACCCTGTTTTGGCTGGCTGCGGGATTCCTGCCTCAGCCGTTCGTGTCGGAGCTGAGGACTGAGCAATGCGCAGGATGGGGGATCTTTTTAAATCCCTTCCTGATGGGGAGGGGGTGGTAAATGAGTCTGGGGTTGGATGGCTTATTCGTCCTTGGTTGTTTTTTTTTTCTCTTGAGGTTCTTGAAGTGCAGTATAATAAAAAGAAACGATCTGGGAAGCTAAATTTAGCTTTTAAATGCAAGTTATTCATAAGCGGTATCCCTGGCAAATGTATACTCAGAGCTTTAATTAAATCTCGTGGTAATAATGATATACCTCTCGGGCTCGGTGCCTGGGTTAGCCAGCCCTTAGACATTATCCGTCAGTTTTGGAAACACGTCCCTTTGGGCTTAAAGAGTTCTGCTTAAAATATGCACTCTCCTTCGTTTTGGGGAGGACTATGATCAGCCCATCCGGGTGGGCATCGCATTATCTGTTGGGAAGCTGTGCTGTAATCTGGTTGAATGATACCGGTAATAGTGGAGAATGTAGGTAATCTGAGCCCAGCAGGAAGAAATGTGGGCTGGAAGCCACAAAGAAACTAATCTCCAGGCATTGTAACGCATTTCCTATTACAAAGGAACCCATTTTCAACCAATGTTGACATCCTGTTCCTCCTAATGGGCTGTCCCCTGTGACTTCCCTCATTCTTTTAAAATGCCTGAATACCTCCATTGTTAGCTGCACAACAGTTGGAGAATAATTTAATAGACCTTTGCAGTCTGCTGGTCTGTATAAAAGGCATTCAGTGACATACTGCAGGATTTCCATGCTGGGGCAAGGGGACTGTAAGAGTTTAAGGCAGATCTCCAGGAGAAAGCATGTCTTTCAAAACTGACTTAATTTTAAAACAGTGTCATGCTGTGTCTCCTGCTCCCTTTGTCTCATTCTTAGTTTTCTCAGCTGTTGGACATGGGTATGTATATTTAGCGAGGTGGATTCTCCCCTTGTCGTGGTTTTAAGCCGATGAAGTTAACTCTTGCGTTGCACTGCTGTCAGCTGGGATTGGAATTGTGCTTCTTTCCTGTTTGATATGAATTTAACTTGCTTTGAGGGATCAGTTACCAGCCCCCTGTCTTATATGTCCTTCTTTGCTCTTTGTGTCCATACAGATGAAGCACGAGGAAAGAACTGTGGCGTCCTGGTGCATTGCTTAGCAGGGATCAGCCGCTCGGTCACAGTGACAGTGGCCTACCTCATGCAGAAGCTCAACTTGTCCATGAATGATGCCTACGATATTGTCAAGATGAAGAAGTCCAACATTTCACCCAACTTCAACTTCATGGGTCAGCTGCTGGACTTTGAACGGACTCTGGGGCTGAGCAGCCCCTGTGACAATCGAGTGCCGAACCAGCAGCTGTACTTCACCACCCCTTCCAATCAGAACGTCTTCCAGGTGGATTCCCTGCAGTCCACGTGAACACCCACCACCTCCCTTCTGCCCGTTTCATGGGGTCATTCCTCAGTGGGTTCTCTTTGGCAGTGATAAAGAAAACGTAGCTTTCTCTTTTCCTGGTCTCTGCTATCACAAAGCAGTTGCCAGAGCAGGCTAGGAAAGGTTACACAGTGTGGAATCGGCTATTACGAAGGGAGGGAAAGTGGTGAGCTCTCTGGGAAGGACTGTGGTGACCAGGCAGCAGGTGGGCAGTGTGCTCATCCCTGCTTGTGCAGTGGCTTGTGTCCGAGGACTTCCGGGGGGGTAGGGTAAGGCTGGACAGGCTGAGCACGTGCTCCTTATAGAGACTGGGACTGTCCTGCTTCCCTCTCTGCTTTTGGATCTGTGACACACATCTTTGTCTTCAGTGAAGACTGGTTATTTTTGTTTGTTTGTTTTAATTTAGAGGAGCCAAAGAAAGAGATTTCAGCTTAGTGTATTTGGAGTACTTGTTTGCCGGAAGCTCGGTAGTATCCTACTTGATCAGTGTAAATATTAATCCTAAACTGATTTGCAATTTTTTTTTTTTTAATTCACATATATTCAAGAAATCAATCTAAGGAACACCTGTGTTTTTGTTCTGTTCATAAGTTCTGCTTTACTTGTTTGTTCTTTTTTATTGCAAAGAATACATTTGCAGCATGCTTGATTTTATTGTTCAAATGAAGCAAGCTTTCCATGAGGGAGAAATGGCAATGGTGAGAAGTTTGCAAATCATGTATTGTGAGCAAGTACAGTCTCTTCTTTCATATATCTTTCTTTTCCTTGTGGTGATTTTGTTTTCCTCATGCTCTTGACGTAGTTTCCCCATGATATATATATATTTTAAATTAATTTTTTTGCCTTACCTTTTGTAAATACATTGTCTGGGAGGAGGTTTGTCTTTGAATGCAGAAGACTTCTGATCACTTTTTAAAACTTTCAGATGTGCTAAACAGTGCATTACCTCTGTACAAATTCTTCAGGGAGCTTCACCTCAAATGCAATATTTTGAGTCTTTTTTGTTTTCTTTTTTTTTGTATAAAACTGGAAGTATGTGCGAGCATTTGGACCTGTGTGTATGCACAGTGAACCTGCACATGGTTGCCAATAAGGGAGAGTCTAATTCATGGTGTAAAAGTTTTAAGATGGAATTTATTATAAGAATGTAAAATCTTAAATTATTAATAAATAACTATTTTTGGCTATTGAGAAGCTGGCTGGTTTATTCCTCCTTTTCCCTCTGTGTGGGTGTGGTTAATTGCACATACACATATGGTTATGTTTAAAGGTAATGATTGCTTTCAATAGGTTTTGTACAGCTCCTAGGACAATAAAGCCTTGATTTTCCCTTTGGTACACTGGTGCCTAAATGAATAAACAGCACATGTGCTGGATTCTCATCTTGCTTTGGTGAAGGGAATGCTTCTGAAGGCCTTAAGTTTAATTGCAAAATATTCCAGCATCCCTGTGCTCCCCCAGGGATGCACCTGACCCTGAGCAGTAAGGATTTTTATTATTTTTGTTTAAGAGAAAGGATCTGCTGTTTTCTGGGTTTGTTTACAAATTTTGGCTACTTTATTACAGATGCCAGGAGCCAGGGTTCTGATCTCCGTATCTGTTTGGCAGGAACTCATTTCCGAGAGATCCATCAACAGTCTGCAGCTTGAAAATGGCTTTTTTTTCTGTTGCTATTCAGCTGTGTTGCACTTAGCAGGTAAAGGCAAGGAGGAAATGTCTCTATATACCCTTAGTTACCGCATTTCCTCTTTGGACCTTTCTACTGTCTCTGCAGAAGGAAAAAGGGGGATTATGGGGATTGCAGAACTGCTGCTGCAGCTCATTTTCATTAACATCCTGCCTGATACGAAGTGGCCCGAGGTAGGGTGGTGCCAGAATCTGGGTGCAGCACCACGATGATGGGCTGATGCTGCAGCTGGGGCTGCCGGCTGGGGTTCTGCAGAACTCCTGGCAGCCGGAGCACATTTCAAGTAATTTTAGAAACTGCAAGTGTGTGAAATGAAAAGCAAACAAAACATGGGAAAAAAGTGAGTCAGTGTCTCATGCAGTAGTGGCCTAGATTGAGTGCATAAACTGTGAAAGTAGAAGTGGGTTGCAGTTAAACTTGGCTTGTGCTAATCCAGTTTTGAACGGTTTCCGCTCTTGGCATTCCCTATGCTGCTCTGTTCAAAGTGGAGATTTGCAAGCAGCTCTAGCAATTTCCTGTCCAGCTGCAGCTCAAGTGACTCCCTTAGCTTTTTTTTTTTTTTTTTTTTTTAAATATGGTCTGTGGATAATTTTAGCCAGTTTCCTCTTTGTGGATTATTAATCTGCTTTCCTTGTAGAACCTACATAGCTGCATCCCTACTGTTCTGCTGAAGTCAACAGATGGCCTCCCTGCCACTTCCTCTCGTTTCGCTGTGGGTTTGTTGTCAGGCCACTTCTGAAATTAATAGTGTTTTCTGGCCGGCTGCCACAGGCCATTACCACAAAGGGGAAGTAACACATCTGAATAGCAGGAAGCCGGGCAGGGTCACAGCGTGAACTGAACCTGTTGAGCGCAATCCGCCTCTCCCAGTCCAGCAAGTGTAGGGCTTCTCTTCCCTCCCCCTTTTTAATATGCCTTCCACAGAGAAAGGGCTGACGCTGAATGCCTCAGCTGTTTACACCAGGCAAATATTTCCGGCTGAATGAGTTGCAAATGTTAATTGTGACTAGGTGCCCGTTAAGGTGAGGTGGTAAAGAGCAGCGTGTGATGTAGCCTAAGGGAAGAATCCCTTGGCTTTCTCTGCAAGCTGCTTTGAAAAGTTAGTGCTCAACAAGGGCTTCCTGCTTTGCTTAATTACTAACACCAAATGGGTACTTCTGCAATCCATCATGAGTCAGGATGAGCAAGCAAAGGGGACCAGCTTTGCTCACATACAGCAGAGATGGGCAGACAGCACGTTGCATGTTTTTCCTCGAGTGAGGCCTCAACCAGGGTTGTTAGTCAGAAAGCTTGGCTGAACTTGAGCCAGGATGGGGTGAGAACAACTTTGGTCACAGGCAAACCAAGACTAGAACTGGAGCCAAACCAAAACCTGGTTCAACTTCTGATTCTGCCAGGGCTGTTCACACTTGCTCATGTGCTGGCTCTGAATTACACGTGGTTTGGAGGGGAGGGCAGGGAGAGCTCTCACCAGTAATGTTCACCCTCCCCACACAGGCTCCTGGATAACTCTGCCCCAGCACGGTGAAGGGAATGGCTCATGCTACTTGAGCACTTGCCAGCTCTTCCGAGGCCAGGCTCTGCTTGCTCCTGCAGACCACCACCAGCACTTGTGTCAAAATAACTCACTTCCTCTTTCCCCTCCCTTGCTTCAGTCCTTGCTGGGATGTGGCAGAGGTCTCCAGCTTCTGGGGGTTTGGCGGCTATTGCAGTTCTTCAGCTGGTAAAGTCATTTGTTAAGGGAAGAATAAATCCTTTGTGCCTGTAGGGACAGGCTTGATGGGTATAGGGGAATGTAGCCCCTTGCAGCTAAGAAAATTGCAAACTGCTTCATGTTATAGTGTAAGAGTGCAAGGTACTGAATTCCTTCAGAAGCTATGGAAATATTAGGAAGGAAAACTGTACCCTCAGGAGTGATCAGAGCTTTCTCACATGACCCATCTGTGCCTTTAACACAAAGGGTGAAATTGTGTCCCACAGCATCCCTTTGCTCTGGTAAGGCCCAGGTTCCCCTCAGTGTTTGGGTGCATATTAGCGCTTTACTTTCCATTTTACGTGCAGTGACATTGTATAGCTCATTATGCTGATTCCCCTTCTTGCATTTCCTCATTCCCACTCACCTCCTTTCAAACCACCCTGTGGCCACCTTCAAAATGTCTTACAACTCTCTGTTTTTTGTTGTTGTTGTAATTTTCTCTTTCTCCATTTTCTCCATTTTCTCCATTCCCTTTCTTATCCTTTTTTTTAATGCTGCTCTTCCTTCTATACCTTCTGTTCTTCCACAGACCTTTTCCTAAGCTTCTTTCATACTTCTCATTTTGTTACCCTTTCTCATTTCCCTGTTACTCCCTTGCTGTTTGTCTCATGTTCCCTAAATTAGCTCCGCTTTCTCTCAGCCTTAAGCCTCCCTTCTCCTCTTAATTTTCACAGTGAAAAACAGGATGATTCTCAATGGACTCAGTCATTTGTAGGGAGCTATAGGAAAGGTGTGTATGAGAGGAAGAAGTAAGGAAATAACACCGCTGTCCTCTTGCTGCTTCCTAATAGATGACCTTATTCCCCATTTCCACTCCCTGTTGCTGTGTAGATTTGTCTCTGCATGGCTTCTCTGAGTCTTCTCTATATAGCACTTTGCTGCTGCTAAAAGGGAAGGCCAGCTGAGGAAGGAGTCTTTCCTTGGGGCCCATCCAGCATCACAGGGCACTGATCCCTCTCTGAGGAGGGAAAGTAGGGAGAGACTGAAAACATGGCTGCAAAAGGCAGCTCTACTAGCAAAACTGAAGCCTGGCTTAACAATTGTTTGTCTTGAGAGCGTTTCTTCAGCTTCTCTGAAAACCTTATCCAGAAATTTTTCCTTGCTGAGAAGCGTCATAACACTTTATTCAGAGCTCCAGGAAAAAACCCTGCATGTGAACGTTTCAACAGGGCTGCATCTTAGGCCCTCTCTCCACAGCACTATAAATCACCAAAAGCTTTGTCTGAGCGAGGATGGTGGAACAAATTGTGAAGCTCAGTTCTGTGCCCCTCTAGACTTTGTATGTGAGTGTTCAGCATTGCTATTATCCCAGGAACACAAGTAAGGGGCCAGGCACCACCATCACACAGCAGCACATGTGTGTGACTCCTGGGATGCCAGCGAGAGGTTGCATTCAAGGAGGGTGGTTGAGTTTGCTCCAAATTCTTCATAGCTGAAGGGAAATAAAGGCTATCTACTGGTGTTGTTTCATGGCATGTGGTGACATCGGGATATGTGAACTGTGCCCTTTCCTCCCTTGTCAATCCCAGCCAGAAACAGATGGTACTGCATCATGCATCTCCTTTCTTCATTGCCAAATTTGAGAGATAAGCATGTGCTGTAACTTAGTAGATAGCACAGGCAGAAAGCTGGTATGGGAGCTGCTCTCTTTTGAGTGAAGTGCTTGTCTCTGTAAGGGAAGGAAAAAAGTGTGTTAGATGCTTTCTGTTGTTTGTTATCATAGGGATCTGCAAGTGCTGAGGGAATTTTGGAGTGCTCACAGCCATAGCTTTTCCTCATAAGGCAAAGATGAAGGATGTTGACTTACCACAAACACAAGGAGATGATTATCAGATGGAAAGTGGGGGTATGGAGTCTGTTTAGGAAATATTTCTTAATGACAGAAGTTGCATTCAGGACTATATTTGAGCGATGCAACAGAAAGTGGGCCCTGCTCTAACAGCTGCGATCCCCAGGACACAGGAAGCGCACAGAAAAGCTGGCGTGCTCCCCTCCCTACCGCTCTTTCAGCACTGCAGATACCAGCGACATAAAATGATGCTACGTGGGAGGTCTCTTTACCATAACGTGGAGATCATGGTGAAGCACTTTGCCAGAAGCACAAGTGTTTTGGGAAGTCCTGCTACCAAGATCTTCCACCTTCCCAAATGGTTGATGTCCTTGCTTAACTTCAGGGCTTCTATTTTAATGAACTTCTCTGTTTTTCTGTTGAAGCCATGTTTTGGGGCATTACGGAAGTTTCTTTTTTTCATCTTTTTTTTTTCTGCTGACTACAACTCTGTAGGAAGTAAATTCCCATCTGCAAGTGAAGCCATCTGAAAAACATTTGTGGC
Organism: Neopsephotus bourkii; assembly: GCF_033783945.1. Lineage (NCBI taxonomy): Eukaryota > Metazoa > Chordata > Aves > Psittaciformes > Psittacidae > Neopsephotus > Neopsephotus bourkii. The sequence goes on from NW_026901969.1 coordinate 571,588, forward strand.
TGACACTTGGTTTACTTGGAGCAAAAGTTCTTGATAGTTTAAAGGTGGTGTTTTTTCCCTTTGCTGGGAAGTGACATCCTTGCAAAGACAGTCTGAGGGCACTCGTATTTAGTATTTGTGAAAATGCATTAGCTGTTCAGTGGTAGGTTGAACAGTGAAAGGATGTAAATTGGTATAAGAGCAGGGACTCCGCACAGACTAGTGGATGCAATACTCTTGAACCCCTTGAAGGCATTATCTGCCTCTATGTAGAGACCATTAGGGACATTAGTGATTTCTGTAGATCTTTTTCCTTGCGTACAGTAATATTACAGGATTCTGAGCCAGACATAAAGCTAGAGAGCCAGAATGTCTCAAGGCAGTGAGAGAGCTTTTTATTTTAAACCCTGATAATTTTAGGGACCTTCTAACACATTAAAAAAATAAATAAATTCAAGATCAGTAAGACGTCAGCTATTGCTTGATCAATCAGGATTTCTTGTGCTATCAATGATCTAAATTGCATTTGCTGTGTCAGTATTTCTGCAACATTCATTCATTTGAGGGGTTTCTAGGCCAACCCTGGTGTCTGTGAAGAAACATAGCACAGCACAGCTCATCTGGGCTGAAATTCCACCCCTTGCTGAAGCCCGGCACTGAGCTGCTGTTCAATTTAAGCATTAGGAATTAAGTAATGCTCAGATTCTGTGCCGGATGTTTTTTGTTATAAACAGACAAAATGTGTCTGATTTCTGGGAGTACAATCAGGAATAACAAATTAGTCTTTCACAAACACCTTTACAATCGCTCATCCATTTTTTTTAAGTGAAATTTTGCAGGCTATTGTATATGAACAAAATCTTTTCTGTATTTACAAATTACCATCATAGCAGACAGCAGACAATGTCTATTATTAAGGTGAACCAGTGGTTCCTCTTAAAAGAGTACTGTTCAGATGTTTGCAGCTTTGATACTAGGCTTTGTTTAGACTTGAATATAATGCTGATCTATAGAGATGAAAAGAAATGAATATCCCTCTGAAAATGTCATCCTAAAAGACTTGGCCTTTTTTCTTTTCCCTTTTTTTTTTTTTTCTTTCTGAAGAAAATGCCTCTTTTTTTTTGTCTGTGTAACAAAATCTGTTACTGTTTCCTCAAGCATCTTCGGCACCCTGTGCCTGGAAGAAGGGACATGAAATCTGGCAGGGTGTGCTGGGAATGTGCCTGGCGCTGCTTCCCTGAAAAGCAACTTTTGCCCAAGATTTGAACAGTTGGAATATGGTGATCTGCACATGCCAAGCAACCACGTCTTGAACTTTGTAAGTCAGCAGTGATAAAATTTAGCTGAGCTGTCTCCTGGTGTTGAGCTGCCAGCCCCACTGGGAAGCAACAGCACAGACTCTGTCAGGAGGAAGAGGCCAGAATCTTAGAATGGTTTTGGTTGCATCAGTGCATTAGAGAATGGTGCAGTGAGTCTGCCCTAAAACTAGTGAGTTAGATTGCACAGCTATGCTGTTTCTGTACCTGAGCAATACTGATTAAAGCTGTCTCGAGTGTCTCTGCACTGTGCAGTATATATACTCTTTACATCCTTGTTTTCCCTGGGCAAAATACAGATGAGATCAGTCATCTAAGAACAGTTTTGGTGTTAGCCAGAGGAGAACATGTACGTCAGCTGACAGCAGGGCATCTTGGTGATACTGCTGGAAAGGCAAGAGATGAGAAAATGTAGCTGCTCCTGGGGTTCATCGGGAGTTAAATGTACGCTTAGAGGTGTCTCAGGTGGCAGCTAGGTGCACAAGTTCTGTAAGCTTCAAAGTGCTTGACATTGGAACCTCAATATTGTTCTTCTAGTAGTGTTTTTACTTCATGGCAACAATAGATATTTCAATCTCTCTGTTGAGGTCTAAATAAATGGCATTCCTACGGCTTTACACAAGAGTAGCAGAGATCGCACTCAAGCCTTCAGTTTGCTATTACAATGTTAAGGTTTTAAAAGACTCTGTCAATTATGGTGGAATAAAATAACAGTATTCTCTTTTTTTTCTTTTTTTTTTAATGCTTCAAAAGTGTATATAAGCTTCCTTTGGCAGGGATTTAATCATCTGGTATGTACCTTCGCTAATGAGAGCTGGTTAGAGCTATGGGACATTACTGTGATGTTAATAATAAGGCAATGATTATCTGAGGTCAAAAGAAAATTTCCCTTTTTCCTGAGTCCTGCACAGTACAGTGAGGAGCTTGACTTAAATAATGCCCATGTTGCTGTATTCCAGAATGACAGTTCTTATCTATATCCTTGGATTGCTCAGTGTTATTACAGAGTTCAGTGAGCTTATTCCTGTCAGTAGAGTTATTCACATGCTTAACTATTGGCAAAATCAGACACTGGGGCATTGTTCTGGCTGTGAAAACACATTGCACGCTGCAGGCTGCATAATAATTGATAATATCGACTAACGATCGAAGAAGCTAGGAACTTTTGGGCAGGGCAATTTCTCACATTACTAGAATTTTCTGAATTAACAACTGAACTAAATGCCTTTGTGTTTTAGCTGCTCAGCATAAAGAAGGCAGAAGCAGTTTGTTTAGGAAATACAAAGCCCTCACACCCTGAGGAGCAGGGCCCACAGAGGAGCACCAAACAGGGAACTTAGGCAACTTAGTCCTAAGTCATGAGCTGCTTAAAAGCCCATCCTACCCTTTTGCTTTTGAGAGCATCACAGACAGGACTCATAGTCTGTGTTGTTGCAGCACTGTAAATGGAGTTTCTGAAATAAAGCTGGAATAATACAGCGATGAATCAGGCCCAGGAGCCATGCGTATGAGTGCCATTACTTAGGGGAAAAAGGAAGAATAGACTTTCTAATGTATTCTTATAAATGTGAGTTACTGTTATTCAGGAAATATACGAAGGAGCCTGTATTGTTCCAAAGTGAATGTCAGATGATTCTGTTCCTTGAGCTTTCCTTCTACCTACGATGATGATGGGGATTGATTCATTCCCTGTAGAAGTTTCTAGCTGTTTTCATATCTTGGGCGTCTGCCTAGAAGTCACAATTTTTGTCAGACAAGTCTTTGATCTGTTGGTAATAACAGACCTGGCTAAAGACAGTGGGTTTGCTTCTTTTTGACTCAATACCAGAGAGTTTAATGAATGCTTTTTTATACAAAGATAGTAGGAAGCAGACATGTGTTATGGCCCAAGGCAAGGAGTGCGTGATAGAGCTTGAGCAATGGTACAATACTTGGTCCGTATGTGCAAGAACAAGAATACAATGGGCAAGCTGTTGTTTGTACAGAAAAGAAAAAGACTATAAGAAGGGAAGCAGTCATGGTCATCACACTGAGATGGAGCAGACAGTCAGGGTGCAGGGTACAGTCTGATGTTAGGCCAGGCAATCAGATGAAAAGGCATCTATTCCCTTTCTCCTTCATCTCAGTTTTCAGTTGTGTCCTCTTGTTTCTTCCTTTGCTGTCATAAGCCCTTGTCTGTCTGCAATGCTGTGCAAACCTTATCAATATTTTTTCTGGTTATCTAGCCCTGATATAACACACCATGAGGTCAGAAAAGCATCAGACACAGTGCAGTGCCGGGAATAAGAGGATGCAATTAGTGGCAATAGAGGGACAGACAGAACTGAATCTTTCGATATTAGCTTAAGCTGAGATTCGCTTAGCTATAAAGTCCTGCTATGGCCCCAGTGTCTGGGCATAGAATTAATTGGAAAGACAGGCTGGGGGGGGAGGGGGGGTGGTTCTGGGCAAGAAAAGTACTTCCTGATGTCTGCTTCTGTTGGGTAAGTGGAAAAAATCTTCAAGAATTAATATGAGATGGTACCAGAGGGCACACGTTTTCCTAAAGGAGACAAACCTACAAAACTCTCAGCATGGCTTGCTAGCTGCCCAACGGGGTAAAACACCCACATATGAAATGACAAGTTCCTCACAAAAGAAAGCCGGTTTTTGATTTTACAGCATCATTTTCTGTCTATATTTTTTCTTCTCATTTTGAACAGACCTTTGTATAACAACCACAATGTGTTTATAAATTATATTGTAAACCCAAAAGCTGTTCTAATTGAAGTATCAGGTGGTATTTTGATGAGCAGTTTTCACTGGTAGCCACAAAATGCCATTTTGCAGAGTTAAACCAGAAAAGAGTATGGGTGAAAGTGTTTAAATTAAGAGAGAGGTTTAAATTTCAGTCTGAGAGGTATCTGACTGAAGACCAGTTTGTCACATTCACACATACAGAACTGCTTCACAATATAGTTGCACTGGTTAGTTTAATCTAAGTGATTAATCCCTCTAGTGAGGCATTTAAAACAGGCAAAAGCAAACTAGTTTGGTGTTTCTGCTAGTGCATCAGACAAGTTCCTTCTAAACTGAACCTTGAAGAAACATATCCCAGTGTCTGTTGTACCATGAACACTGCTCCTGTGTGAGGTTTCAGAAAGAAAGGCAGCTTTTACTTTGGTGGATTTTAGCATCGTTGTTGTGCCATCTATCTGGGGTAATTCACATGGCTGTAATTAACATAAAAATGCACTTGTCATCTTCTAACTTCATGTCAGAAAAATCCTTCAAAGGAATGAGAAATGCTTTGTGTCCATGATTAGTCATCACCACTAATTTATTTTACTCTGACATAATTAAAAGAAAATACATGCAAAACCTACTGATCACAAAAGAAAGCTATTACTGATGAGACCTGTTTCATTTAACTCGTGTATAGAGAAAGTTTACATTTTCATGAAGGTAATGCCAGCCTAATGCCTTAAAACCTCTGGAAAATGCCAGCAAAATGACAGGTAGCTAAAGAAGACTGGATATTGCCATTTTTAATGGACAGACTGGAAAGTCTTTTCCTGTCCACAGCCCCAGGGAGAGCTCCCTGGGAGGAAGAGCTGGGGGTGGAGACATCTTTCCCTGTGCCTCGAATGTCCCACCACAGAGCTGAGAGTTGGTTTTGCCACCACTGGTGTGGTACAAAGCATTCTTTCTGCCATAATAGTACCTGTATCAGCTACTCTGGGAGCCTTAAACTTTCCAGAGGACTCATGAGGGGATCCTTCTGATAGCTCAGTTTGGAAGAAAAAAGACATATCTGCTTTATTGTGCTTGGCTTAATCCCACTGGCAATTGAAGCACCATTTAACATGACTTTACCCTGAGAATTGAACTGGAGGTGGCCAAGGTGCTATGGCAGAGCCCAGCAGTGCCTGGCATGGGAAATGGCTGGCCTCAGCATTTCTGCTCTTCTGCTCCCATATAGGGACTCGAAATCCTCTGGCAGCAGCAGGCAAAAGCCTGCTTGCAGTGATGGGGGAGAACAAAGTACCGCCGATCCTGTTGGAGCTGTCAGCTTTGATAGTGGCAGGGGGGTAGCGGCATATTTGTTATCCTTGACGGCAGCGAGCAGAATTAATTTTGGAGCGAGTCCATGCTGTGGAATGAGGGCTGCCCTGCTCTGTGATGGATTTCCAGGCAGAATCACTGTTCTTGCTTTCCATGTTTAAAGGTTTCCAGTGGCGGGCTCCAACCCCTTAAAAAATCTGGAATCTCTCCTTGACCTATGCCATGTGTAACCAGTGGAGGTATGAAAAACAGCCCAGTAAGGCTATATCCAGGGCATGGGCACCACTCTCTTCTGGAGCATGTTTCCTTCACGTACATGTGAGTCTGAGCTTGTTTATCCTCACAGCCACCCAGCAAGTCTCGTTTGTCTTCAGGACTCTTAAGAGCAGAAACCTCTCATTTTCTAATGAATTTCACACTGAGGCTTTTGAGAGAAAGAATATATTTAAGAAATAGCTTATTTAATTTAGTAAATCAAACAGCTTTAGGAAACAGGGTGGCCCAAATACAAGGTGCCATAAAAATAAGATGTTTTACTTTGTCTTACTGTATAAAGAGACTAAAAATAAATTCCCAAATGAAAGTAAGTCAATAGATCCTTTATTGCTATGTTTTCACCTTTTGAAAGAAGTGCTCTAGCCTTCCCTTCACATCTTGCGTTCAGCTAGTTTCCAGAGGAAAAGCAGTCAATTCTGCATTATCTCAGTAGGGCAGTTTTAATTTTAACACTATCTGCCCTGATCTCTCTTTGTCCAGTTAACATTTCCTTGACCCAGAGTTCAACCCCTTTTACAAAGTAACCTCAGGCTTTGATGGCAGTAATTCTACCTTCACCCCAACAGATTCTGAATACACAACCTCCAGGCCCAAAGGAGAAGATTAGCAGACTTTACCCTAATTACTCGTTATTGTGTAGTTGTTAAAAAAGATTTTGGCTCCAGAAAATGAGGCTGTAGCCAGACAGAAGTTAGCCTGGGGTTCAAAAGTCTAGCAATCTTTGGCTCCACAGGCCTATAAAAGCAAAGTGTTGACTGAATGCAAACAGCCTGCATGGTAAGAGGCCCCCTCGAAGGGGGTGACAGCAGGCCATCCGTCAAGGGAGGCAACAGGGGTCGGAGGAGTCCCTCTAATGACTCCTTGCTGGCTTGTTAATGGATAGCTCCATTTGATTCCTTCTTCGGTGGGAATGCCAGGCTTGGCGATGGCTGCAGTACAGAGGGCTTCATGTACATGCTCTGTTCTGGGGATCTTTGAAAGGATTAGCCATGTTTCACACACAGCTAGGAAAAGTTCCCCCAGTGCAGTAGGTGCCTGCAACATACTAACCTGCCCTGGATGCTTGGTTTAGGTTGGTGTAATGAGTACCTATCAACAATTAATGAGGGTTACTGCATGGGGGGAAGGATCGGGAGTGCCTTTAGTCAAGTGAGAAGCAGTCAGTCAACTCCTCACCTTCAAGCATTAAGTGTCGTGAGAGGTCAAAAGGTTTTGCGAGGAATGCAAAGTTTGGAATATTTTTAATTAAGCTACATCCTTTGAAATTCTTTCAAGTCAGTCTTCAAACAAATCAGGTCTTAAATCAACACCCTTTAAAAGCACATACACCTCTGGTAAGTGCCTTCATGCACGCTCTACTGGATATCACAGAAAGCAGTTAATTTTATGTGAGTCATTAAAAACCTCCACTTATTTTTGTGTTTATTCACCATAGGATGTATTAATACTCCTTTTCCCTGAAAGCGCAAATTCCTTATCTTATGTAAAGCTAGTGCGTTTGTGTCTGAATGGGTTTATTCTCTGAATTTACCAATGTCTTAAATATAAGGCTTACGAGGAGAGTTTGGAATATCAATGTTTTTGTTATCCTAAACCATGCCTGCTTCTTTGTTTGCTTTTAATAATCTATTTTTATGAAATGCTTGTCTCTTAGAGAGTTACTGATTGGGGGATATTTTCATCGTCCTATAAATAGAAGCTGCAGTTGACATACAAATAACTGTACTCGTCACTGGAGTTTAAGGCCGTTTTGGAAAGTTTTACTTGCATGAGAAGATTCAGCAGCTGGCTAAATCCCACAGCAAATTACATAAAGTAGTGAAATCAAACTTGACCCAAACATTTGAAAGACACTAAATGCCATAAGAAGTCAGCAACTGCTTTGGCTTCCATCCTGGCTGTCGTTTTCAGATCTGTACACCTTCTGTGTTATTTTTGTGACCGGCACACATGAGATTCAAAAGACACTCTGCTAACAAAGACCTTTGATCCCTGGATTAACTCTTCTAACACTCTCCTTAAGCAACTAGGAAAATAAAATTATTACCTCATTATCTATTTTGAGAGAATACTTTAACAGGCCTCTGAGGAGAAGGGCTGGAGGGGCCACCCGAGAGTCTCCCTCCCTAGTGAAAGCTGATGGCAAGGGGTGGCACCTATCAGTGTGAATAGTTCAAATTCCAGCCGTAAGCCTGGAAGCAAAGTCCTTCTGTTGGGAGCTCCAGTGTCTGCCCTGGTTTCTCTTAGGCCATGTCTGTGCTACCAGGGCAGCTGCCCCAGGGGCAGTCTCTGACCCCAGGCCAAGCGGTGCAAGATGACTCCTGCCGACATTGCTTAGGAGTTACTACTTTCTTTAGGGCAGTGTGGCCAGAATTGGGGTAGGTCTCCTCTGACCCAATATGGCCTTAAGAGCTTATTATGAAACATTTGTGATTTACTAATTCAGAGTATGTATTGCCTGCTTGTGGCTTGCTATGACAGCACATAGGGGATTTAAGGACACAAGGCTATTGGAATAACATCAGACAACTGTCGTGGGCTGAGGGAGTTAAACTTGCTGCAGTCCAAGCCCATTTTGTCTGTCTGGAGCAGAGCCTGGAGCAAACTATTCTGTCAACTGTGTCCAGGCTTCCTCTCCAAGGAAACTAGTCATTTTGCTTCAGAAGGGAGCCTGGGACTGAGCGAGCATATATGCAGCATGAATGATGAGAGGATCAGATGCTGGCAACGAACAAGGAGCTCAAGTATGTGACAGCAGAGACGTCTGTTGATCTTTGACAGGGGCCTGTTTCGTCTGCAGAAAGGGCATCATTTATGCTTGAAAATAGCCCACATTCAGTACTTGAAGCAGCCAACATTTCCTTAGTTTAAACTCAGATACTCAGTTTTCAGGAGTGCAACTACTCAGCAGGGGACTTTATTGAAAGCTTAGCTGCAAGTCCCTTTTCACTCTGAATACAGTTACTGCACTGGCGCAGCTACATCTCTTGTCAAATCTGGCCTAATCTGGAATGAATGAAGACAGTATCTAATGAAAATATAGTTTAGCTGTACTGTGAAGATCTGCATTTTTTTGCCACTATACTTTGAGCTGGTTCTGTTCTAAATATGTCACATAACCCATTTCAAGAGAAGCAGAGCAAGGAAGCCCAGCTTCCTATGGATTTTCATCTAGCCTGCCCACGATAATCATAGTTTCTCTCAAAAGTCCATAACATTTCCCCAATCCCCTCATGTCTGGTACACATCCTCACATTAATCCTAACTCATTTCTATTATTTCCTCTATTTTTGTATTTTTTTCTTCACCTCATCCCACCCTTATGTCCTTTAACTACATGTTAAGGTAGCACAGAGCTGCAGATGCTGTGGCCCATACGCACACTGATCAGTAAGCAGACACATGTGTGGTGTTTGTCCAGCCATGAGGTCTTGTGGAGCTCACATTGAAACTTTTCTCTGTTTCTCTTTTCTCTGATTCGCCTTAGCTGCTTTCCCCTACTCACCTGTCGATTTTCACAAGGCTTGTAGGGACTTATCTCCCACCAGAAATTCTCCCTTTTTGTCTGACATGATTGTCAGCAGCTTTCAGAGTTAAAAGCTACCCGGGTAGGAGGTGAATGACAGACAAACTGATATACAAATGGAAAGACAGCATGAATAGAGAAGCTCAAGTTCCTCAGGAAATGAGGCTAAAGAGAAGGTGATGGTGAGATCACCTTGGAGCTCTGCCGGCAGCACAGAGAACCCAGCTGCCAACCAAGGCAAAGCTGTTCCTCAAAGCGGGTTCCTGCCAGTTCTTCTCAAAACATAGTGTGACCAGGATGAAAAGGAAGTTCCTGTAAATGTGATCTCTTTATGCCTTCTGGCCAGGTTGGTGTATTCACAGAGTGTCACTGCAGTGTCTGGGAGATGCCAATACCACAATATCATCAGTACCAATGAGCACAGTTCAAATTGAAGGCAAGAGGCTCTTTGGGTACGGAGCACTGCAGTGTTACACATTATTTACCACTTTAGCTTCACTTACAACTTCAATACTTAAGTAACTCAAGGTGAGTTAACTGATGACAGTGCATATAAAGCAAAATCATTTAGATGCACACGGTGAAGTTCTGTTCTCAGTTACACATCTCAGAAACCAGAAGGATCCAAACTCTGACACAGTGCATATCCAGAGTAACAGCCTCCAGTGCATTTGCACTTTTGGTGAGTACTTTTGTGTGAACAAAGCTGACAATTCATGCTTATTTTTGATTTTGGATTTGCAGCTATCATGTGACTGGACCAAGCGCTATACATGACAGAGATTTTAATCCTAAAGTGGGAACAAAGTGTTTCTGAGGAGCCTAAACCCAAAATCATGATAGAAAACCCTGCTGGTAGAAAAAGCTACTAATCTTGATATATGCTCACCTCTTTTTAACCTGAAATTTTCCTGGTGTTATACATCTGTGTTACATCAGAGTTATACATCAGAGTTATACATCTGTGCTTTGTCACAGAGATCTCTTTTGAGCAAATGAGCACGCAGGTCTCATCTGGGACCAGCAGTAGCTGTTCCATCATCTAAGTTCCTTGGGAGATACCTCTTCAAATACACTGGTAATGTAGTTTCTTGAGAAAAGCAGTTCTCAGTGCTGGCTGCTTTCTTTTGAAAAGATATAGACTTAGGACTCTAGCTTTTCTGTAATGGTTTATATTTCTTCTCTAGAAGATCTGGAGCCCTTCTCAGCATGAGATGTTTCAAACCCAACTCTCAGGAAGACCTATCTCTTTTGTCAGTGGTGCCTCACTGTTCAGTAAGGGGCCTTTAGTATGCTTAAGTAGCAGTTGCTTTGTGGAGCTCATCTTGTAAGGGACAGGCTGACTACTAGGACCATGGAATCATTCCTTTTCTTTCTCACGAGGCTTTACCCCTTTGCTTCATACTTTAACAGAGGAAGGGAAGATTCTCCTCAGTTCCAGGATAATCAGTAGCCTGCCTATCCATGTAATCCCATTTTGCAGGGGAGATATGGCTCTTACCCTCTGAAAACTGAAGACACTACTACCACTAGGCTATAATAGAAAAGGTTGGTTCCTTCTCTAGGGATACCACAGGGAATACAACTAGGGATATACCACCAAGGAAAAAAGTGTATATTCACCCTGTCCATTGGTGAGAATCTTGAGTTTTGGAACTCAAGCATATTGCTAGATCTTTCCTTGCAGGTGTATCTCAAACAGCTTAACTGTCAAAGAAAAAAGGATTTCAAACACAACCCTAATCTCGATGTTTTTTACTAACTCTAAATGGCTGCTAAGTAAGTGGGCTGTTAAGCTTACCTGTCTGAGGTGTGTAACTAGGAGGTGGTACTGCTAGCAGGTGTCTGTTAGGGTTGTGTTCCTAAAAGTAAAGCAGCATGAGTATAATTTTACCCCATATTTCTATTAGGTTCTTATGCCTGAACAGTGGACATAAGCCAAAATTTGAGTAGCCTCAGAGAAGATCTCACTGGAAAAACTTCTTGGTGGCTCCTACAGGGCAAGTAGGCAAAGCAGATAACTCAAAAACATAGTCAGACCATTCACTCTACACATCAACACAGCCCAAGTCACGCATCAGAGAGGAACATGAACTCTATAAACAGCAGCTCCTTGCATGGACAAACTAAATCAATTATAAAGATCTGAAACACATAGTGCATCAGAGGTTTCCTTCTTTAAGCTTTCTTGTGTATTTGCCTGTCTCTGTTCTTACACAGCCCCTTTTACAACAGAAACAGAATGCCCCTTTTTTTGCAGGACAGCACAACACTGTGTTCGGAGAGCCAAAATTAACGGTCTTGAGTGCCAAGAGTCCTTCTGTAGCCACATCTCTCCTATGCTGTAGGAAGTATTGATGGCTTTTTGTTTGTCATTTCAGCTGCACGGACTAGAAATATATGTGGCTTCACTGTGTACTTTCTATTCCAGGCATGAATCCCATTGGCCTTTCACATGCAGGAACCCCTGGTAACCTCAGCTGAAGTTTTCCAGGGCGAAAGAGAACAGTTACTCAATGGCTGGAATACTACTCCCAGCCTCGGGAGATCTTGCTTGTGATCTCTTCACAGTATTATTCTACTTTTTTCGGTAAGTCATTTAGTCTGCCTGTACTCCGTGCGTAAAACAAAAGTAACAGCACTTCAGACGACACTGTGAAGGTTAGCACATAACGTTCCTTCAGCAAAAGGGAAGACTGGTATCTGAATCCTTCCAACAACCTGTGACACTTCCTGCTTTTACAATTAAGGTCCATGGATGCCAAGCAGAGCTATATATCTGAACAGAAATCTTGGAGATACCAAGAAGTGTTTATTGAAGAAACACTGTTATTACTGTAGCTTTTACCTATGGAAAACTTTTTTAATGTTCACAGAAAATAATCTTAGGTTCAACTGTTAGCAGGAATAACTGAAGAACGTAAATTACCCTGCTTCTCTCCTTTGGGAATACTTATGCATCAATCAATGTAATGGGCTACATTTATGAAGGTAAGTATGGAATGAAGGGAAATGGAATGGAAAAATAATTTTTTCAATCTCTTCAATGCACTTCATACTGTGTGGTGCCACAGCAAGGGGAAATATTCTGACAGAGATTCCATCTGTCCTAACTCTGGCTCATGGTCTGATTGCTAATCTACTCTTGAGCTTGCTGCAAATCAATCAGTCTCAAGGGCTGGTGGAAAAACTACAGCTGGGCCCCTCAATGACCCCACTTCACCAATCTACTCATCAAAAACAGATCAGGAAATTTTAAGTGAAGACTGAAATGAATGTATATAAAACTATAGCATGGAAGTGCAAATCTTTTCTATCTCGTGTGTCCGCAATGTATTTTCTTCTTTATAGACTCATGAAGCTCCATTGCAAAAATATGGCCCTACACTTGTAGGAGAAGAGCTGTTCCAGGTCATAACATTCTGATGGTTACAAATTTTTTCCTAATTCTTAGGGTATGTTCACCCATGGTCAGTTTATACTTGGCCTTAATCATCCTGACATTGTCCTCTAGCTTTACTGGCTTTTTCTGTCTCCTTTGTTTTACCCCTGAGGCGCAGCAAACATATTACCTCACAGTTCTTGTTCTGCTAGACGTTTAAGTGCTCTCAGTTGCTTGTCATTATTTTGTTCACTGTATTTTTTTCAGCTTGCATTCTCCTTTCTTGAACACAAGCAATCAGAACTATATTCAGAAGTACAGTGACATTAATAGTTTCTTATCTCTCCTGGAAAAAGGATTAATGGGGATTGCACTTGCTTTCTTCACAGTCAGATCACGTTGATGGATCATGATCATCCTGTGAGCAACTGATGCTCTCAGTCATTTCTCCCTCTCATTTATTTCCAAGTAGCATGTTGTAACAAAAGGTCTTATTAGTGGTTGAAAGATTTAGCAATCATAATGTTGCATTTTGTGCCATTTCTATTACTCTAGGCTGCAAAGCTGTCCAGCTCTTCCTTTAAAACATCCTGCTCTCTCACTGTGATGACAGATACTTTCAAGAATTGTCACCACCTTTCATTAGGTCGTTTCTATTTCTGTGCCAATTCTCTGAAGACAGTATTAAACAAGATGGGCCCTGACTGATCCTTTAGAAACTCCTTTGCTGGTCTTCCTCCAGCTAGAAGTCCCCCTTTCAACACTACCCATTGTCTCTCTGTTGAATTAATAATTTCGCAGTAACACTCCTCAAATGATTTACCCACCTTTCATTTGCTCTGAAAGACAGTTATGACAGAAAAATATTTGGAGAGCCTGGCATGGTAAATACATGTTGCACTTTATTTGAGTTCTCCATTTTTTCCTCACATCTCCAACTAATATTTTTCCAAAATGCTATTTAGATACTATTCCTGATTTAACAAAAAACACAAGAAGTGTCGCTACTGGGTTCTGGACAAAGGTGAATTATCTGGAAATTGGAATCCATTTTTAACTCTCTAAGCTGGGAGGCAGTACAAAACAGAGAGGTAACCTTTTTCCTGCATTGGCTTCCCCTCATCTACTCTACCTGGGATACTTTATTTTACAATCTATGTAAATGTCACCCTTCGAAAAATATTTATTTCAGAAAGAAGGACAGTACTTTCTTCAGGTGTCATAATTAAGCACTATGAAAAAGATCTCAGAATATGACAGCTTGTTTGTTTTCTGCTCTGATCCCGTACATTTTAGTGACACATATTTCAGGTACTTATCATTAAGAATTTATGGGGTGCTCTTTTCAAGAGCCCCAATGGCAGTAAATAAATGAGATATTTGTCTAGATACCTGTGCTCACATTAGCACTTACAATGTATTCTACTGCATTACCTGATAGGGCCATGAATTACAGGAAATAAATTTCCAGGTTCTGTATGGCTCCTTTACAAAGCAGTTGTAAAATCCACCCCCAGCAGAGCTTTGCACGTAACTAAACAATGATCTGTTAATTGATCTTTAGGGATACATTGAAATTAATGGAAAGGTTCCCATTTATTTTGCTGAGAGCTAGGTCATGTCCCTGGTGAGAAAGGAGATTAGGCCATGAATATCGATGGCAATTGATAGCAACTAAAACTAATCTAAAAAAAATACTCTATAAGAAACGCTCATGCAAAAAGACCATGTAACTCACCTTGCTTTAGAGTCACTGTGATCAAAGTGTGTGGTAACTATCATCTGGGCAGAAACTGGTTTAACTGAGGAAAGATCTTATTATGAAGCTCCTTATTTCCCTGTTTAGCAATTGCAAAGTGGATGTTTTGAGAATCAAACAAGCAAAAATTGCACATATCAAATATTATCCACTGGCTGAATGTTGTGTGTAAGCAAGGATGATGTTTCGTCATCATTATACCAGGGCCTTGAGCTGCTACCATTAGAATTAAGGAGCCAAATCTCTATGGCAAGAGTGTGCAATATGGTTAACTTCTGGGTTTTCTTACAAAGAGGGATTTGTACCACTAATTCGCCAGAAAGTTAAACAATCTAATCAGAAGTTTGTAGTGTCCAGTTTGCATAAGCCTGCTGAAATCTGAAATAAACATTACGTATGTGGGAAGCAGCAGGAAGTAGAATATCCTTTAGAAGCCAGCTGCCTGTTTACTACCCAGCTTATAATGAAGCTGTTTGTTTTTAACTTGGGTGTCACTTGTATTCTTAGCTACTCAGTTAATATTGTATACATGTGATATAATCATTAACGTAAAGGTGTTTTTTACGCCTTTGGTGTTTTTACGTTTACACACGTCTATTGGTGGTGATTCTCCCCTTCTTGAGAAATAATTGACATGAACAACCATAATAAGTCAAATACCATGAAGTTTGGAAAGGAATGAAGATCAAGGACCAGTAGTTTTGGCTATGATCAGATGATGAGCAGAGGCAAGTATGTGATAATCAATAGAAGATGCAAATATTTAATTTAAGATTAATCAAATGATGAAGACAAAATACAGATTTTTAAATCTTATATATATTTTTCATAAACTATAAAAATAATGTTTCCAGCATGGGAGTTGTCATCTGGATCTGGCACTCACACAAGACAATACACGCCAATCAAGTCCCACACCAGATATCCTTATAGCCTTTGGTAAGGCTGTGCGTCATTATCAGTGTATTTACCCACAATGTGTAACTTCTGACTCAGAGAGCTCATTTTGCAACTTTGCTGAGAACATATCAGGAGTGCCTGGGTGTGGGATTGCCCTTCTGTCAAGAAAACCACCATAACCAAACTTATAGCAAGGAGTGTTCAGAGCATGTATTCTGTGTGAATGAATATCCTGCATGGGCTGTAGGCCAGTTACGTCCTTTGCTTATTGTTGGCTAAGGTGCTGTGTGTGTATTTTGCATCTCTACAAACAGAAAGTGGAAGTCCAACCTAGCTGGCCTAGTTTGATAGGTAGGTCACTGGTTTGGTAAGTCTGGCCAATTAATTTTTTCAAGAGAAATACTCATATCCGCTTGGTGAAATTCCACCTGACTACCTAACCACTGCTGGTTACAACTGGACACAGGCCACGCTGTTTCTGAGGTGCTTGGACCTTCCGTGGACCAAACTGAAAGACACAGCATAAAGGGGTGTAATGGTCCCAGTGGTGTATGTGACAGACACCCAGTGCAGTCATTTCTGTGCATCCTAACAATGCTCATGAAAGATGAGGGGAAAAATATCCACATACTACAAGAGTGCAGGATGGCCAGAATAATCGGGCTTCATAAATTACTTGTGTATTTTACCAAAAAGCTATATCCACTTTCTTGGGTCAGAAGGTATGCCAAAGTGGCTACTCATAGCGAGCTGCATGCTGTGTTACACATCTTCCTGGGAAGATGCTTGCTGGGCAAATGGCAGCCAGGCTTCCCAGGTTACGCTCTGCTGGGTGGGACACTTGGCCTTTTCAACAGGCCAGCATGGCCATGGGCCAACAGTGCTTGAAAAGGGGGGAATGGGCATAGTGGTGCAAAAGCAGAAGCAAAGACCTGGGGCTCAGGGTCTTTCTCCATACCACATAAAGAAGGAAGAATTGAAGGTGTGAAAGCCAGGAAGATATGATCGATAGGCTGTAGCCACTGTTTTTCTATTTTGCTCCAGGAAGGGGACAGTATAGGACATACCAAGTGACCTTACCATCCCAGGATCAGCAGCAACATGGCTATAGTCCACAACATCCCTGACATGGCAGGGACGCATACAAAATGTCCTCCTTAAAACCAGTCAGAATTTGCAGGCTGACATTTTACATAAACCAGCCTTAATACTGGCTGGAAACCCAGGCTGGAATCCGTGGTGGTTCAGCTGTGCCAGGTTCAGGCACTGGTGTCCATCCGGAGGGTGGTACATGTGCATAGATGGGGGGTAGCTATGACAGCCACCTGTGTTTTGCCTCCTGAAACGAATTTGTCATGGCCTTAATTTTCAAAATTTTAATTGGAAACCCTTTAAGGTTTCAGATTTTTGACCGGCATTTTAATGAGTATTAAAACTTTTAATAAATTGTTGATATTATTTTTTCAATTGTATCATTTGGATAAGGAGTTTAACCCAATGTCTAAAACTGAATGCATTTGTTGAGTCTATTTTTAGTCTTTAAACATGAAATCTAAATATGTTTCTAGACAGTCAGAAAGGTGATTATCTCTGTTTTCTCCATCTAAGGCAATGTGCTTTCCTAATAACGTTATTTATAGCTAGAGGCTGTTAAAGTGTAGCGCAGACAGTCTGCCTACATGTCATGTAAAACTGCTTGCTGGAGTAATTGCACATTTTTCTTAAGCAATGTGGTAACAGAAAGATGGCTGAGTACTAAATAGTTGCTTGCCTGTCTGCTTACCTGAATGTCCCAAAAGTGCAGGTCATCTCCAGGTGTGCTGGATCTGAAGGATCTTGCCATGTTGTGCTGTGCTGTGCTTTCCTTTCACAAATTTTCCTACACGACCCTGATGCATAGCTTACAGCTGTAAGTCTCCTCTGACAGAGTAAGCTGCAAAGCAACCCCACACTTTTCAGACTTTAAAGACATTGTAGCAAGTCCAAAAGTGAGCCACAGATATGCTGAGAGGATGTGCTTGAAACCTGAGCATTGGTCCCCAAGTGAGATACTCTGTGGGTCTGCTTGAGCTGTTCTAGATGCCTTTTGGAAATGATTATTCACCTGTTTCCAGATAAAGGAAGATCAGATAGATGAGAATTTGAATTTAAAAAGGAGCTGAAGCCTCTGGAAGAAGTTCAAATATCATAATGGTGATGGA
Source organism: Neopsephotus bourkii (assembly GCF_033783945.1). Taxonomy (NCBI): domain Eukaryota; kingdom Metazoa; phylum Chordata; class Aves; order Psittaciformes; family Psittacidae; genus Neopsephotus; species Neopsephotus bourkii. The sequence goes on from NW_026901969.1 coordinate 588,971, forward strand.
AAATAAAATTTGGAACCGTTGCCCCGCTATTTGTAGCAATTTGGAAACGAGAACATACCCAATTAAGTGACTGGGTTTAAAATACACTCAAAAAAGGAATTGTTTTCCCACAGCTTATACATACATATGTAATGGAACTCATTGCCACAGGATATTCTGGAAACCAAAAGTTTACATGTGTTCAAAAAGGGATCAGGCAAATTCTTGCAAGAACAGCCCTTGCCAATATTTTGGATTGAACCTGCGGCTCAGGACATCTGTAAGCTGAATGTCAGAAGCAGGTTGGAGACCTTGGAGAAAGATCACTGAATTAGTTATGTATGCTTCTGCTATTCCTTAAACAGCTTTTGTTAGCCATTATCAAGATTGGTAGATTGGACTAGATAGACTTTTGATTAACCAAATTACACCAGTTCTTACGCTTTCGTATTCTGTGCCTTGTCTGTCAAAGAAACAACCTCAACTGGGCACTGTTATAAGTAAAAAAAAAAAGTAGAAAAATGACAGATTGAAAAAATGAAAGTAATAATATAAATAAAGAGGAAGCTTAGGACAAACTAGGAAATGAGTGTCATTTGAACTGATATCACGATGAATTGTTTAACAGTTAGATAAATAAACATCGAAGCCAGCAAGAAAGTTAAAATATGGACCTTGAACAAGAGTATCCAAGTAAATCAAAATTACAGTGGATAATCACGGCCAAGCAAATCCCTAACTTAATAGTGTTAACCATTTTGTTCAAGGATGGGGAAATAAGAGAGAATTCTAAAAGCAGCAGAACTAGCTAGGGAGAGAAAGAAACCGAGAGGACCTATTTCCAGCAGCCAGGGGAGAGAAGGATGAGTAATTTGAGAGGAATTTAAAAAGCTAGCAAGATTAAAAAAAAAAAAAAAAAGGCAAGAATAATATTTTCTTGGTTTTATTCTGTGTTCTAAGTGCATGGTACCTTTGCTGGAAATTGTTACTAATGATAGATTTGAATGTTGGTTTTCAGATTGCTATAATCATAATTAAGGGCCCAGATGTCAAAGGATAAAGGAAAACACTGGAACTCATCTTGAGTGACCTTGAAGATAGGAAATGGGAAAGCGAAAAAGAAGCAACAGCACAATGAAAACATGATCTATGGGTTAAGGCTTTGAGTATGCTTTGAGTGGACATTTCTGAGTAGCCACAGCCAAGTTTGCACTGTGTTTGGCTTCAGTACCCCATGTGTGTGGTCTGTTTGCACTTCTTGAGGCAGGATCAGTCTCTCCTTCCAGCAGTCAGCCTAAGCAGAGTGTCGTTTTAGCAGTGACATAGTGGCGTAGCTGTAAACCAGGTGGTACTAACAGAAAGCAAGACTGCACAGAAATCAATAACACATCAGTCATTTTTATTATAGAAAAAACAGGAAACATCTGAAAGAGGCTATCAGACTTCCAAAAGGTGGCAATTTGTTTGCAAAAACATTGCTAACACATTACTGTAATTTTCACCATATAAGGTAAAGAAAAAGAGCAGATATAGGAAAGATTTTTTTTTTCCTCCATAAGAAGCAGAATTACTCAAAGAAATTGAGATGTTACCAGGAGCAAGCTGAAAATAGCAGAAACTAGGATAAATAATAGAGCTCTTGTGCCAGGAAGACTTCTTGTTGTTCTTCCCATGCAAAGAAACAAGTTCAAATACTTTAAGTGTCCTTTGGAAAGAAGGATGTTTCAGCACTCTCCAGAAGTTAATCTTGCTTTCACCATGTGAGTCGCTTCTATGGAATAGCCAGGAAACTATTGACTTGAGTAACTATCCTATCTAGGGAAAGCAAAGCTGTTCACGTAGATCACTGTTAAAGCACAGGATAAATTATGATTTAATTATAGCTATTAAATATGAAGTCATGCATGACTATGGGAGGAATTGCCAGAAAGGCAAAGGGAAGCCAAGTACTTCATAATCCTGGGCTTCTGAATGGTTTTCTGTGGAGTGTGAATGCACAAATGACACTACAGATTTCTCCAGACAGCACAGGTACATGAGCTAGCTCTGTGTGTGTTACCAGGGAACCCCTGTGGCACAATACTCTTCCCCTAAGTTGGGGCTAATTAGCCCAATGGGAGGAGTGCAGTGGTATAACAGCATAATGCTGCTTCCAGTTTGGGAGACACGTTGTTCAGCACCCACTTTGGGTATCTCTGTCACTGCAGTGAAGTCAAATAATCCTCTGAGGTTAGAAAAGAAATATGTTCAAATAGTGTGAAAAAGTGTTTGAATAACCTCCATTTAAGGGGAAATACCAGCCTTCACGTAAAAGATATCCCAAAGGTATCTTCTAAAAGATGAAGTTGCTCAGATTTGAAAAAGGTGTGATTATGGAGCATTTTTAGCCAGACATGCTCTTGCTGCAGCATAAGTATCTCTCTCGTTTGTTTCTTTCAGAAGACGCATGTTGAAGTCTATTGAAATCACTGCCATTAATCACTGCCATGGGGTAGACAGGGTTTTTTTTGATGCACTTAGAAGCCTTCTTCTTCCCTTCTGAAGCCTTGCCAATTCTAGACTCAGCTTTAGGGATTTTTTCAGACTAGGATGAAGAAACAGGGCATTTTTCCAACTGAGTTAGCTCAAGCTACCGAGCATAATTTAATGGAAAAATACCATCACTTTTGCTATAGATCAGTATCTCGTGCTTGGTCCTAGTCAACTGGGAAGATGAATAAGAAAAGACTGGTTTTTAAATCAGAGAAGACCTTTCTGATGTTTCCATGCAGACCATTTGCTGGACTTGTACTTCATCTAGTTATTCACATTATTCTGAGATAGTCAGGCTTGAGACCACTAGCGGTGTGGCAATCAGAGAGTACAGCAGATAAATGGGCACTACATTTTAAACAAGCAAGTTTGCTGCTATAAGATGCACTAAGACAATTGAAGGAAGGAAGGAAGGAATGGCTGGACTGGCTTGACTAGCTGTAAAAGTAAAGAGAAACCTTGAGTAGGTGATGAGGCTTAACCTTTTAGTCAGTCAAATTAAATCAAACTGCTCTATTCATGGCCAGTGTGACTGCGTATGTGTGTGTGTGTGGCTATGTGTGTGTGTATTTTACCTCAGTGTGATGGAGGTAAAAACATAGTCACACTCATAGCTGTGACTATGTTCACTAAATCATTCCTCCAAATTTTTCAAATAGATATAAACCTTCATAGGTTTAAAATGAAAGGGCTGCCACAAGTTATTAAAGTAGAGATGGTTAACTTATATCTGTGGCAACAGAGAAGATTCAGTAGGCTGTTCCAAGAGTGATACAGAAAAAGCAACCTATAAAAAAAGAGTAGGGAAAGCAGATCTGTATTCTCTGGGAAAAGTAAAAGAATGGGAGGCCAGCATTTTGAAATGAAGAATAAGGAAGATATTACAAGGCTGTTTGGAGTCATGTCAGAGGGAAATAAGAAAGGGGAATCATCCTGTTAAGATGGTGCTTCTTTAAACAAAGATTTTAAAAATATGCAGTATAAATGGAAAATGAAAAAATCTTGGAAGATAAAAAACACAGTTGGAGGAAAAGGTCACCCCAGGTCACGCTTGCTGGCATATCATCATGAGCTGTAACCTTCTAGATTGCAATAACAAATAAAATTTGAGTAGCTGTATGAGGGGGATAATCTCCCAAACCATGTTGGGGACATCAGCAACATTAAAGTTATGGCAATGCATTAATTCATGGTTTAAAGAGCTATAATGACATATTTCCATGAGCCAGTACCAAAAGTGATTTCTGTTTTTATATATAACCAATAGCTACAAAACCAACACAAACTGAGAGACCAGTAGCTTAGGGATACTCGTTGCAAAGGTACATGCCAAGACACAGTAGTTTGTTAAATGGCAGGTGTTACCTTTTAGTATGTGTCATCATTTGGAACTTGTCTGATGCTTGTTTCCTGGCATCTCATGTCTTGGAGTTGCTACAACAAAGTATTTGTCCTCAGATATCACTACACTGATTGTTTCTCATCACGTCACACAGCAGAGAAGAAAAGGGGAATCTCAGGTTTTACTTCTCTTTTTGTTTCCATGGACACAGTTTTCTAATTCTGTAAGGAATCAAGATCTGCTGCCTTCATTAACTTCTTTCTTGGAATGAACTTCCTTATTGGCTTTTATAAGTCAGTGAAATAATGTGGAAAAAAAAAAAAAAAGAAAGAAAAGAAAACAAACACAAGACTGAAAATCCCCCACAAGCTAATTCCAAGTAAACAGGAAGTCGTAGGATAAGGCTGAATAGAAAACTTAATGTAATAAATTGTTTTAGATGGAATTTTCTTGCTATGTAACAATACATTTTAATATACAAGCTCTCTTCTGGTGGTTTTTTTGAAGATGTAATATATGTTTGTGTGTCTTGCTAGGAATCTGTGGCAATAAGATAGCTGTGTTTATTTATATATATATATATATATATATATATATATATTAAGATATTCAGGCATTTTCACCTGGAATGACTCCACCTGACACCTTGTTAAAGTAACTCTTGGCAATTTCCCATTATTTCACTGTTTCAAAGGGTTACTTCTTCATACGGGCAGAAGCCATTGCTCCTCATGACAGACTGAACCTGTGGCAAGTCTGACATTTAAGAAAGCAGACTCTTAGTGTCTAGTTGTGTAATGAGTTGTTGACTAGCCTTGGGTTTGCAGAAGCCACAGAAAGAGCTACTCAGAGCTAAGGAAAGGATTTGTTCATTGAATGGCAGGGCCAAGTGAACACAATAGGGTCAGGCTCCATCTGCACCATTTGCTGCAGAGTTTCCTTCCTTCCCTATGCTGCACATCTGCTGGGAACTGATGCTTGCCAGCTGCCAGTTCACTCTTCTGCCAAAAAACAGCTGAGGTAGGTGGGATCTCTTGGAAAACTGAGGTCTGGGAAAAAGGAAGGACTGCACTGAGCCAGAAATATCAGGGATCAGGGAGAGGTGAATGAAAAGGTGTGTGATTTGGTATCCGTCAGAGTCCTAGCTCCCTATTGCAAGGGGTGTCTTGGCTGAGAATAGAGGACAGGAAACACAAGGATCTGTGAGGAAGGATTTAGAGATAGGAACAAATAGTATTTAGAACAATTACATTAATATTAAATAAATTTTTAATTTTATAAATATATTAACAATATATTTCTATCCAGTGCTGCAGTTCAGTCATAAGAGTTAATGCCAGACAGTGTTTGAACAATTTTTATGCTGCATTACCACTACTGCTTACTTGGCTGCTGGAAGATTCTACATAAGGAAACCTAAAACAGTTCCTTAAAGAGACACATTTTCCACCGATCTTGTGGGTAGTGAGTGTGCTAAACATATCAGATCTGCAGGATTTGTTTCTTTTTCTGTAAACTTTATACTCAGGTGACTAAATCTACAATTTTAGTGTCTTTTGAGGCGAGTAAATATTTTTAGAAGCAGATTAAATGTCTGTTGTTTGGATATCTTAAAGTAGACTTCATCAAAATTTTAGAAGTGTTTGCCTTTGACTAAAAGAACATGAAGTTGTGGCCCAGAGGTTAATTTTTCTGCAAGTGGCATTGCAGTGCATGAGAAACTTAGAGCAAAACCAGCTCTTCAATTAAAATGAGGGTTTCTTCTCATCAAAATGTACACTGCATATTAGCATCAGTCCAGCACAGCAAAATTCCCTTAACGGAAGATTGGCCTTGCTTCACAGAGGTGTACTCCCCTTCTCATTGCATTTCAGATACCCAAAGATTTATTGAGCTTGCTCCAAATTGCTGCTCCTCTTTGAACACACCTTACTCACACCCTGGTCTAGTTGTCAAAACCATCCTACCCTCATGGAGGCTTGGAGTCCAATGCTAATAAACCTGTGCAACGCAGCTAACCTTAAAAGTCAGAAGTTTCGCACTGCAAGAGGGAGATAACATCAACACCTCTTGAATCCCTAGGAAATGTGACACGCTTTTATCTCTGTGCCATCTCCTGAGCTAGCAGACCTTCACTTCCTCCTAGGCAGGAGAGTAAGAACCAGCTAAAATGTCTGCAGCAGCTGGTGGTGCTCATGCCTCCACCCCAGAGGACCTAGCTGCTGCTGACAGCTGCACTCTGGGTCTTGCAACCCTCCCTTCCCTGAATCATCTTGCAAACACCAGCAGAGGCCACAACCACAACCTGAGCAAAAATAACGCACACACATATGTCAAGCAGGTATTAGAAGCCTATTTTGGAACCTACTTGTCTGCAGAGGTATGAATAAGAATGCATGCATGTTTAGTGTTCTTAAAAGTGCAGGCTGTATAGCTACTTACAGTTTCTGTATGGGTAAGCATGTGTGTGCATGTATACAGCTATATGAATGAATGGGAATATTAAACTTACAGCATCCAGTTCATATAATAGGTTCTCGTAAGTTTAAATGCTGCTTAGAAGAGAGTTTGGTGGTCAATGTGTACTGCCTTCCATACAAAATAGTTGTGTGTTGCCACCACCACATCTATGACTATGACTTTTTCTCACCAAGTCCTGTAAACCCAAGATCCCAAGTTCCTCTGGGCAGCCTTGCTCTACTGCCCTTCTTGTGAAGATGTTTTTCCTAAAGTCCAGTCTTAACTTGTATCTGTTGCCTGTGATATTTTCAGTCAAAATAATTAGACATGATGTGCTCCAGGTTGTATAGCAATCCGTACTTTAACACAAATAACACGATCAAGCTCGGTACTAAAGCTCGCCTGAGCATGTGATTGTATGCACAGATCAGGCACCAGCCCTCCTCCTGGCTGCTCCATAAATGCCTGAAAACACTGTGCATGCTCTAATTGTGTATGTGCTACTCTAGCCACCTGGGATTTTGAAAAAACAGGTTTGAAAGTGTGAACATGCGATATCTGTTTCCTTTAAAATCATAATTGTTCCTGGCTTCAGTTTATTGTGCCAAATGCAGCAGGAAGCGAATGTCAATAAAGGGTTTTAACTGGATGTAGACACTACTGAGGTATACAAACATTTATTAGAGGTAGTCATGGTAACTAGAACAATGTATTACACAGACTTACAATGCAATTCTTATAAATGTAGTATTCCACCTCTCCAAAGGTGAAAGAGACTTGACTACTCCAAGTTCTCAACTTCAAAATTGGTATCAAATACACTGCTGGGAATAAACTTTTAAAATTCAGAGAAGAGTTAAAGCTAGTTTCAGGATTGCTGAAATTCAAAAGTCAATTTAAAATTACACTTCAGAGAGTGGGAACTATCTCATTCTTCATCAGAAAATGATAACCTGAGTTGAAAGCCTCACAGGCATGTTATAAAAATTTCTACAGGATCAGATTATCTTGGATTTATAATATTTATCTTCCTTCAAGCCAGAAATTCCTCTCTGCTGGGAACAATAGCCTGACTTAAACTTGTTACTTCATTGATTCGTGAATTCAAATTTCACAATGAATTGACATCAACACTCGCTGTGAAAACTGCCTGCAGATGTAGAGCTGGGTTTTTGTCCCTGAACTTCCACCAACGGACTGTACAAATATTTCTCTGTCAAATGATCTCTCCTGTGTGACAAGTAACAGCTCCATTCTAGTGACAAGGCTTTAATTAAGTCCCTCTTCTGTGATCACCAGAACCTGTTCTGCCTGACATGAGAATCTTCTGTCATCTGCTTTTGCCTCTGGTCATCATTAAGAGAAAGAAAGCCTCAAAATCAGTCAAAGCAAAGAAAAAGGTGAAAGTACTTTTCAGAATGTTTAAAACAATTTTCCCTTTAATATCATGAAAAAACCCACTGGCTCCTCTATGGATTTTATTTTGTTCAATATCACATACGAATGCTGAGTTGCTACTACCAGCTTCTTAAGAAGTCAACAGATTTGTCATTAATCATAAACAATAACACAAGCATATTCTCTTAGAGGAAAGTCTCCTCCATTCCAATCACACTCATCCATTTTTTTCAATACCTTATGCAGATATAGAAATAGAGTCCAATTTCACATCTCTCAATCTAAAGACTGCCTGTTTAATCTCTTAAATCTGAAATTAGACCAATGAGATGTGTGATGTGTGGGTGTAAATGTGCATGTCAGGACATAACCCTGCAATTCCCTTCATCTTTCTTCAGCGCTGAACACTGAATTATGCACAGCTTCTAATCTTCAAATGATTCAGATGTTCAAATCCTTATTAGTATCGCTATCTCAGCCTGCTTTTAGAAAGAACTAGATTAGCAGAGCAGGTATTCAGCATTCCGCACGTCTCCACAATGATTCACAACTCTGGTTTCTCTGTGTTTGCTATTGTTGGTAACCCTAGAGAGGAACTGAAGTATTACAGAAAATTGCATTGAAGTTGAAATTGAGGAGCGAGATTGGCAGAGAACCCTCAAGAATCAGACTGAGGAAAAGGGACAGTGGGGAGGTATAGACAAAGGACATGATGGGCAGAGGGGCTGTACAAAGAGAAGGGAGATCTATAAAGATGAGCTCTGGAAAGCATAGACCCAGGTTCACTTTAGTGGCACTGAAGGTTGAGTATTATTTTCCTTGTGCTGGTCTCTATTGCAGCTCTATGTTCTGTGCTTTCAAAAGGGCTTTTGGGAAGGATTTTAATCTTTTTAGGGGTGCATAGCAAAAAGAGGTTGTTTCCTCTGAGCCCCTGGTGCAAGAGTATACAGCCGTCTGATGTCTCTCTACTACAGCCCTGTCTTCTGAGACCAAATAGCAGCCACAGCATGTGCTTACAAGCGAGCGGTGCCTGCATTTTCAGTCCTTCTGGATGCAGCCATATGAGTAAAGTTCAGCTGCTTTTTCCCCTCCTTTCTTCTCCATTTGAACTAGAAATCTGAGATCTGACAGAGCAGTTAGTGTGGTGGAGAAGGTTGACTGAGGTTTCTTTAGCAGTAATCAACGAAAACCTCCTTGATGATCGACACAAATCTCTTGTTTACAATCAGGGCACCATGCAGCTCATGTTTTGGCATGCAGCTGGCCAGTCAGGACTGGCCTGGTGCCTTTGACAGTACAGAGTGCACAGTGAATGACCCCATCTTCTGAAAAGCCTCTATGGTAGAGGCTGTTTCCAGATCATGAAGAAGGTGGCTTATGGTTGCACAAAACCATTTCAAGTCACAACAAAAGCCTTTCCTGATTCATTCAGGACATAATCTAGCACTTTTGGGTCATGGTAAATTATTGGCACTACTTAGAGTGTAACACCTACTGGTTTTGCTACTATCATCTTATCTACAATGCAGGAACTAACTGTGCCCAAGTGAGCTCCTCTGCGATAAACATCCCTCAGTGTGTTGGTCAGCAGGATGATCACCGACTCCTGCAATGCTTCAGAAAACACTGGCTTCTATAAAATTACTTTGTTTCCCTGAGGTCCCTGTTGTAACTGGCATGACAGCCTGAGCTACCCTGGGACTCTCCTAGGCCCAGGGAAAGAAAGTGTAAGATTTGAAGAGCAAACCTGGAAGCAAATGTATCACTGTTGTTTTCCTCATTCTGGAGATAAAATGGGGACAAATACTGAATGCTCATGAAAGTGCAAAATTAGAAAACAAGATTTAGACCCAGGAAAAAGAGACCAGAAAGTTTCCTAATTACTACAAAAAGAAGGTGTATTAATGTATTTTTGATTGTAACTACTGTGAATGGAGGTTTTAACAACTTGGTTCAGCCAACCCTTAGAATGATGCCATCAGCTGGTACTACTGGGCACATATAAATCTGTGAGAAATACAGAATTGTGTAAAAGCTTCATTATGGTAGGAAATTCCCAGCCTTCTGCAAGAAGAAGGTAAGATGCGAACAGGCCAATCCATGGTTAGTTTCACTGTGTATATTTGCACCAGATCATATGGATAATTATTAATAATATTAAAGCCACTGTATTACATATATTGTTAAAAAGTTGCAAATATTATATGGTAGGAAAATATAATTTCAGTTGAAAAGCAAATTTTGGTGGCGTGATAAGCTTGAAATGGTGTTTCTTTAGATTCCAGGCTACAAGGCTTCTGATTTTATCTGAATGTTTGAGAAGATGTATGTGGTTCAGTCCTGCCTGAATACAGGTGTACATGTCATTCTGTAAAAGCTGCAGCTATCTATGCACAGATAGATAGGCATATTTATATGGGCAGATACATAGGTAAGTGTACATATTTATAAATTTATAGGATGGCATTGATTCCATGACTCAAATATATTGCAGTTCTAGATGGGAAATCATCATTGAAACAAGAGAAATGTAGTGCCTAAGTCGTCTCTTCAAACAAGTTACAGGAGTATCCCTTCTCCTATTTTATACTGAAAAAACCTAGACCTTTAAATGGGCAATTTCTCGCAGATCCAGATAATGAAAAATGACACCTTTATTATTCATTGCAACTGTTGTCCAATCAGCAGCTGCAGTCATGGAGACTGTATATGTTTACCAATATCATAATGGCCATAACACGCAAAATCCTTTCCATGTTCCTCATTCTGCCAAAAGACTGATGTCTTTGACTTTTCACTTTGAACAATCATCCTCTGCAAGCCAAGCGTGAAGAACTCAGGCTATGATTTCACTCACCTTCATTTTACATCGTTTGCAGTGCACAATGGAGAATCAGACTGAATAGCTCTATGCAGTTTGTTAAATCATTCGGGATTTCACTACATGTCATTCTGATTACCTAAAGAAAGTGTGTATATTTCTGGGGACTAGATTTATAGAAAAAAGAAAACAATAGTCCCAAAAGGAAGATATATTTATGACTAGAAAAGAGTAGTTTCTTGTGCATTGTGATTCATTCTGTGTATATTTATTCATCTATCAGCTTGGACAATATGTGCATAAATACGTATTATAATTCAAATAGAGCAGAATGCGCTCTGTCTTTTTTAATGATGCAGTATAAAATGATATGCGTAAGAGATTTTATACTGAGTTTCCTTTTATGTTAAGCTAGGAAGAAATGAAAAACCTGCAACAATCTTTTATAAACTGGGAAGATTTTGAGTATTTTTAGCTTGATCTGGAAGCAATAAAGATGTATTCCTAATTTCTTGCAGTACTTAGATTTTATGGCAACCTGAATAAATCCTCCCAGAATCTGCCACCAGTACCTATTAGATGCAAACCAAAGAGCCAAATTCAGTGGTTGCCCTCCAACTGGTTATAGGTAGGGGGATGCTAATTAAACCCTCACATTGCCATCTTGCCATCGGGAGGTCAAGTGACCTGGGTTAACAAAGTTACAGTGCAAAGCCCTCGGATTTTTTGACTTTGATGGTTTCTTGATCCCCTCAGGTCTGTCTCCAACAACGTTAGCAGGAGCAACCCTACACCTACTTTCCTCTCCAGGCACCTGGACCATCCAACCTTGTAGGTACAGCCCCAGCGATGTCCTGACCACACCTCCGCAGGAGCAAAAGTGTCACAGCTCATTTTGTGTGAGCATTTTGGGGGTCTAGAGGAGAAAAGGAGCTGAGGAGAGTGGTGAGGTTTCAGCTGTGGCAGAGTAGGGGAGACCAATGTCCCAGCTTCCCACTTCCTAGGCAAAAGCCTGTGGGACGAGGGATCTTCATCTCACGCTCCTGCAGGCAGACAGACAAAAACAGCATTTTTTCCCCCTCCTTTAAAAGAGAGCTGTAGGAGAAAAGATGTGGGCTCCAGATCCCAAGGCGCAGGAGGCACTTGCTGTTAGCTCTGAAGTGGGAATTCAACTTCTGAAAAGGGAGTTGAGACACTTTTCTGTACAATCTCTAATAGTTTGTATTTATGTCAGTGCCTAATCAGAGCTGGGATTCATCTTAATGAATGTCAGCTGCTTAGGAGAAGTAAATGTCTAAATCCGGGTTTGGATTTCCCTCTGGGACCCAGGTGTGTAAAACACAGCACAGGCATTGCAATACCCAACAATGAGCCTTGGCACTTTGTGAGTTACATCTTCTAGGTATTTAGCTAAGGTTCCCTACAAATATTATATAAATACAAATATGAAAGACCTGGCTTCAGTACTCCCTGCTCCATTTCTTTTGTTTACTTGAATCCTCACATACAGGACGTTCTAAAAAATAATGAGCAAATTATTCTTAGCTGAATTAGAAAAATCTTTGTATCTGTAGTGTAATTCTTAAATTTACATTGCTATGTGTGTGGAACAAAAATGATACACATAATTTCTGTAACCAATGACAAGAACATAATAGCATTCACATTTCAGTATTTTCAAGAACCTGTTCAGAGATGGCCTTAGTTTGGTCCTTCTGCTGATGTCTCTTTGAAGGCTAAATGGTGAAATGTCTGCTGAGATCAGTTTGCCTTTATTTGTGGAAATCCTTGTAAACAATGTGAACAAGGGGCAGAATCAGATCCCAGCAATCAACAGAAAAGCTAGCCCTCAAAATACTGTGCTGAGCCTTTCACTTGAGAAAGTCAATTGCTCTTCGCCAGCAGAAAGCTAGGATTTGTCAAGTAAACCATTCATTATCCTTGTTCACCAAGAGGTGTTTGACAGATACACCAGAGCTGTGAGCACAAGGGGAGCACAATGTGAAAAGCATTAGATAATAATTCTTATTGTTACAAAAATCATATAGTTGTTATGAGCTCTACAAACCATTAATCTTAGTAGCAAAGCACTAAAAGCTGAAATCCATCTTTGTTTTCCTTTCCTAAGGCACTAAAAGAAATGAACTTGGAGCTCTACAGACCCCACAGAGACATGTCACATTTTCATTTCCTCCGTCTCCTTCAGAGATAACAATGGATCCCCAAAGGCTGTTCCTCTTGTCTAGTTAAGGATAATGACTTGTGCTTGATGACATTAAAACCTGCTTCTGCCGCCGTTTCATCTGCTTTGATGGGTGACTGACAGCCCACCAGAGCATGGGGGAAAAAATTCAAACCCGCTACAGTCTGCCTCACCTGTACATCTCAAAGCTGAGCTCTGGCAGCTGGATATGAGGATGCAGAACTGCAGCCGTGCTGCCTGACCTTGCATGTACTTCACTCCCTTGGCATGGTCAAGCAGGTGGAGGGACCAAGCCTGTGGGAACTGCTGTGGGCAGGTGGAACAAGATGCTTGGTGTTGGAAAAACAGCTGGGAGAATGGCAGGACACCAGGAGCCCAGTGCTCACTGCATAGGAGCAAAAGGGATGGTCATTTGCCTTTGTGCTGGTTTCAGTCACTTTCAGGGAATGTGAGAAAAGAACTGTATTCTTCTGGTCGCCTCCAGTGATGTTAAAACTTCATCGGAGGGGGGCACGTGGAGGTCTCTGTAACCTTGACAGAGTTCTTCCAAACATTGTTAAAGGTGTGTTCTCCTAGCTCCTCGTTTTCCCTAGGTTGGGGTTGGAAAAGAGCAATCATTCACACAGACCTTTGTTGGATATAATTTTCTTACATCTCAATCCTTAAAGATTAGAATGTCACAGACATCTCTGTTACCTAGCAACAAGGATAAAGCCAAGAAAAAGGCCTAAATATCAATTCTTTATGAGTAATATAAACACTAATATACTAAGCTTTAAACTATTGGGGAGTCTTCCTCTTATAACTAATGAAACTATCATACCTTTCCCTAACATAATAAGGAAAATGTTGTCTTAATGAACTCTGCTGCCACTGATCCATGCCTAGTTTTGAAGCAGCCTCTGTACTCTTCAAATGTTTTTTTGGCATAGCTTTCCACTGTAAATCTTTCATGTTAGCCACGGAACATCAAAATTACTTTGGTGACATCTGGTGTGATGAAAGTAGACAATATAATTCCTTATCTAGAGGCACCTGAAAGAAAACCTCATCTTTGAACGATCCCAGACATTGAGACAACTTGCAAACATGATCTGTACCTCTCATTTTGCCTCTGACTCCCTTGTAAATGGCAACGCTGTTCTGAGAAACTGCAGATCAGAAGTGGTACCACAGGTCCTCTTTGCTGTGTTTGTTCATAAAGCTATTCAGCACGATTAACAAACAAGGTTTCAATTTGAGCTGCTCCAAGAGACACTACTTATGGAAAAGGCCTGCTTGTTATAGTGGTGATAGGAGCCAAGTCTCTATCAGACTCCAGAAAAAATGCATTCCCTTTGGGACTGCAAAGGACCAGCAGAACTTGTAGCAGACTTCACAGTAATCTTTCAGGGGATGATAATGGTTGTAAATTCCCATTCCCAGAGGCCAAACATGACTTTCTGATTCAGGAATCTTGCAGGCAGATCTTGTGAGAAACAGTTTTACACAGATACAATTAAAACCAGAATTTGACCCAAAGACTCCTCTGTATTTGTATTCATAGAATGAAAGATTTATTTAGATTGGAAAAGACCCTTAATAGTCTTAATATTGAGTCCAACTGTTAACCTAACACTGCCAAGTCCACTACTAAACCATGTCCCTAAACACTGTATGTACACATCTTTTAAATACCTCCAGGGATGGTGACTCAACCACTTCCCTGGGCAGGCTGTGCTGCTTCCTGACAACTATTTCAGTGAAGATTCTTTTCCTAATATCCAATCTAAGCCTCCCCTGATGCAACTTTAGGCCCTTCCATCTTACCCTGTCATTTATAAACATGAAGTAGGTTGCAAGTGTACCCCTGATCTAGACAGGCATGCCACCACTCATTTCACACAGCTTGCTTTCTCTCAGTTTGGTTGGTAAATCCCCTAACACTTGGTTTGATTGGATTAGTCCATTAGTCTCATGAAGCAGTTATTGAACTTCTGGGTCAGGCCAAGATTATCTAGACATGATGCCATTCAGGGTCTTTAATTGTCGGGGCTTAGTTCTTTCATTTGCAAAGTGGTCTGCTGGAGCATTTGTGGAAAGTAGATTTCTACAGGTAGCCCCTGACATACATGCATAAAAGCTAATTTTCCTGTCCCCATGACCGCATTTGTAACAGATCAGGGGTTGTAGCAGGATTGCCCCAGGTTCGTCACCCTGGGCTTTGGCCACTTTAATGATGCTCCCTTCAATTCATCTGGGCCCTGCCAAGAGAAAATGGATTCCTCACCCCATTCTTGATAATGAACCCATGTTGCCCATGCAATAGAGTCCATAAGGTTGAGTGGCATCTTCTAGGAGGGAGAGAAAAAGTTCCAGGCCTGGATTTAAATCTTCTGCCCCTCTTGCAAGTAGACACTCATCCTTCTCCATCGCACCAAGTTGGTACAAGCATTCAACTCCTGATTCTCTAGGTTATTCTTGACACATTATCTGATTTTTTCACAGATCATCTGTATTAAAACCATGAATCTTCATTGTATCCTCTCTCTGCAGTTCATCTCCAAGTGAGTCATCTGTAGTGACCTCTTGTTTAATCAGGGGCCATGTTGGTACAGATTTGCTTATTTTACTTACCTCTTCATCAGGCCAATCCAGCCTATTCCAAATAGGTCTCCATCCCATTCAATACCATACAAACTTTCATGAGGTCTAGATCGCTACCTTGTAATTTCACAGTGTTTTCCTGCTTTCTTTCTACCCCGTGGCACTAACTGTTTTTCCCAGATGTGGGAAAGATGTGCTCTTTTCCCAGACTCACTGCCAGCCTTTAATTTAGCTTTAATTCTCAATCCTTTGTTGAAAATTCACTCTTTCACTAATTCCTTATTCCCAGGGCTCCCCATGTCTCTGTAAGGTGTCAATGGCCAGTGCCTGCCCATGACCCACTGGGTTCCTTCAGCCTTAGTACCTCCAAGGCTCATGCAAGGGGCAGGCATTGCATAAGGAAGAGGGGCAGGTGTTAGGAAGTGGGTGGGTAATGATTTCAGCCATAGTATTTTCACCCAGCTAACAGTGAATTCTCTTCAGGGTGACAGCCAGCTGGTGCATCATGGCATGCTGCAGCCCACTGAAGGCTCCTGGGGTGAGGGCACCTCCACTGCCTACAACTTCTTCTGCTGCCTGGAAGCCATTATCGTCCCAGTATTCATCTGTTTACTCTATAGGTACCAACAAAGCTTGCCAAAGACATCTGGAAAAACACTATTTTTTTGAGTAAAATAAACTGATATGAGAGAAGACTGTGAATTTGATTGTAGACTCCACTGTGTCCTGTGTAATCAATTCCTATTGCAGTACTGAGTTTAAATATTTTAAGCCAAATTCTGCTTTGTTCATTCTTATAATTCCACCAGTCTCAAATGTTTTCCATTGCTCATGTTATTGCTTCATGGAGTGTTCCCTAGTTAAGTATGATTCTAGTTTAATTATGTAATAATTACTTTGAATTTTCCAGCACCAGCTACATAGGATCTCTTCAGGATCTCAATTTCTTAAATACAACTCCTTTTGTCGCTGTTATTTTAATCCTTTTCTGATCCTCATTCTGGCCTGACTTAGAAATATAATGTCCTGGTTTCAGGAAAAAGCTGAAACTCAAACTTGCTAATGTAAGAGTCCTGGAAAAGGAAAGAATCATAGAATCATAGAGTAGTTAGGGTTGGAAAGGACCTTAAGATCATCAAGTTCCAACCCCCCTGCCATGGGCAGGGACACCTTGTTCTAAACCATGTCACCCAAGGCCTCGTCCTGAACACCTTGAACACCTCCAGGGATGGAGCATTCACAACCTCCCTGGACAACCTACTCCAGTGCCTCACCACCCAAACAGGAAAGAATTTCCTCCTTATATCCAATCTAAACTTCCCCTGTTTAAGTTTTAACCCATTACCCCTTGCCCTATCACTACAGTCCCTAATGAAGAGTCCCTCCCCAGCATCCCTATAGGCCCCCTTCAGATACTGGAAAGCTGCTATGAGGTCTCCACGCAGCCTTCTCTTCTCCAGGCTGAACAGCCCCAACTTGCTCAGCCGATCTTCATATGGGAGGTGCTCCAGTCCCCTGATCATTCTCGTGGCCCTCCTCTGGACTTGTTCCAACAGATCCATGTCCTTTTTATGTTGAGGACACCAGAACTGCACACAGTACTCCAGGTGAGGTCTCACGAGAGCAGAGTAGAGGGGCAGGATCACCTCCTTCGACCTGCTGGTCATAATACTTACTTAAGCCTGACTAGATTTAATCTTCTCTGCTCCCATGGGCATATATTATATAGTTGAAATGCATTTTAGAACACCAAATTGTCTGATTATCATCTTTCCCTAAACATATTTTCAGGAACAAGATGACTTTAACAAAGGATCTCAGTCTGAATGGCCATGCCTATAACATATTAAACACAGTACCTGACTTCCTGTCCATGGGTTAGAAACTGGGAATATCTTGTTTTTATTTCCAGCTCAAGGATATCTTGCACACCGCCTTAGGCTGGAAATGTCTACTCTGCAGCCATATTCAGGGAATAATAAATAAGGGAAGAAGAGATCTGCAACTACGCATGCTTCACATGATCTGCAATACATTTAGTTTTGAGCAGGAGAATGTGTGTCTTTTTCAATTCTCTCCAGAATTCTTTCTTTTTCTCTCTACTGAATCTTTCTTCTTCAGGCTCCATGCAGCCATTTGAAGATGCAATTAATCAATAAACGTTTTGATATATGTAGATTTAAGTCCCCTTGAAACAATGCACTTGTTGCACTTAATTGTCTTCTTCTTGTTCTTGGTTTTGTTCATGTTCTTCTTATATTGTCTTTGTTTAATTACTTGTGACGTAAGGGAAAGAATGGATCTAGTAACACTTGCATGGAAAAGAAAGAGCAGTTCTTTACAAAACCATTAGAGCCTTTCGTATTCAGCTGTCTTCTGTTATTTGTTTGATGATATTTGTTTTACCTGATGATTTAACTGGAAAATTGGAGCTTTAACTAGTTTTGGACTTCTCTGTGAAAGCAGAGAAAGTAGAATGTGGTGTTTAGGGATAGTGTTTTCAGGCCATTATTCTAAACGTTTTTCATGGGAAAATTTTCTGGGCCTTGAAGTCCTCCTACAGTTTTGAAACTACTGTCTCACTTTGCGAAGGGAGGGCGGGTTTCCTGCAGATTATAGCTCAGGGCAGAATCCACACTTTTTTCCCCACATGTATGTAGGAAGTTATGAATCAGCAAGCATAAATCCAGAATGCCTTCTTTAAGGCTGGCTATTTCTCATCCTTATGAGTCAGTAACACCTTTTCCATCCAGCTTGACTGTCTCCCCACTTACTCTTCTGGAAAACAAAAATAATGTGGAAAAAAAAAAAAAAAAGGAGGAATTCAAAGGATTTAATTTAAAACCCCCACAATACTCCCACACAACGATTGTCCTTGCCAATTTTGACGTACAATCACACAGGAGAAAACTCTGAATAAGGCAAAGACTTGCATACTGTTGTTACCATAGACTTGCTGGCTACTTTAGAGAAGTCTGATATTGCTACAACAGTCTCATGTTGGCTTTCTCTTGAAGCCTGTCTGTGTCCTTCCTCTAGCTCGAAAATGAGATCTTTGCGTGTTCTCAGATTTGGAAACTGTGACAGAGACAAAGACAGGCTTCAGCAATATACAAAGCAAGAAGGTCTGAGCAAACTGGGAAAATGGTGAAGACACCTCCCTTAAGCTCCACAGGCACTGCCATCTCTGAGGCTGGAATCACATCCACACAGAAGTGATTATGGTAGGAGTCGATGATGTGGAGGTCTACTGGGCTGTGATGAAATAAAGCATCTGTACTGCCCATTGCAAACCTGTTCAGCATCCCTTCAGATGCATTCTTCTGCATTTGGTTCTATGAAGAACAAAATAAAGGATCAGACAGATGGCAAAGTTGAGTATTTGTAAGAGCAGAGAGCAGAATTCCGGTTGTATATGGAACAATGAGATATTTAATTACACATTAATTTTTTTTTTTTTCACTATCTCTGCCCCAAATGGCATACACTACTGCAGTCTTCTCTAGGAACAGATCAGGAGCGTGAAGTGGGCAGTCTGCTCTCCCATACCCCTGCATCAGTCATGGAGAAATCTAAGTGTGCAGTGAATGAAGCTGAGAACATCAGAAAGAGCAAGGATGGTCTCATAGTTGAGATACATACAACATGTCTGTGCTTGAGATATTCAAACATTTCCTTGCAGAATGGAACTCTACTCCTCCTGCCTCTACCAGAGACTTTACATGTGAAGGTAGGCCAAAATTTGACAAGATGCTCCAAACTTATGTTCCCATCCATGTGAGCCTGCTGAGCATTCACAGATACAGTGAAGGGGATCTGGGTTTTACATCTGGAGTTAAGTAGACTAAAAAGTCAGGCTGCAGATGCCTCAGATTAAGATAGTTTTTAACCTTAGTTTGAGCTACAGTTCTGAAGTAAATAGGGGAAAATGAATTCTCCCCATCTCCTTCCCCATATCAGTGTAGGGAAAGGTGACACCTTGTTTCTACGACATGGACGCCAGCCATGAAATCTATGAGGCAATTAATTATTCTGTCCTCAGAGATGGTGAATAGTAAGCATTAAATAAGGCTTGTGGAAATAACTATAAGAAAACTAAAATGTTGAACACCTACTGTTGAAATGTTGTTGATAGTTTAGGCAAGGATAGAGGAGGCATCTCATGCATCTAATGGCGATGCATAATCACCTAATTACTGTCTATCGTAATATGCATGGTTGCTCAAGTAAATATTCTGGACCTTCTTAACTCTGAGTATGCTGTTCTGCATTCTTCATGCTCTTGAAATACAGCTTTTTTTATTTCATAGTTTTTGAGAAAATGACAAGGTGAAATTCTGTCATCTAATATTGCACTGGCTTCTACAACAAGAAGGTTAACACATTTGTTTCGGTGGCAGATGTCTGTGGAGCCTCTGGAGCTAGTAGATTAAATGTTACCAGGCACTTAGGGTATGAAATAGGTAGTTTTCTCTGCAAATTAGCTTTGGGAAGGTTGAAACATGTGCTTTAAAATAGTATTTCTGTTGACAACAGGAGAAAGGTGCCCTTTTAAGCTTTGAAACAGAGGACAAGCCTGTTATCAAAGTCCTTCCTGTCCTCTGTTTTCCAGACTGAATCCCAGTCCCTATGACCCTTTCCTCTCTTTCATTCTCCATGACACTTATAAGTTCATCTTCTTACTTCTAGTTCCCTTTTTTAACTTCCTTCTTCTCATCCAGTCTCAGACTCCACTCTTCTCCTGTCCTGTGCTCAAAGAGTCTGAATTTCCCTTTCTCTCTCTTTGTCCCGATCTTATGGCCACCCTCTTGTCACTTCCTTCAGTGACTCATATTTGATGAAGTGTATCAAAATCATCTATTAAAACTGGAAGTGTTCAGCATTCTTTGTATTTGGAGGCATGGAAAGTTTCACCTGTGCCACTCTGTGTTAAATGCATGGTGGCAACTGGCGAGTCTCAGAGTTTCACCTCTGAGCTATTTCAGCCCAGCCACTTGAAGTCATGTCTGACTGTGCTTCTCTCAGCTCTAGTCAAGAGGCCTGGAGAAGGACAATTAGAAGTGAATAATTTCAAATTGGCAGGTACTCCTGGAACCTCATGGCCAGCCTTCAGAGCTCTGTCCTACAAATAGGCATGGAAATACTCATCATGTAGATCACACAGTGATGCTTGTGTTTACATGAAAAGCACCTCAAAAGCATAATTTTTTTATACACACAGAATGTCTTTTTTGCTCTGTGGAGGCCTAGCATATACTGGCACATGCATAAGAAACAATATAAGGAGTAGTAGGACAAATCAAGATCCATTAGCATCACTGCTGTAAGCTCTACATTGCAGGGACATGGACTACTCATCTTAGAGCCAAGACTTGGCACAGAAAATATCAGAGTGGAAACCACTGCTGTATAAAATATGTAAGTTTAAACACCTTTCCAAATTTTTAGCCTGTGAAGAGAAATATTGATATTGCAGGCACTGCAGAGAAGTTTCAGTCTGAGAAAATTGTCATTCACCTGACAACAGTTAGCAGCAAAGATTTACTTACATCTCCTTAGAGGGAAAATGTTTATTGTATGTACAAGGTAATTAAGACTCCCTTAATGAAGTGTGGGTATTACTCTTTCTTTTGTGAACTGGTAAGTTCACCTTGGAAGAAATGTGCTTCCTCTACCTCGTACAAAATCAAAATGTCCTGCCAGCTGTCATGGGAAATAAAGTGAGATCCTATGAAATTAGTATGGATGCCACAGTTCTCTTCTAGAGGATGTAAAATGTTAATTTTACATCATAGATGTGCTAGACTGTACTGTAAAATAAAACAACAAAATACAGACTTCCTTAGAAAAATAGTGTTTAAAAATGACTGTAGCCACTGTCAAGAATGATTTCTCAGTGAGTCATTCATCACCCTAAAAAATAAGTTCAGCTTACCAAGAAAATGTTTGTTTCCTGCTATAACTAGAATTCAGAGTATCAGCAAAAAAACTGAATCATCTCTCTTGGCTGTAATGAACAGCTGAATTATACTGAAGTCATAACTAAGTGCAGCAGTTGAGTACCTTGGCAAACTAGAAGTGTTGTTTAAGGTGAGCAACTGAAGCTATTAACTCCTGAAAGAAAAACGGATTTGATTTAGCCGAAAGCAAACACAAGTGACCACAACAAGAAATTGCCAAGTCACGGTGTGGGTAATACATGGAGTAGTGATCTAGAAAAAACAGCTCCGAGGAAATTAGAGGAGCTGAACGTAAGATTTGCTGTATTCTTACCAGAGCTTCTGCAATTGAATGGTATCTTAGCCAATGGTTTTGTTCAAGTCATGCTAAGGTCTTAAGGATCAAAGTTGACAAAAGAACAAAAAAAGCAATCCCCATAGAGAATCCGAGGCTGAAAATATACAGGAACGCAGAGTGTCATCAATCTATTGCCACTCTTTAAAGCACTCATTCCTCACACTTGTAACCTAAGCACTGCATAGAACAAAACAAAACAAAACAAAAAAAAGAAAAAAAAAAGAGAAATAAAGAAAAAATCCAAAAGGGAAAATGCAGAGACTGGAATGTTAATACTTTATATTCATTTCTCTTCTTGTGATGACCTTTTCTGGTAAGCTTGGCAATCAACAGTGAAAGTAAGAAAAGGACTACAGGTGTGAACAATGGTAGTAGGGAAAGAGAGCAATTACTGAAATCAAATAAAATCAGAGTGCAACAGCAGGTGAATGTGCCTGAGCAAAATAGACAGAGATGACTTTTTCTTACAGCATTTGTGAGTTTCCTTAGGCCAGAGAAATGATCTGGAGGGTATTGTTAGAAAAAACAAGAATAGCTGCCTTCAAAAAAGAAATGTCCTGTTACCTCCTGTCTTTCCAGAAGAGAAATGTTGCTCAGAGGTGATAGTACTGTATACAGTATAAATGTCTGCTTAAGGATGGGAAAAACAGTAGGCAGGAGCAAGCCAGCACAAGAAAAATTCAGGTGTTTGGCAGTAATGATGTGTCTATATGATGCCGTATGGTGTTCTCTGGGTGCAGTCTTCTATTACATAGTTGGGTGGTTCCAGTTGCTTAACTAGCTCAACCACACATAGCACATTAAAGCATCTAATACTGTACTAGCCAGAATAATGCAATGAAATTTTCAAGGAAAAAGAAGGAGCAGGATGCCACAGTAGTGGTGAGGACCTACAATGACATGGAAGAAATGGAGACCAAGGCTCTGCTTTTCAGTCTGTCTCTGTGGAGCTGGATATTTAAAACATTGCTTTTTCTGAACTGCATGAGAAAAAAACCTTTAACAACCCTCCTGTCACTGTCAACCTTCCTTGGTGACTTGGTGGCAGCTCGCTCTTCTACCTCTGATGTTCAGATGTAGTCCTGGTACTCCTTGTACTTAGCCCTGCCCAGTGCTCCAGCCGTGTGGTTTGTGAGCAATCTGACAGCCCACCCAGAGAACATCCCTGCTAGATGGAAAAATCTGGAGGGAGTGGAAAGAGAAATACAGAAGCATAATTGGAGATGTAGGGATAAAAATGGATCATGACAGACAAGACTGTTTGGAAGAGGGGGTAAGTGTGAACTTGAATGAACAGCATGTGTACAAGTTGCACAATAAGCAGGCAAGTAAGAGGAAAGGGCTGTTTGCATGAAGACTGTCTCAAACATCATTATTGTCCTGCTATGTCATCCTCTGGGAGAGACCAAGAAATTCTCCATCCCCTCTACAGTAAGGTTTGCAAAATCTCAGTTAATGGAAGTGTTCCAGACATCAGAGTGACTAATCTCCTCACAACACCTCAAATCTGTCTCATAACCAAGTTCCTCTTTTTGAAGAGAGTTCTCATCCCACTGCACGGAAAAGCTCTCCCATATCTGTGATGCTTTCTCTGGAACAACAGAAACAGAAACAAAGGATGATGACCTGGACAGAACCTAACCATGTGATCAGTTGTTCTGAAAGCACAAGGGTAAATCTGAATCATGTACGTAAAAAAATGAACACCCTGCCCTTCAGTCTTAGCCAGTGACATAACAGTGAGACTGCTAATACTGTCCTCAAGGAGATACAGCGTTTAATCAAACTGAAATACATCATAGTTCAATCAGTGTTAAGAAACCTTATTTCATTCCAAAACTTCACGTTTTATATTTTTTCCCCTAACCTTCCCTTCCTGAGCGATGTTACTTCAGATCAGCAATGCTCCATCTCCAGCAGTACTCAGGCTATTGTAGAGCTGTACTTCTGGCTTCTTCCAGACAGTGATCAGGCCTTCATGTGACATAGCAGATTAGATTAAAACATTATTTGGAGATAGCATGGAGAAGTGTTCACCTTGGACCAATAACACGTGCAGGTGAATGATTCATTTCCAGTTTTTTTAATAACCAAAACTGCAACAACACATGGTTTGCCACATGGAGGACACCTGTTCTCATGCTGATTTTTACAAGGATTAATTTTTTTGCCTGGAATGTATGTGTGGCAGAGGAGGACAAGATAAATAAGATGGTTATTGCAGAAGACACTGAAATCTGTACCTCATCATGTCTATGAACTGAGCTCTCTGGGTAAATCAGATTGGAAAATGCGAAAGGTTTTGTCCTATTTCTCAATAGACACTGCCGATTGATCATTTGGTTGTTATACTGTTGTATCACCTACTTTTGCATGTCCGGGGGGGGGGGGGGGGGGGGCAAAGGTTTTGTTCTCTAGTTTTTTGTTTTTTTAGTATTTTTAAATAGATGTGGATTTCTTGCCACCACTGTTATGTTACATGTAGAATAATGTAAATATCTTGTGATGGTATCTAATAGCAGATACCTGGACTGACTTTGAACTACAGAAGCAGAACATGGAGGATGGCAGAATTTGCTTATCCAGCCAAGGCAGCTTTCCTGTGTGACCATATGAAAGTGGCAGCATCAACCTCCTCTGTGCTATGCTCTCTCGTGCACTCATTGGCTTCACCAGAACCACCTCAGGGATCTGAGTCTGATAGGAAGTACACAGTCCATGTATGGCAAGGATGTCTACACACTTCCCAGCTATAACAAGGCAAATGAAATTGAGATGATGGTGAAGCTTATGAAGGCTTAGAGTCAGTCTGAGATGCTTACACAGGCTGTGTTCAGTGCCAATGTTTGTGCTTCAATATTTTGACCATTGAGAAATCGTATAAACATGAACACCGGTAGCAGTAATATGCTCTCCAGGAACAATATCTCTTGGTGTATCTTCTACAACCAGAACATCCAGTTACGTTATAAAAGAACAGCCACATTTCAGACGGTAATGAAAATAAATCAAGAATCAGGAGTACTGAGCCCTGCTTTTATGGACTCATTCATACTTTTAAATAGTGCATGTATAGCCCTACAAAACTTGAAATGCTAAGACACTTCCAGGCAATTGGATTTGGCAGCCACTCAGCATAGGTATGGCTGAAAATACCCTTTGTTACTGGTCTATAGGCAAATTTTCTCTGAGTTATAGACATAGAGCCATGTGCTTTTAGTTCTTATTTCTGATGTGTCCTACAGGGTATGCCTTACAGTAGCATTATATAAGACCAGATCTAAAGTAAGCTAACAGCCTGTGACACTTTAGTTGACTTAACCTGAAAAAATGCCCTAAATTCTTGGGATTATTAAGTAATTGCAGAAGTTGCAAGAAGTTGAAACATTTCATATTTTAGTAGCTGGGTTCTTTGGTAGTGATACTTTATTTGGTGAGCAGTGCTAGTCAAATAAAACATACACTGCATACTTGCTGGGGAGTTAACTTGGACCCTGTGTTAGTCTCTATGCCCCATCTTAGTTTATATATATATCTGCTTGCAATGGAGACAACTTTGCTTTTACTGAAAGGAGAGTAAATCTAAGGTTTTGCCTTTCACTGGAGTTATCCAACAAAATCTACAGAAATTAATGTGGGCAATTCTTTCTAGATGCTGTAATTTTTTTCCTTTAGAGAGCACAGGCCTGAAAGGGGCTTCACGGCTTGCCTCTTCCAGTCTCTTTCCTATTTTCAGTTACTCTTCCTGCCTCATACACTCTCAGGCTTTGCTCTGAGTGATTATGGGAAGCAAATTCTGTCCTGTGCTGTAGAAAAGTGCACAGCACTGGAGCTCTTAAAGAAGGTGGCCTCTCTCTCTGTGTAGCATCAGTGAAATGGGAGGAGGCACATATTTTGCCAAAAGCTTCTGTGAGCAGGACAGGAACACTGAGTTTGAAAATTCTTATTTCTTTTACACCCTATTGAGGAGGCTTCCTGATGCATGATTCTGCTGGGCCAAAAATGAGAGTCAGTGGGAGCAGCAGCTACTTACACTTAGCTTCTCTTTGGGAGCAGTCATTACAGAACTGTTACCTTTTTGTCTTTTTTGGCTTTGTAGGGAATGGATTACACACAGATTGGGTATGTAAACCTGGTGTTTGTTCATCAAGAGGAAGAAGCTTTGCTATTTTTTTCTGAAACTACTAAGCAAATCAACTGACAATACCTAAAATGGATTTTGTCAGTCTTAAAAGGCAGCCAAATCCGGAAAAAGGAGGTGTTACAAGGGTGGATTTACCACAGGTTTGTCTTATACTATTTTAAATCCCTTTTGCAAACCACTGGGAATTTAAAGCCAGTTAAGGGGTAAGTAAGAAGGAGTAGAGACAAGAAAAGGAACTTGGTGCCTCAAAGGTAAGTGCTTCAGCTTCAGGCATTTAGAAATTTATACATGAACAGGAAGGATGCTTCATCTAGTTGCTAGCACTAAGGAGAACCCAGTGTCCTTAATTTTTGCCATAACTGCAAATATGATAAATAATTCTCTTATTTATGAGGAAGACATTCTGCAAAGAAAAGCAAAGTTCCTGCCTGACCTGGAAAAATATTGCATTCTGACTCCAGGTAGGTTTGCAGGTTATATCCTGAATCTGATAGTCATACAAGTAGTATAGAAACTGAATGCTGCTACATACCTCAGTTCTCCTTGTCTAAATCCAAACTCTAGCTGTGGCAAACTTAGAATGCTCAAAGGCTTTCTTCTCCTTTTCCATACCAAGATGGGCACCAAATATGGAGTTTCGTTTCTGGCCCTTCCAAACTACCAGAGGACTACGTGTAATAAAAACACACTGGATGCTTGCAGGCTCAGGTCACAAGCACTAAACTTCCAGGGGTCATGAGACTATTATTTCCTTGTGTGTTTTCTAGTGTGTTTGCTCTCTTAACTTTAGAAGTGCTTAATAACATTCTGGAGCCTGACAGTGCCTTGATGGAAATTTAACAAAAGAAAGGGCAACTTATCTCAATCTCAGAATCTGACAAGAGGACTGTGCTGCCCCATGATCATCTGACTGTCTGTGCACGTCTTATATTTCTTTACATTGATCTACATGCTCTATGGTTTAGCTTGACTTTAGGCTTCCCTTTTCCCTCTGGATTTTCTTTGACTTCAGACACATTTTTTTACATTCTTTTTTGCTGTAAGCTTGCCATTCTTTTCCTCTTTGAAATTGAGTCTGGCTTTGAAATTCTATTTCTTTCTGGCTTTACTCAGGCATCCCTTGTGAGGGAAGAGATCACAGATTCAAGCTTGTAGACCATAGTTACTGCTCCAACTGTAATCTTTCAGGGTATGATAATGGCTGTGAATAGCAATCTTAAATCTTCTGTTTTAGCTCAGTGGAAAGTGCTATGTAAGGGACTAAACCCTCCAGCCACTTGGAAGATTAAATTAGTGCAGTGGATGCAGAAGCCAGTGTTTTAAGCAGGGCAGATTAGTAAGCCTTAACACTGTTGCACTGCAGTGAGTAGCTCACCTTCAGGTTACATTCCATCTACCTTCAAGTTGTAAGTCTCCCAGGTCTCGTCAATGGCTGCTTGTGTTTCATCCCCACTGTTTCATTTACTGACATCAATTTGTCTACTTTTTCAAAAGTGAAGGTCAGGGGAGCCAGGGACAGGCCATGTTTTAGCGGTGAATCTTCAGAATTGGAAAAGCAATTAGGCTTGCCCACATTTATAACTTGTATGAGGCACCCTTTTTTGTGGACTTCTCTATAACTGCAAGTTCTGAAATCTTCACAACTGGCCTTAAAATGTAGATTTCTCTCATCCTCTATTTTTATATAAGGTCTTGTAATGTTAATGAAAAGAATACTGTTGCTGTGTGTGTTTCCATAACCCAAGCCAGCTTCCAAACCCCTTATCTCCATCAGTAAACATCTTATAAGTATTCCACATATCTCCACAGTTATATGTGATCCTGGCAGTTAATGGCTTCCTGTTTTGTGGAAGCTGCTTCCAGACTGCAGGAGAAATCCCACAGTCTGCAAATACTAGTATTTGTAATGCATTTGATAATACTTCTATAAAATCCTTGAAGGAAATTGAAGTCCACAAAGCTACATTAAAATAATATAAGCAATAAACTTGATCTCGCAGAAGCTAGGAAATTGCATAGTAAATTGTCCTGGGCTGAAATACCAGGGTGTGGAGATATTGCTAAATAATGGGACATACTACAATCCTACAGGAAGTCCCCTGATCGCTTCATACTTACACGACAATTGTAGGACAGTACATACACCAATCACTTTTCTTGACATTAAAAATCACTGTCCATCATTGTTTACCACCTTTACCTGTATGAGACACATGATTCTGGAGCAAAGTTAAACTAAAAATGGGTACTATATATTTTTTTATTCTAGAGATTGGGCTTATATATTTCTTGACTCAGAGGAAGCAAGATACTAAATAAATAACAAAATCATGTTAGGTTTTCTTTTTCTTGTGTAGTATATTTTTACAGAAACTTTATAGTAATGCTTTTAAGTAATAAATTTAACAGCTTGTGACAGTCTGATACCCTGAGTCATGTTGGGTGAGTGTACACAGCAGTCTGAATATAGACTTTTTAGAGTCAAGCTTGTGCCCCATCCCAGGCTTGTCTCTTGCTGTCCTGTGCTTACACAGATCTCTGCTCTGGGTTAATTCCTGGTCTGCATGGGAAGTACCAACCTTTCACTACTGAGTGGGAAAGAAGCCAATAGCAAATAAACTCCTGTTTTGGCACTCTGTTAAGTGCCTGTAGTTGCGTAGTCTGTATCTTGTTTATGCTACCAGTTCTATATGATCTCTTCTTGATCTGAGAAACCATAGGGCAAGATTTCACTTATTTTCATATAAAGTTTTAGACTTCTCTTAGCCTGGTGTTTTATATTTAGTAGCCATTAGACAATGTACAGAACTGGACTGAGAATTGACTGAGAGTCCAGCATCCACATGCAGAGTGCCCCTTTCACAGAGGTACAGTCACATCCCGGGTGGTTTCTCTCATGCAGATCATATACCTCAGATTCTGTGCTACACACAGTGCTCTCAGCCAGTGACCCTCTAGTCCTGCATTGAGGGACTATGCTGGGAATGGTGTATACTAAAAAGAAACTTTCAGTGTTGGAATATCTGGATTTCTGGTGCCTACCCTTAAATTACCCAAGTTACAGTGTTGCATGGAGATTGGTGCCCCAGAGGATGACCCAGAACATCTATTTGTTTCCAGCTTACAGTTTTGGAACATAAGCTCAGGGACTTTGGTACAGGAGACTTTCTACAGTGTTAATGAATATTGAGAGTAGGGTGCTTTTGTTTCAAAAGAATTGACAATGAGATTTGAGCTCATCTCATTGATGACTTATTCAAGTAAGGTCCTTTTCTTTGCTTCCTATGTTTGCTTTTGTGCATTTAATCTACCCTTAGTGCAGACAGATATTGCCTAATAATAATCTGTCCCCAGGGACAGAGAATTTGTTGTTGGCCTGCAAATTTAGTTCATATGATATTTGAGAACTCGTAAGATGATAACTTCCTGAAAATGATATCTACAGATTAAAAATCAAAACCCGAAAAGCCAAATTGAGGACACTCAGAGACAAGGCTGTAGGGCTGTTCAAAAGGCAGTTCTAACCAGGAATCAAAAAACCTTTAGCTCAGTGCTGGGAGACAGCTTCTCTATACTTCAAGTACTCAGTATGGATGTGGCAGCAAGGGCATCTTCCCTATTACTTTATGAACTGGTTTACAGTTCTCCAGGTGTTTCTCACAGCAAATGTTCTATGGGACATACAAAGCTAAGCAATCATAATTGCTCCTTAAAGACTGAAATTAGGGCAGATTAACTAGATAGTATGGGCATTAAGACAAAAACTGTAAGTTGTGTCTCATAAATCCAACCACAGAGAGACCAGAAAGATTTCTGACAGCTAATACACAATCATTCAAGTCCTACCATTTAGGGAGAAAGAAGGTCTGGGATAGTTTGTTTTGTGTTTTAATTTTCCTTGGATCAGAAAAACAAATAAAAAAATAAATTAAAGCAGCAGCACATGGTTTCATACAGAATAATTGAAAACATCTGTAAGTAATTCTGCTTTACTAGTCCTTCCAAGGCATGTATCTGGTTAATTTAGTATGGCAGCCTCAATTAAACAATCCCTGGTAGCATGTTGTGGCTAATTGCTTACTGTTTACCAGAGCCTGTTTTTCCCTTTGAAAAAGGATCCTTCCTTTCTCTAAAGCATGGCTGTTTTAGATTGAAGCTAGTGCTTTGAATCTGATTATTTAAATTTAAGATGTCCAAGCAATAAAAAAAAAAGAAAGTCAAATACACAAATTTACACTCCTTATCATCTGTTTAGCAGGTGAGGGAGTACATATGTTATTTTCTTAGTTTATTAGAGGATTATAGAGTATTAGTGATTTAAAGTGTGCTGTAACAAAGTTAGCAATCATTATCAATAGCTCATAGAGTTTGTATCCAGGATAGCAAAAAGAAATTCGTCCACCTGGAGTGTTCACAGTAGACTTTGGGTTTGGTGTGCTTTATCACATTAGGAAAAATACCCTATTTTTCCCCTCTTTCCTCTTGCTTCCCTGATACAGACAGTTTATCTATCTGTTTAGTTCAACAGCAAAAAATGTCTTATGTAAATTTTTATTTTTCCCGCAAATTAAAGATTTATGGAAAATAAAAACCATTTTTTGTGGAACAAAAATTATGTGGGAGACAAAAAATATATACTTAGAATCACAGAATCAAAGAATAGTTAGGGTTGGAAAGGTCCTTAAGATCATCAAGTTCCAACCCCCCTGCCATGGGCAGGGACACCTCACACTAAACCATCTCACCCAAGGCTCTGTCCAGCCTGGTCTTGGGCACCGCCAGAAATGAAGCATTCACAACCTCCCTGGGCAACCCATTCCAGTGCCTCACCACCCTCACAGGGAAGAACTTCTTCCTTATATCCCATCTAAACTTCCCTTGTTTAAGCTTTAACCCATTACCCTTTGTCCTATCACTACAGTCCCTAATGAAGAGTTTCAGTGCCTCAGTTTTAAGCACATTTTGTATATCAAGGTAATTTTGAGAACCATAATGGAACTGAAGAGATCTACAGACTACCCTGTAACCTATTGCCTTTAGTGGAAGAATTTTAGACCTTTTATGAAAATCCTGAAATCTGAATCTATAGTTTAATACACCAAAATTGTTTCAACATGCTTAAAAGCTATTCCACATTTGTAGGGAAAACATTGCTTTTCTACATAGTCAACCCACTGGGGACACTGAAAACAGGAGTTGTTTCAGTTTGAGCACTCTTGAAGGTTTAATTACTTCACTGAAATACCTTAAAGAGAGCTTAAAAAAGCTTGCAAGGAAATCTAAAAATCATTCATTTTCATAGATCAGGGAACATGAGAAATCAGTAGCATCATCTCACAGCCCTTCCTGTTAGCACAGGCGTGTTCCTGCTCTCTGCCTTTCCAGTCTCTTCCTGGCTACTTGGTGTCCAGATTGCATCTGCATTCAACCTTCATGGTCAGCATTTTTTGAAAACCTGTTTTTGGCTGCTTTACGTCATGCCTGAGTGCAGTCAGGTTTTATGTACGTTCCATCAAAGAAAAAGTTCTGTTTACAGGGTTGTCAGGCCTTATTTTAAATTCTATTATATTTAAAGAAATTTCAGAATTAATCACAGTTTGAAGCAAATTTCAGATGTGTTATTCTGAAAATACCCCAACACAAAAGGTAGAATTGTTGGTCATTTTTCATGGTTTTCTCTGCTTGAGACTCAAATCAATAAACCTATCTGTGTAACATTGCACAGCAAACCTTGCCCTTTTGGTATTTAAGACCCTCACATTATTGGGGGGGGGGTGGGGGCTAAATCAGATGAGGATTTAGACATCTTAACTAGGATTTAGGTGGAAACAAAGTATCTAGATTCAGTATCATTACTTGAAAAAACATCAGCACTGATAGGGCTGTATGGCGGATCACTCTTAGAGTAGGAAAACCATGACAGTTTCCTTTCGAGCACAAAGTAGGTTAAAATCTTGGCTCACCCTCCTCAGGGAGGCAGGAAATAGGGAGCTCTGTGTTCTGTGTATTTAAGGGGCCACTGTAAGAGTGTTATCTGGCTTTTGAATGTTAAGGCATCACTCAGTGCATTACAGTGCAACACTCCTTGCATCAGTAGAAGAGCCCAAGTCATGTGGACACACAAATAGCAAGTGAATGCCTCTACCATTTCCTACAGACTCAGGCTTTGGTTTTTTTTTACAGAAAGAGCCATGTTTCCAGCACAAGGAGATCCAGGACCTGAGTCAGCTGAATGATATAACAAAACATAGAGCTGCACTGTATCTTATGGGTGCTGTCAAGTCACTTGAAGGTATTGGTCCATATGTGGCTATTCCAGCAACATTAGGCAGCCCAAGGCTAAGCCCAAGACAGCCACTGCTTTCTCAAAGGTTACAAAGCATTCTTCAAATATCAGTCCTATTAACTCTTGGGCAAGATGCATTCATGGTTCTTGCCTTACCTTTGTGTGATGGAAAACAATTCAAAATGAAACACAAATAGTGTTTAAGAAAGCAATATGACACCAGAAGGGAGATGTTGACAAAGAACATTGAGATGCGCTCACAGAAGCGCTCTTCAATACCTGATTGTGACCATGGAAACATCTGATGCAAAGCCTATGATGTTGCAGCCTGCTCTTTCAAGACATTCTTATTTGATCTACTTCTAGAAGAATCTGAAAGATTAGTCAGTTTATTGGAAAAATAATGTGAGGGGAACACAGTGAAAAAGAATGAGGAAAAGGCTGAAGTATTTAATGTCATCTTCTCAGCACTGTTGAGGTCTTATCTCGTTTCCTGAGTTCAGTTCTGAACCCCTATCTACAAGAGAGACACTGAGGTGTTGGAGCGGGTCCAGAGAAGGGCAACGAAGCTGGTGAAGGTTCTGGAGCACAAGTCCTGTGAGGAGGTGCTGAGGGAACGGGGGTTGTTTAGCCTGGAGAAGAGAAGGCTCAGGGAGGACCTTATCACTCTCTACAACTACCTGAAAGGAGGTTCTAGAGAGGTGGGGGTCGGTCTCTTCTCCCAGGTAATAAGTGATAGAACAAGAGGCAACGGCCTCAAGCTGTGTCAGGGGAGGTTCAGATTGGATGTTGGGAAAAATTTCTTCACCAAATGGGTTGTCAAGCACTGGAACAGGCTGTCCAGGGAAGTGGTTGAGACACCATCCCCGTAGGTATTTAAAAGATGTGTAGATGTGGTATTTAGGAACATGGTTTACTGGTGGATTTGTCAGTGCTAGTTTAACAGTTGGACTCAATGATCTTAAAGGTCTTTGCTAACCTAAAGGATTCTATGATTCTATAATTCTATGCTTCTGTGCTTTAAAACTCAAGGCCCCTGTCTAATCAATATTAGCAATATCAGAAAAAGTGAACCAGCAGTGCCATTAACCATGCCAAGTGCAAGGTCCTACACCTGGGTCGGAGCAATCCCAGGCACAGCTACAGGCTGGGCAGAGAAGAGATTCAGAGCAGCTCTGGGAAGAAGGACTTGGGGGTGTTGGTTGATGAGAAAATGAACATGAGCCAGCAGTGTGCGCTTGCAGCCCAGAAAGCCAACCGTATCCTGGGCTGCATCAAAAGGAGCGTGACCAGCAGCTCAAAGGACGTAATCCTGCCCCTCTACTCTGCTCTTGTGAGACCTCACTTGGAGTATTGTGCGTAGTTCTGGTGTCCTTAACATAAAAAAGACATGGAACTGTTGGAACAAGTGCAGAGGAGGGCCACGAGGCTGATAGGGGGCTGGAGCACCTCCTGTGTGGAGATAAGCTGAGAAAGTTGGGGCTGTTCAGCCTGGAGAAGAGAAGGCTGCGTGGAGACCTCATAGCAGCCTTCCAGTATCTGGAGGGGGCCTATAGGGATGCTGGGGATGGACTCTTCATTAGGGACTGTAGTGATAGGACAAGGGGTAATGGGTTAAAACTTAAACAGGGGAAGTTTAGACCGGATATAAGGAAGAAATTCTTTCCTGCTAGGGTGGTGAGGCACTGGAATGGGTTGCCCAGGGAAGCTGTGAATGTTCCATCCCTGGCGGCATTCAAGGCGAGGCCGGACAGAGCCTTGGGTGGCATGATTTTAGCGGGAGGTGTCCCTGCCCATGGCAGGGGGGTTGGAACTAGTTGATCTTAAGGTCCTTTCCAAACCTAACTGTTCTATGCTTCTATGATTATTCTGAACAGAACCAAAGTTTCAAAGACCTAATATCCTTCCTAATTATACTAATTACTTCCTAATGAGTAATAAAATACCGCATACTCTCTAGCATAGTGTTTGATTTCTGTATTGATCTAATAGATCAGCACCTTTTTTTTGCCCCCTGTAGTCATCAGTGCTTGCCAAAGAATCAAGATGCATTTCATCATATGTTACAGGCTTTGAAATTAGCATTCAGTTAAGGTGTTTTAGAGGTAGAGAGTGAGCATGTTCTAACAGAGGTGCATTCCAAAAATACTCCAACTTTCTATTTATTTGCCCAATGAAGAATTGGGTATGGTATAGAATGACATTTGTCACATGACCATAATGAAAAGAATCCATAAGGAATTTTGGTTTTATTTGCTCACCAGATGCACTTGCTGCCAAGCTGACCTCAGGTACTGTTTCAGTGGCTCTATCACTCATGACTTTCCTTTTCCCAGAAGAGAGCTCTTATTGTCCTTCAAAGAACAAAAATACACTTGAGAGATACAATAGAGAAAAAGGGCAGCAAGTGCTGAGCAATGCCTGAACTATAAGCATTTCTGCCAAAACAGAGTGAGTAATCACTGTATTTGATGAATTAAGAGACCAGCGCTCCTTTACTTCTTGAGCTATAATAATAACAACAATTAAGAAGAAAACCACCCCAAAGACACTTCTCAGCCATCAAACTTCTTGTTTCCTGATGCATTTGTTTTCCTTCAAAACTGGATGATCACACAAGTCACCCTGGCTTGCTGCTTTGCCACAGGTGCCCAGGTTTCCTCTGACCCTACTCCCTGTTTAATTTATACTGCTGCTAAATTGCAAGACAGTTGTGGAGCCAGGGGGCCACAATTCTGCCAAAACAGCCATTCCAGAGCTTCCAGCAAGCAGAACAGACCAACCCCGTAGGCTTGCTGGCACCCTACAAAAGGGGTGATGCCCTTTCCATGATAAACATTGCTCACTCCTGTGTCAAGCTCGCTGTAGAGAGATTTACAGCTTATCAATATTTCTGGGTATTTTCTTCTTTTTTTTTTTTTTAAGTCTGGAGGATCCCATTTCTTCCCACTAATTTTCGAGGGAGGCCCAGTGAGGTTAATTAGTTAAATTTAATTTCTGTAGTTGATGACACATGCGTTCCTTCTAGCAAGACCCTGCAGGTTGGGAGGAGAAGCAATGGTTTCTCCAATGTATTATTTAAAAAGCTATAAAGCTGCCTTCCTTTTTGCCAAGAGAATATACTGAAAACTTTCTATGTTATTTCACTCTGAATCTCATTGTGTTCCTTGGGAAGGACTCATATTTCACAATGAGTGTTGCCAGTGTTAATTAGCCTTGGGATGAAAAAAAAAAAAAAAGTAACAGAAATGGAAGTATGGAGAAACCAGAAGAACGATATGGGAAAATGAAAGACAAAACTAGAAGATGTTGGAGAAGAGCTGAAAAAGCCTGGCAGTTTCAACACTGATGTCTTTACAGTCAAACAATCTGATTGTCTCACTCTACTCAGCATTTCCAAGGCCTCACCTGGAATAGTGTATCTACTTTTGCTTCCTCCAGCTGAAGAGACAGATTTAAAAAATGTAGATAGTCCAGCAAAGGACCACCAAGATGATTAAGGATCTGGAGAAGCAGTCATATGAAGAAAAAGTAAAGAAATTGAGATTGCTCACATGACGGAAGAGAGGACTTATGGGAGACATAGTTATAGTCTTCCAAGATCTGAAAAGGAGTTACAGAGAAGACAGAGGTACTAATCTACAAAAGGTTGGGTTGGAAGATTTCCAGAGGTCCCTTTCAGCCTAGATGATCCTTTTTTTGTAATAAATTTTTTCATACATTAGAAATCAGAGTAAGCTACAGAACGCTGCTGCTTGATTTCCAGAAAAACAAGACCAGTGCTTGTTGGCAGTAAACAATTTTTCAGTTGTGTTGGCTTTCCAAGCATTCTCTTAACCAGCATCTCTGGAGTTTCCCTAGCACTAATCACCAAATCTGTTCTACTTCTTTACTATCTCTGCGTCTCCTTTCTCTGTTTTCACATGTTATCAGCTACAGTGCTGATGCTTCTTTATATACCTCCTAGCCCAGACAAAGCTCCAGCTTTGACCAGGCTGTGGGAAATCAGGAAATCCCTAACAAATTACCTTAAGGCATGTACAGATCAGCTCTATGGCATGTGCGTGGCAGAACCGTCCTGCATACATGGGGAAGATCCCTGTAGTGTCAAGACACCAAAGCGAGTTCTGGTGCACCTGACAAGGGTGCTGGAAGCAATGTCCACACACGACTCCTCAGCTCAGCAAATGAGCCTAGGCAAAAGCCCATTTTATACCAGTTAAATTTCTGGAACCTGAGCTCAGGTAACTCAAAGGGTACCTTGTTCAGGGTGGGAAGGTAAAACACACTCAGACACTGTAAAACTATTGTCTTGAGCAGGATTTTACAAGCTAGGATTGGACCATTGGTTCTCGCTCCTGCAACCTTTAGGACAAAAGTAGATTCTATCTGTCATATAAAGAATATACCTATGTATCAATCTATCAGGACCACTAGCATATTTTAAATGTATTCCCCTACTCCCAGTATAAGCCCTTATGCCAAGATACTATTGCTGTTTCTGAGACAGAAGACAGAAACTGAAATCCACCTACTAAAAAACACACATGCATAAACAACCTACCCTACTGCATGACTACCTACTATGAATATAGCTTCCAATTTGAAACTGAGACAATTTATTGCAGATGTATTTAATTTTGCAAGTCCCGGTTTCATGTTCATTCAAGACATGACAGGTGTACTCTATTTTGTACATTATAAGAAGCTTGGGGCTGTACAACTTATGCCAAAAAGAAGTAATTACATATTTAATGTTTCCTGTCTGTGATGTAGTCCCTCTTTTCTTGCTTCAAATGTGCTACGTTGAGACAGAGGTGAGAAATATTTCTGAGCCATCAGTAAATATTCTGCAGCTGGTTTTGATGTGATATCATACACCTTCAAAGACAAGCATTTTGCCGGAGTGCTTGCTCAGTTTGTTGGTTTATTGCTGTGGTGCAACTGAGACAGAGTCATTAGAGAAATATTATTAGCACTTCTGGTACTCTTCCTGTTTCTTGTGGGGGGTGACAGAAAGAAAGTGGTCTGACATTCAGGCAACAGTAGAAATGTGAGAGTTTTCTAACATAGATCAGATATTGATATAAAAATTAGTGGAATACAGAAGAAGTTGGTTGTTTTGTGAAAGAGCAGGAGAAAACCCCAGGGGAAGTTATCACTAGGGTCCTAGTGACCCAAGTTACAGAGCTAGATGTGCATAGCCTGTGCTCAAATCTGCCCTATGAAGTTTTCATCTGTCTGTTAACGAAGCAAGAAATGCTGTTAAAATTATCAAAATACGTGTAAAAGGGAGGAGAGTTTATTTCTACTGGCTGTCAGCAATCAGTGGAAGATAAAAATAAGAACATTAAACATTTTAATAGCAAGTTTTCAAATATGTTTCAGAATTCAGTTCAAAGTACACATCAAATTGGCAGTATTACAGCAGGTTTCCTCATGCTGTTTTTCTGCAACCAAGGCTTTTGGTAAGGAGAACAGAAGGAAATATAAGAAACTTGTGCCTAGATGATGAAAATTAGTGAGGAAATAATCACACAACAGTGGCTATGTCTTCATTACCAAGTGATTTGGCATGAAAGAAGTGAATTATAATATAGAAACAGGTGGCACAGAGGCCCTTACACCTTCATGTTATGTGGCTCAGGGGATTTAATTGGGACAGGATTTTGTCTTGTCTCTTGGATCGTACATCCCCAGAACATACGATTCGAAGTTGCTCCAAAAGTGGTTTTTTGCTTGGTCCCTTTTGCCTAATTTAGGTTTTGTAGCACATGAAGGCATGTATTTAGTCTTCTGCAGGACGAGTCTGCACAAGGTGCACCAGAAACACTTTGAGGCCAACTCAGTGTGTGGTAAGTGCAGACCATCAGAGAAATTGCTTCAGCACTATGCTAATGCCTCAAACCAAAGCTCTAAGTCTAAGCACAGTGACACATACTAATATGATCCCAGACTTGCTTCAATACAGTGTGCTAAATCTGGGGTGCAGCAATACCATGGGATCTTCCACAAACCCAAACCAACTGGCCTGTGCTCATCTCTCCCCTGAAGACAGAGAGGAAGGAGGTCCCTGTACACCTCTAAGAGCTCCACAGCCATCTTCTGTTGGCTTTAGGCATGGTTGACATTTCTGTGGTTATTTGGCAACGAGGTGAGATTGCACAAGTGAAGTGAGAAAGAGAGGAGACAAGCCAAGGAGAGGGTGGATCTCCAAATGTTCCCAGGGAATGAGGAAGCTCATCTGATAAACCTGTCTGCGCTGATTTTACAGGTCACTCTCCAGTCCCAGGAATTCTCCCGGGGGGGACTGTAGGACCCAAAGAATCTCTATTCCTGTCATCAGGAAGGAAGGGAGTAAAGAGTACTGAAGATACTGGAGATGCCTCGAGTTCCCCAGGATTTCCATCAAATCTGCGTGCTTCCTCTGCTGCTATTTCAGCCTGAGAAGGTCCCTTTGCTCCTGCCACTGCCACATGGAAGTGCTTCTAGATACTGTTTCACCTTCTGGGTCTTCAAAGCCACAGGCAACTGAGAGACAACAGCTGAGGGGAAGTAAGAAAATTAGTTGCTTTGCTAAGGATCCATCAAGAACGTTTCAGACTGGTGGATTCTGTGGCGTTGGGAAACGACTTTCCAAGGTATCAAGACTTGCTTGTCTCTCTCAGGACAACATTTTGTCTCATAGGAATAACTGCTGGTAGCTCTTTCAAAAGATTAAAG
Organism: Neopsephotus bourkii; assembly: GCF_033783945.1. NCBI lineage: Eukaryota > Metazoa > Chordata > Aves > Psittaciformes > Psittacidae > Neopsephotus > Neopsephotus bourkii. The sequence goes on from NW_026901969.1 coordinate 627,742, forward strand.
TCCTGCAAGAGAGATATGGCCAACAGCCTTGAGCAAAGAGATGCAGACTCTCAGGGAACTACTTTTTTTTGGTACAGGCACATCTGACTTCTGGCAATCTTTTTCTTTTTTTCAGGTTGCAGCAAGAAATGCCTACGCCATGAAGAACTACATGGACCAGAATTCTTGCTTTGTCAGGAAATGTTTAAAAAAGAGCAGAAAACTCAGTTTAGATTAGTTGAAACATTTCTCTTACTACATGCATTTGCTGCTATTACTGTAATTATTATTACATTTCCTTAATCACCATACAAAATCCATCACAACCTGAAATCCCACTGTGCTAAAAGGCAGAACAAAAGATGGTCAGAAGGACAAAGATGGAAATCTGAGGGGTACAAGGAGACAGTGAGGCAATACATATTTGCGTGACAGGCAGATGGGCCCAAAGCCTGGTATCATGGCTTTACAGGCAGTTTAAGATAGCAGAAACCAGTAGCACTGTCAAAAGAAGCAGTCCTGCCCTATCTTTTTCTTTGGTTGATAGTTCTGGCTTCTGCATCCCTTTTGCCACCTCCTTTAGACAGCTACTCTAACCCAGCACAAGTGTTGATGCAGAAAACAGCTAATCAAGCAAAATACAGGTTTTTTTACCCATGTCAACTTCCTGACTCTTTTAGTGCTCTGCCACCCAACTGTTTGTGCTGGCAAGTGTCAGGGCACAGGAAAGGGGCAAAAAGGAATGATCTGTATGGGTGGGAAAGAAGTGCCCTTTTAAGAAGCAATGTTCTTTACTGCAGGCTCAAGCTGGTATTGAAATGAATGACACACTAATTGTTCTAACATTTTTTATAGGCAGAAAAGGGAAGTTTGAGGATGGATAATGAATTTGCTTGTAGGATGTTTTAAAGGAGCTCCACCCTGTGGAATACAGTGGACAAAGGGACAAATCATGAACTTTTATTAAAAAATAAAGGAAGTTGATGATGTGCCTTAATATTGTGGTTTGACTAAAGATGGGAGTATTCTTTAAAATGAAAGAGACATATTGGACAAAAAGAGACAAAAAATATGAAACAAAATGAGTTTAGGGAATAAAGAAAGAGGAATAAACGGAGGGATGGACCAAAGGAGTGATACAGTTGAAACAACAGCTTTGGGAGCAAACTTTTACTGTGCTTAAAATTGAGCACTGAGTCCCACCTTTCCTCAAAGCTGAAAGTGATGTTATTTTTCTCAGTAGAGGAGAGCTAGGCTAAAGTTGTCTGCAGGCATCCTATGACAGTGATGGAGTCACAGTCTGTGACTATTATCACTAGTTGAAGGACATGTAGAAGTGTATCACAACCTAAAGGCTATGACAAAATGATTTCCAGTAATCCTTGTTCATAGAATTATTTTGGCAGCAAGGCCATAAAGCAACTAGCAGTTGCCACCCATTAGCTTTTGAGATTTGAGTAAAAGCACTTAGGGGATGTTTTCTCATTTGCCTCATCATCTGTATTTTCATCTAGGTGAATGTATCTAATTATTTTTCTGCTTCTGCAGGAAGTTTTTATAGCCACTGCAGAAAGAGAGGGTTTTCCTGAAACAAGGATGTAGCTCACTGACATACAAGGAAAGAGTTGCATTGCTGATTGATAGAGAGCAGAAGAGGCTAATTATACTCCAATATACATCTCTTGCTACCTCAATGGCTTAGTCATCCATGCCCAGGGGACCAGTAAGGAGGCACTTGTACTTAATGCTAATCACTCCTGAAACAAAGGTGTCCCATTGGCATTCTGTGATGTGCAAAGGCAGGTACACCCTAAGTGTTTTGAAAGTTGCCACACTCAGATTTGGTATGCATCAAAGAGCATTGTCAAGAGAAAGTTGTAGTCTTGCATTGCTAATTGAGTAACTGAGACACAGATGGGAGAGCTAGATATCTTGGAGTCAGCCAGGAGCAGAATCCAGTTCTTCTGGATCATGGTCCTGTCCCTTATCTGGTAGATCACACTGTCTCTTAAGTGTTTGATATTCAACATGCATTCAGCTATGGCTTAAGATACAACTAATTAATGTAAATTAAGACCAGTAGGGTATCTCCATTATATGCAACAGTGAGCTAATAGTTCACAGGAGGTTAACTGAAACACTGAACATGCTGACCATGTTGCCTAAGACTACTCATTTGACCTCAGCTGGAAGCATTAGGACTGTACATTGTGTAAAATATTCCTAGGTTCATTTGTTTTATTCTTTTATAATGGCATCTCTGGTATTAAAGACTCTGGATTTGTTTGCCTCTGGAAGGGTTTTTTTTTTCCCCACTGGAAATGCTTTTTCAGCTCCTCTGCATGAAGCTCTGTGAGCAAGAATCATGCATGAAAAGAAAAGAACACAGGAACTTTATGTTAACATTGCTGTTTACGCATGGGCCAAAGATCAAACATCAGATTGTGTGGCAAGGAGAGTGCTATATAAATACAATACCTCGTCCAAATGACCAAAGACCCCCAGTAAATTTATATCAAATATACTTGCAGACAGAAAAGCAAGATATCTGTAAAACCCTATCCTGTGGAGAGTATTGTACAGAGAGTTGCTACTGCAGTAGTTTCATCTGCAACTCATTGGAACCCATTGACTCGAGGGTGATTTTCAAAGGGGCATAGTGAGCTTTTGTCAGCATGGTGCTCATCCAATTTAAGAAGAGTTTGGTTGACTGGAGAGCTGTTATTCTGAAAGGCCTTGGGTTATTAATCCAAACACTGAAATAACATCACTGTGTTGTAGAATATTTTTTCTATTCACAAATATTTTTCCCATCTCTATCTTCCATTATGTTTAAGCACCAGTATTTCCCATGGAAAACTGTAGGAACTACTCAAGTACTGTGAATACAAGGTAAAACATATTTTTAGGCCAGCATGTCTTTGTCCTGTTTGGCTTGAGCGTCCTTGTTAGAGTGCATTTCATGAAAACACCAGTTTTGTATAAACTTGTTTATCTTTAGCATAATTGTCCCGGTTCCAGCATTCCCATGTGCTTTGCTGTTGCTGCCAGCACCGTTGCTTTTTCTCCCTGCTGAAGGTGAAGGCCAGACAGCAGGATGCTGTGCTGCAGAGATTGATCTGTGGCGGAAGTGGGTACACTGAGGCCTCAGTTGGGAGAAAACTCCTGTTACATTTATAACATAGCATATAGCGTAATACAGCATATAATAATTTAGCATGGCTTGCTAAAAGACACAGATTGTCAAGTGGTGGAAGTGAGAAACAGGCTGCTAATTTGGTCTTGAGACTGTTGATGCGATTTCCACTAGCATAGGAATCTTCTGGAAATGTTCTGGAGAATTAATGCATTGAAATTGAAGCTATTTCCTAATATTTTTCTTCTCAAAAAACTTTAAAATAAAAGACTGAATGTGCTGATGCCTCTGTTTCTGTCTACCCAAACCAGAATTTGGTTGCTCTCTCTTCACAAATACCAAAAGCCTCAAACTTTGTCAGTAATGAAAACAGAAACCTTTTTTCACCATGGGGTTTCTAACAGTGGGTCTGTGGTTGGTAGTTTACTTCAGGGTAGAAAACTACAGTACTTTGTTTCGACGCAGATCATGCTGCAAGATAGCAAAGTGCTTGCTACCATGTGATAGCCACCTACAAGCATGTATTCTCTTAGCACTGAAGGCAAAGGCTGAGGTTTTGCATCCAGATGTGAAACCAGGTCAGGTTGTTTGCCTCCTGACAGGAGATGTGAACAGCTGCCACTAGCACGGTGTGTGGCGGACCTCAAGAGAGCAATGGCTCTGCTGTGCACCATCTTGTCCAAAGATGATTTTCCCCTTCTGGTGTGTGCAGTGGGTGCCCTTCTGCTTGCCAAATGCTTCTCAGCAAGAATGGGCTGCCCCTGAGAAATCTTTCTCGATCTATGCCCCTCTGATATCATTATCTTCTTCCACACTAAGCTTCTCAGTTAGGATGATACCTGCTGGGTCTCAGTTGGAGACTTGCTGGGTCTCCCTGCTGGAGAGGGTCCAGAGAAGGGCCACAAAAGTGATCAGGGGGATGGAGCATCTATTTTAAGAGGAAAGGGTGAGACAGTTGTGGTTGTTCAGGCTGGAGAAGAGAAGACGGTCAGAAGACCTTATCATGGCGTTTCAGTACTTAAATGGGGCCTATGAGAAAGATGGGTTGAGTCTTTTCAGTAGGGCCTGTTGTGACAAGATGAGGGGTATAGTTTTAAACTAAAAGAGGGAAGATTCAGGATGGATGTGAGGAAAAAATTCTTTACAATGAGGGTGGTGAAACACTGGCACAGATTGATGAGAGAGATGGTGGTTGTGGCCCCTGGAGACATTCAAGGCCAGGCTGGATGTGGTTCTGGTCAACTGATCTAGTTGAAGATGTCCCTGCTCATTGCAGGGTGGTTGGAGCACATGATCTTTGAAGGTCCCTTCCAACCCAGACTGTTCTATGATTTTATGATTCAGTTTGTCTGTCCCAGTGAGGTTTGTCACAGTTACTCCAGAGGGGTTGGACAAAGAGACAAGACACGGCACATGGTAATGCACATCTGGGCCCATGCTTCACCCTCTCTTCAACAAAAAAGCCTTGAGCAGGAATATTCAGTAAGGATGATATTCCTTATGAATTGCTTGGAGTTTATCCCGTGTCTCCTCATGGGAGATATACAAATCCTGCCCCTATCACTTTCCTTGTAATTCAGGCAAGTGAGCTGAGTTTTGTGCATGGGCTACGCTACTGTGGCTTTACTTATTCAGATGGGACCTTCCCAGCTGAATACACAGCAAAGCTGTGCTATAAGGATGTGCTACCATGGCATCCCAGGGGAAAGGCTTCCCAAAAGGCTCTGTGTCACACTTTTTGGGCTGACTGGTACCAGGAATTATTCTTCCTACTGCTGTGACTTGGAATGACAACTCACTGCTTTGGGCTCTCACCCTGAAAATAGATCTGGGTGTTGGTTTGAAAATTGTTCAAAGACCATTGTAACAGGTATTCTTTCTCCTTTTAGTAGGGCAATGGCTCTCTGTAGCTTTTGTGCTTTCAGCACATACAGATACAACGTCACTGTTCTTCTCCTCCCTTCCCACCCCCCCCCCAAAAAAAAGTAATACAAAATACTTTGGGGTTGAGCCTTACATTAAAGAAATACAAATAAATTAATGCGGTTTGACTGCCTGTAGATTATAATGGCAAAATTTTCGTGTCTCATATTCATTAGGCTCTTGAATATAATTTGGGCAATCTCTCATGTTGGGAAAATGTCTCTGTTAAGAATTATGTCTCTCCAGCACTGTAAGACTAACATTTGCGTATTGATAGGGAGCAGAAAAAGAGATGCTTTTTAAATAGCTAGTTAGCGTCCTGTTGAACATGAGCTATTGTCACCATAACTTGTAGCATTTTGACCTTTTGTTTTATTTTTCCTCCAGTGCACAAGCCAACACAGGAATTTTGAACATAATTCTGCCAAAGGCTGGGTGTTTAGCTGTTAACCTCAAATGTTGTGTTCCCCAGCAGTAACCCCACAGCTGTCTGCATCTCTGACTTTCTGAACTGCTAATGTGATTTGAATTGATATGCTTTATTGCCTCCTAACTTGACCTTTAGTTGTTTTGAGCAATACTGTTAAGATAAGTAACATGCTCACAGAAGAACAATTTATCTTAGGTACAGATCATAGGAAGATAGTGCTGTAAGTGTGAAATAAACAAAGGTGACTCAAACCACTCATTATCTCAGGTTCAAAGCCACCCCCACTTTTTTTGAGATGGAGACAAGTGCCAGCTTCCAGTCAACTTAGTGAAACAGGATAGTGCCTTGTCTCTGAAAAGTTTTTACTCTTGGTTGCTGGGCTACTTTGAAAACTGAGGTCTTTGTCCACTTGCTAGTGAAACACCCTTGTATACAAGCTCATTGTGTTCACTAGTACTTTGCCCTTAGCTGAGAGTCAGGTGCAGGATCTAACTTCCTTGCTCTGTAGGGCTTTTCTCCCAGTGACTTGTTTTGATCCTGTGGGCAAGAGGATCAGATTTTGACTTGGCTGATGACAGAAGTACAGAATTAGGGCAAAGAAGGAAACATACTTGTTTTTCAGGGTGGCTTGTATCATATTTGTGGAACCTCCTGTATAGGGAGTAGAGGGGATTTCACTTGTCGAACTGGAGAGCTGGAATAGAGGTAGGCAATGTGCCAAGTGTTTGTTAGACCAACCACCCCATGAGTTACAATACATGTGCTACCCAAAATACCAGTGTTACATGCGGGCATTATGCCAGTGTCTTTTGCATAGCGCTGCTTTGCCCAGCCTGGTCCTGAGCAGCAGCAGCAGCCCCAGTGTTCCTGCTTCTGTACAGCGTCTGTTTCAGTGGTGGGTAGGTGACATCCCACCAATATCACCTTTCTCAATCAGTTAACACTTTTCATTTACATTTTTCATGTAGTACCTAAGAAGAGAAAAGTTGTCGCGTATCTGATGTATACAGAAATCTGTGGAGCTTAGGAGAGTTAAAGACAAGGCAGCAAACAATCATGAGGTAGATCCCATGAAACAGATCCCATGAAACAGATCCCATTACTGGTGTCCTCTTGGAGAAGCCTTCCCTGTAGCATGAAGCAGCCTTCTTGGCATATAGGACCAGCACCTTACATGCAGAAGGGTTGTATAGGCTAAACCATAGATGACTATTCAGAAGACAGACGTTCCTGCCTCATACCTCTGTAGCCCAATCCCTGCTGATGCTTTTCTGAGGTTTAATGTCACTGAAGAGTGAGGGCTATTGCAATAGCTGTTTGACATCATCAGTGGCATGAAAGATTTAAACAGCACAGCTTAAATACTGCAAAACATCAGCAATATGGCATAAGGACAAAAATACTAGTCTAAAACCCCAAACTGCATCACACCAACTTCTGTAGTGGTATTAGATCTTTCAGGTTTGTAAGAAGCTTGCCCAGAGTATTTCTTTTCCCAAAGGGAAAGACTTAAAGTAAGAACAGTTGTTGATTTTGCATCAAAATCTGCTAAAGTTTATGTGTATTTCAATCTTTATTAAAAAAGTAATGTCAGAATAAGGAAGAATATTCCAGTGAATATATGAATATACAAAAAAACCTTGCTGTATAATTGATGGCTTGATATAAAAGCCTCCTTAGTATTCTTCCTATCTTAAAGCAAGATTTGTTGTTTTTTTTTTTTTCAAATTTGCTACACTTCACATCAAACCAAACAAAAAAAAAATATCTGGTCAAAATATAAAAAAGAGGGAAGATCACACAACACTCTCAAACCCACTGATGTGATCTGCTTTTTATCTTTTGCCATGTGTTTTTTGCAAATTCTCTAGGATAAGTTTACAACAACCCCAGATAAAGAATCCCAAAATAGATAATTAGAGGTTTGTTCCATCAGTGGTACAATGTAATAAAATTAATGCAAATCTACCACAACAAAAAGGCTATATTCAGAAATGAAAGCCTCAGCCCACTACTGGCCATATCACTAACAATGACAGGACATAAATATATCAAATTAAGGTTTTAGAGATCTAACTTTATCATCAACACTTGAGATCAAGTTGGTCTTTTTGGGAAAAAAAGGAAAAAGTTATTTTAGGTACCCTGGACACTAGAAAGGTCTCTTTAAAAAACAGTTGCAAAATTACCCTTCAGATCATCAAGTGGACAGGACTAATTGTTGTCACTCTGAATAAATTTGGACTTAAAGTAGGAGTGGTTTCCTCCAACCCATCTGCCTATCTGTAGTATGCAGGATATTAGACAGGTGATCACTACTGCCCCTTCTAGACTTAAAATCCATCAATCTATCTTCAAAGTATCATCTTCAAAATTGTATATGCTTACATCCCTGGCTACCTACTTTTTTGACTATATTTTTCAATTCCCTGCATTTTGAGTCTTGTAAAACTATGTTTTAAAAAGAACATTTATAATGTATGTGTTTTCCATTTAGTCTCCATTTTCAGTCTCTTAAGAGTCAGTAAGACCAGACTTTTCTTCTTGCTTTACATATGGTTGGCAGCAAATGAAGCAGTTTTCATTTAGATGAAAAATCTCTGTATATAACCTGTCACCCTGTGGAAGAGGCACATCCTGTTTAATAAGGATTTCCTCCAAGCAATCCAAGAAAAGTCCATTCAGAATCTGCATGTGACCAAAAGAAAAGACTGGGGGAATTATTTGATTATATTACGTTGCAATGAGAATGTGAAAAGCAACAAATACAGTATGTGTGTAAGCTTATAAGGCTTGTGGCCTTTGCTTCTCTATACTGCCTAGAATTCTTTATTTGTTAAAACCAAAAGTGGAATGTAACAAATTTTGCTGCCATTAATATTTGGTCCTTGATTTAGAAGGTGACATGTTCATTAACAGTGATATGGAAAAGTCTCCAAGATTTTAAATTCAACATTATCTAATTTGTTAAATCGCACCCCCATAGACACCATCATACTTCCTTGTCACTTCTGGATATGTTGGGAAAGTTCAAGAAGTGATTGGATGCATCCAGTTAATTAAATAAAATTCCAATGAGACTAGGTTGTTACTAGATATGAAGATACTGTTTCTGACTGAAGAAGTCCCTGCATGGTAGATTTTTGCAGGCTGGAAAAATATTGTGGGGTAGTATCTCTACACATGCTTAGCCTGTACTTATATTCTCACCTACAAATCCATGATGGGCCATTGCTGGGAACTGACTACTGGGCTTTCATCCAGTACCACTTTCAACTGACCTAGCACAGTGCTCCCCATCTCTATGAACGCATAAGTCAGATGAAATGCCTCAGTCCTCAAAAAACAACTGAACAAACCAGACCACCAGGTTGCCAGTATGAAGATACAAGAGATCAAAATGTTGAAAAAAACTGTACCATTTAAGAAATGCCCAGACCCCAGCAGCTGGTGAACCATGCTACATGAAAAGGAAAATTAGTTTACTCCTCTCAGTCTCTCAAACTCAGAAAGAACTTGAAACAAGAAGAAATATCTTCCTTGACTCCAGTTTTGCGGATCTGTATGTGACTGGGCCTATGAGTAATACATGTAGGCAGGCATCTAAGAAAATTCATTCTTTCCCTTCCCCTTTCTGTGTCCAGTGTTGGATGCTTGATGGGAAGAGAGGATTGTTTCTCACCATAAGAGAGACTGTGTGCAAGGAAGGATGGAAATATATTCATAGCCACAGGACCAAAATTCATCCTCTCCTTGCCCAGGCTGAAAAATAAACCCAGAAAGAACATCTGGCTGATCCTGGTAAATTGTCTTTTCAAAACACAAGAAAGTTGCATATAGCAACTGGCAAATAGATGAAAAACCAGAACTGATGTCTACTATAAAAGTAGTTAAGTTAAGGAGGGGTGAGATTAGCCCAGGAAGCATAAAATACTACTGAGCTTACCCCTTATTCTTCATTTTAACTTCAGTTCAGGAAGACATCCATTAATAATTTCTCAAAGTTGAGTGGACTTAGTTGACTGCAGGGAGCAGGGAAATTTTCTTTGCTTTTTTGCTTAGGTTTTCTCATATCCAGAGCCACGATTTCTGAGTTTTATGCCAACTCAGCAAAGATGCGGTGGGTTGCTGACTCTGCTCCATTTTAGTTCTCATCTGTAACATGATGTGATTCATCAGGCAGTGTGCCCTTACAGACAGACCTTGGAGACCTACTGGACTGACTTTATAAACATTTAGACTGCAGAGAAAGCATACAGTGACTAAACTCTTTTTTTTTTTTTTTTTTTTTTCTGAAGGTAATCAGTGTTTTGGAAGAGGTTTTTCTGTTGCTCTAGCGATGAAGTTAGTCAGGGAACTGGAAGGAATCCTTGTGGTGTGCACCTGATGGAGCTGCCAGGTTTGGAGTGGAGCAAAAGAAGTTTTCATTAAATATGCAGAGACACACCACAACACAGGTCTTCTGAGTTACCTTTCAGAAACAAGTGAACAGCTCCAAGAAAAGGTTGGTTACCAGAGAGCTGGTAAATCATGGAAGAGAATCCTGATTTTTGTTCTGAAAATTTATCAGAAAATACTAAAACGAGACCTGAAATAAGGGTTGCATCTAACAAGAGCATAAACTTTTGCATCCAGTAATGTTAAAGGATGTATTTTCTTAATTAGCAGATGAAAAAGTCCTGTGTTTTCTCTGTTCTCTGAAAGTTTCTCAACCATTTGAAGTGTTTCTTCAATTCCATTTTTCTGCTCTCAGAAACTAATTCGGTATGTATTGCTCAAAAACATTCAATGGCACAAGTACCACATTAACTGAAGACAAGCATTTTGCAGGGAACGGTTTTCCAGTGCTCTTTGCTGTCTGCACCCTTTTCTGTAATTCAATGACCCACTTATATAAAAACTTAGTCAGAAATTGAAGGATATGAAACAGTACATTTAGATTCATCTGTATGTAGCAAGATGGCCCTTGGGAATCCGATTCATGACTGAGCTCCTATGTGTAGTGGTACTGCAAATAATAGATAATCATTGGTCTGTCTATGTCTGCCAAGGGGAATCTTATTTTTGTTTAGACAGAGGATGTTTTGTAATTAAAAGCAATCATTCTAGGACAGAGAAGTACTCCTCCCTTGAGAACAGTAAGGCTGCAGGCTAATGTATGACTCTCTTGAGAGACTCCTTCTCCCTGCCTGCTTCTAAGCATTCTTAAGTTTAGGTGAAGAGAGAAGAAGGACAAGAGCCTGGTGTGTGACTAAACCCTAAATATCTCTCAAGGATTTGATTGAATGTGTCATTGCAACAGCAGTTCAGCAGTTAACCTGGTTCTTCCTACAGCATTTGAGTAGAGTTGTGTGGAGAAAGGTAAAGCCACAGAGGATTTCAGCACTTTGACATTTGCTTCTGATCTGCTATGGAATGAGAACCACAAGTGCCAAAATTATCCCTGAAGGCAAGAAGAGCTCCGAACCCAGAGCAGACTGGTGGATCTTGGGAGCCTTTTGCTGCCAAGGAGCTGCAAGGCTGGGAGGAGTGGGAACAGAGCTTGAGAGGAAATCATGCACATGTTTTTCACAGAAACCTGTGGCTTTTGAAACCCATCCCATGTCTATTCCAAACTCTGGTGAAACTGAAGGGTTTCTACACAACATTTCAATTTGTAGAGGCTAGTAATGCTGACCAAGTCGGGCATCTTTCAGATCAGGAGAAGTTATGAGCTATTTCAAATACAGAGTTTGAATCCAATCTTTACAACTATGTAGTCAGATTACTTTGCTTTTAGGTCACTGTGTGACAAAAATTTTATTATTTCTTTGGTCAATCTGGCAAAATTCAAGCAACTACTTGGCTAAATTTTTAGTTACAGCTTTTTCATCAGATATGGGTCTAGTTGATTTCTTTTCCCACCCCTCTCCCTGCACCCACAGGCTGTATCCCATTATGTCATGTCATGTTGGGTTACCTCCTACTTTAGCAACACATGCCATGATGTGACACCCCATAATTCACATAGACAGGAACAAAGTACTCTAAACAGTAAAGTGATTGTGCTGCTGTAATGTTTGGGACGTCTGCAGGGTGCTGGATGATGGCACAGGTTTTCAGCTTTCTGAAGAAAAGCTGGATAGCTCAGCAGATATGCAATGCTTAATGGGCTAAAATGCAGGGGTAATCAGTACCATAAAGAACCTGGTGCCTCGAGTCTCAGAAGCTCATGAAGCAGAAAGTAATCAGCTCAGCCCTCTCCAGCGAACATCACTGCAGCTTCTACATGTGGCTTCAAGGTGCCTGAATGGATTCAAAGTGAAAGAGAAAAGTAGAGCAGAAATGACATTCAACCCATACTATCCTGCTTCTTAGAAGAGCTCTTATTTAGAAATGCCTTGATGAACAGCGGGTTGATGACTGAGCTGTTTGTACTTCTAAGTGGGGGCTGGCATATGAAATGTGCTCATTCTGTAGACTCACACTGGTGGTTATTCATTCTCTTTGTTGTGGTCAAGCTCCCAAAGAGGATATGATGCCCCCTGTGCTGTCCAGAGTAGTGATCTTAACATCTGCTACACAAGACTTGCAACCTCAGATTTAGATGGCATGCAGCAAATTAGCACAGGGACCCTCACTGCAGAACAAAGACAAACTAACAAGTTGGAGCATTTTTAATAGTCAGTGGTCCTTAGCATAAATCCCAGTAAAGACTGTTATCTTGTGGATGAGTTTGGTTTTTCCAGGACTCATCTTCATGCAGTATATGGAAAGCAGAGACTTTCTTTCAGACCTGAGATTAACGTAGGCAGCCCCTGCATGTACCCCAGAGAGAACAAGAGTAAAGGCTCTTTGTGAGAAAGAAAATATGGGCTGTTTGTACGTTTCAGTCATGTCAGGCTGCTTCCGCCTTGGGTGAAAAAGCAACAGACTTGCATTCAGCTAACTCATCCACAACTTCTCCTCAACCATCCACACTACAGAAAGCACAAGGTCAGAACTGGAGCGGAGCATTGCTGAGGTTTCAGAAAAGTGAAAAAAGGCAATTAAAAATGAAGCAGAAAAGAAAATGACAACGGAAGGGGTTACTGCACTGTCCTGCGTAAGAGACTGCCTGACAGTAAGCTACTTCCCAGGCAGAGATTTAGTGAAATCACAGGCTCTGGGTTCAGTTCCTAGTGCAGGATTTAGGTTCAGTTGCATCATTTCCTCATCTGAAAGATGCAGATAATAATTTTTTTTTTTTTATTTTTCATCATTTATAGTCCTATGTTTTTTTAGAAGGACCTAAATCTTGCCCAGTCATTCCTACGCCAGGACAATCCAGCCTTACTTAATGTTCCACACAACCTCAGAGCAGACTGTTCCTGTTAGTTGTGTTAGCTTTAAGTAACATCAGGAAAGACACTGCAAGTTGATTGTTTCCATTGCTCTTTCCACTGTTCTGCCTGAAGCAGGGAAAATATTAGCCTCTTGGATCAGGTAGGTATGTAAAATCAGTACACCAAAACTCTGTCAGGTTAATGTTTATTTTACAAATATTGTTTAATCAGGAAGAGGTTATATTCCATGCTCTAACTGTAGATCTGTGCCCAGCTATGTAGAGAAGTGGCCAGACTGGGTACAAAATATTGGCCAGAAAGGAGATACTTTTTTTGCATTTACTGTAACATTTCATAGAAGCATAAAATCATTGAATGGTTTGGGTTGGAAAGGACCTTTAAGATCATCCAGTTCCAACCCCCTGCCATGGGCAGGGACACCTGCCACTAGACCAGTTTGCTCAAAGCCCCATTCAACCTGGCTTTTAACACTGACACGGATGGAGCACTTACCTCTTCTTTGGGCAACCTATTTCCAGTGCCTCACCACCCTCACAGCAAAGAGATTCTTCCTAATATCTAACTTGAATCTTCCCTGTTTAACTTTGAATCCATTACCCCGTGCCCTATTACTATTATTTATTATTTATCACTTATTATTTATCACTTTATATAATAATATTACTGAATTAACATTATTCTGTAATATAAATATATAACTGCTGTGCACCAAGGTTTTGACCAGGGTCATGGTCAAGTGGTTATGACCAAGTATAATGTATTTCAATGGTTGTCTATATGATCAGAGTCCAGAGAAGTTTACTGAATGTATGTGGAGTTCTAAATCTTGACTCCAAATGAGTCGAGCAGAATCCCATGTTCATGGCTGCACTACAAGGCTCATCTTTCTCCTGCTGCAGCCACAGGTTCTGGTTTTACTGTATTGCTTGATTTGTTTCATTGTGTATCAGCTAGGGATCTCTTTCAGAGGACTGGGAGCCATATTTTCTTTGTAATGGAGGGCTGCTTCCCTGACACGAAGTAAGGCTGAAACCCTTTTAAGTAAAAATGAAACAACCACAGCTCTAGCATGCAAATTTCACTTAGCTACTTGGACAAAATTTCACTCAAAATTTGTAAGTACAAAGGAAAAAAATATCACAACCAAAGTATCTCAGATTTTGGAGTGTTTGATTCTTTTGACAAGCAATCAACATTTTCTGCATTAGCCATCCACTCTATGGAATTTATCGCTTAATGGAAAATTCACTTTTCCATTAAAATTTATTCTCAGCCAGACACATCAGTAAATCCATAACACTGTAATGCCTGTATTCTCTGTAAATGCATTTTTCCTTCTTATAAACTGAGATGAGCAATAAACTGCTACCTGGAATAATGGCCACACAGTGTTCTGAATACAGTAAATTCTTAATATAAGAATGCTTCATAACTTAAAAGCCAGCAGAAATATGTGGAAAAATGTTACTGCTTTTCTGGTGCAATATATTAGAGACATTGAAAAATAAAGAAAAGAAATCAAGGAAAACATTATTAATTTCCTTCAAAATCTGATTAAAAAGAAGAAAGGTAAATAACTTAAACAGGTATTTTTAAAGCCCTGCTGTTACCAAGGGTTTCAAAATACAGCAGAGAGTTTCAAAACATTATTTTTTAACATAAATATGTACCTTTTCATAATGGCATCCTTTGGTGAGCTATAAAAGAGAACAATAATCGAAGATAAACCAAAGTTCCTTTTTAAGAACCAATATTAAAAAAACAAAGCAGAACCATAAAATCATCTGCCAACTTCAAAAGAATTACAAAGCATGAAATTCCTTAAGCTTGAAACATAATTTAATGACATGTTTAAGGATACACTGTAGAGCTTTGAAATCTTGAGAAAACAGGAAAAAATGAGTTGGGTTTTTTTCTGTGACTAATGAAAATATGTTCACAAAGGGTTTCTAATTGTGATACCCCAGATGTCTGGGCCGTGTTAACATGTCACACACAGAAATCATTTTAACTTTGTTACTTTTTTTCCTGTGGGTTTGCATGAAATAAAGCATTGTCAGAGGCCAGCTTTCTCAAATGGCATGTGTTCAGCTCAGAAGTCTATTTGGAAATGAGGAATAAACTTTTACCCCTTCCCAAAATGGGAGAAGGCACCCATACTTCATAATCCTTTAGCTTCACCCAAAGTGTGGTTGCATGCTGGATTTTGTTAGTGAAAGGATGTCATGAACTGTGTATTTGTTGATATTTACTTTCATTGACCTTGTAATTTCACCACAAACAAAAATCAGCTGGTGCCAAAAGACTTAGGGAGGATATAGGCAGTGTCACATAGTGCTTTGATTCCATGTTTTCACTCCCCCTCTCAAAGTGCAGAAGGTACTAAAATGGTTAGTTTAGACTAGTGTCTCACTTTTATTTTTGTACAGTTGAATGAAGTCAATCCCCTAAACTATGATTTTACAAGAATCAAGTACATGTTATTGCCCAATCTGCAGCTCTGGCTAGATTTCGTTCCTCATAGCTCCGTAAAAACACACAGGTCAAAACCTCTTTGTTGGTCCGTGATTTTCTGTATACTTTTATTTCCTGTTAGTTGCTGAAATCAGCAAGAAAATACTGATAACAGGAAATCAAATCCTGGTGCTCCAGGTTTTATTGCATGATGCTAGGGTGAGTTATCAGTCCTCTTCTAGGAGTCCTGACGAATGTTAAAATAGGTCTGGTTTTATGGGCCTACTTGTGGCAAGGCATGAGTGTAAAAGGAGCTGAAATCTTTCTTGTAAGTAAAAGCCTTTTCTCATGGATACCAAGTAAAGACAGAATAGTCTGGGAGGGGTATTATGGATTATAGCCATTTCTTACTGACATTTGTGCTCGGTTCTCTGTACAACACTCAGTATGCATGCATTTAGATAACACTGTTTCTTTAAAAATAAGGGTAAAGCTTAAAATAGGAACTCTCTAGCTTAGTGTGTTTGCTGAACAAACACTGAAAGGCAGCAGGGAGGTAAATCATTGTTGCATGCTGAAAGGAAGCGTGGCATTACTTATGAATGACTGCATGCATGGCTGCCTGACTCAATGAATGAATCACCCAGAATGAGGCTGTGCAGCTCGAATGAGCACAGAAACTGCTCTGATTTTCATTTGCAAAGCTTAATCATAAATATTGTACATTCTACAGGGCAAGGGAGGAAGGAAGCACAGTCAGACTTGGTTAATATGTTTTATTTCCAGGGTTGGGTATGTTGGTTTGCTGTGGAGCTCACCCCTCTGAGATCACCTGTGGGCATACAGTCCTTTCTGCTCCAGTAGTGCAAACATTTCAAGCCAAGCTGGGGTTCATTGGCCTGACAGGTTGCATCTCACACACATTCATTAAAAATAACAGTGCCATTGGGGAAAAATTATACTACGAGCTATCTTATACTGCAGTCTTTTAAACCACAGAGATATATTCTAATAACTTAAATATTTCCATGCTGGCTTCTATTATTAAATAAAACTAGGCAGAGCCTAAAGCAGGCCAACATTTAGAAGATATTTATAGCATGGAAAATGCCTCATGTCAGGCTATCTAAAATGTCACCAATATTGACCGTTTCAGCTGATGTACCACATTTTTGAGCTTTGGAAGCTTTCATAGGAAACAGGTTTGAAAGGATGAAATATTGTCTGCGCTGAGGGACGGTGTCTATGCTATGACTACTTTAACACTCTGTAAGTGAAAGCTATATATTGTAGAATCAAAGTTTTCACAACTGTACTTTGATTTTGAAAAAGAAGGAACAAAACAGCATCATATCTTTTCGCTCTTTAGCCTCTGCATGAAAAATAGTTTTGCTACTTTTGTAATTAGCAAAGTTTACTATACCATGGTGATCAGAAAGTCACTCTATTTCTCCAGTAAAAAGGAACTTACATTAATAACAAGTGATGCTGGAAATCCACTCAAATGCTTTGAAAATTTTAATGCTGAAAAATCTTTTAGGACTTTGAGTCTGATTTTAAGCTTTATAACTAGAAATTAATTTGCACTGATGAGCTGAGATGTACAGACAAAGAATGGTGCTTTGTTTCAAGGTAACACTTAAAAGATGAAAAGCAAGCAAGAAACCAAACATAAAGAGTGATTTTTTTAAAAAAAGACAGCAAAAAATACCTCTTCTGGGTAAGCCAGATGATTTTTTACTAAAAGACACTGTGGTTCTTCAGGCTTTGAGCCTAGGCAGATTTAGATATAACACATCTGTATTTTGTGAATAAGTCACACAGAAAATGTGTCCTGAAATTAAATGATAGGACAGAGTAGAATGTATAACATAAATTGAAGAAAAGACAGCATGCAGACTGTGGAAAAAAAAAAAATCTAGAGTAAAATTTTAAGTCTTTTTTAATCTAAAATTACATTTACAGAAACAATCTAACTAACATGAAGAGAGTTTTCTGCTTGTTATTTCAAAACTTGTGTAGGATGGAGTGGACTGCTCCAAACGAAATGAACAGAGGCTAACAGTGAGATGAAAAAAATGAATGGCAAGTAAAACAGACAGTTAGGATTTGTATCCTGCTATGCAAATACCTACCCTTCTCTGAGTAAACTGCTGTTGAAGAACTTTGTAGCGGGATCAGCAGTAGCACACATGCAGCTGTACATATTGAGCCCAGGGACTTTTAAATGTATGTGGACAAGTTTTGCAGATCACTCTGAGACCACGGGAGGTCAGAGGGAGTATTCATGGCAATGAAGTCCATCTCCTTTAGTGTCAACTCTGCCACAACTGACCCTGGCTACCATCAGCAGTGCTGCTTTCTGTTGACCAGTGAGTGCCTGTGCTCCAGAGGTAAGATATTCACACACTAGGACACCATTTTCTGCATGATCCTGGTTACACGTGGGACAGACAGGTCAGAAGCTAAAAACACAGATGCTTACCACATGAATTGCTATGACCACAGTAATGGCCATGGCTCCTCACTGCTCCTCTGGGCACACAGCTGTTAACATCTGGCATGGATTTTGAGTACCTCCTTGGTAATGCAGATTGGCATTTCCCAGAACATGACATCTAACATTTGCTTCTTGTAATCTGGCAGGACTGCTCTTGCAGCATATGGGGGCTGCAAGCCACATGTTGCTTATTTCAGAGACCCAAAGGACAGAGAAGTGCTCACAGATGGGAGGTGACAGTGGCTTCCCACCATGCCCTTGCAGATGCATTGCATTGAATATGCTGGGCTTGGTAGCTCTAGCTAATTAGTTTCTCCTGCAGACGGAGAATCATGATGCCAACAGCACCAGTACAGGGCCACTGCCAGCCAGGCAATCCAGCCCCAGCACAGGGGCCGTGGTGCAACAATTCAGGTCAGGCACAGCTTACAAGCTGTAGAGATACCTGTTACTTCTGGGTGTTCTCTGTTTCACTGTTAGCTCTAGATCTAGAAGTCTATTACATTACAGTCCTTCCTCCTGCAGCTGATTGTCCTATGAAACAATCCACTTTACACATCCCCTCTATCTTATGAACACAAAACTACCATAAATGATCTGTGGAAATGCAAGCATAAAAAATAGTGCCTTAGTCAGACACAATACCTACTGTAGGTATGTGAAGATGCATTTGTAAAGCAGTACCCCAACACATGACCCCCTCCTTCTTGTAAACATGAAGGCACAGCTACAATGTGATGGTTGGCTGCCCTTGCAAAACATCCTGTTGGCGCAATGTCTGATGTGCCAGCAGCTCCCGCTTCCCAGTGGTTCACTGCCTGGGCCTCCCCAAACAGCAGCTGCTTCTGCTCACGCAGCATTTAGGGCTCTACTGAACCATGTCTCCTCTGATCGCAAGATGTATTTCCTCCTCCATGGTTTGCCTGGCACCATGGTGCCTGCTGGTGGGGTGCAGAATGGGATGACAGTGCCCTCCGCTGCTTGCTGAGCTGGGGGCTTGAGGAATAGGGCAGAGGTAGGGAACCAAGATTAAATACACTGAAATGCATCAGAAAGGTTTGTTACGATAAGTTACCCTGCAGTGTTACTCAGATCTGAAGCTACTCTCACACTCCCTGGGGTTATAAACCTGTACGAAATGCAAACAATGCAGCCTGTGCACCTCCAGGTTTCTGCTTACCTGTTAGGGTCTGGGATTTAGGTTTGATCCAGTCCAAAAGCTGGGGGAGCACTAGAAAATGCTGGTCTGCACCAGGAAACGCAGTAGAACAAACAGCAGCTTCTGCACAGATGCTCCCTATTGTAAGTGTGGTGATGATTCTGGCTTCAGCTATTTTAGAAATCGAGTTTCCAGGCCAGGTCTTGAATGTATTTTGAATGTACATTCTTGCATTTGCTGTCTTTCCCTGAGCTTTCTCTGGCAAATTGGATAGCGCAACACTGAATGCCTAAAAATAACAATACAGGAATAAGTTTTCATGCTTTACTTTTTGTTTCATTCCCTCAATTTATTTTCTTGGATCTGTTTTGTGATTGCACCTAAGCAAAGTGTCCTTTCGATGAGAAAGTCTGTCCTTTTAAAAGATATTCACTTCTAAATAACTGAGTAGGGTGAGTCATGTAGCAGGAAAAAGTTAAGAATGACAAACACTGACTCCAGCAATACGTTGCTTCTATTAGTAGCAATTTCTTTATGACCTTAAGACTTCCGTAGCAGCATAAATATTTTAAATGGTTGAAGCAATTTGAACAATCCTAGTTAGCTCAGGCATTAAAAATGCAGCAGTGAAGGAAGGGAAGCTTGTTGACAGCATTCAGGCTTAGAATTATAGTCACGGTCGTGACCATGTCACTGAATGGTCATAACTTTCCAGGTGGATTTATAACAGAGCAGTTGCCTGGTAGCCAAAAAGCAGAGACCCGGAGCTGGGATATCCAGAAGCAAAATCATAAGCCATGGTTTGAATCGTAGTGCTGGAAATACTCAGAGTGAATCTTGCTTCTGTGAGCTAAGTGTCTCATGCATGGGCTTGTAGTAGCATGCAGATATTCATCAAAGAATGAGTAGCAGTAATGTTAGAAATCATGCAGATTTAATGTTTATCACTGTGATAATCACTTTTTGATAAGCACTCCATGTCAAAATAAGGGAGAGGGAAATCTGGGCTACATCTGTAATGCTAAAGAAAACAGGGTTGCTTTAGTGGAGCTCATGTGGGGTGCAAATAGTTACAAAATAATTTCAAAGAAAATTGATTGCAAAACAAAATAATAGATTTGTTTGGGGCAGTTTTGTGTTTTGTTTTATTTTTTTTGAGTTTTGGTGTTCTTTTTCTGAAAGAAAATAACATGGGGACTGGCTTGCAGGCTATCACAGGGGTGTTCTCATAACGTGAAACTGGAGTTATACATTGCATACATGCATAGGAGACAGAAAGAATAGAGACTTTCATGTACCAAACTTTAAAATCCAAAAATAAACATGGCTCTACTGAAGATCATGCAATCTTTCTTCTTGATTGCTTTGCTTTCTGGTTTGATATATTTGTCGTCTGTCTTACTTGAATTGGATGCTTTGAGGGTAAGAGCACCTGACAGCTGTGATGATTACTATGAACTGAGTAACAAACAGTGCTAAGGGTGATGAGTTCGTTTGCAGGTTGTGTGTGGAAAAAACATTTCAGCTCTAGACCTAACTTGGGCCTGCTACATGAGCTAGACCTTGCTAGTCTAGCTAGTATCATGTCTTCACCCAAGCGCTGGCTTGGATGTGGTCTCTCAGAGGAAGGTGGAAATGTTTTGAATATCATGTATGTCACATCTTTGTGATGTGTATACTATGACTTTGTGAGAAATGTGATTTCTTAACTGTTGTGGTGATTGTCACAGCCCTTGGCATCATATCATGTTCAATATTTGCTGAATGAAGCTCATTCATTTAACTGCCCTGGGTACGGTATTCCACAAAGATCTTCTTGCACAAGCAATACTGTCAGATCAGAAAACACTTTCATTAAAGAAATGGAATTTTACTATACCCATGGTAATGTGTTTCTGATCTTTTCCCACAGAGGAAAGATGCTTGCGCAATGAAGAAGGTGCTGTAGCTCACTCTCACTGCAGACCAAATCCGGTGTTATTCTTTCTTATTTAATCTAGGTTTCTAAATATTTTGAAGGTTATTGTAGCAATTTGTCCAATCATTACTTCAAGCTATTGATATATAAACTTCTGGTAAGGTCACCTTGAAATATCATGTTTTCAATAGGAAGAACCCCCATTGTCTTTACTCTTTTTCACATCTTAGTTTAATTAAATCTAATTGTTTTTTTCTTTGGCTAATGTTGCCGTATTTCCAATGTAAGAATGTTACCAGCTGAATTATTTCAGCTGTATTCCCAGTCAATGTCATTGCTAGACTCAGAACTGCCCAGAATAGAGGCTAAAACATAAGCTATTCCTTCCTTTCTTTCACACACAGTATGATCTGAAGTTTATGTAGGACTGTTCACATGAATAAATAGTTGGCAAGGTGAATCAGGGTTGAAAAACCTGGCCCTTAAGCCTAACCGAGGGACATAATCAGATCAGTTCTCTGAAGATAAATGAACAATGTTATCATTTTATTAAGACAAATACTACTTTAGTCTATAGAATAAACAAGCTTCCTCTCAGTCCTGTCATATGATATTCATGCTGGAATTCACTTGAACAAGAGTGAATTCATTTCGTAATAAATAACTGGCAGTTATACACCACCTTTGGCCACAAAGCCTTCTTAAGGCTGTGTTATGCTCCTTACATAGTTACCAAAAAAAAAAAAAAATCCAGAAAAAAGTGAGGCATAAGTTTAATAGTGTGAGTAAACTGCAAACAGATGACAGGAATTTCACAAGCGAAAGGCCAACTTTATCAAAGAAGTTATTTTTTTCCTATTGTTTGCTTGAAGCAAACACTTTCAATACATTGACAGGGAAACTGAGTCACAACACATAACTAACAGTCACAGAAACTGTTGTTGGGTTTTGCTTTAAAACCCAGG
Organism: Neopsephotus bourkii; assembly: GCF_033783945.1. Lineage (NCBI taxonomy): Eukaryota > Metazoa > Chordata > Aves > Psittaciformes > Psittacidae > Neopsephotus > Neopsephotus bourkii. Next base: position 649,531 of record NW_026901969.1, read on the forward strand.
AGCTCTTGTACTCTAGTCCTTTGTTCACAAACTTCCTTTCCTGTGTTGACTGCATGAAAACAAACAATGGTTTCAATCAACTTCAAAAAGGGAGGAATGCATTTCTCAGGCTCTGAAAATGCTGCAATTCACTTCAGCATACTGGAAAGAGCTTAGAGCTCAGAGAACTCTCGATCTGAATCTGTTTCTAGGAATCTGCAGAATGAGTTTGTTCTTCTGGTTATTTAATTTATTGTTTGGATGACTATAGGCATATTCATGGAAAACATAAATAAATCATGACTGTCTTATGGTAATTACCATGAACAGTAATTTTACTGAAACTTCATCTGGGAAGTATGTTCATCATTCATTACTTCAGCATTGCTGTTGCACAACCAGGTAGTACAAACAAACCATATAGATTAAATTACATGTTGTTTGCCACCAATAGTGCACAGTGAATAATGCTGAAGTGCTCTCTTGCCAGACTATCTGCAGAGCAGGATGTGTCCGCCTAGATCATGCAGTAAGACCCCAGAACTGCAGACAGACAGGGAGTGTTCCTGAATGACTGGCAAACAGGAAAATAACAACTAGTAGTCACTGGGAGAATGATTTGTGATGTGTTATGTGATATAACTTGCTATTTCATCTACATGTTTTTTTCTGTATGTGAGCAAATTTAGCCCACACTCCTCATAAAATAGTTACATTTTTGAAGCATGAAAGTCATTAGGCTAATGCAGGTCTAAGAGCTCCATAGCAGTCTATGGGTATGGTTAGATCAAACAGAATTTTGAAAGTTTGGATTTAGCATGTTTGAAAATGAATCTTTCAAGGTGCATTTAAAGTTATCTAGAAAGCCATAAACATCATTAAAATATGTATTTGTAAGCTGTATTCTATATATACATAGTTATGAAGTTTAGAGCTTAGATGATGAAGCATTCAGCTCACTAACAGTAAACTCAGTATGAATTCCTTATACAGGTAGCTTTTTCAAATATCTGTTCAGGCTTATCTTACCTTGCCATGCTTCCCACCACTTTAGCCCTCTTACAGTCATTTACACCACTGAAAAATATGACTGAAATATCATCTCATCATATCCTAACAGTTTTATATATTATCTCTGCTGCAAAAATGAAGGCTCATAGGCCTAATCTCAGCGATGTGCTCTGCATGTAAAGCATGCATGGGTCTTTAGGAGCTTGAAGCGCATAGGCATTTACAGTCCTAGCAGATTCAGTCTGTGCCTTAAAATATCTAATCCAAAATTCTACCTTCTAATTGAAGAGATTTCTAAAAATGTGTTTTCCTTTTTTCAGAGCCAATATTTGACAAGTGTCTATTTTTTGCCTTTGTCAACAGTATGATTCCCATATCTGTTTGCAAATCTATAGTAGCAGTACTTCCGGAGGAAAAAAAAATATACTGCTTTATTTCACACTGTTTGAAACTGAAGTGAGATGTGATCGTGTTAATGCTGGTGGTTATTTCAGGCATTTCTGCAAACACAAACTGCCCAGCTGGACTTGTATATTCCTTTCTACAGAGATTTTTGTTGTAATCTGCAAAATAGGTCCTTCCTCTCTTCGCCTTCTCATCTGCAGCTTCGGTACTTGCTTGTCCCTTAAATAATTAGCAGGAAGAGTCTGTCCTTAATTGAATCTTGTTGTTGAGATTCCTTTCACTGATAAGTTCATCTGAGAAGAATTGGGCCTTTCTTAGAACACACTGCTGTCAATGGGATACATGATATTTTGGAGTCAGTTTTAACACAGTGATCACACAAGACCCAGCTGCCTGAGTAAATGGTACTGGCCACTAGTGAGCTTGTCTCTCAAGCTAACCCTGCTCTGCCAGACTGCCACAGCTCTAGTGTTGATCTCAGGAAAATATCAGACTGTTCGACTTGTTTTTTAGCTCTGGAGAATTTCTACCTCTTGAATCTCATTAAAACAGACTTACCTCTTCTTTTATAAAAATGGAGTTTGTTCTCTACTCTGAAGGCTCGATCAAGTGCTTTTTAGTTGATGGAAAACCTGTCATTTACTGCCGTGGCCTTTGATTTATTCTCCATTTCCCTTCAACTCCTGTATTATTTGAGCTGGTCAATTTTAGCAGGTTTTTTTTGAGGATAAGGATTTGTTTTTAAACCTGTCACCTTACCCATAGCAAATTTCTATCCATCCCCTTGGAGAAAAGCCAGCCTAAATCATTGACTAGCTGTTCAAAATTGATACCAGATTTTACCGTAAGACCCTTACATAGGGGATGTGGACTTTAGAACATGGAGTTCAGACGAGGAGGTGTGATAAACAGTGCTTAAAAACAGGTGGGTTTGTGTTTCACTGAAATATATGCTATTATGCACCCTGAGGAGAAAGGAAAGGCAGCAGAGAAGGAGGGGAAGTTTGGCCCATATGGGAAGTGGGAGAACTGAGGTTAATGTAATCAGTAGCATTGTATAGCAGTTTATAACCTGAATCCAAGAAACACAGCAAGCATTCAGTTACTTGATTTGGCTGAGAGTCAGTGAAAGGGATGTTACTTAGAATTTCAAAAAATTTGGCAACAGAACAGCTACATGAGAATGATGTTGCAAGGGAGGATGTAGTCCTGAGACAAAGATTTCATACAGATAATATTTGGCTCCAGACTTGTAAGATTTGGATATCTCCAACACAAACACTAAGACATTAACAGGAAAGATCAAACACACCCAATGAAGTTTTATTACATTATAAACATTGAGAAAAGCCATCTAGCCAGCTGTGCTGCTCATCTGCTCCTAGGTATGTGAAAAGTTAGAAAACAAAACCTGAATTTTCTCCTCTGGAAAAGTTCCATTTTATAGTACTCCTCTGAAAAGCTGGTACTCCAGTTTTCAGTCTGCAGCTGCTGCAGACCATTTACCACATCCCTGTGCAGTGCTGCAGTCTCATTGCCCGCTGATCCTGGTTTCCCCATTGAGTTGTGACTCAGCTGCCCTCCCGAGCTCTGGCTCCAGCAGCAAGAGTGGACACGTGCCCTTGCTGGGGACCTGTAAGTTTAGTGAAATCAGTCTGCTGCAGTGTTAAGGTGAGATTTTGGTGGCACCCATGCGTCTCCTACTTCCTCAATAAAGCACAGGGCATGTGCCAAACAATCCATGCAGCTGTAATGAAACCACAGCTTACTGTTTAAGGAAAATATGTTGAGGCTTTCACTCCACTTGGGCTAAGTTAATTTTTTCTCACTTCAGATCCCCAGCTGGAAAATGGGGCCTATTGCCTTCCTCTGACAGCTCTGTCAATTTGTGTTACAAATGTTTAATTTTTATATCCTGTCAGCAGACAACATGGTGATGCGCTGCTCCACACAAGTGAAGGCAGTGGCAACCTCATCAAAAGCAAAAAGTGAGTGTCAAAAATGATGCTGATCACATTTCCAAAGCAAAACACCATAATAACTACAGCAAAGATGTAAATACATTTGCAGAGTCTACCTAAACCCAAGTTTTCGGTAGACTCTGCAAAACCACGTTTCTTTGTTTTTTTGCAATCTGAGGAAAGCAGGGGTAAAAAAACCCAAAACAACAGGCATGAAATCTTGAAATTTAGGTATTGAAAGAAATCTTGACATTTAGGTACTGACAAAGTATTTTCAGCAGCTGTCTGTAATGATCCTGATGTGTTCCATTATGGTGAATGTGGTGAAGGTGTCGTATGTGTCAGACCGGCAGTGACATCATGGTGAGATATGATACAGCGGCTGCCACTGTTGCCTTAGGCTCTTCTTGTCTGAGCCTTTCTTTGCCTTTAACAACTCCCACTTTTTTTTCCATCAGCCTCCCGCAGAAGGAGAAAAGAGAGGAATAACTTCTTAAACAATGTGTTTTGTAAATGATGATTGCCTCTTGTTTGAGATGGGAGACTTGAGAAAGACAACTGCGACATCATGTCATCCATGTTCTGCAAGCTAAAAAAAGAATTAAAAAAGAATAAAAATGTCATAATAGTTTGCAGAATAGTTTGCAAACAGAAAGGTGTGATCCAGAGAAATCTATTTTGAGTACCAGCATTCCATTCCTCTACACTGGCATGGCAGGTATACTTTTTGCTGTTATATGAGCAGACACCCCCTAGCAGTGCCATACTTTCTTGGGTAATTTGTTAATGGTTTTCTAAATTATACAGTGGCATTTTTGGAAATGTTTTGTTCATGGTTCCCTGAGTTCTGGGTTAGGTGAAAGCAGGTGTAGCACAGAGAGATTGGCCACATGGTGCTCTGAAGGCTGTTTTCGTTTAGGAACAAAAGACAGGCTGAGGTTAGGAGGGAGGAAATATATATCGCAGCTGTGCCAAATATCTAATGCATAACATTAGCACTGGCAAAAGAGGAAAGAAAATTTAAATGTGGGAGGAGAGGCATCTCTAGGGAAAAGGCACATTAAAAAGAATAAGAGGAACCCAAGACAAATCTGTTCTTGATTTGAAGGCCCATAGCGTAACAGCCTGCTGAGAGGAACTGAAAGAGCCTCTTTTGTAACAACAGGGGCTTTGAGTGTTGCACAACCAGCTGAGAAACATCCTGGGACAGCCACCAGACTTCTGTGGACAAATATAGAGGAGAAGGAGGAAGCTGCTTAACACTGTCTCACAGCTTATGAACAGAACACAAAAGTAGCTCAGACTACTAACCTAGTGAAAATAGCAATATGTTCTGGAGTCTGAGAACTGATGCTGTGACAGTGGTGGGGAGAGGGGACTAAGCCTTTTTCTGTTCCTGGGTTTTACCCTGTCAACATCTGCTCTTCCTCCCATTGCCTCACAGGCCTAGGAAACTGAAGAGATTTGGGGCTGGATCTGCAGGTACAATTCCTGTGTGGGGATCTGGCTTGCTCAACTCTAGGAACTTCTATATTCTGTGATGACAAAAATGAAAATTTCCCTTATTTCACTGGGCACATTTATTTTAGTCCAAAAGTTACCCTGTGTATGTGCTTTATCCTCTTGTTTAATTTTTGTAAGTTATTTACATTAGGAAAAATAAAATAAAAATAAATAAAATAAATTAATAATCCATGTCCATACACAAATAATTTCCTATGCCCTTTTCCTTATTAAAAAAATGGCTATCCAAGATTTCAGAAACATGATACAGTGCAATTTTGACTGAAGGCCTACTTTCAATGTAAGCTGAGGAGCAAGGACTTACACTAAGTAGAACAGGAGCTGCAATCACCTAGCACTTCTGAAATTCGGGCCCAGAACCCACAAATTCCTATAAAATTCCCCATTACTTTCAGGAAAATAAAACCAGTAACTGTGAGGTTTTGGACTTATCCAGAGTTTTTCTCTGCCTGAGCAGCAGACAGGAAGTAGGAAAAGTAAAAATTATGTCATTGCAGAGTTCAAAATACTGTCTTTTGTGAGCTGTTATATGAATGCATATGTATTAACTTAGCAATGAATTGTAATTGCTTTGTCCCTTAGTGGCTGGATGTCTTGAATGAGGGTAACAATATTAATAGTACTGTTTGTAATTGGACCTCCTTCAGCATAGGGGATAGAATTACAAGGCCAAGTTCTGCCCTCATTTAATTTCATAAAGCCTGACTGAAGATGTTGAGTAGTACTGTGGTCTGAGAAATTAGTGTCACTGATGCCTTGAAGTACTGATTCTATATATCATCATCTAAAATAGGCTTATTCTGTTGCATTTCATGAGCTACAAACATGTTGCCAGGATCCCTGCTAGGGGTTACCTCCTGCATTGCTAAGGAATTTCCAAGGATCACAGCCCAGAAATAATTTTGAGAGACTTTACTGAGTGGTTTTCCTAATAATTCCAGTAGAGATACATGGGTTTCTGTCTGTGCAGGGAGCTGGCATTACAACCCCCTTCAATTAGGGCTATCCTGATAGGGAAGTACTGTTTTCTATCCTAAGACTTGAGAAGGTGCATGTATTATTCTCAGCAGATAAAAGCTGTATACTAGCTAATACTGGTATACTCACTAGAATTTTTTAACTGGTGCAGATGAGTATTTTATTGGGAATTTATTAGAATACTGTAACATGAGACATGGGAAGAGTGTCAGCATTATTATGCCGGCTCGTAACAATGAAGAACTGCTGATGTCAGTGGCAGCAGAGCAAAATTAACAAACAGTAGATGTTGCGCAGAGCACAGCCCTGGAGTGTTCAGCCCACAAAGCTCATTGATTAGATTTGGTTCATATAGAAACAGAACAAATTACTGCATAATGGTATTTTCTATTTCAAGAAGAAAAGATGGCTCTATAACCTTTTAGGCTATGTCTAATTGGCCTCAGGGCTGATTCCTGGTCCTAAGGCAAAGTCACATGGACTGGCTCATGTCCTGCCCCAAATCTATAGCAGATTTGTCTTGAAGAAAACTAGCTGCAGAGAGTGAACAATATAACAGTGTGGACAATCAGAAGCGTCAGTGTTCAAGCTTCCTTCCTGTCGCTCTGTTACATAGCACTTAAGAAATATCCTCAAAGTCCATTGCAGACCTCTCTTCTGTGATTCTGTGAAAGTGATTGTTTGTTATAATGAATTGCTAATAGAAACTGGAGAAGCTTATTAGAGTAAATCTCTTTCAGTGAATACGTTGTGGGGGGTGTCAAATCTTTTCTTAATAAGGAATCTCCACTGAGCGAAAAACAATTCCAAACTTTTGATTAACAAGATTTTAAGTCTTCCAGCTCCTCTATTCTACTGGCTCAGCCCAAGCCCCTGTCACCTATGAATGAAAGTTTCAAGATAGTCCATGTGCAATAGTGCTGTTACCTTTTTCATGGACTGGTTCTCATACCATGAAGTCCAGAAGCACAATAACAGAAAATCACAGCTATAGCTTTGCTCACATGGGAAGGCTCCAAAGTAGCTCAAGGACCCTAAAAAGTGTTTATTGAAGAATAATAATTGAGAAACTTGTAATACCAATGTATACATAACTCCCTAGTGCATATCACAAGACCTGTGATCTGCATCTTATGACGAGTACAAAGACAGGTAGTTAAATTGAAAATTGTTATTCACATTCTTTGCGATATTGGCATAGGGGCATAGAGGAAAAGCCACTGTGCACATTTCTTTTGCACAGACAGATTTTTCTCTGAGAATTATAAGCAGTGTGTAATGACTTAGCCATGGACAGAGGAATCATGGTCTAGATGTATAAACACTGAAAGCTTCTCTAGATTAAGCACTGTGGAACACTGGGATCATTTAAAAGAAACAAAGAACATGAAAAAGCTCCCCTATACTTATACCAGTTAGATCCTGGTGAAAAGACAAGGAAAGAACATTTAAAAATTATTGTCAAAAATAAATTATTTTCTGTGGAATTTCTCCTGCTCCAGAGGGAAAAAATCAGCCAGGTTGCTGCTTGACTTTGGAAGGCTTGTCATAGAGCATATTACCTGCCATAAAACTAGATATTTCTGATTTCTGTAAAAAGGCATAGATGCATTTTCATGAAATGGAACATTCAGTCCTTCTTCATGTTAAAAACCCTTCAGTTTGGTACAAATTATCTTCTTACTTATATGATGTACTGAAATCTTAATACTGGGCAAATTTCTGAAGTAATTAGGTAGTACTTTACCACTTTGTCAATCCCCTCCTTACCACAGACATTATTATTTAAACTCACTACCTAAAGGGGACACACTGCTACTGGGAACCTTGTACCTTTACTTCCAGAGCATTTTTATTTTCTCTTCAAAATGGTTCACCACCTAGCCTGGTAAAAACAACTGCATTGATGATCAGTTAATTACTTATTGACACTATTAATGCGTGAGTTGTATTACTCATAATAGAATCATAGAATAGTTAGGGTTGGAAAAGACCTTAAGATCATCAAGTTCCAACCCCCCTGCCATGGGCTAGTTTGATTTATAATTTGATTAACTGAATGCATACATTTGTGGTTTGTGAGAGAAGCAGCATAAGAACAGATTAATTTTTCCAATACCATGTCTGGGACACCACAAGAGATCATTTTGGTGAATATGGAGACTATCACAAAATCAGTCCTTGACTTACTCATGGGAAGTTTTCCTCTATTGCTCTGAGGTGAAGACAAAAAGGGGTCTTTGTCTTCAAAATGTGGTAAAGATTTTTCAGCTCCACAGGTGCATAAAGGCATGATTTGAAGAGTTAAATTTGCCAATTAATTTGAGATTTTGTAGACCTTAGTCAGCAAATGGTTTGAGAGATCAGGACTGGGATTAATTTTGAAAGCCATATCAAAGGACAAAATGAAGGCTCTGTGCAGGAAAATCTTTTAAAACATGTGCATGTTATTCATTTCACCTCTGAATAATTTTTTTTATCTCTTTTGAGAGTAAAATGCTTTGCATGTATTTGGCAATTAAAGTGATGGGGTTGTGAAATAGCACTGATAGTGTTCTTTAATAGGGTAACTTTTCATGAGCAAAGGAGGAAAGAAAGAGAAGGCAGATCTGATAAGATTGCAGCACATACCAGAGACAACCAGAACTGCTCTGTATCAAGATGAGAGACAAATAGCTGCACTGATAAAAAGGAAATATTTGGTCACCGTCAGCTTCCCCAGAGCATCTACTAGCACAACAGACCTAATGAGTAAATCCACATTGGCAGCATGAGTCATTTCTCTCAGCTGCATGAACAGAGCTTAAAGATTAGGCACTAGGCACCCCAGTCTCTCCTATTTCAAAGCAGCAGAGGATATTTTAGAGGAGTTGAATGGACTAATTATCTGATTGGGAAATAATGCTCAAGGGACTGGTGTCTAGTGGGGTAAATTATATATCAATACCAGACAACCAGCAGAGAGAGGCTGTTTGAATAAGAGCAATGCAGCCTTTGGAAAAGAAGCTAGGAGATCTGCTGGCCTCTGTTCAGGCTTTGGCTCAGCTACTGAAATGTCTTGTACAATTACAATTGTCATTGTGGCTGTGAGATTTTTGCTGGAACAGATATAAAAAAGGTCTCTGAATTGTAATGACAAGGGGTGGTTGGCCTGGTCATCTAAAACATAGCAGGCCTCCAACTAAATACAGAACTTACATCAGCAGGTATTTAAATTTAAGCAGAGAAGTAGCCATATAGAATTAAGGTATCTTTTAGATAATTTCCAAAGGTAGCATTAGAAAGGTAAAACCCATCTGTTTATTTTCCCACTGTCTCACTTTATTTGTTTCAGAGCTGGTGTTTGACAACTTGGTTGAATCTACTGGCAAAACCACCTACCCAGCATCAGTAGCAATTGTGGGACCACATCTTATCATCTTTCAGAAAGATAGAAATGTTGAAAAAGCACTGAAATATGAATTGGATTAGTCTGACTACATGGTAACCTGGAACTGGTCTGGCTGTGTTCTGTTTTGTTCATCTGTTTGCTTGTTTAAGTAAATGAAATACTTGGAGTACTTTGCAAAGCACCTGAAAAACTCTAGTATTATTCCATACAGGAGATGACTCAAAAAATAGTTACTCAGAGAAAGCTACATGCAGGAGAAAGCAGAGAACTTGAGACTGTTCATATTTTTTTCAGGCATTTGCTGAACCCTGTTATACCTAATACAGGATACTTAAAGTAAATGGTTCTTGCATTTAATGTCCGAGTCCTTGTTTTCATATCTTAGTACTAACTTTACAGAAACTGGTCCATGTATCAGGTGCAACATGCAACAAGCTGTTTTGCCGCAATGGAGGCTGATTTTTTGAGCTTTGCAAGCATATCTATACTTTTATATATTTTCACAATACCCCAGTCCTACTTTTTCTTCAGTATGAAATGAATTAAAAATAGAAGGGTCCTGGAGAAAAGATACATGCTTAATTTTGCCTATGAATAAGAAATCCTATGATACGAGATACAGAAACAGTTTTTGAGGTCAGATTTAAAAATGAAAGCTGTCTTTTGCAAGCATATTTCATGGTGTGAACATGAACTCTTATGAAAGCCTGGGGAGCTCCATTAACTTCACCAAAGCACAAATTCAGTTTGGCATGAGCTTTAATGAAATAATGTTAAGAAGATTTGTATGGAAAATACTTATTTCACTTTAATAACCCATAAAACAAGAACCATATCTTTTTCTCTAATAGCTACTTTACTACTGTATAAACTCATCCAGAAACTTAAATTATTTTGAGTGACAATGATTAAAGAACATTTTACAAAAGCCCCATGTGGCACACACTAGCCTTCTATAAAATAATGCAAAAAATAATTAGCAGGAAGCAACTGAATACTTAAGAGAATTGTAGGAAATAGATCAGTAAAGTTATGAGGCTAAATTCATCCCCGGTGTAATTCCACTGACTTCATTCTGTACGCAGATTTGGAATAAGCACCTCAGCACACTGTGCACATGCTGGGAAGTGTAACTTTTAAGTTGACCTGTTACACCATTCCCCACTCTTGGCCTCTGTGCTGAGCTAGATCCTGCTGCTGCCTGCCAGGTTTACTCAGATTAGTGCCCTTGTTGATGTGCATGCCTTCCCCAGGAACAAAAAGGTGCTATTGTTCTGCTGTCAGAAAATGGGGGAAATTTTCCAGGATGTTATACAGCCTTTTTACATTTCTAGGAGCCTTTAGTAAGCAATAGCTCTGTGTCCGTATGTCTGCGTCTGCGTATGAAGATATATATATATATAGACACCAACTGTGAAAGTACTTCCTCCCATTGATTAGCTTTAGTGGTCTACTCAACTTTATGTATCTGCTTTAGCTAATTAAATACACTGAATGAAAAGAAAGCTTTTTCCTGCAAAAGTTAAATAAAGAAAACAAAACAAAACAAAACACCATGAAGACTTGCATCTAAAAACAACATCTTGAAGTTAATAATACTTTTAATCTGCCTTAAGGAAACACTAGCAATTTGTTTTTTTGTGTCATTCTGTTAGGGCACATTCAGACTGGGTGTTGCTCAGCATATCATGGAGTTTATGATCAAGTTCTGAAATACTCCATTGCAAAACAGACACAGGGAATGTGTCTCTTGATGGCCTGAGAGGGGGTGAGGGAGGTGCTGGGCTGTGGAAGAAGTACAAATTTATAGAAAAGCAGTACAAAAAAACACAAACACCACCTTTTTTTTTATGACTACATTTCAGCCCAAACATTTTTCCCATTCACTGAAACAAGGCTTTCTCTTAGTTAGCATGCCTGTTAGTGATCAGTAGTGAAGAGTAAGACTGAATCACAGGGCTGATGCAGAAAAGATGTGCTGTGAATCCTTTTGCCCTCTTTTCTATTTGATCTTCTGCCATTCAATCCAAGACAATTTTCCATATTTCTGCCGGCGTAATTAATGTCAGCTTGTAATTGCTGCTGATAATTGAATAAGGGGGAGAGGGGAAATAAAAAAAACCACATTGGTGATCTTGACATTTTAACCACCTATTCTGAGACTCCCATCACTGGATTCTGGCTTCTACCTCCATTTCCACCCTCTGCAGCCTCCAGTGCTGCTGTGTCCCTGCCCTCCTAGCAAGCCTGCCACTGTCCGTCTTGATCTTGCATACACCATGGCCCAGCCCCTACCTGGAGCGGTTGCAGTGAATCATAAAGAGGCCTCAGTTAAGTATGAATATGTGAGTAGACTAGAGTAGACTAGAGTAGACTAGAATAGAATAGAATAGAACAGAAAGTCGTGGAATTAACTAAGTTGGAAAAGACCCTGAAGACCATCAAGTCTAACCATTACTCCAGGACTGCCAGGACCACTAACCCATATCACAAAGGACCTCATCTACACATTTTTTTGAACAGTTCCAGGGACAGTGATTCCACAACTGCCCTGGGAAGTCTGATCCAAGACCTGATTACCCTTTCTGTAAAGAAATTTTTCCTAATATCTAATGTAGACCTCCCCTGACACAGTTTGAGGCCATTACATCTTGTCCTATTGCTTGGTACCTGGGAGAAGAGAATGGCCCTCACCTCAATACAACTTTCTTGCCTGTAGTTATAGAGAGTGGCTACTGAGCCTTCTCTTCTCCAGACTAAACAATCCCAGTTCCCTCAGCCATTCCTCATCAGACTTGTTCTCCAGACTCTTCACCATCTCCATTGCCCTTCTCTGGACCTGTTCCAGCACCTGAATGGCTTTCTTGCAATGAAGGGCCAAAACTGAACACAGTATTTGAGGTACAGCTTCACCATTGCTGAGTACAGGGGGATGACCACTTCCCTGGTCCTACTGGCTATGCTAATTCTGATATAGGCCAGGATGCTGCTAGCCTTCTTGGCTGCCTTGGCAAATATATATATAGTGAACATGTAGGTATTATGTCCTAAAATGCCTAAATTGTCCTAACTAGCATATTCATTATGCATAACAACATCACCCCAAACTTCTGTTTGTTTATGGATTCACTTGCAAATTACTATGATAACGCTTTACATCTTTCCCCACTCCCATATTTTGAACATGGTGTATACTGTGGATGCAAGAGTACTTTCCTGAAGCTAGGCAATTGTGCTGAAAGTTTACAAGCACCTTTGTATGACACACAGACCCTTTTATTTTGTCCTTATAGTAATCCTCTTCTTTCTCTCCTCTACAGTAAACAATTCCAAGAATTTCCCTCCTGCTTCCTACAAATAGAACCAATTTATCTAGCTGAGAAAAGATGTGAAAATAAAAGAGCATGTGTCCCATGTGAAGGTCTGTGTATGTAAGTTTGAGCAGGAAAAAAGATATCTTTCACAAACAGCCATAACTGTGTCTCTGACATTTGACAACACAGAGAGAGATCTGTTTGTGCGCAGAATTCTAAAGCCATTTAATGATCAAAGAGCAATCCTGATTTTATCTTCCAGTACTTCCTCAGTGGTGATAAGATTAATTCTTTCAATGTTACGTTAGACTGCTCTAACCATAAATAGAAGTGTAAAATTACAAACATGCCTGGGAAGGAAAAATGAGAATTACTTTGTTGGACAGAGACAGAACACATTTAAAATACCTATTTTTTCTTTTTTCCCCCTTTGATTTTGAATCATTATTCAATTTTTTTTATGAAAATGTATAGAACTATAAAATTATTGTTTACATGCAAGCCAGGATCTGTTGACTTTTTTTCTCCATTCTTTTCATATCTTCTTTCTCTTTCATCAACAGAATACCATGCCAATTTCAAGATTTTCTGACATCTATTCTCTATCCTACTGCTAATTCTGTCTGCCTTCTGTTTGATAGATGGGCTGTTGGATGTGGGCCCTTCCCTGCAGGAGCTCAGTTGGCACTTGCGAAGACGGCTGTCCCCAGTAGACGTCAATTCTGGAATGTGGCAGGGGATCCCCTTCCAGAAGTCAAGTGTGATGCCGGAAATGCTAGTAGCTATTAATGCTGTCTGTATTTTTATTATGAAAAATTGGCAAGTGCGATGCTTTAAGACCCATTCCTACCCAAACTGTGATTGTGTATGCTGGCACACGACCAAGTGGGTGACCCGAGTCTAGTAAAAGTGACTTCATTCTCTCTTTTTTCATCTTCTGTAAGTATAGTAATCAGAATAATTGAGCCATTGCTGTATCTTAAAGGAAAAAAATGTGTTCTGGGAGCCTAATGACATAGAAAGACATGAAACTCAAGTCTGATATATTAAACCCTTGAGGAAAGCTTTGATAGCTTTGCTCATCACATGTGGTGTAAAAGAGCAAACTTGTATTCTGTCTCATACAGGCAAAAGTTAAAATCTGTCACCTTATGACCCTTGTGAACTTCCCATAGGGTCACATTGTTGGATTATTAAAAAATTAGTTTTAAGTGTCTTTTTAAAAAATAACCCTAAATTTTGTATAAACAGTATTACAATTGCATAAGAAACAATTTAGAAACTCATTGGTATGCACAGCATAAGATCTGAAAATGTGAAAATTGGTATGCTAGTCTGCTTTTCAGCAGAGCTATTTCGGCAGCTGCATGAAGTGCCTGTTCTAGGAAGCACAACATTTAACTCACAGTCTAATGATTCTTACATTCCTGCCATTTTTGTCCTCACAGTAGCACATCAAAGAAGCTGGTGGCATTTTGGATGTCAGGGTGAATACAATATTTACTAACGAGAGCTATTCCTAGAGACATGCAGCCAGAGGGCAGGGAATTATGGGTCTGTCCTATACTTGGATGGGAGTCCATGAGGAAATCTGGATATAGGATGAACATTTACCCACAGGAATTTGGCAGAAACATTGCACCTAATTCCATTGTCAGTGCTCAGCTGAGAGAATAGAAAAGAGGTGAAAGTAACGCCTAGAGATTACAAGTGGGTATAGGGTTCTTTATTAGAAGATGTGATAACTCTAAGTCCTGGCTTTACAGAGTCAGATAAAAGGTGCGTGGGGGAAGAGGACACTGGGGAAACGGAAATACATTATGATTAAGTTACTTTTGGAAGCAGAAGAACAGTCAGAGCTGGGATTACAGTCAAAATCTTCACATGCCTGAATGAACAATTTCATTAGCCTGTGCTGCCACTTCATCACGTACATCAAATACACTTCACCAGCTAACTCCCTGTTAGTAGCCATAGCACAGGGGCTGAGAATGGCAATACCACTCTGTAATTGTCCTTGTTCTTTATTTTAAAACCAGAGGAACAAAAAGGCAGATATGTATCAGAAACAATTCAGTTCAACCAGCTCTTAGAATTATAGCTCCAGCACAGGCTATTTGTTCATTTTTGCTGCATCCTCTTCTGGCCCCCAACCCCTCCATACCCACTACTGCCAGCCCTTGTTCCTTTACCTAGTAGCCATATTGATGAACCCCACATAGAAGAAGGCTTTCCTTTTCTTTCTTCTCTCTCCGGTCTTAGGCACATGCTCAGAAGTCTCCACTCCTGGGCAAGTTAACTGGCAGCAAAGAGGTAAAAAGAGAACAACAGACTACTCCAGATGAGCTCCCTGTGCAATGCTCTGGCTAATGCCTGATGTATAAGTAAGCTGTCATGATTTGCCCTTTTTGTGCACCCTTGGTGAGAACTTATGCAATTCTGATGATGACAGTTTAAAAATGAGTTAACAACATTGGAAGAGGGTGCAGGAATAATTCAGAGGTAGGACATGTGTATTGAGAAAGGAAAAATCAGTTAACCAATAAAGCAGATTAAGAGACGTTTCAGTTACTGGTTAGTAGAACCATGGAAAAAATGGTTGGCAAAAGGTTATTGAATCTACTAGATAAAAACATAACAAGAACTGATGTTTTGAATCTCAAGCTGAACAAATTCAAATAAAAAAAGGGAGCATGTGTTTCTTAATAATTATTATAGTGTTAACCTTCAAAAAAGGCTCCCAAGAGAACTGATAAGTTATCTACTCTGAATGGCTTTCTGGAAGGTTATCTTTTAATCAAGCCCAAATTATTTGCCTTGGTACAGGTGTAAAGGCCTGTGATATATTCAGACCCTGAAGTTCTTCATAACAGTAAAATACATGAATTAAGACATTGCATGAGTCTGGGATTGTGCTACAGACTCATGGAACTAACAAGTGAATAACTCAGACAGGAACAACAGCAGTTGTGTAACTGCTGAATGGGACCTGTAACCAGCTTTTGGAGATGGACCTGGCCCTGTTCCTCTCTGTGTCTTTTACATTAGAATGTCCTGGAGAGAAAAACATCCAGGAGACAGACTTCAGATGTAGGCCATGGTTGCTAGACCTCACAGACATGTTCCTATTTACACACTTTCCTATTGCTTCCCCAAGCTGTAAAGTCTCTTCAACCTAAAGGGAGAGAGATGTCATCCTGCCCTTGAGATAGTACATAGCATAGGAATATAGATAAACTCTTAGGATACAGAAGCTAAAAGTCTAACTCCTGGGTTTAGACAAAGCTTCACATCAAGTACCTGATTCCATGAATGACCGTACAGACCAGTAAGTAATTAGTATAAGTGGATATTGCTATCAGCAGTTGTTTTTGTTAATGAAGTGGTGGGTTCCAGTTTGAGATGAAAGTACTTGCATATATGATCCCATTACAGTCAGGGTAGATCTAATCAGTGCAGTCTCACTGGAGCTGAGAGATACTCATCTAACCAGCCATTAGGGCTGCAATTCAGTTGCCCACACAAAGCCACCTGGGATCCTCAGAGCAGCTGAAATGTTTGCAGAAAGGTGGCAGAAATGATGTACGACTTACAGAAGATCATCATCTCCTGGAGTGGTAGCTACAGGATACCCTACAGCAACCAAAATAGCACTGGACATCTACACCTGGGTAGCTCAGTCCATCCCTCGGTGTCAAATTTTGGTTAGCTAAATTGCTCACTGCCTCTATTGCCAATATGATTAGATGTCTGCTGAGTATGATGGGAGTTTTGACATTCACACACAAGTAGGCAGCCATAATTAGAGGTTTTAATCTGAAGCTGAATGTTATTCAGACTGAAGGTAGCTCTGGTGTTCTTCCTGTGGTCACTGGCTTCAGTCCATGCAGATCATACCTCCTTAGGGATAACAGGTTTAGTCTAAATGCTAACTGAGTGCCAGGCTCACCACATGTGGGTAATTGCACCCAAGTTGTTAAACCTTGTGGTCCTGAGAGCTCTAAGGCTCAGTCTGGAGTTCCACTATGAGTTGTAAACATGCCTGATGTAAAGCAATGCCAGTTCAAAGGCTTTCTAGATCTGATGTTTAGGATCAATAGGCCTCAACTGTGCTGCAGTCGCAGCTTGGTCTGAATCTTGTCCTAAATGCCTTATTTATCACTTTGACATTACATAAATACTTATGTGCGCTTTGGTTTAACTGGGAATATATGTACAATAGGCAACAAATCAATGTTAACACCATCATCTATGATCAAGAGAAATCCTTTTCTATCATTAACTAGGACGGGAGATTTTTAAAAGCCTGTAGGGTGAAGGGAAGTTTCTTAATCACTGTCCTATCTTAAGAATGTTTAACAAGATCTTTAATGTCTGAATGTCTGTAACAGCCATGGAGTCCTTTTCAGTACACGATACTAATGTGAGGTAATAGAATGGAAAGTTTATAACAAAAGTTTTCACTTTGGTCAAGGAGAGATCACTGGAGTAGATAAACTGGGTAATGAACCATTACTGACACTAACTTCCTCAGAACAATAAAAGCAGAAGAGCCTGGGTCTTTCACTGTGGACAGTTTTATTTGGTATAATACCTACTACACAGTGACTGATAAGGTGAATAGGAAAATCAGTTATCACAGAGCCAGCTAAGAAGAGAGCAGTAAGCAAGTTAAAAACACAGTGGCCATCATTTTAAGCCAGAAATCTCACATTTCTCACATTCTACTATTGTTTTCATTTCTTTTCTGCCTGCAGTAGCACAACTGATCCTGCTTTGCTAAAATGTTTTGTACAATGCATATTCCAGCCCTATTTGTTCCACCAGCACTTTTCTGCTCTCTCTAGAAGGCCCACTGAAACACAGTGTTGTTTTAAAAAGTGTAACAAAAAGTAGGATTATTTGGAGCATGCTAAAATGAGGAAGATGAATCCTCGGTTTGCTGCCCGTACCCCTATTGCCATTACTGACACAACGCACACTGTCCCCAGGTACCCAAGGGACAGCTGAGCTCAGGCAAAGCCCCGTCACCACAATCTTGTTCTTTGACTTCAAAGTGGCAGAGCTTGCAGTAGAAACATGGATAACAGATGGTCTATGTACTCCATGGCTTCCTCCATGCTATGCTCCTCCATTCAGGGCAGTTTTGTCTGGGCTTTGTCTTGCCTGTATTAGGCGAGAAACGTGGAAAGAACTGGGTAAATGGTTCTGAAGTGGTTAGCGGATGCAAACCCATGTCCTATTTTACTTACCTGCGGTGATCTTGTTGCCCTGAGAGAAAACAAACTCCTTCCCAGGGAGGCGAGGACCCCAAAAGCCCCAGGAATGGATACTGCTGCACCACTTTCTGCTCCCTCACACATCCTGTGTTTGAAAGGACTCCTCCCATTCTTCCTGGGGCATTCAGAGGACAGATACCTCCCAGGCAGGATTGATATTTACTTCCATGATGTGGCTGTGAGAAAGGTATAGCAGAGTACTACAGTAGAGAGCTGGACAACATGTTCTTTATTTCTAGAACAATGCAGCCTTTTTCTGAGCTGAACAAACACTTTACCCAGTGATACTATCCTTGGCAGTACTGCAGAGTTGCCAGGTTCCATGGCCTAAGGAGGTTAGTTAAGTTTCTCACCTGATTAATCACCCCAGTGGCCCTCGCTCAAACCAGGTGTCTCAGCAGAATAAAACATCATCACTTGCTGCAGCCAGTGATGTCCTTTGCTTATGCAAACTTTTTGAGGGTTTTGATAAAATCCTTTTCTTTTGCTTTCCCAGTCACTGCTAAACCGCTCATTTGACTCTATTTGTTATCCAGATCAGTCGCACTGCTGCAGATCTCAGCTGTTCCCAGCATCCAATCCAAGCTGTCATGCTGCAACACTGTCTCCTTTAGTTTTCTTTTGTTTCCTGTCTCCTTCCCACCAGCCTACAAGCTATTCTAGAATTACCTTGCCCATTACCCTCTCTTGGTTTTGGACTGACACTTGCTGTCTCAAGTGATACTTAAGTTGCTACAGACAAATCAGTTTTGTCCATCTGCATTTCATGCTTTCCACTTTCAGTGAGTGGAGGCAGTCTGTTGGATATTTTTTTCAGACATGGCTCAGCCTGGTGGGAACTATACCTGTCCCAAGGCAGTGACACTGGGGCAGTGGGCTTTTCCGGAGCTGCATAAAGGGGATCCAGCTCCGCTTTTAAAGTGTAATTGAAAGAAGAAATATTGTTTAAGATTTATAAAACAGTGAGGGAAGGTATAACCATTAAAATATAGAAACAGCCTGTTGAAAAAAAGGGCTTGACCAGAGGAGCACATTTTCAGTAATCTGCAGGGAGAGGCTGAGAAAAGCTTTCTATGTGTTTTGATTCCCTCTGTTTTAGGAAATTGACCCTGGAGAGGCAGCACATACTATATGCTAACCCTAAACCTGGCTTTCAAACTGAAAGTCATTTACATTCAAAAAGCTGAGCCCCAGATTTTCACACAATAGAATCATAGAATCACAGAATGGCTTGGGTTGGAGATCTTAAGGCTCATCCAGTTCATCCCCCTGTCACGGGCAGGAACACCTTCCACTGGAACATGTTGCTCAAAGCCCCATTCAACCTGTCCCTGAACACTGTTAGGGATGGAACAGCCACAGCTTCTTGGGCAACCTGTCTCACAACCCTCACAATAAAATGTTTCTTCCTAATGTCCAATCTAACTCTACTTTCTTTCAGTTTAAAGCCATTCGCCCTTGTCCTATCACTATGTGCCCTTGTAAAAAGTCCGTCTCCAGCTTTCTTGCAGGCCCCTTTAGGTACTGGAAAGTTATTGTAAGGTCTCCCCAGAGCCTTTTCCTTTCCAAGGTGAACAGCCTTAACTCTGTATGGAGACAAGCCTTTCTCCATAGAAGTGCTCCAGCTCTCTGATCATCTTCATGGCCCTCCTCTGGACTCACTCCAACAAGCCCATGTCCTTCTTATGGTGGGGGCCCAAAAGCTGAACACAGTATTTGAGGTGCTTCAGAGTTATAAAGTATGAGGGACACCAGACACAAACCAGCCCTCTCTAAACATCTCTTCTTCCTACCAAGGTAGAGGAAAGCTTTAAGGGCTTCTGTTCCCTTGGCCACCTTGATCTTGAGGTGAAGGCTAATTCACTCTCCCTCCTCTCAGCGATGGAGGCCACATCAAGCCTGCTTCACATCGGGCATAGAGGAAGCTCTGGCAAAAGTGTGTCCCGGGGAGGGCTGCAGAGAGAAGCTACTTTTCTATTTCCTGACTAGACCTAACTGGCAGAGGTCAAAGCAGTACCATTAAAAACCATTAATCACCTGTCATGAGATAGGTAGTGATATCCACTCCTTTTGGTGATTACTGTTGCATCTCCCTCTTTATATCAAATCAAAAGCAGCCAGAACATGTCAGCCAGTAATTTATTGAGAGCCGCAAGCTAATTCAACATATTAATACACCACACTGGTTGGCATGATGAGGATGAGGCCATGGTAAACAAATGAAGTCTCCTGACAGATGAATGAATGAGACTGGTCTCACTGGACATCTATCAGCAGCTTTCTTCTTGAACCTTGCTTGCCCCTCAGCACAGGGCTGCTTCCTCCTCCCAAGGGGTTTCCTTCCAGCGCAGCCTGTTTGCTGCTGGAGCAAATCCTCCATTTCCAGCCTGCTGCTCTGCTGTATCTCACTGATGTTGGCAGGGTGGGTGGTGGTACTTCTGTCAGCATGGGAGGGCTGTTGAGAGCCTTCCCAACCTCTTAGGAAACACAGATATTGCAGGCGCCTCTGTGCTGCTTCAGCATCTTCTCTTTCTCCTGTGGGATGGAGAAAATGGGCTGGTTATGACGTACAGCTGAGGGATTAAAAGAACAAGTGTGGGATCCCCCATTCGTTTTGTGGCATATGACATTTATTTCATTACTCCCCTCTTTGGCTGAAGAAGTCCCTTGTGAAAACAAACATTAAGCCTTTGAGGACGCCCACCTCCAGCTGCACTGAGGTTCTCGGTGGCGCCCTCTTAACACGCTGTGCTGGATCTAGAAAGAAATGTCTGCTGTGGGAAATCTGATCTGAGGCGTAGCATTTCTTAGCGTGACTATAAAGAGGAACTTGTGCAAATCGGATGTGTCGGGCTCTCTCCCCACCAGCCTGCTACTTGGTGAAGAGGCTTTGTGAAAGTGATCCTTATCTGCAGCCTGGCAACTCTATGTAGGTCTTTGTACAGCCCCACAACCCGCTGGCTTGTAGATATTGTAGGAGTCCTTTCATCTAAGTCAGATACTTGTCAGTCCTGAAAAAGTGTTTTCCCTAATGCTACTTTGAATCAATTTTATTGCACGACCACATTAAGGGGAAAATTACATGTTTTCTTATAAAAGTAGATTTTCAAGTATGGGGCAATACTTCAGACAGACCATCCATTAGCAGTACTCTTTCTTTCCAGTTCACATTTTATCCTAAAACTGTCAAGAGAATATGAGGGAGGAGGTCAGTGTTGAACAGATAATATCAAAGTTGGCTAGCTTATCTACCTTGAAATGTGTCTTGTAGCTATACTAAAATATTATACGATAAATTGGTTTTTATTAACCAAAACAGGCTCCTCCCCATCAAATTTATCTGGCAGAAGAGTAGAAATAGTGGCAAGCTGCTCTGCCAAAATGCTAATTACTCCCTAAGGAATCATCCAGTTATGCGCAAACATGTGGCTGTTTATGTCGTCTGCATAATGCATATAATTTAACTAATGCACTTTTTTCCCTCTTGCACAGGAGATCTGTATATCTGAGTTAATGTTATGTCAACTGCACTTCCAGAAGTTGCAGAAGAAAGAAACAAATGTTTACTGCAGAGATGCACAGAAGTCAGCCATGGATTTCAAATCACAGAATATTTTCAAGCCTTCTTTGTATAGCAGTCACATACATCTTTCTGTCTTTTAGCAGCTTTCAGGTTCTCAGGGGACTGCAATATAAGTCCAACACGGGCTCACTATGAGCTCAGAAAACAGGCAGAAGAGATGATAAAGTGAAGAGATGCTCCTCTTTCACTCCTTGCTAGAGGTAATTTGAGGGAATGGGAGTTTCTGTGTGGGAGAATATGTGATGCAAGAACAATCTAAAAATATTTCCTTTTGCTTCCATAGCAACTCCCATGACAGCAGCTCTCCAAATTCATTAATTCACTTTTTCAGCCTTCTTTGTGGGCTTTGTCCAGTTTGCAGAGGTGCAAAGTGATGTTTACAGCATGAGTTTACAGACGTGTGTCCGCAGTCTGTTCTGGCAGCAGAATACATCCTCTTCTCAGCTGGCAGCAGCACTTGCTAGGGGAAAGGGTGATGGCCCTGACCCCACACATGGAGCCAAAGGACAGCAATTGCCCCCCCCAAGTTGCTCTCTCCTTTGAGCTCTAGCTCATGCTCCAGCTGAATCAAGAACATCAGAAGGCAGACCCTGGCTGCCCTCATCTCATGGTAGAATGCTGTAAAAGCAGTCTTGCTCACATTTTATCTATCTCTTCTGTGACATAATGGTGCAATTCTGAAATGTCTACTTGCAGCACTCATTTCAGTATGATACTTTTGCTAAGCTCTGTAAGGAAAGGAGACACAAAAGAGGTGAAGGCTGTCTTAATTTTTTTTTTTTTTTTTGGACCTGAAGGAAACTTGTTTGAACTATTTACATGGCTCTGTTGAACACTTCCAGGTCACCTGGATTTAAGGGAGAGAAGGAAACCAGATGCATTTTGCTGTATGAGGTTTGCCTTCTGCCTTGTGGCTGTTATTCACACCCAACGGCACCACTTTTGGGTGGGATTTGCAACAAGGCAACTGAGCAGCATGGTCGAGTGCGTAGGGCAGGGATCCAGGAGTCTGTGCTCCTTGTCATGTCATTAGCTCCTCACAGCCCTGTCTCTCTGCCTCATATCTGATGGCAGCAAGGTTACAGTACATCTCCTTTATAAGTTACAAGCAGAGCCTTGAAGAAAAAGTGATATAGCAGGAAGGGTTTTATTGGCTTTCCATTTTTTTCTTTTTTTTTTTTTTTGGGGGGGAGGGGGTGTCAGAAAAAAGTACACTATTTTAGAGAATGTGTGGGTATTCCTGGAAATTCAGCAAGAGTTAATACTGATCTCATCCCTATAAAGGACCACTGTAAAACTTCTGTGTTTACAGATGAAGAGTTTTAAGCAATGTTGGGTAAGTGATTGGTCACATTAGCACATATCATGCTTCTCTGGGATATGAAGGGTGAACACATTCACAGCATGCCCACCCTTCCAAGGGTCGTGGTGGACAAATGCCTTAGGCTTGATATAGATTTGTGTGAGGAGCAGTTGCCCTGCAGGATGGTAACTACAAGGTGAAAACCAGCCTGCTGGCAGTGGTGACGGTGGGAACACACTAGCAGTGAAAAGTCCACACAAGTCCCTGTTACAGCTCTGAACTTGTCTTTCAGAGTCTTGTCCAGAATCTTCCAGTTCCCCAATTCAGCAACTTCTTTTAGACCCCAGACTTTTATATCCTCGTTTGTCACAGGAACAGAGATTCAGCTGATGTGGCCAAAAGGCTGCTGGATAGTCCTTTCTATTTGCCTTTCTTAGTCTTTTGTCACCCTTAGACTAGATTAAAAATTTCATTTTGATCCTCGTATACTCTTGACTTCAGCCTTCAGCCAAGAAATTCATTAAATTCAAAAGCCAGCATAGATATATGTCAACACCATTTGAAACTGTAATGTCATAAAATAAAATAACAGCAAACCACTACAAGAGATATGACTTCAACTAATTCAAAACAGCTGCTCTGCCATCTAGTGTCATTTAATAATGTATGCTGAAACCCAGATTCCACCCCAAATGCTGAAACACCTCTACCATGTACTTTTCTTTCTAGTAGGTCTTTAAGGTCTGGCACATGCCTCTATCACTGCGTGACAGAGAGGGGAATATAACCCAGGAGCAGTCTCCATTCAGAGACTTTCCCATGGCAATAATGTGAATATAAGTTGTTCCTTACATAAAAGGATTGTTACTTACCTGGAAATGTGAGCTGCAAAGCTAGGCACGTCTGAGAAACTGCTGACCTTCTCCCAGTAATTCAGGAGCTCTGTGGAGGTCCATAACAAATTCTTTATTTTAGGCAGGAATGCAACAAGCTTGTCAGAAAATTCCATCTTATCAAGTCTACCAGATGTTAGTTTTGCCTCAGGTATTTTCTGGTTCATAGTATAAGGTCAGCTGCAGAAGAAAAAGGTTGCCTAAATTAGGCCACAGGGGTCTTAATGCCAGTGATCTTCACTGGGTGAAGGAAACAGATTGGAATTTGGTTGTTTTTGTTTGTTTTTAATTCTCCCATTTTATGTTTGATATCCTCCCAGAAGAACTTACATTCACTGGGCTCAGAGAACTGTTTGGTTTTTAATCAACATAATAAGAAATAGTAAGTGACAAATATCTTTGTCTGTTTCAGTGCCATATGCAAGTACTTAGAAATAATTTAGAAATCTTTTTCTTTTTTTTTCAGGGTCAAACACCATTCTTGCCAGGGGAATCAAATCTGTGGAAATTAAGAGTTACTCATGTATTCTGCGTGTTTCTTAACAAACCAAATCTCCTTACTTAGAAGTTGTCCTGATAAATCTTTAGAAATTGACCTAATTTGCCAGAATAACTCCAAACTCACAACTTCAATTGATAACATATGTTTGGATTCTGTGAAAGGATTTAAATCTTAAGTATGACTTTACACATCTTCTTCTGAAATGTCACAGCTCTTTGTACTCATAACTAGAAGCCATGCCAAAGCAAACCAATGCTGTCAATAGCAGAGCTAAAAGAAAACACACAAAGCACAAGACACTGCATTCCAGAAACAGTATAAATGTGGTTTGGAAAGGCTCAAATTTGAGGCTACTAAAACCATGATATAAATATTGCAGTGCAATAATGGTCTGCTTAATCTAGGAGCTGAAGAGAAGCATTGCCTTAACTCTTCTTTTTTCCCAAGCAAGTCAATGAGATTGCCACATTACGGGGACATAAATGCAGTGAGCCAGATCCCAGCTACTGTTGCTGAAAGGTTCCCTTGAGTTTTGAATTCCTAACCCAAATAGATGTTCATGCTAAAATGAGAAAAAAAAAAGAAGTCTTTTAGGACTAAAGACACTGATTTTATTTTACTACGACATCTTTAAAAGAAACTTTCTTACAATCTGTCTTGCTGGCAGGACCTCTTAAATCTACATTTGTTCCGAAAGTCCCCTAATCTGAAGTTCTGTAGAGGACTTCAGAGCTGCATGAGGTGGCTCTAATGAGCATGGAGAACCCTATTGCATGTAAGTGACTAAAGAGATCCCAGTTTTCACTTTCCCACCAAAGCTGATCAAAAGATGACTGGGTTTTCAGGTGTTAAGTGGCAGCCAGAGATCAGCAGGCTTGGTGCATGGATGTTGTTTATTCTGATGTGCTCTAGATCTCAAAATGAATAAATGATCTCCCTCTCACCAAAATTGAGTCACGTTTTGTTTTCATCACAATAGTCCCAGCTGTTACAAATAGCTGGCACTAATAATCTGTGGTTTAGACTGATTAGCATCCCATATCCCTTCATTTCTAAAATGGAATTTTAATCAGATTGTAATTCCTTGAAACCTCCATGTCAGTGAGTGCTTCCCTAACCATTAATCAATTGAATTTTGCCCTCTATTAAGCTGCTTAAATCCACTTCACATTACTGATTGATAACTTCCATTGCCTCCAGCACGTTGCTGACATACTGTTGGGTTTTTTTAACATCAGGGCCATGACACTATTATAAAACTGAGAAAAAGAGCAGACGTTTGCACTGCTGCTATTGTGGCTTTTCAGCTTTCCCATTTTAAATCCCTGTTTTCTTCAGGGATTTGAAAGTGGGTCATAAATTCATTTCAAAGTGAAATCACTTTCATTGGTCTAATCATGAAAGTACTCAATGTCTCTTCTGGGAGACCAGTTCTTAGTATGCAAGTAGCTTATCTTCTTCTGCTCAACCCTCCTGCGTTCATATTTTCTGGCCTCTGTGCTCATTTTTTGCCCTTTCATTTGGCTGGTTGCTTTGGTACTGTTGTGCTGAAGCACAAATTTACTTTTAATAAGGAAGTTGGTAAACTGTATCTCTCCAGGGTAGAAGGATAATAACAGCTGGTTTGGCTAAGAAGGTAAATTAAATTATTTGACTTAAGATCAAATGCTTCCTATATTAATACGTTATAAACTGGTTTACTGGAAATGTGAAGAAGCTACATTAGTAACTCTGCTCATAAACAGCTTTAATGATTTGTCAGGACAACAACAGGCAACCTGAAGGAGCAATTCTGCAGTCCTTACCAAAGGCAAGGGGATTTAAGTCTCTGGGACTGGGTCATATATCCGCTGACAATAAATAAAGAAATACAAAACATGCTTCTCAGAGCAGAGGGTTTCTGGGTTAACTAAAAGCTCATGATGGAGGGTTGATTCAGGCATGTCCTTTCTTAGATGCCACTTCTTAGATACTTGCTTTCCCTGAAGCAAAGTGGGTGCTTTCCATGTTAATTTACAGCAGTACATGTGCTATATTTCAGTCGTAACCTGGTAATACATTCCACCTACTATACACCCATGCATTTAAATAATTATTTGAAAGACAGAACCATGAACGGCAATACCTACAGTCTGGAATTTGGCCAGCAGAGAAAATAAATCATCAGAGCCACAAGGTAGCAGAGAAACCACTTTGAAAGTGTAAGCAGAGTTCTCCTCAGGTCTTGCTATGACACAAAAAAGGAAAAAACAAACCCCACAAACCCAAGCATTTCCCTTATGATTACTTCTGCTAAACCTAATTAACTCTCAGTATGCGCCAGACATAGCAGATCTGATTATAGTCTCCTGTTCTGGTGTTAAAAGATAATCCAAGGCCTTTAAGCTTTTATTCAGATGCCTATGATTTTGCTAGAGCACCTGCTGTACAGCATATGCTAATTAAAATTTTTGAATTAAAATGGTGTGTATCGCCCTTTTATGGGAGGATAGAAGGAAGGAAGGACATTTTAGCACTAGCCTATTGCCAATGGCAGCTCTCAAAGGAATGGAGTTCTGCTGCTGTCTGCAAGAATTTAGGATCTTTCTTTCTTATCTTTCTTGCAGATTAACTTCACCTTCGTTTCACTACTACCTTATTGGAATTATGTTCCTTATCTTACTATGTGTTTTCAGGTTGCTGGAAGACTGTTTGTGGCTAAAGGTATATTTTGGTTCCAGCTGAGCAGTTTTTGTTGCTGCAGTGGAGTCCTTCCAAGTTCAAAGCAAAATTTTTCTAAATCACTCATTCTTTCCAGAGACATTCCCCTTTGCATGAAGAACAACTGTGATGACCTTGGTGGTATCATAGACTGTGGTTTTGATGAAAGAACTAGCAGTGCAAGGTGTTGTGCAGTAGGAAATGACTGTATCCTAAGCTAATCAAAATCTGCAATACAATACATAAACCAGATTTGAATATAGTTCATTATCTCAAAGGTTTTATCTTTGGGAAGGAGAACAGAACCTTGCTTGCTTTTGATTTGAAGCAGTTCTATAATTTATGGTAGGTTCTTAGCTTAGTTACTCAAAAAATACATGTAGTACTTATTGGTACTTCGTTATTTGCTAGAACATGTGGAGTGTCCCAGTGTTTGTCTATAATGATTTACCTAATGCAGTCCTTTAATACCTGGCACGTGTCCTCATTTGTTTCAGGGAAACTCCTTTCCACTTCTGTTGACATTGAAGCTTCCTGTGAACCACTGAGTGAGGAGGTGGAGAATCAGGGATCCCATTTATAGATTTCTAAGTCAATAGAAATAATCCCAAGGGAATTTTGAATGAGATCTTTAATTACCTAACACTCACCTTGGAAAATAATCGCTTGCCAAAGCTAGCTGGTCAGCAGGGCAGCTAGTCTCCTGATGCTTTGTTATGCTTTTAAAAGGAGCAACAAAACAACTGGGTGTGTTTGTTATCGTCAATAATATTTTCTTAAGACATTAACTTGAGTTCTGACTTAGAAGTTTTCTATGCCAAATCAGATAGCAAAGTTTTCATAACAGAAAATGCCTACATGTGTGTGAGTTTCTTCAGAAATGAAACATTTTTCTTTAGGCACTGTTCATATTTCAGGTTGACACTGTGTTGGAAAAATACAGAACTTCTTTCTTCTTGTCTTTTGGGATATGCTGTCTGAAATTTATTCCAATGGCTACAAGAAGTGTTAGTGCAAACTGCAAAATTTTGTGAAGGGAAATCATGCTCTACTAAATCTTTACTGTAACCGAGTAGTACTGAGCTGAGAGAATACTTTAGAAGAGTTAGCTTTCATCCTGTTCTCACATCAGTCAACCAGTAATGTGTAAGTATTTGTGCATATGAGAAGATAGTATAGTTGGTAGAATGATAACAAAGCAAGGTTACAGCATTTTCACTGTTGCCACCATACAAGGTTAATAAAATAACAACCAAATGAAAAAGTACATTTTCCTGGGGTTTCCTACTTGTTTCATAGATTTTGACCCTTTGTCATTTACTTCTCCAGGTTTGTTTTCTGCAACGGTGAAAGACCAACAATATAAAAAGAAAAATCTTTGATTAACAGTTAAAAAATTTTTTATAGCTATAAATTAAAGCAGATTTTAATTTCCATTCAGGCTTTGTGTTGTAAGATCATTGTTACAGCTGAATCCCTTCTTCAGAGGCTCAAAAAAAACTCCAGAAAGATTTATGGGATAACCTTCTCTTTTAATCACTACTTTTTGCTTATGTGTTTACCTTTCTTTCTATCCATTTCTCCTTCTGTGCATATTTGCCTTCATTACTGTTGCCTCCTTTTATGTGTTTGCCGTTCTCTGTCCTTCCTATTTTCTCAGTGTTTGCCTTTCTCATGCATGCTTTTAATGTAACTTCGTTTTTCTTAAAGCTTTCTGTGTGCTCATATTCTCTGAAGGTGCAGGGTTATGTTTAGCAATCAGTAACTCAGTGACTGAGTCACTGATCACACTGAATTAATGCTGCATCTCTGGTATCCTCCCATCACCTTTCTCAGCCTGCTTCTTTCTGAAACTCCAAGGATTTGAGATTCTACTGTGTCAGGGTAGGAAAATAGCAACAGCTTGCTCTGAGACAGATTGTTTCATTCCCTGCTGTGGTCTAGTTTGCTCCTTCTTGGCTGTTCGTAGTTCATTGCCCTGCCAGAAGCTGTAATATCCTCCCCACTTTGTCTGAAAACGAGCCCATAAGTTTTTGGTGAAGCCCTGCCCTTTTATTCCCATATAGCAAGCCAAAGGCAATGTACTGATCATGACTCTGCTTCAGGATGTTCATACTGTGCTAGTGCCACAGGACTGACACAGACTATTCCTTTAATACATGGTATGTGACCACATACTTTTGCTGTGATCCAACATCTCAACCTTGTTACTGCAATTTTCCTTACCAATTTGTGTGTCTCAGTGCTTCATGCATGTATTATTGACAAAGCTAAAATTTTAACCCATGTATTGATTTATTTTGTATGAGTTCTTCTTAGAATAAAACTTGGATATTCAGCTGATATTAGTAGGAAAGATGTAATGTTGTGGTACAACGTCTGTAAGGCTGTGGTGTATGGTAAAATGAACAGTCTTGTCCAATTCCCATTGATACATCATTCACCAGTACTGCCTTTATCACCTGCAGGAAGTGGATGGATATGTAACTGGGTTGTTATCTTGAATCAGAAGATTAAAATAGCTATGCTATAAGTGCACACCTTCACAGCTTGAAAAAAACAAGTACTGTGATCTCCCCTTGAAAAAAATGTTAATTTCTTTTTTCCCCGTTTCTAAAGTGAAACTTCAAGTCTAAAAAGGAATAACACAAAATATTTATTACTCTGAAATCCTTTCATAAAAGGAAGATTCCATTTAAAGGCTTTTCATATAAGAACCAGACTTATTTTAGGAAGGTAACAGTTACATGGTGATGGAGTAAGAATTGAAGGTCATTGATTGAATAACCTCAAGCCAGTTAGCATTCCTATTCACTGGAGGACAAGAACAGTAGCATTAAAGGTAACAAGTTTATAACTGGTACAGAGGGACAGCAGAAAAAATTAACGTGTGAAACTTCATTTCACTGGAGACTTTAAACAAGAATAAGTTAAAATGGCCAGTATAAACTTAGGTACCCTAGCTTAAAAAAAATGGTTGTCAGGGAACATGATCAATACAAATTTAGAGAGAAATTAAAAACATCCTCTTTGTGTCAGAATTATTAGACACATACCTGAATGCTTGGTGTTGTATACCTGTTGGGTTTGCGCTCTCCTCTGAGACCTTTAGCACTGATTACTGTTTGATAGGCTATCAGACTTGATGTACCACATCTGAAGTAAATGGATACTTGCTGTGCTGATGGAACATCGTGAAAAAACTCTGGGCTTACCAAGGCTAGAGCAGAGGCTGCTGCAACATTGATGGGGTTGGACTAGTCAAAATGCAGAGTGAGATGGTCACTGAGGTCTTTGTACTAGAGAACACGTGCAGCACCTAATGGCTCTAGAGGGCAGGAAAAGGGTGGGATGTAGCATCCCTTCAGGTCCTCACTTCATCTGTAGGTCTTCATCTGTTGCTGAATATGGAGTTCAGGGGAACTGTCAGCCTGACTTCTTTCAAAAGGGCTAATTTCATCCCACATCATTAACTTTATTTTTTTTAAATCCTGTTCTTTGCACTGACATGATCACTCATTACTTGGTGGAACATAAAACGATCTTTTTAAAGTGGCTCATACCAAAATATTCTCTAATAAAGAAGAACGTGTCTAGACTTAGTAAGGTAGAGAATTCTTGCTAGGATGAAAGCAATTTCTATGTTAAAGGAAAAAAGTTGGGGAGTTTTTTGAACAGATCTGTCTTTAAAAAAATAAATTGATGTTTCCTTCAGTAATGTTTTGTGATGCTTGAACTTTACACACATCTTGTGGCTCCAGACAAAAAAACACACTATATCTTTTACTTGTATTCCTATTAATTTTCAATCCTGACAAGAGCCCTTATTGTTGTTACCACATATTCTTCTAAAAATGTTACGTTGGGACAGCAATACATATGCATAGACATATACAAGTCATCACAAGCTCCAGTTTGTAAGACCTGAGTTTTTTTTTGCTCCATCCCTGGCAGCGTTCAAGGCCAGGCTGGACAGAGCCCTGGGGAACATGGTTTAGTGTGAGGTGTCCCTGCCCATGGCAGGGGGGTTGGAACTAGGACCTTAAGAGCAGACAAATGGTCAGTGTTTGCAGGGTGTCCTGGGTTTAGCAGTAGCAGTCATTTTTTCTCTTTCTTGGTAGCTGGTGCAGTGCTGTGTTTTGACTTTCGGGGTGGGAACAGACCTGAAAACAATGATGTTTTGGTTTGGCCAAGGACTTTGTGAGCCTCATGCTCTGCCAGGGAGGAGGGGAAGCTGGGAGGAAGCAAAGACAGGACACCTGACCCAAACTGACCAAAGAGGTATTCCATACCACAGCACATCATGCCCAGGATGTAACTGGGAGTTACCCGGAAGGAGAGGGGGTCTGCTGGGTCAGACTCGTTTTTCGGTGGGTGGTCTTGTATTCTTTTCCCTTGTTATTGTCTCTTATCATTGTTGTCATTGGTGGTAGCAGTGGTGATTTGCGTTGTACACTGGTTGCTGAACTGTTCTTATCTCAGCCTGTGGGAGTTGCATTCTTTCGATTCTCCTCCCCATCCCTTCAGGAGCGGGGAAGGGGGAGAGCCCCCAGGGGGGGATGCAGGCCTTGACTGCTTCCAGCCCGGAACCACTCACTGGGGGTGAGTGCACAAGCTGTCTGGCTGGGTTTAAACCATGACACAGGGAAAATACAGGTTTCTGCTGCTTGGCCAGATAAGTTCACAAGATCCCAGAAAACCTATGTTTATCCAACCCCTCACCCATGGTTTCCCTGTACAACACAAGAAATGGATGCACAGGAAAAGGTTCTTAAGACAAAATTTAGGATTTGCTGTCTTAAGTAATGATCCAGTAAGCATGTAATTTTCTTCAAGAAGCTGAGAAGTATCAGCTGAAAACTACTAAGGGACTTCCTAGGTTGGATAGGCAAGCAAAAGAGTGCGAAATGGAGTATCTGGCACAGTAGAGAAGAAAGAAGATCAGGAGTATGAGTGAAGACTGACTACTGTGCAAGGCAGGAAACAGAAATACCAATCCCCCAAAAAGTCCTGCAGAGGTGAGGAGGTAGATAACCAAGTTTTTCTATAGAGGAAGGTGGCTGGTGAAAAACTTCGCTTAGCACAACAAAAATCTTAAGGCATATTTAAATGCCAAATCTGTCTGCTTCAGATACTGATAGATTCCATTTTATACTTAGAATGTACAAGTAACAAAAAAGTAAGCAGTTTCTGGGTACGAAGTAATTTTATTTGTATTTACAAATACACAGGCACACATTCCCTTCTGTACACACCAACCCACAATTATATATATTTATATAACTGTGTTCTCCAGGATGTAATTCTGGTATTGTGTGGCTGGCTACCATTGCTCTGACCTGCCGTCTCTGAACAGAGAACATTTAAAGCAGGCCTAGGGTTTGGAGACTTTCCATCTGCAGACTGGTGTAAACGGCTGGCTCTGCATGGGAGAGCTGGGACAAGAACGAAGAGATGGGCAGTTGTAGGGCTCGGGTAATGATGTCTAAAAGCATTCACCTTGTCAAATGCAATATTTTAAGACTCTTCCTCCAACTGCCTCATTACCTCCAAAATACCACGAAATAAAGTTCCCTTTTAACGAGGCAGGCAGTTGCAGCAAGTCTCTGCTCACAAAAGGGGCTCGGTGATTCAGACAAGCTCTGATGATCAATGAGCAAAGCAGCGTCTAGCATGTCATGGATGGAACAAAAAGGTTAGGGACATCTGAATGAGGGAGCTCAGCTGTCAACATCAGCTTTGCCTCCGGGTCTCATTCTGAAAATTGCAGGGAAACTGTTCTCTTCCTCCCTCAAGATTTGCATAGGACATTTACCGCATCAAGGATTCCTTCTGACATTTCTAATGGAAACAGCTAGAAGAAAGAGGGAAATCAGATAGCAGAGTGTCTCTGCACGCTGTGCTGTTGCCAAGCAGATTATGTGCTGTAATCTGTAAGCACTGAACTGTGTTTGAATTATGAGGAACCTCTCCCTTGCTTTTGTTTTAGCCCCCTGGGAGAGGTGATGTTTCCGGACTGCTAATGTCACAGCATGACTTGTTAATAACCTGCAAGAGCGTTCCTCCACTCCACCGCCTCCCGCTCCCCCAAGACCCAGCAGCTGCCGTCACATGGATCAAGTGCCTGCCTTGTATGTGGTTCATTGAGAAAAATTCAAGCATGTGGCCTGAGGTTCCCCTGATGGCTGTCTGGGGATGATGATTTCTACCATCTGTTCTGGCTGCCTGCGGCTCCCGGAAACACCGAGGTGTATGTTGCTTCTGGCCATACTTGGGATTCCTAATGAAACCTCAGCTGCTGTCCAACTGTCTGTGAATATCAGATGGGTTTGAATTATCTTTCTGCCAAAAGGAGAGAGGGAAGCACTTTGTTTAACTCTTTAATCTGAACCACTACACAGCACGTGCATAATCACAGGGTACAAAGCCACGGAATTATTAACATCTGCATCGTGGTGGCAGCTGTAGCATTTGCACGTGTGCCGGGTCTGTCCGATTCGAGATGCCCAGGCTGGTTGTTTCCAGGCTAAATATACAGCCTCGAGTCAAATTCGTCTCACTGCAGCTCACTTGGAAGCCCTGTATTTATACCAGAGATTTATTTGATCCCTTCACTTCTGATTTCTGTTAAAGGCATATTTCAGCTGTATAAATTGCATATCAGTATATGACAAAAAGCTGCTTATCAAATGGTTTAAATGCAGCTGAGGAATTGAAGCAATTTCAAAGCTATTTATTGAGAGGGAGGAAGACACAGCAAATTTATATTAATTTTGGTATATGAAAGAGACTTTCATGCAAAAAACCTCCATAACAAATAAACAGAAATGGCTTGTCTCTCAGGATTTGACATCCTGTCTGTTCTTTCTCCCGTAATCCATCATTTAGAAAGCTTTTCTCTCTATTTGCTGAATATCAGTTTTCAGTGGATTTTGAGGGGCACTAAATCACCTAAAGGACCAGGTCTCAGTAGAAAGGATTTGACATTCTTTCTTATTAGAATGACCTAGACTTCATCCATTGATATTCATACTGTTTTCCCCATTCATATTAGTACAATTTTCTTTGATTGAATAGATGCTCTCAATAAGAAATCCACTGAGTTTTATGTGGTCAGAAAAATTGTTTACATAATCAGTGCTGCAGCAATGAAGTTATTACAGAATTGCTGAATGAATCAGGAACAATTCCTTACATTTCTCTGCAGTCATTGCTCAGTCAGGGCAATGCAGAATATAAGACTTAGAAATGACCTCAAAGCAAAAAAGAAAAGGAAAAGGAAGTAACTACACAGCAGCAGGCAGCAGTGATTGCCTTGAGTTGCTAAAGAGTAAGGGGAGAGTATCAGTACATGTTAGGGGACACCAGTTAACATGACCTCAGCCACTTATTTTTAGAAGCTGTTTTTCTACTAATATTGTGGATGCTAATCAGAGAATGCAAAAAAACATCTTAGCAGTGGCTCGCTGAGGGGTGTTCAATTGTTTTTGCATTTGGAGCTTATTTTGTTATGCTATGAGACATAACAGCAGTCTGCAAATGCATTCAGCAGCTAGCACATAGGCATGGGGGTGGAGGCAGGGTTCCCACTGTTGCTGGCATTCCTTTCTCTTCTCAACTGACTCATGCAGGGATGCGCACATACCTCTTATAGATGCACATTGTCAGAAATCAATATCAGGGTAGAAGTCTTGAAAGCAGATATTATCAGAAAATTCAGTAAAGCTTGGAAAAAGACTTCTAATTTTCTACTTTATTGATTTATTTTTTTTTAAGATACAGAGGCACAGGAACTATATATGGAAACATTTCATGCATTTAACTTCTTCAACCTAGAATGTCCCAGTAACTATCTTTGCCTTTGTTTTTCTTTTAAAGCAGTAGTCACCCAAGACTACTGTTTTTTAGCAAACATGAGCTAGCTAAGCAGGGCATGCAAATATGGAAAAGGTGGTTCATCAATATGTAAAGCTTCTTAGGGACATTTCTCTTTTTGTGGTCTGGATATAGTAAAATTTAACCAGTTGCTGGCCAAAAAAAGAAATAAATAAATAAAACCTAAACTAGAAAACAAAAAAAACCCAACCTTAATTTTTGAAATAGCTAGCTTTCAGCCTAGAGATTTTTAAGGAAAATCTGTTATTTCTTTTCTCCGTGTGGATCTCTGCATCACAAGAGAGATTTGACAGATGGAGACAGTTTGTAACAATGTACTTGAAGCTCTGAGAGACTAAAATGAGTAATCAAAACCATTCCAAAAAAGACTTTTTCATGAATCTGTCTAAAAATACACGTCACAGAGAATTTCTTTCCCCTCCTTTCCACTCCTCTTTTTTGTTTGAAGTAGCGTGGGTATTTATACTTAGCTCTATCTCATTATGTGTTATTTCCCCTCTGTTAGCCACATCATGTCTTGGCTTGCAGTCACAAGTGACGTAAGATGTTGCAAAATGTCACTAATAAATATGTAAAGAGATACTGAACTAGAAATAAAACATGGAAGTCCCGTCATCAAAGTCTTCTGCCTTAGTCCACTTCTGGTGAAATTCAGATTATGATGAAACATCTGAAAGAATTATTCAAAATGGAAAAGCATACCTGCAATCTCCAGGCCTCAAATGATGACTATAATCATGCTTGAAGGTACAGAACATGAATGCTTCTCTCCTTGTTATTTGAAATACGTCCTTTAGGATGAGAGGGCTATTAAAGAGATTTGAGTACACGTGTGGAAACATTTGGCCTGAATGGGTTCTTTCTTGGTTGCTATTGAGGGTTGACTGTTGCACTGGATTCCCAGTCCTCTGTGCCACAAACCCTAATGGAATTAGAGGGAATGCTGAGGATAACATCACAGATGATAGAGGAAGAAATGGCTGCCAGAGCTAGCTGTTGCTAGCGCAACAGAAGTCTGCATTTCCAAACACACACATACGTATTCCCTGACCCAGGTTATGAACCTCCAGCCTGAGGTTCCACAAGGGTCTGGCTTACCCAGGTCCTGAGCACTAACCTTTTTGGTTACAATGTTGATAGTTAGCGGTTTTAAAACTGAGGTCTATGATTTGTCAGAGCCATTATCCATTTATGGATGCATGCATAACTGGATGGTTAGGCTTTAGTATACCTGGTATGGATTTGTGAATGATTATAAGTGAAGTGTTAGCTACATGTAAATGAAGGTAATTCCACTGCTTATATGCTGTTTTGAAAAAGCACTAGATGTGTCCAGGTTATCCATGTAATTCAGACCACAAAGAAAATCCTAAACTTTTGGAGCTCTCCTAGGCAGTCTTGTTAAATAGAGAAGAGGATTACATTTTACCTGGAGAAGATGGACAAAGGTAACTAGTAAAGAAAACAGATGATAGAGTACTTTCTTAAAGAAAATATGCAGATGCCATCACTGAAGATGTTCATAAGACTGACTAAACCAGTAGAAATATACAGGTAAAATTAATTCTGTGCTAAAGTAAGGTTCTAATGTGACTCTCCATGTGTAACAACTATTGCAACATTCCTTTGTGATGGCAAACTCAAAGTGAGCAAAGAATAGTTAGCAATAAGTAAAGGGGTTATTTGCCAAATAAGTGTCCCATCTTCAATTAGAACAACCTTCTGACTGCTCTACCTTGTCCTGCCTGTCTGCTCGCTCAAGAAGTTGATACAGCAGCTGGCAGCCAGCAAGGTTTCTTATGACAGCAAGTGCATGCACAAATAGTAGAAGTTAGAAGCTCCTGTGCTTCCTAGAAGGAGATGTTAGGTAACTTCACAAGATTTTAGGTGAGTCATTCAGACTGGCCAGCACACAGATAAAGCCCAGACATTTGCAAGTGCAAAAACTGTGACCCTTACAAAGATAAAATGGCTACACAAAAATGGTGTTCTTTGAAGAGGCCGTAGTTACCACGCTAAAGAAGACTTCTTTTGTGCAGTGTTTTGCTCTGGGCATGCCACTGAATTACAGTTACTGAAGAAAACACTATTTCGGTGTAATAACAGCTCTGAACGTAACTAAACTCCTTAACATTCTAAGTTAATTTAGATAAAATTTGAAATAGCTATAATAAACCAGGTGAAAAAAATAAAAAATTCTTTTACAGATACATTATTAAGCACTTGATTTTGATTGAGTTTTGCATAACACATTAAATGGAATGTATAAGTAACTTCACCAGATTTTGCTTTCTGAATCAAGCAAACAGGTGTCAGAAGATCCAGTAGATAATGACACAAAACTGTCATTTTGTCATTCAGTTAAATCACACCTCAAATCCTTACAATACACAGCTGTGTCCTACTGAATATTTCAGCAAAGGACAGCCTAAATCTGTTTCTGGAGAACCGGTGTCATTGCTTGGTATCCTTGAGCCCTGAAAGGCAACTGACACAGAGCAATCTTCCATCATCTTAGTTAATTTCAGAGTTTAGGCCAAATTTTGGTATATTTGTAAGACTTCAGTCCTCAAATATCTATGAGGTCAATGGGACTACTGTAGAAATAAAAGATTTTTCATTGTGATAATCAAGTGTGTGAGATTCTGGCCCTTTGCTAGTATGCTCTTTTCTGATTTCATATTTTTATTGCCCTTACATTATGTACTCTAATGGACATGGTTTCTTATCTGCTGCACTAAAAATAATACTGTCAATAACAAGAAGCATAATAAATGATGTGCTATCAGGAATGACTGTACGAATACCCTTAGTACGAAAATTTTTATGATAAAGACCTATTTTGCTAGCACCAAGAACCGAGAGCATTGTTTTGCATCTTATGTACCTTCTGAGTTTCTAAGAACACAAAAAGAAATATTTCAGAAGGTTTCATAGCTGAGAAAAAAGAAATGATGTTCCCAAAGTCTGGATCACTCTCTTATGAGGCTGTACTCAGAGACACTTGTCCATTAAGAGAAAACATCCAGTTTCAATTTCAATGGATGCAGCTCGTATTTATTCTAGGTACAGTTGATATGGTGACTCGCTGCTCTGCTAATGAAAGCCTTGTGTTTTGCCTTTAAAAAAATATATTCTGAATTCGTTCAAGCAAACCAGATTTTACTTACTGCCTTTGCTTTGTTATTTTAAGGGTAGGATTACAAGACAATGCTAATAGGTGAGACATGTTTGTCCCTACATAAACATAAAATGAAAGCACACAATTAAAAACCCAGTGAACTAGAGAGGAAGGTGCACAGTGAGCAGCAGCAGGTGTACAGGTCTGCATGTCTCAAACAAGTCATAATGTGATCGCAATCTCAGCCTTTCTGTGGACCGTGAATAAGAACATGAAACAAAGGAAGTAAATGGGGCCACATCCTTCCTTAGTGTAAAATGTCATTGCTCTGCTGAAGTAAATGACACTCTCCTTAATCACCTTAGGTAAGGATTTCATCCTCTCAGCTCTTTCCCCAGCTGGACCCTTGCCAGGCTGCTACAGAGGTGTCACTCCAACCCACCTGCCTGATCTTCTGCTTTCCCTCACTTAGATAGAAAGCAATATTGCTCCTTCCTGTAATCTGGATCTGGGAGATATGCCTTCATGGGAGGGAAGATCTGTTGCTCTGCACTCATACAAAGAATGACATCTGCCTTAAGAATCAGGTGTACCTTTCCCTGAGTCACTACTGCGTGGTCTTGCTTCTCAAAGGCATGCATGTATCTAGACACACACATATTTTACATGAGATTAAACAATGCATCTGCTTTTATTTTACTAACATGGAAAACATGCAGATCTAGGGAGAAAAAATAATGTGCTGAATTACAGATGCATTTTTAATTCTGTTTTCTGGTCACAGAATATTTTTTCAGTTTTGGTCTCTCTCTGAGTGCCTTATGTTTCCACCAGATCAAGGAGCATCTCTCCCTCTCTGCTGCCTACTGGCCTGTTTGTCTATTTCTGACAGCCAAGTGTCCATGTATTCTGCTGTTGGAGTGCACTGCAAAATACCTGGAGGGATGTTTTCACATTTACCTGAGTTCTGCTTCTATATGCGAGTATACCATAGCATTCCTCACGTTCTGAGGAACGTGCTCTCATTTGCTGCAGTACAAAATTAAAAATGAAATAAGAGGAAAGTCTGCTCTTAGCTGGTTAGTCCCCCAGGCATATTTGCTTCTCGTATCCACAGTTAGTTCACCTCAGATGGAGAAGCAGAGACCAGACTTGCTTTATTCCACATAAAAGCTCCTGCACAGTTTGGCAACTGCACTTTGCAGAGTCATTTGCTGTGAATGAGTAAGAACCCTCACGGAGAAGGAATAGTTTTGCTAAATGGATAAGTAATACCTGCTTTTATGATTTCTAGTCTTAGGGAAGTAATTTTTCTCTATCCAAATTTCCACGGTATTCTACTAAATACACTGAGTACTGTTTGCCCCTATTCTCCCTAGATTTCCCATCTTTTCTTATTCGAAAGTGTTTCAGGAAAGTTTTGCATGCCTGTCTCTCCCTGCACAGGTGGGTAAACTTCAGGTTCAGCTCCATGCCTTTGTTCATACTGTCTCCTAGTGTGCAAGTGTAGTGCAGAGAAGCAGGTACTGGAGAGACAGCACAACAGATGCAACTAATCAGAAGAAACAATGTTGATGGGTTCTAAGTTAAGTTGCATTAAAATATTCATTGTTTATTGTGTATTCTTTCAATGTTCCAGTTTACAGCCCTGGAGTTCGAAATCACCTATTAACAACACAGGAAGCGCCAGGCAAGAAACGTCTGTTCCAGCTGCCCAACAGCACCAGCTAATGTGCTCAGATCCATTTTCAGGGGCGAGGAAGCAGGTTGTTTGCTCTATTCATTCTGTGCCAGGGTTGCCAGGATGTTGAACAAGGTTATATTTACACAAGGAGTTCTTTGCTGATAGGAGAATACTGGTGTACTCTACTGGCAAAAGGCTTCTCATGCAATCACAGGCTACAGTAACAGAACTGTGGAAAGCCTTCACAAGTGAGACAATGGTGGAAGTAAAACAGCTCTTTTTTTTTTTTTCTGCCTTAACCCTTTTTGCATTACAAAGTTCTGATAGTGCAGCTATGTTGGGGAAGAGGTGTAAGGAGCTGAAAGCTGTAAAATACTCCTTCCATATTTCTGTGTTCAGAATGTAGGTTTCTGAGTAAATGCATGTGTGAGGAAAAGGGGTTCAAGAGTGGGAACCATGCAAAAGGGCAATAAAAGTTGTCCTCTAGGAGCTTTTAGAGATATGAGGTTCACTTCTTGTAGACAACTGCCATTTTATGTTTTGTACTGAGATGGAATTGCATCATCCGATGGACTAATCTAGGAGGGAAAGACCAGGAATAGTGAAATGTTAACAGCCCAAACATTAACGTAAGCATAAGAACAAACTGGAAACAAACAAATTTAGTCTGGAGTACAGAAGAAAATTCCTAACCATTAGGGAACTAACATCCTGTAATGGCTTCCCAGCAGAGAAATGGTAGGAGCAAGAAATACAAACTATTGAGAGACTGACAGTAGGAGCCCAGTCACCACTGCACCTGACAACCCAGAAGGACCCTTCCAGCTTTATGTTCCAAAAAAGTCTTTAGGAGTTACCACAGAGGATAGAATTTAGGAAAACAACAGCACAGTTTCCCAGATATCAAATGGAAAGGAGTCTCAGCTTCAAAAAATGGCTAGGTAAACTACGCTACTCCACATTGTTACTCCTGGCTACAGCTCTTTGAGCCACTGATGGTAAGATGATGCAAGAAAATAGCTTGAAATTAAGTGGATGAATTTATTTTTTAAGGGGAAGCTTGCAGGTGTTTGTACATAACCAGCTGCTCTCCTCTCTCTACATGAAGTCACTTTGTGAGGTACACCAACTGATGGACTTCTCAGGAAAAAGAAATGAAAGCAAATTTATATATAGAGATTCAAAGGTTCTTCCTTGTTCCCACTGCTGACCTATAGTTCTTGTATCCCAAGCAACAGGTTCTCCCTGAACTGAATGCAAACTTCAGTTGCTAACGATAAGGGAGACATCTGAGGGAGTAGGGACATGCCCCAGATGTTATCAGGTAACCCAGGAAAAGTATGTTCCTCTCTCACTGCTAGTTCTCAGAGCCACTTTAATTCACAACTGCTGGCTTCCGGCATTGCTAGTTATTGTGGGTGAACAGTTTGAGCCCGCTCTGCAAGACTGTTGTCCTTTGTTTTATAGTCATAGATCCTTTTAAAACACCACTGCCTTTTATAGTGAAAATTATGCACATGCTACCGGTGGTATGAATCACATTAATTACATGCCAATTCAAACCCCGTAATAGTACCTCATGTAGTGGAAATGTCACCATCTGGTGGTTGCATCACTGCCGAAAGGCATACTGGTGGGGGTGGTGTTGG
Source organism: Neopsephotus bourkii (assembly GCF_033783945.1). Classification (NCBI taxonomy): domain Eukaryota; kingdom Metazoa; phylum Chordata; class Aves; order Psittaciformes; family Psittacidae; genus Neopsephotus; species Neopsephotus bourkii. Next base: position 690,704 of record NW_026901969.1, read on the forward strand.
GGACTGAGCTGCCTGTGATCAGTGAGGAAATCCTGGTTTAGATTTAGAGATTAAGGCTCCCTGGAAATAATTTCTCCTGGACAGCATTCCACTTTACAGATGTGCCAGATAGGCCCAGCAATGCAGAGTAGGGGACAGCAGAATGAATGCAATTTTTTTATGATGTGATTTTATTACTGAGAAGCTTGTGATGTTCAAACACTTCTAACACGAGCTTTGTTTTCAGTTGCTTTTTTGGGGTGGGATTGGTAGGATAGTGTCACAAGGTGACCTCTCTAAGAAGCACATGCAGAAGCCATCTGTGCACTTGCACACGCTGCCTCTCCCTCCTCCTGCTTAAAAGGTTCTTATGGGCTTGTTAAAGGGAAGGTCTGACACTGGCAGAAGCCTATTGTCTCTCCACAAGACAGTCTTTAGAGAATCTTACTTTCTCTCATATGTTTGTTTTCTCTTTTTCTTGCTGCCAATGTCACTTTTTTCCAGAGAGGCTTTTATTAGGGTGTAATTCTATGTACATCCTCCTGAGGTAGCTCAGTGAGTTTTACTATGATTGTGACCATGTTCTAGGCTGAGTAAAAATTTTATTGGAAAAAAAAATAAAAATATTCTGTTCCTGCTTACCAGGAAGGCAGCAGAGGAACAGAGATGATCTCAGTAAACACACTTTGGATTTATCTTAGGACACAGGACAGTGCACTTTATGATTAGCTGAAGAAAAACATGAGTGCTAGACTTCGAGCAAGCCAGAGGAGGTCATGCTTTTTTGACTGAGGAGTTTTGAGTTTAAGTCATTTTTGGAAACCGGGTTTGTGCTGTTGACATGTTTTGTGCTGTAGTTCAGGCCTGAAGTTCACAGCAAAATGAATTCACAACTCAAGAGCAAAACCCGGCTCTGTGTGACACAACAGAGATGTAGAGTGGAATATTCTGCATAAACTGTGGAAAATTAAGAATAAAGTTTTGATGCAGTAAAGCAATATGTTATGAGAAGCAGTTTGTCCAAGTGACCTGCAGAAAGTCAAGCTTGTTCTTTTCCTCTGCCAACCACTTATTATTATTTTTAATTACATTCATAACTCTTGTATACAGGGGCTGCTTCTCCCCACAGACTTATATGTTCCTTTGTCTAAGGGACCTCAGTCTCTGATGGGATCCCTTGGCAGTATTACCATGTAAACCAGGTGCTTTTATCATGCACAAATTGCTCTAACACCTATGGCAGCCTGTTCTTAACTCCTTTCCTGGGTATTTCTTGGATGCAGATAAGGGAATGCAGGTAGGCAGTAGATCCATGTGCATTAGCTCCCATGAAGCAAAACATTTAAGGATGGCAGGCTCTGGTGCTTCAGGGGAACACACAACGGGGTGCACAGAGGACATCCTGCTCCATCATGTTGCAAATCTAGTCAGCAGGTTGGCCACCCAGGTGTAAATAAACATTGAAAACTGTGCAAATTAAAAGGGAGAGCAATTAATATGTAATGTTCTATTCAAGTCCTCCTGCTTTTACTCAGGGTATGTGAAGCACAGTTGTTAATGTATGTAAGATTTTTTCAGCTGGCAACTCTCAGCTGCTTCCTGCACCTCAGATCTCTGTGTTCCCAAGTCAGCTGTGCACGCTATAGCTGGTGAGAAAGGATGGAGCTATGTGACTGAAATACAGCAAATGGCTTTGCAATTGATTTTTTCTCTCTGTTGTTAAGAAACATCAGATTGTTTAAAAGATCACACTGGGAGTTATAACCTTCTCCCCTACTGGTTCTTTGTAAGTCGTTGATTAAACACACTAGGCTGTGTTTTTCCAATGGCTTAAAACGGAGAATAACATGAAAATATATTGTCAAAAGATCACCAAAAGATCATTCCAGATATTTTTAACCTCACACTGGCATTGGTTTCAGCTGCAACAGGCTCTCAAAGTCCCTGAGCTTCCCATTGGCAGTATTCATTGCCCACTAATGCCAATGGCAAGCCCATATCCTTCCCTGCCATGTCTGGTTCCTCCCACTTAAACAACTGTGCACCAACACCTGCTAGCAAACAAATGAAGAAAAAGACCCAGAAAGCAGGTATCTTAACCTGCTATGTGCAAGGCCATCTGGCAGCTACCTGGCAGCTGTTTAGTGGCTAGCAGGTGTGCCTTCTTGAAGACTTAATTGTCTACCACTATTAATTGTTACTAGGTATTGAGTGTCAAGAATCTGTTCTGTGCTCTACAGTAGGAGGCACAGCTTTCTCACCTTCAAACAGCTCTCATGAAACTATAATGAGAGATGATAAGTAATAAACAATCATAAACTACTTGGATTGGCTTAACTATTGCAGAAATAGATTTCTTCATCTGCTTTCCCACTAGGTTTTTTTTTTTGTTCTTTTAGTAGATTTCCTTAAAAAGACACCCAAACTGAGAAAAAATGGATTTATGCGGGTGTTTATAATGTGCCATCCTATTTTATTTGCTCATAAAGCAGTGACTGGGATTACTGTATTGTGTAAATATGCATAAGGAGGGATTTCAAGCTCTCTTGTTACTTAATCTTCCTCTCAGACAGCTACATCATGCGATTAATGCTGGTTTTGTCAAGACTTTCAGACTCCTCTGAGAAAAAATTTTGCTCCAGGGCCATGGGGACGCATGCTGGAGCAAGACAGTCTATGTCCTCTAAACACAAGAGGTAAACTCCCCTGGTTCTTAAATACTTAAACCTTCTGGGAAAAAAACAACCACAATAAAGAATTTCTGAAGTAGTTTTTAAATGCATGACATGCTTGATAATGCACTTCTTCTAAGTGTCAGATTAGTCTGAATAGAAGTATGTTATTAAATAATTCAGTAATCACACAAATGTCAGATTCTGTCTGAAGATTATATGAAAGAGAATACATAGCATAAACAGGTAGAAAAACACTTCTATACAGACTAAGTAACTTAGTCACTTCTTTTGCAAAGTAAGTTTGGTGCCTAGACTGACTAACTGCAGCAGTAAAAAAAGCAGTAAGTTCAAGCAACTACGTATTAAGAAACTTCACCCACATGCTAGATGAATTTCTGGGGCCTGTATGTTTATATCAATTAACTTAATTCTCGAATAAGGGATAAAAATAGGTAAGCTGCATTTGGTCCAATGTCCTTTGGAAAAATGGGACTTGTGCTCTTCTGCAGTCTTGAAAATGACAATCTAAACTTCCCTTGTTTAAGTTTTAACCCGTTTCCCCTTGTCCTGTCACTACAGTCCCTAATGAAGAGTCCCTGCCCAACATCTCTATAGGCCCCCTTCAGATAATGGAAGGCCTCCACGCAGCCTTCTCTTCTCCAGGCTAAACAGCCCCAACTTTCTCAGCCTGTCTTCATGTGGGAGGTGGTCCAGTCCCCTGATCATCCTTGTGGCCCTCCTCTGGACTTGTTCCAACAGATCCATGTCCTTTTTATCTTGAGGACACCAGAACTGCACACAATACTCCAAGTGAGGTCTCACGAGAGCAGAGTAAAGGGGTAGGATCACCTCCTTCGACCTGCTGGTCACACTCCTTTTGATGCAGTCTAGGATAAGGTTGGCTTTCTGGGCTGCAAGCACACACTGCCGGCTCATGTTCATTTTCTCGTTGACCAAAACAAGAGTGCAAAGAGCTGTAGGAAAAAGCTACTGCAGAGCAATGGTAGGAATGGTAGTTGTATTACACTGCACCAAGTCCATAAAAAAAGTGGGGGTGGAAATGGGAAGTATGTTCTATTCTGTGTTCAAAAGTAATTTTAAAAAAATTGCATTCATGTGAAACAGGTCAGGCAATTTCACTTAATCTTCAAAGATGTTTACATTCAGTTGTCCATATTATTTTCTCCTCAAAAGTTTAAAACACTGTGATAAGTGCCTGTCCTCACAAGATCTGCTTTGCATAAAAACTGATGGTAGAAATAAATATTATTATATCAGTTATACTACCAGACTTTCTCCAAGATTTTGTTCTGATTTCTCTAAGTGCACTTCCCATGAATTTACTTTAGTTGCATAGGTTTTACAAAAGCAGCATATGTGTTACATCTTGGATTTTCACTAGAACACGCTCTCACTGAACAGCATGGTTCCTGGTGTCTCATATTCCACTCACATACAAAGCACACACGGTCAATGACAAACGGAGGATATATTTAAGTACATGATATATATGGGTCACATTTCTCCAGGGCCTCCCAAGGCCAAAAGGGATGGAAACTGGCCTTAACCTCTGTTTCAGAGATCCACTTCATGTATAAATCGAAGCAGTACTGTTGTTATGCCTGATGTTTACACCATCTTCTCAGATAGCAGTCTGGCAGAAAAGAGCTTAGATTGTGGACAGCTTAGAGTTCTATGTTAGGGAACTAGAATAAAAGAAAATGTCCTTAGTGCTGGACAATGTCTTTTTTGGATGTATTCAGTCTGAACGCTGGAGACAAGACCTCTGCATCCTTTGCCCACGACTGTGCATAGCCCTGGACCAGATTATGCACTCATCAGAAGAGTTTGCTGTGCAGACTGTGGGTGTAAAATGGGGATTACAAAAGTGTGGCAATCAGCTTGGCATGAATTCAAAGAATAAGTTTTAATATGAAAAATAATTCATGAAAATAGGTTTGCAAAACAGCTGGGGAAGAGAAGGCTTCAAGGTGTCCCAACAGCAGCCACCTAAAATGCTTTAGGAGGTAGCTGCGCAATTGTAGCTACGTTTTTCTCAGTGCTTCACAGCCGTGAATGAAAATGCTCTTGCTATTAGGATGTTAAGGTTACAACCCAAGTCATCTAGCAGCCAGATTTAGAGGCCATCTGGGTGGACAGAATCTATTACATGGAGGTGTGAAATATTTTGTATTGGTTCTCTGGATCCAGGGATTGAGTTAAAGTGTTCAGTTGGGCAGGTGATGACACAAGTAAGTGCCCACCTTCATTAAATGTTCTAAGTGTGACCACGACGTCTATTTCATTTACATCCTTTTTGTGTCAATTTAAGCACTCCAGGCAACATCTAACACCTATAATGGGAATTATTTAGCATTATCAGCCAACAAACATAGCCAAGTGCTTATAGCTGTTCCTGGAGATGCTACGAGGGAGCTGAATTCCCTTCTGGCAGAGGAAGGAAATTATTTTGGATTTACTGCTTTCTGGCAGGCTACGCAGCAGTTCAACGTAAAGAGGAATCCTACCAGCTCTCTGCAGCTTCTCTAAAATTTCTATTTCTCCCACTACCCCAGTCGTAGGTGTCTTGCTGATTTTTTGATATTTTGCAGGAGTAATATTGCTTTATCATTTCAGCTGTTGCCATACAGGCCCAATGTGTTGCTTCTCCTCTGTGTTGCTTTTCCCCTCTTGTAACTCCAGTGGGAAGGAGACATACAAGGAGAAAGGTTTTCACATAGACCTGTGGAATAAACCTGGGAGTGAGGAGTTACTGTTCTATTGCCTAAGAGAGATAACAGCCTGGGCTTGTTTTGTCATGTTTTACCTTCATCTGGATCATTATTTCTTATTGCTTCTCATGCATCCACAGGAAACTATAAAACTGCCATTCTGAACTAATGACTAAATCCACCAACAAATCAAGATTAATCTACCTGGCCAGCAGATGACTCCTGCCTCAGTGGGAGGCACACTCTTCTGGCATGCTTACAGCTATACCCTACATACTGCTTAAGCAGTATATATTACCAGGGCAGCCAAACCACTGCCCTGTCAACTTTAAAAGATTCCCTGAGGCTCAGCAACTTAAGAATCCACCTGGTGGCAACCTTAGATGCTTTTAATTCTTGCTTTTCCCAGATGAGTCACACTTCCCTAGCCTCGGCCATATTTTAGGCGTACAACCCGGCCTGTTTCAGAGTTGAGATAATAAAAAAGATTGGACAATAAAAAATCTCAAAGTCGCTTCCACCAAAAACAGATGAAACCAAACCCATTTTCTCTCTGAAATTTCTCACTGAACTTCTAAAACTGGACATTTTTTTTTATTCATAACAAAACAATAAGCAAAATAAAACTCTTATTGAGAACATCCTTTGCACTGTTATAGAAAACAAAAAAAACAGCTAAAGAGCTATTTTCATTATTTATTTTATTAGTGTTTGAAGATGGTTTTAATTTCCAATTTCAGTTTTCAAAACAATTGGCACTAAGCCATGTATGTCAGGTAAGCCCTTCTAGACTGTGGAGTTTTAATCTGTGAATCTGCCTATCCATTTAGTGTTCAAATTTAAAAATGAAAAGAACCTGCAACATGATTTTTTCTTTTTTTTTTTTTAAACAGATTTATTTCTGTATATTTACTTTTATTTATCTACATTCTTTATAAATATGAATAGACATTTAATTAGGCAATTATTTGAAAAAAATTACATGCCTAAGTGAAAAGAAAATAACAGTACAATACTGGGAAAAAGTGCCTAGATAAGGCATGCTGGTTTTTTTTTTTATTTATTTGCCCACTTTTCAGTTTTATTCATAGGCTTGTCTAAACTGTCATTGTCACTTTGGACACAAAGCTCACTGAAAAACTTATCACTTCAGGAATGTTATGCTTGGTATACAAATAATTAACTTGTCTTATGAACTAGTGCTACTGCAAACACAGTCCTGTATAGTTAGTACTGCTTAGCCTACACTAATTTGCTAAGGACCAAGGTTGCCAGTGTAACAATGGGTAAGTGATCCTGTTTGTTATTATTTCTTTTGTGTTATCTCCACTGCAAAAAAGGTAAAGGTTATTTGGACTACATTGTGGGGTAACCAATCTGTATCTCTGCTCCTGTAGGGCTCTTTTCTTGAAGTAATCTGGGACAACTTGTATATGCATGTTCCTCAGAATACCTTAAGGTTTTGTGGGCAAACTCATGGCTGTTCATAATGCATGGATTCAGGGCTCTCAGGGTCTGTGCCCTAATGTGACATCCAGCTGCTATAGCTTGATAGACAACTACCAGGACACCAAGTTTCTGAGCAAGCATGCAAGCCCAGCCTATCAAGTATGCTATGTGTATGAATGGAGGACAGACTGAAGGTATTTGCTTGCTGTGCTCATGCTCTGACACTTCCAGCAGCATAATTACAATTGCTGGTATTATATTTGTGCAGATAACAAGCATTTAGGGAATATAGTTTGGGTTTCTACCTAGGGAAACTTCTGCACTTCTCCTTGTGCACTGCACTATGAATGTCTTGTGGAGAACAGACATTTCTTATTGTTAGGTTTCTATTTCCACATGGTTTTCTTCTGGGAAAGGAGGGTGAAAGATGGATGAGTTATTTCTTTTAATTACTGTGACAGGGGGAATGGCAGAGATCATTAATTCCTTTCCCATGGCTAAGATCATTATATTCACAGTTCTTTTACCAGGAAGTATCTGTCTCTCTTAGGACTCTGATAGATAATCCAGTGTTTTCAAGGTGAATGATGGATTGAGCATGTTCTCCATCTCCCTGATGGAGGTTGTTTCCTTGAAGAGGGGAAGACTTCTTCATAAGCAGCTCCTGAACTGCTGAAATATTGCACAAAATGATAAACCAATGCCAACAAAGACGATCAGAGGGCTGGAACACCTATCCTATGATGACAGGCCAAGAGTGATGGGGTTGTTCATGCTGGAGAAGAGAAAGCTCCCAGTAGAACTTACATTAGCCTTCCAGTGCTTAAAGGGGGCCTACAGGAAATCTGGAGGGGGACTTTTTGCAAGGGCCTGTAGTGATCTGACAATGGGCAATGGCTTTAAGCTGAAAGAAGGTAGATTTAGATAATTAGATATTAAGAAGTTCTTTACTGTGAGAGTAGCTAGATACAGGCACAGGTTGCCCAGAGAAGTTGTTGATGCCCCATTCCTGGAAGTGATCAAGATGGGACAGCGCTTTGAGCAACCTGGTCTAGTTGAAGGTATCCCTGCTTTTGGCAGGGGGAGGTGGAATTTTTAAGGTCCCTTCCAACACAAACCATGCTGTAGTTTTATGATTCTATGAATTTCTACTGATTGTATGCAATGAGGTCCAAAACTGCCATAGTTTAGGAGTTATTAAGAGGCAATCATATTCAGAGAGATGCTGGGGAGAAGACTAAATAACAATACATGCTGCTGCTGGCCATTTTTCTTTTATTACATATATAAATCAGAGCTCACAGATGCTGAAGTTTATCTATGCAAATCTACAATTCTATTATTTATCTCTCTTTCCTTCTGGTCAATTTTTTATTTATGTTTTATATACTTCATCTTTCTTTACCTTTACCTTTTAAAAGACTTCCCCCTCTTCTCTCTGCTTTTTTCTCTTAATTTACTCTAAGTATAACTTTGCATTATAATCAGAGGGAAATGCTACAACCAGGAGAAACAGGCTATTAGGTGATGTTGAGGCTTGATCATTATCAGCTTTTCTTTGACTTTTCTCAGGAATGCTATTGCTGTGCTGGAGTATGTTAATGGCTGCCATAAAATTTGCTTTTGATCTGCAGAAAACTCCAGGACTCATTAATCCCCTGGTTATGGCGGGCATCCTCTATTCAGTCTAAACAAGCGGCAGTAGCTAAGCTCCTGTACAAAGTAAAATTGCTGAAAACAATAGAAGCCACCACCTAGGCTGTTATCCTACAAAGAAAAGCTGCAGCATGAATTAATTTGTGGAGAACAAAGAATTTTCCTGGGAAATTATTATATATTCATTGGCTGAAACATCAACTGGTAGGAGCTATGAGTTTAGAAGTAATCAGGAGATGGGGAAAAAAAAAAATAGGCAATGTGGGTGGCCCAGGGATAAAGCCAAGAGTAAAAGCTTCGGTTGAGCAGAGCACCTACTTAAAAAGGAGAGCTGGAATTCTAAGCAAGGAAATAGCCTTCTGCTGTTTGTTCCTACAACACTCAGGGAAACAGTCTTTGTGTACATTCTTTGCAAATAGACAGGATTTCGTCAGAGAAACATCACCCAGCCCAAATCAACAGCTTCTCCTACTGAAACAAACATGTCAAGATTGTCACCAGCAGCTAAATGTCTGGGTGGAACAGCAGTTTATTGAAAATGGGAGATACTTTATAAAAAATGCTTGTTTGATGAGTTTGTAGATATTTTCAACCTGGAGAAGGAATACAAGTCATGTATGTGTCCAGTTCAGTGTGGCACAGGGAATTGAGGCATCATGAAGCTCAGATTGTCTTTCTTTTTTCACCATAACAACAGTTGCAGCAGAAATCTGGCAGCTGAGTGACCCTCATAATTGTGCAGGTGAAATGCCAAAATGTAGTGCATTTGGTGTAGTTCTCCTTCTGTCTCACAATCCTTGCAAAGATAGTTCTCATTTGAGTTGCTGTATACAGTTAAGTGAGATTAGAAGACCATAAATCTGCATTGACTTGAGCCTAAGGCTAGATAGAGGTGTTTCAGGCTGCTGAGCTGGTTTGGTCACTATCAATCAGAGCTTTTTTGAACGTATATAATTGTTCTAAAGAAGCTGTTTGTGTCAATAGGAGCTGTTGTTGTTTTATTAGGCCATAGTTCTAAGATAGAGTTCTAAGATGCTTCTGTCTACTCTGATGCCACAAGGCTTTTTCCTCAATTGTATGATAATTTTGTAACCTACAGGATTTTTCAAGTTTAGGACTCTAATGAAACTTTCTTGGAATTTCATTCAAAGGCAATCAAAATTTGTGACTCAAATTTAATAGACTGTTATTTTACTATATCACAAATGGCTTTGGGACTAGTTTTTTTCTTTCTGCAGATATCTCTACTGTCTGTAGATTCCTACATTTATTTTTTCCATTTATCAGTTTGGCCTTAATTTATGGAAGAATATCTAAGGTCCTTGTTAGGTAATATCATCAGTATTTCCTTTCCTTTAGGACTACTTAACATGCATTTAACCTCCTAAGGACCCACTGTTGCCTACTCATACTGGGATCTGGCCCGTTTCCATCAGAAAAAAATTGTTAATGTAAATCAGACATCTCTAAATGTGTCCGTATCCAGCAATGCAGTCAGACTTGAGCCTTTTTGGATTTAAAATAAATATCTTGAAACATATGGAAAAATATGGTTTCAACCCTACCTGTTTGGCATGGTTTAGTGGGAGACGTCCCTGCCCATGGCAGGGTGGTTGGAACTAGATGACCTTAATGTACTTTCCAACCCTAACTATTCTATGATTCTATGAGTCTGTATTTGTATTTGTATTTACCACCTGGTTATGAGACACCCTTTGGAAAATTTTGCTGCTATGAGATGAGAATGGGAATTACGTCTTTTGGTTGTAGTATATGAAACACACATTCAGAAGAAACATATTAGTCATAAATTGTTACAGCTATTTGATTTTGAAGCACTCTATCTGATCTCCTGAATTCCTATTCAAAAGAAAGCATATTAAAAACCAGAATCACAAGGGCCATCTTTAATTTTTCCACTTTTTATAAACTTGGAGGGGCACTTAAGGTCTGAAAGGAAAAGATATCTGTACTACATGTCTTCTCTCCCAGTGAGCACGTATGCTGTGTAGTTTGGGGAGCTTGCTCCACTTCAGTCTTCTCAGCATCTAATCTGCAGAGGAAAACCCCTACCTGCTTGGCACTATCTTAACATTTCAGAAGTGCAAACTTGGCTTTGGAAATTCTTAACAGACTGCATTTTATTTTGGTTAATTTTATTGCTACAGTTATCTTGTAAAACAGGAAATGGGGAAAAAAAAAAGGGACACGAAATATACCAATGCCTTAAACAAAAATAGGCCAGCTATCTAAGCTGACCTGCTGTTGGAAAATCTCCTAAGTAACTCCAATCCCTCCCTTCATCATTCTCTCATCCCCAAAGTAATAAAAGTGGAGTTAGAACAGCAAACACCTGGCACGTTGGTCACGCAGCATGACTTTACATTGTAATCATCTCATCAAGGAGCTGAAAATAGCATCATGCTGCAGTATTCAAGCGGTACTGCTTCAGGAAGGAAGACAATAACCAGCATTTGGCAGCAGCCTACATGCTAACTGTGAGGGATACAGAGTATTCCACAAATTGTTTCCCTCCTCTCATCTTGAAAACATCCACCCTGCATCCCCTGGCAATGTATCAGTGGGGCCCACACACTTCTTGTCTCCAAGTAAAAGGTGGTGGGCATTTGCTGTGCTGCACACAACCATAAAGCAGTCTTCTGTACAGCAACACTTACTCCAGTTTTCAGCAAAATAGTGCATAAAATTAATTCCAGCATGTTCAGTGTGCCATAGAAATTGCAGGAAAGAATGGCATATAAAGGCCTTGTTTGAATGAACTAAGGTGAATCATGAGCAGATAAGAGTCATGATACATAATTATTAGACTATGTAGCAATCGTGGAGTATAAGATTTAAAGTAGAAATTTGGACAAGAAATGCTGCCCAAAGAAAATTTTTGTAAGTGATCAAGAAGGTGGAAAGTATCTTGGCTAATATACCGCAGGACTGTGGGAATCACGGAGATTAAAAAGAGGTTAGGACATAGACACTGTTTTCCAAAAGTGGATGCCATAGTGAATGGAAAACTTCTCATAAATTTCTTGGGAAAAAAAAAACCAAACCCACAGCAAACCACAAACTTCAGAACTTGCAAACCTGAGTACTTTCATGTTCACTCATTCGTGTGCACAGCTAACAAACTAGTCAGTGGGCTAACTGTGCTGGTACCGTTTTGGGTTTGGGGAACTGCATCTTTCATTGTGAATATATTTTTACTACAGATACTTTTTTATCGTATGACTTCAGCACAGCTCTTTGGGGTTGCTATCTGAAGGAATACTTTGGGAGTTACAAAGATAAGCAAAGGGAAGAGGACTAGAGAACAGCAACTAAGCATATTAGCAATGTTTATTCAAATTTGATGGTAGGTTAGCAATTCATATTAATTAGGGACAGTCAATTTACATTCGCTAGCCTGAAGAAACTGGTGGAGGTATTTCCTGATCTAAGTATGGTAACTAAATTGCAGCACACTTGGAACAAGCATTCTGAATCCTAGTATTATTGTTTTCCAAATGTCAGATAGAGTGATCCAGATATCTGTAGAGAACTTCACATGTGCTTATTCCCAGACAATATGATGAGAAAGCTGGTATTCCACTGAGTAAGAAATATATATATATATAATCGGTACAGGTCTATGTTACTTTACAGAAAATGGTCAAACAAACATATTTGCATTCTCTGGGAAGATTACTTCCGTGCAAATTCCTTATTTACTAAACTTGTGGTCTGTTAGGACATATTCTGGACACTTGAGTTGGTACTACATGGCTTTCTGATTAAAAAAATAATGCTATACAGAGCAATCAAAGCATACTGCATAAGATGGATGAAGAACTGCCTAACTTGTAGACCCACAAAAACAATCACTGATGGGAATTGCCCTCTAATAGAGGTGTTTCTACCGAAGCTTGCAGGAATTAAACCTGAGAAAAAACTTCTTCTCGGTGAGGGTGACGGAACACTGGAACAGGCTGCCCAGGGAGGTTGTGGAATCTCCTTCTCTGGAGACATTCAAGACCCACCTGGACACGTTCCTGTATAACCTTATCTAGGTGTTCCTGCTGCAGCAGGGGGATTGGACTAGATGATCTTTTGAGGTCCCTTCCGATCTCTAACATACTGTGATACTGTGTGATACTGTGAATTGGTGTTAAGCCATAACAACCTGTGATGTTTTCTTTTGCTGAAAAAAGATGGGCAGAATGGTAATTAAAGAAGAGGGCAGGACAGTCATACAAAACAACCTGGACTGTGTAGTTAAATAATTCTCTGTTGAACAAAGCATCTAATAGCAGAGCAAAACTGACTGTGCAGAAGTAGGAAATACAAAAGAAATCAAAGCTTTTTTTTTTTCCCAGACATTTAGACACTATTCAGAAACAGACTTCTCTATGGAGCATGTTGTGATCAAAGAAAATAATCAGTGAATTTGAACTGTGAGGCTGTGGAGGTTAACACTGGAAGTAGGAACTGTGGAGGTTAACACTGGGAGGGAAACAGCATTATAGTAGGTGGCAAGAGACTTTTCCTCCTTTGTATTGTATGGGTGATGCTGCACAGGGCAGGGCATTACAAAGAACCTCAGAAATGATTCTGAAGAAAACTGAAAGACTTTAAAGATTCAGAGGTTAGCTTGTTAAAACAAGACGATACAGTAGTTAATTAGAGTGTAAGCATTACAAGCAGGAAGAAACTAGTGGTTACCAGAGAGTTTTTTAATTCTGGCAGAAAGGAGCATAATGTAAAATCAAGAATGTAAGGTAAACACATGTGATGTTAAATTGGAAATAATAGATATCTTTTTTCCCCAGTACTGAAGGTGATTACCTTCTGGAAAATGCTTCAAAGGGAAACACCAATGCATCTGTTTCTAATATCTTTAGTTTAACGTTTGAATTGGGCCTGATGCTGAAGCAATCAGAAAAAAAAATGTTAAGATTTGTGCAATGAATGACTTCTTTTCTGGTCCCCAGGACTTTTGCATTCATTACAGGTGATGCTTTAACATCCTGTTTCTACACAAGCATCTATTGTATGAATTTTCAATGGAGTTTGTTTGTCTGAGTTCCCCTTTTTGGACAGCCTATCATGTGGTAATCGTAAGTGTAGGGCCTGATCTGTACTTCTAGTTCAACAGGCAAGATTTAGTCTAATCTCCTATGCTTTCTTTCTCTTAGGCTGATGAGCTTTATTTTCACCTTGTTGTTGTTGTAGCATGGAACTAGGCAGAATGGGAAATGTGGGAATTTTTGTAAAATTAAATTGTAAGCAATGGGTTAGCTAATGCAGTATTATTTTTCCCCAAGGGTATTCTCAGGTGGAAAATTAAAACCTGATTGCTATTTTGCTGTGAGATATGCTGATGTGTCTCATATACTATCATTTTGTGGGGCTTGGCAAAGAGGCATCTTTAGATGGAGGAAGACATGGAAAATATGTAAAATTAAGACATTTACAAAGGGATGAGGGAGAGAGCAACCTGCAATAAAGGGGAATGCAGTTTGCCATGTTTGAATTCTATGTGATGCTCAGCCTCATTAGTTTTCCCCAGTGAAAGTCAGGAAGTTTTCAAACAATTGTATTTTAGCACATTGTGTATGCTGGAACAAGGGAAAAAGAAAGAAGCTACTTGTAACTCATGTGCACATGACTGTTTAGGTTTTTTTCTTGCAGATTCTAACGTCTTCAATTGCCTTTCTAACCAATCCATCACTGTGGCTTATTATATTTGTTAAATTGATACAAAAGGAAGAAAATCAGCTGTGGCACAGTCCATTCTAGAATATAAAGATATAAACACACTGGGGAGTAGCTACTTGAATCAGAGTAGTTAAACAGTCATGGCTAACACTCGTCATTTAAGATTGATGACCGCTGTTCAACTGGAATATGAGCTGAATATGCATTTACAGCTGCTTGCATTGATTCCTTCTGGGGACAGGAACCATAAATGCATGCCTGTTACAGCAAAAATGAGTGTTGCGCCTTGTGCCCCTTCCAGTTTTTGGTTTACTGATCCTAGATTGCACAGTGTGTGGCTGCTGACCAGCAGACAAATGTTACTCAATGCTTCTCTCTGCACAGTAGTGCTGTACAATTTAGTTAACAGTAGGGGAAATTTCTACCTAATTGATTTTTATCTTATTGTGAATACTTGGACTGGTGTCACAAAAAAACACCAGTATGATTTCTGCCATCTTCAGTAATTCTGTGAGAGAGGAGGACTGAAAAATCAGGAAGAGTGATTTACCATGTCATTCCTGAGAGCAGCTCTCTTCTGCTTGGAGATGGAGACAGCTGGCAGTAAAAAAACTCATGTTGCCACTTGGCACTGACAGCCTTAGTCTGTCAACAATAATACTTAGCATTTATATAATGCTGTACTGGCATTAGCTAATTAATTCTTACAACACCACTGGGAGATGAGTCACTAAACACCTTTAGAAAGACCTTCATTTTAATACCTCCAGCAATGTTATATGCTTAAATCCACAGATTATTCATATTCATCACAAGCAGAAGCTGGAAGGTGACATTAATATTTTATGGGTTTTTTAGAAATAAAAATAAGAAATAACAAAAAAATCTCAGACGCCTAGAAATGAGAGCTGCTTATGTTTTTAAATCTTAATTTAAGTCCATCTTGTGTCAGTAATGAATAAAAGGGAATTCCACCAAATAACTAGCTGATTTCAAATGAAATCTCAAGGGATAGTAACTGGTGTTGAATCAAACCTCACTAATGCACTTGCTGTAAAGCAGCATCTTTTTTCAATTGTTAATAGGAGGAAAAAGCATTGAAAATTAAAAAAAAATATTTTTCTCACCTTGACAGATGGGCCTCCCAGACAGCATTGAAAAATGCCATTATTCTGCCAGAGCAGAGCAACACTGCTTGCCAGAGCAAACCCTGCTACAGGAGTGGGGATTTAATTTTTCCCCGCTTAGAAAGCACCTTTGTGGGGGTGAGGACTGGTTTATGTTGGTGAGGACGCATGCTATTCTTCACCTGTGCACAGCCACAGTACTGTCCTTGTCAGGTTAAAGTTCATCCTTCCATTTTCCCCTTCTGGTAGGTGACATCTGGTGACAGGGTCGCTGAAGAGCATTTTCTCCACTGCCATCCCTGTCCCTGCTCCTCCCAGGGCACCCCACAGCTCCTGGGCTGCTGGCCACATGTAGGCTCTGATGGGGCATAAGCACAGCAGCCTCCGACCACATTTTGCAGATGACAGAGAGGGGCAGAGTGCTTGCTCCAATGCTATTTCTAGTGAAGGCAGATGTAACATATACGGTGAAAGGCTAGAAATACTGTTGAGTTACAAATGAATAAATTCTCCACTTTAGGCTCACCCAGAATGTCTCATTTCCTAGCCTGGTAACTACTACTGTTTCTATTTAAAAGCAGCCCGCTCTCTCTCCACTGCGGGTATAAAACTCACAAACTGGTAACTTTCCTGTGAGCACTATGGCTACAAATGACGGAGAGGAAGGACCTTTCAGAATCTGTGTCAGCCAAACAGCGTACTGTTTGTTGTGTTAGTGTTGTACTTGCACGTAGAAGTACATTTCTGTACACAGAAGAGCACCAGACTTCTGGTATTTCTGTTTCTATTTTAGGCCACTGATTTGTACTGAGAAAGAATGAATTCTTTGGAATTAAACGTCTCAGAAAATGTGCAATTTATGTTTCTGAAATAAATGAAAAGTGAAAAAGAATTCATATTAAAATCAATGCATTGTATTAGAAGGCACATATCAACAATTTTTGTTGATTTACTTGTTTGCTTCAAGGACTATTGAATGCAAAATACATTCAATTTTGTATTGAAGTAGTAGCCCTACTTCAAGGGTACACAAGTACCCCTCCCTCAAATACCCAAATATTACAATCTATAGTTGATTAAAATACTTAACATACATACTGTTGCAATCTTAAACTTTGCATATAATGATAAAAAATATGTAAAAACTAACCTTGGCAGTCTCTAAAATATTGATGTTTTGTATACAAATATATGTATATGTGTATGTGTATAGATATGTATACGTGTATATATATATATACACAACACCAGAAGACCTTTTAATATACAGCTTTTTGATTATATATTTTGTATAATCATAGGTGTGTTCATAATGAAGACATATATGTTGCAATCAATACTTTTCTGGATTCTCACAGGTACATTTTTCTTCATGTAAAGTAAGATCACATATCAGAGTTGTTTGTCAATCTAGTATATGTAAGACAATAATAAAACACAGTATGTAAGTAATCTATAGCTGTTTTTTCACCATAGAGCTGTAACTTGTTTGCCAACATACTTAGACACACAAACCTGCATTCTGTGGCAGATATTTAATGTATGCAATAACGTCATATTTGATTTTTTTAAGCTTAAAAAGTAACCTGTAAAACTTCAGTAATTCTCTTTAGTTGAATTCAGAGTTGATTTGTTCGTCTTAGTTTTAAAATTAATTCAGGAAATTTTTTAATGAGCTACCTTTAGAAACTGCTTTTCAGCCAAATGCCTCAAAAACACATTAGGAAGCATCCAGCAATGCTGTACTCTCATGGCAAGCATGTAATTTGATTAACAGGTATGATCGAAGCCTTTAACAGTTTTCAGGTTTACGAAAAGCAGGTGAAAAAATCATTCTGATTTTCCACAGCACGTCTATAAACAGGCTTCAGATTTTTTGAGAGGTTATCTTCATAGACCAAAGGATGTCTGTGGCAAAAGACAAGCAATGAGCACTATTTATATGAGCTCTTTTTCTTTTCAATAGTGTTTTATTACTTTGTGTTCTGACACACTGCTCTCTACTACTTACCTTTATTATTAAAAAATGTCTCAAAGATGACTCTACTGCCTTATTTAATGCAATATTTTCCAGTTTCAGTTGTAAAGTGTAAATGATTGATACCTCATTGCTTTTTGCCCCCAGGGAATGCCAATTTGTCCCTGGCGGAGCCAGCGATGTCTGCCAGCTCCCTGCTCAGCACAGGAGTAGCCAGAGGGCTGGGATGGATGCATTGGTAATGCAGTGTGGGGACTGTTTGTTTGAAGAACTCAAACGAAACCAGGAAGTATGATCAAGATAAAGATTTTAATGATGTTTGCCTTATTATAGTGATGAAGCCTGTCTGTTGTGTCTTCCCCATCATTTACTCAAATTTCTAAGTTGTTTTCAAGTTCTTCCTACAATTAACGTGAATGAAGCTGATTGTTGGCTTCCTAGAAATCTTTGCTGCTCAATCTTCATTCATTAAAAGCTGTCATGAACAGTGGCCAGGCACAACTGAGGTGCTTAAAATGTATACCATACTTACAAAGTAAAGGACAGGTTAAACACTTAAGAGACCCATTTATTTCAGTTGCTCAATTTTGTCAATGCAGAAGCTGATGATATAGCTTATGACAATAGAGCAGAGTTTGGGTGAAATTTTAACAAAAAATGGGGTGCAGAATCATTTTACTGTGCCAACCTCAGTTTCTGACATGAACTGTTCTAAAAATTGCTGTGGTCTTATTGGTCTTATTGGTTTTAGCACAGCTCTTCTTGGAGAGCATACGAGGGCATATGTAAATTTTTGTTTCTCTCAAAGTCCAAAGAAGGTTGAAACTATTTGCTGATAAGTTTCCTTAACCACACTCGAGAGAAGAAAACATGCCATGCGTGGATGTTTGTGCAGTAGTGGTGCAAATGTTCCACAAAAACATAAAATAACTCTCTGTAAATCTTTGTTTCATTCCTCTGCCTATGCACTATTTTCAGGTCTATGTAATGCCAAATTCTTTAGCTTTCGTGCAATTGTTTCTTATATCTCATGTGATAAACTTTCAGAATGTTATCTTATAGGTGTATGTGTACATAGAAAGCTTTTAAGGCATAAATTAAGTTGTGAATATCTGACACTATTTTCTTGGATGATGCAAAAAGGAAAGCCTGGAGCAAGGACGAATTAACCGCAGTGGAGAGGGACCAGGTTGGGGAGCACTTAGCCAAAAATGCAGCATCTTTCATATCAGGAGAGGCTGAGAGGGGTGGGAACATTCAGCTCAGGGGGGTTCTTAGCCATGTGTATGCCCAATCCATGTCCCATCCATCTGATGGAAGGGAAGGAAAAATTTTCTCAGTAGTGTCCATTGACAGAATAAGAGGCAATGGACACCAATTAAGATATATGAAATTCCATCTGAGCACAAGAAAACACTTTTTACTGTGCAGATGCTCAAATACTGAACCAGGTTTTCAAAGACAGGCTATGGACTCTCCATCCCTGCACATACTCAAAACCTGAATGGACATGGTCATGGGCAACATGTCTAGGTGACTCTGCTTTAACAAGCTGGTGGTTAACTAGATGGGCTCAGGGGACCCTGCCAGCCTAAAAGCTGCAAAGATAAACCAGCCAAAATCTCTGAAATTTGGTAGTATGCAGGAAGTATTGTTCCCAGTATCAGGGCTTTCAAAAGCTGTCTCAGATCCTCAAACAAAGCAAATATCCTCATTCAGCTTTTTCCTTGCCTTGTCATTTTACATTGGTGATACTCAGTAGCATATCCCCTTTTCCCTTCTTCTGCTCTTCACATTTTGTGACCAGAAACTGGACAAAGAAGGCTAAGATATCTTGACAGAAGTTGGTAAAGGTCAGAGTAGGTAGGGTAGTGTGGAAGTTAGAACAAAGTTCCTAGGCCTTGCATGGCACAAACTATTGCTGGGTCTGGGTAGAACAAGTCAGCTATCACTCCTTCATGAGAGAGTGCCCTGTAGTGTGCCACATCTAAACTCCTTCTTCAGTTTATGCTACACTTCCTTGTCCTTGAAAGGACTGCAGAGTCTAACAGTACTATTGGTTTCTTTGCTCCATGCCTCTGAATTACTCATTGGCAAGTAGAGATTTGGATAAAACTTAGGAAGTTCAAGTAAACAGTGTTTCACAGTGCTCGTGCTGAAAGGGAAGAGAAACTAATTTTAGGGAGAAAATGTGCAACATAGTATGAAAAGCTCTGCAGTTGATATATGCCTTAAGAGTAGATCTACATTTTAAAACAAAGATGATTGATCATAATTTTATGTTTCAGAATCGAAAAAAGCACACACTGAAAATCCTTTTTTCAGCTGTTATCTGTGTCAAAGGAGCTTATTTTTTATCAGTGAAGTTTCCCAGATGCTGGAGTTCTGTTTCTGAGTGTTGGGTGCAGTGCCTAACATCAACACTGTGCTTAGCAGTTAGATTCTCACAAGGAGAAAAAAGTCCTGCGTTCCAGTTCCTACATCAGTAGGAAGCATAATGCTTGTTAGAAATGCAGAAGGAAATGAAATTTGTATGGCTATGTATCCCAAATGTTCACTGGGGCAAGGGTAGGAACCCAGAACTTTTTTTCTGGTAGATAAGTGCCAAAGACTACTGTGCCAAGTGACAGTTGCTTATACTGTATGGTCCATTGAATACTGTGCTATTCTGTACAATCCGGACCAATTTCTGCAGAAAGGGCTGTGGTTACTTGTATACACGTACACACGTACAGTTCAGTATGTATTCTGAGCTAAACATCTCAAACATGTGGAAGGTATGGCTTCACATCACATTAAGTCAGAAGAAGAAAGTGAACACACGTGCCAAAAAATATGAGTGCTGCAACAAATGAGCACTCGCATTAGTTTTGGTAAATGGTAAATGGTAAAAAACCCTCTGGTCTCAGGAGGGGGAAAAAAGCAAAAAGGGTAAAGTGCTATTTAGTTTAGAAAAGAAAGGGTTTCAACTTCCTACTAAGGAACAACTGCACATGTGAAAGGACAGGAAAAGTTTGGAAAGCAGGCACACAGATCAAGCAGAAGGTGTGCTGTAAACTTTTTATATTCAGTGTTTCCCACTGAATAACAAATAGATCAATCAGTCAGAGTGCTGATTCTGCAGACCCCATTCATAAGCACATTCTTCATGGAGAACACGCAGAACTTGTATCTCTCTACCCCATGAGCATTGTACCTCATGATACAGTGAACTTGGATCTCCCTACTGCAATTCTGCTGTAATTCTTATTAATGTAGTGGGTGAGCTTGAAATAGAAAAGGATTAATCTTCATTAGATCTCAGAGCAGTCTGAGTAATCATGATTCTTCTTGGGCTAAGATTTCATGAGATAAAAATGACATAAATCAACAACTGGCTATAGTAAAAAAGCATCAGTCTTTTCCCCTCCCTGTCCCATACCCACTGTCCTCCTCTGCTCTAATGCTTATGTTGCATGAGCATAGGATGTTGGTCCATTCCATGAGCTGTTTTAACTCACCAGTATGGTAGAAAATTAACAAAGAAAAAGACATGGCCTACTTTTCTTCCTCTGTAACGAGCTGGGTTAGCTTACAGACAGCTGAACACTAAAGGCAGTGGAAAGAAGGAACATGCTTGGGCTCATGAGATCAGGAGGGAAGAAAGGCAGAAAGGGGTGTGACAGGAACAGAAGATAACAGGAAAACATATCTCCCCCTTTTCGCAAAACAAGCCATTAGACCATTACTGAAATACAAGATACTCTGCCTTCTATATGCATAGTCTTTCTTGTACCAGAAGTTGGCTTTCTTCAAAGGAATGCTCCTAAATGCAAATTTCGATGGTAACACTGTGCTCAGAGCAGCTATGGACCAGCACTGCAACTCAAGTCTCAAGTTCATTGAGCTTTCACATGTTCCTTAGTCTCAATCAAATGCCAAATTCAGAGTAACTCTTCAGTTGGAGGGCTCTGTTCCTGCAGAAGCTCATCAAAACATATTACAAGTCTCTAAATCTGGGGCCGTATCTCATAATTTTGGCTTATGCATTTGACTTTTCAGTTAGCACATTTGACTTTTTCATCAATGTACTGGTAACAGTGTCATTGTTGCATTTAGTGGTAGGTTAAATTCATCCAGCCATGAACCTGCTACTTTATAATTTTACCTTCAGAACACCTGAAGGGTATTACTTATTTCTGACTCATTGTTTCCTGCTTAAATAACAAGATCACAATATAAGAGTCTCCTTACTGCTCTCTGAGGACTTTTAATGCTCTCTTTCCACTGACCTTTAAAAATTTCCTGTGAGGATTTATTGTCATAGTTATGGATTAGATTATTATACTAACTCATCAATACAGTGGGAAAAATTAGCAAACTTTGAGCTCAACAACTGTTCTAACCAAATGTTAGTCTGTTTTTGTTCAATTCTCATTTACTCTGATGAAAGATAACTTTATACAAAATGCCTTGCAGATTCCCTTAGGTCAGCACATCCAAACCAACATTCCAATTGTTATTAAAGTATTCAGCAGAGTCTTCTAAACATAATCAGGAATAAAGCAGTTTATCCCAGAGGTGTATTATGCTTCTGGATGGCCAACCAAGTGTTTCTGGGTAATTTGGAATTCAAATTCACACTATTCTTATATATCATCAGACCCATCTCCTCACCAGGGTTGGTCATATATGTGTATAAACAGGTAAAATTACTCTGTCTTCAACTCAAGACATAGTTAATTTGTCCATAACTTTTTTTCTCTAATGTCAATACAAACAGTAGATCCAAAACATGCTGGTGGTAGTATGGAATCATGAGTCTTGTTAATTTATCCCATGGTGGTCCATGTAATGACCATTTTGTGATGCTGTTTGTGTGCCTTGGAACTAGTTGCAACACTTCATCCCTGGGATCACAACTGGCAGACCTGGTGTATGAAATGTACTTTTGGAAATTATAGTATGATACTACTTAAACGGTCCCCATTCCATTCACGCTGTGCTGTGTGCTGTCTTGGGAACCTAATAGTCATGGTTGTGATGGGGCATAAACAGCACCTAACATAATTTCTAAAGTTGCACCCAACCAGGAGAAATCTGGGGAAATGATTCATCTGTAGCAAAGAAAGTGGAAAACAAGATTTGTAACAAGTGCAAGAAGCAGTATCCTTCAGAAATATTTCATGAACAATTTTTGTCGGGCTTTTTAACAAAAGCCATGCCTATTCAGAAGTATGCTTACAAAAATGTGGGCTCCATGCTGTTCTTTCCATTCATTTTCACAAGAACATGTAATCTTATCTGTAGCATGTGCCATCAGAGGCTGCATCACATCAGTCTGTCAGACTGTTGGAGGACTTTTCCACTGTTGACAGGTTTGACAGGTTTCTCCCATTTAAAATGGGTCCTTTGCATTGCACTAAAATATATGCAACCTGATAGTTTGGGTAATAAAGGAATATGTTGTTCAGTACCTGTTATCATGTTCTGTTTTGATTTAAAAAGTAGAACCATACAAATTTATTTCTTCTTTGCATTTTTCTTATTGACTTGAAAAACACAAAACCATCTGAAAATTTTCAGCCACACAAAGAATGCTGAGATGGTAAATAATGGATGCGTTGTTTTACTAGTAGGTATTAAGTAATTTGAATTTCTTGTTAACTTGGCAGCAGCCAAACATTAGGTCTACTGAGGTCAACAAAGAAGTCATGACTTTCCAAATACAGACCATGTAGACATTTTCATTGAATATACAACAGTAACAGTAGTTTTCTCACTGCCTTTCTTCTGCAGGCCTACATCATTGACTTTTTCCTTAACATTGATCATTACCTTTTCTACTCAGATTTAGCTCTGCCCAGAGGCTAAACTTCACTAAGGGATGAAGATAAGTGAATAGCTGTTGTTAACACCCAGCTGCACTTAAAGTCAGAGTTAACACTACCAGCACACGTCAAGTTATGGAAACTCCACCTCTCTGACTTTGGAAAAGAATTGGAATCGTACTAGGAAATCAGTTAAGGTTCAGATCACAATGAAAAATGTGATCAGAAGGGCTTATACGATGAAAGATATGCACAGATTTAGGGGTAAAGAAAAAGAAAATATACACATGGCCACCCGCTTCTTCCCTCATTCTCTCCTCCATGATGGCACTCCGACAATTGCTCGTGTTCTGGTATCTGCGCTCCAGATGGATGACAAAAAATTTGTAAAGAGCCATAAGAATGGTAAAGAATTAGAAAACATTTGTGTAATAGAAGGCTTAAAAAGCTCAGATCCATTTTACTTACTGAAAGGAGGAAGGTACAGGCACATAGCCTATAAATACGTATAAGAGGATCATGAAAAGAGACAGCTCTTCAATCTATCCAACAAATGTGTAAGAGCACCTAATGGAAGGTAAAGCTGGAGAAATCCATTCTAGATTAGAAATAAGATGTAATTTTTAAAAGTGAATGCTGTTAATCAGTGGAAAAATTTTTAGACATTTAGAGTGAATTCTCATTTCTCACATTCTTAAATCATAGTCAGGCCTATTTATAAGATGTATTTCTCCATTTTAATTACAGCTATTGAAATCAGCTACTAAAGTGAGACATTTTCTACACTCTCTATATATTGCAGGCTTGACCACAAAAATCCCTTATAATCTTATCATTGGTATATTTTCTGCTGTTACTTTCAAAGTTACTGACACAAGATAAATACAAGTATATATGGGCCCAATTGCAAGGCACATTTAACTCTTATCAACAGTTTCTTTGTTAGGACTTCTGTGTGGAGATGAGTTGGACCCTGCTGAACTTCTTACACTGTCTGGTTATCATTGTCTGGTTTTATATGAAATAAAACACTTCAACCAAAAATGAATATATTTTATAACATTCGTATTTTTAGAAGTTTATCTGTACCTGAGATTCGGCAAGCTCCTTGTGCACAGGGAGAACAGAGAACACATGAGAACCATGCTAGCAGGGATGAAAACTCACACATCTCTCACAGCAATTTCAGCCCCTATTCTGGAAAACCAGACATTGCTTGTTTGCCTTCTAGTGGCTTGAATTTAGAATAGCTTCAGCCAAGAATAGGTTTTGCAAAAGAGCTAAGTGAAACTGAGAAGTTATTAGCTCACAGGCACCTACTATTATTATAACAAGTTCTGAAATGTCAAGATGCCTTTGGTGGGAAACATCTGTGAAATGCCACATACTGTATTAAGAATGTGTAAGGACTAGATCAAGTGGTAAATGTACATGTAGGAGCTCTACAGAATCATGATATTTTAAAGAAAAAATATTGTCAAAGTGGATGTGGCTTCTCTGATAACATTGACTTTTCATTTAAGTAACTGCATTAGTATTTTTGGAAATCTTTGGCACAGCTGTATCTCTGAAATAGTGGCCTCTCTGGAGCTGCTCCACTTAGTGTTGGATGGGTCCCCCCGGCACAACTGGGTCTACTGAATATAGTGAAAAAGACTGAGTGTGTTTTACACATCATAACATATTTTGAAATGACCTTCACAGAATCCTTTCATTCCCTCCTGGAATATTTGAGACTAAGGATATGATGTAAGGACTGACCTCTAAATTGATGCAATGCAGATGATCCTGCTCTTCCTGTTTCTCAGGTTGTATGCTCATGCGCTTGTTTCCTTTAATGAAATTTACATAGATTGACATTACTTCTCAGGGCTAGATTACAGCAATATATGAAGCAGTAACATATGAACTTACCCACTTGAACCTTTTATAATGTGATATCTTAATGTGTACGAAACTGATCCCCTTCATGAATGAAAACTGCTGTATTGGGATGAATGTATTTTTTGCTGAAACACGTGTGGTGTTTTTTTTTAGCACTTTTTTCACTTTTACCATCTAAACTATATTTCGATTTGCAGGACGGGGTTTTATGTTAATAATACACTGATCCTTTCCAAGGACATAAACTCATTCAGAGATGATCTGTGTCTGCTGAAGTTTCAAATCTTGGTGGTCTTTCTTCTCTCCACTCTGGTGTACTAGCTCCTGTCTCTCTGCTAGCTGGTCTAAATTAGTCTGCAGTTCTCTATTCTGCTGAACACTGAAGACTTATGAGAAATCTCTGGTGCTTATATGCCATTCTGCTAAATTTAAATGGGTCAGAAACTCTCAGCATGCTGTCACAAAAGCTATTTTTAAAGATAATACAGCTCAGAGCTGGATTAATAAGCGCACATCCCTCTCGCTACGTATGCACTCAGAATGGTCCAGCAGGAAATCATGCCCTTGGCAAGCACATGTGAGGAGCATCTTTCTGTGTCAATGCTCACAGCCACCTGTTCAGATGGCCTACTGCCCTCTTGCAACATGGCCACACAGCTGACTTTGGGTAAGGACAGGTTTAGAGCCATACAAGGAGTAACACTGTGAATACCAGCTCTTCAGCAGTCCTGCATGTGACAGCACTGGTAGCACATGCCCACTTCTCATCATTTGTATTTTACTAAAAGTGTATCAGAACTGTCAAGAATACAGAATTTCTGGCACATAATCCTGGCTGCCAAAAATACATACGTTCTGCACTGGGAGAAGACAGGAGAACGTGGAACTGGATTCTTCCTAAATTAATTTGTATTATTTGTATTAAAAAATAGTTGTAATAATTTGTATTAATAATTAGTCAAAGTCTCAGATCAAAAGAGTTCTCTCCTTTTTTTTAATATGAAAAAACTTTCCATATATATATATATATGATGGATCTTATATATATATATATATATATATATATATATATGATGGATCTTGTTTAGATGTGATACACACCCAAGCGTTTAGTGTTCATTTTCTAAAGCAGAAGCCCCACATAGCTGCACTAAGACAACAATTCACAAATGACCTGCACCTGTCTCTTGTATGAGACGTGGCAGCAGCAATATGCAACATGAATACCTTCCCCACTCAAAGTAAGACAACATAAGGATGGTCAATTACTCAAATGTTTACTTATTTCAGTTTATGAATGGGTCATTATTCCATTTTGCAACAATATTTGAACATCCAGATGCCATTCAGTGTATTGTATGTTTTGCTCTATCAAAATTGCTGAGAAACACAGAACAACTTTACCTTATAATTCCACTTCCACCTCAGATAACCTTGAAAAAGAAACATTTTTTTCAGTAAGGTTAGAAACCAAATGAGTGTGGATAATAAAGATCAAAAGAGAAATTAAATTCCAGAGGAAGAAAATAGACTCTTTAAATGTCTCCAAAAAGTAAGTACTGCCTGTTTACTCTCTGAAGAGCCCTTATGACCTATTAATTGATAGGTGTAACTGATAAAAACCTATACAGAGTTATTTCTGGACATGAACCAAGTTTTATTTCTGGCTTCTGGCTGGACGTCAGACTAAGGAAAATCAAGTTTCTTGGAAATGCAGCTGCCTTAATGTACTAAAATCAAGATTCTTTCAAGCAAGGAAAGCCAATTTAATAATTATAAGTTAAGAGGGTATAAGCCATCTTAAAAACTTAAGAAACCGGAAATAACAGTTTGACTCATCTGCATGAATGGTCGAATTGTAATTTAGTACGATTTTACAAGTCAAGTTCAAGTAGCAGCATTAATATAGTATCATTTTTTTTCATTATTTCTTTGTGGAAGTGTCCTGTTAAAAAACTGAACTACTTGTTCTCAGTACTAGTCAAATTAACAAAACACAAGCTTCTCTTCAGTGTAATTACAAGTTACATTATTTTACTTACACAGACATTATCAAATCAAACTCCCTAACAAAAGCACGCCTGAATGGAATCTCTTTACTCATACACCAATGATTATGAAGAGAAATATCTCATCCATACAATAATCTGGATTCTTCAGAATGTCTTCTGCAAATCCTAGTCTTGGTTTGCACGTGTCTCATGCTTTTGCAGTCAGAGTTTCTTGGTCTGCCATCTGTTCACTGGTGCTGTACTTTTGTCTACAAAGCACCTCATGGAGAGAAAAAGGGCATAAGAGGTTTCTAAGCCCAGAACACCATGACAGCAGTGAAGTAGAATGAACTGGTCTTTATACACATATGAAAAACAGACCCTGAAGGTATTCAGCTACTCTACAATTATTTTTTTCCTTATTTTGAAAATTTATTCATGGACATATACATATACATATCCAGTCTTGGCGAGTCACAAGTAATCAAGCTGAAAATTTGGAGACAAGGAGAGACTGTGACACAGCATTCATTAACAAAAGACCTCTACCTCTTAAAATTGCAGTGTTTTGTCAGAAGCATACTTACTTCTATTTGACTATTCTAGGACTATCAGAGAAAGAAATGGGACACGAAGATTTTGCAGATGGTCTCCAGGGACTGCTAATATAGGCCTTAGGCTGGCCTGAGAGATGACTGCATTGGAATAAGCCTAAACTCAGTCTAATGTTTGTGTCTAAAAATCTGTAATCACTTCAAGAAAAGACTGTGATTGGATAGGAGTGATATTTTGTTTGAATAAACACATCATCAAGGCCAGTGTCTCCACAGCCTTCCTGTTTTATACAAACACTGTTAAGTGGGTTATTTGAGATAAACCCAGCAAGAAGGATTATAGTTATAACTCCACTTCCATACCAATCAAAGAGAATAACATTAAGGGTTTATGGGCAGAAAGGATATCTGACTGATAGAAAGATCCTGGTAACACCCTTTAATATAGTGGGATTGCCCAGTCCTGAGGTGATTATGGAGAAGGAACTGACGAATACATGCTATTCAAATTCATGGGTAATCATTATGTTTTACAGAGTGTAAGTGGGCCAGTATGTTAGGCAGCTGGGTATCAATAAATTACCACTGTCTGTTTGCACCAGCTGGTAAATCTCCCAGTTCTGGCCAGCCTGGGTCTTTTCTAGTGTGTGCTAAGATAATCTGTATTTCTAAGAATCATGATCCTTCCAAGCTTGGCTTCCAGCCAGAAACCAAGTCACAGCATTGAGGAAGGCTGCTTTTGCGTTCGCAACAGACATTTTGTTCTATGTTGTGGGATTTGGGCTGGAAAGGAAGATGTATTGGAGGATAAACTAAAGGCAAGGCAAACTCTGGACACTGGAACTAACAAAATATTCATGACTCTAATAAATTTTGTCTGATCTGCCAGTGTAGCCAGGGAGTCAGGAAGGCTAGAAGACAAATATGTGTAAAATGTCACAGACCCTACTGTGAAAAAAAAGAGGCTTGAATGGATATCAGATGTCTTTTGTCCTGGATCAAAAGGCAAAGCATTTCCTATTCTCAGTTTTTACAGTCCTATCTATCACTGGTTGATAGCATCTTTGGGACATACTGTGAGTCAGTGCATCTGCAATTCCCTCTCATGGCTTGACAAGAAATGCCTGCTCAGCTTGTCCACTCTAAAGCCTCGGCTTTAGAGTTGTTCATGAGTGCTGGCCCTGAAGAGCTACTGAAGAAAGAGTCCAGACCTGGAAAGAAATCCAGGAGAAATCTCTTATGCAGACTTGACACCAGTCATCTAGTAGCTTTAAATAATAAAAAGAAAAAGGAATTTCCAAAGAACAATGAAGATAATCACTACAATCGCACACCAGCAGACACTGAATTTTTTCATGCAAGCGTAGCATAAAATTGCCATTCTCCTATACCAATGCGTGTTATTTCTCTGCACCACCCCCGTCTATTTTATGTTTGTATAAGTCCCTAATAAAGGAGTTAAGGAGATTTTTAGATTTTGGGGCATGTTATCAATAAAATTACAGGTAAGAGAGCAAGAACCTTTGGCAAAACCTACAGGGAGAAAGCATTCACTCTCAGGACATATTTGTGCAGTTACAGTGAGTTTGCAATTCAAGTTTGGAAGAAAAAGAACATTTCTTAGCAATAGAAAGGATTGCAAAAACTGAGGCAACCAAGGAGAATCTTGAAATCTGTTTCTTTCCTGTGGATTTTAGAAAAATATTGAGAGCAAGTTGCTCCCCACAACACTGGGAATATATTCTTTACTCGACTATGGACTGCCATCTGATGGTTGCAGTTAATAATGCTGAAGGACAAGTTGAATCACTGATTTTTCACTACAGTGAAGAATGTCTAGAAAATTCCAGTGTTGCTTTACAGAATGGCTGTGACTTTAAGTAGAATATTCGTGATTCAGATTCACAAAGCCTATACATCTCTGGCTAAGAGCTTTTCTGGAAAGGAACACAATTTCTTCTTGTTGCCAGGGTTTTATGACCTGCCCTGGGCATATCAAAGAAGGCCTTTCACAATAGGGAGAACATGAGGTCACAGCTAGTGGTGGCAGCCCTGTTAACAGAGGGTAGGGCTCTTTGAGAAGTAGATGTGTCTCTCCTTCCCAGGCTGAAACATGAAGTAGTTTAGTGCTGAAGAAACTGATAGAAACTGTTGATAACTGTGACAGTTATAGCTAAAATCTAACTTTCATTGTTTAATAAACCAGCTGAGAAACTATCAACAAATATCCAGTATCGATGGAGCTATCTTTTCACAGTTCAGGGAGCAGTACAAATCAGACTGAAGACTAGGAAGAATATCTTTGCTCATCCAACTGGATCTCCCAGCAGCACCTACACTTGCTACATATTGGAAGACATTCTTATTATCAACGAACTGAAAAACTTCCCTTTTCTCTATATGTCGAGGGGTGTGTTAGCTGGAAATGTTTATTATGACTGAAGCACAGGCATTGAAGAAATGCCTTGTCATAATGTAATCTCAAAATTTAGGGAGAACATAAATATTTTAGGATTAAATACTTTTTGGTTTGTATATCAAAAAAATCTTATTTAAAATGAAATATAGCAAAACAGATACTGTGCTGAGTATCTGGCTGTACTGCTCAAAGGAAAATCTACCACTATAGGGAAAAAAAACAACCAACTGTTTTAAAATATGAAATGTGATTTTTCAGATAATCAATATTCAGGTTAGTCATGTTATTAAGAATAATTTTGTTGCAAAGTGGTTTATTACAATTCTTTTGACTCTTAGCATTTCAGATAAAATGCAGAGGGTCAGTGGTTGGTGTATGTATATCTTACAGTCTCACTTAAGCTAAGTTTTTGCAATACTTATTCACACTAGTTTCCTTAGTTCTTCACATGCTGACTGAAAAAGTGCAGAATTCATGCAGTAACAGCAAAAACTCAAGACATAAATAATCACTCCTTAAATCCTTAAAGTAGCTACACAACATTTGAATTTTAATGTCTATGCATGTAAATTTAAGTAGAATTTCACATGTATTTGGATAAATAATGATTATCTTTGGAGGAAATGTTCATTGTTTTGACCAGCAGAAGGCCTCCGTATACTGAGAAAGCTACTGCAGCAAAGCCATGATGCTTTTTCTCTGCTTAGTTTGCAAGCCATTGAGTTGAAAACAGTGAAGTGATTGAATGTTTAAAATCTTTTTCTTTCTACCACATCACATTTTTATTTTGGATTTATAAAGCTATAAAGGGTTACATTTGAGAAATATTTCTAGCAACATATTTTTTTTCTCATAGTCCTCCCCTCTACACTGAAAGATTATGATTATTGTTTATATGTTCTGCTTTGGGAGTTTTCTTCAGATAGCCATCTCCTGCACTTTTAATCTACCCTAACAGGCACAGCTGAGTCGCCTGTGTTATATTTAAGGTGAGAAAAGGTTAGAGTCCTCTCATATTGTGGTCTGGAGTTCATATAATCTGTTTAATAACACGAGTGCAAAAATTCAGGTAATTGACTGTAGTAGTATATTGGAAATGAGACTAGTTCTTTGTAATATATTTTCTTTTTATAGGATAAATCTAGAATTCTGAATTTATACTGAAACACATTTTCATTTCATCATTTTTGTGTGGAAAACGGCTTTATAATTAAAAAGTTGGTAAGACAGCATTTCGGTAGATAAAACACATTCACTTCAGTTTTAGAGTTATTATTTCAGAATATTGTAGTACTATTAAAAACAGAGACAATCTTGCAGTCTCATGCATACAGATTTCCTATGCTTTAAAAATTAACCTACAGTAAAATTAGTTAAAAAGCAAGAAAGGAATCTGAGTTATTTTCAGCTTACAACATTGCTTGCCAGGATCTTTAATCCTTCAAACTCTAGCATTCAATGAAAGCCAAAGGACTGGGCTCCAAATATTTTCTCATATTTTAATGCACTTGTGTTTTACAATCTATGTATTTTAAAGAACACAAAATGTGGCAAATTTTATGATATTTTGAATATCATTTTCAATATCTCTCAAATATGGTTTTTGTTGCTCTGTTGTTTACTTATTCATAAATTTTTTTTTTCCAGTATGTTAAGCAATTACTCAAATATGCTGACAATTTTTTTCAAAGAGCTGTTGAATCATCATTTCTAAGCTGTCTAGCCATAAACTTTTTCAAATTTCAAAACATCTAAATTGTATTGCATATCATATGTGACTATTTTCCTGTTGCACATCTGCGTTTGTACTGGACATACAAATGTTTGATACAAATTTCATACAAATTAGATATTGTCTGATTCTGTAGTTCTTAGATATTCTAAATGTCTTCAAATCTTTCCTACTCAGTCATCCTCAGAAAAAAAAGTCATGTTGCAAAACTAGGCCACTGTTGCAAATGAGATGGAGCAAAAATGTGAAAAACATACAGTTTTGGACTGCCTTCATTTTCAGGTCTCCTTAAAAAGGCTCAGGTTTTCTACTTAAAATAATGGCATTTAAAATCAGTAGACTCTCTCCAGAAGTTGAAACTGTACTAGTGTACTTCATTTAGACCTGCTCTAAAGTAATAGTAATTGATTTAAGAATCACAGGTGAGAGTAGCAGGACATATTCTTAATATTTCCAAGGATGCAGCCATCTTATTTCCTACATTAAACTATTACTTTCTTATACTAGAAAAGTACAGAAAAGGTAAGTACTAGAAAACGTACAGATAAGACAGAGCTTGTTATATTACATGGCATGGTTTCATTTGACGGGAGATAATAATTACAACACAGACTATTGTGGCAGTAAGTTTCAAAATTAGCTGTTTTTTCTTTTATGACTCTCACCAACAAGGAGAAGCTAGTGGGGAATATGAAGCTCAAGGGCAGCCTTTGATGTGGTGACCATAAAATGGTAGAGTTCAAGACCCTTAGGGCAGCAAGGATGGTGCACAGCAACTCGCTACCCTGGACTGCAGGAGAGCAGACTTTAGACTTTTCAGGCATTTGCTCAACAGACTACCATGGGATAAAGCCCTGGAGAGAAGAGGGGTCCAAGAAAGCTGGTTAATATTCATCTTCTCTGAGCTCAGAAGTGATGCATGCCAAGAAAGAGCAAGCCAAGCAAAAGTGCTAGGAGGCCTACATGGATGACATACTGGAGGAACGAGATGCCATCCAGAGGGACCTGGACAGTTTTGAAAGGTGGGCCAGTAAAACTTCATGGATTTCAACAAGGCCATGTGCAAGGTCCTCCACCTGAGTCAGGGCAATCCCAGGCACGGCTACAGGTTGGGCAGAGAAGATGTTCAGAGCAGTCCTGAGGGGAAGGACTTGGGGGTGCTGGTCAATGAGAAAATGAACATGAGCCAGCTTCAGTGTGTGCTTGCAGCCCAGAAAGCCAACCGTATCCTGGGCTGCATCAAAAGGAGCATGACCAGCAGGTCGAAGGAGGTGATCCTGACCCTCTACTCTGCTCTCATGAGACTCCACATGGAGCACTTAAGCTCTGGGGCTCCCAACACACAAAGGACACTGACCTGCTCGGACGAGTCCAGAGGAGGGTCATGAAGATGATCCAAGGCCTGGAGCACCTCCCATGTTGAGACAGCCTGAGGTAGTTGGGGCTGTTCAGCCTGGAGAAAAGAAGGCTAGGTGAAGACCTCAGATCAGTCTTCCAGTACCTAAAGGGGTCTATAAGAAATCTGGAGAGGAACTTCTTACAAGGGCATGAAGTGATAGAACAAGTCATAATGGCTTTAAACTGAGACGGTATATTTAGATTAGATATTGGGAAGAAGTTCTTCACTGTAAGGGTGGTGAGATGTTGGCACAGAGTGCCCAGAGAAGCTGTGGCTGCCCCATCCCTGGTAGTGTTCAAGGACAGGCTGGTTGAAGCTTTGGGCAACCTGGTCTAGTGGAAGGTGTCCCTGTCCATGGCAGGGGGGTTGAGATCTTCAAGGCCCCTTCTAATCCAAGCCATTCTACGATACTATGAATTACGTGTTTGCAGAACATTCAGTCACATGCTTTTCTTCTCATGCAGAGATTTTAAGTGTAAAAATTTTTTTTTTAATTATCAGCGACTTGAGAATGTAGCCTGTGAGCTTTAATTAACTTTTTAATGTCCATTGAAGTTAAGACAAATAATTGTGTAAAGGTAATTTACATGAGTTTGGTTTTGCCACTTCAACCCAAAGTCAGTGATAAAAGAACTGACCAGTTCCTTGTAATGGAGCCTAGCACCAGTGATTCAACTGAATGAGACTGTAAATTAAAATGGTTTTCTTCCACAGAGAAATCTACATAAACCAAATGTTCCATATTCATTCATCTCTTACTTTATAGTGAGAGCACTCTTTAGATATCACACACCTAAAGCACAACATGGAAACTCAAACAGCAAAAGGCTGAAAAGTAGATATTTTTCTTTCAGAATATTTTAACAAAAAATAAGCATGCTTTTTACTTATACTTTCCTGAAAATACGGAGATGAAGCCTGATGAATGCATACTAGTTACTGGGCTTTTGTTCAACCAAATGTGCACCCAGTACTTCCACAGCTGAAAGCCACTTTTCAAACTACCATACAAGGCTTGGATGCTTTTACAGGGTGGGCACCAGAGCTTGAGCAGGTTTTTGACCAGATCTGAGCCTTTGGAACAAAGGCACTTCCAAATCAGTGTCAATGAGAGGCAGGTACTTCCAGCCTTCATGAATTTCTAAGTCTCTGGAAGCTGACTCTCATAACTCACACAGCCACCTGGTCTCATCTTGCCTCTGTGAGCATCATCCGCCTTCTAGGTCCTGATGGGTTTCAATTGTCACACTGAACCACTAATTTGAGAATGGAAACTATGGTCTGGCTCATCACTCTCAAAAGATTACCACCACTACCCCACCACCTCCCAGCAGCAATTACAGGCTCTGTATTACAGGAAAAGCAAGACAGAGAGCAGAATTTCCCCTCCCATCAGCACCAGACATCTCTGTTCACCAGGGAAGTGTTTTGATAGCAAAGGATGTTCTAAGTGTAGACTATGCAACAGATACCTGTACTACCTGTACAGTATGGGAATAAATGATCTCTCAGAGCTGTTCTCAGTTTAGTCATAGGTTGTATTTGTGAACATAAATATCTCCTTTAACTTCTCATCACCTCAGTTTCCCTAGGGTAAAATAGGTAGGATTCATTAACATTTGAAAAGCCATCTTAGATCCTGAGATGGAAGGCGATGCATTGCAGATCAAAGAGAACTGTGCACCAATACTGATAAAAAGAACACCACAGCTCAAGCTATAGCCTTAAGTACACCATTAGCTTAACCTCAGTGAAATTTAACTGTATGAGTGGAGGTTTTGAAGGATGCCCAAGGACACGGGTAAACTCTTGAGGATCTGATGGATGTCTTCAAAGTCTCAGGTATCTTCTCACTTTAGTGGGAATTATGAGTATTTATAACTTGCCAGGACTGGTTTGTAGACATACGATGTGCTTGCAATTTTGTTTAGCATCTGTTTAGGCAAAGCATTAATACAAAAAAAAAATAATCCCTGGTATAGAAAGAATGAACCAAAAGACCTTTTATCTGTAAGAACCTGGCTGAAAAGAAGAGTAGATGATGAAACAACTTTTTTGAGGTAGTTGGTAATTTATGGAATGAAATATATACTAATATGAAGAGTATCACAAACATGCCTAGACTAAATACAGGTATAATAATATAATCTTCTCCTTTGTGCATTTATGCAAACGGATATGTAAGTTCTTTAAAAAAAAATCACCAGATAATTCTTCTTTTGCATTACCCTTTTCAGGCATATTTCATCCCTTGAGAGGGAGAAGATAGGAAGAAACAGTCAGGTTGGTTAACAGAATAAAGTCCTTTTCTGACCTGAGTCTTAGCAAACTGCTATTTTTAGCTTTCCCAAAGCAAATGACAAATCCTTTGTGCTGTGACATAAGCCATTGTTTAAAAGGAGACCTAAACTGACTGTGACTTTGCTCTTCTAAAGTAATAGTGTTGGCCTGAAAACCACAGGTATTTAAAGCTTTGTGTTATGTCGTTCTCTAAGGTTGTAAAAACATTGCAATGATGTACCCTCACACATTCTTTACCCACAGACTGAACTTGTGAGAGATAGCAGGTATCAAAGTAACTGATTAATATGCTATTAAGGCAAGACTCTGACTTAGCCTGGATGTATCCAACAATAATGATTTTAATATCAACTTTGCCATCAAACACCTTCATTTCTCCATGCAGCAGAATTACCCTAATTATCTGGTATTTCTTTCTTTCTTTTTTCTTTTATTTTTCAGACTAAACATTAAAAGGCTGCTCCAGAGCCCTAAGCACCTCCTCAGCTACAAATCAACAAACAGAAATACTGCAGTCTAGCCTTCATAACACAGATATTTTTAATCACAAGCCTATCCACAAGGAGTTTGGGTTCTCACCTGTCCCCAGTCTGCAATTTGCCTTTTGCAGCTGCCTAGGCAATATACACACCAGACAGCATGCCTTGGGAGAGAATGCTGTCATATCTGTGCAGCTCAGATAGTCAAGAATTGTACATTAGTACCTGTCACTGAGAGATGGAAAAGGTATTGTTTTTTGCAAAATCAGGGATTTTCCTTTCAGCTTCATGTTGTTAAGCTGAGGGTGTTTCCAGCAGCGCTAAGGGAAGCAACAAATGCTCGGATAACTTGGAAACACTCTCTGAACACTTGAAGAGACTTTTCCTGAAGTGCAGTTTCTTTTGAAAGATCCCCAAGGTTCAAGGTCCCAATTCCATGCACTGTTTTTTCTCTTTTCAGTTCACTAGAAATGTTCATCTCCCTTCTTTTTCTCCTGATTATGTCAATTACAGATCCATTGAATCACCTGTACCTCCTGTCGTAGTTTAACCAATGCCAGACAGCTTGTCCACTCACTCCCCCCCACCCTTTCTTGCCCTCCCCTATTCTCGGAGGGACGGAGAGGAGAATCAAAAAGAATGCAACTCCCACGGGTTGAGATAAGAACAGTTTAGTAACTAAGGTATAACATAAACCACTACTGCTACCACCAATGAGAATAATGATAAAAGAAATAACAAGTGAAGGGAATACAACACCCCATCACCAGGCAACCGATAACATGCCCCCCCAGCCCAATCAAGCACCGACCGATACCTCCTCCAACCCTGAAGTCCACCTCGCCCTTCCGGGTCCCTCCCCAGTTACATCCTGGGCATGACGTGCTGTGGTATGGAATACCTCTTTGGTCCGTTTGGGTCAGGTGTCCTGTCTCTGCTTCCTCCCGGCTTCCCTCCTCCCTGGCAGAGCATGAGGCCAAACCAAAACATCAGTGTTTTTCAGCTCTGTTCCCACCTGAAAGTCAAAACACAGCACTGCACCAGCTACCGAGAAAAATGACTGCCACTGCTAAGCCCAGGACACCTCCACAAAGAATACACACCCTCCCTTTCCACTCCTCTCTTGTTAATCTGCTTCTCACTTTCCTTGGATACCTTTCCATCAGTGCTTGATTTTCTTCTCTTTTCTGCCTTTGTTAATGTTCATATTTTCTCCTGTTTGATGTAAGATGTCCATTACTTGTCTCTAGCTAAAAATTGTACCCTCTTTCCCACCACCGCAGCATTTCTTGTCCCAGTGCTACCAGAAAGAAGATTCTGCTCATGCCTCTGCTGGTGGTTTCTGCCTCTGCCCTCCCAGCTCTCCCACTGCTCTCCTGCCTGGATGCTGGGAGCTGAGCAAGACAGCTAACAGTTCTGCGACAAGTGCTTTAGGTGTACTGAATGTCCCAGATAAGTACATGAGCACAGCCCTGGCACCAGGACTAAATTAGCAGACAGGATTTTATATAACAGACAAGACTTAATGGAATAAAATTTAAATGCCTAGGTCCAAAATTGTTGAAAACTTCTCATGTGCTACACAATCCTGATGACCTCTAAACTGATTGCTCTTTCAGGTTTTCCAGATTTGAAATGCTGCAGATCAGGCCTTGCTAGTATTTAAACATGATTTTGAGCTTTTGGACAATGCAATACACTTATCAACACTAGCTGAGCAGCCCAGATCTCAAAAAATAACGGCATGTGTTGCTTTCTTTGGAAATGCTCAAGGTGTTCCCAGAATTCATGCATAAAATGAGACTAACCATAGTGTGGCAGGCCTCGGTTTAATTCTGTCTTTTAAGGAATTCAAGTTACTGGTATTTCTCAGGAATGAGTCCTAAATCTAGATGATAGACAATGCTGGCCTCAGCCAGTGGAACAGCCAGTTTGTACTTCAGACCTAGTGTTAGAGTCAGATATGGATCCTTCCATCCCTCTGCCTGCATGCTGAATATCGACACAAAATTTATGTAGCAGTAAGGTTTCACAGAGTTGGGAATTCCAAGTAGTTTTCCTAGTTATTTGTTCCTCTGCACTACTATTTTGAATCCACATACTTAAAAACATATAATTCCAAGAAGTGGCTTTTTGGTGATGTTTTTCATTATGGTTCTCTTCAAGTCCAGAAGTTAAGTGAAGCTTACAGTAAATGCTGCAAAATTTATCAAGACTTATGGTTTTCATTCAAGGATCCCAGTGCAGCCTTATGCTCACAATTTTATTTATGCAATCAATCGTATTTATACAGTGTATTTAAGCAGCATTTACTTTGTAAATACACTGTATTTACAGTGTATATATAAAACAAAAGATCCCTCTGTTTTGGCAGGATTTTGCAGTAAGCCCAACTTACCTATTTCTTTTCCCTGTTCTTTCACCCTTATTGTTCCAACTTTTGCTTTATGACACCGTTCCCCAGATTACCATTGGTAAGAGCTAGGATATCTCAGCCACAGATTGGTGAAGAACACAGATTCTGTGCCCAGGTAAATAAGTTTTATAAGTAGCAATGGATAATTTTAATGTGCTTTAAAAAATGTTGAATTTGACTTCTAGCCACACCACAGAGGAGTTTAAAATAATCATGCAACAAAGAGAACAAAAATATGAAAAGAGAAAAGCTGTGATTTTTTTTTTAGGTATATGGCTTTTGTGCTACATATTTCATGCCCAGTATGGTGGTTAAACTTGTAAACCCATCAAGGTCAAGCCTAAAATTCAGAATAGAGATGAACTTTCTTTTGTCAGGATCAATTTGCGGCAACAGCAGTTTTATCAGCAGGGTGTTGTAACTACAGCAGATGACTGTAAAGCTGCCAGTTGGAACTCTGAGAAGCCTATTATCAGATAGGGTGATGATTATTATTATAGTCCCATCATTTCATCTTGGTTTTGCTGAAATATTCTTGTAGAAACGTGTGAAAATCATTGGCAGACCTGATACAGAGAATGACATAACTTGCCTTTCAGAGTGCACCTTTCAATAGACCCTCTACCTCATTCCTCACCTTACTGTGTAAAAATGATTGAAAAGACATGAACAAAAAGGTGAAGGCACTATAGAAAAACCTAGACACTTTTTTATTTGAGACTGAAAACTCTGTGGTAAAATTCTGTACATACCACACAGAACTCAACTTGAACACCAGAGAAGAAATCCTATGTGATGCTGATTAAGTTGTATCAGTTATAGCTGCCAAAGACATTAAGCAGTACCTATAAAACTTTAAAAATAAGCTCAGGAATGTAAAGGGAGAAGAGTGTAGACATGTCCAAATGTAATTATCAACATCTAAAAGTGGTAGACAAGTGAGAAAAGGAGATACAGAAATGAAACAACAGAAGGACTGGCCCAGCAGATGAGGCATAAGTTCTGTGTTTGCAGTGGCTTTTGTGACCACACACATGTGCTGCCCACAGAAAGTTCATTCCAAGTTCCTGTCCAAGATCATTTCCTTGTGATTGCACAAGAGGCAGAAATATTTCACTTTCTGGTATTGTCCCTTTGCAAGCAGCTTTCTTCATAGCAGCTTTGAAAATATCACACAGCAAGGAATGTACATAGCAGATGCCTAAGAAGAATACAGAGTACCATGTACTTCCTGCACTGTTCTCTTCCTCTAGGCTTCTGTACTGCATATAATCTAGGGGAACGAGGAAGAAGGGGAGCAGAAATTATTTATTTTTTCTATCTGACTATCTAAGTTTCCTAAACTTCTCCAAATGCCATTGTCTGCAATGTACAGATCTGTAAATAATATGACAATAATTGCATGTAGAAGTGAGCAACTGTCACATCTTGCATAATGTTTACAGGTGAAAGAATCTCAGTGATTACTACGATTTTTTACTCCTTCAATTGCCAAGATTTTCTAGTTCAAATAAAAGGCAATTTGTAGCAGAGGCTTCTGAAATAATCTCTTGCCCCCTTTTTTAAACCACATTACTTGTAGCTAACAGAGACTTTCCGTTCAGTAAAAACCTAAAACAAGAAAAATTGTTCTCTCAGAACCTCACGGCTCAAGAAGTCTGTTTCATTTTTTAAAATTAGACCATAATTTCAGGTCAACATAAACAAAAAAGATGAGGCTCAAAGCAGCTTCTGTACTTCCTTCTCTCATCCTTCCCAATCAATTTCTCTAATTATTTTTTATGGGTTTTGCATGATAATTTTGTTTTGATTATCTGCCTTTAGATATAATTTGCTTCTATCTCTCTCAGACGCAGACACTTCCTGCACTGCAAAGATATACAGCTCTTTCTGGATAGTCAATTTACTGCCATTACAGTAAACACATCAATCTTCTGGTATTAAATCCTGCAGCTAAATTGCAGGGCTTGTCAAGAGATCTTGAAATTTTGTTACTGATGCATCCAGAGGGAAGATCAGGCTTTACCTGATGATTTCTCCTTCTGCCGTTCTTCAGTTAAAAGTTTCTGGCTGTGATTTGGAGTGAGCCGGGTAGGTTAAAGTTCATTACAAACAGTGAAAAAGATATGCAGTGGCAGCCTTCCCACGCTGCATTGCCAGTATGTGGGCATGGAAGGACATATATACAAAATGTTCCCATCTTTCCTTCTATTGTAAAGATTGGGAAACATGAGCAATCATTGTCTTCTCCATCCATCTGTTAAATCTGTCTCATTTACCTCCTAAAAAGAGCTACTTCCATTGAAATGGGTTGTACTAGTCATAAATAGCACATAAGCACAGCTATCACAAAAAATACCCAACCAAACACCAAAACCCCACAATATTTTTTGTATGTTCTGCATTTAATACATGATTTAAATTGTGAAAGTGAGTTGGCAAAGTTAATTTCTAGGTTTGGGTTGGTTTCTCTTTTTTTTTTTTTTTTTTTTGTTATGTTGTTTGAGTTTATCTATATATCCATCTATTTTGTTTATTTGACTTTGTAATGCATTTGGAGGCATAGGGTTCAAAGGAGTGTGTCTGAGAAAAAGTGCTTCAGGGCATATTAACCATTTAAGCCACTCTGCCCTGAACCAGGGTAAAGGTTAGGTACAGAGAGGATCAGAAACTGATAATCACAGAAAAGTACAGTAGGATAATGTGATCTCAGTTAAAAGAGATTTTAAAAGTAAATTTAGACAACAATGTTGAAAATATGGGCAGAAAGAGTAAGAAAAGGCCAGCTTGACTCACATAGGCAGAAAGGCATGCTCAAAATTACTCAGAGTATGCACAGATTTTAAGCATCAGTCAAGGTCAGAATCCTTTTATGCTCTTACACTCAGTTAGCCCTTTGGACAGAGATAATGAAAAAGGAGGGAAGTAGACCTTAGGGCATGCAGAAGTACCTCATGTATTGAGCAGCTGAACAAAGACCACACTGGTGATCCCACAGGGTCAGCATGGAACACCAGGGACAAGACTTAACAAGCGCAAGATCACAGCTCTTTGTCCTACAGTTCCCATGCTCTATATCATATTAGCCTCCATAAACAAGGAGTATGGCAGTAAGCCAAGACCTTCTCTTTTTTCCTTCTGACTGCTTTAAAAAGAGCTTTTCCATTTCAAAGAAGTAACAGAAACAGCAGTAAAGCTTCACCAAAGACAGGCTGGCTCCCAAATCGAGGGAGTAAGAGAGATAAGGTGACCTTGTTTGAGAAGAGCAAGGCATCTGTCTGAGCAAAGGAGTGACAGGAAAGTCTATTCAGACTTTGCCAAAACCCTGGATATTTCTGGCTACAATGTGCCTCTCAAACTCTTCATCTTAACCCACCCCCACATATAAAGACTGACCCCTAGATTTAGTGAAAAACAGTATTGCATAATAGCATTAAAGCAATCTGCTGTCAAGTGTCCCAGTCAATTAAGCCCAATGTTTGCAGTTCCCCTGGCAACCTAATCCTAGGGTGTGTGGATATTTCAGCTCTTTCCATACTGCTAAAGAAAACAAGGGCAAGGAACAAGCTTGAGCACTGGCTTGGTGATCACCCACACTGTTTAATTGCTAGCATGCTTCCAGGCTGCTTTGGCTTATGCCAGTTCTTTGGCTCCTAAGCCTGGCTGGAAGGATAGCCCATGCAGGGATTAATGCCAATAGGCAGTATAGACACCATGGCACCAGATTTTGTTCCCTCCAGCCTCAACAGTCTTCCAGCGTCATCTCAGCTTTGCATCTCCAAAGATTCCTCATGCTGTAACCCAGAGAAAACAATGTATGACAACATGTATGAAAACATCATACATTTCATGTAGGAAACATTATTCCAATGACAGGCCAGCATAATCCCTAGATTTTTTTTAATGCTTTGTACTGAAAAAAACCACAAAACAACCTCACAGAAAACAGCTATGCTTTAGCCCTAGGAGGGTACCTTTTAAGGCTCATAGAAGGCCAAACACTATGTAGCACAACTGCAGCTAGGCTGCACCACCTGCTTTCAGAGTTAGAAAATTGCTCCTGTCTCATTTAGCAAAAGGGATGTAGGGTGGTTCAACAGAGCCTTATGGCAATAGAAAGGCTAAACCACAGCTAAATTTTGACATACAGGAAAACACGGGAAAAAGATCCTCTTATTTTCCATTATGCCAACACAGCAGTGTGATGAGTTTACCTGCAAAATACTAGGGAGACCAAGAGAAGTCAAAAATCCAGTGCTGTCTGTCATTGCTGCACAGCCACCTGCAGGCAGTTTGTGCAGGTCAGTGTGCTGACAGCTCACTTGTTCTGTTTGAACAGATGGAGTAAGCAACAGAAGAGGAACACATTCCTTCAGTAATTCTGCCAGCACTATGGTTTCTGTAGACCTGCCCTAGTACCTTAAAATGGAAATGGCCTTAACTTAGACTGAAGTGTGACTTTCTGAAGAAGAAAAATTTTACATATATTAAAATCATGAACCCTCTGTGCTGCCCCGACATGCCCATATATCCAAAAATCAGTTCATCCCCAGACTTCTACCCTGTATTGCCCTGTATTTCATTTTCTCAGACCTCAGGCTTCTAGTCATTGACCCACGGATTTTAATTACTTTTAAAACCTACCTTATATACAGATTGGTACCAAAAATACTTCAAGAAATTTCCAGAAAGAGTTAATTTTCCCTAGAACTCTGACTTGGCTGAAACTCAGGGTATGTGAATAGAAATCATAGCTCTTGGCACCCAGGTTCATTATCATAACGCAAATCTAAACCTCTTGTTTGTTCTCTACCACATGGTGTTATGATGTCCTCATACTGCCATTATTCTTAAACATAGAATACCAGGTTGGAAAGGATATCAGTAATCATCTGGTCCAACCTTTGGCAAAAGCATGGCCTAGAAAAGAGGGCCCAGGACCCTGTCCTGTTGAATCGTGAAGGTTTTCAATGGTAATAAAGTCTACCCTAATAGCCTTCTTACTCTGACTTTCAGCTGCATCTCAGTACAAATGAGTTCAAAGGCCACAATTAGAATTGGGGGCCAGTACACTGAAGCATACACAGAAATCCTTTGGCTCCTGTCCCAAAACCTTATAATTAAGCTTTATATTTAAAGGTAGTTAGAGGTGCCAAAAGAAATTTGGAGCCATTATGTCATAAACATATCTACTGCATAAATACATAGTAAAATGCAGCTCTTTCCTGAAAGAACCCGCAGTTGTGAGCTTCAAGCAACTGCTAAGCATGTGACTGCAAGTTTAGCAATAAAGTTTGGGGTGAACCCACTTAAGGAGGCGATTAGTATTGTGATCAGCTGTGTAACTTACTCTACCCTCCGTACTGGGCTGAATCATGGCTACTTTAAAAAAATGCATTCTGTTGGCAGATAATAGAATGACAGAAAGAAGAAAAGACTGAGGACACCTGTTCCTATCAGATATTTCATAAAGGGTGGCCAAGGGCACAATACAATGTTTTCATCATTATTTCCTTTTCAGCTCTTCTCAATGAAGAATTTTCATTCTCTGTGATACATCAAAATGGTTTTAGTACCTATTTCTTTCATATTAAACATTTTCCTCTGGCCCCTATACAATAACCCACTACCTGAGGAGCTTCCATACTTTTTGTTGTTACATAGGGATGAAGTTGCATGGAAGGTGGGAACTAA
Organism: Neopsephotus bourkii; assembly: GCF_033783945.1. Classification (NCBI taxonomy): domain Eukaryota; kingdom Metazoa; phylum Chordata; class Aves; order Psittaciformes; family Psittacidae; genus Neopsephotus; species Neopsephotus bourkii. The sequence goes on from NW_026901969.1 coordinate 734,688, forward strand.
ATTTGGCAAATATGAATCATGGGATCTGTTTTCATGACATTAAGGCTTCTGAGATATCACTAATATCTGCTCATTGCTTGAGCTCTCAGTTTAGTTTGTCTCTTTTTCCTCCTTCCTCAAGTTAATAGTTTCTTACAAATAGCAAGCCACCAAAGCCTAGAGATCTGGGCAATCAGAGAAGTCTGTAAATGAAGGAAAAGTGGATTGCTGAGTCCATGTGTTCTGGTAGACAGAAAAGTTAGCAAGTTCGTTGCCACCATGCAATGGAGAATTGATCTTAAAGAGCATTTCCTCATAGAAAACTTGTGAAGATATTCAGCCACAAAGGGAGTGAAAGAAAAGGTAAATGGACCATGCTGGAAGTTGTGAATTTCCCCTTTCTGGAAGAAAACTAGATTTTATTCTGAGGGGTTTTTTTTAAGCAGACTTTCTGAAGGCCTTTTGCTTGATCTGACATGTGAGTGTGAGTGTCCAAGGTAGCACTGTACGTAGTGCTTTCCTTCAGTATGCTTACCTGATTTTATGATTGCAGCAGTTATCTGACAATAGCTGGTCACAATGTATTTTTGATTACTGTTCCCATCCCTAAAAAACCTGACACTGAACATTTCCAGATACACAGCAGGCACAAGGCATAGAAACAAAACCTTCTGCTTTCTGCACTAGCCTCCTCAAAGTACCAAGTTGAAGTTCAGTGTCTAGGCTCTCTGCAAAAACGGGCCCCACTCCTCATTGCAACACTTGCTTAACATTGCTGTTGGCTTTCTTTCTGATGTAGGACCAGCAGCTGTGGATTCTGCACCCTGACTCCCTTTCCAGTGTGATGTGGGTCAGAGAAACCAGTTTACTGAGCAAGGATTTGTCTAAATGAGCTTGTGGCAAAACTGCAAGAGACTCCTGTGCTTACCCTCATCAAGGCACAGAGAGGGTGGCAATTATTTGTCTTTCAAAATTTATAACAGTGACTCCTGAGATAATCAAAACCTGCCAAGGTTTTGAATGTCCCCAGCACTCTGCTGAAAATGAGTTTTTCCCTACACTCACATGCATGAAAAGAGATTTGAACTCTAGCTTTCCGACCCACGAATTAATGTGCTGTCCTCAAGGTTATAGGGTATCTTTGTGCAATGCTTTTTTTGTTCAAACTAGTATATTTTGTTGTTCAACTTAGTCTATTTTGTGTAGAATCCTTGATTATTCTTTAAATGATAGACAGATCCCTTTACATGGTAATAAGGGCACTTACACAGAAAGAGTGGGTTCCTGAGCTTGACCAAGAATAAAGTAAAAATGCAAACTGGAACATCAGAGATTAAAGAGAAGTCTCAGCCAGTGGACAACTAAAAGCTGAGGCTGGATATATTGTTCATTTTTAACTAGATAATTCAGGAACTGAGATATGAGTTCAGATATTTGACAAAAAAAAAATAATCACAGAAATAAACAGGAAATACCTGATCATAGAGAAGGAAACCTAAGTACCCTGCCCTTCTAACACAGTTGTCATTTCTCACCATGACAAAATGTTTCTGTCTCCTATATCAGACGACAGCATAGTAGGAAATTCAGATTTTAGTTTTAGCTGTCTGCATCCTTCTGTATACCTTCAGTCCATCTGTGCAAGGCACTCAACTATTTCTTTCTAGTACAGCTACCAGTCTTAGTCACGGCCTGCATTAAGGTCTGTCATTTACAGTTCCAGCTGACCTGCTGAGTGTGATTCAGGACAGTGGGTCATACCCACAGAGGCATTTCAGAGCATTGTGGGTTTTAAAAACAGACCAAGAAAACTAAACAGTGCACTGAGAACAGAATTTCTCACCCAGCAAAGAGAGAGAAAAAAAGCTGTACCTGACACAGTGTCTCAGAATTCACTACGCTACTGAAGATGCTGTGATGGTATGAAAAGTATTTGTAATGGAACAAAATGCATCTAAATAGGACATTCATTCTCTCTCCCAGAAATGTGAGATTTACTAGTACTTAAAAAAAAAAAAAAAAAGTTGCAATCTAAACTGTATTAATTACACAGAAGTGTTTAATATACTACGATTTTCTGTCTGCTGCCAACACCTCATTTATATTCAGTCTCTTATGTGCCTGCAGCCACAGACATGTCAATACTACACACTGAAGGAAAACATAAATTCGTGCCTTATTAAATTTGCAACTGTAGCTACACCCATTTCACACCGGAATTTCTCATCCTCCAGGCAGGTTTCACTTACTCACTTTCAAGTAAAATGCGTTGTGCAAGAGTTTGTTACACCATTTAGGCTCTCAAGGATTCTGTTTCCTTCTACTTTAAAACACTGTATTTGCGTGGTCAGTGCAGGACCATCAGATTATGAACTATCAACTCTTTCTCTCTTCCTTTCAGAGTTCAGATCATAAGAATACAATATTTGATATAAAGGTCAGGTTGAGTATTCTTTTTTTTTCTATAATGAAAATTCAAGCGTTATCACTCATCATATTCACATACTATCTATCACATGCATTTAAAAGTGAAAACAACCAGTTTGTCTTTTTAATTATTTAACTTTTTGCCATACTCTGTAGTAGGACAAATTCATCCAATTGACTTTCATTTCCTTCTGTTTTCATGAATAAAGAGACCTTACTCACCTGATATTGCAATTTATTTATATGATGAGATACTTAAATTCATAGAACAAAAACAATGGTAGGGAAAAAGAACAGAAGTGCTTGGATAAACCAGTTAGGAGTCATAGACACTGTTGACAATTGTTTATTTGATTGATAGGATACTGGACTCTGTCTCTTTAATGGTTACTCACTGTGAGATTGGAGAGTGTTACCAAGGGATACTGCAGAACCTTCCTGTTTTCTAAGGCATCCTGGCCAGGTGGCTGCAACACTGATCTTACTGATTAAACATGCATATTTACATTCCCTTAGGCAGAAGGTTATGAATTCAAGTCTCCCAAAGTCCAGTAGAGATTTCTTATCAGTCACCTGGCTACTGGATGGGAATGCAAGGAGCATCACTGCCTTTTCCACTGCTTATGAAAGGCCTGACCAGGGAGGCCTCTTCAGAAAACCCCCACATAATTTATCCATGTAGATGGATAGATTGAAGACCATGCGGTCTATGGGTTTCATCAAGGCTGAGATGCCTATTGTCTTAGTATTGCCAACAAGGCCATTCTCACAAAAATACCTTTAGTGTGCAAGGATGTTACTGAGGAAACTTTAAGCACTTTATGCTTTGGGAGTCTTTAGAGCCAGATGGCATCTTAATAGAGGTTTTAGAAATAAAAGCACTAAGCTTAAGGACCAGCACACATAGCAAAGGAACTTCCATTTGAGTACAATCCACTGGCTATTAGATTGGGTATGCGGAGGTGCTGGAAGGTAGGCTGGTTTATCCCATATTAGGAACAATACTCATCATACTCAGCAAACAACAGTAGCCAGCAAGTACAAAGTAGTTAGTAATCTTGGGCAAAGAGACTGGGTCATTTTATGAAACGTGGGACCCCCACCTAACACAGGAAGGACACTCTATCAGTCACTAGCTCTTTCACACAGAATCACAGAATCCCAAGGGTTGGAAGGGATCTGAAAAGATGATCTAGTCCAACCACCCTGCAAAAGCAGGGTAACCTAGAGTACATCACGCAGGAACTTGTCCAGGCGGGCGTTGAATATTTCCAACGTAGGAGACTCCACAACCCCTCCTGGGCAACCTGTTCCAGTGCTCTGTCACTCTCACAGTAAAAAAGTTTTTCCTGATGTTCACATGGAACCTCAAGAAAGGGAGTATTTGAGATCCATATTGAGAGATCAGCATGCAAGTAGGGATGTATAGAATTTCTGCTGTAGACACTTTGCATGGCTTTAACCAAAGACCTGTGGCTTTCAAGTCAGTTTGCTACTGCCATGATGATTGGAATTAAGACTACTGACACTCAAGTCATTAGAGATTTTGCTCTCACATTACCTCCATTATATAGTGAAGATGATGCTCAGTTGAGAGCTGGTATGGAGGTTGTGAGGTTAACTCATGTTTGCAGAGTGCTGCCTAAATGCTAAATAATAACAGAAGTTACCATAGTCTGACTGGTCTCTATATTCTTTACATCACTATCTTATTTTTGTTTACTCATTAGTGTTCTCATGCTTCCTTTTCCTTTTCCCGAGACGTCATGATAACGCAACTACTTAAAGGCAACAGATTGCTCACAGATCCTGAGCAAACCTAGCAAGTGCGAGAATAATTCAGGTCTCTGTTTTTCCTATTTGTTTTTAAGACTATCTATTTGATATATAGTTTTCTCTTATTTTTGTCTGTGTCTCATGTCCCAGCATTTTAACGCTTAAAACAGAAGGACATTGCCTGAGGTAGCAGGGGGAGATGGAGGAAATCCTATACTGGAGGAACAATTACAGGAAGCTGACACAGTCATTAAGATGTTTAGAAGAATCAACTGAGAAGAAAGTGGTTTTGGTATGGTGCCAAGTTAGAAAAGGAAATGGCCTGTACACAAGGATGGATTTCAAAAAAATAAACATAAAAAAGGGCACAAAAGGGGTTGTGTTAGCATTTAGCTGAAAACAGTCTTGCAACTTTGGGACAGCCTGTTGCCTATTCACCTGTTGTAAAGGAGGCAAACAGAGGTCACATCTTTTCAGAGAGGGATTCCCTTAAAACTGGGGATACTCCCAGCAGGAAAAGAGCTGTCAAAACCTTGTACCCATCTTCATATGGCCTGGCTATGAAAATGAATGTGACTGACCTGCACTGCATTCGGACTCTATCCAAGTGGCCTATTAGGAGCTTTTAGTATCTGGCATGATTTCATGCTGCTTGAAAGTCTTACCCGTAATATGTTCTGGTCTGAGAAATGAGGAGAGGCACATGGGGCTTAATTCGTCACATTCAAAAGCTTTTTAAAACTATGGCTCTTTTCCTTGGTTTACCAAATTTTGTTGAGTTAAAAGACCTTGAATGTACATACTTTCAGTAAAGACCTTAATTTTAAAAGAGAAAATCTTCATGCTCAAGAGGCATATTACCACCCCCCTGATGCTGTCAATGAGGGTCAGAAAGCTCTTATTCCACCAGCAAAGAAGAATTTATCATATTCTGCCACCTTGGGGCTTGTACACGTGACAAGTCTGCATTTGCTCCACATCCACCGAGTGACTTAGTGTATACAGTCCAAGGCTAAGAGGCACGAGGGACGGACACAAGCTCACAAATGGACATCAGGAAGCCCAAACCCCTGCTACCCTGGAACACAGGCAAAAGCTAGCCTATGAAAACTAGCCTAGAACTAGCCCAGGACTGAAAATCTTTTTCACAGGGGGAGGAAATAAGTTACAAAAAACCTTGAGATTATGAATTGCCTCTGGTCCTGGAAGGTAACAGGGGAAATGAAAAGAAAATGACTGCCTGAACAAGTAATGGAGATAGGAATAGAAGAACTTGATTATTAATTAGCATAAAATTAGAAAATATGTATAGAAAATAGGTGGGGTAAGAGATGGAAAGACAAGTTCATAAAAGAGCTGGGATGTGAGACAGCCATTGGGATGAGCTGGTCTAGAAAGATGAGATGAGAAGGAGGAAAATAGCAAAGTGGACCAAATTCTGGGCAGGGAGATGAAGCCCAGATCAGCAGGATTTCTGTGACAGAAGTGAAATAGACGAAGAGCGGAGATTGAGACAAAACACAGTGTAAGGAAAATGGTGGATAAAAGGGGTGGATTGAACAAAGAGAATTAAATTGAGAAAACAGGCATAAGAGTCAGTGCTAATTAAAAATCACACTGTTCCATAATCTTGAATGGGACTTTACTACTGTCAGCCCTGCTATCAGAAAATATGTGCGAGACTCACAAGCAAAATGTCAGTCTCATACTGTTATTAGTGATGTCTGCATGGAAGACTCATGTATAAATTCATAGGAATTAAGAGTGAAAATACCATTTATTTCCAAATGCTCAAAAAGGAATCAACTCTTGACCTGCAGACAGGAAAAGATAGAAAATATCTGGTCACTGTTGAAAGAAAAGTCAGCTTATGGCTTTTGCTACAAATTCACCTTCTTTAACATCCAGTCATGAGTGCTTCTTATCTCACTGGTAAGATAGAAAAGAAATCTTTTACATTCTATTGTTTCTACAGTATTTAAATTCTATGGTATTTAAATTCTAAAAACAAATCACTGTTTGATAGCATTTAAAAGCTAAATAGATTGAGCCGTATAGATTTCTCACAGTTTTCAGATGGTAAGTGATTTTTGTTGCTATTATTTTCACAAAGCCTTTCCCTTTCTGCTGATAACAGTTGGAATTTCCTATCATTTCAGTGCTGCTTTATAGAATTAACGCAACTATTGAGTTAGATAAGGAACTGACATTCTGGATAAATTCACACCTTTATTAAGTAATTATTTAAAATACTTAGGGTATCATTCAAGAACCAGTGGGTTTCACTGGTAGGTCCCTAATAATTTGTATACAGAAACAAGGGGGTCATAAAGAAATACCAAGCCTGCATATAAGTTTGAGCTGAGCTCATTGCTCTATACTTCTGCTGATGTCACTGAACATGATGTTGATCTATTTGCTTGACCCGAAAATAAGCATTAGACTTTAAAATATACGACGATTCCGAGGAGTCACAATGCTTCAGTAATACCTCCCAGCATAACATATTTACATAGAATCGTAGAAGCATAGAATCATAAAATCATCGAATAGTTTGGGTTGGAAGGAACCTTCAAAGGTCATCTGGTCCAACCCCCCTGCAATGACCAGGGACATCTCCAACTAGATCAGGTTGCCCAGAACCACATCCAGCCTGGCCCTGAATGTCTCCAGGGATGGCTCTCCCACCACCTCTCTGGGCAACCTGTGCCAGTGTTTTACCCCCCTCATTGTAAAGAGTTTCTTCCTCACATCTAGCCTGAATCTCCCTCTTTTATAGAATCATAGAATCATATCCAAATGCTCAGTAGTAGTTTGGTTCATTTTCATAGAATCATAGAATCATAGGTTAGGGTTGGAAAGGACCTTAAGATCACATAGTTCCAAATCGCCTGCCATGGGCAGGGACACCTCACACTAAACCATCTCAAACAAGACTCCATCCAACTTGGCCTTGAGCAATGCTAGGGATGGAGTATTCACAACTTCCTTGGGCAACCCATGCCAGTGCCTCACCACCCTCACAGTAAAGAACTTTCTTATACATAACCTGATCTTTCCCTGTTTAAGTTTGAACCCGTTACCCCTTGTTATGTCACTACAGTCCCTAATAATGAGTCCCTGCCCAGCATCCTTGTAGGCCCCCTTCAGATACTGGAAGGCTGCTATGAGGTCTCCACGCAGCCTTCTCTTCTCCAGGCTGAACAGCCCCAACTTTCTCAGCCGATCTTCATATGGGAGGTGCTCCAGTCCCCTGATCATTCTCATGGCCCTCCTCTGGACTTGTTCCAACATTTCCATGTCCTTTTTATGTTGAGGACACCAGAACTGTGCACAGTACTGCAAGTGAGGTCTCACAAGAGCAGAGTAGCGGGGCAGGATCACCTCCTTCGACCTCCTGGTCATGCCCCTCTTGATACAGCCCAGGATACAGTTGGCTTTCTGGGCTGCAAGCGCACACTGAAGCCAGCTCATGTTGAGTTTCTCATCGACCAGCACCCCCAAGTCCTTCTCCACAGGGCTGCTCTGAATCTCTTCTCTGCCCAACCTGTAGCTGTGCCTGGGATTGCCCTGACCCAGGTGTCATTCATTTTGTCTGAATGTAGCAAGAAAAATTCTTAGGAAAACTTTATCAGGAATTATTTCTGTTTCAAGCTTCATAATACATATGTGTGCGCCATTATGTTGTAGGACTCTATATAGTTACATAATTATGCACTTAATCTAGAGTTACACCATGCACTTTATAGATAAATAGATTGTTGGTAATGGCTCAGGTTATGGATCCAGACTCTCAGTTCATTATAAGAAATAGTTCACCTCATAATGTTTCTATCTTCTCCATTTGACAAGAAAGCCATGTAGTCTGGTATTTCTCAGGTAAGAGAACTAACCACCCGTATCCTATTTATAATGAAAACTGTGCATGTCTTTCTTCTGACATCTGAAAAAGGTCATGTCAGTCATGGGCACTTAATTTTCATATCTATCTTCCACATGAATGTATTTCACTAGCCACAGATCTGTCTAAATAAGCTATCTATCTTTTCTTTAAACTCAGTTCTATATATTTGTGTGCAGTTTTCCCTTTTTAAGGTTTATGGTATAATGAGTAAATCTCTGCGAGTTCCTGCTTAGTCCACGTGGACAGGATTTTATGCAGAATGTAGTTTTCAGGTCTCCTGCCTAACTATTCTAGTATCAGTTTGGCAGTGTTTGTGGCTTTTTCAGGTTTCCCCTTTTTTAAAAATAGGAGTTTACACAACTTCTATGTCTTTTGCTTTTATTAAGACTAAGAAATGTATGCATATCTACAGCCTGCCACTTAAACAATCTAGAGTATATGCCCTATGATGCAAGCTATTACTTTTTGAAGGCAGGTAGGATTTTTTTGTGATGATATATAGTGCTCAGTAATTTGATTTCAAATATTAAGGTACGTAAAACATGGTTTATTCCTGTTTCTTTCTAGCCAGACCTTGTCTTTCCAGCAATACCCCAGTTCTGTGTCATTATCTTTTGCTTCTTTGCACTATCCAGTTTTGGCTGTTAGAACCACAAAAGCAGAGATTCATGTATTTTCTTGTAAAGCTGTGCTGTTTGAAAAGAAAAAGCATTTTCTAAAAGCCCACATATTCCTTACAATAAATGTGGGCTGTCATGTATCATAGTGAGATATAATTTAGTAAATACAGGGGGTTTATCAGTGACTATCATGTGAATAATAAGTCTAGGTCATTTTAATATCCTTCTCTGTGAAACCAACGTGGATAATGTCAAGGAATACGTCATTCATCCAAAAGATTCATTCAAACACAGGCAAACAAGGCAACAAAGACTGGTACTATTCAGGAGGCAATAGAAAAAGCCTCAGGCATAGCCCAGTCATGACACAGTTCAGAAGGCTATGCCAGGGTCAGAGAGCTCTATGGAGAGATCTTTGCTCTCTTTGCCCATCAGAAAGTGGCAGGAGTATAAGCAACTTGTGAACTCAGGAAAGGCATGTTGCACAGAAATACGCTGTTTGGAGTTGGGTAATGGAAGAAGAGGAGCAGGGGGTAACTTACTTTTGGGTGTTGTTATTTCCAGGGAACAGTTGCCTCACCTCACACAGCCATTTCTGCCTGAACATCTGAGGTAGAGAAAACTTCAAAAGATCGAGTGTCCTCAGGGAGAACACTGCATCAGCCCTTGATCACCCACAGAATCTGTACCCCACTAGCTCCCATAGCATTCAGTGTGCCCCTGAACTGTCCCTACAACAAACAGAAGGCACTAATTGTCTGAGAGTGGTATCTGAGAAGGCAACAGAGCTACTGATGGGTTACAATAACTGTCCAATAGCAAACATAAAGAATAGCAATAAAACTTTGGTTTCCTCCATCTGTATGGCTAGCTGAAGGAATATGTCCCTTCATAATCCGGATTTATAGCCTAAATCTTCTCCAGTCTTTTCTCTTAAGAAATGACTTAAAATGTAGCAAAAAATCCTTATTTCAGTTGAGTGCTTGTTAATCATCATACCTTCCCTGGGGGAAGAACCTGTTCAAGTATTTCTTGCAGTGCAGATCCAAACAACAAACTGTGCAGTGTGATGGAGTGCATTCCTTCTTTTGATGATATTCTATCTTGGATGAAACAATGAAGTTTACATCAGATGCAAGAATAAAGGCAATCTCCTATGGATTTGGACACTCACTGGGCAAAAAAGCAGAAGCTAATTTCCAGACCCTGTGCTGGGCAGTACTTTGTGTAAAACTCTGAAATGATATCTGGATCCTATGTCTGTATCCATTACTGACAAATGCTGCTTAACCACAAAGTCTTACATGAAGCATCTAAATCCATAGATGAACAAAGCATTTTTTCTCTGTGCATATTTTAGATATGCTTTGTATGACTGACATACCATGCAAAGAAAGAAGGTGCCTAACTCGGATGCTGTAAGTCTATCAGTTAATCGATTATTAAAGCATCGAACCAGCCTGTGCTGTGATATCTGAGGCTCCTTTGTGAACCTAAGCACTCCAGACAAGCAGTGGTAGAAACTTGTGTGCCTGCAGACTGCAACTGTTCTTATGGTTTGATCAGCAATCAAACTGGAATTTTGGGCATAAATATCCTGTCCTTAAAAGTGCAGAGAGACACTGTAATACCCAGGTCCTTTTGCAGAGTAGCTCTAATTTTATACTTCAGAGTTAACACACTATGTCATTATGCAGTGGTCATTTAGTGAACCCTTTATTCTCCTTGGGAATTAGGACTTCCTCATATTCAAAGTCCTGCATAGCTGGAAGGGTATCTGGACTTTTGGACTCAGTGATTCTTAGAAAGGAAATTAATTCTGCAGACACTGAGTGTAAACAGGTTGTATTTAAGGAACAGCAAGTAAAACAGCTTTTCATATTTCAGATACCCTAGTCCAGAAAACTGTAGTACAGGTGGTGAGAGGAATGAACCAAAGCTATTGAGAATTCACAGGTAGTTTTTCACTAGATGAATGAGTGAAGCTTTCATTTTAGTGTGTTCTCAGGAGTACATTGTGAAAACTGCATTAAATTATCTATTTTACTTAGAGGAGAGTCAGGATTTTCTCATTCTCATGCTGAACAACCAATGATTGCCCAAATAAACAAAAACCAAAATAAAATAGAAGGAGACTGAAAGGTTTTACCAGAACTACATTTTAAGTCTATCTTCCTTTTGGATATCTGAAGCAGGAACTTACTTGTTATATACTCCATTAACCAAGGATTGTGTAAATAAACATCTTACTATTTTGGAAAGATCTGATATGGTTTGTTCCAGCTGGGCACAACAGAGCTGTTGTTATTATGTGTGATTACAGCAGGTATTATTACCACATCCAGGTGCAGAAGCTACCACACCAGAGATAAGGAAAAAAGACTTCAAGTTCACATAAGCTTAATGCCTGAACTTAGCTGAGCAGGATCTGGATCTTAGTGCTGCACTGGTCAAATGGAGGGTGTTACTGAGATCATACAAGTACCCCATGTAATCTAAAGTAGGTATAGCTAAAAAACCCCGGAAGTAAATATATCATCACTAAAATGATCACTATTTCTCAGACCTAGAAATGAATTTACTTATTGCTATCTACCTTGCCAAAACCGGTGTATTCATTTAAGGAGTTAAATACGAGACTTTGGTCTACTTTACTAGTAAGGAAGGGAAGAATGCCTCTTTGAAAATTTTTTTCATGCCCTTCTCTCCTTCTTGCTGTACATTTCAGTTGCTGTTGTCATATTTTCCAGTCTTAACATCCGCTTGAGTAATTATTGCCACACAATTAAGAAAACATTTAGAATGGAAAAGTCATTTGTTAAAAGAGTTTCACTCTAAAACAGTGGTGTACTCCTGTGCTTTGACTGATAACCTTTCCCCTGACAACTGGCTGGGATCTGATGACTGTTTAGGTTCACTCGTTACTGGTTCTTCAGTTGCCTTGTCTGTGATCTGACCTTTCAAGTAGTATATTTTCTTGCTGAAGCTAAAACAATTTGTCAGGTCAATAGGGGCCAGCTTGGCAGCCCTTAAAGCACAGAAGACATATTTACTGATTTTAAGAGTGCAGAGCCTTTTTTCTCTTTATTTTTTTTTTTTTTAAATTTCATAGGTTAACTCATAGCACTTTTTGTCCTAGGATTGGATTCTGTACTGTTCCTGTTACATTCTCTGTATATTTACAATACCTGTTAAGCAAACGAATGTTAGTGTTAAAGCAATCAGTTAAAAATACTAACAGCAAAAATTCTGGATTAAATTTTAAACAGAGTAAAACATGCCACATTCAGAAATCAACTAATTTAAGTAAAAATTTTAACACGCAGAGCATTTGCATATAGAGGACTATTGAAGGTATTCCCAAATAATAATTTTAAGCATAATGCTAATGGATATTTTAAAAGAAATGTATTAAGATGAATGTTCCTCATGGTGTTAATGAAAGGTTACAAGCTCAGCTCCTCCTTCTACCCCTCACTGCTGCTGCAAATCTGGCACTGATAATGGAGCTACAGAAGAGCAAAACTAAAGACGTAGAAAGATTGGACTATAAAATGGCAGACTATTTAATTAAAAATGATCAAATAATGAAAGATAAAGGTGCATTCATTTTAGCTCTTCATCCCATCATTAATAAACATATGGAATGCTACACAAAGGTGGCAAATAATGAGAACTGCTTAAGATATTGAATTCCTTTTCTTTGTCTGTTATTACCTCACTTTAATAATGCAGTTATACCCTCAGCTTTGCACTTGTTATCACCATTTAGAAGCTCTACAGAACTCCATTGTACTTTGCATGCCTACCACTGTCAAGCAGTATTTTGTCTCCATTTTGTTCCGTTGTAGTTTTCCACCTCTGTATTTGTTTTATGTTCTTGGGCATATGTTCCTGGGTTTTTTTGTGACTTACCTTTTATGAAGAATAATCGCACTAGGACCTTTTCATGAATGACTGCACATATTAGGAATTAGTATTATTAGGTTTTTATCCAAAATAAATATTCTAGAATTGCTTGCTGTGTCTGATACTTTACACAATTAATAACTGCAAAGCAGAACTGATCAAAGAGAATAGAAAACACACTGCAAGTGATCCATAATCTCTTTCAGCGTGTGTCACAGAGAAGCTGACTAGGACTTCTAAAGGATTCAGCAAACAGGATTTGAAGTTCTTGAATTTCAATTCAATTTAAATATTGAAATTAAAGGTGATTTGAAATTCCACATGGCTAGTTCAAAAGGAAGTACGACAAAGAGAATGATCTGAAGTACTGATAGGCATTAATGGGACTCTAAAAATCATAGCTGCGTCTAAAAATGTTTCAAAATGTCAAGAAGAATTTCTGCTTGCAGCTGTTTAGTTTATGTCTTCTAAAAGTAAACAATCTGTCTGCATTAAAATGAGTACAAAAAAATAATGCAAATATTATCAATGCATAATATATAACAGTAGTATGACATCATCCAGAGTAGCAAGTTCAGTTTCAGCCAGGCACTTATATTGGAACAGTAACTGACAGAGCAGAGTTTGGACTAAGTCATGATAATTATTGGAAGCACTAGGAAATATTTTCTTAGAAATTAATGGGAATGTTATAATTGCACAAATTAATGTCAGTCGTGAAAACAGGCCTTCCTCTTTCATCTTCAAAATAGAACAGTCACTGATACTGTCAGGCATCTCATTTAAAGTTGGCAGAATAACCTTTTTTTTACATAACATGTGATTAGTTGTATTTTGGGTCAAATTTGTAGCAAATTAAAAATTTAATAGAAATTTTTAAATTATTAGATAATTAAAGAGGTGAAAAGAACATTGTTGTATAAGGGCGTGAGATTACAAACACACAAAATATATTAACAGAACTTTACTAAAATTACTACATCATTTCAGAAAAGCTGGAAAATGCCAATATTGAAGTTGCCTGCACAACATTAATTCAGCTTTTATGCATGTGATTATAATAAAGGCTAACATTAAATGATCACATCCTTTTTCCCAAAGGACTTCTGCTTCATTTCAGTCATGATACAGGGACATGTCAAGGCATAGTCAAGTTTATCTGCCTACGCACCCAGCAAGTCAAGTGTAAAAATTCCCAAACCTAACAACAATAAAAAACATCTGGTCCAGAAGCTGTACAGTCATGTTAGCAATGTATTTGATTTATTATGCCTCCTGCAAGAAGGCTGAATGGCTTCCATACTGCAGCTGGGTTGCTTCTGGCCAGAGAAATGCAAGTACCATGCACAGGGCTATTTGCAGCCAGCCATGTAAGTTTGCCCGCAGTTATATCTTGCCAGAGCTATCATACGCCTTCACTGGCAGATACAGATTTTTAATTTTGGGAATATTAAACTCACCGTTATCTTAAACAACTTATATTTCCCACTCTTTAAATTCATTCAAGACAAAATACTGCTCTGTCTTACAGACTGTTTCACGGGGTGATTAATCATGATTAATCACTCCAGGGAATGTTGCACAAAGTGTTTTGCATCTCTGAATATTTATTTTTTATTTTTTTTTACCCTTTTCAGGTTTTAAAGTAGTCCTAAGGCAATTATACCTATAAATAAGCAGCTTCCAAAATGCTAGTTGTTACCACAGGAAGCCAGTTGCCAAGACTGAGGGAATAATATTCAGAAAAAGGTGGTCTCCCCCATTTTCCTTTCTTACCTTCACGTTTCTCCAGCAGAAATCATTTAAACATGATGCGACAGGCAGCAATGTGAAAATGCCCTGTATTTTCACCAGTGCCTGTGAGTACTCTTGTATCTTGTAAAATAAAGTGTCCAACTGACACCAAGAGAAAAATAACGGGTGTCAAGTTTTCACATTAAAAAAGGGATTTTTAAATGTTAGTCTTATTGAAGCTGTGTGTGGAAAATACTTGGAAAAAAAAATCGAGATCATTTCACCATTTTACCAAGTAGCATAAAATTTGCAGTCCACCTCAATTATGCACAACACAAAGAAAGGAACGTTTTCAAATGATTCCATAAAGCTTAGAAAAAGAAAACCCACCTGTTTCAAACATTCTTCCATAAAAAGTCTTTTCAAGATTTGAGTATTTGGAGTTTGAATAAATCCACAGAAGGGCAACAATTACAGGAAAGTAATTGCAGTACATTTCCAATTCTTTAAAAAAAAATCCCACCTAATCTAAAATCTTACAGTTGAGCGGATTAAATTACATTCCCAAAACCAGCAAAAATATGTGCTATCTCCAATTCATTTGTAAACACTTCTAATTTCAAGTGGTATAAATCCTAAGTAAATCTCCTGCCTCGGGTGAAGTTCTTTAGAGAGATATTGCAAATAAAGTCAGAATGTGTCATGAGAGATCAAAAGAAATCTTTTTAAGGAAAACAATAGTTTGACATAGCATATTTTTCTAATTATTATTATTCTCCTAAAGGCCACAGAAGGATAAGATGATTAATGGTTGGAGAACGTATCACGCACTTTCAAAGTCATTAAGCATGTAGATTGTATTTTTAAGGTCCTTTTAAGCAAATATTAACGCTTAGACCCACTAAAACACCTATGACCACCTCTGATTATTTCCCAGGAAAAAGTTGCATTTAGCGTAATAGTTATAAAACTGCAACATTTATCTGTGAGTGTAGAAAACTACTATGAATGAGGCGTTTGAAAGTGAGACTCCTAGATCTCAGTTCTTCAGCTTGCAAACAAAACATATGGTAAAAATAATCTCCCTCATTGATATTTGTGTGAAAATGACACCAGCTCATGAAAGAAAAAAAAATCTTAAACAATGGAATATCCTATAAAGCAAAGTGAGGCATTATCAGCATGTGGATGATTTTCTGTATAGACATTACAGCAGCACTGATGTGAGGTCACTTTCAGGCTAATTATCCTGAGGAATTCAACTCATTCCAAAATCGACACTGTAATTGTGCAAGATAGAAGTACCCTGAGTTAGTCCATTTAACCCAGCTCCTATGCGTAAAAAAGAAGCTAATGTTTTAAGTCAACGTCTAAGCAGAAAGAAGAAAATGTTGCTGTGGTAAGGGCTGGGTGAGGTATATGTTGAGTCAAGGCAATTCAGCTCATTGAGGAAAAGATACTGACCATAAAGGAAAAGCTGTGGAAAGAAGCAATAGCAAGTGAGCTCAGACAAGTAGATAGAGAGGAGCTGTGCTGGCACCCAGCTGAAAAAGAGATACGTGAACTATATGTGTGGGACAGTTGCAGGCACAGGAGAGTTCAGAAGGTGATATATCATGGACTGGATAATAGATTAGAATAAAAGTAAGATTTTGGCACATGAAAATAGGTCTGTGGCATTCATATATTTACATGAGGAAATCAAACCCCTGATCTAATTAATTCATATGCTAAGTATTAAATAGGGCACCATTACCATAGTATTTAGCCAAAAAAAAAAAAAAAAAGAGACTGGTTGAAACATTTCCCAAAACTTGCACAGAAAGGTGTGGAATTTAATGATCCTGTCATTAATATGCAAATAGGTACTGGTTGAAACATTTCCCAAAACTTGCAGAGAAAGGTGTGGAATTTAATGATCCTGTCATTAATATGCAAATAGGTATTTCTAACTTTCTGAAAACTGTATCACTCCACCACTCTTGCTCTCAGTAAATTGCTTATTAGGCAGCATAGGGTTATTTTTTCCATCAGTATCTGTCTATGCACAGACAAATTCAGACTTCTGTAACACGCTGAATATGTCTCACTATTGTGCCTATACTTTAATAAGGATGCTTTCTATGAAGATAGAAGTTTGGATAAATGTGCAAAGGTGTTGCCAGTAAACAACATTCTCCAGAACCACTTTATATATTTTCCAGACATTCTTGACTTAGTTAAGCCATATTTTGTATATCTTTAAACCAGTTTATACATAAAGTGCCAGTACAATCATCTTAAAGCAAGGTTAAACTAAGTCAGTTAATACTTCTAGTACCGATTCCTCACGCATGCACATGAAAACTTTCTTTCGACAGCTAGTTTCAATAAAACTTTCAGTCACATGGTGCTTAAACAGACTCAGACAAGAGGACTAAGTCTGGTACTATGTTTCTAACCCTAAGTAAGTGGTTCTTGCTCTAGGTAACACTCTAAATCTCAAGGTGACTGTAACATAAATTCAATTTCAGAAAAGCTTCTAACTACGTATTCTCAATCACAGACATTTTATAATTAAGTTAGGTCTATGGAATTGTTCCAGAGAAAGTGGTGTAATTTTTTAACTCTACTTTACAAATTGTTCTAGCCACCTATTTTTCTACTATAGCCAACACGTGTGTTTCTCATTCAAACTCTTTTTTGAGCTTAGAAAAGGTAGGGTGAGAAAGAAATAAATCAGGCTCTCTATTGATATATCCACAACACAAAATGAAGTAAGATCAAGCCATGTAACTGTGATCCACTGTTTCTGTATTGAGGATACCTGAAGAGATCCTCCTGCATCCTAGCTATCTGCTTTGCATTCTTTGCAATATCAAAGTCTATGTGAAATCAGTGGGAGTACAATATATAAGCAGTGTTCAGCCAATCTTATTGATCTAAAAATGCTCTTATACCTTTTCCATCATGCTACACTGCATAACATGCATCAGAGTTGCCCAATACTTCTGATAAATGGACCATACTTAAAAGGGAATGTGGCTTGCAGACCACATTCTCCTCCAGTTAAACAACTACCCTAAGGCAATGACACAATGTGTTTATATGGAAAAATAATATTAGGAAAAGAATTTTCTCTGTTCCTTACTGTCATTTAATATGATTCAATAGTTAGCAGGAAAGGAAGTTACACCATATGTTTGTTGTGTTCTTTGCAGATCACAGACTGTAAATTGAGAACAACTCTTCTGAATCATGTATGATTTGCAAGAAATAAAGATCCTCATCTTGGTGAGTTCTGAGTACTTACTGGGGTTTCTTGCATGTTTTCAGTTCATCAGAGGAAGCCAAGGTGAGTAGTATATTGTACACTAGAGCAAGGAGATTAATCTTACTTTATAGTAGACTATTTCTGGAGTAAGGAGACCAGACTTGTTTCATTTTAAACGTACCTTAAATGACTAAGATTAAATATGCTAAAACAAATGGTACAACAGAGTAATTTCCCTGGCTTTGCAGAATACTGGTATGCAGAGATCACCATTTGAGAGCTGCTGGTACAACATACTTATCCTAGGAGGTACTAATACACACTTTGAATCCAAAGTACTAAGCAAATTAATTAAACTGATGAAATGATGAATAAGATTCCTTAAATTATAAAATTTGTAATATTTCTATTTTTTAAGTTCTCTTAATTTATAACTATATTATTTGATTGTCGTTTGAAGCTCATGATTCAAAGACCTGTATTCTTTTCCTTATAAATGTAAACATGAACTTTCATTTTAGATGAAAAAATTAAATTATTTTAATTTTTAACTCACAAAAATCTGTAACAGCTTTCAAAGCTGCAGTCTTTATTTTTTAATAAACTTTTTTTCTTTTTAGTTTTTGCAGCAAAAGTTAATCTAATGGCTGAATCACAGTGGAAATACAAACAAAAAACAACAATCCCATTTGACTAGGACCTAGAATTCCACCGGGTGGTCACAACCAAAGGATATGATGGATGCCAAAATGAAAAGTGAATTTGAAAACCCTTTCAGTATTCCTGCCTTCATTTAGCATAGTTGATTTAAAGCTTATTTACCCCTGTCTGCTTCTATAATGCAGCAACTCATTCACACCAAAGTATTCACAACTGCCTTGGTGTGAATGCTGTGCAAATTCTGCTATATTTGAGGAGTTGGTTTGACCTTATGGAACCTTCTGAAATGCAAAACTGTCTGTGTTATCTTAAACTGGGCAACGATCAATTCTAAGACTTCAGATTCTGGTGTTTAATGATTAAAGCTTAAATTCTAGTGTTTAAACAACTTTGCTAAAAGTAGTAAGTAGGTTAAATCACAAAGGCATGGTTTGTTCATAGACTAGTTATGTGTCCTTGAAAAGGGGATGGAAGGAGAGGAGGACTACAGTGGTGGAAGAGATTCACTATTCACTGTTTTTCTGGAGAAAATGAACTTCTTGGTAAACTTTTCCTGAAGAGAGACAAGTCCAGGGATTATTCTTATCTGATGCAGATAGTAATTGTGGACAGAAAGGCAGAACTTTCATGGAGCTATTCAATGAGGCTGGGGAATGCAGGTCAATGGAGTGAGTAAATGAGACAGTAGAGCCTAAAATCGTCATAGAATTTATCCTTTAACAGTTAACCTTGCAAATTATTAGACTTGCCCTCTGTTTTGAAGATTAAGGCACCTCCATTCACAGCAGGTGATATATGTCAAGACTGACCATGTTTTAAAAATAGTTTCACACAGGGTATGATCATTTGAGAGGAACCAAGAAAACAGGTTCAGCTCTCATGCTTTGTTGGTTCTTTCATGCTAGAGAAAGTGAAACTATGACTACAGCTAGGCAAGCTAAGATAAACTGCTTGAGCAATAATTAAACTGCCTAATAAAAGTTTTGGTATTTAAATGTATGGAGGTAAAATACCCCAGTACCTTTTATTGTCATTTCCTCAGACTTTGCCTGCTTCCCATCTTTTTCAAATGTCTCCTGCCTCCTTTAACAATAGGCTTTTAGCTTCAAAATTGCTGCCAAAATAGGCATTAAGAATTCTGATTCATTTATCTTCTTCAATGTACAAACATTGTGATTAGTTGTTGCTTTCCACAGATGCTCTCCAAATATCTAGATAGCTAGCCCAGGCAGTTTCTGCTGGGACATTTTTTCTTATCATTTGGGAGAGGGTAATATCACCTACTCTGCAGCCCACTCAAGGGACTCTCGTGACCTTTTTAGGATGCTTCAGTTACCATGAACAGTAGGTGGCAACCATGCTCCCTGCTCTTTGTAGCAAGTCCCCTTAAAATCCTAGCTTCTCTAGGCTTGCACCCTCCATCTAAAGCTGGAGCTGTTTCCGAACTTGACAGTAACGTAGGCAGACTTGAATTGTAGGAAACTTTGAGGAGAAGGACTTGAACCTGAGTCTGTGCTGGACAAGTAGGCATTAGAAGTGATTATCTGATGTTTCTATTTTTGCTCTCCGTCTGCCTTATCAGCTTTGCCAATATAGTTGTAGCCAAAGCTGCAGTTTGCTATCACACCCTTCATTCTGCTCTCTCCTACTGACCAGCGACATGTTACCTAACTGTAAGACAAAGAATGAGCTGTGTCTATGGCAGTCTGCTGTCCTAGCCAGCTTCCTAAGTTTTCTGTGCCTAAAATCAGTTCACATGTTATAGGTATCACTACACTATGCCTACTGACAATATTGAAGCTGACATAACTTTCCACAGGAAACTTAACACATATGATGTCTTCAGAATTGCATTCATGAAGGGATTATAGTTCATTATTAATAAACCTTAGGTCTTTATTGATGCTATAGACGATAGGACTGAGTGCATCCTCAGCAAGTTTGCAGATAACATCAAGCTGTGTGGTGCCATTGACATGCTGGAGGGAAGGCATGCCATCCAGAAGGACCTTCACAAGCTTGAGGAGTGGCTCCAGGCAAATCTTATGAAGTTCCACAAGGCAAGTGCACGGCCCTGTACCTGGGTCAGGGCAATCCCCGATTTCACTGCAGATTGGGTGATGAACTGAGTGAAAGTAGCCTTGTAGAGAAAGACCTGGGGATACTGGTTGATTGAAAAATTGGACATGAGCCAGCAATATGACCTTGCAGCCCAGAAAGCTAATCCTGTCCTGAGCTGCATCAAAAGAAGTATTGACAGCAGGTTAAGTGAGATGATTCTCCTGCTCTAGTCTTCTCTTATGAGAACCCCATTGGAGTACTGCACCCAGTTCTGGGGCCTGCAGTACAAGAAGGACATAGGTCATTTAGAGTAGGCCCATAGAAGGACATGAAAATAATCAGGGGGCTAGAACACCACCTCTGTAGGGCACTGAGAGAGCTGGGGTTGGTCAGCCTGGAGAAGAGAAGGCTCTGAAGAGCCCCTATTGCATTCTTTCTATATTTAAAAGGGGTTTATAAGAAAGTGTTGTGGTTTAGGTCCAGTCAGCCACACAGCCCACTTGCTCGCTCTCCCCACTTCCTCGACCCGGCTCCTGGAGGGATGGGGAGGAGAACTGAAAGAGTGCAACTTCCATGGGTTGAGACAAGAGCAGTCCAGTAACCAACAAACCACCACTGCCACCACCAATAACAACAATGATAATGGAAACAGCAAGGGAAGAGAACACAACCGCTCACCACCCGCTGACTGATACCAAGCCCAACCAAGCAGTGAGCTAGCCCTTTCAGGTAACCACCCCCAGTTTATATAGTGGGCATGACGTGCTGTGGTATGGAATACCTCTTTGGCTAGCTTGGGTCAGGTGTCCTGTCTCTGCTTCCTCCCGGCTTCCGCTCCTCCCTGGCAGATCATGAAACTCAGAAAGTCCTTGGTCAGACTAAACATTACTGAGCAGCAACTAAAACCATCAGTGTTATCAGCGCTGTTCCCAGGCTGAAAGCCAAAACCACAGCACTGCACCATCTACTGAGAAGGAGAAAAATGACTGCTACTGCTGAACCCAGGACAGAAAGATAGAGAAAAGGTCTGCAGTTACAGGGCAAGGGGCAATGGTTTTAAACTCACCGGTAGATTTAGATTGGATATAAATAATTTTTTTTGTTCTTACAGTGCTGGAACACTTCTCCCATGAAGGCAGGTTGAGAGAGTAGGGCTTAGTCAGCCTGGACACAAGAAGGCACATGGGGACCTTACAGCAGCCTTGTAGTATGTAAAGGTGCCTACAAAAAAATCTGGAGAGGGACTTTTTGCAAGGGCACATAATGACAGGACAAGGGGGACTGGCTTTCAGCTGAAAGAGAGTAGATTTATATTTGATATTAGGAGTGTGGTGAGACACTGGAAAGGTTGTCCAGAGAAATTGTGGATGCCCCATCCCTGGCAGTGTTCAAGGACAGGTTGAACAGAGCTTTGAGCAACCTGGTCTAGTGGAAGGTGTGCCTTACCCATGGCAGGAGAGGATGAAACTAAATGGTCTCTAAAGGCCCCTTCCAACACAAACCATTCTGTGGTTCTGTGATCTTTTAGTACTTGCTATAGCAGTAAACCTCACACATAGTGATAATCGGGAAACACAGTCTGGAAATTCATTGCCACAGCTGCTGCTTTTCTTTAATTTGTTCAGTACTGGCCAAAGTTATAATTAAGTTTAATCACAGGAAGCAAAATAATAATGTTGCTATATAACGGAATATATACAGTGGGGTTTACCAAGGAGTTTCACAGAAATAATCTAGCCACAGCTGTAGCTCTCCTGGTGTTTGGGAGAAAATCCTAAAATGGTCCTTGAAGTATAGCAGCCTCTTACTGTTCTCCGTGTATTTTTGTATTTTCCTGTATATCTTTTAACAAACCCATCTTTGACCTCTGACTTGCTGATGCTTTAAAAGAACTCAGTGAAGTTTGAAATGTAAATGCTAGTAATTGTGGACATGCTAATGGAGTATCTAGAAGGGCAACTCCTTGGCAATGGTTACAAATAAAGTGTTGTGTTAGGTAAACATGAATTTTTTATTTAGTTCGAAGGCCAATGATACTGGATTTATGTTCGCAGGGTGTGAGACTAAAAATGAGCAAAAGAGCCAAGAAATTCCTATTTGATAGGTATGAAGAAGTAATATCTCTTATTAGACATAAAACCCAGAAGCTTTTATTTCATCCATCATGCACTCTCAGCCTTGCCTGGTCTTTAAGTATAACATGGTGTAATAAAACATGTTCCTTTTTTTTTACAATTATTGTGCAATGTGTTGCAAAAGAAGTTACTCTAATGGAATTTGTTCTAAAGACAACCAGCAATGACTATGTTAGACCAGCAAGACTGCCGTTGATCACTGCTGAGCTTACATGAACTGACATCAGAGGGACAGAATGCCATTGGTGCAGCTAATGTATTTGTGTGTGGTCTAGCGTTTGTCTTCATTTCTTTTAACCGATTCGGCATTGGTTGAAGATTACCAATTCCTAATTGTCTTAAAGTGAATTAGATCAATTAGTATCAGAAACATTTAATGCCCTCTGAAGAAAAGATACCTAAAATAGTTTTTCAGCACTTTCACCTAATGGATAAGTGGTTTTGTGACCTAGTGCATTTTTCCACAGCTCTGTTCTGCAGTTGCTTTGTTACTATAACATATTATAATCTTAAGAACAGGCAGTAGTGCCTCGTAGAAGGACCACAGGCATCACCATTTCTTTCTTGAGGGGAAGGGGTAATATTGAACATAATTTAACATATTGGAACTGAGTTGTTATTTTATTAGTTCTCTCAGCATTAATATGTGGTCTGATGTGAAATACTTACACAGCAGCAGACAAAATACAGACACTTCTCATTCTGTTCCAGTTAAAATATTGCTAAACATATTGCTTTTATTTAGGTTGCAAAAACTACTGGAGACATCAACCAGCTCAAGACTGTACTTTATGGGGGATTACTCAAGCCATGCAGCAGAACTTGGATTCACTTCCTCTCATTTCCACTGTCTAAAAGATGGACAAATGGTCTACACTAGTTATCCAGACTCCCTCTGCAGTGAAAAGGGATAAAAAGAAAAATCCTATTTAATTAATTCCACTTGTATGTATGTTATGAAGGGTTTGAGTTACTTCTTGACAGTGTCTATTTATCTTTGTCAGGTACAGGGAAAGCCTGAACACCTATGTATGTCGAATCTTATACTCACATATATGAATTATCAAAGATAAATCACTTGCTAAATTACAATATTCATTCTATTTTTTATTAAAAAAAATAGATAGCAAAAATAGATGGTGAGAGAAATGGAAATCAACAGGATTAGCAGTCAAGCAAAACGTTTACAGGCCTGAAGCTAAAGCATAAAGTATATTAAAGCATAAAGTACATGAGCAGTATCATCTACTGAAGGCTTCTTTTCCTTCATTAAAATGCATGGATTGATTTCCTGATGGAAAGTACCTGTTTTCAAAAATCAACTGTTTATTTTAACATATCGGGGGGGGGGGTGTTATTATTTATTTAATTTACTTTCCTGATAACTTCTTCACACAGAAGTTCCTGCTATGTGCAGATGCCCTGTCCTCCCTATTTGGATTCTTGGTAAAACTTCGAAATTTGTGTGCAGTCTTGGTAGAGCCCCACATCCAGATGTAGAGGTGCTAAAATGGCTCCTCACAGTCTACACACTGCTGCATTGCCAGAAGATTCGGAAGAGTCCTAATTCGCCCACAGGCACAGTTTGCTTCTCAACAGCTATCTAGTACTGAGGGCTTCTTTGGCCTTGAATAAAGTAAAATCAGTTTTATAGCTTCAATGGAAAACTTGAAAAAATAAATTACTTTATTCCTCACTCCAGTCATCTTATGTGCACTATCTGGTTAACAGAAGAACTCTGTAGACATTTTAAATTTGGAGGTTGGGTATCCTAGGGAACCTCACATTTAATTTCCAGCCTAGGTATATCTGGAGAAGAAAAAAATAGCACCAATAACACCTATAAAATAATAACAAAATAACCCAACCCCAAAGTGCCACACTACAACATTTTATTTTTGAAAATAGAAAGGAAAGCAAATAAATGTAAAAGAAAACAAGGAAGTTCAATATGAAATGCTTTGTTGGTATGAAGCACTGGCTATGCCTCTATTTGTCTTTAAAGCTGCCAAGAATTTCAGTTGCAGTTAATTCAGCTCAAAGCACTTGGTTTACATTTTTTTTTCCTTGGTAAGAACACAAGAAAAAGAAACAAGTTCATCCTTGGAATAACCCCAGATCTCAATGTTCTATATTTGATCATTTTTGATAATAAATAGAAGGTTTAATGTCCAGATCCTGTCCTTCACTCAAGGTCCTTCTTCCATTTGGTGTGAAGTCTTCATAATGAACTCCCTTTTAATGCTGTTCACATAAAGGGGCTATTCAGTGGTTACTGCCAAGCATCAGTAGCAGAACAGATAGAGCAGTGAAGGTAACAGAGGAAGGAAAAAAGAAAAAAGTATAGGAGAAGCAAAGCAAATAAAACAATGATTACCTAAATCAGTAATAAGCTGAAGAGCTGCGAGGGCAGTCGTCTTCTGCTCTTTGTAGATCTAGTGTAATTTTCCATATGTCTTCAGATAGCTAAGAAATTAATGTAGCTGTCACACTATCAATATAGAAGTGCACATGATGCAAGAGAAGAACAGTAGTTTAGAAGACTTTTATCCTGAACTCTTTTGGACCCTTTTCAGCAGAAACCAGTTGCCAAGATAAAGATACTGTCCCAAAAGGGCTATTTCAAAATTGATATTTATAACATCATCCAGTGGTTTTGTGATGGGATTAAATGTCCGCTGAGTACAAGGTCAAGTCTACAAAATTAATTGGCTTGTGACCTACTTTGGATTTCAAATTGCCCCACCACGGACAGACAAAAGGCTAAAGGAAGCTTATTGCATGTTTCCTTATAACTTCATAATTATACCTCTGTCTGAAGTTTCTGGACTTCCCATACCAGTAACACTTGAAACACTTTAGAAAGGAGAAAAGCAAACTGTAGCAGTCTGCTCCTTTCTACATTTCACAGTATCTTTCTCCGACCAACTGGTCTCCAGTGCTGTGGTGCTAACAAAGGAATGAATTCCTGAGAGTTTGCAGAGCCCAGCTGATTTCATACATTTTAACTATATTTTCTCAAAATAGTCAGTTGTCAGGTTACCTCAGTCCTTTAATATCTTGCTATAGAACCTAAATAAAACAACTTATGCATACTATCTGTCTTGATAACAGCTTGGGAGAAAACTGGCCACAGATTTAAGCAGGACTTTTGAAAGAACATACTGTACCAGATCTCCCAGATATTGTGAAACTAATGAACGGCTTAAGTTTCAAGCATTTTAGATAACTGCCCCTTAGCCAGAAAAAATGTTACATTTAAACCTTTTCCTCTAGGCAGTCGGGGAATACAGGAATTGTCACTATGCTGACAAATGGCATGCTCTGGGTGTATTACCACATTCAAAGATGGATAAAGTATGAGGTATCTGCTGCCATAACCTTTGTGCCATTGGAGTGTCAACTGTAATAGTAGAATATGCAACTGTTTGGTCTACATTTAGGATAATTGACTCAGATACGCAAATAAAATCTGGTAAGAAGAACATAAATCTATTCAAAAGTTGCATTGGTTAACTGTTTTCTTTGATTTCATGGTTATCCTTTTTGTGTCATTGCGTCTCTCCTAGAGTGATATGCAGTGACAAGATACATTCCAAAACTGTTGGAAAGCTTTTTGCTAACAATTGTGTTTCATTTAAGAAAATAGCTGTGTAAAGCAACACTGCCTTTCCCTAGGTTTTGAGATGCTTTGCAGAACATTTGCATGGAAGTTCATTACCAGATGCACCCACTGAAAAGGAGGAACAGTGAATGTTACCGGCACTGTTGTACAAGAAACAGCGGTTTTGTGCAGACAAAATTCAGTTCTCTTTTTTGTATGGTTGTTGGGAAAACAGTTTGGTAACTGATCATGTTCATGTGCTTAGATATATTTTTGCCTCTGTCATTTTTTGAGGATAATGCCTTTCTGAGCTACTGTTCATATATTATGCTCTCATTAACATCTATGTTATGGACAGTAGAAGTTATTACTTAAACCTGAAAATTATTTTTCCAGTTAGCTAATAGGATAGATTCCTGTACAGCAAAATCCATGAAGATATACCCCTTCTGTATGAACCAACCCTTTTTCCATTTCCATACCACCCTCTATCTCTTAGGGAAATCTGGCCGCAGAGATTCCATACATATTGAAAGAGTGTCTTTGATTTTTGAATTTCCTTTTAATATTAGTCAATCTATGCTGTTGCAGAAAGGCACTGAAGTCTACCAAAGACAGCGTTCTATGGATTGAATAACAGCAAAAGATGGATATCATTACGTAATAAATAACTGTTGTTGATGAGAAGTATTCTGTTTTTAGAAAAATATTTTAATATACTGGTTTGCATCAACTGAGATAGTATGGAGAAAACAGTAGACAAGAAAGAACTAGGTGAAAGAAAGTGAAGCAGGAATTACTGACTGTATGGTTAAGTTAAACTTAACAGTGGTGAATGCTTGAAGAGGTTTGTTGTCCTATTTGTATAAAATCAGAAGAAGCAAATCCAGGCATTTTATAATGGTGTGAAAATGCAGATTAGTTTCCTAATTCTAGCACACCCAGCCTTAATTTTACTTTGTCTTCTAATGAACAGGAATTACAGTCTTTCCATAAAGGCATCATTCATACCATCATAACTGTTTCATTGTCGCTCAGTGCATTTAACTCACAATTCCAGTTTTTATGGAATGTCTCGTTGTCTGCATCCAGGTACTTCACTTCAGCTGAGATTTAAAGCCAAGCCTTGATCAAATACAGACAACACAAAAGATTCCTTGGAGAAAACAGTCCTTCATTTAACTCGTGACAGTATTTGGTTACTTTTTCCCCTGGTGAGAGTGCCTGTCTCTGATTTAAACAGCACAGTTGGGAGAGCCAACATCTTAGCCTCCAGTCCAGGTCAGCCACATACAGACACTATATTTGTTAGCTAATTTAATACATGCTAAAGAAACCAGAGATTTCACGACTTTCTGCTTGAAAGAGCCTGGGGCAGCCTCACTTGAGACTGCACAGCATGTAGAGAAGAGATCAGACAGTTCAGCCAAAGGCAAGCATTAGTATACTGGTTATACAAGTGAACAGCATAGGCTAAAGCAGCTTTGTGCTAGCATCTCAGAACAACACCATTTTATGTTACTGAATATTAGCTATGTTAGCCATATTAGTTCAAAGTTGGTATAATATGACATCAAACTTGAGTGCTCCACGCACTAGTAGTAGCCCCTTAATCCAACTTGTTCTCACAAACAGGCAACTGAACATAGTGCAAAAAAAAAAGGAGCACGTATTATTAATGCAGATTATCTGGGACTAATCTAACACACAGAGTATATGGCTTTCTGTGCTCACATTTAAGCCGTGAGCATCTGGTCTTAGCCATATTTGGTCTACTACAGATGAATGGAGAAATCTGTCATCTGTGGATACCCTAACAGAACTAATATCTTCCAAATAAATGTCTGAGCAAAATAAACGACTAAGGCAAAGCTCTGTTCATTGCACTGCTCCAAAAATAGGTGTACATTAAAATAGAGTCAAGTGTTATACAAAGTGCCCTGGCAACAAGAACTAATATTGAAGTGAGTTGTAAGTCCCAGGAATGCAAAGGGAGTTGAGCAAACAAACTGAGCTGCTAAGTTATAAACATAGGCTTCTGCTGCAGAGAAAGGCAACAACCACAATGAAACATATGAAGGAAACCTCAGCATACCACGGATTTAATGCAGTACCTTCAGGCAAAGTATCACAGAGAAGATAAAAGCTTTGAAACTTTTAGAAAAAGAACATGGAGAGCTTCATCTTCACCAAAAGCACAGCAAACAGAGCAGGAACAGTTTTCAGAATATGATAGCGAGTAAAGATTTTCTGGTGACAGGGAAAAAGAAGTAGCTTGCAGCATTTTAGTGTCTACTTTTATTCTTGTCAGATTCTCACCAGCCAGTGCGGTATAAACTTTCACCTCTGGAGACGTACAGTGGTGACACATACACACCCCTGCCCATTTCTGCATCTACATCAATTCAGTAATTATTCCAGTCCAAAACTAATAATTCTGTCCAACGAACATTACAGATGTTTCCTAAGAAGATTTTTCTTACTAAGTAGAAAACAATTTCAAAGTGGCTCAACTACTGTGTGCTTTCTGCATGGGTGCTGATGCTGGATACAGCAAAACCAGTTAGAGATATTGATTTGGACAGAAGCATGATTACACTAATTACCTAGTTTCTGGTTGCATGGCCTTCTTTATGGCAATACTAGCTCATATGTATACTGATACATACTGGATATCCAAGAACACCTATTCACACTAACACATTTTAAATCTGTGCAGAACTATCAGACCTTTGTTTCTGATAGCCAGGTGGTTTTAGTCCTCCGTGATAAATTTAGGTTAACTGAGCTATTAGGAAAAGCCAAACTAAGGCTCAGCTTTCAGGTGTAATCATCCTTATGGAGATTTCTGTGACCTGGGATTCTATGAAGATCCCTAGTTACAAGTTTAAATACTGATTTATCTTTACAGAAGTGTCTGTATTTTAACTTTCTAATTTTCTGTAGTTTTATTATTCACAATTAGCAATAAAAAAAAGAAAATGAATGAAAATTTAGAAACATGAAGTGAAAACTAAAAGCAAACAGTATGTGTCTTGATTCAGAAAAATTAGGAAGACAATCACTGTCAATGACAAGAATTGCAAGATATCTATATATACCTCTTTTTTGTAAAAATACCTGCGTTGAATGAATTCTCATAATTGAGAGAAGAATATGGGAGGAAGTTACCCACTTTCTTACTAACTACATAAAAATTATCAGTGGGAGTATACAGCAATCCGAATATTATGTTACATAAATATATATGCATTCTGAAAAAGCACAAAAAGAGAACTTAGCTAATCATCAAACTTAAAATGATATTTCCACTAGTTTCTGCGTGAGGATCTGTTCTGCATGAGAATCATGAATATAAAATTCAGACAAGTAGTCTACCTACCACTGTGATTACACTACTTATAAATTTCCCTCAAAAATTATTTATCCCTTTCAGCTTCACTTCAATGTTTTTTTCCCATTATGAATAGCTTACCCATCATTCTTTGGAATTTGAAGTACATCACGTTTATTTTCAAGCGAAGTATGATCTTCTCGGTTTTCAAATAAGCTTCTCATCATAACATAACCAATGTGAATACAAAAATTAAAGCATATCTCAATTACCTCAATGACCTCTATTCATACAGAATGCCATCTTCCCTTCTACTGAACAGAAATGCTTTGAACTCTTTTGCAATAAAGCCATACTTTTGCCTTTACAAAGATAGAAACAGGAAGTAGATAACAACTGGCATTTTTATTGTGATATAATGCTGAATGAGTTATCTCTGTTCTTCAGAATACCACTTGTTGAGAAGGGAGGCTTTGGCTTACAAGTCAGTCTTTGAAGGAAGTAACAATCTTGTTCATAGAGGACATAGAGCTTGCACTTAGTTTGGCTGGGGTGGAGTTAATTTTCTCCATAGTAGCTGGTATCAGGCTAAGTTTTGAATTTGTACTGAAAACAGTGTTGGTAATACAGAGATATTTCAGCTATTACTGAGCAGTGCTCACATAGAGTCAAGGTTTTTTTGCTCTTCACACCACCTCACCAGTGAGCAGGCTGGGGGAGCACAATGAGTTTGGAGGGGACACAGCCAGGACGGCTGACCCCAATTGACCAGAGATATATTCTGTATCACCTGATGTCATGCTCAGCAGAGAAATCTGGGGGAAGATAAAGAAACAGAGGGACAGAATAATGGTGATTGCCTTCCCAAACAACCACTATGTGTGATGGAGTGCTGCTTTCCTGGGGACAGCTGATGAAGATGTAATGAAGTGATGAAGAACCCTTTTCACTTGAACCCTTCTTCAGTTCATCACAGTGGTGGTG
This sequence comes from Neopsephotus bourkii, assembly GCF_033783945.1. Classification (NCBI taxonomy): domain Eukaryota; kingdom Metazoa; phylum Chordata; class Aves; order Psittaciformes; family Psittacidae; genus Neopsephotus; species Neopsephotus bourkii. Next base: position 765,068 of record NW_026901969.1, read on the forward strand.
AAAGGTACATTATTTCTAGAATCTCTTTGCCTAACCTTAACCCATAGTCACTGATGTTAACTTCACATAATAAATTGAAAAGCCCTGTTACTGAATTAATGATCAAACCTTAACATTCCTTGTAATAAACCAACTAAATTGATCTTGGATTTTCACATATAGAATGTTTTCTCATCCTTTGAATATTTTTGTGGACCTTCTTGGAAACCTGTAATTTATTTACACCCTCCAGCATTGAAAGTAAAAGACCTGGTGCATTTTTCTCGTCAAGTCCTTTGGCTTCTTTATTCTTTTTAACATCATTCAGGGACCCCACTTATGTATGAGTCTAAATCACGTTTTGGATATGATAATATGTGCCTTCTTCTCAGAATGTTTGCACTCATAGATGTAAATGAAAATCATTTTCAGGAAAGTGCTTACAATTTCTGTTGGGAAGTCAGATGGCAGTTGCATTGATATTTTGTCCTTTCTATTTATTGCTGTCTGTGCCTAAGAAATAGTTACTATGGCTGTACAGCAAAAACTGCCACTTCTGAGTTTCTTCAGGTAACAACGGAAAAGCAGGCAGAGTCTACTTTGTTCCGTAATAAACCCTTTAGGATATTAAGAAGAGCATACGCAAAACCAAACTACTAAAAAAAGAGTGAATAAAGGTATTTCAAACATTTAATGAATAAATTGTTCTGCAAAATATTTCCAATGAGAAAAAATAAACAAACAACAGAGATATATTTTATAATGCATTGTATATTTATAAGCATATCTAGGGCATCTACTTTTGCTTCCAGAAACCAAGTCCTAATAATACTACTAGAAAAGCAGCTACATATTTCACTTAGAGTCAATGAGGACAAAGCATGCCTACTGATGCATCAGTAATTCTGATAAGCTAAAAAAAATTGATTAAAATGAGACACATGCAGGCAAAAAGATTGAAAATTTGACTCTAGATATAAATACCTAAATTATTTGTAAAGCATAATTGTTAAGACTTTTTTTCCATTCTGACCTCCATTTTAATTTCTTAAAAGGGAAAAATAAAACTGTCCTTACTGAGATCATAGCATCTAAGAAGATTAACAGAAATTTCCTAAGGTCATTTCTGTACCTTGCAAAAATATTAGTAACATTTAATTAATAATAGTCTTTCTGGAAACAGATTAAGCTAACCACATCAAATTTCTAACCATCGCTTCTTACATTGCTTCTGGCTCCTTTAGGATGCTCTGTAATATTATCACAGACACATTTAACTGAGGCAATTTAATATTTCCCATAGAGAACACAAATCCATTTGCATTACTATCACCAAATGAAAACTTATTTCAATAACATTTAGCATAATTAAAATCTATGAAAATTGAGTGCAGATTGTATTCTGAAAGTAATAAAGGATTAAATATTACAGTGACAGTTCTGACTGAAGAACATGCAAATTTTCATTTTATTTTTTTTTCCAAGTTTCTAAATGACCCTCTTTATGATTTGCACTGGTTGACTATTGGGCATATGTGTGAAGGTGTTGGCAGCAAAGCAGCTGCTGCAGGAGGCCTCCATGTGAAAAGCCAGATGCTGCCCCATGCCAGACTACAGCCAGGTCCAAAACAGACCCTCCACAGGACATAGCTGAGAGCATCAGCCAAGCTGGTGGCACATCTGAGGAAACATATTTAAGAAAGAACAGAATATCACATAGGCAGTGAAGACTGAGGAAAAATGTGTGAGAAGCAATCCTGCAAACAGAGATCTGAGAAGAAGGAGGGGGAGGACGTGCCCCAGGGTCTAGAGCAGAGATTTGCCTGCCACTGGTGGAAAGGACGATGGTACAGCAGGTATTTCCCTGCAGCCTGTGGAGGATTCCACATCAGAGCAGGTGAATATGCCTGAAGGAACTGCAGCCTGAAGGACTGGAGAAGGTTCATCCTGAAGGACCATGGAGGACCCATGTTGGAGAAGGGAAAAAGTCCAAGGAAGAAGGAGCTGCAGGGAACTGTTATGCACTGACCACAAGCCTCCATTCCCCATCCCTCTGCACTTTCCAGGGGGGTGGACTGCGGAGAAGAGTCAAAAACTGAGCAAAAATAAGGGTGGGGATGTTTTTGTCTTTGTTTTTTGCCTTACTATTCTCTTTTTACTCAGCAACAGATTCAATTATTTTTCCCCAAGTAGTCTGTTACACTCATGATGATAACTGGTAAATTATCTCCGTGTCTTTATCTTTTCCATCTTATTTTCTCCCCCTGTCCCGTTGAGTATGGTGAGTGACAGAATGTCTGGGTGGGTGTCTGGCATCCACCACACTGTTATATGTTACTTTCCAGATACAATGGTTTTGATTAGTAGGGCTCAAGCTACAGTTGCTAAAGGACATCTCAGCATGAAGATCCCATTGAAATAAATACTCATGGTACTGAAATCAAGGCAGAAAGAAAGTGGGGAAGAACGCACATTAATTCATTTTAGGGTCTGGGTTTCAGATGATGAAATGAAGTTCTGTGGTTTTAGTTTTTCTGTTTCTTTTGGAAGGGACTTAGGATTGCTTTTTCAGAACTTAACTAGTGAACCCAAATCTCATGGAAATGCACCATTTATTGCAATTAAATAGGTATAGGACTAACATGCACATTAAAAGCAGTTTCTAGTTGTTACTGCATATGCATTGCACTATTTCACATACATTTCAATACAAAATTGAATTTAAAAGTTCATGAAAATGCATGCTTATAAGGTGGGTGCTTACATTCTTATTTTGTATGCAAACACATAAATGAATGGCTTGTTACTGCTTAATGGATTTTCAGATTTTTAGATGACTTAACAAAACTTCTCTGCATGCAACCACAGTACTGCCAGCTTGTAAAAGACCACAACTGGTAAGTTAATAAACAATAGAGTGAAGATAATAATTTAGACCAATGGAGTTTATTGGGTTAAAAACACTCAAGGTATAGTACCTTAACTAATTTGCTTGGATTTTCAGAGGCTGTTTATAATTTCAACAACTGTGACAAATCACCGAACTTGTAAGAAACAAGTATGGTTTAACAAGAATATATGTATCACATGCACCTCTGATGCTGTCCTAAAAAGAACGGCATTTTTTTAACACACTTCATTAAGCTGAATTACTGGTAAGGTTATTAGTTTTGGCTATAATGGTCTAGAAGATTTACAACTATTTAGAGTACTGTTGTTCAAGTGCATAGGAATTTAGAAACATAATCATGACAAGAAAATCTAAACAGGCATCTAAATCATGTTTTTGGGAAGCTATGCTGTGAATTTGTTGAATAGGATTGCATAAATCAGAGTTCTGAGTTGTGAATATCTAAGAACTGAAAAATGGAAGGAGTGCTCTGATAACAGAATGCCACTGCTTTGCTTCATGCAGGTTTTTGGTAAAGAATAAGAAAATTTGTTTGCAAAAATAGATATGTCTGCTATATCCTTTGATACACTGAGTGTTGTTCTCATGAGAGAATTTATAAAGAAAAAAACTGTTGTCAAGTCATATAAAACTCGGGTAGCAGCTCACAGGATAATGACTTTTTATTGGACACAGACACTTTCACCCACCCAGCTCAGGTAAATTATTCTGGCTTTAAAAATATATCTTGTAATTGATAGTCATTTTGATTTGGAGCTTATTTGGTAGGGAGGAAGTTATACTATTAAAGTAAATATTTATAATCTCTGAGAAACTTTCATCTTCAAGAAGGGTGTTTTTACAGATAAAGGAGGACCATAGCTACAAAAAAGCCACTGACACTTTAGAAACTAAACACAAAATGCTCCTGGTCCAACTCCAGCATGGAAAGGATATAAGAATAACTGGATTGGGGTTAAACATAACATTAGCCTGAATTGCATTGATTGGTTGGTGTTGAAATGAGGTAGTGAGTTTCAGATGTTTCAAAATCACTATATGGAGATGCACTCTCATTCATACATTTCAGACCAACACTCAATGTTTCACACAACTAAACCAAGAGTAGTTTTTAAAATAGTCTTCTAATAAAATACTTCCCTGAGAATGGAATCCCTGACAGTTGAGGAATCTCAGGGAAGGGCAGGGCAGGTATATTTTGTCTATGTACAGCAGGCATACATTGTATCCTGACCAGTCTGGGTACTCAAGGAGATCCACTGTGCTTTAGGCATTGCAATGTACTGTTAGTAATTTACCACCACCAAGTCTGCTTCCAACTGTATTTCAGGGGCTCACACTTGCTAAGGCTTGCCTTAAGACTTGATCATACTGAAGTTGTTAACTGGAGTGTATAAGAGGTTGCAAGAACAACATAGGTGTTATCAAACAGTAAAATATAGTGTCTGACTCATGCAGTGACTGGAATACAAAGATTAAAACATCCTGCTTCCCCAGGCAAGTACTTTTTAATTTCCATTATACTATGGCACACATTCTTCTAGTGGTTACAGCCTTCTTTCATACTTTTATCATTCCTTTCTTAACTGGCTATTATCCATATATTAAGAATACAGTCAAATACCATCATTTTTTATCATCATACATTCAGTTCATGTGTTAGCCAACAAGTGGCAAACAACAAATTATTGAATTTCCTGGCATACATATATCCATTGTATATACACAAATACTTATCATCCTTTCAAAGGATAAGTCAGGTCACAAATATTGCATGTGATACCCTGAACTTCCTGGCCACTCATGTGGGAGCACTTAATCACATATGCAAATCAAATAAGTTTCCAAATAACACATATTTCACTAAAATAGCTTTCATGTAATCCAAATCCTTATGACCTATATTGCTTTCTATTTATAACATATCAGTTCTTTTGATGCCCTGAACTTTATTTCACTTTCCTATAATGAAATTCTGTCATTCTTCAGATCACTGGCTGAACTCATATGTAATTTCTTAACACTATATGCTGGCCTGACCCCAGGTGGATACCAGGTGCTCACCAAAAGCCACTCTGTCATGCCCCCTCCTCAGCTGAATGAGGGGAGAACATACAACAAAAGGCCTGTGGGTTGACACAAGGACATGGATAGAGATCGCTCAGCCATTATCATCACAGGAAAACAGACTTAACTTGGGAAAATTAGTTTAATTTATTATCAATCACAGCAGAATAGGATAATGAGAAATAAAACCAAATCTTCAAACCAGCTTCCCTTCACGCTCCCTTGTTCTTGGCCTTCACTTGAGCTCTTGAATCCTCTACCTTCTCCATCCCAGCAGCACAGCATGATGGGGAATGGGGGTTGTGGTCACTTCATCACACACTGTCTCTGCCGCTCCTTCCTTCTAAGTAAGGACTCCTCACACTCTTTCCTTGCCCCAGTGTGGGTCCCTCTCATGGAAGACAGTGCCTGCAAACTTCTCCAGCATGAGTCCTTCCCATGAGCTGCAGTTCTTCACAGACTGCTCCAGTGTGGGTCCCTTCCATGGGTGCAGTCCTCCAGGAGCAGACTGTTCCAGGCTGGGTCCCCTGTGGGGTCACCCATCCTGCAGCAAACCTGTGCCAGTGTGTGCTCCTCTCTCCATGTGGCCACAGGTCCTGCCAGGATCCTGCTCCAACACGGGTTCCCACAGGGTCACAGCCTCATTTGGGCATCCCCCTGTTTCTGGTAGGGTCCTCCAGCAGCTGAAGGTGGAGATCTGCTCCACCATGGACTTCCATGTGCTGCAGGGGCATAGCCTGCCTCACCATGGGCTGCACCATGGGCTGCAGGGGAATCTCTGCTATGGTGCCTGGAGCACCTCTTTCCCTCATTCTTCACTTCATGTCTGCAGAGTTGGTTCTCTCACATATTTTTACGCCTTTCTCTGAACGCAATTGCTCCTGCCCAGTAACTTTTATTCCCCCTTCTTAATTTTGTTATCTCCATGGCACTACTACCATTGCTGATGGGCTCAGCCTTAGCCTGTGGTGGATTCTTGGAGCCACTGGCATTGGCTCTATTGGACATGGAGAAAGTCTTCAGCAGCTTCTCACAGAAGCCGCCCCTGTAGCCCTCCCACTACCAACACCTTGTTATGCAAACCCAATACACAGAAGCTCTGGGAAAAACCAAAATCATCCAGGGCTATAAATTATATTTGTTATCTGTTGCCCAGCATGCTTGATAAATCATGTTTAATGAAAAACAAGAAGTCAAGCACAACTCTTACGTGATTCAATAGGAATCAAAAATGTTTGTAGAACAGCAAGGTATTACTTGATTATAACCAAAGATTATTATGTCAGTCTTCTTAAATAAATTAATCTCAAACAAGTATATTCCTTATCAAATAATAATCCAGTTTATTTTAAAGATTCCACATTGCAACAGCATGTTAATCTATGGAGTGCACTGGTGACTGTAACTGGTCTTAAGCAGTGTTCCCTTTTACCTTTCAAACTTATTTAACTTTTGCTGGAAAAAGTAACTGCTATAATTCCGCTTTATCACTGTGGAAAGTGTTTTCTGCACTCTCACCCTTATTTCCTGTTACTCTTTTTCATTTGCTATTTTGTACCTTCATTCACACATCTTTTTACATTCACTTAAACTAAACACACAAATGGCTGCTTTTATGTTTTTAGATTCACCATCTCACTTGAAGAGAAGCTCGATGTCATTCCAAAACAAAGAGAGACAGCAGCCACCTTCAAACAAATACTTTAAGGAACTCACTTTACAAAATACAATTAATTAACCCTTGGTGAATAAGGAATGTCAGTTTCAAATAATTCAATTTCACAAGAAAATTTGATGGAATCTTTCAATATTAAACAAGACAGAAAAACATTTTTCTTATGTTATATAAGGAAGTTCTTATTTTATAGGAAGGTTCCAAATCTATGTTATTCATTCTTTCATTCAAAGCAAATTCATGCTGTTTACTTGTCCACAAGACTATGTATTATGTATGTGCCAAATCTAACCTCCAAAAATCCCCCCCCATAACCCAGTCAGACCTTCATGTATCAGCCTGCCTGATACAGCAAGTAGGTATCAGTAACAGAGAAGGCACACCCTGACTTTAGTGATAGGCAACATAAGCACAGCTTTGCTATTTGATACGCTTATCTAGCGCTTATTAACCAATATTAAGACTTATGCCAGAAAGCTACTTTAATTGTCAATGAAACAGGAGAGTCCTCCTTCCACAAACAGCACTGATCGACACCTTCATCTTAATGAATTGACCATATGGAGCTGTCACCTTGCATTGCCATATTTAAGTGATTTTAAGGATATGAAAGATGTTTATGTTCCTCTTTAATTTGTGCAACATGGCAAGCTACTGCATCCAGTCCAAAAGCTATAGGTGAGTTAGTGCATCTCTCTTTCAATCACAAGCATTCGCAATTAAAATGTTTCCAGCGAAGAAAAAATTGATAAAGCATCTGTGTAAAATTCTCCATGGACAAATTACCTTCACTACTGACATATGTTTATGATTTTTATTCCATTCTTGCTTTTGGATATTGTTTTATCTATTGGAATGAAGAGCATGAGCAGATTTATTGTTTATAATGAAAAGATAAACTTCAGGAAAGACTACACTATCACATCCTCCTTCTGTCTTCTCTACTAGGAGATAAACCCCACGTTAATTTGGACTTCTCACAGCTTTTTCTCAGTTTCTGAGTTTTCAGCTTCCTTTTTGAGCTATTAATTCCCTAATTGGCTGCAGTATTGCAGTAAGCCAATGCCAAAAAGAGTGATATAAAATGGTCTTTCTTCTCTTTACAGCATATTCCACTATTTTTATATACAGCGGCAGCCTGATCCCTTTTCAGTACAGCGAGCACATGCTTTCACAGTGACCCTGACTCAGTTTAAGCCTCCGTTCTTTGTATTGGACGAATATACTCTCACCTTGGACCCCAAGCAACTGGTCTTTTTATCCAGAAAAGCAACCTTCCCCTTGGTTGTGTTTCACATATATATTTTGATAACATCCAGCTTGTTAACTGACCTAAATTGTTAGGTATGATTGATTTGTCTTCCTAATTGTTTACTAGTGTCACAATTGCAACTTTTTCAGTGGTAATTTCATACCTTATAATTTATAAAGTATGTTGAAAGTCTTGATCTAAGAATAAGCTCATGTAAGACCTCATTAGAAATACCTGGGATTGGAAGTCTGTAATTTGTAAGGCACTGAACTCCTGGTGTTGCTTGAACATTAATCCACCTAAACGAAAATGTTGTTCAGTGCCACACCTCTTCATAAATCTCTGCAAATTATTATTTTAATCTCATAAAACATTTTATGTAAATCTTTAAGAACTATGTTTTTAACCTCGTGAGGAAAAGATATTAATGTAAATATATGACTGTCATTCCTTATAAACCAGTTCTGACTGGTATTAATTAGGTTCCCCTCTTTCAATGTTTGATTATGTCCAGTATTAAGTACTTTCTATTTTGCTTTTAATTAAAGCTGGATTGGCAGGTTTGTAAATACCCAGATCATTTTTTAACTATTCGACATTTATTGAACAGACAGATCTCTTCAGTGCTTTTCTGGCAATTTTTCTAGTATCTATTTACTAAGGAAACAAATTAGAACTTTTTTATGAATCCTTTATTTCCTATTATGCATTAAAAACTTCTTTTCCTTTACCCTTTCTGCTATAACTTTCTATTTGCCTGTTTAATCTTTATGAGTTTCCCATACTTCCAAATTTGTGATTGCTGTCCAGTAGCATTAGCTTTTCCCATCTTCCACATCTAATATTTGTTAATTTCTTCATTTCCTCTCTAAATGCTGCTGGATTTATTTAGTGATAACAAGCTTGGCATCATTAAGTAAAATATTTTCAAGCAGTATCCAAATGTCATTAATATCTTGATAAATTTTTTCTACTATCTGATTTAGCTGTAAGTGGGGTTTAACTTTATGATAGCATCTTTTAAAAACATTGCATGTATATTTTACTTTTATGTATTCAATCCTATATACACATTGTAAATGTTATTCACTGAAACACGATAACAGTTGAGGGAAGTTGAGGGAAGAAGCTGAGGGAAGAGCTTGCTTTCTTGGCATGGAGACAGGAAGGCATTGTGAGAGTTTAATATCAGCTTTCCAGTACCTAAGGGGAGGCTATTAACAAGATGAAGTCAGACTCTGCTGAGGTGTGTGTCAGGAGAATAAGATAAAATGAGAGGCCAATGTTTTATAAGGAAAAAAAATAAATACCACTATGACCCCAACCTAACTAAGGATTGGAACAGGGTACCAGAGAGGTTGGATAATCTCTGTCCTTGGATCTGTTTTTCTGACTGAGGACCTGATTAGCCTGGTCTGATCAAAGAGTTGATTCTGCTTTAAGCAGAAGGCTGGACTAAAGACCTGCTGAGGTCCATCCACCTGAGTTACTCCAATTCTGTGATAAGATCACTCATAAATCTGCCTGTATTTACTTTTAATTCTGTTTCAGATTCATAACAAATTTCCTGGGTTGATTAAGATCATGCTTTAGGTTTAGATTTTTTCAAAACAAAGATGTTTAGAAATTTTAGAATAATAGAATAGTTATGGTTGGAAAGTACCTTAAGATCATTTAGTTCCAGCCCCCCTGCCATGGGCAGGGACACCTCACACTAAACCATCTCACCCAAGGCTTTGTCCAACCTGGCCTTGAACACTGCCAGGGATGGAGCATACACAACCTCCCTGGGCAACCCATTCCAGTGCCTCACCACCCTCACAGGAAAGAATTTCCTCCTTATATCCAATCTAAACTTCCCCTGTTTAACCCATTACGCCTTGTCCTATCACTAAAGTCCCTAACGAAGTGTCCATCCCCAGCATCCCTATAGGCCCCCTTCAGATACTGGAAGGCTGCTATGAGGTCGCCATGCAGCCTTCTCTTCTCCAGGCTGAACAGCCCCAACTTTCTCAGCTTATCTCCATACAGGAGGTGCTCCAGTCCCCTGATCATCCTCATGGCCCTCCTCTGCACTTGTTCCAACAGTTCCATGTCCTTTTTATGTTGAGGACACCAGAACTGCACACAATAGTCCAGCTGAGGTCTCACAAGAGCAGAGTAGAGGGGCAGGATCATCTCCTTCGACCTGCTGGTCACGCTCCTTTTGATGCAGCCCAGGATACGGTTGGCTTTCTGGGCTGTGAGCGCACGCTGCCGGCTCATGTTCATTTTCTCATCGACCAACACCCCGAAGTCCTTCTCCTCAGGGCTGCTCTGAATCTCTTATCTGCCCAGCCTGTAGCTGTGACTGGGATTGCTCCAACCCAGGTGTAGGACCTTGCACTTGGCACGGTTAAACTTCATGAGGTTGGCATCAGCCCACCTCACAGGCGTGTCAAGGTCCCTCTGGATGGCATTCCTTCCCTCCAGCGTATCAACTGAACCACACAGCTTGGTGTCATCGGCAAACTTGCTGAGGGTGCACGCAATCCCACTGTTCATGTCAGCGAAGAAGATGTTAAACAAGACCGGTCCCAACACTGATCCCTGAGGGACACCACTCGTTACTGGTCTTCAGCTGGACATTGAAACGTCGACCACAACTCTTTGTGTGCAGCCATCCGGCCAGTTCTTTATCCACCGAGTTGTCCATCCATCAAATTGATGTCTCTCCAATGTAGACACAAGGATGTCGTGTGGGGCAGTGTCAAATGCTTTACACAAATCCAGGTAGATGACATCAGCTGCTCTGCCCCTGTCCATAGGTTCTGCAGCCCCATCATAAAAGGCCACCAAATTGGTCAGGCAGGATTTCCCCTTAGTGATGCCATGCTGGCTGTCACCAAGCACCTTGTTGTTTTTCATGTGCCTTAGCATGCCTTCCAGGAGAATCTGCTCCAAGATTTTGCCAGGCACAGAGGTGAGACTGACTGGTCTGTAATTTCCCGGGTCATCCATTTCCCCTTCTTGAAAATGGGGGTTATAGTTCCCTTTTTCCAGTAGTTGGGAACTTCATCTGACTGCCATGATTTTTCAAATATGATGGCCAGCGGCTTAGCAACTTCATTTGTCAGCTCCTTCAGGACCCGCGGATGGATTTCATCAGGACCCATGGACTTGTGCACGTTCAGATTTTTAAGATGGTCTCGAACCAGTTCCTCTCCTACAGTGGGCCCAAAGATTTTTCTTTTAGAATTATCCTTCAGTTGTTGTCATTATGAGTATAGTACCAAGGCAACACAAGTTTTTTAAGCATGTGAATGCCTTTTCCAGCTTTCTTTGTTGTTTTGTTTAGCAAATAGGCTATTCTCTCTATCAGAAAATCATCATTGCATGTGCAGCAAGCCTCTGTCAAAAAATCATTTAAAAACTTAAAAACTGTGCAAATTACCAGTAGAAAGCTGTGGTAGGGTCACAATGTAACATTTATCAGTTGTGATAAAAACTTGTGAGATGAGCTAAGGAATCGTAGGGTGGGGAATACTCTGTTGACACAAGTTCCTTGGTTTCCTAGACCAAGAACAGTTCTTTAATACTTAGGTCACCTGAGTGAAGTCTATTTTCTGTGTCTTTTTGAGGAAACTACCCTCAAGCAATTACCCTTGGTCATTGTGCAAGCACAGATGTTCATTAGGTCTGAACCATAGCCATGGAGGGAAGGGCACCCTCATACTCTGTGGGACACCAGTTTCACATCCAAACACCTCTCTGCCATAGAGTAACTTCTTTTAAAATACTTCTGAAGGGGAAAACAAACCAGAAAAAAAAACAACCCTTGCAGAGTATTTAGGGTTAAAGCCTGTGGATGCTGGCATGAACAAGAACTATGCTGGGTAACTGATAACTTGTGGTGGACTACTGCTGGTTGTGCAAGCTGTCTAGAGATAACAGCAGCATAACAAGACCTTACATGTGTGATGGAATGGTTGAGGATATACTTCCTCCCTATGAAATAAGAAAATTTAGTATACACGCCTTTACCTTTTGGCTTAATTCTGTTACCATCGACACACTCTGTACCTGCTTTCCTTGGTGACTGCTGCTTTAACCCTCTATCATTGTGTAGATCCTTGAATTAAACCAGATCCTCTTTCTTACAGTGCTTCCTATACATAAAGTAGTGGACAACTAGGGATTCATACAGACAAACCTTGGCCTTGGGAGATGAGCCTCCCTTGGTTTGTGATATATATGCTCCTCCTGGGGGGCAGTTCAGAGCTGAATGGTGAAATAAATGAAGTCCTCACAATTTATCAGAGAAGTTTTCTTCTCTTTATTGACTAGAGGGGAAGCCTAAGGGACATTGGTCTCTCCCATTTGCGAATCCTTCCTTTGTGAATAACGTCTTTCACTGCTCTTCCTATATGCTAACAGAATGGCCATAAGAGTTTCTGGTCAAATAAACTTAATTTTCTATGGGAGGAAAGAAAATCACAGATTCAGAAAGGAATTCTGTATGCCATTGTTCTACTGATTATAATTTCTATAGATCATAAAAATGTCTGAGAATACACACCTTTGGATGTTATCAGAAGGATAACATCCAAAGCTAGCACCTTAAAGATTACTCCCATAATACTGACCTTTTCAATGTGGCGTTAATGTTGATGCATTAAAGTGACTTTAATATGCATGCCAGTGAGGATTCCTTTGCTTTCATGTCAGAATTCATGATACCTTGCCATAAACAACCTCAGTAATATGCCTGAAGGCTTGTAACTCTTCCCATAAAACCAATCACGCTTACTTAGCAATCTCATTTTGAAGTTTGTATTAAAAGTGGGATAGGCTAGTATTCCCCTATTAACATAATCCAGACAGAACTTGCTGCATACAATCGGAGCATAAAACTTCCTGTTATGTGGTCTGCCAGCTGAAAGGGAGACATTTGGCTGGACCTGGCCTGTGATTTTGTGGGATTTTGTCTGCAATACTTTATTACAGTATTCATTAATTCCTCAGGCTTTGGCTTTGCTATTCAAATTCTATGTTCAATTCACATTTTCTGTATATACCCCGGGAGTAAACTGAAGGGGATGTTGGTGCAATGTATGTTTGAAATCCTATGTTGTAACATAAGAAAAACACAAGAGTTTGTCACAGTATGCACAGAAGGACATCCTCAGTACTTTCTAAATGCATATGAATAACTTGGTTAAAGTTATTTCCCTCTGTTTCATGACATGGATCTTCTTCTCAGACACCCTTATATCTTTGCCTCTACGAAAAAACATATAAACCACTACTCTCATTCTTGGGAAATAGGGAATGTATTATCGTTAGCATAGAGAAGACACATAGATCTACATATCTGCATTGTTCTCAAAGCATTCAGAACCAGGTTCATTCTGCATCTCATCTAACAATATTAGGCAACACGATTTGCTACGCAAAGCAAAATAATTTTTACATCATCAGAGCACTCTAATTCAGCTCAATGGAAATTGCAACTTAGTTGCTGATAAATGTCTTAGAAGGTCAGGAGTGGAGGAAGAAAGGGAGAAAGAATTTGCATTCAACTACACCATGTATAGGTTTTCTCTAAATGTCTTCTGTACATTGTCAGAGGCAGAAAATTGTAAAAGTCTTACATTCTTATGGTGCCTTGGGGACTTAGAGACTGGAAAATCAAAAAAGTAATTTGGGAAAACAACTTCATACATTAGACAAAATTTTATTACCTCTTCAATGAAGATATCATGGTAATACAGAAGAAGAGGGGTCTCTTAACTTGTGGCAGTTGCTAGCTAATCAAATAATTGCTGTAGATAAGATATAGCTTTTCAAATTATAGTAGGAAAATGCCAGTCTTAGGTAACTTCAGCCATCTAAAAACCAGGCACCTAATAATTTGTCTTACACGTAGTCCTTATCTTTGAATGGTTGGGGGTGATAAGGAGAACTTGATGCATCTCACATTCCATGTTCATATCCTACCCATCTTCATATCCATGGATCTCTGTGGATACCTAACAGAGGGTACCTAATAGAGTGTACATTTAGAGACAAACTAGAAAGTAAAAGACATATGGAACATGGTTATGGCTCAAATAAGTTAAAGATAGAAAATACACCTACTGTCAGTTGAGGAATCATGATTCCAGGCACCAAAATTTTAGGCAAACAAATTTTGGTTCCTAAGTTTTTTCTCTACTTTAATCCTATACTGTGGATTCCTGTCTAGCAGGCTTTTGTAGTATTTAGCCATATGGTTTTCTTTTCTGTATTTTCATTTGTGTTTTCAATTGTTGTACACTTCTTAGTAGCTACACTTCTTAGGAAACATATTTTATACTAGAAAACTGCTCAAAGTACCAAGCCCACACTTGGAGATAAATTAATGATTTTCATTTTTCTCATGTGGAATAAATGTACATGCTATTTTCACCACAAATTTTAATTAATCTAAATCAAATTTCATATATGAGCTGTCAGAGGAAATGCCCAACCCCTTTGTGAGAGTATAGTTATCTAATGTAATGTGAAGCAGCCTCTACTTGCTATTATTCTGTTTAGCCATCATAGGTGTTTAATTACATTCTTTTGATGTCAGTAAAATCATTTAACTTCCCCTGAAGACATCGAAAGGCATCTGCTATATTGAAAAAAGTATTTTCCCATGCCACAATTTGAGTTTGAAGCATAATTACTTACCAACACATAGCTGTATCTTTTAAAAGTTCTTAAATAAGAATTCAGCCATCACTGTTTGCTTTTAAAGTATAGCCAGCAATACACATAACAAGATGTATGTTTTGATAACAAAGAAGCCCATAGCAGGGGATATATTTGGAAGCCATTCTAATGGTGTGATTTCAAATATTTTTATTTCTTCTCGTAAGAATTCTGTTACATGGCTCCACAGTAGGAAACAGAGCATAGCTGTGTAATTTATAACCATATTTGAAATTCAGAAGCTGGGTCAGCATATTTGGTGGTGTATAAACCCAGCTGGGTCAGCATATTTGGTGGTGTATGAACCTAAGTATTTAGTCTGGGTCCATGATGTTTCTAATCTCCAATTTGGAATTTAATTCTTTCTATGACTCAATGAAAGAGAATGTTGAACACACTGTCCTCTAGTTAATTACAATTAACCATGAGTGCTTCAGAATTCTGATATTATGTAAAATGTTTTTGGATCACTATACCATGTTTCCATCACTGTTGCAAGAGCATGTGCATACAATGTCCTTTGGAGAGCAGCTTCAACTATAAAACAAAAAGTATAATGTGATATTTCCAATATTCTGCTACCTTTTTATCTATTCAGACTAAATGAGACACAGAAATGACACATGCTCATTCCTCACTACCATTATTATAATTTCATTATTCTATTTTTAAAATATCTAAGCCTTGGAAAGTTTAATAACTCCAATGTATTTTCAATATTTTCTTCTGATCAGCCATCTGTAATTTTTGGGCTACAACACCAAGATTGATGGTATTGAAGCATATGTAAATAAGAACTCAAAGAAAATTCAACACACAAACCATCATACAAAATTTTTTTCTTTACATATATATGCATTTCCTTTGGTCAGTTTAAAATATTGCCATATTCCTTTCCATTATGATACTTTTAAAAACATTTTACAGGTAAGTGGAAATTATAGAATTGTTAATTTTTGTAATTTTTTCTACAAATTAGGCAATAGAGAGTATCTTTCTTTCATCATACTTTGTTAAAAAAAAAAAAAGCAAGTTATAAATATGGGTTTTTAAATCTGACTTTTACTTCCTTAAAATCACATTGAGAGCACTAGTGGAAACCTCATAAGGACATTGAACCAAGCAAAACACAAAACCAAGACCTCACCAAAGGAATACATGGGTTTTTGACAGATATGAATGCAATCCAAATGCTACTTAATCTAAAACTATTTCCTCAGTTAGGTAACTGTATAGTAATAAAACTGCTGTTGTACTGCAACATCAACTTACATTAGCACATGTAAAGTATTTTATAGCCATAATTATGAAAACAAAAATATAAATTAATTCATCATACTTAATTTCAGGTGTTAAAATATGTCTCAAGTGAGCATGCTGAAATTTCTCACCCCTTTACCTTAACTGTAGAGGAAGCCTACATGTCTTTCTTAGAATAGGCCATAAATTTTTAAACACTAATATTGGGTGAGATGTATTCCACTATAAAAATTGCCATCTGTGTTCTACTAAAACCTTGACACAATAAGTAATTTAAACTATAGGAAGCAATATTAACTTCTTGCATTTGCAATTTTCATTGCTTATTTAATGTAATGCTATTATAAAATATAAATGATAATATATACCTTAAAATATCCGTAAAAGGATGTTTATGTGAGAAGGAATGAGAATGATAATTTCACCTACTGCAATGGTCTTCCTTTGGACAGGTCTGTCGTGGTTTAAGCCCAGCTGGTAACTCAGAACCACGCAGCCTATTGCTCCCCTTCTTCCTGGCTCCTGGGAAGGATGGGAAGGAGAATTGAAAGCATGTAAATCCCATGGGCTGAGGTAAGGACAGTCCAGTAACTAAAGTATAAAATTGCTACTACTACTAATAATAATGATAAGGGAAATAACAAAAGGAGAGAATATAAAACTAAATGGGGGAAAGGAAAAAAACAACAAAGACAAGTGATGCACAATACAACCTTTCTGCCCAACCTGAGCAGCGAACTAGCCCTTCAGGATAACTGCCCCCAGTTTATATAACTGGGCATGACGTGTTGTGGTATGGAATACCTCTTTGGCTAGGACAGATGTCCTGTCTCTGCTTCCTCCTGGCTTCTTGTGCACCTCTGCATTGGCAAAGCATGACACTTAAAAGTCCATGATCAGAGTAAGCATTACTTAGCAACAACTAAAACATTGGTGTGTTATCAGCATTGTTCTCAGACTAAAACCAAAACTCAGCACTGTACCATATACTAGGAAGGAATAAAAACCAAACCAAACCAAAACACTGTTACAACTGAACCCAGGACAGCATCCACCCCTTATTCCATGCCATTTACTACATACTCAGGTCCCACATATTTTTCAATATACCATCACTTTTTGGCTCTTTACATATAGATATGAATATGTGTATGTATACACACACACACAGAGATACCATTCCTTAGGCCATGAACTAATATATATTTGTATTATGTTGTAATTATTGCAATAACTTTCTGGTCTTTATATATAATGTATTCTACTATTAAATATTTCCATGTTACATAAAAATATTTCCTATTAAAGAATGATTCTCATTGCATATCCCATTTGTTTCCTATGCAATAATATCTATGCAGTTCTAATAAATTCAGACAGGGAAATTCTAATAAAGTATATTCTGGACCTTTTTCCAGATGCAGTGCATAACTGCCAATTATGATTTAGTTCAAGACACAAAACTTACATTTAGTGTTATTTATGCTTCAACTATTAAAGTTCATTCCGCTGTGTCTAGAGCTCAAGATAAATACTTAAGGATGAAAGGCATCATACATTGCCATTGTAACTGGATATAGGATATGTTTATTTACTATAAATAATAATATACACTTATCTAAAACTTTAAATAACTTAAATATTAATAACAATATAATACATAAAATATCACAACATTAACCTAACTGGAAACTCAGCAAACAGGAAATAGAGACTCCTTTCCAGCCTCTTGTCTTTGTGGGATGTAGTTTCCAAAACCCTTTTTCCACCCTCTCAAAATGATGTCTTGTGCAACCTGAAATGAAGGTTCTTGTATTAGGCAGTTTCAGATTCAGATGATGCTAGAGGTAATGTTTACAGCCCTAGAGAATTTCTAGATAACACATTTGATAGCATGTCTGTGTACAGGGAGAATGGAAAAGAGAAGGAGAAAGGGAGGGGAGAGTGCAAAGAAATCAGTATCGCGTTCTCCGCTAAGAGCAGCTGTGGTAATGTAACATTCAATAATACAATATTTTGTAGGCTTACATGATTTATAACATCCTAAACAGATTCTGGAAGCAATTAAGCAACCAGTGCAAACCTTAGAAGATGGGATGCTGCCTGCCTCCCACAGTTCAATAGCTCACTAAAATGCTTCATTCATTATTAGTTTTGGTTCCTGACTGCCTAAATCAGCATCATGCAATAGTCTAATTTCTAATAGCATAATAGTATAATAGTAGAAAAAGAAATCAGTAGCCAAAAGAGCTGCTTTCAACAGATGGCAACTTGCTAGCAAACACAGGTCATAATAAGCTTACTGGGCAACTCACATAAGATCATCAAACAAGTTGACAAGCCTACAATTGCTTTAAATTACCATTTTTATGTATTTTAACAAGTGATGCAGACTTCTATTCTTAGTCTTCTTGTGTTTCCTTTTTCTACGTCTGTTTTCATAAGTCATTATCACAATCTCAGTCTTGATCTAAATTTCATACGAGTCACTCCCTTCCATTCCTCTAGCTCACGTAGACAGTGACTGCAATTCGTTGCTGCAATGTCCCAGCCCCAGGCACAGGGCTACATACATGCAGCTTACTAGTAATACCATTTCCTCTGCCTCCTAACAAATCCTCTAACAATGGGAAGTACACACCGAAAAGAAAAACTGGAATCTATGCTCTTGAGAGAGACTATTAGCTGAGATTTCATATAAGGACAAGAACGGAGAATTCTGCTCACTTTTGTCAAGATCTTCAGATGCACCATAAAGTTCATGAACAGATCAGCAGATTTCATAAAAGATCAGTGTGGATATCTGATCATTACCTCTTCCGTAAAGGAAAGCCTCCATTGTCTTTACTTGTCTATCTGACATAAATGTTTTACGTAGAAACCAATTTTATAATTTCTGAACTAGCAAACAGCTCTTCTAGATAGAAACCAAACCACAGGTGATGTTCAGTTAATGGTAGCTCAAGAGCTATGGCCATTCACCTAGCAGCCAGTTTCTGTTTATAGTTTACAAGCTAATATGGGGGCTAACACAGTCTTAACAAAGATCAAGGCTCTTTTAAAAGTAATTTGTTATTTTACAATACTGCCACAGGTAAAATAATAAATTGTTCATGAGTGAAGCTCTGCTGAATTATTACTCAGCAGTCTGGTTGGAAAACAAAACGGATTTTTTACAGGAGTATGATTAACTGACTAAAAGGTGAACAGATTAAATTTCTAAAGTATTATGAAAGAAATGTAAGACTATATACAAGGTAGCATTACCGGACTTTCTACTGGTTTTGCCATACTTCTTAAGGACATTTAATAATTGCCTTTGGAGTTTTATTATTCTTTTGCTCATTTATTATAACAAGTGTATAACTGTGACTTTCTTGCCAGGTACTTCTGGTGGTAACAAAGTCTGGGTTCAAATATGTAGGTCTGGGCCAAAATTATTAGAACCAGTGGCATAAGACCTATCAAAAAATCTGTGAAAATACATACCTCTCTTTTTGAAGCACTAAGAAAGCTATGACTCCTCTCTTAAAGGCATTGCATCTGCAAATAAAGAAAACCAACTTTACTGAATGGTGAGACTACAAGAACATTAATGCTGGATGACACAAAAACACATCTACCATATATATATCTTACAAAGAAAATAATCACTCTGTTGATGTCTTGGCTTAAAATCCACTGTGTCTGGTAGCCTGCCTTCCAGATTCCATGTCCAGTAGACAGTTGTTTCCTAGAATATTCTTTACTTTTCTAACGTATCACATTCCAGGTTGGACAGAGCCTTGGGCAATACGGTCCCGTGTGAGGCATCCCTGCCCATGGCAGGTGGGTTGGAACTGGATGATCTTTTCCAACCATAACTATTCTATGATTCAGAGAATATTAATTATGCTTAATGTCCCAGAGATTCAGGGTGCAACCAGCCATGTTCACTCGCTTGGGAAAATGCTGACTACCAGACACACTGTCCTAGCAGCATCACCTGCTGCATTTAGTCATGATGACCACTCCATTTAAAAACACAGGCATCAGGGCTTTGCACTATATTGTTGACTCCACCTGAGCAACCCAGTGATATGCCACCCAATTGAACCATGGATGTTGGAAAAAAAAAGCCTGGTGCAGAAGCCGCTTTTATTTAACACTGTGCTATGCAGGCTCACTTTCTTTTAAATAAAATATGAGGTTTAGGATTTTAACCATACTGCCAATCTCTGGGCAGGGCTCATACCCACATACAGTTTATACCCTTACACTGAATACATACCAGCAGGGACTTCAGTCCCTCATGCTACATACAAGTCGAGTAGTATTAACAAAACACTCCAGCATCCACTGCTCTAGGTTGTATAGTTGAGCTTAAAGTTACAGTGAGGTCAGTTCTGTTACTCACTAATTACACAAAATTTTCTTACTCCTACCTCCAAAGTGTTAATGAATTAAACAAACAAAAAATAATCAAAATTGCAGATTAGGGTTTTCCACTGTGTAATTCATTAAAAAGTAGAGAAATAGGCAGGAAAACCTCCATTACATGGCATCCTGATCTTATAATGATATGTTAATCTATTCTGAAATATGTCAGATTTGCTCAACTAAAATTAATAACATTCATTTTCTCAGAACAAATGGCTCATCGAAGTCAAAATGAGCCACCTGTTAACACAAAGATTCATGTCTGATTCATTTTCATTCTAGTAGACTAATGCTTAGCATTTGAAAAAAAAATCTATGATCCTATAAAAATATTAAGATCATGAAATATGAAAGTAAATGGATTAAAATTATCTGTTTTCAAACAAATTAGCATGGTTACTCAGTTTACCTTCTTTTTTCACTAAGGAGCTTTCATATCCTTTTCTAGTTTCTTCCTTTGCACTTAGATCCTATTTACATTTAGAATAATACATTTAAATTTACATGATTAAATCATATATTACACAATAGGGAATTACCTTTTGGGATCTCAGTAACGGGAGTATCCACTGTCTAGACAGCCTTCTCCCACAGCTTGACCCTCACTACTGTTGAAGTTCCATGACTTTCAGCATTTTGTCCTCAGTTTCTTATATGTGCTGGCAAGGATTTGTCTAGTATGCACCACCAAGTTACTTTTTTCCAGTCATGTCCAACCATCTACTCTCCTAATACCCTACATTTGAGATAGGAAAATACAGTTTTCCCTATCTGTTCTTTACAAAACCACTATAGGTCAATGAACGATAAAGATAGTTGAACTCCCTTGTACTTCTCCACTAATAGTTCTACCCAGTGACAGACAAAAAGACAAAGCTTTAGGCTACATGGTAAAATGATGTTTTCTACAGACTCCGAGAAGTGCAGAGGAAGAACAGCATGCAGGGGAACCCAAATCATACCCACCCCTGGCCACTCATAGGCCCATTTCAGGAGAGCTCAGTCCATCAAAGGCCCATGTACACAAACACAGAGATTCGATGCTAAGATGAGAAACCCAAGTTACAGACTCAGGTGAGCAGACAGCTCTCAGAACTATCCCAGGAGAGTGTCAGTTCCGGTGTTCAGGTGTGAAACCCATCAAAATGAGTCAACAGAAGCAACTTTCACAAGGGTTACTGCCTAGCAGCTTAGGGCAGTTTGGGATGCAGTGGAAGAGCATTTTGAGGTTGCAAAAGGTGCATTATGGGATGTTTAGGTGTGGAATCTAAAGGAGGAAAAGGGAGAGATCAGCATGGTTTGGGGAGGAACAAGCCTGGGAAAATAAAGGCATAAAGCAGTAACCAGGCTGGCAGAGTATAAACGGGGTGGTCAGTGAACTTGCCTGCTCCAAGGGTGCCTGGGTGACATATTCTGGAGAGAACTGAGTAAAAGCAAACACCGACCTCTGGTGTGGGACTGGGGGTCAAAATCTCGTGTGCCGTGGTGACAAGCAAGTGCAGTGCCTGGGAGCAAGCCAGGTGTGTGTGTCTCCAAGGGTGAGGCAACAGGAGGACCTGACTGCAGAAGGGATGAGGGGAGCCTGCTGTCAAAGAGACCATAGGGTCTGTGGACTGAGGACAAGATCAGCTGGAGGGTGTGCATCTACAGCAGCAACTGAAGTGCGGCTGCACACCTGGGGGTTTGTATGTCCAGGTGCCAGCAGCTGAGGGGGCTAGGACCCAGGGGCCACTATGGGAAAGTGGAATGTCTGAATCAAGTGGATAAGTGGATTCATCATATGCATATATTTCTGCAGTACACTTCTGTTCTGCTCAGCCAGAAAGGGGAGTTGGATGAGGCCAGTGGTCATGTTTGTGTGAGTACTAAGCATGTCTGTCTGTCTGTGTTATAAGTGTGGCTGTGTGTAACCAGTGTTACACACTGGTGTAAGTGTGTACAAACGTGTTGTACATTTGTGTTTCTGTGTGTGCCTACTGAGAATACATGCTCAGTTTCACTAACTGGTGGGACCTGAAGGCATGGAGCAGCAGCAGCCTTATCTTCGTTGGGCGACTGAGTTTGGCACCTCCATAGTGAAACTACAAATTTTGCAGGAACATCTGCTTAGCAGCATTGCATCATAAGCCAAACCTATGCGTTAATTTGTTTTAATAATATATATTTTTCCCTCTATAATTACAACAGATGTTATGGAATAAATAAAAACCGGTATCTGGTGCAAGATTTGAACTAACATTTTGCTAAGTATTTAATAAGCTGGGGGGGGGGTGGGTGTGTGCTTTTCTAGCAGTAAAAAAGGGCTAGTTTCAGCTTCTAAAGATTCTTACTGTTACTTAACCAACACCAGAAGGTCTCAGCCCACACTGCTTTGGTGAGGTGTACCAGAGGTTAAATGAAACAGGGCTCTGCTAAACAGATTATTTTTGATCATTATTTATTTCTTCAATTGGAGCAGGGAGCCAGTGGAGGGTGGTGAAAACTAAGATTTTACTTGTCAGTGGTGATGCAAATAGAAGAGCTAAATAAGGATATCAGTGTTTAAGCCTGCGTTCAGAATTAACATACAACAGATAAAGACCATCCTAACTGGCACAAAAATCTATTAGAATTATCTCTTTGTCAGTTTTTTTAATAAACATAAACCCCCTGAAAATATCACATTAGCAATGTTGACACGGTCATTTACCCTTCATTAAGAAAGTGGTGATAGGAATCCTGTAATTGTAAAAGCTTTCTAGATCAAACAAAAATCATTAACATACTCTCATTTTTAGTTTCTTCTCCCACGGTCTTAGTGCCAGCTTACAGCTGTTTAATGTGGATCGCAGAGAGAGTTGTATGAATGTGATACAAGTAGAAGTGTGATAAATTTCTTCTTTTTGATGTTGCCTTTTCACAAGAAAAATTAAGGTATTAAGGGTTCAGAAGCATTCAGAAGATGAGCAAAGGGCTATGTTTAAGAAATTAAAATACCTGCTGACTGAAATTTAGTTAGCAGGAAGAAGAATAGATTTTTATTCAGTTTAGTGAAACTGTTTGATTCAGAAAATCAGCTGTGTCATGTTTACCCTCAGTTTAGCAAAAACATGTACAGAAAGGTTGGTTATCAATACATTTTCATTCCACTGAATCACTGCTGCCCAAAGGTATAACAGCTCAGCACATACAGTCAAGCAGTCAAGGAATTACATTTAAATGCATTTACAAAATTCCATCCACATTGCTATGGCTATTGCTGAAAGCTGATGCAGCCAAATTTCCAAGAATTTAATGTTCATTTTCATAGTGATCTTCACAAATGGAAGTGGTTTTTTCATCTTCTGACATGACTCTCATAAAATTAATTTTCTCATCCTTTTAGGCATTTTTCTATCTCTTCTGTGAAGCTTCAGATGTTCAAAGCAAACAGATATGAGTCTATAAACCCAAGCCTTTAATTTTTGTTTTGCTTACAGCTTATTTAAACAAAAGTATCAGAAACAAAGGTATCATCTGTGAAGTCTTCAGTGCTTATGCTCCTTTAGCTAAAGTTTGCAAAACTGCCAACTACACCCTTCGAGACTGACAAATATCTAACCAGTGTATTTGATCTGAAATACAGACCTTTTCTTGTTGCTATTGCCCATCATTTTTTCTTCCATCTGCTGTTGATACAGAGAACGGACTGTGCTCTTTTTCTGCACTTTGTATTTAAATGATACTCAGCAGCTTGTGAAAGCCCTACTTTTGGGAAAACTGTATATTTCACATGAGTTCCTGTACATTCTCTTGAGCACAAAGGTTCAAGATACTATTACTATACTTTTACAGTAATATGGTAACTTCTAGGACCTGTGGTGACACAGGAATACATTTCAGTTTACTAGGGGCTTAACAAACATAGAATTGCTCCTGTCTCAAGGAAGTTTGTGATATAAATGGAAGATACAACAAATGAATACAAGTATAGGGTACAGAAATATAAGGTTATATAATATTAGCAAGTATAATAGTGTCTCCACTGCTGCCAAGTTTTGAAGCCACCATGGCAAATGAGAATTTTCAGGAAAAACATTAAAGAGAACACTTGGGGGATTTTTCGGGGAACTACGTACGGGAGAAACCACAAGTATTCCTGTTTAAAACCTAGTAAAAACGCTGTGCTCTTTAATGTTTTTATAAATTATACGGATGCAGCATTTGAACATATGTTAAGAAAGTTTGCCAGTGGTACTAAACTAGGAGGAGCCGTGAAGTCCCTCAGGGGCAGAGAGACCTTGCAGGAAGATCTTGATAGACTAGAGATCTGGGCACTCAGCAATATGAAATTCAACAAGAGCAAGTGTTGGATTCTACCTGGGATGGGGTAATCCTGGTTATACGTACAAATCATGGGATGAGAGGCTGGAGAGCAGCCCTGCAGAGAGAGATCTCGTGATTTGGGTTGATGAGTCAACCCAAGTTGAATATGACCAACAGTATGTCCTGGAAGCAAAAAGTGCCAGCTGTGCCCTGAAGTGCCTTAAGCACATCATGCCCAGTTGATCAAGGGAAGAGACTGTCCCACTCTACATTGCACTCGTGTGGTCCTACCACAAGTACTCAGTTTTGGGTGCCTCAATATAAGAAGGACATCAAGTTATTAGAGTGCGTGCAGAGAAAGGTGATCAGCATGGTGAAAGGATTCGACAGTAAGGCCAAGGCCATGAGGCTTGTTCAGCCTGGAGAAGACAGGGCCAAAGGGGTGACCTCATCACAGGCTACGGCTTCCTCAGAGGTGGGCAGTGGATGGGGAGTTGCTGACCTCCTCCCTCTGGTAATCAGTGATAGGACACAGGAAAGGGAAAGAAGCTGCATAAGGGGAAGTTCAGATTGGACATTAGGAACAGGTTCTTTATAGAGAGGATGGTTGGCCACTGGAACAGGCTCTCCAGGGAAATGCTCACAGCATTTAAAGTGCAAACAGCCTGTTAAAGTTCAAGAAGCATCTGGACAATACTCTTGGTCACAGAATCATAGAATCGTACAACAGTTTGGGTTGGAAAGTCACTTAAGATCATCTAGTTCCAACCCCCCTGCCACAGGCAGGGATGCCTCACCCCATACCATGTCACCCAAGGTTCTGTCCAACCTGGCCTTGAACACTGCCATGGATGGAGCATTCACAACCTCCCTGAGCAACCCATTCCAGTGCCTCACCACCCTCACAGGAAAGAATTTCTTCCTTATATCCAATCTGAACTTCACCTGCTTAAGTTTGAACCCATTACCCCTTGTCCTGTCACTACAGTCCCTAATGAAGAGTCCATCCCCAGCATCCCTATAGTCCCCCTTCAGATACTGGAAGGCTGCTATGAGGTCATATGATTTAGTTTTAGGTAGTCCTGTGAGGATCAGGGAGTTGGACTTGAGGATCCTCATGGTTCCCTTTCTACTGGAGATATTCTATGATTCTGTGATCCTAAATGGGAAAACAGCTGCAGTACTGGCTGACTGAAAGTGACAAATGATGGTTTCTATTAATGAAAGCTGAAGAATGGGATAGAATCAATGGTAGCTTCAAAAGTAAAACCAAATATCTTGTTTTGGTGAAGGAGAATAGAGTGGGTTTCAGGCTACAAAGCAATGTGACATGGGCAGGGATTTAATTTTTACAGCAGCACCCAATAGATGCAACCAGTATTAAAAAAAAGATTTATATTAGTCGATGTCAAAAAAAAAGATGCTGCAATAAATGCGACATGAAATCATGCAATTTTTGACTGTCTTTGTAGGAAAGGTCTTATAGGAAAAACTTAATCCATCTGATAGTATCAGAGAATGAAACGTTTCTTTGTTCATTTGAAGATTTATCAACAAAAAATAAAAACACAGAGACAACTTGAGAATAATGTAGGACTCTTCCATCAGACTAGCTTCAAGATGCTGACCACACTTTTTTATTTGGCAGAGAATTCATTTTCATTCAAATCACCAACAAGCATACCTAACAAAACAAGTTTTTTTCACTTTTTATTTGTTTCTGTTTTGTTTTGTTTTCTATGTTATAGCATCCAGCACCCCGCAAAAAAAAAAGGTAGACAAATATGTAAGAAAAAGAAGTTAAAAGGTCATTTTGCCTCATCCATTTATTCTCCATTTATTTGCGACTCACACATGAGCAATAAGTTTTGCTGAACAGAAGAATAAGTGATAATATTTTCCCATGTAGCAGCTACCTGAGCATTAGCAGAATGTCTTCTTAAAACCCCACTAGATGTATATCTTCCAAACTGGAAGGATATGGCTGTCCGGCTCTTTGATTCAAAGTAATTAGCACCAGACTTCCTGAATGAGAACATATCCTGTGAAAACAAGAGGGTGAATCTACAAATATCTTACTTAAGATATTTGACCTTGCTTTCTGTAAGATCATCTTGCAGAAACTTTCTGGGAGTATTTCTATGGTTTTTCACCTAAAATTCAGGAAAAGACAACTTTAGAGTGGCTCTTGAAATGAGAATCCAGTGTTCTCCAGCATGACATGTTCCAGTAAAATGACAATATCTTGCTCCCCATATTTTCCATCAGTCAATGAAAATTATTTTTCCTTTAGATACCATTTTAGAATTTGGATTCCATAAAGTATCTGACCAGTGTTTTTCACAAAGACAATATGAAGGCATAATAGATTAAATATTTGCATTAATTATATATGCAAAACTTGACAGACCTATTTTCATCGAAAATTGTGAATTTCTTCTGCTGGGTCACAAATTGCTATTTTACTTCTGTTTTTCTGAAACTGAATCAGTTTCAGAAAGTTACTGGATAGAAATATCAGAAAAATCATAGAATCATAGTCTAGTGCATGGTCTAAGTGCATAGTCTAGTCTAGTGCATGGTGGACAGAAAAGCAACATAGTTTATTTGAGTATTATTAGAAGGGAATTTTAGGAAGATACATATTTCTCTGCAGATTTCTACTTACTGTGTGTGTTGCTTTACCTGCAGCTTCTGTGATGCAAGTCAATTTGTGTTCAGTATCTCCAAATGATGCACAGGAAAAATTAGGTATTCTAGACTAGTGTCCATAAAAACAGTAGACTCAGCAAGCAGAAGCCTTCAGTAATCCTGAAGCTAAAGGATGTACTCTAAATCTTTCCCCTTCTCCAGAATTAGTACTAATAGAAGTCAAAGAATCATAGGATAATTCATGTTGGAAGGGATCAAATCTGCCTTTCCAAGAAGGAGGGAGAAAAAGTGCTACATTCTCAAATCAGGAAGAACTGAGCGCTTGGACACCAATCCAATTCGAATTGCCAGGCTCTCACATCAGAATCAGCTCTCAGATTTTATACTTGCACAATATAGCACTGGCATTCAAAAGCTATCTTGTTACTCAGCAAATGCAAACACAACGGGAACTGCCTTCAGCTGTGCAAGAGCCATGTGATCTTGTGAAACATACAGAGAGATCTGCTAACAAACTCTACCTTGCAGCAGGGCTGATTGGGTTTGATGGTAAAGTTTGGTGGTACAGTTACACAGTGTCCTGGCTTTGCTTCCTTTGGAACAGGAGCAGAGCGAGCTTGTGTCTCTTGAGGCAGAATTAGTAAATATGCCCTACAGAATAAAAGCAAAAGCTGGGTTCCTTCAGCAGCCCTGAAAACCACTGTATTTTGCAGAGTTCCCTGAGGTAGGTTTTTGGTGCTCCAGGCTTTTTTTAGCACCTGAGGGATATTTCTATGGTGTCAGGATTAGGAAAATACATAAATCAAGTTTTGGAACCTTAAGTTCTTTTCTAGAAGTGAGCCTGGATGTAGTCCCATTTACTGTAATGAAGCATATACTGCATGTGAAGTAATGGGTGGACACTTTTAGAGATATCAGCCATCCTACACACTGAAGGAAGATAGAAAATATGAAAAAAACTATTTAAACAGCTAATTAAACACTAGATCATCTAATATATATTCACAAAGGAAGAAGGGAGGATAAATTTGGACTAGCTATCTTGATCTGATGTTTCCTGAAGTCTCAGTATAATAAAGAACAAGTGGAATTTTAGAAGACATTGTGGGAAAGAACTTTCAGTTGAGAAGCTGTACTATGTGAGGATAGACACTTCAATAAAATACAAGAAAAGTACATCACAGGAGGAATAAGGAACAGACAAGTTTAAAGCAGGAAATATTGAGAAAGGAAAGTACCAACAGTTGATTAAAGATGGAAAGTGTATCTTCTTACTGTTCTCCATTTCGGTTGATAGATAATGAAACCACGTTTTATATGTAAACTTTTACTATATTTCGGGCTTACATGTTTTATTATTTCAGTAGCTACCTGAAGAAAATAATAACGGTGACTCTATGAAAAATGTTTCCACACCAACACAATCATTATATCAAAGGATAAGTCTATAGTTTTAAAGTCATGTATAGAATACAAAACTAAAATTGTAATCTGAAAATAATAAAATTATCATTAAAAAGATATTTAGTGATCAAATCTTCACGTAATTTCTCAACAATTTTTTGATGACTGAAATATAAACTTCCAGATGATTATGCAGGTTCTCTCTACTAACATGATATCCTTTCACAGACACCAAACTGAAAACCCAGTAATCCGCAGTGTTCTTAATATTTTATGCTTCTACAAAAGGAATAGATTCAGATTAGCAAACTAACAATGTCTGCTTTGTAAAACATTAGTGACACCTCACCTGTTTACCCATCACAAAAGATTTTGCAAGAACAGCTTATCAAATCAGAGAGAGGATTTAATCATTAAAAAGTTGATTTCTACTGCTTACTCTTTATAGAATGGGTTAAAGGTATTTAATGAAGGCCCAAAACTGCTGCATGCTTCTGCCCTAATACCTTCGCCTAAATAAGAAATGGTAATGATGTTCAAGCTTTAGAGTAATTTAGACAATCAATAATTTAGATATCGTCCTGTTCAGCAACAATTTGACTTGCCGGCAATACATGAAGATTGTCAAAATCATGTATAAGTAGATCCAGTAATATTTAAGTATCAGAATGGCATACTTGTAGATAACTTTTTACAGAATGCCAAGAGATCTGAACATATTGCTAAAAGACAAAAAAAAAATATATTAACAGAATTAAACTATGGAAACCTCTGATCTTTATTTCGCTTCTGATCTTAGTCCAGAATCTTGCTATAAATGTGCGAAGCAGTTAATTTCTCCTGGAATATCTTTGAAATAGCATGCCATCATCTATTCGATATAATTTTGAAAAGTTATTTATTCAAAGCATCTAATATATTTGATGATGATAATTTAATAATTCAATAATAGCAACAACAGACTCTTTCATATATGTTTCTAAAGGTTTTTTCATTCTTTCAGACTAATATTTGGATACTGGGTATACTTCTGGCAGTAGTTAAAGGGCTGTTTTGAAAACAGGTCCAGTAGTGGGGTTTTTTAGTGTTTATATAATAAACTTCAATTTTAAGGATATACATTTCTGTTGGTTTGGAATTTCTAATAACTAACCTTGTCCACACAGCTGCAATGTAACATGGGTTATAAAGAAACAGAAAGAAGTCATAACAGAAAGGAGTTGTAATTCCTACTATAAATGTTCATATTACTCTGAGATCATAAATGAAACAAAAAGGAAGAGAAAACTGTTATAAAAATGTGCAAGCGTGTGTGCATGGTGACAAACTTAGCAGTTAACAAAACATTTTCAAAGCATCATGATGTGCCCTTCTTAAATATTTGACGATTTTCCAGCATTTTCTAGGACACTGCGAAAAGAGTCCCCTTAAAAGTGCAATGGTGTTATGTCACATCAAAATGAAATGTTGTGGAGTGTTAGTGGTTGCTTATAAATTATCAAACTGTGCCATGCAAGTTCTTTGATGTAATAGGAGTGGTATAAGTGGATTGTTAGATGTAAGATTTTTTCCTATTCAAATAAATGCTTCTCAATGAAATCACTTACAAAAGGCTATCTGAATTATTAGTAGACAGAATACAGAATAATGCTGTTGGGTTAGGTACTTTTTCAAGGAAGAAATATCTTGTCAATTAGATCAATAGTGAAGAAAATTAATCTCTTACCCAGAAAGTCATACTTTTCTTTCAGAAAAAAAAAAAAAAAAGGCAAAAAGCAGGGGGGCTCATTTTATTTTAGTTACATGTTCCAAAATTTGTGAAACATTTATTTAAACTGGTCCTGCTAGCTGACATGTACCATAAGGCACAGAAATTATATGCATGCCCCTCTGCAGTTTCAGGATAGTGGTCTGTGTCTTATAATATTCCAGTGATATTAAGCTTGGAAACACACATAGAAATGGCTCTATTGGACTTAACATCAAGTCATTTTTGCAGTCTAAGTAACAAGAAAGCACAGCTGCTGGAGAGAGGCTTAAACTATTCCAAACAATAACCTCTTTCTAAATCACAGAGAGATTGCTATCAAGCAAAAGGTGATTCCACAGGTTAAAACAGCTTTAGGGAATTTCATCCTCATGTCACTTGTTCTGACAAGTTTCTTACACTTTCGTATCTACCAGCTGCTGAGTGTTGAAATTCCTGGGGGCTAGTAAAACTCTCCTGCAAGTAGAAAAAATGGTTCAAACTAGGCCTGATTTTTGATTGGGTTTTTTTTTTAAGTATGTGTTTTCTAATAAGATGGAGGTCATGCTGTATGAACAATCTCATCCAATTCTTTTTGAAAAGAGGAAATTAAAGCATATACAGTTCATTGGAGCTTTGTGGGATATTGCTTCAGTAATGTGAAAGAGAAAGTAAAGAGGTCCAGCAAAATGTCCATGCTTGGTGCTTTGGGATTTTTTTTTTCCTCCCCCCCAAAAAAGTATTGCAGTAACATTCAGGGTAGCAGCCACCTAGACTGGGACTGACACGTAAAGAGTGACCACAAACATACAAGTCATAGAATCATAAAGGAGCTTTGACACAGTTTTCTCAAAAGGATATTCACCAGACTGCTCTTTTTAGGTCTTGACACACTAAAGTTTAAAGTCCCTTTCACAGTGCTAGGTCTGACAACTCCTTGTTTCCATCTGACACCACTGGAAATTGTGAAACACAGTCTTCATCATTGCTCTTCACAGAGCAAAGACCACACGATCTCGCAGCACTGTGCTGTACTAGGTTTGACTACCCACAGGAAAAATTAAAAAGAAAGATAACAAAACCAAGGAGTGATAGTTCACTTCTTCAGAGCAAATGATGGCTAACACCAATTAGCCTTGCAGGCTGTATAAGGACACCGAATCTCTGCACTTTCTACATTAGGGTAAGTATACAAATCTAGATAAAACACCTACATGCTTTCCCTTGCCTCAGCTTCCTTAGCAGTTTGAAACACTGCTTTGATCTCAGATTAGAGTCCCCTAGGGTGTTTCTGATCTCTGCCCCTGAAGCTCATGATTCCTGATCTGATCTGTCTCACTTGTATATCCAGTTTTCTGTTTCTGGTACTTTCCTCTTCCTTCTCTTAAACATACCTTGGGTCAGTGAAAGACTACTTCACACTGTCTTAATCTGTTTCCAAAAATTATAGCTGTTTCTTAGTTGTCTTCTTCTGTAGCTAGATCTTAAAAGCTAGAAACCATCTCCAAAAGTCAAGAGCATTATGCAGCCAGGGGCCTTCTTCTGGAGACAGTGGCACACTTTCCAACAGTGAAAAGGAAAAAAGAAAACAAATAGACCCCAGCCAAAATAATTTTGGTTTGTGTCCAACCTGGGAGCCTTCCGTAACCTACTCGGTGTCTAGAGTGATTACTTAGGCATGGGCAGACATTTGAGTTCTGAAATACACATCTTAAGTTTGGGTGATTTGGAAGAGTTCAATTTCTTGGTGACAAGCTGCAAATTTCTAGGAAAAGCAAAATATATTTTGTGGGGGTTTTTTAGACAAAAGTAGATTTCTACCAAAATCCATGTTCAATAAAATGCCCTAATGATGGAAAGATTAGTTACATACACTTTGAAAGAATAGCATACATTTTTTTAAGATATAGACAATTATGTTATGGTGTTATATTAATAAACTGGATTATACTTGGTGTGAAGCAGGGCAGCATAACTTTTTGAGAAAGCTTGAGGAGCAGTCATAAGGAAAGTGGGGAAAACTGAGTAACAACTGGTCAAAGTAATACCACTTGCAGAGTAGTGGTGCTAGGAAACCTGATAAGGTGTAAGACTTACTATTAAACATCTGGGATCAAAATTTTGAAGAGCATTCAAACTAAGAATGGTAAGGTTACTCCTGACACTGTAAAATATGGTGAGTTCACAATGCCACTCATGGAAGAATTTAAAAGGTGAAAATAGCGTGTTTTGAAAAAACATCAATAGTATTTTGAATGGATTTATATAAGGCCACAAGACAACTGCAAAGACAATTGTGCACAAGGATCAGAATAAGAGGCAGTTAGGTAAATTTAGATACTAGAAATAAACTACTGAAAAAGTCACTAAATTTTCTACAAAATTTGTATACCTCATTCCAGATAAAGAAAAAATATCTTACCTAAAAATATGCATGAATCCAAGAACTGTAGTATTGCCAACAACTGCAGAGAAAAATAAGTGAAAAGGGCTTACACACAAACTTAAACATTTCACTTGAGTTACCTTACTTTACTTTAAAATTGAGCATGCAGTCATTAAAAAAGGGAAAAATCAGCATTATCACTGACAACAGGGATGACAGAACAGTCAAGAGGAATAAAAGAATGTGTTCATACTGAACAAGAAGGAAAAATAGAGGAAATTTGGCAAATTCAAAACACAGAAAAGTTTCATTTTTTGATTTATCTGGTTTTTTTTTTAAATCCAAGAGAAACTGTTTTGTTTTCAAAACATTTGCCCCCTCTTATCTCAAATCCTTAAACCCGTTTAGTGATGCTTTTACTGATTTTTCCTTAGGTAAGGTCTATTTTGAAATGAAAAACACTATTAACAGAGGTATCTAAGCTCTCCACCTGTAGAATTTCTACCACATTTCTGTTCTCTCATGCTGTGCATTAGAGTTAGGTGCCTCCCAGTTTTCTTGATCAGGTCAAAATGGGTACCATAAACTCTTTCTTTGGTAAGCTATATCAGTTAACATATAAACTGGTATAATTATCTCAATAATCAGTAAAATGTTTGATGAAGTTGCTGATACTGAAGTATAAAGAATTTCATTCCAAATTCCTTCTCACATGTCATATTGTACTAAGATTTTACTTTTTTTTAAGTTATGAAAGGATTTTATCCTTTTCATTTCTCTACATATACACATTTCAGAAAACCAGTTAATTGTATTGACTAGATATGTGCAATACCTTGTTTATTAAAATTTTAAAATGTATTTTTTGTTTACATTCACTTCACAGGTGTGTAAACTCACGTTTATACTAGCTGATGGCTGCAGTTGTTAGCAGCAGGTGCTCCCACACTAGGGCTGAGGATGGGATACCCATTGGAGTTGATGGGATAAGAATTATTACTACCACAGCAGAAAATAATTCAAAGGAAGGGGTAGGAAAATGCTTCCAAAGCAGTTTGCAAAATGCAGTGGCAGACACGGATCTAATGGCATCTAAGGTAAACAAGAACACAGAAGAGGCATATGCATGGGAATGCAGACATACGACTATTGGCTAAGAGAAATATTTTAATGTCTGATCAAAATGAAGGAGAAAACCAGTTAAATGAATTTTGAATTTAAAATACTAATAAAGCTAAAGTGTAATGAAGATGTGTGGTGACAATTGCTTATGTTACAAAATGGATTACCTTGTTATCCATAATCACAGGCAACTGTTCATTACTTTGCCAGTCTGCACTCTTAATTTGGTTGAAACAGTCTGAGATTTTGCATTTATACCCTGGAGAGCTAATTTTCTCTCCAGGATGCCCCAAAAGTTTTGGCAGTTGCTCATGCTCTTCCTATCCCTTCAGGAAATGAATGAGTTGGTGAGAACTGATAAGAGGAACCATCTCCTGTTCCCTTGAAGACTGACTGGGCTGAAAGCTAGTTGTTTTCCTGGATGGACAGGAAGAAGAACCAGCCTACAGTATCAATGCCTTTCCCACAGACATCTTATTAGACCTCAGCAGCTCAATCTTTTTGGAAAAGCATTCAACTCCCTTTCTGACTTCACATCCAGGCCAGAACTAGCAAACCTCCTTTAAAGTGACAAAATGTCCCTAAATGCAATAGTCATTTCTCTTCAAGTCTTTCTTCAGTTCTCTGCAGCCATTTTTTTCCTTCACTAACAAGAAAGCAAAATCGTATGGAAGTTGTTTTAGTCATTCACCTTGCTCATGGGAGACAGGTTTGGCAGTTGAGATTCACAAGACTTTTAAAAAAGAAACCTTATCTGTTGAGACATTATAATCCCTGTACAGTTACCTAAAGTTTGATTTCTCATTGCTACATTAGGAAAAATATCACTTACACAGCAATGCCACCAATAAGTATTGGACTATTTGCATATGAACTACTTGAAAACTGACATCATAAAAGAAGAAATTTATACAATTAACCTTAAAAGGCTTATATTTGAAAACAGAATTGTTAACTAAATGCAAAAAAGTAAATTAAAAATTAAAGAAAAATTAGACTGTGCATTTTGCAAGTGAAGTTTTAGACTTCATTCTTAGAAATCATTTTCAAAAAACAATACGTCTAAAATAGTCCTTAAAAGCTTAACTAAGACTTTGTTTTCTCCTTAAGAAGAGAAACTAGGCTTGAGTGGCCTTGACTAGCTAGGTGTACCCTCTCAGGTCTTAAAAAAATAATCTCAGTGGCTTTTAACAAGCCCTCCTGCTGATTTAAAAAATTGCTAAAATGACAACTTATTTTTATTCTTTACCTGTAAACAGCAATTCAAATGCCAACAAAACACTTTATCTGGCACAAAATTGGTAAAAAAGTAACAATCTGATAGAAATTTCTTACCCAGTATACAGTTAAACAGATTACTAAAGTAAAACAGAATTATAAAATGCATTTCCAAATCTGTTCAGTGAAGACTACACAAAACCTGTAGTCTATGAGAGATATTCCTTATATTAATGCCACCCTGGAACCACCAAACTAGTAAACTTTTTTGCCTACCTCTTTACAAACTAGGTCCATTAAACCACAGAAACCCATGAACTCTCAACTCTTGCAAAATTTGTAGAATTTCCCCAGGAACTTTTTTGCGTTTGAAAGGCCATTATTACACAAGCAAGGTCACAGTAATATGCTCTTCCAACTTAGACCTTTGCTGTACTCCTCCTTAACACTACTGAAGTTCCAGTGGCATTGGGGATAATCCCCAATATTATTATTGTATTATGCTGAAAATTGTGTAATCAGTGTGGTATTTTAAAATCAGTTTTCGAAATGTATGTGTTCTAAATTATGTTATCTAATTAAATGCCTAAAACCCCTAAAGTATAAGTCTTCTGTGCAGGTGAATACTTTAGAGGTCATAATTTTAGAGATAAAAATTTTACAGCAGACAAGACTGGAAAGAATATCTCCTGGACACTAATTAATGAAAACAACTAAATGAATGATACAAGCGACTTCAGTGAAGACCTAAATGCTACCCAAAAGCATAATTGTGAGTAAATACCACCCTTTTAAAATAAATATTCACTTAACATCTTAAATCTGTAGTACATAAGTCAGTTAAAAGGGAAAAAAACCCGAAAAAAATAGTTAAGCAAAGCCAGAAGGATGTAAGACACTTTAGCTTGAAAAATCACAACTCAAAATTTGGCAGACAGATGAAATTTGTGATCGAGTACTCCAGGTGCCCAAACTGGACATAGTTTTCAAAAGCAACCAAACAAAAAAAATCAAGGAAATATACACATCTCTGATTTCAAGGTGAACAGCCGATTATTAGTTCCACCACAATGAAACACTGCAAGATACAAGCATAAATTTTAAATTCATAAATAAAAAAGAATTCTATTTACCAGAAGCACCATAGGAGCAACAGGAGGTTGAAAAGCAAACCTTGTTCTCACACCTACTTTTATGTTGATTTTATGAGGTTTACATGGGAATAAGAAGAAAGTTGCTCTCTTTTCTGTTTAACGAAAATGTTGCAGTCTTCATTTAGGTAACTTAACAAAGACTCATGAAAATATTTCTAACTGTTCTCTCATCTTATAAAAAAATTTTCATACTCTGTATCTTTTTCAAATTCACATAATTGAAGTAGCCTTCAACTATGTGAATTCACATTCCTTGTGAACAAATGTATTTGAAAACATTCCTGAAATCAGAAAATTAAAGACATGAGCAGACAAACAAGTTATTCCAAGGTACATCAATGTTTAAATCTTTGCCACATCTGTTTCTCTTCAGCAACTACCCGTATGCAATATTCTTACCTTGAGACACACGTTGGTGAATGCTAAGGAGGTTATTCCTCTCTCTCCAAAGGATATGCTCTTTCATGTTTCCACAGAGTGAGAATATTCAGACTATTTCTGTGGAAAGACCCTGCTATAAATTAGTACATAACTTCACCTGGTGAAAAAAAAAAAAAAAAAGAAGAAAAGAAAAATAAAAGTGCACCCATATTTTTCAAATATCAAATACACTTTTCACAGCAGAAAAGAAAGCTAATGTAGAAAAACAAAATTGAGGATGAATTAGTGTCTGTCTCCTAAGAGAATGCTACCTTGACCTTTGTGTCATTGCAGAAATGATTCGGACACAAATCAAACTGCCATGATCAGCAACAAATACCTGAAATAATTTATTTCCTTCAGAAATATTTAGTTACAAAAATGAACTAAATGATGCAGTCTTATTAGATCATTGAGTCCTAAAGACAACAAAACTAGTCACCTCATTGCAGGTATAATAACTGGCATTTATCCAGAGTATAATTGATAAAGGCATTCATTCTTGGCAATAAAAACTCTGAGTTGCAAGAATTTTAAGTAACTCATTACACAATCTTTTAAAAGCATGAGATTAATTCTCACTTAGAAAATATATTATTTCGAGTTTCACTCATAAGCATAGCATGAACCAGTCTCTCATACATGAGGGAAGTTTTCTCTAGACATCACTTGATGTAATTTTTAATAACGCGAACAGATTGAGCTTCTCAGTATAAGGCAGTTTTCTGATATCATAATGTGTTTTGTTGCTATACCTTTCTCTAATTTTTACAGTACTTTACAATGACTTTTTAAAATATTAACAAAACTGAATAGGGTATTCCATTACGGGACACAACCACGTTGTAAACATAATTCCTTCTTCAACTCATTACTGCTTTATTTATATAATCTCTACATCTAGGTATAGATTTATTTTTCCCTAATATTCATGCTGGCAACCCTTTCCAGAATGTTTGTCTAACCTTTTTACATATGGCAAAAGAAAATTTGAAGGAGAACTGAGAAAAGGAAGAAGTGGAAACTCAGAAATTCTGGAGAGCCAATACATGTCTGTGCGACTGACCATGAAAAATAGAAGTACTTCTTAAGAAAAATGAGCAACTGTTCAATGGAAGCTGGCAGCATAAACCAATCAGAGTGAAGAATCAGCTGAATAAAACAACTGACAAAGTGAGGGTAGACCATGCAGAGCTTTGGCCAGCATTTGAGCCTTCTACATCGTACTGATAGTTACCTATCAATATGCTGTAGGAAAAGAAAGCTATGAAATGTACAGAGAGGAAATACAAATATGATCAAAACAGCTAGGAAAATATTCCTTATATGGGCTTAGAGTTAAAAAAGGCTTCCACAAAGACAGCTGGGAGGTGATGGGAAGATAGACATTGGC
Source organism: Neopsephotus bourkii (assembly GCF_033783945.1). Taxonomy (NCBI): domain Eukaryota; kingdom Metazoa; phylum Chordata; class Aves; order Psittaciformes; family Psittacidae; genus Neopsephotus; species Neopsephotus bourkii. Next base: position 803,128 of record NW_026901969.1, read on the forward strand.
AGGAGGGGAACACAACTAGCATCAGTGAACTTTGTGAAAGTGAGTTGTTGGCCTTTGTCTAGTTTCCAATTCCACAACTGTTCAATGTCAGAACCTCAACCTTAAGAAACACTTTCATGGTTTTACAGGAAAAGGTCAAGTGGGTGGATGTAAAGCTAGCACTAGCACTCTCTGGTAAGGATGAAGTATTAGACAATGTTCTGGAACATTAATAACAAGTTCGAGCTACTTGTATCATCATATGTGCTATCTTCTCTGCAAAGTTTTTAAGCTTTTCACCTCCAAGGTTATTAAGCTTTCCAACACAATTAACATCCAGTCAAAGGTCAAAAAAGAAGTTTAATCCTGAATAATAAACACAAAATTAGACATCCTGAAAACTAATTAGTACCTTTCCATTTGGCCTCCTATATAAATAGAGCATGTTATTGCCCAGAAGGTGGATTTGTGTGTTTAACTCAGTTTTACAAGGAAGACTGATGGCAGACCATTTATTGCTTAGATTGTTATGTACTCAAAGACTTAAACTTTTTATTAACTTGAAATAGCTAATACAATTATGCAAATTACATTCTTCAAGTACCAAAGATCTTTTCACTTTATTTTTCTGTAAAAAATACTTTTGATCTACTGAATTAAAATCAGACGAAATGCAGCAAGTTGAGACATACCACAGTCCTTATGTAACTAAAGCTACAGTGAAGTCTTTAGGTTTAAGATATTTGCAGCACATTAGAATTTTTACTATTATATTTACTTACTATAAAACAAACTAATTAACTTTTTATAATGTGTTACTAGCAGAGATGTGTTTTTTAAAATATCATATTGACAATTGTCTAAAAGACATTGCTAAATATTGCTCTACATTTACGCCTGTAGTGATTTCTTTAACTTATTTACTTTTTAAACCCATATTAAATTATACTCCCTTCATGACTTCAGTCTGAAGCCTCTGTTGGTATGAGATGATCTCAGATATAAACTTGACAATGTACATTAGATTTCGATTGTAGCTATATAGAAATAACATTTTCTACACTTATGAGAGTCTGGCAGTCACTAATGTATTTCAGAATTGACTAGGTCATTTGTTCTCTCCATCTAAATGCATTGGAATACAGGGCTAAGCATTTAGTGAGAGGAAACCATTAAAATGAATGGGAAATCTTATTTTATAAAACCAGTAAGGAGATGTTTTCCAGATTCCTACTGCAATTCCTTTCATTTCGTTTCAATCTAAAGCAAAACCTTTAATAAGCAATTTAACTATTAATCTTAGAATTTTCTTTTCTGTGCTTTTTTTTTTTTTTTTTTAAGGTCTATTAATACCTAGGTGCAACCATTCTGGTATAAAAAGAGAGACAGAAATATGAAAGCATGCATCAGATATTTTTACTTTTTTTTTTCTGTAAGGGAAGAGTTCTCATCTGTGGCATTTGAATAAAAAGATGGGGGGGGCAGAACCAGTGTTTTTCTTTTAAACAAAAGAATATATTTCCTGTTTCCTTTTTATAATCATATTATCAATAGACAGAAAATGTAATTCACTGAACATCTGCTGCTCTTCTCTTAGACCAAATTGTTTAAATAGAGAAAGTGACTCTGTATGAAGCAAAGCAGGGGGAGCAGATGCTGATGAGCAGAAATGGCTTTTCAAGGAAACTGGATTTCAAGATGGGCAACTCTTCTTGCCTCATTTTTCTCTGTTTGTCACCTTCAATAGGAGACAAACTGGATTACTGGATTGCAGTTTGGGTTGCATTTAGCTTTAAAGCATAGACCAGGTCTTTGTGCTTCAGAAATTCCTTGCTTAAGGACAATGCCTGTGCATAACTACAGTTACTTATTGTAACTAGAAACTCTCTCAACACACTTCATATCAAATATGTGGAATTATAGTGTATGTATACTCATTCACAAGCATGAAAAAAACTAATGTTATAGGCCTGTTTGTGCTTTCTTTTTACAGTGTCTTATAATCAAGATACTTACATTGCTGATCTCTAAATACCTAATCCTGATACTGAATTTCCCTGTGTCATGTGTCCAGCAAACAAAAAGAAACTGTGTGAAAGCTTTAGCTTAAAGATCCTAAACTTAATCCAGTCACAAAAGCGTCAGATATTCCATCCCCATTTTGCGGAGATTACTGCAGACCAGCCATACCATGGAGAATGGCACCCCAGGCCAGCAGTGCCCAGCATGACATGAGAAAGCAGCCGCATGTACCAGAATTTCAAGGTCATTCTGTCTGCATGTCCCAGTGTTCATACTTGGAGTGTTCTGATTTAGCCTGTTCCTAGCAGAAGGAGAACCACCTCCTTTCCTTCGTGATAATATTCTTTGGCAGAGTAGTAGACAACATATTAGTGCATTAATATTTATATTTGATAGCCTTACTTAAAGTACATCTTTGTGAACTCTGTTCAGACTTGCATCCAGAAAATATTTTAAATTTAATTGCAGTTCTTTCTTAGAATATAAACACTTCTCTTTCTACAATGTTCATAAGTTTCATGAATACAAGACCTTTTTCACCTCTGACATTCCTTGTTTTAATACACTTATCATTATGAAGAAAATTAAATATGGCTTACCATGTGCTAGATGCTAGCTATAGACTGAAAAATGTCTTCATGTCCCACACAGACGTATTTTAAAACAATGATCTAAGGAAGAAACTTGCAGGCTCTAGACCTGAGTCTCGGTGTTCATAACTGAACTTTCTAGCTGAAATTTAGCTGTCTTTATTCAATACCACAAATGAAGCCGTGATCTGGCTTTATATCATCTTTGTCCAGTTTGCAAAACTATATTCTTGATTTTAACGATGGGCTTTTTCTCCTTAAAAAGGCAAGAATTAGTCAAAAATGAAAATCATTGCTGCAGGACAGGATAGGTTACTGTGTTGCGTTAGACGAGGAAGATGAAGCTTTAGCTGTGCCTTTTCACATCACTCTTTCATGAAACCTATGTTACAAGTCTCCTATAGTTATAAAACCCATTTTTTTTAATGTTTCATTTATCTAATTGTAGATGTTCAGAGGCTTATACAGACTTATTGACTTCTCTATCAAAGGTTCTGCAAGAACTTGTTAAAAAAGGGTGTTGGTATTGTATACATTAAAGCTTTTTCTCATTTAATAACACTGAACATGACAGTCAGGTATGGTTATGCAAACAAAACTCAGAGCTTTGTTTCATAATATTTTCCTTTGGCTGTAACTGAGATCAAATACTAACTGCTTCTCAAATGATTTTTCTACCCTTTATTTTGCTATGTGTATCGATACTGAATGATTCTATTACATTTTGCCTCACTGCATGTTGCTGTCACACAAGGACTTAGTCTTACTGGAAGGAGTCAGTGCTCTTACTTGCTTCCTGCTAGTACTTTTTAGTGTTGTATAAATAAACTAATGCTAAAAGAAAGACCAAAACTATGGGGTTTTCTTGCATACATTGTTTTTTGAATAGGACAACATATATCAAAGAAACAAGAGCAAGGAACTCTGAAGTATCATCTAATTCAGGCCACTCTCTCAAGACCTAACCAACCATCCTTAAAAATATTCTGGATGTACATTATTGTAACCTGTTTTGGGGAGTTGTCAATGACATAAATTTTGCCTTTGCTAGTAAACAGTCCCATTGTTTAGGTATTTCTAACAATTAACAAATTTTCCTACTTCCTGACTTGCTGCTTTTCAATTTTTTTTTTTTAGTTCTCAGGGTCCTCCTTCTTGCCCTTTTTGAAGACTGGGGTGACATTTGTTTTCTGTCAGTCCTCAGGCACCACTCCTGATTGCCATGACCTTTCAAAGATGATCAAGGATGGTCCAGCAACAATGTCTGCCAGCTCCCTTAGAACTCACAGGTGCATCCAATCAGAGCTCACAGACTTGTGGATGTCAGGTTTGTCTAAATGTCCTTTAACCCAGTTCTCAACCAAGGGAAAGACTTCCGTTCTCCAGATCTTCTCCCTCGTTCCTTGGGACAGGGATTACTGAGGGCTTCCCTTGAACTGAAGACTGAAGCAAAGGTGGCATTCAGTGTCTCCGCCTCATGAAGTATGGGACATCACTGCTTTTTGAGAAAACCAAAGACATAACCCTCAAAGAGCCACATGTGCAACACCACGTGCACTGGCAAAGACCATACCACCACACCTGCCCATTTTACTGACAGCTTTCTAAAACCCTAATGTGTCCTATCCCCAGCTACACCACAGTAAGACATGACATGACAAAGGATTGAGAAGACCAGGGATGGGTCTTCCTCATCACCTGCAGACTGTGATGACTGGAGGCCCAAATGGGCCCCTCCCCTTACTTCATTCTCCTCAAGAATGGGTTCAGGTTAAGTAGGATGATGCAAATATATGGAACTCATGCAAAATGAATCTTGGTGAGTAGATTGCAGTAAATACTTTTGTATGAGGGCAAAAAGATATTAGAAGCTGAAAAAGTGATGGCATGTAAGCTTTGTTTCAGGAACACTCACTAAATGAGTCATTGGACAGGTCTGGCAGCCAGGAGATGGAAAAGCAGCAACAGGCTGGAAGAGGTAGCAAGATTCAGGTACATCTCCTTCCCCTCCTCCTCGCCCCACCACTCCCTGCTTGCCGCCAGCTCCAAAGCAGAAATCCAGACCTGTCCCAAGAGGGCCTGGGGCACAGGGACCACCTGGCTCTTCCTTCTGGTAGCTAAATACGCCACATCCCCAGCCACTAGCAGGCAAAAGTGAGCCACACTATCCACACACAAGGGATGCTGTCAATCACTTATCCTGTCAATGGTTACCCGCGTCCAATAGCAGTTTCCAATGGCAATGGATGCAACCACACTGTGTTCTCCAAAACAAGATAGGACAAGGGGTAGTGGGTTCAAACTCAAACAGGGGAGATTCAGGTTGGATATAAGGAAGAAGTTCTTTACTGTGAGGGTGGTGAGGCGCTAGCACAGGATGTCCAGAGAAGCTGTGGGCATCACTTCCCCATCCCTGGAAGTGTTCATAGCCAGGTTGGATGGGGCTTTGAGCAACCCAGTCTAGTGGAAGGTGTCCCTGCCCATAGCAGGGGGTTTGGAACTGGATGATCTTTATGTTCTTTACAACCCAAGCCCATTTTTAACAATGACGGTGGTGAAACACTGGCACACATTGCCCAGAGAGGTGGAAGATGTCCCATCCCTGAAAACATTCAAGGTCAGGTTAGATCTGGCCTCTGAGCAACCTGATCTGGTTAAAGTCCCTGCTCATTGCAAAGAGGTTAGACTAGATGACCTTTAAAGGTCTCTTCTAACACAAACTGTTCTATGATTCTTTACTCTGCAGGAGAGAAAATGGTTCTGAAGAAATGCATCTGCCTTCTGTTTCCTTTTGAGTCCTTAAAGAAAATCTACTCATATGTACGTTACTGTACTCATGTGAGACATTCCAAGCGTCTTTTTTTCTTGGTCAGTTAAATAATAAAGAGACTAAAGTCTTGCTACTGCCTGTGCTGCTTGAAAACAGGCCATTTCAGATTCTCATATAGTTTTCCCATTTGTGTTTTCTATGACCTATTATATTTACCCACAGCTCCCCTGCTTCTTAGTCCTGTTTACACACTTGCCTAGTTAATATTGATTGTTAACTGGGTGTTACTGGAAACTGATAATCTTAGTTTAAAGCCATCCTCTCATGTTCAGCTGATCTGTGGTGAAAAGTGCTCTCTTTCTTCTTCATGGTATGACCTCTGTCTCTGCTCTTTTTTCTTAGATTGTCACTCTTTACTAAAAGAACCAAACCCTTTCCCAGCACCATAACCTAAGAAGTCGTACATTCATGCTCTATGTTGTGCTTATCTGCTCCTGGACCTTTTTCATCTCTCACCAGGGGCGGTGATTAGTAAATGGTGACTAGTAACTAGTCCCGCCCTGTCAAGAAGTTGGGTTACTTTCTAAGGGTGTGCAACAATGGTTCTCTTAGCCATTTATCCTTGTTGCTGCTTTGCCATCATTTACACTTTGTTGATTATGTTAGATACTCTTGAATGCTTGCCAGTCTACCTTATGCTATTGGTATTTTTACCCCTGCTTCCTGAGAGATTTGAGTAGGAGGCATGTTAGACAGTTTTACATTCCCAGCTTTCATTGACAGAAACCTTTGGTATTAGTGTCCAAAAGCAGACAGAAAATGAAAATTGAGAATAGGTGGGGAGAAAGGGGAAGGAATCAATCCTCTTTGTGTGGATTCTGTATTTAAGCAAAGAAAATCTTTGTCATCGTTGGCTGTGATTCTGACCGTGTGCTTCAGCTTTTTTTCATCTCTGCAGACTTTTCCTTATACTCTTTCCCAAAGCTCCTTTATTGCTCATAGTTTCTGTCCCACTATCTGCTAAACTGCTTATTTTTAAGCTCTTTTTTGCTTACATCAAGCCCTGTGTTTTTGTTAGGTATGAGTCACCAAAACCAGTGATGACAGCCAGTTGCACCTTGTAGCTGTTTACAAATGAGTATTATGTCATAACATGCAGTCATAAGGGAAGAAAAGGGAGAATTAAATTTCACAGGAACACTATAATTTCATAACTTTTGAGCACTGACTTTGTCACCTTAGCTATTAACAAAATTTATAAGTCCAACTGAAACCATTGCTCTCTATTAATAAAATCTTGTTCTTTTACTGCACAGTGGCTTCAATTACCTTAGAGACAGCAGGTTTTATTTCTTCTTGAATGCACAAAGATTTGTTCAAATCCTCATCTTTGAACTTGTTTATGCATATAAGCATCCTTTCCTTTTGAATTTTCTGACATCTGCCTTGATCAATTTATTCTAAACACAGAAATAAATTTTTGCTACCATTATGACAGTCCTATGCCTACTCAGAATTCTCCGTTTCATAAATTCAAGCTGCTGCTTCTCAGCATCAAAGGTTTTACTCCTCCCTACTGATTTAGTGTCCTAAAAGTTATTCAGCCATATATTAAGATACCTCCTGCTCTTCCAGAAATACAACATTTGATTATAGATCTTTCTGTTTTCTACAGTTTCAGTTAAGAGAAAAAGGACAGTTCTTTTAAATTCATCTAACTCATTACAACACCCAAATGTTCTTTAAAGAATCCATCAATGTTTTCCTTAAGACTCATCACATCTTTAAGGAAGCAGACAACTCAGAAATAGTAAAGGGCAGTCACACCATTCTTTTGTCATGTGCATATGAAGACAACATATAAAAATATATAATCATACAACTATTAATTTATTTGTATTCTCTAGCTCTTCTATATTACATCTTTTTCAGTTTTTTGAGGTTTCTGCAAATACCATCTACTGGAATATCAGCTATATATCAAAGCTAAAATACAGAAGTCATAGATTATACTCACTTAGGAATTCCAATACATTTGACAATAATGGATTATTATAAAAACCGTATAAGTAAAGTATTCCAAACATACTGAAATAAATGCCAATTGTTCCAGTTTTATTAGAATTATCAGAATCTGATCCAAATTAAAATAATTGCAATAATTTTTGGAGAAGTAAACATAGAAACAAGATACCTGTCAAGATGTGCTGTATGTCTGAAAGATACCATATTCTACAAATTGTACGTGAGAGATTTGGCACCAAAAATGCTAGCACAATTTAGGCTTCACACAGAGAAGGGTTAAGTCAGGGAATTAAAAGTTACTTTACCATTACTGTGGTGACACTACATGTGGAATAATATGTATGTTAGAAAAATTAAAACATGGACAAACTGGAGAACTATTGATTTTTAAAGTGCTTAAAGCAGGAAGATTTGTAAGTCTCATAAGAATAAATTAATGGAGGGCTTTTTGGTTTTTTCTCTTTTTCTTTACTAAGAGATGGTTAGAGAAAAGGACTATTATTCACAGTTATTGTTTATGTCTAAATGCTTGGAAACAAAAACCCAGCTACTATAAATCTGTGCAGTTCATTTGGAAACAGAGTAGCTATGCTGATTTATGTAAGTGGAGGATAACGGACTAAGAACTGGAGCAAAATTTAAGTTAATAAAAGGATGCAGTAAGAGAATTTTAGTAGAGTATAATTAAAAAAAACTGTGAAGAACCATTAAATTTTAGAGCAGATTTCAGAAAGAACTATGAATAAGACCACTGTGAGTAAGAAAGTGGAAGTGTTATAAGTTGTAATTGTTAATGACACAGTTGAAGACCATCATCAATGTGACTGTGGCTTTTTCTTTTCCTATTTCAAACTGTGGGATCAAATTAAAAGATTGAATTAGAAGACATCAGGAACACGATGTGTTTTTCTTACTTTTACGCACATTTTTAGATGGCAATAAACACCACAGATTTATCAACCCTGGAATTATTATTCCAACACTTAAACAATAACAGATGAAAACCAAAATGAAAACATTATAAAATCTCACTAGACAGCATCTGATACCTGTAAGAAGTGTTCTGCAGCAGCAGTATTGTTTGCAACAATCTGAATTCTGACGCATACTAAAAGGAAGACACTTTCCCCTTGTGACAGCCATGTCATTTAGTCATTTATATTGTACTGCATATGTATTATGTTCTTTTTGATATGCTGCCATTCCAGCTGGCAGACTCACGAGTTTGGAAGGCATTCCCTCTTTCATTCACTCACTTTCTTTCCCGTCTGCCATTGTAAACTATAACTGCTCCTTACAAAATGGAATTGATGCAACAGAAGAGACTGAGAAGGTTCCTCTATGCTGCCACAAAAGCACAGACTTCCAGCTCACATCTGAGTTCCAAATCTCTCATTGTGTGCACTCTTCATGCATTGAATCTAACTGTGGGATCAATGCTCTCATTAGCCAGCTGGCTCAGCAGTAAGGAGAGCCTTACCCCAGAGTGCTTGACAGAATGGGTCACAGGAAGAGATGGGAATTGAATTCAGATGCCCCACATCCTTGCCCTTAAGCAAGAAGATGGTGGAGGTGCTACTGTATGCAGGGCTAAATTCAAGAGGTTTGTTCTGCAAACCCATAATGAGATGGATTATGCAGGGAAGAGGTGCAGAGGGACACTTTGATGGCTGATAACAAGTGAACACACCTACTCAGTCCTGTCAAGACTGTGGAAGTTCTAAAGGACTCATACCCAAGACCCTCATTCGGGAGACAAGGGGAAATTAATTACACACAGTTTATAATCCATTTCTTTAACCAGTGGGTGATGCTGGTTATGTGCCTACTAGGAGAGTACTTGGGCTAGTGCTCACATTTTTGTGAACCTCTAGGTGGGTGAAAAAGGAAAAACTGGAAGTAGGACCTATGGTCTGGCACTGGGACAGGTTGAGATCTACAGCTACAACTGAGGGAGTGTGGCACAGAGAAATGGGATCTTTTGAGAGCTGGAAATAAGACAGGCATAATGCTCTGAAAGTAGTGGGGACAAGGCAAGATGTGGTGGTGACTAGGAAGATCATCTGAGGAAATGAAGAAGGGTTCGTGAGAAGGAATGATGTGGAGTCCAGCGGGAAAGACTATATGTGGAAGACTGTAAGGAAGACATACGAAGATGAGAAGAAAGCCAGAAAGAAGGAAATAGAGCTGACTGTAAAAGAAAAATGGGACTAGGAAGTGAAATCAATGGTGGGAAAGAGATAGGAAAGGTCCTTACTTCAACTCAGAGAACACGCAATAAGAAAAGAGATCATGCTTTGAATGAATGAGCAAAAACATACGTATTCACAAGACATCTTTTCTGAAAGCCTGCATCAGAGCTGGCAAGGCCTGTGTCCCACTCAGCTTAATCCTACTAATGTTTAGAATTGAATGTTTAGGTTTAATCTTACAAGTTTTCCATAATCAGAGTTTCTAAAAGTCACTAACAAAACAGATGTATAAATTCTCTGTTTGCTATTAATAAATGGCTGTATTGTGAAGTTCTTATTAAAAATCTATTTAATATGTTTATACAGAAACCACAGAAAACAGAATGTAGCACAATCTGCTTTGATATACTCTTGGCCAGAGTTAAATAAAATCCCATAATGAAGTGGTTCAGTTCTAGCAATACAACTCTGGTGATTATACAAGAAATGTTAGTATGCATCTTAAGGGTTTCATTTAGTTTTGCTACAAAATGCATAGCTCTATGTGAGCAGCATGGTAACAGAGGTAGAAATAAACCTTGTCTTAATCTCTCAGATGGCTGAAGGAGAGATGCACGGTTATAAGTACTTTTACAGTTTTCTGTCCCTGAAGTCATTTCCACGGAGGAAAAGCTGAGGATGATTATATTATTCTTTCCACTACTAATAGGTGTAACTTCCTCCTCCTCTGATATCTGGAGGTTATATATAATACATTTTGTCATCCCTGTCTTATGAGGAAGGAACTGAAGTAATTCCTTACACTGACAACATCAGGAATCTTGGTCTGCCCTCCCCAAAAGATTGTTAAGGATAGAAGCTGTTAAAACTCACAGCAGGTATCTGCACATATCTAAAAGGAAAGACCTATTTTATTCCTATCTAAATCTATTTATAAAGTTAGATCTTTGATTTTAAAACTGTAATTCTGTTCTTAAGAAGTAAATTGCAGAACTGGCATTATGCTTCTGATTTTATGTGTCATATCTGTTTAGTTTGCAAATAATAAATGTTCTTGTAATTCTGCCAGCCTTCCATACTCATTCTGAAATGTCACACTGTGGGCTTTCTAATGTGTATGTCAAAGAACTGGTGCAAACACAATTTGAAGCTAGTAGAAATATATCCACTGAAATATGTTTGGCAGGCTTAAGACAAGACCTAGAGATTGCAGTGACAAACTTTATATCTAAATCCCAGCATTTTCAGTATAATATATAGGTTTAAATAATCCATGAATTTCACAGTGGAACATGAATTTTTTTTTTTTTTTGGTCATGATACACAAGATAAATTTTAAATGTGTGTGTGTATCCTCTTAGGACCCAATTAGATCTCAATATGCTTGCTCAAGTGTCCAGAATAAACACAGAAAATAGCCTGACATACAACACAGACAGCAGTGCATTGATGTGATAGATGAGCTGGCTGCAGACAAGAATCAGAATATACCTAGCCACAGTCACAAGATCCAGTGCAAAACACTGTACTTTGTATGTCAGAGATGCCCTGCCAGATTGTTGCTGGTACTCTTTAGCACTGTCTTAGCTGTCCTCACACAGCACTGCAGCCTGGGGCATGATCCAATCCATAGCCCCTGGGTAAAAGTACTTAGAATCATAGGAAAACAACATGTGAAAGGCTGAGGAAATAATAAAATGTAATATATTGTATGATTCTATCTTCAAACTTCCATCACCGAATTTAAAAACCAGATATGTAATTTGCATGGCAAAAGCTATAAAAACAGGTAAAAAAATTGGCTTTGACATTAAAATGAACACTATTTCCTAATATGCAGAGGTTTTATGCATTGAGTAAGTGTCCTGTTTTTACAGTCTAATTCTAATTACAAATCTCTCCAGCATCAGTCTCCAGGACTCTGTATTTCTGTGAGTTATATAAATAATAAAATATTACCAGTATCTTAAACAGTTAGATAAAACAACATAACTAATGTCGATGTAATGCTACAGTAACATTAGGAAATCCAGAACTTCAATTTAAGGTTAATTAGAAGAAAAAAAACACACCCATGATGAGCATTTTGTAACGCTGCATCTCATGTTCACAGTGCCATTCATTGTTAATGAGATTTTTCAGTGCTGTCTATTCTCTGTCTATGATGATAGACATCACAGATAGAGAGGGATCTCTGGCTATGACATCACCAAAACACAAACCAAGCCCAGCTCACTAGTAATATTGATCATGCAATTATCTGCTGTAAAAATGCTTCTCATAATAACCAAGCTCTCCTTTTTCACCCATTTTTCGCTCTCCACAATGTCAGGAGTAACAATTCTTATCTACCAGCATCCTGTCTACCAAGTCTGCCCCAAACTCTCTGCATAGCACTGCAGCCCCCTTCCTCTGAAGCTGTTTCCTCTAAATCATCATACCACTTCCCAAATTCCTCCTGACTGCCACATAAATCCCACTCACCATGCCCTTGCCTGGGAGGGTCTCCACTTGTCCTCATCTTTAGCAGAGATCTGTCCAGTGAAACCTCTGACACCAGGGATGCAGCTCCCACTGGCAAAAGACAAGGACTTCTCAGGAGACCACTGAGGATGCCAGTCACCTCCACCACCTGCTGAGAGGTGAGGTTACTGTGGGGTTAGTGCTAACTCCTGGAGGATGCTTGGCCAGGCCAGGGAATTGCAGGATGCTGAAACAATTCTTTCTTCTCAGACAAACTGGACAAAGAAATTCTTTGTGAGGCTACCTGTATTAAGACAACATGAAAGAGATGTGACTACTATCTAGTACCTCATGCTTGTTAGAATTTAGAATTCTTTTGTGTGTTTTGTAAAATATTATTCCTCTTCTGTCAGTTTTGCCCCAATTCTGCAATGAAATTAAATATAATAATGTTAAGAGATTTGAAGTTTTTAAAGCATCTCCTCACTAGATTTCTTCATTTAACACCTAAGAAGTACCAGGAGGGCAACTGAAAACAAAAATCTTTCATTTCTGTCACCACACTGCAACCAAAAGTGCTGTAGAACTTTAATATATATTTGGGATAAGTAACCAAGCTAATCAAGCTAAAATCTTTCAAAAGTTTGTCATAAACATCTTGACAGCAAAATGGCCTCTTATGTGAATTTTACATCCTAAAACCAGGAGGCTGGACTATTAACAGAAAAAGAAAAGGAAGGAAGATACCAGTGGAGCCAAAGATCTAGGTCTCTTTTCACCACTTACAAAGATACAATCCAAAATGTTTGGGAGTGTGAGCAGTCAAAATCAAAGAGCAGTCATACAGACACATACATCAGAGGTTAATGAGCTTGAACATAGGCTTATTATTTAACAGCTCCATATTTCAACCAGGACACTGTGCAGCCAACAGTGCTTTGAATGCAACAAGCTTACGTCCTTTTCTTCAGTTATTAGAGTGTTCTTTGGCTCCATTCACAACTCTATGAAGAGCAAGGGCAACATGCACTATTACTCCTTCAGTGTTGACCTTCGCAAGGGAATAGTGGGAAGAGGGAAGATTTGGTAAACACATCTTTCAAACATTGCTCTGTTGTTGACAAGCAGCTGCAGCTGCAGTAGGCTCTGATCCAATGTGGTCCAGCCACTGAAACTGGGAACATAAAAAAAAATAACCTTTTTTAATTATTCTAAAAAGAAAAGGGACAGATTCAATAGGCAGTAAGTTGAAGTAAAACTCAGAGAACAGCCATATGCAATTACAGAGATAGCACATGATTGGAAATAAGAGATTTGATATTTGCTCACTGAGCTTCCCATCTTAGCTAACAGTATTTGTAGACCACACAGTCTTGCTTTGGCTCCACTTTCTGAAGTAAGTTGTGTGATATGCTCTCTGGTAAATAGGGAGTTAGCTTAGTGTGACATGAAAAGACATGAGTTCCAGACTTGGCAGCTAGATACAACACATCCTAGGCAAAAAATGTGAAGATTTCATAATAATCTGAATTGCACAACTTCTGGTGGTTTTCTCAGAGCTTGCCTTTTCATTGAAAGAAAATGTTTTTATATTTTGTTTCCTAAAACTATAACATGCAGTGTAAACCGCTGTAGTGCCAGTCCCTTCACCCAGATTTAGTTAAAAATATCTTATGCCAACCACAGATACAGGGAAAATAATTGTGGTGTCTCAGTGAATATATCAGTACTAGAAAGGTTGTGAGAGAATGTGGAAATAGGGGGAAATTTCAGTTTTATTAAGCAGGTAGGAAAAACTGTAACTGAATGCAAAATACTTTTGAAAGCTCTTGCTTGTTCGTCTCCTCTTTTTGCAAAAAAAAAAGCTGTTTCTCTACCCTTTAAATACAGTTTTCGATCACAGTCACTGCAGCAAGTATTTTTTTTTTGTTGTTTCAGCTCTCATCCTTTGTAGCAACTGCCATTAAGGATGGATAAATGATGCCTCGGAAGATAGAGGTAAGAAATGTCAAAGGTTTTACTAATGCTCATTGTCACAAAGATCTAGCTAACAGCAAAGTCAAAGTCTATATATGTTGGATACAGCTTCAGAAACCTGCTTTTGCTGTTCTCTCTTCTGTCCTTACCAACTACCCATTTTTTCTAGCTCCATGGTGACCTGAGAGCCAGCCCAGCAGAAAACTAATGCCTCAAAAATAAAAGTGCAATATCCTTTTGTCAGCTTTGTGAACTGACTTTTTTGCAGAGTCAGATGACCACAAGTGCTGACATGAAGGGTGTGAAGCATGGACCTGGAGAGCATGAATGGTAGGATCCTAGCAATGCAAGCACAGATTAGCTTTAAAGCTATGTTGCAGCCTTATTCTCCTGCTTGAAGTCCTGTGAATGAAATGTCTGAACCAATTTAACTTGGACTAAACATTCTACCTTTTGTCCCTTTGTAGGGCTGTACAGTGTTATCTAAGCAAAAGCTCCAGGTGGGCTTTTGTATGCAGTCATATTTTGATTGGCTGAAGAACAAACTTTTTAGAGCAATAGTACTAGGAGAGTACCAACACACATACATGGATTGAACTTACTGTGCTATGCACTTGGAACATATATGGGAAAAAGATGTGCAGTTTACCTTTTAAAGAAACATAACAGGTTATTAATTCTGTAAGACAATCAAAACAAGATGGTGTACTCTGTACCCTATGTTCAGTCAACCAGGGGATCACATCCCACATTAACAAAAGAGTCAGAGATGGCCAGCACTTCTAATACAACTGTTCTCTGTTTCATTAGGGACAATGGTGAAAATTGCTATTTAGGTGCTTCCTAGCGTAAATTCAGCAGGTGATTTCACCAAGTCAATTATGGGAGATAGGGAAGGTTTATAAGGAGACTGTAAAGGTAGATATAATCAATCCATTTGAAAAAAACATATACTCTATTTTATGTACTTTTAAAACATGTTACTAATTATATTAAAACAAAACTAGATTGAATGCAATGGGACAAAAGGGCTATAATTATGTTTTAAAGAGTCTCATGAAGATTCCTTCAAGTTAAGTGAATCCCTAGGATCCAAGCAGCCTGTCTTATTCTGCTCTTCTGACATTCATTAGCATATGGCTGTGCCAAGACATAGGCAGGATGCTTCTGAAACGCAGCCTAACCAGACATACTAAAGCATTTTAAAAATAATTGCCCATATGCTTCACTCATACTCTTAAACAGATAGACACTGATGCACTGAACAGTAGATTGCAGTACACAGAACCATTTAGCTTGTCTCCAGCCTGAAGCATAGAGAGAAGATCGATTCCAAAACAAAGAATTCTAGGAGAGCTTTTAGGGGAAATAATGGTACATGAGAAACTGGATGAAAAAAATTGTGTTTTTTTACCTTCTGGAGATATGTTCTATTTCAATTCAACTCAGCTGTCTTCATAATGATTTACTGACAACAACTCTGGGGAAGCGACCACGATATGCATTAAAACATTGGCAGCAGCAACAACCAAAAAAAAAAAAGAAGTAATTACAATTGTGGTCCACTCCAAAAAGAAGAATTACCTAAGAATAATGAAGCCTGTTAAGAATATGCTAAAAAGAGTAGCTAGAAGATGACAACAAGCTGACTAAAGGAAAAAATCTCTGCCAGCAGCATGAGCACATTTTAGGGACTTCACTGAAGGTAAAAAGGATATGCATACTTCATGTCATGAAGCTTTGGGAAAAGCTAAAGGAAACCAGCATAGCTAAACAGTGCAAGAAAGATTAGTAAATGCAAGAAGGCAAGTTTGAAAAAGTTAAAGAGGTGCCCAAATATGGAAACTAAAGAGGATGAAAACTTTGTCAGGTTAATCATAAAAACACTCTAAGGCAAACCAGAAGACCACTTGAAGAAATTTTGTTAAAAACAACAATTAATGTTTTTTTCAAAGATATCAGGCACAGGAAGCCTGTCAGGGGGTCCAAAGAGCCAGCAGATATTCAGAGGATAAAAGAAGCATTTAGGGAAGACAAAGCCATAAAAAACAAATAAGAGGAATCCTCTATTTTTTTGCATTCACTGTGGATGCCATGCAAAGGCTCTCAGGCCAGGAGCCTTCTGTACTGGGAACTCAGTACAGGAGCTCACTCAAATGTAGCAGAAAAGGCTATGGAAGAAATAGATAAAATAAATTATAACAGCTGGGACCAGATGCCATACACCAGGAAACTCAATGATAAAAAAGCTCAGCCAGTAAGTGTGATGTGCAACCTTTGAATTTGAAAAGCCTGAATACCTGTAGACTGGAAGGGAGCAGATATGATGCCAGTTTTTAAAATGGGTTCCAGAACAGACCCAGTGAGCTAGGGACTAGTAAGCTTATTGTCTGCACTAGACAAATTGGTGGTAATTACAGCAAAGAACAGAATCTGCAGGCACATGAACAAATATTACATACTGAAGAAGAGCCCAAAGCATTATTGGGAAGGAAGTCTTTGTCTTACAAGCCTCCTGGCAGCTGTTAAAGGAAGTAACAATCTTGTCTACAGAGGACATACAGCTTGTGCTGGTTTTGGCTGGGGTATATTTAATTTTCTTCATAGTAGCCAGTACTGGTCTCTTCTTTGGATTTGCCCTGGAAACAGTGTTGACAATTCAGGGATGTTTTAGGTATTGCTGAGCAGCAGTTACACAGGGTCAAGGCCTTTTCTGCTGCTCATATCACCTCGCCAATGAATAGCTTGGGGGTGCACAAGAAGCGGGGAGGGGACACAGCCAGGACAGATGACTCCAACTGACCGAAGGAATATTCCATACCATATGGTGTCATGCTCAGTAATAAAGCTGTGGCAGGTTGGCTGGGCGGGTTGCTGCTCAGATACCGGCTGATTGGTTGCATGCAATTGTTTCCATTTACATCATTTGTCTTTCTTGGGGTTTATTTCTGTCTGTTATCTTCCTTTTCATTACATTATTCATATTCATTATTATCTTTATTTATTTTTATTATTTTATGTCAATTAGTAAACTATCTTTATCTCAACCCACAAGTTTTCTCACTTTTACCCTTCCAATTGTCTTCCCCCCCTCTCCTGTTGTGGGGATAATGAGTGATGCTTAGTTGCTAGCTGGGGTTAAACCATGCCAGAGCTGCTGCAGTCTACCTGGATTTCCAAAGACCATCCAAGAGGGTGCTTCATAAAATGATCTTGTGGGGACTTAGAATAAGAGAGAACATTTGCTCATGAATTAGGATAAAAATAGGAAACACTGGGTTAGATTAATTTGACCCCTGGAAGAAGGTCTACACATATGTATGCTGGGACTGTGCTGCTTGAAGTTTTAGAAAATAGCAAGGTGAGAGTGTTTCCTGTGACTATTACATTATTCAGTGATAGTAAGATAAGCATCAGCTATGAAGTTCAGAAGAAAAGCATAAGACATAGTGGCTGGATGTTAAAAAGGTAGAGTTGGTGCTATTCAGCCTGGGGAAGAAAAGGCTGTATGGATACCTCATAGCAGCCTTCCAGTATCTGAAGGGGGCCTACAAGGGTGCCACAGACGAACTCTTTATCAGGGACTGTAATGATAGGACAAGGGGTAATGTATTTAGATATAAGGAAGAAGTTCTTTACTGTGAGGGTGGTGAGGCACTGGAATAGGTTGCCCAAGGAAGTTGTGAATGCTCCATCCCTGGCAGTATCCAAGGCCAGGTTGGACAGAGCCTTGGGTGACATGGTATGGGGTGAGCCATCCCTGCCCGTGGCAGGGGGGTTGGAACTAGATGATCTTAATTTTCCAACCCAAAATGTTCTATAAGATTCGGTGAAGATCAGAGTCATAGAATCATAGAACAGTTAGGGTTGGAAAGGACCTTAAGATCACCAAGTTCCAACCCCCCTGCCATAGGCAGGGACACCTCACACTAAACCATATCACCCAAGGCCTCGTCCAACCTGGCCTTGAACACTGCCAGGGATGGAGCATTCACAACCTCCCTGGGCAACCCATTCCAGTGCCTCACCACCCTCACAGGGAAGAATTTCCTCCTTATATCCAATCTAAACTTCCCCTGTTTAAGATTGAACCCATTACACCTTGTCCTGTCACTACAGTTCCCAATGAAGAGTCCATCCCTAGCATCCCTATAGGCCCCCTTCAGATACTGGAAGGCTGCTATGAGGCCTCCACGCAGCCTTCCCTTCTTCAGGCTGAACAGCCCCAACTTTCTCAGTCTGTATTCATATGGGAGGTGCTCCAGTCCCCTGATCATTCTCATGGCCCTCTTCTGGACTTGTTCCAACAGTTCCATGTCCTTTTTATGTTGAGGACACCAGAACTGCACACAATACTCCAGGTGAGGTCTCACAAGAGCAGAGTAGAGGGGCAGGATCACCTCCTTCGACCTGCTGGTCACGCTCCTTTTGATGCGGCCCAGGATACAGTTGGCTTTCTGGGCTGCAAGTGCACACTGAAGCTGGCTCATGTTAAGTTTCTCGTCAACCAACACCCCCAGGTCCTTCTCCACAGGGCTGCTCTGAATCTCTTCTCTGCCCAACCTGTAGCTGTGACTGGGATTGCTCCAACCCAGGTGTAGGACCTTGCACTTGGCATAGTTAAACTTCATAAGGCCAGCATCAGCCCACCTCACAAGCATGTCAAGGTCCCTCTGGATGTCATTCCTTTCCTCCAGTGTATCAACTGAACCACACAGCTTGGTGTCATTGGCAAACTTGCTTAGGGCACACTCAATCCCACTGTCCATGTCAGCGACAAAGATGTCGAACAAGATTGGTCCCAACACCAATGCCTAAGGGACACCAGTCGTTACTGGTCTCCAGCTGGACATTGAGACATTGACCACAACACTTTGTGGGAGTCCAGCCCAGGATACGATTGGCTTTCTGGGCTGCAAGTGCACACTGAAGCTGGCTCATGTTCATTTTCTCATCGACCAGCACCCCCAAGTCCTTCTCCGCAGGGCTGCTCTGAATCTCTTCTCTGCCCAGCCTGTAGCTGTGCCTGGGATTGCTCCGACCCAGGTGTAGGACCTTGCACTTGGCATGAGGACCTTGCACTTGGTATGAATAAATGTAAATGTAAAGTGCTCACAAAGAGAAAACAAAAATGCTAATGGACCTATACCCCATATTTGTATGCAACTGATCAGAAAATACTCCAGTGCCACTCCAAAAAGAGCAAGGAAAGGAAGGAGTGAAAGCAAAATAACACTAATGCAGATGTTATACAATCTATCTCAGGAATGTGTGATTTTGATCTCCTGGGAAAGTACAGAAAGGGGAAAGTAAAGTAGGAAATCAAGTACTTACTGAAAGAAACCTTATCAAACATTCAATTAGTCTATGACACAAAGAAGAGAGGAGGAACTGCTTTTGCTTCATTAGGCGCAACTGAAGCAGAAATGAATCATATGAGAGGTGGAACACAACAAAAGGCACATCAGAAAGAACTGGTATAAAGGAACAACAGAAGTGCATCGGGTAAATCAAGTGCTATTGTTAAGACATTGAGAAGTAGCAGGTGAAGAAAGCTGGATGAGAACAGAAAGGAGTTAGCAGGAGTGCTGAAAGACAAAGCAGGATGTCATTAAAGGAAGGCCAACAGAGGACTGCTAAATTTGAATCCTATAACTCCCAATCCTACAGAAAATTGGCTGTGTGGAATAAAAGCTGGAATGGGCAAATAGTCAGGGGCCATATAGAAACTTCAGGCCTGAGTAATGTTAAGGATATGCCATTTTCTCTGCCATTTCAGTATTTCTGCCATTTTGTACAGAATGATAATTCAGTCAGACTTGATAAGGTGCAGTGAATTAACTTACCTGACTTGGATTCTCTTGAATACTTCTCTGATCAAAGTAGCCTGGGCTGGTGAGTGCCTAGAAGGATATGTTTTGTCACAGAAACTGTTGCACTGAGTGATGAACCTTCTTGGCCTTTCCTGGCTGAAGGCTGTAGTGCCCAGGAATGCCAACAGCATAGCTTGGATACTCTGCGGTACATGCAATGATGTGATTGCATTCACATCTTGAAGAACATATATACTGTTGAAAGTAGTATGTATGCTCTTCACATACATACTTTCAGCATAGGGAAAAAGAAGAAATAGCTACTTCTCCTCACATCACAGCAGAAAGTAGACATTTCTGTACACACGTATGGTTTTTACAGGAAGGATAATCAACAGTATTGCATGTAGAGTTACTCCAGCCCAGTACAGGCTGGATTTAATCAAAACCCAACATTCTTTATTTTGTTGGTAACTGCAGTACTATTAATTAAGGGACTTTTTTTTTGTCGACTGATAGCCACATGCATTAATGTGATTCAGACATATGTGGCTTAGTTCATGAGCACAATCAATTCACATTTGTTTTACTGAATTTAAGTATTTCCAGAATAGTCAATTTAATACCTTCTTGATATGTATGAAAATAGCTATTAAAATGTTTTCAAGTGCAAAATCTTAACATATTCTGTAAAGTCATTACTCTGCCTTATGGGTCTTACTTAAATGTAAAATATGCAGTACTGTAAACAGCAGTACTGTATAGACTTGTTTAGGAAAAGAAAGGCTTCTGGTCTTGTCAGCATCAGGCAAACACAGCACTCTTCCTACTTGCTGTCTCTAAGCTCTAATGACATTTAAAAATGTGGGAATCAGTGCCTTGTCAAAATTTAGGTCAGCATTTATGTTTCAAGTTTGTAGCTATTTCTTTTTCTCTACGCTGAGTAATTATCTTGCTTAAATGCCCTTTTAAATAAAATATGAATCCTTTAAAAGCTATATCAAATCTGAGTTTGTAAAAAACCTGATTTTATATAAAAGAATGTTAAAGTATTAACCTATTAGAATTTAGCTATAAAGCTATATAGTTCTTTTTCTAGAGTGTAATTTCTCTGGTCTTTCTATTTGTCTAGTAATACTTTAAAAATTCAAAGAGTTGTTTTAGATCTCACCTAGAACTCTACTGAGAATAAAAATATGCAACAAGTAGGACTCCAGCAGTTTCACCAACTTTCTTAATGTGGTCCTCATGATTGCGTATCCCATTCTGGTACCACATACATTTTACTAACGTATGAAAGTCAGCAACATCAAAGAGTGCTTTATGGCAAAAGGAAGGATAAGTATTCACCCAAAAATGGAGCCTTATGCATAAGAAGTTTATATTCAGGTTCACACTTGCACTGGGTGGTCATGTGATGGAAAACATTAACAGTAAATTCATCAGCTTCTTCACAGACTCAAAAATTATATTACTTTTCATAAATCCACAGAGATAAGGTTCAAATGGAGAAAACAATAATGCATCAAAAGACATCTATCTCTTATCTTCCAGCAATTAGTTGTTCATAGATAGTATTCATGTTTTCTTGATCACTTTACAAAAAAAACACAGGATGTTAAGTCAAAATCAGTGAAGAATACATAAGAGCAGTATCTCTTTTCCCCAAATTACTGACTTTTCTAAGGACACGGTGTGATATTTCCATTGAAATAGATTGTGAACAGGATTTGATAATCTGCTTTTCAAATCACTATGAAGTTGTCATCAAAAAGATCCATTTAGAGGAAACACAATTTGCTGGGCTATAGTCACGTCACCGGTTGAAATTTTATGCCGCATGTGATACGTGACATTACAATATGTGATTTTTTCTCACCTGTGTGTAGACTGTAATGATGAAAATTATATAAAACATTCTATATAAAAAATACATATAAAATATATAATGTATAACATATACAACCTATATGCATATAAACCAAATAACATATATTATTTAATATGTAATATATGCATTTATATAATCATATGAATGATATAAAACATTCAAAAGTGGAAAAGCTTTCAAATACAGCAAACATTGCCTAATTAAATACATAGCATAGTATGAGAAATAGGTGGGAAGACAGTGAAAACATCTGGAAATTATTCACTGGATAAAAAGAAAATCAAATATGAAAAAAGTTAAAAAGTTAAGAGTGAGTTTATTCTTTCCTCATTTGTGGGGTTTTTTGTTTGTTTGTTTGTTTTCTATATGGGCTATGCCATGAGAATTTTGTAAAATAATTGTTGTATCAGAAATAATGTAAGTGAAAAATTCTATTTGTTCTGCATATGCTTAATGTATTTGAATAACATTAAATATAATTACCTTCTAGATAAGGATAGAAAAATTACATTATTCGTATAACGATTTAAGAGTGAAACCCAAAGCTATTCAGAAACCAAGCAGCAGAGCTTAATTATCCAGTAAATGAAAATATTATCTTAAAACTTATTGTCTTTTATATTGTGACATGGATTTCTTCACTTTCAACACTTTGAGCTCAACTGATAAACAAGATTCAAAAGGTACATAAAGTCTATGCCCTGGAGCTTTTTATGCCCACTGGCGAATTCAAGAACTGATCAAAGTTAGAGCTCCAACTGTACAATGAAGGAAGAGTGTTTAAAAATGCATCTGTTTTGTGGACTGCTTTTTGCTTCCCAGGAAATAATGGCATGAAGCATGCATTCCCACCAAACAACTCTATAAAATATAAGCCTCTAGGTGTTCCCATAGACATAATCTACCACAGACTGTTTAGCCTCTTTTCCTTTTAGCTCTGGGCTAGTTCCATGGAAAGTCTTAAGAGCTCGTAAATCTCTCTTCAGGCAACTAAAGCTAAATCTGCATGAACATGTAATTCAACAAACAAAAACAGATTGGTAGACTGAAGCTGCTGATGGCCCTACATCCACATTATGTATGTTTCAAGACTTGTCCTTCTTACTAGATCTAGTCTGATGCCTTGATATGAACATCTTCATCATGCATGTGATTCAAATCTACTCCAAGGATGCTGAGTGGTTTAGACCCCCATTGTGTGTTACAGCACATCTGTATATTCCTTGAGAAAAGCTCTTGTCTTAGTTTCACACAGAGAGATATTACACAGACATGCACGTAAGCTGCTCTAGAACACAGTAAATGTGCATTAAGCGGGCATGACTGAGAATTTCAAAACTACATTACGGCACTGAACCAACAAATTCAGACACATGAAGCCTACATCTAATACAGGAGTGTCAATGGTCTTTTAATCTAACTATACATAATTTCTGTAGATAAACACTAGCTTATGATTTTAGCTGTGCAAATGAAAACAGATTCTACCTTTATCTTCAGAGCATCAAAATTTACCTTCATATAAGAAATGGGCATATGCTATAGACACTGCCCTTCTGGAGGGTGCAGGCCGAACCCTGCTAAAAGGGCTGGTGTGTCTGCAATGCAGTTGTCTTCAGGGGAGGAGAAGGGGAGTGGATTTATGGCAGAAATCCATGCCACATGTTTCTCTTCCCCCTGCTGGACCTCCCCACTATTTGCATGGCCTCCTGGCCAGCATAGAGAGGAGAGGGTAGAAGTGAGTGATCAAGCAATTGCAGGATCATCCCTGCAAGCACCTATGTATGCCTGTTAGTGAAACAAGAATCACAGAATGACAGAATCCCAAGGGTTGGAAGGGACCTCGAGAGATCACAGTATCACAGTATCACAGTATGTTAGAGATTGGAAGGGACCTCAAAAGATCATCTAGTCCAATCCCCCTGCCGGAGCAGGAACACCTAGATAAGGTTACACAGGAACATGTCCAGGCGGGTTTTGAATGTCTCCAGAGAAGGAGACTCCACAACCTCCCTGGGCAGCCTGTTCCAGTGTTCCGTCACCCTCACTGAGAAGAAGTTTCTTCTCAAGTTTAAGTGGAACCTCTTGTATTCCAGTTTGTACCCATTTCCCCTTGTCCTATCATTGTTTGCCACTGAGAAGAGCCTGGCTCTGGATCATCTGGTCCAACCCCCCTGCAAGAGCAGGGTAACCATCACACAGGAACTTGCCCAGGCGGGCCTTGAATATCTCCAATGTGGGAGACTCCACAACCCCCCTGGGCAACCTGTTCCAGTGCTCTGTCACTCTCACAGTAAAGAAGTTCTTCCTGATGTTAACGTGGAACCTTCTATGCTCCAGTTTACACCCATTGCCCCTTGTCCTATCACTGGATATCACTGAAAAAAGCCTAGCTCCATCATCATGACATCCACCTGTTACATATGTGTAAACACTGAGGAGGTCACCCCTCAGTCTCCTCTTCTCCAAGCTGAAGAGACCCAGCTCCCTCAGCCTCTCCTCATAAGGGCGGTGTTCCACTCCCTTAATCATCTTTGTGGCTCTGCGCTGGACTCTTTCAAGCAGTTCCCTGTCCTTCTTGAACTGAGGGGCCCAGAACTGGACGCAATATTCCCGATGCGGCCTAACCAAGGCAGAATAGAGGGGGAGGAGAACCTCTCTTGTCCTACTAACCACACACTTTCTAATGCACCCCAGGATGCCATTTGCCTTCTTGGCCACAAGGGCACATTGCTGGCTCATGTTCATCCTCCTATCCACCAGGACCCCCAGGTCCCTTTCCCCTTCGCTACTTTCCAGCAGGTCAGTCCCCAGCCTGTACTGGTACATGGGGTTGTTATTCCCCAGATGCAAGACTCTACACTTGCACCTGTTGCATTTCATCAAATTTCTCCCCGCCCAACTCTCCAGCCTGTCCAGGTCTCACTGGATGGCAGCACAGCCTTCTGGTGTGTCAGCCATTCCTCCCAGTTTAGTGTCATCAGCGAACTTGCTAAGAGCGCACTCGGTTCCCTCATCCAGGTCATTGATGAAAATATCAAACAGCACTGGTCCCAGCACCGACCCCTGAGGCACTCCACTAGTCACAGACCTCCAGCTAGATTCTGCCTCGTTGACCACAACTCTCTGCCTTCTTCCTTCCAACCAGTTCTTGATCCACCTCACTACCTGATCGTCAAGCCCACACTTCCTTAGCTTATCTATCAGAATGCTGTGGGAGACAGTATCAAATGCCTTACTGAAATCAAGAAAAACCACATCTACTGCTCTACCATCATCCTTCCACCTAGTCACTTCCTCATAGAAGGCTATAAGGTTGGTCAAACATGACTTCCCCCTCATAAAATGATGTTGGCTGTTCTTAATAACCCCCTCATCCTCGATATGCCTAGAGATGGTGTCAAGAATAAATTGTTCCATCACCTTTCCAGGGACGGAGGTAAGGCTGACCGGTCTATAATTACCCGGGTCCTCCTTCTTGCCCTTCTTATAGACTGGTGTGACATTTGCCATCCTCCAATCCTCAGGCACCTCTCCCGTTTCCCACGACTTACCAAAGAAGAGTCATTTGGTTCTGTCTAAGGACCATGTCTGGAGAATCACTTCACTGTAGCAACTCATGATACTTTTGCTCCTGGTATCTCCAGGCATCTAGCTCTATAACAACTCAAAGGGTGTTGCCTCTTTTCCCTAACTTACTGTGTGATATAATTTCATGCTTCTTGGACTACACAAGTCATCCTGCAGAGAGCTGCCTGTGCTGTGGAAACTAGGCACAGGCTGAATTAATCTGGGGTACAAATGGTCCTGGCAAAGCAGGATCAACATGGAGACTGGGAGGACAATTTAAGTGATATAAAAGGTAATGAAGTGAGAGCCTCAAATCTCTAGGTCATGTAACTCAATTTGTGTGAACAGGCAGTAAGTATTGTTGGACAGATATCACTACCACTGTGAAGGAAAACAGGGGGTGATAAAGGCCAGCTGAGTGATAAAATGATTGTAACTGGAAGACTTGATAGAGTAAAAGGTAAGGGGAGGGAAAGCCAGCATGGTCATAGAGCAGCTTTGTCTCTTACATTGACTACAGTGTTTAGACAAACTTACAATTTATCTGTGAATCTTTTTCCAGGTCAACTGCCCTAGCGTTTTGTCACTCACGGCCTTATTTAGACAGTAATAAAACAAAAAAACCAAACTGTCTTTCTTAGTATATGATTTCCTCTATTCCTCAGTGCAAAGTTAGCTTAGCACTCATGGGTTTAACCTTGGCTACAATGGAATTGGAGAAGGTCTCAGAACAAAAGAAAAAAGTGAGAACGTTGTTAGTCCCATCAAAATGCTTAACATTGGCCTAAACTATTTTTAAAGCACTTGTTTAAATTTTAAAGCAGTAAGGGATTAAGAACATCACAGGCGTTTCTTGTCTCCCTTGTATGTAAGTAATTTTAAAGGTCAAGGGCAGCTTCTTTGGACCCTGAAAAAAGCCCTCTGAATTTTTGAAAGCTAAAAAACATAGGCCAAATAATCAGTGAATGTAAATTAGCAGAGCTCTATCATAGTCAATGCAGGAAGCCAATTTACACTGGCTGCAATTCTGGCTGCTGTTTTGTAAAATTCCAGGAGAAAAAGATTACAGTGTTTTTAAAGAAATATATCCTGGAAAAAGGAGATACAGATTTCCCTGTCTGAGTCTCTGCCAGAAGGAATGAACTCATAAGTATCATAAATCAAGACAACGAAAACAGGCAGTTAAAGTCCAGTTCTCATGAGGACAGGTATACTGTTCCTTTAGGTTTGCAATAGGAAAGCCAGGCTGTGCATGCAGGAGCTCTCTACTGAGGAAGCACAAAGAGCACCATAGCTTGAGGATGCCATTCCATTAATTCCAGGAAGCCTCCTGACTTAACAGTCATTAGAAAAGAATCACACATGCCTCTGGCACAATAGTTCTCTCAAAAGGTTTTAGAAGCCCTGGTGGTATCCCTTGGATGGAAGAAACAAGCATGGAGTTCCCAAGAAATAAATCAGGAGTTTCCTAAAGCTGACTTTAGAATATGACACTAATCACACTGTTTTCATCAGAACTTCTAACAGTGTTTCTTCTGGGGTACCTGAGGGGAGGTTTTTGAGTTGGAAAATATAAAATAAATAAAAGAATGTTGTAATTCACCCCTTAAGTGTCTTTTCACTGATTCTTGCCATGATACTGAAAAAAGAGCAGTGGATTTCCAGAGTCGTTCTTCCACATCTGCAGCTAGTGCAAATCTGAAAGCTGCTTAAGGCCTGATCCAAAAGCCAATCAAATAAATGATAATACCTGATCACTAGAGCAAACAAAATCAATATTATTAGCCTAATCCTGCTTCCATGGAAGTCAAGGAAGTAAATTTTCAGTAGGAACAGCCTCAAATAATAGTATTTAATTTAAAATTCCTCATGAATAAAGCATCTTGAAAGACAGTATGAACAAAATTTATTGTTCCTTATTATAAAATTTTGCCATTAAAATCAGGCTTCTAATCATTTTCCCAGTGCTTCATAAGAAGACATCTGCAGCTCTAGGAGAAGGATTTCTGAATCTCCCTTTTCTTCTCTGCTCCCATGCTGTAATTACTGCAGAGTTTAAAGAGCATATTCATGTGAGAACACTTTATTTTCTAAATATGGACAGCTGGTATGTTCGGGTGATTATTTTTTCTGAGTGAATTTCTGACATGATCCTTCTCAGGAGGTCTGGTATTACAGGCTTAAGTGGAAAGAAACATGTTTTCTTTCACCTTTTCTTTCCCATTTCAGTGCACATAACAGCTACGTTGTAGTAAGATTTTTAACCTACTTCTATACCAGAACTGAGTTTTAATCATAATTCAAGGATCTAAAACAATAAATTTTTATGTGTTTACTCTTAATAGAAGCTGAACAGCCACATAATAGTTACATAAGCATTACTCCCAATTAATTAAAGTTGAAAAGTATAGAAACAAACACCCATCCTCCATTCCTTGCTGTCTGAGAGGTTTCTAATTCCAAATTTAACAGCAAGCAGGGCTAAAGATTAACCTGGTTTATAGCCCATATATGACAAGTCTTTCCTACTAGATAAGCACTCTGAAATAAGCATAAGGCTGGGTACTGGAATTTAGGCCACCTGAATATAAGCCCTCAGTAGAATTATTTAAAATGTCAATTTTAGTATTTCGCATTTTAAAATCTCAATTTCTACACCAGGATCAAAATATAGGATTCAAAATTTAAAAACAAAATATATGAGTATCAACATACAGGCAAGACTTAAAACGCATTGATTTAATAATCTTTTGCAAAAGAACACTTTTTCCATGCTCAGGAAGCATTTCAAACTGCATTTGACACACAAAGCAATTAATTCCTTTGGGTACATTTATGTTATATTCTGCTCTTGGACACCTGCTGTGATAAAAATGCTCCTTGTTTCAAAAACTGTAAAATGGGGTTCAGCTTTGCTTCATGGGGATACCTATTATAAGGTGACTATTTTCCTCTTCTTGTCTGCTTTCACTGTTCAAAAACACTAATAAATCTCTGTGATAATTAACATACTTTAACTTTTTTGTTTGTAGTGAGCGATGCATACTTAGAGACTGGATTAAATATTATAAATACACACACAGGGAGGGAAACTATGTTCTGGGCAAAGCGTCTTTATTATCCCGGCTCCCACAAGAAACACTAATACAAAGTGTCACTATATAAGGAACCTCCAGAATTACAAAGCTTGAGTTATCTTTTTAAACCATATGCAGAGATTACAGCTGTTCTGGCCTGCATTTTCCAGACTCTGAAATAGTAAAACCAATGCTACCCTGCTTTTATTAAAATATCTTTAGGATGCAAAAGCAATGACTAAGAATCTGATGTTTAATTGTGCATTGGTCAATCAGGACATTTTATCTCTTTATGCATCTGTCCCACACATTAAATGAAAGGAGCAACAGTAGATGGATATGTAATATTAGACATTCAATACAATTAATTCATCAAGTACATGTAAGTGGTTTCAACAGACACAGTACATGTACCATTAATTAAGTTCTGGAACATTAATATAATATGGTATAATGGTAACACTTTCTGTAGAGAATTACCTGTTTTTTTTAAAGGAGGAGGGGGTAGAGAATTTTCTTACCAGTAAATCAAGTGCTATGTCCAGGGAAAATCCCTAAAGTCAATATTCCAGCACACAAGCAGAACTGAGCTTGAGCTGCCAGTCTCATTTGAATAGCTAGCAGCTAAGGCTAGCTTCTGTTCCACAGCAGAAAATGAGCCACTGCCACTACCATTCCAGAAATCCAAGTCCATCCTGTTTCCTTTTCTTTCCCATCATTAGAAGCTTGTGCTTTGCTGAGTTTGGAAAGCAGAGACAATAAACCCATGTTTCTTCTTCACCTTCCACTTCCTTATATCATGGCCCTTAAAGCTTCAGGGCATTTACAGTTCTGCATGTACCTCTGCAGAGCAGAACAGATTCACTTTCAGGTTGGTCATGTTCAGCTAGTATTTTAGCAGGTCGTTAAAGTTTTCCTGGGGAATACAATTTCAAGAAAAGAAACTGCATTTTTTGCACTTTCAATTTAGACAAACTAAAAGAAGAGCTTCATAAGAATAAGGAAAATACATTTTTCTCAGCTAAATATTTGTAGCAGCCTTAGAGGAGGTATTTGAATATTTAACACAGATACAAGAAAAATGCAAAATGAAAATGGAACCTATTAGGCAACCAGGCTGTTCCCAACTTCCTGTATAATTATTATAAACCCGCTTCCACTCATCCTGTAGATGTTCTGTATGTCTGGAGACAGAGAGGAGCCTCCTTTCAGAATGCAAATTCCCCTTGTATATAATTCCTTTTCTGACAACTAAGAAAACTAAAGACCTAAAGTGGTTACTGGACACTTATGTAGGCCCAGAATTCCAGAACTGAATGCTGCCATTTGTCTTTTCCTAATTGCCATAAATTCTTCCTTTGTGCTTTCAATGCAGATTGGATTAACACAGCTATTCTGTTTAAAAACCAAACCTCAGCATCACCACTTGCAGTGCTCTAGTAGCTAAATTTATAGTATCTTATCTGGCTGAGGAATCTTTACTGTGTTCCAGGAGCATCTGTTTATGTCAGCACAGCCACTGAAATGGCACAAGTTCATTACATTGTTATTGTATATACAGCATAACAAAAAACTAAACAGAAGGTCAAATTCTGATCATGTGACTATGTATATAAATCATGAATGTTTCCATGGAGTAAAGTGAAATTGCTGGAATAGCTGGCCAAAGACCTAATTTATTATTGTGACACACACAGGAATAGCAATTAGACATAAATATATGGACACTCATGCAGTGAATAGAATATGTAATACTATATCTTTGTACATTTACATTTCTCTTACAAAGAAACTGGAAAAGATCGAGAATACAAAGGTTTTCCGTTAGTTTACCATGCAAGAAAATCCAGTACAGATCCTGAACTGCCTGAAATAACTTCGGAGGGCTAAAGGAATCTTTCAATAGGATGATGTCGTGGTTTAACCCCAGCCAGACAGCTTTTACCCCCCCCCCCCCTTTTTTGCCCTCCCCCTATTCTCGGAGGGATGGAGAGGAGAATCAAAGAGAATGCAGCTCCCACGGGTTGAGATAAGAATACTTTAATAACTAAGGTATATATTTTAATATATATATTAATATATTTATATTTTATAATATATATTTATATTTTGCTTTAACACATTTAGTTTTGCAACCTTTTTTCAATACTCCACTTACCCCAGGAAACCTGGCAACTGCGAAAACAGATTTCTTAAAAGTGAGTGCAGTCCTTTTTAATCCCATGCTTTGGCCAACAGTTAGTGCAGGTTTTGTGAAATGAACAGAGGCGAGACCATTACTAAATCTGTCTCAGAACATTCCCCCCTCTTCCCATCCCCCCCCCTCCCCCTCCCTTGGTCAGAGATAGAATCAGTTTCCAAGACTCTTCTTAGTTCTTCTGTTCCTAGTACCCTTCCAACCTCTCAGGGGACTGAAATAGGCACACCTGCTTGAAGATACCTGAACATGTTTGAAACATCCAAAACCCGACACGTCATACCTCTGCTAGACAAAAGGCAAGCACACAGAGAAGAGTTCTAGGCTGCTGAGAATCTAGATTACCTTATAGCACTAGCAAAAGATCAGTCACTCTTAATATCAATGTATGGGCTTTTCCATACATGTTCTGAAAGATGACTTTTTGTTGGCAGTATTGTCTTATAAAAAGACAAAATATTCTCAGCTCCTTCCAACATTATATATTCCATTTGTAGCTTACCTTTACTATATAATGAGGTCTTTTTCCTGAATCACAGCACGGTAACATATGACTTATGAAGAACTTACAACACCTACTGATCCTTACAGTAACGAAGACATTTGCCAATACCTTGTTCAGGCCAGAGAAAAATCTCTTTGTCCTCCCCTCCTTTGTGTCACCCACTACACCCCCACATAAAAATCACATCAGGTGGTTCTATTGTCAAAAGGAAAGTCAGGAGATTATAAAGGCAGCAATGCCTGAGTGGGAAATGTTTCTTATCATTGTAAAAACACATCACATATCTGTTTACAGGGGCATACTTGTATATTCATTTATTAGGGAAACCACAGATTACAGAATTTCATGCACTAGCATTCACTAGAAAGTTATAATCACTAGCCCTCTTCTGACAGGACAGCAAGAGGTGGCCTTGGTCTCCAGGTCTTGTTTGCTTGCTATTCTCTCCTACAACCACAACATATCACCCCCTTCATACACTGACTAAACTCCATGTAGCTATGATTTCTTCCCCATGCTCCTTTCAGAAGGTCAATCCAGAATATCAGTCCTGTGTACTTTGCTTGATTCCAGGTTAAGCTGGCTGCTGGACAGTTTTTGTCTACATATCCTTGTGTGAATATTATTACCTTATTCCCACTTTACCTTTATATCCTTGACCTGCACAGAAAACCATGTCTTAGCCTCTGGCCTACCACACCAAGTAAACCATGATATTTTTATCCATTTCCACAAAAAAAAAAGACACTCCATTCTACAAAATATGCCTTCTTTGTTGGTGTTCAAAATGAATAACCTCTTCTCTAAGCCAGGGCAAACAGAACTCTTAACCCATTCTTAAAGGTGAGAATTTAGGAGGGCCTCAAGCTTTGAAACTTCTCTATTGCTGCAGGCTGTATGGTGGACCAACTACCGTATCTACCTTTTCCACAGCTATAATTGCCTCTAAAATATTAAAAAGCATGGTTGATATTGCTTTATTTCATTTACTTCTTTTCACTGAAAAAGTCTTACTTCAAATACTAAGGAAAATCACTGTTTCTCACATTTGTGATTTCTGCCTTTTAGAACTAATGTTTCATTTTACAAAGAAAATGAATGCATTGAGAAAGTAAATGTGTTAGAGAAGATGAAGCAGGCAGCCCAAATCTGTCTATTTGTCACTAGCTGCAGCATACAGCTGTAGAGCTCCAGGATCATGTGCTGCCAAGGGAACAGCAACCAATTTCAGGGCCGGAGCCAGGAAGCAAGAGGTTGGCAAGGATACACTCCTCCTTCTCCTATACAGACAAACGGACAGAAGGGGGGTGGCTAGGGCTCAGTCTAAGAGAGGAGGAAGAGGAAGGGCCATCCAAGCACAGACAGCCAAAGCCCCTGGGGAAAGGCTGACATTACAGGCAGCAGAATTTGTTGATAGCATTTTTTATCAGCTGGCTTCTGTCAGGTTTAACCACATCATTTCCAGTACTGGCCTGAAGTGTGCTGTCCACATCACTATATAAGCTTGGCTCCTGTCCACCAGAGCAAACATACCTTTCAGCCTCTTTTCCACAGGGTAAAATATGATAAAAGATAGAGAATGGAATGTATCTAAGTCATGGCATGGTTTTCCTATAAATAGGCCCTGAGAAGGTCAAATTATTAATCTAGAGAAAGGTAAGCAGATATGTGTTAGATATGCAACAAATAATAAAGGACCAAAAATATACTAATTGCTGTTTTGGTAGTTCTGCAATAATTAAAGAACACAAGGGAAATAATTGATATCGAAAGGCAGTTTCTTTAAAAAAAAAAAAAGATAGTTATACCTTATGAAATTGATAGCAATACAATAATTGAGCAATAACTTCAGAAAAATCAAATAAGACTAAAATTAAATTGATAACAAAAATATCTGCATTATATTTTCCCTCTTTTTTTATCTTGATTTCCTAATGCTTTCAGAAATAACCATTCACTGAACCTAGGACTAAGGGAGAAAATATGGCAAATCATCCTTCTGAAACAGCTGAGAATGATAACTGTTAGACAGTATTGCATGATTCAAAGTAAAATGAAAGTCATTAAGCATAATCCTCCAAAGCTGGAAACTCTGAGGAAAGAGCTGTTATATGAATCTCTCCTTCTGAAAATAATACTTTGAAATTATATTACTTCATAAATGAAAGCAGACTGACCTGGATTTCCTTTTTATAGCTACTCTTTAAAATTAGTGAATGACTTCATATGTTGACTATATTCAGTGGAAATTGCCACTGTTTACAAAAACTTAAGGAAAAAGAACAGGAAAATACATCATCCTTTCACTGTGTACAGGTGGCATCTTTTTGATGTCCAGTAGAAGAATGATGTAGTGGTTAACCTCACATGAAACTGGTCTGAGGAATGACTCAGGCTTATGTACGTGTCACAGCTCTTCATTTTGGATTATTTCCAAAATTGTGAGGCTGGAGGAAACCTCTTCCCATTTCTTGATTATCTATCCTTCCAGAGCTCAGGGCTTGTGAGTGGATTAGTACTGCCATCTTAATGAAACTGCAAATCAAATCAAACCAGTTTAATTCTGTGTTATGCAAGTAAACACATAATAAAGTAAACTGAACAGTCAGTTTGGGGATTTTAAATTATTGCACAAATCTAATATCAAACATTTCTCATCATTCTAACTGGGACTCCAGTTCTGAACAGGGCCTGTCTCTACAGCTGCACTGAAAATACCCTAGTCACACTGAGACTTTTTAAGTGGGGAAAAATCATTAACTTTCTACCTTTCATCTTTATCTTTAAAGGGATATCTAAAGCAAATCCCTGATCTCCATGACCTCCTTGCTGCTGGTATCCCCATTCTTCCTTCTTCAGTGGTTTAAAAGCTTTAGCTGAGTTCTACTTCATGGTAATACATAGGGATAACAAGAGCAGACAGTTTCTGAATGCACCATAACCACCTGTTGGCACAAGTGTGAGATCTCATTCCCTCGGTGAGCTTCAGGACAAGAGGACCTTCTAGTCAAGAACAGAATACTTCGACATGAGGTCATTTCTTAATTTTCACTTTCTATCATATTAATAGAATGTTTTGATTGCTTTCCCAAACCTCTAAAGGGAGGAAATTCCAGTTACGGTTGACTTTTACTGTGCAGGTGATGTGGTTGGGCATTTCCTGAACACCTGTTTAACCAAACCTTTCCATCACCACACCCCCAATATAATTTGCAAATACTATTTTTAGTGTGTACATTACAAGAGACAATCCAAAACAACAGCTTTAAGCCTGGACCCATTCTCTGGCCCCAGGGTAAGTGGCAGAGGATGGTTTGCATCCACACAGCAGAACTCTTCCTTCCTCAGAAGAGGGGAGAAAAAAATGCCTACTGCAAATAGGTCCTGGCTTGTACTCCTCCTCTGGCTGAACTCAGGCCTGCAGAACATCAGCTGGTTGGACCAAAACCATGCCAAACCAAGTGCTAAAAATTAAACTCCAGAGACCACTGCATGCGAATCATAGAATCATAGAACAGTTAGGGTTGGAAAGGACCTTAAGATCAACTAGTTCCAACCCCCCTACCATGGGCAGGGACACCTCACCCTAAACCATGTCACCCAAGGCCTCGGCCAACCTGGCCTGGAACACTGCCAGGGATGGAGCATTCACAGCTTCCCTGGGCAACCCATTCCAGTGCCTCACTACTCTTACAGTAAAGAACTTCCTCCTTATATCCAGTCTAAACTTCCCCTGTTCAAGTTTTAACCCATTACACCTTGTCCTATCACTACAGTCCCTAAGGAAGAGTCCCTGCCCAGCATCCCTATAGGCCCCCTTCAGATACTGGGAGGCTGCTATGAGGTCTCCACGCAGCCTTCCCTTTTCCAGGCTGAACAGCCCCAACTTTCTCAGCCTGTCTTCATATGGGAGGTGCTCCAGTCCCCTGATCATCCTCATGGCCCTCTTCTGGACTTGTTCCAACAGTTCCATGTCCTTTTTATGTTGAGGACACCAGAACTGCACACAATATTCCAGGTGAGGTCTCACAAGAGCAGAGTAGAGGGGCAGGATCACCTCCTTCGACCTGCTGGTCACACTCTTTTTGATGCGGCCCAGGATACAGCTAGCTTTCTGGGCTGCAAGCGCACACTGAAGCCAGCTCATGTTAAGTTTCTCGTCAAGCAACACCCCCAAGTCCTTCTCCGCAGGGCTGCTCTGAATCTCTTCTCTGCCCAACCTGTCGCTGTGCCTGGGATTGCTCCAACCCAGGTGTAGGACCTTGCACTTGCCATGGTTAAACTTCATAAGGCTGGCATCAGCCCACCTCACAAGCATGTCAAGGTCCCTCTGGATGTCATTCCTTTCCTCCAGTGTATCAACTGAACCACACAGCTTGGTGTCATTGGCAAACTTGCTGAGGGCGCACTCAATCCCACTGTCCATGTCAGCGACAAAGATGTCGAACAAGATCAGTCGCAACACCAATGCCTGAGGGACACCACTCGTTACTGGTCTCCAGCTGGACATTGAGACATTGACCACAACACTTTGCGTGAGGCCAGCCAGCCAGTTCTTTATCCACCGAGTGGTCCACCTATCAGATTGTTGTCTCTCCAATGTAGACACAAGGATTTCGTGCAGGACAGTGTTGAATGCTTCACCAAGTCCAGGTAGCTAACGTCAACTGCTCCACCCCTGTCCATCAGTTCCATCCTTGATCCCATGTTTCTTTTGTTTTAAGTGTATTTATTGCCAGTAGTTTGGACAGCAGGATCAAAAAGCAGGGAATAAATAAAGAAAATAAAGAGCTATTTATGGTACAGGATAACTTTGGCCCAAGACAAACATACATAAATTAACAATGAATATATTAGACTTCAAATTAAATGAAGGTTTCCAACTATGAGGTGAGTCAAATTCTAAAAACATTCCCATATCAGAGCAGTGGCAAGAAACTTAACTCACTTTATGCTGAAAATGGATAAACCTTCAAAAGTGCTGAATGATAGGTTCTCTTGATGACAGAGGTCTCAGCCTAGGAAGTACTTTTACTTCTACGTAAGTTTTAGTCCTCCTAATGCAATCAGACTTCATCAAAAAAAGAGAAAAGGAATAATATAACATGGCTCTCAAGCCACTGTACCTGATACTGTACCTCTCTTTCTCTTCAGACTAAACGCACAATATAAAAAAAAATCACAATTTTTCATTGAACAGGAGTAGTCTCAGTTTCCCCTCTAAAGACTAAATATATATATCCAATCCCACTTACACAGTATTTTGTTTCCAAATGAACTCATTTTATCCTTAAACTTTCTAGGGCTGTAATTACTGTGAATAAACTGACATGGACTAGCACAAATCGAGAGATGTAGGCAACAAATCTGGGAGATATTTATTTCTCAGGCATTTATCACTTCTAAATTACTGGACTCAAAATATGAATATAACAAGGCACTAAGTAAGTGTGGTAAAAAAGATAAGTTATGTTATTTCTTTGAAAACAGAATTGTTCAAGCAAAGTAACGTGGGGTTTTTTTGAGTTGGTGTAACTATAAATGCATTAGGCTACCCAAACTGATCTCATGACTGGCAAAGAAAAATATTTTAGACATAATTAGCCACTGTTGTCTTGTCTGGTAATAAACATTTAGTCCCACTGTAGCTGTCCACCATGATGTATCAGCTTAAGTCTGCCTACCTCCAACACTGCCTGGCTTGGTGACTGTAGCGCATAATTGTCTTCTTGTTCACCCAAAGTGGAAACCAGGGCAGTATGTGACGAAAGTTAAAAATCATATGAAAGTTGGGGAAATAATAAATATTTAAAGCAGTGACTATAACTCCTTACAATGCTGTAGACAGCGTGTTTTACACTGTCTGCAAATATGCTCCTTGGAAGTATGAACTCCAGTACTTCTGAGTTCTCACGCCACTGCCTTTCATATTCCTGTTTAAGAAGTCATGACAAATCTCCCTGTTCCTTTGTAACTGGAAGCCTATGGATACTGAAATATCTTACAACAAATGTGGGGATAGAATTTCTTTCCTAGAAGTCAAATCAACTACAGTATCTTGAAGACATCAGTATCCATAGAATAAACAACTGCTCTTTTTCTCATCTAACATGTCAGGGGGCACTCCACAATAGATGGCTGGTGGATTTCAGGAAAAGAGTACTTATACTTCAGAGTTAGGACTACTAACTAAACCTGTTGAACAGAGTTGAGAACTTTTTCCATTCCTCCAGTGAAACCCAGTACAGAAAATTCTGCAAATAAGAGTAAATTGTCCTCCTGGGCTGGGTATTCCATCATTTCAGAAATAGGACAAAGGTGCTGTTTGGACTGGTAAATTGAGCCATGCCAAACACTGTTGTGCATAACCACTAGCAACTACCACAGCACCATGTACTACGGTTACATGCAAACTCGAGGCTTGGAAAGCAGTCAATTTGTCTGTCCCAATATATACTCTAGTCTCTTTCTGGCCAAATGCCAAGATGTTGGATGGGCACCGTTCATCCCTGCAACCTCTCTCACCATAGAAGGAAACAGAGACATGCCATCAGAGTGATCACAGAGTACTCTGGCAGGTCTCCCTGATCTGAACAACTGAATAACTTTCAAGATCACACATGTAGGTTAATTCCTCAAAACCAAACATCGTGGTTTTGAGTGCAATCCAGATGAATCAGACTCCTCCTTAGCACACAAGCGGAAAAAAAAAAGACAAAAAAAAAGTTGGTTTAATTGCTGCTGTCCTCTGATCTTCTTGGAACCTCAGTGGCTGCAAAACTTTACAAGAATTTCAAGGAGCCTCCCATGTCTATTAACGTCTATTAACATCCGGGGGACCATCAGAAGCCAAAGGGGGATTGCCAAAGATCACTGATCCAGCAGAATCAGTTTTTCCCCAAGATATGTTCTCAGTGTACCATTTTTTTCTAGCTGAGAATTTCCTTATTCCTGTGATCTTTACATGCTCATTTTAGACTGCTTTAAACCTAGTATGCTCAGAGAATAGCTGAAGGAAGCTTTTATGCAAGTCAAGAAATGGACATTTATTTTTTTAGCAGATACAACTGTATTTTTACAGGCTTTGGTTGAGTTTTAACAGCATCAGTGCAACTTCCTACTTTGGGCTTATATTCCCAGACAAAAAACTTCCTGTATTAAAACACGTTATCATTGGCATTCTAATTTTCACGCTGTAAAATCCTAACGGAATCAAAACTGTCATTTTACTGCAAATTAAACCAGCAAATACTATAATAGACAGTAGCAGGTTTAGGCCTTCAATAAAAGTCTGCCATTCCTTCTCTTCATCAGTATTTCAGACCAAGATGGTAGTCAGATGAACAAAGCCCCACTTTTCTTCCAGAAAAAACCAAGACTGCACTCTAGCTTTGTCGATATGCTTTTCTCCATAGCTCCTTCTGGGCAAATGAATCTCACACAAAATCTTATAACTATAGACTCCTTCACTGGCACTTCCTGAACAGATTTCCAACAGTCTGAAGCCACCTGGCTCCGCTCTTAGGCTGCACTGCTTGCTTCTTCTTTTTCCTGCATCTAGATGGCTGCTGTTTTTTTTTAAGGAAGCATCATAATGTAGTAATGAGCTACTCATGCTGTCATTTCAATAAAGAATTGCATTTCAATAAAGAATTGCATTTCAATTCCTTTTTTTTTTTTTTTTTTTTTTTTTTGAGATACTTCCATTCATCCATGAGTATTGCATTTACCCCCAGCTGGGCTGCCAATCTGTCCACAAATGAACTGGCCAGTTAGCAATTTTACCATGTAATAACATCATTATCCCTAAAATCTCAGTCTATACTAAGTTACTATGGCGAATCAAACATTTATATGGAAACTGCTTTTTGTGAATTAATCTTTACAGCCAGTTCATCTGAGTGAAAATAATGCACCTAAATCCTTTTATGCACTTAATGCATAAAATGCATAAATGCACCTAAGTCCGGTTCTTTTATGGTGCTCAATGAAATAAAAGTGGCTCCATAGTGGTGTAGGTGTCCCCGTGGTCCTAAGTCCATGACTGAGTCGTTCACTTGTTAATCAGTATGAATAATCACAAAAGGTCTCCCCGTCATTTGTATAAAGCACAAAGGGTGTATAGGACTTACAAGGAACCAACAGTCACTTTAGTAACTGTTAAGCATAAGAAGGCTCAATCATAAATTCAAAATATGCACTTTGATCCAATATTAAAGTATTAATACTCCCTTGTGATTATGCTCTGAGATTAGAATATATTAGTTCTCAACCACAAAGTAACACCTAGTATATTTTGTGGTATCAAAGATAGGGATGGTCTCTTAAGGAGATAGTTATCTCAATGTATTTCTTTAATATAAAAGTAATTCATATGATTTTCTGCACATCTTGCAGGTTTGCAAGATTTTTCTTTTCTGTAGAGAATTGATTCCTCTATAATCAAATAATTCTGTAAATAAAATCTAAAGAATCTTGAGGCTACTTTTTGAGTTTCTTGTCTCTCTATACCTCAGTTTTAACTTTCATTTTATTTCTATGTGCCTGAAGTAGGTTAAAAAAGCTTGTACTTCTTACTGTATGTCCTTAAAAAAAGTTACGGGGAAGAGGAGTTAACTGAGCTAACACTACAGACTGGCCCTCTGTGCCAGAAAGGCCTATACATGCTCCGAGTCTGTAACAGATTAGATGGGATTAGTCTGTTATCTTTCTAATATGTACACACTGGTGTTTGCCTTCACAGTTTAGATGGCTTCACAGGAAAATTCTTCAGTTTTCTGAGATGGTGAAGCAAACTCAGTGGCTTGGGCTGGGTCTGATTCTCCATATTCCCAAATTCCAGCCGTATCATCCAGCTGCCAAGCTATCGACATGCTGAGTGGGGTCATTCCTCTCACGGCTGTAGCTACAGCAAGCACAGCAGATACTCCATAAAATTCCAGAGCAAAGAGCTATTTCTCATTTGCAGAAGATGGTGAGACTCCTCCATTCACACTAGACTGGAAAGGCGTCATTTATACTTCAGCTGTTACTATTTCCATATACGCAGAACAGTATTCCTGGTGAAGGACAATCCTGCTGAGCATGTGGAACCAAATCCTGTGAAGAGCTGGGGTGACCAACACTGCTTTCTATAGCTTTCCTATGAATAAATTCCTGTCACAGAACCAGCACAGGAGCCTGGGTTCACCTTCAAGCATTTAGAAATGCAACTGAGGTAGGCCACAAAAAACTGAATGCAGTTTGCAGTTGAGCTCTGGAAACCCACCATTCAATGTGCTGCTTGGTTTAACCCCAGATAGCAACTAAGCCCCACACAGTCACTCATTCACCTTCCCCCATGAGATGTGGGAGAGATTAGGAAGAGTGAAAATGAGAAAACTCATGGGTTGAGATAAAGGCAGCTTAATAGGTAAAGCAAAAGCTGCACATACCAGCAAAGAAAAACAAGGAATTCATTCACCGCTTCCCATAGGCAGGAAGGTGTTCAGCCATCTCCAGGAAAGCTGGGCTCTCTCACACATTACAGTGACTTAGGAAGACAGACAGTGTAACTTTGAATGATCCCTCTTCCTTTTTCTTCCCTCAGCTTTATCTGCTGAGCATGACTTCATAGGGTATGGAATATTCCTTTGGTCAGTTGGGGTCAGCTGTCCTGGCTGTGTACCCTCTTATCTTCTTGTGTACCCCCAGCCTACTCATTGGTGTGAGAAGCAGAAAAGGCTTTGACTCTATGTGAGCACTGCTCAGCAATAGCTAAAACATCTTTGTGTTATCAACACTGTTTTCAGTGTTGATAATTCAAAGCAGAGCCCAATGCCAGCTACTATGAAGAAAACTTCATTCCAGCCAGAACCAGCACATGCTAATCATCCATGGCTAACCAGTTCTCACCAGTAAACCAAAAGTCAGAACTGCATTGGAAATGGGCAAGACAAAAACATGCTTTCTTATGGCTTATGGACATAAGTCATTAATGAGTTTAAGCCACTAAAATCTGAATTTCACAGGAAAAAGCTTCCCAAACCATACTGAGGTCAATGTCAGCAGCAATGCACCTGCAAATTGCCAGTGCAAATGAAGAGATGAAAAGGGGGCTATAATTCCACTATAGCCAGGCTTGGTTAAACACAAGGCCAGGTTCAAGAACTCAGATCAGAGATGGAGAGAAAAGGTACATAACGGCAGGGTGGTAAAAAAAGTTAATTAGACCCAAGAGTGCTATCCTGTCTCCACAACTACCAGTAAGGTAACTGGACTCAGCTTTCCTGTCATGACTAATGGTGGACTGTGATGAAGCTCAAAGTGGAGAAAAAAGTTTTCCATAAGGTAGGTAACTGCTACAACAGACTGCTCTTTCACACCTTCCAGGGCTTCTCCCCAGGAGACTAAACCTGTCATCTGTTCTAAGGAGGAAGGATGCCATAACATTTTAATTCCCTGGCCCTGTTTGATAAATGCATAGACTGTGGAAGCAGCTTTGGTTCATCACTGCTAGGTGATATATGAACTATCCTTTCAGTGACTGGGGTCCTTGATTTTTTTTTGTTGTTGCAGGCTTCCTTCTTTTCACTGCTTGTCTATTGTTCAAATCTTAACCTTTTAGAGGAAGGGATTATTACTGTAAGCATAAAAAACAGTCTGACAAGCCTCAGAGGGTAACACAAGAACTCCAAGGCAATGCAGCACACTAATAATCAAGAAATGAAAAAAACTGTAATGAATTCATCAGCAGTGTCATGTTGTAAAATATCAACCCATTTTTCTGGTTTGGATGCAGAGGCACACAGAGATTAGACATACATCTAACCTACAATGAAACATAAATACATAGTGGAGTTGGGGATGGGTTCCAAAATCTTTCTGTAGCTGAAGAGCTCACCTTTACTTTGGCAGAAACCTAGTCTTTTGAAAAATTACCATTAACTGAAGGCTAAATCTAGACAAACTTTTATAATGAAATACCTCACTGTGTACTCCAAGTATATCTAATCTCCCTTGGGAAATAACTACTGACTTGGGCACACCGTTCTTTTATCAGCCCGTGTTAATGTGCTTCTTAATTTTCACCAAAGATTGATGTCTCAGGAAACGCTAGTTCCATAAACTGCTGTTCTCCCCACTTAATGCATTCTCGGGAATGCATGCCTGTGTTCACCTGACAGCTGTCTTATCTGAAGAGGTCTCAAGTTCTGTTGCTTCTGCTGGGATGGATTTGACAGCAAGCAGGGCTCTACGCAGCAGAAATCAATCGTCATTTTTCCACACCCAGCATTAAGATATTATTTACATAGGACGCAAATTGTAGCAGAATTATTTGAAGACCTGCAGGATCACCTCTATGCAAGCATTAGGAGGCACTGCTCAACAACTTTTCTACCGCTGGAGCAGGTAAAGGGAGTTTTCAGGCTACAGGTGAAATGCTCGTTCCAGCGCCCGATTTGTATTTCGACTTTCTGATTACGGAAAGGCAGCGCTGAAATGGAAATCGCAAATCCGGAATTGCCTCCTGCGTGTGCGCGCCGCTGCCGCGGCTACGTGCTGCGCTGAAAATACCGGGCAGCGCCTGGGAGCCCCGCCAGCTCGCCGAGCCCGCTGCATCCCCGCCGCGGGACGAGGCGGCGCCCCGGCGGCGGGAGGGGCCCCCACAGGAACCCCCCCTTCTCAACGGCGTGGGTGGGGGGACCCAACCCAAGGGCTTGGCTCCCCGCCGGCAGCCTAATTGTCCTCGAGTGCCGCTGTCGCTACCGGCGCCCCCCGCGGAGGAGGCTGGAGACCTCCGCCCCGATCCGCCCTACTCGGACGGGGTCGCCTCTTCAAGTCACTGCCGACACCCCGGGCACCGGGCGG
Source organism: Neopsephotus bourkii (assembly GCF_033783945.1). Classification (NCBI taxonomy): domain Eukaryota; kingdom Metazoa; phylum Chordata; class Aves; order Psittaciformes; family Psittacidae; genus Neopsephotus; species Neopsephotus bourkii. The sequence continues at coordinate 846,049 of NW_026901969.1, forward strand.
GAGAGGCCTTATGCTCCCACCCCACCTTGCCAGGGCCGGGGTACCGAGCTCCCCCCTTCCCGCACCTCCTGCGTCCCCCCCTGTCGCTCCCCCTCTAGCCCAGCGGCAGACGCGCTTCTCTCCGTGCGGGGATAAGGGCAGGCCGGGCTTGTTCCTGCCTCCAACTTCCCCTAAGTTAACTCGAGTTTCCCCCTCTCTGCGGGGTCTGCCTGGGCTCTCGCTCCTCCAGGAGGGCGGGAGGGAGGGGAAAGGCGTGTCTTGCCTGTGCTGCCGCTGCCGCCGCCGCTGCTGGAGGCAGATCGGAGATATAAAAGACCTGGCCAGGCGCCCGCGGTGCCTCCAGTCAGTGCGGACGCTCACGCCGGAGAGAGCGGGCGTAGCGGAGCGCGCAGAGCGGCGACGGGGGGCAGCAGCGCAGGCAGAGGCAGCGTGGGGCTCGCCGTGGGCAACCCCAATGCGTGGACTATCCGCTGCTGCGTTATGCTGGAGCTACAGTTCCGCTGAAGGGAGTTTGCGCACGGCCGGCTGGGCTGGACTGCAGCGCTGCTGTTCCTTATGAAGAAGGCACAAGTAAGTGAGACCGGGGGGCGAGGGGCTACCGGGGGGCAACGGCCGGACCGACCTGCAGAGCACGGCTGGACCGGCGGGATGAAGGTCCGCCGCGGACCCGGGCGGTGCTGGAGCGGAGAGCGGTGCGCGGGTCGGGCAGCCTCTGGGCGAAGAGTGCGCACCCGTGTCCGTGGGGGTGTCCGCGGGAAGCCGGAAGGTGAGAGGCGCCGGGGATGGCGACCGCTGCCCTTGGTTTGGGAGAGCGGGGTGGGAGGAGAAGAAAAGATACCGCCCGTCTTGCCGTCGTCGTCCGTGGAAAAGTTGCAGCAAGCGGCCTGATGGGCGGCTGAGCCGTGGGAGATCTGAGAAGGCACTTGGAAAAATTGCCTTAATAAATCAGTGGCCTGTGTTACACTGACAAGCTGAGAGTGAAAACGGGCAATAATCGGAGGCGGCGGTGGCGCGGTTGCTGCCGTGCGCGGGGCTCCAATCCGAACCGCTCCGTCTTGCGGAGCCGAGCCGGTGTGGCTGGCAGCTCCACATCCCGCCCCGCGCCCTCCCGCACCCGCTGCCAAGAGCCGCTCTGCGCCGTGGCGGGCGTCGCTGCCGCTATTTCTCCAAGTTCTGTAGAAATACAGAACAGTGGTTGAGCTGTGCATTGTTTTCTTGCAAGGATGCATGGGGACAGATGTGAGGGGAAAAGTCACCTTGTAACAATACACAGCTCAGGGAAACTCCAAGAAGTTGAAGGCTTCGCTTTGCGAGGTGCCGCCACCCTCCACCCTGGCCGACCTCGGGACTCGGTGCCAAACTGAGCTCTGAGAGTGAGCAGTGCAGCGGGTGCTGTGCTGGAGGTTTTGCCTACACCTCCACTTCTTGGTTAGGAACGAGATACTACCTGCTTTATCTATTTCTTGGCAGCTGCACGCCTGCAGCCTGTAGGCACTTCAGCATACAGTCATTGGAAAAATCACAAAATATACACAATATATCAATTTTTTTAAATGGAGAAGACCTTACTGAAGTCTTTGGGGCAGTTAAACAGTTTTTCAACATGTGACAGGAATTATAAATATTTGCTTTCTGAAATATCCAAATTTCAGCTGGCCCAAGCACTGGAGAATGTACCATGGTTAAGAAGTTATAACTTGGAGACTTAATTTTTGTGATGCTGAGGTACAGTTAAATGATCAACTCTGAATTCTAACAGCATATATCCATTGTTGTTACTTATTCCCTTCAGATGACTAAAGATGTCTTACACCGCAGAGCTGTTGTTTCAGACCTTATATACAAACTTGGTCAAATATGCTGAGTACATTATTAGATTGGAACGGTCTCTTAAAGTGTAAGAGACATACTTACGTGTGCTTAGGTATCTGCGTTCATTTAATACTGGAGTGTAATAAAGCCACAGGATGTTATCCTAGCCCATGGAAGCATATACATAGGGCTAGCTCCCCAGAGAAGAAAAAACTGTTCAGCAAGCAAATGAGGATATACGAGTGCAAGCAGTCAAGTGTTTTATTTCACATGTTCTGTAAACTTCTAAAGCCAACAGAGTACTTTTGCAAATTCAGAACAAAGCAGGAGCAATCTCTCTTTCCCTGTAAAGTGGGAAAGACAGGCAGTCTTGGCATTCGGGACCATATGGCTTGACTCAGGGGCTCATGAGCTGTAGCCTGTGGAACAGCTTCTTGTCATGGTGGTGAAGCATCTGTCAGCCTTCAAGCAGTTACGCTTCCTGCTTTCTGGAGGCAGTGACAAGACTCCTAGCTCTCCAAAGGATCATTTCCTATATTTTAAGGATTAGCAAACAAATGTGATACCAGACAATTAATCATTCCAAGGGGTTCAGAGCAGGAGATACTTCAAGAAGGACTTTCCACTAAAGCCACAAAGACCCTTGTGCAAAGAGAGAGCAAGTGAAGTGGATACATGAAGGAGGACACTCAGCACATTAAAAGCACAGTTTAACCTATATACTTTCCTCTGGCTACTTTTGCCATTGTCTAGACTGTCTAGCATAGTGAAAAGGATTGGGGAGCCAGGAAAGAAGTTTCCCTTTGTTATAATAAAATATTCTGCAATAGTACAGAAAGTGAGAAGCACTTAGTAGAACCTGGATAGTACTTAAAATAAATAAGGGATTTTGATGTTTGTGGTAATGTTACACAGGGATAATATATAACTAGTCCAGCTGAAGGAGTAGCTGAGTCACATGTCAGTGCAACAAAAGTGCTGAAAGACAAGTCACGCTGAACGCCAGACTCCAGGTTGGTCAGTTTATTTAAATCAGCCTTAACCTGAGAAACCACAGGAACTGCAGAAGCATGTTTCCCAGCAGTGTCAGCCCCAGAAGGATGGTTTTTGAAACAAAACAGTTTGATAAATATATAACCCTTGTTTTGAGCATGCCAACACCTTCTGGATTTTTTATATTTTTTTAAGTAATAATGCCTTTAAAAATCTGATTAAGCATTTGGGACCCAGTCATACAAATCCTTCCTCAATGGGACTATTTCCATGAATTAATCTTATTGAAGGATTACTTGTATGAGAGGATTTGCAGGCTTATATACTTAGTAATTAAAACTATTATCAGAAGTGAGTTTATGCTCATTTGCATGCATGCTAGTATTTTACAAGTAAAATATCACTGATGTGCTATTTTGAATAAAACAGAATGAGTGGTGCTAGTGTGATACAATCTTGCAAAACCATGGCAGATTTATGATTTGCTTGTTCTTTGTATGATTTGAAGGCAGTCAAAATAGGATTAAGTTACTAAGAAATATGCTGCAAGGAGGAGTCACCCATGGGGCTAGCTCAGAAGGCTGCTAATGGTAAGGTATCACAAATACTTGGTTCAGCAGTGGATTAGATGCACAACCTCTTAGAAACCTCAGTATTAGAAGTGTCTTAGATCTCAGCTTGGCTTTTTACCTCTGAACATGTGCATTATTAATGGTAGTTAAATGACCTTCTTAGGTTGTCCTATCCATGATATGTTTGTGTCACTGAAGTGGGAGACTAGAAATAACTATGGAATAGTACCTGGAAAAAGAATTAGTACACAAGTTGCCTGCTCCAGTTCTCATATCAGCAGGCTAAATTAGAAGAGCAAAGCAGGTATCTGATACCTTTGTGCGAGCTTGCAGAGTCATTGTTATAGGGGAAATAGTGAGCTCTGATCTCCCATCTTTCTTGCTCATTTCGCAAAAAAATGAACTCTAGCTACTGTAAGACATTTGGAGCTCATGGTAGGTATAGATCTGCTACTCATCAGAGAGAAAAAGAGAACTTGCTGGAGCCAGAAGGATGTGCTGTTCACATTGAGCAGTGGACTAAGGTCTCTTTTCTTCTTTCCCCTGGCTTTGACTCTGCTTAGGGGAGGGGAGGACAGTTTGTGAGTACTGCAGCTGGAAAGAACATCCTGGAATAAAGTGTCATATACAGAATAAGCAGAAGGTGACCTGGAAGAATTAAGGATGGGGGGAGTGTTTTGTAAGGCTTGTTTATGATCTTTTATTTTTATTTTTATTTTCTTGGCGTGCTTGTATTGTGCTCCTGTAGGTCTTTATTTCTGTGAACTATGCAGCACTTGGCTTTGTACTTTAAACTGAGGCAGCTAACCCAGTCTGCTTCTGACCCAGTTCTGCCATCACACTGAAATCTAGTTTCTCCCTTTGTACACTGCATGTCAGTCGTTCAGGTGCAGTTCTGCAAGCTGGCAGTGCCATTCTCCAAGTTTTGTTATGTGACTTAATGGTATGCTGGCTCATGTTATCGCCATATTGTACGAAAGTTAAGAGTTGGCAAGATGCAGCCCTTGGCTTCGGGTGGGCAATGCTCAGTATGCAGTATGTAAACACAACACCCATTTATTTGAAGCAAGGCAGGAAAAATCTCCCTACGCAATTCCATTTGGGTGGTGTGGGAGCTGACAGATGAAAACGAAAGCATTTGTTCGCACCCTGGTCTTTGGTATGCCAAACCTGAGGTTAGCCACCCTTTTAACTGGATTTGTAGTGTCCAAATCCACTTGGGTTAGTTTGTTGTTGCTGTTCTTTTTCCCTGTGCACTTGTGGAAAAGGGAAATGGACAAATGCAAGGTGAGTGGAGAGGGGTAGCACTCCTCTTTATTCTTGTGGGTTGGCCCATGTTTGCATTGCGTACCGAGTCATATGTAAACCTGCAAAAAGGTGTTCGTAAATATTACTGATGCCGAAATAACTGACGGTGGGGAGCACGTAAAATAGCAGTTTCGTTGCTGGATAGTTTTAATTATTGGCAAATGTAAATAGTATCAGACATTTATTAGTATGAGAATGAAAATGTGTTAAACATAGAAAACAAAAATAGTGTATTTGATTAAAGCTGGTAGCATGAATATATCTGACGTCTATGAAAGTAGATACGCTAATGGACACATTATTTCTACTGTATGTCTAAATAAAAGCCAATTAAGGAATTCAGATTAATGAACACTTGAGATCATAGTAATGTAGGCAGTAAATTATTGTCTAATTTCCTATTGTTATCTGATAGCCACCAGGTGAATGATTGGTTGCTGTTTCTTGTTTTCAATGTTTTAAATTATACAGGGTAGATGGATGCAATAACCATTTTAAATCCAATTAGGAATTTTCTACTTTATACATATTTTTGTGTTTTCGTGGCTGCATGGAGCACACCTAAGTAAGAATGCATGGTGAAAATAGCATCAGATCTAAGGTATTGCTTCAAGGAGGCCCTTGTGGAGCTCTCTGCTTTGCAGCCATGCCATGCTTTGGAACACTCTGCAGAAAGTGGGTAAGTAAGTCAGTCCTGAGCTTCCAGCTGTTCATCAGCACTTGAAGCAACACTAGAAGTGAGACCAGTTGGCGCAGGCTTGGGGGTTTGAGTGCAGGTTTCCCCCTGGCAAGGCCATTAGCTGACCACTGCTTGACAGTCATCAATGCTCCTGGAAGGATCTCTCAAGCAAGTCTGCCTTTCAGGTACCTTCTAGCCCCAAACCTTCACTGCTGTGAAAGAGCACTTGTAAGCATGCAGAAACTGTAGTATTTGTTTATTATTCTTTTTCTTCATTTTTGCTGCAAAACATACTGGATAGAGAAGATCAGGTTCAGGAATGATCCTCAAGATCATATTAGCCTCAAGAGCTACCTCCTCTCTCATTTGGCACCTGTATAGATGCCATTCAAATGATATTTCTTAATGTCTCAGTGGAGAGTTACTGGGAGTAAGGCTAGGTATCTCACTTGTGCATCTTCACTGGCTTCTCTCCAGTTTTGGACAGCAGAGCTGGGAGATCAGAGGGGTGTGTGCTGGCAGCCTGGGACTTGGGGCAGAGGTGGGCTGCCCCCTTCCACTCAGACTGATGTTCAGCAAAGCCTTGTTTAGACTGGGCTGTTGCAAACGGATTAATGTATGCTCTACAAAGATTACCTCTGGGTTGGTGAACAGCCTTGTTTCAGTCCAGAGAAAAAGGCTAACGCAAAAGTATTCACCATAGCACTCACTGCAGTGAGAAAGGCGCAGTTCACATCTTTTCCTGGATAGGAACTTAGGTCTCCAGGAAGGGCCTATCTGTCTAATCTGTCTTGTTGATACTGTTCTCTTGAAGGTTTATTTGTGGCTGATACATGAACTAGGAATGGGGCGGGGGGACACGACACACGACTGTATTTCAGGCCACAAATCCAAATTCACAGATTGCAAACCATGCCAGCCTCTGAACCGCCATTCAGAAAGATTTAGGCATCTGCAAATCAATCTGAAAACATTGGTCTGCCAGTCCTATCTGTGTAGTTTGGCCAGTCCTACATGACTGAGCCTGGCTTCAATGCAATCATGTTGACAGTCTCAGTGACAATATACCCTCATCCAGTGTCTTATTCAGCTGGTCTTCTGCCTTTCATTTGTTCTTCTGTCATCAGCTCCAGGGATATCAGTTCAATGACAGTTAAAGCCAAAGATAAGTTTAGTCCATTTAGCTCAACCCTTTCTTCTTTAGGTGTACCATAAGAAGTTTTTAGAAGCACCCTATATACAGCTTTGGAAATACGTTAAGTATGGCCTACATTCTACATTTGCTTTGGCTGGTGTCTCTCTACTTGATGTAGGCAGGATCACTTGTGCTGATAGCCTTCTGGTATCTTTGCTCCCAACTACATTACATGATTTTAATTTTTACCTTGCAACTACAGAAGCTGGGATGGAATCCAAATGTCTCACCCCATTGAACCAGTGCCCACATACATACAAGGGAGCACACACCATGCAAAACCAGCTGTGTATATCTGGTACTTTCTAAGTGGATGCTGGCATATGTGCACAAACTTACATGCAGTGAAGTTTCTAAGTGTTGTGTGCAAGCCATGGCACAACTGACTTACCAGAATGTCCAGTTTCAGCCTAGAATAACACATGCACAGAAATATGTGCCAGTGGTTATTATCCTTTACAGTAGCAACATAATCTGTGTGTGAATTCACACCATGCTTTATGGTCAAAGAAGTAAGGCAGAGGATAGCGCAATAGAACCTTCTTGGAAATAAAGGCTTATCTGAGTCCTATACAGGATAATCTTAAACCATTCTTGTTGAGTGGATCTATAGGTTTTTCTTTGTGTATTTTTGTTCTTTATGTGTAACTCAGAATTCAGTGACGGGTAGAATTAATTTCTCCTTAATAGTGCTCAATTATGTTTTTGAAATGAGTTCTATGATGCTATGTGATACATATATGCATTTTATATTAATTTGGAAGTATGAGGAAAAAATGCAGGTTTTTCCTTGCTACCTTGTGCTTGCTTAGTAGCAGCAGAGTAATCTATGTCTTCCGTTTATGTTTGCAGTATGATACATCATTGCTAGATGGATTTTTCGGTCTGTCTAGTAACACGTGACCTGTAATTACTTTTAGAAGAAAATTATTCGGGCAATATAAGTCAGACTAAAACTAAATTGTGCATGTCCTGACAATCTGTTTCTGTTTAGAATGGAAAATGAACTTCGTGCAAATCATGCAACTTTCTATAAGACTTGCTGTTGGACAGAAGAATGAACTTACTTATGTCTAAGCACATACTGAAAATATGGAGTAATACACTCATGTGCAAGGTTCATTATGTTAAAGTGTGATTGTTTTGAACAGTGTCTGTTAATGTGGAGATTTTGAAGTGTGTAAGAAAGTTTCTTCCTCCATTTCATGTTGATCCAAAAAAGTCCTGTTTATGCAGATTTCATAATTGTGTACAAAATGCGAGTAGGATACCAAGGTGCTGACTTTTGTGGTCTATCTGAAGTAATGGACTGAAGTAAGGCAGTAAAGAGTCAGGCATGATGCATTTAAATTAATAATATGCTGCATATATGCAAAACAATTCACTAAATGAAAAGTCAAGTGCTTAGAAATTTAGGGAAGTTGAAATTTAGACATGCTAATGGTTTATTGTAAAGAATTGTAAGTTCCAGCCCTCTAATTTCCAGCCTCCATTTGCTCATTATTAAGTGAACTCAGCAAAATTTGTCTTTTGCATTAAATGGCAAGAAGACAATATTATGCATTATGTCTTTAAACTGATATAGATCTAAATGTCAGCTCTTCCTGAAATTTGTTTTTCTTTTACTGCTGTGAAGCATGCAGGAATAGGAACATTAGTCAGCCAAATGAATTAAGAAGCTTGTATAACTGCTTGGCACCCTCTTTCATTCAGATTAAAAAATATGTTCCTGAATAAACAGACCTTTTTGGTGGTTATTTTAAAAAGGAGGAAAAAAGAAGTATCTTCAGTGTTCATAATTGCTGTCTTTTTCAAATTACTGTGATTCTGCAGTGTGTGGACTGCATTTCTAGTCTAATAACAAAACCTATCAGTACTGTATTTAACATGAGTTAAAATGGTTCTGATGGGTATTGCTTTATTTTCAGGGAAGTAAGAACCTTATTTATAAATTGTGAGTTTAAATGCTGTCACTGAAGCTGCTTTGATCTGTATTATAATCTCTGGCAAATAATGTACCCTAGATTTGCCATGCAGTTTCCAAATCCACATCCTTTAAAAATTCTGGCTATAACCATAGTCTGTTCCAAACTATTTAGATAAATTTATTCAGTAATTGTTCCTTTAATAGCACAATGCTGGGCAGTGAAAGCCCTTTTATTGAGGCTACTAAAATCAGTAAAAATCTTGCTATTTTTAAAAATTGAATTGTTTGTAAACCTTGATCAGTTTTCTTCTGCTGCAAATACAGGTGGTCATTGTTCAAGTTTCTCTCCCCTCTCCCCTTTCAGACACAAAATGGCCCTCATTTCTGTGTGCATCTTTCCTGGCTGTGTCACCTCTGATAATAAAACTTCAGCACTTTTAGCATCCTAAATGCTGAGGGTGTCTCTGTCACCATCCTGTTTCCCTCCACACAGTCTAAGCTTCATCTCTTGTAAACGTTTTCTAGATTATTTGTAGTAGTCTGTCCAGTGGGCATTTTTATTTCCCATTATCTGCTTGAGACCCACTTCAAATATTAATCCTTTGAATAACCTGGGTTTAATGTGCTTTATCTCATATGTAGAAACTAACCATCACATGGTTAGAATGAATCTACTGTTCTGTGGAATATGTTATTTATATGATGACACTCATTAGTTATTATTACAGTTTCGAAGTGCCCTCTGGAGTATTTGTCTGCTCTTTCTATAGGCAAAATACCCTTTCTTCTGTAGTGTCATTAATTTTCTTAATATATTAGGAAAATCATTGTGCTTTTTTACCCCTTTTTTATTTTTTAAGGGTCAGATACTTACTGAGACTTAATGAAACCCTTTTAGAATTAATTGTTATTGCCTTTTCCTGTATCTCTCAGCTTTTTTACCTAAGGTAGAAGTACCTGATTAGGTGTTTTCATTTAGCTACGGCTAAACCCAGGACAGCCCTTTAAAAAACTCTGGCCTGAAATGTTTTGTAAATCAACTGGAGTGAATTTCCTGTCTTTCTTCTCTTTCTCCTCAGTACATTTAAAAAAGATTCTTCTCACACAGAGGTTTTAGTGATCAAGTAGACATTTGCCATTAATAGTCAGATTGTGTACAATACTTTTGGTTATTTACCACTGTAACAGAATGTTGTTGACACAAATGGTTTGAGACATGTGAAGTTAATCTGATATTAGCCTACTGGTTTATTTCTATTGAAACAAGCTCCTCTTGCTTTGCATCTAGGAACATTATTTCAGTTACTGTTGAGTTTGTACCTGTTTAAAGTGCTGATTGTCAAACTATGATGTGCTTTTTGGCATTATTGTCATAGATTCTTCTTAACATACACATTCCATTACTTATTTCAGAGTAAATGGCACAATTCCTACAAAACTGGGAAGAATTTTTCTCCTGTACAAGTATTACTTAAGTAAACTTGGAAGAAACTGCATCACTTATGAAAATACTGAACTAGTCTTACTGGAATTTTAGAGACTAGGCATTGAAAAGTATACACTCTGAGGAGGTGTGCACTAGTCTTCTTAATGATGGGTTATATTTTCAGTGAGATTCATTACAGAAGCCAAACAAATTTTATGATAGGCCAGACAACTTAATGTGTCTTCTTTAAGTGCAGTTCTAGAAAACTTTGGAGAACTAGGTGTAAAAATAAACAAAGAAATCGTACTATATTGTGTCAGTATTTGCGTGAGTTTATGAGTACATCTGAAACAAGGATGCTGTTGAACATGTACCAGAATAGTTTCACTACAGACAACTGAAGTTCTTTAATTCACGTGAGTACTTTTCACCGGATGTAAATCTCTACAGGTTGTAAACACAGTTTACAAAAAAAAAATACAGCTGTATTTTTTATAAGTAACCCCTTTGAAAATCATCAGTTTGAGGAAAAAAGGATTTGGACACTAAAAGCAAAGCATAGGGATGAATCTAATTTGTAACATGGCAAAAACCTGAGAGGTAATGTTCTCTAATTGTCAGCAACCTCATATTGTTCAATCAGGTAAGAGGGTTCACAGACTGATGACAACATGTGCAAGCTACATAAATTACTCAGGTTAATTGAAACTAAAGGAGATTCTGAGAAACTTTGTAAAGGTTTAGAGAAGATAGGAACAGATGGCATGATGGCAAGTGGAGTTCATTGTGTTCGTTGTGTTGAAGAGCAAGGGGGATGCATTTTGGAAGGAATGTTCTGAACTAATTGTATCTACATTATTAACAAGTTTTAATTAGTTATAAAACTACATACAAGCTAGTTTTTAATGTTCTTATAGCAATACTTGGTCAAGAAAAATTGATTAAAAATCTCTGTATTTTACTTGCAGTGAAACAAATCAACCAACGTACTGGGATGCAGTAGGAGCAGAAAGACAAATGTAAAAGGGGGATGCTTTTATGATGGGGATAATCAGCCATCTTGAAAAAAACCTCCTGATTACTCTATTGGAAGAAAGAATGTAAGAGAAAAAGTGGTCCTAAAATAGGCAAAAGCATTGTATGGAAACAGTGTGCATATGAAGGAGGGCGGAAAGCTGAGGGCAAGAATTACTGAGTGATAGGCAAGAATTAGTCTAGAGAGCAATTACTGGACATTACTGATATTTCTTGGTACAAAAGTGAAGAGATATTTAACACAGTTGAAGTCAGAAGGTGCTAAAACAGACAATGCTACCTTCACACACAATTACCAGTCTGGAAAGGTTTTTGACACTAGATATAATATTACTTCAGTTGCAGCTTGATATATGTTAGAGTGAGTCCAAGAGGTCATTTCCATCGAAAACAGTAGTCCTAGTCTTCTCATCCTTGCACATCTCTTCTCCTCCAATCATTACTTAGGGATTAGTTTTCTGTCTCTGGGTTGAATTAGCTAGTCACTGTGAATTTACTGACTTGCTGAGGGGTCGGGTGAATGTCAGAAGGAAGAAAACTACAGAGAAGGAGATGCTGAGAGCCCTCTCTCAGCAGCAGGGAGCCGTTAGATTGCTTCAGACCATCTCATTAACCTTGACTGAAGGAAAAAGGATTATACACTTAAGTAGGTAAAAAGCCATCGTTATTTAGTGTACACTCTGAGCATGAAAGGTTGCTTATCTTCTACTTCATGCAAGATATCTTCCCCTAGACAATACATTCTGTAAGTGTGAATGAACAAGTTTCTTCACTTTTCTGTGGCCACCAGACTAATCATGTGATGATCTGACGCTTCTTATTTTCCAAATCTATATTGCCTTAATTGCACAAGTCAGATTTGGCCTAATTATAAACTTAGTTTCATATACAACCATCTGCCAGAATTACCATCTGTAACAATTCAGCCTTTACTTTTGAGAAAGGGAAAGCACTTCGAAATATATTGTAGCTGAGCTCCAATTACATATGAAAGTAATGACAGTTGAGACGTTTATGAAAGATCTTTCTTTGAAGATGTCTGAATGCTTAGAACTCATAAAATTTTATGCAATGTTGACACATTGCATGGCTCTAGCCGTAGAAATACAGCAGTTTCCATGGACCAGGCCTAAAAGATATTCTCATACAAGACTTCAGTATCAACAGGAAAAGGCATTTAAAAGTATGTCTTCCCCTTGGAGGGGTGCATTGGAATTCAAAATATACTTCAGTTTCTGATGCAGTAATGCAGTCACTGGCTTTTTATGTTACAGGAAGCATTTTGACCTACCCCATCCCATTTTTGCCATCTTCAACTTACATTGTGCTGGAACAACCTTATTCATTGCTTCAAATTCCCAAAATGACCATTCTGGCAATTTGTGTTCTTTAAAAAAGAAAAAAATGCGTATGTCTCGGTAAAATAATTTCAGGAAGAGCTTTTAAAATTAACAATGACATGATATATTTTAGTAAATCTTGAAAAAAGAATTAATGTTCATTTTCTGTGTTCATCGATGTGAAGCTGGAATGGTAATAATCACTAAGGTATTTTTGACGATGGAAATGTTTTCATTTTAGAAAAAAACTTGAAAAAAATATAGTTGATTTTTCCATGCTAATATACCAATTTGAGACAAGGCATAATGTGTTTGTAATTCCAGCTTGCAAAGGTAAATGGCTTATTGCCTGCCCAGTGCTTACGTTGTCTTGCAAGCGTTCTTAAATGATTTGAAGATTAGCTGCTAATTTAATATGTCATTTACCTAATTTGTCTGCAGTCCCACAAGCCGTAACTTCAAGGCCTTTGAGATTAATCTCATCCATTAGCCTATCACTTTGGACAAATATTATTTTCACAAAAAATATATATCCATTCTTAATGTACTTGTATTCCAATAAGAGTGTGAATGTAAGACTGTGTTATTCTTTACAGATCATTACTTTAAAGCTAAATTGTTCACTCTGGTTTTGAGCATGTATAGGAAAGAATATGATTCAAATTATGTAGGAAATAAAATAATGTCTAAGAGCTTAGAGCATTTTTGGAAGTAAAATTATTTACTGGTAGCTTTCATAAATAAATATGAGAAAATTGAGTTGAAATCACGATCTGGAAAAAGTTGTGGGTTTTATTCCAGTCAGAAAATGGATTTAAATCTGGTTTTGCTTTACTCTGTGTTATTTGGAAACAGCTGAGATGAACTTGCATGATTTTCACACATTTCTTTGTGTAACACTGAAATGTACAGTTCAGCTTGTCAGGTACAATGAGAAGAAATACTAAATCAAGATCTACTGAAATATTGAAAATTAATAGGTTTAAACAGGTTTACGGAGAACATACACCTAATAATATTGTTTCTGATGGGCTCATTGAAACTTCATTTGGTTATTGACAAATGTGCAGTCATACCTCGAAGTGTTTAAATGGTAAGGTTTAAACTTATATATTTCCCAGGGAAATATCCCAACAGATCTTTTGGTTATCTAACTGCTGTATCAAGAAATGCTATGTAAATGAGCAGAGAACAATAGGAATTTTACTGTGACAAATAAGTTCAATATGCTGAAAGTCCACAGGGTTTTTTCTGCATCTTCTGATAAAAGATGAAATCTTAGCACCAAAGCCAGCAGATGCAGATTTCATTTTACACTTTTGTTGGGTTTTTTAGTATGCTGGCTTTTAAATGGCTTGCCTGTAGGTGCTTTTGATTATTTCCCCTGAAAAATTGTCTTCTAGAAACCTCCTGGAGTTTTTGTGAAAATTGACTACAGATTATTGTTAAAATGTCTGCAGTGGCTGCTATGAGACCAGGAGATGACTTCATTGCCTAACAACATGTGTTTTGTTGGAAACAGAACATGATGTGGAAAGGGTTATATATTTGTTTTAAAACTCAATTTCTAACAAAGGAGGTGCTGTTACATTAAATTTTTCCCTGAATATTCATTTATGGCACATGCTAGGTCTTCTGTTGACTTTAGTATAGTGTGTTGTATACAAGATGCTTGTGAAACACTGCATTAAATTTGTAAATCCACATTTCTAAATCATGAATACTATACAGACACATTAATAGACATTATGTCCAATGTAGTAAATTTCTCAATGAAACGACAAACGGTGAGGAGCAGAAACTCAAGCTTCACTGTGGAAGAGCATTACCTGGCTTTCTTCCTGCAGCCAAGTTGTGTAATGGCACTCTTTGTAGAATCATAGAATAGTTAGGGTTGGAAAGGACCTTAAGATCAAGTTCCAACCCCCCTGCCATGGGCAGGGACACCTCGCTCTAAACCATATCACCCAAGGCCTCATCCAACCTGGCCTTGAACACTGCCAGGGATGGAGCATTCACAACCTCCCTGGGCAACCTATTCCAGTGCCTCACCACCCTCACAGGAAAGAATTTCCTCCTTATATCCAATCTAAACTTCCCCTGTTTAAGTTTTAACCCATTACCCCTTGTCCTATCACTACAGTCCCTAAGGAAGAGTCCCTGCCCAGCATCTCTATAGCCCCCTTCAGATACTGAAAAGCTTCACTGAGGTCTCCACACAGCCTTCTCTTCTCCAGGCTGAACAGCCCCAACTTTCTCAGTCTGTCTTCATACGGGAGGTGCTCCAATCCCCTGATCCCTCGTGGCCCTCCTCTGCACTTGTTCCAACAGTTCCATGCCCTTTTATGTTGAGGACATCAGAACTGCACGCAGTGCTCCAAGTGAGGTCTCACAAGAACAGAGTAGAGGGGCAGGATCACCTCCTTCGACCTGCTGGTCACGCTCCTTTTGATGCAGCCCAGGATATAGTAGAGCAGTGTGTGAAGAATACTTTTGATCTTTATTATGTGCCTCAAGGTAATAATGTAGGTCTAGGTTAGTGCCAGAGGCTTGGCTAAATACCTCATTGGTCTGGGTTTTCTTAATCTCTCTCCTGGTTTTGGCTGGGATAGAGTTAATTTTCTTCTTATAGCTGGTTTAGTGTTTTTGATTTAGTATCAGAATAATTTTGATAACTCACTGATGTTTTAATTGTTGCTAAATAGTATTTATACCAAGTGAAGGATTTTTCAGCTCCTCATGCACTGCCAGTGAGAAGGTTGGAGTGGCACAAGAATTCAATAGGGGACACAGCCAGGACAGCGGACCCCAGCTGACCAAAGGGATGTTCCACACCATATGATGTCATGCTCAATATATATACTTGGGGGAAAGTTGGGAATACTTGGGAAAACTGCTTGTAAACTGGCTGGGCATCATTTAGCAAGTGGTGAGCAATTGCATTGTGCATCACTTGTTCTGTATATTCTGATTCTTTTATTGTCATTAGCATTATCTTCCTTTTCTGTTCCATTAAACTGTCTTTGTGTGAACCCAGTAGTTCTCTCACTTTTACATTTCTGATTCTGTCCTCCATGTCAAGGGGGGCAGTGAGTGAATGAGTGAGTGAGCAGCTGTGTGGGGCTTCCTTATCAGCTGGGGTTACACCACAAAACTTTTCAAAATGCAAAATCACATTCCTCACCAACATTGTATAAGAGAAAAGTACATGTTGCATCACAATTTCAAATGTTATCAACTGGGGTTTTGGGGATCAAAGTGAAAACTTCTCAGTTCTGGTGCACTGAAATTTCTTGTTCCAAGCCTTTTAAGTTGATGCAGGTGCTACTGTCTGGAGTATATCCAGAGGAGCCAGCTTTTGTGTGAGTAAATTTTGGAATACCTTTTATGTCAGCTGTTACTTATCAATGGGAGAAACTACTTCGACTAATGAAGAATGATCCCTTTTAAAAGTTGCATGACTTAATGTTGATTTTAAGTTTTTTGCTCCTCTTCATTTCAGAAGCAACCACCTGGCTGTATACTGCATCCATTGTAATAGCTCCAACAATGCTCAGTAAGAGGTAGGGTAATCCTCTATTTGCGTTTGCTGGAGAGCAGAGCCTGTGTGAAACTAAAGTACTATAGAGAGTAAATAAATAGGATTTGTACTCTGAGAGGAGGTAAGAGAAAGTGAATGCTTTGCTTATTTCCCATGAGGTTTTGGCGTTTTTTGTTGTTTTTGTGTCATGAAGTACTGGAAGTCAGATGGACTTTTTAATTAGGCGTAGCAAAGACTCAAATAGTAGTGTTGGTCTCCATAAATACATGAAAAGAACGAACCACAAAGATGGGAGTACAATTACACAAGCAAAGGAACAGTGTTGCCGTGAGAACACATTGATATAAATTGCTGTTAGTACACTTAAACTGGACAGTACAAGGCAGCTTTTAACCATCAGAACAGGGAAGATCTGGAACAATTTCTCAAGGTTCATCTCCAGTACTGTGTTTAAATTTGGGTCCCTCACTACAAGACATTAAATGTGTCCAAAGAAATAAAAACGAAGCTGGTGGAGGGTCTGGAGCACAAGTCTTATGAGGAGTGGCTGAGGGAACTTGGGTTATTTAGCCTGGAGAAAAGAGGGGTCAGGGTGTCCTCATTGTTGTCTACAACTACCCGAAAGGAGGCTGTAGTAAGATCAGTGTAGGTCTCTTCTCCCAAGTAGCAAATGGCCTCAAGTTGTGCCAGAGGAGGTTTAGGTTTGATATTAGGATAAATTTCTTCACCAAAAGGGTTGTCAAGCATTTAAAGAGGCTGCCAAGGGAGGTGGTTGAGTAATCATCCCTGAAGGTATTTAAAAGACATGTAGATGTGGCACTTAGGGACATGGTTTAGCAGTGGATTTGGCAGTGCTAGGTTTACAGTTGGACTTGATGATCTTGAAGGCCTTTTCCAATGTAAACAGTTCGATGACTGTGATGTTATTCCCTCCACTCCCACTTACTCCCTCCTCTTTTGCTTTACTCCTCCACTCTTTGTTTTTAGCCAGTTCCATTACAAATCTAAGTTGTTTGTGGCATCAAAGGAGTGGAATATAAAAGAACTCTTATCTGGAGCCTACCTATCCCAGGAGTTAACCACAATGACTTTGAAAACTGATATCTGCTGTGGAATGGGGCAGATAATGTCAGTCAAGAGATTTATGCTCCAGGAAAATCATTTGTTTAGGGGTTTTTATTGCCTGTTGAGGAGGACTGGCTAAATCCATCCCTGTATGTTGGTATTCAGGTTACCGATATCATTTGCCTTATTAGTAGATGATGCCAGAGCTTTTCTGGGTAGATTGCAGATTACCACATTTGCTTGATGTTGGTCATGAGATCTTCACAATGGCAGAGGGACTGAGGAAAGCTGCTGAAGCTCAATCCCATGATCTTTTTATCATGGTCCCCACCACACTACTTATGCAACCTGTTTCTCACCTTATCCTGAGTGCTCTTGCAGACAGACCATCAATGTAGCTGTAAAAAGTCAGGAAGTTAATAGTCTCACTAGTCTCACGATACATAGTACATACTGATGTGAATAAATACCATCCTTCAGCACTGTCAAAGCTTATACTGGTGCTGACATATCCAAGAGATTCAAACGGTGTTCTTTAATCACATGTAAGCTTGTAATTGGAAGGATTACAATTAAGTTAGGTGGATGAAACACGCTTAATATTGACTATACTGACATCTGGTTTTAGTCTGTGTTCGGCAATTATACTTCTGTAAATGAGGTGTCTCATATCAAGCCAGTCAGCGAAATTAGGTCTGAATTTATGCCCCTGTGAAGATACAGGGCCTATCAGGGATGTTATCAAAGACATTCAGAGTTCAGAAATGGAGCAGGGTCTTTATAAGGACATGTCTTCGGTTTAAGACCAAGTTGACAAATTCGTGATTTATATTCCAAAAATCATCCTCTGCTTATACAAAAAATTATAAAAGGATTGGAAAGAAAGAAAAAAGTGAAAGAAAAAGAAAAAAATGCCTAAAACCTTTTAATTTTGTATCAGAATATTTTTCCTGATGTTCTCTTTCCACAGGCTCAAGCATGAACTGAAAAATCTTCAGATTTATAATACAGTTTAATTTCTACAAAAGTTCATGTGCATGAAAGAGTAAGAGTACACTTAATCTGTTTTATTTCATACTAAAATGAAATACTAGGGAAGACAGAGACATTTTCATCATGTACTCGAGTTTCATCGTATCCCAGGTATCAAAAAACAGCTGATGTTTTCACTGTTTGTGGTTTATATATATTTTTTTTATTATTTCATCATTGTAACAGTTCTTCCAGCCCAAATTCCATGTACTTTTTAGTGGATGGTTAGAATTAAAAATCCACTATGGAATTTCTGTAACGACTCTTATTCCATTTCCTTTACTGGTGTTTGAATGTCTAAGATTAAAAAGGGTGACAATGCATACATTTCTATTATGATTCAAAAGAATATTCAACATAGTGGATTTTTTTTAGCACAGACTTGGCAAACAAGCAAGACACCTGAAATAGATCTTGAAAAACAATCTTTAATTAAATATTTTATGTAAGAAAATGTCTTTTCCCTGAGGAAATCAGATCATCCACCTCCATACAGTGTGAGAATCTTGTCCTCCCTGCCAAGATAATCTTGTATCTTACTTTGCCTTCCCATTTCAATTACTTAAAATTACTTTGGATTTATGCAAGAAAACTCTTTTGTAATTTCCCAGGAGCGAAGGAAAAAAAAAAACATGTTTGGAGTTTGAGGGAGGTTTTGTTGAGTCAGCTGAAGTTTGGTGTTCTGCTTGTTTCTATTTTGATTGTGTAGGGATGCTGGATCTCACTGTCTCTATTAACTAAACAAGTAAATATTGGTCTTCATCACTTTCAAGTGGGATAGAAAAGTATCATGGAATGGTTTGGGTTGGAAAGTACCTTAAGATCATCTGATTCCAACCCCTCTGACATGGGAAGAGTCTTCTCACTATGGACCAGGTTGCTCAAAGCCCTGTCCAACCTGTCCTTGAACACTACCAGGGATGGGGCATTCCCAACTTCTTAGGGCAACCCATTCCAGTGCCTCACCACCTTTACAGTAAATAATTTCCTTCTTATATCTAACCTGAACTCCACCTGTTTAAGTTTAAACATATTGCCCCTTGTCCTATTCACTGGAGTCTGTAATAAAGAGACCCTCTTCGGCACCCTTGTAGGCCCCCTTCAGATACTGAAAAGCTTCAGTGAGGTCTCCACACATCCTTCTCTTCTCCAGGCTGAACAGCCCCAACTTTCTCAGCCTATCTTCATACGGGAGGTGCTCCAGTCCCCTGATCATCCTCATAGCCCTCCTCTGGACTTGTTCCAACAGTTCCATGTCCTTTTTATGTTGAGGACACCAGAACTGCACACAGTGCTCCAAGCGAGGTCTCACAAGAGCAGAGTAGAGGGGCATGATCGCCCCCTTCGACCTGCTGGTTATGCTTCTTTTGATGCAGCCCAGGATACGGTTGGCTTTCTGGGCTGCGAGCACACACTGAAGCCGGCTCATGTTAAGTTTCTCATCAACCAACACCCCCGAGTCCTTCTCCACAGGGCTGCTCTGAATCTCTTCTCTGCCCAACCTGTAGCTGTGCCTGGGATTGCTCTGCCCCAGGTGTAGGACCTTGCACTTGCCATGGTTAAACTTCATATGGTTGGCATCTGCTCACTTCAGAAGTGTGTTGAGGTCCCTCTGGATGGCATTCCTTCCCTCCAGTGTATCAACTGAACCACACAGGTTGGTGTCATCGGCAAACTTGCTGAGGGCGCACTCAATCCCACTGTCCATGTCACCGACAAAGATGTTGAACAAGACTGGTCCCAACACTGATCCCGGAAGGACTCCACTCGTTACTGGTCTCCAGCTGGACATAGAGCCATTGGCCACAGTTCTCTCCATGCAGCCATCCAGCCAGTTCTTTACCCACCAGGTGATCATCCATCGAATTTATGCCTCTCCAGTTTAGAGACAAGGATGTTAAACAGGGCGGTGTCAAATGTTTTGCACAAGTCCAGGTAGAGAATGTCAATTGCTCTGCCCCTACCCATCAGTTCTGTAAATAATGAAATTCTCAGTACCGTATGAATACCATATGAGTACCATATGAAATTTTAGTACCAATCCTCGATGATCATAATGGAACTTACAAGGAGGGGGAGGGTGGAAATATCTTTTGCCAGTGTCTATTTCCTAAAAAGACTGTGCTAAATGCAGGACCTCTGAAGGTCCTCATAGTCGTTGATTATGACTTAACAGGAAGACTTCTTTCAAAATATCTGGTATTTTTATTTCTTCCTTGGAACGTTTTGTCCATAAAATTCCTGGTTCTTCACAGAACTAGAATTCCACCTGATGGATGGATGTTTATCATTTCATATTTATTTGGACACCATTAACAGAAGCTCCATAGGCAACATCCATATATAATTGCCTGTCTCTTGGTAACTTCATTTCCCAGTGTTTGGGAACTAAACAAACTGGCTGTTATCCAATAAATGGATAAATTGTCCTGGATTCATATTTAGGATGCATGGAAACTGCCTGAATCCCTAATTGTCAAGTGAGATTAAAGAGTGATCATAATTTATTATAGATCAAGTAACATTTTTAAAGAGCAAAGGCCAACATTACAACATTGTCATAGCAAATATTTTACATTAGTAGTCTTAGAGGAGTGGAAAATAAACACAATTTACAAATTAAAACCACTGTTCTGTGCTTTACTGAATGTAATTACAAAATACCTGGATTGCTTTGATTTGCAAGGCAAACTGTATGTCAATTTGCACTTCTTCTTGCTTATCATGTTCATCTTGGCTCCACCTGAAACACAGAAGCCAAATACAGCAGGAGTTTGGTTGCACCTTACTAAGTGCTATAATAGCACATTGGCTGGAGCAGCCTGCTGATTCTGCATCTGTCAAGGAGAGCTGGAGGGAGTAGAGGATGGTAGCAATTGGCTTGAGATATCATGAAATGAAATTGTCATACAGTCTAATAAGTTTCCTAGTGTTCCCAAGATCTGGATAGTGGGAAAGAATAGCGTGATTCCTCATTTTCTCAGCACAGTAAGACCGTGTATCTTTAATTTGCCTATCTCAGGAAAAAGATGTGTGTAACTTGGCAGAACTGGAGAATGGTTTCTCCTTCCAGCTGATGAAAAAGTAGTTGTGCATTAACATTTAACAGGTTTGTTATACTTTTTTTTTTTTTAATCCATTAACCTGAACAGAGTTATTTCTGATTCAGTAAGAGTGTGCCTTAGAAGGGAACATTTTGCATAAGCATCTGGATGCTGGGCTTTTTCTTTGCAACATATGGCTCGTGAAGTCCAGTAAGTACCACTTTGCTTTAGCATTCTGACATGAAACGAGCAATTACCTGAAAAATCTTGGTCAGTCATCATTAGTCATTCCAGAGGTCCCTCATGGGAAAGCAAGTTGAGTGTGTAAAGGTTAGGAGGAAGAGATTCTTATGGTTGGGAACAACACGGAAAGGCAAACACAGAACTGTCACAAAAAGACAAAGCAGCCGTGAAAGCAGGTTGCCCATTGAACTTATTTGAATGCAGAGGGCAATGGCAACTTTCCCTGCTTGTGTTTGCAACAGTACTTCATTAAGTTCCTTCTCCCTTAGCCCAAGAATTGCCCTCATGTTATGTATTTGAGATGTTAGATGCAGACCTGTGTAGAAGAAATATTCCACATTTTGTAAGTAACTGAGTATATGTCAAATATTTCATGTCTGAAGTACTCCAAAACTTACTCTGAAGAAGAGTGACCAGAATGCCTGTAGTCTGTTTAAATTAGAATGCAAATAAATCACTCTGATACTTCCTGATAAATTTAGTTTATTTTTATCATCATTCTCCCTACTACACATCATTGTTAAAAAACAAAGAATAGTATCAGTCACTAGAGAGGTATGCATCTGCTTTTTGTAATCATAACAAAGCTTATAGGGTGTGATCCAGAGACTTTTAGGTGTCTCAACCTGGCAGGCTGACTCACTGAGCTGGAGTTAGGCTCCATTTTATTCAATGGACTACCAAAAGGTTGTTCAAGAAAACTCACATGTTGACTGGGGAGCTCCACAGAAGTTAGGGTGCCCAGATGGAGCAGCATGTGTGAGACGAGGATACACATAAATGTTTTGATGCTTGTGCAGTGAGCAGGCCTTTATTTCTATGTAATGGCTTGTCAGTGTAATATGCATAAATGTTCTGAAATATAAGGGTCAGGAATACCAGTGTACCCCTGTTTTGCTCTTTCTGTCCAGGAAGCCATCATTGGTGGGAAAGTACCTCTGGTGATACAGAAGTAGGTGGTACAAGGTAGATAACAGAGGAACAGATCCCTGTGAGTTGGAATTAGAGTTGGGATTGGTTAGACAAAATTTAACACGCTTGTTAGTGAGCACCCTGGCTGGTAGGCTATTATCTTCAGTGGGATTAGTGCCGGTCTTTTGAAGGACATTGATGAATGTCCACTGGACTTACTGCTATAACTACAAGCTATTCAGGGTTCACACAGTGGTTCCTCCAACTATACTAAAGTTATCTATCTCCCAGGGACCTGAGAGCACCTAGGGACCTTTCCAATTCCATATACGTTTGCAAGAATACTTTACTGGCTTCCAGAACTAGGTGTTCATGGGTGAGTGACTGTTTTTTCCACACTTAACTCATTTTGTTGGACTTGATCAATATTTAGCATTTCAGCAGTATTTAGGCTTTTAGACTACTAAAGTTAGCGCTGTCATTTGTATGGGTGAAGATGTTGCGGAATACCATGAAAACGGGAATTAGCTTACATTCTGTATAAATGCTTTTCTTTCATTTTAAAATTTTTCCACACTGACAGTAAATTACTTAAGTGGTAAAAGACAATTCTCACATTATTTTAATAACTAAATAAGTTGATAGACATATGAAAGAATTATTGTGCTTTTATTCTTCTTTATGGTTAAAAGATAAAGGCAATAAATATCTTTTATTGCTATTCTCATTTTCTTTGGACTTTCTTTCAAAAGGCTTTTTAAGGCATATGCATGAACGTTAAGTTAGCTATCCGTGACTGCCCAACCAGTGTTGTTTATGGCAGAAGTTCACAAGCTGCACCTCCTCAAAGCAGCATGCAGACACTGCCTGAGGAGCCATCACTGAGAGATGTTCCTACCCCAGCATTAGCAGAAGTGAAAACTAAACTTTGGAAGCCTGGCCTAGGGTGAATATTGTTCCACATTGTCAGCTACTGCAGCTGTGGCTTGGCTGCAGTTAACTGAATGATTTGCTCAAGAAACTAGGGTGAAAAATTCTTTGGCTAACATAATTTGAATGTAAGAAATTTTATAATGAAGAACCCATTCATCTGTGTAGTTACTACCTCTCCCTGCACTTAATGGCTTTTTGTGTGTTTTATTATTTGCCCCCCTCCCTTTTTTTTCTTTTGTATTATTTCTTCCTACTTATGATTAGAATTTTTATCAGTAACTAGATATATGGAAATGCCCAGAGTTTCCAGTGTTTGGTTTATTTAGCAACGTGGTATTCCCCTTGCTGCTTTCATTTAAGGAATTAGCTGAACATTAACCAGCATGATTGAATATGTTTCATAACATACTGTGAAAAAAGAAGCTAAAGCACTCATTCATAAGCCTTTGCCAACACTCCAGATCATAAGAACATAAATGAAAAGCACACTAGATCACTGGCTAAGCCTCTAAAATGCTGTTAACTGAAATTACAGATTGTGACTTATAAGCAGTAGTAAAAATCATTTGCAGAATTATCAAAAATTGTATACTTGAAATCTTTAATTTGAATTGCCCTTTCCAGTCTATTCATTATTTTTTCCCTTTCACAACAGCAACTTTCAGATTCAGTACTTAAGAGATTTCAGAATGTAAAAACAACTGAATAATTTTTGAGCTCAAGGTCGGAAGAGGCCCCTTGATGTACAGGTCTGCCTCCTGTCTGCTATGTATCTTCAGTTTAATGCTGGTAGATGATGTGTGATTAAATCCTGTGGCCAGCTTTGAAAATCCCAGTTTAGCTTAAAAGTAATTATATATGGAAATAAGTGATGAGTGCTGTGTGGGTAGCATTTATGCTTAGTAAAGTATAAAACTGGAATCTGTATTTACAAAGCTGTTGTTTTAAGGTTTGCTTTTGTTCTGTCCATGATTTAATTCAGTCCATTCAAGTTCTGCTCAAACAGCAGGTTTGGTCATTAGTAAATAACACAAGAATTGCTTAGCTCTTTGATCTATACAGTCCTGACATACAGTGTGCCTGTAGGCATGTGTAATATAAATATTTTGTAAGTGCAAATAATTAAAAGATTTTGGATAATAGGCATGTTGAAACTAGCAGTATTTTACAGATTTTCAGTTCCTGTTGGATGACATACAGAACAAATAAGCAAAAAGAACCTCAAATAATTAAAAATTTACAAAGCATTTGTTTTTAATAGCAGTTATAAAAATTACTGTGCTTTAAATCCCTATCTACATAGGGAAAAAAGTGTATTCTTACTGATTTGCATAATTATAAAATGTGTAGTGACTTCAAGCTTCATGATTTTAGGCTTCATGGATTTTCTTTAGATCCAGAACTGTGAAGACTGACAAGATGTGTCTTAGTTCTGGTTTTATTTGGAGTGTGATGCTGGTTTTATTCGTATTATTCAGTTGATCTGGCAAAAAAAACATGTTTCCAGTTCTGTTAGTGTTTTGATTATTAGACCGTTAGGTCGAATATCATTCTATGACAGTGACACGAGTCAGGGAACAAATCCATATTCCTTTACTATTCACTATTGAGGAACCCAACAAAGAAATTGGGGATTTCTGTCATGGACTCCGAAGAACACACCAGGGAAACATCCTGTTAGTGAGTGTAACTGCTGGTGTACTGTGTAACACTGAAGGTAGAGCTACTCTTTTTTCAGTTCTTGAAAGCATTATAGTTAGTCCGTCTTGGAGCTGGTTGTCATTAACTTCTTGCCTTTTTTTTAATAACAATTTCATTTAAAAAATTGCAGTGAGGAAGTAGTCTGTTAACTTGAGGTCCCCTTTGGTTTCCTCTGTGATTCTGGAACTTATGTGGGGCAAGGGAGATGTGTCTCTGACCACCTAAAGCTAGTTCTTTGAGCTCAACTTTGAGCACTTATACACTGCAAGGAGCTCTCAAAGATCCTTTCAGAGACTAATAGCATCTTCATTGCGTCTCCCCAGAGCTTGAATTGTTCATATAACTGCAGAGCTTTGTATAGCATAAGACGCAGAGGTTTTGTAAGAAAAACTAAGTACCTAACTTCAAGTTAAGTACTTATTCTCAATACTTCACAATGATTATTTGTACAGATATTAAAAGTATTTCTAAATGCTACTTATGTTGAAGCAAGAGGCATTCTAAGAAGACATCCTGCATATTAAATGTCTACCTTGCTTGGAATATTTTCAGTTTCTTTGCATGAAAGAAGTCTATCCATCTGCATGATCCTGTGATGTCTGAGGGTACAGTTCAAGGAAAGCTGAGCACAGGCTCCTCTGAAATAAGCAGTCCTGGCTTGTCCCATCTGTAACAGAGCATTTCTGCTGTCTCAGTTACCTGGATTAGAAAACTAGCCTGATCAAAAAGCCCGAAAAAATGGCACAGGGAAAAAAAAAAAGGGAGTTGCCTGCCTGCAACAGCTGGCTAAATGATCTCACCAGTGCCATTGCAAGAGGTAGCAGGGGAGGCTGAATTGTTTCTTCCAGCAACAGCCCACACTGGTTCTACGTAAATCATAGAATCATAGACTCGTTTGTGTTGGAAAGGACCTTAAAGATCAACACACCCTACCACAGGCAGGGACACCTTCCACTGGACCAGGTTGCTTCAAGCCCCATCCAACCTGGCCTTAAACACTGCTAGGGATGGGGCAGCCACAGCTTCTCTGGGCAACCTGTGCCAGTGCCTCATGAGCCCGATAGTGAAGAATTTCTTCCTAATATCCAACATAAATCCACCCTCTCTCAGTTTAAAGCCGTTAGCCCTTGTCCTGTAACTACATGTCCTTGTAAAAAGTCCCTCTCTGTGGGTGACATGAGTCAGAAAGCCATATTCTAAGAACGCAAATGACCAGTTTTACTTGAGATATAAGATGAAGGGGGGTTTTAAGAGCTACAAGAGGTTTACTTCTCGTGTAACAGCTCTAGGTAAAGTGCCTGGCACTGTTCCATCATGTTTGTGTAACTCGTGAGCAATCTTTATCATCATACTTCCTTAGCCCCTCTAGGTTAGTGTAATGGTAATCTTTTAAATCTGTGATTCTCTCTCTCTGCTTTCCTAGAGAGCTTTGTTTATGTTGTTTGATGTACTTTGGTGTTAAGTTGAAAGGCTGAGTAGTATTTGAAGGTAAGGCTGGAGAAAGGAGCTCTCTACCTGTAGATGGGGCTGAGATGCATCTGGGTTTGTGCAAAAACAAATTCTGGTCTCAGTCCTGCCCTCATGGAGGCTCAGGAGCCTGCACAGACAAATTCCATGCTTGCAGTAAGTGTACACCATCATCAGCTCTTCCTGACAGCTTCAGTCAGCTGGCACAAAAAGCTTCACAACCCGAGGCAACTTTTGATTATCCATAACTTAAATGCTTTAACATTCTGGAAATTAAGATCTGCAGCTTAAACTTGGCATGGGGCTCTGTGGGAAACCAGTGAAGCACAAGGAACAACAGAAGGCAAGGAAGTTCAGGCAGTGTAGCCAAGGAGACACCCAGGTACATCATGGCTAGTTATCTGGTGCTCTTCTGGCAGAGTCTTACAAGCCTGTGTGAGTACAGTGCATTGCAGTTCCAAATAGGTTTTAGGAGGGGAATGTAATGCCAAAGCTAAGCTGCCACTCCTAAGAGGCCAAGGCACATCACTTAGAGAAAATACATTGTATTGCTGCTTGAGATGTTAGTATTTGGGCAGAGTCCAGTTGTGGTTTTGCTTGCAGTTTAAGTACCCAAATGTAATGGCTGTGATTATGAATTTTCTCTTTTTATCTTGCTGTGGTCAGGTATCATTTTTTTCCTTATCAACCATTATCACATTAGAAGCACAGGTTTATCAAATACCTTATCAGGTGGATGGGAAGTGTTTAATTAGCTTTATGGTGATGATGAAGAATATTGGAAAGTTGGTCTCTTTCTCTTCTTTAGTATCTGTAGATGTCACAGAAACTCACCTAAGTAGGATCCTGCACAAGTAATCTCATAGCTCAATACCAGGTTTTCCACTATTACTCTAAGGGTACCTGTTTCAGGTTTTCCATTATTACTGTAAAGGTATTTGCTTCCAGAAAAGATCAAGTAAGTGCATTTCTGTGGATTCCTGCCAAGAAGATTATATAATAGTGGTATGAGTACATTCTCATGAAAGATGAAGAGTATTGTTGCATCTAGAGTTCCTATATGAAAAACATTACTACTATCTGTTGTCACTTCACATTTGGAGATTGCTTACTTGGGGTTTCTTATTTCCCTTTGTGTTTGTTTGTTGGCTTGATTTTTTTTTTTTTTTTTTTTTTTTTTTACTAAATAGACTTGGATTATCACTTGCTTTTGTCTTCAACTGCTCCTACTTAATCCTCTTGTCAAAGCCCAGAGTTCCTGCGGGAATCCAGTGACAGATGATGTGAATGACATTACAAAATTGGTAAGTAGCTTTTATTAAAAATTATTCTTTATGTTAAATAATAATTAGTGACTAATGGTACTTGTATTTTTAAGCAAAGTTAGAAAATCTATATTAGAACCAGGGCAATATTTTTAAAAAAATCAATGTCTATCACATGATCAAAATCAAAACCTTTATTGCAGAAACTGGCGAATAGTGTCAGAGTTCATTAAAGAGATGACCTTCTTGACCAAGGTAGAGTGTATATACATATGTGTTTTCCTCCCTCCAAACTTCCATACAAATTGTCAAAAGTCTTGATTTCATCAAACATTGTCTGGGATTAGATTTATTTCCATGCAGATGAAAGATTATTGTCTTTGTGTTACTGATTTGTATGGAGCAGACTGGCGGCAAACACATCTGAAATGAAACAGAAGTTTTTACCTTTGGTATATAGGAAACTTGTGCCTTACATCAAAATAGAAAGATACTAGACATCATAGTAGCTATCAAGGGAATAACATTTGAACAGCACTTACAGTCTTTAGGTGGGAGTGGGCTACACTCATTATGTGTTTCTCTCTCTACTTGCTGTACCTAGAACTTTAAGTCTGAAGGACTCATTGGCTTCATATAGGAACTGAATTCATTTAAGTACATTTTCATTTTTACTTAATTGAACACTGCTTTAACCTGAAAAACTTTTATCTTCTTGTGTGAAGTCAGTTGGCATTTACCTCCACGGAAGTCAGTGATTATGCTAACTTGGAGCAGTGAAGGATCTAACACAAAAGTTTTTAAGAAATAATATATACTGAACACTTAAAAAGTATACCTTCATCTAAAAGTATATACAGGTATATTCAGTATGTACAAATATATCTGCATCTACTTCAGCTGAGAAGTGTGGTTTCTTTATGGAAAAACAGTTGCAATACCATCATGCATACTACCAAATATTTAATTTGAAGTTTCTTGCATTTGCTGCCAGTGCAGTGTTCTCAGCTTGTTTTCTTTGAGCAATTATATACATTGGTATATAGTATAAGTCTCTGGGGGTGCTCTATATTCCTACTCAAATACTTAGTGCTTTACATTAGTCCCCACAGGCAGAATTCTGAACTATTGGCATGTTTATTCAAGATAATATTTAATTTCTTGAAAGAGTATTAAGCTTTGATTTAAACCTGTTGAAAGCATGACAGAACAAAAGAACTCTTGTGAGGGCTGATGGAATTGTCTAATATAACATTAGCGATAACTTTTTGTCAGTTAGGTTTCCGTAGAACTAATGCTTTACCTTTCCCTTTGGTACAGTTTAAACTTCAAGAATTTGTAAATACAGATGACAGAAATTTGCAGCTTGAGTAATAACACTTTGCTTTTGAGATAAATTAGGAAAGAAACCTTTCTATATTGTGTTCCTGCATCTTCCTCCAGACTGGTCCAGCAACTGCAGTTCTTGTACATAGTCCTTGCAGCACTGTGTTTCCATACCCACACTCTCCTCCACATCCCCTTTTAGTTCCCTCCAGTGCTCCCTAGCATGATGCCTACCTACCTAAGCAATGTTTTGAGCTCTTATTGGATTTACATCCCCTTTTGCTTGGGCTGCTGACTGGGCTGGAAGGACTTTGTGTGACAACCGCTTGGTGTATGTGCTGCTTTTCCTTATAAAAAACCTCTGCCAAGTGTCCAGGTTGTACTGTTCTGCTGCTGCCAAGCCTGAGCAGAGTGGTGCAGGGCTGAGTTCCTCCAGCCACTGCTCAGTACAGATGCTGTACTGTCCTCCTCCTGACTTGCACTCATACTTTTCAGATCTCTCTCCCAAGTGCAAAATTTCATAAAGTTAACTAGCAAGTTCAAAGATATTTTGAGTTGGAGAAATAGGAGAGAGATGCAGATAATATAAAGCCCAGATACCTGGATTCTCTGTGCTTTGAGTTGTGCATCTGAGAATGTTTTTAGGAAAGTCTGTATCCCTGTCTTGCCTGTCTGTTATTATTTGCGGAAATAATTTCTATAAAGCCACTTGAGAATTAAAAAGGATACCATGGAAATAAGCTTAGTGTGTTACATTTACTGTGAGAACCCTCGGGTTATATTAAACTGACTGTATTGCAAATTGGTCTTTCTCTTTTGAAATGCTGTACCATTACAAAAACTAATAATAAAAAAGGTTCAACGTACTTTTAAAACAAAATATCATCAGCTGACTGAACACAAGAAGGGTGAAATTCACAGAGAATAGACTGATCACATTGCTAAAAAGTATATTTTTTACTGCTGTAGGGAGCAGTAATACATATAAAAGGGACTCCAGTATGATACTGCTTGAAAATATAGCTCAACTCTCTTAAATTACTATAGAAGTTTTTCTACTACTTTTGCTTTTTGAAAACAAAATACGCTTATTGAATTAAGGAATGACATTCCGATGACATGCAACGTCAGAATTAGGTATAACACACATAAGTGGTTGGATTCTTTATTGATCCTACTGGCCTTCAAATATTCTATTTCCCTGCTGATCCAAAGAGTTTGTGCCAGTAGGACATAATGTCTTTAATAAATGTCATCCCCTTTCACACTGAGAACAAATTGTGATGTTGAGGGTTTTGCAGAAGTCAGTGTTACGCATACAGTTATTGCCTGTAGTTTTTGTGACGTTACCCACAAGCTCTGTTGTGTTACCTGAGAGTGGTATGACAATTATTTCTAAAGGCTTTATTCTTGGCCACCCTGTCATGTTCTTTTAAACCCTTTTGTTCACAGTCATGAGTATAGTCCCTTATCTGTGTGCAATAACTAGCTGTTCAGCTGTACTACACAACCCACTACTGTACTACTTAGGATATTGGCACCTCTTCCTCCTGTCTCATCACAAATGCTCAGACATCAGCTTAGATTCAGTATGGCCTGAATCCTCCACTGAGGCAGGTTATGATCTCTTTACCTCCCCAAAATGCTAGTCTTCCCTGGGCCTTTTCTCCCTGTAAAGGTACGTCACTATCTCTCTTCAGGCATTAAGGTCTATAACAAAGGTGTCCATTTTGGCTCTTGATGCTTAACAGACCCTTGTAAGCTCACTTTTAAAACCTCGATTGTTTTTCCTGTCATAACAGGAAAAATCAGTTTTACAGCTCTCTGTCTATATAAATTCACTTTTCTTCCAAATTTTTGGTAGTTAAAATCCAGTCCACTGAAAAAATCTTTTTCTGGCTTCAACTTCTATAATTTTGTCCTTCTGTCTGTTAATTTGTTGTTCTGACCCTGTATCTTCTACTTACTTCCTGCAAGCTCTTCCTCCTTTGTTTCATTATCAATGACAAGCTTCTTGGTTTTGTCTTCATAGGCACTATTAACACTGTCTGTGATGTCTTTTAACACATAGTGAATTTGCCCTCTTGTCCTAACTTCTCCTCATTATTTCCATAGTATCTGTTAATGCTGTTCATGGCTGCAGGAAGGATGCTCCTTGGTGAAGTTGAGGCAGATTTTAATCCTCTTACTATTTCATGCTAAAATTCTTTGCAGCATGAATCCATGGCCCTCCTCTTTCTTTTTTCTACTCAGTTCTTCCCTACCTCTACTGAAGTTCACCTACCACTTGCAAAAAAGTGCTAGAATTACCTACCAAGCTCTTTTGCATGTAGCTTGATACAACCTAGCCTTCATCTATTTGTTCCCAGTCTTCTTGTTCCAAGTACTGTGAACTCCCTATATCACTGGTAAAAAAACACTGAGCATTGCTGTGTCTGTTTTCTGCTGGACTGCATTGTATTCTAGGAAGATCAGAAGAAAATGCATCAGTCAACACTTTCTGTGAATACAGATCAGAGATGTCGACTTAAGCCTAAGCTATCAGTGAATAAATAAGGCATGCTGTGCAGTGCTTGAAAATATGGGTCATTTGCCTAATCAACTTTGTGTTGAATAGTAAATTGAAGACAGATGTACAAGCATAACTTGTTTTCAGTGGTGTTAATCTGGATTTTCACTAGCATCATCCTAGTCTCATAACAGAAGCCAGAATTGGAAAGAAAGAGCAGATTTAATGACAATAATGTTTCTGAGCCCTCAGACCGAAGCACACTGGTCCGTTCATACAGAAAAATGACTTTTTTTGTATTTTCTGTAAGATTAAAATTTATTCAAATCTTTATAATATAATTTTGTCATGTGAAGAATGTGTCCTAAGTGAAATGATTTGAAGAAGGAAAGGACAATTGAACAATCTCTTTCGGGGGGGGGGGGGGGTGTTTTTTAATAGTGAGAACTTTAAAAGAGCATAATTCCATGCCGATAGAGAATGAAAGTATTTAGAAATTATTCACCCTGCATTACTAATCACTTGAACTCCTGCTTCTTTTTTTAATGAAGATATCTGGAGGGAAGCACATTACTTGATGAACAAATGTTCTGTATTATGAAACTGTAATTGCAGCACCTGTCAATAAAACCTGTCCCCATTGTTCTTTTCAGCACAGTAAATCAGCAGAAAGCTGCATTACTGTAATTATGACTCTGATTTTGCATAAGAATTAGGAATCTATTTTATATACATTTGTTAAATATGATGAAACCTACATATAAGTAGAATTTTCACTGAACATGTAAGTAGAATATTCACTGAGCTGTTCAGTATGTATCTACATATTTCAGTTTCATCCATTAACAAAATCTAAGGTACTCACCTCTTTTCCCATGATCTGCTTCTCTAAAGCCATTTTTTTTCTTCTGAATGTTGGATGCCCAAACCATTGTATTTGCCAACCAGGTTGCTTGCTCAAGACATGCCGTTTCAAACACTTTGCCTTCACTTTGCATCTTTGCTGTAAATGTGTACTTTACACTCTGCAACATTTTATTTTTATTTTTTAATGGCTCTAACTCTCAAAACTGAAGGGGTTATAAAAAAAGGTCCAGTGTTGTTACCCTGCAAATGATCTGCCACTATGGCTGTAAGAAGTGTGAACGGAAATTGTTAACATGTTGTCTTAAGCCAAACGATGAGGATTTTATTAACTGCTTCATTAGCAAATGAGATAGAGTAGATTGCGAGATGATGGACAGAAAGTGGAAGCTCCTGAAGAAAAGCCAAGGATGCAAAGAAGGGAGATGCAGAGGTATTAAAGAGTAAGAAAATGAGAATCACAAAGAGAGAAGTGGGAGGTGGAAATGGTAGCCAAAATGAAAGTGTGGGTTTTCCCACCATATGCCTAAGAGTAAATAAGATATCACTGATTTTTACTTTCATTAACTTACTTTATCATTGATCTCTGTAAAAAAAAATAATGATATCTATGCTTGTTTCCTTAAAATTTTCAGAATAGTCACAATAAAGAGAATTCCCAAGAGCAGCTGCTCTCATTTCAAAGTGCTTGACTGCAGGGATATGTCATCTCTTTTATGTTTTGCTCTTCCAATGAAAGACTAGCCTACAGAACCCAAATAGCTTTTACAACATCTCTCTTTTCTTTCCCTATGTGACCATGAACATACTTTAAAAGTGTATTTAGGTTATGCAATGTTAACAGAGCTGTATTAAATATTCAGACCTCCGTATATATGTTGTATTTCCCAGTCTAAGATTTTGTTACAACTGGGAATACAGCACCTGATGTTAGTTTTATATGGATTTAAAAACATTCCCTGTTCTTCACCTTTTCTCAGAGCCTGATATGCTTTCTACAACTACACCTCCCCCCCCATTAAATCAGAGAAACTTTTTGTGGCATTTTAATTGCAATGCAGGGTTCGTTTAGCTCTATACATTACTTTCCAAGATTATCAGTTGACATTCTCTGTAATCATCAGAATTGTTACTTTTGTCTAAACCAAGGCAAGACCTGCATGTAGGTGTTTTGTTGCCCCCAGATTTGTCACTGTACTTAAGAAGTTGATTACAGGAATCAAAAAGGCCGTTCCAGGACTCAGGACGTTTCACAGGATGGTCCCTTTCCATTCCGCTTCACTCAGGCAACTCTGAGCCCTCTTCTCATCTGCTTCTTGTTGGGAGCTGCAGCAGGCAGGCACCCACACTCAGTGAGAGGATGCAGAGTCTTTTCATTCCTTTCAGGATCATTTCAGCAGTTGAAAATCAAGTGGTTAGTTTTGGATCATAGTCTTGGGAGGTTGGAGCTAGATGATCTTAAAGTCCTTTCCAACCCTAACTATTCTGTGATTCTATGAAATTTCAAGATTAATTTCAGGAAAGCAAGAGTATAAAATGCAGGGATTAAGCCTTACTCTCCCTGTTTTCTGTGTGTGAGTTGGGAAGTCCAACTGGGAGACAAATACAACTCCCTCTCTTTGACTGAGCTCCGTCGTTTACCATCAGCAGAGCACCTGGCATGTGGAGCTTAATCAATAAAACTTTAACAAGTTGTTTCATCTTGAGGCAGGACATATATTTTGTGTTTGACACCCTCCCCCCAGTGGTCTTCATTTTTAGTAGTAAATTCAAAAATATCTTTTCTGATTCACAGTCTGTCAAGGAGAAAAATGACTGGGGCTGAGATGTGTTCTCTGGCTTTGTCTGGGAAGCTGTAAGAGCTCTTGGACAGTTAGGTTTTTTTAACTGTGCGTGAAAAGTGCTTGACAGGCTCTGATGCTGGTAAAGTAGATTGTATACATAATGCATATCAGTTCTTGTAGTGTTCATTGATTTGGAACAAATTTAATCTTCCAGTGACCTTTCTTAAAGAACAGTACTTCTGCTGACATTGCTAAATATTGAATTCCTATAGAGTATGGGAACCTTTGCACATAAAGTACCACCTTCACTATCTTTGCTGCTTGAAGTGCTGCTAATCCTACCTCTCTGGGCACGCAAAGGTAGCTGGAAAAGAATGATTACTTATTAATGTGTCATAATGTCAAGTGTCAAGATGCTCTTTAGAAGAAGGAAAAATATATAAAAACTTGTGGATGAGGATTTAGAATGTATCAGATGCTCTAAAGAAAGAACAAATGTAATACTGCAACATTTTGCAGTATTTATAGCATCTTGAATCAACTTCCCCAAATTCCAGGTAAATGGAAATTGATATAGAGAATTTTAATGGCGCCTGTGCTACTGCTTTGGGAATATGTAGGTCTAAAAATAAAAAAAAAATTTGATCCATGAAAAGGAATTTACCAGGATCAGTTGTATAAAATTGCTTTTTAAAGCTGTAGGAGAAAGCTAGATGTCATTGAACTGAACGATTGTGGCTCAGCCCATGGTGTAAACAAAAAAATGTTTGGAATTCACTAGTGACTGACTGTACATAAGTATTGTCCTTGATCATTTCCAGAACCATAGCATTTTGAAATTGCTGTATTAATTTTTAATTGAAACTAATTTTCAATTAACAAATAAAACATTCTGTTGTGACAAACAAAATACTACCTAAAAAAAAGGCACAGGAAAAAAGAAATTCATGTGCTGGTTGCTATAGCAGCAGAATCAAAAGCAGCCATAACAGGATGATCTTTAACCTGAAGAAGTAGAAATGCTTTGCTGAACAAAGTATAGATTCTGGTTCACCAAAGGAATTATTTATGTGCTTATTGTCTTTTGACTAAATGGAATACGAACCAGGATGAAAATATCAATTGTAGTTTTCACTGATACAAAAGAAAATACATTTGCTGTATCACTGGGCATCATAGTATTGGTAAACCTTCTGAAAAAAAAGTACTTCAAGAGACTGTAGGTAGTGGCAGCATCTCTCTCTTCATCTCCCCACTCAGCACATTCACTAGGCTAATAAACACATCTCATGGTAATGTTGGATTCCATTTGTAGCATATTGTGTTGTATAATTCAGTGAGAGCCCTTCCACTCCTTAACCTTGCTTAAGCACACCCCATACTCACCCATATCTGCAAAACTGCACTCATGTGTATAGAAGTCCTCCTTTGCCCCAGCACATTGATATGATATAATTGTATTGCTCATCATTAGTAAGAAGCACAGCTTCAAAGTTAAAGTTGTGCTCAAGTGTTTTTCTGACCTGGTCCGTAACTGAGCACAAAGCAGGTAAGTATTTCTTTAGATTCAAGTGCTTGCTGAAGTTGGAAATTATTTGAAGGAAAAACGCTTAGAGACTACCATGTCCTTTACAGTTTGGAGTGGTTGGGGTTACATAGAAATTGTAACGAAAACACCTAAAGATACACCCTTAAAAGATGAAAATGCAGTGGAGTTTCTGCAGTAGTGAATAACCGCAGATCAGTTCTCCTTACCACTTTACCGACTTTTATTTTGCTGGGAATTCCTAGCATTGAACATGATCAGATAGGTTTTGGGAATGTTACAGAGGTGTGGAAAGATGCTTCACTTGTGAGCAAATAGGTCGGTAGCATTTTGAAAGGAAATTGAGTATGTAAGCTTTTGCACCTCGTAGGTTCTGGAAATGTGTGTCGCATATTTGATAGCTTTCATTGAATACTGTGATGAAATTAAGTCTTACTTCATGTAGTCAGTAATAACTTTTTTATTAACTGTTTATTGTAGGTTGGAAATCTCCCAAATGATTATATGATAACCCTTAAATATGTCCCGAAGATGGATAGTCTGGTATGTACAATCACTTCAAGTTAATGCCAATAAAATAGCACACTGGAACCAGTGATGGCTGTAACATTTTGTACATAGTCCTATGGCTTAGTAGGTTACAGTTAAATAATGGTTATTTCACTTTACATACACTTCACAAATACTCATTTAAAGGAAATGTAGAGGGATTCCTGCCGTCACTTAAAACCTTTTTAATTACAGGTATCTTAGAAAAATGTTTCTTCATGCTAAATTTTTTTAACACTTTTTCTTCCTGGAAAAATTTCAAGCTCTGGTGTCACTTCATCGTGTCAATTGAAAATTGTTCTCCTAAAGAAGTAGTTTCTAAGTGTGCTTTTGAACATACTGCAGTGGAACATTCAGCCAGTGGAAGTGCCATTAAAGAATAACAAATACTGAGTAGCCAATGAAGAGAACCCTAAATTCAGCAAATGGTAGTGTCAGTAGCTAAAGACTGGTAGAAACTAAGGACATTTCATTCAAACATGCTTTGTGCTATTCTTTCTATATAATCCCATATTATAATACATAGTAATACTTTCATATAAGCATTATATCCTGTCTTTAAAAATTTGTAATGTTTTGTATTAAAAACATTTTCATATCATCTTGTTGCCTATTCTGCTAAAACTTGTCATGCTATATTGTACTATATTGTTTTAAGGAAAGAAAAAAAAAGTAAGAAAAGGATTAGTTTGTCAGTTAAACTGAACAATATTGTGCCTGTCTTCTTAAGAATGAATCATTGTACACATGCATCAGTGACTGGAAATCATCTGGTAGATGTAAGAAGCTGGGTTTGTGTCTGCACAAAGTTTTCATTATGAAAATCCAATTTGTGTGTGATACACATAAAACTGCATTCTATCCTACAACACTGTAGCAAATCTAGAAAAATTCCATATTGATATTGGAGAACAATACTAGAAGAAGCATTCTCTCAGTCCTGAATAAGAAGATGGCTGGAGAAAAAGAAGGCTGTGAGATTGTAAGGGCCCTGAGCTATGATGTTACAAAGTATTATGGCAGATCTGGCAGTGTTCTTGAGTTTTATTGGAAGCTTGAGGCTTTTACTAAAACTTGAGAGTACTTTAGAAAACCCAGTTTAAACTTGATTACTTAGACATAAAAACTCAGAACAAATGCCGTGAAAGTCAGATACTAGAGCCTATATAATATAATAAAGCTAATGGAGAGAAAATCAGTTCCTGAAAATAGTCAATATCCAGAGAATAGGGAAGTAAGACTAACTGCCACCATCCACTGGCTGTGGTGCTTTTTAAAATTCAGGGGGTTTGGTGCCTGATGTGATGAGATTTATGGCTGTGGAGGACAGCTGTAGCCTAAGTGCTGGTCCCTATCCTCCAGAATGAGCTTGGCAGCTAATGGGTGAGAGCTAGGCTGGATTGGGGCTGTTCCCTCTGATGCACTTCTGGGGAGGTTTGGTGCTGCAGATGAATATGGCCAAGGAGCCTGCTTCAGCGATGAGTCCTGATTATTCTCACTGCTTAACTCTTACCTTGCTCCATGGTTCAGTTTTGGCTTCCAGCACAGTTTCTCTTCTATAGTTTAAATGCTATGTCATCTTGCTGCATCATATCCAGAAACTTAGATCCAGTTTATGTTTACAATGAGCAGCCAATAAATAAATAGGAAGAAGTTCAGAGCTGGGATTTCCATATTGCCTTTGTTCAAATGCCACTTTCAGTGATGGTGATGGAAGGTGTAGCTCTTGGCCACATGCCTTCACATGAGGAAGTATTCAGTGGTACTCACATCCCACTTTGCTGAATTCCTCTCTGGGGATTTCAGGCTGTTTTACACATAACAGAGCAAAGGCTGGCTCTGGGTTCTGCAAGGTCCCTGCAAGCTGGGAAACACGGCTCTGCATAAAGTGAATGCCCTTTGTTCAGCTCTGAAAGGACTGAAACAGCGTTCTGCAGTTTTTTTCAATAGATCTTCAGTGCATGCATAAAGTGGAAAATGTACCCAAGGTAGCAAGTCTCAAATGTAGATGACTAAAGGTAGGAAGGCAGGGTGAATAGAAAGCAGATGGGAAGCCAGTGTAGTGCATGTAACAGGAACAGACTGACCCGATCCATTAAACAGAAGGGTTGTTACATTATGCACTAGCTCCAAGGCAGCTGAGTGGCTTTAAAAGTATTTTAGCATAGAGTGAACTGTATAGTCTAACCTGAAGGGTAAAAAGGAAGAGGTGACAGCAGCAGGGACTGAACACAGAAGAGGAGATTAAATTTTTAGATAGGTATAGAAAGAAAAAGCTAAACAAGGTCTACCTGGAAGCACAAGTGAACTCAGGTTTGCAGTTGCCCTAAAATGTGAATCGTAGTTTACACAAGAAAGCAGATTTTAAACCTCCATTTCTCCTTGCAAGCAACATCACATTTCTCAGTTTCAGCAGTTTCATCCCTGTGTTTGGTATATATGGAGCTAGCAAGTGATTGCGCAGCTTGATACTACTGAAAAGAAAATTTCAAGCTCTTGTTAAATGCAGCTTTGTAGGTCAGAATGGTTCAGTCAGAGGAGACTCCTACACACATGCTAAACCATGGGAGTAACAAAATAGACTCCCTGCTGAAATCACCAAATGCTCACTAAAGAAGCAGCAAGCTTTTGCTAGTCCCTGCCAGAGGAGAATGCACACCCACAAAACCTCAGAGGAAAAGGGTTTCCTATTTTGCAGCTCAGTGAAGCACAGGAGCTCTGTGTCCCTGTTCCTACACCAAAGCAGAGGAAAATGTGTTGTCTGTCTCATGAGGGCAGTGGGACATGGCACAATGTGTGCTGCTGGAATGGAGCGTGTTTCAAGAAGCTTTCTCTGATTTATTTGCTTCAGCCTCTCCTCTCTGGTTGTTGTGCTTGAAGGGAAAAAGGGAGGCAGGATCAAGCCAAACACCATCCATTTCACAATTACAGAAGGTGATAATTGACTTACCACTTGTCCGTGTGTGAAAGAGTTGTACACAAAAGTGAAAAGTCAGGTGAAGCTGAGCAATGCATTTACATATGGTTCTTTAGGCCTGGGAGCCTAATAGTCTTCAAAAGTTAGTTAGTCTTCAAAAGCATGAAGTGTGTTTTTCCTCATTGAAAACATTATACATCCAGGCAGAGCACCACCTCTGTCACCAAGAAGGTAATTTGTTGCCAAGTGGTGATATTGGTAGTAGTAGGGACAAAAAAATAATTGAAGAAATTATCTGTATGAAGGTTTATTGCATAAAATTAGTAAAATGAGATTAAGTCTAGAAGCAGATACATCGGCCAAACATTTACCGTGTGTTTGTGAAGGTGGAGTGGATGGATTCAGTGGATGCTGCTCATCCACTGGCAGAAATTGGTAACTGGTTTAAGTGATACTGAGAGTGCTTAGGAGGTGCTTGGCCAAGATTGTTGTGTCTAGCAGGGTTTAGTGATCCTGAGACTTTTTTAGCCATTGAAAAAAATATCTTCACATGTGGAATAAGTTCCCATAACATTTAACATTAAAAATTCAGCTTTTATTAGGGAGTGACTTCCAGGTACATGTTACAGTGTGACTAATGCATTACCTGTACTTTTGCTGATTGTGTTACGTTAGGGGGTTTTCTGAGCTGGGTGGCTTTTTTGTTTACATGACTACTGTGTGTAAATCTTAAGTAAAAGAAGTTAACAACTCCCTTTAAGGAAGCAAGATGAATGACCAGGTTTCAATTACATGAACAGCTGTACAAACTTAGCCTGCAAACTAATTGCATAGGTGTCAGTGAGAGGATTTGAACTCTCTTCCAGTGGCACAGATGTGGCAGATACCACCATGAGCTGTGCAGAACCATTTTGCTGGCAAAAACTCAGGAAAAGAAAGACTTTCAGATCTGGAATCTGTTCTGAGGAATGGCATCAGCTGGAAAAGCTGAAGAGAAGAAGTTAACCAAGCTAACTCTTTCAAAGGTGGATAACAGCATACACGAATTTCATGCAAAACATTTACAGAAACCATCCTCAGAAGAGATTTAAATCAAAGATCTTTGAGGTTAACTGAGTCATGTACGGTAACAATAATAAAATGAAAACTTGAGATTGGTTTAAAGAAAGTCTGGATAAGATTGTTAAAGCAGTAGTTATTTTTAAAAAATAAATAGGTTAATGAAAGCATGGACTGGAGTTAGTAGTAGTATGTCTCAAGGCTCAAATTCTCAACAGCCTGATGCTTAGTATTCATTAAGAATTTAATGAAGGGATGGCTTTTAACAGACAAGCATAAATATGTCAGTATCAGTGAGAACAGAAAATTTACCAAAAGGACTGAAGAGAAAGTTGGCCACACTAAAAAAGACAAATTTTAATTTAGACTTTCAAGATAATTTGAATTGGAAAGAACATTCTAATCTACTTTTGCACATTGAGCTGCTTAACCAGTTTTTGCAAAAGTCTGATATTTAATCTGCCTCTTTGTTTCTCTTTTTACCCCTAACAGCCTAGTCACTGTTGGTTGCATTTGATGGTGCCTGAATTTTCAAGGAGTCTACATAGTCTTCTCCAGAAATTTTCAGATATTTCAGATATGTCTGATGTTTTAAGCAACTATTTAATCATCAATAATCTCACAAGGATAATTAATGATCTTATGGCATGCCTGGCTTTTGATAAAAATAAGGTAATCAGTTTCTGCTTTTTTGCTGGATTTTCTTACTTGAACATTCTGTTGCACAGTATTCGGTAATTGCTTAAAAATGTCCAAAGCTTCATCAGATTTGTTCTCGTTTATGTTCCTGTACATCTGAAATCCTACTTTGTTTAGAAATGCATTGAGTACACTGTGCCTAGAGTTGGCTAGTCGTTATCTCCTGTGTCAAAGGAAAATGTCTTACAAGGAATTACAGTATATACAATGACTCGTATACAGTCAGTCAAAAATGTAACCTTCATCTTTAAGATAATTCATTCTGGCCTGTTTGAAACTGGCAGAAATCTTCCTTGTCCATCCTGCTTAAATTACTCATTTGGCTAGTGATCCTAATGTAAATTTAAAGATGATGTAGTCAAAACTATTAATATACTTTTAGTATGTATCCCACTGTGTGAAGCTCCAAAAGCTTCATCATGGTGTAATGATCATTTTTATACAAATCCACAGCAAAGACTAGGGAATATCAGCCCATTTCCATGAGATTCCAACAGCAGCTGGAAAGATTCCAGGAGTCTCACTCAAGAGACATATGATTCTCTTGTGTGAAAATTATGGGGTGAAAAAAATAACTTTCTAATCCCTTATCCAGCTCTAACCAGTTCTGTTGTCAAACATGTCCCACTGAACAAAATAGGCAAAATCCGACATGTTCTTTAGGGCAAGGATTTCATCTTCCATATATGTTGACTTCTATTAAGTAAGTCCTTAGCTGTTGTAATTGAAACTTTTTAACATCCAGAATGAATTAAATGGACCAAACCAGTCAATCTCATTTAGAGTAGCATAACCTTGTAACCTTGTTGCATCAGCTGAGGGTACCCTTATTGCTGAGGGTATTTACACATTTCCTACCTTTCCATTTCAAACTGAATTCTGTCCAGTCTTCAATGTATATCTTTTTTTTTTTTTTTTTTCTATTCTTGTCCTGATGACTCAAAGCACTCAGCTGAGATGTGGTTGGGGAAGAGTAATTTTGTTCTGTAGAATGAAGAATTCAGTATCCTGTAATTCAAAGAAACAACCAGATACTGATTTCCTCGGAGAAGTATGATCTTAGGTCTAGTACTTTCAGCATTAAACATAAAATAATTTTGGAGCCAAAAGTGGGAAGTTTTCCTTAGTACATATTTAAACCATGTTCTTACCACTGACATACTTCCTGGGAGTACAGAGTAACCCCAGGCCAAATTTGACCTGCTGACATAGGAAACAGTGATTATGGAAGCCAGAATCAGGTGAAAAGAGAAAAATAACTATCAATGATCTTAATGTGGACCTCAATCTTGTTGTTTAGTCTGGCATAACACACTTGTCTTTTAGACCTCAGAGAGTAAGTGGGCTTCCTTGTTTATAGTTCTGCTCTTATTTTTAGATACATTATCAGGAATCTCAAACTGCTTCTATGCAGTAGTGTGTCCCAACTATTGTTTTCTCTTCCTTGTACTTTTATGACAGTAGTTATGATTGTGTTGTGTTCCTGTGTTCAGATTAAAAGGATCATGGGGAACATTGCAAAATAACATTAAATGGAGGTAATTTTTTTAATGAAGGAAATAAAAAAAAAAGTCTCTTCATTTTCAGTGTAGGATGGGAGGCTGCCTTTTGTTCCTTGGCAATTTTCCAACACTATATTAATAATTTATTTCTATTTGCAAAGCTAATTTGAAATCCTCAGATCAGAGGGCTTGTATGATTTATAAAGATTGTAGACAGCAAATTTGGTCTTCTGGAGGTTCAAATTTTAAACTGTCTTGTGTTACCTTTGGATATCTTTATCATCTGTTGAGGTTTTGAAGCGAGTGTCTCTCTTTACCTTCTTTCAAGCTAAATTCTGTATTTTACTCTAGGATTTTGTAAAAGAAAATGGTCACCTTTATGAAGAAGGTCGCTTCATTCCTGAGGATTTTTTTAGGCACTTTAATAATACCATTGAGGTCTACAAGGAGTTTGCAGATATACTGGATAAGAATGACTGCATTCTACCTTCAACAGTAGAAACACCAGAGAATGGTAAGATGGCCCTTATTTTGGGGAACAGAATCTAAGTAGATATAAATGGGTGATATTTCATTTGATTTCAGAGATGCTAATGATCTGATGCTGTACCTCCATGTCTCCTTTTTAATGCCAGTTAAAATTTCTACCAACACCAAAGATTGTATTTCATTTCCAAGTTGAGTTCTATCTGGCAATGAAACTAGTGCCATCATACCTATTGAAATCATTCCTTAATAAAATTCAAATAACCTCACAATAATCTGCTCTGTTTCTTTTCATCCCAAATATATCCTGAATCACCTTTTTACATTGTTCTTCTTATCTTCTATTAATGCTCTAAGTTTTATAAGGCAGTAGCAGAGCCTCAGATTGCACTACTGAAAAAATAGGAAGCTAGGACAAGTTGTAAATTGCAGCAGCCTCAAGTCACCTCCATATTTGAAAAGGCCCATGTTTACTTCATTTAAAAATTTTAACAAGCTCAAGTCAAGCTCCTGCAGTTCATTCTTACCCTTGCAGTAAATGGAGGTATTTTCTTTCACTCTTTCTAGTGACAGCTACTAGCTTTGTAATTAGTGCAGCGCCATCCTGTTGCAGTTATGCCAGTAGTAACTAGAAGTAGAGTAGTTTCATAACCTAAGAACTTGTTCAAGGCAATTGCTTTTCCACAGTACCTATTCAGCAGCAGCTCAGTGTGTAGACACATCTGCTCCTTAATAAGGTTGCCTTTTTTAGCTTAATCAACTTTGTAAACAGCCCTGTACCCAGGTTTTTAAAACAGCCCCACATCAGCGTAGCCCTACAGCCCGTCATCTTATATAGGGGGAACTGTATTTTACATTACGCAATGCTGACACACTCATTTTCTATTTAGATTCCAGAGTCGCTGTCACAAAAACATTTTTGTTTCCTCCTGTTGCTGCCAGCTCCCTTAGGAATGACAGCATTGGCAGTAACGCTAGCAATAACAGTAAGTACAAGTGATTGAATTAATATGTGTCTCCATTTTGTTCTGGTAGCTGGTTGTTATGAGAGTTCAGAGGAAAAGAATGTCATTAATTGTGCAAATTAATGGGAAGTTACTTGTGCCTGATGGCGTACCATGTGTTCTCAGCTGTCATACCAAAATGCAATGAACTTATCGAATTAAATTTTACAGATGCTATCAAGTTGCAATAATGTGACAGCTCTCTACAATTTGGAGAGGGCAAGTCTCTTCGTTTTGGCTGTCATGAGGTCTCACTAGTCATATGGCCTCAGCAAACTTGGCTGTCCCAGATGCCTCATTTTAACTCATAAAAGGAGTTGCTCCAAACAAACAGAACAGGTGAAATAAATTGGGCCCAGGGTACCCACATGGACAAAGAGCTTGCCAGTACATTGCATTTTGAGAGTACTGTCAATCCTAAGCTTGACACCAAACCCGAAGACAGCCCCTTGTTTGCTTGCTGTAGTCACAACAGGGCCAGCTCCACAGTCAGCATGCTTTTGGCTGAGGTCAAAGACAAAGTCACTACACTTTTGGCAGACTGTAATCTTCTCTGTGGCACAGCCATCTCTGTGTTTCTTGTCTGATTGGTCAGTGTACTACATGACTGATCACTGATGGGTAAGAGAGCACAGAACTGCTGCTATAAGAGCCTCTACATTACATTACTCCTCGTGAAGTCAGAAGGGGTATAGGAATCTGAGGTGAAGAGAAGCAGCTAAGTTGCAGGGGCTTTTACTGACATCATAT
This sequence comes from Neopsephotus bourkii, assembly GCF_033783945.1. Taxonomy (NCBI): domain Eukaryota; kingdom Metazoa; phylum Chordata; class Aves; order Psittaciformes; family Psittacidae; genus Neopsephotus; species Neopsephotus bourkii. The sequence goes on from NW_026901969.1 coordinate 890,534, forward strand.
AAAACAAACCAAATACTCTTGTGAACAAAAGAAGGGGATTTTCCATGGAGGTTCCTGCTTAACCAAGTTGTTGTTTTCCTTGTTCCCGTTTCCTGGACACATTGGGATGACAAATATATCTCTTTTATAATTTTACCCTTTCAATTCACAAGCATCCATGCTAACTGAAAGTGTGATGAAGTCTGTGGCTAGTACTCCCTGTGTTTAAGAAAACATGGACAGGGAGGCAGCCTAACATTGAGTTTCTTCTCATGCTTCTTGGGAATGTGTAATCTGTTATTCTCTGGGGTTTTAGCACCATGCATGCTACCTCTTAGTTGACAAACAGTTGCTGTCAGATTTATAGCCCTTCCTGATTGCTTTCTAATTAAGAGAAGGTCTTGAGTCATCATTTCCCAGAACCCTCTGAGTACATGGCTGGAACAAAAACTGCTTTCAACTCCTGGCTGCCAGCTGGCCTCTCTGGAAAAGGGAAGTCTCACTACCATAAATTCCTCACCAAGAGGTCAAGGAGCTGACTACAAATAACCTGATGATACTGGGGCCAATTATGAGGTACCAGGATGGGGCTACAGAGTGCATATCTGTCTGTCAGGTCTGAACGTGATAATTTTTGCTGTCACTGCTAGAGGCAGAATAGTTAGCTGAAGCCTGAAGCAATGCGAATGGATCAAGGAGCCAAAAAAACCCAGATAGATTACAGGAGCAGTTCAGATGAAAGGAGTTTTACTGGGTAAAGTAAAAGGAGAGAGATGCCAGGGAGCACAGCTGAGTGTGGCACCTCTGTACTGTGGAAGGGAGTACAGAAGCAGGTCTATCAATCTTATTTTATAACTGAAACTGATAATGAAGTAGGAAAAAAAGGCTAATTAAAATAGTGCAGTAAGCCAAGGCAATTACTTGGCTGGCCATATGCTGTACAGGTGTGCTTTAACTGATTATCATTCTCTTAAGCAATTTATTGGAAAATTGGATATCAGTTAACAGCCTTATGTAGCAATGACATGAGGACTGCCATGTCTGAGGCTGGGGACAGTTTGAACTCCTAATCAGATTAAATTACATTAGTTTGGAGATTGAATGCTGACTGGGTACTCTTTAGGTATCTGTTTGGAGTTTTTTACAGGGAGGGACCTGTGGCATCTTTATCGGCATCTCTGTTTTACTCCCTAAAAATGGCCTTCAGTACTGATTTTAGTTTTGTCTTGGCTTTATTGCTGAGTAAGTTTTCTCTTTTAACTTAATCCCTACCTTCTTGAAAGCAACAATAACGAATAAATCTCATTGCTTACCATGTGAAAACTCCCCGGCACAGGGGACCTCCCTCCTGGCTTCAGTACTGTTCTTAGAACAGCACCACTGTTCAGCACAGTTGCAAAAACGAAAGCATTTGGAGAAGAGAGGAAACATGAAAAAAAAATTCTCTGGCACAAACTACTGCAGTATGTTTTATTAAATGAACCTCTTTAATTCTAAACATATTTAAATTGAGCAATTTAAAATTAATGGTTTCTAGACCATTTAGAAGCGTTCACTGTTTGCAAAAGAGCCCTTCCAGATTAATAATGAATTTTTAATCTATTAATTATGTCTGTGAAGTCAGATGACTTGAACTGCTCCTAATTTTAAATTCAACTTAGACAAACCTGAAGTGCATCATCTAATAGAATCATTGTGAAATAATTATAATAGAAATCGTATATAATATAAATTAGCTAAATTACATTTTTTCATGTTGCTACATTTGTGGAAAGAGTCATATTTCATGACTCCATTGTTGTTACACAACAGAATTAAACTACTATAATACAGCAGAATCTTGACTAAATCTACAACAAAATTCTTACCCCAATTAAGTGTAAAATAGAACAATTATCCTGTTTGGGGTTCGTTTGTTCGTTTGTTTGAATGGCAGTAGTCCTGTTTTCATCCTAGTAATATTGAATGTAGATCTGGGACGTGTTCCCACTCCATCTTTTCCCCCACAAAATTATCAAAACACCACCACCAGCACCGCCAATTTATTAAGGCTGGTTTATTTTGTTCGCTTTATATTACATAGTTGTAGTCCAATTTAAATTGCAAGTAACTGCTTAAGTACAAGTCTTACTGATATTTCTCTGAATTATTATACTATGATTAGTCTAGAGAATTCAGATGAGATTGTTCCTATGTAAAGGACAAGTGTCAGAATAAGAAGTCTTGAGTTCCAATCTCCAACTAAACAATAAATGTCTCTTTTTTCTCCATCAGTTGAATCTCATGTTACTGTAATTAAAGCTTGAACTTACAAGCTGTTACTAACAGTTCTCAATTTAGTGCCATGGAATTATTTATATTTTCATAACAAGTTCTTTGTTTTACTTTCTTCTGTTTTTGCATATGATTTCATCGCAATAATTTAGCTTTATTATTCAGTACTTAACAGCTTAAACTAAAACTTTCTAGGAAGAAGGTCTCGTTTTTTAATTAAGTAAAGAATAACATAGTTTAATTCAGTAATTGCGCAACAATTCACCCATAACTTAATGCACATGGTGTTGCCTTTGTTCCAACTTTAGAGTGAATGGAAAACCGTAATGAGCAGGAAGAAGCTGCTCTGCATTTTTATAGATAAGATCTTGTGGTAGTTGTGTTGAAGCTGAGCAGAGGTAAACTGAAAAATCCTTTGAGACATCCACAGCAAAAGATCAAGCCAGTGCTTTGAAATATAATTGGTTGCTAGACCTACACACAGGGCTAAAGGTGGAGAGCAGCTTAATAGCTTCATCGTGTAGCTGAGTGGTTCTTAATGTAAATATATTTTGTTCACAGCTTAACATCCCAATGCCCATAAAGACTATACATAAATCAACATCAGATGTGCTTGCTTCCTTAGGAAGTCTTCCACATGGTGGAGAGCGAAATCTCTGAGGGATGCTGGCCTGCTTCCATTCCCATTTTGCACCTTGCTAGATAAGAGTCTGTTTTAAGTGAATAACATATTAACTGCAAAGCCAGTAGTTTCCTCCGGAGTTGCCCAAGGAGTTTACAAAGTTACTGATACACCTGGTTCCTCCTATTCCTTCTCTTACTTTGCCTTTACAACTGCTGGGAATGGGAATCTTTCTGTGTAAAGCTCTGAAGTTTCTAATAGAGGAAAACATCCCCTATGGAACTAATAAAAAGCTATTGGCAGCCAGCTTGCTTTCCTTATCTCCCTTTTATTCATTAGGACACAGGTCACTGGGAGGTTCCCCAGGCTGAAAATTCTCCAACCTGCTCCGTCATAGATGTTGTTATAAATAAAATGCACATGAAGAAACCCACCATGACTTATTTCATTCTTTCCAGATCCTTCAAGAGACTTTTTCGGGACTTGAAAGTGAAATCAAATAATCTGTTGTTGTTTGCTTTTCAAGGTAGTTGTGGGTTACTTAACTTTCAGATTAATTCATACATTATCATGTTATGGAAAAAAAATCTATTGTAATTTTTAAAAGATAAGCTGGGGATGGTGTAACACTTTGGCTGTATGTAGGCTCTTTACCTGGGTTGCAGGTGCCCACATGGAAAGATAAATATTAATTCCTGTCAGTTTTCCATAGCTGCTGAGGAAAACATCTGTATTGGAGTTATTTTCTCAGAAATCAGATTTTTTTGACTTTTAGATACTTCATTGTAAAGGGACCACTTCTGTTGTCTAAGACTCTCTGAAGTTTGTGAAAAATAATAGTAAAAATGAGGGTGCTAGACTGTCACTGCCCTGCATACAGAGCATTTCTTTAGACGTTTATGTAAAAATCATCACGCTTGCCATGACACGCTGCTCAGCGTTGCAGAGAAGGCAGAGAATTTTTCAGGTTATACACTCCTCTGTAACATTATCAAATAAATTATGCTCTGTATGACCTGAAGAATTTTTCCTTTGATTTTTATTTCACTTTTCCATTTTTTTCTGAAGCTTTCAGGGCAAAATCCAGAAAACATGACCATAATTCAATTGTCTAACTGAGCAGCCTGTCACTGGGATGAATGACTAATGGTATTAGGCAAATCAGTGTTTCATTTTCCTTGAGTAGAGAGCAAGAAAAATGTGGGAGTTTTCGCCTAAGAGTACAGTTCAGATAAAGTAATGTCAGGATTTTCCTTTTTTGAGCTGTTCGGGCTCGGTGTGCCCCATTTGAGGTTGTCCAGATTTTTTTGAAGGTCAGTTGTGCAGGCTAACCTCCTCCATGCATAATCTGAGACAATCAGTTGGAGAAAACATATACCCCTCCAATTAATTTCTGCTCTTGATCTTAATGTCTGATCAGGCAGAGGCAGACCAATTGATATCCTGTCTTCTCCAGCTGATGTTCACCTCCGTAGAACTTAGACATCTTTCCGTTCTCTGTAGAGAGATTTCTTTCATGGCAAGGGCATCTGTTCTGCTTGACCCATGTTTCCTTTTGGTGCGCCAAGTCTATCAGTTGTGAGTAAAATTCAAGCTCCTTAGTCAGAACCTAGAGGTTGTATGTTTTGTATGGTATGCAGAGGTACATGTAGTATATAAATACATAAGATACAGACTTTCTGTTGCCTTACTTTTTAGCTCTGTCTGTGACTGTGACTCTATAAACACAGCTGAATTTCAAAGATAAAAACTTTTAAAGAACATTTGTGTAAAAACTTGGAAAATGTCAACTGGAAAATCTCAGAAAGTTGAAGATGAGCTACTAGTTAATTATGAGAATGCTCCTTTCTACACTAGAGTGTTTTTTCTTAGAGGCTGTTTAATAATGTACTAAATGCACATTGCTTGACCCAGTATCTCATACTGTATGTGCTTAGACATTTGCTGTTTGCATGAGTCACACAAATTTCTAGTGCTTTCAGTCCATTTTCATCTGTATCTAATCACCTACATTTTTTCCAGTGCTTACAGTTTCTTTTCCTGTAATCTGACAATACATCCACCATTTGAGCTGCAGACACCAGATCTTGAAATGAACCAAAACTGGGTTGATAGTGTTTAAATAGCAGGCTCCTGTGGTTCACTTTGCATTTCGGAAGGTGGATCCCAGGATGACTCTGCAGAACTTTCTGAACCCTGTTCTTGATTAAATAACTGGAGGGCCACATTCTAGTCTCAGCATGTGACAGGAATGGAATTACTTGTGGACATAAAAGACTAGGATTGGAGCTCTTCTGTATAAAATGTAAAAAGCTATCAATAAATGTTTACAACAAAATAACACAGCTAGATTTCAAGATACAAGGTCTTGGATCTTATTGAAGTCAGCAAAACCTTTCCAGACAGACATTAAAAGTGAAATCAGGCTTATTTTGTTAAACTAACCTCTCTCTAGAGCCCTCATGTTGGTAATCCATTAGAGCAAGGCAGAATGTCTTATCTGTACTCAGTGTCTTATGGAACTTAAGCAAATGCACAAAGATATGTGCTCTTCCAAAGAATTGCTTTGTGTTACAGAGTAAAACCTTTAAAAACCCAAAACTTTGAAGTGCGTGAAAGAGAGGGAAAAAAAACAACCAACCAAACAAAAAACCCCAGACAAAAAGCCGAGGAAGAGAATTAGTGCTGGAACTATTCAACACTGCTGTTTCAAAATGGGAGAAGTGTCTTTGTGGTCAAAAATTTCCTGTGAGACTTTGTATGAAGTGCACTTCGTGTACATAGCACCTTGAAGTATCTGTTCTGCTATTTAAGATCTTATATAGGTGGTGAATAAAAGTGCTCTTGCTAATAATGTTGCCCTGAAGATTTTCTGCTATAAATATGTCTTTCCTAATGTAATTACAGAGGAGGCACTTGGCTTCATTAGCAGCTCCAGCCTGCAAGGAATCAGCATAGCACTGACATCATTGCTGTCTCTTCTTATGGGGTTTATTTTGGGAGCCATATACTGGAAGGTAAGAAATATTTCATTTAATTGCTTACATAGTGATACTACATTTCATAGCTATGGTCAGGCAGGAAGAACAGAACTATTCTGGTTTGAAAGCCAGAGACATCTCTTGTGATTTTCACTAAACTCTGTGACGTGCAAATGGAAATCTGTGTTGTCAGATTCTTGAATACCACCACCAAAGTGCAAATCCTGTCTAATCAGCATGATAGCTGTCCAACTGGAAACTAAAACCACAGGATTTCCCCAATTTCGCAGTTCTCCTATTGCATCTTGAGAAGAGGATTCTTCTGCTTTTTCCCCTTGTGCCCTTGCTTACAATACAAAGGCTTTGATGGTAAAATTATACCAGCAGCAGATGTAGATTACAGGACAAGGTTTGGCCTACATTTTGCAAGATGATTGATATTGAAAATTTGAAGCAAACTGAAGCACAATATTTTTTTAGGGAGTTATAAGGAAAGCTTTAGAACATTTATATTTCATGCATCTTCCTCCTAGAAAACACATCCCAAATCCAGACCAGAAAGTGGTGAAGTTACACAGTGTCATGACTGTCAAGAGGAAAATGAGATAAGGTATGTTGTTTCACTTTATATTCATATATACAAATGTAAGTTTATCACAAAGATAAACTTTCTGAAGGTTTCTCTCCAGCTCTAAGACAAACACACAAAACATCAAACACAAGGTCTTGTAGAAGCAAAATGTGTGCTGAGGATGTGTCCTTTAAAGGAGCTTTTAGTTTAAACATAAAAATTGATATAGAGGAGATTTCTGCATACAAAATGTTACTAAAGGGACATTACCTTTACTTTATCTGTCCTTACTCCCACTGTGAGAAAGGAAGGCTGAGACCTATATAGGAAGCAACAAAAGAAAATTGTGTTATTTGGTGTGTGGTGTAAAGGTTCATGTTATGTAACTAACTAGAAAACAACATCTTCCTGGCTGTGCTCCTATAGCCTTCTAAACATTTTTCACAGGAACATTTTTTGTATTATCTCACTTTTTTTACTTGCCCCAAGGTATGCGTATATAAGCATCTATGTTTTCCAGGGTTTTTTTTTTTATGTTAATGAGAACTCATTCAAAACCTGATAACTTCCCAAGATCATACTGAAATGATTTATGACTCTATTTGTACTTAAAAACTGCATTACCTGATTTTTAATGAGAAAAAAATCCTGTGTAACTCAGTCAATCAAATATACCTTAGGAGTAACGCTTGAAGACATCCAAAGTTGCTTGGACATGACTTGGGCAAAGAAGTGAGTGAAATTCAAAAAGGACTTAGGGATATTTTAAGTTAGAATAGTTCACGCTAAAGCATTTTGAGAGCATTACTTAACCTTGTATTTCAGGGTGTTTGGTAAAATTTTAACTATGAGGGATTAAGGGACAGATCTGATGCAGATGGCAGAAGGACACATCCTGTAGGCTTCTCAGGCTGTGTGAAATGCCCGGTGCTGTCCACTGTTGAAGGCAGAAATAGACAAGGTTCTGATCTAGCATTTTGGTCATAGGAGTGGAAATCTTCTGTGTTTAAACTTTCTAGAATAATACATTCTTAAAACAAATTTGCTTCATGTGCAGTACTTAGAATGGAAGACTACGTATTCATCAAGGATATTAGTTGCTGCTAATAACATCCTGTACTTCATCCTCATGCTAAACTTTGGTTTCCTTTTTATTGTAACTTATTGATAAACCCTTCCATTTTGTTTTCTTGAAACACCAGCACTGTATGAAAGTACCTTTTTTCTTTCAGTGTGTTGCAGCAAAAAGAAAAGGAACATCTACAAGTGTAGCTGTTGGTTTTTCTCCCTCAACACTGTTACTGTTTTGTGTACTGGTAAGTTGTTATGGTTGAGAGTCTTACCATAGGCTTAATAACTTTTGACTGCTGAAATATAAAGTAATTCAAAGTCCATTTGGGGGAAAAAAAACCACACCAAAACAACAACTTGTTATCAGTAGGCTTTGTTTATGCTTAAGATCCTTAGCAGCAAATGCAATTGATCTTATATCATTAATTTAGGCATTTGACTTTTAACCTGAAAATGTTACAAAATGAAATATGCCAGAATTCTCATGTGAAGGACAGCTCCTGCTTCTCCTTCTTGGTGTGAAAGCTGATACAGAGAAGTCTTCTGCTGTTGTTCTACAGCTGCTTAAAAGCAGCGTAATCTAAAAACCAAAATCATTAAACTAGCAGGTGAGTGCAGGAGAACAGACCAAGTAAAGCTGAGCATCTGTTAATTGTTGTTTACTCAGCACAGTGTACAGACTCTGTATCCCTATCAGATACATCATTCTTGCTTTAGTGTATAAGAGTTAGCAGCAAAGGCAAGTGAGCTTTCTCAGTCCCAGCTGGTCCTCTGCAGAATGGTGCATGTTTCTGGCAAGAGGCTTCTTACCACAGGAGTTGTGCTGTACTTCATCCATCCATCACTGGCAAGGGCCTGGAAGATTTAGGCAGTGCTGAATGCTTCATTTAACATGAGCAGAAAGAGCAGCGTAAGAGTACAACAGGCAATCCAAGTTTTGCAGGTCATCCTGTAGCGATCACTCTCAAATGTATTTCAGAGTGTTTGTTGTGATCAAGGTAGTTACAACTCCAGAGATTTCCAATCTCCTTAATTGTTTTGTTCTAACATCTGTTCACTGAGAAGGGCAGTCATCACTGAACTGGACAAGTTGTCTGATTTTTCCAAAGATGTAAATTCGGTTTGGTATTGGCTTCTCCAGATGACTTCAAGGGGAAGTCTGCTGCCAGAGATTGCCAGATAACCAAAATGCATAAACACAATTCTGTAAAACAATGAGAGTTGGTTCATCACCATAGATGACACCAAGGAGCTTTTTCAGGCAAGTGTGCTGTTGGACCAAGAAGGTATATCTTATAACAATAATTATTGCTTCAAAATAAAGGGATATCTATGGAAGAGTTGTTGAATCTGTGTATTTCTAAAATTACAAGAAAAAATGTCTATGCTGTATGTCTGTGAAAAGCTCTGCTGTTTATCAATGCAGACAGAGAAACTAAGCAACAAAATTATAATTTTTGTTTTTCTCTTCAGGCAGGTAACAGTTCCATGTTCGCTTCATAAATGAAGCAGCTTTAAGCACATTCGTATTCCTTCTGGAGTGACAGACTGAGTCTGCATCTGTTGTTGCTGCCCATGACTCCATAGACATGCTATAGAAATCAGGACAATTTGTGTTTGTTACTGTGAAACCACCACTGAATTGACAAGAAGAGTGTGTGCTTAGCAAGACTGTGTCTATGTGAACATCTACCTTGTTTGGCATTTGGGGATTTGTAATTGCATTGAAACTTGCAGCTGACTCTGGCAAACAAAGTACATGTCCTGAACAAAAAGCATCTTTCAAATGCCTCCAACTGTGTGTAACCATTGAAAGTCATAAATACTTTTGCATCCTTAATTTAATTTCTGTGTCCTCTACCTTACCTTGGTGTCTTCAGATGGAGTTTTCTGAACTGAGAGAAAACAGAAATGGATACAGATAACATACTCTTCGATGTTGTGTATAAAACTTGAAAACAAAGTCATGCAATGGACCATGTTCTAGCCTTTACTTATAAGGAGTGGTTTTTGCCTGGCAAAAGTAATGTATACAGCAACATGTGGTGTCTGTTGGGTGCCAGGTGGCTAGTTGCTCACCCCAGAAATCCTCAAGAACTCATCAGCCTTGGTGGTCTCTGTTTAGGAGAAGCAAATAGTGGATGAGGACAAAGTAAACAGGAGGTGAATGTACATAATGGAGCTCCAAAGCGTTAAGAGTAATTGCTGGGTATGTGAACACTGCTGAAATTTCCAGCCATGCCAATGGAAGGGAAAGAGTCTGAATTGCGTTCAAACATCAGAATAAAGACAAACCTATGAAATGCATTTTAAATGCTGAAGATGCATGCCATTTGTACCTTGTCTTTAAACATATAGCGTAGAAAATCTGAAAGATCCTGAGTGTATTTAGCTTTTACTTACATCAGCTGTAATTAATGTTTGCATTGTGTTTTAAGTGTTTAGTAAGCTTTAATATCCTGTCATTCTCCACTCTTAAAGTTAATTCTCTCAAAACAGAAAAGAAAGGCTTTATTTCCCACTTGTCTTCTGCATCTTTTGCTGTTATAGCATCCATGGAATCTACACAAGACTGATGTACAGACATGCATTTTCAAGTAAATCAAAAAAATGCCATGCTAAACGTTACAAGTGTAGTTGTGCATCTTTTCATCTTGATTCTTTACAGATAATGGCTATGAATTATTTATCTGTATTAGGGGTTTGTACTTCAGAAGGTAAAGATGGCTGAGTTGAAATGATAAACTGCTGTCTGTTGTCAAACTGACAAGGTCAGCAAGAGGTTTAGTTTAAGTAACTTGAAAACTTAAAAAACCCACTATCATTTTAATATTTCACATAAAGTTGGAGTCCTCTTTAAGCATAAAGTTACTTTTGTTAAGATTCTTTGTGAAAATTTTAATCATCTGCTGAATTTTCTGAGAACCATGCATAAAAAGAATATGACATGCATATAATATATTTGTGTGTGTGCATGCATGTGTGTATGTATTATTGGTAAAACTGATTCATCTTTCGTACTTCCCCCAAAAAAAACAACTCAAAATCTCACTATGTTTGATGACAGAGCTTACGTATATGTATGTATGTATGTATGTATGTAGCCACTCTGCGTGGAATTTTGACCCTACTGAGATCAATGTCAAAAATTCTCATGAATTCACTGACAAGGATTTGATCATGTGGAACTATTTTTTATTTATACGGAGGCCCTTCAGAAAAGGGTCCTCAAGTCCTGCTCAGCTGGTACAAATTAACATAGTTCTATTAATATTAAGAGAGCTTTACAGGTTGCATCATGGAAGGAACTTAGACTCAATCAAAAAAAGCTTAGCATGAGAATTAGGCCTTCATTTTTATTCAGAAGTTGCTGGAGCACTCACCACTTAATAAGAAAATAATCAGGGTTTATCATCACTTCTAAAAAGCAAGTGCATTTCAAATTTTAGCTCTGCAAAAATCAAACAGAATTCTCCATCTACAGCTGAGTCTCATTTAACATTGTGTAGTTCTTTACTCACAAGACCCTCAGACTTCATGTTTTAAACTTATTTAAGAGTTACCCTGAAAGAAATGCCATCATGACTTAATTTATGGGAAAATTGCACCTTATTGGTAATGTAGAGAATAACTGCGTATTGTTTTGACATAGCGGAAAAGAATCCACAATGGATGGAGGCAATTATCTTTATGTTGCTATACAGTATGTTCTCAAAGCAAGCTTATGCATTTGAAGCTTTACAGTATTTTTCTTTGATTCAGTTAAACAAAAACATTGTATTTATTTATATTCTTTTTCATAAGAATGTTGGTTTTCCTAAGCACATTTTTTTTCCAGAAACTCAAATACATAATAAAGTTGCACATTGGTATTCTCCAAATTATACTTTGATATTCAAAATACATTATGCTTTTAGCTCCTGTTCAATACGGTAGAAATTATTGATTGTAAATTTAAACATACATTAAAACCAGATAGACTGCTGCAAAATGTTCACCTTCCAAGCATTAACATCTTAAGATAGTAGCTAAGTGACTTTCAAATAATGTCAGATACTTTAATCTGTTCTGCGAAGCAAGGCAAATTTAAGGCTACATTAGAACATGTATAAACTTTACAACTTCATATTGTATATGTGCACCAAAGTAGTATGACACATGGAGTAGTTACTGGAGCCTACGGTTTTCCTGTTCTCTGCACATCTTTTTGAGAGAGCTCAACAAAACATTGGGTATTCCCAATCATCTTGCAAAGCAGAAGGACAATTCTAGACATTTGTGGATACAGTGGATGGCATTGCATTCGGAAACATGATAGCCCAATTTGTCTACCCACTGAGGAGGCCCTAACTTTGCACAGTGATGTTTTGAAAGACTATTGACCTGTGAGACATCTTTGAAATCAATGGAAATACAGTATGTTGCTGTTCAGTGGGAGCAGGTATAGCAGGAATAGTCCTTTATTTTCTTCATTATGCAGTAGTAAGCTATTTAACTTCTGAAGAGTAATCAGTTTTTCAGTCTTCTTTTTGGGTAAACAGAGTCCATGCATTAACACAGTTAGAAAATTAACTCCCTTTCTCTTAAAACTGGGGAAAAGCAAGTGGTGTATACTTTATACAAAAGTCAAACTAATTTGGTTTAAAGGTATCTATGGGTTTGTGAGAAACTAATATTTTTAGGTTTCCTTGGAGTAGTTGAATTTTGCATGCAATTAATAGTGACCTTGTGAGAATAAAAAGCTGGTGATATGCTGAGTAACTCAGTGTGCTACTTTAGATGTGTGTTTACTTGAATAAATTAATGGTACTTATTTCATCACAAGGTCATCTTATAATTAAGCTTATAAAATATACTATACTGTGGAGTATGTGCGCAACCTGCACATTTTTTAGATTCTGATCTTCACCAGCTATTTCTCTGTTGCTCTCTCGTTGTAATATGCTGAAACTGTCCAGTACACCTAATATAAATTGAAAAGCTAACGGTATATATAGAATACAGATATTCTGATTAAAATTTACATTTAAGAATTATCCAGCATTCTTCAATTCAGGAATCTGATTCAACTGTCATTTTAATACAGATACAGTAATGGTGGCATGTTGCTATTATCAAATTGATGGAACGCAGAAATTTCAGACTCTTTAGTGATAGCGATGCAGATATTTGCTGATTGTATTGTGGGCAAAATATTTTATTTCAGTGTAAATGTCAGTACAATCTTACATAGTTACAATCTCACTGAAGGTAATCAACGAAGTTTATAAAATGTGATGTGTATGTATATATGTGTCCTCTTAAAGATAGATGTTTTCCCAGATCCTTTTTTATACCAGTTCAAATTTGGAATTTACATTATATACATATACTTTATTGTTCTAAATAAAGATATTATGCACTGCCATATAATTAGTATATTGTGTCAGTCCCATTTAAGAGCACTTTTTTAAGTCCTGTCATCTCCTTGAAGAATTTTCTGCAAGAATGTAAGCTACTAGATGCAGACTCCTTCATAATGATTTCATTTCTTAATCATGCATTTTGAAGTCTTATGCCACCTCATTATATGCTACCTTATATGTCCTCATTATCAGCCTTCATTGATGATCCATAGTTTATCTGTGATTATGAAAATTATTCCAAGCTCAGAATTAAAAGTTTCTTGTAGCTTCTTAATGAGCTTAAATTTGTTTGTGCCCTGCTTTAGGCAGTTTTTCACATTCCATTCATGCCATTAACCACATACTGGGGTTTTAATTTACCAATAAGAAGTTTGAACATTGTTGATGCACTTCTTTCACAGTAAGTGGCATTTACCAACTCAAAAATTTATTACAAATAACACGGATTTTCAGCAGAGGTTAGAGCTTATCCCATGAAGATAGCATTTGGCCTTTCAGGTTTCAGCAGCTTATTGTGGCTTTTCACCAAGAAGGCCAGGACATGGGATCAAGTTGGGAGGAAAAACAGCTGCTCAGGGAGCTCCAGCACCTCTGCACTCCTGGAAAAGAATGAAAGGATGCCAGCCTAGGACAAAGAGATAAGCCTGCTAAGGCTTTCAATCTACCTTAGAGAGTGATAAGAAGAAAGAGAGGCAAAGATACGGTAGGCAGATCTAGGAGGGGTTACAAATAGGAGTGAGGTACAGACAGGACTGATGAGAAAGAGCAGAGAGCAGTGTTACTGGGCTGGCTGGGAGTCTGTGGAACAGGATTTAGGTATGGCAGATCATAGAGCATGGGTGTGATCTGTAGCTGTTGGTCTAATCACATCAAGAAACAGCTGATGGGCTTGATGAGGATCACAGAGCATTGGAGCTCTGCACTGATGGCGTAGGAAAAGTCATGCCCTTGGGAGCAGCAATGATAGCTTGGGTGGGTTGGAGGTATGATGGGCACTCTGTTCAGCTAGGGCTAGGTAAGCCCCATGTAGCTGCAGAGGATGGAAATGAGCATTCTTCCTGTGGAAAGTAGCCTTAATATGACAAAAAGGAGGATGACTTGATCCAAAAGTTCAGGAAGGCAGAATTAACAGCAGGGTACCTGGAAACAAGGTGTGAGATCTCACTGAAGTCAGTTTAGTAGAACTTGCTGCAAGGGGTAATGGTTTTAAACTAAAAGAGGATAGGTTCAGACTAGATACAAGGAAGAAATGTTTCCAGTGAGGGCAGTAAAACACTGGAACAGATTGCCCAGAAACATGGTAAATGCCCACATGGAAACATTCAAAGTCAGGTTGGACAGGGCTCTGAACAACCAGTTCTAGTTGAAGATGTCCCTGCTCATTGCAGCAGAGGGTTACACTAGAGGACCTTTAAAGGTCCCTTCCAACCCAAACTATTTCATGATTCTATGAATTGTACATAGATGGAGTGAAGGGTAAGAGTGAAAGGCTGGGAAAACAGATGTTAACTCTTCAGCCAAAGAGATACCACCATAATATTTTTGGTCCTCTGACTTAGAATTTTTGGTGCCTTACATAATGCAGATTAAACCACTGCCGTTCAATTTGAACTCTGGAGACTTATATGTGCCAGGGACTGAGAGAAATATTTACCTTCAGTTTTCCAGTTTTAGTGTGTCCAAAACAACGAATATAAGCATCTCATTCAGTGGATGAAAATTAAGGCAGTCTTTGTCCAAGGCATGGAGGGCATTAATAATAGCACTTTCCTATTTCTGTCATGCAGAAAAACAATAATTATTATAATACAATACGGGAGGGGGGTGGTAACAGCTCAACACTTCCGTGAAATGATACTATGTGTATTAGCTGTATATATTTTCACTCCACACACACTCGGCATTACTCTCCAGTGTATTTTTATTCCATGTTAACAAATATTCATTACTAAATACACTCATGCCTGAAGCTTCTAATTGGTAATACGTAAGATGCTTCTGGTTTTGGCAAGATGAGTTGTTTCAGGATTTCACACTACATTAACAAATTATAAAACCACTTCCTTTACCACTGCTCATGTAGCCATTGATAAGTTTTCTCCTGAAGTTCAAATATTTCTAAATTGGGTTAAGTTTCCCAATAACTACACTGAAGCATGCGCTAACACAATCAAGTTTTGTGTTGTTATACTTAAAAAGAAATTATTATGTGCTGGTGCATAGTAGAAAATAAGGCTAAATTACAGCAGACTGCTGAAATTGCGAAAAGTGAGGGAATGGAAGTTTACCGCTCTTTCTCCTCCACCATATCCCAAGGAAAGTTATTTCAACACATAACAGAAATAAAACCCAAATGCAATTATAGTTTTCCTGACTTGTGGCCCTTTCTGCAAGATCCCAAGATAAGGAAGCAGGAACTAAAAATACAGATTACACTTTTTCCAGGCAGACATGGGCCTTGGGCTTCTGTCCAGTCACAAAATACAGGGACAATTTTCATTCTTTTTTGGCAAACAAGATATTTTCTTGCACTCATGGAAAAATATTCGCCTGAGATCACAAAAGCCTCTTTGTTTGTCACCAGTTCTGCTGCACAGAATAATAGCATGATAGTAAAATTTGCCCAATTAGAGTAAAGAAGCTGCAGAGCAGCATGTATAGCTTTTGTCAGCTTAAGTGACTACCCCAAGTGACAAAATGTCATCTTAGAAATTTCACCTTGTCATCTCCTACATTGTGAATGATGATTATTAGGACCCCACAGGTTATTTAATCTGTCATGTTCTTAAAGTTAAATATTTTAGACCTTCCTTTTTCTCAGCAATGCTGTCATCATTAATAAAACACAGAACAGCCTTCACCTTTAGGAATGACAAAATGGGTGTCTCAAAGCCAATTAATACCATCAGTGAAGGCAGAAACACAGCATCTAAATCTTTTGAATCACATTACAATAATAAAGCAATGAGTTCTTTGGGGCAATTACTCATTTGCCCCAAGTTGAAAGTATATTGTCGACATGGTGGTATCACTCAGCAGTTTGTTGTTCAGTCTTGTTTCATGCTGCTCCAGAGGAATCCAGTTGCCTCAGTCAGTAAGCATTGTGTGCTCTTGATTTGGTTTTAAATGCTTTAACCTTTGGATCAAAGAGTTGTGCATATGTATGATGCTGTTTTATGTTATAATTCAGTACTTGCTACTTTTCAAATAGAATCACTGATACACAGAGAATTTTTAAGCAGGAATACTAACGTACCTGCATGTGCATGTATGTGTGTGGGATGGAGGGTGCTGGTAGGGGTGAGAAGGTGGAGGTGTTT
Organism: Neopsephotus bourkii; assembly: GCF_033783945.1. NCBI lineage: Eukaryota > Metazoa > Chordata > Aves > Psittaciformes > Psittacidae > Neopsephotus > Neopsephotus bourkii. The sequence continues at coordinate 906,757 of NW_026901969.1, forward strand.
GGATCTAGCAAACTTTATAGTTAACGCTGTGAACTTCAATCATACACCCTGAAGGAATTCCTGCATGTTACAGGTTCTCTTCAAATATCCAACCCTTGGCAAGAGCGAGCCTCAGGATTGCCAAGTCCTATGCACTGATCAAAAGGCTCACTGGGCACCCCACCCTCCACCCTGCCATCAACAGCTCAGCACCGTCACCCTTCCTGCTCTGTGGCTGCACATGCCAGAACCACATACACCTACTGAGTCCCTGGAGGCACCTATAATGAATCCATCTATATTTCCATATAGGCCACCAAGGTTACTTCACTGAGAGTCAAAATCTGACTACAAGTTGCATGATTCAAACAGATCTTTATTTCAACCTGGACCATAAGTGGAAACTCCCACAAAACCCAGGTTTCCTCTCTTGCATACATACATTTTTGTGTCCTGTTGCTATCTAGTCCCTCCTTCAGCCTCCACTCCAACTCCCCATGCTCTCCTGTTGAGTCATACTCTGCAATTAAACCCTCATATACCCCGGTTGCACTTAGCACCCTACAATTAGCAGTTTTTATGTAGGCAGTAAACATTTGAGTTAGTATTTAGGAAGAAAACACTTCAAATTGTTTAACAAAAGTCAGGACTTCTGAAATTGTCCCAGATGGCTTAATCTCAAAAATTGCCGTATTTGTAACTTGGATGAAGGGTGAGGTCACCAGGACCACCAGATGCAGACATGGTACAGCTTTTACTGGGGTACTGTCAGTCTGACTGCAAAGTGTACTGCGCAGCTGTATGCATGCAGGCTGCAGGCACAGAAACTCCCTGAGAGTTCTTCATTAGAGGTAAAAAAAAGGTTATGCTGCGTAAATATATGTTTAACCTTGTTTACACCTAAAAGTATCTGCCCATCAGATTTGAGATAGCAACAGCTGGTCAAGTTAATCAGATGCTTGTTTGTGCACTTGGTTCTCATAACGTTCCTGCTGATAAAACTGACTGATGTCTAACCTTTCCTCCTGGTGAACGTGCCTTTGGTTTTGCTCACACTGATTATAGCCTGAGCTTATTTTTGCTGGGTTTCATCTTGCAACCCCACCACCTCCTGTGACCCTTCTCTCTCCAACCTCAAGTCAACTCAAGTCCCACACTCTTCTCGCCCCTAACTCCATGTCTTTTACCAAACCTTGCTGTGTTGCCCAGGTCTCCTGACCTGAGGCACGAAGCACACCCAGCCAAGCACCACCTGCACATTCTTATGGCCATCCAGTAGGCAGGCTTGCATGCTCTGGCCAGTCAGACCCCAAGGGAGAAGCATACAGCCTCTAGGGGGCAAACTGCCCACTGCCTCTTCACCCTGTGCCAGCAGTACTGCTTCACAGTATGTGGGAAGCCATGCCATACCTGTCTTCACTTCCCCCTGGCCTGGTCCTGGCAGCACTGCATTATGTTTTGCACAGCAACCCAAAGTCAAAGGGAAAGAGGATCATGGCCTTACCCTCAGCCTGGGGAGCAGGCGGTTGGTTGAGAAGCCCTTTATTTAATTTTTCCTCCTTCCCAGGCAGACACTTTAACAATAAATCTATTGAGTAACAGGAGGAATATCCATTGTTCTGTTTGTGTGCTGCGATGGGGAGGTGCGTGCCTGATCCCTGATATTAATAAAAAGAAGAAGCAACAAAAATAAAAGCAATTTTTCTTAAAAAAAGAAAAAAGTAAAGAGCAGTGTAACAATGCAGGAAGTCAATATGACTTAAAACAGCCTGAGATTGTTCTCAAATTTCCTGATGGTTTTGTAAATACCATGTTGAAGTGTCATGATGGCAGTTTAAAAACAAATTGCAAAATTTGACTTTTCTACATTTAAATTAGAAAATTGTAATAACTCTGAGAAGCTGTAGAGCAGTAAAAAAGTTAAATAGCCTTCACAAAAATGGTAATGTTTTAAATTATAGTAAATTTGCCTACCTCTGTACATAGTGACAGCAAGCAATCCCAAAAAAATAGGAAAATCAAAAAAACAAGTCATGTTGTACAGCAGCTCTAAATTTAAGAAATCAGGTTTTAGAAGCTTGCAGTTAATTATTTTTTTAAGAAAAACTTATTTCCAGGCCCTGGAATTCTATAAGGGGGTGAAAACAGCAAACTATTAACTCCCATTAACCAGTTAAGCATCTGAAACTCTTGCATATAAACCATAGAATTTCACACAGGGATTCCTGAATTTAATCTGCCAATTTATAATTTACCTTGTACATTGCAAATATCCATTTAATATTAACAGAAAGAGATACAAAAACAAATTTACTATGCAGAAAACTATTACCTATCATTATGTAAAAACATAATTTCATTTCCACTTCAAACTTTCCACTGTGGTTCTCTGAAGTGCTAACAGTGTTTTAATAAGGGCAAAGTTCAACTGCAGGAGACAGAGGAAGCCATGATAGGACTCTGGCAATTAAATAAAGCATCTGAAATATCAGAATATGCCATCTACTTAATAAGATGTTCCCTTTCTTGAAATGTAAAAAACTGTTCAAGCAGGAAGCAACAAACAAGGATCATGGAATTATAGAATGGCTTGACTTAGAAGGGGCCTTGAAGATCATCCAGTTTCAACCCTCCCTGCCATGAGCAGGGACACCTTCCACTAGGCTAGGTTGCTCAAAGCCCCGTGCAACCTGGCCTTGAACACTGCCAGGGATGGGGCAGCTGCAGCTTCTCTGGGCAACCTGTGCCAGTGCCTCACCACACTCATAATGAAGAATTTCTTCTTAATATCTAATCTAAATCTCCCCTCTTTCATCTTAAAGCCATTCCCCCTTTTCCTGTCACTACATGCCCTTGTAAAAACTCCCTCTCCAGCTTTGCTGTAGGCACCCTTTTTGATAACTAGAAGGCAGCTATAAGGTCTCCCCAGAACGTTCTCTCCTCCAGGCTGAGCAAGCCCAACTCTCTCAGCCTGTCTTTGTAGGAGAGGTGCTACAGCCCTCTGATCATCTTTGGACACACTCCAACAGCTCCACACCCTTCTTGTATTGGGGGCCCATAAATGCACACAGTACTTCAAGTGGGGTCTCACAAGAGCAGAGTAGAGGGGCAGGATCACCTCCTTCAACCTGTTGGTCACACTCCTTTTGATGCAGGCCAGGATGTGGTTGGCTTTCTGGGCTGCAAGCGCACACTGCTGGCTCATGTTGAGCTTTTTGTCAATCAGCACCCCCAAGCCCTTCTCAGGGCTGCTCTCAATCCAATTGCAACCCAATATGTAGTTGTGTTTGGGATTACACTGACTCAAGTGCAGGACCTTTCACTTGTCTTTGTTGAATTTCATGAGTTTCACATCAGACCACCTCACAAGACTGTCAAGGTTCCTCTGGATGGCATTCCTTTCATCCAGTGCATCAACCACAGCCACACAGCTTGGTGTTCTTGGCAGACTTGCTGAGAGTGGACTCAATCCCACTGTCCATGTTGCTAACACAGATGTTAAACAGTACCAACCCTGAGGAATGCCGCTCATTATTGGTCTCCACTTCAAAATCAAGCCATTGACCACATCTCTTTGAGTGCGACCAAGCAGCCAATTCCATATCCAGTGGATTCCATCCATCAAATCCATGTCGCTCCAGTATAGAGACAAGGATGCTGTGTGGAACAATAGCAAATGCTTTCCACAAGTCCAGGTAGACATCATCAGTTGCTCTTCACTTATCCACCAATATTGTAACCCCATTATAGAAAGCTACCAGATTTGTCAGGCACGATTTGCCCTTTGTGAAGCCATGCTGGCTGTCACCAATCACCTCATTATTTTCTATGTACAGTACCACAGTTTCTAGTAGAATTTCCTCCATGATCTTGCTGGGCACTGAGGTGAGACTGGTTAGCCTGTAGTTTCCTGGGTCTTTCTTTTTTCCCTTTTTAGAAATGGGGGTTATTTTTCCCCTTTTTCACTCACTGAGAACTTCACTAGACTGCTACAACTTGTCAAATATGATGCGTAGTGGTTTAGGTACTTCATCTTCCAGTTCCCTCAGGACCTGCAGATTCATCAGGTCCCATGGACTTGTGCACCTTCAGGTTCCTTAGATGGACTCAGACCTGATCTTCTCCTCCAGTGGGCAGTTAATTCTCTCAGTCCCTGCCTTTGCCTTTTGTGATTTGGGTGCTGTGGCTGGAGCACTTTCTAGTGAAGATGTTGAGTTCTTCATATTCCAGATAACCAGGTCTCCTGTCTTCTTCCAAATGGGGCCCACATTTTCTTCTATTTATCTTACTTTTAGCACAAAAAAAAAAAACAACAACCCAGAAGTTGTTGGTTTTTTTTTCTTCTCCTTTGGAAACTGTAAGATATCCTTTCAATTCACAAACATTTTTATTATCTTAAATACTTTTTTGCTCTATCTGTACGATATGCAACTTGCTTTCAAAGCTGCTTAATACATTTCTAAGCTGAATTTCATTCGTGACTAATTCTTCATGAATTGTTTCCAGTCTCATTACAAGTTTCTTTCTGTTTCAACACGTTTTGGATCTTAGCACTTCTGGAAATCAACCAAAGCTACAGCTCTAGTAAGAAATTATTGCAGAGAAGCCTCTAGAGGTTGCGTGTGTTACAATTTCCCACAATTTTTCACAGCTCCTCTGCCTGAGGTTATTGCTTTCAGAGCAAAGCTGGCAGAACAGCTCAGATAAGCATTTCTTACCCATTTTCATACTAAATCAACTAGGCCAACTTGAAACACTTCAGAAAAACACTGTTTTTTAACAAATGAAGCTGAGATATGCAATATAGCACTGCAAGGGTTGAGGTCCTCTCTCATCATACGTTTTGCCAGCTCTGGAGGGATAGACAATGTCCAGCAAAGGACTGCTAATAGACACCTGAAATTGTGAAAACCCACATCATAGCCAGTGTCAACCATCTGACTACAGTCTGCTACTAAAAATAGACAAGCTAACATGCCAGCAGAGTGAATTAGCAAATACCCATCCAGAGAACAAGTGTGTTGCCTGGGAATACCAACACAAAAGCTGAGACTTGATCATACCATAAGATCTTCAGAAACACCAAAGCACAAGCTCCATTTTTGAAGTTACTCCCTAGAAACCAGACTTACTATAATCAGGAAGATGAAGCCCTCCCTTCTTGTCTAATTTCTAGTTATATGATGTATACTTAGTTCATTCCAGGCAGTGTTTCTCAGTGGCAGCCAGTATTTCAGAGCACCAGTGAGGCAAAAATAACCAAATCTACAGGCTATTGCAGATGGAAACAGTTATAAAAGGGAAAGGAATTTTTAAGTACTTTTTATAAAACACTATTTCTCTGGGTTCATAAAAATGCTTTTGAGTCATTGGGTTTGTTTGCTGCAAGTACTAATGTGCAGAATTTATTTCCCACTATAACCGTGAGGACAACGTTTCAAGTTTTTGCCATAGAAAAATAACACCAGTCACATTTTATCTGTCTATGTGGAATATTTACTTTACCATGTGCAAAATTGATTGTTGTCTATAAAAATTTTCCATTTAGAGTTCAGCCAAGCATAGTATCATCATTGTTTACTCCAAGGGCTATGGTACTTTTCCTTTTTATTTTTTTCCCAACAATCTGTTGCAATCTTTTTTCTTTTAAACTTAAGCCACATCTGGTTGTTTCTCTCTTCAGCTCATGTTTGACCTTTTCTGCCTACTTCTAGGAATAACAAACTAGAACATTTTGTCAAATGGAATCTTTAAAAAACACTAAAGGGTTTTCAGCATAAATCCTGTTATCCCATTTTTTGAAAAATCTAGTATTTAATCTTATGTGGTCTGTCTCAGGTTTAGCATGCTACATTGGGTCTACATAAACCTCATTATATTAAGGAAGTAGCTTAACAAAGATGTAAAAGATGAATAAGCCTCATAGTAATATGACAGGAATTTAAGCTTGTGAGAGATCACCTGTTTTCTTCCCCCTGCTTACAACAGTTTGTAGTTCTCCTCTCCCATGTATCTAGAAATATGAACTGTGTGTTTTATCAGAAGTTCTTATTATGTCATAAAGCTTTAAAATTGATCAATATCCCTTTTTTCTTTTCAGGAAAGCAGGCTAGAAGAATAGCTATTCTCCTAACCAGTACAGAGTCAGAGGTATCTTTGTCAGCCCTGAAGCAAGTTGCTTTTACCTTCCAGTAATAAAGAGCCCATGGTTGCCCAGGTATACTCAAGTGAACATCAATCTTTATTCTCAAAATAATGTCTTTAATGTGTCAGTTATAGCTCCCTTGCTGCAGAGTGTTACTTCCCTGAAGAAAGGAGGACATATTCTCTTTCTCTCTTCAGAAGTACATTTGACGTCTATTAAATTTGTTTTTTTCAGCCTTTTTCAGACTAAACCATCCCACTTACTTCAGTCCTTCACAGGCCATGTTTCCAACAAGCTCCACTTGCTGTTGTCCTTTGGATGTTCCAGCTTCTTCAAATATATCCAGAAGGTGTTGTTTTTAAATAAACAGTTTATTCTTGAAGTAGGTGCTATTTGCAACAGGATTAAAGTAATTACTACTTTTCTGTATTTGATCAGTAGATGCTGAAACGCTAGAACAGAATCCCTCAAAGGTTTTACTTTTCTCTGATACAACACAGATATGAGTTAGCTCCCGTGGCTTATATTTTTTCTGGGTCAGAATACTTTCTGTGAACTTTGTCACCTTTTGAAGAACACAGAAGCAGGTGTTCCTGTTTTTTTATTATTTAAAGTATTTTTATCCAAGAGAATGAAACGGTTTTTTTATTTTTATTTTTTTTTTTTTTTGCAAATGCTGGTGGTTCAGGAAAAACAACTTGGGATCATTGAAAACAAGAAAATACTAAATCAACAGTCAACAAGTGAGTCCATCCACAGAGTAGGTTGGATGGACAAAGCTGTGGTTTATATTGAAAGGCTGTCCTTATTGAGTATATTATGACGAAATTAGACATAGCCATTTCAGATTTGGTTTTCAACTAGGAAGTCACTGAAGCCTCAGCAGTCATACTTCAGGCTACTCCAAATGTTGAATAATTGATGTCCTATTGAACTTTTCTCTTAAGAACCCATCATACATGTTGAACAAAAATGTTCACAAGAAGTTTTCTTTCTTGGGTTTTTTGGGGCTTTTCTTTTTCTGGAAAAATGGTAATTGTATGTCACCTTAAAACACAAAGATTTTTCAAGCAGTGCATCATTTCCTTAAAGTAGTGCATCATTTCCATCTCTGTCTTCACACAAAGATAAAATTTTGACTGCATGAGAGTTGCTCCTGAATAGCCTTCTAAATTTGGTTTAATAATGCCTGCTCATAAGTAAATTTGGCCATTTTGAAAAGGGATTAAGTTCTTTTGGTACAAACAGTCTCATTTTTCAGTTAGGATGTCCAATATTATTAAAAATTAACTGCATAATACAATAAAGAGGAGAATGGGGTTTTGTTTTAATATAAAACTTGCTTTGATGGAAATTAATTTTGCTAATAGGTCACCAACACAACCACATGTCTGGTGCAATATAAATGCCAGCAATGGAAAAGTGTCAAAACCTCTTAGACAAATGGGTTGTACAAAGAAGGAAGACATACCTTATCTGGAAACTATTCATCCAACTTTTTAATGTATTTGATTATTACAGAACTTTATCAAAACATTAATATATATTATTCCACCATCTTCAATAAATTATATAAGTTACATATTAATTATGTCTCTAAATATTTATTCATTTAAGTAAAAATTCTATCAACTTTTGGGCTCCAGTCATTACCACCATTCTAAGTCATCAAGTTTTATATCTGTTCTGGGTTCAGCAGTAGCAGTCATTTTTCCCCTTCTTAGTAGATGGTGCAATTATGTGGTTTTGACTTTCAGCCTAGGAACAGTGCTGATGACACCAATGTTTTCAGTTGCTGCTCGGTAGTGTTTACTCTGACCAAGGATTTTCTGAGTCTTATGCTCTGCCAGGGAGGAGGGAAGATGGGAGGAAGCAGAGACAGGACACCTGACCCAGGCTAGCCAAAGAGGTATTCCATTCCACAGCACATCATGCCCGGGATGTAGAACTGGGGGCAGTTACCCGGAAGGGTTAGATCACTGCTCGGTCAAGTTGAGTATTGGTTGGTGGTCAGCGGTTGTATTCTCTTCCCTTGTTATTTCCCTTATCATTATTGTTATTGGTGGTAGCAGCAGTGGTTTGTGTTATACCTTAGTTACTGGACTGCTCTTATCTCAAGCAGCGGGAGTTACATTCTTTTGATTCTCCTCCCCTTCCTTCCAGGAGCCAGGGGGAGGAAAAGTGGGGGAGCGAGAGAGCGGACTGCGTGGCTGAGTTGCAGACTGGGTTTAACCACGACAATATCTGTTGGCAAAAAGTCAAAACAAGAGTTCTCTGAGACATACAGAACGAGATCTGTAGGCACTGGTGTTTTAGCAGCAGACAACTTCAGTGAAACCTATGTTTTTAGACATAGGCTTTACACTCTGTTTCTCATTTGCTTAGATAAAGAGTCATGTACTATCAAATGATAGCACCAGATTCTAGAACCCTTTTGAGCACTAACCTATTAAAATGTCATTAGAAATGTCTTTAAAAACATGTCTTGTATTTCTAATCACATGCACACATAAAGTTTGCTTTTCACATAAAATCTCTCTAGCCAGTTCTGTCACAGGCCAAAAGCATAAAAGAAGCTCCTTTTGAGCAGAATTGAAATCACACCTAGGTATTATTACATATTCAAAGTGTCTCCTTTTCTATGGGAAGCCACTTAAATGGAAGGCTGTGGGTGAAGTGTTTCAGACTATTTATTTTGTTTTTGCTTATCTGCCACTAGGAACTCAAAACTGATTCAAGACATGGCAACAGAAGACTTGGCAGATAGGCTGGTGAACTCTCTATCTGTATGAAGTTCTTCACTGCCAGTTGCAAGTGTTAGACATCACACTTTCCCTACAGAGATTATAGACACTGAGCAAGTCTGCAACTTCCTCTCTGCTGTGACTTCTGAAGAATCTGGATGTCCTCTTTTTTTTCTCCACAGACCCACCCATGTGCGTGGCACTGGAACAGGCTGCCCAAAGTGATAAATGCTCCATCTGTGGTAGTGTTCAAGGCCAGGTTGGACAAAGCCTTGGGTGACACGGTCTAGTGTGAGGCATCCCTGCCCAAGGCAGTGAGGTTGGAACTATATGATCTAATGGTCCTATCCAGCACTAACCATTCTATGATTCTATGTTTGCCAGGAAAGTTTGAGAAACAAGTAAACAGATCAAATGATGGGAACTGATGAAGCACAGACTACCTTAGCACAGATCAGACAGATCAGCATCTTCACTGTGAAGACCTACCTGTGTAGGTCTCACGTAAGGGCATCCCAGTGGTGACGTATTCACTTTTGTGCATGATGGAGACATTATGGTAGAAATGCTTGATCCTTCCCACCACCACGTTAAACCCAGATTTCTCTGAATTCATTTACAACCTGCTTTAGCTGTTTCTTTTTCATGTCACCTATTGAGGAGCTGCTATATCTAGCAGTGACAGGAGAACAATACTTTATGTAAATAACTTCCAAGTGGAGGTAGTCATTAATGCAGACAGTTCTGAAGGCAAGTGAAAGAGCATTTGGCAGCAAGCACCATTATTGAGACTGTCTTTTAGGACTGTAGTCTGATTCAGAACATGCCTTTCTGACTTCCTCATATTTCACTTATTTTTCAAGAATGCAAACCCCCAAACCATAGGGTTTTTTTCTATTGCAGCACAGATTATTTGGGGAGTTGTTGTTAGCTTCAGCAGAGAGGAGATAAGGAGCAAGCATGTGCAGGTTTGAATGACAACACAGGAAAGAGAGATGTGTTCAGTGTCCATCATTAGTCTATAGACTGTGGGTTGCCAGGCTATGCAATTCCGGACTCAAGCTTCAAGCTGTATCTATAGCCACATGTATGTAGCTCCCAGCATTCAAAATTCAGATAGTGTTATTGTTGTGGTTGAGCTTGGTTGGACACCAGGTGCTCACCAAGACACCCTATCACTGCCTTCCTCAGCCAGATGGGGCTCTTGGGAGGGGGAAGGCAGGGAAAAGGGGAAGAAAATAGGATGGAAAAAATCTTGTGAATCAAGAGAAAGGCAGTTTACTAAAGCAAAAACAAAGGCTGCACATGGAAGTGAAAGGAAACAAAGATTTATTCACTTCTTCACATCAGCAGGGCATGTCCAAGCACTTCCTGGGAAGCAGGGCTTCAGTACATATAGCAGTAGCTCTAGAAGGCAAATGTAAAAATAAATGCCCTCTCCTCTTCCTCCTTCCTCTTAGGTTTTATTACTGAGCAGACATCATATTGTTTGGAATATCCCTTTGTGAGTGACCTCCTCTTCTCTTCCTGCCCCAGCACACGCTCACACATCAGAGCACACAAGCATATTTCATCTGAACATGCAGAGTCCCATAAAACATTCTTGCGCAGATGCCAGCTTCCAATGGCTGGACAAAAACAGACTGAAGGCCAGAAAAGGCAGAGTCAATTGTCTCATGTAAAGGATTTTAGGGGAGGATGAAAGAACAAATTCTCCATTGTTGCCAGAGGCACTGAGAATGCTTGAGGATATAGATTATTTTGGTTTTGATTTTTTTTTCTTACAGCACATTAGGGAAGCTAAAAGTGAAAGATTACAAGGGAAGGAAGGGAACATTTTTCTCAGTCAGTTATTGCCATACATAACCAGTAGCTGACGTATAAAAGGTGCAGTTCAGTCCCCAGACTGAGAGAATTGGCTGGTCCATGTTGCAATGTCCACATTTAAACCACAGTATGAAATCAAAACTATAGGGTAAGAATGCAGTTTGGAAGGGGTGCCTGGAGATTGTCTGTTCCAATGCTTGCCAGCATTTAGAAGCTCTGTCACCCAAGTAATAGAAAGTATTCTAACCTTTCAGAGAAGGTTAGAGTACTTTTTGGTGTGGGAAGTAGAAGTTTTAATAGTAGCACCTGAGTTACATAGACAGGATAACTACAAGGGGAAAGCACACCAAAATGAGGAAAAACACAGTGGAGAAAGGAAATTGGATGACATGTAGGAATTAATACAGAACAATATTCACACTTTCTGAAGGGTACCATATCCACACAATATCTTCTCTTTAGAATCTGTGGTTCTCTGCCTCATACTGCATGGCACTGTGCCTTTCATTAAATGTGTGGTAATTAAATACACTCAGTAATTGTATTCTTCCAGTTTAATAGGAAATTTGTTGGAATATAATGTACAAAATCAACATTTTTGCACTTCCCTTAGGAAGAAGAGCTGGCAGTCTCAGAGCCAATGCACAATCTGCTTTACCCCAAAGTCAGTTTTCTATGGGGTTTGGGTTTTTGCTTTTGCATTGGCATTGAGACACAACAGGATTTTCTGTAATTTACTAGGGAGACAGAAAAGAAAGTGCTCTCAATCTTTTGAGAGAGTGAGCTAACATGGCATTGCGGCAAAACATTATGCTGTGTGTATGACCAGAGAGTGCACATGCAATGAGGCAGAAACCTGAACCTGGAGAGCTTGTACTTTTTTCCACATATTACCTTATTTTTCCCAGGGAGCAAATATTCCTTTCTGGCTCATCACAGTGTAGAAAGCATAGAAAAGTTTAACTGTGCGTCCTTACAACAGACATATATGTTCTGCATTACTCCAAAACTACTATGCTTTCAATGTATGTGCTTAATCTCTGTGGAAATTAGTTTCCATTCCTTATTACTGGACAGTGAAAAAAGTACATGAAACCACATGAAAATGAAAAACAAATACTATGACGGGTGATGTGGAAGGGAAAGGAAGAACTAAGTTAAATTTTTTACTGGTTTCAAAGTAGCAAGAAAGACTGAAGTTATCTGAACTGAGTGATTCCTCATGAAGAAAAAGTGAGAAAATGTATAGCTTATATGACGTGGAATTTTCCTAGAATAATCACTGGAAAAGTATATTTTCTATACCAGCAATTCCATGTATGCCTTATACAAGTGAATATCCTGTGTCCTCAGTCGAAACTATTGGAGTTTCCAATATTCAAAAAGCATGTCTGCATGGAAAGCCACTTTAGAACAGCCACCATAGAAGAGCTTGTACCAAAGTTTATATTCTGATCAATTTTACTATGTTACACATCATTCAGTTCGGGATTTCTAGTCCATGTTTATTTACATCTTGTTTTGCAGAAGGGAGCAAGCGGCTGCAATATGACACGAATCTTGTACCAAAGGGAACATCTCATACAGCCAGTGAGTTTCCCAGCCACATGTCATCAGGCTCAACAAAAGATCAACTAAGCTCTTTTGGATATTAAAACAACTAATTTTGAAGGAAATGCCAGAGTACTGACTTGTTAGATACTAACACTCAATAAGGATTTTCATAAGTCTCCATTTAGTTTGGTATTCCAACATGACTGCACAGCAAGCCCCAAATAAAATAAGCTGCAGATAAAAAGAGCTACTGTTCAAGCATCTAATCATGATCTTTTTCCAAATCTAGTCTAGCAGCCAGTGTAGGGGTAATGACATCAGCACCAACTGAAGTTTCATGAGAGGAGAAAGCAGCAGCTGGAGTTAAAACATGACGCTAGGAAGAAGGAAAGAAGACAAAGCTTTTCCAGCAAGAAACTCGCTCAGGTCATGTACCTGGGTATCTCTGAGCAACAAAAATACTTGTTTGATGTTTTTCATCTCTCTAGTTAGTCAAGCAAGGCAAAGTGTTTATATTGTGAAAAAAGACTTTATTAAACATGAAGCTGTTTCATGTAATAAATTTTCCATCCTAATTGAAAAAAAAATAGCAGGGCCCTATTTGGGGCTTTATTAATGAAGACCAATTTAAATGACATGAACTTGTTACTAGTGTCAAAGTTCCAGCAAAATTTTTAGGTGTGATGTTATTTCAAAAAAGATTAAATTTGCCTAATTTATTTTGTACTGTAGTGAACTAGAAGCACACAGACACAGCTTTTCTATAGATGCAGATATAACAAATTACAATATCTCAATTAAAAGGTAATTAAATTTGCCACATCCTACCTGCCAAATGTGATCATAATACCCATCCTTTAGATTCTTAAAAACTGACTTAGTTACTGTGCATCAAAAATACCCACTGAAGACCACAGGTAGTGGTGTTCTCATAACTTCTGAAAGCAAACCCTGATGCAAAGCAGAGTTTAGCGATTCTGAGCTGGGTGCCTTCACTCCTTCTATTCACATTTCAGTGTATTTGTAAGCATGTAAGTTATCTGTCAGTTAAAGTCTGAACATTTTCAGGCAAGAAGTGTATTTTGATTGAAATAAAAAAATACGTACTAATCACCTATTCCCAGAAGACATAACAAGCACTGAAGTAAGGCAAACTCTAAAATGGCAGTACATTTATAGGTGAGATAGGTTGCAGACCTGGGAATTTACAAATTGGCAGCCTACTTAATGAGACAACACCGAAATATCAAGAGAAAAGCAAGGCCTTTCTCTAATCTTTCCCTGTCTCCTGCCTTTACTAAGCTTACAGGATCAAAAGTACATTTTAGGGCAGCTTAGCAGCAGACTTCAAACACAAAGACAGAAACCCATTCAAGCTGATGTTCAGTGAAAGCTGGGAGAAAATGAAACCTTTCCATGGCAATCAGGTCATAGAAACGGTTGGAAGAGGGCTGGCAGAGCTCTTAGCTAGTGGGGACACCAAGCAGTGTCATAGTATACCCTTCACTCCCAGGATTGCTTCTTCCACAAGCAATACTGAAAGAGTCTCAGAATGTTTCTGGCAGGCTTTCAGTGACTGTTCCCTGCACCGTCTATAACGGTGGTGTGCCCAGCCCTCACCCCTATATCCTACTGCCCCTAACCACATGGTCCTGTATATCTCTACTCCTCCCTTTACTCTCTTCTCCTTTGCCTTCCCGCCCCCCCCAGCCTGTTCAGTATTCAATGCCTCAATTATGTCCTCCCACTTAACATTTCCCAGCTCCCAGAAAGCTTCTCCACAATAACAGAGCAGTTGGGTCAGGAAGTAGAAGGCAGCTAGGAGGACACAGTAAGTTCCAAAGGCAGCAACACAAGGGCCCTTCCCAGGCAGAGCTGAGCACACTCAGCTGGGGATGAGAAAGAGGCTGGATTAGGAAAGAGCCAACCTCCATCTGCTCTGGCAGGCTGCTAGGTCCACTCAGTTACCTGTAGACATGCAGCTTCAGCCTAGAGGGAGGCAGGAATAAGGCCCTGTAGATTCTAACAGGACTTCCTACAACCTGCAAGAATTAATTACGTGGCATCACCAAGTCATCAGGTTAAAAAATAGAGAAAATGAGCCATGAGCCATAATAGCCTAGGTGGAAGAGGAATATCCAGGTCCATTAACTGAGACCATCACACACAGCATCCTGTTCAAAATCAAACCAAATTTTTTTGCAATGGTATTTAAACTGGATTAAGATACGGTGTTAATGCAAATGGTGACTATTGTTTGTAGAAGACTGTTCATTTAGGGAGTTAGTTATTCATAAACTCTGTATATGAATGTTAAATCTGTATCCTCCCTGCAGAGAAATAATACAAAATAAATAATAATTAAAAAAGAAATACAAAGGCGAAGTCCACCACACAATACCATTTATTCTTCAGAAATCTTAGTGTCAAAAACTGATTTCACTTTTTTTGTTATTCTGACTGATGGCTTTTTCTAACATCTGAGGGCTGTTAGCATTACTGTCATTACTCATTCCTCCCTGCTCTCCCTCCCTCAGGGAACTTACTCTTTTGCTCTTGGCAAACTTTAGTTCTCAGACCCGAGGGACCAAAAGCTTAAAATTATGACAGAAGATTCTCCGTCTATTTTCATCCTCCTACTTTCTGGTTCCCTCCTAAAAAAAAAAAATAAAAAAAAAAAGTATCAGATCTGCTTCATTCCATATGGAACATTTCTGAAATACTGTGAGGAACAGCCAACAGTAGCCACTTCAGATATATTTAGCTTATTAACTCTTTTTTTCCCTTGCTCAACTGAAGGATTAGGTATGTCAAAACAATGAAAGTATTTTTATGTATAAAACTGCAATTTTGCCAGTTTTTATAATGAGTTCTTTTTTAAATTAACAAAATTATTCTATGAATCCATAACGTGTTAAACTGGCAACTACAGATAGAGCATAAATATCTTACTCAGTTGGAAAGGAAGCCCGCAAATGACTAAGAAATTACTACTACACTGTTCCCACCCTCCCTTTCCCATCCCCCTCAGAAAAACCTTTATGAACTTCCCTTGAGTGAATGAAGCAGTATAAACTAGAGCACAAGCACACTAAAAATAACTAGGTCTCAAACTGAAGTAACTTCTTTTATTCAAGCATTACTTGCTATCAAACTAGATCAGATCATTTTCATCAGAAGGAGTAAAAGGGTTGTGAAGAAGCTCATTTTTTGCAGGGTCTTAACTCATTAAAGAAAAATCTCTGCATCATACTAATAAAAACTGACACCATCTTTCATTATATGAAATTTAGCATTGAAACATACAGAAGTACTGTTGGATATGAACTCAGTCTATGAAGTTAGTAGTGTTTCAGTCACTGCTTGAGTGCTTCTGCACTTGAAATGCAAAATCTACTTCCTGTTGAAGTATATTGGCTATTATTTTGAGGATGTCAGATGGAAATAATTCCCTCATGATCTTAGGAGAACTCAGAATTCTCATCAAGTATTCACATGAACATTGAGTTAAACCTAAGAAATAGACATCCATGGAAGTTTTATAAGATTAAATTTCATGTCAGTGATACTGAAAATCAGAGAGAAAAAGAGAGAGGACAGGCTGGCCCAAATCCATTTCATTAATGCCTAGGGAAGGGACTGTTAAATGAAATTATTCACCTTAGCCTACAGGATGTGTTTCACTGAATAAAATTGCCTCCCTTATGCCTTTATTTAGTTCAATCAGAACTAACTTTTCCTTTTCTGTCTGTCTGTGTCTCTCTCCTTTGTGTGAGAGCAAGAGATTAATAAAATTTGTAGAAAAATGTGGGGTTTTGAGAATTTTCTGCTTTGCTTTGGTTAACCCAGCCACGCTTAATAAAGGGTTTGTGCCTGCTGCAGGTTAGGTGGTCATAAAAATCAGTCATCCTAGGTCCAGTCTCCAAAGATCTGTGTTTGTGTTTGAGGCATAGGGGTTGTTCTCCATTGCAGCAACTGGCTTCTGTTACCTGTGAGTTTGACATCTTGGGCCGTGCTACAGTGTGCATGTAGCCCCAACCCATATCAACCAAAACTCTGAAGCTGCACACAAAACAGCACCCAACTTTTTAAGGAGTAGTTTTCTCTGAGACCACATTATCTCTACTGGATTGTAGCTATACCTATGCTGCCAGTGACATTGTACCCTGGGAACATTCCCTGAAGTCCAAGCTAAGTTGCGCAGTTTGGGTCACGTTCTCCCTGCAGACAGTCATGCTCTTTCAGGCACACAATCTGTGTGCACACTAAGTAGCACATGATCGAAAGCCCTCGTCTGAAAGTCCTCTGTATCTCACTGGTGAACCCTGAAAGACATACATTCTGTTGCAATTTTTTGGTTGAAAGTACCTAAAATAACATAGACAATGTTGCAGAGACCAACAGGATGCTAGGATGTCGATGGTAGAATTGCATATAGTGGGAGACAGCTAGATGAGGACTCTGCACCTGCTGGGGTGGTGTTAAAGGCAGTGCCGACCAACGCAGAGAAACCATTACTGAAACAAAGCACTTCCTAAGCTATGTCACAGAGAGAGAATTGACTACTTTGCTCCAAACAAGAATCTAGGAAATGCTAGCATATTTATTATGTGATAAAGAAGATGGGACCTGAGGAGAAACTAGAGTGAAGTTACTGTCAGCTTGTCTTCCCTCATGACTGCTTGTTCTGCCTTAGAGGTAAAATTTCCAAATTCCAAAAAGTGAACCTATCTCTTATCTTGACAAAACGTGGTGTTGTGTTACACAGTCTGAACTATCTGTAACAATTCCAGTTTATGTTTCTACTTTTAACATATTTATGTATAAAAAACAAACTTTGCAGAAAGGCTTCTGCTGTTTACTGTTTTGCTTTGCTTGAGGGAACTTTTCATACAGAGTAGTCTTCGAGATTAAATAGGAAAACTGTTTTTAATTAATAATTGTTGGGCAGCTTGGATAATGAAAAAGGTGAGGTCTTTTCAACTCAGTTTAGTCTTACTTAGCTTTCTACTCCCTAGGAAGGGATTAAAAACTATCCAAGACTATTTGCCAAAAAAGGGGGTGAAAAAAGCCACCATCATCCACACCACAGCCTGGATCTCTACCTTCAGAAGACTGTGTGGGTATGCCAAGGGCTCTCAAGCCAGTTGACTTTCAGGAAAGCACTGACATAGTTCATTACTTGGGTCCCTAAATCGTATTCCTGGAATAGATTTCTTATCTCAATTGTTGCATAAAGCAGAGGTAATGCTGCAGCCAGGCCCCTGAAATCCTCTAAATATTCTTTGATCTCAGCTTAGTTCTTGTAAATACTTAGATTGTCAGCATTTGAGGCCGGGCAGAATCCGTCCTATTTACATGAGCCCTTAGACTTTGTGGCAAAGGCACACAACGCCAACTCCCGATCAGTCTCCAAAGCTCTTGGCTGTTTAAATCATGTCCCTCTGACCCATGCCCCACCTCTGACAAGGTCTCTGCCTGCTCCACAGGATCGAACTGGCATTTGTGCTTAAGGGATAAGCCTTGCCTCTATTTGAGCCATTTTTTCTGTCTTTGTCTTCCATAACTGTGGTTTTTTTTTAACAAGCTGGCATTTCTCCTAGTGCAGGCAATACTTCTCGAGAAGCAGTTTGAAGTCTTTCTAGGTTTCATAACTGCTTGGTCTCTGCCAGTGGTGTTTTTATGCATTCATTTTATAAAATGAATAAAGAAAACACATAAAGAATTATATTTGTGGAAAATTTCAGTATTTTTTCTTTATCTTTCTTCTGCATGATTTTGTAGTAAATGAGGCAATCTACATTTTGAAAGACCTTCTGTATGAATCCTAAAATAATCTAAAACCTTTAGAAAACAAATTTCTTCTCACCAGCCCTAAGGATCACAACCAGAAGTTAGGGAAAGACATGAGCTGGAGGGTGTCTTTCAATGTTCCTTTTTATTCCATCCACATTCACTTAATATACAATCTCCCAGTCTGTTTTGGCAAGTACTTGCAAGCTGATTCAAAATACTGTGAAAAATTCTACTGCACTACCAAATGTCATTAGCTTTGAACAAAGTGTTATTAAGTGGGCATCTTTTTAGATTAGAGCTGCTTTATTAAAGAAGGTTGTTAACTAAAATAAGTACTAGAAGGTGACTCAAAGATTTGTAAAGGGACAGAGGTTGGTGGCCTATTCACACCGAATTGGGACATTGTTGCATCATTTCTCTCTGGAGAAAGCCATCTCATTTTAGGCCATGCTGCAACTGTTTATTATTAGATTTGGATGGGTTTTATTCATGTACATTACTTGTAATACATAGAGATTAAACAACAGAATTATAATGATACATGTTTCTTTAAAAAGAAAGGAAGAGACTTATTTGTTTGCTTTTTTTTGGTCTGCTAGGCAATACAATGGTGGGAGCCAGTTTATTACAACTTTTCCCACAGGCCTGCCCTTGGGAATAGCTCTCTATAAAATCTCATTCTTGTGGCCCTACAGAAATAGAACATAGTGCCTTTTTCAACTTGAAAATTATTACACCAGACACCCTACTGCAAATGAGGTAGAACAAGCTGTGTCCTGTAGTGTGATACTAATGTCTCTGAATAGATCCATACACTTTCATAATGGAATATTTAGGGAAAGTGGCACAGCCACAAAGTATATAAACAAAGAATATATAGATGTGGCATTCTCAGCAGTATTTTTTAGTGTCCTAAATGGAAGTGAATTTTAAAATTCAAGCAGCCTTTTTTTACTTGGCCTTTCTGATAAGTTTATCACAATTCCCCTAGCTGAGACATGGGATACCTATTCTCCACCTCTAATATTTAATATAATGCAAAAAAAGTACAAAAATATTTATATAGCATCACAAAACATCCATCAACACACTGGCACAAAGTGTATACAATTCCCAGAGCAGTCTGCAAGGAACACAAAACCTAGCCAAACCCCATAGATGTTAATGTAGTTTCCTTGGGATTCTGTAGATCATCTCCTGAAGCTGCAGAAATGTTAGTGGCTTTAGATAATACAAGGAGTTTGCCAGAATTTAGCAGGGGGGCAGGAGAGAAAAGCATCTTTTTACACAGGAAGGTTAGATGGTATATTCTAAGTAACTTTTATCAGGGTAAGGTTTTTACAGCCTCCTAAGACATTCTGAGTAATCCCCACAGATCACAGATTTTCTCAGCATTAAACCAAGAGAGATAATCTAATTGCAGCTCTCTCCAATGTCATTCTGTTTGCACTTGCATATGCAAATTGCTTTCTGCCTGAAGTTCTGCAGAATCTGCTAGGACCTTGTAAGGAAAGAAATAGACACAGAATAGAAGAAAAGCAGATGGAAAAGTAGATGCAAATTTTGCATAGGTTGCCACTTCTCATTTCTGTGAAACATATTTATGCATAAACTGCTAAGCCCAGGGTTGCAGACAAGTACTCAGGCATACTGTGATAGATGCGGAGATCAATTGTTTGTGAAGGCAGAAAGGATTCTAACCCAAGCTGATGCTTTTAAGTTAAACAAATTATGTCATCCTTTTTTATATATCCAGAATGCTTAAAAATATTACCTGCTCATATGCTATGGTTCTTTGTTTTCCACAGAGTCATAGTCAAAATTAGGCTAACATTGTTTACTGTGAAAATCCAGGGCTGTAATCAACATATATACTTTATTGTCACTTCTTCCAAAAATTCACTGACAGTGTTATAGAAAGTGTTTCCCAAAGCCTGCAAGGACAACTGAGCCTTTGCTCCACAAAGTTCCAAATAATGAGAAATGAAGAATGAGGCACAAATTATTTCTCAGTAGAAACTCACTGTATCAGTAAAACTTGTCAATTTGTGTAGTTCATTCTGGTGTTACAAAGAAATATAGCTGAAATCAACAACCACCCAAAGTGATCCATTAATGTCATGTCTGTTGAAACTCTCTTTCAAGCAAAAGTCAGAAAATAATCTGTAGCATTACTACAATGTATATGGCAGTATAACATGTGGTTGTCCAGTTTCTAGAAAATATCAGGATCAATGTGAAGAGATATCATTCATTGACTTAGGAAGTTAGAAATGCTTTTGCCCTGCAGTAAATGACTTAGCTACTTGTTCAGTTCACCTTGAAAATAATCGTTCATTTGCTGGATGGAAAAACAAGGTTAGCCCTGGATCATACCCAAGAGACATTAACTTTTCCAGGTTAGATAAAGCAGACACTTTTCTGATGATAGGAAAGTTGAAACTTTGCCCAAAATCCTGAGTCTTGCAGAGGGAATTTTAATTCCGTTAAACCTCAGCAGGAGAATTATTGCATTTGTGAAGTAGTAACAGCAAATCTAGGATCTACTTTCATGAATGCAGTTGAACAAGGTCAGGTTGCTTACAAAACAGGTTTCAGACAGGAAGGCTGTGAAGTGTCTGTCAGCTTCGTAATGGACGTCTGCAGGGTGGAATGAACCTTGAAAGCTTAAATGGTAGGTAGATATATGTTGATTCTTTTTATTTCTGAATGCTTACAAATATTGTCATAGATTTATACTTGGTAAGTAAATACTTCTTTTGTTTATTCTTATGCAGCCTGGTTTGAGATAAAAGCTGATTTAAGTGTGTTTCCTGACCTTCCAGGACTCCATTCTAGTGACACAGAGAGCTTAAAAGCAGCTCCTGGTCCAGGCTGACAATGTTCAGTTCCCCAGTGCATTTCATTGAGGGATCCAAGGGTAGTAAGACCATGCTTCCATTTAAGCTGAATAAACTGATTTTAAAGATGCTAATGCACATGTCTGATCAAAAAGAAGAGTCTCTTCTAGTGAAGTGCTAATGTAACTTGATTTCTACTGAAAGATAATTTCTTTCATGAATTATACCTCAGCTTTATTGTGATGAACATGAATATTACTGAGTGCAGTGTTAGTCTATCAATGCAAATTAACCCATCAATGCAGTACAATAAAAGTGCCATCAATGGTACTTTCATTATATGTAATTTCAATTTCCCTTTATCACTTATGTATTTTATTATCCCATATTTTTATTGCTATAAATAGAATTAGTAAAAAAACCCATACATTTTATATCCGTTATACCCAGCTGAAGAAAGCCCCGGTTGGTATTACCGGAACTGTCATAACTAGAAACAACTTATTACTTCTCATTTTGCATATATACAGTCAAGATAATATTTTCTAAACTTACTGTTTAGGAAGCTGCTTTTTAAGTTTAATTGCAAAACCATTCTGGGAATGCTCCTCAGTGACAATGGTCCTGTGAAAGGGATTCAAGCTATTATTGCTGAAGCCCGACAAATATAGTATATTTTGGTACTGAGACAAAACCAGTGCTTTAGAGATTTCTTTAGAGAGCTTATAAGAATAAGACACACGTCACCTGCTTGTATGGCTTTAAAAAAAAGAAACAAAAACAAAACAATTTTGGTTTTGATCAAACAGGAAAGACAAAGAAAGACTGGCACAGAACACCTCTCCAGCAATGAAATAATCACACACTGAAGACCTCCATCCTTATTCTGAAAAAGTTTGTCCCTCAAAATAACCTTTTTAAAAGACTTACAAATTTTGTGACTTAAAAGGCTATAAGTGTCACAAAAATTAACTACTTATTTTAAGAGTCACTGCAAGAAATGAGTTTAAATAATTATGTGCAAAAATAACATCTTCAAATTTAATGTAAAATTTTTATCTTCATACTTGTAAGTAATATAGGTATATATATATATATGTAACTAAAGCTAATCATTGCTATGAAGACAACATCCACCCTCTGTCACTTTAAAGTGCTTGCAGTGCTGACATAAGATGGTGTTTCTAATCATGAAACATGTGCCATGTTTAGTTACTTTCTTAGGTGAGCAGCCAAAAGTATACAAAAAAGAAAGAAATTTGAAACAAGGTTTTGCAGTTTACCCAATGTGCAGAATTACATGTGGCCCTCCTGCAGCACTTCCACACCTGAGCTGTTCTGTTGGACCCTGACCACATCCTGCTGCTCCATCCTTCCAATCCAGCAGACCTGCAAGCTCCCGGCAGCCTGCTAATGGCCTTGCTCACCCCATGCTTTCCTTGGGACTTCTATGAGTATGGCAGGATCCAGCACTCACCACAGACCTTCTCACAGGCATGTGCGCCATTCACACTCCATAATCCTCTACACCCCTTCCAAACAACTCTGCTTTCTCATTCTGACAGAGCTTTTCCTTTGCCTTCTCTGCCTCATTTGCCTTCAGAGGCTTTCTCTTTGTTGCCGTCAGAATTTTTTAAGGCTTCTCAGACCATGCAGGTCTTTCCTGTTCTTTCTATCAAACCAAATCTCTTATTTGTAAGTAAGTGACTAAAATATAGCATCACACCTACTTTCTTATGCATTTTTTACTATTTGGTTGCCATGGTACTGAAAGCTTGTGGGGGCTGGCTAGTCTTCTGTCCCTTGGTGCTCACTGCCCAAACTCACATATCACTGCACTGTACCTTGTTCTCCTAAGTACATGACTTGAAGGCTGTATGAAACACTCCCCAGCAGGAACAGAACTCTTCTTTGTTAGGATCAAGGCACAGGTCAGTGGCTCTTGCACTACACCAAAAGTGGGGAGGAGGTGTGGAAGACAGAAAGCTAAAAGCTCTCTGAAGTCCAGAGGACACAACGTTTTGAAGTGCAGAAATATTTTCTTGTTGTAAAGCATGAAAACCATTTTTATTTTGGCAAGTACTAACTGTGTTAGCCTTGAAAACCAGTCCGTACTTAACAGAACTTCAACTGACTGCCCTCTTGGAAAACTAATAGAAAACAACAGAGAGAATATTTACATCTAGGCCAGGCCTTCTTACTGGCCAGGACACACTTATCAAAGTACAATGAGAATACATCAAGAAAAGCCACCCTTTCCTACTGAGGCCATCTGGACTCTCTCAAAGCTTTGGCATTTACATGCCCAGAGGCTGTCTTCAGGCTATGGTCTGGGGAGATTGCTCAATGGAAGCCATGGCATACACATGGAGGCAATACTGCTGCTTGGCCTTTCAAGGCAGCTAAGAAATGAAGTTTTGACTTCAACATTAACCTGTGGCCAAAGAGTAGTTAAAAAAATTAATGGTTGCTTCTCTGTAGGAAGTTAAGTGTCTATGAAAACAATCAAGAAAAATTGTTTGTTGGGAGAGGACAGAAAAATATGATAGACATTTGTTGTCCTGTAAAACCATCCTACCAGGCACTGTTCCTGAACACTCCATTGTCTCTTCCTGTCTCTTATAACAGACATTTCTTTATGCAGGAACCCTCTGCCAGCATTGCTGCCATTCTGACTACAGGCCAAGGCCAACATGGGCATGGACATATGTGAAACTACCCATATAGCAGATATATGAGAATGCCCCCTCTGTGTTAGGACTAGGGAGAACCGCTCTGGTCTTGCTGGATTGCCAAATATTTGGAATTTAGTACTCTTTAGTAATGCGAGACAAGATTGTCATTCCTTCATCAAGTCCTGTGTCATGATTTGGTCATGCCCTGGTCATGAGAAATGCTGCTGAGACAATGCCAAGTTATATGTCTTTGATACATCTGGCTAGTGTCAGATGATGGCACTACTCAGGCTACCGGATTTTGTCTGGTGTCACAAAAATATGAGGCTTATGTGTATTGTCCTTTTCCACAGCAGAGTCAGACCTTGGTGTTCTTCGCTTGCCTCATCTTTCTTCTTTGCAATGGGACAGACTTTCTTTTATCTTCTCAAACTTCTGAGGAGCATAAATGCATTGCTACAGACCTTCCTTCTATAGACTTTTTACCCTTAAGTTTCCTGCTGTAGGTCTACTTGACGTTCTCCTGCTTGAGACAGAAGAGTTTCTTTTCTTTCTTCCTCTCTCTATGCTTTCTCCCACCTCCAAACAGTAGTTCACATCTTTGATCTTGCTGAAAACATGCTTCAACCTTTATCACTGCTGATCTCCTACACTGATACAACACAGCTCACCATCTGATCAGACATGTAAATAGCTGTAAAGACCTTTTCAGTCATTTACATCCTTCTTCCATGGAAAGGAATGTATGTGCCTCCTTGAAGATTCAAAACACACAATATGTCCATTTGAGACAAGTGTTATTAGATTTAAGTGGGGTCACTCAAAACTGTGTGTCCATCATCCAAACTATAACTAGTTTCTAAAACTACTGTGGAGGGCACAATATCTGAGGTCCTAATATTTCACCTGTAGTAAAATCAACCTACTATGAAAGGCATTCCAAGATCTGGGAAGTGGGAATGGTCAAGGCATTTAGCCTTTAGGATGACTGTGCTGTCATTGTATAAAATAGTGTGGCACAAGTCACTTGTGTCTGGGTGATTTTGTAAAATGGAGTATATAAATATGATACTAATTTCAAGAGTTCAGCCTTCCCATTTGTACTACTAAGGAATCTGACAACAGTCATGCTGTGGCACCATTCTCAGTCTGGTATGTATCTCTCTCTCACACACACATTCACAGCTACTCTGTCACCTCCATGAACTAGACAGTTTGATCTGTGGGACTATGATACACAAGAGAAATCAAGGTCTTGCACTTCATCTGAGAAGCATATCGCATTGTGAATTTCTGAGCTTATAACAGCCCTGATAGAAGAAACCTGAACGGAGCTTAGTGCCAGATCCTTCCTTCATTACATAAACTGATCTAGCACATACTCTCATCAGAGAGTGGGGAAGTGGCAGTTCCCTATTTATGTTGCCACAGCAGTTGGTACTGCACTGTATGCTGTAGCTAATGGCAGACTTCTTGAATAATACATTACAAAAAGCTGCATATAGATCCTTTATGCAAAGCACTTCAACTATTGAAGTCAAGAGAGGTAAATTAAGATGACTCTGTTGTTACATTTTGAAGATTAAAGAAATTATTTATAGATAAGGTCAATCTATATACTTTTAATAGGGTAAGAGATTGTGAAGAGAAGTTGAAAGATCTGCATGTCTTCTAGTGCATCAGTAGGTCTGAACAGGAGCACTGCTTATACTGAAGGGCTATGCCTGTGTTGTTATCAGATGTATAGAAGCCAGGATTTAAAAGATTGACATAGTAATAAGCTTAACTCCAAATGAATATAGCTAATCTTCTAAAACACCATTAAATTATATTCCTTTCCAAAATATGTTAGAGAAAAAAAAAAACTACTTTGCTTCTGTATAAAGCAGCCAAGTCATTAAAATATCATATAGCATTTTATTCCCTAATAGATTGGGTATGTAAATAATGTTATGGATAACTGACAGCTTGAGTGTGTCAGGTCATTATCTAGAACAATACGTAATACAATTAAAAGATGTCCTGTTGAGAAAGACAGGCTATAATGGGAAGTAACAGTTATGTAGTTATTATTTACAAAAGCTATCCAAATTAATAAAATACTCCCTTACAGTATAAGATAAAATGTAATCTAAATGTATTTCAATACTGCCCAGTACCTGACTAACTGGGCGAGTCAGACAAAAGATCTGCTTACATTTCCAGTGACGTTAGGTATCAAACAAACAGCTGTCAGTGGTAATTATGGCGAGCATATCAGCCTAACTGTGAAATTAACAGTAGTCAGAATGTTCAGAAGAGCTAGAAAGAATTTCCAGTGACTTAAATGGAAGATAAAAGTGAGGGAAATTTGGGGTCAAAGTTGTTTAGCTGAGAATGATAATGGTGGTGCTTCATTTTTTTAATGGGCTTCTTAGAGTAAAGGAGATAACAGTAGGACTTTTAATCTGATTAGAGTAAGTATCTTGTTACTAATCTTGTCTGATTACTCTTTAGTTAGTTAGTCAGAAATGTAAGAATTAAAACTTTAACTAGAAATGTTGATAAGATTAACTGTAGTGTATATGATTCACCTAAACACAAAACTTGTGGAAAACCAGAAACATTCTCCTCAGTTCCCTGATAAACATGTGCTGTCTTTTTAAGCACAGACATGTGACTAGACCTAATGAACTTAAACAGCAGAGGAAGATATTTCTCCTGGAAAGTCAGAGAAGTCTTCTTTCTCAAATGGAAAAGAGAATTAAACCTTGACTTCTCACTTCCACTGCATGTATTCTAATCACATAAGAAATATCTTCTAGAAATAACCATTGTATTTCTAGGGGAGAGGGATCAATAGACTAACTTTGAGAATAATCCAAGATTATCAACGCACTTTTTATGTTGGCCCACCACTGTATTCCTTCTATCCAGTTTTTGGAAACCCATGCTCAGTTGCTTTGGTAAAGACAATACAGTATGTTCACAACAAAATTCGGTTGTGAAATATGCTTAGGGAATCGTTAGGTCCAAAGTGAAGAGGGAATACTTATATAGCTACTTTCATGGCTGGATTGCTGCTGAGCATTTCAGGTGATGATTTGGCATTTATGGCCTTTAGTTGATCTGCCTCATAATTTTGCTACTTCCTGAAATGCTACCCTCCTGAAATGGTGCAGTAATTTTAAAATATAATAGTAAAAGTACACATTTTACAACACGGGGAATAAATTTGATGGGACAGGAATGAATGTGAGAGCACAGGAGGGAGAAACACCTTTAGCTGTGAGAGAAAAGCCAAATGGCCTTTATGTTAGGGGATTCCTTTGGCACACTCTCTTAAATGGACTGTGATTCAAATTAATACCTGATCAGCTAAGTTGTTATATTTCTGCCAAATCTGGCAAGTAATTCTCTGAGTTCTAAAGTGCCTTGTTTTCAACAATTTATGATTATTTTTTTTAATGAATGGCCCGATTCTTTGTAGCTATGACTTGATTCCACTGATTTCAAAAGCATATAGCTGATTTACACCAGATAAGAATGTGGACCCCTGAACAATGCTACAAATAGAACATCTTGAACAAAACAGTCTTGAGTCCACAACTAGGAACACCATTATCCCCATTATTTCTTTGAAATGCCTGTACTCAAGGCTTCCACAATATTTTGAAACACTTCAGAGGTCCTGAAGCCTTACTCCTATTTTGAGTCCTAAGAAGAGTAGTTCCCAAGAGCTCACAAAGGAGATGACTATTGAAGCCAAGGCTGTCAAAACTGTGAAAGCCCATATTTAGCTCAGCACTTTAGGCTAGCATAGGTGAATGGAGGCTGTGTAAATTGGTCCAATCGATGTATCAGGGCAACCAGTCTCAAGTCGTAGCATCCTGCTTAGTGCGGAGACTACCTAGATACTGTATTTGTAAAAGGGATGTGCTGCTGGGCTTCAGCCTTAAGCAACTGGATCAGATTCTGTAGGAATACAAATCAGACACTACTACCTAGAAATGTCACGCTTACAACTGAGTGTTCTTCCTAAGGTAAGAGGAGGAGATAACAATTATAACCACACTCATAATGTGACAAAGAATACAGGTTGTTATGCTATGCTAGCAAGGATGCCATACTTCCGTTAACAATTTTTTTGATAAATTAAAGTTTGCTTTTGCTGGCTCAGCCAAGGAACCCATCAATTCACTTCAGCTGCTCTGAGCCAACCCCAGAAGGAAGAGTATTGCCAGAAGCAGACATTTACCTGGCAGCTTCCTATGTCAGCCCACTAGCTTCTGGTCATTTGGCCCTACCAAGCCCCAAGAGAAAGGCTGCCAAACAATGCATGGTTTCCACATGGTTCCCACACAGTTTTTACATCCTACAGCAGGGTGAGACTGCCTTGCAATTTTGGCCATCTGCAAGTAGCTCTGAATATATATTGGAATGACAGTATTGTCTGAAGAAGAGTCTGAATATTTTTCTAGAATACTTTTTTTTTTCCCCTGATCTTTTTTGGTCTTGAAAGTAAATATACAGTAAATCACTTGGATCATTTTGAACATGTGATGGGTTCCAGAAGTCAGAAAGACTGTGTGCAAATGTACGCTTTACTGCGCTGCACACCAGTGCTGAGTGACTCTACACAGAGGTTAGTTTCAGACAAGTCTCGCTGCTATCTTTCTCTAGTTAATTGAAAGAGATGAGCTACTCCAGGGGCAGTTATGAACATGAGAGATTCTGAATTGTCATCTGAAATAACCTCTTACTATTAACCTCTTTCTATCCTTCTTTCCCTTTTTTCTAAGAACCTCCTGTTCTTTCTAGGGAGAATCCAGAGTCTTTGGGACTGTTCCCTTTCTCCTTTGAAAAATTCCGTTCACAGTGAATATAGATTCTTCCATAGTCACCCGTCTTAGAAAATTAACTTTCAGCTTTATCTTCCAATCCATAATTCATCTAGAACTGACATAAATTTTTTTCTCCTTCCTTCCTTCCTTCCTTCCTTCCTTCCTTCCTTCCTTCCTTCCCTCCCCTCCTCCACTTCCTCCCTTCTCTCTTTTTTCTTTCTTCTCTTTCTTTTCTTTCTTTGTTTTCTTTTCTTTCTTGTCTCAGACTTTCACATAACTTTGCCCAAACATGCCTAAACATCCTGTAATTTACTCTCCTACAGATAATAAGGGGCAGAATTTGAAACTCTACCAAACATACTGACTTATTTTACTTAGTCAACCAAGCAAGTATCACACCTTAGCAGAATTAATCTTCCATAATTAAAATCAATAAAGGAATTTTTCTGTGAAATAATTCTGTTGAAAGATGCTGATTGACTGAAGCCAAAATTTTTATGAAGTTACTCTGTTCTGGGATGAGATAGCTGATAATAACTAGTCCAACTCAGCTTATAGCTATGAAACTCTACTGACTCTAGCTGATCCTGCATTTAGTCATTTGTTCTATCTGCATTTTCTGCAAATTAAAACTGATAATTGGATCTGCTCCATTTCATGACTGGTTTCTTCATATAAACAAAATAAAAGTTTCATTAACTAATGCAAGGCCACTCCTTCAGTCTGTGGGAGACTAGCTTCAAGTTCTACCTCTAAATTAGACAGAGATGGGAATTAAACTTGGCTATGACACAGCTTACATGAATGGCTTGACTACTCAGTAGTTTCCCTTCTTGCAGAGGTGTGAGAAATTTCTGAAACATCAGTTTCAGCTGTAGAGAATAACCCCAAATTCCCTTAAGCCACATTTAAACATGACACAGCCTGACTTTCACCAAGCAACTTCAAATTGTAGGTTCTGATGCTCCAAAACCTCTAGTGCATTTTCTCCTATGCAAAACAATGAATAGATGTTCTTCCAGTCCTTACTGGCTTTTTTCCCATAGTAGATGATGACAGGCAAGTCTAGAAGGTAAGAGATTTGGGCAAATTATTGCACATTACTCTTATTTCTAAATAGTTGTAAGTGAAAATTGTTATCAACTCATTAATTTGCCCTCAAATTAAGACAAAAAATTTGTATCTTTATACTATTTTTCCTTGTATTTGTAATGTTTTGGAAAGAAATGTTTTAGAGGGAGGAAAATAAGTTTCTTTATGGAGTAATGGTGTTTGTCTTATCAAAGCTTTGCAAAATACTATGGTTGCTAAAGATATTCAGCATGATCAGTACATGCTAGAACACAATGGTGCCAAAGCAAGTGGTGTGTCCCTTTTTGGTATAACAATCATCCTTTCAAAAGATTTAAAGTTTCTGGATTTTCTACACTATAAATATTGCAACAAAATAATTATATAACAAGCCAGGTATGTTTCTGTTTTCATTGTACTTTGGCTTATAAATCATTTAATTAATTGCCATTTATTAAAAGGCCTCATGTGCAAGGTTTCAAAGCTGTTCACATCTGGTGTTCCTCTTAAAGAGATATTACAGGCATACAGACAGAGCTGTTGGAGCAAAGGAGAACACACTTAAAGCCTAGACCCAGGATTATATCCACAAAAGATGTAAATGGCAAAAATTGGAAGTAAACACCCAGGTCAGACCCCTCTAAATCACATAGCAGTTATTGCTCAATTCTTAAGGCACTAAAATATGAAAGGCAGACAGTTTTTGCAAATAACAACACTGAAGTCCAGCCTCTCAATATGACCAGGAATAATGTATCTCACCTTCTGCTAGACAGCTGTCTTATGCATAAGCTTAGTCAGAATTCAGAGACAGGACATTTGTGTTCTGCCTTGTGCATCCTATAGGCAGTCTCACTACAACCTAACAGATTGAAATGGGAGAAAGTACATCCAGTAACTTCAGTATTGCTTGGGATGCAAGAGATTAAAAGTCTGCTCCTTTCTCTGCTGCATGTCAATCACTGTCTCCCAGAGAAATAACCAAACAAGCAATTCCCAAGCCTTTTGCAGGCAGTCATCACATAAGAAAACTGATATCTCTCTGTGCCTCATCCACTACCATGCTAGAGTGGTTGTCTCTGCTTCTTTACTTTCCTCTGCCCTGCCAAGAGCTGCTTTCTGCTCCTTTACCTCACTGCTCTGTAGATTTAACTATTCAAATTTTCATTTTCATCTTATGTACTTTCATAACACCCATCTCTGAGGGAACATTTTGCTTGGATTGCGCCTACTGTCTTGAGTGAAAATTGTGGTTATATGTTCAAGAACTAAATTTCTCATTAACACCTGTGTAAGAAACTCCACTTTACACGGTAGAATTAAATATTCATGAGATAAAAGAATGTAAGAAAGAGTGAAAACCTAAGGGCATTCACCTGGGAGGAAAAACTTGATTACAAAGTCTGCTACAATTAATATTTTTAGTATTAAAAAAAACTATTTTTTTCTCTGATTCAATGAATATTTTGCCTGCAAAGCTGAACAGCTCCCTCAGATGTGTTTGAGAAAATCACAGTCAAGAGTACTTCCTAGCAAAGACAAGAGAATGGTCAGACAAGGTTTGTCTTCTCATGTAGGAAAGGGAGAGTTGTTCCTCTTGGGTACCCTTCTTCCCTTCTGGGACTGTGACTGCACATGCAACAAGACCAAAACTCATGTAACAGTAAAAGAACCTACATATAGCTCCAGGTGCCAAGGAGACAATAGGTCAGAAGAATGTGTACCCCACCTGTGGTTTCCGAGTTAACCTGATTGCAGGATATCCCTGGTTTTGGTAATATTGTTAAATAAAATCCCCAGCTCCTTTTATTTTCAAGAAATAGAACACAGAAATTGATCAAAAATATTAGTATGAAAAACGAGATGAAGAGACAATAAAACAGAAAAATAAAGTATGAGATGTGATAAAGCTGTCTGTGATTTTGACTGCTGTCAATGAAGCAGGTCAGGAAGCCTTTGCTTCACAGTGACTGTAGTGTCATGCCAAAGACATTCTTACTTTTCCTAACTTCTGCTGCAAACTGAATTATTCCAAAATTGTATCAGACATGGGAACATAACTAAGGCATAAGACTCATCACCACACAGAATAATTTGCTTTCTGCTGGAAACAAAAGGGTAATTGTCTCTACTGGGAATCAGTATGATGAGTGCTTAATAATATATTATTATTTTACAAGCCCCATGGGTACTTTTAAATAGAAGAATGGTACATAGGTTGCTTCATAGCAGTGTTCTTTTATCGCTTCCCTGATATTACAAGAAGCAGTTCTTTAAAATTTATGCTAAATATTACTTTTTCAGTTGTTATTGCACCTATAGGAGTTAAAGTTTGATCATTAATACATGTGAGAATTTTGAGAACGAAAACTGTATCTTGTCTTTCAGGGAAAGATGAGATCAAAAGGTATTCTCTAGGGACACATATGATCTAATTAGTAATAAAACAATGACACTTATGCCCTGTTGGCTTAATTAATTATATTCTCCAGTAAAATTGTTTACAAAAATAACAGTTAATAACAAATAAACAGGCTGTGAAGGGCTTCAGTGTGGTATTATAAAACAGAAAACTTGCTGGAATATGAGTCACCGTTCAACCAAAAATATTTTTCATTTCAAAGAGATTTATTAGAATGGCCAAAACTCATAAAAGGAAGACAGCAGAACCAGGCCTGAATGTATGACCAACAGCAATACAACTCTGATTTCCCCATTATGTTACAAAACCTTGTTTCCAAAATCCAGTCTTTTTCATATATCTTCATTATTTTGCCCCTAAAAAAAATTATTATCTCATTTTCATTGCTAGGTAATTTTTGTTCAGCTTTAGCTGGCTTACAGCAGTGAGATTTTTAATCAAATCAGAAACAGTTGCATTTTTTGGTTGACCAGTTCCAGCTGACCTGTTATCTGCTCATTGAGATAGCTTAATTAACTGCACCTAATTTATGTTAAAAGCAATGGGAATTATAACAAGCAAAAAAGTTAGATATTCGGAAAACTATCTTTGAAGTTAAAATTGTTATAAAATTGCCTGCTTGTTCAGTGTTATTATTTGCTAGAGTGCTTAGCGGGAGCCTGGTGACTTCAGACAGCCTCCTTGGAGACTGACTTCCTGTTTATTCCATGTTTATCTAAAAACATCCTTTAAGTAGTCAAACCAGAGCTCTGAGAACAAGTATCAACTATGACAAATTTCTAAGCAGGCATTGCAGTCTGCTGTATATATAAATCCTTCCATATAGTAGATGATATGCTGTACTTAGAAAACTGCTTCGCCTTTCAATCTTCAAATTAAGTGTTTGCAGAGTATTTCAAAACAAGCTTTCAGGAATGGGGGGTGGGGTGGTGGGAAAGTCCACAACATGGTAATTGTTGGACTTTATGATCTTATAGGGCTTTTCCAACCTAGCTGATTCTATGATTCTATGTTTATTGCACAAAATAGTTTCAGTTAGTGAGAAGCCACAATACTTACAAACATATTTTCCAACCCAACTTTTTATTGATGGAGTGGGTGGGAAAAGAAAGCAGTGCAGTTCTCTAATTATTCTTCACTTTCATGGACATTTTCTTCCCCAGCCAAAGATAAAATCTGATATGCCAAACACTTGTCTGACTTCTCTTTAATATCTTGAAGCCATGAAAAATGCACAACCCAAGGTGAACTTTCCTGCAGCTCACACTTATTTTTTTACTGGGGACCTTTTTGTGGTGTCTACTGTTAATGTAATTTACATTTTTTAAATCTCTTTATTTTATTTTTTACTGCTTTCTCCTATAGATTTCTCTCTGGATTTAATATACCAGTTGCTTTCAAGAATTCACTGCACATCATTCTTCTAAACTTTGATCATGCAGCACCAGATAGCACAGACCTACTTCATGCATTCACAGAAAATACTTTGATTTATTTATTAAAGTATGGCTTTTGTCTTTTTTATAACAATAGGAGAGATTTACCTCATTTTCAGCAGATGATTTACTACAATTGTGCATTTTGCACTGAAGTATTTGTGCATCCTCCATTGAGCTATATTTATACAGCAAAGTATTTCTCCATAAAGATAGATTTTTGTATTTGTCTTACTGAAATTCAGCATATTTTTATCAGACCATTTGTCAGATTTTTCAAGATTATCTTGAATTCTAAATTTGCCTCAAAAATCCATGCAATCATTCATCCAAGTCACCAACAGAAGTGCTGAACCCTCCCTCATAGGTACAGGGCAGATTCCCATAGAAACTTATTTTGTTTAGCTGCTAGTCTGACAGTGGAATGCAAATTACTGTTCGTCTGGATATATGTTTCCAATTAGTTGTGCAACTCTTAATCCAGTTGTCATTTCCCTAGTTACTTCATGACAGTGCCTTTTAAGTAGTACCAGACAAGACTGATATGTGCCAATCCCCCCCTTGTAAAAAAAAAAAGTTGCTATCTAGTCAAAGTAGGGGAATAATTTCTTTTAAAAGTAGCATGCTTGGAGAATACCATCTTGATTGGTACTTATCTCCCTGCTGTGTTCTATTTGCTTAGAAAATACTTGTGGGGTGTTTTTTGTTTCCGTAGGTTTGTTTGTGTTGGAGCTGAAATTAAATGGACTAATCTAGATCACTAATTCCTTGCTTTTATTAAATACATTTGGATAACTCTGTTAGGCCTCCAAACTATTTGCAGTTCATCCTGCTGTTCTATAACCCATTCTTCCCTTACTAAAGCAGTGTAACCCCTTCCTTCTCTGCTGCACCTGTACCAATTGGGTGACCGGATTTGACTTCTTAAGTAAAAAAAAAAAAAAAAAAAGAGAATGAAGCACATAATCAAATGAAGCTAATAGCTGTCTATCCTGCCTCAGGAAAAAGTTTCTCATCTGAGTTAATATTAACCCTTACTCCTCTTGTTTACTTTGCACTCTGGACCTTATGACTGTGTCCCTTTATGTCTGTGCAGCCATTTATATTAATCTTTAGCAATATGTATTAGAATCTACTGACATTGTTCTCCCACCCTGTTTTCAGGGGGACTGAAACTTTACCCAATCATGAGTGTGACAACCGATGTAAACCTGTATCACGTAAATGTAAATTGTGAGTTTTGGAACAGAACTGTGGCTGGGCAAGAGAGAGGCTCCCTGACCTGTCTGCCATGCTTTTGGTGCCTCCTCCTCTAGAAAGGAAGGAACAGGAGTGTGTTCTCCTGGAAGCAGCTGAACATATCCAAGTGCAGAGAAGCCTTGGGCAGCAGTATAGAGCATCCAAGAACACAGAGTAGAATGGGAGCATGAAGCACTGAGATAACAGTTTTGCTCCTGAAAGGAGCAAGGAGCCTTTCTGATGCAAGAAGTAGTTCCAAAGTCAAGACTCAGAACCAAAAGAAAGCAGGAGACCCAGAAGGAGCTGTGTGCAGTTTGTGGAAACCAAGGAAGCTACAGGAAGTTGCTGGAAAGCAACAGCAAGGCTGAAGAAATGGATGTGTCCTTACAAGAGCACAACTGGCAGGGTACTGGTTTGTTTCAAACCTTTAATTTCAGGCTCCTTTTCCCAGGAGATTTGAGGTTTTCCCTTATAAATAACTACCTTGTGGAGGTTTCATATTTTGTGTTACAGTAATACCAAATTTAAGACACTGGTTAGCAAATTCAGGATTTTCTCACACCACATGGGGACCAAGTTCAGAAAAAAGTTCTTGCAGACTCCTAGAGCTGATTAAAGGCACAAGACAATAAGTACTCCTAAGCAAGCAGCAAAAAAGGTAGGAAAGGGAGGAATCACCCAAGACTTAAGCCATGTTTTGATGTCCTGTTTGTAGTAAAAGAAAACTAGAAAACCTCCAGGTATGACTTAGGAGTCAGCAAGCCACAAAACAACACCAGAATTGAAAAGCGCTGCTGAGTCAGACCCTTAGTTACCACAGATGAACTACAGTACTAAGGGTCTCTAAACCAGTGAACTGCCAAGACAATAGCCTCTGGAGCAATGGAATATGAACTGCAGGGAGAAGAGCTGGCTATCCCGAAAGTTCCTTCATTTATTGTCTGCAACTCTGCATTAGGTGGTCTTTCTCTGCAACACAGAAGGGAAGGATATATTAAGCATCATTGTGAAATCCTTTGGCTTGTCTCCATTAATGATGACATATGTTAGAATAAATTATTATATGAAATTATCCAACTATAAATTTCAACTTGAAAGAAAAAAATAACATATTTTTCTGGAGTTCCCCCTGCTCTCTCCACCAGACACAATGTAAAAAAGCAGAAAGCAGTGGAGATGAGCCAGCAGTTTCATGACTGGTGAGAAAGAAGGTTCCTGTTAGGTGGAACACTCAGCATTATTTCAGTGGGACGGGTTGGGATTCTATGTAAACAACTTTGCCTGCATTTCATAGGTTCTGAGGAGCAATATTTGGGATGGGTTGATGGGTGAGTTCTTGCCAGTTGATACACGTGTCCTGGGTTTAGACGTAGCAAAGCTACATTTACAGGAATATTTTCTGTTTCCTGGAAAAACTGGTTCAAATACCTATTGGATATTTTGTAAAAAAAAAAAAAAAAGTGACCTCCCACCTGGTAGTTTTTGTCTTTCAGGAGTCAAGAAAATCTCTTTCTTTTGAGGATCCCCGTTATCCAGACAATTCCAAACAGACATCAAAGCTTCACAGATCCACAGCATTCCCTGTAAGCTTTAGTTCTGTAAAGACTCTGCTGTTACACCTCCTTTTTTAGTCCCAGCCATTATCTTCTCTGGTTCTCACTTTTTGCCAAATGTAATGTTTCATACTGTACAGGATTTAGGTTAGTTACACTGGACTTCTGGTTTTATTGTGATTTAATTTCAGAAAGCAGGTGGAGACCATTTAGCTAAAGTGATTATTCTGCCAAGACTTTTTGTGTGACAGACAGGCTTTGACTATTACTGATGCTCATCTCTGAGAGATACCATTACATATATACCAGACCAAATTTAGGATTAAAACAATTATAACCTGCTGCCTAATTCCTGAAAGTACACTTTCACGGAAAATATGACTTTATTATGCACTCCTCCATAGCATAAATAAAGTGTATTTTACATCTGCACATATTGGATTGCTGAGGTACTTTTCTAGCTTTAGCCTGTACTTTAAGAGCTGATTTAGGGAAGGTGCAGACATAAAAACAATCCAAATACTAAAAAAAAAAGCATAATGGGAAGGGTAATAAAAAGCTCAGTCTGCCCAGTTTTTCAGAAGGAGATTGAAAGTTTACTGTGTGCAAATACCTTGGAGAGAGGAAAAAAAATATTAAAATTGTTTGGGTTTTTTTATTTTAGTAATGAAGGCATAACAAAAGCCAGTGTCTGAAAGCTCAGCAGAAATCCAAATGAGAACAAAATATGTTTTCAGCAGTTTCAGCAAAAATTGTCCAAGTTGTGTTTTCAAGTCTACATAGCATGAGTCTCTGAAAAATCAGTTTAACTGTACACTGGTATGGCTTAGTGAAATACAAATTACTTCACCCAAAGGGGGTAACTAAGTGAAATGTAACTGCATATGAATTTCATGTTAGATTATGAGCTAATGGTATTAGTAGAGTAAGGTTATTGGTAGAACACGTTATTGTTCCTTTGAAGAAGTTCCCATATATGTTAAGAATAGGACTTTTTTGCTCTCCAGC
Organism: Neopsephotus bourkii; assembly: GCF_033783945.1. Lineage (NCBI taxonomy): Eukaryota > Metazoa > Chordata > Aves > Psittaciformes > Psittacidae > Neopsephotus > Neopsephotus bourkii. The sequence continues at coordinate 943,869 of NW_026901969.1, forward strand.
ATAAGACATGTTTTGGTTATTTGCAGTGATATTACTGTAGGTTTGTTGGCACTGGTTATCAGATTATTTTCTGATCTTTTTATTCTTCATGTGCACCAAACAGCAAAAATCATTAATTATGCTATTTGGGTTTATAGTTATGGTATAGAATTTCACCAGTAATGAGTAAATCAACTTGTTTGTATCACACGTGTATTTGTAGGTTGCTCAGACCATAAACCAACCTTTCAAGTACTGCTATCATCATATTTTTCCCCTGTATCTTATTTTTAGTTTTTTATTGTGTGAAAAGGGTCATATTTCAACTTTCTCACTGCTTATTTTAAACAAAAAGTTGAATCATTCCTGGTCACTGGCCTAGATGTAACTTCCTGTTGTGCTGCAAAATGTAACCTTAAATATTTACAAATATTAGTAGGCATTAAACACATGTGATCTTCAGTTTCTCATTTCTTGTTGTGAAGCATACACATGCACACAGATAGATATATACGCAGACATGCATATTCTTCTTTTTTCAACTTTCTGTACTTGAATTCACCATTCATCCAGAGAACATGGTGTTGCATGGTTTGAATCAAGGCTGTGCATATCCACAGGTTGAATAAATCCTTTCTGCAAAATAAGGAAATATAAACAACTTTAAATAAACATATCTTTAGCATTTAAAACCTATTCATGTAGTCCTAGTAGATGTATTTTAACCACTTTTTCCAATATTTCTACAGGCATATCAGAGTCAAAGGAAATCTTAGTAATTTTTTCAAATCTAAATACACTAAATTGCAATATTTTTTTTTTTACCAAGCTGGGAATTAAAGAGAAATAGAGAAAATAAACAAAATACTAGCTACTATAAACAAGCAAATGAAGGTTGCTGCCAGAACATTTCTCCAGTTTTAAACTTCCCACATCAGTCATAATACCAGAAGATATTTTTCAAAGAATTTTAAACAGTGTTGAAAATAACTCAATGATTAAGATGAGCCTGACATATAGAATGAGAAAATCATAGAATTACAGAATGGTTGAGGTTGGAAAGAATATCTGGAGTTCATCAAGTCTAATCCCCCTGCTCAGTCAGGGTCAGCTAGAGCAGGTTGTCCAAGGACTGTGTCCAGTCCAGTTTTGAATATCTCTAGGGATGTAGGCTCCATAACCTCTTTGGGGCCATCTGCATAGTAAAAAAGTCTTTTCCTGCCTTTGGATGGAATTTCATATGTTTTAATGTGTCCATTAGGTCTAACCCCATCAGTGGGCACCACTGAGAGTAGTCAGTGGCTCACTCTTCTTCATTCCATCCTCTCATATTAGTATACATGGATAATATACCTTTGAGCCTTCTCTTCCCAAGGCTGACCACTCCCAGCAATCTCAGCATCTCCTCTTGTCAGATGCTCCAATCCCTTACTCATCTTCATCGCTCTGCATCACATTCTCTCAAGTAGGTCCATATCTTTCTTGTACTGGGGAACTCGGCATTGGATTCAGATGTGGCCTTACCAGTGCTGACTAGAGGGGAAGGATCACCTCCCTTGATCTGCTGTCAACACTCATCCTAATGTGGGCCATGAGGCTTTTGGCATTTTCTCTTGCAAGGGCACATTGCTGGCTCATGGTCTGTTTGTTGCCCACAAGGACACCAAATTATTTGCCTGTTAGAGCTGTTTCTAGCTTATTAGCCCCAGTCTGTACTCCCTCTGAGGGAGCAGAACTTAGCACTTGAGCTTGTTGAACTGAATGGGGTTACTGTTGGTCCATTTCTCCAGCCTGCCCAAGTCTCTCTGGAGGGCACCATGACCCACTGTTGAATTAGCCACTACTCCTAGATTTGTGCTATCTGCAAATCTGCTGAGAGTACACTCTGTCCCATCATGATATGATAGACATGAATCATAGAATCCTAGAATCATAGAACCATAGAATAGTTAGAGTTGGAAAGGACCTTAAGATCATCAAATGCAAACCCCCTGCCATGGGCAGGGACACCTAGCACTAAACCATGCCACCCAAGGCTCTGTCCAATGTGCTGAAAACAATTTGTCCCAGTATTGATCCCTGGGGTGCACCATTAGTCAGTGTTTTCAGTCACTGCTGATAACAATCCTATGATCCTAGCAGTTCAGTCAGTTTTCAGCCTATCTCACTGACCTTTTACCTAGCTTGTATTTTACCATTTTTTTTATAGGGATGTTAATGGACACAGGGTCAAAAGCGTTGCTAAAGTTGAGATAAACAACTTCCACTGTCCTGCCCTCATCCACCAAGCCACTCATCACAGAAGTCTGTCAGATCAGTCAGGCATGAATTCCCCTTCATAACTGTATGATGGCTAGTCCCCATTACCTGTCTGTCCCTCTATTACCTTTCTTGTATTGAGGTAAGGCTGACCAGCTTCTGGTTTCCCAAATCCTCCTTCTTGCCCTTTCTATATATCGAATTGATCATGTAGCAATGGGTACATATTCTCCCTGCTTTTAGCTCTTTTTGTCTTCTGCATACCTAAAGTGCATGTAACTCCTAAATTCTTCTTAATTCAGACACTGTATCTATTATTTCTTTAGAACAACTTACAACAATGAAACTTGACTCATTATAACAAGATCTATTATTCAACCAGTCTCAGACACTTAGAATTTGGATAAATTGGGCTATTTTTATCCTGAATTCTACAAAATCACAGTTTCATTCTGTTCAGTTTAGTCAAAAGTTGAAATGACAGAGTTTATATGAAAAAAAACATTGGCTGGCTGCTTATTAATTGATTTTTAAAGCAATCTAGCTGCTGGTTTCAGCTGAACAGGAAAATTAGAGAAAAACTAAGTATCAGGGAAAAGTAATTAGAATTGGCCACTGTGGCAGCTAACAGTGCTAAATTAATATCTTCTGGGATTTTCCCTTTTTTTCTTTAAGTGTGAGTGGAAAAATGTTCAAGAAGGTTTTCAATTTTGCAACAATGGATTTCACGTTGCACATGGATTTCAACCAAAATATTATCCTTATCAAAATTTAACATTTTACTAGTAGTTCTTTCTCATACTCAGTCTTAACGGTACTTTGAAGGGTTCAATTTCTGTCAGCATTAAAGTGCTGATGAAATGAGGATTACATGATACAGAAATACATTTTTTTAATTAATCTGTCACATAAGTCTCATTAAAGCAGAGTCTAATCACAGTAATTGCTGGAGAAACAGGCATTAGAACATCTAACAGCTTTAAAAGACTTCACTGTATTCAACCTAATGTTGCATAAGTGTATTTAATTGCATTTTTTATCTCCATGTTTACTTCTGACAAGGTAGAAATGGTAGAACACAGTATAGAATAATAAAAGCATAAGAAATAAGAAAACAGTGGACACACAACATTAACAAATGGTATTTCTAGTATTTAGTTATCTTTCTTTGCAGCAGACATAATACCAAATGTCAATCACCTGATTATTAGATTTTGCCCTTTGGAAATGCTTTGAAGACTAATTATGTGGACCAGACTGATGGATATCTCTTGCAATATCCCGGTGGTGATGTCTGATAATAAAACACCTTTGATCATATACTTGTCATATTCTTCAAGTCACACACAGCATATCTCTAGAAGAAAAGCAAAATATTGCTTCAGCTTGATTGTGCTGCTGGCTGGGAAGTTACTCAGTGAGACACAGGTTACTGCTAATTTTGATACTTTGAGTGGATGGATGATTTGATTTTCACTATAAGATGTAATGGTTTTAACATTAGTCTTGTAAAAATTATGGCTCAGAAAATGGTTTGTAGAAGGTGTCTCACATGAGATACTATTTTCTTAGGAAAGCTTCCCCATAGAACAAAGTAAGACTTCAAATACATTGACTTCTCCCAGTAACAACATGGAACCCTGTTAGGAAGACAGGAAGGTTCATTGAGTGAAAAAAGCTAAATTAATGACAAATTGTTGGAGATGACTGTAATATTTGATGACAAAATATTTTTATAAAAAATCAAATGTTTGGTGTACAATATATATTGTGTATCCCAAAGGGGATTAGGAAACTAATAATTCTGCTACAAAATTCTTGTTGTTAAAGACACTGGGATGGCAACCCCCTTTGTAGGGTTAATCCTGTGATCATATGGTTTACTTAAGAAGAGGTCTAGAAGAAGTGTGATCAAGCTAACAGTGTTCTATAAAGACAACCCTTTTTTGGGAGGGAGTATCAGGCAGAATATTTATGAAGATGTTAGTAGGACCTTATAAGTGATCTCATGGAATCGAGGGACATATACCCAGAGGATACACTTTGGGAAAAAATGCCATTTTTAATCATCTCAGTGACCTGTTTGTCCATGACAAAAAGTCCTGTGCTGTTCAAAAGGAAAGTAACAAAATTCTAATTCAAAGATGATTTCCTTAGTCTATTGCTCTGAACTTCTCACATCTCTGTGTCCTTCTATCTGCTCCCTCTCCTTTTTCTATTAAAGTCATCTATTTATATAACAATAAAAAAAGCTTATGTCAGGATCACAATTACCCATACCTTCCTCTTATCTTGTCTCCTTTAACCTTAGAAATCAATTCTTACCCTCATTCAGCACAGTAAGACGAGCTTGGGATCTCTGAAAATATGCACAAAGCTACTTTCTTGTTCCTCTTTACATTCCTTTTTAAAATTCTCCTTTGCATTGATGCCTACATCACCACCCGTTTGTCAGTGTTTATCTGACATCTCTTCTCCTGTGTTTATAGGCACTGCCTTCAGAAGTTGACAATATTTTTTTCTGTATTTATCCAGTATTTAAACAGTCAGTACTGATGTGTCACTAGTGTTCCTCAGCTGCATACTAGGAAAGTAATCAGTAACAACTTCATTAGCCTAGCTCTAGAAGTTTGGAGGAGGGTCAGTGTTTGACGGAATTTGAGGATCTGAACAGGCTGATGGGGCAAGCTGAGAGAGGACCACATAAACCTAATGCATTATAGCATCCTGTGGAGTGGATGGCAAATATGGATGAAAAGGTTGGTGACAATCAGGACTTGCTTCAAGACAGCTTTTTCCTTCCATCCTATAATTCTTTTATATATGAGTACTATTGTCTAAGACAGTAAGGGGCAGAGCCTGCCAAGGTTTATACCCCGAAGTAGAGCTGGAGACAAGCAGTCCCATCAACACAAAATATCTTAGTTACTTATAGTTAAAATATACCAAAAAAGGAAAACAATTATGTTAATGTAATCAAGATGTCTCTTTCTTGTGCACTTAGAATTGTCTTACTTCTTAATTATTAGAAAACAAAAGTATATAGAAAAAAATGACAGCAACTTATTTACAGGTTGATTTATAATCTAAATGATTGCTTGAAACATTCTCATGTTATGGGTTTTGTCTTAAGTGGGGGCTCAGAAGCTAAACACAGAACAGTACACTTAACATTAAGAGTATTTAGCTGTGGCTGCACATCTGGCCCATAGCATTTCCCATTCCAGGCAATGTAATTTTATGGATCAGATTCTCATAAAGCACTTTTCTACACCTTGTGCACTTCTGATGGCAATCAATTTATTCTTTCAAATCCAAAGCCTTTATAAACTAATGAACAACATCTGACACTAATAAAATAATGATTTTTTTCTCATCATAGCTAATTAGGTTGGGCAGAACCTCTCAGTGATGAGGCCAAGCAGTTTTGAACAGGCTTCCACTGCTGTGGAACATCTGTTTGCACTTGACTGTGTCAGGTTGCCAGAAGTGCAATCAAGCTAACTGTGGAACCAGGAACCAGTGTCAGACATGCTAAGGTGCTGTAAGCAGCTGATTTTTCCTAATTGCTAAGAAATGTAGAGTACATAACCCAAGCTTACATCTTTTGAGGAGATTCAGTTTTATTTGAAAAACTGAAAACAACTCAGATTAACACCACCTTTCCTTGGCTTCTCCAAAGGCTGAGCACTATGCAATTTTATACATCTTTCAAGTGTTATTTTTCTGTGATCAGGTTGAATCAGCACTGAAACACTTTTTTGTCTCAATTAATTGTGCCTTCCTATTGAAAAAAAAATTCCTTTCTCTAGGCTTGCTATCACTAGGTACAAGTGATTATCCACAATTGTTACCAAGAGAAATAGATGACCACTTCTTTCCAAGGCAGAACATTATCAAATCCTGACAGATAGGCAATATTAGGCAAAAAAAAAAAAATTCTTCACAGAAATAGTCTATAATTAATTAGCACATTGGCTATTTACCAGTCAACTTTTTACCATTATTTCTGAAAATTATGGTAGAATGATTCCTTTTCATTAATAAAATAACAGTAATTAAGTTCAACAATTCAAATTACCCTGTCCACTTTTTTACACAAATTTTCTGCATGACCAGCAGGTTTAGTGGGCATGTTCAAAACCAGGAACAAATGTTTAAAGTGGGTCTATTAGTACAGCAACTATTTGGATTCATTATGAGGAATTCCTGGACAGAATATTCCATCTGGCAGCTAACCATTACAAATTAATTAGGGACATCTGCTAAAGAAGAGAAAATAATCCAGTTTTGTTGATACTGTTGAATCAGAAAACATCTTAAATAACATAAGGTATTCCAAATTCATTTAACAGAACTTGTTATATAACCTTTAGGAAGGACAGAAGAGGAAGAGTGAGCCTTTGAGTATGTACACATATCTGCTTTGAACGTTCATCTTGGTGCTGCAACAAGATGTCTTTCTTATATGGCATGTTCAAGGCACACTAAGAACACATTATGGGAAATACACACTCTTATGACCTGCTTGTGTTGCGCCATCTCTTCTTGTAGTGAGATCCCAGAGGTCCATGAGATGACTCAGTATCCTGAGGATATTAAATCCATGCAACTGAAAGCATTGAATTAGCTTGACTCAACACAGAAGAGTTTACAAAACAAGCAAAGCTTTGCTTCCTTTCAGATCCAGATCCTATATCCTCCGCTTCCAGAGACAGGATGTTAGATACTGGTTTCAATCTAATATTCCCCACCACCCCATATTATCCTTAAATCTGTGTGATGTTCTGTGCTGCTGAAATCTGTTCCTTAGTTTTGCAGTAAGTTCTCTTTCTTTCAGTAGAGTAAAAGTCCTGGAAACCTGAAAGGTTAGAGTCCTGAACCATGTATTGACATCTTCTTTCTTTATACAATAAAATATTTTGGGTTACTTTGTTGCATTTATAAATTTTGAATACTATGAACAAAGGAAAATAAGAACTCTTAGAGAGAATAGCTCCCTAGGATAATTTAGAGCTGATAGGTATATGATATTTATAAAAAAAAAAGTGCATTATTATTCCTTCTCTTCTGAGAAATACAGCCCTGTTTTGGGCAGACCATGATTTTCATGTCATAAAGATCTAGGCCTTTACTGGGAGCATGGAATTTGTTATTCAGAGTTTTCTCTGACCACTCTGGTTAATCTCATTCTCTAAACACAACAGCTTCCCTATGTAAACACTAAAATGTGCCTTTAATTTATGACTACTTGCAGACTTGGAATTTATTGGATTTACAGAAGACAAGAATAAAGCCTGTTGCCATCTGTGTGGATCAAAGCATTTCTTTGTTAGCAGGATGTGCACAAAAAGCATTGCTAGTGACAAAATTGTATCTCCAGAGCAAGCCCTGCAAAGATTTAAAGCTGGAGTAGTATTCAGAGGTAAGGAAAAAGGAGAGGGAAGACATAAAAGCAGAAAGGTTGTTTGAATTTTTAGGTATAGACTACAATGAAGTAGAAGAAATTTTATTTTCTTTTGTAGCATCTTCATACTGACAGCTGTACTTGTTTTCTTGTTTCCTGAATACACAGTCCGTGTTGCAAAGAGCTCTATAATATTCAAAATAAATTAAATGCGAGGTATTTCTGTATTAGATTTTGCTCAAGAAACACATGAACACAATAAAATAATATATACAGCAAGTATTGAAGTTTCTTTTATTTCAATGGGATTTGTACCTGGACCTCAGTGAAATTAACCTGTTTCTACTGTTTTTCATATGCAGCACAATCCACTACAAAATAGCTAGTGGACTCCTTCAAATATCACCAATACACAGCTGTTCTGCAACGTGTACACACAAGGTCTGAAAGGGAGACTGTCACTCTTGTCTAGAGGATTAATTTCAGTGGATTTTCTTTAAAATCTACTCCTATGTTTTCAAACTCACAGGGACAATTCAGGATTCTGTTTTTCAAAGGTACTATTAGTACTAATGATACAAAGGGTGCTATTTTCAAAGGAATAACAAAAAAATCACAAGAATATCAAGAAAACTGTTGCAGGTTTTTTCTCCTCATGAAAACCTTCCTACAGCATGTTCCCTGTATACTTATGCAAACTCCACAGATGTCTACATTTTATAATACAGAGATATTTTAAGCCAATCCATCATCCATGCCTAACAGCACAATGTAGCTTGACAGAGACTACCACTTGCATGAAGCCTTTAAGAAATATAACACCTGAATCATCATGAGTGTTAATATCTATATTCGTAATCTCATTTGCCTTCAGGGCTTTGCAGATGCTACTGCTAAAATGTAAGATATCCAAAGATGACATGTTAGCACCTGAAAAATAGTTATATAAAGCAAAGGTATTATTTATGAAGCCTTTTATTAGAGGATATGTTTAAGTACTGCAACACAAAACTATATGAAGACATCTAAGCTAACTCTAAAAACACATTGTCACTAAGAGGAAATGGCATAGTTGTTCTAATGTGATACTCTGCCTTGGCCGTGGCATGTCATTTCTCAGCCAAACTAATTTCCTTGGATGTAATTCCACAGAGATATGTGCAGCCCTCTAGCACTGACTGAATGAGACTGCTCTGTGCAAGCCTGGATATCTCTGTGATGTTCCTCTTTGCTGTGTAGACTGACACTTATGATGAATTTTGAAGGTTTGGTCCACTGTTCATCTTTTCATGGGACACAACAATTCACAGCACTTACATGAACTAGCAACAACTCTACTTAGGTGGCTCTGAAAGTTAAGAACTTGACAGCCCTAAGGCCACAAAGAGGATGAGTACATTAGAAAGCTGTTGTGGCATCATTTTGGGGATCATTTCCAAACACCCCTGAGTATATGACGAATACTAAATTTATATATAAGAAACAAAATAGAACTGTGAAGATGAATTTGAGAGCCTCTGTTATGGGATTAAGAGATGATTAATACGGCAAGCTGAAAAGCTGTGTGAAAGGTTTATTTCCTTCAATTGGCCTAGCTGCATTTGAACAGAAGATAAACTATATGCTTACACAATTCAAAGGTAAATGTTAATCCTTACCTAATGATTGATCTGCCATGCATTTGTTTTACATAAGGGATCTCCTCCCTCTAAATGATGCTTACTGAACTACTCAGATATCTAGGAAAGGTAAAAATTGTCCTAGAATGACTATGAGGGTCAATTTTTACATGAGGCTTTATCACATTTATAACAGCTTTTCAACTCCAAGTCATTGTAGAGGTGACTTAGGCTTAGACACATTTCCTCTTAGCAGTGACTTAAAGTACTTAAAAATGCACAAGATGTGTAGAAGTCCTAAAGGACTGTAAAAACTAAGTTGTGCATAAAGAGAATCCCACATGAGAATGTAGGACTAGAGAGAAGTTCAGTTATCCTATATAACCAAGCTGCTAAAAGAGAAAAGGTGTTTTGGCCTGGGATTCTGCCTTGAGAGTAGGGAGGAGATGAAGTTATGTTTTAGAAATAGTTTTGTCTCATAAGTAACTTGAAAAATATAAAGTTCTGCTTTCTGTGATTCCCAGAGGGAGATCAGGAGTTTTGTGGGGGCCAAGAAAGGAAAGCATTGTCCTCTTTTCTCTAATATCCTGACTGTGGTGAGATATGACATTAAGGGCATAATTTTCTGTCTTTTTAGCATGTACTTACTGGATCTATGTTTAACCATTGTGGTAGGTTGACCATGGCTGATTACTAGGTGCCTGCAATGCTGCCTTATCACTCCCTTTCCTCTTCAGGACAGAGGGAGAGAAAATACGGTGAAAAAGAACTTCTGGTTTGAGATAAAAGCAGTTTAATAAATAAAAAGCAAAGACCTGAAGAACAGAAGCAAAGGAAAACAATTAGATTTTAATCTCTATTTCCCATCAGCAGGTGATGCCCCACCACTTCCTAGTAAGCAGGGTTTCAGCAAGTGTACTGGTTGCTCTGGAAGACAAATGTGGCTTTTATTACTGAGCATGATGTCATATGCTATGGAATATTCCTTTGGTCAGTTTGGGTCAGCTCTGGCTCTATCCCCTCCCCACCTCTTGCCCATCCCACAGCCTACTGGCCTTTGGAGGGAGGACAGTTTGGAGAGACAGGGTTGACGCTATGTGAGCACTGCTGAGCAGAAGCTGGAACACCAGTGTGTTATCAACACCTTTCTAGCTACCAATACAAAGCACAGCATTACAAGGTCTACAATGGGGAAAGTTAACTCCATCCCAGCCAGAATCAGTACACCCCTGCAGAATTTGAAGGGTGCTCAAAATTTACTTCCAAAGGGCTTTCTTAGCCATAAATCCTTAAAACTGAAGAAATAAACATGCCTGTCTTCTACGGGGGGGGGGGGGGGGGGGGGGATGGGATGGGATGGGTGGGATGGGATGGGGTGGGAAGGTGTGTCCAAGTTCTGAGTAATATGTATTTGAGTGGTGTTTGTCCAAACATAAATCCAAATCTGACATGGTTCCAACTTACAATGTTTTATAACAGAACTCTTAGTTTCTTAAAGGGCTGTAAATCTTATTTCCATACATGAGAACCCACCCGTACCTACAACCATATTGGAGAACACAGAGTGAAAAATGCAGCATAATATCACCTCAAGCAAAATGCCAGCTCTTCCCCAGGTTAGACAAATTCTTTTTCAGCTATTATTTTCTTTTTTCTTTTTTTTTTAAGGCTAAGAGACATCAACATTTTTCTCAGACAGAAAATGGTTCAATAAATCTGCTGATGAATCTGTTGGGATTAGCAAACTATTTCCAACTCAACATCCAGTCCTCAAGAGGGCCCTACAATGCCCAAAGGAAAAGCATTTCCTCTAGTCCTGACCATTGAAACCAGGGTCTGAAACCACCATCCTGTTTGGAAGACTAGAGGAGAATGGTGGATTAATCTCTTCAGTTATTCTTAAAAGGGATGGGGATAAAGTGCATGTATCCTTTCTTGCTGGCAATCCCAGTAAAATAAGTTCTTAAGTGTTTTTCACTGCAAAGGCTTATGGGGGGGACTATTAGTGTATAAAGCCTTTAATGCATGCCATACCTATCGTGTTTAAGTAAATATTATCCACATAGACAAGATATTAAATAAGTATGAGTATATTCACAAAAGATTATCATCCCAAAGTTGGACCAGTTACAGAGGCAACAGGATAACTAATGTTACTTTTTCTAATATTTTTTTAGGAAATATCCATCCACCTGACCAAACACAAAACTCAGATTTAGGATGAAATCCATCAAAGGTAGATCAGATTTCAGGCTTCTGGAAGAGTCACATAACCTATCATAGAAAACACATGCAAATGTTGAACAAACACAGTATCTCATTACAAAGTAATGTACATATATTTATACATATATATACATAAAATAAAACTTATACTTACATTGAATTGCTTATACTATTTGAAATTACTAAACACTTGCATTGGATTGTAAAAGTACTCTGGAATTACATGACAATAGATGGTAAATACAACTCAAATAAACCACACACTGCAAACCATTCTGCATTTCTTGCAGTTGTTGCACAGCCTGGTAAAACATGTGGTACTACATCCCTCAGCTGTTACAAACCACAGCGACCACATGTTTCCTAACCTCTGCAGTGGGCATCATCCCTTGCACATCTTCCCTTAGCAATCTACCCAATCTGTCCCACAAGTTCTGCAAACTAAAGTTTTCTTTGTCTGCTCTGATTTTATCAGGCTTGACTCCTGTTATGACAAACATGGTTGATTTTCTTCTCATTAATAATATCTACTACAGAGGTACCATGGTAGCCTCTCACAACATTTCAGTATGAAAACAAAAGATTTCAGTATCTCATTTTTTTTAATATGCAAGTGTCACATGCAAATGGTAAAACCTTTAATACAAAACTAAAACAGATTCATTTTTTTACACTACTCAGAAGTCTTACTGCCTATTGTATTGCTAACTTGAATGTAAATTAAATTATTATGTGTAATATTTTAGCCACTGATTTCAATTCTCAGTTACCTTCTGGGACAGAAATGGCAAGAAAATGTGCCAGTATTTTATATGTCAGAAACAACTTTTGACATTTTGTGGCTTGAGACCTAGCTTGTTTGGTTTTCCTTGTATTTCCCCTTAAGTTCTCCCCATCTTGCTGCAATAACCCAACACATTCAATACCTCAAAGTATATAAATATATATAATATTTTTTTTTGGTTCTCCCTGTGCAAATTCCATCTCATAGGTTTCTATTAGCACTGTTTCTTGTGAGGTTTTCTAGGCTGCAAATAATAAAAGATTTGGTCATATTAGATCTCTATCTAACCCCTGTCTTCAGGTCAAACCAGTTAGTCCTATTTTAGTCTTTTGACCAACTCTTACATAGGGCATGAATAGTAAATACTTGTTTTTATAAAGTTTTCTACATCTGAATAGTGCTGCTTCATCAGCCAGAAGTTTTCTGCCTTGGATTCAGTCCTCAAAAAGGCAGTCCATGAAAATATTTAGCAAGGGTGTCAATAATGTGTTTACACAGTAATTTTTATAGGGAACTAAGCAACCATTAGGGACCATGGACTTATCCTGCTTTTGGCCATTTTCTGGACTCACATTAGAAACTTAAGAAACATCTGGATAACTGCCCTTTCTTTTTATTTTATGTATGTTATTCATTTAGAATTACTATTTAATCGTGTCCTCACTACACCTTCAGCTAGATCTCTAATGCTTTCTTTATATTGAGCAAAAAAATATTTACAATTACTAGAATATAGCCAGATTACACCTTTCTTTATAGACAGTTGAGGGATGCTCTAAATGTAAATTCTGTACCATGTCCTTTTAGCCTTACTTTGATAGAATGGAAAGAGGCACGTTTTCCTAGATGTTCCCACAGTCTCTCTCAGGCTAAATGAATTGACAAAAATAAACAGCATTAGCAAAGCTGATCTTTACTGCACTTAACATTTGTACTCAGATCACATACAACAGTTTGTCCTTTATTTGTACATATTCCGAAGTGCTGCATTTCAGAATATGGCAAAACTTCTAAGTCTTTGATTTTCCATTTTTTGTGTTTCAGTCTGGCTGCATAACAATTTAGGAAATTCATGTTCAATAGTTCTGCAAAATATTCTGTATTTGACAGTGTCTATTCATATTTTTAAGTGGGAAAGAAATGTTTGATTGAATAGCATAACAAGTATGTATCTCAGATGAAAATTCCTCATTTTGTTCTATGATAGCTCTCAAAAAATAGAGACTTCCTTCATTTCAAGCACTTTTCTCTGGGCTGCTTTCTTAGTGCATCACTAGGCCATAATACAGACTTCTGATCAGACAGAGGCTTATTAAAGGTCTGCTGCATGTCTTTTTCTAGTTATAGAAGAAAATCCCAGCAGGGGTAAGCTTAATTTGGTCAATGCTTAATTTGGTTATAAATGAAGGATCCAAAGAGCAGCTCTCCATTCTTGACAGATCCATTGATTTTTTTGGCAAGTTTCTCATGGCAGATGTGCTCAGTAGAACTGTAGGGTATGCTTATAGCTACTTACAGATTTTTGGAAGCTGCTGTTTCTGCTAAGTTATTCCGTTTAGAACTGGAAACCCACATTTTATAATAAAACTCAGTGACATCTGTCACAGCTTGATTACTTATGTGAGGTAGTACCTTAAGTTTCTTAGTGTGAATAAATAACGGTATGATAGTTCATGTGTAATGCTGCTATCTATCCAAAGGCTAAAATCAGTTTCCTATCAAATCTTGAAACAGAAAATGCTCCAAATGGGTATAAGGACAAACTTTTCACCATGAAGACAGTCAAGTATTGGAACAGGCTTCCCAGAGAAGTTTGCGCAGTCTCGGTGGGGATTTTCAACCTTGACTGATTAAAGCACTGAACAATGTGGTCTGACCTTGCTTTGGGAAGGACTTCTTGAAGTCCCCTTCAACCAGTATTTTCCTATGATTTTGTAAGAACTATTTTTCTCTTGATTTAGAAAAATAGGTGTATTATTTTTGCTCCACGGCAGTTCTGAGTTAACTGTACATCATCTTCATATTAGCTAATATGGCACATCCAATGAACATCACTATCATTTTAACTGACAAAGTTTTATATGGTAGCTTTAATACCAGAAGAAATTTTAAAATTCAAATAATGAGTTAGGAAGTTTTTCTCCCTAATCTGTAATTCTTAAATTTTGGTAAAAGATAAACCAATAAAACTTAAATTGCCTGAGACATGATGAGGAAGGAATTACACCAAAATACCAGAGCTTTATTGATATTCGAGTTCCAGTCTACAATTTTATGGACTTTTCAATGCTAATCCAAAGGAACAATTGCTTAGTATTCTTTTTGTCATAGTTAGTAATTCCATGCTCTAAGAAAATAAATTAATCGTAGAAAGACAAGATCAATCTGTAAGAGCAACCATGACTACAAAACAATACCCACATGACTAGAGATGTCTCCAGAAACAAGACTGAATGCAGATACAGTGCAATAACAGAGAAGAGAGAGGAAATTTTGTTTCTCTGGAAGAACATTTTTATCAGCAACACTGGTAGAAAGGTACTACTGAAGTTCCAAAACATATTGCATTACTGTGTACTCTAAAGAGAAGGCAATAAAAGCAATCAACATTTTTTTTCAGTGACAGAAACCGCAGTGCACTACACGTACCATATTTTGTAACAGTTCTGCTTTCATCTACCAACTCTACCTGTAAATTGCCCAAAGCTGTCATCTACCTGGGAATTAAACAGAACATTTTACAGAAGTGGCACTGGAGGGCTAGGACTTACAGTAGATTATAGGAATTCAAATGACTTCGTAGTGTCAGGGAATCAAACATGAAGTTTGCATTCATTGTGTGACAAAAAGTTCTCTCTAGAGACTGCATTTCTCATATAATAATGGAGTCCATTAAAACTTACCAGAGTATTAAAAGACTAGACTAGGGATTTAAGAGGAAGTTGCTTCTGTTCATGTAAAAAGTGATTTGGGTTTATTCAAGATTTTTGTTTTTAATTAAGACAGAACAAAAAAGACAGCATTCACAATGTTAATCTGTTTCATTTTTCATAGTTTAACTATGAAATAAAGATAAATAAGGCTGCGATCATTATCTTTCGCTAGCTTGAGGCAAATTCTCTCTGTAATCCTACAACTGGGTAACTTCTGAGTACTTTACGTAGTGATTTGTTTGCCAGAGTTAAAAAATTATACTTCCAATGCCAGTAGTAATTTAGGATCTTTTTAATGGAAGTATTATCGTATGTTCAACGCAGATAACTATCTAAAAGATTTTATTGGAGTAATAGAATTATAGAATTACAGAATTGTTTGGGTTGAAACGGACCTAAACATCGTCCAGTTCCAACCCCCTGCCATGGGCAGGGACATCTTTCACTAGACCAGGTTGCTCAAAGACCTGTCAAATCTGGCCTTGACCACTTCCAGGGATAGGGCATCTGCATCTTGTCTGGGCAAACTGTTCCAGCACTGCTTGCTCTTGGAAAAAGTCCCTCTGCAGGTTTCTTGTAGTCCCCCTTTAGGCACTGGAAGCTGCTCTGAGGTCTTTCTGGAGCCTTCTGTTCTGCAGGCTGAATAAGCCCAACTCTCTCAGCCTGTCTCCATAGGAGAGGTGCTCCAGCCCCCAGATCCTCTTCATGGCCCTCCTCTGGATTCACTTCAACAGGTTCATGTGTTTCTTATGTTGCGTTCTTACAAGTCTTCAGGCAGCCAATGTTCATTGCAAACCCTATCTGTAGGTACCTGTTTGTTTTACTTGACTGCTAGCAAACGCACCTAACATTAACATTATTCGAACAGTAACTTTCAGAAGTTTCTCCACACAAACAAACACATACACACACGAAAAACCACAACCAAAAAACAAAAGCTCCCAGTTTATAGTGAATTAATCCCATTACTCTGAGTTTGACAATTTTAATTACTTTCTGTGCATGCCCACAGGTAGGCTACACACAGGTACACTGGGCTTTAAGATTAAAGTATAACAGAACTTAATAAAAAATCTAATTCTTACCCTAAAAGGAGGTTAGCTGAGATGAAGCTGGGAACAAGCACTAGAGCTTTCAACAGCCACAGTCCCTACAAACTGCTTTATGCAACAGATGTATTCTAAAAGCGTAGGTGTGAAAATGCATTTCTGGTATCCTTTAAAATAAAGCACACAAACAGACCATATATGAATGATTCACATCATAAGTCTTCCTTTTTTAAAGTCCATATTGATCTTTGGAGGGCAACAGCCAATAAGGTAATGTATGCTATGAATATAATTGCCTATAATCACTGACAAAAACTAAAATGAGGAAGGCACTGACTACAGCGTTCAGACAAACTGATCCATTTGCTCTTGATCACCCCAACTGCACATTCAGGAAGGACAGGTGGCATTTTAAATGATTCTGTTGTCTTAGGGAGTGCTATACACCAGCAAGCCAATTACTGTTCTGTGGAATTAGGTTATATCCAGAGAGTACAAAGGGTGTCTTCAGTCTGTGGGTTTATGAAGACTGCCTCTACTGGGGCTGCTACACCTCATGGTGCACCCTCAGTGCTGATATGAGGAAAGCCTCCTCCTGGAGCACACTGTGACTCTCACCCTGTCAGACACAGATGGACTAGAACTACCATGTGTACCTCAACATGCATGTCCCTATAGACTTGCATGAGTTCAGCTTGTACCAAGGCAGAAGGCAACCTGCTAGTGTGAAACAAGAGTGACAGAATAAAACAACCTGTGAGGTCATGGCTGGTTGGAAAACAAACTAGCTTCTCAGTAGGATGGGCTTGAATTCATGAGGTTTTAGGGGGCATAATGCCTGTCCCTTGGTGTTTTTCTTTTTCCCCAGCAAGCTGGCTTTTTCTTTCTGGTGAAACACTGGCTACCATTCTGTCCAGACAAGCCAGAATGCTGAAGCTGCCCTCAAAATATTCCCAATGTCAGTACTCCAACAGGAAAAAGCCCTGAGTTAATCCCTTTCTATAAGTCACTGGATGAGTTGTATATGAACTGGGTTACATACAGGTTGGGCAGAGTTACAGGTTGGGCAGAGAAGAGATTCAGAGCAGCCCTGTGGAGAAGGACTTGGGGGTGTTGGTTGATGAGAAACTTAACATGAGATGGCTTCAGTGTGCGCTTGCAGCCCAGAAAGCCAACTATATCCTGGGCTGCATCAAAAGGGGCGTGAACAGCAGGTCGAAGGAGGTGATGCTGCCCCTTTACTCTGCTCTCATGAGACCTCACTCGGAGTAGTGTGTGCAGTTCTGGTGTCCTCAACATGAAGGACATGGAAATGTTGGAACAAGTCCAGAGGAGGGCTGCGAGGGTGATCAGGGGACTGGAGCAACTCCCATACGAAGACAGGCTGAGAAACTTGGTGCACTCAATCCACTGTCCATCAGTCCCAAAACAGACCCCTGAGGGACACCACTCATTACGGGCCCCCAGTTGGACATTGAGTCATTGAGGTTTGCTTTGCAAGCAGTTTTGGGTCTAAAGCCAGCCTCTTGACTTGAGACTGCCTCAGACAGCACAGGGGCTACATTTTAAGGCATACTTCTCATTCTTGGAGTACTGTGTACAGTTCTGGTGTCCTCAACATAAAAAGGACATGGAACTGTTTGAACAAGTCCAGAGGGGGGCCAAGAGGATGATCAGGGGACTGGAACACCTCCCGTATGAAGATAGGCTGAGAAAGTTGGGGTTGTTCAGCCTGGAGAAGAGAAGGCTGCGTGGAGACCTCATAGCAGCCTTCCAGTATCTGCAGGGGGGATATACGGATGATGGGGTGGGACTCTTCATTAGGGACTGTAGTGATAGGACAAGGAGTAATGGGTTAAAACTTACACAGGGAAGTTTAGATCGGATATAAGGAAGAATTTCTTTACCGTAAGGCAGGTGAGGCACTGGAATGGGTTGCCCAGGGAGGTTGTGAATGCTCCAACCCTGGTGGTGCTCAAGTCCAGGTTGGACAGAGCCTTGGGTGACATGGTTTAGTGTGAGGTGTCCCTGCCCATGGCAGCGTGATTGGAACTTGATGATCTTAAGTTCCTTTCCAACCCTAACTATTCTATGATTGCTCCACCACTGGGAAAACTGAAGTGGAGTAAAAGCTTGTCTTGGTTTAACCCCAGCCAGCTTGTTCACCCACTCCCCCCCCTTCTTGTGCTCCCCCTACTCCTGGAGGGATGGAGAGGAGAATCAGAAAGAATGCAACTCCCACAGGTTGAGATAAGAACAGTTTAGTAACTAAGGTATAACACAAATCACTACGGCTGCCACCAATAATAGTAATGATAAAGGAAATAACAAGGGAAGAGAATACAACACCTCATCACCAGGCGACCGATAACTTGCCACCTGCAGCCCGACCAAGCACTGACCGATATCTCCTCCAACCCTGCCACCCACCTAGCCCTTCTGGGTAACTCCCAGTTACCTCCTGGGGATGACATGCTGTGGTATGGAATACCTCTTTGGGTAGTTTGGGTCAGTTGTCCTGTCTCTGCTTCCTCCCAGCTTCCCCTCCTCCCTGGCAGAGCATGAGGCTCACAAAGGCCTTGGCCAAACCAAAACATCATTTCTATCAGCTCTGTTCCCAGGCCGAAAGTGAAAACACAGCACTGCACCAGCTACCAAGAAGGAGAAAAATGACTGTTACTGCTAAACCCAGGACAAAGCTTCAGTGGAGAACCTGGACCACAGGCATCACTGTATCATTTGAACACAGGGATCATGTTCCACGCTCTCATTTTCTGGAAGTAGATGTGCAGAGTACTACTCAGTGTAGAGGTTAAGACACCTAAATTTATGTGTACGTGCATGTGATTGTTAGGATTCTACTGATCTGAGCTCTTCTTGCTAGTGGAGAGCAATTTACCCTGAAGGAAACACGACACAACTATCAGCTGTTTCACTGTATAAGTTTCATGGGCTGTATGCCAAGATTTCCGCTCACTCTAATTGGAATCTTAAAAAGTAATGCACATCTGGATGTGTAAATGTAGGTGATTCTTATCTGAACAGAATTCCACCCTCAGTTCTTAGAGGTGAGCTTTTCTTTCAAAGCTGGTAGAGATACAAAGAACTTTTACTAAAGAAATCACAGAAGCCCAACAAACTATTGAACTATCCTGCACAACATCCTACAAGATGGTCTGGTGGGCTTCTGTGTTCATTAGAAAGCAATGATAAAATAGGTTCGTCTAGTGTGAAGGTTTACACAGAGAAAAGAAGCCAGAAGTGCTGGAATTTTTAACTACTTACTTTATATACAGAAAAGTTGCTGTTACAGTCCGTCCCTGTTGAAGTAGCTATTGCTCTTGAATGGACCAGTGTCATGTTTTTCATGTGAGGCAGTTTAGAATGTTTCTAAGGGAAAAGGACCAAAAAACATAGTGGAATGGTAGCCAACAAAGAAAGTCTATGACAGGTAGATAAACAATAAGTCATTTCCTATTCACTATGTCTATTGTTTTTAAACTATGTTTGGATTTTTTTATAGTAAAGGTCAGAGAACTATGGTCAGGTTCAATGCATAAGGGCTTTCATAATTTTTCACCAGATCTGATACGAGGCAGAGAGGATACAATCCTCTTTTAGACAGAAAAAGAGACATCACAAACTCACAATGACCTGGAAGTTTAGAGATCTCTGTTGGAAATTGTCCTGATATCAAAATAACTACACCATTATAGAAGTCTTTCTGGAGGGAGATCATAATGGGGATATCTACATCCTCTGGCACTGTATGCCAGTATCACCATGATGATGATCATGATGATACTTGACTTCAGACCTATCTCATCACTGTGCTACTGATCTGGACTGATGGTTGGACCTGTCTGTCAGCTGTGAGTCTGATCTACTCCCTGGCTGAACCACAGGAGCCCCTGCTGCTTCCAGCCCTCATCCCAGCCAGCCCAGTTGCATTTTATTTACCAGTGTGAATTTAGGTCTGCAGTGCCTGTGCTGCCAGGGTGTCAGATGCCCAGCACCAGGGCTGGTGTTCAAAGTAGTTCCTCAGCTAAGTGTTTTCTCAGGAAGGGTCCTAGGGCAGTTCACCTGCTGTGTCTTTAAACCAGATTGGGACTCCCATATTTCCTGTTTCTGAGCCAGAAATGATTTGGGACAACTGGTTTCAGAAACAGTGTCACTGTTGTGTTTTTGGTGTTTTCACTGTTGTGTTGTTGTTGTTTTGTTGTGTGGTTTTTTTCACACTAGTTTTCATGAAGTCTTTAGGCAATCTGTTCTGGTTTAAAAAAAGAGCTCATGACGTTTCTGATGTATCTAGCCAGTGTCAAGTCTTGATATGCAGTATTTCCTTGAGCAGATTGATTTTGACTCTTAGTGCTACAAGGAAGCGGTACACCTCCTGTATTCCTGTAGTCACATTTAAGAAAATAATTCCATGGCTTAAGCAGAAATGGGAGGAGAAGGAAGGGGAAAAAGGGGAAGAGCACTATAGTATAGAGTTATCAGGTGGAGCTTGCAGTGCATATGAACACATGTTCTCAGCCTTTGCCATTATGTTTGACTAAAACTTTTAACAGGTGATTTTCTTGCTCAGTTTTCCTCTTGCAGGTCTGTAAGACAGCACAGGTTTGTTTGCCTGAAAGCTGTATTTAAAAAAAAAAAGATTACAGATGCAAGTTTTGGTATGAATATGCAGTGCTAATTTATCTCTATTATGTAACCCTACCATGTATCACTTACAGATCCGTTCAGAAAAAATTTTCTTTGTGCAATAGGCATCTGCTTTCAAGTTGGTCCATGACAAGTTCTCTGGGATTAGTTGGTAATTACACTAAAGGCTTCAGCATTAAATACATCCTAAAATACCAAGCAAGATTTTTTATCATGTAACATACTCTCTTCTAGCAGCTACTTTTGAAATTCATGAGCAAATAATTCCTTTGATAATTCATCTGTAAATCTTTAGTGTAATTGGCTACTTACTGGAGGTTATAATTTGTGGATTTAAGCATCCTAACACTGAATGAAAAACCACAAAAATTGCAAATTTAGCATCTGGTAAAATGAACAATTGTGTTTCCAGGAAACTAGAGGACTGCAAATTATCTCGCTATAGAGAAACCAGCACAGGTTAATCTACTTCTGTAGAGGGCAGCACAGACTAGCTCTCTAGTGTGAAAATAGATTAAATTTTTTTTTCACTGTACTTACATTTTGGAGGTCAAGGAGTGAGTTTACTGTTTTTTAAAGATATTTATAAATGAAATTGCAGTTGTGATAGTATTATCTTAACAATGGTTATTTTAGAGAAATCTCTTCTAAATTATTAGCTTTTTTTCCCAGTTTGAGATTCTTAACGGAACCAACTGTAATATGCAGAATATAAGTGGTTTAGGGGTATTCTAGGAGGTCAACTGTGTACTGAGCAAGGAAGATGTTAAAACAACTTAGTAAGATTTAAGCAGTAAGGCTCAGTCTCTTACTACAGATGGTAAACGGCATCACCTGGAGCTTTGTGTCTTTTTTCTTTTACTTTCCTTTTCTCCTTCACACTAGGTTTATTAAGACTAGTTATTTTCCTAGAGTTTTAGTACCTGACACTAACTTACACATCATGTTATTTTCCAGTCAATAAGTCACTCCATTTGAACCACTGGACCACATGAATGTTTGTTTTGAGCTTTGGTCAGTATGAAACCAGAAGAAAATACCCTCCATAACAGTTTTTCTTACAAACAAATAAAAAGATATTGCAGACATAGCCTCAGGTTGCAAATTCTTCAAAGCAAGGATTACAAGTTACTTGGTTTGCATACCTCCTACGGACCAATAATATATCTAAACACTAAGATGTTTTGAACAAGTTCGAAACTAACACTGAGAGACACCTGCAGAAAGCTATAGTAAATAAAAGCGGGCTATTGTTTTATAACTAAGTAATGACAAAGTGATTTATCTTCATCTATTTAAGTAGATAGACTAGTTTAATTTCTAGTGAATGTTACCAAAAAAAAATACTTCTCTTGTGGAGACAAAAAAAATAAAGAGTTCATCTGCTGGAAAATAAAAGAATATTTTCCTCATGCAGTGAGATGTAACTGTGCAAAATAGAGAGACACCTCACGTAAATACTCAGAAACAAGAAAAAAAACCCTTTTGTTACAACATAAATACTAGTTAGAGCACGTGAGCATCCAATCCCTTCTTTTGAACCAGTTAGTCCCAGGTTATTTAGCCACCACTGTATTTGGGATCATATAATACTGTTGTAAAACCCTATTAGAATGTGTTAATGAAACATAAACCCTAAATTCTGGGTCCAGTTATGGGCTCCTCAGTACAAGATATGGACTTAAGTGAATTGAATATAGTGCTATGAAGATGACTAAAGAATTGAAACATCTGACACGAGGAGAGGCTGAGATTGCTGGAAGTGGTCAGCTTAGGGAAAAGGAGGCTCAGAGGGATATTATCCATGTGTGTAAAAGAAGGGAATGAGGAAGAAAGAGCCACTAACTTCTCTCAGCGGTGCCCACTGATAGGACAAGAGGCAATGGGCACAGATTGAAATAGATGAAACTCCCTCTGAAGACAGGAAAACACATCTTTTACTGTGCAGATGGTCAAACACTGGACCAAGTGTCGCAGATTGATTATGGAGCCTTGGAAATACTCAGAACTCACTGGATATGGTTGTGGGTAGCTTTCTTTAGCTGACCCCGAGTGAGAAAGGGGGTTAGACTTGATAAACTCCAGATGCCCTTTCCAACCTCAACCGTTCTGTGATTTCCAAAGCTAAATGACATACGAGGATCAGCAAAAGTGAGTACTTAAATAGTGTCCTGTCAGCGTTTTATAACATTTCCCACCAGGGCCTGCTATAAGCCACCAAAGTGCTTACCATATTCCATGGTATACATTACTCTGTAACCATGGCACGGTGCTCCAGTGCGTAACTACCCTTCCACTGAGAGTTCAGTTTCTGGTACCATAACAGTAAGACTGAAGAAAATTTACATTTAAGTCTCATCCTCGTGCCTCTTCCTCATATTTGTGCCCCTCCCTTAAATTCACACACACACATGCACTTCTTTGTGTCCTGTTTCCTCCCCATTCTGGTTGCTCAGGTCATTATTCCCACACACAGCACATTGAGGAAGATGCTAGCAGACACTTCTCCCCTAGTGAGTCAGCAAGAGACATCTGACAGCTCCCCAGAGAGCCTCAGTGCCTTGGAACAAGAGGCCACATTTTTCATAACCATAGTATGCTATGTGTTGCACAACTCAGCTGCTGAATCCTAAGAAATTATACAACATGACAGTCACCTGAACACAACATTAATTTTGAGAAATCACAGCTCAAGTACAGTGGAAACTCTGATACTCCCCTGTAGCAAATACTCTTGAAAAACTGAGAGTGAAAAACAGTCCCTGAAAGTACTGAACAGCTGCAGACAGGCTCAGAGCATAATAGGCCTTTGATGGGAAGAGGACCACTGGGAGGTTAATGCCATCATCTTATGCAAATGTCATGGAAGGAGACTGTGTAGTTAAATTATTCCATCTCAAATATGACATTTATGAAAGCCATCACTTCCTCATTATCATCCAGGTGGATACAAATGAGTATTACATAATATAAATTAAATCTAAATGTTATCTTTGAGGTTGGAAAACTAGAAGATGCTTTATGAGAGAGAAATACCTATGATGGTCCTAAGCCAGTCTGCAAAAATCTACTGTGGAGAAATGCAGACTGTAATTAATAATGAAAAGCCTACCGTATCATAAGCATAAGCCCATATAAGCTAGAAACGGAAAATGTACAAAGACAACCCAGTCATTTTAGCAAAAAGAAAAATCGGGGATACAATTTCCATTTACTTTGTGCAGACCTATTGTGGCTGAAATCAAGCAGAGATTTTGTTTGTTTTTCAAAGTGGGCTCTGGAAATAAAATATATTTTGGAATATTGCTAGAAAGGTTTTCAGACAATGTCTTTACATGAAAGAATAGGATTTCTCCTATCTTGTCCTGAAAAAAAAGAATTAAGTACTGACTTGTGAGCCTGCTGTAAATTCAGGGCTTTTCTCAGGGCCTTCAAGGGTGTTCTTACCTTATTTATCTAAATAAAAAGGTGTTTGTTTGATTTTAACTTTCTGGTCTTTCATGTGGTGAGTAAATTTTAAAACCCCATGGAAACAAACATGGTCATCTGAGAAAACTTGCATCTTTAACTTGCAGCAAATGTTTCTCAACTGCAGAACAAATAGCTTTTACTGCACAAGAAAAAAACATAGGAAAATTATGCAGAACCTTTAATGAGAAAAATGCATCTAAAAATCACAGAACTAAGTGGTACATCACTGTATAAACTGTTTATTCAAAAGAATTCCAAGTCAGAAGAAAAAGTGGAAGTTAACTAGAGAGAAATATGGATATGCTGTGAAATGCACTATGAGAAATTCTAAGAGGAAAGGCTTAGAGAAAGTTTACTCTAAACTGTTTGCTAGTAAAAATTAAAAAAAAAATAAAGCAAATCAATGTCTGCATAAGACTTCTGAGTTGAAAACAACTGAGATCATAACATTTTTTATTCAGTGCTATGCAGCCAAAACCCAAAGCCAATTAAAATGTTAAAGTTAAGGGTCAATCTTCATCCTGGACTTAAGAAGGTTATTAGATTTTTTTTCTCTTGCTCTCAGTGTCAAAGGTTACTGGCTTTGACTTACATTTAAGAAGTAAAGTGGATACCACTGAAATGTAAGATTTCCACTTTAATGGTAAGGATTTGACAGTTATAGACAATAACTAATGGTTACTTTCAACATGGATTGATCCTGCAATTTTAATGACAGGCAGCATAGTTAATCCAGGCAATTCAAAGAATAAGATCTACTTGTTACAGTAATAGCAGGGCTTATTGCCATTGACTAGTATTACCACTTCAGAAATTAAGTGTTGATGGATTTGTTATGCTACTTTCTGTGGGAAGTCTGTGGGGTTTATTTATTTACTTGTTTATTTTTGTAGTACTAGTAGAAGCTGTAGTAGCAAATTCTCCCTTTTCTATTTATTTTACATTCAAAAATGTAGAAATGAGGAACTGAAGGAGGAAACAAGAATGTGTAAATGACTCTGCTCCAGTGGGTCCATTAATGACCTACAAAGCCTTATTCCTACACAGTTTATGCCATCCATATACAGAAGTTCTCTGTCCACTGCAAGAAGTAAACAGCTCTGCACGTGAGCTGTTCTGGAGGACCCCTAACTCCTTTGCTATGTTTCCCACTTATGCTTTGAATTACTGCATGCTGTCACTGGTGACACATACCCAGTTAGGCTAGTTGCTATACGAACACTGCAGTGTATGTAATGCTGCAGTAAGCCCTTTTGTCTTGTGTGCCAGCACACGTGAGAGCACAGTAAAATCCTTTATTGGCTTTTCAGAAACCTTTCT
Organism: Neopsephotus bourkii; assembly: GCF_033783945.1. Taxonomy (NCBI): domain Eukaryota; kingdom Metazoa; phylum Chordata; class Aves; order Psittaciformes; family Psittacidae; genus Neopsephotus; species Neopsephotus bourkii. The sequence goes on from NW_026901969.1 coordinate 969,581, forward strand.
AAAAGAAGGAAAGAAATAAATCTGTCATCTGCCCAACTTCAAAGTTTCAAAAAGCTTATGAGAACCTGATATAATTTGAATATCCCTGCCCCTTTGACAAATTTGAATGCAATTAGACAACAAATTCAAGAACTATTGAGAAAGTACTAGTAAGAGATAAAGATGCCTTTTCCATCATGTAATTTAAATTATATCTGCCAATTGAATGTATTGGGGAAAAATAGGCTGGGGGGAGGCAGGTCATTAAATCATTGTTTAATTAAAAAAAAAAATGTAGCTGCAAACATAATTGATTCATCAACAAATTGAAAAAAAAGAGAGGAAAGATCTAGTAGCCTTCTCATAGAATAACAGCCAGCACATCTTTTCACTATTTTCAACCTACTATTAGAAATCTTTGTAAAAAGCATAAGATTGTTTTTGCAAGAATATACGCTTGGGAGAATTATTTTTTTTAATATATTTCCCAAAACAAAGGATTCATCTATTACACAAAGACCTGATGTAATTCCCTTTTTACATAATGCCAACGAGCACAGCATGTTTGCTAAGGTAGAGCCCAATGAAAATTCAGTTTGAGAGCCAATCCCTGGCAATGCTGGCAAACTGCTACAGCAGATGTTTCTTACTTTAAGATAGTTGAAATGGCTCTTAGCTCTATTCTAGAACTGAAGAGCACAAGAGGCGGAACTCAGCAAGAATGAGGTATTGTGATTCATAAAAATTTGGCTTCATAGAAAGACTCCTAAGAAAATTGAATTGTCTCTTTAGCTCAGGGAAATCTACTGTCATGGACTGACTGTTCTCTTGTTCTCATATGAAAAAGCATGTTAGTGGGATTTATTATAGTTTTTCCTCCATCTTCTTATAAACATTTAATCTTGATGCTGTTTCATAAACCAAGAATGTATACTTCATGTTCTGCTGCCAAAACCATGTAACTTGGTATCATTTTTAGCCCTGTACACTGCTCCAACAACATCTTTAAACATTTACTGAGACCAAGATTAAGATAATAGATCAAGATTAAGATTTTTCCTGTAGGTAATCCTGCTACCCATAGGTGCAGCTCTACCACTTTTGGGGCTTGAAGCACTAAATACTAGCCTAGTGCTTCTCTTCATCAGCAGGACATACCATACAGCTCTGAGCAGCTCTAAGGTCTGATGGGGTGCTCTGCTGAGTCCTGTACAGTTTTAGCTATCCCCTCTGAATTTCCATCTTTGAGGAATTTCTGGCATCCCTGTCAGGGCAGGTGATGTCAGTTATTCCATTTCTATAGTGGTTAGCACAACAAAGCTCTGTCCCTGGATGGCCCCAGGATGCTACCCTAGTGCAAACAATAGTATCCTTTTCAGCTCTCTGACCATCTGAATTTCTTCTAGAAATCCAGCAGATTTTATGGCATTACAGACAGATGTTCTTTTAATTTCTTGATACTTTCTCAAAATTAAATTACTACCTTAAATGTTATGGGGCATGTCTACAAGCTGTGTGTCATACTGATTTTCACAGGGGTTTGTGCAGTTCTACCAAGAAAGAAGGTATAGAGAAGATTCGTTGTAGCTTGTATGTTACTTCTTTTTCAGTAAAGGGAGGAGCAGTCATATGAGTAACTGCAGGCAAATATTAGCTTACCTTTCTCACATTAGAATACCTTTCACCTACAACCTGAACAGAGTAGTCAAATGACTGCATAGTAAATAATCTCTCTCCACTCATCACTCAGTGATGATTCCTTTATTAGTCATATACTTTCCTCACAAAATGTATAATTAACAGCCCAAGATGAAATACAGAAGTTGCTGCAAGTTCTGAGCTCTATGTGAATTTTGTGTGTCCTCAAAACTCAGTAGGATTTCCTTTGGGTTTTTTTTTCTTAATTTTCCTAAACTGAAATGCAAACCTTTGTAAGATTGAATAGGCAATGAAAACAAGTTTGCTTTTTGATTTGCAGGAGCCATATGTCAATCCCTTGAAATGACTAGGTTTTTGTATGGCTCGCTGTCCCTAACAGAACTGACTACAGTCATTGACACTAAATATAATTTTAAACCACATTTTAAATTATATCTTTTTCTATGTTGGGTAAATACTACAGGAAAAACAGAACTGTTCATTTTTGCTGTGTTTTATGCGTACACTCTAGGGGATTATTCCTAACTTGAGCATAAGCCCTTCCATGTGTTCTTGAAAAAAGAAACTGTAGAATTAAAGGAAGGTGACTCCTATGGACATATGGTATGGCTGGATGTGCCTGTGCCAGTATGCTGTATCTACAAGAAGGAAAAAAGAAGAAAGGAACTGCCACCAAGCCAAGAAGCCTGAGGTTATTAAACTTTTACATTAAAAAGTAGCTTGGGAAAGAAAAAGAATGAATTAGAAAATAATTCTTGTCTCCTTAGCTTTATTTAACCTCATGAACCAAGAATTTTTTACAGTGTTCCAACAGCTGCTTAATAGGATTGATAACACCCACTGCTGTGGGAGGACATGACTTCCTCTAGTTGTAGAAGCACTTGACTGGTAGAATTGCACTGGCAGAGATAAAGCTCAAGAAGTTTCAGGCTGAAAGTAAATCGTAAGCACACTTGCTCATGGTATCTTCAGCCCTCCCACATGATTCATAGAAGTCCTGACACAGCTTCTGTTGGTGCTCTCTGAGCACTGGGACAGACAAGTGCTATAGGTGCTTCAGGATATAAGTCCCAGGGTGGGAGCCAATCTTCCAATCCCTAGAAGGTCTATAACATTTCCTCAAGGATGAGGGTCAGAAGACATGCACTGCATGCTACGTGGAGCCTGGAATGATCAGGAATTTCCTGAGTTGGACAGACATGGGTGGAAAAGCTGTGAACAAGATAGAGCTGTTCTAGTCCAGTAAATATGATATTTTACCATTATGATTTAAAGTCCACAAGCTTGGTATTAACCTGGAAGTGTAGGAGCTCCAGGCTTGCCTGGGCTAGCCTATGGCCTAAGCTAATTTTAACTTGTTCTATCTACAATAACTATTACCTAGCAGTCAGGTTTCACTTATGATAGCTTTAGGTTACAGTGAGAAAAATGAATTATCCTTTGTAGATTGAACTATCTGTAATCATAAAATAAAATATGGGTTCCAAGAGTGTAAACACAGACTGGTACCAGACATCCTGAACTGAACAAAAATCACAATGATCTGATCAGTCAGCGGTCAGCACAGGAATACAATCTTGTTAAACGAGTTTAGTCATACAAAGAGAACAGAACACTAAGCAATTGAAATCCCATGAAGATAACTCAGAACAAATTAACAGAGTGCTCACGTCCACTTCAAGAAAATGGATAAACATAAACACAAGTGGACTCCAAGACAAGGAGGAAGGAACCCCTTCCCTTTCCCCTTGAAGCTTCAAACTCCTGCTGGTATATAGCCGTGCGGACCCAGACAACTTGCTGGCACCCTTTCCTGTCTCCTCTGCTTGAGAACACCTGACCAACAACCTTAAGAACCTGGAGGGACACTAAAAAGTGAGCACAACACCAGAGAAAGTAAGTGTAACCAGCTGTACTATAGAGACTTTCCTATATTAATTTGGAATGTAATTGGTAGTACTACCATTAAATGGTAGTATTGTGTTAGTATTATTATAATTCTTTGCTTTATTTTGATTAGACTATCAAATTAGACTTACAAAAAAATCACAGCTCCACATATATATAATGAGTTTCCCTCTGGCAGTAATAATATTTGGAGTGTTATGCTGTGCATGCAGTTTCAAGTTCATGCATTAATAATAGCTACCTCCTTTCTATTCAATTAGAATTCAAGAAACCTCGGCACCAGCAGAGCCCCGTCACCAATCACCAGGAAAGGGGATCACCATGTGGCTGCAGAGTGGCTTGAGCAGACACAGGAGAGGTAGAACATGCAGCCAAGGGCAGAGAGGGCATTGTTATTTTCCAGTTATTTATCATTGTATACCCTGAATGAACTTCTCCTTTCCTAAAGTATTGTACAAGTACATGCATTCAAGTAATTGCCTACAACTGTGAACAATATTTTCATCTGCCATGTGCAAATCTTTAATTCCTTAACAAATATTGTAGGCCTATAATTATTGTCTCTAAAATTCCTTTCTCCTGTCAGTAGCTGACCTGATTCATCAGATAGACAAGCCAGAAATCCATAAAAAAAATCAGTGGAAGAAAGCACAAATTCACCTAAAATCACACAGATCAGAAAACAATAGTGATTAGCTACCATACATAGTGCTGGAATGTTCACTTGAATTATGTTAGGTTGATGTTTCCAAGTCATGAATGTGAATGCAATGTGTCTCATAATTAAAGGCAAATATCTTTTCTCGAAACACACAAAGCCCAAAGTAACATATTTACTGAAAAGAAAATATGCACTGTAAGTTCTGCCTCTCAATTCCTATCTCCTAAAATCTATTAGTGGTTCCAAAGCCATTAATGCTTAGTTTCAAACCCATCTCTGCCCCACCCACAGTAAAGCCCTGTAGCACACCAGCCTTTCTGCTTCACATGCTCTACCTCTTCTCTCTTCTTTTATGATCAAGTTGCCAACATATCAATGGCATTTGCTGGGATCACAGATATTGTAGCTGCCTAATGAGAATTCTGGATTGAGGTTCTTTTTTCTATACCTGCTGTGCTGGCACATTTCAGGGCTTTCATAAAACAAAATAATGAATATCTGTAACCACTAATTCACACACACATAGAAATAAATAGTCTTTTGAAGCACTTCCTCATTTTTGTTTATTACTTTGGAGTATCTAAGGATTCTGACTTCTTCCTTTTCAGGTTCTATCACAAGTTCACATATCTAAAACACTATTTAGAGCTTAAATTAGTTTAAATATGATTTCTGTGTTAGGACAAACTCTTTAGTTTTTCAGTACTTCTGTTATTGAGGCAAAAGCATGATGTGTGCTCTTGTCTCCCAACAAGACATCTATCTTATTTATCCCTTAATACTAGAATGCAAGTTTGGGATTTTTGGTTTGGTTTTATAATAGACAAAATAAAGACAGCAGTTGCAGGTGTTTATGTGTATATGAGAGGTAATATAATATTCAACTTTGATCATGAAAATTCATTTTCATAGCTTCTTTCCCTCCACTTAAACACAGCTGGCTGTCCACATACATTTAACTGATGCAGCTTTCAGATACTACCCAGCAATTTTTTTTTTTCTCTAGTAAGCTATGCTATATTTCTACAAATAATCTAACTTTCTTCTAGTGATTGCAGTCACCTTGACTTCTATCTCCCCAAAGCTTATCACCTGTACCTTTTTCTGGAGGTAATTCTGGCAGTATCTTTCTGCTAAACAAGCAGAAGTGTCACCTGTGTGAAGATTCTAGCAACTCTGCATTTGACTCGTCTACTAGTGATTCCTTGATTCAGGAGTAAAACTTCTCCCTGTTGTCAATAGCCATTTACAATAATAGAAAACGCTTCCATCCATTGAAACTTATTATTTATTTCAATATCTAATATGAAGAATACCTTTCACACAAATGCATTATTAGTATTAAGTCATGCAGCTCTTCACTGGCCCTTCATAAGAAACATACGTGATGGCAGTCACCTACTTTGTGTAGGTGGTTCTCCTGAGCTACTACTGAGAAACACTGTAGCCTAAAATATTTTATAACATGCAATAATCAGGGAGGTAAAGTTGTAAAAAAAAAAAAAAAATCAGAGAAGACAAATACACATTGAAGGAAAATGTTTTTTCCTTGATATTAAATTATCTCATCCTAATTGAGATTCATTAAGACATAATTGCACAAAAGAAATGTTTGCTTCCCTCCACTGTCTAAAAGGGAAGTGAGATAACAAGCACAGATGCAGAAGTCTACGACAGAGGAGTCTAATATGAAATTAGATTAATTGACCCCAGATACTTCACAAGAGGTTTGTCTTTAAAACATTGCATTAAAAACAGCACTGTTTTTTTCCCTTTGATAAAGATTTACGGAAGGTAAATATAAAATAGTAAAACAAACAAAGATTTGTTTCCTTTTTAGAAAAAACAAATTTTAAGCTAAAATCAGAAAGATACACTGAAATGTAGGTCTCATCAAAGGAGATCAACATGAAACAGAAAAAAATTTTTCAGCATTTTTCTTCTATACCAAGTGCAGCCTTCGACATTTGCCCCTTGTAAATTTAACAGATAGAATATTACATGTAAAAACATAATATGAAATAAATACTTTCCCTTTTTACTAGAAAAAATACTTTCAACAAAAACAAAAAGGACGACTTCCATAAGCATCTTTTTAGAAAGCATTCTCTCTGTGACACCAGCTTTATGGAAGTGGAAAAAAATGTCATACTTTAAGGGGAGCAGAAAAATTAAAAACAACTTTGAAAAATTTTGAAACTGTCCATAGTGAAGATTCTATAATGGGAAAAATGGAATTTGCAACGTTGTGCAGTCCAAACAGTGAATCCATACCAGACAAATCTCTACACTACTGCTTAAAGAAATATGTCAAAGACAGGAAGAGAATATTGGTGGTGAATGTGTGCCCTAATATCCAGTGGAGGTGTGGCCAGGATGTGTGAGTATATTTGAAGTATTGTATCAATGAGTTTGACCAATTCTGTAGACATAATAAAATATAAAATAACATTTGACAGTATGCAATGTAAACATTGCTTTTGGAGCTGATTGGTAGTTTGGGGTTTATCACTGGAGAGGGCAGAAGAGGACATTGCACTGGATGTGTGGGTCCAACACTGGTAGTCATAAACCAAAGGACTATATAACTGATAAATGGGAGTATGTTTGCCTAGACAGGTGTAAGATGGTCATTTCCTTGAACCAGGGAATCTTAAAATGCAGCCTGCACCCTTGGGATGAGCAGCAAAGGTGCAACAAATCTGAGGGAAATGAAAACTGAATGGCTTCTGTCTTTTCCCTTTTTCTTTTTCCCTGCTCTTTTTCTGTGTAAATTTTTGAATATATTTTTCCTAGCTTAAAGTATCCATGGCATATTAACATTACATTCTTTTTGATTCCTGGCCCCAGGGCAGAACAAAGTTCCTATAACCATTTGTTACGAACTAAAGCAGCTCTCAGGCAGATATAGCTGTCATTGCAAATGTAGTCTGTGACGCTTCCTTTCCCTTTCCTTTTTTATTTTTTTTATTTTTTTTTTTTTTTTTTTTGGCAAGGTGTAAATGCTCAAGTAGTTAAAGACCCCAGCTCACTTATTGTGTTTGAAAACCCTGGCAGTTAAAGCAGTTTGCTAGTCTGTTTTCTCTAATTCCTGTCAGGCCTATTAGCTAATCTGGTATCCCTCTAAATATGTTTTCTTGCTTATTATGTGTGCTCTCTAGCCTAAAGCATTAAGTAGGTTGGGACGGTCAGACATGCCTCAGTAACTCCTTTCAAAGGTAACAACACAGAATATGGAAACAAGCAAAAAGGTTTACAGAAAAACCAAGCAGAGTACACTGTCGGATAAAAAGCTAACATGGTGCAGAACCAAACACACTGCCACAGCTGCATAACCCACCCAGCTCCCATTCGTTTACTCTCAGAAAAACATGCTGAAATAAATAGCCTAAGAAAGGGAGAGGAAGTCCTTAACCTGGCATTGCTAGTGGAACTGCTGTACAAGGGAAGCACCTCATTGCTTTCATTTCCCTTATCCTTCACACCAGCTAACTGAAGTACAACTTACTGAGTTCCTGTAGCTCTGCACGCATCCAATTGCTTTAAATTACATCCTAATTTTTTCCCAAAAACAGAAGTAAACAAATTTAATTAAGAGCAAACTTGCAGCTCATGTTTTGGATTTATTTATTTCAAAAGAATACATTTACAAATATATATGTATGCATGTATAATAAATACACAGATAATGCATTATGTATGTTGCTTTTAAATATATTTGTGTTTGTAGGAATAATATTTATATACACATTTACATAATATAGACATGTATATAATTTTTATATATATATATACATATATATGTATAAGGTCCATAGTACATTGACTTTTTCTTTTTGCCCTTTGCCAGGAGTATTACAAATAAAATAATCTACCCTTTCTGCCATGGACTTCCCCCGGTTTATTGAAAAGTACTAAAATTTCTAGCTGAAGGACTAGCCAGTCTCCAAACTTGCAAGATAAATAAAACTATAAAAACTCACAGCATCTTTTTAGCTCTGACTTGTTCTCCTGCAGGGAAAAAAAAAACATACAAACAAACAAACAAAACCCCAAAACAACAAAAAAAAAAAAAAAAAAAAAAAAAAAAAAAACAAAAAACCCAAACCCAAAACCAAACAAAAAAACCCAACAAAAAACCCAAACAAAACAAAACAGAAAAGAAAAAAAAAAAAAACAACCTGTTATAATTTTCAGATTTCTTAGTTTAATTCCAAAATAGCTTGAGGAGGACAGTAAACTTTCGTAAACTAGAGTTAGTATGGAAAAGCTCATTACTGCTAATGTTTTCTAAACTTCACACTATTAAAGTCCTTTGAAAACACTGTGAGATGCCAAGTGACAGGAAGTTGCCTAAGTTTGACAAGAGGTTGCCTAGGTACAGCTCAGACAAAGTAGACTGACTGAAAACAGTGTTGTCAGTATAACGTTTACACTTACATACTGTCAAAAAGAGTGTCTACTCTGCAAGAATTACAAATACTTCAAAGAAACACAAATAAATTCAAAGGGAGTACTAAAGCCATACATTTAAGATAGAAGTAATGAAATAGTATTTCAATTACCCGAATTAACATGTTGTCTGGAATATTTTTTGTGTTAATTACTTATAAATGTTTGTTGCAAGTCTTGCTAACTAAATTTTACCATCCACTGCTTCAATGTAGCCACTTGGACAGTTTGACGTTTCAGATTCCCAGTCTACAGTTTATCCATATGATCTCTACGGCAGCAGCAGAAGAGCTCACATGGACAGAAAATATCATGGGATATGAAAATAGTTCTGCCTGAAAAGTAAGCTATAGTGAGTAGTCACACTGACAGATGATTCCTGGCAGTATACGCTGAAAGAAAAGTATGTTCTGGAGTACCATATACATGCATATCTTACTGTTATGGCTGACTTTTATGACCTAAAATAAACCTCTGTTAATGAATCTTCTATCCATTGTTTCATGATGTGAATGCACCAGAAGTCTCTTCCTGCTTCTGTATAAGTAAAGACACAAGAGAAACAGCATCGCACCAAAACCAGTTTGCAATGAGCATTTATAAAGGCATTTCCTTTTGCTCTCCTTTGCAAAATTACATAATTACAGTCTTTTTCCTCTATTTTTCTTTTCTATAGATTAATGAGAGACAACTTCAGGTGATCATGTACGCAGCTGGGACACACACACATGATATTTCTAGTGTGTAACCTCTAATGATGTTTCTGAGATACCCAAGGAGTATAAATGTTTCTGATATATGCATGATATGAATACATAATTTAAACCAAAAGAAAAATGAATATCATATAAAGGTCCAACAGTATAAAAGCTGGCCTCTTCCCTCCAAGTACTCATGTGAAATACTACTTATTTGAATTTTGCAAATTATCACCAATATATGGCCAAAAAGCAACATATGACTGAGAGCCAAACAATGAATGCTCAGATTGTGCAGTCACTATATTCTTAATATATTTTCTTTACATTATGGATCACGCACTTAAAAGAAACAACTGTCAGGTGAAACTTTTTCTTAATGAATAATACAACATACACCATTAATTTTTCATACCAGGAATTCAATTTTAACACAGACAACATGAAAGTGCATATTTATCCACAAAACCACATTGATGAGCAGGTCACACAGCGCTTGTTTTTTAAATGGCAGGGCTGGCCCACTGTAACACACCTGTAGTCAAACTCAAAGGCCTGTCATAGGGGAAGGAAAGAGCTGTCTGACTTAAATTTGATACAGTTCTGCTTTGTTTATCTCCTCTCTGACAATTGCAACTTTTTAACAAACCACCAGCTCTGCTACCCTGTTGCAGACATCCTGTCTCCAAAGCTATTGTAAAGATAGTTCCCAACAGTATGTCTTCTCTTGCAAGGCTAGCGTAACACCAGCAATGAGCACTGATGTAATACAGAGCTTTAAGTACTTTTAAAACTGCTCAGTTATCCTCTGAGATACCTTATTTTGCCATTTGGACTTGAAAAACTCCTTTGGTTATAAGTATTGCTGAGAGGTGACAAGGTCATCTGTCCTAACAGTACCACATCCTGGGGCTTATATTTCTTGAACTGATGTTTCTTCACAGGAAGAGGTACAGAATAAATGCTCCTTATCCTCACCAACTGGATATATAACCCATGTCAATAACTCCTTTCCATTATGTGCCCAAATAAAGTGGATGCATAACAACTCCCTTAATGTTTCACAGTGTCTGGCAATCATTGACTCCCACCATATGTAACACCTACACCATCCTGAAACACAATACTTATACAGGGTTTTTTGAAGTCTTATCCATCAATTTTTATTTTTTCTTTAATAATATGTCAGTGGTTGATAGCGTGTTATTCTGTGCTATTCCATAGCAACCATGCTAAATATGGATCAGTGTCTGACTACATCCTTTTTCAGTATGTTTTTTATTAGTCTGATTATTTTTTCCACCATCCTTTGTCACTGTGTTATAAGGACTAACAGTTACATACCTAAATCCATATTTCACTGTCAACTGCCTAAATCATGCTCATACTCTCCAGACAAATAGACCCCTGTGAATATACCATGGCTGACAAGAAGACAGAACTGACACACATTATCTACTGTATATCTAATACAAGAAAAATAATCTAACATAAATGAATAATTTCTTTGGTGAATACAAACCTGTTTATACATACATGCTTTATTTACTCATCGTCTGATACACATATAAAGCACAAAGTTTTCTCAACATTACTGGTTTTAGGGATAAATATAGTACTGCAGGTGGGTGGGTGGGATAGAAATAGGAACATGGCATGCAGAGAGACTGTACAAGTTTGTAACCTCTCTCTACCAGCAACAAAGAATCCTTAATGCTGTATGGTATTAAGTGGTGTGCAGGGAAAGCCAGTTTTTCTCAAATAATTTAGAAATTGGTATCTGGAGGCTGGCAAGTGAACCACTCCAGAGAACTTTTGCAAGCACAATGATCTGCTTGGGAGAATCCTATAGGATATGGTCCTGCAGAGAAGAAGGTTCAAGAAAAGCTAGGTGATTTTCAGGTATCAGCTCCTGCAAGCTCAAGAATGGTCCACTCTGATGAGTAAGAGCAAGAATGGCAGGAGGCCTTCATAGATAAGCAAGGAGCTCCTTAAAAAAATCCAGACTTAACAAGGAAACATACAAGAAGTGGGTGTGGGGTCAGGTCACACAGAAGATACATAAAAACACTGTTCTTTTGTACAGAGATAGTGTTAGGAAATGCCCAGCAGGAATCAAATCTGATAAGGGACATAAAGTGAAACATGAAAGGATTCTACAGGTAGCTAAGCAGTAAAGTAAGGCAAGTGAAAACATAGGCCTTTGGCTGAAAGGTATGGGACACACAGTGACAGAGGACATAGAAATGGCTGACATATAGAATCATAGAATCGTAGAATACTTAGGGTTGGAAAGGACCTTAAGATCATCAAGTTCCAACCCCCCTGCCATGGGCAGGGACACCTCGCTCTAAACCATATCACCCAAGGCCTCGTCCAACCTGGCCTTGAACACCAGCAGGGATGGAGCATTCACAACCTCCCTAGGCAACCTATTCCAGTGCCTCACCACCCTAACAGGAAAGAATTTCCTCCTTATATCCAATCTAAACTTCCCCTGTTTAAGTTTGAACCCATTACCCCTTGTCCTACCACTACAGTCCCTAATGAAGAGTCCATTGCCAGCATCCCTTTATGCCCCCTTCAGATACTGGAAGGCTGCACATACATATTTCTATATAAATCCTAGCTTCACAAGGAGAAAACCTTTTACTCAAGAGAATTATACATGAGCTAAGGTTTTATTTCTTGATCTAGTCCTTATTTAGCCCCAAGCTCTTTAGAAATGGAATAATGTTCTAGAGGAATAGTTCAAGTATATGCTTAAAGTATGAAATAAATATGTGAGTTAACTTAAACATCCTAAATTCTAACTCAGCCAATAACACCTTCTATTACATCTTCTGTTTCAGTTCCATCTTTTCATGTCTGAGTGAATGGTTACGGAAAGTGTTAAGAAATATTTGTAAATATAACTGTAAGCACATCTTTGGATTAAAGGTTAAAATTATAATTAAAAACTGAGAAGTACACAAGGGGGCTGGCATAATATTGAAGAGGTAAGTTTATTTCTGGTAACTGCTAAATTTTAAGAGAATTCCTTTGCAACCTAATAATGATATATGAACAAAGGTGCATATAGGTGGATAAAATATAAGGTAAATGATTCTTTGATGGAGTCAGACATGGGAGTCCTACAATTCAAAATGTTTTTATTTTCAGAACAGCTAAAATTGAAATTGATAGTGACAACAGGGACATGTTTTGTGTTTCAACAACAAAGGCAATGTTAACTTTTAGAACAGAGAACAAGGTACTGACTAAACCAACTGCGTCTTTAAAGATACCAGACACAATTCTAGGAAGTTTATCAAAAGTATCCATTTTTAAAAACAATTATGTATAGAACATCAAAGAAAAATCTTGCCAAGATTTTAATTAACTTCTGCAAATAATGAAGCCTGTATTTCGTTTAGGCATTTTTTATTTGCCTGTTGCCATGCTATTACATCTAACAAACATATTCACATACACACACTTGTCTGTGTAACTGCTTGTATATAACACATTAGCATGTCTGTATGCATTTGCAAAATATAAGCCATACCTTCTAAATTAGTTGGATTATTTTTCAAATGAAAGGTATACTTTCATTTCAGTTGTCCCATATGAAGAAATTTGTCCTTTAAAGGGGAAACCATTAGGCATTTCTGCAATTACTCTATTCTCCATTCCCTAAAAATACCAGTTCTCTCATACTGACAGTAATGGGACAATACTAAAATGGCTTCTAGACAAAGCTTTTTCTGAAAGAAAATCACAATTACATTTGAAATACTAGTACTACTACTTATTACTAATATCATTACACTAAAAACAAAAAGTCTGTGCTGCTGAGTATTTTACTTTTGGTGAGTGAAGCAGAGCCTTAGTTTCATTTACAGCCAGACCCAATAGCCAAATTAGAAACCAGTGTAACAACTACAGGTTAACTGAAAATATTAAATTGATTAATATTTAATATTAAGTCAATCTAATTAAGGTTTTGCAATAAAAGACTCAAATTGTAACGCTTAGGTAATGGTCATTAGAAAATTAGATATTTTTGAAGGAGAAAGATAAAGAAATCATTAGCACAGGGCTTTGCAGTCTACCTTTGACTCAGGCTTGGCTAGGTAACTTCATCCATCTGTTCCTCTATATAATCACTCACAGTAACACCTAAATGAAAAAAACAAAGAACTATCTCTAAGCTTATGAATTTATTTTTTTCTATGATCATATTTCCTTTGGTCTTCAATAATTCATAAGTACTTATTTAAAAAAAATAATCTTAATTAAATTTTCTTCTGGAAAACAAACAAATGAACTGGGATGTTTCTGCATTTTGAAACATTTATTATTAAAAAAGAAATGTCATGTTTTTCAAAAAAACTTAGTAAAGACCACTAAATGCAAGAGACAAGCATTTAGCAATATCAAGAATAATAATTACTGTACTTCCTTACAAAATGAAGCAACAATAAGTAAAGTAGTCTTGGGGTTTTTTTTTTTATGATTTTTAAGTGGTATGTTTTGCTAATAATTAGTCAAGATTCTGAAAATAATTTCCTTCGCATTTTCATCCCACTTTCTTTTATTCTGTTCTCATAATATTCAGCAAGCCAGCATTTGAATGTGAAAGAATGATTTAAAATTTTCCCTTCCTCTCATCTGCGCTGGTATCTATGATTCCTTTTACGTCATTTTGTTAAGTAAAAATGATTATGTCAGAGTGTAGCTCCTGATAAACATCTTGTGTATATATATGTGTATATATGTATGTATATATATGTATATACATCCCATATACATATATATTCTGTGATGTATATTTTATATGGCCAAGAGAATGAAGTCCACGTTCTAAGCAGTTCTAGTGTTTTAAATTAGATTAAAACACTGTTCAGAAAAACATATATACTCAGCTTTTAAGAAGTATTATTAATTTACAGCATAGGATTTGTTTAAGCAAGATCTTCAGGTACAATTCTGATGAGATCCCTGCTATTTCTTCTTTTCCCAACACACCAAGTCGTCAACCTTTACAGAGGGGCCAGCAGGTAAGAAGGTGAAACACACAGAAAATGAAAGGAAAAATTAAATTCCTGCACCCCCAAAATAAGAATATTTGTAGCTCTATTTAGTACAGTGTTTAAGACCAGCAATTTAAAACACATTTTTATTTCAAAATTTGGAAAAACAAAATTTATCTTTCATTCTCTGAAAATAAAAGGAAAACACCATCTACCACATAATTACCATGTAATGCAAAACAGTCTCAGGTCTGTTGTCAATCTGCTGTGGACGGTTGTTGCATGCAAGCACAAAAGTCTCCTGTGAGAATTTAGAGACTCAACACAAGGAAGTACTGAAGTCCTCTCATTTTCTTAGTAAACAAAATTAATTTGAAGCAATACTGTGCACCCGCAGTGCCAGCCACTGGCCTAGCTGTCTTGTGCTGTGCTTGTGGCTATATCCCCAGAGGAGGCAGGACACACCTGCACAGACAGCACTGGCTGCTGTTTCAAATCACACAGGGTTCAGGGCTCAGCTGTGTGGCACAGCCAGAGGGTCCTGGGCTCAGGCCCTCACCTCCAGCCTCCTGCAGATGTGCACCTAACAGCCATTGCTTCCCATCTGGAGGCACCTTCCTACTTTCCTTCAGACACCAAGGAAGTGGAGGAGGCTGAACTGCTCTCTTTGCCCACTACAAATTACCCTGAAGTTGAGTAGTCAGTTAAGCAGCTGCAAGACTGACAGTCAGCTTTCCTTGACTGACCTGTTTGTAAAGTCAACTAAGCATCACAATAGATAACCAAGGGAGGCTGTATAACCCAACTACTGTGCATTTTTAAGTGAGGATTGGAAAAAATGCTGTCAACAGCTTAGATGTTATGATCCTGCCTTAGGAAAAAAGAACTAGTTACTGTCTCAGGAGTCCTTAGAGAACACTTTCTATGACTCTGTGTAATTCGCATATCCTTAATGATTTCAAACATGGCTATTTAAGAATTCCTAAAAAATCCTTCTTCATTTGGGAAGTCATACAGAATAAAGAGTTCCAGCCAAATATTTTCCTTTTTTTTTTAATTTAGCATACTTACTGTAAAATACATATACCTAAGATACGCAAAAAAGACACAATCAAATATGTGAGTGGATATAAACACATCTGGTTTTCAGTGATTTTAATCATTAAATTCATAGAGATGATCAACTGTGTTCAGAAAAAATAAAATATAGCACTGATGCAGTGATGTAATTGGAACTGACATTCTTTTTGTTGGCAAACTATAGATTATGCTTGCAGAGTACTAGACATTATTTTGAGACAATCAAAAAGAGATTGACATGAGGATGATCAGGGGACTGGAGCCCCTCCCATATGAAGACAGGCTGAGAAAGTCAGTGCTGTTCAGCCTGGAGAAGAGAAGGCTGCGTGGAGACCTCATAGCAGCCTTCCAGTATCTGAAGGGGGCCTATAGGGATGCTGGGGAGGGACTCTTCATTAGGGACAGTAGTGACAGGACAAGGGGTAATGGGTTAAAACTTAAACAGGGGAAGTTTAGATTGGACATAAGAAGGAAGTTTTTTACTGTAAGGGTGGTGAGGCACTAGAATAGTTTGCCCAGGGAGGTTGTGAATGCTCCATCCCTGGCAGCGTTCAAGGCCAGGTTGGACGAAGCTTTGGGTGAGATGGTTTAGTGTGAGGTGTCCCTGCCCATGGCAGGGGTGTTGGAACTAGATGATTTTAAGGTACTTTCCACCCCTAACTGTTCTATGATTCTATGATTAAAGGTTGCTCTATCCAAAAGCTGAGATAGGATGAGAATAGAGAAGAAATGGATATTTTTCAAATTCATATAGCAATACCTTTTGAAGAATTAAACTAATGTTCTATCATTTCTGAATTTCTACTCAAAGAGAATAGATCTACATGGTCCATAGTGACTCAGAATGTAAGTATTTTTCAATAAAGAAATTAGTCTCATCTGCAAAACTTGGAATTTCACATCTGTTGGAAGCTGAATCAAAACAAATACTGTCATGCAATGAGTGTTTCCTGTAAAAGTGCAGTATGAACCATGTTCTCTCCTACAAAAGTCAACTATATGCACTACATATGGCTACATCCTGCTTTCAGGGTTTGCTATCAGTTATCAGACTATGGCATAGAAAGAAGCATTTCGATGGTAAGCACCAGGTAATTTTGTTCCCCAAATTAGTGCAAATCCATAGCTTAAAGAAAAAAAAACAGGGGGGGGGAGGGGGGCTTTTTTTTGGCAGGCTATGCCAAAAAAAAAAATTAAAAAACAAGCAATGACAGCTGGTCTGCTAAAAATATTTTCTGAAAATAGTTTGGGAGTTGGGACAACCAGGAGCAGGGCAGGGAACATTCTCTCCTCACCTACACAGCATTAAGGCATGCAACACAAAGACAAGTAAGCTACACACGCCTCTTAAGAATAGGTTCCTTATTGTTGGAAAAAAATAAAAGGAAGTCTAAATAAATGCAAATAAATGTGAACACTATAAAAATTGAACCACCAACATCTTACTTATTACTTTTATGCCATGTTATGAATATCCACTTTACAGAGATCTTCCAACAAAGATTACAGTTTAGGATGTCAAAACAAGAATTAATTTGATCTGCTGCAAGTAAAAGAAGATTAAGGTTTAATTCTCCATAACCTATAGCAGGTCTTGCCTAAGTGCAGTAATTAAAAAGCTTGTAGCATTAAAAGCTGGTTCCAGTCTCACTAAAAAATTTATTAATAGAAAGTTTAAAGTTATATACCCTTAATAGCACTTACTTAAATTCTGTACCACTAAAAGTAAGACTGAGTACAGTTAGCATGTTCCAGAGGCTCCATTAAACTAAAGGTTGACTTTTGGTACTGTATCGTGGCTTCTTTGTTCCTTTCAATTATTTTCCTACTGGTTTTGGTTTGCTAATAAAAACTGATCTCAAAGCCGAAAGTGCATGAGCTAAGATTGTGTAGTACAGTAAATTAGAAATCAGAAAGCAAAACCAGAGATTTGTTCTTCTTTTTCCATGGTCTCATCCAAGATGGAAGGTCTTTTGGGACTATAGTTATACACAGATAATAGTCTCCAATATTTTTCAGTTTTCAGAACTGTAATGGGAATAACCTTTACTGTATTTTTTTACTTAGTTTTTCTAATACAAAATCTACAGCTGTAGAAAATATTGCTTTGTTTGTTTGTTTGTTTGTTTCTGCAGTGGAAGTTAATAAATCATCCTTAATGTTAATGGTTTAGCTACTTTTTTTTCAATTCAGCAATTTTTCAGCAATCGTGTTTTACTAAATAACACTGAGAACCTAGCATGTCTGCCTTGAAACTCTGCTTCAATTAAAGCACCTTTAGAACTTGGATTATGACTAACTGCTATCTTTCAGCCAAGGAAAAAGATATTCACACATGGTATTTATGTTAAACATATAAATCCCCTGAAAATCAGGATTCTGCTTTGACAGAATTTACTTTCTGAAAGTACTTTCCCGTAAATTGCAAGATTTGGGCCCTGACTCTCTTCACTGCATGTTCTTGGCTATTTCACTGCTAAGAGAACTAGCAAATCTCCTAAAATGATCACATTTACAAGGTCATTTACAAGGTTATTCACAAAGTCAGTTAGCAGGCCATTACAAGATTGGTGGCCAGACTGCCTCCGGCAATGCAACTTTTCTGAACCTGATGCACGTCCACTAAAATTCTTGGCAGATTCTCCCTATCCCAGTGAGACATCCCCCCAGATTAACTGAACTATCAACAGTTCATTTGAACAAAACACAATAAAGCTCTAGAAATCGTCTTTTTCTATGGTGCTTTACTTAAGAATATTTATTCTAATTTTGCTGTCAAATCCTTCCAAACATGACTCTTAGAAATATCATAATTTTCTTATGCCCCTTGTAATATTTAGCTTTCATTTTAAACATAAATTTTCTGAAACATGAGAGTAATTTTTAAACAATCTATATGCAACTTTGTCTTGTACAATGGGAGTATTTGTTACAATTGAGATGATTTATTTTTATTAGTTTTCCTATGTGTATCATCTACCACTTGCACGACAGCACTCATACAGTAAGAACATCAGTGCCTTGGGTTCTAAGCAGGGTATTTTACAATCTGCCTTTAAAGTACACACATAGCTTCTGTTCTCTGAGATATACACCTACATCACTACCACCAAGAAAATGTGCTGACCTGATACAGCCAGTGAAGAAATTAAAAATGGTGGTCTAAGACTTGACTCAGCAATAAAGAAGCAACATAGATAACAAAGGAAATAATTTTGAAAGGTTCCCGTTGCCGTTTTAGTATGCTTTAGTTAACAGTTCAGTCCCATTCTCACAAATCAGAGAGGTCCCTAAAGGCAGCAAAATGCATACTCAAGTTTAGACTTGAGCATTTTATTGGATGCATGAAAAGACTCATGTTCCTGAACCTGTCCAGCTGTTCAATATCTCACGCATGACTGGACAGGTTACAAGCATGGCAGATGCACATGTAGGTGTGTGTCTTTGTTTTTACAAAAGCTTGAGGAAAAAGCCCTATCTTAGAGAAAAGTTTAGGCAGATAACTGTCTAACCACTGACACTAAATCTCAAAGAGTCACTAGCAGTAGCATTTAGCCACCAAATTCTGCCTCATTTAGGTGGACTGTGGGCTTTGATCACTCATTAAATGACACCTGTCTGATACATTTAGATTTAGACACCTTACCAGCACATCACTTCACAGGTTCAGCACCAATCAGATCTATCACCTACCTCCCATACAAGTTTCCCATTAAAATAACCCAAAACAAAACATCAGCAGTATGCAGGGGTTCATCTTTTTCTATAGCCTACAGGAACAGAACACTTAAAAAGGACAAATAACTCTGCTCCTGAGTCACAAGGCAATTGTCACAGAGGAAGACAGGTTCTCAGTCTATTTAAGTAAGGGAATATATTTGTCAGATGACCTGAAATCGTGGGGTAAATTCCTCTAGAATTTAGGACCTGATATGAAGAAAAGACTTATACAATTGCTTTTCAGGTTTCTTTTTAAACATGCCATCTTTTTTAAACATACCATCTTGTTGACATTAAAAAATAAGACCAGTGCTTCCAGAGCAAGCTTCTTGACTGTGTTGCAGGTCCTGAAAAGGGAAGGATAAATGACATAGTTACTGTTTGTCAGATTGTTTTAAATACTGCCAGGCAGTAAAAGACCATGAGTATAGCAGAGCTCTTGTCTGTAAGCAGACAGGAATAGATAACCTTTTCTGAATTTAACCTAAAAGAATTACAGAATAAGGGGAAATAAAATTAGAAATAAAACATGGATATAGCCAAAATATTTGAAGGCTTAGAAGTTGCAGAAGCTAATGTCACCAATGGTTACCAACACCAATAGAAAAAAAAGCAGAGATTTCTATGGAATACCAGTAATTGCTCCTTAAGTTCACTGTGAGTAGAAAAATTCTATCTCCTAAGATTCACTAAAGGCAAAAGTCCTAACAACTTCATTTTTTGGTATAAGCATCAAAATCTGCAGTGCAAGTTACATGGAATTCAGCTTTGCTCAGCATAAAAAGATAATTTGAGCTTCATTTAGTTCACCAGCCAACGTGCCAAGGAGAAGTTGACTGCAAGAGATTCCACCAGATATTTTCATGAAGGGCAATATTTCATATTAACTTTTCTACATATTTCATCTTAAAAGTTAAGAATTTTTATTTTGTTCACGTAAAACTGCAATAAGAAAGAAAACCAAGGGCTACATCTTCAGTGTTTGCTTCTGATCATCCAAAGGAACTGTAGTGCTTGTTTTAAAAACGTATTATAAAAGCTATTCTGGTATACAATCAGAAGTGCTGACCTCTACAAATAAAGAATAAAAGTTCAATCCAGAGTAAGGTTAAATAAACACAGGGATTATAAAGATACTCTTGAAGAGCTTAATTTTTTGCGTAGTTCTGAAATAGATAGTATTAGCAGAATTAATTAACAGGCTAACTAACAAACTATGAATCAACACATTCTCAGGATTCATATTTCAGATTTCTTTGGAAAGCATTCCTCATAGTCTATTTATTTCTGAAACGTGTTTCTACAAACATAGAAAACCATATAAAATACTATTAAATATTTTACAGCTATTCTTTTTATATATTGCTGTCATCAAAGATCTCACTTGCTGAACCTTATGTCTACAGAATTTATGACTAGGTTTGTCAAAATTATATTCCCTCCATCACCTTACCTTCCATATATACTAAAAATACTATTATTTTTTAATCTCATACCAAATTTAAACTTCAATTAGCATTTTTATTTTGAAGTTGTATTTGCTGCCTCTAACTTATAAGTATTTGCATAGTCAGATTGTTATAAACACATTCAAGCTTCTCTGGGAATAATGTGTCTTCATGTGCATAACTCATTAGAGATTCAAAATTCCAAACAAACAGTATGATTTAACAGCAGTATAGTTTATATGCATGTGAGAGTTATGAAAGAGATTTAACCCCAGGACCTCATCTCCTTTCAAGTCCTTTTGCACCAGATCCCACACAATTTGCTTCCTCATCTGGTTTCACTTATCTTTGTGTTCTATACACAAGTTACCTGAAAATATATGTAAAACTTCCTATTATTAAAGGAGTGCTTCTATTTGCATAGCATTGTTTCCAACTGTAATTACTCAAAAGCAACCAAAGTATGAGCAGAAACACAATTTCCATTTTGAATGTTTTCAATTTGTTTACATAGGAAAACATCAGATATCATGAGAGTATCTGTAATTATATCTTAAGAAATCATTTTTGGAAATGCTATTTACATAGGGAATACAGTGAAAAATCTACATTAGCTGTAAAAAAATCCACTTACAGTCATCTCTTTCACAACAGTTACTCTACTCAAATCCTATGATAATATTTTTTGTAGTCTATTTTATTACTAATTTGAGTAACATGGTAGGTTGAGAAATACTGTTACAAAACTTAGGATGGGTTACATGGCTCATTCTCATTGTGAGAAAAAGGCATGTTATGAATCTGCAAGGCATGATTTGATTGGAAATTGTCACTTTAAGCACATTTTATATTACTTTTATTTACTCTGGAATGAAAATATGGGCGCAAACAATTATTGGGGTGTAAGTAGTACATTGCAAAAAAGTCCATAACTTTCTAACACACATTAAGAGATATTATCTTACTTCATTCATACTAGCACATCCATGTGGCCACTAGAAATCCTTCTGAAGATTTCGAGAACCTTCTTTTTTTCTGCCTTAAAAGAGTGCAGAAAACAGAGAAAAAGGTAGTTTAACAGTGCTATGAAAAAATAACACAAACACACACCAATTCTCTTAAGAAAGTCATTGAAATATATGAGCAACAATGTGGTAAAACAGCCAGAAAACTTTCATATACTTTTTTTTTTTTTTTTTATTGATCCTCCAGGTCAAAGAAGAAGACCTTGAAAAGGTCAGGTAGATTTGGTAGGTTAATAAAGGCTAACAAAGGTTAAAGAGGTGGTGCCATATTCAGGGTTTTGGTTACTTAGACCATGGTACTTGATATGGGAGGCCAGGTCTACTGGAGGCTGATGGGTGGTGTGCGAGGCTGGTCAAGGCAGCTTTAAACTAGATTTGCTGGGGGAGGAGGGCACCAATCCATCCCAACACTGCCAGTCAGTTGCCAGCACATGTAATGAATGCTTGAATGGGTGATCCATCCTACATTTGGGATAAATCTAATCAAGATTCTTTCCTCATATGAGACGTATCTGAGGCCTAAGTTCAAAACAGAATAATTAAGCACTTAGTTGTTGTAGATCACAATTCTGGTACTTAAAAGGCAAAGTCTTGTAGTCAGCTGTTAGATTGCTTAAAAAATATTTTTTTTCTTTACAAAAGAAATCAGTCCAGCCAGAAAAAAAATTAAAACTCCACATGAACAAGCTTTTCTCTATGAATACAGGAAAAAATTAAATAAAGCAACAACACTGTCAATTTCAATAAAATTGAGATAAAGCAGCATGAAATACAATGCAAGTTCTCAGATGTAATGTGAATGGGTCCAGTGACAGGGGAATTCCCCCCAACTCCTAACAGCTTCGTTCCAAATGAAGATCTAAACTAAATCCCTATTGCTCACAACAGAATATTCTGAAGAGGAGAGTGTGAGAATCATGCCTTAAAACGTAGCCCTTGTGCAGTCTGAGGGCAGTCTCAAATCAAGAACTTAGTTTTAGACCCAAAACTTCTGCATACAAAGCAAACCTGTAATAACAGATTGGCAGGGGTGGATCTTTCCAATGCATTTTAAGAATGGGAAAGGGAGTAATTTTCCATAGGAACACAAGCTCAAGT
Source organism: Neopsephotus bourkii (assembly GCF_033783945.1). NCBI lineage: Eukaryota > Metazoa > Chordata > Aves > Psittaciformes > Psittacidae > Neopsephotus > Neopsephotus bourkii. The sequence continues at coordinate 992,324 of NW_026901969.1, forward strand.
ATGCCCATTTCCTGAAGGCTGAGAACTGAGCACTTCAGTGTCTTAATAACTTTGGACTGTGTGCATTGCAGTGATAGAAGCTAAGCTCTGAGACCTTGACAAGCAGAAGCACTTAGCATGTTCTGGAAGTGAGTCTTGTGCACACAAGGAAAACTTCTGCATGAGATGTAGGCAACTCTGTAAAAAGGGTTTTACTGAGGGCATCCTTCTAACAGCTCCATGTCCTTTTTATGTTGAGGACACCAGAACTGCACACAATACTCCAGGTGAGATCTCAGGAGAGCAGAGCAGAGGGGCAGAATCACCTTCTTCGACCTGCTGGTCACACTCCTTTTGATACAGCCCAGGATACAGTTGGCTTTCTGGGCTGCAAGAGCACATTGAAGCTGGCTCATGCTAAGTTTCTCATCAACCAACACCCCCAAGTCCTTCTCGGCAGGGCTGCTCTGAATCTCTTCTCTGCCCAACCTGTAGCTGTGCCTGGGATTGCTCCGACCCAGGTGTAGGACCTTACACTTGGCATGGTTAAACTTCATGAGGTTGGCATCAGCCCACTTCACAAGCGTGTCGAGGTCCCTCTGGATGGCATTCCTTCCCTCCAGCATATCAACCGAACCACACAGCTTGGTGTCATCGGCAAACTTGCCGAGGGCTCACTCAATCCATTGTCCATCGATCCCAACACGGATCCCTGAGGGACACCACTCATTACAGGCCTCCAGCTGGACGTTGAGTCATTGAGGTTTGCTTTGTAAGCAGAAGTTTTGGTTCTAAAGCCAGCTTCTTGACTTGAGACTGCCTCAGACTGCACAGGGGCTACATTTTAAGGCATACTTCTCATTCTTGGAGTACTGTGTACAGTTCTGGTGTCCTCAACATAAAAAGGACATGGAACTGTTTGAACAAGTCCAGAGGAGGGCCACGAGAATGACCAGGGGACTGGAGCACCTCCTGTAGGAAGACAGGCTGAGAAAGTTCGGCTGTTCAGCCTGGAGAAGAGAAGGCTGCGTGGAGACCTCATAGCAGCCTTCCAGTATCTGCAGGGGGGATATACGGATGCTGGAGAGGGGGGACTGTAGTGATAGGACAAGGGGTAACGGGTTCAAACTTTAACAGGGGAAGTTCAGATTGGATATAAGGAGGAAATTCTTTCCTGTGAGGGTAGTGAGGCACTGGAATGGGTTGCCCAGGGAGGTTGTGAATGCTCCATGCTCCATCCCTGGCAGTGTTCAAGGCCAGGTTGGACAGAGCCTTGAGTGACATGGTTTAGTGTGAGGAGACCCTGCCCATGGCAGGGTGATTGGAACTAGATGACCTCAAGGATCCTTTCCTAAGCATTCTATGATTCTGTAATTGCTTTGTGCATAAAGATTTCGCATGCAAAATATATCAGTTTGCAATAAGCACTGTTATCTTCACAGGAGTACCTCCAAGTTAAACATGTGCTACAAAATAAACAAAGATGGGATGGAAATTCCTGTAATTTCTCAGCTCAGAGGGCTTCCTTAAGGAAGCACAGAATTAGAATGAGCCTACCAGATCACAAATTTGTGTTCTTTATTAAGATCTAATGTATTCACTTTCAAAACTATTCCTAGCCTTAGCTTAAAAATAACTATCCTATCCCTCTCCCCTCCTCCACTCCCCCCCCCCCCCCTTAAAGATAGTCCCAGAATACATTGTTCCAATAGACTGGGCCTTTTGCCTCATTTCCAGCCTGAGCTATTTATAATTGTTTTCTCCCTTTTTTGTTCTTGTACAAACATTGGCTTTCAGCCTAAATGGTAATTTTTCTTCCAGTTTTTATCCTCCTAGTAAATATCTTGATAACCACATGCCCTGCTGACTTGTTTAGCCTCAGATAAAAAGCTCTAGCTTTGTGCAGAAGATAAGTCCCCTGCTTTCCTTATTCACACAGCAGAGGTTTGGTGTGATTGTTTTAGTTTTAATTTATTTATCTTTAACTTAGGTAATCAAAATTGAGTTTTCCAGATGAGCATCCTCTTGTAGGAGGAACATCTCTGTACCTACTGGCATTACCTTTTCAACAGTCATCTTATTTTCTGGCTACAAGACTTTAGTAATTTATAATCCTGCTGTTATATAGGACAGCTGACTGCATTTCCACCTTCATTCTTGGCAAACTTCTGTTTTTCAACAGAAGTTTGACACCAGTACCAGGGTACATCACCTGATATTATCTATTATTGAATTTTACCCTATTTCTACTAATCCAGTCCTAGCAAGTGGTATTTATACAATGACCTACCCTGTATTGGCAATGCTTACAGATTTATATAGTCAACAGATACAATAAACATGTTTACTGTATTTCTACAAGGGCCATTACTGACAATGTTAAACAAGTTCAGTGTGAAGTTCTTTTAGCAACTACTGTGCTACCAGACATTGCAGGGCTGCCTATAGCTCTTTCTCTTTTGGATAGCTTTTATGCACTGTCCCATAACTCTTATTAAATCCTGTCATTTGTAATTTAACTATTAGTTTCTCCAGAGCTGAATTTCAGAAAGACGGTATCAAGTGTTATCTTCATCTGTTAAATCAACTGTAAAATATTGCATCTCAATCTACATAAATTTCATGGCATTTTAAGTCAACCTTTCTCTGTATTTATTTAATTGCCTTAGTACATCTGTGTCTAAAAATCTGTACTTTGCAAAACTGAACTTGAATAGCAGGCCTACTTACTTTTTCCATTTAATTTTCAATAAATTATTTTTTCCCATAAAACTGGTTTTTGTTGTTTTTTTGGGTTTTTTTTGTTTGTTTGTTTTGTTTGGTGGGTTTGTTTTGTTTTTTTTTTTTTGTTGGGTTTTTTTTTCCACAGCCAGGTCCTTTCAAATACCTCACTACTTATCAAAGCTCATTTTAATCATTTTTTGCAGGTTCACAACCTACCTAACTAATAACTTGATGGAAAGAATGTGCACAAATATCCAGGCCTTACCATATTCTTAGCGTTTGTTCTCTAGCCTGTATCTGCAAAGTTGAAGACCCCATAACATTTGTCTGTCCAAAACCACTACAGACAAGGTCTCCATCTCTGTTTACATATCCAAAACTGGGGGTACAATAGATAATTGTTTATTCTACGTTACTCCGATCAAAAATTTTTTACTCTTTTCTCTAATGATTTTGAAGTTAAGAATAATATTTGCTATGGCATGGGTCAGACCAAAAGTCTATTTAGCTTACAGTGGAGTCTCTGACTGCCTGCTGCCAAATGCTTAGGGCAAGAGTTTAGGAACAGGTTTAAGAATCGTGCAAGTACATAGTGTTTTTCTCTTGGTATATCCTACAAGGTTTTGGAAGTTCTTCCAAACCAATCTTCCTAAACCAGGAGTTACATCTATTCCCTTGTGTTTAATGGTATTTTACAGCTATTTGCTTCTTGGGATCATTTATACCTCAGCAACCACAGCATCTTGCAATGAACTATAAAACTTAATTATGTATTCTGTGAAGACATTCTTTTTACCAAAACAGTTTTCAATTATTTTAGTCCTTCATCTGGTATTACTGCAAAGAAAAGTCATTTCCTGTTCACTTTTACTGTAAATTGCGTAAGTCTTCCCAGGATCTCTTCTACCCTGAAAAATCCTTACATAAGTAATGCATGACCTCTGTCTTGCCTTTGCACCGATTTAACTGCTGCTTTCCTTCTCTGTACCTTTTGATTTCTACTATGTATGCCTGGAGCTAGCCCAAACAGTATCTGTCACAGCAAAATGACTTGCTCCAGTTCTGCTGACGTGGTTGACCAGTACAGTCCTGTTCTTACAGGGACTTGACTGCTGAGGAGACTGAAGCAGGCAGTACACCGAGATGATGTGTCTCTGAATAGCGTGATCATCTGCAAATGGAAATGCTGAGAATTATTTTCTGCACTTAATTAGAATTTCCCCTTGTGCAGTTTGTATCCATTGGCTTTCTCTGTGCACACCAAGGAGAATCTGGCTCCAGCTTCTTTGCAAATACCTACAGAGAGCTGAATACTGAAGTTAAGAAGCCCCTTTAGTGCAGTCCTTAAGCAAAATGAAATCAGCTTCTTCAGCCTCTCTTCACACATCATATGCTACAGCTCCCTACCACCTTGGGCAAAATTCCTTCTAAGAGAGGCCACACCAAATTAGATCATATTTTATGTAACCCACGTGCAGTCTCTGAAAGTGGATACTTTGAAAAAGAGAAATAAGAAGCAACTTGGAAGTGGTATTGCTCTAGCATGTACTCAAGCACCCAGTAATGTGTTGAGTAAGTATGTCTTGACACACTGGTTGTATCTTTGTGTTTTTACGTTCAAAAATCTTGGATGATTCCCCACCCCACATCCCCAGGCAGGGACCTGCAATATCCCAAACATGGCCTTCACAGCATTTTCGCTATTTGGTGCAATTCTACATACAGGCTCTTCAAGATGTATGCAAGATCATCCTGAATTAAATTAAAAAATTTGTGAGTATGGGATTTGACAGTAACATTTAAAAGCAATAAATTTTGAAGAAGAAAACTACAGGCCTGGAGGGATGTTAAAAAACAGTATCATGAAGGTCATTGTGTTTCAGTAGAATTAAGAAGCTTTCTAAGACCCTAGATGCTTTATTTCGAGTCCCCAGTATATAATGGAAATGCCATTTTTATTTATTTCCTGGATTAGATCATCACATACTTCCATGATGATAAGCTTCTCAGGTCAGAAGCCACATCTTCCAGTGGTGTTATTCAGAGCACTGCAATTTATCCTGCCACATGGAGAACATGGGCTGGATTGTCACTTAAGATTTATATTGTGACTTGGCCTAAAACATACCAAAGAAGTTAATTAGGACTACAAAGGAGACTACCTGTAAATAGCTAAATGCAGGACAGAAATACAGAACAATGCTAGCTAATGTCATCCTTTAATCCATAGATCAGCTTTTGATTATATCAAAACTGATACAATCATCATCTTGAAATCCAGTTCATGTTTAGCTTGTTGAATCTATCTTCTGCTCCTCCTTTTACGAATATACTTACTAAGACGTCAAGGACAAAAATAACAGCCTTCACCTCTGAAGTGATAACGGACAGCAGATGAACAGTTCCTGCCCCTTCAAACAGAAACTTCTATCTTCTCAAAACCTTGCTAGATCCTGAGCAATAAATAAACCAAATCACAAGATAACAGCAGCAAAATTGAGTTACATGGTGCTTTGCTCTGCATATCACACAACTCTACAGATTTATGTAAGTCTGCACTTAGTGATCATTTGTGTAATTTATGCCACTGCTCCATACTAGTTAATAACCTGAAGCAGTAACTTGCTCACCACTGCCTGTAGGTATTTTTCTGTATTGCTTTTCCAAACAGCAATAATAGATTTCAATAATAAAGCAAACTGAGCACTCATCCCAGCCAATGTTGAAATAATTGTGTAAAAGTTCTTTAGCAAAGATTTACACATCTGATTTATATACATACATATAAATTTATTTAAATCAAAAGCAAAAAGCAGAATGTTGAAGATGGTTGCTAATAATACATATATAAAGACTTTAAAACTTTCAGCTCCTTTCCTTAGTCTTATTTCCTCTTCACAACCTTCTGTTCTGGAACACTGGCTGTGTGAGAGAGTACTAGTACTACAGAAACAAAAGAACACAAGAGAACAAAGGAGAGAGAACCTAAAGGTAATCACGAAACACAGAGACTGTGCTACTGGAATTCATTTCATCTAGAGCTGAAGAAGGAACAATATACTAGAAAAACAACCATATGAAATGGTTTTTAAACTCTGAAGTTGAGATGGTAATTGACGAATTTAAGTTTGCTGTATTTTTGTCATCAGCCGGGAGGCTCTTAGGACACGCAGACAAGAGACAGCCTGAGATAACAGTGTTTGTTATTTTGTTATTAGTTTTTAAACCAAAACTCCTAAATGTCTCCTTGAATTTCAGCTGCTTTCTGTTTAAAATGTGTTTTTTTCTGCAGTCACAATATGCTTCATGTTTGCTAGCTGATGGATCATCTGCCAATTTTGTACTCATAATTAAATAGCATTAAAATCGTAGAATCAGCTAGGTTGGAAAAGACCTCTAAGATCATCAAGTCCAACCATTACCCCAGCACTGCCAAGACCACCAATAAACCCTGTCACCTAGGGCCTCATCTACATTGGTTTTGAACACTTCCAGGGACGGTGATTCCACCACTGCCCTGGGCACCCTGTTCCAATACTTTAGCACCCTCTCGGTGAAGAAATGGTTCTTAATACCTAATCTAAACCTCCCCTGGTGCAGCTTGAGGCTGTTACCTCTTGTCCTGTCGCTTCTTATTTGGGAGACTGATCTCCACCTCACTACAACCTCTTCAGGAGTTGTAGGGATCAGTAAAGTCCCCACTGAGCCTTCTCCAAACTAAACAACCCAGGTTCCCTCAGCATCTCCTCACAGGACTTGTGCTCCAGACATTTCACCAGCTTTGTTGCCCTTCTCTGGACCAGCTCCTCAGTGTGCCTCTTGCAGTGAGGGGCCAAAACAGAACACAGTATTCAAAAAAACATAAAAGCTGTTCTTTAAGGAAAAAGGACTTGCACGCAATAATCAAACACTAAAGGAAGTTAATGGAAAGAGGTTTCTTTTGTTATTTTTATCACAAGATAAAACAGTGCAAATAATTGGAAAATCCTTTTGCATCATTTTCTTACTCTTCATAATTTTGGTGTTATTTTTATCCTTGTGCAATGCACGTATTTTTGTTCATATATATATTTTTATGTATATTAATTAGAAGGAAATGACTCCCAAAACTTAAGTATGCTTATTATATATTATGCATTACATTATTATGTAATATTTTATTATTATATTACTACATAGTAAGCATTATATATTATTATATATTACCATAATGTTTATTGTTACATTATATAATTATTCTTATTTTTGTTTTTCATGAATATTTAAGCAAATTGGTTCTTTTCAGTATCTTTAAAAACATCTGAAGGAATATTTGCGCATAGGTCAATTTAAACCTAAATATTTGCACTAAAACCTTGACTATATTCACCCAAGTGAGGGGCAGAAATATGGTATAACTCATCCAAGTAATTCTCATCATTGCAGCTCTTCCTTTTAACTTCATGCAGACCCTCTCATATAAAGACATCTAAAGAAATACTCCCCAATTACCTTCCTTAATGCTTCTGCAAAGTATTTGAATTTCACAGGTTTTAGGTTTTTGCATAGCTTTCATTGCCTCTATATCTTTGTTGGTAGCTATTTACACTAGAAACACAATAAATGTTTAAGTAAAGAGCTGAAGGAAACCCAGCATTCCAGACATATAAAAAACTTGTTCAAGGGGCTAGAAAGGCTGTTCAGAAACTCCTTTTAAACTTCTTTTATCAACTGTTGTCTTTGGGTTTTTAAACTGAAAAATACTTCCCATATTTTTTCATAAATTCAGAGCACAGCAGTTATTACATGCCTTTCATCTTATCGCATTTCAATAACACTTTTCTTATAACTTGGCTTCCCTCACATGCACCATCTACAGTATCACACTCTGAAGACAATCACATACAAAGAAAGTGTAGGACTGGGCTAACAACTGCAAATGAAATAAAGGTGTGCATGTTCAAGACGGTATTTTAAAAATCAAGATTTATGACTTCTACTTTTGGTAAGACATCCTGCAATTGTTGTATTTTCCTCCTCCACCTACTTTCATTGTGCAGGGATGAATACACATATAATTAAAAATACCTTGCTGTGTGTTTAAAAAGACAATACCCTGATAATTACACGTAAGGAGCAAACATATATGCTGAATAGGTACAGGAAATCTGAACGACATGTTTTATTCTAATGTTCACTTCTGTTCTACTCAGAATCCTTCAACATTTCACATTCCTAACAGAGTAAAAAGATTAGAGTTTAAAACCTCATATAAAGCTTGTAAGTTGTACCACCTTCCAACATTATATCCAATACACCAATTTGTCTACCACACTGACCTACCAGTAACTAGAATTTGGGTGAGTATGCATACATTTTTCTTCAATGACAAGGTGTAGTCTGCCACACAAAGCCCCATAAACCCAAGCATTTTCTTTCTTTCTGTCCACATCTGAAAAAGGCTGAGCCTCCCCAAGCAAGCATGTAACCTCTAAACAAACTGGGGGGCATTTAACAGCAGACATTTACAGTTCTGCAAGCACCAGTGAAGACACCAGCTGAACAGGGGCTTTTTACTGTTTTTTTGGTAGGGTATTTCTCATGCTACTAAAGATGTGGCATTTAACTGGAGTATTAACATGATAATAATGTTTTATTCAAACCTAACTCCTTAGTCCAAAGTATCTGGTATCTATAAAGTCCCATCTTTTTCTAGCAATCCTTGAACATGTGACACTGTGCCAGGAAAGGTTAAAGGTGTTTTTCTGGAAACATTTCCTAGCCCAAGAAAGTTGTATAACTTATTACATTGTTCTCATCCCAGGATAATCATGCAGAATATTTCGAGACTTTTTTTTGCTTTGTTTTGGGGTTTTTTGTGTTTTAATTTTTTTTATCACTGCTTTTCATTTGTTGATGTGTGCACAGGATTTCTTCTGGCTGTTTGCAAAAAAGAGATGTATCCTGCAAGCAGGACCACTGGTTTGTTGATAGGCACTAAATACTAGACTGCAGAAAGCAGTTTTTAAGTTTTCAAAGAATCCTAGCTGCACTACCAGACACGGAGTGCTATGAAAATAATGTGACATCTACCTAGGATTACTTAAAACAAAATAAATGTAGCACAGTAACATATGTAACACAGTAAGGTATGTTGGTTCCAGGCAGGAATATCTTACCTTTTGTAATCTATGTTGGAGGTTTGGGAGACAGAATCTTCTTGATCAGTTGAAACACTCTATGAGGAGTGTTAGTTTTGTACGGAGAGGAAGTGACGTGAAGGATGGGTGGAAGGAGTGGTGTCTTTCCATTTTTAAGCTGTATAAGCAAAGCAGGATTCCTAGGCTGGAAGTCAAAGCATAATTTTGGCTACATGGCAGTGGGTGAATCAGGAATTTCCAGGAGTAGCAGGTTCTGCTGCAGTTCCAGACATTTTGCCAGGCAGAGGTGGATTACCAAGCCTTGGCCAGGAAAAACCCAGTCATGTACTCTCACCCGAACTGGTACTCTTCCTCATGCTTTTGTGGAATGCAAAGGGGTAATGGGTGTAAACTGGAGCATAGGAGGTTCCATGTGAACATCAGGAAAAACTTTTTTACTGTGAGAGTGACAGAGCACTGGAACAGGTTGCCCAGGACAGTTGTGGAGTCTCCTACGTTGGAGATATTCAAGGCCCGCCTGGACAAGCTCCTGTGTGATGTACTCCAGGTTACCTTGCTCTTGCAGGGGGGTTGGACTAGATGATCTTTTGAGATCCCTTCCAACCCTTGGGATTCTGTGATTCAGTTAAAGGTTCTAGCAGCACATGTTGCACTTTTTCTTGGTTTCCTTTATATGAAACTCTCCACCCACAGCAACCTTCCTATACGTTCACCCCTGGGCTCCAGATGAAGTCTGTACTGCATCTCTTCCTGTATTGCCTAATCAAGATACAAACTGCACTGCACACTGAAAAGAATTTCTGTATCACTGGATCCTTTGTGGCTCCAATCTCTGACACTTGGTCCATGCCCATTTGTAGGAAAATGAGAATACCTATTTCCTTAACTGACCTAATAAAAATCAACACACTAAAAAGACTACGGAAATCAGAACTATCATGGTTTTAACTGGCTGAGATGCAAAGACTGAATACTTAGAAAATAAAGAATACTTGAAATACTTAGAAAATGAAGTCCTAAGAAGTTTCATGTGCAAAACAGACAAAAAAATCTGTAAGATTAATCTACAATTGCACACATTGTCCTTTTGCAACTGTGCTACCCATAAGCATTTAGCTGTCCTAACCATATGCATGCATATATAACTACTCCTTACGCTTACCTGTATTTACCTCTTTATGCATATACTCACCTGCAAAAGATCAAAAAAATTATCTGACACATTAATGAGTCTGCGCTGAAATTTTATGCAAAAATATGTATAACACTTGCATTGCTTACTGCAGCCATACATTAAGTTTAAACAATTTGTGTATGTATGCAAAGATGATAGAAGACATCTCTTCAGGTTTCTTCACCAACCACAGCAACTGCATTATATGAGAAGAGGGCTACAAATTATTTTAGCCTGTCCCACCCTTGGAAATTCCCAGTTCTTGCATGTTAGTGAAATTATGAGCTCTGAAGAGGGATCACATTTATGCTTTTCTGGCACAGAAGGATAGCAGGGGAGTAGAAAAGTTGAACTTTAAGGGGTAAAACACATGTAGATTATTCAATTCTATCTGCAAGCAAAGCCAAAATTCTTTTGATGGTTTTCCTATAAGTAATTGCCATTTTGATTATTTTTCAAAAGTTATCCTACTTAAATTTACTGAACCATTTCTCTCATAAGAATTTAATTTTAAAATGGCTGACACATCTGAACAGGCTAAATACAACTCATCACACTGATGTGACTCATAATACTTGTCTAAATTTCTTCAGAAGGGGCAAAGGAGGCATAGCACCTGGTAACAGACCGGCAGAATTGCCTCCAGTATCCTTCAGTTTACATTAGTCTGATGATTTTAAACTTGATGGCGCCTCTTAGTGTCAATAAATCTAACAATCCTTGCTAATCGCTAAAAAAAGAGCTACTTGAATTGTCAAGATGAGAAGCAGCATGACAGAGGCTCAGCTGCAGAAACTGAGAAAGTACCTGCCTTCCCCCCTCTGCAATTTACAGCCTGAATGGAAGTCTGGGAGCTCTTGATAGAGAGAATTCTGGCCTGCTCAATGAGCAAGTACCTTTTCTTATTACTTAGTTCCTTTCATTTTCATATGAATGTTCCTTTCTATCACCCAGAACAATGACCAATTCTTTTGTAAAACAAGGTATGGAGGGAAGACTTAACATGCAAGTTAAAGTTTTGATAAAGGTCAACATACCAGCTATTTTAGCTACCAGTATCCACGTTATTCACAGACAAGATAAAACAACAATTTTTAAGCTGTGGTCAAGAAGTTCCTGGAAGCGATTCACCACAAGCAGCACTTAAAACTTTCATATGAAGAACAGCTGCACAGTGTATTCCTGTTCATGTCTGCAGCTTTAAAATCGTGATTTTAAAAAACCGGTTCCCCCCTCCTCTGATATTATCATCCAAGCAGTCGTTGTAGTAACATTACAAATGATACATACTAAGAAAAAGTCTTTGCAAGGCCTTCAACCATTTAAGATCCCTCCCACAGAGATAAATATTACATTGTACAGCTGAATTACTGCCCCAGGCAGAAAGTTAAGAAGTTACCGAAAGGAGTAAGTTTAAACAGCGCTAAGAATAGCTTCACATCATGAAATAAGACAAAACATAAAAAGAGTAAGTTAGATTTAATGATTAATTAAATTATTCCTTAACCCAGCTCTTACACTTCTTTTCCTTCTCATGTTAAGGAAAAAATGGGGTTTAGGCAATGGGTAGTATATTTGAACAAAAATATATGCATTGCACAAGGATAAAAGCAACACTGAAATTGCAAAGATTTTCATTTCATGTAAGAAATCAAAATGATGCATTAGTGTAAAAGTTAAATGGGAATATTTTAGTAGTCAAAATAAATATTTAATAAAAACCACACACCCGTGACAAAGTATCAAAACAACAGAACTTAGTATTTTAAAAGTACTATCTACATTTCCTTGTGTTAAACTTTGCTAAATTCAGTGGCTTTATTATCACACTGCCTTCAGCAATCATTGCTTATATTAGTGTTGCAAACAGTCATGAGAATAGAAATACTGTTCTGATGACAGAAATAGTAAAGCCAGCTTGCTATAAACAAGGAAGAATTTACTACACCAATGAGTCAATCCACAGCCACTGATACAAAGTCAACAAGGACTACTGCATAGCATACTTGTTACTGTACCAGAAGTGCATTTATCAGCATTCAGTGAACTGGGAGAAAAGTGAAAAAAACCCACCCTTTTTTATATAGTTTTTAAAAAACAACCAGATGATTGACAGTTGAAGAAAAAACACTTTTCCTTTAAAAGTAAAATCATAGTCTAAAGATGTTAAGAGCACCATAAGATTTCTACCAGGTAAAACAGTATAAACCATTAGCATTGTAAATAAAGAACAATTAAAAGGTTATTGTATCATTCCATATTTAGAACACAATTGAAAATTTTAGTGTTTTGTTGCATCCTCCTATATACCAGTGGCATTTTGATGACTTTTTGACAAGGTATGGAATCAAATAATGCAAAAGAAAACTTCTTTCATGTACAGCAGAGGTCTAGAAAGATTTAAATTGATGATGCATAAATTGAAATGTATATAATGTTAACACAAAGAAAATTATATGGGAGAAAGCAGCAGTGTTTGGCTTATCCATTAATTCTGCATTCAGTTCTTACACCAATACTTTGAAAGTAACATTCCTGAATATCCCTGACTAGCAATGATTTTTATGAGTGCTATTTTCTCACTGACAGGATTCTGTATTTATCATTATTCTCAATTTATGCTTCAATTACCATCCATCTCCCACATTATCTTTAAAAGTTGCATTTTCTCACATAAAGCATTTGTAATGCCTCTTGCTGCTTGCTAAGCGATACGGAGTCAAAATTATTTCTATTTTCAAAGCACTGAGAACACTTTCCAGTTGGACCACATATTAAACAATAATTAAAAATAGCATTCTCCCCTTATTCTGTTGTGACATGCTAAAGACTATTCACCATTTAATATACGTTCAATTTCTTCTAGTCGTTTCAAAGCAGCAACTCTCTTTTTCTCAATGTCTTTGATTTCTTGTGTAGATCTTCTGGGAATCTCTTTGTCCATATTGTTCTTCTCTGTTAGTTTCCCATTTTTCGAGTGCCCTTTATTGTTATCAGTTGTTGTCTGGGCAGCTTTCTGCTCATTTTTTACTTCTTTCAAATCCTGAAATGATTTTTTTTTCCCTCCTGCAGCTGCAGTCCCACCTGGTGGAAATGATGACTGTTCTGTAGCACCAAGTGATGCAATTTTACTTCTAACTATGTTTAGGTGACGCTGAATATACTCTTCATGAGGTGCCAGTGCTAGTGTTTCAACCAGGCATTTTTCCGCTTTTATTAAGTCTCGCTCTTCGAAGTAAACCACACAAAGATTGTGTTTCCCCTGCACATTGTTGGGATCCAATTCCAAAATTTTTTCAAAACACTTTTTTGCTCCAACAATATCCTTCTTTTGGTTCATAAGGATATCTCCTTTCAAAATGAGACCTTTGGTATGATCAGGATAGTATCTCAGTAAGTCTTCCAGGATGGGCAAAGCCATCAGTTCTTTTGCTGTCTGAGAATAAAGCAGTGCCAAATTGAACAAAGCACTTCGGAAGTTTGGCTGCAAACTTATGGCTTTCTTCATCCATGCCTCTGCTTCCATATCTTTTTTGTCATCCATTGCCAGCATACCCAAATTGAAGTACCCATTTGCATCCTGTGGTTCTTCTTTCACATAATGCAGCAGTCTTTGCTTAGCTTCAGGTCTAAGCCGAGCTTCACCTAAGTGAAACACATTTAATGTTAGATTTACTTTGAAGAACACTTAAACCAGACCTGTAAAATGCTAATTTTTATGCAAATTAAAATGTAACAAACTTTAACACAACTGTAAAAGGGAAAGGGCTTAAAATGCTACTTTTTATCACCACTGTGTAACAGAAAAAGTAAATTCTATCTACCTTCTTTACAGAATGAAACTACTTACAATCGACTTGTAGCCAAAGTCAGCACCATTATTTTATTATCTGCTGAATTATATTTAGGTTTGGTGTAACAGATACAAAAGGTGTCTCTACAAGTTTAAGAGAAGTTATTTTCATGTATGGTTGAGCAAAGAGAAAAAGTCAGTTCTGACAAACCAGCTCTTACAAAGGCAAACTTGGAATGGAATCTCATTTTGTTAAAGACAGATTAAAGGAGTTTAAAGACAAAGATCACATAGGGTGACCTTGGATGTAGCTAGGCTAAAGTATCTTCTAACATAAAAAAAGCCACCATAAATCTGTACTCCCATATTTTAATTTGTATCAGTTAGAAAAACATATGGTAAAATAACCTTATCTGGTAATACCAGGATTAGCCAGACTGGCTTGTAGTCTGCGCTACATTTCTGAATACTCCAGTGAACATATTTAAGGAATTCCAGGCATGGAGTTACTGCAGGATGGGGGGCAGGGAGCTGATTTTAACCACCTTCTTTCATCTCCTGAAACAGTGCCATACCTTCCAATATGAATAACTGAATACTAGATAGCTAATGCTTCTACTTGTTTGAAGCCCCTTATGCTTCTACAAACAAGAAACAAGGCATTTCTTGCGCTACCTAACTTGCAGTGTTAGAAGAAATGGAAAAGAATCCATTTGCATCAGCTTCAATCAACTCCATATTATCTCTTTTTTAGGGGTAGTTTGCCAGCCCAACAAAATGAAAACAAGTCTTAAGTGTCACTTGCCAAATATTATTCAGAAGAGCCTGAAGTTACAAAAGGCTTACACTCGCCCATACAGCTAGAAGCTAAGCATATGAAAAAACCCAAAAACCAACTCATGAAAATCCAACTTGATTCATCCTAATTAGCAGTATTACAGAGGAACCTATGAAAAAGTTTGCATTTCCTGGGGCTAGATTTAAAGACCACAGACAGCTATATTTTCTAGTCAAGAAGAATGAAATCAATCAATATAAATGCAAAACTTAAATACTACACATATTAAATATTTTATTGTTTTAGATTTTAAGGCATAGTTCTAAGTGTGTTTGTGTAACACTATCCTTTATATGTATAATATACTATACTGTAAAAAAACACCTGCAGTAAAGAAGCTGATCAACTAAGATAGATATGAACACTGCACAAATTCCCTCCACTACCAGTAAATTACAAAGCTATTATAATAAACAATTTCTTTTTTGACGAGGTTACAAACTTCTGCTTTCTAAAAATAAAAGTTCATTAAAAAAACAACATGAAATACTATGGTTCCTACAAATGAAAATATACAATTTTTATATAAGGGGCAACTAACATACCAGATTCCTGCATTAGCAGTGCTGAGTTGAATAATGCCAGCTTGTGTGTCGGGTTCAGTTCTAGTGCTCTGTTGAAATTCTTCAGGGCTTCTGTTGGATCTTTCAGTTCAATGTAAACAATTGCCAAGTTGTACCACAGGTCTGCATTGGTTCTGTCTAGTTCTAGAGCTCTGAGATAAGCTTCCTTAGCTTTCAGAGGTTTGTTCATTTTTAAAAGTAATTCTCCCCTGTTAAGAATCAGATTTAATCTTTATTCATAACAATACAAAAATAACTGATGTTTTTTCAAAAAGCCTGACTTCCTACAGACACTAAACATAAGATAACAGTGCTGGGGATTTTTTTTGTTTGTTTTAAACATAAAAATATGCAGGACCTTCTTTACAAACCATGTCCCGGGTTCAACAGTAGCAGTCATTTTTCTCCTTAGTAGCTGGTGCAGTGCTGTGGTTTTGACTTTCAGCCTGGGAACAATGCTGATTAACACTGATGGTTTTAGCTGTTGCTAAGTCATGTTTACTCTGACTAAGGATTTTCTGAGTCTCATGCTCTGCCAGAGAGGAGGAGAAGCCGGGAGGAAGCAGGGAGAGGACACCTGACCCAAACTAGCCAAAGAGGTATTCCATACCACAGCACGTCATGCTCAGTTATATAAACTGGGGGCAGTTACCCGGAAGGGCTAGCTCTCTGCTCGGGTTAGGCAGGGTATCGGTCGGCAGATGGCAAGCAGCTGTATTCTCTCCCCTTGTTATTTCCGTTACCATTATTATTATTGGTGGCAGCAGTACTGGTTTGTGTTATACCTTAGTTACTGGGCTGTTCTTATCCCAGCCCGTGGGAGTTACATTCTTTTGATTCTCCTCCCTATCCCTCCAGGAGCCGGAAGAGGAATGGCGGGGGGGTGGGAGTGAGCGAGTGGCTGCGTGATTCTAAGTTACTGGGTGGGCTTAAACCATGACACCATTTCCAAAGCTTTCAGCTCTCAGATGTTTGTATACAACAACTACATTTGCAGGACAAAAATCAAATTAGATCCTTATATTGGCTCTGTAATTACTCTGCAACAGCTATAGTGCACGCATCTTTGCATCTCCCTAAATTCCAATGGGAATCACAACTAACAAAGCAGTGAACAGAACCCTCAATAGCCACAGCCACATTAGTCTTATCTGTTTAGCTGACATTTATGTGCTGTTTAGGTGCATTTGCTGGATCACATTTAACACAGAATGACAGAAAAAGCTCCATGATTCAGACTAACCAAAGCTGTTTATTTCAAAACTAAACTAAGGGATTAGAAATTTGGGTTTGAGATTCATAAAGAAATCTAGTGGAAGCACCTTGCTACACAATCTTTTAATACACAGCCTATGTGGAAACACAATACTTGAAGCTGGAATTTAAAAGGGCAGAGCTTGTAATGAGTAATTGACTACTGCCCCAAATCTTTATCTTTTACTTAGGAAAATAACAACTCCAGCAGCTAATTCAACTATAAGAACTGAATTCATGCATAGCACTGCAAATACATAAATGTTTATTCAAGAATGTGTATCTCTAAAATTATAAAAGATACCTGCTGATGTAGGCCTGCTTGAAATCTGGTCTCATACTAATTGCTTGTCGATATAATTGATCCGCTTCTTCAAGGCGAGATTCGTTTGCTCGAATTAAGTTTGCAAGATTGATATAAACATTCAGATGGTTAGGAGCAACTCTTGCTGCATACTTTTTACCTGGAATAATCTGTCAAAAAGAATATATGTACCAAACACAGACGAGTAAAAATATGACAGACAATCGGTATAAATCTCCTCTTCACTCTGCCGCACTTGTTTTACGCTATCACTGGATATTAGTATATAGGCTTTTACTGATTACAAACAGCAATTCTTCTCCCATAAAATCATACCAGAATATAATAGAATCAGAGAATCATAGAATAGTTAGGGTTGGAAAGGACCTTAATCTAGTTCCAACCACCTCACACTAAACCATGTCACGCAAGGCTCTGTTCAACCTGGCCTTGAACACTGCAAGGGATGGAGCACTCACAACTTTCCTGGGTAACCCGTTCCAGTGCCTCACCACCCTCACAGTAAATAACTTCCTCCTTATATCTAATCTAAACTTCCCCTGTTGAAGTCTGAATGCGTTACCCTACCATTAATGACCCTAATGAAGAGTCCCTCCCCAGCATCCTTACAGGCCCCCTTCAGATACTAGAAGGCTGCTATGAGGTCTCCATGCAGCCTTCTCCAGGCTGAACAGCCCCAACTTTCTCAGTCTGTCTTCAGTCACGGACTGGGGCACTTATATCCTCAATTCCAGAAAAAACAAACCAAAAAACAACACAGCAGTATAAAAAGTAACCTAAAATAGTTTTAACAAAGAAGTTCCAAGCTAGCATTCTTTAGTAATTATTATTGTATAAAACCTCCTCTTTTAACAGATTTTCAAAAATCCTAGCAACTTCGAAGTATACAGCAACACAGAGCTTCAGGAAAAAAAAAAACAACAAAAAAGTATCACGCATATATATATATAGATATATATTTATAGGCTAGAAAGAGTTTCCACCTGTGGTGGCATATAAAATAAAGTTACTCATTACCTGTGGCATCAGCGATTTAGCAATCATATATGATTCTTCAGCTTCTTTAGTTTTGTTTAAGTTTTTGTAAGTTCTTCCTACATTCATGTGGGCACCAATATCATCTTAATAAAGAGAAGAATGACATTTCAAATAATTCCATGCACTGAGTATCATGAAAACAAATACGTATGCCTTCACAGTAGAATGAGTTACAGGTATTGCATAAAGACCACCACCACCAAAACAACCAATTCTATATTATTTTTTAACCTTAATAATGAAGGAAATTAATTTAACCATGAACCAAAAGTGGATTATAAAGTTACTTGGGAAATGGCAAAATCTTTCATGTCTTACTTCCATGTATCTATCCCTATTCTCTTGCTATAGCAGAAGCATGTTAATTCAAGAGTTTTTATTAGGTTTCTAAAAGGAAAAAGGAAAGATTGTGTAGTACAACCTAGAATTACTTCTGCAACAAGATGTAAAAGAGAGTAAATATGCACCTTGACACTATCTAGATTTTTAACTTTTTTATTCACCTCTTCAGTTTTAATAAGAAGATTAAATAATTGTTTCATAAGAAATTACATTTTAACTCAAAAAGAGTGTCATCTAAATTGTTACTTGGACATAAATAAAACAACAGTTTTAAATGGAGATTCCTTCCATCTTTTCATAGATGGAAACTTTTCTGGAGGACTTAAGTTCTTAAGCTGTGTGGTTTGGTTGATACGCTGGAGGGAAGGAGTGCCATCCAGAGGGACCTTGACACACTTGTGAGGTGGCTGATGCCAACCTCATGAAGTTTAACCATGACAAGTGCAAGGTCCTACACCTGGGTCGGAGCAATCCCAGGCACAGCTACAGGCTGGGCAGAGAAGAGATTCAGAGCAGCCCTGCCCGGAAGGACTTGGGGGTGCTGGTCAATGAGAAAATGAACATGAGCCAGCTTCAGCGTGCGCTTGCAGCCCAGAAAGCCAACTGTATCCTGGGCTGCATCAAAAGGGGCGTGAACAGCAGGTCGAAGGAGGTGATGCTGCCCCTTTACTCTGCTCTCATGAGACCTCACTTGGAGTATTGTGTGCAGTTCTGGTGTCCTCAACATAAGGACATGGAAATGTTGGAACAAGTCCAGAGGAGGGCCACAAGGATGATCAGGGGACTGGAGTAACTCCCATACGAAGATAGGCTGAGAAACATGGTGCACTCAATCCACTGTCCATCAGTCCCAAAACGGACCCCTGAGGGACACCACTCATTACAGGCCTCCAGTTGGACATTGAGTCATTGAGGTTTGCTTTGTAAGCAGAAGTTCTGGGTCTAAAGCCAGCCTCTTGACTTGAGGCTTGCCTAGACAGCACAGGTGCTACATTTTAAGGCATACTTCTCATTCTTGGAGTACTGTGTACAGTTCTGGTGTCCTCAACATAAAAAGGACATGGAAATGTTGGAACAAGTCAAGAGGAGGGCCAAGAGGATGATCAGGGGACTGGAGCACCTCCTGTATGAAGACAGGCTGAGAAAGTTGGGGCTGTTCAGCCTGGAGAAGAGAAGGCTGCATGGAGACCTCACAGCAGCCTTCCAGTATCTGAAGGGGTCCTATAGGGATGCTGGGGAGGGACTCTTCATTAGGGACTGTAGTGATAGGACAAGGGGTAATGGGTTCAAACTTAAACAGGGGAAGTTTAGATTGGATATAAGAAGGAAATTTTTTCCTGTTAGGGTGGTGAGGCAGTGGAATAGGTTGCCCGGGGAGGCTGTGAGTGCTCCATCCCTGGCAGCGTTCAAGGACAGGTTGGACAGAGCCTTGGGTGACATGGTTTAGTGCAAGGTGTCCCTGCCCATGGCAGGAGGGCTGGAACATGATGATCTTAAGGTCCTTTCCAACCCTAATTATTCTATGATTCTAAGTTTATTTCCAAAAACTACGGATCAATTAACTTAGTGTATAACACTGCTTGATGATCAACTAGAGAAAAACAGTGCACTGAGAAGATTTTAAGTAAGCTAAGAACACACCTAAGAGTGTAGAGACGCTATTCAATGGCAACTAGTCAAAGCTTTTACCTGGCTGCACTTGTGTGGCTTGTATGAAGAATTGCAGTGCTCTTTCAAAGTTCTTTTCATTTTCTAACGCATGCCCCACATTGTTCCATAGTTTTGCATTGTTCTTATTTACCTAAAACCACAAAAAAGACACCAATGAATAAGGTATTAAACTGAAAGTACATAACAACCGATTTTCTTTTAACTATTCCTTAAAGATGTAAAAATGACAGAAGAGGAAATGACAGATTTCATCAAGCTGCTATATGTAAAGAATAAGAAAACACCACATACAGAATGATTACATTGAATTTGTTGCTCAACATCCATTATAGTTATTTGCCCCTAGAGACACCAAAAATTTTCAAATTCATTATAATTGTTAAGGGATGTTGTACAAACTATCCTATCATGCTATATGCACATTGAAGAAATTATTCTATAAAAACTTTTTTTAGATATTTGTATTGAAACATATCATGCTTTCATCCAGATAAGAGAATATATTAAATTAACACAAGAAAAAACTATCAATCATCTGTTTTGTGCACATGAATCCCCATGTGTGCATCGCACTGCTTTTAAAGCATACCCAAAAGGAAATAATTAATGTTAATACTGTCTATGTAGAAATAAAAGGGGACTAATAAGCATCATTTCTCTCCATTTTTATCATGCATTACTGCAGCTTTTTGAGAGTAACAGCAACAGAAAATTTCCCTTATCCTTTTAAAATGGAATACAGTACCTTTAAAGCCGACATAAACAATGTGTACTCTGACTCCCAATCCCAGTTTCTGTGCAGTGTTTTTAAGGCATGAGTGAACAGTACAGTAGCCAGACAAACCCAAGATATTTTTCTTAGCACGCTATTAAATGAAACAAACAAAGGTTTATTATTTTAAATAAATGCTATAATATCCTCCAAATATCCACGGGTCTCATAAGAATATCTTTGCTGACATTTGTTCACGTGAGTGCCAAACGGTTTCTTAGCCATTACTCTTTGTTTACTAAGAATTTGAAATGGAATATAACATAATAAACTCATATTGGTAAAAGCTCTACTGGAAAAGCTTGTTAGAAATACAGTTATATGAAAATGAGAGATGAGTTAAACCAGTCATAGGTAACATTACCTTACCTTTTATTTGATAATTTCTTCCATCCATGTGCTACTAAAATGCAGAATCCCATGCTAGGAACATACAACACTCGTTCTGCTACCACAAATCCAACAGGAAAAAAGAGGTTTGATGCAGGAATGAAAGGCAGCACTATTAAGCAGAGTGCCTAGAAAAGAAATGCAAATGAATTAGTAATCAAGATTAGGTAGTGACAAACTGTACCCAAGAAACCAATTATGAAGCAATTAAAAAGAAATCCCAGAAAAATACATTAATATCTGTTTTACATTGATGGCAAGTTATAACCTGCAAATTACACTCTTCCTTACTTCAGCCTAGACGTATGAAAAGAGCAGCTGTATGACAAAACACTAGGATCAAAAGATCAGATCCAAAACTATGTTTTAACAGGAGTTCCACATACAAAAACATTACAGTCTGAACCTTGGACATTATCTTTCATGACAATTAAAAATTTGTACCAGCTCATGTGATGTACAAAGCAGTCATTTTTTTAATATAATAAAGTCCATTTTCAGTTTCTGTAAAAAATGTGAATAAATAACAAAAAACAGAATCATCACTGAATAAATATCTGTTTAGACAGTGCAGTAAGGCCATCCTGAAATACTTAAAATGACAATGAACCTAAGAACCAGGTAACTGCAGCTTTTAGGTTGGTGACAGATACTATAACAAAAAGGGATTGAGTGCGCCCTCAGACAGTTTGCCGATGAAACCAAGCTATGTGGTTCAGTTGATACACTGGAGGGAAGGAATGCCATCCAGGGGGACCTTAACACACTTGTGAGGTGGGCTGATGCCAACCTCACAAAGTTTAACCATGACAAGTGCAAGGTCTTACACCTGGGTTGGAGCAATCCCAGACACAGCTACAGGTTGGGCAGAGAAGAGATTCAGAGCAGCCCTGCGGAGAAGGACCTGGGGGTGTAGGTCGATGAGAAAATGAACATGAGTCAGCTTCAGTGTGCGCTTGCAACCCAGAAAGCCAACCGTATCCTGGGCTGCATCAAAAGGAGTATGACCAGCAGATTGAAGGAGGTGATGCTGCCCCTTTGCTCTCGTGAGACCTCACCTGGAGTATTATGTGCAGTTCTGGTGTCCTCAACATAAAAAGGACATGGAACTGTTGAAACAAGTCCAGAGAAGGGCCACGAGAATGATCAGGGGATTGGAGCACTGCACTTATGAAGACAGCCTGAGAAAGTTGGGGCTGTTCAGCCTGGAGAAGAGAAGGATGCGTGGAGACCTCATAGCAGCCTTCCAGGATCTGAAGGGGGCATAAAGGGATGCTGGCAATGGACTCTTCATTAGGGACTGTAGTGGTAGGACAAGGGGTAATGGGTTCAAACTTAAACAGGGGAAATTTAGATTGGATATAAGGAGGAAATTCCTTCCTGTTAGGGTGGTGAGGCACTGGAATAGGTTGTCTGGGGAGGCTGTGAATGCTCCATCCCTGGCAGTGTTCAAGGCCAGGTTGGACGAGGCCTTGGGTGATATGGTTTAGAGCCAGGTGTCCCTGCCCATGGCAGGAGGGTTGGAACGTGATGATCTTAAGGTCCTTTCCAACCCTAACCTATGATTCTATGACATCTATCTGCTGCAAAGGAACTGGACATGATTACTTGCCTTAAGGCCTGGGTGACTGTTAGACAGCAGCTTTACATTCTCTGGTACCAGAAAAGACTTTAATTATTTCAAAATATCTGGCCTTCAAGTTACAAAAACCATAACCCCTAGAGGAATCAAATGTTTCTTTGAAGAAAGAAAGAATAATTTTCTACAAATTTTAAATATGACTGGCTGTCACCTTACGTCTAGATTTAAGCGCAACTACAATTGGTCTTTCTCTGCTAATATAGTTAACACATCCAGTCTGGAAGGCAATCTAGGACCTCATATCTAAAAGATGCAACACTGATTTAAAATTTCAGTAAGGTTTTAGCTCATATTTCAAAGGGCAAAAAACATGGGCATGGATCATCAACAAGGCTCAGCTGATCCACAGCAATTCATTAAGTTACAACTTTTGCATCTCCCAGTACTTAGCAGTGGACACTATTGCCCAGGTTATTCACAAGTGTGAACACTGCACACAGCCTCTCATGCTCTGGAAGACTTGTTACAAGAGGTGGAGCCTGACATCATGGACCAGATGGACTCAGCAGCTTTACAGGGACTGGCCCATGCACTACGATGAGAGTGCACTTAGATAAGAGTGATGGTATATTGAAAATGTATATTGAAAATGAGCATGACGTGAATGGTATGGAATAAGGGGTGGATAATGTCTTGGGTTTAGC
This sequence comes from Neopsephotus bourkii, assembly GCF_033783945.1. NCBI lineage: Eukaryota > Metazoa > Chordata > Aves > Psittaciformes > Psittacidae > Neopsephotus > Neopsephotus bourkii. Next base: position 1,015,613 of record NW_026901969.1, read on the forward strand.
AGCAGCAGTCATTTTTTCTCCTTCTTGGTAGCTGGTGCAGTGCTGTGTTTTGACTTTCGGGCTGGGAACAGAGCTGATAAAAATGATGTTTTGGTTTGGCCAAGGCCTTTGTGAGCCTCATGCTCTGCCAGGGAGGAGGGAAGCCGGGAGGAAGCAGAGACAGGACACCTGACCCAAACTGACCAAAGAGGTATTCCATACCACAGCACGTCATGCCCAGGGGGGAACTGGGAGTTAGCCAGAAGGGGCTAGAGTGGACTGCAGGGTTGGAGGAGGTATCGGTCGGTGCTTGGTCGGGCTGGGGGGAGCAAGTTATCGGTTGCCTGGTGATGGGGTGTTGTATTCTCTTCCCTTGTTATTTCCTTTATCATTACTATTATTGGTGGCAGCAGTAGTGATTTGTGTTATACCTTAGTTACTAAACTGTTCTTATCTCAACCCATGGGAGTTGCAATTCTTTCTGATTCTCCTCTCCATCCCTCCGAGAGTAGGGGAAGGGCAAGAAAGGGGGGGAGTGAGTGAGTGAAAGCTGTCTGGTTGGGGTTAAACCACGACAAGCATATGTCCTCTAAGACTGTACTGGGGGAGAACTGTGGAATGTCCACTGGCAGCAGAAAGCAGGAGAAAGATTCTCTTCCATCTTGCCCCTTGAGCAGTACAACATTAAACCCATATCCACATCAGGAAATACAGAAAGATATGTTCAGTCGTATTTCCAACCTCCCTCCTCTTTTGCATCTTGGATCCCTCTCTTTTGCACCTTTTTCCGCAAAGTCCAAATAAACATCTTTAATTCTGTAGCAGGGTTTAATGTTGTTTGTTTGTACCTTTTCTGATCTCACAAACAAAAGTAACTTGAGACTTTTCCTTTAGCTCAGGCTCCAGCATGACAACTCAGGATCTTACTGAGCTAATGGAAGAGCTAGAGATATTTAATACCAGAAGCTCTTTACAAAGTCCTTTACTACTCCTTTAGAGTGATGTTAATTGCAAAATATCAAACAGTGCAGTCAATCACCATACCAACTACGATAAAGCCACCATTATACTAATACCATGTGGCATCCACCTGGATAGCATACAGAATTCCTACCTGCCAGGGTAGTAGTATGTTTTGACCAGCACAGATTCAGGCTTTTTTTGGCAGAACTAAGAAACAAGGTGGAATTATTTTTATTTTTTTTTTAACTAGTAATACAACACAGTTATTTGGAACTTTGCCATAATCTGTGCAAATTGGCATGACTAAATAAAGATTTGCTTTCTCCACTTTAAAGATGATATTATGATTTCTCTAGGAAGTGAGACAGAGAAACCATCAAAGAAATTGTTCTCTCCCTCTCTCTCACTTGCCAGACTATCCAGTCTATGCCAGGACATTAACAGCTTACTGGAAGTCAAACAGGCTTTGGCTTACAGTGTCGGTCCATGTTATAATATAAAAAAATTAATTGTTGCATACTAAATATTGCATTCTCATTTCACAAAAAAAATTAGCTTCTGGGCACTTAGATATTATGTCTGAGAAGAACTGGCATCATACAGAAGGTTACATAAGCAACACAGGTATATATCAAAGAAAAACAACTTTCATTAAACAAGGATTATACTGTGTTAAGTGACACTGAAGATCTCACACTGGAGTAAATCATCTCAGACCTTTCCTATAGAAAAAACCTTGGCACAATAAAAGCAAAGTATAAAGCAAACAAAAACCAACTGACAACAATACATGCTAGCAATGACATTAACCCTTTCCTCTTCTGTCTTTTACTGGCTATGAAGCAAACACAAATGTAGGGAAACAAAGAGCCTTAAAGTTCAACAGCTGTTCCACAAAAAAAAACGGAACTACTCCCCATACACATTTGTACTGTCAGTGCACTGGAGAGAAACTGTTTCAGCTTATGTAAGAAGGGAAATTAAACTACTCCCTTACATTTTTAAAGTGCTGTAAAACTGTAACTTTTTTTTCTGGGTATGACACCTTGCACATTAATTATATCAGTTAGGAATCTAACTTTCCTTCCTTCATACACGGTTTCCAAATTTGAGACAAGAGGCTTCATCAGCAATACTACGGATTGTTTTCACAGATTTTCTAGTGAAACAAATTGGCTTGCTCCAGTGACAAAAAAAAACGTATCAGTCAGAGTTATAGCGTTAGCTTTCCCTGAGGTGAATCAAAGTTTGTCGGCTGATCCTTAGTCTTCAATTTTGCATAGATATTCTCACCCATCTCAAACTTTTTTTGGCTGACTTACATATTTAAAAAGTAAATTATTTCTAAAGCAGACTAAGATCTATGCATGCAGGTACATAATTGTACCACTGATTTAATACAAACCAGGATATCAGATAATCATTAATCTTGTGAAAATTTGCAATGGAAGCATTAAAAAGATGACAGGCTTTGGATGAAAAAAATACTAGCTCATTTGCTCCTTTCCATTTCCTCCAAAATATTCTTTTCTGTTAATCCATTTCAGTTTTAAGGCCATATGATACTGAAAAACAGGAACCAATCTTACAGGTTAACAAAACTAGTTTTTCCTTAGAGTATGGAAAAGGCTACAGAAGAGTGCCTTTGTTATAAGAAAACCAACAAAACAGGAAAACTTGTATTCCTAAATGCCAAAATATGTCTTTTCCTTTTACACCTATGAGAAAGAAAATCAAGTGACTTGCTAAATATGCAACATGAGTACTGACATTTAAATAAGGTAGACAGTTTGCAGGATGGAAATGCATTCTGATCCTTAAAACATATTTCAATTCTTAAAAAAAAAACAATTTGCTAGTTGAGTTCTGAATACCTAAGAAAGGCTGCGGTACTGTTTGAAAATACTTAACAAGGGGCATCCCTCTCCCCTGAAGGAGATGCATGCAGTATCTCTGTGTCAGAATAGATTAGACATGTGACCAAACAACCTAAGCCATTTACAGTCTTTAAAAAAAAAAAGAAAAAGAAAAAGGACAAAACTAGTGCATCAGTCATACCATCAATACAGTCTTGGAGGAATCCCCAGGATATCGTAGACTGAAGACAAGCAAAGATCCCAGAAAGCAAAAGAATGTGAGGGTGGCAACATTTCTAACATCTAACAAAGATTCCACGAGAGGAATAGTTCCCATTGTCCAGTCACAGCATAATTCTGAGGGGTTGAGAAGAAGCCAAGCATTTACAGGGAGGAGGTAGTTGAAAGTCAGCTGTCTTGCCGGTGATGGACTAACAGCAGCTGGGTTATCAAACCTGAAGCAAAAGAAAAAGATAAAAGCTCTTAATGAAAGAAAAGGTATGGTCTTGATACACTTTGTGCTCAGAAACCAACAAATTTTAGACACATAACTAGAGCTACCACTCACAGACATGTATAATATCCTAATCTTCCTGTATTTATCAGATGTGTAGCTTGGGAACCATGCATGAGGATTCATCTCAGCATGGGACAGAACCTCTTCCCACTTTAAGAAACTAGTCTGGGATATAACCAACGTAAGTCTGAAGAAACAGAATAATTTACACCGGAAGTTGGGTTCATTGGTCCTTGTTCATGTTTTTTTTAGTTTGCATCATTTTCCAGGGAAAATATTAGATTTTTGCATTTCTACATTGCTCACACACTCTTAAGACAAATTAAGGTTCATAGCCCACACAAAATACTTTAGTAATAAGGCATTTAATTTCTCAACTACTAAGACAAACTAGCAACTGCAGAGGTTTTAAAAATGAATGCCTGCTCAGGTACCTCAACACTGTGGACATGCTTGTCAACAGGTACTGAAATACAGAATGTATCAATTTTAAAAAAAAAAAGTAAGTAATATTTCACAGTCATTGCTTACCAATATTACCATAAGTTAATAAACACTTAAGTTGATGAACTTCTGGCCATTTCACTCACACTTCATTAAATCACAGGTTATTTATTAGTGTCTGTGAATAAGAGACACTTTACTATTACCTTGTAAACACCGGAAGTTGAGATTGGATAACCTGGACTCTGACAACTACAAGCAGCAGTGTACTGAACATTAGGACTATGAGCTTCAATAGTGTTTGGAGCATAGAGAAAGGAATACTGCCCTTCCCTCGAAGAATCTGTACAGCTGTGTCCAACAACACTGGCAAGGTGTACTGCAAAGGAAAAAGGTCTATAATCAGATAGTAATCCCTTAGATAAATATGAGCTATCTAATATTTTCTTTTTTTTTTTCTTGGTTTTCTCTAAATGCCTGATCCTAATAGTTACTTAACTCAGATTCTTAGAGATTTCATGAAAACCCCCAAAAAGAAGTCCACCATTCTCATGAAAGTAACTCTACTCAGGTATTCTTGCTAACACTATCACAGCTGAACTATGCATTGACAGATTAAAAAAAAAAAAACACCACCTTCAAAGACTTCAAGAAATCAAGCATGACTGTGAAACAAATTTTGAAGAAGAAAAATCTCTATTTTTAGTATTATCAGCCCCTCTGAAAACTTGTCCTATAAATGAAATTCCTTAGGAATGGTAGAAATTCTATGCACTTCCTGATAAGCCTTAGATTTCTATTTTATGTCTCTACTGCAGTAAACCATCTCTCCCTGCCTCATGAACATTATGATCATGCACAGTTCCCCATTACATACCCTAATTTCTTCCCTGTACCTCTTTCCCTATTTATTTATGTCCTGTGCTGGGGATAATTTATTGCTTTATATACACCGGTTGGCTGAACTACAGATACTGACAGGTTTTTGACAACTGGTCAAACTCTTAGCTCATGGTATACCTGTAACCTCAGAAGAAGCCTCAGTTTGGATTTAATCTTTGCTACTCAGTTGACTTACAAAAACTTCTTAAACTTTCTCAAGAAACTGAGGATCAGATCAAAAGGTACCAAAAGAAAGGAAGAGTGGATTGATGCATATGGACATGACACTAGTGATTTCCTTAGAAATGCAGTTTGAAAAAAATATGCTTATTATCAGACTTGCAAAGGCGGTAGTTACAAGCACATGTATTTCTGTAAGCACATAAAAATATGATTTGGGTATTTTGACTAAGACAGACATTTCAGCTTTTACTGGTGCAGCTTTTGCAAAATATTCCTTCAAGTAATTAAGAATAGTAAACTACACAAATTTCTTAGCATATGCAATCATATATTTTTAAATTGCACATTGGTGACTGTTAAAAAGCCAAGAATTATTTAAGTGCAGGAACACCTTGTTTCTCTAAACAAAAGTTACTATTCCCTCAAAGACATATCAATGCTTAAGATGAAACCAATCAGATTAGAAATGAAATTTAAATGTATTGTTAACGACAAATTTCATGAGAATATTACTGATTAAGACTACCCTAAAATGCCTGGTTATTCATTAGAATGTCATCAAATGGCATTTGTATATAATATGCTATTTTTTACTACAGGAATTAAAACCAAATAGTCCTCATCTTTATGTACCTCAGACTTGATAAATCAGACTGTTACACAGTAGTCTTTGCAAACCTCAGTCAACTAAAACTTTTGGTTTCTATTAAGACATATCAAATCTTCATTGAGTATATTTGGTAAGCATGTAAAAGACAACTTAGAAGTCACTGTGCTCCCTCACCATGAACTATGTATGTTAAACATCAACTAAGTAAAAAAAAAATAAAAAAATCAAAAATATGTAACAGAACTATAGAGTTAGCCTGAACTGACAAATACCAGTGCTGAAATATGACTCTTCAGCATACTTAGTATCTCATTACAGAATTCCTGAGAAGAAATCCAATTTATTTTTCAACAGCTTACCCCCTGAGCAATAAATACTTCATAGACACAGCATATCCCAACCACCGTTATTCCTTGTTCTTTACACAGTGTTGCAACAGCTACAAGAAACACAGTCACTGCAATTGGAGTCCACACTGCAAATAAAGAAGACGTTGAAAATGTTCCATCTTACAAAAAGCCCAGACATTTAATAAAGTAAATTAAGCTAAAAAGCAAAGACTTTGGTTCTTTACATTTGAACATGCTATTTCTGTAAACTTACTCAGTATGACATTGGTTATTAAAGGGAAGATTACCAGATTTTCTCTCAAGAAATTAATATACATGCATCAATTTTAAAACTGCCTCCTGTAAATTGAAAGGACTAAATGAAAGGTGAAAGACTAGGAAAACAAACAAAAAAAATCCAATCTTTCCTAATTCACCAGAGTACTTTTTCAAATGTAATGTTTTATAGGCAGTCATGAATTTTTGTAAAATCATTTTGACCTTGGACAAGAGGCAAGTCTCATACATCTCCACATACTTGTGACCGTCTGAAGCATTTCAGCGTATTTCAACTCACCTGTATTAACAGAAGTGAGTGCAAGAGCCCTTACACTAGGTGTAAAACAACTGAAGTGCTTAAGTCTTACATGAGGAGAAAAAAAAAAAAAAGGCAATTTATAACGAAAACTACTATTACATCGGGATCTTGGGGATGAAGATTTTTTGTACACACTTGCAGAATAACCAATACACCCATATTACCATTTTAAGAGCTCTCTTATCAGTGATACAGAAATAAAGTTACATATATATTTGTCAATCATTTACCTATGGTATTATCTGGCCCTTTAGATTTTGTATATGACAAAAATGCAGCTAGAAAAAAGATAGATGACAAAAGCTCTGCTCTGCCCACAACTCCAGTAACCTGAAAAAGAAAAAAACCCAAGATTATTATTGTTACAACTATTCTACTACTAGAATAGTGTGTGACTGATACACTATCAGGATATGAATAAACAGGATCTGTAAACCAAGCAATAAAGGCAATGAGGAGTAAGGCTGCCTTCAGATCAACCAGTACTGAATTCAAGAACAGGATGACACAGGTGACTAGTGGCCCCCTATGGCTGATGTGCCCCTAAGTATCACCATTAACGAGACAACTGAGAAATGCTGTACTTTCTCTTATCTTTAGTAGCACCAGACACAAATAGCATTTGAGGTGGAATTTGGGCACGCTAACAATCTCTTTCTTTGTAATACTTGGAAGAACTAGGTTTTATGAATAGGAGATTTAAGTGGAGCCTGACAAGGACATATGTATGTATATATCCTGCTGACAATGGCATACAGAAACTATAATTGTTACTTTTATTCATACCTTTTCCGACTGACCTAACAGATTTAAATCTGAAAGATGCATTCCTTTTACTGCTGCTGTGGTAACTCTTAGGTGAGCAGACAACAGTTATGACTGAATTGATGGCAAACTCTGTGCAACGGAGTTAAGGAATGAGTCAGGCTTTCTTAGCCTTTATTACAGGTCTCACAGTTTTCTAAATGGTAATTGGGTTGGCAATATTAATGTAATGACACAGAGAAGAATGGATTTTCTGAAAATTTGGAGAAGCATTAAAATCCATAGGGCAGAAGGTTATTATGGAATTCCCAAGGAAACACGGATTAATTTCCATTTCAGGAGCGGTTTTCCCAAAATGCTAAGGTGCAATCAACAAGCAGAGATCAAAGACAGGTCACTGTGTTAATGGTTACTGTAGTTACCACTGTGCTGACCACAATACCATTTAGGACTGTCTTCTTCATTTGTCCTATTCTGCAATGTTTCTGATTGCACCAATTTTTTTACAAGTAAGATGGCTGAAAAATGGCATGCTATCCCAAAGTAGACTGTCATATTTATATACAGAAATCTCTTACCTCATCATTTAATGATGATGATGCTGAAAACTTACTTTCAGCCATCTGGACCCAACTGTAAAGTTTTTATTGCTAACTACGTCCTTGGTCAAGCACAACTGATCCAGCACAGCATAAAAAGAGAAAGCAACTCAATATCCAAGGTCACAGTATAAATATTCAAATCTGAATGTGAAATCATGCTCTGGTGCTTCCATTGGGAGTAGCATACGTTTACCAAAGGACTCAATGAATAATGCACAGACAAAGCATGCTTCATCACTGACAGGGCAGCAGAGTTTGTGTTAACATTTTGGACAGTATATAAGTGTTTGTTTCCAAAATGTCTTAAGCTGTTTTGACGATTTCTGTCTGGACCTCAAAATACAGGAGAACTTGGTAGATCAACTGAAAGAGATCATTAGGAATGCAAGTGTGCTGGTGTGCCTCCAGTCTCTTCCCAACAAAGAAAGATTCTATTTCTGGATATAAAGGTGAAGCATGAGTGAAAATTCCAGCATTCACAAGGTTAGTTGACATCCTGTAGCTGTAAAGGTGATCAACATGCTTCTGGCCAAAACAATAGCAAAGTAGCTAGAAAGACTGAACTGGAATTCTAAAGACAAGGATAAATGAAATTACAACGCTGTTATTCAATGCATTTCCTCAAAGATTCTTCCTCAGAAAATGACGGTATTACCACTGGAAGGAACCAGCTTCTCTCTGAAGTCAAGCAGAAAATTACTTCTCTTTATCCTGCTTTGCTAACTTATCCAGGAAAAAAAAACATTTATCATAAGATAGGTAATATGGATTGTATCTGCCGTTTCAAACTCTTGTACAGGGGATTAATAAATAGGAAACTTATTTGAAGGAATTAAAATCAGATATATTCCTATTATAAAAGATACACATATCCCATAATAGAAAAAACTGGGAATGAGACCTGCTTTGGAGTTTTCACAAAAACCTGAGTAAGTTAGTGGCAGTCAAGTCTCCAGTTCATTATGACCTCTTCTTTTCCATGTATGGAAACTTCTGGTGATTTTTCCTTTATACATATAAACAACTCTCAACTAAGAATTCTTTCTCTGTTGGATGTTAGGCAGAATTCTCTATGCAAACACTTGAAAGGATAAAACACACTATTTCTCAAAACCAAAAAGCTTAAATTGAAAATGGCAAGGGGAGGAGAATGAACCCCCCTAAACGATTCTTCACCCAAGTATAAAAGCAGGAGAACTCAATTGCACTTCAATCTCAGAGTTTCTTAAGTACATCAAGCTCTAGCAATCTTAAAGTGCCCTCATGTGGTTAGTATGCCGAATTACATGCTTATTACCAAATTGCTTCGTAACTGTACTTCATAACTTCGTAATACCTTATTACACAATGTTTTGTAGGATTTGTATGACACTTTTTGCTAACTCTGTTACAAAGTACTAAATGTGGCTGTGTTACTGTTATCTCATAGGGAATCTGACTGTTCAAGCATAAGAAACCACCATATTTCAAATGGAACTGATAAAATTACACAGGATAATCCAAACCATGAACCATTACTGTAAGTCAGTAGCAAATTGATAATGCTCCTATAAACATTTACTACAAGAGGCAAAACCAAACTTTTAAATATAAAGCATGTTTTTTCAAAGAAACAGAAAACCAAATGAAATTAACAAATTATTTTTTAACCCACATTTTACCCAAGATTTTACGGGGGTTTGTGCTTTCAAGCACAAAAGCCAGCAAAAAATTTCAAGTGTTTAACTTCTGCATTTTTAAACATGCACCTAACTTCTTCTAGCGAGGACATGTTAGTTGCTCAAATAGCAGCAGCCAATTATAAACTCCATGAACTTATTTCCTATAAAGATTTTCTCAAAATTCACAGATGCAGGCTACTGAATTGCTAATAGCAGGGATTTGTGTCTTTAGAGAGCAAGAAAGGGATGTAAACTCTTTACCATAACAAATCAGAAAAAATAACATCCCAATAAGGTAACAGCAAACCCCCCTCATTTTCTCAAATGCCATCCCACACAACTCAAAAAAGCAACCCAAAACAAAAACCACCGTAACAAAAAAAAAAAAAAGAAAAAAATAAATTGATAACATCTCCAAAGCAAAAGGTTTCCTGAAAATCAGGTAATACTACAAGAAATAAAAAAGAAACTAAGAAAAGGTTTTGCAACACCTGTGAACTGGAATCTATGAAAGTCAAGCTAAGTGGTGCAGTAATAACAGCAAAGAATTCCACAGATCTGCTTTATCAGTATTTCTGAAGGAAACAAATCTAATGAATGGTGATCACAAAACTCCATTTACTCCACAACCTTGCAAGCCTGTTTGAACATTAAAAGGTGTATTATCAGACAGGTTGTATAAATAATGCTTTGCATAGCAGTGAAAAAAAACCTCATTCAGGATCAAAAGAAAGGTAACTATGAACAGTGAGAAATGTATTCCTCATTCTTATATCAGATATGTTGACAAATTTGAAGGTTCAAACAGAATGGTCCTAAGGTGGATGTAGCATAGCAACAACAATCCTAGGAAAAGGTCTGCTGAGATTGGTATATTGACATAAAAGAACTGACTTGGTAATTAGCTAGAGGCAAGTGGTTAGCACTTCTGGAAATGAATGAAGTGGTATTCATAGTATCTGCAAAATATGGTACTGGATGAATCATCACAGAACACAAGTATCTATGTAAGCTACAGTAGCCATCATCATAAAAGGCAATGTTCATAGCAGAAACCTAAGTTATTTAATAACTAAATTAATGTTTCTTTAATTATTTTTAGTAGCTGCATGCAATATCAAACAATGAATTTGTCACTTTCACCACTCATTGAAAAGGGCAGAGTTAAGCACAAGTAAAACCACACACTTTTTGGAATTATAATTTATGGACAAAAACCCCCATGAAATTTAAGGTTAATTAATACAGCTTGAACAAATTAAGCACATCACAGCTATACCTACCGCTTCAGTATGTATTGGATGCACTGCAAAGAGCAAGGATGCAACTATGCTGCTCTTGTTATCCAGAAAAAGCTTACAGACCTTGAGGAAGACTACACAAACCACCACATGAAAGACCAGATTTAGGAAGTGGTAAGAAACTGCATTCAACTCGCTGAACAAGTAGTTTAAACGAAATGTAAGAACTGTAAGGGGACGGTAAGATTTATGACTTCTCTCCTGAAAGAAAATAAATAAATCAATTAGTCACCACCAACTCCCACACAGGGAAGCAAATTGCACGTACAGAAAGACAAAAACACGGACAGGAAAAAGGTATTTTAAAAGCCATGAATGACCAAATTAATCTGAGTTCATAAGTTAAAATTACCCCTTCTGTTGGTTTTTCAGTGCAAAATCAGTACCGAGATGGCTTTCTCTCCCTAAACGTGTTAAGGTTTTTTTGGAGTAAAAACATATTGAAAAATACTACTTGAAATTTTGCTGGGAGAAGTTTAGGAACACACTCTCAATGACTGCAGGACTAGATGGCATCTAAAAAAGTCTGGAAGCTTTCACTACAGGGTTGTATGAAAATTATGAATTAAAAGTCTATTTGTAGAGTGGGCGATTAGTATCTCAAAAAGAACTAACCCTGTATGTTATGAACGTAAGAAAAGAGATTACAAGGTGGAATGCATAGGCAAAAATGACCTATGACTATCAGCTTATTTTTGCTCATTTGCAATGGCACCATGTGTAGCCTCCTAAACTGTATGTAAATACTTCAGCCACCACCACTTAACAATGTTTATCAACAACTTTAACACCAATGCAGCTTTTCAAATGAAAACATAGCCACTCTAGATAGGCTACAAACCAAGCCCTATGAATTCACATAAATATACTTCCTCAAAAAAAATTAATAATTCAATAACCCATTCTCTAACTTATAGCTTTGCTGTTGAAGAATGTTATCTTTAATTCCGTATTGCAATTAGAAATAAATACCCTCCTTGTATGTCAATGTCCAGCTATTGCAGGAGGAAAAGTGAAAATGGTCAGGGTTGTCCAATTTCAATACTGAAATTAGATAACACACAGCATCTTGAATCATGACGTATTACTTAAATTTTCTTACAAGTTCTTTTATTGAACAGAGGGAAAGAATATAAGTGACATCTGTTCCTGATCTGGTAGTACAAAACACTAACATCACCACATTCCATCAGAAACAAACTATTCTATTAAAGCCATGTTAGGAAAAAGTGTAAATACTCTTTGCAAGGCTTTTTTTCTTTTCCTAAATGCCTCTAAGTGTTTCACAAATCATTTACCTCAGACATTGGAGTGCCCCAGAAGTCATTCTGAAACAGATTTTTTAGTGGAGTAGAAGGATGCAAATCTTTATTGTCCAAAATTGCTGAAACATCATCAAAAACAAAGCCACAAAAGAGACTGTTCCAGTAGCAGGCTGCCACCACACCAACTATTAGTGCTGCTTCCTTCAGGCTTACATCAGCCATCTTCTCTAAGAGTTTTCATGGACAAAAGCTGAAATACATGGACAGCAACTTGACTAATGTTACTGATAAACTAAACTTGACAAAGTCAAAAAGACATACAATATTTTAGAAATTAATGACACTGTGTATCTAAAAATCAGTAAAATAGAAAGCTTTCCGCTAGTCTTTTCCATCTTGCACAATTTATTGTCTAACAGACATATTCTCATTAAATAAGTCTCATCCCTAAAAAGCCCTCACAAGCTGGATGCACTGCTACATTTCATGGTCTACTAAGAAAAGAAGATTGATGATAAACTGAGATGTAGTTTTTAGCAGAGAGCAGTTCAAATGAATGCTGAAAACTAGAGAATTATGAAAATTAAGTTCCCTAGAGCCCTGAGTAGTTTAACATACTGACACAGAATACTACATCATCAAAAAGGAAGGCAGAGCATTAATTATTCATACTGTTTAAAAGTATTTCATAAAATATTTCAAAAGCAGTTTAAAAAAACACCAAATTTCAAACATTCTGAAGAACAAACAGGAGCCTTTAAGAACTTCATAAATATAGGTGCTCAAGAACAGGTAAAGAAGAACATAAGTAATAATAAAAAGTTAAACTTACCATTGAAGCTCACACTTTGATCATTTGCATTCTTCATAGAAGTTCATGAAAAAGTCATTTTTGTCAACTCGGCCAACTGTTCTGATGTCATTAAATGATCATAAGTGTCCTGTCTAAAGAAACAGCAAGCAAAAAAGACACTACAAATTAACTTTTATCTTATTTTCTCTCATCTTGCATAAACTTCCTAAGCTCTAGAAATTATTAAACAGCAGTTTTAGGTTTATTTAAATAATAATACATGGGTGACCTAATCAAAAGGTGAAATTACTATGCATTAGGTTTGTTGAAAACACTGTTCTGCCTTGGAAGAATAAGAAGGTAACTACAGGTCAAAGGCATTCTTTCTGACCCATGGTTGACACAGCCTGGATTACTGCCAATTGTTGGGACCAAATTGGTGAAAAGCTACAGACAGCCAAACACTGACTTAGTTTTGAGAAAAAGCAGAGATGACTGAAAAAAAAATGCAGCCTCTTCCCCAAAACTAGCCAGGGCTAATATCCCTAAGGACAGAGAACAGCTTGTATTAGCTGGATAATGCAGATCCATAAATATATAAACACACTACCCTTATGTCCATCATGGTTCACACATCAAAGCTGATGAGTGATTTGGATGCTGTATTATTATATGCTATATTATTTGGATGATGAAATGCTGGTGATATTTTTTTTCCTTTGGTTTGTTGTTTTGTCTTTTTTTACTTGCACTCATATTTAAGTATACTATCCTCTAAAAACAGCCCACAGAAAAATCTCACCCACACATGTAATTTTCAGAAGTGATTTGCAGCCTGGGCTGCACCTGAGAGCACAACAATCACCTACCACAACTAGTGGTAAAGGAGCAGTAGTACAAGAAGGAATACATGTGCAAAAGATGCAGGTGCAGTTAACTAAAAAGCAAGACAAAGATCATTTAAAAGGAATCAAATCAATCCAATCAGTGTTATTCACACGATGTCAGTGAAGGTTATGGGTTTTTTTCTTTTGTAGTACCTGGAGTACTGGTAAATGGTGTTACTTAAATCAATAAAAAGCCTTTTTTTTTAATTAAAGAGAGAGAGAGAACATTGTTAAATGTTAAAGGAGGAGGCTATGTCTTTTTGCCAGGCTGGATCAAAGTACTTTAAGCCAAGATTAAATTAGAACATATTTATGATCTTTGTGGCAGCCAGGGAAATCTTATTAAAAATAAATAAATAAGAAAACAAAGCTTACTGCAGGAATACATGAAAAGCCAGCCCATTTCTGAATTTCAACCCACCAGTTTTTTAGTCGTCATCCACCCCCCAAGAATAAGGAGAAGAAACTGCTAGAAAAAGAGTCTGAAAATCCTTGTTTACAACAGTGTGTAGAACAGTGTGCTTCCTACTTCCTGAACTTCACTAGTTCTACTGAATAGCAGTCACATCTGAAAAGGATCTACAGCAAATACGTAATGATTTTCCAACATATAAGCTACATTTCTTAAATACTGTGCTCCAAAACTTAATGGGACAAGATAATACTGCCACACAGAAACAACCATAAGGTTTATTTAAATTCACCCTTCAAGAAAGAGCCTCACTAGGTGAGTAGGTTTGGGTGACTTGAGACTTCTTTATTAATGATATAAGTTTATTGGATTGGTTCAAGTAGTAAGCCCTTGCAGACACTGCTTTGTGTATCAAAGAGTAACTCAAGGTAATTCTTCAGAAGCAACCCTATTTCAGGAACAGCTTATGATTCCCAACTAGCAAAAAAAAGGGATAGATTCCTAAATATAGCCTCCTATCAAAAGGAAAGCCTAACCAACCTTAATTGCTAGCTCCTCAACTACTTTTTGCATGTTTTTATTTCTCTTTTCCCTAAATAGAATGTGTGTCAAGACAGCTGCCTTAATCATCCCTTAACCCTAAGCAATTCTGATGCTTTTCATAAGCCCTTTCCATTCTGAATTTCTAGAACTTCTCCCACCCACAACTCTTTTTATACCACTGTTGACTAAGCTTTTCCTTAACAGAGCTGCATTTCCCTACATGCCACCTGTAGGGAATATATGGTTTATATTTGAATGAAAGAGAACTCTTAGGCAGAAAGAAATAAGTATTTTAAGCTGTATCAAAAGTCAGGATTAAGTGGCTAGCCCACCACCAGAGAAACCTGTTTGAGAACTCCAGAAGAAATTCACCTTTAACATCACATTTTTTTAATCTGCAACTTACCTTCTCCTTTCCATGCACATTTCAACCATAGATACGACTGCAAATACATGGCTATAATTTGGTCTTTCAAGACAAGTATCCAAGCCACAGACACTCAAAACAATACTGAATAGCTTAGTAAGTTTGCTCTGAGGAACATAAGCAACAAAACTTACTGTTCTGGTTTTGGCAGCAAGCCACACAACACACTGCTTGAACTGTGCCATGCTTGGTAATATCAAAAGCATCACAGTATATCTCTCAAATTTTTATTGTGTGCAAAAGCACTAGGAGGTCTTGATAACAGATGGGCAAAAATGGAGATCTGGAAGACCCCCATTTTCCAGCAATCTGTTTCCAGGACAAGAGCAAAGAGAAAAACAGGAAATGCAAGACCATGTACAATCTGTAGATCACACAAAACCGTAGCAGAGATACTACTTCTGACTTGCAATCTGGTAGTCTAAGGTCTTATTTTCCTGAAATATACTGTAAAGATACAAAAAGTTAGGGAAGTCACTTTTTCCACCTCAGCTGATTACAGGGTAGTTTAATGCTCTTGCTAAATTAAAGCATAAATATGGAAAAGATGCTTTTACTGTCCTTTACATTAAGCATAACAAGGCAGATTTTGAGGAAGGCTCACCATCAGAACTACTACTTCCTATCTGCTACTACAGCTTGGTCCACCACCAAACTCAAAGCTTCAAACCCAGAGTGATCACCAGCGTGTGGAGAATGCAAGACTAAAACAGAGGGAGGCTTATAAAAAGCTCATGTGTACTTGGTAAACCAGGCAAAATGTTTTATGTCTGCCATTAATCTCAGAGAACAGCAATTGCTATTTGGCAACCAGAACTATTCACACCAGATAAATCTGTTATCAGTTTGATATCGGAAAGAAAGAGGCTGTATGAGGATTATGCAACACTGAGAACCTTATCAATCAAAGATGTGCGAGAGGCTGCTGAAGCCTTGGCTATGACTGGGCTACTTGAGTGAGTGGATATATTCCCCTTCTTGCCCAACAGACACGCTGAAATCTGCTATCAACCCAAGTACGGTCTTGCAAGTGCCAGTACTTCACTGCTGCCAGTGATAGGTGTTTTGATAAATACCAGTAAAATGCTGCCTAACAACTTGTTTGTTAACACAGCCTTCCTGTGATGGGAAACCACATCACTGACTGCTCCAACACATGTAAACAGACTGACTGTCCCTCAAGTTATTTTTTTTTTTCATCATGCCTACCTGCTACTTTCACAGATTGCCCATCAGATACCTTAACAGGCTGTATGACTGCCAGTCTGTGGTCTATGGAACAGCCACAGAGCTACATTTGACTAGCTGAAATCAGGAGAGATACATACTTTATTACCAAGATTTCTGTTGGATGTTTTAATTTACAACAGTATCTGACCATGCCATGAAAAATATATGTCTGAAAATAATAAACAGCAAGATAAACCCTGGGAGACAGAAACTGCATGATCATGACAGCCAACTGTGGAAAACAGGTGTTTTGCACAGAAAAACACAACTGATTGTTAGTCCAATTTTCTCAAGCTGCCTGGCACAGAAATCTGCATTTTGCACTGTACTGCTCTCATGTGTGTACAGAGACATTGAATAGAAAGGACAGAACCAGAGCTCTCAAGCAGGTTTGGCTTGTAAGGCATGTATTCTCCCCAGCTATGGGGAGCCCTTTACCAGTTCATCCAGACGAGTTCGTTACAGACGAGTACTACATAACAAAAAATTGTTTTTAGGAAAACAAAATATTTCTCTACAATAACAGTTTAACACCATACACTGCAAAATACAGTAGTCTGCACAAAAAAAATTGCAACATGAACAAAAAATGCACAATGATCTAAGAGTATCCTCAATTGAGAGATTTGGGGAGTGTGAGAGCCATTTTCCGATCATATGAATTTAGTAAAATTTAGGATGTACTTAGGGAGGAATACAGCTGCAATGCCTAAAGACTCAACAGTCGTTCAGCACTCCATAATTAGCTATTATCTAATAAATGTGCTGTCACCTTCTACCAACAACAGACCCTAGCAAGAGCAAATATACTTGTGTTGATTAGACACAACTTACTACCTAACTTTAGAAATTTAAACACACATCTGAATCTTCTACCAGGTAATGGCACTTCTAAACCCAGAAGTTCATTAATAACAACTTCTGTTCCAATCAATCCTACTTCAAAAAAGAAAAAATATGTTTTATGAATCACTTTTTTCTTCTTTAGAGAACAGGACACCAGGTAGCGGAAGTATTAGAGAATTTGGGAACCGTGGCAATTCTGTTGGGGAAAAAGCTTGCACAAGTCACCTAAAGATTTCCACAGGATTTTCACAGAAACTGGCAAGAACAAACATAATCTCAAATGGATGTCAGAATTGCAAAGTTTCAACTTGTTTCAGATTTGTATGAAAGCTCTTACTACTCCTGAAAATACACACCATAATTGACATATTGCAGCTTTCGATACAGTCAGTATTTTGAAAGTCAGTTCAAGCCGTCAGAAAGTTTTTTAAATTCACTTTATTCACTGCCCATAACAGAACATTAGTTACTACAGTTTAAAGAGCTTTTTAAACTCACACGCAGAGGCTACTTTCATTCACACTTCATTAAATATTTATAGATATTAAAAATACACCTGTCACCTTTCCGTCATATCAAGATGTTAGCATTTGCAACTGTAATCAAACTGCAACTATTCTCTGGAGATGACTATGCATCAGTGAAGGAACAGTCTGTAGACTGGGAAGCATCAGTGAAGCAATACCCTGTAACTCCACAGAGTCACTTTGATAATCAGTGCTTTAGCCTGTGCAATATGCAAATACTTATTATGCAAATCTCAAGGAACTTAATTTTGTGTTATATTAATTAGGCTGCTAGAAATAACAAAACAGGCAATTTGCATACAGATCAGGCAGTTTCTTGAAAAGCTTTGAAAACAAGCTAATAAGTTATTTTATGCACATACCTAATCATAAAATGTGGGCTTTCCATTCTCCTGTTTGGAGCTCCAAAGGCAGTGAAGACACAGATATACAAAAATAAGCTTCCAAAAAGAGCTGTACATCTCATTTATTCTGGAGAAATGTACTCTCATAGCCACTGAAGGTCCTGGACTGCTTAAAACGTATTTACAGTTCACACAGAAAACTGACAAATTATCAAAGGTGGAAGAAAGGAAAGACCTGACAAAACTACTCCTAGATTTATTTCCACTTTTAAACAGGTGAACATCAAGTTCATTTAAGATGAACTGATGAATATCAGCAAAGATATATACAATGGTTTACCAAAGCCCGTAGTATAGTCACTTAAAAATGGCTTTTTAATTTAGCTTCTGAGGCTGTGCTAATGTCCTCACCTGTCTTGCCTACTTGCTACTCTTTCTACATTTTTGGCTAAAATGAATATTCTTTATGATGATTTGATACAAGTGTTTAATGACAGAAAAAAATCATTTTGTTTGCGTAGCCCCTTTCCACATGACTGGAACAAGTTGCATAACCACAACGACTGCCAAGCAGCTTGCATCTTGTCAGCCTTCATTAAATATCAACACTAATCAAGAGACAGCAAAGAAAAAGTAGACAATAAATAGTCCAGAAAAAGACGAAAGTCCAAAGATGACACTATAATCACGTTTCTTTTTCCCTTAAGAAATCTGAAAACAAATTCTCTTCAGTTCTCTACAGCTGTTGAATGAATACAGATATATACACGTCGCAAATGGCTACTGGTTTTCCTTTTTATTTGAAAAGATGCGTTCACAGCCATTTAGGTAACACAGGATCTCAAACTTTTGGGGCCACCAGACCACTATCATTGCTCAGACGTCCTCGCTGGCCATTTGCACTCAAAGGATTCCTTTAGTTTATAGATGTGATCTTTCCTGTACCGCTCTGCAAGCTATATTTTGGCCTCTGACTATTACACACCAACACACATATATAGCACACGCATACCGGGGCAGTGCTTCAGCCCTCCAGTCAGCCTGCCGTGTTGCACAGAGCATGCCGCCGCCCGCAACCCGTGTCGAGAAGCAAACCTAAGGACGGCTGGGGGTGCAGAACAACAGGCAAGCTACCACTGCCGAAAGCCTGCGGAAGGGACAGGACAAGCCGGGGCGCGAGTCCGTGCTCCTCTCAAGCTACGTGGAAGCGCGGCCAGGGACCAAAGCGGCACCGCAGCCCGGAGCGGAGGCTCACGGATGAGGCCCGGAAAGCACAGCCAAGGGAGAGAGACACAAAGACGACAATCGGCCACCGCGGCCAGTAGCTACATCAGACCCAGGCCTCCCACACCCCAAGTTCCGTTTACGAAAGAAGAGCCCGCCGCTACTCGCCCTACCTGAGGCCGCAGAAGCAGCAACTTCCCCACTACCGGCGCCACCACCCACAGCGCGCACTGCCGCCTGTCTCCAGGCACTGCACATGCGCACAGCTGCCACCCCCGCTACCAGCAAGGGAAACTAACAGATCCAGTTCCGGGACGGTATCTCCGAGGCAAAGCGGGAGTTGTAGTTCCGGAGCCGTTCCTTCAGTGAGACGGTTAGACCCTGCTTCTCCTAGTTGCCCGCTGTGTGGCTGTGCAGCTCCTCGGGGCTCGGAGTGCCCGGCTTGCCCGTACGCCGCGGCATCGTTGGCTGCCTCTCTGCGCGTACGAGTATCCGGGAAGTGAAGCCGGCGGGAGAGCTTGATGGCGTCGCCTAGCAGCAGCCTCCGCCGCCACTACCGTTCTCGGGGAGCGGTGAGGTCAAGGGGCGGGCGGGGCTCTGAGGAAGGAGACAGGAACTCCTGCGATCTCTCGGCAGCGCCGCGGGCATCCAGGCCGACGGCCAGGCGGAGGCCGCTGGTCCCCGGTCCCCGGCAGAAGCGACCGGGGGCGGGCACCGTCTCAATGCGGTGCCTGGAAAAGGTTATAGGCCGCTGTACAGGTCTGCTGTAGGCTGATGGATGTTTCGACAGTGCCCCGTTGTGTAAAATAAGGCAATTTGATAATTCGGCAGAGTCAGATGAAACGGAGACAAAATTGTGCCTCAGTAGCATCCAGGAGGGATTGCAGTCTGTCATTGTATCATTTTATATACAAATTTTATCATTTTATATACAATTATACAAAGAAAATAGGAAGCTAGCAGGAGATTCCATTTTGGTTTGGGCTTTGTAGTTAAGATCTAGTGCTCTGTAGAGCTAGTAGACGAGAGCTAGTCTCGGTGATGTAATTTGAAAATCAGAAATAGCTTAAGATGGGTTAGTCCGGGTAAATCTGTCTGCTGTAAGAGATCAGGTTTGAAACTATAAGGAACCTAAAGGTGTGCAAACGCATGGGAACCGATGGGATGCATCCACAGATCCTGAAGAAGCTGGCTGATGTAGTTGCCAAGCCATTATTGGTTACATTTGAGAAGTCATGGAAAGTTCCCACTGACTGGAAAAGAGGAAGCAGAGCCTGCATTTTTAAAGCAGAGGAAAAAAAGGAAGACTTGGGGAACAGCAGACTGGTCAGTTTCACTTTGGTGCCCAGCAAGATCATGGAGCAGATCCTCCTGGAAACTGTGCTGAGGCTCAGGGAAAATCATTCTCTGATTCTGTGAAACTAATTCAGGAGATACCGCGGAGGATATCTGCCATGTGATTATGCTGGTTTTGATGGAACAGATCTTAGTATCATGCACAGTGTAGATCATTGTTAGAGTTACTAGAGCTTGTTGCTGATAATGAATTTAATATTCTAGTTAGGTTTATTTCTTTCTTAATTTTCTTAATCATTTATGCTCTATTCATAATTTAAGGCAATAAGTACCTTAAAAATGTTCTGGTTTAAACTCGGCAGATTATAATTCTTGAAATATTGATACTAAAGGCTAGAGACAGCTCCAGAGCATAAAATAATCCAAGGCTTCCAATCCCTTCTGCCTTTTTCAGAAACTGCACTGACTTTCAGATATATAAGAAGTCACTGTGTCCCACAGCAGCTTATAGGTAAGCAGTAGAACAAAACTTTGCCCTACTTCCTGATCAGATTTTTGTCAGTTTCCAGGTTGTTTACTGTTCTTTATCAACTCAAACATTCTAATCAAGAGTTTAATGTCTTATAAATTAATATCTGGAAATGGATGCTCATAGTACCAATCGAAAGCAGGTGTTCTGTTTAAATATTAGAAATAATGTTTTTGTGACTGCAAGGAGATGTTTATCCTACAAGGGCTGGTTCAAATAGGTATCCAGTTGTGTTTGTTAAAAATACCACATTGAAAGGTGGGGAGGAAAAGAAGGATATTAAAGTTATAATAGAAGTTTTGCATGTGTCCTTTTCTTCATTGTTAGTGTCACAAATTCATTGAATATGAGTGATGTAACTTTTGAGTTAAAGAAAAATGGTTTTACTATAGCCACCTTTGTTTGCAGTAGACCAAAATGTGAACACAATGTTAGTAAATGTTACAAAATCAGTACAGTTTTTATAATCATCTTGTGTGGTTCAGTGGCCAGCCTACATTAAGTCATTTGACATAAGAATGTCTGATAACTTTTATTTTAATTTTTGTTCCAGGAAAAAATTATAAATTCAATATGGCACAGATTTTAGATTGGAAGAAGCTTATGAAAGTGGATCCAGATGCTCTGCCTCGTCAAGAGGAACTAGCAGACAGATTGCTGGAGACCGTGTTGAAGGTACTCAAGGGAAAAACAGAACATAGAGGGTTTGTTATACATTCTTACCCATACTGTCTCTGGTTTTTAACATGCATAAGTGATTTATTTTGTTGTTTTCATTGATATTTGTATAAAAACAGTTGTCTCTTTGCTTAGGTTGATGGGAAAGATCTAAAAACTGAAACCCTGGGAAAACTGATACACCTTTTTAAAATTACTCAGTCATTATTGAAGGTTTGTGTTAATTCTTACTTTCTACAATTCTGCGGAGGCATTGTTTGGGTTTGGGGTTTTTTTTAAATGAAATCTTCATTACTTTTTTTTTTCCCCTCCCTGCATTGAATAATGACCTTAGGTTACTCCTAAGATTGTTTATATGCTAAACATGTGCTTGCACCACAGTATCTGCTTGTAGCCATTGGGATTACAGCATTTAGCAGTGGGAAGTAAAGTGAATAGGACTAACATATAGTTAAGGAAACTTAGTTCCATAAATAGAAAACACAAGCAAGTAGCTAAAAATTTGTTAGATGTTGTAAGTTATTGGTAATGATTTTAACTTTAATAGAAGTTTTTGTGATAGGTTGATGTTTTAGAGTAAAGGGAAATGTCACCATGAATGAAGAAAACACCTTCATCCTAAAACTGATTGTCTAAATCTATCATACTTTCTTGTATTTACTTATGAATGTACTGACAGCTGAAAATAATGGCAGCACGTTGGTTTTAGAGAGGCTCTTTTATTTTTTTTTGATTCTCAGCAATATGCTTTTGAACGGTTAGGTAGCCCTTTAGAATAAATTACTAATGAGGGTATTTCAACAGTGAACTTCTTAATTGTCAGCATGGGCAAAAATGAGAGTGGTTCAATTTGTTTAACGAGCGAAAATTGATATTCTTTTGTAAATGTTTTCATTGTTTCAAATACGAGGTCTATGGAAAAATCTTTTAAATTACATAAGTAGTAAATATTTCTTCTTTTGTTTACTGTATTTTTTTTCCAGATGAAAACTCAAGAGGTAGAGCTGGCACTAGAAGAAGTTGAAAAAGCTGGGGAAGAGCAAGCCAAATGTGGTAAGCAAACCTTTATAAGCTATCCCTAAATGATTTGTTAAATGTATTCATGCATTTTTTAGTGTGGGTTGGTTTTGTTTGTGCTTTGGTTGGTTGGTTGTTTTTTTTTTAAATTTAGGAAACTGAATAAAATACCAACTGCTCTAAAGTCAATTGTTTGAGTGAAGTCATATTTAAAGACTGAGGGTAAGCATTGTTACTTTGGGTACTTTTTACTTGGTTAGGTATTTCATTATATGTGTTCCGTTTTAACAGAAAATAAACTTAAAGCAAAGGTGATGAAACTTCAAAATGAATTACAGGTATGTTTTCAAATTCTCCTGTTTTATAGATTGCTGTTCACTGGTTTTTCTAAACGAGTTTGGTTTTGGTTTTTGTTTTTTTTTTTTTTTTAGACTGCTCTTTTAATCTAGTAAAGAGATGTAAAATTTTAACTAATTTATTACATTTTAAATAAATTTAAATACATTTTTAAATTTATTAAAAAAATAAATTTTACTAATTTAACTACATTTTAACTAATGCTTTTTATTGGCTTACGAATGCTGTCTAGCCTCAGGTTTGCAAAGTGCTGTACGTACAATGAGTTTTTTATACTTTAATAAATCCCATTTATTTTCAGAAATTTCTGAGTATTATTGAAAGAAGTTAGTGAGTCCTTCCTGTTGCTTTTCCTGAATATTAGGGACATTAATCTTAGCATCTGCTGTGTTTTTTTTAGTTCTTTCTGTTTTGAAGAACTGTACTATACTTAGAATGTTATTTTAATGCTTTTAAGATGGCACAAAAATCTGCTGGTGGTCGTGATCCTCGTTTTTTGCGTGATGAGATCTGCCAACTGGAAAAACAATTAGAACAAAAAGAGAGACAGTTAACAGATATAGAAAAAGACCTGGAAAAAGAGAAGAAAATGAATGAACAGGTAAGAAGTAATCCATCTTTACACCTCTAAAAACTGTTCTGGAACATCTTTTGAAAAGTCAATGTTCTGAAAATAGCCTCTGAAATTAAAAAAAAACACCCAAACCCACAGGTGAAATTGGACTGCTCTGCATACATTTTCTGGTTTGTTTCTGGAGTTCTTTGTTTTTATAGTTTGTTCTTTTAGTGATACATATAAAGGTTTTCTGTCTTCATTCTAGCTTGCTCTTCGAAATGAAGATGCTGAAAAAGAAAACATCAAATTAAGGAGAGAGGTTAGTAAAGAATTATTGCTGATTTACTATATTTTTAACATTCTTTATAAATAAATCATTATCTTTTTGTATTTATGGTCTTTAGCATGGCATAATGTTTAATTCCATTTTAGAATGTTTTGTGGCTACCAGTACAAAGAGAATACAGAATTTTAGTCGCATTTAGTAAATATGTTATACATCTGCTGCAATGAAACATAGTTCATTGAGGTCAGGAGTTGTCACCACTTGAATTTACGTAGTCCTAATATGCATTAATTTTGTCTTGATTTTGTGTTTTGAATTTTTAGTTTTATTCTTAGGTACTGTTGACAAATAGATTTTGTAGATATTAGACAAGAACTGATTTATGCCTGTTGCTTTTGCTAAGATTATCTGATTGGTTAACATAAAATTATAAAAAGTCAAAAGTTAATACAACAATAAATGCAAAGAGAGAGTTAACATTCTTTATTCCTAGATTTTAGTGTAATTCTCTTAAAACTACTTTTTTTGTAGCCATTTTTAGAAAAAAAATACATGTTTCTAAAAAATACAGGTTATTTTTTAGAAAAAAAAATACCTGTAATCTTGGCCTTTGAGAGAATAAAACAGCAAAAGTTAAATTAAGTCCCATGGGGAAACCTTTGAGAATTGTTCATCAAAATGCCCTCTTGCATATGTGTGTATATGCTTGTATATGCATACACAGGTATAGAGAAATCTCTCTTATTTTGTCTCTACCTTGATTCCTATTTAGTCTTCCAAAAGATAATTTCTAATGTTTTTCATGCTTTTTTTTCTTGGTCTTGTTCTCTCCTTTTTAATCTGAAGAAAAAACGCTTACAGAAAAAGGTGAGGCTTCTAAGTTTTTTAAAAGCAGACTGTAGGAATTTGAATGGCATTTGACTGTCTTAGGTCTTTGTGTTAGCTTGCTAGAAAAGCAATGTCTTTGTCTTTAAATCTTCAAAATAGATTTCAGTTTGGATTGCTTTCTGTGCAGAATGAAGAGCTGTGTCAGGATGTAGTTGACTATCAGAGGCAAATAGATTCTCAGAAAGAAGCAATTCTGTTACGAAGAGGAGAGAATTCTGATTACAGATCACAGTTGTCCAAAAAGAACTTCGAGCTTGTCCAGTATTTGGATGAAATTCAGGTAAAATCTATGCATGCTATTGAGTACTTATTAGACTGTTACTGACAATAGTGTTTTTCACAAAGCTATGTCCAACTCATGTGGAGTAAGGGAATTCATAATGTAGTTGGGTTCTGTGATGCTTATGCATAGCACTGGTGAATCTGGCAGAGGTAATTAAGTCACTGGAAATGGGAGATGTGTCTTTTGTTTGCTGCTAGGATTTGTTGCAGTTGATAATCTAGAGGTGAAAAATACTCTCTTTTGTGCTAATTTCTTGTAAGACTTTCAAGTCTTAATATTTAAGGGAGCTTAGTGCTTATTAGTCAATTAGTGCTTATTTAGATCTTTAGATGTGCACTACTTAAAAGCAGCTTTTTCTTTAATTTTGCAGAATTTGACTGAAGCTAATGAGAAGTTAGACATTCAAAACCAAGAAATGAGGAAGAATCTTGAGGAATCAGTACAAGAAATGGAAAAGATGACTGATGAATATAACAAAATGAAATTAATTGTGCAACAATCTGATACTGTTATGGATCACTTAAGAAAAGAGAAAGAACAGTACAAATTTCAAGTAAGAACTTCACTCACATTTTAATTTAAAATAAAAAAATGGTCAACATATCCAGTTAAAAATATACATTCTACTGAAATAACACTCTCTAAAAGTAGTATGATCTTTAAATTTGGTGCAAATTTTAAAAATTGCCTTCAGATATTTTGTACAAAATGTTAGTCATAGTTGTGTTCTTGAGAGTCATGATCTTCCCTTGCTGCTGTAATGCTAATCTGTTAAATTGTATGCACTTGATATAATGTGTTTATACGTATATACTAAGCAAAACATTTTTGTGATATGATATTAATTCAAATGGCATTTCTAGGTTCAGGAGCTTTCAGACCAGCTGAAAGCAAAGAATGAAGAAGACTATCCACTTATGGCAGCTGTAAATGCAAAAGTTGAAGAATGGAAGGTACTTTTTAATACTTTTTTATTAGTTTTATGGATTACTTCCAAGTGTTCTGATGGTATTTTATCTTCTTTTCAGAATATCTTAGCTTCAAAAGATGATGAACTCCTACAGCATCAGCAAATGTTGTTTAACTTGAAAGAGAAATTGAAAATGGCCCAACTTGATGTAGACAGAAACAGTATAATGGCCCTTCAACAGGTACAGTCTGTGTGAGAAATTACCACTCACTAAATATGCTAGTGACCAAATAATAAGAGTCTTTCATAGTCTGCAAGTACCAGAATATGTATTGCTTGAGTATTATGAAACAGGCCAAGTCATTCCACTGCAAAGATAGCTTAATAGACAGTGGCAAAGGAAACTTCTCTTGCTGTATGTATGAACTGAGCTCTTGGTGATTGTTCTGCTAGTTTCATATTTATCTTTTGCATTATTAGACTGATTGCTTTAACTTCTAAGCATCCGTAATTTAATGTTTTTAGATTACAGCTGAGTTTCTGTCTCCTAAATTTGTTAGTCAAGGAAGACTCTTACTAGTGTTTAATTTTATGTTTCTTTATTTCACCTCATGCCTTACTATTAAGTCTGTGCTTCAGCCCCTGAAGTGTATCACTCACATAGCTCTAAGATTTTGAACTTCCCCATTTTCTTCACAAACATGAAGAGAATAAATAAATAAGCAGCCCATTAATAACATTGAAATATTCACCATGGAAAGCATACTGTATGATACAGGATGATTTTGTGCCTTGCTTCAAGGAGTTATTTGACATTTGTATTTCATATTGGGCCCATGTAGACCAAGCAGTGAGGTGAGATAAATTTAGGAACAGAGAGCTTCTCAGGAGAAAAAAAAAAAAACAAAAAAAAAAAACAAAAAAAAACCCAAAAAACAACCAAAAACTTAGGTGCAAATCAGCCTCTTCCTCTTCAGAAGAGGAAGGCAGCTGACAGTAACTTTGCTAAGAGTTGTAGAGTCTGGCTTTAGCTGACTAGATGGTTCTAGAGGTTGCTTTTTTCGATGACCATCATTAGCATGACAGTATGACAGTTTTGTGGAAATAACTGTATTTTTAAAACAGATGCTTTAAAGCCAAATCAATTTACTGTGCTGTGTTTTAACTCAAAATGGACTGAGCTTCTTATGCTTCAGTGTATGTTCACATTCTAAAGGGTTATATTTAGCTCCTTACAACTTTGCTCTTTGCCATTAGGTTTGAACTGTGGTTATATTTGTCTTCTAATAAAGCCTGCACTTTTGTTTTTCATAATATTGGTGTAAAGTAAGTTCAGCAGCTCTTGAGATTTTTACATTATAATTACATTCTGTAACTTTTTTCTGAGTATCTTTTGTATCTTTTTCCTCTTCTTTTGTTCATCACAGAAAAAATAAGATGAAGCTCTTTATATTTCTAAAGTTCATGTATAAGCACAGAAATAGTATATTTAAATAGAAGTCACTTTCACAGTCTGTATGTACTTACGGATATATATGCATGCAAAATAAGGTGTGATATGACTTTCTAAAAGTTCGATGCCTTGCTGAAAGGCAGTCTGCAACAGGTGTCATGTATGATGGATTGTTAGTCCTCCCAGTCTTGACTTGTATCTCTTGGTTCCCACTGGCAACTGTTTATGAGGAAACTGTAAGAAACATGTATCATCTGAAACGTTTAACTCTGAGAGGGCAGTTCCATTGAAAATCAGTGTACTAAAATACTGGTTTGTGTGTATGTGTTTGAGTGCTTTATTTTTACTCACTCTTTTATTTTTCCTGCTTTGCCTTTATATACCCAACTTCTAGATAATATCTGAACTCTCAGTTGTAAGTACAGTATATTTGGTGTTCTATAAATTGTTTTGTCTTAGCTACTTTTTATTGTGTGGTGTTCTATATAGGTAGCTTGCCTGTCAGTAGAGAAGAATTCTTAATGGAGTTTCTTTTTTGTGTGTGTGTAGGGTGTGCAAGAGAGGGATGCGCAGATAAGATTGCTTACTGAGCA
Source organism: Neopsephotus bourkii (assembly GCF_033783945.1). Taxonomy (NCBI): domain Eukaryota; kingdom Metazoa; phylum Chordata; class Aves; order Psittaciformes; family Psittacidae; genus Neopsephotus; species Neopsephotus bourkii. The sequence goes on from NW_026901969.1 coordinate 1,043,647, forward strand.
AGTTGAACAGTATACCAAAGAAATGGAACAAAATACACTGCTAATTGAGGAATTAAGAAATGATCTCCAAAAAGATAAAGGTAGCAACCATTTTAATGTCTATGGAAGGGTGATAAGAAACCATGAATTTTACTGTACATTCTTTATTCACTAAAAATACCGAAAAAATATTTGCACTACATGAGTAATATTAGTCTCTAGTATTTTTTTGTTCATTTTCATTTATTAAACATTCATAAAGAGTTTAAATTCATTCACAGTAATTCATGGGGTTTATGGCAATGCAGTGTGTAGTTAACTATACCTGGTTTGTAAAGGTTAGAGCATAACATATAAGATCTCAGCCCTATGAAGAATTCCAAGTGAGTAGTAGCATGCAATTCAAAATAAATTCTACTGCACTTCCAATATAATATATTTATACTATATAACAAAAAATGATTTGCATTTCTCATTGTTTGAATGAACAATTGGGAGAAAAAGCACTAGTGTAGTCTTTTGCAATTACTTAATTTAAAAGAGCAGCAAGGGTAAGATCTTCATAACAACATCCAAAGTGTTTCTTTCTTGCTTGATGCCTGATAGCAAGAATTCCTAGTTATAAACAAATTAGGGTTTTCTTTGCAGGTCACTCATCTCTTGCTCAGCAGAATCGCATTGGGGAAATGCAAGAAAAGTTGAAAATGCTAGAGGACAGAACTAAGGAGGCTGAGAAAGCAGCAGAATTAGCAGAAGCAGATGCTAGAGAAAAGGACAAAGAACTTGTTGCAACTCTGAAACGAATGAGAGACTATGAACTGGTAAGCAGTGTGTCAGACTGGACAGGGTATTACATCATATTTTTAGGAGGTCATTTTGTCCTTCCATTTTTTTATTGACCCTGTTCTAATTAGAAATTAAGTTAAAGACTTCTGATGCTGGGGTTTGTTATTGGGTTTTTTTTAATAATAACATTTAGCATTCAAAGGCCAGGTTGGCTAGAGCCTTGGGTGACATGGTCTAGGGTAAGGTGTCCCTGCCCATGGCAGAGGGGTTGGAACTAGAACCATTCTGTGATTCTATAGCAGTCACTGACTGCTTGCCATATTTAACAATTTGTACAAGTCATCAGTTTTAGCATATTAGTATGAGCTTCTGAAGTCCATTGAATAGTAATTGAGCACTCAAGATAAGATTCTTCAAAGAATCATGTAGGAAGAGGACTCAGTTTTGAAATATGCAGAGGGTCTTCTATAGTTAAAAGATTAAATTTGTAAAAGACAAATTTGTAGATCTGCTTTTTATTCAGTAACCTTTTTCATTAAGTGTAATGCAGAGGAGTTATACAGGTTGAAAAACTTATCTGTGTAGTGATGAAAACTATATTCATGATTTATTTTTCTTACACTGCTGTTGGTTGTTTTACTTTCCATTTGGTTTCAGGGAATATATGGTTTGGAAGAGGCTGTTGCTGAAATAAATGATTTAAAAAAGCAAATCAGAATACGAGATCATGAGATCGAAACATTAATTAAGGAAGGCAATAAACTTGAACTTAAAATAAATGATTTTCTTGATGAAAACGAAGAACTCAGAGAGCGCTTAGGTATGCTATATCCATTGTGTTTTCAATTATTTGTTCTGTAAGAATTAAAATAATACTGTATCATGGAATGTTACTATACCAAGTAACTGCTTGGAAATAATTTTGTATATTCTGGTAATATTTGCAAGTATCAAGTTAGGACAAACTGCATGAATGTACATGGCTTACAGGTTGCTTTGACTGAAGGAAATGGGATAATAGGTTTTGTAGTCCTTTCTTGGCTTTGATTCCTCTGACTGTAAACTGCTTAATTAATTTCATAATACAGTAACTGGAAACAGAAGCTGTAGTGATGGATTGAAAAACAGAGAAGAGTTTGGACAGGCTTATTTTTACACAGAATCTAAACATAAATGTTAATTTTAATTTAAACATTAATATAGTAAATTTTAGGTGGTATTTTATTGCATTTTGGGGTTTGAGTGAGGTAAAATTATACTTCTGCTTGGTGCTGTTATATGTAGCATAAAATATGGACACCTATTAAAGTGCATATATTCAACTATCTCCTTTAAAAAAAAAAATCTACTTGACTAGTTATGTCCTTTTTAAAATTAAATGCATTCTAATGATTGCTAACATTAGTGTTCCTGCATAATGAATAATTATATAGTGTTTACTATGTTTTAGGTCTTGAGCCAAAGACAATGATTGATTTAAGTGAATTCAGAAACAGCAAAGCACTGAAGCAGCAGCAATATACAGCTGAAAACCAAATTCTTTTGCAAGAGGTAAGTGCTAAATCTTATTTTTGTGTAAGAGCTACGTAATAAAAATGTGGTTGAACAAAATGAAATACTGATCTGTGAACAATAATGTGCAGATTGAAAGACTAGAAGAAGAAAGAATTGAACTGAAAAAACAGATTCGTAAGTTGGCTCAGGAGAAAGGAAGAAGAATTTCAACAACAGGTAGGATTTTTTTTTTTTGTTTGTTATAAACTGTTCTTTCAAACAGATGTTGTCTATACCTATTTATATGTTATATTTGCTCATTTGTTTAAATTACAAGGCTAAATACATTGAATTGAATTTGTAGGAAGAGGTGAGTGCTTTTGTATTTTCATAGTCTTATAGCCCATTAGCTTTTTGACTTGTAGTGGCTAGTAGTGCATCACTGAGAGTTGTGTGGTTGGGTTGCAGTTCTTAGATGACAGATGTTCTCACCGTGATTTCCAAGAGATCTGTATAATGTATGTGTTTCAGAAATCTTAAAATTTCAATTCTGTGCCACCCCATGGAAGCATGTGCTCAAATGGAAGGGTTTACAGCTCCTTCCTTTGCAGGTAGAAAACCAGAACTCAGATGTATTAAGTGGAATATATCCCTTTGCTTGGAAAGTAAAAAATTCATAATCATCATGCATACATTTACTTGCAATTAGGATTGGATACTGGTAATGTGCAGATAACAGATAGCTTTACTGAAGAGAAGGGAATGAATAAGAGGAAGTTGGATCTCTTGAACAGACAGGATATTACTGAAGCAAAAGCAAAGGTAGGTTCATAAAGCAAGTTCATAATCATTTATTGTATTTGTCTTTTGAAATAAAAGTAATATGTAACAGATATTTGTAAATATCTGTTTAAATATGCGGTGCTTTTATTCACAACTTTTAAAGAATTAATAATTTGTAATTTTTTTTAGAAAACTAGCTAGTATTCTGAATTTTTTGTGAATATAGGCTAGCAGCTCATATAACATGGAAGGGAGAAACGCAGACAGAGAAGCACCAGTTAGACTTCTGAAGTCAGAGAAAGATACAGCTGAAAAAAGTAAGGCTGTGAGAGTCTATGTAGAAGAACTTCCGGCATACTTCAGAATTCAGATGCCTTGAAAGAAAGTAGAAGTATTTCTTTGGTTCATTTATGTTCAGTGTGGCAACTAATTAATGAATTCATAACTAAGTAGTTATGAAACTCTTTGTTTAAAAGAGCTTTACATATCAGCAGACCTACAGTTTTCACAGACATCAGGGATAACAGATCATGCAGACAATAGAGATATCAGAAGACTTAAAATCAAGCTGCACAGGTTCATTTTCTCCTTATCAGCCAGTGTGTGAGACCTGTATTTGGTATATAACCAAAATTACAGAAACAAGCCATCTTTTCAGTATCAAGTGTCCAGAACTTCTAATTCAGACCAAACAGGTGAGGAAAATTTTTCCCCAAGACAGTCTGTCAGCAAAAACTCTCTGATTGTTTGTGCATCTGCTCTTGGAAAGCCAGTAACCAACAAAGCACAAGTAAAGGCATTGAAAGATGAGCAAAACTATTTGCAAGTAAAGTTTTCTGATTTAACTACCTTTCAAGCAGACAGAGGAAACAAATGCCTAATACAGTTGTTGCAAGTAAAAACTTTAGAAAATGGACTCAGAAATGGACAATCAGAACACTCAGGTCAGGTAGATCCTGTTGAAAATCTCATAGAACAATTGAGAGAATTAGCCCTTCTTAGATCACAGGTGAGACATTTATAGTATGTGTATGCTTATATCTATTGCAGTTGTTCAGAAGGTAAATTCAAATAATGCAGATGTGTTAGTTTACCTTCATCTTTATTAATTAAAGCTATAGGATACTTCAAATGGAACTGGAATATTTTTTTTTCTAATAAAAAAAGTGCCAAGTCATTAATTTTCAGTTTATTTGTTAACATAGAATTGAAAAATGTAGGCAGATATTTTCATTCCATTGGTGGAAAAAATTTGCATAACACCTGTGCACACACACACACACAGACAGGTACAAAGACAGAATAGTTTTTATTCTAAGATCTTCCACACATCTGTGTACTCATCATTTTCCTCTGTGCATGCAGCCTTGCATCTCATACAAAACAAAAAAAAAAGCCTCAAAAAAAAAACCCACAAACAAACAAACAAAGACCACACACAGAACCCCACAGGGTAAATATTTATGTAAAATTTATTTATGGTTATTTTTTTTTTCCTGATAATTTTGTTGCTGTGAAGATGAGGCTGTTTCTTTGTTGCCTTCTATGTAACACCTCATTTTGCTTTACGTACTGTGTAATTTCACTGTTGAACATACATGAATTAGCAATATTTTCAAGCATTCTCATTTAACTACAGAGTCTTAACAAAAATTCTAATACTGAAATTTCTGAACTATGATTTTTGAGACGTCTTTCTTCTTTACTTTAGAATGAGTATCTTGCAAATGAATTAAGTATGAGAGAGCGAGATTTGGAGAAGAACAGGACCGTAATAGCCAAATTTCAATGTAAATGTAAGTTTAAATGTAAATGTAAGCCTGTTTTAAAACTAGGGGATGTTATCAGGCACCTGCAGATAGTTTGCTTATTTTGTGATTGTGACCACAAATATCTAACTTGGCAGTTTCTGTTTTAAATGCAGTTTACTTTGGTCTTTCACAGTGATAGTATTTGCTGTGTGCATAGAAGGTTATTAGACAGTCATTCTTACATACTTCTGAACTGTGGGCATTATAGTTGTGGATTGGTCCAGGTGTGAACACAATGATGAGAAAACAATGAATGTTAATGGCATTTGTCAGGTTGAATTATCATTAATGACTTTTAACATTTTGTGTTTATCTTAGTGTGTATTTTTGTGTATAAATACATACATGGTGCTGCTACTTTTAAATTACTGATAGAACATGAAACATAGTTAACTCATACTAAATATGTTAAACTAGTATCTCTCGTGTATTTCCCTCCTGAATCAGACCATATAAGGGCTTTAAGTCTGTGAGTGATCCCAATTAGAGCAATTTACTTGTGTGATTGTGCTTGTTTGACTCCAAGGAAGTGTTCGGGAATTAAACCCACTCATTGTTTACGTATACATTAGCTGAAGAGAACTGCTCAAAAAATCCAAAGTAAAAACAATGCTTATTTCTCTAGACAAGAATCTTTTATTGCTCCAAATATTGCATGCACTCCTGGATCTTCAGAACAGTTAGCCATCTTGTAAACTTGCAGAAAAAGTCCTGAGTGATTTCTTGTTTGGGTTTTTCTTAAAGTTTCCAGACTTCTTGCTCTGTCTTGGGAAATCTGAAATTCTACTGTCAAACTAATGGTGGCAGGAAAATTGTATGTTTTGAGAGTCCTTATTAAAGCCAAGTAATTTAAATGTTCTTTTTTTTCCCAGTGTCGGGGAATTCAGGCAATTTGCATATACCTCTTTGTAAAGCCCAAACATTTCCAAGATAGCCACATTTCTGGATTTGTGAAAGCTAGTCAGACAGGCTACTAAGGAATTGAAGAAAATGGCAGGAAACATTGAAGGCTGGAAGATTCAAAAAAATCAAACCTGTTCCCATGAAGCATTTCATATTTCATTCATATTATATTTTGTTTGTATTTGTCCAGCAAAATACACTCTGTAGATGTTCCTAGCAGCTTTACTTTTCACATCCTAATTGGTTATATTTATATATAGTATGAACATTCTTTCTATATATCAAATCAACAAGCATTATAATGACATGTCCTAGGAAATCTTAAATTATTTTTTCAGTGCTTTTAGATGCATTTACAATTTTTATTACAGTAAAAGAATTATCAGAAGAGAATAAACAACTTGAACAAGGAATGAAAGAAATATTGCAAGCTGTCAAGGAAATGCAGAAGGATTCTAATGTGAAGGGAGGAGAAACAGCCTTAATAATCCCGAGTCTCAATCGTTTAGTTAACGTAAGCTGCCTCTCTGAAGTATTATTTAGTTTTATGGGATTTACAGGCTTCTGTTTTCTCCTCGATTATTGGGTTATTGTATAATTAAATATTAGCTTCCTTATACATATGCATCTGTAGTTAGAAGTAGGAGTACGTAGTGTAATACCTCTTTAAAAATGCAAATTTATAATATTCAGCAACAGGAGATTGTTAGTAAAAATTAAACAAAACACCTTCAGCTGGATGGTACAAACCTGGCTTTGGTAAATTTATTGTACCAGTCATAAAGCTTAGGTAAAAGTTTGTTTGCTTGTCATTTATCTCTGGGACCTGCAGAGTTTAAGAAAAAAATTCTTTATTCAAACATCTTGCAAATAAAATATAGGGTGATTTTTTTTTTATAAGGCTTCTTTTTTTTTTGCCAATTTTATGTAGACTAAATTTGAGGGCTCCGGTTTATTATGTGCAGAAAAGCTTTTTTTCGTTTTTTACATTTTCTCTGTTTTGTTGATTAAATGTTTACTGTGTTAGGCAATGGAGTCAAAGAATTCAGAAGGAATCTTTGATACTAGTGTGCACTTGAAAGCTCAGGTTGATCAGCTTTCAGGACGAAATGAAGAATTAAGACGGGAACTGAAACAGACTCAGAAAGAGGCAACAAGTTTCTCTAATCAGCTGGCAAGTGCAAATGAAAAGGTATACGATTTATTTTATACAATTTATTTTGTGCTGGAAAAGTGGCTGCTCTAATAATTCAGACCAAAACCACACAAACTGTAAGATACTAAATTTAGCTTATATGAACAGTGAAATTATGCAAATCTTAAGTATATATATTGGATCTACCAGTTTGACCATTTTAAGTTCAAATCTTACTCTTCTTAATGTTACTTTATCCTTGGAATATCCTATCAGGCTAAACTCCATTCATACCTATCTTTTGGAGAGAGATGTCCCCCAAAAGCTCACAGATTTCTATCTTCAAGAAGCCAGTAATGTTGCATTTGTTTTTATTAAGTAACAGAGATTAAGTGTTCTAAAATATTAATCATTCTCTAAAATCTTCTCTTGTTTTCAGTTATGCAATTGATTTTTGTGGAATGCTGCTTTTGAGGGCAGGAATGAGGAATGAATTATTGTCTGAGAAGAAGCCAAATTTAAATTTGCTTTTTAGAATAGCTTTGGTGATACAAAAAGAGTTCCCAGTAATTAATGTTCTAGAATAGCGTTTTATGTACTGTTAGAGTAGAGAATCAGAGAGCTTTTAAAAAGTTTTATGGAAAGGCAAAGATTTGTTTAGAATAAACCATCATACCACTGTAATAATTCTTTCCAAAACTTTATCTTTTAAAAAGGAATAGAAATGCACTGCATTTTAAACAATTTGGCATAAAACTGTAGTGAATATTCAGATATGAAGCTGCCCTGACTACTGGATTAATTTCATAAATTTGGCTTAAGATCCAAATTTAAAGATTTATGGAATCACAGCATTTCTAAAAGGTTACTTTAAAGAGTATTTGACTACTTTAGAACATAAGTGGAGGGTGAATTAGGTTGTTAATAACAACTGATGTAGCATACGAAAACTATGTTTTTTCATAAGTTTATTTTTAATCGAATAGGAAAAGCTGATTTATGGGTTTGCTTCTTTTTTCTAGATTGCACAACTGAAAAATGAAATTTCCTTATTACAGCAGTCAGAAGGTGCCAATATTGTCTTCCAAACAGTGAATCTTCCAGAAGGAATGGTTCCTTCAAGTGTTAATATGATTAACTCTCTGAATGAATATTTAATACGTCTTGTACAGGTAAATCATTTGCTCCTTAACATCAAGAATATTTGTAACATATGGCTAATTCTTCTGAAATGTAATACCATGCCTTATATAGACACAGGAGATTTCTCAAAAATTACTTTGAAGTTCTGACATCAGCTAAATTCCTTGAGCTATTCTGTTTACATTTTTAAGCTGAAAGTATTTTGCTGTGTTGCAAACCTGGAAGGTAATACTTAAATCTTAGAACAATTCAGATTATTTTTTTTTTAATCTAAATTTTGATCTAAATATTTGACCGCTCTTTCTTCTACTTCTGTAGTTGCACTCTTTCTGTGAGAAATTCTCTGTTACTGCTGTCTGGACTCTACACCTGAGTCTGCATGTGCAAATCCTACTCTGAATAGGTTTTCTGTATAGAGCAAAGGTCTCTGTTTATCGACCATATGAATTTTCTTTCCATTATTTGTCAAAATACATCAACATTTATAAAGAGAGGCATAAATACATTGAAACAGGAGCCATTGATCATACAATAAAGAAGGCTTGTACAGTAAAAAGAACTTACCTTTTTCTTATTGTTAAATTATATTGTTCTGTATTTGATCAATTTTCGTGATTAGAGATTATCTTTCAGGTGTATATGATTATAGAAGAGTATTTGGGAACCTAAGAAAACATCGCTTTTCAGTCAGACATTCAGTTAGTATTCTTTGTGGGCTAGCCTCATGTTGTGATGGCTTGAACACTGAGGGCTGTAAGTCACAGTGCAAGGATGCACTCTTTCACACCTTTATTAATATGTATCCCAGATTTTATTGGACTTGGTTTTATCTGTTGCTTCTAAAGAAAACACACAGTTAATATCTGCAGTTTGTACAGTTCATGACAGAAGGTTCTATCATGAAAAAAACAAGGGAGAACTGTCATTTTGATTAATCCTTTCATGTGTAAAACCTTTGTTAATCACTTCAGTATTATATTTGGAAAATAATTATTAGGAACTGGAAAATAAAGAACAGTTACTTAAACAATTAGAAGACGCAGTAGAAGACTATAAGCGAAAATTTGCAGTAATTCGTCATCAACAAGGCTTGCTGTATAAAGAATATCAAAGGTATTGCTCTCTTTTCTATATTATGAAAGTTCAACTCTCTGAATGTTGAAGAATGTGGATGAGATAAGACACTTTAACTTAAGAATACTTCATCATTAAATCAGATGCAGCCTAAACAGAGGGAGGGGATAGCTTTTCAGTAATACAGCTACAGTTTATAATATATTTTTCAAGTTATGTTACTCCTAAAAATAAATATCTTTGTTTGCAATATTTGCAAATAGTTAACACTTTTAAAAATCATCATGTCTTTTATCATTATAAATGAAAATATTTAATTACTGTTTTAGTCAAAAGGAAAGCTGGCAGAAAGAGTCTGAAGATATGAAAGAGAAAATGAGAAAGCTAGAAGAGCAAAAAGAACAGGATGCTACAAAAATAAAGGCATATTCTGTAAGTAATTTTTATTAGCAAAAAGAAATTATTTCAAGACAGATGAACAGAATTTTCACACCTAGATAAAATTGTACAAGAAAGCTTGTCTATGGAGTTGAATTTTACCTTATTTCTGTATAAGGTTCTTTTAAAAAATTGTTTTACAGAATCTACTCAGTGCACTTCAGCTGGATCCTGATGAAACAAAGAAAGTACTTGCAGAAAATAGTAGAAAAATAACTGTTTTACAAGTTAATGAGAGGTCATTAACAAGGCAGTATACCACTTTACTTGAAACAGAACGGCATCTTAGAAAAGAAAATGAGAAACTAAAGGGTGAAATAACACATATAGAGACTGCAGTTACACAGAAGATTGGAAACTTGCAACGATTCAAGGTACAGTTTACAGTAGTAATAGTACATATGTTTTACAGTTTGGCAATAGATGCCTTTTTTGTTTTTTTAAATGGAGGCACTATTAATTTCTTGAATGCATTACCCTGATGCTTGTCAAACAGTGCTGTAAATTTTGTCAAAAAATTATTTGTGTTTATATAAGCATCATAATATGAAACCTGTCAGTTTGTCCCTCCTTTTTACTTGGAAAGTGTCATACAAAACCAAATTACGTTTTGACCTTGCAGGTTCCTAGGGCCTCTATTAACTCATCTTTGTAAAGTATGGTTTTGACAGTGCATTCAGGAGGCAACTGCTGATAAAATCACCCAGAGAGTTGGAATACCAGAAAAATTTTATCAGTGCTTATTGCAAGCAGTTTATAAAGATGGACAGTAGTTTAGTAAAATAAACCAGTATTATGTTCTGAAGCATTATATTAAATAGCATTATTTTTCTGTGGAGTAATTTTAATTTTCCTATTTAAAGATCCAGCAGACCGTAATAACGTATTGTGCTGATTATTTTCATAGGAAATGGCTAGTTTTAAGATTGCAGCTCTGCAAAAAGTGTTGGATGCTAGCGTGCCATTGTCTGAGCTAGAGCTGGCTAATAAGCAGTATAACGCATTAACTGCTAAATACAGAGATATGTTACAAAAAGATAATGTGCTCGTCCAGCAGACAACGAACATGGAACATGTGGAGGTAATGTTTCCATTATGTTTGAACCTGTCCTAAGTGAAAAACTCCTTCATTATACATTTGTTTCGTATTGGTTTTTATTCCCACTTAATAGAAAGATAGAACAAAGTCCCAGCACTGATACTGCTGGTTATATCAGTCCCATAGTGGGTATGAGATGTTAGAGCCAGTCTTACTGTTGCTATTGAATTGATTTCATGTCTCCGGTAATTTTCAGTGGATTAGGAAACATACACAAAGTCACAGATTTTATTTCAGTAAGCATACACAGAATCATAGAGTAGTTAGGGTTGGAAAGGACCTTAAGATCATTTTGTTGAATTGTTTTGGTGTGTTGGTTTATTTGATTATGTTTGCTTTTTAAGTATGGGTATGTTCCCCCACAAAGTATTTTTAATTCTTTGATTACCAAAACAAGGTTGGCAGAAGGAATATTTTTTATCATCTTCAGTTTTCTAGGTAATAAGGAAAATAGAATGAGTGTATACACTTTTAAAGCTTTCTCTCAAAGTAAATGCTGTTACTAATTTCTGATTTACAAGAATGAAATGTACAGTTCCAAAAGGCAGTAAGCAGTAAGCCTTTTGCACCATAAACAAAAAAAAAGTAAGCAACCAAAGATTGCTCACAATGCATTTGCAAAATGTTATAGGGACCGTAAATATGTAGCTATTCTTTTGAACATTTATTCTCAAGTAGAAAGGAACTTCTTTTCAAGAACTGTAAAGCTGGCTTCAAAGCTACATTACTACCTCCCACTTTTCATTCATGTTCGAAATAACAGTCCAAGAAAGTAGTAGTTTAAATAGATCAAGCTCATGTCATGTTCTTGTCTGTTGGGTTTCTTTGGTTAACAGGGGTTAAATACATGTGCTGGGTAAACTTACTGAAATTTGTCTGTTTGGGAACAGGTGGATGCACTTGTGTCAGCTGAATTTTTTTGAAATTTTCTGAAACTTTGTGCATTGCCTATTTCAGCAGTTTCACAGAGGTAGAGAATTGTTTATCGTAGCAAACAAAAACTGTTTTTAGAAAGCTAGAAATCAGAATCATAAAACAGCCCCAACTTTCTCAGCCGGATTTCATATGGGAAGTGCTTGAGCCCCCTTAGCATCCTCATGGCCCTCCTCTGGACTTGCTCCAACAGTTCCATGTGCTTCTTATGTTGAGGACACCAGAACTGTACACAATACTCCAAGTGGGGTCTCATGAGAGCAGATAAAGGGGCAGGATCGCCTTCAACCTGCTAGTCAAACTCCTTTTCGTGCAGCCCAGGATACAGTTGGCTTCCTTAATATGAATTATTCAATTTGCTTTACTGGTTAATGTGGAAATTTTTGTTTCTGTGTGGAGGAGTGAAGGAATGTTTACAAAACTGATGTTTTTCATCATATTAGATGTTTAAAAGCACTAAAAGAAGCATATGATCCATCTCAAGTACGTATTTATGTGCAAGATGAAGTATCCTGTGCAGGTTGAAATATCTTCCAGAAGTACTTTTTTTCTTTCCCAGTGTTAGTAAGCTGTTTAATATTACAGATTTCTTCATCTAATTCTAGACACTCTAGGAATCAGTCACTGGTGATAAATGTTCACAGTAATACTAGTTGGCAGTAAGATACAGCACGGAGAGAAAAGACTAGCATTTTTACACTTGGGGGAAACTTACACTGCAACAGAAGAGTGTATATAGATTATGGGTTATGCATTAATTAAATCTGTTAATTGAAAAGATTTTATAGATACTAATTCTGCTACAGTTAAATACTTTGCTGTTATGTCGCAACTTTTTTGTCATACAGTGTGAGAATATATCCTTGAAAGCACAGATAAATTTATTGAATAAGGAATTGGAGATCACAAAAGAGAAACTTCACACTGTAGAACAGGCTTGGGAACAGATGACTAAACTGGGCAAGTATGAATGTTATTTTGTAGCATTAAAAATCAAATAGTATGTCCTCCATGAAATATCTCAAAATGTTTTTAAACTTTATGCATCTTAACAGAACATCAAAACTATTTTGTATTTGTCATTAACGATCTCAATTTTTTTGGTGATTTTGTTTGTTTCATTTTATTTATCTATTGGACCAATACCAACTTTGTTTTTCTTCCTCTGTAAACTGTTCCACGTTGATTTTTCTTGGGTTAAGGGTTTAAAAGCTGGAATTTCCTGGTTTCATGCTCTGTAGCAAAGTGTTTTTTTCTTGATAGCTGAGGCTTCCTTCTGTACAGTTTACAGTCCCATTATTCAGGAACAACTCATCCACTTCTATTGCTTTTACAGATCTTAAATTAAATTTCCTGAAGATTTGCCAGATGAATTCAGGACAGAATGAAAGGCAACACTGAAAATACTTATCAGTCTCAATAAGGATAGTTGCAGATATGCCCATTTATAATTGATAATGATATTTTATTCAAATTAGATACTTTTCAAACATGGAATAAGGCAAGATAACCATGTCCCCAGTTTAAAGAAGTAACACCATAAAGTTTATCTGACAGAGATAAGTCAAAACTCACATTCTGTTTCATGGTGCAAATAATTTTTATAGTTGAATCAGTTTGTATATTTCCTAATGTAAATATTTTTTTTAATGTAGGGGATGACAATACCATGGACAAGGCCACAAAAGCAGTAACCAACAGTGAGATTTTGTCCATTTCTAAGAAAATCACGATGTTGGAAATGAAGGAACTAAATGAAAGACAGAGAGCAGAACATTCACAACGAATGTATGAACAGTTAAGGAATACTGTAAAGCAAATAGAAGAACGTAATTTTGAATTAGAAACAAAATTTGCTGAGGTAAATCTGTTGAGAATTTACAACGTAATTTCACACATCTTAGAAGCATACTCTTGAGCTTTTCAAAAAATATTAAATCTATATCACAACTGGCAAGTAAGCTTATGATGCAAAATATAGCTGCCTTTAAGAGCTGCAGTTCTGCATGCACAGTACATATGATAATTTATTTGTCAGTAGTTTAGTTAATCTCTGTAAAATGCATTATTACATCATCTCTGTAAAATAGCTTGCTACTTATTCAGCAGACTGCTAGAAAAAGTTTTGTTCTTATTTCTTGTGTCTAATTCATATGATCCCTTTTCTGCTAACTTTTCCTTAATTACCAATGATTAAAAAAATGTTAGACCTTAGCATCCCATTTGCAAATGATAGTGTCATGATTCTGTTACAGACAGGTTATGTCCTCTGTTACATGCCAAACATTATCTATAATGCAGGAATAGAAGAGTGTGCCAGTGAAGCTAGTGATCTATAGTATTCCTGTCACATCAGTCTTAATCTTTTTGTCCTAACTACTTGTATTTGAAATATGTTACACAAATACTTTAGTTGTAGGAAACTTTATTATAATTTCCAGTTAAATTTATTTAAGCAATTTTACATGTTTGTTCTTGTGACAGTGTTGGTCTGTAATTTAAACACAAGAGAAGAAATAGTTATGTTGACTGGAATGTTGGTAGATTGTATTCATTCCTCCTGCTTGTGCCTTGCTAGAATATAGCCTAACTGGTTTGCATTGCTGTTGTCTGACTTACCATTTCTCAGTGCTTTAGTAGTGTTTTGTTACACGGTTTTCATTTTAATTTATTTGGGACATGGAGTAACTGAAAGTATAAAGCTTTTCAGCAGCGGTGCTGTATTGTTAAAAACTTTGATTGCATGTGTTCTTTTATTTCATTAAGAAATACCCCAGGTCATGCACCCTGGGATCACTTTTTCCTTTTTCTCTTGTGCATATATTATCTACCTTTTGATATATTTAGGTCTACACATCTTCCTTCATCCTGAATTGATGAACTCCACATTTTTTCATTAGTAGTTTCTCTGTGTATCCCTTTTGTCCTCATTCCTGTAGCTCCAGGATGTATGTTTTCTGTTTCATACACTCCTGTTGTCAGTGCCTCCTAACCCAGCATCACTGCTTTTTTCTTTTTTTTTTGAAAGAGATATTTATATCTATATATATAACAAGATTGTGCTAAGGTAATCATTGAAAGTTGTAAGTGATATCAGTTTAAGAATTGGTAAGTAGAAAAAATCTACCAGACATCTCCTTCTAAACACATAAATCTACTTCAACACAACTGTTAGATTTCCAGATAGCAGTGCTTCAGATATGTGAAGTGCAGGTAATAAGATACATCACACTGTTTTCTCTGTTTAGGAAACCAGTTTTTATTAAGGGGTGGTATCAGATTAATCTGCCACTGTAAATTATATTTACTAAATTAATTCCTGAGGCTTCTCCATGTTGTCTAACACTTTTCAGATATCTTAATGCTTGTTGGTCTGGACTGAAAACATTGGTTACTTGGTATTTGAAAAATCAGGCTGCTTGAAAGAATATCACTTAAATATGAAAGTCTTTCATATTAGAAATAACAAAAGATCTACACTATAATGACACTTTGCACTGATAACCTATATTTGTGTTACCAGTCCTAATAAGTGAAATTGTGTTTTCAACACAGCTGAACAGTGTTTTTAAACAACTAAAGAAAAGATACTTTTGGCACTGCTTTTTCTTTGCAGGGTTGACAGCATTTGTGTGCTTAGAATACATTTTGTTTTTTTTCTGGTTTGTTTTGGTGTTGTTTTTTTTAAGCTTACCAAAATCAACCTGGAGGCACAGAAAGTGGAACAGGAATTAAGAGACGAATTGTCAAAGAGTGTAAGTAAGGCAGTAAGTGATGCAGATAGACGACAAATCATGGACCTAGAAAAGCGTGAGATGGAGCTCAAGACTGAGGTATCAAAGTAAGTGTTGACGTAACAAATTTCACATGCAGTATGTTTAGAAGCATGCAAAAATTTAAGCTATATAGGTTTACATAATCACAGAACAGTTAGGGTTGGAAAGGACCTTAAGGTCATAAAGTTCCAAGCCCCCTGAAATGGGCAGGGACACCTCACACTAAACCATGTTGCCCAAGGCTCTGTCCAACCTAGCCTTGAACACTGCCAGGGATGGAGCATTTATAACTTCCCTGGGCAACCTATTCCAGTGCCTCACCACCCTCACAGTGAAGAATTTCTTCCTTATATCCAATGTAAACTTCCCCTGTTTAAGTTTGAACCTGTTACCCCTTGTTCTACCACTACAGTCCCTAATAAAGAGTCCCTCCCTAGCGTCCTTATAGGCCCCCTTCAGCTACTGGAAGGCTGCTATGAGGCCTCCACGCAGCCTTCTCTTCTCCAGGCTGAACAGCCCCAACTTTCTCAGCCTATCTTCATAAGTTAGGTGCTCCAGTCCCCTGGTCATCCTCATGGCCCTCCTCTCGACTTGTTCCAACAGTTCCATGTCCTTTTTATGTTGAGGACACCAGAACTGCACACAATACTCCAGGTGAGGTCTCACAAGAGCAGAGTAGAGGGGCAGGATCATCTCCTTCGACCTGCTGGTCACGCTCCTTTTAATGCAGCCCAGGATGCGGTTGGCTTTCTGGGCTGTGAGTGCACACTGGTAGCTCGTGTTAAGTTTCTCACCAAGCAACACCCCCAAGTCCTTCTCCGCAGGGCTGCTCTGAATCTCATCTCTGCCTAACCTGTAGCCGTGCTTGGGATTGCTCCGATCCAGGTGTAGGACCTTGCACTTGGCATGGTTAAACTTCATTAGGCTGGCATCAGCCCACCTCACAAGTGTGTCAAGGTCCCTCTGGATGGTATTCCTTCCCTCCAGTGTATCAACCGAACAATACTCTACTTACGTGTTTCTAACATAACTTTTAATGTTAATTTTTTGGCATTATATATTAATTCATGACTACAAGGAAAGTAGTTCAATTAAATTTAATTTCACCAAGGAATTAAATGCTGGCCTGGATAGGGTAAGTGTGCGCTTAGACACTTATTTCTGGTATTTTTAAACTAAGAATTAAGGCTTATTTTCTTTCTGGTACACAACCTTCCTTAAATATATAAAGAACTCATAAATTGGAAAATGATTATCGTTTTCAGTGACTGATAGATAATTCAAAGATAAACTGCAGGAGGTACCATTTACTTAAAAGAGATTAACCTTGCATGTATAAATTAAAAAATTGACCTTTTTAGCTACGTTGATAAAGACATTTGTAATTGAGTAAATGATGTAATCCTGTTGTATTGGTAAAACAGCAAAGTCTGTGGGATATTTGCAGTGATTTTTGACACTGAAAATGAGTAATGAGACTTGGGGAAGCAGAGAAAGGAACTGAGAATGAAACTTTTTGAGCATTTATGTCCTGAAGTAGGAGAGAGATAGAGGAAAGAGATACTTAGTTCAAGTAAAAAACAGGGCACTAGTTTCCTGGAGTAGATTACAGCTAGCTAACATCTGTATAATTTATAGGAAAATGTCCTTTAAAGAAACAGAGCATACAGAATTTTCAAAACCAGGACTCCAAGTATTATGTAAGAGTATGCTGAAAAGAGCAAAGTCTTCAAATGTTTTGATATGAGGAAACATACTAAGCATCTTTTCTTCTGTGTAGAAAAACTTCATAGGACATTCAGTGGTTTCAGGTGACACAATAATTTTGTTTTCCATGCAAGGTTAAGAGAACTGTCTGATGTGGCAAAAATGCAAGTTGAAGCTCTGGAAGCACGCCAGCAATACAGAGATAAAGAAGTGGAATGCCTTAGGATGCAAATTTTAGATTATCAGGTAAGAGGCAACCTTTATTAGCACTGCAGTTTGAATTTTTTTTCCCTGGAGTGAGAAGAAACAAAGTAATTTTACAGTGAACTAGGAAACTGCAAAAGCATTTCAGAAGGATCTTAGCAAGCTGGTACTTGTAGCAGCCATACCCTTTCAAGAGTTCTGTATTACATTGATTATTCACTCCTCATTTCTTCCGTTTCTAGATGTACATCTATTAGATATCCTGAGCTTTTTTTGTCTGTGTTATTTAGCTGATATTTATTCCCATATGATTAATAGCTCATGATCTTATTTAAATATAATATCAGGAAAGTTTGATCTTTTTTACAAGCAAGACAAGCTTATTTACAGGACAAGCAATGGCATATAAATCTTGAAGATTTGCAGTAGACTTACTACATTGTTTTGTTATTAGCAGAAACAATTTTGTGGGATTTATTTTCATGTTCTAGAATGGTTTGAGTTTCCAAATACAACATTTAGTGTCAGTTTTTATTACCATACTTTCTAGGTTTAGATATACATTTCTTCCTCATTTCCTGGTATTTTGGTAATTCTGAAATGTGGCTGTAGAAACAATAGTGGAAAAATAAAAAGCCGGATTTAGAGGCTAATTATTGCTCTTATCTATGGAATAAAATACATGCAGTACAGAAAATAATAAAAACAGTAGCTTTGTATTTGCATATACACTTCAATAACGTATTCAAAATGAAAAATAGATTTGTTCTTTAAATTTTGTTCTTAGGCACAGTCGGATGAAAGAACAGTTATTGCAAAACTACATCAACAGATCGTATACCTTCAAAATAATGAATCTGATGCTATAGGCAAGTTGGAGACGCTTAAATTGAAATTACAGAAGATGGAGATCCATAATCTACGTTTAGAGCAGAAGCTTGATGAGAGGGAACAAGCCTTGTATTTTGCTCGACTGGAAGGAAGAAATAGAACCAAACATCTACAACAGACAGTTCAGTCTTTGCGTCGACAGTTTAGTGGTGCTCTGCCTTTAGCACAGCAAGAAAAATTCTCTAAAACGATGATTCAGCTACAGAGTGACAAACTGAAGATCCTGGAGGAAGTTCAGCACGCTCAGGAGGAGCGTCGAAATGCCGAAAACAGAGCATTAGAGATGGAGTTAAAACTGAAAAGTTTAGAAGAATTAATAAGTGCCTTGAAGGACACAAGAGGAGCTCAAAAGGTTTGCTGTTTTACAACTTTGAATAACTTTGTTCATTTGATCTGCATTTCAATTGCATTTCAGTTCAGCTTGTTACCTAAACATCTAGTTTAATATAGAAATTAATGATTTCAAAATACACTTTGTTAGAATATGACAGCTATCACTTTTTTGTTTTTTTTTTTTAAAGTAATACATCATTACTCATTTACCCTGTTAAAGTTGGCACAGTGAGATTTACTAATTTTCTTTTGTGCCCAATTAAGTGGCAAAGAAAGTAGAGGCTAACTATGAAAGCACTTATATTAAATTGAATTAAATTAGGAATCAAATTAAATTATGAATAAAATTAAATTAAACTCAAGAGTAGCATTCTGAAGCTCTGTACCATGAGCTTGCACTGAAATCTTCTCTACAAATCCATATCTTATTAAATAAATCCACAGGCAGTAATTAGGCAGCATGGTCAGAAATGTTGTTATACTCTTTTAGTTCTACTTCATAATATTTTGCTATTGTAAACAAAGTTGCCTTGAAATTTGATTAAGGCTTTCTCATTCTTCTGTATATTATATAATACGGTTATGTTTGTCATGGCTAAAGATGTCTGCATGTAAGCAATGGTTGTAGTGCTCTTGGCATGTTTAAGCCAGTTTTCAACGAATCTTCTAGAGCATTTTGACATGAGTATGATTGGTACTCTTAGCACATTTGCATTTTTGAATACTTCCAGTTTTAAGGGTTTTGAAAATCTTGTGCTGTTTTAGAAGTCAACCAAACTTCTTGCATGCTTTTTTTGTTCAGCCAGGACAGGGTCTACCTTAGTTAATTTGAAAATTATTTGTAATACATTTATGTCAGTGTATGGGAAACCTGTTGCTTCTCCTGTTGTCTCCTGCACTTTTTAGGCATTCTGTGCCTACTCACTCAAGAGAAGGGAAGAAGTTTAAAAAGGCAGAATGTCTTCCTGTTGGTTTGATCAGTGACATAACTGCTTCAAAGTCAAAGAGTGTAACTGCATCTAATTGTCCTGTGGGCTTGGTAAATTATAATACTATGTATTATTCATTATTAGGTAATTGAATGGCATATGAAAATGGAGGAACTCCATCTGCAGGAACTTAAACTCAATCGAGAGTTAATCAGGCAAAAGGAAGAGGTGAAGCATTTGCAGAATATAATTTCTGAATATGAACGTACAGTCAGTAACCTGGAAGAAGAAATTGTACAGCAAAACAAGGTATGTATTTCTGTATGCTATTAGAAAAACAGCATATTCCTTATTTTACTAAGATTTTAAAAAAGAAAGATTCTTCCTAGTAAGTTTTTAGCCTATGCTTGTATCTTAGCTACATTAATTCTTTTTTAATGGCACACTTAAGTATTTTACATTTTGGTATCTCTTTTTTTTCCTGTTTGAGTTATAAAATTCCCATCATCTTCACTAAATAAAACACCTTATCAAACATTTGTTAGTTTCATGAAGAAAGGCAAATGGCTTGGGACCAGAGAGAAGTAGAACTGCTGCGCCAATTAGACCTGTATGATCATCAACAAAATGAAACACGTAATACAGCTGTAAAGGTAATTGCAGTGAATTAGCTAAAAATATACTTAGAAGCATGTTTTGCAGAGCTCTCAGATTACACAAATGTTAATATTTCTGTACAGTTAGAAGAGGCTACTGGGTCAGTTCCAGACTCTAGTTTACCACTTCCACAGCAGCTTGAGTTGGCTTTGAGAAAAATACAAGAGCATATTCGAACAATCGTGGAAACCAGGAAAACCTGCAAATCACTGGAGGAGGTAATTAAATGTTTATCATAAAGAGGGACAAGTTTGTATTTCTGTGCCCTTTAATTTTTTGTGTATAATAAATATCCTTTTATAAATGTCACTTGGATGTGTCCCGTCCCTTAAAAATATTTAACACTGAGAAAAGGTAAATCACATCGTGACCAAACTGAAACATTTTTTCCAATGGAACAAATTATTAATTCAATTTAACAAGTGTTACATTAGATATAAGAAGTAGCAAAGAAAAATCTGTTTATCATGGGTTGCTAAACTGAAATTCTATTACAGAAGATACTTTGTGGTTCTTAAGAAATTTGAAAAACACCAGCTTAATTTGGTAGCACAGAATGAGTTGCAAAGGGTCTTGTGCCAAGTAGATAACACATAAAGGCACAGTAATTACATTCTGGGGCTTTTAAAATCTAATAGTAATCCCATGCAGCCAGAACTGAGTGCAAAATATTTTGTGTTAGATGAATCTTCTGGTAATTTTTTTAAAAAGTAAGATCTTTTTGCTGTGTTTGAATTATGGAAATGCAACAATTGCCTTTCATTGTAGAAATTAAAAGAAAAGGAAACTGCTCTGTGGAAAGCTGAACAAAATGTTTTATCAAGAGACAAAGTTATAAATGAACTAAGACTTCGATTATCTGCACCATCAGAAAGAGAGAAAATAGTGGCTGAGTCAGGCAAACAAGATGATCCAGAGTACTGTCATGCCATAAAAATTGCTCATCAAACCATTGCAAATATGCAAGCAAGATTAAATCAAAAGGAGGAAGTGTTAAAAAAATACCAACATTGGCTTGCTAAAGCAAGAGAGGTACGTAAAATGTTCGCACAAAATTTCTTCTATTTTTATGCTATTTTAGTTGATTCTTCATTTATCTCATTGCTACTGAAATCTTAAAAAGTTTCTGACCTCAGAGGTAACAGAGCAGAAACAATTTGTAACTTCCTATGTAGAAAATTCATGTAGAATTTTTTAGCTTCTTAAAATAGGAGGCTTGCTCAGTCAGGACATTATGTATATGATGTCTGTGTAGGAATTAAATCAGTGTGACAGGAAGAAAACTAAAATGCTGCTGTGAGAAGTGGTTTCCATATGTTTACTTACTGCATTGTTATATGAAATTTTCCAGTACTTGCAACAATGATCTCTGGACTGCATCTTGTAGTGAATTTTGAAGGTACACGAAAGACATCACTTATGGCAAATATGCTTTTTAAAGCATACTTTAAATTAAAGCATATTTAAAAGCATAAACAATGTATCTAAGCATACTTTATATCCTTAAAGCATAAACCTTGTGTCACACTTGTGTCACTTACAAAGCAGACTTAGCATCATCTTCACTTAATGTGCTTTGGTTAACATGTGTTAGCTATTACTTCTGGGGGAAACAAAGTTTTTTTTTGTTTCAAACTAAACCAGAAGATGCAGTCTAAAAATGAGTGCTCTCTCTGTTAGCAGACATACAATCCATGGGATCATACTGTATTCCAAAGTAAATAGAATGGAGAAGTATGTAATATGGATATCACTATCAGTAGTGATATTCATAGTTGGTGAAGACCAACACCAGCTGGTTTGCTCTCCAGCTCCTGTCCTGTTGCACCATACTACTTATTACTTTGTTGAAGAAGTTCTTTACCGTGAGGGTGGTGAGGCACTAGAATGGGTTGCCCGAAGAAGCTGTGAATGCTCCATCCCTGGTGGTGTTCAAGGCCAGGTTGGACAAAGCCTTGGGTGACATGGTTTAGTGTGAGGTGTCCCTGCCCATGGCAGGGGGGGTTGGAACTAGATGATCTTAAGGTCCTTTCCAACCCTAACTATTCTATGATTCTGTGATTATAGCAAGAAGAAAATAATTTTTAAAACTGACAGAATTAAAGGAAGATTTGGGGAATGATACTGAACGATGAGTGATGAATGAATGTGAAGGTACTGTAGTTTCATGGCTTTCTGGAATACTGTACATCAGTGAGTTATACTTTTATTTTGAACAAACAGGAACAAGAAGAAATAGCAAAGAAGCATGAGGAAGATCTTAAAGTTCTACACCAGAAGTTAAATTTGCATGCTGACAATTCCCTTAATAAATTCAAACAGACTGCTTTGGTAAGTGTGATCAATAAACTGTTCCCAAATTTTTAAAATTGTTGACTAAAAGAACACTTTTGCAGTCAAAAGTAAGTAATGAATGATGACAGGAGAAATAAATGGGTGGTGGATACAGAATTACTATAGTATTCTTGAGAAAGTTCATGAGAAATGGCTTAGAAATGAAGTGTAAAATAAGTTGCCACCTCAGTATATATGAGTATTTTTCGTATCAGCCTAATTTATGGAGACTTCTAGGAGAGAGAAGTATATTATTTGTCTCTTCAGTCTGTTCTTATATTAAACTAACCATTTCAATACAAATTTTTTCTTGACTCTTTATGATACAGTGAAACCTGTATTTAACTGGTTATTCTGAGGATCATTAGACACACAAAGCTCTTTTCAAACCAGAGTGACTGCTTTCTCTGTGGACTAAGAAACACATTTCAGTAAATAAATACATTGGATAGTAATGCTTGAATGTATTCAGGGATGAGTTTAAAATGCATCAGTAATGCTTAGCTTTGATTTAAAGCTTAAAATGTTACCACATGCATTTGTTCTCTTTTACAGGATTTAGCAAAAAAGACTTCATCACTTTCCAACAACAAACATTTTCTCCGCTTAGCTGAAATGGAGCAAGCTGTAGCAGAACAGGATAATCTTATTGCTTCGCTTGTTGGAAAGTTAAAGAAAACATCATTTGATTTGGAGAAACAAAAACAAATCACTTCAATGAATATCAAAGAGTTTGAGATTATCAGAGACCAGTAAGTTTTTAGACTGGGTTAATGTAAGTCACAACTGGATTGGACAAGTAAATTATGTATTGCTGCTACAGGACAGATCTAAAAGTGAACATGTTTTTGTTGAATTTAACATTTGGCTGAAAAAGCTAACCCAAAAGAGTTACTATGGTTGATAGCTGCAAGTTATTTTTATCTGTAGCCTTTCGCTGGGGCTAATTTGAAAAACTGGCTTGGAAAAATGCCTTTCAGTTGTTAGCTTTGGCATTCAGTGGAAAAGAAAGTATCCAAGGAGTCTTGGTATCAGAGTTGCCTTTAAGCTATTGTGATACTTCTGATTTATGTTTCGGTGCAGTTTTTTTGTGTTTTGTTTGGGGTTTTTTTCCCCTGATAGGGAAAAATTAACCTAACAAGTTTAAAGTAATGAAAATTTAACCGCTGTTTTAAAGGAGAAACGATAATGCTTTCTTTACATCTAAAGGCCAGAAATGAGAATGAACAATGCTCTAACCTTATTTTCGTGATCTTCTTGAGTGATTTTCTTATTAAATGGAGGCCTGCTTTAGTGAGTCCTTTCTTGTTATTTCCAAATCAATGTGTCATTTGCTTTAACAATGATAAAAAAATTGTTCTTACTTAATTACTAATTGCTAACTTTATTACTGCAATGTACTCTATTAATGCTTATTTTTTATTAGGCTTCATGAAAAACACAAAGCTGAGGTCGAACAACTAACAGATGAGGCAAATGTCTTGAGGAACACGGTATCTCAGATGGAGAAGAAATTTGCAAATGTAAAAGCTGAACTAGAGGTCCAAAAAGAAGCAAATAATAGAGCACCCACAGCAACACTGAAGAATCTGGTGGAGCAGCTGAAGAGCCAGTTAGCCATAAAAGAGAAGCAGCAGAAAGTTAGTCAATAAAAATTAATCCCTATGTCACATAAATGTGTAATGTTGCTTAGTGCTTAAGAATCCTGTGTATAGTACAGTGGGAGAATATAACTGCATAACATAACATAGTAAAATCCAGTTGCCTTTTCTTGTTTTGTAATGTTCATATTAGCAACTTCTTTACTTAAAGGAACTTGAATTTACTGTTTTCAGGCTTTGAGTAAAGCAATTCTGGAACTCAGAGCAGAAATGACTGCTAATGCTGAACAGCAGATTATTTCTGCTGCATCACAAAAAGAGTCATATATGAATGTCCAGGAGATTGTTGACAGACAAACAAAGGGGTTTACGGTGAGTACTAGGTAATATCATTGTATTGAATTGTTGTATTACTGATAATCCTGATTTGAGGGGTTTGCTCTTTTGTTTTCTTCTAGACACAGATAGAAGAATTAAATATTCAGATTACAAAACTTACAGATAACCTTAAAACAAGTAAAACCAGGGAAACTTCCTTGTCTGATGAAAGAAATGAATTGAACCAAGAACTTCTGAGAAAACAAAAAGCATTTGCTAAAATGTTGAAAGAAAAAAATGAATTGGAAGAAGAAAATGAAGAACTGAAGAAACAGGTTAAGAGGATAAGCAGTAACATTCAGGTAGAAGTGATTTTTAAAAATATGTTCGATCTTGGTCAAGTTTCTGCGCAGATGTGCTGGGTTTGGGGATAAGACTGAGTATTTTTGGCAGGCATTGAGACATACTGGATTTGAAATGTTACTTTTGCTCATCAGCTGGGTTACATGTGAGCTGTTAGCTTTTGCTGTTTGAAGCATTTTTCAAATGAAAGGAAGAAAGAGACTGAAGAATACTTGCTTCTTGAAATGTTTGAAAGAGTCTGAGGAGTTGAATCACCACTTTCAAGACTTCTTTCAGAAATGGAATTTTGTGATTTTCCTTTTCTTATTTCCCCTTTCAGAAGAAAAGTGAAGAATATATAGTAGAATCATCTAACTTACTTTTTTAAATTCAGCTACTTGTTGCTGATTACTCAGTTTAGAATGGAAAGTTACATTCCAATACTTTAATAATTTAAAGATAATTTTAAAAAGAACATTTAGGTTGTAAACTAACTCTGCCAATTGCAGTTAAAAGTCCTTGTTTTTTGAGTGGAGAAAACAGGTAAGTATCACAGTATCACAGTATCACAGTATGTTAGAGATTGGAAGGGACCTCAAAAGATCATCTAGTCCAATCCCCCTGCCGGAGCAGGAACACCTAGATAAGGTTACACGGGAACATGTCCAGGCGGGTCTTGAATGTCTCCAAAGAAGGAGATTCCACAACCTCCCTGGGCAGCCTGCTCCAGTGTTCCGTCACCCTCACTGAGAAGAAGTTTCTTCTCAGGTTTAAGTGGAACCTCTTCTGTTCCAATTTGTACCCATTTCCCCTTGTCCTTTCATTGTTTGCCACTGAGAAGAGCCTGGCTCCATCCTCATGACACTCCCCCTTTATATATTTATATACACTAATAAGGTCACCCCTCAATCTCCTCTTCTCCAAACTATAGAGACCCAGCTCCCTCAGTCTTTCCTCATAAGGGAGATGCTCCACTCCCTTAATCATCTTAGTTGCCCTGCGCTGGACTCTCTCCAGCAGGTCCCTGTCCTTCTTAAACTGAGGGGCCCAGAACTGGACACAATATTCCAGATGAGGTCTCACCAGGGCCGAGTAGAGGGGAAGGAGAACCTCTCTCGACCTACTAACCACCCCCCTTCTAATACACCCCAGGATGCCATTGGCCTTCTTGGCCACAAGGGCACAGTGTCGGCTCATGGTCACCCTGTCGTCCACCAGGACCCCCAAGTCCCTCTCCCCTACACTGCTCTCTAACAGGTCGTTCCCCAATCTATACTGGAACCTGGGGTTGTTCCTGCCCAGATGCAGGACTCTACACTTTCCCTTGTTATATTTCATCAAGTTATTCCCCGCCCAACCCTCCAGCCTGTCCAGGTCATTAAAACTGAAGTTTGTAAAAATGTAATTTTTCAGAGCAAAGCTGATGAGCAAAACCTGATAGATGCACTTCAGAAAAAAATAAAGAAGTTGGAAAATGAACTTGAGAAGAAGTGTGAAGAAACAGACAAAAAAGGTGTAAGAGAAGACAAGGTATGTGGTATTTGGATCGTGGCTTTGAAAGACATCATCAGTGAAGTCTAGGCAGTTCAACCCTACCTGCCTCTCAAAAATCCCCAACCAAAATTTATATGGAGAAAAGTAGTTTCATGACTGTAACTTCTCCATGTTTTCCATGCTCTTTGTTTTTACTGCTCTTGTTGCTTAGTACTGGTATATTAATGTTTTTCTGCCCTTGTAGAACTGAAGATCCATTACAAATCTTAGAAAACTAAGATTTATAGGTAGCAGTGAAATTCATTACATAAGTGCCGTCACATGTGCATTTGTGAAATTAATGCTGTGATAAAACATGAAGTATTTAGGAGCAGAAGTGTGAATCCTAAAAGGGATTAGTGGCTTACCATAGTAATTATAAAGTATACAGGAATATTATAGGATGCATTCAGATTATTTATGACATTTATGATATTAAACATTATTTGATGACTACACTTACACTTCAATTAATTAGTCTTTTCAAATACCTTTTGCTTAGTATCTAGAGATACTTTTCTCAGACTTTGCATGTATTTTCCTTTTTCCAAGATTCCGCTTTCTATCTGTCCCTTAGTAGCAGTGACTGTTCAGAAAGAAGACAGAAAAGCAAGTACAGGGGTACTGAAGAAAGAAAAAGACAAGTTTAAAAAAAAACAAATTGCTTACAGAAATATTAACTGTATTGACCTGTTTTCAGTAGCCATTTGTGATCACATAGGTACAGGTTTTATCTGATGTATAATTTACAGCTACTGAATTGTAAGTAGAGATTCCATTTCTCATAGGAAAAAATACACTAAGATAACCAGTTGTACAGCTGTGCAGGAAGGGCATATAAAATCCTGGTGAGCTGCAGATCTGCTGTAAATTGGCATAGAAAAACACTTCTTTAATCTGTCACTTTACTAACATGTAATTCTGAGTAAAAGGATACATTGAACTACACCAGTCACCACAGCATACTGCTATTTACCTTTTGATAGATGAGGTTAATAATATGTGCCTGCTATGGCTTCATGTTTTAAACTGATAAATGAAGAATATACCATTTTTAGCTTTTTAACATTTTTGCTTTAAGAAAAAAAAAAAAAGAAATACATAATTTGATTATGTTCCTCACAGACATCCAAGGAGGAAATACTTAAATGGGAAGAAAATAAAAAATGGCAAATCAGAACAGAAGGATTGCGGAACAAGCTAAGGGAAAAGGAAAAAGAAGCAGATGCTTTAGTCAAACAGTTGAATACATTGAAGGAAATTTACACCAAGTGAGTTGGTTTTATAGACTGTTACGAAATTATGACATAAGGGAAATCCAAGTGTTTGTCACATAAAAATTGGAACAGTTCATAATGTTTATAAGATTGATGTATAGAATTTGACATTGCTATTGAGATTAAAAGGATTAGTTACTTTTTAAGAAGCAGGATATTATTCTAGTACCTTTTCCCTTGTGGAAGCCAAAACCTTTATTAGAAGAAACTGTCCATGAATAAAACTAAAGTCCATCAAAAGGAGAGTGACCAGCAGGTCGAAGGAGATGATCCCGCCCCTTTACTCTGCTCTCGTGAGACTTCAATTAGAGTATTGTGTGCAGTTCTGGTGTCCTCAACATAGGACATGGAACTGTTGGAACAAGTCCAGAGGAGGGCCACAAGGATGATCAGGGGACTGGAGCACCTTCCGTATGAAGACAGGCTGAGAAAGTTGGGGCTGTTCAGCCTGGAGAAGAGAAGGCTGTGTGGAGACCTCATAGCAGCCTTCCAGTATTTGAAGGGGGCATATAGGGATGCTGGGGAGGTACTCTTTATTAGGGACTGTAGTGATAGGACAAGGGGTAATGGGTTAAAACTTAAACAGGAGGAGTTTAGATTGGATATAAGGAAGAAGTTCTTCACTGTGAGGGTGGTGAGGCACTGGAATAGGTTGCCCAGGTTGGTTGTGAATGCTCCATACCTGCCGGTGTTCAAGGCCAGCCTGGACAGAGTCTTGGGTAATATGGTTTAGTGTGAGGTGTCCCTGCCCATGGCAGGGGGGCTGGAACTTGATGATCTTAAGGTCCTTTCCAACCCTAACTATTCTATGATTCCATGGTTATGCTTCTTGCATGTAATATTCTGTTCTGCCCGTGAAACAAAAACAGCTTTATGAAGAGAGGCTGTTTCTTAGATTAGTAGGGTTGGACACTGCTACTGCTATGTGTAGTGCTACTGCAGTACTTACGGTTCTACGATTATGAGTTGGAAGCCTTTAAAAAAAATTACACGTGCAAACTCTCCGCAAATGTTATGTTTACTTCAGTACAGTAGTGGCAGGGATTTACTGATAAAAGATGCAGAAGAGACCAGAAACTGTCATGGTTATTGTAGCTCTTGTTAGGTTTGGTTTGAAACTGCTTCAAGATGGCATTTATTCTCCGCAGTCTTGTATGAATTTCACATAAAAGATGGGCAAAGCAGCAAGTGGTTTATGATATGCATGAGACTGACTTAATGTTCATTGCTTCTTCCATGTTTGGTTTTGGAGTGGTTTTTTTCGTGAAGCTGTACTGTCTATAAGATAACCTTATTAAGCAGACAAGGGGGTGTGGTTCAGTGAGCAAATATGTTGCAAATGTGGATTCTTTGAGGCAGAAAATACATTCTCCTAAAGCAAATGTTATCCAATAACGTTTTAAATGTAGTTACTGGATGTTGCAGGACTGAAAAAGAGAAAATTACTTTACAGAAGAAACTGAAAACTACTGGTGTCACTGTTGACCGTGTTGTTGGAGTAAGAGCCTTAGAGACTGAAAAGGGACTGGAAGAACTAAGAAAACGGAATCTAGATTTAGAAAATGAAGTTGCTCACATGAGGTGAGAGGCATTACAAAAGAATCTATGAAAACTAAAAAATCTACATGAGAAAAAATATCTGTGGAAGGAGGTAGTCTGTGTTAGACCAACTGATTCACTAAGGGCAAGAAATAATTGATGGGAATTTCAAAAATCTTTCTTTGCGTCTCTGATGAGCAAACTTAAAATCTACTTTGGAGCAAATGTGCATGTTCAGAAAATATGCAGCATTGGTTCATTATTCTAAACAGGTAAATAATATGAAAAATATCTGGTTTGTATTGTGGAAAATTACAATTACAGTTTAGAGGGTTTGAAAGTTATGGGAACTGCTAAGTTGCAGTTACGGACTGTATTCTTTTTCAGTGTTTCAACTATCACAGTGGATAGTGGACCTGAGTAATAAAAGCTGTACGCACCTCAAAAGAGCAGATTCCTTTTGCCAAAGTACTTACTTTTGATTCATGGGGATTATTTGAAATAGTGTATACGGCTAGCATTGCTTTAGAATAACTAGCCCAGTAATCCTAGAAAATCCAATCTAGAAATCCAGAAGTTCATGGGGATTTTTACTTTAAGGGCTGATTTTCTGCATTAATGACCATTTGTTTATTTTGGCTTGATTCTTTTTTTGATGTAGAACACAGCAAGCAATCCCACGAGATTCTGTTGTAGAAGAATTACATTTCAAAAATCAGTACCTCCAGGAAAAGCTTCATGCTTTGCAGAAACAATATTCAAGACAGGCGTATTCTAGACCATCAGTAAGTTAATATTGTAACCATATTACCTAGAAGAATTGCACCTATTTAACAAAAATATTTGCTATCCATTTGGTATTCTGTGTCATTTAGCTGTTTTTATTTAAAATTATAGCATTCTAGAATAGGATGTGAAATGCTTAGTTTTTAGCGTTTTATAAAACACAACAAAACAACCCCATCCCCAGACCCCAAAACTTACAGTTTCTGTGTTCTACATTTAGAAGTTGAAATATTCAGCATCCTAGCATATGTGGAGAAATAAGGGATATGTATTTTTTAAATATGTGAGTCTGCAACTGAGAGACTATTTTCATGTTCCATATTGATTGAAAATTTGGGATACAGAGTTTGGGGAAGTACTGAGGTGCATTTCAGTTACGCGTTTTTGTTGTGTTTTGATTTTTACAAGGTTCAT
The DNA here is from genome assembly GCF_033783945.1 of Neopsephotus bourkii. NCBI lineage: Eukaryota > Metazoa > Chordata > Aves > Psittaciformes > Psittacidae > Neopsephotus > Neopsephotus bourkii. The sequence continues at coordinate 1,073,866 of NW_026901969.1, forward strand.
TATATTGCAAATATTGCATTATTAGGGTACTGTAGTCTTCAAGAAGTAGCTTTACCAGTACATTCTAGGTTTCTTTATTTCCTGATTTGTTTTATTGTCTTCTGCTTTCTTTCATGCTTCATTCTATCTTCAACTTACATCAGAGTACAGGTGACCAAACTAAACTGTCCGAGTCTGTTCCTGTCAGTATCAGTAAACAAAAGTATTTGAATCCCCTTCAAAAGCAATCTGTTGCAAGTAGGAATGAAATCAAACATCTGGCTAATCACAGCATTACTAATAACAATGAAATAGATAAGGAAGCAGACATGCAAACATGCATCATACCTAATGAAGGGCATGAGGCTACTACGGATGCAAGCACAGAAGCGTCTCCTGAACAGCATCCCGAAGATAGTGGGAAATGCAAGGGCACAGATATTTCTAGGGAAGGGTTGAAAAACAAAAATACAGATGAAGCTGATGAAGAGAACTGCAGTGAAAAAGGAGAAAATATAACCCAACCTGAAAATGGAAAACTTAATGAGGAATTTGAAGAGGAGAGGAAACAAGAAATACTCAAGCAATCAAATGCTGCTGGTGATGAAAGTGTAGAAGAGCCTGATACTAACAGAATGAGCTGCAATCTGTCTTATCCAGGGGAGCCTTCTAATCAGGCTAATGACTATGAAGCATTAAAAGTAAATGTGAATAATGAAGTGAATGAAGGCATTGCAGAGGATAAACATGAAACTTCCCAAAGTGGTACAGAGGGGCTTGAAACAACCGCAGAACTTTGTGAAATGCCTGAGGTCTGATATTCTAGCAGTCCACTAGCATTTCTTCTGTATAAATTATGTAGAAATAGAATTGTTTGATCTAGATAATGGAGTGCTTTCCTGTGCATCCTCTGCAGGGATATTAAAGTAGTCACCAATGGATCCATAAAGGAAACCTTAAACCTTACAGTTTAAGCTGTAAACCTTAGTTTACAGCTCTCGTGTAAACTACTGTCAACTCTAAAATTTTGGTACAGCAAGTTTGCAGATGACACTGGTGATACCCGCAGCTACTTGATGACCTTCATTCTTTAAAAGACTTACGATGTATTATTACATGCAGTAAGAAAAAAAAATGCTTTAATTAACCATATACTTTGTTCCTAGTATTATTATTGATTAATTGATAATATGGTTAATTAACTCCATAATTATATGAGCAAAACCTGCTGATTATCATACCATCAAAAACTTTCACTCTTTACTAGCCTGGTGTAATAATTTACATATACTTTTGATTTGAATTGGCAATGTAAGGCATGGAAAACACGCTTTATGTAACAGAAATTACTAGCCTCCCTAAATAAAGATTTAAGATTGTAGGAATTTAGAGACTAAAAACTAGTAATGTACTGTGCTTCCTGACTTGCTCTATGACCTGTTTAAGTGAAATTCCTTATGCTATATGTACTATTTAATAAATGTGTCAGAATATATCCTTAGAATTAGATGCTGTTCCTAGGTAGTGTCATAGCTTACTAAACTCAGTAGCTTTTCTGTCTTTTAGACTTTGACATTTATTTCTTCCCAGTAGTCTGAGAGTTAATTTTGGTTTCACAAAATTTTTACTGCTTTACACTGATTTGTAAACTTCCCTTAAAGGTTAAGCAGGTTTAGAAGATGTGAGAGAAGGAGTTAAAGTCAGAGCAAATTAGATCAAAATACAACTGTCATTTATTTTATTTCTGTGAAAAACAGTTCTCTGTTGCTTTTTATCAGCTACAACTGATACGATGACTAGTGCATTACCACTTTTTTTCCCTGTTTCCTCAAGACGTCAGGAATGGGATCAGATGATCAACACCAAAGAGAACAAGAAGTTATAAAGGAAAATTTAAGATTGTCATCTGAAAACATTGAACTAAGGTTCCAGCTAGAGCAAGCCAATAAAGATTTGCCAAGACTAAAGGTAACATCTTTTTACCTTTAGTCCCCTTTGCCCTGAATAAAGTAAGAGGATTGCTTAGAAAGAAATGTGTATCTTTCCTGTACATAATGTTAAGTTTTTTATGGTTTTATGGAAGATGAGAAGGTTGAATAGCTGGTAGAGATGATAAGAAGTGCCATTGCCATGGGAAATTGATTTCTCTTTACACGAGTTTTTTTTTAAGTAAACCAACCGTAATTTTGTTAATGTTCACCTCAGTTTGAAATCTAAATAACTTGCTTGTTACTTTGTTTTTTATAGGACCAAGTAGGTGACTTGAAAGAAATGTGTGAACTTCTCAAGAAAGAGAAAGCAGATGTTGAACGAAAGCTGGGCAGTGTTAGAGGCGTGAGTATTGTAACAGCTTTTTTCATCATAACTAAATAAAACCGAAATACAAAAAAAAAAGCAATGTTTTATTAAAGCTAAATTATTTGGAATCAACCAAAAGCAAAGAGGGATTCCCCTTACTTGTTTATTTTATTGCCAAAGTGTTAAAATAATCAATGAAATTCAGGTAATGGGACCATTAGAAGGACTAGAGCTACACTATTAAATAGTTGCACTGTCATGGCCTTATTTTGATTTTTGGATTAAAGTTATCTTCGGAATCATATTTGTACAAAAAAATAGGAGTTAAAGCCCTAATATTGAAAATTATATTAATGTATTTATGTAAGTGCATAATACCATTACAGCTTTTTTATTTAAAACAGGATTTTAATTTGATGCAGATGTTAGAAAGCCTAAGTTATTGTTAGTGTTTTGTTTGATGTATTATGCAAGATGATGAGATTAAATTTTACCTTCGCTCTTGTCAACTACTTTAATAGAGCAGTACTTCAGAAATCAGGAAAAAAATGCTTCAGCAGTTCCCAGTATCTCTCTTGCCACTAACTTGCCAAACTATTTGTATGACCTTTAAAAGGAAGCTGACAGTAAAATCTCTTCAGTGCCTTTGTAGCTCTTTCAGTATACAAGGACAATTGAGTACTACTTCTGGGTACCTGAAAAAGATTGTACAGTTCTCATTCTTCTACTTGTACTTTGCATGGACTGCTTGTGTATCTGCTTATCTCTTATACAGTGGTCATTTTTGGATAAGCAAATTCCGTTTATAGAAGTATTTCATGCATAGGGTCTGAGCAGATTCTAAGTCTTCCTCCCTTTTCAGGCACCAAGATCTGACAGGTTTTTCTTTAACTCCATTGTGTACCAACACAAACCTCCTAATCGCTAGTTATTTTAGAGAAGAAAGGTCATTTTTACTTCCAGAACTTTGCTGTGTATGTTTTACTCCAGGGACTAGAATTCTCCCTGATTTGCACAATACTGTGCTCGTTACCTCCATAGAAAGAAAAGGAGATACTTGGGCCCAGAACAAGAAACAGCTGAGGAAAGCAGTCACTACAAAGATGATGAGAAAATAAATGCATGTGAAGACCTTTTATGAACTTTCCTACCTCAGAAAGGAACATAGTGAAAGAAGAAAAATGAAGAAATTACAAGCTTCTCTCCCCCCCTTATTTATTTATTTATCACTCTGCAAGAATATATGCCTTGGGAAAAGGGAGATTTACTTATGCTTTAAGACGTAGTTATTCTTGTCACTTTAATCCAGCAGTTGTTTTTTTCCTTCAGACAGTATTAGCATTGAAGCAGTTGCATGGTCTGTTGGATAAGGGAATTGCTCTACAAGAAAGCTAAAAAATAAAGTAGTACTTTAATGTATTTTGCTGATGTTTCAGTCTAGTTCATAAGCACAGCAGATTTTGAGACTAACTGCAGCTTTCTTAACACAGAAAATGAAGGAATTGCTGTCTTTGAGGAGCTAAGTATGCAAGAAACTTCAGGGTTCAACTCACACCAAAATATAACATCTTTTTTATAAGTAGACGTTGCAGTGGGGAAATAAGTGATAAGATTTGGAGTATCTCAGAATGTTAAGATGAACTGTTTACTTCCTTTGACTTTTTTCTTTCCTCTCTATAGGCTGGTAGAAGTGGAAAGACAGTTGCAGAATTGGAAAAAACAATTGGTTTGATGAAAAAGGTTGTAGAGAGAGTCCAAAGAGAAAATGAGGATCTGAAAAAAACTCCAGCTGTGGTTTCTAATGAGAAATTACTTGGTCTTGAACAGGAAAATGAGAAGCTAAAGGTACTGATATCTCTCCAGCAACTATATTCAGATAGCCAGTTGGCATGCAAGTTAGTAAGAAAATGGAACAGCAAGCCTGTTACTGGTATTGATTGGCAGAAAAGTGGTTTAAAAATACCAAATATGAAAGCTGTAGAATAGAAAAGCAGAACTTCATTGTAGTATAACATACTGCATCTTTTATGTAATGGCACTCTGTGCCTTAAGGATATATTTAAATACACGATTAAATGTTATGTTCATTGTGCTAGGTAGCTGTCACTATGCCATACTTTAAAAATGGAGATCTGAAATTTTCTACTAAGCAATGTGTATGTATTTTAAGAAACTGTTTGATATTTAGTCTGAAATGGAAAAGATGAAACTTCATGTGGGGGACCAGCTGGGTATGCATCATGACTCTAAAACCAAAGGAATGGAAAAAGTCATTACTGAAAACGAGAGGCTGCGTAAAGAACTGAAAAAGGTATGATTTCCATTAGTTACTGGTTGTAGTAAGTATATTTTTATATATACTTCTTAATGGTTGATATGGACACTTTTCTAAGAACTGATATTGCTATGATAGAATTTTTAATTATACATGGAGGAGAGACATCCAGGGAGCAGCCAAAGACAGAATTTGGAAGTTATAGCAGTAGCGATCTTGTAGGTAGTTTTCCTCTAAATCAGCACTGACCCTATCTCACCGTCACTTCAGATAATCCTCAGCTTTGTTAGGTTAAGTATTCCATAAACTTTTGTTTTTATTGAAAAATAGGAAGCTGACAATGGAGAGAAGCTACGAATAGCAAAGAATAACTTGGAGATATTAAATGAGAAGTTAACAGTACAGCTGGAGGAAACCATTAAGAGGCTAAATTTGGCTGAGAGCCAAATTGACGGCGCTGACAGCAAAAGCTGGAAGTCCACTGTAACAAGGTAGGAATTGAGAATGAAGTAAGGAAGATAATTTCTCTTTAGATATTAGCAAACAAATTAGGCTTGAATTTTCATAATTTCTTTCTTCTTTTGAAGATAGTTTAGTATTATCAGTATTTTATTTTCTGATTATATATCAGTATGTAGAATCAGTATAAAGGTCAAGCAGAGACTGAGTGTCCTTAAATACTGGCCTGTCAGCTGCTTCTACAGAGTAGCCAGTTACTTATCTCGCTTCTTCAGATTAGCTGTAGGCTTGTGGATAGTTTTGGTAAAAGAAGTATTTTTTGTTTCTTGCTGGTTAAGTGTATTGTATTTGTGCTTTGTGGAATGTCAGCGTTTTTTGCTGAGCTTAGAAATTTTCCAGTACCTTACCGCATGGATCGCAATCTAAAACAAAAACTGTAAGTCAGGAACCTGCTTTTTCCAGCTTGGCTGGATTTGAATCTAGGTTTTAACCATGTGAATGTGCAGAGGTTGTGTTAGGAAACACACTGGATTTCTATATTCCTTGGGGCATATAGGCATAGCTGATGCTCCCTTGTCTGTGTTCTGAAGGCTAATTGCAGTCAACCAGCTAGTTCTGTTATCTGTAGAAGGGAGAAAAACTGACAGACTGGCACTGGATTGTCTTTTTCAATATATTATTTGAAGTGTGTAAACCACCATTTCCAGATTTTTAGACAGAACTCAGACTTTGAAATCAGCATCAAAAATCATGTTTTGTTTGGTATTAAATGTCTGTAACTCTTTACCAGTCAAGTTATCTGAAAATTACCTATCACTTGTTTTAAAGTAATTATTTTGGCAAACAGTCACCCCCAGACGATTATTGTTAACACCCTTTGTCAGTTATGAGCTGCAAAGATGCTAGTTATATGTCATGCTAGAGTGATACGGAATAAACATAGAAGATACATTCACATGAAATACACCTGTGTGTGGATTCATCAAAGTAGAAGAGGAATGAGAATTTTACTTCTCTTGAGGCAAGAATTTTTAACTGGATATTATCTCATGTACTGCTGTAACTCAGAAAAGGACATGAAAACAAAACAATGCATGTGCCATTAAAATAAATGAACAGCCTGTGTCCTGCATAAGGATGGAAGGGAGCAAATCTGGGGAAGAAGTACTTAGTCATGGATGATGTCAGGATGACATAAGATGACATGTTGCAAAAGTACTCTTTAATAGTTGTAAACGGAAGTGGAAGATATCTGCAAAACCAGAACCTCTGACAGCCACATTATTAGGGCAGAAAATCAGCTGGACAGGAGAGGCTTGTCTGATTTCATCCTAGGTCATAACAGTGTTGAACAATCTTTCTGCTGATGCCCAGTCTTGTAGTCCCACAGGATCCCTTGCAGGAGATTTAACGTGTCTCTGCCATACTGCTGAGCCATTTTACTTCACTGAGACTTCAGAAAGCTGTCTTCTTTTTTTTTTTTTTAAATTCCTAACCTTCCCCCTAACCATGTAGTGAGGTAAAATGTCCCTATGCAAGGTCAGTGACAGCCATATTTAGCATAAGGAAGGAAAGCAAAATTGGCTGCCAGGCACTGGAGGAGGAAGACAGGAACATGCAGTGAAGATGGTAGGCCCTTAGTAACTAGTGTATCAGCTCAGTGGTTTGAATTTAGTTTTTCTTCTAGCTCTCCACCTGTTTGAAAACATTTCTACTTAGTTCTGTTTAGCTGATATACATAGTTGTAGACAGGTAGGTAGGTATAAAATACATGGTTATGCTTAATTGTGCTTGTCTATTTCAAGTGGTGTGAATAAACTTTTATTTGTGTTTACTTTAAGATGATTTTAAAGTGACTGAGGTTAAGACATTACTAACCTAAAGGAACTCACCAGGGCACTTCAGCGTGCAGTCCACCCCACCAGCAAATCTTACAAAGTATGGATGTTACAGTAGGTGTCTGAAGGGCAGACAGGGGGATGATCCAAGTGATCCTTTGGAAGGCTCTTCAGCAGGTAGCAAGATGTATATCATATCGGTATCTGAAAACCCACTTTAGACAGGAGATTGGACCTTGTGATCTCCAGAGGTACCTTCCAGCCAACATTTCAATGATTCTACAAAAACCTTTTTGTAGCCTTCTATGGCTCAAATCAAAACAGAATCCTCTTCCAACTACTGTTACTCCAGGGTAAACAGAAGCTCTTGCAGAATGTTTTGTCTTTGGAGACTTCATCTTCTGTATCTATATTACCCCTTTCTCAGTACATTAATTTATTTCAATCAATCAAAGATATGACACTGAAGTAAGACCCAACCCATGTGCATGCTGTATCAATAACAGATGTGCATGTTTTTAGCAGGAGGTAGTTTAGGGTTTACGTGTAATAGAATAAAAAGATTTCAGTCCCCCTTTAATAAAGTAGACACTAAGTAAGATCCACAAAGGTGTAACGCTTGCAAAAGCCTTTATTCTAAGATTAAAAATGCATTTTTCTTTATGCTTCTTCCAGCTCACTGAAGACCAATGCCCCAAACACATTTTAGAGTGTATTTTATGGCATTTTATCTCCTACAGATATTTTAGTCTCTATTTCTGCAAAAGTATTAGCTTCTGCTCTTATCTTTCTCTAAATAAAAATACTACCAGGATGCACGAAACGAAGGTAAAGGAAATGGAAATGCATATTGCTAAAAAAACCCAAAGCATTACTGACCTTAAACGGCTGCTGCAGGAAGCAACAGAACGTGAACAGAATGCTGATAAAAACTTACAAGATCTAAAAGAACAAGTGAGTAAAATTTAGCCAGATGCCTCTGAGAATAAACTGCTTATTATTAATTTCTAATTTCTATATGGGCAGAGTTTGGTTTGTTATTTTTCTCTGATTCATGCTTTTATGGTTTTTTTTCAGCCCTGGCTGCTGTAACTGAACATTTACATGTTTTAGCCATTAATGAGGTTTACTGCAGATTATCAACATATATTTCTGACTTGCAGTCTTAGGGGATTTTTTTTTCTATTGTATTCTTCATGTGTTTGTTCTTGGTTTGTTTGGGTCTTTTTTAATGATAGCTTCATTAATCACATCTAGGTACAGATGCTTCAAAATAAAATCTTTCTAGCTTGTTCCACTGCAGCGGTGAGTTTGCTGCAGGAACTTACCTATTCCAGGTCTTTTTTGGGGGACTGATTAACTCTGCCATCACAAAGGGTATGGATCTTCATGCCTATGACCAATATGGCCTCTGAATATGCAGTCCCTAGTAAGTCATACAAATATTATTTCACACATGGAAGAGTTGATAAATTTTAAACTCTGGTACCTTTGAAAAGATGTATCAAATTTTGGCTTTTAAGTACTCTGCAGATGTAGCCCTAGGACTATCCACCTAGATTAGCTTCCATCCTCTCATTTATTAATACGTGCAGAGTTTTGTTCCCCAGGCATCTTGTACTGGCCATTCTTGTTGTAACATATCAAACAACTTCCACTATAGGAAGTCATATATTTTCTGTAGGCAACTAAATGCATTCAATAAACAGAACTTGGAATAGAGCGCTATAAAAAAATTATTTTGTTAATTTGTGCTTGGTTTTCCTTTTCTAAAGTCATGATTATTAACAGGAAGTGTACAACAGCAGCAAAATTAACACATTTCATTATGTGATACTACTCTGGAGCAACACACTGCCCAGTTTCTTTTGTGTCTCAAATACTGATGAAGAGATTTGTCAAGGGGAGTTACAATAAAAAGAAACGAGATTGATTGTTGTTAAAAAAACAACAACAAACAAATCCTTACCATTTTAGTTAATAACAGAACAAACAGTTATCACTGGCAGTAGCCTTAGGAGAGTTCATAAATTGTCACTGCATTCAAATATATAGTCTCTGATTTTTTGCTCCTGCATCCTCTACTGAAAAGCACTTGAAGAGGCTACACCCTCTCTGTAGATAATTAGCTTTGTGAAAACTGTCAGTAGATGAACACTCTGATAATCTAGTACTTGGTTATGTCCTCCGTATTATTTTCATCATTTTTCTAATTCAGTATCAAAGAGAACTCCATCTGAACTGTGTTATCTCTGGATACTGTTTCAAGAGTAAAACTTTCTTAATTTTTCTTTTAAAGATTGAGCTTCTCAAACAGTTTCCTGAAGGTACAAGGACAGAGCAAAGCCTTTTCAGGGAGCTTCAGCTTTTAAGGTAATGTACTCTTTAAATAACTAAATAAATAATTCAGCCAATATACATGAGAATAATCAGGAAATGGCCACTGCGATTTTTACTTATATATTTTCTATTCTAAAATATTTTAAGTTTTTAAAAATTATTCTAAAATTGTTTTATATTCCAGATTAACTAATAACCAATTAGAGAAAGACAAAGCAGAACTAGCTCAGCAGGTGGAAGAGTATAAGCACCACATGCACACATGTACAAGTGAAGTTTCTGCAGCTGGTAATTGTTTTCAATACTAAAATGATGATCCTCCTGTATTTGGGGCCTTAAGTAAAAATAGGTTAAAATGTATGTGCAAAATGGTAATAAACCTACAGAATTATCTGAATTATGTTAATTACAGAGTAGTGTAAACTGGAGCAAATTAAGGTCCTGGATTTTGGAGTGAGTTACACAAGGTTTTTATAGAGGTGTTAACCAATTGTGGAGATTTTTACTATCTTACGAACAAGAGGCTGTAATATTTGTCAGATTTCCCTTTCCGAGAAGATGTATAGTTCATCGCTTTGCTTTATAAACCTCAGAAGACTTCTTGTAAGGTGTCAGTCATTCATTGAAATCCTCTTGCTTACCCCTTTTGCCTTGGATTTGAAGCTGCCATAGAATTCTATTAATCTCTTCCCAGATACCAGCTCTGTGAATAGTTTAAGACTCCCAAGGGAAAAGCAGAGCACTATAGAGCACCACATTGCCATATGACTGGGAAAAGAAAAACTAACGCTTTTTGAAATTATGAATATAGTTAACAAGATCCTTACACTATGTTATTACCAAATTTCCTGCATTTTATTCAGAGAAACTGAATGCAGGATTGGCACTGGGAGCACTGCATTCAGTTATAGGAGCCAGACACACCCACTTAATTTGTATAAGAACTAAAGAAAAGCCCAAGTGACTTGAACTTTTGGTGGTTGTTGATCCCCATTGAGTTTACACACTCTTACAAATTGTTCAGATTTCAGAGGATGCAGAATTACTGTGACAAGATTATTTGTATCATTGTTTTTCATTACCTTAAATTTCGTAACAAATTGTCATTATTTTTGCAGGACAGAATGAAATTTTACAGAAGGATAAAAATGACAGGTTAATGGAAGTAGCTGACCTCCAGACACAGTTGAAAGCCTCTGAGTTGGAGAAACAGCAATTAAGGGTGAGTTGCAAATATCATCCTGGGCCAGACAATGAGACAGTGGTTATCTAGGAGGAGTTGTTTAATATCTAATGTTTAATGGCAAAATCAATTTCTTAGCATTATGTTTATGAAGCCCAGTTTGTTGTTAGTGAATGCGTTGTTCATGGGTAGATTTTTGTGTCTCTAGAGAACATGCTTATTATTATCATCTCATCATTTACCACTTAAGTTCTTGACATGTATTTCTCAAGTTCCAGATAAAGGTAGTGTATTCCTTCATTCTTTTTAATAGGAAGAAACAAAAAAGCTAAGAAGAGAACTAGAAAACTATGGCCCTTCCTTTTTTGAAGAAATTGAAGATCTGAAATATAACTACAATGAAGAAGTTAAAAAAAATATCATCTTAGAAGAGAAACTAAAGCAGCTTTCTGAAGAGTTTGGCATTCAAGGGGATAGTCCAGGCAATGTTTCTGTTGATTAAGCTAGTTTTTAGTGTCCTCAGTATGGATACAGTAAATAGATTCTGGGGCAATTTCATAATATTTATCTGGTTTTTATCTTGGAATAATACAAGTCTATTAAAGTTACAATAGTTTGGCACATACCTAAGAGCACAGAATTGGATTAGTCAACAGAATATGGTCAGTATTTGTATACATCAGTCAAAAATGAGTTTTACTTCTCCCAGCCCCTTTGCAATACTGTATGTTAATTTAGAACAGTAATTTGGGTAATACACAGGTGTTAAGTGAAGTTGAAACCTTGGACTTACCCTGTAAGTCAAGAAACTCTTAAAATGTACTAAGTCTGCCAAGTTCCAAATCACTAAAAACATGTAATTCATTCTGCTCTCTCGTGCTACGATCCTTAACTGTGGACTCAGGGTCAGTGTGCTGACTATCTGTTCTTACATCCCTGACTGTTTTTACCTCAAAATTTAGAAAATCCAAGAACAAAGAATTGAAAATAAAGTTATAGTAGTATTTCAACCAATCTAATGGTGTTTTGGTATTTAAATAACTTTTCATCTTGTATATTTTATATAGCTGGATGTATATTTTTACAGCACAGATAAAATAAAGCCAACTCAAAACAATCATGCACTCTCACCTTTATTATTTATATGTCATCTTTCTTAATATGCCCTTGATGAAGTTTCCTAATTGAGACGCAGTCTGAAAATGGGTGTTATTAAGCCAAGTCATGTCTCAAATTACTGAGGATCTCTAACATAGAAGTTTACTTTCTTTCACGCTTTTTGTCTCAAAATAGTAAACGTAGTTAAGTAGCATATAGCTTGAGTAGGTTTTTGAGTAATAGTATAATGCTGCAGCTTACCAATTAAGAAATACCAATGAAAAGTTTCCCACCAAAAGAAACTGTTACAACTCAGAAAAAAATAAAAATAAAAAATGCAATGTTATGGGACCACCTGAAATACATCCTTTACAGCATGCTTCTGACACTTACAACAGTTTCCAGAAGTGGATTCAAAAGTTAAGAATTTTTCCGAACTGAAAATAAACATGCGAAAAGCTAGGTCTCTGCTCTTGGATGTTGGATCTCTTGTTACATAAAATCAGTCATTTAGGAAAAACTTAACATTGTATACAGTACCTAGGCTGTTGCCTGAGATAGGAGATTATTTGTAAGGAGGTCTGTGGTAGACACAAGAGGAATGTAGCTCATAAAAATCATTTCAAGCATCAAACTTGATATCTTGGAGTCTGTCAAATCTTTGACCATTCAAGTTTGAAAAATGGTGAAACAAACTCTTTGGTTCAAAGTCACAGTCATATTTAGCTCTGTTAAAAGAAATTACAACAGGCTGAGAATTCAGGTATGTCTCTGCAAGTGGCCAGCGTAAGCCAAGATGATGGCGATGGAGCTAAAACAGAAAGAAGTAAAATTAGTTTAGAGGTTTTGATATAGTAGCCCAACAGTTCCAACTTGCAGGGAGGTATGGGTGTGCATGCGCTTTAATTTGAAAATTCTCTGCATTGGGGCACTTAGAATCATTAAGCAGTTATCTGAGTAACACGAGTAACAGCAAACCACAAGACAAACTAGAACCAAGGTGTCATCCAGAGCTTCAGAAAAGAATACGACTTGCCAGTTAATCAAAACCCACATTCTTATTAGCAATACTTGTTCTATAAGTCAACATTACAAGAAAGGAATTTTTAAGATAAAGAAATGAAGCTTTAAGATGTTGAGTGATTCCTATACCAAGAGGCAAGAAAATATTATGTTGTCAATTACTTTATTAGCATAATAATGAAAAAGTTTAATATGTTGTCACTGTAGTGATCCACTGTCCTGACTAATTCTACTGTCATCTCGCTTGCTAGGAGAACGTTACTACTAAAGAATTTGGAAAGCGAGACAAGAAGTGAATACCTCACTTGAAGTAGTATGAATTACGCTACTGCTTCTCCCATGCCCACATGTATATTTACCTTGATTAAACACCCATCATTGCAGTGCCACACAATTCCTTCCACTTTACCCTCATTGCAGCCTTCAAACCAAGATAGTATGTCATTTTGTTTCAAAGGGGGTGGATTCTTTATTTCAAATGCTCCATGTGGCACAAGAAGATGTACAGGCTGCTTCTTGCTTCCTAATCCTATGTTAAGAAAAAAAACAAACAAACCTGCTGCTACTTACGTGTGTTAAGATTTTCCTCACTTTTGTTACTATGGCTATCTAAAGCACTATTAAAGGTAGACTTTTATTAGATTCTGTAACAGTTAAGAGAACTCTTTAAGGGAACAGTTAAATATGTACTTTTAAGTACCAAATGTAGCTGTTTCTTCCTTATGTAACCTTTTATTTTTATATTTTCTTATGAATATAGATTAATACTTAAGCCAGACTGTTAACAACTGCATTGCTGCTTCACTGACTGTTCAATATGTCTCCATCTAAGAATACAGCCGTTAAACTTTTGTGTTGCATTTTCTTTACATTCTGAGAAAATGCTTAGACCAGACACTACTATTTTTCCTATCTGTCCTTGCAAGTTACCCTAACAGCAACGCTCAGAAATCAATTGTGCTCATACCTATTTTTGTTGTTGTAAGGATTTTACAGAGAAGCCACAACCAAAATTTAGCTTATATTACATTTCCCTAAAAAAGTATTAATAAGATTTTATAACTAAAAATTATGACTTTACAAGAAAAAAAAACAACCAACCAATCATTTTCTGCTTTAATGAAATAAGGAACATCAAAAGAGCAAGAAAAAAAAAGCCAAGAAAAGACACTAACAAACAATCTTAAATATTTTAGTATTTTAATAGTAACATTTTAAACAACTAAAGACGTAACGCAAAGCATTCTTCTAGTAACTCCTGAAAAACATGCAGGTGAAAACAGGTTTAACAGACATAGTTTCATGACAACTCAGCTTTCTGAGGTGAGCGTTTCTGGGTGAGTGTTTTTTTGAGCCAGCCCCTTCTCTCCTTTCTAAAAAGACTACATTGCTAACTTGGAACTTCTAAAGAAAACTTACTAAAAAAAAAAAAAGCATCTATTTAACTCAAAAATATCACCAAATAGGGAAGTATTTAACACCATACAAACTTACCATATGGATTTGCATTAATATTAGTCCCAACAAGCTCCAGTGTTTGTTCTAAAATTTCTGATAATGGCACCGGGCTGATTTCCAGAAGCCCTGGATCAGCATGGTGTTTCAATACCAGTGCTATTTCAGCCTCATAATTTACAACAGATGAGTGCCAGCAATACTGCTTACTGTTTTTTTCCACAGGCACCCAACCTAGGAGAAAACATTTCATTTTACCAAAGTAAATACCTGAAGTTATCAAACATGTAGTAGAACTGTACATGCATTAAAAACCAAAACAACAATACACACCATTAACTATGAACAGAAAGAGTACCAAGAGAAACTCTGTTGTATCTCAGAGAAATATCAGAGGAATGCAAACAGGACAACTTATGCCTTCAGCTGAAGCCCTGTAAGACTGTACAGCAAACTGCAATTATTTTCATGTCAGAAGAACAAAGCCTTTCTAGACAGTGAATGAATGACATTCCAATTCTTTTCTGAATATGTTAACTACTACTTTTTACTCTACAACTAATTCTAATTAACTTCAAAAATGGATTTCCTCCCACCTACTTTACCCATTCTGCATCTTAAGTACCTGGCATATGTCCGTTTTCATCAGGTAAGGGATTGCCATTAGAAAACTCTATATCCTTTGCTGGAATCCAGGTATCTGGAACAGGCTTGAAATCCTCTTCAATGTTCCAAGCAAATTCTAGATGTGTAAGTATGATATTTAGTTCCTGGAAAACTCTTGGCCAATTTTACGTTTTGATCGTCTTTCAATGCAACTATTAAAATACCACTGATCTAAACTTTGTTTTACAGACAGTAGTCCCAGGTAGTACAAGCACTAAAATCTGGCACACTCAGGCAATCTACAGTCAGGATGGTGTAGTTTAAAAGTTCAAAACTAAGAAGTAAAAATAGTCATCTAAATAGCCAACATTGTATTTAAAGTGGAACAAGATAAATAAGAACAAAACAGAACAGAATTTCAATTGGAAGGGACCCGTAACAATCATCCAGTCCAACTGCATGACCAATTCAGGGCTGACCAAAACTTAAAGCATGTTGTTGTTGTTAAGGGCATTGTCAAAATGCCTTTTGAACAGTGACAGGCCTGGGACACTGACCACTTCTATAGGAAGCCTCTTCCAGTGTTTGACCACCCTCTTCGTAAAGAAAAGCTTCCTAATGTCTAAACCCTCTCCACTTCCCCTCCTCAGAAAGCTGTAGAGAGAAAATATATCACCCCTCAGCCTCCTTTTCTGCAAACTCAACAAGCCCAAAGTACTCAAGAGTACCTTCTTTCCAGCCCCATTACCACCACAGCTGCCCTCCTCTAAACGCATGCAAGGACCTTTATGTCCTTCAAGCTCTAGGGCCCAGAACTGCACACCAGATTCACAGTGAGGCTCCACCAACACTGAATACAGCAGGATAATCACCTCTTTTGACCAACTGGTTATACTGGTTTGATGCACCCCGGAATGCAGTTTGCCCTCTGGGCTGCCAGGGCACACTGCTGTCAACCAGTTGAGCCTGCTGTCAACCAGAACTGGCCCTAGAATTGAGCCCTGAGGAACACCACTGGTGATCAGTTCCCAGCCAAATGCAGTCCCATTCACTACAACCTTTGGACCTCTGCCCTTCAGCTACTTCACCAAGCACACTGTGAACCTTCTTAGTCCCCACAGTTGGCCAACCTATCCAGAAGGATGCTGTCAGAGACAGTATCAAAAGCCTTACTAAAGTCCAGAAAAACTACCTCCACCACCTTCCCTTCATCCAGTAGGCAGGTGACCTAATCATAGAAGGATACCAAATTAGTTAAACAGGACTTTGCCTTTGTAAATCCATGTGACTGCCAGATGACTGCATTATTCTTTAGATGACTTTCAACAGAACCATGTAGAATCTTCTCCATAATTTTTCCTGCAACCAACATTAGACTAACAGGTCTGCAGGTTCCCTAGTCTTCCCTCATGCCCTTTTTGTGGACTGGAGTAACATTGGCTACATTCCAGCCAGCGAGGACTTCCCAACTCCCAGGACCTTTTTGGTAGATAGATGATAAAGAAGGGTCCTGCCCTAACAGGACTAGCTCCCTCACATGATGGGATGTATTCCATCAAACCCCATGGACTTGTGAACATCCAGCTGATACAGCTTGTCCCCTACAATTCCAGCATCCACACATGGCAAGTCATTCTGACTGAGAGGACCAGGCAGCCCAAGGTCTATCAGTATTATTAAAGACTGAAGCAAAACCCTCTGCTTCTTCTTCATCCCTATTAGCCTATTAGCCAAAAGACCATATTCAACAAATATTGGCCCAATGTTTTCTCTAGACCTCCTCTTGCTACTAACATACATGAAAAAGCCCTTTTTGTTAACTGAAACAACACTGTCCAGTTTCAACTCTAATTGAACTTAGCATAATTTTTTCTTTCTGGAGAAGAGGAGGCTGCGTGGAGACCTCATAGCAGCCTGCCAGTATCTGCAGGGGGCCTATAGGGATGCTGGGGAGGGACTCTTCATTAGGGACTGTAGTGCCAGGAAAGGGGTAATAGGTTAAAACTTAAGCAGGGGAAGTTTAGATTGGATATGAGGAAGAAGTTCTTTTCTGTAAGGGTGGTGAGGCACTGGAATGTGTTGCCCAGGGAAGCTGTAAATGTTCCATTCCTGGCAGTGTTCAAGGCCTGGGGTGACATGGTTTACTGTGAGGTGTCCCAGCCCATGGCAGGGTGGTTGGAACTAGATGATCTTAAGGTCGTTTCCAACCCTAACTGCTATACAATTCTATGATACACAAACCATGTCTCTGTAATACCCCAGCAAAGCCTGACCTTGTTTCCAGAGATCACAGGATTTCCTTTTCTTCTTCAGCTCCAGAAGATGTTCCCTGTTCAGCCAAGCTGAACTTCTGCCCCCTTTGCTTGACTTACAACCCAGTGTAACTACCTGCTCCTGTGCTTCTAAACAATAATTCTTAAAGACTGATTGGCACTTGTGGACTCCTAAGCCTTTAAAAGCAGATTCTCAGGGTACTCCGATAAACAACTCCCTGAGAAGCTTAAAGTTCGCTCTCCTGAAGTCCAGACAGCAACTCTGCTGTCCTTTTCTCCTCCTGCCCTGAAAATTTTAAACTCAACCACTACATGATCATTGTCACCAAGACAGCCACCTACCATCATGTCCCCCATGTGTCCTACTCTATTCACAAACGGGAAGTCTAGGAGGGCATCTTTCCTAGTTGGCTCACTGAATGCCTGTGACAAGAAGTTATCTCCTACAAACTTTCCAAGAATTTCCAAGACCTGCTCACCACAGCAGTATGATATTCCCAGTTGATGTCTAGGAAGTCGCAATCTCCCACAAGGACATGGGCTACTGATCCAGAAACATCTCCTAACTGCCTATGAAATAACTTATTGCTGCTTGCATCCTGGCTGGGCTATTGGAAGTAGACACCCCTCTATAATGTCTCCTTTGTTTTCCATTCCCCTACTCCTCAACTGCATCACCTATTAACCATACAGACTGTAGAGTCAAACCTTTCCCTTATGCACAGTGCAACACCTCCACCTCACCT
The DNA here is from genome assembly GCF_033783945.1 of Neopsephotus bourkii. Lineage (NCBI taxonomy): Eukaryota > Metazoa > Chordata > Aves > Psittaciformes > Psittacidae > Neopsephotus > Neopsephotus bourkii. The sequence goes on from NW_026901969.1 coordinate 1,091,439, forward strand.
GCCCTATCCCTCCTAAATAGCCTGTAGGCCTCCCTCCCAGCACTCCAATAGTGCCACTCATTCTGTCAATTATCAATAATACCAATGATATTGTAATTCTGGGAGCTAACCAATGCTTCCATTTCATGCTGTTTGCTTCTCATACTGCATGCACTGGTGTACAAGAATTTCAGATACATTACTGAGTTCTCCATGCTCCCAGGAGACCTGTAAACATTCCCACAGGCATTGCCAACCACTCGTGATACCATGCCAGCCCTTATCTCACCTACTGCACTGCTTTTGGTACCTCCTTCCACAGTTAACTCTAAAGTTCTCTTGAAGAGCGACATGAAAAAAATTTGAGTATAATCACTGACATTTCCTGCATTAGAGAGCCATTTTTCAAACTAGATTAACTTAGATTGGTAAACAAAAAAAAGGTAAGAAATCTTCACCAACCTTTGCAATCTTCCAATGAATACAAGAATTGTTTAAACTTTTTTTCAGCTTGCTTGTTAGGTTTACGATCCAGCCTAGCCCACAGATAGGGTTGCCCTAGAGTTTCCAGAGAAAGAAAACCAGCAGTTTACTGAGATGACCATACCCGCTGAAATCAAGTACTTAAAAGACAAGATATGAATTCTCATTTGCAACAAGAGAAATTTTACAGCCAATGACACTACATAAATTCATACATTCCTTAGACTACACGGACCTATGGTTACAGTAACTATTACTGCATGGTCAAGATCTTCAATGGCAGCTGCATTCACAAAAGCTGTAATCCAATAAATCTCACAACAAAAGCAAAAGCTACATAAAACAAGGCTTCTATTCAGCATGAGAAAACTCACAAAACTGTTGCATTACCGTTGTAGGTAGTTACATAACAGCAGGTTCCATCCACCTTTTCAGTAGGAATTGCACTGTATATATCTGCCTCTATCGCCTTTGCAGTTATGGTTTCAGTAGCCAAAACTTTAAACGGCTGAAAAAAAAAAAACAGGTATTTTTAACCCTCATCATGGCTAGATTACTGTCTTTTTCTCATGTGGATTCTTCCTCCTGACAACTGGATTCTATAAGCCAAGTCTTACTCATCCTATTCCTGATTTCTAATCCTATCAAAATACACCAGTGTTTCCTCAAGACATGGCAGCTTGGAAAATGCTCTAATACAAAAGACGAAAAGCAATCTGTTTGCAAACTCTCTCCCCCTTTTCCACACCTGATTATTATTTAGAGATAATTTTGCCATTTTATGCACTTCAAGTAGTGCACATAAATTAGAAGGGTTCCAGGCTAATGCTGAAGTATTTGGAGATGTGCCTTCCTGTATGACAATGGCAACAGAAATTCATCCCGATGAGCTGCTCCAAGCTCTCAGTTTGGAGCTGGAAGCCAACAGCACCATTTTATGCCATGAAATACACAGGCCAGTGCAACATACGGTAGCAAAAGCATCCTGGTGTTACACACTTGGTATCAGAGCTGCCAACTAAACAGTCTTCCACTTCAAAGAGCAAAGACACAAGTGATCCAGGCATCTGAAATAAACAGCCAGCCACAACTATTCCAAATTTCTAAGCGGGGTTCTGTAACAGAGTCACTGTAAACATATCAGTTGTGTTTGGATTTAAATGTTCCCGCAAAACCATCTCCCCTTCTTCCTCTCTCCCAGGACACCTATGAGTTGTAAATCTCAAAACAGAACTCTGAATTCATAAAATGAGAACCTTCTACAGGCTTTCTTTGTATAAATGGGCTGCTTTCTATTTTAGAAACCAGATTTGTAATCATCTATGACAATTTTATGAAGATTACATGAAAAACTTTCAGGGTAAGAAGCTAAAATTCCCGTTGGTTTTCTTCCCCCCCCCCCCCCCCCCCCCCTTTCTTCCCTAGCAAACAGAACCCCCTCTGGAATTCTTGCCTGCTGTTTGAAAAAAAGGAAAACACAGCGTATGCCAGTTGTAGATCTAATCCCCTAATGGTTTCTTCTGTATGAATTAAAAAAAAAATAAAATAGGGAGACCCATACATGACCATTACCATGATAGTGTTGCTACTAAGAGTTTAACAACTTATCTACTGAAATCTTGGCAATCATTTCAGCTCTTCCGTCCAGAAGTGAAATACTAAAGGGTGAAAGTCACCCACATGTATACAAGTTCACCATGCAGCTGACAGAAAACAGTAGGTACTGGTACTAAAACCAGGTAAGAAAGATTGAAGGTCTATGCCTAGAGAGGTGAATCACACCCGTCTGTCTTGACACAGACATTTCCATCTCAGGAAGTCGTAACAGTGATTCGGATCCACTACTTTCCCCTTATTAGATATCCCACGTTTTACAGCCTCAAAGGAATTCTTCTCGCATAACCCTGTTACTGCCTGGATCACAACAAAAAAGAAAATAAAAAAAAAAGACAAAAAGCGTGTTTATTCCCCACAAGGCCCACGGGAGGGCATGGCACGACAGTTTAACAGAACTCCCAGTCTCCCCATGCTGGAGCAGGCTCGTTCCTTGCCGTAACCACTCCCGAAACTTGCGTAAGCACCTGGAAGCGCCACCGTTCATTTCGCCAGAGACCTGCAGCCAAACCTCTCACCACAAGGCTGACTCACCCCGTCGTCACACCCGTCGGGCTCCGCTCAGCTCGACCCGGCACAGGACTAGGCCCCGCCGCGGAAATTGGGACCCCCACCTCCTACCGCTCTCCCGGGACCGTACCGCCCCGACCACCTGCTGCTCCCGCTTGGCCGACGGCTCCTCCTTCACCTCCGTCACGAACAAACACGGCACCTTCCGCTGCACTGCACCCCGGCGTCTCATGATATCGGCCCCAGCCCCGAAAGCCCTCCCGCCGCCAGCCCCGCGCCAAGCCCACACTGCGCCTGCGCCGCGCTCGCGGGGCGCCACGGGACGTGGAACCCATTACTGCCCCCCGCCGCCATCTGCGGCACGGCCGTGGGCGCGGTGGGTGAGCTGGGCTGCCTGTCTCCAGCAGCCTGCAGCCTCGTGTCGGTTCCGCCGCCCCGCCCGGCCGTGGGTCTGCTGCAGCTCCGCGCTCCCCAGCGGCAGTTGCCGCCGGGCCAGGGGCCGCCCCGGGCTTCACAGCTGTGCTCGGACATGGGCCCAGGCGGCCACGAAGCTGAGGCCGAGGCCGGCCTGAGGCCCCAAGCTGTGGGGACCTCTCCCTCAGGACAGCCGCCTCCTGTCCTTACCTAGGCTCTCTGCCTCGGCGTACAACCCATGAGTCTTTGCCGGGCTGACTCTGCCTGGACGCCAGGCACCCACCAAAGATGCTCTATCACTGCCCTTGGTAGCGTAAGAACTGACACATAACCACCGGAATGGTTATATGAGGTGCTTTTATTGAGGCGCCTGGAACCAGGGGTACGCACCCAAATCTGCTTCTAACCCCGTCACATCGCGTTCACAATTTATACATAAAAATTTCACAATGCATATTCAACATGGGTTGCTACGTTAACTAATACATACACATCGGGGATTACTTCATTACATCAGCCTCCTCTGCGCTTGCGCAGCCCCCTCTGGTGGTCGTCCTGATGACGTAAAGAGTCTTCCTCAGATGAAATAGAAACTCTTCCTCACCTTATGCTTTTCACCTTTCCGTTACTTGGACAGGCCCCAACCATTATGTGGACGCCAACATTCTAACTTCCTCACTTGGCTGTTTCTATGTTAGAGTAATTTTGCAAAGCTATCAGTATTGCAGAGATTACAAATTTGTCTGCTGCTTAAGATACATAGTCCCTATTTCTACACAGAGCTTCATTTAAACAAAACAAAGATTATGAACATTTGTATTATCAAGACGCACAGTTCCTTGTTTTAAACCACAAAGTCTAAGGCCAGACATCCTGTGTTCTTCTTGTGGTTATGTTAGTTTCTACTGCTAAGGCTACCATTGTGGTATTTTTGGTTATAGAGTAACTAAAATACAAAACAGCAAAGTTACAACATTCTTCTAATGTACAGAAGTCTACTTTTGATTCGAAAACTTCTCAGATATAATCATTTCCATTACTTTATATAATCATGTCAATGTAAAATTTCACTCTTTTTCTAACACCCTCTTCACCTGCACAGAGGGGAGAACAAACAACGAAAGGCCCGTGGGTCGACGCAAGGACACGGACAGAGATCACTCACGCTTTTCTCTCAGTTTATTGCCAATCGCAGCCAAGCCGGGCATGAAAAAATAAAAGGCAAATTTCCCAACACTTTCCCCCCACCAGTCCCTTCTCCCCTGCTGTCATCGGCCCTGCTGGACACATGGGAAGCTTCCAGCAGCTCCTCCCTGTAGCCCCCAGCTACCACATCTTTGCCACACAAACCCGGGGCAGAATCAGTTCTTCCTGACCAGCCGTGCTTCAGTGCCTCATGTAGGCCCAGCTGCACAACTACAGACAGCCCCTGGCACAGCTGACCTGGCCTTCCTAGGGCTGCTCCTGCCCACTGATGGCTCCTTACTCACGGACCTCATCTGCTTTCCTGAATTCTCCTTCCCTTGTGTGCCCCAGTCAGTCCTGCCCTGGCACACCAATGACGTACAGCACCGCTGTGCTCTGATGACTTGTCCTGTGAGTGAAGTCACCATGCACTGCCGGGCCAGGTTCTTGTGGAGTTTGTTGGGTTTTTTTACTTTGTGATTTTCTGTTTGTCTGTTTTCCCTAATTTCCCCATTTTTATAAAAAAAGTGCTTGTAAGTGTTCATTTCCAAGTCACAGACGTCTCTCACTGCTGTGGATCTGATCCCATGAACTGGGGATAACAGCATGCCTTCACTGATTTCCAGGACCAAAATTTAATTTCCCCCAAAATATTTTTTTTTGTTCTGAGGCAGCCTGGGACCTGAATGGGAACAGAGGTTTTTGTTAGGGATCCATGTGTCCACTGCTCTTTCTGCTGTGGCACTGGACATCATGGAAGCAAGAAAAAGCAAGGAACGCCAGCAAGTTAACACCTAGCACCCTGCTACATTTTACAGTAAAGAAACACCAGAATGGGAGACTCTTGAGAGACAGTCCCATTTTCCATACTTTACTCTGAAGCAACAAGATAAAGGAAGATGGTCAAGCTGGACAGGCCACCCACAGGAGGAGCCGTTGGTAACCATGGAAATGGAACACTCTATACTGGACAGCAACTGCCTTCTTCAGCTCAGGATGCCTAGAGGAGGTACCACATCCTTCCTTGAAGCCTACTGCTCTGTGGAGTTTTGTTTCAAAAAATCCCAGCAGAGCTAATATTCTGAAGGTCCAGTTTTTGAAACAAAGCTACTGATTTTAGGATAAGATTACGGTTTGCCAGAATGTAAAAGCTTTAACATTTTCATGTATTTTCAGAGAGTACTGAGAGAGAAGGAAAAGTAGAAGAGGCGAAGATGCCCACAGCAGACAATGAACTCAATTTCCATTTTCATTCCCCCTATGCACAGGTAATGCTGTACATTTTAGAGTGGTTTGTATCCTTGATTTTATTGGTATCTGTTGAATATTGAAAGGGAGGGCCTTATGTTGAAAGGGAGGGCCATAATACAAACTTTCAAGTTGCTATGGCATCCTTCTGTGTCACGGCAGCACCTGTAAATCAAAATACAATATTTTCAGAGGTGTTGAGAAGAGCTAACGGTAATCTAAACTATATACAATTTAAACTGGGCACAGGCAACCAAAGAACACAGAAGTTAGAAATCATGCCTATAGACTACTCATCACTTTCTTATTGAGTCAACTTTATACTGATTCTCAATAAATAGGCCATGTTTATCATTTCTGCCTCAAGCAATTACCTGAATTCCTTTAAATCTGTTATTTAAAACAATGCCCTTAAAAATGGGTTTGTCCACAAAAAATAATATTTATGCTCTACCAGGTGAAAAAAAGCTCCCTACACCCAGCTCTAAATGTCTGGAACTGGGTGAAGTCGACCTTCAAATGCTCTAACATTTTAAAGTGTGTCTTTGTTGCCTTTAAAAACTCACACACAAACTCACTGAGAAACAACAGGTCACCTGGTGTGTATAGCTCTCAGCTGGGATGTGGTCTGTATCCAGGATAAAAAACCTGAGTTTACATTTGTCACTGTGACACTGTTACACATGCACCACTGCACCATCTTCCCCATTTATTAAAACCAAAATCTTTTAAAGGAGCAGAGTCACCTTTATGACAGCCATGGGGGTATGGGAAACCAGTGTGACTATCCAGAAATTTATTTTCTTCGGGTGCAGATTCCATCAGTGTGGAAAACCTCTTGGATGTGATACTGTGCACCCGCTACAGAAATGGAGATATTCACATCTGTTCAGTGGATTTAGAGATACGGAAATAACAGGTGGAAAGGAGCAAGCCCCTTCAAAACACATGTTTTTGTTTGAAAACAAAAGTGACTTCCTGCAGCCAAGTTGATGTTTCCAATGGGAACTGGAAAAAAAAAAAAAAAAGATTTTTTTCCAGATTTTTAAGTCCAAGTGTGAACAGGTCTGTGCAAGGATTACAAGTTCCCAAATGTTTAGGGTTTTGTTTCTTGTTGGGAATCTTTGTGGGGTTTGTTTTTCACCTCTCATTTTCCCACAGACCCGTGTACTCGTAATAGTAAGCGATTAACTGCATAAGATTTGCCACATGTACAGCAGATTTTATTCAAGGTTTCTTTAAATGTTCTAAAATATCAGAATACACTCCCTCCAAGTCTTACTTGGATGTGCACCGTAGTTACATCATGTACTAATCCACTAAGTCTGTTTTTACTAGTTCATTTACAGTATCTGAAAATTGTTTTCTCCTGCAGCAGAAGTTGAAGAACATTGCCTGTTTGTGGGAAAGACAACCCTCAGGCTGTGTGAGGATCAGCTGTGCCTTCCATCACAGCAAACCTCGTTATATCAATGGACTTTTTCTGCCACCTACAAACAGTGAGTAAATACATTTTCTCAACAATTTGTTCATTAGAGATAGTCAACACAAGACATTTGCCATGGCAAATCAGTCTGGTATCATCTGCTATCCCTGCAATTGGAACACAAGTAAAGGAATTGTATGGCATTTGAATAGGGTTGTTGCAGGAATTTTTGTTGCTGTTGTGTTACAAATCTTTGGATATCAGAAATGCAGCATAAACAGGAGTGAGAGCTAAAAGAGAGTTGTTCATGGGGATTAACTTCAGAGATGGAGACAGGTGTCGTGAGAGAAGTCCAGGAAGACTTCTAGTCAGAAGCAAACCCTTTGTGCTCCTGAAATTCCCCACGGAAAAGGTAGCCTGACATATCTTTTACAGTGGTGAGACTCTGAACTCATTTATTCACTTCAGACCAGGTATTACTAATTACACTTGTCCCTATATTGTCAATTTTAATATGACTTTTAAGACTTTCTGTAGTTGGAAGATGCTCTTTTGCCAACCTCTGCGGAAGATTCTTCCTGAAAGGCACAATCTCTCCATGATTAATTCCTTATGATAATGGTTTCAAAACTACAGCTGCTGATGTCAACATGGATTTTATATTCCAGGTCACTCCTAATAAGAGAAATCTAATGCTCTTTTCTGCAGATGCCCCACTGCCACAGGGTGACCGTGAAGTGATTCTGCCTCCAGCCCAGTGTCAAGGATCACTCACAAGTCCAGAAAATATTTTAAGACCAATTCACCCTCCAATGGTCAACAATGTCAGTGATGAAGAGAATGATGAAGAGGATAGCGTAGAGGACAACGAAGAGATCTGTAAAGTTTTTTTCTGTCCTTTACAAGCAAGTAGTATGGGTTTTGTCAACTCTTGCAATGTACTTCACAATCAACTGATTTATTAGAAGAATCATTATATTTGAAGAAGAGAGTGGTTGACAAGTTGCTGAAATAGTTTCCAGCAAACCCCCAAATTATCAGACCTGGTAGTCACCAGATGCGAGTGAGGCACCATTTTCTAACTCCTGTGAAATGCCCAGCTGTATGTTTCAACAGTGGTGTAACTCACATTCCTCTTTCTCGCTAGACTCACTAGACTTTAAAAGGTGATCCCCAATTCAGACAGTACGATCCACAGTTCAGATGGCCATCGAATACTCCTCACAAGTCCTCACAATTCAGAGATGACATTACAGGCTTAGGAGGTACTTCTCTTCCTGGAAACCAGCTTTTGAACAGGGGCTGTACTCACTCCTCAGTGAAGGTGATGGGAGTCACAGGTTTGTTTACAAACGACAACTGTGTTAATTCAACTTATATAACCTGTTCCACTGATCTCCTCAACTCCGTAGGCAGTCTCCTTACACAACATTATTCTGAAATCTAGCAAACAAAATCCATACCAAGCTCTTTCCTAGTTTACCTGAATGTGTATGTGTCGTGGTTTAACCCCAACCAAGACAGCTTGTGCACTTACTCCCAGTGAGTGGTGCCAGGCTAGAAGCAATCGAGGCCCACGTTAGTCCGCCCCCCCCCCCCCCTTTCCCAGGGGCTGCCGCCCCCTTTCCCCACTCCCAGAGGGGTGGGGAGGAGAATCGAAGGAATGCAACTCCCACGGGCTGAGATAAGAACAGTCTAGCAACTAATGTACAATACGAATCACCACTGCTACCACCACCGACAACAACGATAAGGGAAAATAGCAAAGGAAAGGAGTACAATACCACGCGCCGAACCACCAGTCCGACCCGGCCGACCCCCTGTCCTTCCGGGTACCTCTCAGTTCCCCCCTGGGCATGACGTGCTGTGGTATGGAATACCTCTTCGGTCAGTTTGGGTCAGGTGTCCTGTCTCTGCTTCCTCCCGGCTTCCCCTCCTCCCTGGCAGAGCATGAGACTCACAAAGTCCTTGGCCAAACCAAAACATCATTTTTATCAGCTTTGTTCCCAGCCCGAAAGTCAAAACACAGCACTGCACCAGCTACCAAGAAGGAGAAAAAACGACTGCTGCTGCTAAACCCAGGACATTATCCACCCCTTATTCCATACCATTCACGTCATGCTCAGATCCTACATTTTCAATATACCATCACTCTGATCTCAGTGCACTTCTATCTTAGTGCAAAGACTAGTCCCTATAAAGCTGCTGAGTCCATCTGGTCCATGAAGTCAGGCTCCATCTCTTGTAACAGTCTTTCACAACAGGAGAGGCCGCGTGCAGTATTGGGTCGTTGCCTGCTGATGCTGATCATTCCCTTACTGTAGAACTTGTCTGGTTCTGTCAAAGTTCGCTCTCTGTTGGGATGATGGTTGAAGAAAAGTCAGGGCTAGTCGCTGGTGGCCTGAAGACATCTGGTTGATGGGCTATTAAAGTATTACACAGCAGGCAACAACATACAATGAAGTTCATTGGCTGTTTTCCCCTAAAATTAAATCCCCTTGAGGTACACATCGGACTTCCCCATCATCCCGCATTACCCACCAAGTGTATCCAGGTCCCTGAGCAAAAGCAATCCCACGAGTGGGTTTGCCTTTACTTGAAGCAGGAATAACCCAGACTGTCTTCCCCAGCAAATTCTTCATATGCACCACAGGAACTTTGTCCCCCTCTACAATATGTAAAAGTTCCGATTGGGCTGGGCCAGCTCTGTTGGCAGATCCTCTAGTGTTGACCAACCAGGTGGCCTTTGGTAAGTGTGTATCCCAATGCTTGAAAGTTCCCCCACCCATTGCTCTCAGTGTAGTTTTTAAAAGCCCATTGTACCTTTTGATTTTCCCAGAGGCTGGTGCATGGTAGGGGATGTGATATACCCACTCAATGCCATGCTCTTTGGCCCAAGTGTCTATAAGGTTATTCCGGAAATGAGTCCCATTTTCTGACTCAATTCTCTCTGGGGTGCTGCGTCGCCACAAAATGTGTTTCTCAAGGCCCAGGATAGTGTTCCGGGCAGTGGCGTGGGGCACAGTGTACGTTTCCAGCCGTCCGGTGGTTGCTTCCACCATGGTAAGCACATGGCGCTTACCTTGGCGGGTTGGTGGCAGTGTGATATAGTCAATCTGCCAGGCCTCCCCATATTTATACTTCAGCCATCGTCCTCCATACCAAAGAGGTTTTAACCGTTTGGCTTGTTTAATGGCAGCACATGTTTCACACTCATGAATAACCTGGGCAATAGTGTCCATTGTTAAGTCCACCCCTCGATCACGGGCCCATCTATATGTTGCATCTCTGCCCTGATGGCCTGAAGTGTCATGGGCCCACTGGGCCAAAAATAATTCACTTTTATGTTGCCAATTTAAGTCCATCTGAGCCACTTCAATCTTAGCAGCTTTATCCACTTGTTGGTTGTTCTGGTGTTCCTCAGTGGCCCGACTCTTGGGTACATGGGCATCTACATGACGTACCTTCACCACCAGGTTTTGCACCCAGGCAGCAATATCTTTCCACAGTGCAGCAGCCCAGATAGGTTTACCTCTACGTTGCCAGTTGCTCTGCTTCCATTGCTGCGACCACCCCCACAGGGCATTTGCCACCATCCATGAGTCAGTATAAAGTACTGGCCACTTTTCTCGTTCAGCAATGTTCAGGGCCAGCTGGATGGCTTTCACCTCAGCAAACTGACTCAATTCACCCTCTCCTTCAGCAGTTTCTGCAACTTGTCGTCAAGGATTCCATACAGCTGCCTTCCATCTCCGATGTTTTCCCACAATACGGCAGGACCCATCAGTAAAGAAGGCATACTGCTTTTCACTTTCTGACAGCTGATTATATGGTGGGGCCTCTTCAGCACGCATCACCTCCTCCTCTGGTGACATTCCAAAATCTTTGCCCTCTGGCCAGTCCATGATGACTTCTAGAATGCCTGGACGACTGGGATTTCCTATTCGAGCTCATTGTGTAATTAGTGCAGCCCATTTACTCCACGTAGCATCAGTTGCATGATGCGTAGAGGAGACCCTGCCTTTGAACATCCAGCCTAGCACGGGCAACCGGGGTGCCAAGAGGAGCTGTGCTTCGGTGCCAATCACTTCCGAAGAAGCTCGAACCCCTTCATAGGCTGCCAGTATCTCTTTCTCAGTTGGGGTATAGCTTGCCTCGGATCCTTTGTATCCCCAACTCCAAAAACCAAGGGGTCGACCTCGAGTCTCTCCTGGAGCTTTCTGCCAGAGGCTCCAGGTAGGGCCATTCTCCCCAGCTGTGGTGTACAATACATTTTTTACATCTGGCCCAGTCCGAACTGGTCCAAGGGCCACTGCATGAACTATCTCGCGTTTAATTTGCTCAAAGGCTTGTTGTTGCTCAGGTCCCCATTTAAAATCATTCTTCTTACGGGTCACGTAATAGAGAGGGCTTACAATCAAACTGTAATTTGGGATGTGCAGTCTCCAGAACCCCACTGCACCCAAGAAAGCTTGTGTTTCTTTCTTATTAGTTGGTGGAGACACTGCTGTTATCTTGTTGATTACATCTGTGGGGATCTGTCTACGTCCATCTTGCCATTTTATTCCCAGAAACTGAATCTCCTGTGCAGGTCCCTTGACCTTACTTCGTTTTATGGCAAAACCGGCTTTCAGCAGGATTTGGATTATTTTCCTCCCTTTCTCAAAGACTTCTTCTGCTGTATCGCCCCACACTATAATGTCATCAATGTATTGCAGGTGTTCTGGCGCTTGCCCCTGTTCCAGTGCAGTCTGAATCAGTCCATGGCAAATGGTAGGGCTATGTTTCCAGCCCTGGGGCAGTCGGTTCCATGTGAACTGGACACCCCTCCAAGTAAAAGCAAACTGTGGCCTGCACTCTGTTGCCAAAGGAATTGAGAAAAACGCATTGGCAATATCAATCGTGGCATACCACTTGGCTGCCTTTGACTCCAGTTCATACTGAAGTTCTAGCATGTCTGGTACGGCAGCACTCAAGGGTGGTGTGACTTCATTCAGGCCACGATAGTCTATTGTTAGTCTCCACTCTCCGTTAGACTTTTGCACTGGCCATATGGGGCTATTAAAGGGCGAGCGGGTCCTGCTGATCACTCCCTGACTCTCCAGTCTACGGATCAGCTGACCTAGATACTTGCCCATACTGTCCCACACACCCTGCCACTCATGGCTGTCCAGCCTCAGAGAAAATCTCTTGGTCCTCCTACTTCGTCGTTTAACCCCAGACAAGACCCAAACCTGACTCTGCTTAACTTCTGAAAACAGATTAAATAGTTGTGGCCAAAATACACTCTGTATACGTGCCAACATGGTGATCCCCATCACAATCAGCAAACAAGTCTCAATAGCATTAAAAGGCCATTCAAAACTCTCAAATGATGCTGTAAATGCTCTGGGGGGAGGACTGGGAGGGTAAAAGAATGCCTCCTTCACAGGTTGACCACCCGAGAAGGAGAAAGAATATGTGTAATTGCTAAGCACTTCTATTATATACCTCCCAAAGTATAAAGGTGGTGACCATACTGGGAACATAAGCCAGATAAGTTTCATGATCAATAATTCTATTGTGTTACAAGTCATTATCATAAAGTACACTGAGACAAGAACTTTAGCCCAAGCCCCACACTTGAAAAACACTAATACAGCAAATACCAGATCTAAGTAAGTTACAACATTATGAAGCTGTGAGATCAAGAGGAACAACTTTGAGAGCCAATAAATCAGCATTGTGATGAGTGACTATTAATCCGGTCAGATCTGTCGTTATCTCAACCCCTTCGTGCCCCACGTTGGGCGCCAAAAAGAACTGTCGTGGTTTAACCCCAACCAAGACAGCTTGTGCACTTACTCCCAGTGAGTGGTGCCAGGCTAGAAGCAATCGAGGCCCACGTTAGTCCGCCCCCTCCCTTTCCCAGGGGCTGCCGCCCCCTTTCCCCACTCCCAGAGGGGTGGGGAGGAGACTCGAAGGAATGCAACTCCCACGGGCTGAGATAAGAACAGTCTAGCAACTAATGTACAATACGAATCACCACCGCTACCACCAACGACAACAATGATAAGAGAAAATAGCAAAGGAAAGGAGTACAATACCACGCGCCGAACCACCAGTCCGACCCGGCCGACCCCCTGTCCTTCCGGGTACCTCCCAGTTCCCCCCTGGGCATGACGTGCTGTGGTATGGAATACCTCTTTGGTCAGTTTGGGTCAGGTGTCCTGTCTCTGCTTCCTCCCGGCTTCCCCTCCTCCCTGGCAGAGCATGAGACTCACAAAGTCCTTGGCCAAACCAAAACATCATTTTTATCAGCTTTGTTCCCAGCCCGAAAGTCAAAACACAGCACTGCACCAGCTACCAAGAAGGAGAAAAAATGACTGCTGCTGCTAAACCCAGGACAGTATGTTTATACACTTAGGTCCTTACGGTTTAAAAGTTTTTAAATGTGGTTCAACCGTTCAGTGAATCTCATTTACAGATGAGAGATCCATAGGGATCCACTGACTTCCTGAACTCTGTAAGCAGTCTCGTTACCGAATGTTATTCTCACACCTAGCAAAAAGAATCCATACCAAGCTCTTCGCTCGTTTATCCAGTTTATTTGAATGTGTTTCTTTTCTGTATTTTTATATTAATGCAGGAAACTGCAGACCAGTCAGTCTCACCTCTGTGCATGGCAGGATCTTGGAGCAGATTCTCCTGGAAACCATGCTAAGGCATACGAAAAAACAAGCCCAATGTTGCTTCATTAAGGGCAAATCATGCCCGACCAATTTGGTGGCCTCATTTAGAGGTGAGAGTCCCACAGGGGAGGGATGAATTGCACATTCCTGGAGAGTCAAAGTGAAAGAACAACCTGATCTAAGGTGCACACTGCACAAATGACTGTACTAGTAATTTTAAATCAACACACATTAGCTTCTTAACAAGGCTTATGACTGCAGTTCCTTTGCCCTTGGAAATACCTACACTGAAGGGACAAATTCCCTATCCAGAAGCAGGGACTGCAGTAAGGAGGAAAAAAAAGAAAGGAAAGCCAAACCAAAAATGTAATGGAAACAAAATTTGTCATGGCATTTGACTGTTAAGAATTGTTGAAGGTCTTTGTCTAGCTAACTTAAGTGTTTCCCACAGATGTTTCTGACTGGGTGCCTAAGACTGCTGAGGATATCGAAGAGGAAAGAGCAATAAAGGACATATGCTATAAATCTGGTAAGTATGAAAGGAGTTGTCACTCTTTTCTGAGCAGCCATGTTGCACACACAGTAAATTTGGGGTATTTTTCCCTCTTGGATAATGTTCAGGAGAGTTTTATGGGATTCAGCAGCCTGACCAACAGCTGTCACCCAGTCCTTTGTCACCGTCTCAGGAAACTGAGCTACAGCCCTTGGAAGCTACCCAGTGGGACTTGCAGAAAGGCAAGTACTTTTCGTCACCTCGGACAATGGGTTCCACTTTTGCAATTACTCTTACAAGGAGAAACTATGACAGAGTTTGCCCCTCCTCTCCAGGCCTCTGAACTCAGGGACAATTAAAGACCGCATATTTCCTGTATATATATATATATAACACATATTGTGAGTGTCACACACAGGGTGACTGTGTATTGATTGTAGAGGTGAAAGTTGGAAATAGGCTATCAACCATCCTTTGGTTAGTAACGTAGTTTAAAGTTCTTGTCTAGGCTCTCTCTTGTAAAAGGAGAGAGATTTTCACAAAAAGAGGCACTCTTAAAGACCTTTTTATTCCACCATAAGAGACTGCCAAAGGAAGATGAGATGAGTCCCTTTCCCAGAGATCTCCTGCGTGTCTAGATGATGGGATGTAGTGATAAATCATTAGATACATTCTGAGAAAATGACAGAGGTTTAACCAAAGCATTTCTTTAATTGAGTTCTCTGAGGCTTTAAGTTCCTCATGTAGGCTTTTAAGTGCCTCATGTAGGCCCAGCTGCACAACTACAGACAGCCCCTGGCACAGCTGACCTGGCCTTCCTAAGGCTGCTCCTGCCCACTGATGGCTCCTTACTCACGGACCTCATCTGCTTTCCTGAATTCTCCTTCCCTTGTGTGCCCCAGTCAGTCCTGCCCTGGCACACCAATGACGTACAGCACTGTTGTGCTCTGCTGACTTGTCCTGTGAGTGAAGTCACCATGCACTGCCGGGCCGAGTTCCTGTGGAGTTTGTTGGGTTTTTTTACTTTGTGATTTTCTCTTTGTTTGTTTTCCCTAATTTCCCCATTTTTATAAAAAAGTGCTCATAAGTGTTCATTTCTGCCTCAAGCAATTACCTGAATTCCTTTAAATCTGTTATTTAAAACAAAGCCCTTAAAAATGGGTTTGTCCACAAAAAATAGTATTTATGTTCCACCAGGTGAAAAAAAGCCCCCTACACCCAGCTCTAAATGTCTGGAACTGGGTGAAGCCGACCTTCAAATGCTCTAACATTTTAAAGTGTGTCTTTGTTGCCTTTAAAAACTCACACACAAACTGGGAACTGGGAAAAAAAAAAAAAAAAGATTTTTTTCCAGATTTTTAAGTCCAAGTGTGAACAGGTCTGTGCAAGGATTACAAGTTCCCAAATGTTTAGGGTTTTGTTTCTTGTTGGGAATCTCTGTGGGGTTTCTTTTTCACCTCTCATTTTCCCACAGACCCGTGTACTCGTAATAGTAAGAAAGTAATTGTATAAGATTCACCACATGTACAGCAGATTTTATTCAAGGTTTCTTTAAATGTTCTAAAATATCAGAATACACTCCCACCAAGTCTTACTTGGATGTGCACAGTAGTTACATCATGTACTAATCCATTAAGTCTGTTTTTACTAGTTCATTTACAGTATCTGAAAACTGTTTCGTCCTGCAGCAGAAGTTGAAGAACATTGCCTGTTTGTGGGAAAGACAACCCTCAGGCTGTGTGAGGATCAGCTGTGCCTTCCATCACAGCAAACCTCGTTATATCAATGGACTTTTTCTACCACCTACAAACAGTGAGTAAATATATTTTCTCAACAATTTGTTCATTAGAGATAGTCAACACAAGACATTTGCCATGGCAAATCAGTCTGGTATCATTTGCTATCCCTGCAATTGGAACATAAGCAAAGGAATTGTATTGGCATTTTGTAGGTAGTTAGGTTCTGGCGATCGGAAGATGTCGCGCTGTACAGAAAGCATTTCTTTAATTGAGTTCTCTGAGGCTTTAAGTTCTGTGATGAAAGGCACCTTGAAAATACCATCAATTTGGTCAGGTAGGATTCATAAATACCATTCATGAAAAGTGAGAAGCCAAACAACAAGCAGGTAACTTATAGCTGGTTCTTTACTTTGGAGCCAGTGTCTTCTTTACTCTGTGTACAATGGTATTTTCTTAGAGGGCATGAGTGTTATAGCTCAGGTAGTGGAGTTACTCCAGGCAGGATCCAAAGAACAGCAACTTCTTCTCAGTGAGGGTGACAGAACACTGGAACAGGCTGCCCAGGGAGGTTGTGGAGTCTCCTTCTCTGGAGACATGCAAAACCCGCCTGGACACATTCCTGTGTAAACTTATCTAGGTGTTCCTGCTCTGGCAGGGGGATTGGACTAGATGATATTTTGAAGTCCCTCCCAATCTCTAGCATGCTGTGATACTGTGTAACAGCCAAAAGAGAGAGAAGAATATGAAAAGGGAGTTGGAAGGCAACTGCACTGCACTCATGACAAGCTCACAGACCTGGGAGGAAGCCAATGGCAGTGCCCTTCCCAGTGCTTAAACACCAGCAGCTGAAACATTATTTCTGATGCTTTCACAGGTGACAGCAATACAATTCCTCCAGAACTGATCCCCACAAGTAGAGAAGGAAAGACTACGGGAAGGAGAGTACCAAAAGAGAGTATTTCCAGAACGGGCTGCAGATCCTTTGGAAATGGAGGTAAGATACTTTTGCTTGGAGTTCTTATGGCTAATCGTTACCTCATGAATGACCTAACTGTCTATATTTGGATTGGGCTCTCCATAATGAACATTTTCTTAATCTTGTCTTCCAGCCTTCAGTCTCCTGCAGTCTGTCAAATTTTCGGTAATAGCACAACAGTATGATTTGTTTTTTGACTTTTAGATAGCTACACTGCAGAACCCAGTGCACAACCCGGTTACCAACCAAAGGGTCACTGGAAGGATGGTGAAAACAATTCTCTTCCTAATGTGAGAGAACCTGGAAGAAAGACTTATTTCCATTCTTCAGAACCACGAAGATCAGCATATGTAGTCTACCGAACTGTCACAGTCACCCAAGAACCCAAGTTCAGCCGACCTAGAGGTGGGTTCCTGCTTAAATGGAAGATTCTTAAAATGCCTGCAATATACCTGCCTGTATTGTGCTGTGGTCGATTGTGTCCCTGCAGGTAGAATATGTGATTTACGCCTGAAGACAGGTAAGAGAACATTTGATGCAGCGTAACTTTCATAACTAGACTGCAGCAGTGCTCACAGACAGAAATGTAATGCTTTATAAAGCTCTGCAATTAGTCAAGACAGAATATTCATAAACAGTAATTAACCACCTTCAAAGCAGGAATTCTTTTCTCTGCCCAACAGAGAGGGACGAATGCAATGATGTGCTGATACGTATGAATGTACCGATCCACATTCATTACAATGTGTTTTTCATTCTTTTGAAATATTTATTAAACCTTGTAATAGTTACCTTTAACTTCCCCATTATTGGATGATTTACAATTATGTTATTCAGGATTTTTTTTTCATCTTGAATAAAAAAGGTTTAGATCTTACTCAAACTGTTCTTCATTCAAATGCAGTGTAAATTTTTATGATTATTATATTTTCACTTTTTTTTCTGTTGGACACAGCACAATTTTATTCTTCCTGCATTCATACAGGATGATATTTCCCATTGTCTTTGTCCTCTTGATAGTATGTACTATTCTCACATTTGACAGGAGCCTACAGGTGGGATACTGAGACTTCTTCTGTTCTTCTTGGATATCTGGTTTGGATGTAACCATAACTGTATGACCTTTGCTTTATTTTTAACTTGCTAACAGAGCCTCAAAAATCTAGTACATCATTTGGGGTCTATATGCCTTTCTCCTGTTCCTGACCAGAGATTCTCTGGAAAACTGTGTTGTTTCATCTGTCACTTCATCAAGAAAACTAGCAGTAAATAATTTCAATAATCCTAAATTAAAAAGTCATTTTATCATGACAGTTTTGGTCACCTCTCTTAAACCACGTTGAATCTCTATCTTAAGCTGCCTCCCTGTCTTCACTTCTGATACAGGAGTCTCCCCAATACCATTTAAAAACAAGGTGGTCAGCATCATTCCTGACAACTGGAGAAAGTGTAATATAACCCCATTTTCAAGAAGGGGAAAATGAAAGACAAAGAAATGAAGAACAGCAGGGTGGCTGGTGACAGCCAACATGACTTCCCCAAGAGTACATCATGCCTGACCAATTTCACGGCCTTCTATGACTGGGCTATGGAACTGATGGATAAGGGTAAAGCAGCTGACGTCATCTATTTGGACTTGTGACAATCGTTCGACACTGCCCCACACGACATCTTTGTCTCTAAACTGGAGAGACATACATTTAATGAATGGATCACCCAGTGGATAAAGAATTGGCTGGATGGCTGCACACAGAGAGTTGTGGTCAATGACTCAACATGCAACTGGAGACCAGTAATAAGTGGTGTCCCTCAGGGGTTGGTGATAGGAATGATCCCTGTTCAACATCTTTGTTGGCGACATGGACGGTGTCCACGTTTGCCAACGGCACTAAGTTATGTGGGTTGGTTGACAAGCTGGAGGGAAGGGGTGCTGTGGGCCAATGCCAACCTCATGAAGTTCAACATAGCAAAGTGCAAGGTTGCTGGGTCAGGGCAATCCCAGGCACAGCTACAGGTTGGGCAGTGAAGTGATTCAGAGCAGCCCTGCGGAGAAGGACTTCAGGGTATTAGTTGAAAATGAGCCAGAAGAGTGTGCACACAGTCAAGAAAGCCAACTGTATCCTGGGCTGCATCAAAAGGAGCGTGACCAGCAGGTCAAAGGAGGTGATCCTGCCCCTCTACTCTGCTCTTGTGAGACCACACTCGGAGTATTGCGTGCAGTTCTGATGTTCTCAACATAAAAAGGACATGGAATTGTTGGAACAAGTCCAGAGGAGGGCCACAAGGATGATAAGGAGGCTTGAGCTGTATGAAGACAGGCGGAAAAAAACTGCAGCTGTTCAGCCTGGAGAAGAGAAGGCTGCATAGAGACCTCACAGCAGCCTTCCAGTATCTGAAGGGGGCTGTGGTGGTTTAAGCCCAGCCAGTTCTAAGTTGCTGGCTGGGCTTAAACCATAACGGGCCTACAAGGATACCAGAGAGGGGCTTTTCATCAGGGATGGTAGCAATAGGACAATGGTTTTAAACTTATATGTTAAGGTTAGATGTAAGGAACTAGTTCTTTGAGGGTCATGAAGCACTGAAACAGGTTGCCCAATTAGTGGTGAATGCTCCATTCCTGGCAGAGTTCAAGGCCAGGCTGGACAGACCCTTGGGTGACATGGTCTACTTTGAGGAGAACCTACCTGTGGCAGAGGGGTTGGAACTAGATGATCTTTAAGGTCCTTTCTAACTCTAACCATTCTGTGATTATATGATTCTACGTTTATATGATTTTTGTCATACCAACAATTACCATTTTTGCTACTGTTTTGTGGTGTGTTTTTTTTTTTTTTCAGTAGTTCCTGAGCCATCTGTTCAGAAATGCTCCAAAGGAAAGAACGAGCCTGGCAAAAATAGGAGATTTTGGACACAAACGGACATCTACGGTAATACCGCAGTGTTGGGTGTAAACTGAAAATTTCAGTTTTAGTACGGAATTAATAATGTGAATTAATGCAATTAGTCTGGAACTAAGAGAAAACAAGGGTACTTACATATAACATTGCCTTGCATCTAAGTACATTCACAAGCATGGATAAAACAGGAAGACCGAATTATGCATTAGTTTCCTCTAAAAGCAGCTGATGCCTTTGGGAAGATTTTCAGTACAGGAACGTGCACTTAGTTAAAGTCCAGAACGACCGTGGCAGAGTCACCTCGCCTGGGAGGTCCTGTGAGCCTTATGGATAGCCTGAAAAATTATAAAAAAATCTTTGAAGAGAGAACTAGAGAGAGAGAGAATCTGTACTTAATCCTAGCTTCTATTTCAGAGGTGTTGCAGGACTCATCCGATGCAATCATAGGTTCTTCAGCTAAAGTAATATTTGTAATAGTATAGTATCTGAGTCACTTGTCAGGCTAAGAAAGTCTTTCCAGAAAGTGCATCTCAAGTGAGGAAAGCATGTCTGTGCTCTTCCTACAGACAAATACACTTCAGGATCCCATAATGCACCAACTTGGAAGAGAAGAAATCCACAGGCAAAAACATTCCCTAAGACTAAAAACAACCATTCAGGTAACTGCTTGATCGAGATTTTGACCGTTTGGTCTCCTCTCACCTAGAAACCAAAATTCCACAGTAACAACTTCCCCAACCAAATCCCAAAAGATCCTATGCAATGCTCAGCAGTCTGGAAGAGCAGTTAAGAGTTGTGCTGATGCGCAGACCTGAAATTTGGCCTGTAGAACTAAGTGATTCCTAATTTTGTATAGTTTTACTTAAAGAGTGTATAATTTTACTGTATGAAATTATGCACAAAACTGTGTTCTGTGTATCTACTTTAACAGCAGAGCCAAGAACACATGGAAGCGACCCGAAAAGGAAACCAATATGAAGACAGAAGGGAGATGAAACGAGTACTTGAATTCACAAGAACAATCTAAACTGAAAAAAGGGAATTCTCAACTGTAGTTCAAGCGATCATAAAATTGTAAATTTCAAAAGTAAGATACAGGGTACTCTCTGTAATGTTTCAATACATTAGAAATTGTGGAAATTGTTTAACAATAATTTCACTCTAATCCTAAATGTACGATATATTTACCTAATAGCAGTAAAGACGTGTCATATTTTATATACATTATTTCCCTTGCCTGTATTAAGACTGTAATCGCTTAACATAAATTACACTGAACTTTGATCACATTGAATTGACAAGCACAGTATTACACCTTCTTTAGCCTCATCCTTCAACCTCAAAGCTCTTTGCAGAGAACTTGGCACCTCAAACCAACAAAACTTCCTCTGTTATGCCGTTAAAAACAGGCCAGTGCAATGCAAGATGGCAAAGGCATCCTGGTGTTAAATACTTCCCATCTTAGAAACCAGGTTTGTCACCACTGATCTGAAAATGCTGCATCTATGAGGATTTCATGAAAAGGGAAATTTTCAGAGGACAGAGAAAACACTCAGATGAATTTTCCAGAAACCTCCCTGCTTCTACCCTAGCAGTCACAGCCCTCCCTGGTATCTCTGCCTGTACTTTGTAAAGAAAAACCAGCATGTGCCAGTTTGAGATCTAATCCTGTCAGATCTTCTGTATAAAGAAACAACAACCGAGGAAGTACCACAGTTTAACCCCAGACGGCAACGAAGACCTACACAGCAGTTTGCTAAATCACTCATTCGTTCCTCCCTGGTGACTTGTAAGAAAGAAACAGAAGGGCAAAGGTGAAAAAACTCCTGTGTTCACATAAAAACAATTTAAAGGGGAATGCAAAGCTGCACACACAAGCAAGTGATGCACACATCACTCACCACATCCCATCAGCAGGCAGGTGTTCAGACATGTGCAGTGCTGGCTTCCCATGGGGTCACAACCTCCTTTGGGCATCCCCTGCTCCAAAGTGGGATCCTTCATGGGCTGCAGGGGGAGAGCCTGCCTCACCATGGTCTTCACCACAGTCTTCACCATAGACTGCAAGGGTATCTCTGCTCCAGCAACTACTTCTTCACTGAAATCGGACTCTGCAGATTTGCTGCACTCACAGACTCTCATCCCTCTCTTCAGGTGCATCTCTGCAGGTTTTGGGGGTTTTTATTTTTTTTTTCTCCTTTCTTAAACATGTTATCCCAAAGGCCCTGCCACTGTTGCTGCTATCCCCAAGTCACTGATGTCACTCACTGCTGAGGAATTGAACCTATGTCAAATCTACAGCTTCACTTACCCCTCTAAATATTTATTGTGGTGTAAACCCAGATGTAAATCAGACCATGCAGACTCTGTCTTACTCCCCCCCCTTCTCCCCCAACCCCACTCCAGAAGGGATGGGGAGGAGAATCAAAAGAATGTAACTCCCATGGGTTGAGATAAGAGCAGTCCAGTAACTAAGGTATAACACAAACCACTAACGCTACCACCAATAATAATAACAATGACAAGGGAAATAACAAAGGAAGAGAACACAACTGCTCACCACCTGCTGACTGACACCCAGCCCAACCGCAGCAGTAATCTAGCCCTTCCAGGTAACTGCCCCCAGTTTTACATACTGGACATGACACGCCGTGGTATGGAATACCTCTTCAGCTAGCTTGGGTCAGGTGTCCTGTCTCTGCTTCCTCCCAGCTTCCCTCCTCCCTGGCAGAGCATAAGGCTCAGAAAGTCCTTGGTCAGACTAAACATTACTTAGCAAGAATTAAAAGCATCAGTGTTATCAGTGCTGCTCCCAGGCCGAAAGTCAAAACCACAGCACTGCACCAGCTACTAAGAAGGAGAAAAATGACTGCTACTGCTGAACACAGGACAATATATTTGTTCAGAGGCAGCCCGGGGCCTGAATGGGATCAGAGCTGTTTGTTAGGGACACAAGCATCCACTGCTCTTTCTGCTGTAGCAGTGGACATCATGGAAGCAAGAAAAAACAATGAACCTCAGCAGTGTAAGCAGTTAACAAACAGCACTTACGAGCAGGAATCAGGTAATTTCTCAATTCACTAGAAGGAGTGGAATAAGAAACGTGGAGCACAAGGACTTGCATTAAAAAATGCACACAGAATAATGTTCATCTTTGTGCTCTCAAGACAACAGGTGCTACAGGAAGAAGTTGGATATTATTTAAGCACCACAAGATGAGTTTCTTCCATTTTACATTAAAGAAACATGGGACGGGAGAATGGGAGACTCTTTGAGATCGTGTGATTTTCAATACTTTGATGAAACGAGATAAAGGAAGATGTTCAAGCTCGACAGGCCACATGGAACCATTATGCTGATGTCACCAGCTAGACAAGCCATTGGTAGCCATGGCAATGGAACATTCTATACTGCCTAGCAACTGGTACAGAATGTGAACTCAACAAGCCTAAAGAAGCTGCCATCTCTGTGCAAGTGAGAGTAGGGAAGCACAAGCCGTGCAAATGGCCACAGGTGGAAATGACTGCAGTATGTGATAATGGTTTTGCAATTAGACCAGATGGTCTCAACCTGGATTTGATTATTACAGGTCCCTCTTAACAAAAGAAACCTAATGTTCTTTTCTGCAGATGCCCCACTGCCACAGGATAACCAAGAAGTGATTCTGCCTCCAGCCCAGTGTCAAGGCTCACTCACATGTCCAGAGAATATTGTAATACCAATTCACCCTCCATTTATTATAAACCTCAACAATGAAGAGGATGATGAAGAAGATGATGAAGAGGATGATGAAGAGAACTGTAAGCAAGTTTTTTTCTATCCTTTACAAGCAAGTAGAATGGGTTTTGTAAAACATTACCATGTACATCACAGCCAACTGATTCATTAGAATAAGCATTATTTGAATAAAAGAGTGGTTGACAAATTGCTAAAAGAGTTTCCAGCAAATCTCCAAATTATCAGACCTGACAGTCACCAGCGGTGAGTGAGGCACCATTTTCTAACTCCTGTGAAATGCCCAGCTGTATGTTTCAGCAGTGGTATAACTCACATTCCTCTTTCTCATTAACTAGACTTTAAAAGGTGATCCCCAATTCAAATAATACGATCCACAATTCAGATGGCCATCGAAAACTCCTCACAAGTCCTCACAATTCAGGGATGACATTACAGGCTTAGGAGGTACTTCTTTTCCTGGAAACCAGCTTTTGAACAGGGGCTGTACTCACTCCTCAGTGAAGGTAATGGAAGTCACAGGTTTGTTTACAAACGACAATTGTGTGAATTCAACTTGTATAACCTGTTCCACTGATTTCAACTCCATAGGCAGTCTCATTACACGACATTATTCTGAACTCTAGCAAACAAAATCCATACCAAGCTCTTTCCTATTTCACCTGAATGTGTATGTTTATATACTTAGGTCCTTATGTTTTAAAAGTTTTGAAATGTGGTTGAACCATTCAGTGAATCTCCTTTAGAGATGGGAGGTCCATAGGGAAGGGATGAATTGCACATTCCCGGTGAGTGAAAGCGAGAGAACAACCTGCTCTAAGGCACACACTGCACAAATTATAGTACTAATAATTTTAAGTCAATACATGTTATCTTCTTACAAGGCTTGTAACTGCAGTTCCCTTGCCCTTGGAAGTACCTAATGTGAAGGAATGATTTCACTGTCCTGAAGCAAAGGCTGTAACTGGAATGGAAGTGAAAAGGAAAACTAAAACCCAGAAAACGTAACCAACTGAAGTCCATTATGTATTTGACTGTTAAGATTTGTTGAAGGTCTTTGTCTAGCTAACTTAAGTGTTTCCCACAGATGTTTCTGACTGGGTGCCTAAGACTGCTGAGGATATCGAAGAGGAAAGAGCAATAAAGGACATATGCTATAAATCTGGTAAGTATGAAAGGAGTTGTCACTCTTTTCTGAGCAGCCATGCTGCACACACAGTAAACTTAGGGGTATTTTTCCCTCTTGGATAACGTTCAGGAGAGTTTTACGGGATTCAGCAGCCTGACCAACAGCAGTCACCCAGCCCTGTGTCACCGTCTCAGGAAACTGAGCTACAGCCCTTAGAAGCTACCCAGTGGGACTTGCAGAAAGGCAAGTACTTTTCATCGCCTTGGACAATGGGTACCACTTTTGCAATTACTCTTACAAGGAGAAACTATGACAGAGTTTGCCCCTACTCTCCAGGCCTCTGAACTCAGGGACAGTCCTAAGGCATTTGCAAATACCATAAAAATACTTAGTTTTTCTCCTTCTTTGTGTGTATGGGTATCACACATGTGGTGACTACCTGCATCAACTGTCAATGGAAAAGGTGAAAATGGGCTCAATATTAAGCCCAGGAGTACTTTCCTAGGGTAGACAACATCAGTTTTTTGTGTAATTGTTCTTCAAAATCACAATTTATGTATTCTAACCATTCTAATGTTAAGAACTGGTTTCAATTTCTCTAGCAGGCTCTCTCTTGTAAATAGGGACAAGAGTCCCTATCTACACTCTTTATAGGGCTATTTATTGCACCATGAGGATGCCAAAGAATGGTAAAAAACACCTTTCCCACAGGGGTTTTGAACTTTTTGCTGGACCTCTCTGGTGTCTAGATGATGAGATGTAGTGGTACATTCCAAGAAAAGGACAGAGATTTTTCCCCAAAGCTTTTCTTCAACCAAGTTCTCTGAGGCTTTAGGTTCTGTGATAACAGGCACCTTGAAAATACCATCAATTTAATCAGGCAGAATCCATACGTATCATACATGAAGAGTGAGCAGCTAAAGAACAAGCATGTAACTCATATCCAAATCCTATAAAATTTAATGATACAAAAAAGGGAGGAGAGAGTTCAGGAAGAAGAGTACCAAGAGAGAGTATTCCCAAAAGAGATCACAACTCCTTTGAAATATGGAGAGAGGATACTTGATCATTGACTTCTCATTGCTGAACATCGTATCTTCAGTGAAATAACTCTTTTAAGTGTCCTGTCTCCTGCAGTATGTATAATTTTCAGTAACAGCACAACAGTATTGGTTTGGGTTTTTTTTCCCTATTAGAAAGCCACACTGCAGAACCCAAACTACAACCCAGTAACCAACCAAAGGGTCACTGTAAGGATGTTGAAAATAATTCTTCTCTGTATTATGAGAAAGAAACTGGAAGAAAGACTTCCTTTTATTATTCAGAACCCCAAACATCAGCACATGTAGTCAATCAGATTGTCACAGTCACCAAAGAACCCAAGTTCAGCCGACCCAGAGGTGGGTTCCTGCTTAAATGGAGGATTCTTAAAATGCCTCCAATATACCTGCCTGTGTTGTGATACAGTCAAGTGTGATCCTGCAGGTGAACATGAAGTGATTTATGCCTGAAGACAGGTAAGAGCACATATGATCCAGCAAAACGTTCACAACTACAGTGCAGCCGTACTCACTGACAGAAACGTAAAGCTTTATAAAGCTCTGCAATTAGTCAGACAGAAAACTCATAAACAGAAATTAACCACCTTCAAAGCAGGAATTCATTTCTCTACCCAACATAGGGGAATGAATGCGGATATGCACAAATATACAGATTCCCACTGTCTGTGGTCTTCCTACAGACAACTACACTTCAGGATCCTATAATGCACCAACCTGGGGGCAAAGAAATCCACAGGCAAAAACATTCTCCAAAACTAAAACAACCATTCAGGTAACTGCTTGTTAGGGATTTTGACTGTCTGGTCTCTCCCCACCTAGAAACCAAAATTTCATAGTAACAGCTTCCCCAACCAAAACCCCAAAAGATCCTATGCAATGCTGAGCAGTCTGAAAGAACAGTTAAGAGTTGCATTGATTTGCAGACGTGAAATTTGGCCTGCAGAACTAAGCCATAATTCCTAATTTTGGACAGTATTCCTGATCTGAAGGCAAAAGTTGTACCTGCCTTTCAAATGAGGAGCTACAGGAGAGGGTTTGGCTTGTAGCACTGGACAAAGCTCAGCAGAGACACTGCAGGAGCGTGGTCTATTTGTCTCTTTTTGTCTGCTTATGTAGCATCTCCAAAAGCCAAATGCTGATCAGCCAAGCTCCTAATTCACGAAAGGAATCAGGCTAGTAAACATTCACAGGATGCCCTGGGGACCTAAAATTAATAGATTTTACAGCTGAGCAGAAAGCAGAGAAGACGACCTTGTCTCCTGTGTTGACGGTTTACCACTTAAACTGCTTCTGAAAGAGCATATAGTTTTGCCATAGGGAATTACGCACAAGGTGTTCTGGGTTTGTATTTTGACAACAGCACCAAAAAAGACATGGAAGTGAACCACAAACGAGAAGGGTATGAAGACAGGAGGGAGATGAAGCGAGATCTTAAATTCACAAGGACAACCTGAATTGCAGAAAGATAGGGGAATTCTCAAGAGGAGACATCAAACAAAATTCCAAAAATAACATGTAGGAAGTACACTGTAACATTTCAAAAATGATTAAATTTTAATCCTTCATCACGGCTGTTACTGCCTTGTTCTCATGCAGATTCTTCTTCCAGACAACTGGACTCTATCAGCCCAGCCCTATCCATCCCATTCCTGATTCCTAATCCTATCTAAGTACTCCAGTGTTTCCCGAAGACATGCCAACTTGGAAACTGCTCTAAGACAAAAGAAGAAAGACAATCTCCTTGTGAACTCTCTCTGCCTTTCCATTATTGATTAGAGATAATGTTGCCTTTGTATGCACTTCAGCTAGGGCATATGCACTAGAAGGGTTTCCAGCCTAGCACTGCAGTTTTTGGAGATGTGCCTTCCTTTACGACAATGGGCAATGGAAACTCATCCCAATGAGCTGCTCTGAGCTCTCAGCTTGGAGCTGAAAGGCAATAGCACCATTTTATTCCAAGCAATACCCAGGCCAGTCCAGTGAACGCTGGCAAAAGCATCCTGCTCTTAAATACTTTTTGTTTTAAGAACTGGCCTTGTAGCCATAAGCAAAAAATACAGAATCTCTGAATATGCATGGGCCAGTTTGAGATCTAATCCCGTGTTGGATTCTTCTTTAGGAAGGAACACCACCTGAGGAAGTGCCATGGTTTAAACCCCAGCAGGCAACTAAGCCCCACACAGCAGTTTGCTTGCTTGCTCGCTCGTTCACTCACTCACTCACTCCCCGCCCCATTGACTTATGGGAGAAAATCAGAAGGGCAACAGTGAGAAAACTCCTCGGTTCACATGAAAACAGTTTAATAGGTCCAGTAAAAGCCACGCACACAAGCAAAGCAAAACACGGACCTCACTCACCACTTCCCATCAGCAGGCAGGTGTTCAGACGTCTCCAGGGAAAGTGGGCATCATCACGGGTCGGGAAGACAAGCAACATCACGCCAAACATCTCCCCCCCCCTCCCCCCCCCCCCTTACTTCTTGTTTTCCCAGTCTGTCTGTAGACCGCCCTTTCTAGCTCGGGAAGTCAGAAAGCCGGCTGGGTCCCTTGAAAGTTTCCCAGTACCATTATCTTGGAGTGACCCCGTTCCTTGCCGTGACCGTTCCCGACACTTAGAAAAAGCAAACACAACACCTGCGTGAGCTCCTGGATGCCGCACCGTCCATTTCGACAGAGACCTGCAGCCAAACCCCTCGCCACATGGCGGCCTCACTGCCGTCGGCCCGCCACCGGAGCCGCGGCGGCGGCCGGGACACCACCTGCCTGCCTACCTGCCTGCCTGCCTGCCTGCCTGCCGCCCAGCCCCGTGAAGCCCAAACCCCCTGGCCGGCCCCGACCACCTGCCGCTCCCGCTTGCCCAATGGCTCCTTCTTCGCCACCGTCAGGAACAAACACGCCACGGTCCGCTGCAGCGCGTCCCAACACCTCATGACCCCCGACGCCAGCCCCGCGCCGAGCCCACACTGCACCTGCGCCGCGCTCGCGGGGTGCCACGGGACGTGGAGCCCATTACTGCCCCCCGCCGCCATCTGCGGCACGGCCGTGGGCGCGGTGGGTGAGCTGGGCTGCCTGTCTCCAGCAGCCTGCAGCCTCGTGTCGGTTCCGCCGCCCCGCCCGGCCGCGGGTCTGCTGCAGCTCCGCGCTCCCCAGCGGCAGTTGCCGCCGGGCCAGGGGCCGCCCCGGGCTTCACAGCTGTGCTCGGACATGGGCCCAGGCGGCCACGAAGCTGAGGCCGAGGCCGGCCTGAGGCCCCAAGCTGTGGGGACCTCTCCCTCAGGACAGCCGCCTCCTATCCTTACCCAGGCTCCCTGCCTCGGCGTACAACCCATGAGTCTCTGCCGGGTTGACTCTGCCTGGACGCCAGGCACCCACCAAAGATGCTCTACCACTGCCCTCTTCAGCTGCACAGAGGGGAGAACAAACAACGAAAGGCCCGTGGGTCGACGCAAGGACATGGACAGAGATCACTCACCCTTTTCTCTCTGTTTATTGCCAATCGCAGCCGAGCCGGGCATGAAAAAATAAAAGGCAAATTTCTCAACGCCTTCCCCCCACCAGTCCCTTCTCCCCTGCTGTCATCGGCCCTGCTGGACACATGGGAAGCTTCCAGCAGCTCCTCCCTGTAGCCCCCAGCTACCACATCTTTGCCACACAAACCCTGGGCAGAATCAGTTCTTCCTGACCAGCCGTGCTTCAGTGCCTCATGTAGGCCCAGCTGCACAACTACAGACAGCCCCTGGCACAGCTGACCTGGCCTTCCTAGGGCTGCTCCTGCCCACTGATGGCTCCTTACTCACGGACCTCATCTGCTTTCCTGAATTCTCCTTCCCTTGTGTGCCCCAGTCAGTCCTGCCCTGGCACACCAATGACGTACAGCACCGCTGTGCTCTGATGACTTGTCCTGTGAGTGAAGTCACCATGCACTGCCGGGCCGAGTTCCTGTGGAGTTTGTTGGGTTTTTTTACTTTGTGATTTTCTCTTTGTTTGTTTTCCCTAATTTCCCCATTTTTATAAAAAAAGTGCTTGTAAGTGTTCATTTCCAAGTCACAGACGTCTCTCACTGCTGTGGATCTGATCCCATGAACTGGGGATAACAGCATGCCTTCACTGATTTCCAGGACCAAAATTTAATTTCCCCCCAAAATATTTTTTTTTGTTCGGAGGCAGCCTGGGACCTGAACGGGAACAGAGGTTTTTTTTAGGGATCCATGTGTCCACTGCTCTTTCTGCTGTGGCACTGGACATCATGGAAGCAAGAAAAAGCAAGGAACGCCAGCAAGTTAACACCTAGCACCCTACTACATTTTACAGTAAAGAAACACCAGAATGGGAGACTCTGAGAGACAGTCCCATTTTCCATACTTTACTCTGAAGCAACAAGATAAAGGAAGATGGTCAAGCTGGACAGGCCACATGAACCATGGTGCTGATGTCACCCACAGGAGGAGCCGTTGGTAACCATGGAAACGGAACACTCTATACTGGACAGCAACTGCCTTCTTCAGCTCAGGATGCCTAGAGGAGGTACCACATCCTTCCTTGAAGCCTATTGCTCTGTGGAGTTTTGTTTCAAAAAATCCTAGCAGAGCTAATATTCTGAAGGTCCAGTTTTTGAAACAAAGCTACTGATTTTAGGATAAGATTACGGTTTGCCAGAATGTAAAAGCTTTAACGTTTTCATGTATCTTCAGAGAGTATTGAGAGAGAAGGAAAGGTAGAAGAGGCGAAGATGCCCACAGCAGAGAATGAACTCAGTTTCCATTTTCATTCCCCCTATGCACAGGTAATGCTGTAGATTTTAGAGTGGTTTGTATCCTTGATTTTATTGGTATCTGTTGAATATTGAAAGGGAGGGCCTTATGTTGAAAGGGAGGGCCATGATACAAACTTTCAAGTTGCTATGGCATCCTTCTGTGTCACGGCAGCACCTGTAAATCAAAATACAATATTTTCAGAGGTGTTGAGAAGAGGTAACGGTAATCTAAACTATATACAATTTAAACTGGGCACAGGCAATCAAAGAACACAGAAGTTAGAAATCATGCCTATAGACCACTCATCACTTTCTTATTAAGTTAATATTATATTGATTCTCAATAAATAGGCCATGTTTATCATTTCTGCCTCAAGCAATTACCTGAATTCCTTTAAATCTGTTATTTAAAACAATGCCCTTAAAAATGGGTTTGTCCACAAAAAATAATATTTATGTTCCACCAGGTGAAAAAAAGCTCCCTACACCCAGCTCTAAATGTCTGGAACTGGGTGAAGTCGACCTTCAAATGCTCTAACATTTTAAAGTGTGTCTTTGTTGCCTTTAAAAACTCACACACAAACTCACTGAGAAACAACAGGTCACCTGGCGTGTATAGCTCTCAGCTGGGATGTGGTCTGTATCCAGGATAAAAAACTTGAGTTTACATTTGTCACTGTGACACTGTTACACATGCACCACTGCACCATCTTCCCCATTTATGAAAACCAAAATCTTTTAAAGGAGCAGAGTCACCTTTATGACAGCCATGGGGGTATGGGAAACCAGTGTGACTATCCAGAAATTTATTTTCTTTGGGTGCAGATTCTATCAGTGTGGAAAACCTCTTGGATGTGATACTGTGCACCCGCTACAGAAATGGAGATATTCACACCTGTTCAGTGGATTTAGAGATACGGAAATAACAGGTGGAAAGGAGCAAGCCCCTTCAAAACACATGTTTTTGTTTGAAAACAAAAGTGACTTCCTGCAGCCAAGTTGATGTTTCCAATGGGAACTGGAAAAAAAAAAAAAGATTTTTTTCCAGATTTTTAAGTCCAAGTGTGAACAGGTCTGTGCAAGGATTACAAGTTCCCAAATGTTTAGGGTTTTGTTTCTTGTTGGGAATCTCTGTGGGGTTTCTTTTTCACCTCTCATTTTCCCACAGACCCGTGTACTCGTAATAGTAAGAAAGTAATTGTATAAGATTCACCACATGTACAGCAGATTTTATTCAAGGTTTCTTTAAATGTTCTAAAATATCAGAATACACTCCCACCAAGTCTTACTTGGATGTGCACAGTAGTTACATCATGTACTAATCCATTAAGTCTGTTTTTACTAGTTCATTTACAGTATCTGAAAATTGTTTTCTCCTGCAGCAGAAGTTGAAGGACATTGCCTGTTTGTGGGAAAGACAGCCCTCAGGCTGTGTGAGGATCAGCTGTGCCTTCCATCACAGCAAACCTCGTTATATCAATGGACTTTTTCTGCCACCTACAAACAGTGAGTAAATATATTTTCTCAACAATTTGTTCATTAGAGATAGTCAACACAAGACATTTGCCATGGCAAATCAGTCTGGTATCATCTGCTATCCCTGCAATTGGAACACAAGTAAAGGAATTGTATTGGCATTTGAATAGGGTTGTTGCAGGAATTTTTGTTGCTGTTGTGTTACAAATCTTTGGATATCAGAAATGCAGCATAAACAGGAGTGAGAGCTAAAAGAGAGTTGTTCATGGGGATTAACTTCAGAGATGGAGACAGGTGTCATGAGAGAAGTCCAGGAAGACTTCTAGTCAGAAGCAAACCCTTTGTGCTCCTGAAATTCCCCACGGAAAAGGTAGCCTGACATATCTTTTACAGTGGTGGGACTCTGAACTCATTTATTCACTTCAGACCAGGTATTACTAATTACACTTGTCCCTATATTGTCAATTTTAATATGACTTTTAAGACTTTCTGTAGCTGGAAGATGCTCTTTTGCCAACCTCTGCAGAAAATTCTTCCTGAAAGGCACAATCTCTCCATGATTAATTCCTTATGATAATGGTTTCAAAACTAGAGCTGCTGATGTCAATGGACTTTTTCTGCCACCTATTAACTGTGAGTGAAAATATTTTCTCAACAGATTTTTCATTAGAATTCAGAAAACATCCTTCTACTCTTGCTCTAGTGCTTCCATATTGTATATTAAGGGCGAGAGATGTACCATGGCAAGACAGTCAGGTATGATCTGCTATAGCAAGCTACCGAAGTCAAGGAATGGAATTGCTTTGGCATTGGAATAGGCTTTTTGCAGGAATTTTGCCTATCATGTTACAAATCGTCACAGCAACGCCTGGTATGAAAGATGAAGTCATGAACGGTCGCTTAGACTGCTGAGATCAATGGAGCAGGAATGATTTTTCCTTGGGTATTTGGTAGATTAAATCTCTCTAGTACTGATCCTGCTCTTTTCTGCAGATGTGCCATTGCCACAGGATAACCAAGAAGTGATTCTGCCTCCAGCCCAGTGTCAAGGCTCACTCACAAGTCCAGAGAATATTGTAATACCGATTCACCCTCCACTGATCATAAACCTCAGCGATGAAGAGGATGATGAAGATGATGAAGAGGACGATGAAGAGAACTGTAAGCAAGTTTTTTCTATCCTTTACAAGCAAGTAGAATGGGTTTTGTAAAACATGACAATGCACTTCTCACCCAAGTAGAATGGGTTTTGTAAAACATGACAATGCACTTCTCACCCAACTGATTCATTAGAATAAGCCTTATTTGAGTAAAAGAGAGGTTGACAAATTGCTAAAAGAGTTTCCAGCAAATCTCCAAATTATCAGACCTGACAGTC
This sequence comes from Neopsephotus bourkii, assembly GCF_033783945.1. Taxonomy (NCBI): domain Eukaryota; kingdom Metazoa; phylum Chordata; class Aves; order Psittaciformes; family Psittacidae; genus Neopsephotus; species Neopsephotus bourkii. The sequence goes on from NW_026901969.1 coordinate 1,124,605, forward strand.
ACCAGCGGTGAGTGAGGCACCATTTTCTAACTCCTGTGAAATGCCCAGCTGTATGTTTCAGCAGTGGTATAACTCACATTCCTCTTTCTCATTAACTAGACTTTAAAAGATGATCCCCAATTCAAATAATACGATCCACAATTCAGATGGCCATCGAAAACTCCTCACAAGTCCTCACAATTCAGAGATGACATTACAGGCTTAGGAGGTACTTCTCTTCCTGGAAATCAGCTTTTGAACAGGGGCTGTACTCACTCCTCAGTGAAGGTGATGGAAGTCAAAGGTTTGTTTACAAACGACAATTGTGTGAATTCAACTTATATAACCTGTTCCACTGATCTCCTCAACTCCATAGGCAGTCTCTTTACACAACATTATTCTGAACTCTAGCAAACAAAATCCATACCAAGCTCTTTCCTAGTTCACCTGAATGTGTATGTTTATATACTTAGGTCCTTATGTTTTAAAAGTTTTGAAATGTGGTTGAACCATTCCGTGAATCTCCTTTAGAGATGGGAGGTCCATAGGGAAGATGAATTGCACATTCCCGGTGAGTGAAAGCAAGTGAACAACCTGCTCTAAGGCACAAACTGCACAAATTTCAGTACTAATAATTTTAAGTCAATACATGTTATCTTCTTACAAGGCTTGTAACTGCAGTTCCCTTGCCCTTGGAAGTACCTAATGTGAAGGAATGATTTCCCTGTCTGGAAGCAAAGGCTGTAACTGGAATGGAAGTGAAAAGGAAAACTAAAACCCAGAAAACGTAACCAACTGAAGTCCATTATGTATTTGACTGTTAAGAATTGTTGAAGGTCTTTGTCTGGCTATCTCCTAATCTTTTAAAAATATTTCCCACAGATGTTTCTGACTGGGTGCGTAAGACTACTGAGGATATTGAAGAGGAAAGAGCAATAAAGGACATATGCTATAAATCTGGTAAGTATGAAAGGAGTTGTCAGTCTTTTCTGAGCAGTGGTATCTGGGTATCAAACACGTGGTGACTACCTGCATCAACTGTCAATGGAAAAGGTGAAAATGGGCTCAATATTAAGCCCAGGAGTACTTTCCTAGGGTAGACAACACCAGTTTTTTTGTGTAATTGTTCTTCAAAATCACAATTTATGTATTCTAACCATTCTAATGTTAAGAACTGGTTTCAATTTCTCTAGCAGGCTCTCTCTTGTAAATAGGCACAAGAGTCCCTGTCTACACTCTTTAGGGCTATTTATTGCACCATGTGGATGCCAAAGAACGGTAAAAAACACCTTTCCCAGAGGTGTTTTTAACTCTCTGCTGGACGTCTTTGGTGTCTAGATGATGAGATGTAGTGGTACATTCCGAGAAAAGGACAGAGATGTTTCCCCAATGCTTTTCTTCAACCAAGTTCTCTGAGGCTTTAGGTTCTGTGATAACAGGCACCTTGTAAATACCATCAATTTAATCAGGCAGAATTCATACGTATCATACATGAAGAGTGAATCTAAAGGATTGATTTCCCTGTCCGGAAGCAGAGGTTATAATTGGGATGGAAATGAAAAGGAAAACTAAAACCCAGAAAACGTAACCAACTAAAATTCATTATGTATTTGACTGTTAAGATTTGTTGAAGTTCTTTGCCTAGCTAACTTAAATATTTCCCACAGATGTTTCTGACTGGGTGCGTAAGACTGCTGAGAATATCGAAGAGGAAAGAGCAATAAAGGACATATGCTATAAATCTGGTAAGTATGAAAGGAGTTGTCACTCTTTTCTAAGCAGCCATGCTGCACACACAGTAAACTTAGGGGTATTTTTCCCTTTTGGATAACGTTCAGGAGAGTTTTACGGGATTCAGCAGCCTGACCAACAGCAGTCACCCAGCCCTGTGTCACCATCTCAGGAAACTGAGCTACGGCCCTTGGAAGGTACCCAGTGGGACTCGCAGAAAGGCAAGTACTTTTCATCACCTTGGACAATGGGTACCACTTTTGCAATTACTCTTACAAGGAGAAACTATGACAGAGTTTGCCCCTCCTCTCCTCTTTTTCAACTGAGGGACAGTCCTAAGGCGTTTGCAAATGTCATAAAAATACTTAGTTTTTCTTCTTATTTGTGTGTATGGGTATCACACACATGGTGACTACCTGCATCAGCTGTCAATGAAAAAGGTGCAAATGAGCTATTAACCCCACATGTACTTTCCAGAGATGCATAACACTGGTTTCTCTTTTGATTTTTCTTCACAGTCTAGATTTATGTAGTGTAATTTGAACAATCCTAAGATTTTTTTTCACTTTATAGTACTGAGTGACCAATTTTGCAATTCTAAACTATTCCACAGAATTTGGCAGATTCTTGGTTTTCTCATTTCTACATTTAAAATGCATGTTATTATAATAGATTTGATGACTTTTTTTCTGGCACATGTTTATATATGTTTAGGTTACAGATGAGAGAAACAGTAAGAAATATCTGGGTTTAAGGCACATCCTTATTTTTCATAAGGTACATTCTGAGGAAAGCATAGAAAGATTTACCCAAAGCAGTTCTTTAATTGAGTTCTCTGTGGCTTTTAAGTTCTGTGATGACAGGCGCCTTGAAAATACCATCGGTTTGGTCAGGTAGCATTCATAAATATCATTCATGAAAAGTGAAAAGCTGAAGAACAAGCAGGTAACTTGGTGCTGGTTCTTTACTTTGGAGCCAGTGTCTTCTTTACTCTGTGTACAATGGTATTTTCTTAGAGGGCATGAGTGTTATAGCTCAGGTAGTGGAGTTACTCCAGGCAGGATCCAAAGAACAGCCAAAAGAGAGAGAAGAATATAGAAAGGGAGTTGGAAGGCAACTGCACTGTACTCAAGACAAGCTCACAGACGTGGGAGGAAGCCAATGGCAGTGCCCTTCCCAGTGCTTAAACACCAGCAGCTGAAACATTATTTCTGATGCTTTCACAGGTGACAGCAGTACATTTCCTCCAGAACTGACCACCACAAGTAGAGAAGGAAACACTACGGGAAGGAGAGTACCAAAAGAGAGTATTTCCAGAACAGGTTGCAGATCCTTTGGAAATGGAGGTAAGATACTTTTGCTTGGAGTTCTTATGGCTAACCATTACCTCATGAATGACGTAACTGTCTATATTTGGTTGGGCTATCCACAAATAAAATGGTTTTTGTTTTTACTCTTGTCTTCCAGCATTAAGTCAACAGTATTATTTTTTTTTCCCTTTTAGGAAGCCACACTGCCAGCCCCAAAGTACAGCCCAGTCACCAAACAAATGGTCAAAGTAACGATGGTGAAACTCCTTCTCTTCCACATGAGAGAGAAACCGGGAGAAAGCCTTACTTCTGTTCTCCAGAACCACGAAGATCAGCATATGTAGTCTACCGTTCTGTCACTGTCACCCAAGAACCAAAGTTCACCGGACCTAGAGGTGAGTTCCTGCTTCAAAGGGAGGATTCTTAAAATGCCTCTAATACACCTGCCTGTATTGTGCTACAGTCACTTGTGTCCCTGGAGGTAGAATATGAAGATTTATGGTTAAAGATGAGCAAGAGTAAATTTGATCCAGTGTGACTTTCACAAGTAGGTTGCAGCAGTACACACACAAAGAAATGTAAATATTTTATGATTGTTTTCATAATTTAAGCTTATTTTTCATCTTCAAGAAAAATGTCCTTGGATTGTAATCAAGCTGCATTTCTTGAATTACATGCAGTGTAAATTTCTGCAATTTATTATTGTTTCTTCACATTATTTCTGTTGGACAGAGCACTGAGTTCATTCTTCCTGCCATTCATGCAGGATGATATTTTGTGACAATCGTTCGACACTGCCCCACACGACATCTTTGTCTCTAAACTGGAGAGACATACATTTAATGAATGGATCACCCAGTGGATAAAGAATTGGCTGGATGGCTGCACACAGAGAGTTGTGGTCAATGACTCAACATGCAACTGGAGACCAGTAATAAGTGGTGTCCCTCAGGGGTTGGTGTTAGGAATGATCCCTGTTCAACATCTTTGTTGGCGACATGGACGGTGTCCACGTTTGCCAATGGCACTAAGTTATGTGGGTTGGTTGACAAGCTGGAGGGAAGGGGTGCCATCCAGGGGGAGTTGTGGGCCAATGCCAACCTCATGAAGTTCAACATAGCAAAGTGCAAGGTTGCTGGGTCAGGGCAATCCCAGGCACAGCTACAGGTTGGGCAGTGAAGTGATTCAGAGCAGCCCTGCGGAGAAGGACTTCAGGGTATTAGTTGAAAATGAGCCGGAAGAGTGCGCACACAGTCAAGAAAGCCAACTGTATCCTGGGCTGCATCAAAAGGAGCGTGACCAGCAGGTCAAAGGAGGTGATCCTGCCCCTCTACTCTGCTCTTGTGAGACCACACTCGGAGTATTGTGTGCAGTTCTGATGTTCTTAACATAAAAAGGACATGGAATTGTTGGAACAAGTCCAGAGGAGGGCCACAGGGATGATAAGGAGGCTTGAGCCGTATGTAGACAGGCGGAAAAAAACTGCAGCTGTTCAGCCTGGAGAAGAGAAGGCTGCATAGAGACCTCACAGCAGCCTTCCAGTATCTGAAAGGGGCTGTGGTGTTTTAAGCCCAGCCAGTTCTAAGTTGCTGGCTGGGCTTAAACCATAACAGGCCTACAAGGATACCAGAGAGGGACTTTTCATCAGGGATGGTAGCAATAGGACAATGGTTTTAAACTTATATGTTAAGGTTAGATGTAAGGAACTAGTTCTTTGAGGGTCATGAAGCACTGGAACAGGTTGCCCAATTAGCGGTGAATGCTCCATTCCTGGCAGAGTTCAAGGCCAGGCTGGACAGACCCTTGGGTGACATGGTCTACTTTGAGGAGACCCTACCTGTGGCAGAGGGGTTGGACCTAGATGATCTTTAAGGTCCTTTCTAACTCTAACCATTCTGTGATTATATGATTCTATGTTTATATGATTTTTGTCATACCAGCAATTACCATTTTTGCTACTATTTTGTGGTGTGTTTTTTTTTTTTTCAGAAGTTCCTGAGCCATCTGTTCAGAAATGCTCCAAAGGAAAGAACAAGCCTGGCAAAAATAGGAGATTTTGGACAGAAACGGACATCTACGGTAATACCGCAGTGTTGGGTGTAAACTGAAAATTTCAGTTTTAGTACGGAATTAATAATGTGAATTAATGCAATTAGTCTGGAACTAAGAGAAAACAAGGGTACTTACACATAACATTGCCTTGCATCTAAGTACATTCACAAGCATGGATAAAACAGGAAGACCGAATTATGCATTAGTTTCCTCTAAAAGCAGGTTGCAGATCCTTTGGAAATGGAGGTAAGATACTTTTGCTTGGAGTTCTTATGGCTAACCGTTACCTCATGAATGACGTAACTGTCTATATTTGATTGGGCTATCCACAAATAAAATGGTTTTTGTTTTTAGTCTTGTCTTCCAGCATTAAGTCAACAGTATTATTTTTTTTCCCCTTTTAGGAAGCCACACTGCCAGCCCCAAAGTACAGCCCAGTCACCAAACAAATGGTCAAAGTAACGATGGTGAAACTCCTTCTCTTCCACATGAGAGAGAAACCGGGAGAAAGCCTTACTTCTGTTCTCCAGAACCACGAAGATCAGCATATGTAGTCTACCGTTCTGTCACTGTCACCCAAGAACCAAAGTTCACCGGACCTAGAGGTGAGTTCCTGCTTCAAAGGGAGGATTCTTAAAATGCCTCTAATACACCTGCCTGTATTGTGCTACAGTCACTTGTGTCCCTGGAGGTAGAATATGAAGATTTATGGTTAAAGATGAGCAAGAGTAAATTTGATCCAGTGTGACTTTCACAAGTAGGTTGCAGCAGTACACACACAAAGAAATGTAAAGATTTTATGATTGTTTTCATAATTTAAACTTATTTTTCATCTTCAAGAAAAACGTCCTGGGATTGTAATCAAGCTGCTTTTCTTGAATTACATGCAGTGTAAATTTCTGCAATTTATTATTGTTTCTTCACATTATTTCTGTTGGACAGAGCACTGAGTTCATTCTTTCTGCCATTCATGCAGGATGATATTTTCCATCAACTTCTCTCCATCTTAGAAATATGCCCCTATCCTCCTGATCGACCATACTATGTCATAAATTTGGCAGGAGCTGACAGGTGGCATTCCGAGTCCTGGGTCTTCCTTTTTGGGTATCTAGTTTGGATGCAATTATAATTGTACATCTTTTGCTTTATTTTTCATTTTCTAATAGAGCTTCACATAATCAAGTACATAATTTGAAGTTTATGTGCCTTTCTCCCTGCCCTGTCCATCATTACTCTGGAAAATTGCTTGTTTTATCTGTCACTTCATAAAAATTAGTAAATAAAGTATTTCAATAACCCTAAGTTAAAAAGTCATTTCCTCTAAACAGTTTTGGTCACCTATCTTAAACCATGTTGAATCTCCATCTCGAGGTGCCTCCAGGTCTTTCCAGTGAAGGGAACTTCTTTCATATGGAGAAGATCAATAAGGTTAAGGGGAAGGAATCCCAGATCAGTACTCTATCCCAGGGACTAATAGTTGTGGGGTTTTTCTTTTTGCTTTTAATGTTTGCTTTGATAAAATGTGGACAGATGGGTGCAGAAATTACAGAGAGATCATTCTTAATGTGAAGACTACATCTTATCAAGCTTCCAGGTTAAAAAAGGATACAGCGTGTCTAAAACAAGGTGATCAGCATTATTCTCATAACAGCAACCGTTACCATTTTGGTTACTGGGTTGTTTTTTTTCAGCAGTTCCTGAGCCATCTGTTCAGAAATGCTCCAAAGGAAAGAATGAGCCTGGCAAAAATAGGAGATTTTGGACACAAACAGGAAACTATGGTAATACCGCAGCGTTGGGTGTAAAGTGAAAATTTCAGTTTAGTATGGAATAAATAATGTGCATTAATGCGCTTAATCTGGAACTAAGAGAAAACAAGGGTACTTAAGCATAACGTTGCCTTGCATCTAAGTGTGTTCACAAGCAGAGATAAAACAGGAGGACTGAATTATGGATGTGTTTCCTCTAAAAGCAGCTGATGCCTTTTGGAAGATTTTGAGTACAGGAACATGCACTTAGTTAAAGTCCCTGACAACCATGGCAGGGTGTCCTGGGTTCAGCTGTAGCAGTAATTTTTTTCTTTTTCTTAGTATCTGGTGCAGTGCTGTGTTTTTGACTTTCAGCCTGGGAACAACATTGATATCACTGATGTTTTTAGTTCTTGCTAAGTAGTGTTTACTCTGACCAAGGACTTTTGAGTCTCATGCTCTGCCAGGGAGGAAGGGAAGCTGGGAGGAAGCAGAGACAGGACACCTGACCCAAACTAGCCAAAGGAGTATTCAGTACTACAGTATGTCATGCCCAGTGTATAAACTGGGGGGAGTTGCCCAGAAGGCCCAGACTGTTGCTCGGGTCAGGCTGGGTATCAGTTGGCGAGTGGTAGCAGCAGTGGCTTGTGTTATACCTTAGTTACTGGACTGTTCTTACCTCAACCCATGGGAGTTCCATTTTTTCGATTCTCCTCCTCATCCCTCGTGGAGCTGTGGTTCTGAGCTACTGGCTGGACTTAAACCATGCCTCGCTTGGAAGGTCCTCAGAGCCTCATGGAAAACCTGCAAGATTACAAAACTCGTTGCAAAGAGAACTAGAGAGAGAGAGATTCTGTACTTAATCCTAGCTTCGATTTTAGAGGTGCTACAGGACTCACCCGATGCATTCATGGGTACTTCAGATAACATAGTATTTGTAATAATGTAGTATCTGATTCACCTGTCAGGCTAAGAAAGCCTTCCCAGAAAGTGTATCTCATATGAGGAAACCATGTCTATGCTCTTCCTACAGACAAACACACTTCAGGATCCTATAATGCACCAACTTCGAGGAAAAGAAATCCACAGGCAAAAACAACCATTCAGGTAACTGCTTGGTAGAGATTCTGACCATCTGGTCTTTCCCCACCTAGAAACCAAAATTTCACAGTAACAAATTCCCCTACCAAATCTCAAAGATTCCAGGCAATGCTGAGCAGTCTGAAAGAACAGTTAAGAGTTGTATTGATTTGCAGACGTGAAATTTGGCCTGTAGAACTAACCCGTGATTCCTAATTTTGGACAGTATTCCTGATCTGAATGCAAAAAGTGCCTTTAAAGTGAGGAGCTACAGGAGGGGGTTTGACTTGTAGCACTGGACAAAGCACAGCAGAGACACTGCATGACTGTGGTCTATTTGTCTCTGACTGCTTGTGAAGCATCTCCAACAGCCGACCGCTGATCAGCCACGGTCCAAATTCATGAAAGGAATCAGGCTAGTAAACATTCACAGGGTGCCCTGAGGGCCCAAAATTAATAGATTTTACAGCTGAGCAGAAAGCAGAGAAGACAACTTGACCTTGTCTCCTGTGTTGACGGTTTACCACTTAAACTGCTTCTGAAAGAGCGTATAGTTTTGCCTTTTGAAAGTATGCACAAAATGTTCTTTGTTTCTATTTTGACAACAGCACCAAGAAGACATGGAAGTGAACCGAAAAGGAAAACGGTATGAAGACAGGAGGGAGATGAAGAAAGTACTTGAATTCAGAAGAAAAATCTGAATTGAAATAAGAAAATTCTCAAATGTAAAAACCAAAGATGATAATATTGCAAATTCAAATAATAAGATGCAGCAAGTACATGCGATGTGTGAAAACTGTTCAGAAACTTTGAAAGTGTGCCCTGAATTGTCACCTATAAAGTTCATAAATATATTGAAGAAGTTTAATCTGTTAAAAAAGTTTGTTCCGTGAATTAATTTTTGCAAAGCTTTTTAATGTGTAATTAGTATTATGAATAAAAACAATTAGTTTTACTTAGCAATTGCAGAGGACTTAATGTTAATCGGAACAATACTGCCTTCCAGGAAGTAGCTGTTTTGGTGTGAAAACCAGATTCTTATATGGTTTAGTAGTTTGGCTGATGTTCTGGGGCTCAGTCAGAGTTTGATCTTGAGATTTTGCCATTTTAGCAGAGCAGCAGAACTGTGGACATCACTGTAGTACATGATGCCTTGCAGCAATATTTGATACAGTGTATGCCCTAGGCAATTTAAAATCTCAATTCTAAGGGATGCTGTGTCCAGTCACATAAGACCTCTTACCCCGCCTCCTCTCTGACAGTGACACGAGAGGTTCTCAGATGATCATCCTTTCTGTTTGACAGCAGAATTGAGAAATCGAGTTGCTTCTTGGGGGGAAATCCTGTAAGATCTCAAATGGGGTCACTTTTCTCTGGATGGGATCTGCAGGCTTTTCTGGGCATTGGTCGGATTTGATGTTGGACAATTTGGGGCTGCCAGCATCTGATCTGATATGATTATCTGTGGTATCCTCCTGGTCTTTTTGGTGTGCTCTCCAAAAAAAGCAGCATCGTAATAGCTGCTTTATAGAATCTGAGCATCATTCCAACTGAGATCATAAAGAAACAGCACCTTCTGGTGCAACGTAACCCACCTCCCCAGCCTGAGAAGCCAACCTACCAAGCCAAAGTCCAAAGAAAATAGTTCTCAAGTCTCTTAACACGCCATTATTCTCAGCGGAGTACTGGGCTAAGTGTCAGACGCAGCTCAAGGGAGAAAAACAGAAAGCAGGAGGAGAATGACTTGGCCTTGAGAGCAATACTTGTCTGATCATGGATTGTTGTGGAAGCAGAGCCTCATGACAGTGTCTATTCCTTTTTCACTGGATCTTCCTTCAGAGAAATTACAGATACAGTTCTCTTTAGTCGTTACTTGCTCAAGCTGGCAGGTCACAGATAGTACGAAACACCTCATCATTGTACAATAAATACACAGTTCAACAATGTATTAACAGTTCCTGTGGGGTGTTTACTACTCTCGGCTGGTATCAGAGGAACAGGAAGGGATCAGTGGGTTGTATGATCAAATCCTTATATCAGATTTTCCTGTAACACCTTCCAAGAGCCACTAGCATAATAAAAATACATGCATGTTTTCCAGATCACAGATGAATTCCCTCTTATGTTCCTTAATCTCCTTCTGCCTGATTGTCTCTATCAGTAGAGCCTCAGGGAGGAGCCAAAGGTACTGGGGGATATTCATTATTTCATGCAGTGAGTTCCTAAAGATTGCATTTCTGTTTTCATATACCCACTGCATGACAGATCACCCACACTGGTTTAAACTAACAGTACTTGAAAGTAAGTTCTGAGATAATATGCCAAAGATAAGAGTTGGAGTGCTACTGCAAGAGAGTTGAATTTACCTGAGTATTCTATATGCATGTGCATTATCTGCTGCTGAATTGAAAGAAGAAGAAAGATATTTATTGCTTTCACCTTATACATGTTAAAATATGCTACACTTTTTCTAGATGGTAGTTCTAACAACACACCTAGAATAGGGGAATCATCTTAAACAGTAAACAGATTAACAGAGGTACCACCTGTATTTTATTAATTGTTTGCAAAGATTCCAGCCAGAGATCCTACACTCCTGAATAAACTTATACAGCTGAATTGAAACTGCTAAGTCCCAGCATCTTAGCAGCACTGGTATCTTAAATAAACTGTTTATTAATTGAGGTGGAAAAGTCCATCTCTAGTCAACATCCAAACATGAAAAAAATTGGTTGTAAAATAAAAACAAAATGAAACTTCCCCAGGAATTATAAAGATTGCCTAAAAACGAAGGATTTTACAATATCCTCCTAATGAAGACATTTGCTTATAAAATATGCCTTGTATAACAATGCTTTATGTAAATTCATAATTTATTTTTAAAAACGGCTGTCGATTATTTAACTATCTCTGCAGTCACTAGGGGTCAGTGCAGCCACAGGAGTGGGCTAGAACAACGCCCAGGAGCGAACTTTTAATTAAGCGTGAGCTTCATTCCAGCTCTTCAGAGCTTAAGCCTCCCTGCAGTGTTCTGTGATAGCTTTATGTTAAGAGAAAAGGGTGGAGTAGGCTTGTTATGCTTCCTAATTCAGGGGGCGGTACAACAACCTGTAATTAAAGTTACTAAATGGCTATGGTCAGTCTCTGAGAACACAGGCATGATGTCACCCTACTTCTCCCTGTTCCTACAGGCTTTCCAAAAGGCATTTCTGTTACCTATTGATCTGGACAGCCCTCAGCACAACTTCTTCTCAGGGAAATAGTCTTTCAAAAGAGGTGTTCATAGACTGAGAGCCTCCTTTAACCTTTAAAGTCTGGAAACCTTTTAGATAATTTTATGTATCTTTTCACGTTATGGTTTTTGGTTTGGTTTTGTTTTTACAGGTGAAGATAATAATAGAAACGTTATTATGATATGAAATATTTGAGACACCCATTATGCGTCAAACACAAGGGAATCCCTCCTGCTTCTTTCCTCTTTTTGAATTACTAAGAAAAAAGTAATTAGGCATAACTAAATATTTAAATGTCTTTCAAAGTTGATATCCTTGTTGTTGCTGTTCCTACATGATGAATTTTTATTAATGGTTTCCACTGTACGGATAAATATGCTGCTTACAGCTTTACAACTCCTTCTGCCCCCCAGGAGAATCTGCAGATCAGATCTTGAAGATTATTCTGCCTTACAGGAGTATGCACCAAGCACAACGTAATCTGACATGACCCATGGTAATTCTATTGGTTTCAGCACAATTATTGCTGGTTTTAAACCCAAGTGTATTTTGAGCGATCACAGCAGAGTGACCTCCAAGGTTTTCATTGCAGCACACGTTGCAGCCTGCCAAATTGGTATTGCTCTTGGAGATAAATGAAAGCATATAATGCAGCAAGACTTTAATTTTCGAAGCAAAATTTGCAGACTGGGCAAATATAGTAGAGGATTGCAGGAGAAGCAATAAATTATGGAAAAGTGACAACCAGTTGCAAGTTAGATAAAACATGCTTTGAACCAGCTTTTTCAGTTGGTAGGTGCCAATCAAAACCTTTGTTCTTTTGGCATAGGGAGAACCTTATGGTGAAGACAGAAGACATAAATAGCTTGTGCTCAAAAGTACCGTATCATTAACATTAAGAAATCAAATATTTATTTGGGGGGATTATTCATTTTACTCCATTATGTTTACATCTGCAGGTCTTTCTCGTGGGCGAAAGCAGAAGTCAAGAGGAATAGTGCCAGTACAGCTTGGACATGTGAACTGCTGAAACAGACACTAATGTCACTGCCAGCAGTCAAGAGAAGTCTTGAGGTCGTTAAAGAACCAAAACGGAATAGTTTGTGGCTGTATTTTTGTGGCCAGTATAGGGAATTATAACCAAAATATTTTTCAAATTGCTTAAAATTTAATCTTTGGGAGAGGGAGTTTCCCAGTGTTTTCTAAAGTGGCAATCATGTATTCCTTAGTGAAAAAAAAGTACAAAATGGTGCTCTGAGATTCCTGGTATACTAACAGCGAAATTTCCTTCCAGTAAGGCAGCTGCAATGTTTCAAGTCTGGAAACTGGCAGATGCTTAGCATTTCTTACCTTGAGGCCACAGATACCTATTGTTTAAGGCATTAGAAAAACAGCCAGTGTAGCTTGACATGAAGTTGCTGTAGAATAAATAGCCACAAAAGTTGAACTCTCCTGATTTACAAATGTTTTATTTGCCCTAGAGTGCCCTGAGCTATTTTAAAGTGACACACCTCAAGGACTCACAGGAGACTTCCCTCCCCTTATTCCAGCATGATTAATCCAATATTTGATTTACTGGAAAACTGTTTCAAAAGCCATTATTTGAAAATCCTTTGAATAGTATATACACTAATGTTATTTAAAAGTCAAGGAATAGCAGTGGGCAAGATCTACTCTACTACACTAGCAACCACTTTTTATTAGGGTAAATAATTGAAATAAGTTTTAATTTACCAAGTCATGTCATTCATCTCTCAAGAATTTCATACATGACTCTCATCAGAGCTGCTCTAGACAAAACCAATCTCTTAAGTCCCATGTAAGCTCCAGGCAAACAGTAGCAAAGAGGTAATGTTCTGAAAAGCAGGTTTCCTGATTTTTATTTTTTTTAAATGTACACTATTTTGCTGTTGATAGAAGTAGTATTTACCACATTACATGGCTTGTTTCAGTGATCTTGTAACGTAAATTCTTAAACTGTACCTTTTTCTTCTTAGAACCTACAACTGGCAATGCTTAGAATTTGTAGTCACTGCATGTGTAGGATATTTATGCTGATTGAACTCTACAAGCTCATAAACTATGATTTCTCCAGGCTGATTACCAATCCAGATATACCAATAATTCGTTTCAAGCAGTGACCAAAAGAGGGTGCTTCAGGCAAACTGCAGGCATTTTCAAAGCAGGGAAATGATGAGCAGTACCTGCATTGGAAAGTTTCTTTGTTTAGGAGTCATCTTACGGCTTGAAGTGTGTGATTTTTATTTTCTTTCCAAATATATCTTCCTCCTGTCTAATATAACTGGAATGGTGAATTCCACAGCTTTTTTTCCCCTGTTGAACTTAACATACTCTTTTATAATCAGATTCAGCTTCTTGATTTTGCTTTCCCTTAGATGATGTGTCCTTTTTCTATAAACAACTAACTACACTGAAGACACACAATTGGTATTTTTTTTCTGTTAAAAATTCTGACATTTCAAAAATGTTATAATTAAATGTTTCATTTTCTACAAGTTGTGTCATCATGTTCCCCCTTCCTAATACCTCCCCAGTAATTTTTGTGAAATAAAAGCGCTTTGCTTTCTCAGTTCTGAGGAATCTTGCGATGTCACTATACCTGTGTTTCCCTGCAAAGTCAGTTTTCCACAGGCTGTTGTCAGAAAACTGTGAAATAGTAAATTTTTTTTTTTATTTAAGGATAAAGTAGGGTGTTCGCCAGGTTTGGAGTAGAAAGTTGTAACTGTGCGTATTAGAGTGCTCTGGAGAAAAGATGCATTCCCAAGCACTCACAAAGGAAGTTTTTCCTGAAACCTTTGCCATCAATAAGTGGACCTCATGAGGATTTGCTACTGTGTCCTTTCACCTGTCCCGCATAGATGATAATTGCACATCACTGTCCCGATGACCATCACCCTCAGTGAAGCGTGAATTCTGTTCCTGCTCATTCATTTCAGCTTTCTTATAGACGACATTGAAATGCTTGCTGTCTGAAATGCTGGTGACCACTGCAAAGGCCCGATGACAGATGAGGGAATGACAAGCTTACTCAAACAGCTGCAGCATACTTCTGAGAGGACATCTGCTCTCAACTTTCGCAAATCAGGAAGATGGATTAATAAAATCCTCAGAGTCTCTGCAGTTGCTCTGCCTCTTATTGATCAGACATTGTTTCTAGAGAATGAGGCAACATCCAGCTTGTGGGTTAACGTCCTCAGGACAGGAGATGACTAACAATGGATGCTGGAAGCTCTTTGCATGTGGAGGGGCAGAGTGGAGGCCTTCTGCCAAGAGCAGTACCATGACTTTGTCATTGCTTGACAGCATTTCAGGAGCAACTGTTCAAGATGGTGGTTATCACCCTGGATAGCCTGACTGACCCAACCTGACTACTCAGCAACTGGCCATTTTGAGGTAGATAAATACAAATGAAGACAAAAAAAGCTATCATCAAGGTATCTGTAGCCATTCTCTAGCCCCATTCTTATGGATAGTGTTAATGGGAAACATGACTGAGATCATCAAGACAGTTTCTCACTGGGAGTGCCTGAACTGTTTGGATTCTGCAGGTACCATGCTCTTTCAGTCCAGCACCTAAGCCACAGGAGCAGACCTAAACTGTGAGATCTACCACTAAGTTGCTGTTTGGGTTTGAAGGACTATTCATGCAGGGTCACTGTTGTCTTAGAAGGCTTCTTGGGAAAGACACAGTGCTTCATCCTTTGGCGTCCCCTGGATTCTTGTCTGTAGGTGCCTATTCATCTGCCTTTATGAAGAAGAGTATGCTACTTGAACCACAAAGGTTCATATGTGCTCAAGCCATACTCACGAAATCCTGAGAGACTCCACTTGGGGGGAGCTGCCGGATCCAAGCACAGTGCTGTCAGATCCAAGCTCCTTGAGCACTGGAAATCTTGATTTTTAAATTCTTGGCTGCCCCTAGGGTGGCTTTGCCCTGGAGTTTTGAACATAAATAGTCCCTTGTCTTTTGTCTAGGGGGCTCATGACACAGATGTGTCACAGAAAGTTGAGATCGCAGACAGCCAGCTTGGAGAAAATGAGGCATGTTTCTAATGGGAGAAGAGTTCTTGACAGGCAGAAACCTTGACTGCGATTCCCTTGAAATAAGTTTTTAAAATGATACATTCCCACAAAAGCCTTTTGTTTTGACACGTTCACGATTTCTACCCCAATGAAGCAGTTAGAAAATAACCAGCTCTCCCTAGGTTCCATTTAGTGAATGTATTATTCATGGCACCCTAAATAGTACTTCTCAAAACTGAAATGTCCCAGTCATTTCATTCTCCACATAATCAATGTTTTCCCAAGCCTCTCTTCATTTTTGTTGCCTGTCTGTAAGCTTTTTGCCACATCCTTTTTTTTGACGAAGTAATCAGCACAGAACAGTGATTCAGAGGAATCTCTCTCATTGATTTATATGATGGTGTTCACTTCCAGTATCATTTTCAACATTGCTCTGTCTGCATCCTAATATTCTGTTTGCTCTTTTGATTGATGCCATGTATTGAGCAGACACTGTTACTGAGTTGTTCACAGAAGTATTCAAGTCCTTTTTTCCCCTCTGTGGTTGCAGGTAGTTTAGAGCCCTGCAAGGTAATGTAAGGTGCATTAGTAGGTCAGATTATTCTTCCCAGTGTCTGTCACTATCTGAGCCCTGTGAAACAGACGGGAAGTGGTTCTGCAGTCAGGCTTACCCTGAAGGATCACAGCTTGAAATTTGGTCTGGGACTCTGTGAGCACACTGCACCAGAAGACATCTGGGAGAGAAGTGGAAGAAATGTCTTCCCCACAGAGAACTGTCCTCTTCATCACCAAGTGTGCACCCCCTCTTCCTCTCAGAGTTACACACTTGAGTTGCAAGTTACTAGAGGAGCAAATACTAAGAGGAAGACCACATTTCCATAGTTTTCTCAAAGAACTGTGCTTCAAAAGCCTAGAGTTTACTGCAGACTGCCTGTTGTATGAAGAAATTATTTCCTTGTATTACTTTAAAAATCATTTGATACATAACTGGTCAGCGTTATTGTTTAGGATGAGAACTGGCAAGATGAGTTCCTTCATTTAAATTTCTAACCCCAGTTTCATAAAACTGTCTGTGGTGTTTGCTTAAATGTTCTGTTTTTAAGGGACCTGAAGGCTTCCTGAAAAAATAACCTTTTGGCTGCTGTGGAAATACTCTGTGTCTGGAGCTTTTGTTAATTTTTTATTATGTGCTTTCTAGCGCCAGCTATCTGCTGTGAGATAAGCACACCAACCAACCAACACAGGCTGTCTCCTACAGACAAACACAAAGAGCAAATAAAAAAAAACTCAAGGAAAATAGAAAGAAGAAAAATCTATTGTAACATGGATTTATTTTTTTTTTTGCCTTTAAAAAAATGTTTAATAATAGATTGGTCAGCACAGAAATACATTTAAATGAATGAATGTTCTAGATTTCATTTAATTTCATTTTCTACATCTAGTAGACAACTGCTGAGAGATCAGTTTAACCTCTTGGGCTTTTGCACTGTAACAGTTTGATGCTTGTAAAACAAATAACATGGATTAAAGTAGATTTTTTTTTCTAACAGCTGTCTTCCAGCAGGTTCTGAGCTCAATCCTTCCTGCCAGTGGATGCTCATAAGAGAAATTTGTCAGCTACTAAAGCACTGAAGTAGGCATGATTCTTTGCATACATTTATAGCTAAATAGCAACACAACTTATATTTTCAATTTACCTTTCAATTACTTCTTGGAAAAGCACTGTCCAGGAGAGAACCTGCTCATCCTAACTTGCTCAGTCATGTCCTGGACATATGATAAAAGCAAGTGTCGGAAGAAACTCTTCCTCCTAAAAGAGGAGCTTTACACATCCTACTGAATACTGCTCCTGCAAAGGGGTATAAGGGATTCCAGTATCTTAAGGGGGCCTACAAAGATGTTGGAGAGGGACTTTTAATAAAAAATTGTAGCGATAGGACTAGGGGTAATGGGTTTAAACTTAAACAAGGAAAGTTTGGATTGGATATAAGGAAGAAGTTCTTTACTGTGAGGGTCATGAGGCACTGGAACTGGTTGCCCAAAGAAGTGGTAAATGCTCCAATCCTGGCAGTGTTCAAGGCCCGGTTGGACAGAGCCTTGGGTGACATGATTTAGCGTAAAGTGTCCCTGCCCATGGCAGGAGGGTTGGAACTTGATGATCTTAAGGTCCTTTCCAGCCATAACTATTCTGCGATACTGTGAAATATGGTATAAATGAGTATTATCTCTGAATAATCTTCTAATGTTAATGGTCAACCCACTAAAAAAAACCCCAAACCCCAGTCTTATGAGCTACCAACACTAAAAACTCAACTAGGGCTCCAGAAATATCAAATTGTTGGTTTATTTTTCTTTCCCAAGGGATGACCAATATTTAAAATGAAGAGGAATCAAATTAACTTCTCTATGACACCTGTGCAAACTCCACTCTTCTCATTGATTTATTAGCAGCACCTTGGCAAACATAGGGCCTACAGTCAGGATTGCGGAGGTGTAGCTTAGCAGATTTTAGCAGATAAGCTTCTTGTCGTGGTTTAAACCCAGTCAGCCACACAGTCTCGCTCACATCCCCCTTCCTCCCCCTGCTCCTGAAGGCATGGAGAGGAGAATCAAAAAGAATGTAACTCCCACAGGCTGAGATAAGAGCAGTCCAGTAACTAAGGTATAACACAAACCACTGCTGCTACCACCATAATAATAATGATAAGGGAAATAACAAGGGGAGAGAATACAACTGCTCACCACCTGCCGACTGATACCCAGCCGTACCCCAGCAGTGATCTCCCTTCCGGGTAACTGCCCCCAGTTCTACATCCTGGGCATGATGTCTGTGGTATGGAATATCTCTTTGGCTAGCTTGGGTCAGGTGTCCTGTCTCGGCTTCCTCCTGGCTTCCCCCCTTCCCTGGCAGAGCATGAGACTCACAAAGTCCTTGGTCAGACTAAACATGACTGAGCAGGAAATGAAAACATTGGTGTTATCAGCACTGTTCCCAGGCTGAAAGTCAAAACCACAGCACTGCACCAGCTACTAAGAAGGAAAAAAATGACTGCTACTGCTGAACCAAGAACACTTGTTAATGAAGCATGAGAAGTGGCGGCATCCTGCTCCGCCTCTCTGCTGTGCTGGGAGGGAGCGCACAACCATTGATTATTTTGCATAGGTTCTTTTGTAGCTTAATGGAATTTAACTGCAGATGTGTGACAGTGATTGGGTAAATGGTGCCTTCCTTGTAAGGTGACACTTCCCTTATCTTTTTAGGTAAGACAGTGCTTTTCTGCTCCCCTGTTTCTCCTTTCTCACCTGCTCCCAGGATTTTCACTTACAAATGCAGAACAGTTACAGTACTCCCCGGCGCATCAGGAAGGACAGTTGCTTTCGTCCACATCTCAAGAGAAGAGTTTTCTTTGCAGCGTGAGCTGTGAATTAGACAAAAGTAAACTCTAGGTAGGGTAAAAGGCTGCAGCAGTTTACAGTCACTGTCCAAGGCATGATTTGGGGTGTGGAGGTACCCTACAGTCTTGTTTAGGCTAATGGGAAAGAAGTGAGGTCTCAGTGTAACTGCACAAAACCTGTGAGGAGTAAGAAGTGATGAAGATTTAACCTAATTTCTGGAATAAAAAACTGAGGTAGCTATGATAATCAGCATAACTAAAGGGACAGGTGTGGGACGGGTTGAGACAAAGCATGAACCACAGAAGTTATTTAGGAAATGCTGGAGGCAAAATAGCTGAGGAAGACTGATTGTGAGGGAAGAAATTCACTGGATAACTCAAATGGTACACTACCTGACCCTTTGACAACTTCTGCTTCATACAGTACCCAAGCATGAATAGATACTTGGGCTGCCAGGTGGATGTAGCAAAAATGCCTCTGGGAAAGTCCTCATGAGCAGCTGAATCGGAAGCTGGTCAGACATTAAATATGATAAAAGCAGAAGAGCTTTTGAACCTGCTACAGAAGCTGAACGTACCTCCTCTTTCTTAGTACTCTGAATTGCCTTTTCTATTTGGCTTCCCGTCTGTGAGGAATAGGAGCATCCTTCTCTCCGCATACTTATTGTATGGTAGATATCAGTGACCTCTGATTATCAACCCAAATTTACTCCTGTCTACCTAGTATGTGCCACCTGTTTGCACCCAGGGGTTTATTAACACATTTAGATTATATTCTAAGTGCTCTGGTTATAATACTGAACATAATAATATTGAATATAATATTGTTATGATATTGTTATAATTATCTTGAATAATGTTTGAGACTTGCTGCCCTAACAGAGTTTATGAAACTTTAATTAACTTTGATTAAATAGGGAGGAAAAACATTGAAAATGGGAGGAGGGAAAATCTAACATAAAACCAAGAAAGTAATTGAAAATATGTGCATGATTGAGATGTACAAGACAAGTACTAACAAGTGAGGGAGCTGAAGGAGAACAAGTCAAGAGGATGAGGAAAAATCACTTTGTGAATTTGATGCGAATAGGTGTGATTTTGTGGCCATTCAGTGTGGACGGGATGCTTACAACTACAGCTCATAGCCTGCAAGTGGCTTTTATATGTTACAAAGTTTAAAGTCAGCAAAGCAAAACAAACAAACAAACAAACCAAACAGATAACAACCTGCGGTTTTCAAAGAGCTTTTCCTGGAAATGTGTCTTGAGATTGAGGACTTGCGCGGGTTCTTTGATACTTAATATCAACTGAGTACTTACTGTAACTTGGGAAGAAGAAGCAGAATTAAGCAAACGAGGTTGGTTTGATTTGTTTTTTCCCCTTGCAGCTGGCCACCTACTTTATAACAGCGTTTATGGGAACTTTGATATTTTGTTACACTCTTGTTCTTCTTTTGTTCTATAAGTTTCTTGGCAGTCAAAACATTATTTTGCACAAGATGGAAGTAAAAATAGGAAAATATGATGCTAATGTAGCCATTTCTTTTTGGAGCTGGTTTCTTTGTGAAAGAAGATTAAAAACTAAAACAAATCATAGAATGTAGCTATAAAATAAAACAGAAGGTATTGTGGATTTATACTTCTGGGTCTTCAAATTAAAATAAATACCGCCATTATAATTGTTTCATTTGAGCTGCTAAGTAGTGATCAAAGCCTTACTCTTTTCTATCCTCTCCCCTTGATACTCTGTACTGAAGTAGAGAAAACAATGCTATTGTACTTTACCCAACTTTTTATGAATGTCTGCTGTCACCATTGTATCTGTACTTAATAAATAAGAAATCATTTTCATTTTGCCAAAAGAAAACAGTTCAGCAACAATCAAACGTTTATTTTGTGGCCAGTCTTCTCTGGCCTTGCCTGATCTTCTCCTCTGAGATGCTGCTATATCTTTGATAAGGTTAAACTCTTAGGTCTTGCAAGATTCTGCCTTTTGTGATCTCAAAGGCAATCATTGTAATTATATTACTTTCTGTCTAGCTTTCACTCTACAAATAAATCACTCATGAGTTGAATGCTGTTATATAACCTCAACTTCAGAGTTAAGTTTAAGAGGATTAAGACTTCAATTTTTATTGCATGATACCCACTTCAGCCAAAAGAATGTGCTGGAAATGGAACCATTAGCTTCAAAGTAGGAAGCTTGTATTTAAACTGTTACAAAATACAGAGTGTGAGAAAATAGACACGTAAATCTGACAGAATTAGAAAGAAAAAACCTAATTAGTGAAGAGTTAATTAACACAATACAACCTCTTTGGTGAAATATGGACAGATACATCCCAGGATTAATTCACGTTATACCAGGTAGGCACAGCCCATATATTCCTGTAAACCAGAAAACAACTCTACAACAGAGTGATCTTTTTTTCACAAAGAAATAGAAGCTCTGTGTGGGTTCTACCAGGAACTCCACTGTCAAATGCTTTTAAATTCAGCAGACCTCTTAGTTTGCTCTTTTCTCCTTCACTGGTGTCGGTGATGTTATAGGGGGGGCCATAGACTGTGGCTCTCCTGAAAAATAAAAGTTAGATCCATCCTGTACTACTGCTACAGTTAAGACCAGGATTGATTTTTTTTCTATGCAACTGCTTTAGTTTAGTTCAGTCTACTAGACTATTATTGCTGCTTCTTCTCCCTCCTAATAAATAACCAGAATAAATCTGTGCCGGTTATTACAGTTAATTGCATTTGCTTCTTAACTAAACAGGGTGGAGTACAGCATAAGATCTAAATTATAAATGTCTATTTACTGACACCTTGCAATTTTTGCATGAATTTTTGCTATTGTTAGCGTAAGGACTGACACATAACCACCGGAAT
The DNA here is from genome assembly GCF_033783945.1 of Neopsephotus bourkii. Taxonomy (NCBI): domain Eukaryota; kingdom Metazoa; phylum Chordata; class Aves; order Psittaciformes; family Psittacidae; genus Neopsephotus; species Neopsephotus bourkii. The sequence continues at coordinate 1,146,059 of NW_026901969.1, forward strand.
GGTTATATGAGGTGCTTTATTGCAACACTGGGAAACCAGGGGCACGCGCCCAAATCTGGCTTCAACCTCGTCACATCGCGTTCGCAATTTATACACTAAAGGTTACATAGCTAATACATATTCAATACAGACTGCATCATTAACTTATACATATGCATTAAGGATTGCCACATCAGTCTATTATGACATTAGCCTCTTCTGCGCTTACGCAGCCCCCCTCTGGTGGTCGTCCTGATGAAGTAAGGAGTCTTCCTCGGATGAAGTAAGAAGTCTTCCTCGGCTTGTTCTTTTCACCTTTTTGTCCTCTGGACATATCCCAGCCATTATGTGGACGCCAGCATTGTTCTATTTTCCCTTGACTACCTCTGATAATTTCTAGGTTCTGCTTGGAAAAAATTTCACAATATATCTCTCTAAATTCACCCATACACCCTTCACCATATATGGTTATATAAGCTCTTGCTACCAAGACTACCATTATATCACTGGTTATATCTGTGTATCTATTTTAACAAGCGACCCGAAAAGGAAACCGGTATGAAGACAGAAGGGAGATGAAACGAGTACTTGAATTCACAAGAACAATCTAAACTGAAAAAAGGGAATTCTCAACTGTAGTTCAAGCGATCATAAAATTGTAAATTTCAAAAGTAAGATACAGAGTACTCTCTGTAATGTTTCAATACATTAGAAATTGTGGAAATTGTTTAACAATAATTTCACTCTAATCCTAAATGTACGATATATTTACCTAATAGCAGTAAAGACGTGTCATATTTTATATACATTATTTCCCTTGCCTGTATTAAGACTGTAATCACTTAATATAAATTACACTGAACTTTGATCACATTGAATTGACAAGCACAGTATTACACCTTCTTTAGCCTCATCCTTCAACCTCAAAGCTCTTTGCAGAGAACTTGGCACCTCAAACCAACAAAACTTCCTCTGTTATGCCGTTAAAAACAGGCCAGTGCAATGCAAGATGGCAAAGGCATCCTGGTGTTAAATACTTCCCATCTTAGAAACCAGGTTTGTCACCACTGATCTTAAAATGCTGCATCTATGAAGATTTCACGAAAAGGGAAATTTTCAGAGGACAGAGAAAACACTCAGATGAATTTTCCAGAAACCTCCCTGCTTCTACCCTAGCAGTCACAGCCCTCCCTGGCATCTCTGCCTGTACTTTGTAAAGAAAAACCAGCATGTGCCAGTTTGAGATCTAATCCTGTCAGATCTTCTGTATAAAGAAACAACAACCGAGGAAGTACCACAGTTTAACCCCAGACGGCAACGAAGACCCACACAGCAGCTTGCTAAATCACTCATTCGTTCCTCCCTGAAGGGCAAAGGTGAAAAAACTCCTGTGTTCACATAAAAACAATTTAAAGGGGAATGCAAAGCTGCACACACAAGCAAGTGATGCACACATCACTCACCACATCCCATCAGCAGGCAGGTGTTCAGACATGTGCAGTGCTGGCTTCCCATGGGGTCACAACCTCCTTTGGGCATCCCCTGCTCCAAAGTGGTATCCTTCATGGGCTGCAGGGGGAGAGCCTGCCTCACCATGGTCTTCACCACAGTCTTCACCATAGACTGCAAGGGTATCTCTGCTCCAGCAACTACTTCTTCACTGAAATTGGAGTCTGCAGATTTGCTGCACTCACAGACTCTCATCCCTCTCTTCAGGTGCATCTCTGCAGGTTTTTGGGGTTTTTAGTTTTTTTTTCTCCTTTCTTAAACATGTTATTCCAAAGGCCCTGCCACTGTTGCTGCTATCTCCAAGTCACTGATGTCACTCACTGCTGAGGAATTGAACCTATGTCAAATCTACAGCTTCACTTACCCCTCTAAATATTTATTGTGGTGTAAACCCAGATGTAAATCAGACCATGCAGTCTCTGTCTCACTTCCCCCCTTCTCCCCCAACCCCACTCCAGAAGGGATGGGGAGGAGAATCAAAAGAATGTAACTCCCATGGGTTGAGATAAGAGCAGTCCAGTAACTACGGTATAACACAAACCACTAACGCTACCACCAATAATAATAACAATGACAAGGGAAATAACAAAGGAAGAGAACACAACTGCTCACCACCTGCTGACTGACACCCAGCCCAACCGCAGCAGTAATCTAGCCCTTCCAGGTAACTGCCCCCAGTTTTACATACTGGACATGACGCGCCGTGGTATGGAATACCTCTTTGGCTAGCTTGGGTCAGGTGTCCTGTCTCTGCTTCCTCCCAGCTTCCCTCCTCCCTGGCAGAGCATAAGGCTCAGAAAGTCCTTGGTCAGACTAAACATTACTTAGCAAGAATTAAAAGCATCAGTGTTATCAGTGCTGCTCCCAGGCCGAAAGTCAAAACCACAGCACTGCACCAGCTACTAAGAAGGAGAAAAATGACTGCTACTGCTGAACACAGGGCAATATATTTGTTCAGAGGCAGCCTGGGGCCTGAATGGGATCAGAGCTGTTTGTTAGGGACACAAGCATCCACTGCTCTTTCTGCTGTAGCAGTGGACATCATGGAAGCAAGAAAAAACAATGAACCTCAGCAGTGTAAGCAGTTAACAAACAGCACTTACGAGCAGGAATCAGGTAATTTCTCAGTTCACTAGAAGGAGTGGAATAAGAAACGTGGAGCACAAGGACTTGCATTAAAAAATGCTCACAGAATAATGTTCATCTTTGTGCTCTTGTTGCCCGTTCAAGAGAGAAGACACAAAACAACAAAGTTGTTTTATGCGGTGCTTTATTGAGGGCCCTGGGGACCTGAGGACTAATGTCCAGAGTCAGAGCCCCCCTGAGACAAAATTTTCAGGAGGTTATATACTGTTTGCAAAATGATTACTTCATCACAAGTTCTGAGTCTACGTGCATTTTCTAACATTTCTGTTGATTTATAGATACATTGTACCTTCAACTTACATTTTCGTCATTTTTGTTAGTAACAGATGTTCTACACTCCACTAGGTAAAAACAATCTGTTCTTTTAGCTAACAGTTTCCCATGGCTCATTTCCTAACACCGGCCTAAGAATCCTTCTAAGCCTTTAGCACAACTACTCCTACAGCTAACGCGTTATTTCAACTGCAACAAGTCCCCCCTTTTGAGCATTCTTCAGACTCTAGCATGCAAGAATGCTCAAATCCCGGATTCTTCTTCTCTTTCTTTGTAGGGTGGAGGTGGCAGGTTTCGGGTCATTGCATTGATGAGTCTTCGAGTATGAATCTTCTCCTTTTAAATCGTTCCTAGAATACATTTGTAAACTCCAAAGATGATAAGTATCAATATTAAAAGCATAATTGCATACTGAATTAGAGAAGAGGCCCAACCAGAGATCTGGAGCCCAAATGAACTAAATATTTCTCCAATCCAATTGTGTTCTGCTTGTTTTTCTAACTCTTTAGTGTCATGTTCAATATGTTCCAATTGAGATATATCTTTTTCAACTTCTACTGTTACGTTTGGAATATGGATACAGCAATGGTCAATTTTCTCATTAAGATACCCACATACTCCATGTTCTTTTAGGAGGAGCATGTCCAATGCCATTCGGTTCTGTACTGTCATTCTAGTGGTAGCTTGCAGCTGTAAATTTAGGTCTTTAAACCCTTTTTTAGTTGCTGCAGCTAATCTCTCAGTTTGGCCCATTAGTCTATACAACATATCTCGATTTCGATATGTGGCTATGGGTGTAAACAAGGATTCTAGTGCCCATCCAAATTTAACTCCACTGTCTGGCTCATGCCATTCATCTTCATCATTCACTTCTCTTTTGGCTCGGGTTGTTAATTTAGATTGTCTCCAAAACGGGCACAGAGTAGATATTCCTAATGTAATTTGAGTAACTGGTCCATCAATTGGCATGTGGGTGGTCCATTGTCCATGTCCCATAACCCAAACTAAATTTCCAGGGCTTCTTATCGTTGTAGATTTACAACTCTTTATCATCCGGTCTACGCCCTCTCCTTTTATCGTATGGCTCAAGCTTCGACATTCACATCCCCATTTTAATAATACTCTTACGGGTACTAAACCTATTTGTTCTCCTGGAGTGTCACAAGTGAAAATTTGTTTACAAGTCCATATGTCTTTTTGATCTCTTAGGTGTCTATATGTAGTCTGTAAGTTTATTACCTTAGTGTGTGTCTGATTTCTCTTTCCTGACCATTGTACACACCAATTAACATCCCCCAGATAGCTATATGTTTCCAATAAGCTAGGGCCCCAAATTGTGTCCCATTCATCGGTTAAAGATTGTGTCTGGGTTATATTTTGACAAACTTCTTGCTTAGTCCTTTTTGTTCTTAAGGTAAGTTTGTTACAGGGCTCTAGAACAGGTCCTGTAACTACACATTTACTTAGGGACTGAATCCACACATAATATCCAGATAACTGTTTACAAAGTCGTTCTGTCATCTTTCTGAGAATTGAACATCCCTCCACCGTCTCATAATACTCACAAGATTCTAATTTACAATTCCATGTCACATTTACAAATGATTCTGGCATATAGGTGACAGGGATTATTCCCCAGGGGATTGGCTCTCCTGCAGCTTGGGGCAACGGTAAACAAGCTGTCACCTTTGATACATTTTGGACTCTTCCAAAATCCATAATCAATCCCACTATTAAATTTTCTTGTTCTTCTACTTTGTGCTCTGCCCAAGTTACATTCAAACTTTCAGTTACATTAATACTCGTCACGTCTCGAATTCTCCTTCCGCCCAATCTTCTTCTGGTTAACGAGACTAAGGTCCTGGCGTGTATCCACCAGCTATCTTTCGCTATCCAACACCAATAAATTCCCTCATCTGCAGGCTGTACATTTCGTACAATTAAAGTCAATGAATTTCCCAACCGTCGTTCTATCTGATACTTATCTCCTGTCTGCACATTTCCATTCCCGAACCACCATCCAAAATCAGAGAACACTAACTGTGGATCTATTTCGCAAACTAGGATTACTGAGGAGCCTTGAACAGCTCTATAAACCCCATGGGTAGATCTCATTCCTTGTCCAGTATGACTTCTCCCTTGCACCTCTCGCTTTCCGTATCCACTCTGAGAACCACATGTTATTACACATAAGTACAATCTATCATCTTCCCCTAGCCTAGGCTGACTGTAATTTAACCATCCCTTTCCTGCCCGCTCTACTTCCCATATGCTGCTCTTTCCTCTTGGTTTTTCCCACATTTTCTGATCTCCCATTTTCCACCAAGTTATCGTCAAAGGGTAACCACATTGCCACTGCGAGGTAAAGGAACAATTTATCCTCAGTGGTGGAACATCCCACATGTCAACATCTGCGAGGAATGGCATTACTGCGATTCCTATGTCATTCTGTTGCCATGATTGCACTAATAATTTGACAGATTTATAATCAAAACTAACCCTGATCAATATGATACAAGTATAGTCTCCTGCTTCTGATATAGTTACATTTTCCAAAAGTAAAGTAGCCTTTCCTTTCTGGGTATCCGTATTCCAGATTGTAACAGTACTCACAGCGGGCAACACGGTAGTTTTTCTCCAATAGACTTTCACCTCCTCGGCTCCAGCTCCCTGACTGTCAGTGAATTCACAAGTCAAGTTTACAGACATTCCATCCATAGCTCCGATTATGGGTTCTGGAACAGTAATAAGTACAAAACTCTTAACATAACCGAATTCTAACAACAACAAGAATAACAGACCAATTTTGTTTACTTTGCATGAAACACCAGCCGAGTAGGTGACAACATCTGCGACTCCCATTTTGCTGGAACCTTTCTGACTCGGGTATAATGAATCCATGTTTCGTTCCCCGCTATCTTGACTGCGGTAAACGTTGTCAGGATCACCTGGTGAGGACCGTCCCACGTTTCCCTCAGCGGATCAGTTTGCCAGTTTCTCACATACACCTGATCTTCGGGCTGAATGTCATGGATGGGATTTTCTAATGGGAGAGGTCGATTCCACTGGAGTGTCCCTCGAAGGGTACTGAGGATCCTGTTCAGGGAAATCACATAATTATACACTGCTTGTTCCCCGATTAAATGCGGGTCCCCTTTCAAGGTATTTGCATGATAGGGTTTCCCATACAATATTTCATATGGGCTGACTCCTATCCTTTCTCTAGGCTTAATTCTGACTCTCAGCAAAGCCAACGGCAATGCCTGGGGCCACTGTATTTTTGCTTCCTGACAAATCTTTTTAATCTGACCTTTTAGTGTTTGATTCATTCTGTCTACCTGTCCACTGGACTGAGGTCTCCAAGGGGTATGGAGATTCCAGGTTATATCTAGCATTCTAGCTATCTGTTGCACAATGTTGGCTATAAAGTCTGTGGTCAGACAACATACCCAAAGGTACCCCGAACCTAGGTATTATTTCTTTGAACAGACTCTTCACTACCTCTTTCGCCTGGTTTGTTCTGCATGGAAAGGCCTCCGGCCAACCTGAGAAGGTACATACATATACTAACAAATACTTGTACCCTTGCGCTTTTGGTAGCTCAGAGAAATCAATCTGCCAATAATCCCCTGGCTCTGGTCCCACCTGTATTTTTCCCATCTGAATTTGTTTTCTAACAACCGGATTATTCTTTAGACATATTGGGCAAATTGCATTTACTCGTTTTGCCAATGTTAACATCTGATTAGAAATAACTTCTTGTTTTAAAAATTTTACCAGCGCTTCTGCTCCCCAGTGGCATTTATTGTGCTCAGTAACCAAACTCGTTTTCATCACCCGACTGGAAACGACCACCTGTCCGGTGTTGGTTACATACCATCCAATCGCATTCTTTTGGGCTTTCAATAAGGTTGCCAGTTTTTCATCCTCTATCGAGTAATGGGGTAACTGATTTAAAAATGGTGTAACTGGATTTACCTTTGTTGGGATCAGTGCCATTTGAGTCCTTACTTGCCGGGCTGCCTCCCGTGCTGCGTAATCCGCCAAAGCGTTGCCTTCATATATTTTTCCTTCTTCCTTCTGATGTCCCCGCACATTCATCACGGCCACCTGCTTCGGACCCTGAATTGCATCCAATAAGGCTAGCACTTCAGTCCGGTGTTTTATAGTTGTCCCCTGGGATGTGACTAAACCTCTTTCTTTCCACAAGGCCCCATGAATGTGTACCACACCAAATGCATATTTCGAATCAGTCCAGATATTGACCCTTCGATCAACACTTAATATCAGTGCTCTGGTAAGTCCAATAATTTCAGCTTCCTGGGCTGACGTTCCCGGAGGCAGGGCTTTTGCTTCTATCACCTGAGTGACAGTCACTACTGAATAACCAGCATACCTGGTTCCATTTTTGACAAAACTGGATCCATCTGTGAATAATTCCCAATCCGGTGCTTCCATTGGCTCATCCTTCAGATCTGGTCGGCTGGAGTACACCTGTTCAATGGTTTCTATGCAGTCATGTGTTGGCTCCTCCGTCGTTTCACTGCGAAGGAATTCTGCTGGATTAACATGGTTAGTAGTCTGCAATTCTATATCATCTTGTTCCCGGAACACAGCTTGATACCGCAACATTCGGCTGGAGGAAAGCCAGTGACCCCCCTTTTGCTCCAAAACGGCTAGTACCATATGGGGAACATAAACTGCCATTTTCCTCCTCATGGTCAGCTTCCTAGCCTCTTGGATAAGGATCACTGTGGCCGCAACCGCCCACAAGCATGACGGCCATCCAGCACTAACATTGTCCAGCTGTTTCGAAAAATATCCTACGGGTCTCTTCCAGGTTCCCAATCTTTGGGTTAATACCCCTAACGCCAATTTCTGTCTTTCATTAACATACAGTTGAAAGTCTTTGTTTAAGTCTGGCAATCCCAAGGCAGGTGCTTCTTTTAATGCTTGTTTTAGCTCATGAAAGGCCCTTTCCCTAGCCGGATTCCATTCCAGTCTAGGTTCCTTTAGAGCTTCATACAGGGCTTTTGCTATTAATCCAAAGTTCAGTATCCACAGCCTGCACCAGCCGACCATCCCCAAAAATGACCTCAATTCTTGATGGTTTCTCGGGAGTGGAATAGAGCAGATTGCCTCAACTCTATTCGTCCCTAATTTCCTCTGCCCCTGTGTCAGCTCACACCCCAGATACAGGATCTTTTCCTTTACTAATTGCGCCTTTTCTCTGGACACCCGGTATCCCGCTTGTCCCAGCATGTTTAATAGTGCGATAGTAAGTTGGAGACATTTATCTTTTTCCTCAGTAGCTAATAGAATGTCATCTACATATTGTAATATAATATAGGAGAAAGGAGATTCTCTCACCTGCGTCGTCTTCCATTCTTCCAATTCCTTAGCCAACTGATTACCGAAAATCGTGGGGCTGTTTTTGAAGCCCTGTGGCAGCCGGGTCCAGGTTAGCTGTTTCTTTCTTCCGGTGGCCGGGTCTTCCCATTCAAATGCGAAATATTTCATACTATTTGTTGCCAGTGGGATGCAGAAGAAGGCGTCTTTAAGGTCAATTACTGTAAACCACTGAAAACGTTCTGACACAGATGTTAACAAAGTATACGGATTGGCAACCACCGGGTGAATATCCTTAACAATCTCATTAATGGCCCTTAAATCCTGCACCAATCTATATTTGCCATTCGGTTTCCTTACTGGAAATATCGGTGTGTTGAAATCTGATTCACATTCTTTTCACAATCCTTGGACAAGAAACTGTGCTATCATGGGGGCTATTCCCCATTTTGCCTCTGCCCTGATAGGATACTGCTTGATTCTTACAGGTGTCGCTCCTTCTTTCAGTTCTATTATAACCGGCTGGGCTGCCTTGGATTTACCTGGCATTCCCGTTTCCCAGACCCAAGGCACCACAGCTTGATCGATTTTTTCGGGAATTGGAACGGGATCTGTGTTTTCCTTGATTACAAAAATTTTCCCAATCTCTTCTTTCGGAATTTCCAACTTAACTCTCCCTTCTTCAAATATTATTTTAGCATTTAGTAATGACAATAAGTCTCGGCCAAATAGAGGTTGAGGGCAATTAGGCATGTACAAAAATTGATGATCTAATTCTCTCCCTCCAAATTTCAAATTAAGTGGTTGTAAAAAGGGTCGTTCTTCTAATTGTCCTGTAGCACCCACCACTTGAACAGTGGTGTTACTTACTGGGCCCAGCCGTTTATTAAGAACCGAATAGGTCGCCCCTGTATCTACCATAAATTCATGTTCTTTTCCCTCAATCTCAATTCTCACCCTTAGATCCCGGTCTAGTCAGCTTTGCTTCTGGTAGTTCCCCAACATCATCGCCTGAGCTTGTGCTTGGGCGACATCTGCTGGTCCCATAGAATAATTTCCAACTAAATTACCTCCCCCAATTCCCATTCCATTTTTCACAGGGCATTCATTTTTCCAATGACCTATTTGTCGGCAAAAAGCACACTGATTGGGTCCTAGTCTTCCTTGCCCATTCTGACCAGGGCTATTGAATGATCCTCCATTCATAAAGCCTCCTCTACCTCTACCAAAACCGCCTCTGCCTCCTCCTCGTCCTCTTCCTTTACCCCGTTGTTCTCCTCTTCCCATAGATTGCTGAATCATTGCCAATGTCTCAGCTTGCTGTCTCTTTGCTGTCTCTTTTTCCCTATTATTATAAACCTTCCAAGTTACCTCCAGTAACTTCTCCAATCTTCGTGTATCCTCACCTTCCAATTTCTGTAGCTTTTTCCTTATATCTTCTTGGGATTGTCCCATAAAAAGCAAAGCTAACTGTAATTGACCCTCCTGGCTTTCCACATCTAAACTAGTAAACCGTCGAGCAGCATCTTTTAATCTTTCCAAAAATGCCGAGGGGGATTCTACTTTTTCCTGTTTTAGCGAATATAATTTAGACCAGTTTAGGGTTTTAGGCATTCCAGTACGAACGCCTTCTATTAATAATTCCTGATATCTTTTTAGACTTCTATAATCCCCCGCGTCATTTGGATTCCACTCTGGGTCGTCACCAGGTACCAATTGATCTACTGTGGCCCCAGAATAAACACGCACCCTTATCTGTTCCCTAGCTCTCTCTCTAGTAGCTCTTATTACCATATCCTTCTCTGTAGAATCCATCAAGGTATCTAACAACACTTGTAAATCATTCCAATCAGGGTCCTGAGTTTCAACCACCATTTTCACCACCCTTGCTACCCGTTCCGGATCCTCTCGATAACTCCCAGACGATTGTTTCCAAATTACCAAGTCCCCCGGAGAGAAAGGGGTTTTTACAAACACCCTTTCCCCTTGGGGTCCCACCGCCTCCCGGAGTGGCGCAATCAAGGGGGTCTCATCCCGATTTCGCCGACCCTGTCGGGTTCGGGCCGCAATCGGAGTTCTTTGTACCCTCCGAGCTGCAGTATCAGGAGAGGGAGTGTGTGGACGGAGAACTACTGAGGTGGGAGAAGACCCAGAATCCCTGGGGGATTCCATGTCCCCTTCCCCATCTGTCTCCCCCAAACTCTCCCCTCCATCCTCAGACTCTGGCGGTGGGGCCGAGGGAACTACCCGAGATGGGGGGGCAACAAGTAATGATACCTCCTCCTCTTTACCTGATACCTTTACGGCACATTTTATACACTCATTCCGAGTTTTACATCCCACACATTCCCATTTTCAGCTTTTACCAATAACATACCACACTCCTTTTGCCACTCAGGCTTCTTTCCCAAATAATAAAACAGATCCAAATACGGTATTTCATCCCATTTCTCGTTTTCTCTTAGATAATGCATCAGAGGTGTTATAATATTTACATCAATTGTTCCATTAAAAGGCCACTCAGGGCCTCCTTCTGATTCATACAGTGGCCACCAATGATTACAGTAATCTGTCATTTTATCCTTTTTTAATTCCTGTACGAATCCCGCACTTTTCCATCTACTCAGTAAGCATCCCAAAGGGGTGTTTTCCGAGACTTTCCCATTTGACTGTACCAAAGCCTTAAAGGTTTTGAAAGGCATCATTTACACAGTAAGAAATACAATAGTTATCAGTAAGAAAAGGAATAAACCCAAAAGACAGTACCAGAGACCAATCCAACCAAACTTGCCACTTCTCAGAGCCGCGAGGGGCAAGTGCCGAACCAGCGAGACTTTCGCCGCGTCTTATGGTCGGCGCCTAGGCTTTCCACCAAGACGTCTATAGCCCAACCCTGCGAGGTTCACTGCCTCATCTTATGAGCAGGCACCCAGAATTCTAATACCAAATAAAGCACCTCCCGGGCTTACCTTTTACAGTCGTCCGACAGGCGCGGTGGTCGGGCATGAATCGATGACTCCCCGAGAATCACTCGGTGCCGGCGTAGAGTGGATCAGGACGCGAACCGCCCCAGCTGCCCTCGGAGTCCTGCCGCGGTCGCCAGAAAACTGTTGCCCGTTCAAGAAAGAAAACACAAAACAACAAAGTTGTTTTATGCGGTGCTTTATTGAGGGCCCTGGGGACCTGAGGACTAATGTCCAGAGTCAGAGCCCCGCTGAGACAAAATTTTCAGGAGGTTATATACTGTTTGCAAAATGATTACTTCATCACAAGTTCTGAGTCTACGTGCATTTTCTAACATTTCTGTTGATTTATAGATACATTGTATCTTCAACTTACATTTTTGTCATTTTTGTTAGTAACAAATGTTCTACACTCCACTAGATAAAAACAATCTGTTCTTTTAGCTAACAGTTCCCCATGGCTGATTGCCTAACACCGGCCGAAGAATCCTTCTAAGCCTTTAGCACAACTACTCCTACAGCTAACGCGTTATTTCAACTGCAACACTCTCAAGACAACAGGTTCTACAGGAAGAAGTTGGGTATTATTTAAGCACCACAAGACGAGTTTCTTCCATTTTACATTAAAGAAACATGGAACAGGAGAATGGGAGACTCTTTGAGATCGTGTGATTTTCAATACTTTGATGAAACGAGATAAAGGAAGATGTTCAAGCTCGACAGGCCACATGGAACCATTATGCTGATGTCACCAGCTAGACAAGCCATTGGTAGCCATGGCAATGGAACATTCTATACTGCCTAGCAACTGGTACAGAATGTGAACTCAACAAGCCTAAAGAAGCTACCATCTCCTCCGTGCGAGTGAGAGTAGAGAAGCACAAGCCGTGCAAATGGCCACAGGTGGAAATGACTGCAGTATGTGATAATGGTTTTGAAATTAGACCAGATGGTCTCAACCTGGATTTGATTATTACAGGTCCCTCTTAACAAAAGAAACCTAATGTTCTTTTCTGCAGATGCCCCACTGCCACAGGATAACCAAGAAGTGATTCTGCCTCCAGCCCAGTGTCAAGGCTCACTCACATGTCCAGAGAATATTGTAATACCAATTCACCCTCCATTTATTATAAACCTCAACAATGAAGAGGATGATGAAGAAGATGATGAAGAGGATGATGAAGAGAACTGTAAGCAAGTTTTTTTCTATCCTTTACAAGCAAGTAGAATGGGTTTTGTAAAACATTACCATGTACATCACAGCCAACTGATTCATTAGAATAAGCATTATTTGAATAAAAGAGTGGTTGACAAATTGCTAAAAGAGTTTCCAGCAAATCTCCAAATTATCAGACCTGACAGTCACCAGCGGTGAGTGAGGCACCATTTTCTAACTCCTGTGAAATGCCCAGCTGTATGTTTCAGCAGTGGTATAACTCACATTCCTCTTTCTCATTAACTAGACTGTAAAAGGTGATCCCCAATTCAAATAATACGATCCACAATTCAGATGGCCATCGAAAACTCCTCACAAGTCCTCACAATTCAGGGATGACATTACAGGCTTAGGAGGTACTTCTTTTCCTGGAAACCAGCTTTTGAACAGGGGCTGTACTCACTCCTCAGTGAAGGTAATGGAAGTCACAGGTTTGTTTACAAACGACAATTGTGTGAATTCAACTTGTATAACCTGTTCCACTGATTTCAACTCCATAGGCAGTCTCATTACACGACATTATTCTGAACTCTAGCAAACAAAATCCATACCAAGCTCTTTCCTATTTCACCTGAATGTGTATGTTTATATACTTAGGTCCTTATGTTTTAAAAGTTTTGAAATGTGGTTGAACCATTCAGTGAATCTCCTTTAGAGATGGGAGGTCCATAGGGAAGGGATGAATTGCACATTCCCGGTGAGTGAAAGCGAGAGAACAACCTGCTCTAAGGCACACACTGCACAAATTATAGTACTAATAATTTTAAGTCAATACATGTTATCTTCTTACAAGGCTTGTAACTGCAGTTCCCTTGCCCTTGGAAGTACCTAATGTGAAGGAATGATTTCACTGTCCTGAAGCAAAGGCTGTAACTGGAATGGAAGTGAAAAGGAAAACTAAAACCCAGAAAACGTAACCAACTGAAGTCCATTATGTATTTGACTGTTAAGATTTGTTGAAGGTCTTTGTCTAGCTAACTTAAGTGTTTCCCACAGATGTTTCTGACTGGGTGCCTAAGACTGCTGAGGATATCGAAGAGGAAAGAGCAATAAAGGACATATGCTATAAATCTGGTAAGTATGAAAGGAGTTGTCACTCTTTTCTGAGCAGCCATGCTGCACACACAGTAAACTTAGGGGTATTTTTCCCTCTTGGATAACGTTCAGGAGAGTTTTACGGGATTCAGCAGCCTGACCAACAGCAGTCACCCAGCCCTGTGTCACCGTCTCAGGAAACTGAGCTACAGCCCTTAGAAGCTACCCAGTGGGACTTGCAGAAAGGCAAGTACTTTTCATCGCCTTGGACAATGGGTACCACTTTTGCAATTACTCTTACAAGGAGAAACTATGACAGAGTTTGCCCCTACTCTCCAGGCCTCTGAACTCAGGGACAGTCCTAAGGCATTTGCAAATACCATAAAAATACTTAGTTTTTCTCCTTCTTTGTGTGTATGGGTATCACACATGTGGTGACTACCTGCATCAACTGTCAATGGAAAAGGTGAAAATGGGCTCAATATTAAGCCCAGGAGTACTTTCCTAGGGTAGACAACATCAGTTTTTTGTGTAATTGTTCTTCAAAATCACAATTTATGTTTTCTAACCATTCTAATGTTAAGAACTGGTTTCAATTTCTCTAGCAGGCTCTCTCTTGTAAATAGGGACAAGAGTCCCTATCTACACTCTTTATAGGGCTATTTATTGCACCATGAGGATGCCAAAGAATGGTAAAAAACACCTTTCCCACAGGGGTTTTGAACTTTTTGCTGGACCTCTCTGGTGTCTAGATGATGAGATGTAGTGGTACATTCCAAGAAAAGGACAGAGATTTTTCCCCAAAGCTTTTCTTCAACCAAGTTCTCTGAGGCTTTAGGTTCTGTGATAACAGGCACCTTGAAAATACCATCAATTTAATCAGGCAGAATCCATACGTATCATACATGAAGAGTGAGCAGCTAAAGAACAAGCATGTAACTCATATCCAAATCCTATAAAATTTAATGATACAAAAAAGGGAGGAGAGAGTTCAGGAAGAAGAGTACCAAGAGAGAGTATTCCCAAAAGAGATCACAACTCCTTTGAAATATGGAGAGAGGATACTTGATCATTGACTTCTCATTGCTGAACATCGTATCTTCAGTGAAATAACTCTTTTAAGTGTCATGTCTCCTGCAGTATGTATAATTTTCAGTAACAGCACAACAGTATTGGTTTGGGGTTTTGTTCCCTATTAGAAAGCCATACTGCAGAACCCAAACTACAACCCAGTAACCAACCAAAGGGTCACTGTAAGGATGTTGAAAATAATTCTTCTCTGTATTATGAGAAAGAAACTGGAAGAAAGACTTCCTTTTATTATTCAGAACCCCAAACATCAGCATATGTAGTCAATCAGATTGTCACAGTCACCAAAGAACCCAAGTTCAGCCGACCCAGAGGTGGGTTCCTGCTTAAATGGAGGATTCTTAAAATGCCTCCAATATACCTGCCTGTGTTGTGATACAGTCAAGTGTGATCCTGCAGGTGAACATGAAGTGATTTATGCCTGAAGACAGGTAAGAGCACATATGATCCAGCAAAACGTTCACAACTACAGTGCAGCCGTACTCACTGACAGAAACGTAAAGCTTTATAAAGCTCTGCAATTAGTCAGACAGAAAACTCATAAACAGAAATTAACCACCTTCAAAGCAGGAATTCATTTCTCTACCCAACATAGGGGAATGAATGCGGATATGCACAAATATACAGATTCCCACTGTCTGTGGTCTTCCTACAGACAACTACACTTCAGGATCCTATAATGCACCAACCTGGGGGCAAAGAAATCCACAGGCAAAAACATTCTCCAAAACTAAAACAACCATTCAGGTAACTGCTTGTTAGGGATTTTGACTGTCTGGTCTCTCCCCACCTAGAAACCAAAATTTCATAGTAACAGCTTCCCCAACCAAAACCCCAAAAGATCCTATGCAATGCTGAGCAGTCTGAAAGAACAGTTAAGAGTTGCATTGATTTGCAGACGTGAAATTTGGCCTGTAGAACTAAGCCATAATTCCTAATTTTGGACAGTATTCCTGATCTGAAGGCAAAAGTTGTACCTGCCTTTCAAATGAGGAGCTACAGGAGAGGGTTTGGCTTGTAGCACTGGACAAAGCTCAGCAGAGACACTGCAGGAGCGTGGTCTATTTGTCTCTTTTTGTCTGCTTATGTAGCATCTCCAAAAGCCAAATGCTGATCAGCCAAGCTCCTAATTCACGAAAGGAATCAGGCTAGTAAACATTCACAGGATGCCCTGGGGACCTAAAATTAATAGATTTTACAGCTGAGCAGAAAGCAGAGAAGACGACCTTGTCTCCTGTGTTGACGGTTTACCACTTAAACTGCTTCTGAAAGAGCATATAGTTTTGCCATAGGGAATTACGCACAAGGTGTTCTGGGTTTGTATTTTGACAACAGCACCAAAAAAGACATGGAAGTGAACCACAAACGAGAAGGGTATGAAGACAGGAGGGAGATGAAGCGAGATCTTAAATTCACAAGGACAACCTGAATTGCAGAAAGATAGGGGAATTCTCAAGAGGAGACATCAAACAAAATTCCAAAAATAACATGTAGGAAGTACACTGTAACATTTCAAAAATGATTAAATTTTAATCCTTCATCACGGCTATGTTACTGCCTTGTTCTCATGCAGATTCTTCTTCCAGACAACTGGACTCTATCAGCCCAGCCCTATCCATCCCATTCCTGATTCCTAATCCTATCTAAGTACTCCAGTGTTTCCCGAAGACATGCCAACTTGGAAACTGCTCTAAGACAAAAGAAGAAAGACAATCTCCTTGTGAACTCTCTCTGCCTTTCCATTATTGATTAGAGATAATGTTGCCTTTGTATGCACTTCAGCTAGGGCATATGCACTAGAAGGGTTTCCAGCCTAGCACTGCAGTTTTTGGAGATGTGCCTTCCTTTACGACAATGGGCAATGGAAACTCATCCCAATGAGCTGCTCTGAGCTCTCAGCTTGGAGCTGAAAGGCAATAGCACCATTTTATTCCAAGCAATACCCAGGCCAGTCCAGTGAACGCTGGCAAAAGCATCCTGCTGTTAAATACTTTTTGTTTTAAGAACTGGCCTTGTAGCCATAAGCATAAAATACAGAATCTCTGAATATGCATGGGCCAGTTTGAGATCTAATCCCGTGTTGGATTCTTCTTTAGGAAGGAACACCACCTGAGGAAGTGCCATGGTTTAAACCCCAGCAGGCAACTAAGCCCCACACAGCAGTTTGCTTGCTTGCTCGCTCGTTCACTCACTCACTCACTCCCCGCCCCATTGACTTATGGGAGAAAATCAGAAGGGCAACAGTGAGAAAACTCCTCGGTTCACATGAAAACAGTTTAATAGGTCCAGTAAAAGCCACGCACACAAGCAAAGCAAAACACGGACCTCACTCACCACTTCCCATCAGCAGGCAGGTGTTCAGACGTCTCCAGGGAAAGTGGGCATCATCACGGGTCGGGAAGACAAGCAACATCAAGCCAAACATCTCCCCCCCCCTCCCCCCCTTACTTCTTGTTTTCCCAGTCTGTCTGTAGACCGCCCCTTCTAGCTCGGGAAGTCAGAAAGCCGGCTGGGTCCCTTGAAAGTTTCCCAGTACCATTATCTTGGAGTGACCCCGTTCCTTGCTGTGACCGTTCCCGACACTTAGAAAAAGCAAACACAACACCTGCGTGAGCTCCTGGATGCCGCACCGTCCATTTCGACAGACACCTGCAGCCAAACCCCTCGCCACATGGCGGCCTCACTGCCGTCGGCCCGCCACCGGAGCCGCGGCGGCGGCCGGGACACCACCTGCCTGCCTGCCTGCCTGCCTGCCGCCCAGCCCCGTGAAGCCCAAACCCCCTGGCCGGCCCCGACCACCTGCCGCTCCCGCTTGCCCAATGGCTCCTTCTTCGCCACCGTCAGGAACAAACACACCACGGTCCCCTGCACCGCGTCCCAACACCTCATGACCCCCGACGCCAGCCCCGCGCCGAGCCCACACTGCGCCTGCGCCGCGCTCGCGGGGCGCCACGGGACGTGGAGCCCATTACTGCCCCCCGCCGCCATCTGCGGCACGGCCGTGGGCGCGGTGGGTTAGCTGGGCTGCCTGTCTCCAGCAGCCTGCAGCCTCGTGTCGGTTCCGCCGCCCCGCCCGGCCGTGGGTCTGCTGCAGCTCCGCGCTCCCCAGCGGCAGTTGCCGCCGGGCCAGGGGCCGCCCCGGGCTTCACAGCTGTGCTCGGACATGGGCCCAGGCGGCCACGAAGCTGAGGCCGAGGCCGGCCTGAGGCCCCAAGCTGTGGGGACCTCTCCCTCAGGACAGCCGCCTCCTGTCCTTACCCAGGCTCCCTGCCTCGGCGTACAACCCATGAGTCTCTGCCGGGTTGACTCTGCCTAGACGCCAGGCACCCACCAAAGATGCTCTACCACTGCCCTCTTCAGCTGCACAGAGGGGAGAACAAACAACGAAAGGCCCGTGGGTCGACGCAAGGACATGGACAGAGATCACTCACCCTTTTCTCTGTTTATTGCCAATCGCAGCCGAGCCGGGCATGAAAAAATAAAAGGCAAATTTCTCAACGCCTTCCCCCCACCAGTCCCTTCTCCCCTGCTGTCATCGGCCCTGCTGGACACATGGGAAGCTTCCAGCAGCTCCTCCCTGTAGCCCCCAGCTACCACATCTTTGCCACACAAACCCTGGGCAGAATCAGTTCTTCCTGACCAGCCGTGCTTCAGTGCCTCATGTAGGCCCAGCTGCACAACTACAGACAGCCCCTGGCACAGCTGACCTGGCCTTCCTAGGGCTGCTCCTGCCCACTGATGGCTCCTTACTCACGGACCTCATCTGCTTTCCTGAATTCTCCTTCCCTTGTGTGCCCCAGTCAGTCCTGCCCTGGCACACCAATGACGTACAGCACCGCTGTGCTCTGCTGACTTGTCCTGTGAGTGAAGTCACCATGCACTGCCGGGCCAGGTTCTTGTGGAGTTTGTTGGGTTTTTTTACTTTGTGATTTTCTCTTTGTTTGTTTTCCCTAATTTCCCCATTTTTATAAAAAAAGTGCTTGTAAGTGTTCATTTCCAAGTCACAGACGTCTCTCACTGCTGTGGATCTGATCCCATGAACTGGGGATAACAGCATGCCTTCACTGATTTCCAGGACCAAAATTTAATTTCCCCCCAAAATATTTTTTTTTGTTCGGAGGCAGCCTGGGACCTGAACGGGAACAGAGATTTTGTTAGGGATCCATGTGTCCACTGCTCTTTCTGCTGTGGCACTGGACATCATGGAAGCAAGAAAAAGCAAGGAACGCCAGCAAGTTAACACCTAGCACCCTACTACATTTTACAGTAAAGAAACACCAGAATGGGAGACTCTTGAGAGACAGTCCCATTTTCCATACTTTACTCTGAAGCAACAAGATAAAGGAAGATGGTCAAGCTGGACAGGCCACATGAAACCATGGTGCTGATGTCACCCACAGGAGGAGCCGTTGGTAACCATGGAAACGGAACACTCTATACTGGACAGCAACTGCCTTCTTCAGCTCAGGATGCCTAGAGGAGGTACCACATCCTTCCTTGAAGCCTATTGCTCTGTGGAGTTTTGTTTCAAAAAGTCCTAGCAGAGCTAATATTCTGAAGGTCCAGTTTTTGAAACAAAGCTACTGATTTTAGGATAAGATTACGGTTTGCCAGAATGTAAAAGCTTTAACGTTTTCATGTATCTTCAGAGAGTATTGAGAGAGAAGGAAAGGTAGAAGAGGCGAAGATGCTCACAGCAGAGAATGAACTCAGTTTCCATTTTCATTCCCCCTATGCACAGGTAATGCTGTACATTTTAGAGTGGTTTGTATCCTTGATTTTATTGGTATCTGTTGAATATTGAAAGGGAGGGCCTTATGTTGAAAGGGAGGGCCATAATACAAACTTTCAAGTTGCTATGGCATCCTTCTGTGTCACGGCAGCACGTGTAAATCAAAATACAATATTTTCAGAGGTGTTGAGAAGAGCTAACGGTAATCTAAACTATATACAATTTAAACTGGGCACAGGCAATCAAAGAACACAGAAGTTAGAAATCATGCCTATAGACCACTCATCACTTTCTTATTAAGTTAATATTATATTGATTCTCAATAAATAGGCCATGTTTATCATTTCTGCCTCAAGCAATTACCTGAATTCCTTTAAATCTGTTATTTAAAACAATGCCCTTAAAAATGGGTTTGTCCACAAAAAATAATATTTATGTTCCACCAGGTGAAAAAAAGCTCCCTACACCCAGCTCTAAATGTCTGGAACTGGGTGAAGTCGACCTTCAAATGCTCTAACATTTTAAAGTGTGTCTTTGTTGCCTTTAAAAACTCACACACAAACTCACTGAGAAACAACAGGTCACCTGGCGTGTATAGCTCTCAGCTGGGATGTGGTCTGTATCCAGGATAAAAAACTTGAGTTTACATTTGTCACTGTGACACTGTTACACATGCACCACTGCACCATCTTCCCCATTTATGAAAACCAAAATCTTTTAAAGGAGCAGAGTCACCTTTATGACAGCCCTGGGGGTATGGGAAACCAGTGTGACTATCCAGAAATTTATTTTCTTCGGGTGCAGATTCTATCAGTGTGGAAAACCTCTTGGATGTGATACTGTGCACCCGCTACAGAAATGGAGATATTCACATCTGTTCAGTGGATTTAGAGATACGGAAATAACAGGTGGAAAGGAGCAAGCCCCTTCAAAACACATGTTTTTGTTTGAAAACAAAAGTGACTTCCTGCAGCCAAGTTGATGTTTCCAATGGGAACTGGAAAAAAAAAAAAAAGATTTTTTTCCAGATTTTTAAGTCCAAGTGTGAACAGGTCTGTGCAAGGATTACAAGTTCCCAAATGTTTAGGGTTTTGTTTCTTGTTGGGAATCTCTGTGGGGTTTCTTTTTCACCTCTCATTTTCCCACAGACCCGTGTACTTGTAATAGTAAGCGATTAACTGCATAAGATTTGCCACATGTACAGCAGATTTTATTCAAGGTTTCTTTAAATGTTCTAAAATATCAGAATACACTCCCACCAAGTCTTACTTGGATGTGCACAGTAGTTACATCATGTACTAATCCATTAAGTCTGTTTTTACTAGTTCATTTACAGTATCTGAAAATTGTTTTCTCCTGCAGCAGAAGTTGAAGGACATTGCCTGTTTGTGGGAAAGACAGCCCTCAGGCTGTGTGAGGATCAGCTGTGCCTTCCATCACAGCAAACCTCGTTATATCAATGGACTTTTTCTGCCACCTACAAACAGTGAGTAAATACATTTTCTCAACAATTTGTTCATTAGAGATAGTCAACACAAGACATTTGCCATGGCAAATCAGTCTGGTATCATCTGCTATCCCTGCAATTGGAACACAAGTAAAGGAATTGTATTGGCATTTGAATAGGGTTGTTGCAGGAATTTTTGTTGCTGTTGTGTTACAAATCTTTGGATATCAGAAATGCAGCATAAACAGGAGTGAGAGCTAAAAGAGAGTTGTTCATGGGGATTAACTTCAGAGATGGAGACAGGTGTCATGAGAGAAGTCCAGGAAGACTTCTAGTCAGAAGCAAACCCTTTGTGCTCCTGAAATTCCCCACGGAAAAGGTAGCCTGACATATCTTTTACAGTGGTGGGACTCTGAACTCATTTATTCACTTCAGACCAGGTATTACTAATTACACTTGTCCCTATATTGTCAATTTTAATATGACTTTTAAGACTTTCTGTAGCTGGAAGATGCTCTTTTGCCAACCTCTGCAGAAAATTCTTCCTGAAAGGCACAATCTCTCCATGATTAATTCCTTATGATAATGGTTTCAAAACTAGAGCTGCTGATGTCAATGGACTTTTTCTGCCACCTATTAACTGTGAGTGAAAATATTTTCTCAACAGATTTTTCATTAGAATTCAGAAAACATCCTTCTACTCTTGCTCTAGTGCTTCCATATTGTATATTAAGGGCGAGAGATGTACCATGGCAAGACAGTCAGGTATGATCTGCTATAGCAAGCTACCGAAGTCAAGGAATGGAATTGCTTTGGCATTGGAATAGGCTTTTTGCAGGAATTTTGCCTATCATGTTACAAATTGTCACAGCAACGCCTGGTATGAAAGATGAAGTCATGAACGGTCGCTTAGACTGCTGAGATCAATGGAGCAGGAATGATTTTTCCTTGGGCATTTGGTAGATTAAATCTCTCTAGTACTGATCCTGCTCTTTTCTGCAGATGTGCCATTGCCACAGGATAACCAAGAAGTGATTCTGCCTCCAGCCCAGTGTCAAGGCTCACTCACAAGTCCAGAGAATATTGTAATACCGATTCACCCTCCACTGATCATAAACCTCAGCGATGAAGAGGATGATGAAGAAGATGATGAAGAGGACGATGAAGAGAACTGTAAGCAAGTTTTTTCTATCCTTTACAAGCAAGTAGAATGGGTTTTGTAAAACATGACAATGCACTTCTCACCCAAGTAGAATGGGTTTTGTAAAACATGACAATGCACTTCTCACCCAACTGATTCATTAGAATAAGCCTTATTTGAGTAAAAGAGAGGTTGACAAATTGCTAAAAGAGTTTCCAGCAAATCTCCAAATTATCAGACCTGACAGTCACCAGCGGTGAGTGAGGCACCATTTTCTAACTCCTGTGAAATGCCCAGCTGTATGTTTCAGCAGTGGTATAACTCACATTCCTCTTTCTCATTAACTAGACTTTAAAAGATGATCCCCAATTCAAATAATACGATCCACAATTCAGATGGCCATCGAAAACTCCTCACAAGTCCTCACAATTCAGAGATGACATTACAGGCTTAGGAGGTACTTCTCTTCCTGGAAATCAGCTTTTGAACAGGGGCTGTACTCACTCCTCAGTGAAGGTGATGGGAGTCACAGGTTTGTTTACAAACGACAATTGTGTGAATTCAACTTATATAACCTGTTCCACTGATCTCCTCAACTCCATAGGCAGTCTCTTTACACAACATTATTCTGAACTCTAGCAAACAAAATCCATACCAAGCTCTTTCCTAGTTCACCTGAATGTGTATGTTTATATACTTAGGTCCTTATGTTTTAAAAGTTTTGAAATGTGGTTGAACCATTCCGTGAATCTCCTTTAGAGATGGGAGGTCCATAGGGAAGATGAATTGCACATTCCCGGTGAGTGAAAGCAAGTGAACAACCTGCTCTAAGGCACAAACTGCACAAATTTCAGTACTAATAATTTTAAGTCAACACATGTTATCTTCTTACAAGGCTTGTAACTGCAGTTCCCTTGCCCTTGGAAGTACCTAATGTGAAGGAATGATTTCCCTGTCTGGAAGCAAAGGCTGTAATTGGGATAGAAATAAAAAGGAAAACTAAAACCCAGAAAACGTAATCAAGTGAAATCATTATGTATTTGACTGTTAAGAATTGTTGAAGGTCTTTGTCTGGCTATCTCCTAATCTTTTAAAAATATTTCCCACAGATGTTTCTGACTGGGTGCGTAAGACTGCTGAGGATATTGAAGAGGAAAGAGCAATAAGGGACATATGCTATAAATCTGGTAAGTATGAAAGGAGTTGTCAGTCTTTTCTGAGCAGTGGTATCTGGGTATCAAACACGTGGTGACTACCTGCATCAACTGTCAATGGAAAAGGTGAAAATGGGCTCAATATTAAGCCCAGGAGTACTTTCCTAGGGTAGACAACACCAGTTTTTTTGTGTAATTGTTCTTCAAAATCACAATTTATGTATTCTAACCATTCTAATGTTAAGAACTGGTTTCAATTTCTCTAGCAGGCTCTCTCTTGTAAATAGGCACAAGAGTCCCTATCTACACTCTATAGAGCTATTTATTGCACCATGCGGATGCCAAAGAACGGTAAAAAACACCTTTCCCAGAGGTGTTTTTAACTCTCTGCTGGACGTCTTTTGTGTCTAGATGATGAGATGTAGTGGTACATTCCGAGAAAAGGACAGAGATGTTTCCCCAATGCTTTTCTTCAACCAAGTTCTCTGAGGCTTTAGGTTCTGTGATAACAGGCACCTTGAAAATACCATCAATTTAATCAGGCAGAATTCATACGTATCATACATGAAGAGTGAATCTAAAGGATTGATTTCCCTGTCCGGAAGCAGAGGTTATAATTGGGATGGAAATGAAAAGGAAAACTAAAACCCAGAAAACGTAACCAACTAAAATTCATTATGTATTTGACTGTTAAGATTTGTTGAAGTTCTTTGCCTAGCTAACTTAAATATTTCCCACAGATGTTTCTGACTGGGTGCGTAAGACTGCTGAGAATATCGAAGAGGAAAGAGCAATAAAGGACATATGCTATAAATCTGGTAAGTATGAAAGGAGTTGTCACTCTTTTCTAAGCAGCCATGCTGCACACACAGTAAACTTAGGGGTATTTTTCCCTTTTGGATAACGTTCAGGAGAGTTTTACGGGATTCAGCAGCCTGACCAACAGCAGTCACCCAGCCCTGTGTCACCATCTCAGGAAACTGAGCTACGGCCCTTGGAAGGTACCCAGTGGGACTCGCAGAAAGGCAAGTACTTTTCATCACCTTGGACAATGGGTACCACTTTTGCAATTACTCTTACAAGGAGAAACTATGACAGAGTTTGCCCCTCCTCTCCTCTTTTTCAACTGAGGGACAGTCCTAAGGCGTTTGCAAATGTCATAAAAATACTTAGTTTTTCTTCTTATTTGTGTGTATGGGTATCACACACATGGTGACTACCTGCATCAGCTGTCAATGAAAAAGGTGCAAATGAGCTATTAACCCCACATGTACTTTCCAGAGATGCATAACACTGGTTTCTCTTTTGATTTTTCTTCACAGTCTAGATTTATGTAGTGTAATTTGAACAATCCTAAGATTTTTTTTCACTTTATAGTACTGAGTGACCAATTTTGCAATTCTAAACTATTCCACAGAATTTGGCAGATTCTTGGTTTTCTCATTTCTACATTTAAAATGCATGTTATTATAATAGATTTGATGACTTTTTTTCTGGCACATGTTTATATATGTTTAGGTTACAGATGAGAGAAACAGTAAGAAATATCTGGGTTTAAGGCACATCCTTATTTTTCATAAGGTACATTCTGAGGAAAGCATAGAAAGATTTACCCAAAGCAGTTCTTTAATTGAGTTCTCTGTGGCTTTTAAGTTCTGTGATGACAGGCGCCTTGAAAATACCATCGGTTTGGTCAGGTAGCATTCATAAATATCATTCATGAAAAGTGAAAAGCTGAAGAACAAGCAGGTAACTTGGTGCTGGTTCTTTACTTTGGAGCCAGTGTCTTCTTTACTCTGTGTACAATGGTATTTTCTTAGAGGGCATGAGTGTTATAGCTCAGGTAGTGGAGTTACTCCAGGCAGGATCCAAAGAACAGCCAAAAGAGAGAGAAGAATATAGAAAGGGAGTTGGAAGGCAACTGCACTGAACTCAAGACAAGCTCACAGACGTGGGAGGAAGCCAATGGCAGTGCCATTCCCAGTGCTTAAACACCAGCAGCTGAAACATTCTTTCTGATGCTTTCACAGGTGACAGCAATACAATTCCTCCAGAACTGACCACCACAAGTAGAGAAGGAAAGACTACGGGAAGGAGAGTACCAAAAGAGAGTATTTCCAGAACAGGTTGCAGATCCTTTGGAAATGGAGGTAAGATACTTTTGCTTGGAGTTCTTATGGCTAACCGTTACCTCATGAATGACGTAACTGTCTATATTTGGTTGGGCTATCCACAAATAAAATGGTTTTTGTTTTTAGGCTTGTCTTCCAGCATTAAGTCAACAGTATTATTTTTTTTTCCCTTTTAGGAAGCCACACTGCCAGCCCCAAAGTACAGCCCAGTCACCAAACAAATGGTCAAAGTAACGATGGTGAAACTCCTTCTCTTCCACATGAGAGAGAAACCGGGAGAAAGCCTTACTTCTGTTCTCCAGAACCACGAAGATCAGCATATGTAGTCTACCGTTCTGTCACTGTCACCCAAGAACCAAAGTTCACCGGACCTAGAGGTGAGTTCCTGCTTCAAAGGGAGGATTCTTAAAATGCCTCTAATACACCTGCCTGTATTGTGCTACAGTCACTTGTGTCCCTGGAGGTAGAATATGAAGATTTATGGTTAAAGATGAGCAAGAGTAAATTTGATCCAGTGTGACTTTCACAAGTAGGTTGCAGCAGTACACACACAAAGAAATGTAAAGATTTTATGATTGTTTTCATAATTTAAACTTATTTTTCATCTTCAAGAAAAATGTCCTTGGATTGTAATCAAGCTGCTTTTCTTGAATTACATGCAGTGTAAATTTCTGCAATTTATTATTGTTTCTTCACATTATTTCTGTTGGACAGAGCACTGAGTTCATTCTTCCTGCCATTCATGCAGGATGATATTTGGTGACAATCGTTCGACACTGCCCCACACGACATCTTTGTCTCTAAACTGGAGAGACATACATTTAATGAATGGATCAGCCAGTGGATAAAGAATTGGCTGGATGGCTGCACACAGAGAGTTGTGGTCAATGACTCAACATGCAACTGGAGACCAGTAATAAGTGGTGTCCCTCAGGGGTTGGTGTTAGGAATGATCCCTGTTCAACATCTTTGTTGGCGACATGGACGGTGTCCACGTTTGCCAACGGCACTAAGTTATGTGGGTTGGTTGACAAGCTGGAGGGAAGGGGTGCCATCCAGGGGGAGTTGTGGGCCAATGCCAACCTCATGAAGTTCAACATAGCAAAGTGCAAGGTTGCTGGGTCAGGGCAATCCCAGGCACAGCTACAGGTTGGGCAGTGAAGTGATTCAGAGCAGCCCTGCGGAGAAGGACTTCAGGGTATTAGTTGAAAATGAGCCGGAAGAGTGCGCACACACTCAAGAAAGCCAACTGTATCCTGGGCTGCATCAAAAGGAGCGTGACCAGCAGGTCAAAGGAGGTGATCCTGCCCCTCTACTCTGCTCTTGTGAGACCACACTCGGAGTATTGTGTGCAGTTCTGATGTTCTTAACATAAAAAGGACATGGAATTGTTGGAACAAGTCCAGAGGAGGGCCACAAGGATGATAAGGAAGCTTGAGCTGTATGAAGACAGGCGGAAAAAAACTGCAGCTGTTCAGCCTGGAGAAGAGAAGGCTGCATAGAGACCTCATAGCAGCCTTCCAGTATCTGAAGGGGGCTGTGGTGGTTTAAGCCCAGCCAGTTCTAAGTTGCTGGCTGGGCTTAAACCATAATGGGCCTACAAGGATACCAGAGAGGGACTTTTCATCAGGGATGGTAGCAATAGGACAATGGTTTTAAACTTAAATGTTAAGGTTAGATGTGAGGAACTAGTTCTTTGAGGGTCATGAAGCACTGGAACAGGTTGCCCAATTAGTGGTGAATGCTCCATTCCTGGCAGAGTTCAAGGCCAGGCTGGACAGACCCTTGGGTGACATGGTCTACTTTGAGGAGACCCTACCTGTGGCAGAGGGGTTGGAACTAGATGATCTTTAAGGTCCTTTCTAACTCTAACCATTCTGTGATTATATGATTCTATGTTTATATGATTTTTGTCATACCAACAATTACCATTTTTGCTACTGTTTTGTGGTGTGTTTTTTTTTTCAGCAGTTCCTGAGCCATCTGTTCAGAAATGCTCCAAAGGAAAGAACGAGCCTGGCAACAATAGGAGATTTTGGACACAAACGGACATCTACGGTAATACCGCAGTGTTGGGTGTAAACTGAAAATTTCAGTTTTAGTACGGAATTAATAATGTGAATTAATGCAATTAGTCTGGAACTAAGAGAAAACAAGGGTACTTACACATAACATTGCCTTGCATCTAAGTACATTCACAAGCATGGATAAAACAGGAAGACCGAATTATGCATTAGTTTCCTCTAAAAGCAGGTTGCAAATCGTTTGGTAATGGAGGTAAGATACTTTTGCTTGGAGTTCTTATGGCTAACCGTTACCTCATGAATGACGTAACTGTCTATATTTGATTGGGCTATCCACAAATAAAATGGTTTTTGTTTTTAGGCTTGTCTTCCAGCATTAAGTCAACAGTATTATTTTTTTTTCCCTTTTAGGAAGCCACACTGCCAGCCCCAAAGTACAGCCCAGTCACCAAACAAATGGTCAAAGTAACGATGGTGAAACTCCTTCTCTTCCACATGAGAGAGAAACCGGGAGAAAGCCTTACTTCTGTTCTCCAGAACCACGAAGATCAGCATATGTAGTCTACCGTTCTGTCACTGTCACCCAAGAACCAAAGTCCAGCGGACCTAGAGGTGAGTTCCTGCTTCAAAGGGAGGATTCTTAAAATGCCTCTAATACACCTGCCTGTATTGTGCTACAGTCACTATCTGCCTGGAGGTGAGAAATATGAAGATTTGTGTGTAAAGATGAGCAAGAGTAAATTTGATCCAGTGTGACTTTCACAAGTAGGTTGCAGCAGTACACACACAAAGAAATGTAAAGATTTTATGATTGTTTTCATAATTTAAACTTATTTTTCATCTTCAAGAAAAACGTCCTGGGATTGTAATCAAGCTGCTTTTCTTGAATTACATGCAGTGTAAATTTCTGCAATTTATTATTGTTTCTTCACATTATTTCTGTTGGACAGAGCACTGAGTTCATTCTTCCTGCCATTCATGCAGGATGATATTTTCCATCAACTTCTCTCCATCTTGGAAATATGCCCCTATCCTCCTGATCGACCATACTATGTCATAAATTTGGCAGGAGCTGACAGGTGGCATTCCGAGTCCTGGGTCTTCCTTTTTGGGTATCTAGTTTGGATGCAATCATAATTGTACATCTTTTGCTTTATTTTTCATTTTCTAATAGAGCTTCACATAATCAAGTACATAATTTGAAGTTTATGTGCCTTTCTCCCTGCCCTGTCCATCATTACTCTGGAAAATTGCTTGTTTTATCTGTCACTTCATAAAAATTAGTAAATAAAGTATTTCAATAACCCTAAGTTAAAAAGTCATTTCCTCTAAACAGTTTTGGTCACCTATCTTAAACCATGTTGAATCTCCATCTCGAGGTGCCTCCAGGTCTTTCCAGTGAAGGGAACTTCTTTCATATGGAGAAGATCAATAAGGTTAAGGGGAAGGAATCCCAAGATCAGTACTCTATCCCAGGGACTAATAGTTGTGGGGTTTTTCTTTTTGCTTTTAATGTTTGCTTTGATAAAATGTGGACAGATGGGTGCAGAAATTACAGAGAGATCATTCTTAATGTGAAGACTACATCTTATCAAGCTTCCAGGTTAAAAAAGGATACAGCGTGTCTAAAACAAGGTGATCAGCATTATTCTCATAACAGCAACCGTTACCATTTTGGTTACTGGGTTGTTTTTTTTCATCAGTTCCTGAGCCATCTGTTCAGAAATGCTCCAAAGGAAAGAATGAGCCTGGCAAAAATAGGAGATTTTGGACACAAACAGGAAACTATGGTAATACCGCAGCATTGGGTGTAAAGTGAAAATTTCAGGTTTAGTATGGAATAAATAATGTGCATTAATGCACTTAGTCTGGAACTAAGAGAAAACAAGGGTACTTAAGCATAACGTTGCCTTGCATCTAAGTGTGTTCACAAGCAGAGATAAAACAGGAGGACTGAATTATGGATGTGTTTCCTCTAAAAGCAGCTGATGCCTTTTGGAAGATTTTGAGTACAGGAACATGCACTTAGTTAAAGTCCCTGACAACCATGGCAGGGTGTCCTGGGTTCAGCTGTAGCAGTAATTTTTTTCTTTTTCTTAGTATCTGGTGCAGTGCTGTGTTTTTGACTTTCAGCCTGGGAACAACATTGATATCACTGATGTTTTTAGTTCTTGCTAAGTAGTGTTTACTCTGACCAAGGACTTTTGAGTCTCATGCTCTGCCAGGGAGGAAGGGAGGCTGGGAGGAAGCAGAGACAGGACACCTGACCCAAACTAGCCAAAGGAGTATTCAATACTACAGTATGTCATGCCCAGTGTATAAACTGGGGGGAGTTGCCCAGAAGGCCCAGACTGTTGCTCGGGTCAGGCTGGGTATCAGTTGGCGAGTGATAGCAGCAGTGGCTTGTGTTATACCTTAGTTACTGGACTGTTCTTACGTCAACCCATGGGAGTTCCATTTTTTCGATTCTCCTCCTCATCCCTCGTGGAGCTGTGGTTCTGAGCTACCGGCTGGACTTAAACCATGCCTCGCTTGGAAGGTCCTCAGAGCCTCATGGAAAGCCTGCAAGATTACAAAACTCGTTGCAAAGAGAACTAGAGAGAGAGAGATTCTGTACTTAATCCTAGCTTCTCTTTTAGAGGTGCTACAGGACTCACCCAATACATTCATGGGTACTTCAGATAACATAGTATTTGTAATAATGTAGTATCTGATTCACCTGTCAGGCTAAGAAAGTCTTCCCAGAAAGTGCATCTCATATGAGGAAACCATGTCTATGCTCTTCCTACAGACAAACACACTTCAGGATCCTATAATGCACCAACTTCAAGGAAAAGAAATCCACAGGCAAAAACAACCATTCAGGTAACTGCTTGGTAGAGATTCTGACCATCTGGTCTTTTCCCACCTAGAAACCAAAATTTCACAGTAACAAATTCCCCTACCAAATCTCAAAGATTCCAGGCAATGCTGAGCAGTCTGAAAGAACAGTTAAGAGTTGTATTGATTTGCAGACGTGAAATTTGGCCTGTAGAACTAACCCGTGATTCCTAATTTTGGACAGTATTCCTGATCTGAAGGCAAAAAGTGCCTTTAAAGTGAGGAGCTACAGGAGGGGGTTTGAC
The DNA here is from genome assembly GCF_033783945.1 of Neopsephotus bourkii. Taxonomy (NCBI): domain Eukaryota; kingdom Metazoa; phylum Chordata; class Aves; order Psittaciformes; family Psittacidae; genus Neopsephotus; species Neopsephotus bourkii. The sequence continues at coordinate 1,176,373 of NW_026901969.1, forward strand.
TTGTAGCACTGGACAAAGCACAGCAGAGACACTGCATGACTGTGGTCTATTTGTCTCTGACTGCTTGTGAAGCATCTCCAACAGCCGACCGCTGATCAGCCACGGTCCAAATTCATGAAAGGAATCAGGCTAGTAAACATTCACAGGGTGCCCTGAGGGCCCAAAATTAATAGATTTTACAGCTGAGCAGAAAGCAGAGAAGACAACTTGACCTTGTCTCCTGTGTTGACGGTTTACCACTTAAACTGCTTCTGAAAGAGCGTATAGTTTTGCCTTTTGAAAGTATGCACAAAATGTTCTTTGTTTCTATTTTGACAACAGCACCAAGAAGACATGGAAGTGAACCGAAAAGGAAAACGGTATGAAGACAGGAGGGAGATGAAGAAAGTACTTGAATTCAGAAGAAAAATCTGAATTGAAATAAGAAAATTCTCAAATGTAAAAACCAAAGATGATAATATTGCAAATTCAAATAATAAGATGCAGCAAGTACATGCGATGTGTGAAAACTGTTCAGAAACTTTGAAAGTGTGCCCTGAATTGTCACCTATAAAGTTCATAAATATATTGAAGAAGTTTAATCTGTTAAAAAAGTTTGTTCCGTGAATTAATTTTTGCAAAGCTTTTTAATGTGTAATTAGTATTATGAATAAAAACAATTAGTTTTACTTAGCAATTGCAGAGGACTTAATGTTAATCGCAACAATACTGCCTTCCAGGAAGTAGCTGTTTTGGTGTGAAAACCAGATTCTTATATGGTTTAGTGGTTTGGCTGATGTTCTGGGGCTCAGTCAGAGTTTGATCTTGAGATTTTGCCATTTTAGCAGAGCAGCAGAACTGTGGACATCACTGTAGTACATGATGCCTTGCAGCAATATTTGATACAGTGTATGCCCTAGGCAATTTAAAATCTCAATTCTAAGGGATGCTGTATCCAGTCACATAAGACCTCTTACCCCGCCTCCTCTCTGACAGTGCCGCGAGAGGTTCTCAGATGATCATCCTTTCTGTTTGACAGCAGAATTGAGAAATCGAGTTGCTTCTTGGGGGGAAATCCTGTAAGATCTCAAATGGAGTCACTTTTCTCTGGATGGGATCTGCAGGCTTTTCTGGGCATTGGTCAGATTTGATGTTGGACAATTTGGGGCTGCCAGCATCTGATCTGATCTGATTATCTGTGGTATCCTCCTGGTCTTTTTGGTGTGCTCTCCAAAAAAAGCAGCATCGTAATAGCTGCTTTATAGAATCTGAGCATCATTCCAACTGAGATCATAAAGAAACAGCACCTTCTGGTGCAACGTAACCCACCTCCCCAGCCTGAGAAGCCAACCTACCAAGCCAAAGTCCAAAGAAAATAGTTCTCAAGTCTCTTAACACGCCACTATTCTCAGCAGAGTATCGGGCTAAGTGTCAGACGCAGCTCAAGGGAAAAAAACAGAAATGCAGGAGGAGAATGACTTGGCCTTGAGAGCAATACTTGTCTGATCATGGATTGTTGTGGAAGCAGAGCCTCATGACAGTGTCTATTCCTTTTTCACTGTATCTTCCTTCAGAGAAATTACAGATACAGTTCTCTTTAGTCGTTACTTGCTCAAGCTGGCAGGTCACAGATAGTACGAAACACCTCATCATTGTACAATAAATACACAGTTCAACAATGTATTAACAGTTCCTGTGGGGTGTTTACTACTCTCGGCTGGCATCAGAGGAACAGGAAGGGATCAGTGGGTTGTATGATCAAATCCTTATATCAGATTTTCCTGTAACACCTTCCAAGAGCCACTAGCATAATAAAAATACATGCATGTTTTCCAGATCACAGATGAATTCCCTCTTATGTTCCTTAATCCCCTTCTGCCTGGTTGTCTCTATCATTAGAGCCTCAGGGAGGAGCCAAAGGTACTGGGGGGTATTCATCATTTCATGCAGTGAGTTCCTAAAGATTGCATTTCTGTTTTCATATGCCCACTGCATGACAGATCACCCACACTGGTTTAAACTAACAGTACTTGAAAGTAAGTTCTGAGATAATATGCCAAAGATAAGAGTTGGAGTGCTACTGCAAGAGAGTTGAATTTACCTGAGTATTCTATATGCATGTACATTATCTGCTGCTAAATTGAAAGAAGAAGAAAGATATTTATTGCTTTCACCTTATACATGTTAAAATATGCTACGCTTTTTCTAGATGGTAGTTCTAACAACACACCTAGAATAGGGGAATCATCTTAAACAGTAAACAGATTAACAGAGGTACCACCTGTATTTTATTAATTGTTTGCAAAGATTCCAGCCAGAGATCCTACACTCCTGAATAAACTTATACAGCTGAATTGAAACTGCTAAGTCCCAGCATCTTAGCAGCACTGGTATCTTAAATAAGCTGTTTATTAATTGAGGTGGAAAAGTCCATCTCTAGTCAACATCCAAACATGAAAAAAATTGGTTGTAAAATAAAAACAAAATGAAACTTCCCCAGGAATTATAAAGATTGCCTAAAACCGAAGGATTTTACAATATCCTTCTAATTAAGACATTTGCTTATAAAATATCCCTTGTATAACAATGCTTTATGTAAATTCATAATTTATTTTTAAAAACGGCTGTCGATTATTTAACTATCTCTGCAGTCACTAGGGGTCAGTGCAGCCACAGGAGTGGGCTAGAACAACGCCCAGGAGCGAACTTTTAATTAGCGTGAGCTTCATTCCAGCTCTTCAGAGCTTAAGCCTCCCTGCAGTGTTCTGTGATAGCTTTATGTTAAGAGAAAAGGGTGGAGTAGGCTTGTTATGCTTCCTAATTCAGGGGGGCGGTACAACAACCTGTAATTAAAGTTACTAAATGGCTATGGTCAGTCTCTGAGAATACAGGCATGATGTCACCCTACTTCTCCCTGTTCCTACAGGCTTTCCAAAAGGCATTTCTGTTACCTGTTGATCTGGACAGCCCTCAGCACAACTTCTTCTCAGGGAAATAGTCTTTCAAAAGAGGTGTTCATAGACTGAGAGCCTCCTTTAACCTTTAAAGTCTGGAAACCTTTTAGATAATTTTATGTATCTTTTCACGTTATGGTTTTTGGTTTGGTTTTGTTTTTACAGGTGAAGATAATAATAGAAACGTTATTATGATATGAAATATTTGAGACACCCATTATGCGTCAAACACAAGGGAATCCCTCCTGCTTCTTTCCTCTTTTTGAATTACTAAGAAAAAAGTAATTAGGCATAACTAAATATTTAAATGTCTTTCAAAGTTGATATCCTTGTTGTTGCTGTTCCTACATGATGAATTTTTATTAATGGTTTCCACTGTACGGATAAATATGCTGCTTACAGCTTTACAACTCTTTCTGCCCCCCAGGAGAATCTGCAGATCAGATCTTGAAGATTATTCTGCCTTACAGGAGTATGCACCAAGCACAACGTAATCTGACATGACCCATGGTAATTCTATTGATTTCAGCACAACTATTCCTGGTTTTAAACCCAAGTGTATTTTGAGCGATCACAGCAGAGTGACCTCCAAGGTTTTCATTGCAGCACACATTGCAGCCTGCCAAATTGGTATTGCTCTTGGAGATAAATGAAAGCATATAATGCAGCAAGACTTTAATTTTCAAAGCAAAATTTGCAGACTGGGCAAATATAGTAGAGGATTGCAGGAGAAGCAATAAATTATGGAAAAGTGACAACCAGTTGCAAGTTAGATAAAACATGCTTTGAACCAGCTTTTTCAGTTGGTAGGTGCCAATCAAAACCTTTGTTCTTTTGGCATAGGGAGAACCTTATGGTGAAGACAGAAGACATAAATAGCTTGTGCTCAAAAGTACCGTATCATTAACATTAAGAAATCAAATATTTATTTGGGGGGATTATTCATTTTACTCCATTATGTTTACATCTGCAGGTCTTTCTCGTGGGTGAAAGCAGAAGTCAAGAGGAATAGTGCCAGTACAGCTTGGACATGTGAACTGCTGAAACAGACACTAATGTCACTGCCAGCAGTCAAGAGAAGTCTTGAGGTCGTTAAAGAACCAAAACGGAATAGTTTGTGGCTGTATTTTTGTGGCCAGTATAGGGAATTATAACCAAAATATTTTTCAAATTGCTTAAAATTTAATCTTTGGGAGAGGGAGTTTCCCAGTGTTTTCTAAAGTGGCAATCATGTATTCCTTAGTGAAAAAAAAGTACAAAATGGTGCTCTGAGATTCCTGGTATACTAACAGCGAAATTTCCTTCCAGTAAGGCAGCTGCAATGTTTCAAGTCTGGAAACTGGCAGATGCTTAGCATTTCTTACCTTAAGGCCACAGATACCTATTGTTTAAGGCATTAGAAAAACAGCCAGTGTAGCTTGACATGAAGTTGCTGTAGAATAAATAGCCACAAAAGTTGAACTCTCCTGATTTACAAATGTTTTATTTGCCCTAGAGTGCCCTGAGCTATTTTAAAGTGACACACCTCAAGGACTCACAGGAGACTTCCCTCCCCTTATTCCAGCATGATTAATCCAATATTTGATTTACTGGAAAACTGTTTCAAAAGCCATTATTTGAAAATCCTTTGAATAGTATATACACTAATGTTATTTAAAAGTCAAGGAATAGCAGTGGGCAAGATCTACTCTACTACACTAGCAACCACTTTTTATTAGGGTAAATAATTGAAATAAGTTTTAATTTACCAAGTCATGTCATTCATCTCTCAAGAATTTCATACATGACTCTCATCAGAGCTGCTCTAGACAAAACCAATCTCTTAAGTCCCATGTAAGCTCCAGGCAAACAGTAGCAAAGAGGTAATGTTCTGAAAAGCAGGTTTCCTGATTTTTATTTTTTTTAAATGTACACTATTTTGCTGTTGATAGAAGTAGTATTTACCACATTACATGGCTTGTTTCAGTGATCTTGTAACGTAAATTCTTAAACTGTACCTTTTTCTTCTTAGAACCTACAACTGGCAATGCTTAGAATTTGTAGTCACTGCATGTGTAGGATATTTATGCTGATTGAAACTCTACAAGCTCATAAACTATGATTTCTCCAGGCTGATTACCAATCCAGATATACCAATAATCCGTTTCAAGCAGTGACCAAAAGAGGGTGCTTCAGGCAAACTGCAGGCATTTTCAAAGCAGGGAAATGATGAGCAGTACCTGCATTGGAAAGTTTCTTTGTTTAGGAGTCATCTTACGGCTTGAAGTGTGTGATTTTTATTTTCTTTTCAAATATATCTTCCTCCTGTCTAATATAACTGGAATGGTGAATTCCACAGCTTTTTTTCCCCTGTTGTACTTAACATACTCTTTTATAATCAGATTCAGCTTCTTGATTTTGCTTTCCCTTAGATGATGTGTCCTTTTTCTATAAACAACTAACTACACTGAAGACACACAATTGGTATTTTTTTCTGTTAAAAATTATGACATTTCAAAAATGTTATAATTAAATGTTTCATTTTCTACAAGTTGTGTCATCATGTTCCCCCTTCCTAATACCTCCCCAGTAATTTTTGTGAAATAAAAGCGCTTTGCTTTCTCAGTTCTGAGGAATCTTGCGATGTCACTATACCTGTGTTTCCCTGCAAAGTCAGTTTTCCACAGGCTGTTGTCAGAAAACTGTGAAATAGTAAATTTTTTTTTTTATTTAAGGATAAAGTAGGGTGTTCGCCAGGTTTGGAGTAGAAAGTTGTAACTGTGCGTATTAGAGTGCTCTGGAGAAAAGATGCATTCCCAAGCACTCACAAAGGAAGTTTTTCCTGAAACCTTTGCCATCAATAAGTGGACCTCATGAGGATTTGCTACTGTGTCCTTTCACCTGTCCCGCATAGATGATAATTGCACATCACTGTCCCGATGACCATCACCCTCAGTGAAGCGTGAATTCTGTTCCTGCTCATTCATTTCCAGCTTTCTTATAGACGACATTGAAATGCTTGCTGTCTGAAATGCTGGTGACCACTGCAAAGGCCCGATGATAGATGAGGGAATGACAAGCTTACTCAAACAGCTGCCGCATACTTCTGAGAGGACATCTGCTCTCAACTTTCGCAAATCAGGAAGATGGATTAATAAAATCCTCAGAGTCTCTGCAGTTGCTCTGCCTCTTATTGATCAGACATTGTTTCTAGAGAATGAGGCAACATCCAGCTTGTGGGTTAACGTCCTCAGGACAGGAGATGACTAACAATGGATGCTGGAAGCTCTTTGCATGTGGAGGGGCAGAGTGGAGGCCTTCTGCCAAGAGCAGTACCATGACTTTGTCATTGCTTGACAGCATTTCAGGAGCAACTGTTCAAGATGGTGGTTATCACCCTGGATAGCCTGACTGACCCAACCTGACTACTCAGCAACTGGCCATTTTGAGGTAGATAAATACAAATGAAGACAAAAAAAGCTATCATCAAGGTATCTGTAGCCATTCTCTAGCCCCATTCTTATGGATAGTGTTAATGGGAAACATGACTGAGATCATCAAGACAGTTTCTCACTGGGAGTGCCTGAACTGTTTGGATTCTGCAGGTACCATGCTCTTTCAGTCCAGCACCTAAGCCACAGGAGCAGACCTAAACTGTGAGATCTACCACTAAGTTGCTGTTTGGGTTTGAAGGACTATTCATGCAGGGTCACTGTTGTCTTAGAAGGCTTCTTGGGAAAGACACAGTGCTTCATCCTTTGGCGTCCCCTGGATTCTTGTCTGTAGGTGCCTATTCATCTGCCTTTATGAAGAAGAGTATGCTACTTGAACCACAAAGGTTCATATGTGCTCAAGCCATACTCACGAAATCCTGAGAGACTCCACTTGGGGGGAGCTGCCGGATCCAAGCACAGTGCTGTCAGATCCAAGCTCCTTGAGCACTGGAAATCTTGATTTTTAAATTCTTGGCTGCCCCTAGGGTGGCTTTGCCCTGGAGTTTTGAACATAAATAGTCCCTTGTCTTTTGTCTAGGGGGCTCATGACACAGATGTGTCACAGAAAGTTGAGATCGCAGACAGCCAGCTTGGAGAAAATGAGGCATGTTTCTAATGGGAGAAGAGTTCTTGACAGGCAGAAACCTTGACTGCGATTCCCTTGAAATAAGTTTTTAAAATGATACATTCCCACAAAAGCCTTTTGTTTTGACACGTTCACGATTTCTACCCCAATGAAGCAGTTAGAAAATAACCAGCTCTCCCTAGGTTCCATTTAGTGAATGTATTATTCATGGCACCCTAAATAGTACTTCTCAAAACTGAAATGTCCCAGTCATTTCATTCTCCACATAATCAATGTTTTCCCAAGCCTCTCTTCATTTTTGTTGCCTGTCTGTAAGCTCTTTGCCACATCCTTTTTTTTGACGAAGTAATCAGCACAGAACGGTGATTCAGAGGAATCTCTCTCATTGATTTATATGATGGTGTTCACTTCCAGTATCATTTTCAACATTGCTCTGTCTGCATCCTAATATTCTGTTTGCTCTTTTGATTGATGCCATGTATTGAGCAGACACTGTTACTGAGTTGTTCACAGAAGTATTCAAGTCCTTTTTTCCCCTCTGTGGTTGCAAGTAGTTTAGAGCCCTGTAAGGTAATGTAAGGTGCATTAGTAGGTCAGATTATTCTTCCCAGTGTCTGTCACTATCTGAGCCCTGTGAAACAGACGGGAAGTGGTTCTGCAGTCAGGCTTACCCTGAAGGATCACAGCTTGAAATTTGGTCTGGGACTCTGTGAGCACACTGCACCAGAAGACATCTGGGAGAGAAGTGGAAGAAATGCCTTCCCCACAGAGAACTGTCCTGTCCATCACCAAGTGTGCACCCCCTCTTCCTCTCAGAGTTACACACCTGAGTTGCAAGTTACTAGAGGAGCAAATACTAAGAGGAAGACCACATTTCCATAGTTTTCTCAAAGAACTGTGCTTCAGAAGCCTAGAGTTTACTGCAGACTGCCTGTTGTATGAAGAAATTATTTCCTTGTATTACTTTAAAAATCATTTGATACATAACTGGTCAGCGTTATTGTTTAGGATGAGAACTGGCAAGATGAGTTCCTTCATTTAAATTTCTAACCCCAGTTTCATAAAACTGTCTGTGGTGTTTGCTTAAATGTTCTGTTTTTAAGGGACCTGAAGGCTTCCTGAAAAAATAACCTTTTGGCTGCTGTGGAAATACTCTGTGTCTGGAGCTTTTGTTAATTTTTTATTATGTGCTTTCTAGCGCCAGCTATCTGCTGTGAGATAAGCACACCAACCATTTAAATGAATGAATGTTCTAGATTTCGTTTAATTTCATTTTCTACATCTAGTAGACAACTGCTGAGAGATCAGTTTAACCTCTTGGGCTTTTGCACTGTAACAGTTTGATGCTTGTAAAACAAATAACATGGATTAAAGTAGATTTTTTTTCTAACAGCTGTCTTCCAGCAGGTTCTGAGCTCAATCCTTCCTGCCAGTGGATGCTCATAAGAGAAATTTGTCAGCTACTAAAGCACTGAAGTAGGCATGATTCTTTGCATACATTTATAGCTCAATAGCAACACAACTTATATTTTCAATTTACCTTTCAGTTACTTCTTGGAAAAGCACTGTCCAGGAGAGAACCTGCTCATCCTAACTTGCTCAGTCATGTCCTGGACATATGATAAAAGCAAGTGTCGGAAGAAACTCTTCCTCCTAAAAGACGAGCTTTACACATCCTACTGAATAATGCTCTTGCAAAGGGGTATAAGGGATTCCAGTATCTTAAGGGGGCCTACAAAGATGTTGGAGAGGGACTTTTAATAAAAAATTGTAGCGATAGGACTAGGGGTAATGGGTTTAAACTTAAACAAGGAAAGTTCGGATTGGATATAAGGAAGAAGTTCTTTACTGTGAGGGTCATGAGGCACTGGAACTGATTGCCCAAAGAAGTGGTAAATGCTCCAATCCTGGCGGTGTTCAAGGCCCGGTTGGACAGAGCCTTGGGTGACATGATTTAGCGTAAAGTGTCCCTGCCCATGGCAGGAGGGTTGGAACTTGATGATCTTAAGGTCCTTTCCAGCCATAACTATTCTGCGATACTGTGAAATATGGTATAAATGAGTATTATCTCTGAATAATCTTCTAATGTTAATGGTCAACCCACTAAAAAAAACCCCAAACCCCAGTCTTATGAGCTACCAACACTAAAAACTCAACTAGGGCTCCAGAAATATCAAATTGTTGGTTTATTTTTCTTTCCCAAGGGATGACCAATATTTAAAATGAAGAGGAATCAAATTAACTTCTCTATGACACCTGTGCAAACTCCACTCTTCTCACTGATTTATTAGCAGCACCTTGGCAAACATAGGGCCTACAGTCAGGATTGCGGAGGTGTAGCTTAGCAGATTTTAGCAGATAAGCTTCTTGTCGTGGTTTAAACCCAGTCAGCCACACAGTCTCGCTCACATCCCCCTTCCTCCCCCTGCTCCTGAAGGCATGGAGAGGAGAATCAAAAAGAATGTAACTCCCACAGGCTGAGATAAGAGCAGTCCAGTAACTAAGGTATAACACAAACCACTGCTGCTACCACCATAATAATAATGATAAGGGAAATAACAAGGGGAGAGAATACAACCGCTCACCACCTGCCGACTGACACCCAGCCGTACCCCAGCAGTGATCTCCCTTCCGGGTAACTGCCCCTAGTTCTACATCCTGGGCATGATGTCTGTGGTATGGAATATCTCTTTGGCTAGCTTGGGTCAGGTGTCCTGTCTCTGCTTCCTCCTGGCTTCCCCCCTTCCCTGGCAGAGCATGAGACTCACAAAGTCCTTGGTCAGACTAAACATGACTGAGCAGGAAATGAAAACATTGGTGTTATCAGCACTGTTCCCAGGCTGAAAGTCAAAACCACAGCACTGCACCAGCTACTAAGAAGAAAAAAAATGACTGCTACTGCTGAACCAAGAACACTTGTTAATGAAGCATGAGAAGTGGCGGCATCCTGCTCCGCCTCTCTGCTGTGCTGGGAGGGAGCGCACAACCATTGCTTATTTTGCATAGGTTCTTTTGTAGCTGAATGGAATTTAACTGCAGATGTGTGACAGTGATTGGGTAAATGGTGCCTTCCTTGTAAGGTGACACTTCCCTTATCTTTTTAGGTAAGACAGTGCTTTTCTGCTCCCCTGTTTCTCCTTTCTCACCTGCTCCCAGGATTTTCACTTACAAATGCAGAACAGTTACAGTACTCCCCGGCGCATCAGGAAGGACAGTTGCTTTCGTCCACATCTCAAGAGAAGAGTTTTCTTTGCAGCGTGAGCTGTGAATTAGACAAAAGTAAACTCTAGGTAGGGTAAAAGGCTGCAGCAGTTTACAGTCACTGTCCAAGGCATGATTTGGGGTGTGGAGGTACCCTACAGTCTTGTTTAGGCTAATGGGAAAGAAGTGAGGTCTCAGTGTAACTGCACAAAACCTGTGAGGAGTAAGAAGTGATGAAGATTTAACCTAATTTCTGGAATAAAAAACTGAGGTAGCTATGATAATCAGCATAACTAAAGGGACAGGTGTGGGACGGGTTGAGACAAAGCATGAACCACAGAAGTTATTTAGGAAATGCTGGAGGCAAAATAGCTGAGGAAGACTGATTGTGAGGGAAGAAATTCACTGGATAACTCAAATGGTACACTACCTGACCCTTTGACAACTTCTGCTTCATACAGTACCCAAGCATGAATAGATACTTGGGCTGCCAGGTGGATGTAGCAAAAATGCCTCTGGGAAAGTCCTCATGAGCAGCTGAATCGGAAGCTGGTCAGACATTAAATATGATAAAAGCAGAAGAGCTTTTGAACCTGTTACAGAAGCTGAACGTACCTCCTCTTTCTTAGTACTCTGAATTGCCTTTTCTATTTAGCTTCCCGTCTGTAAGGAATAGGAGCATCCTTCTCTCTGCATACTTATTGTATGGTAGATATCAGTGACCTCTGATTATCAACCCAAATTTACTCCTGTCTACCTAGTATGTGCCACCTGTTTGCACCCAGGGGTTTATTAACACATTTAGATTATATTCTAAGTGCTCTGGTTATAATACTGAACTTAATAATATTGAATATAATATTGTTATGATATTGTTATAATTATCTTGAATAATGTTTGAGACTTGCTGCCCTAACAGAGTTTATGAAACTTTAATTAACTTTGATTAAATAGGGAGGAAAAACATTGAAAATGGGAGGAGGGAAAATCTAACATAAAACCAAGAAAGTAATTGAAAATATGTGCATGATTGAGATGTACAAGACAAGTACTAACAAGTGAGGGAGCTGAAGGAGAACAAGTCAAGAGGATGAGGAAAAATCACTTTGTGAATTTGATGCGAATAGGTGTGATTTTGTGGCCATTCAGTGTGGACGGGATGCTTACAACTACAGCTCATAGCCTGCAAGTGGCTTTTATATGTTACAAAGTTTAAAGTCGGCAAAGCAAAACAAACAAACAAACAAACCAAACAGATAACAACCTGCGGTTTTCAAAGAGCTTTTCCTGGAAATGTGTCTTGAGATTGAGGACTTGCGCGGGTTCTTTGATACTTAATATCAACTGAGTACTTACTGTAACTTGGGAAGGAGGAAGCAGAATTAAGCAAAGGAGGTTGGTTTGATTTGTTTTTTCCCCTTGCAGCTGGCCACCTACTTTATAACAGCGTTTATGGGAACTTTGATATTTTGTTACACTCTTGTTCTTCTTTTGTTCTATAAGTTTCTTGGCAGTCAAAACATTATTTTGCACAAGATGGAAGTAAAAATAGGAAAATATGATGCTAATGTAGCCATTTCTTTTTGGAGCTGGTTTCTTTCTGAAAGAAGATTAAAAACTAGAACAAATCATAGAATGTAGCTATAAAATAAAACAGAAGGTATTGTGGATTTATACTTCTGGGTCTTCAAATTAAAATAAATACCGCCATTATAATTGTTTCATTTGAGCTGCTAAGTAGTGATCAAAGCCTTACTCTTTTCTATCCTCTCCCCTTGATACTCTGTACTGAAGTAGAGAAAACAATGCTATTGTACTTTACCCAACTTTTTATGAATGTCTGCTGTCACCATTGTATCTGTACTTAATAAATAAGAAATCATTTTCATTTTGCCAAAAGAAAACAGTTCAGCAACAATCAAACATTTATTTTGTGGCCAGTCTTCTCTGGCCTTGCCTGATCTTCTCCTCTGAGATGCTGCTATATCTTTGATAAGGTTAAACTCTTAGGTCTTGCAAGATTCTGCCTTTTGTGATCTCAAAGGCAATCATTGTAATTATATTACTTTCTGTCTAGCTTTCACTCTACAAATAAATCACTCATGAGTTGAATGCTGTTATATAACCTCAACTTCAGAGTTAAGTTTAAGAGGATTAAGACTTCAATTTTTATTGCATGATATCCACTTGAGCCAAAAGAATGTGCTGGAGATGGAACCATTAGCTTCAAAGTAGGAAGCTTGTATTTAAACTGTTACAAAATACAGAGTGTGAGAAAATAGACATGTAAATCTGACAGAATTAGAAAGAAAAACCCTAATTAGTGAAGAGTTAATTAACACAATACAACCTCTTTGGTGAAATATGGACAGATACATCCCAGGATTAATTCACGTTATACCAGGTAGGCACAGCCCATATATTCCTGTAAACCAGAAAACAACTCTACAACAGAGTGATCTTTTTTTCACAAAGAAATAGGAGCTCTGTGTGGGTTCTACCAGGAACTCCACTGTCAAATGCTTTTAAATTCAGCAGACCTCTTAGTTTGCTCTTTTCTCCTTCACTGGTGTCGGTGATGTTATAGGGGGGGCCATAGACTGTGGCTCTCCTGAAAAATAAAAGTTAGATCCATCCTGTACTACTGCTACAGTTAAGACCAGGATTGATTTTTTTTCTATGCAACTGCTTTAGTTTAGTTCAGTCTACTAGACTATTATTGCTGCTTCTTCTCCCTCCTAATAAATAACCAGAATAAATCTGTGCCGGTTATTACAGTTAATTGCATTTGCTTCTTAACTAAACAGGGTGGAGTACAGCATAAGATCTAAATTATAAATGTCTATTTACTGACACCTTGCAATTTTTGCATGAAGGAACGTAGATAAATTCCAAATACTAGGTACAAATTCCACTTACTAAGGTATAATGGAATGTGAGAGAGAAATGCTTTTGCCTTCTTTTGCAAGCGAAGTATTAATATATAATTGCATACCTTAGTAACGGGGTATGTTTTGACGGTGAAGAGATTTTTGGCAACTGAATAAAGTGACAGTGACAAATAGACTCAGCTGCTCAGGTTAAAATAAATGTCTGGACTTCCATATGTCTGCACCTCACTGCAGGATCATGCACTTGTTACCAGCCACTTTTTGTTTCCCCACTTATTTTAATCCTCTTGGTTACTAACTGTGGTACTGATTGGAGTTGTTTATAGGCTGGGATAGATATACTACACTGTTTCTAACAGATTCTTTATGGCATGATGAGAATGTCTGATGTGTCAGGCTTGCTAAGTATGCATAGATCAAAGGTAAACTTAACACTGAACTTATTACCATTATGATCTATGTGAGAAATACCTGCCTTATCAGAAGTGTGATAGCTTATGCTGTTGGATACCTGAAAAAAAATGCAAGCACGCAAAAAATGCAAAGGAAATTATACCCTAGTGTTTTGCTTTACTTGAGGTGGAACATAGGATTTTGATGTCTTTATAGGTTAGCTGATGATAATGTCTATGACTGGTGGACTTTGGCAAAGAGAGGAAGGAAAGTAAAACCAAAGAGAAAGAGGCTTTTCCAAATATCTTAGCATGAAAATACGGTTTTGTTTCCTAAACTGAAAGAAGATTGGAAGGAAAGAGTGACAAATACCACTTTCAAATTCAGGTCTTTGTAGCATGCATTTCAAAACTGTAAAAGAAGATTTCACATCATTTATACAGAAAACTCCTACTTTTTGCATAGAGTTAAAAAGACTCTTCATGGATATCCTGCCTTTGCAGGACAACCGTCAGAACTATGGTTTAAGTACTATTGTCTAATTTAAATGAATTTCTTGTGCTTTTTTTCATAATTGGAAATGGTCAGCATTGACATTCCACTTGAAACAATTTTCTTTCAGAATACATGTGGGGGTTTCTTCAGGCTTTTGGGGGAGAGGGGAGGTCTGGTGTTTTAGTTTTATTTTGAGGTTTTTTACAGTTGAACTTAATCCACTAGAGTTTTGCTAATTTGCTCCCATAAAATAGTACTTTAGAAACCTTTAATGTATTTTTTATAAGATTCAAAAATAAGGTTATTTTCTAACAGCAACTGCAAGCTCACTTGCTTTGAAGTGTTATTAATACCTGAACTGTTTGTCATCGATATAGTGACTTTTCTATGGGTTTAGTTCTGGATCATTAAAGTTGTGAAAAGCTTTGTTGGTAACTCCAGCGCGCATCAGAAAATCCATGCTACATCATATTTATAGTATTTGTCTCATTTGTAACATGACAGTATAGCATCAAAACATATTTGATTCATATTCTATAAATTTTAAAGCTCTCAGCTTCTTACTGTGTTTCCACCTCCCACAGCGTTTGAAGTCTTCACTACTTGTGCTGATCTGGATTTGTATAGTAATTATTAAAAGCCTTTGATATTTATAAGAGATCGGAAACATTTCTACTGATTAATCATTGATTCCCCAAGTGGTTCAGTCCTGCCAATTTGTAATAAATATTTAAGATTTCAATGGAATAGACAGGGTGGGATGGTTTTGGGGTAGTGTTTTATTGTGTTTGTTTATTTGTTTTTTCTTCATTTTAATTTTGTCTTCATGGTTTTGAAGTTTGAAGAAAGAGGACCTCTACTAAGACTCAATGCTTTTTTATCTATGTGGATTTTAATGTGTACTGTATATATTTGACTTAATGTTGATGCCTTGTCCTTGAAATCAGCAAAACTAATCAGTTGTTCTATCTCCGCAAATACACATTAAGCCAGGCTGCAATCCCGCAACAGCTTGCACGTGTCCATAATTTCACATACTCAGAATCCTAAACTGTAGCTGAATGGCCTCACGGAGCATTATGAAGACTGATGAGGATTCTAATATAATGTGTTGGGAGAATTAGAACTTCAGAAAGTGAATTAAAAAAAAATCCCAAGCTTGGTTGAAAGCCTCCTAGAGCTGGTTGGAAACAGCTATGTACAATGTATAATCTCTGTTTCCTCTGTGGAGCTTTAGTGCTGAAGTCAGACCACTCATTGCAAAAGATGTGATTCTACTTGAAATTCAGAAAGAAGAATCTTATCCTGAGAGTAATCCCCTAACCTGTTTTCAGCACTCTCTGAAAGGGTGGTAAGAGCTAATCACTGAATTTTCAAAGCATGACTGCTGTAGGAGAGGGTAGTGACAGCCTAGTACTGCACTTACATTATTTCCTGACAGTAAAAATAACAGGATGTGGAAAATATGGCTTTGTCATCTCACCTTCTTTTAAGTAATTCAGGGTTAACTTAGCTGGACAGAAAATAAGATAGAGCCAGGACACCTGCACACTGTGCTGAGAGCTGTCTTTCCAACCAGCTTGGGCCACTTCAGGAGCTTTTACCAATCACAGAGAGTCTCTGCAGCAATTGTTTATTGGTGACTGTACACAACAGATAGATAGCTAAGATTAATTAGCTAGGAGGGTAAGTATTAATATACTCACCAGGTCCAATGAAGGGACTGTGCCAACCCAACAGTTGCCTGTGAAGTGAGGAGGTATTAGCCTCTGCAGCTCTCTCATATAGGATAACCCTTCGTGCTGTTGTGTTGCTGTCTGTTCTTTACATATTTTTTTTCCATATAAGATTTTTACCCTTTTCTGTTAGTATTTTTACTCTTAAATCACTGATCTCCATACTGTCCCGTCTTGACAACATTTGTACTTCTGAAAATGCCTTCATATGAAACTGTGTCTGGCTTACTTCTAAGTCACTTTTTGAATTCAAAGTTTTGAGACTTGAGATTTGAAGGAGGCTCATTTGCACTTTTAAAGCTTCTTGATGAAAACAAATATGCCAGCAAGGAAGGTTGTTTTGGCGAAAATATGAAATATTTTGACCTCTTTGATACTATCATTTTAGGGCCGCCTAGGCATTGGCTAGGCTGTTATCTTTGTGGGCTGATTCTCCTGGCATGCTCTTTCTGCTTTTGGAAAATATTATACACACATATTTTAAACATGTCAAAAAAAAAATCCTATTTATTTCAGGCAGTTAAGGCATTCTACAGCATAATTTTCTTTCATACCACTGTCAAGCACAATCCTGTATTGTTATGGCAGCTATTCACACAGTTATTCTGGGTCCTCTACATTTCCCAGCCTGGGAAAGATGCTGCTGTTAGCATCTAGGCATTCTAATGTTATTACCTCTTCTCTTTAAAAATCAAAGGTATCCTTTCCTTGAGAGAGACGTAAATTCATGAAGCTAAGCTCAAAAAGGATATCTAAATCATGTAGTCTTACCTACTCAGTATGACAGGCTCTCAAATTTTACACTGCTGTCGTACATCAAACCCAAAGGCTTGTTAAGGCTTGAAGTCTTACACTGCTTGTGGTAGGATGTTATCTGCAATTTAGCTCAGTAGGTCACTTTTGTTTGAGATTTTTTTATGTGTACAATGAAAGCAGGTTATATGCAGCTTAAGAGTTTTATATCCGTTTGTGTCAGTATTTTTCCTCCTGAATCCTTGAGCCACTCACTGTATCAACAACTACGCTCTGGTTTTACTTTTATTATCTGCAGTGGCCTTAGCTTAGTAACTTTCTTTCAGCTTAGCAATAACAATTTTTAGCAGATCCGAGTCTTGGCTATATAGCTGTGCTGTATCAAGCTGTGCTGTATGATACTGCAAAGCTGCAGCATCAGTGTCCAAGTAGGAGAAACTGATTATGTGAGACATGGTAGACAGCCCAAGCAGCGTCTGTTGTTGCAGAGACATGACTTCATTTCCCACATAAACTCAGTATTTCTAGTTTAGATCTTTTAAGGTTACTGTTACCTCTTTTAGAAGATCTGAAGAGTTTTGAGACAATTACTTACAAGCTTTTTGAAACCCTTCTGAGTATCCTAAGGGTGTATTTGTATTCTAAGAGTGTAACCTGCATCTGAATTCTTGAACACAGGTCTCTGGTATTTGACTGCATTGTAACAAACATTGTAGCACTGTAAATGCTTATTCAATGATTCATGTTTCTCTTTAATAGTAACTTTCTTTTATTGTGAAGTTGCAGTGTGATTTGCATCTGTTTCTGGGACAGTACTGTATACATTTGCTATGTAATTATTTGTATATATTCTCTTTTGATCCATACTTTCCATAAAGACACATCCATAATTAATGTCACAGGTCTGTATTTATTTCCAGAGATAAAAAAGTATTAATTCCCATAGTTCATTTGGACCTGCAGGGGAATAGCAGTTCTTAGACCTAAATAAGCTATTCAGCATTCATCTATTTTGTTTTTTTTTTTTTTTTAGAACAACTACTTGAATATGTACCAAATGAACATATTTAGCACTTAAATTAACTACATTCAGATAAATCATCTGTTAAAAGAAACCCAGAGAAACACATGCACATAGATCTTTGCAACTCTGAATGTAAACGAAAACAAGGGAAATACAATCACTGAATATAATATTGTAATAAAACATCAAAACACATAAAGACCTCAGTCACTAAGGTATTGGCTTCTTATGGACTCATAATTAATTCATGGTCTGCCTCAACTGTGGCTGGGGAAAGGACATAAACAAGGAGTGTGAGGTTTTGTTGTTTTCCCTTCTGTGACTTCTTTTCTGCCAGATTCCAAATGAAATGAAACCAAAGCTGGCACTACACAAAATTTGATTCAGACACTAAAGCCATTTCCTAAATAAAAAATGTGCTGTCTGCAAGCTGCCTTGACATGGTCCGCAAAGTCTAGTACATAAAAAAAACAGCCTAGTGAATTGTCAAATGCTACTGACATAAATAAAAAGAAAACAAAGCTCCTCTGCCTCTTCCTTCTTTAATCTCTTACAATTTCTGTATGAATATAATACTCAAGATAAAACAGTTATAAGCCTAAAGGCAGAAGGAGAATGATTTTCTATGTCACCGTGTCGCTGGAATGCAATTTGAGACGTAATAATTTGTTATTTAAAAAAATGTTTACACCATTTTAGATTTTCATCCTAATGAAGAATTAGGGTTCTTGCCTCTTCCCTGCAGATGTTAGCTGTAATCAGACCTTCTTAGAGGTTAAGTCTCTAAAGCATATCTTAGGTGTCCAAACTATGGTACTGAGAAAGTAATGGTGAGTTTTTTTGATGTCTTCCTGTATAGGCACTAGTAGTGCTTTCTAATTGGGATCAGAAACAATGTCTAAAGCATATAATGGACAACCTATAAAGCAAGGCAACTGTCAGTGTTTCGATTTGCTATACTTAAGCCTCCACATCCACCAAAAATAATTAAATGTCTATAAATCAAAGCTCTTAAGAAGTACTGATATGACTGTAACTACAGCTACTGTGACTTTGCTTATCTTGATGGAGTCAGCCAGTGAATTTCACCTGTTCTTAATCACTACAGTTTTATTCTCAGTTCCTAGAGCGCATTTGGGGCTACTGATTAAAATAAACTTCTAGTTATCATCATATTGTAACCTGAGCTCAGCTGACTCCCTGCATCCATGCAAATTCCTATAAATTTATTTAACTGATCCTGCCATGAGACCCCCTGCAGTGGCTAACAATAGTTGCAATAAGGTGCTTGATTCTGTCTGACAATTTCCTTATCTGTAAATAACTCACAAAGAATGTCAATAAAACTTTCCTCTCTTAAAAAGCTTTCACTAGCGCAAATGGCACAGTTATGATATCCCTTCTGTCTCAAAAATTTAAGTGGGCAAATGTGATATTATTAAAACACTTCTTTTTTTTTTTTTTTTTTTTTCCCCTGGAAATCAGCACACTAGTTACTTTGCTACGCACAAATTCCATCTGAGTTACATAAAATCAACTTTTTTTGAGAAAACTAACATATATCTGGAAGATAAGGCAGAAACTAATTTCTTCAATTTATAGTTTACTGCAAAAGAAAGGACAGAAATCTTTGTGTTTGGTTTTGTTCTTGTTTGATATATAACTAAGGAAGCTTAGGTCTGAGACAGAATGATTAGAATGCTGAATTTACTCACAGAGGCATTGTTTAATCCTACTGGTATTTCTAATAGTAGTATTCTTGGATCATTGACAATGTTAGGGAAATTATCTTTTGTTTGCCAGCAACTTCTCTTGATTTACATGAGGTCTTCTTGAAATATTTTATGAGAGAGAAACAAAGCGAAGTGTAGACTTTGTCAACTTCAGAATTGGAAAGATCAAAGTTGGAGAGGCAGCAAATTTAAAAATGTAAGAAGATGAAGTTTACACACACACACTGAAATGTATGCTCTGTGTAGACACAGAAGATCTTGGATATTGAAAAGGTTTATCAAAGTCAATGAGAATAGCTGAATGTTGTAACTGTAAGCATGTACATAAATCTTTGCAGGACCCAGGCCTTTGTTCATAAGACTTGTCACAGTTTTGTTTCATGACATGTCACCTTGAGACTTTCTTTATTTCAAAATTAAATGAAAATAAAAAAGTAATCTCTAGATATACTATTTTTTTAAAAGTATTACTTGTCCTTGAAAATGTAATATTTACTCGAAAAAAAAAAATCACTTATTTTTCCTCATCTCCTGCCTACCTCTTCACCTAAATTAGTGAAAAAAGTATCCTTAATAAGACACCTTTTTTCCTAAGCACTTTTAAGGTTATATGTTGACCTTTTAGCACCTATGACTAATACAATTCCATTTAGACTTTATAGGTTTCACACAGGCATAAATTCTAATACTGCACATGATACTGAATTAAGTTAGTATTTCACTGTATAATTAATATCAGATTAGTATCTCACTGAATATAGAGACTTAGACAAGGCTACAAGGATCCTTAAGCTATAATTTTACTGTGTATAGAGGAAATGGAGATAAGGAAGGCATGCAACAAGATAACCAGATAATTTCTCTCAAACCAATTTAGGCCTTCCTCCTGTTGATAAGGCCTGAGAAACAGGTAAATGGCTGTGAAAGAAAAGAACTCATGGAGCCTCTCAGGGTCATAAATTAGACCAAATAAGAACATGTAGTTACCTGGAAAGACTAAATACATTACAATGTCCTTAACTAATGGGTTTCCATAAAAGGATAAAATGAATGGGGGTGTTTCTCCCCAAAACAACCCCCACAGCCCACAGAGGCCACTCCTCAAAATTCACAGCACTTGCACTGGAGACTTATCTGCCCAAATTACCATATGCATGAGTAAAGAGAATTGGGTGGGCATTTAATGGAATTATAATGAATATATATATAACACATATATATGAGCTGTAAACTGTCTCTTCTTGTGTGGACGATAGACGGAGCGATACCCCATGCACCTGGTACCGTAATAAAGTAACGCCGGCTTCCTAACCTTTCATTCTGGTTAGAGTTTATTTCCCAGATTTCAGTGACACATGCACATACATATGCAAGTTTAACCATACCATTTTGAATAGTTCTTAGTACTACAGTTTGGGAAACATGTAGGGATGAAGTTAAATGTCAGCAAGTTAGGGGTCAACATTTTACCTTTACTTTTCTTGTAGCAGATTATTTCCCAACCTGTGTCTTTTCAGTGGGGTGATGACTTTTGATGGCAGATTTAGCCAAGAGAAATCTTCACATTAATTTTATAAAATGTGTCTTGGGCACATGTCAGGTAGTTTCAAATTCAGGCAACTCTTGTCCTTTTTGTCTTCATTTACAATCCAGTAGCTATCTCTCGTGGTGTCTAAGTTTTTGACAGAAACTGATGATAAGCAGAAATTGGAAATATTCTTCCTCTGGCAGACAAATACACACCTTCTTCATAACTGGGTGCAGCCTTTTCTCCTCTGGATATTAATATGTGCTTTGGCTAACCTGGTATTTCTAATCCTCTTCCAGTAAAACATGTCTGTGCCATTTTCATGATTTTCAATTTATCTGCATTTACAGGAAAATTTCTTGGGATAGCATCTTTTGTTAGATTTTGTTTTCTGCTCCCATGTCACACTATCAATAGTACTTTTTTATGATTCTACTCATCCTTCCACAGCATGCTTGAATCAAAGGGATCTTAACTCCCATTCCCTACTTCTTCCCTGAAATAATAATTTTTAATCTGTGCACATTCACCTTCCGCATCTAGATCCTGGCCTTTTCCGTGCATGCATAGGGACAGAAGAAAAAGGTGCTATAAGAAGAAGACAGTGTGGTACACAGGCACATCAACTTATAGGATAGTAGACTTCAGATATTTGCTGAATAGAAAAGGTTTGTGGGAGAAGGGAAGCAAAAGAGAGGCTGAAGCCTGGCCCCTGGTTATCAACCCTTAGGAAACCCTCAACACTTATTTTGAGATCACATAAGCAGACCCTGGACAGTTAATTGTGTTTGTCTGAAAGACATTTAAAAATGGGGAAGGCTGTTTGTGGGCAACAATTAACTCATGCCAGAAAGGAAAGTATAGAATCTGAAATGTCAGCATCTTCTGGCTATAGGTTGCTTGTATGTCTGTTGATTAACTGTTAAATGACAATTAATTTAAATGGCAAAACTGTGATCATTTTGGGGAGATGCTTAGGTAAGATGAGTGATAGCTGGAACTAGGCTTCCCTGTCTCAGTTAATGAAGCCTCTAAGGGGAAATATATAGCTTGCTCAGGCAACACTAAAAAGCTGTAGATGAGTGATGATAAGAACATAGCTAAGAGGGCAGTCTGCACAGCAGCTTTGCTAGGGAAGGGCAGAAGAAAGAACTCCTTAGTTTGGAGTACAGGGAAACTCAGGGAGTGTTTAGTCTCTGGGGACAGAGGGTGCTTCTTTGGTAGCAGTCCCGCACTCTGAAAGAGCAGCTGTCAAATTTGCAGGAGGCAAATAGCTGAAGGCTTACTGCATACCTGCTTCTCAAGACTATGTAAAAAGAGTGTGAACAGGTTTAGAAAAGACCCTTATAAAGTGATGAAGCCTTACCATGCTCAGGTGAGGATAAAAGGCAATAGCTTAATGACTTGCAGGCAACCAACCAAAAGAGTAATTTTCAGTGGAAGTATGCACTGGTGAAGGTGCAGAGTCCTTCAGGTCAGCTTGTTCCTGTTGTCTTAATATGCTTGAATATTTTCACATGTGTTGGTAGGTAATCTAATAAGCTTACAGCTCGGTAAGAGAAAGGAAATCCTAAGCATTGCTTCAGAAGAGAAATTACATTAATACAAACCTCTAGAACCCAAGAAGTCTCCCAGTAGAATGCAGGCTGCTAGATTTATTACACAAAGTGCAATAGATACTGTGCTGGGCAGGCAAATGCCGTTCCAACAGCAAGGGCTTCAAGTAGGATGTTACAAAACTGAAAGACTGGGGAAAAGGTGGCAGCTGAGCTTCAGTTTCAAGTACTTGAAGGTAAAGCATCTAATGAATGCATCCAGGTTGACACAGTATTACATTTGGAATTGGTGTTTACAATTCAGAAAGAGATCTTAGAGTAATTTTTGACAGTCATCTGAAATCATTGCCTTAATGTAATGATTTGCAGCAGCAACCAAAATGGTCAACAGAATGTCGGACATCATCAAGACGGACATCAAAACCATGACAGAATTGGAGTGCTGTAAGGAGAAAAGATGAGCTGGAAAAAGGCAACTGGAACCATCAGCGGAGTAGAACAGCTGCCTAATGAGGAAAGACAGGGAAATCTCACCTTAGAAAAGGCTAGGGAGGAAGCTGAATTTGAGCTATTATTCGCTAAGTCCCTTAATATTAGAATTAAAGAGCACTTGAAACTAGAAAAGATTGATTTGAACAGGTAGAATTATAAATACAGCTGAGTATTCATGAGAGAAAAAATGTGAAGTTCTAACATCTGCTTGACGCCATTTTTAGGGCATAACCTGATCCACATGTGAATGAATGCACTAGAATAGCTCCTCATTGCTGAAAATGAGTCTTAATAGGAATCCTTCTTGCTCTGCAGGCTTCATAAATCATGGCATCCTAGTTTTGGACTATGAAAACCAACTTTGTCTTGTATGCTTTTTGTAGTGCAGTGGTAAGACCATAGCATGTATACAATACAGAGGGTACATAGGAGATATGTCACTTAAACAGAGAAAAGATAGGTAGGTATTGGCAAGGAAAGATGAAAAGGTAACAATGACAGAATACTCTTTAGCAGTACTGGAAATAGGTCCAATGAATACATTTGAAATTTCTGTAGTATCCCATATAATTTTTCTAAGTTTGTTCATGTGTTTTATACTTTTTATTTCTTTGAATTTTTCACACTTGTGAATCCTTGCAGATAAAAATGAGATTTCCCTTTCCTGTTGTCATTGTGAAGGGATGACACCTCTGATGCAGTTAATATAGGAAAGAGTTAATTCCAACACTCACATTGCACGGAAAGTTTTTTTCAGGGCACTTTGACAATAATACCACCTTTTCAGCACTACAACTGTTGTACTATAAAAATAGTTTAATTACAACAGATGAGGCAATGCAATGTCATTATACATATGAACTAAAAAAACCCTTCACACAAATATTTGTATTTTGTACATTTATGGCTGTCCTCCGGCTGAAACTACTGAATCTTAGTTGTTTCATTCAGGCATGGAAATTATTGCCTTACAGCTGTATAAGCAGTGTAAATCAGGTTGACTAATTGACTAATCACTTTCTGTGTTTGTTTATGTTAATAGCTTTACTCAATTATGCTATCTTAACGTGGGCTGGAAAAGACTGACTTTATGATTTTAAGCAGTGTTGGGTTTAGTTAGTTTTTCTAGAAAAGTCCTAGATAAAGCAGTAAGACCCTACCAGAGACTCAGAAAGCAGTTCACTCATTGTTTTATAGCTAATTCATAATGCTTTATTATAATGGCAAGATTCTGTTTTGATAGAATAATTTGGACAAAAGAATCAATTATTTCTATATCTAGGTAAATGCTGCTAGCTTTTTGATGAAAAGACTTCTTTGATAAAGCAGGCTTAAGACAGATGTGAAAACATGCAGTTTTATGGAGAGAAACCTACAATGCAACAACATAGTTGCACAAAATTTCTGTATCCTGCCATAAAGATGAACAAGTGATTCCTATCTGCTGGCTGTAATGGGTTCAGTGAACTTTCTGTGTAGCTGATGGTGAGATCCAGCTGATAAGAGTTGTTAGCCAAAATGATGTGGATAACTGAGCTACATAAGGTAATTGAGGATATATAATTAGTGTTCCTTCTTGCTTGTGAGGAGTAGGTTGAGTGATCAGGACTCTGTGGTTGCTGAGTCCTGGTAAAACTTCTGGCTTTTGAAGATTAACCCCTGGAGGTATTAGTACAGGATCATATGTTAGGTATGTATTTGGATTTAGACTGTCAGTTTAGCTTGCTTTTTCTGATCCTAAGCATGGTAAAACTGTGCTGTATTTCCATAGAAAAATCTGCTTTTGATTGTTTTTGTTTCTCTGCCTTGCAAGAGAACAGCTGTAGTGTATACCAGTTCTGAAAACTCTGTGCAGGATCTGTACAGCTCAGTGGAGATGGAGTAGACAAATTACTTGCTGCTGGATATACCTAGGTAAAACACCGTCTCCCTGCTCCTCTCTCTCTTCCTCCCACAGCTCCCCCAATAAAAACAGGTGTCTAGTTAAGCTGGCATTCATGACTTAGTGCTGTAATGATATGGCCAGTGAGTGAGGCTTCTGAGCAGCTGAAGAGGTGTTGCTAAAATACTAATAACTGTAGTGTCAGTGTCTTTGACATCCAGAATGTGTATTGAATAATCTGCAGGCCAAAATTTAGTGCCAAGGACACTGTGAGGAGCAAGTAGAATATACTTGTATGATGCCATTCTGAGAAACATTGGGGATTTGCTCTGTAGAATAAAGGCTTAGCCAGACTGCTTGCCTGAAGAAGCCCTGGATGCTTTTTTTTTCTGCCTTGGGCAGAAACAAGGAAAGGAAAAACAATTTAGCAGAAGGATCTGGGCAACTGATCAGGGAGAAAGCCTTAAGGAAGACAACATAGGACGCTGACTGGAAAACTGCATCTAGAGTTTGAATAGATGAAACAAACTTTAAAACCTACAGAGAGCATTCACTATTCATAGTTAATTTCTGAAATGAGAAATATTTTCTAAGATCTAAATATGTGAATAACATTTTGTGACAATGTAGTGCTGGGTTGCTAGAAGAAAATACCTTATGTTAATGTCAGTAAGAAGGGGAGAGGGAAAGTTGCCTCACATGCAGATGGAGGTCCTTTGTATTGTCTAGGATGCTCAAAATGAGCTCTCATCTAGGCAGTTAAGAATATTGCCCCATCACAGGGGAGAACACCAAAAGCAGTTTATGCTGAAAATCCTTTTTTGTTGTTGTTGTTTTTGTTGTTGTTATGGCCAAGGTGTTCAATTTTTAGGAAAGGTTTGCAAATGAAAGAGTCTTCTGGTCTTTGTAACAATTGAATATACTATGCTGCACAGCTTGGGATGAAGGAGAGGAAACTGTTCTCCAGATGGTCTCCTTCTCTCTGTATCTGAGCACAGCTTTGACATAATTGGCAATCTGTCCCTTCATGGTCGCTCTCTGATGTAGAAAAGGAAAGAGATAGTGATGTGACTGATCAACAGCCCCACCACTATGGAAGATTGCTCAGAGGAGATGGGCACAGGTATTCGGCTTGTGTAGCTCAGGGAAGAAAGCAAGGAGTGACTGCATCTACTGTAAGGAAATCTGAATTTAGGTCAACACAACAGGAACCAGAGGATGGGCTTGTTTTAGATCAGCTGGCTGTATTAATTGAGTGGATCAACTGGCTGTGTAATTGATTTTTATTTTTTTCTTTCCCAGTTAATCAAGTATAGGAATGTTTTCTTGAGCTAGCCAGACCAGCATGGAGGAAGTGCAATAGAGTATAAAAACTTAGCAGGCAACAGAATGAACTTTGAAGATGGCAGTGGGCTTGAGCTGGATCCTACTTAAGTATTCCCTCCTGGTAAATGGGGATACCCGGTGCCACGATAGTGAACACACGGACCAGTAGTAGAAATTGTATTTGTATTGTGATACAACTATACATCCAATTGCTGTGTTCTGCTTGTATTGTGATTTTGTTACATTGTCATATCCCTCTGCTAAATCAAAATCCAGTGTAACACGTAGTATCTTCAGTTAAGCAAATTTGGTACTAAACATTAAACCCTTCTCATGCTGAATGTCTAAAAGAAGCTGCTCAGAGAGTAATGGGTTCTGAGAGAAAATACAGGAAAAAAATGGTTTGTATTTGCAAAATCTTTTTTTTCAACTTTTGCAGACGCATGTCAGTTTGGGGTGGGGGAGTCAGTGGAATTGCCAATGTGTTACATTCAGTTGTTACTTCTTGATGTTGCTTTGTGTTGAAATTCATTTTGCACAGAGGAGTGGAAGCTTTTATGCAAGTAAGAGAATAGTTCTCCAGCACTGAAAGAATACAGACTTCCGGTAGTTGATGATCACCTGCTTTATACACAAACATATTTAGTTTGCCACTAGGTGCCCCCACAACCATAGGCATATTAAATTTAAAAGACTGATACAATAAGATGATTTGAAGAAAGTGTAGGCAGTTAAAATCTTTCTGACAAGTATTATTTATGCTATAGCCTGTATCGAAGACTGAATAATACTATAAAATTGTTGGGTTTTACAAGTTACATAGCTTTAAAGTGCTTTCTAAGTGCAGTTGAATTAAGTGTTCTTTTTTCTTTTTCTTTTTTTTTTCTCCTGCATGTTGAAATAGTCCATTATCACCATATTTTCCTTAAAAAAAAAAATAAATAATCACACACCCCCCCTTCCCCCCAAAACTCAGGAAAACTGTAGTGTGTATAAATGGTTGTGCAATGATGCTGGTATGTCAGTTATAGATCCTTTTTGATGATTCCATACAGAGCTTTCTTCCAAAAAATAAAACTTCTTGAATTAGTAGTATTCGGGTAGATCACATATATGTGGGTTTGTTTTTTTGTTTGTTTGTTTGTTTGTTTTTCTGGGACAGGATAGCTGAGGACTAGGGATATGAAAATTTTTGGCTTCTATGCAACCAGCTGTACTTGTGCCAGCTTGGAAGGGCTCAAGCCACTACTGACTGTATGTCTCTAAATAAAGATACATGTTGGCTTATTGGAAGAAATGGTTACTGTACTTTGCTGAGTGCTGGGCTATGTTAAAATGTAGCAGAAAAAGGTTTTAGAGAAGGGAAAAAATAATTTGGATTTGTCCCAGTGTTTACACTTCGGCAGCTTCTTGTTAACTGGACATAAGCAAGTAATGCTGCATTGGTACTTTTACAGAACTTGTTGTGTGTTTGACAGTGACACTAAAACCAATAAATTACCAAAAAAAAGCCCTATGTGAAATCTGTTAAATCTGTGATAAGCACTGAACACTTAAGATTTGGAAGTAATCTTAATTACATCTTTATTTTGCGTCTTGCTATGTATATTAATTTTATCAATATTTTTCCATCTATCCTCAACATGGCAGGGAATAATAAAGTTTTGTAGAAGCGTAAGATAAGAAGTTTGAGGGGAAGAAATGGACACATTGATTGGGGCAAGCATCATTCTACGTCTTCAGCTGTGAGGGCTAGAAACCAGAGTCATTGCAAAATAAACATTTCTATTTCCAGAGACACAGAATAGACTGTTAATCCATGTAGTCCATCAATCAAGAGCACAGCTCAGAAAACAGCACTTACCTATTCTTTCTGTTTGAAAACGAGAATGGTTACGATGGTTGCTGCACTCCGATTTGTGTGCCTTAGCTTTTCACTTCATGGTGGATTTAAAAAAAAATTAAAAAGACATTTCCTCACTTGGTGCTCTATACAAGCAGTGTGTCTCAACTAAGGAGTTAATTTGACAGCATGACACCTGGAGTGAGACCTCTTTAATAATTTCTTGTGTGATTATTACATCTCTTTCCATACTGAAGTGGTTCCTGACCCTCTCACATATGTATTTTGACCTTTCATTCTTCTTATCCTCAATCCCAGAACGCAGCTGCATCCTTCTCCCCTTATCTTGAGATCCTGCTGTTGTTATCTCTCTCTGCTTGGGGTGGGGGCAGACACACTAAGCACTGGAATGGTATTGGATAATTTGGATGTTGGGCTGGATTGGTAGTATGAGGAAGGGGTGTGGATGGGCCCAGTGGTGGGGAGGGAGATGGGTGTACAAGACAATACTAAGGTGATGGTGTGGGTCTTACAGGCTCAGTAACACAGCATTACTCAGGCTAGCTGAGCTATTCCTGTGTTCACTCTCTGTGTTACTGTCTTCAAGGAATGGAAAAAGATCATGGGTTGGGAGGTCCAGGAAATGTAACTTGACTGGCTGTATTGAATAGGCAGAGTGGGCCTGGGCATAGCATTATTCCATTGTCTTTGTGCCTTTTAGTGATGTGTGTGTGCTGGGTGTCTGTATTTGAGTGGCAGGGGATGTAGTAAGTGGAGCTGTCAGACCTGAGCTCTGCCCCTTCAGTTATGTAGGCAGACTTGTGTTGAAACCTCTTACTTCACTGTTCAGCTCCTTTTCTCCCTTCTACTTTGTTATAATTTTCCTTTTTTTTTTCAAGTAGAAAATTAAAACCAACCAACCTAGTTCCCAGGCAACTGGATGCTCTTTTCTTCTTACCTTCTCTTGGCTAGTGAGTATTGCTTCTGCTTCCTTAAGCACAGGAAAACTGGAAGGAACTAGCAAGAAACAAACTTTAAAATAATAGTTATGTAGTTTAAAAGTTGTTTTCACAAAATATAAATTTATATATTTAGGACTAAAAATGAAAACTAACGTAATTACTCCAAGTCTGATTGTGTAATTTTTAAAGGTATTATTTTCATTTTGGGGAGGGGGAAAATCTTAATTTTTATTAGGACTGTGACAGAGACCTTAGAGATTACCTTTCAGAAAATTACTCCTCTTTCAGGAGATTCAGAAATTCAGATTACCTTAATATATGAATTTAGTTACTTCTATCCTCTGACTAATAATGTATACAAGTGGAAATATCTGAGGAGGAGAAGGCAAAATGTGCCTTATTGTGTGTGTATGTAACCTTGTATGTGTGGGGTGAAAAGATAGACTGTACCTGTTGCTGACTTTGTTCTTCCTTTCTAAGGGAATGCAAATTGCACAAGTGAAATATTTAATGGCTTGGTTGTTAGTTCACGAAAATATTAGTGAACACTGTATATAATTACCTAAGTTTCAAAAATTTATGGCAATTAGCTGATATTAGCAGTTCTTAGAAGAAAAAGCAGACAGTTGGGTAACTGGAACAGACAGATGATCATCTGCAGTGTCATTACAGTTTGAATTTTATGTGTAATATTTCTTGTAATTCAACTCCAGTTCGCAGTTGTTTTCTGTGACTTATACTTTCTTGCTGTGAGGGTTATGGAAGGTTTTGTGATGAGAAGATTAATAAGACACACACATCTGTTATGTTTTTATAAAAAATTAATGAACTAAGTGTTGCCATTTAAATTTTTCATGCACTTTAGAAATGGCCTGAGTGTGTTCAGACATGGCTCAAAATATTTAATCCAGCTCTAGTTCAACTACAGTCTAATGTGGTGAAGTCTGAAATAGTTTTTATTCGTATCTCAAGGGCAGAGATTGCTTGTTTACTTTCTGTGATGTCTAAAATTACCTCCTTTAGACTGACTAGTGAAAGGCTTTGTAGAGCAAGAATACCTAATTCCAGAATGTTTAAAAACATAGCTATTGCTTGTACTTCATATCCCACCACTCTCACACCCAGCTTTGTATGAAGAAACACACTGACTCCAGCATATGTACTTGTATTTCTTTCCTACCAAGTAGTTGTATAAACTGGAAATCATTCGAAGCATGGTACATGCTTTTCTAAATGGGTGTACTGGAAGCATGATAAAGGCTGCATTGCAACAATGATTTCTTGATAAATGTTATATGTCTGTGCCCAGTAGAGAAGGAAGTAAAAATGGGATAAACATGAAAACAAATAACAGGTGAACTGCTCTGTTACTTAATATTACTTTTCTTGTAAAACGTTCTGTATTTTGCCTAAAAGACTTATTGGCCTCTTCTGCTGGGATACACACCAAAACATTCTTGTTCAATTTCAGTATCAAGCTGGCATCTGACAATACCCATATAGGTAGATACTGTATGTCATATTTTGTACTGTGGAAATGTGTTCGTATCTATTAAGCAGAATAAAATCATTGCATTAACAGACCAAAGTATTTATTTATATAAAATCCATTCAATTTTCCTAAAGTATACAGATAACATTAAAGGAGAAAAATCTGAAGTCCTTATCCTGTAAGAGCCCTTTCTGGACAAAAGTATCCCTCCTGAATAGTTTCTATTGTGTTTCAGGGATTAGTTCAGTAACTTATCCTCCTGACTATAAGAAAATGATGAATATTTCAGAACTGAAAGCCTCTTCTTTATTCCCTTTGCTTACTTCAGTTCAGGTTTTTGTGGCTTTGTTCTTTGGGTCACTGCTGACTTGCATTTTAGGACTTTTAAAGAAGGCTGCACGTTACCTTGTGAACACAAGTGAGTTAATTTTCCACCTAACACTGAAGTAATATAAATTACCTTATACTAAGCACTGCTTGTTGATTTCCTTGAAGCATCATGGAGAAATTACGAATAAAATTTCTTGTTTAATGGGTCTGACCAATAGCCTTAATAGGTAGAGAAAACAGAGGGAAAAAAAAGGAGTCAGAGTCCATCAGATCATATTCTACTAAATATCACTAGGGAGTACATATATTGACAGCCTGATTGCAATCTCCTCTGATCTGTTCTTCATTCTTTGCCCAGCATCTTATAATTTAGACCTGAAGAGCTAAATTAAACTCACTTTGCAGAAGGTCTGCTGGTAGCACAAAACAGCGACATCAGTACAAAAGGGAATTTGCTCTACTCTCACTGGACTATCAATGGACAGTTGTACTGCAGAATCTTGCATGTTTAAGACTAGGAGATGAAGGGAGGAGAAATGGGTGACTGTTTTTTTTTACAGCTCTTTCAGCTGACTCAGAACCTGCAGCTGAGTAGAGTCCAGAGGAGCAGTGACAGCCCTTCCAGCAGAACTTCTCTGGCTCCCACCAGAAGTTTACCTTTGTAAACAGGCACTCCTGACTGCCATGTGGCTGACTCATTCCTGCATAAAATACGCAGCTGCAGAACTGAGTAGTTGCTCTGAGACTGTTTTTCCAGCTAGAAAAATACATAACAAATTCATAAGCAGTGCTGAAAAAATCCAGTTGTGAAATAAGCATTCAGCATCCTTTTAAGGACATTATATCTGCCCTGTTAGAGGGGCAGAAGAAATCACTTTCTATTTCAGTTCTTGATTATTTCCATTCTTATTTCAATTTAGAGATTGCACTGTTAGTATCTCTTACTACATGTGTCTGATTTCTGGGCATTCCTGCCAGCCTGACATGAATTCCCTGTGGGGGCTGTTTTACTGCATCATGCATTAAGTGAAAATAAACCTGTATGTCTGGTTTCTGTGGAGATGAAACTTGAAGCAAGAGAAATCTGGCTTTGCTATGTGAACAGAAACATCTCAGTCTTAAAAGTGGCTAGTCTTTTTAATGTTTGTCTGACCTAAGGATGTGTTATTTATTCACAAGGGATAGCAAATGAAAAAACATAAACATGCTCCCTAGTACAACTCTTCTCAATGTATGTGAGAGGTTCGTTGCTTCAATAACCAGCACATCTGTGCTTGTCCTTATATTTGTACAACATCTTGAAGGATTTAAAAAATGAGTGGTCTGAATTGCCAGTTGAAGGGTGAACAGAAATATTGATGAGTTTACAGGAAACTACCTGAAGTTTTTAATTTTCCTGTGAATTAGTTCCATTTCATCTAGAACTGGCTTGAATAAGTCATCATATTTTATCATGAAAAGTTTATCCTTTATAAGAATTTAAAGCACCTCTGATCACATTTGTCTTTATGATACAATATGTGTTTTTTATTTGTTTCTGAGTCTGTCTGATAATAATGAAAAGAGTTATTCAAATACTGGATCTAAATATTAATTTTCCATGGTGCAAAACTTTATCTGTGGTATTATATTTAATATTTCATAAGAAAGTAAAAATTAAAGAAACTTTTATATGTTTGAGAGGGAAGCTTTGACTGTCTTATCTGAAATTTCTCAAACACTGCTCTTGTGCAAAGAAAAGATCAAAGAGGAAACTAAGATTTCATGTCTTGAAGATCCACTAAGAGAGCACATTTGCTAGTACGGCTTCAAACAGAAAAACTAGAGAGTGTACACCTCAAGTCCTTTCTGCAACACAAACCCATGTATTGTGAGTAGTGATGATTGGGAGATCTTCAAAAGCTCACTCCTAGTCTGAGCTAAAACGCTAAAGTTTAGGAACCTATTGCCATCTGGATATGACACCAAAGGAGATGAGCTATTCTTCAGTTCTTGGTGTCTTCAAATAAAATTTCAAAGCTTTCCATAAAGTTTTTCTTCCAAAAAGTCAAAATACAAAAAGGTTAATAGAAGGAAATATAGGTGGAATTTTATTACTTAATGAACATATAGGAGACCAAATCTTTGAGCAGATCCAGTCTTTGGAACAGAGTTGAAATAGTCACACAGTATCACAGTATCACAGTATGTTAGAGATTGGAAGGGACCTCAAAAGATCATCTAGTCCAATCCCCCTGCCGGAGCAGGAACACCTAGATAAGGTTACACAGGAACGTGTCCAGGCGGGTTTTGAATGTCTCCAAAGAAGGAGATTCAGTCTAGGCAAAGCAAAATAGATGTTGCAATTCTAATGGCTAAGGAATTTGAAATTGAGGTCTTTAAACTTTCATTTAATATAGTTGCAGTCTGGGCAGCTTTTTGAGACTATGTTGTGATCTTTAGTAGCAGTAGCTAGAATGGTATGGCAGCAACATAAATAGAATTGCAGCCTCAATTCTTATAAGCACAGGATTAAAAATGATTATTTTTTTCCATCTTTTCTTGATCTGCTTTCGCTGTTATGTGTGGAAGATGGAAGTGAAAGCACAGGCCTGCAGCTATGGCTTCAACAAAAAAAGGTCCAGGACTGAAGGGTTTTGTCAGCCCCTT
Source organism: Neopsephotus bourkii (assembly GCF_033783945.1). NCBI lineage: Eukaryota > Metazoa > Chordata > Aves > Psittaciformes > Psittacidae > Neopsephotus > Neopsephotus bourkii. Next base: position 1,209,651 of record NW_026901969.1, read on the forward strand.
TTATTTATTTTTATTTATTTATTTATTTATTGCCCACAAATACTAGGGCTTTTTGCTTTCTCTGTCTGAAAGCAAAATGTAACCATAAATGTAGATAGAGCCCTGGTCCAACACAGACCTCCATCTATGAATTCTACACAGAAGTGGCCAGGACTGACAGCTTTCAGCAGCCCTCACCTTCCCTTGGGAGGCCCTTCATAGCCTTACAAACACTGGGACTCCTTGCTTTATCTCTCCCCAAACCCTTACCCAAACCCAGAAAGCGTATGTGCTCTTCGATGTCATGGAGGCTTTCAAGGACCAAATTGTCAAGACTTTGGGAGCATGCCATGCAGTTGTTTGTCTGCCCCAAGAGTATGCTTTGGTAGCAAATCCTTTTTCCAGACGGGAGACTTAGGTCAGAAGTACTGAGCTCTCTCCCTGTGGCTTTCTGCTTCAGAAAAGGCTAGTCTGACTGCAGCTTGTGCAGCTTCTAAAGTCCAGCCTTGTTGAGAAAGATATGGTGAAAGTACTGGTTTGTCTCTTTCTCTCCTAATATCATTCGTGCCGTTTCTGCTCTTCTTTTGCTAGATGAGCACATGCCAGCCTGTGCTTCATTTTGAAAATTAATTTCACTCTTCCAGATAAATCATTTTTTTTTCAAATTACTAATTGTTAGATCTATTGAGTTTATACTATGTGGAACTTCCAACTGACTATACAAGCATTCAAAAAACAAATCATCTTTCTGTTGAACCTGACTGCTTATTACTCTGCCAGATGAAGTTATTCTGTGGGCCAATAATGGATGATATTTTTTTTCCTCCTTTCCAAGAGCTGTTAAGTACCAGAACCTTTCTAGTTGGTGCCAGAATCAAGGTGCCTGCTTAGTTACAGCTGAAAACATGCATCTGCTCAGTATCAGAGGTGCAGAACAAGATAAATAATTGCATAGGTATGCTGAGCTATACATGTGAGATTAAAATCGCATCTGCTTACGTATCATAGCTTTGATTATTTAATGTAATTATTCACTGTAATTTTTTTCACATCTCTTGTTACTATATTATGCTTTGATGTTCTGTTTTATCTTACCATTTTACTTCATTTTGTAGTAAATCTGTTGCAATATAACAAGATTTGCTATACAAAAATTTGTTAACTTGGCAACTTTTTATTGCTTATAAGCTGTCAACACATTGTTAATAGATGTATCCAGATGGTTTTTTAAGAAAGGTACAGAAAAGATAAGGAAAGTAAATACAGCAAAAAAGATAATATTGTGTCTCTCGAGGTGCTTCCTCACTGTTCAAAACTGCTTGATGAAAGAAATGTTTTTAAGGAGCTGCCACTTCTCATTTCATTATATGGGTTTATAAAAAACCTTGACAGTGCCCTTCAGACTATTAGAATTTGTCTTAATTTTCTGGGGGAAATTTCAAGTTTGATTAATTTGTTTAACACTTATTTGTCCCATTGCTTAATGTTCACTTAGATTAATCTTCTGTGAAGTGGAAATTTTCTTAGTGTTTTCTGTTGCAGTCCATTCAGTTAGTGTGTTTTATGAAATAATAGAATTTAGTCCTTCATTTGGTGTAGCACAGTTCTGTGGTTTATTTATTTTTTTTAATACCTTCTAGCTCAATATGACTTCTAAGGACTACTCTGAATAAGTACATAAAATCTTGAGATGAGGTCATGTAGTTTTGGTTTGGTTTTTGGGTTTTTTTTTTTTATAATGAACAAAAAAAGAATTATAGGAAGATAGCTGAAGCAATATGTAGATGGCTTATGCTTTTCTTGGCATTTCTTTAACAAATTATGATTTTTGTCTTCTGCTGCTACTAAGCCTCATGAGGATGTAAATTTTGCATGTTCTCATTTACCTCATTTGATGTTTACCAATTATTAGTTTGGTAACCTTTTGGAGTTGGTAAGAGACTTGGCCCTCTTCTGGAAGTATGCTTATCATCCATGGGGCACGTGGTTTTACATCAGCGTTCTACTAGATAAGCACACCGAGTTCTTCTTTGAAGTGTGGAAGGTGTTCCTTCATGGTTTCATCTGAATTTAGAGGCAAGCAGACAGGAGAAGCAGGACACAGTGACCATCACAGGTTTGTAATTCTCTGTAAAAACTTCCCTGCCCCCCCCCCCCGCCCCCCCTCCCCCGCCCCTTTGGTGTTCATTTGCAGAAGCTGATAAAGAGAATAATCTGAAAAACTTGTTCTTACTTTCTAGGAGCACTAATTATTCCTTTCCTGTCTGCTCTTGAACACCTGTAGTGGTCATGAAAGGCAGGCAGATACATCCTGCAGTTGACTGAGAAACTTTATACCTAGATCCTACAGTGGTGAACACCAGTAAGAGTTCATTGAATCCTTACAGATAATTTGTGAGTCCATAGTGAGTATGGATTGTTTGTGTGGGTTTGACAATCAGCAAAAGTGATTACCCCTTTGTAGGCATTTTAAGGTATTAAAGAGTACTTTCACCCCAAGTACAAGCTTTCTGGAAACTGTCATTTCCATAGAATCTATAGAAGTTAACACAAGATGTGGGGTAAGGATACAGAAAAGGAATGTTTGTTTAGAAAGAGAGAGAAAAAAACGTCATGCGAACCTAGACTCTACCTTCTTGAAATCAAGAAATTAGGATTACAAAAGTCTTAGTATCTGCATTGTTTGAAAAGACCTGAAAAAAATGTTAGAGCTTTTGTTACACATAACTAAAGACAGTTAAGCATTTTAAAGGAGAATTAATGTTAGATCTAAAATATCCTGAAAGGTTCAAGATTGGAGCTCATATATCAGCTTGGCTGTGGAGCCAGTGGACTGGACAATAGGACTTGGAGTCATCTTAAGAGAGAGTGTTGAAGGAATGTGGGAGCAGGCTATGGACAGATGGGAGAGCATACTTGTAATTTCAAAGGGATTACTTTAGATTTTGTACTTTGACTAAAAAATAGCTGAGAACATTTTTACATCCTTTGACAATTACATGGGGCTCTAGAATGTTCAGCAGGCAAAAATTCTTGCCTGTCTTCAGTGAGCAGGAAGACTAACATCTTGAGAGAGGTTCTGAAGAGATCTCAGATCTGAAGGGCAAGTCATGTCAGTATTTTGATTCTTCTTTGGCATTCTGCTTGCTTTATCTGAAAATTATTGATCTTTAATAACAGCTAAGAGAGAAAAGATGAACAGTGTGATAGGAAGTACACATAAGTAACTTTCCATTTATACACCAATTCACACAATGAATAGTAGCACACTGAAGAACAGAAAATTAATGTGGATTGATAGAAAAATATGGGGTATGACTGGGTTTTACATATGGTTTAAAAAAAAAAATATTGCTGCATCCATACCAAGGATTTAGTTTGCTTTTCTATAGACTATTTTTGTTATTATTTAGAAAAAGCGTAGTTACAGTTTTTCACACATAGCTACAGCTATAATTATTAATTCTGTTGACCTTTTACAGTATAATTCAGAATTCCAACTGTTCTCAGGTGTTATAAACATAGCTCATGTAGTAAATATTGTTTTTCAGCTAGAATGTCTTGTGAATTCTAAGTATTGAAGGAAATGACATGTTCTGCCTATGTGTGCATATCAATACCTCTTGAAACAACCATTTTAAAATGCTGCTCAACAATATCTCATAATAGAGGAAATATTGCTCATAAGTGTCAGTTTGTTAAAGAGCTCAATTCTGTGAAGGTTTTCAAAAGCAGTATGGCAAGTTTGAGGAGGGTGTAAGTTCAAGCAGTCTTATTCGGCACACACCATTGTTTTTGGACAAAACCTGACTACATTTTCTGAAGCGAGTTCTGGTATTGCAGGAAACAGCTGAGCCCTTCACCTAGGATGGTGGCCTCCTAGGGAAGTGCATTTAAGGAGAGGCAAAACACTGGACAGAGAGAGAGGAGGAAAAACCCTGCCTGAATGCATTTCAGTGTTTCACTTTGGTATTTTATTTCAAATAGAGGTCTCTGACTTTGCTGCCTGAGATCCCAAACTGACCTTTTTTTAATATTCCACCAGCTACAGAACATCAGATCGATGGAACTTTCAGTTCACCCATTACCTAACCATACAATTTGCTAACATTAAGGTTTTGAACCTGTATGTTTTGCAAAAGAAACATTGAATGAACAGTGACATAAAAGCAAGCACTGTGGGACAAAATCCACACTTGTGAATTTTCTTCTATTTTCCTCTTATTGCATCTTGATAATATTTTCTGGGAAAATATCACCCAAAGAACATTTCTTATCATCATGTGTCTTTCTTGAAGAAGAGCGTTTCTTTTCAAATCTACCCTTTGTTCTTATTACTGAGATTTGTTCAGTTCCTGACAGGCTGTGCTGGCAGAGGTACATTATCTGCTGTCTAGAGATTGCCCAAATGAATTGGTTAGAAAAGGCTTGTGAAAATTTGATCGCCCCTTCAGCTGGGCAGAAATCTCAGACAGCAGCTCCTGGCCTTGTTTCTACTACCACAGAAGGGGTATCTATTATCCCTGTATGCAGCAGAACAGTTGAGGTGTTTAAAGGCTAAATTTGTGTCCTTCTTTTGATCTTCTGAGGAAAGACAAACTTTCCGGTTTGTCTCACACACAAACTTCTGGAAACCAGCAGATTTGTCCCCTGAAGGCTGGATGATTTGGCATGTTTACCTTAAAAATTTTGATGCAGCCAATGTATGAATGACAGAGCAGTGTCACAAACTTAGATCTTTATTAGCTAGACGTGAACAATTAAAGACAAAAATCAAGCCAGTTACCTATTATTTTTTATTTACTACTGTTATTGTAATATTGTGTCTAATCTTGCATAAATTTAATTTTAACTGGTAGCTGTGTTTGATTATAAAGAAACCCAACCCAAATACTATATATCAAGGTCTTGTGCAAGTTTAAAATACTTATCCATGCAGGGAGAAGGAAAAATGAAATATGTGACTAACCAAAGATAAACTAGTCAATGAAGTAAAAATGTGTGATTCATAATGTGTCTGTGGATGAAGTATCACCTCATACATTTAAGGATACCTCTGTTTTCTTTTAGTTTACTTTCATGTTGTTATATATATTTGAAAAACAATTTTGTCATATATATTTGAAAAACCATTTTGTCTGTGCAAAGACCTTGATGGTTGCTCTTTGCAGTTTTTTATAAGATGCTGTGCACTTTAAAAGCAAGGAATTATCTTTGGAAAGAAAACCTTGGAAATATTGCCCTCAGCATAGCAGCAAGGACACTGAAAATGGAAGGGAACCAGTAAAGGATGCCCATAATTAATTTTCTTGAATAAGGTATTTTGATTCCCCATCTTTCTTAAATGTAGTGTTTGCTGGAATTCTCTGAGGGAGTTTCAGGACAGTAGCAAAAATATATGGTTATGCAAGCCCTTTCTGTTAAACTTTGGCAATTCTTTCTCTGTGCAAGACAAATCTAAATCTAAGATTTATTTTTTTTCCTTGTGTTACCTGTGTGCTTTTTTTTCCAAGGAGGACTGATGGTACTTAAGGTATTTAACGAGTAATGACCTGGCTGAGAGTTGCACTGACAGAGCATCTATCTAAGATTGTTCTCTTCAGGGAGAAATTGAAGCACAGTGTTTCATTGTATTCCGGAAGAGAAGGGCTAGAATTATGATACAATAACCACACACACCATGGAGTAATTATCCTTTCCAGGTCTAGTCATTGCAATAGCATAATTCACTAAATTAGTTCTTGCATTTTAAGGAAGCTGCAAATTATCATGTTTGAGCAACAGGCAATCTGACTATTACTGCACAGAGAAGCCTCCCCTCATGGTGCTGTAATTACATTTTTTTAAAGACACTAGCTCCTTTTTTAACAAATCACACCTTTTTTTTAATTTTATTTTTTTTAAGCAACTTTCATACTTAGACTTGCTAAGAGTTTGATTAAGGAGCACAGTAATTATGTATACCAAAGACAGGAGCATCCTGCTACACTCTGTTTGAAACCAGGCCCTAAATAGGTTGGAATGGGGGAAGGGAAGTTGAATGAATTCCTTCAGAAAAAATATTGTTCTTGTCTTAACATCTACAGCAATTGCTTTGTCTGGATATACCTATTGGTATGTTGTTAGGTGCTGTTATCTGTATATATTATTTCTATGAAGTGCTCACCAAATGCTTAAGGACTCCACTTTGAAGAGCATTCATTTGTGCTGACACTAGGCAGGAATGTCCAGTTGGACTCCGTTTAATCCACTTGAGCCTTCTAGACAGTGAAAACTCTAGATCAGTTTCAGAAATTATTCCTAATGTAAGAGTTATTTCCTACCAGAATTTACTCTAGGATTCAAACCCAGTTTTACTAATGGTATTGTTGCTTTCAGCAGAGGTAATTATTTAAAGAAATCATCCATCCAGAGTACAAGGCCTTCCAAGGTGAACGACTTGGCCTCTGAGATGGGATGTACTGATGTTTTTAGGGAAACACAGTTCTTTTTCTTTCTTTTTCTGAGCACAGCTTATTTGCTTTATGATCGGAAGTTAACTTTAAGTTGGTTTTGGTTTTTTTTTTTGCCTTCAGTTGAGAAAACTTGAGGAAAATAAAGCAAAGGTCTCCAGGTAGATTATATTCTGTAAAGAGGTACAAATAGGAAGCAGTCTCTTTATTCGCTGTTTTAAAGACTGCTCTAGTTTATCTGGGCTCTTGTTTTTCAACTGTTGCCTTGGCACCAATGATTAACTGCATGGGACAAGGGCATGTAGGTGTGGCTGCAGTCCCAGTGCTGCCTGAGGGTTATGAATCCATCACTGAACCTAGGTAGGCTTTCAATCATTTGCCACTTGGGCTGCCTCTCTCTGTTGTGCCTCTGTTGCCCCCTGCCTCCATCTCTCTGTCTGTCTCTACCTTGTTGTCTTACTCTGTCTTGGTCATTCTCTGTTCCTCTGCCTCTTTCTCTCCTTCTTTTTTTTTTTTTTTTTTTAATAGCACCTCAAAATATTTAATCAAATTTGACCTGGAGACTTATATGGGAAGTAGTATTTATCTGGAAAACTCTGGGTTTTTTTCCCTGTGAAGACTATATACATTCTGTATATGAACAGATAATTTGAAGATGTTCCCCTCGTGCAACTGAGTTCAAAGGAGATCTTGGGGACCTGAGGTATCTATACGTTTGCTCTGTGATTGTGGCACAGTTGGGATGTGGTCTCTGTTTTAAGAGCTGAAGTAATTAGAAATCTGAAAGATTTGCTTTTAGCTTTTTAGACTCAAATAAGTAAATTAACTCTCATTTCCGAAGTCCTTTTCAGTGTGAATTTTAGCTTTGTTTCTGTGGTAGTTGATTATAATCTGAATTGTGAAGACATTAAATATTCTTTATAAATGTACTTGATGTCTTTCTAGCTGTTTCATTCTCTGTCTCCATCATTCTCTTCATTTGGATTATATAGTAGTGAATTGTCTGTAAATTAAGAGTCAGTTGCCTATGGCTTTGGATTTGTGATAAGACAGACTTGCTCTAGTTCCCCCATTTCCTTGAATGTGTCGAGGCAAGTAGTAGTTGCTGTCCTGTGGAAGAGCTGTGAGCTGGGAACTGAAGGTAGTTGGCGGTATAAAGAAGACACAAGTATTTCTGAGAAGCTGTTTGTTAACATCAGTTATTCTCCTAATGAACCCTTATTAAGGACCAGGAGTCAGCAGCCTTATGAATTATTATCATGTCTATAAAAGTGATAGACCTAAATTCTGTCCAAACACTATTAATATTGACCTACAAGATTTTGTAGTATAATCTGTATAACAGCTTGAGCTGTGTGAAATTGAGTCCAAGGCAAAATAATATACATATTTTACTCTAGATGCACATAGCCTTCCCAGCCATGCACCGCAGTCCTGCCTCTTGAATTGAGAAGATTTTACATAGGTGAGCTTTCAAGACTAGAGTTTACTGCACTATTATTTTTGTTAAATGTAGCACTATCTTCATTTTAGAGATACTGTTATTGTAAGATCATAGAATACTTAGAGTTGGAAAGGACCTTAAGATCATTTAGTTCCAACCCCCCTGCCGTGGGCAGGACCACCTCACACTAGATCATGTCACCCAAGGCTCTGTCCAACCTGGCCTTGAACACTGCCAGGGATGGAGCATTTGCCGCTTTGAGCAACCTGTTCCAGTGCCTCACTGCCCTCACAGTAAAGAACTTCCTCCTTATATCTAACCTCATATCTTGTGATTAGAAGAATTTTTTTTTTTTTGACTATTTGGTGTGGTGTCTGGCATCAGCCCATCTGAAATACAGTTGGTTTTTTTACTTTGTAAGGTCCTTAATGAGATGGCTTATATTTCTTATCTTTGCAATTGCTTCAAAGTTGTGTATGATTTGGTAATCAGTATTTCTGAATATTAACCAATTATTAATTAAACGCCCTGATTTCTGATTCTAAATTAATTGAACCTAAAAAACTATGACAATGTGAATTCTGGATAATAGGCTTCTTAGAAGAACATATGAAAGGAAGATAGCTATGCATCTATTCTTTTATCTGAATAGTCAAAAAGCTCTGTACTGAAGGATGACCTCAACTATATATTTTTGGATTGAATATGCACAAATACCTAGTAGGAGTAGTAGTAAAAATAGCAGATTTATTTATTTATCTATCTATTTATTTATTTATTTATAGAAAATGACCGAACATGCTGTTGCTGCATGACTGCAATTTCTGTTTAAACTGAAGAGCTAAAGATGGTAAATAAAATATACTTGCAATTTTCAGAAAGATGGGTTCTGTGATTACTCTTTTGCTAATCAAAATCATTCTATAAAATAGGCAATACCAAAAAGCACAAAAAAAAAAAAAAAAAAACAAACCCCAAAAAACCAAACCCAAAAAACATTGGTAAGGGGACAGAAGAAATTAAAGTACTTGAAAACATTTTTGTGTCAATTCTGGATTTTTAGAAAGCAAGTCAATAAATAACACCTCACCCATGGTCCATTATGTTGGGTCTATTAAGGGAAAAACCAAACAAGATCAGATACTGAGAATATTGAGCTTTAGTCTTGATTTTAAGATGTGATCCTAGGCAAAGTTAAATGTCTAATTGCCTGTTGCTAAGAAGCTAATATAAAATACAGGCTTACTAATTGAAGCACTGGAAAAGATGTGTTCACCTGATTGACTGCTGCGTGATCCAAAGGATTTGGAACATGCAAAAATTGAATAATTACTGAGAACTGTTACTGTTAGCAGGAAAAAAAAAGAAAAAAAAAAGGATTTTTTTTCATTAAGATGATCCTTGAAAGTATTGATGGCACAGAGAGATTGATCATTCTCAGTATTTCTGGTGAGACCTTGTCATGGTTAACCCCAGCAAGCAACTAAATAGCATGCAGCAGCTCACTTCCCTTCTGCTTGTTCCTCCCCCCACCTCCACCATGGGTTGGGATAAGAATAATTTAATATTTAAAATTAAGTAAAACATACTAATAGTAATAATAATAAAAAGGGGATAACAAAAAGTGTGTGTGGGGGGTGTCTACGAAAAATCTCCCAGCAAACAAGTAACAGTGATGCACAGTACAATTGCTCACCACCCACCAACTGACACCCATCCTGACCCAAGCAGTGATTGGTGGCTCCCAGCCATGTTCCCCCAGTTTCTAGGTTAAGCAGGGCATTCTGTGGCATGGAACATCCCTTCGGCTAATTTGGGTCAGCTGTCCTGGATATGCTTTCTCATGGCTGTAAGGATTAAGCAAAATAATAAATTATTATTTATTCTTAATTTCTCTCTAATTAGCCTCTAAACCAGTATTTGTATATATTTATCACTGTTAAAATTCATATGCTTTAAGACACTTTTTTCAGGGAATTTTGCAACTAGTATTTAAACTTCATCATTATAAATCAAAATAATATCTTTTAATTATTTGAACTAAAAAGAAGGCTATATATCTTTCAGTATCTTTCATATGGATCCATTTTTATTTTCTAATATTTTACCTGCTTTGAAATTTCAATTATTTAGCTATCATTAATGCTTTCCATCTGAGATTATCTGAAGTCAGTGAACACAGGTCAATTTCATAGGTGCTGGATTCAGTTCTGCAAATACTATAGGACATACAGGGTTATACCTGGTGAAATTTGAAATCTAGTTTTAAGTTTGCAGTAAGCTTCAGGGAAAAAAAGAGAAGAAGCTTGCATTTTATGGAAAAAAAGATCCTATTTCTGTGGTGTATATTAAAGTGTTTTCAGATAAATAATTTGGGTAATATTTATACTTCCTTTTTTTCCTTGAGACTTCCCATACATACTTAGCACACCTTCAAGTATAAGAATAGCTCATCTTAATGCTTAGAAAAGTGCTTGTTTGTGTATCAGGAGGCTAGCTTGGCTGAACAGGAAGCTGTTGACCAAGCTCCAATGCAAAAAGAACATATACTGGAGATGCAAATGAGAACAGGCTGCAGAGGGGGAACTTAGAAACATTGACTGGGGTTGCAGGGATGGTGTCAGAAAAGCCATCGCCCTCAGTTAGAATTCAAATGACAAGGGATGTTGTAGATAATAAGAATTGAGCAGTGAAAGAATAAATGAAAATGTGGGTTCATGATGGAACGAGACAGGCATTTAGTGCTACAAAGGATGCAGATAAGGTAGAGATATTCAGCAATTTCTTTGTCTCTATGTTGACTATAAGGGCTCCCAAACTTTTGTGCGCAGACGTAAATTTCAAACAGAGGAACAAGCAGTGTAAGTCGATCAAGTCAGAAATCTCTACTATTTCTAAAATGGTGTGCACTGAGGAAATTCCCCAATGACTGCAAAAAGGTAACACTGGACTCATTTTTACAAAAGAAAAATGATGGTGGAGAGAACTACAAGCCAGCTTCACTTTGTTGATGAAGTCTTAAAAATTACTTAAGGGATGTTTTAAGTTCTTTGCAAGAGAAAGGTAGATATCTATGTGTGTATTTTCTGCTAGTGTTAGTACAGTTTCTTTACATCTTTAAATAATTCTTGATGTCTTGTATTTTAACACCCGACTTCGAAATACTTGAGAATAGTGGATTTCTGATAGAAATAGTTTTGATAAAATCATTGCTTTAAAAAAAGCCTTTTCAACTTGGAGATTTCCACACTTGCCTCATCATAAACTGAATGTCAGGCTATTTGTAGAATATGCCATACGTTATTTTTTTCTTTAATGTGTGTGAAAAATGTAATATGGGAGAAGAAAGTTGGCAGTGGGCAAGAATTACTTCTTTGCTAGTGGGTAGAGAAGATATTTTAATAGAATCTGTGGAACCTGCTAATTTCATCACTTCAGAGCTGCTCAAATTCTTGTGAAACAGGATCAAAGATACTAATTGTGAAATGCAATGCATTATATCCATTTAGAGCAACCAATGCATATTGCACACATAACTGTTGTAACTAATTGCTGTGTCTTGCCAGGAATAAGTAATAGAACATGGAAGACATAAAAGAAAATGCATGTAAACTATATCTTCAGAAATGTCCTATAATATTTCTGAACTTGCTGGTGTCAGCCCTGTGTTCTATTCAAAAGAAATAATTAGCATAGAAGACATTCTTACAAACTTCCCTTTGGGGAAATGAGAAAGGGTAGCCTTGTTCCATGCATGTGAACTTGTGCTGATTTCTGTGGTACTATAAAAACTTGTCTCTCACTCCTTCAATTTCAGATATTCTATTGCTTGTGGTACTAGTTGTTGGATCACATCTAGAATATTGCATGCGGTCTTGCACCATCTAACACAGGGAAAATATTAATAAAATAAAGAAAGTTCCAGTTAAGTATGAGCTGGGTGGATGTAAAGTTTTAAAGTTTCCATACATAGACTGCTTCTGGAACTGGTCTACACTTCTATGGACAGATATACTTTTCTCTCAAACTTATATATGTCAATTTAGACCGATAGCGGGTTTTACTTGAGAAACATGAGACCTGTAATAGGAGTGTAAGTTTCTTTGAAATGACATTAGTTGTCAGGCATTAAAGATTATATTTACAGAGAAGTGATAACCTGTGTTAATAGAGAAATAGAGATGTAATAGCTGATACAAAGCTGATAAAAATTTGCAAGTCTTTAATAAGTCAAATCTTTTTAGGTGTGATCTTCCTTCATATCAATTGAATGGTTGGCTGACCTATTTATTATATATAAATTAATAAATGGGGTAGGTATTGAGACAAGAAAAGAATGGCTCATGCTTTTAGAACAGTGAACGTAACTGAGGCATCAATGTGCAATGTGCCTGTATATGCTGGTGAATAACAAACCTCATAATAGCACTTAATTTTTTCCCCTCTACAAATCTTATTTTACTTTGTTGTTGGGGTTTTTTTCCTTCTCTGAGAATTACTGTTTTTCTCATACCCCGAGTGACAATTATTTTTTTTCCCCACCACCTTTAATTTAGTTACAATAAATCAAGTAACACAATGTGATTACTAATGTTGGATGAGACGAGCAAGCCTCCACAGGGACTACAAAAAGTTGTTGTGGGGGTGTACAGATATGTTGACAGGCTTTTTATTTTTTTTTTCAAATCCATTTAGCTAGCTGATATCTTCAAAAAGGTTCACCTAGCTGACATCTGCATATATTAGGAAACTATCATTTATTTATTTCCCCACCTTCCATCCATTCAATCAGATGTTAAGACTTTTCATCAGAAAAACAGTCTGGCTGTTTCTATTATTTCCATGCTGTGTATAAGAAGAAAGAGGAAGCAGAATGACAACATCTGTTGGAAGAACCTCAAGGAAGAATGCACATCTGAAATGATTAGATATCAAAAATTAAATAGAACAGCTAGATATACTTAACAGACTGATACTAGTTATATAATGTAACACTGCTGTCACATGGAAGTCACTTCCAGAACTGAGAGGAAGAAGTGAGTGGGAACAGGCCAGAATGGATTTAACATGAATAAATCGAACCTGACTGACTTGCCTGCTTTCTGTCAAGAAGTGACTAGGTCTTAGGACCAAGGGCGAGGACTGAATGCATGATAACATCAATTAATTCAAAGGTATGCAAAAGTCAGTATTTTATCCGTCTATTAATTTCTAAGTCCACATTCTTTAGCTCACTTCTTACCTATGTCACAGTTACTCTTGAGATTTCTACTTCTCAAAGTTTGCACAGTAAAAAAAAAAAGCATGTGTATTTACACAAGCATAAATTCACGTGACAGTGAATAATGGGTGATTGTATTTTCTGTGCAGTTTATTGTGCTCTTTCTAATGTCAGTCATTATTCTATCTAACATGGATAGCATTTTCAGATTGATGTGTTTAAAATTAGTGAGACATTTCTTTTCTCAGTGGAGGAGCTAATAAAGAACACTTTTTTCTATGAATTATGTAGATGAATTAATAAAAATCAACTTAATTTTCAGAGTTTTGTGATTTTCTTCTTTCTAGCAATGCATCCTAACATTTAAAGGTTGAAAAAGCTGCAGTGACAGGAATACTAAATTGTAATGAAAAAATGTTTATTAGAAAAGTAAAAAAACAATGGTATCTTTCTTCAAGGAATAATAAGGAAAAGCTTAGTGATATGCATCAACTTTTCAGTGTATAAAAACAAGATTAAAGTTATTTTTATTTTTTTTAATAATTTAGGAATTCTAAATTTAGGGAATAATTTAGGAATTCCATTATACACATAATTGAATATGGTTTTGAAAACTAATGGGGTTTTTGTTTGTTTTTGAGATGATTGCTGTTATACTGTAGAGGTAATTTCAGTAGGTGGAGAACATAATCTTGTATGTCAGAACTGTGATGTGTTGTCCATTTGTATACATTTTTGTCATCTTGGCATGTTGGGTAAAGAGGCATATGTGTGACAGTTGCTGATTGCAGAGAATCACATACAACGTGAATATGGCTGAGAGAACCCACAGATTCTGGAACAACATGAGATGAAATCTGATCTTCACCCTGAACTGTAAATTGTTTTATGTGCAGCTCTCAAATGGATCACAAGAGAAGAGAGCAAAAACTGGAAATGAATAAAAAAGGATACAGAGGTTTTGGTGTATCTTTATTGTTTGAAAATAATTGTATGAACCTGCTGCTCATCATAGTAAAATTTTGATACAAAAAGGGAGAAGAATCTTCAAATTATGTTTCTAAATATCAATCTTGGAAATAAAACACATCCTATGATCTCCTAGTGAGGTCTATGTATGTAACAGATACACTAGAATATTGTAACTTTATAAAGTCTTCAGATAGAACCATAGAATGGTTTGGGTTGGAAGGGACCTTAAAGCTTATCCAGTTCCAACTCCTTGCCACAGGCAGGAGCACGTTCCACTAGACCAGATTGCTTCAAGCCCTGTCCAACCTGGCCTTGAACACTGCCAGGGACGGGCATCCACAGCTTCTCTGGGCAACCTGTTCCGATGTCTTTCCACGATACATTACATACAAACATAATGTTTTAATGTAATGACACTAGTTTTACTCATTTTTTAGAATTTATTTTGTCTAACAATATTATTCTCTCAACATTATTTGCTCCACTGTAGTTGTGCTTGGGAAGATCTATTAGATCTATTGTTTTCCAACTTTGGTTGTTTTTATCTGATGACCCTTTTAATGAAGAATCTCCATCACTGTCCCAGTTTCTTGATTTCTGTAAAGAATGGCTGTTTACGCCAGATTAACCTGAGGGTATTCTTTGGTATTTTGGGGAAATTAGATTCAATTTTATGCCAGTTTGGCACTGATTTCAAGCATAGAATCTTCACTCTCAGAATGGCTATAGAATTATTTCCAGGAAATAAAGCAAGCTATCTGCCCATTCTGCAAAGCATCTACTCTTAACTGCAAGCGCTCTGGGCTCATTAACTTAGATACGGTCCTATGTTAGATACAGCTTGATATCTCTGGCTAGGAGCTGGCTAAGGGCCATAATGTGCCCAGCAGATATGTCTGTCTTTAACCACATAAATATGCTTATGGTTAAAATAGTTCAATTTTTGTAAAATATTTCATTCACTATATGCATGTGTATGTATATACACTTGCAAGCATATATTTGACTATTCTGATCTGGATGATAAGGTTTTGGCAATATTTTCAGTGATCTGAATTGAGAAGATGAACTGTTTAGCTAATAGTATATTTGCCTGTTAAAGTATTTGCACCTGTAATGTCACACTATATACTGGAACACACAGTAGTCTTATGAAAAAATGAGTCAATAATGTGTTTCTTAACACAGAAATTCCAGCAGAGGTGTGTAGAATGACTATGTTCAATGTTTTACACATGTGGGTAACTCCGTCTTGCCAGTGATAAAGCAAGCTAAATTACTCCAGTTCTCATCTTCTTCCGTCACGTTCCAAAGAGTCTAGAAACACTGACAAGTTATTTCACAGTTTATTGGGAAGGGACTGGAATAAATCATGCAAAAAGAATCATAGAATACATTTCTAGAAGATTTTGCAACAGCGAAGTGCCGTATCTGTGATGAAATGGTTGCTGTCAGATACAGCTTTTCATTTTGATGGCCTACTCTAGGTAACCTTGAAAACTTTAATCCTCCGAGCTGACTTTGTAATGAATTAACATCCAAAAAGGATTACATGCTTAACTACCATCAGCTGTCTCACTGAATTTCTTTGCAAAGTTGTAAATTTCAGAGAAAGCAACATTATAAAAGTCTTTTTATGTTAGCCTTTCTTTTTTTTTTTTAGGTCTTCCCCCACATCACTTAAAGATTTTGAACCTTTACACTACTTAGATCCTACATACCCTCTACTTTCTCCCCTTTTTTTTCCCTAAAGCTTGCCATTCTTCATGTCTTTCTAAATGTCATTTTGTACAGCTGCCAGCTATACACGCATAAGTGCAGAATAACTTCTCTAACTGTTGCCTATTAAATTTACACTGAATTTAGATGATCCTGTCATTGAAACAACATCTGGGCTACTACATTCTTCTTTAGTTCTGCCAAACAGTTTTGAGCAACAGTGTGAATAGAAAATGTTTTTCTACTAGATATGAAGTAATTAATCTTCATTGCTCTGCATGTGTAATTATGCAAATATCACCTTTGGAAACTTACTGCATTGATTATGGAAGAGAATACAGGTGATACAGTGCTCTCACTAACTTAAATATACAAAAGACAGTGGAAGTGAGAGTAGAACTGATGATGATAATGTTCCTACATATTTCTAATCTTCCTAGGAATACATCAAATAAGCAAATTAACTTTTTCTGCCTTTTAGTATTCTGAAGCCATTTTGAGTTCAAATTATGAACAGTTTGAGAGGGGGCTATCTCCTCCAAATTGGAAAATCTTCCTGTATAGGATCTCCTAAAGCATCTTAAGAAACATAATTTAATACACAGCATTAAAAAAATCAGCTCTTTCATTTAAAAAATTAAGAACTCTCATCTCTGAGAGCAGCAGAGAAGCAGCTTTTAGAAATCTAGGTCAATATTAAGTTAATCAAATCACACTTTTAAATCCCAAAACCAGTGCTGATTAGGATTTGTCCTTTTGTAAAATAGGATGCAGCAAGCTGGATTACACTTCCAATGAAGTTATGATCTCATCCACAGAACTGGTGTAAATCATTAACGATTGCAATAATTAATGAAAGGCAGTGTAGAGGACACCACTACCTAAAATGTAGACTGTTAGAGGACTGAAATGAAATTTAGAATAACGATTTAGTTTTAGACATAGAAGTTTATTGGTTCCGCTCTATACATGTAAGAGGAAGGGAATGGTAATTTGGTTTGGAAGGGTTGTCCAGAGGTATTCTAGTTCAAGCTTTTGCTATAAAAAGGGCTATTTAGATTAGGTTGCTTGGGGCTGTGTCCAGTTGTGTGCTCCCAAAAAGGGTCTGGTGCTGCTTTCACTTTATCCTCCAATTAAGTAGCTGTAGACAGAAGTGAGCCCTCTTGTTACCTGAGCCTTCTCTTCTTCAGGATGAAAAGGTAGAACTTTCAACATTTCTTCATAAGTTATGTTCTCCAGCCTTCAACCATCCCAAGATGGTGGCCTTCCTCTGCACTTATTCCAGTATGCCAACATTATACTTGCACTGGAGAGCCCCAGACTGGATGCTGTACTCCAGATACATTTGTCTGGATTAGCTGGCTACCCTCTTGACACTACAATCCAGGGTGTAGGAGCTTCTTTGCTGTAAAGATGTGCTGCTACTCAGCGAGTCTTCTGCTGTGACCTCCAGACCCTTTTCTGCAGAGCTGCTTTCTGCACAGTGACCCCAGCCTTTGAATCTTTCAGTCCAGCAAATTTTCTATCCACTTCATTGCTTAGCCAGCCTGTAGCTCATGGATGTTGTGATAACACGTGGTTGTGATAGCAACTAGAGGACACTTTCGGAGACCTTGCTAAAATCAAGTTATAAACATCTGCTGCCCTTCCCTTGCCCACAGCACCAGTAACTTTATCACAGAAGGCCATGGTGTTGATCAGACATGATACAACCATGCTGGCTGTTGTCAATCATGTTGTCTTTCACTTCTTAAAAAGTGCCTTAGAAAAGGATTTGTTCCATGGCCTTCCCTGAGACTGAGTTAAGGGTCCTTAGTCTTCTTGTAGATGTGCATTGCCTTTGCAACTTTCCAGTCAACAAGAATGTCCCCCAGTTGTTGTCACTTTTCAAAGATAGTAAAGGGTGGGCTTGCAATGGCATAGGCCAGCTCCTTCAGCACCCTACATGTATCCCATCTGGTACCTGGGATTTATGCATGTCCAAGTGGTGTATGTGGTACTGAACTTCTTTCTTCTGCTGCACTCTCCTTACCTTTCCTTTTCTACTGATGCATACACCTTTAATTTCGATTTTCTCATTTCCTCTTGGTAATTCCAGTTTCAGCTGACCTCCATCTTTCCTGACTCTGTTCCTACGTGTGCAGGCTATGTTTTTGTACTGGTGCTTCCACCTTACATCCCACCCACTTTTCTTCATCTCAGCTGACACAGGATCTCCATGTTCACTCATGCTGGCTTTCTACCATGCTTGCTTGCTTTTCTGCACAGTGGAAAGGCCGATTTCCCTGCTCTGAAGAGACTGTCCCTGAAAATCAGATAGCTCTCCTGCATCCCTTTGCCCTCTTGAGGCAGCTTCCCATGGGATGCTGCCAAGCAGGTCCCTGAAGAGGCTGGTTTGCTTTTCTGAAGTCCAGGGTTGTAATTCTAATGTCAGTCTTGCTCGCTTCCTTTAAACTCTATTGAGGTAACTCCAGATCATATTCTAAGGATACTGTGATTGAAAATATATGTAATAAAATTAGCTGTTGCTAAGAGCCATAGCTATGAAAGTGTTACAGATAATGTAAAATAGTTTACTAGAGAAATATGTCTTATAAAAATATTGAAAAAGATGACCTCCAGATGGCATGAGAAGGAAAGCTGTAATGATTTTCTCCATCTACATATTACATCAGTTTAATGTATAATGATAATTTTACTCCCCTGAAATTGCATGGCAAATAACTAGAATCAGGGTTTAATTAATAGCAAAATACTCTCTGCAAACGGATAAGAGAAAGGAAGTAATACTCAGATTGAATTATTTCAAGGGGGATAGATCACAGACTAGGAGCTTACAAGGATGAGTAAGGATGCTACAAAGACATGATCTTTCCCATGCTAGAAACTCTAGTTCTGAGTTTCAAAAATGTGTGTCTAAAATGGTGTAGGTTAGTTGATTTGAGTTTGGACTATGGGAATGAAATACCTTATTTTTAAAAAATGCTCTTATGATTGATGCCTCGGTTCTCTCCACCCATCCCCCTTTTCCAGTATACAACAGAAGTGATTAGTTCTATCTGATTTTATCTACTCTTTCAATTGTGGAATATATTAATGCATTCATAAGAATTTCTATTTTTCTCAAATGTACATTCAAAACACACTCCTCACATTGTTAGGTGGCTTGTGCTATTTTCCTCTCCCGTCCCTACTCTTACCTTACAAATTTTCTTCAATTTGTAGTTCATAATTTGCATTCATTAACACTGTTATCCTTTCTGCCATTCATTGTAAACTTTTAATTTGGCTGCATGTTTAATACAGTGTGATATTTTTTTTTTTAAATTCAGTGTTATCTTTTCTTTGTATATCTTAATATACATAGAAACATAGAACAGAATCATAGAATCATAGAACAGTTAGGGGTGGAAAGGACCTTAAGATCATCAAGTTCCAACTCCCTGCCATAGTCAGGGACACCTCACAGTAAACCATGCCACCCAAGGCTCTGTCCAACCTGGCCTTGAACACCTCCAGGGACGGAGCATTCACAACCTCCCTGGGCAATCCATTCCAGTGCCTCACCCCTCTTACAGTAAAGAATATATATCCAATCTAAACTTCCCCTGTTTAAGTTTAAACCCATTACCCCTTGTCCTATCTCTATAGCACCCTAATGAATAGTCCATTCCCAGCATCCTTGTAGGACCCTTTCAGATACTGGAAGGCTGCTAAGAGGTCTCCACGCAGCCTTCTCTTCTCCAGGCTGAACAGCCCCAACATTCTCAGCCTATCTTCATACAGGAGGTGCTCCACTCCCGATCATCCTCGTGGGCCTCCTCTAGACTTGCTCCAAGAGGACACCAGAACTCCACACCATACTTCAAGTGAGGTCTCACAAGAGCAGAGTAGGAGGATATGGTTGACTTTCTGGCCTGCTGCACACACACTGCCTGCTGTCACATTCATTTTCTCATTGACCAACACTCCGAAGTCCTTCTCCACAGGGCTGCTCTGAATCTCTTCTCTGCCCAACCTGTAACTGTGCCTGGGATTGCTCCGACCCAGGTGTAGGACCTTACACTTGTCATGGTTAAACTTCATGAGGTTGGCATCAGCCCACCTCACAAGTGTGTCAAGGTCCCTCTGGATGGCATTCCTTCCCTCTAGCGTATCAACCGAACCACACAGCTTGGTGTCATCGGCAAACTTGCTGAGGGCGCACTCAATCCCACTGTCCATGTCAGCGACAAAAGATGTTGAACAAGACTGGTCCCAACACTGATCCCTGAGGGACACCACTTGTTACTGGTGTCCAGCTGGACATTGATTGAGCCATTGACCACAACTCTTTGCCTGTGGCCATCTAACCAGTTCTTTATTCACTGAGCGGTCCACCTATCAAATTGATGTCTCTCCAATTTAGAGACAAGGACGTCATGTGGGACAGTGTTGAATGCTTTGCACAAGTCCAGGTAGGTGACATCAACTGCTCTACCCCTGCCCATCAGTTCCGTAGCCCCATCACAGAAAGCCATCAAATTGATCAGTCAGGATTGCCCATCAGTGAAGCCATGCTGGCTGTCACCAAGCACCTTGTTTTTTCATGTGCCTTAGCATGCCTTCTAGGAGAATCTGCTCCAAGATTTTGCCAGGCACAGAGGTGAGACTGACTGGTCTGTAGTTCCCTGGGTCATCCATTTTCCCCTTCTTGACAATGGGGTTTATATTTCCCTTTTTCCAGTCATCAGGAACTTCACCCGACTGCCACGATTTTTTTAATATGATGGCCAGCGGCTTAGCAACTTCATTTGCCAGCTCCTTCAGGACCCGTGGATGGATTTCATCAGGTCCCATGGACCTGTGTACATTCAGGTTTTTAAGATGGTCTCAAACCAGATCCTCTCCTACAGTGGGCCCAAGGTCTTAATTCTCACAGTCCCTGCATCTGCCTTACAAGATTTGGGTGGTGCAGTCAGAGCCTTTTGCCAGTGAAGACTGAGGCAAACGAGTCATTGAGAACCTCAGCCTCCTCCAGATCCAGGGTATCCAGTTCTTCTGATAGCTTCCAGAGGCGACCTATGTTGTCCCTAGTCTGTCTTTTATTCACTACATACCTATAGAATCTCTTCCTCTTATCCTTAACATCCCTAGCCAAGTTTAATTCTAACTGGGCCTTAGCATTCCTAACCTGGTCCCTATCTTCACAAACAACATCCCAGTATTCTTCCCAGGCTGCCTGTCCTTGCTTCCACCTTTTATAAGCCTCTTTTTTCCTTCAAAGTTTCCTCAGCAGCTCCTTATCCATCCAAGGAGGTCTCCTGGCCCTCCTGCTGCACTTCCTTCTAGTTGGGATGCAAGACTCCTGAGCTTGTACCAGGTGATCCTTGAATATCAACCAACAGGCTTGGGCCCACCTCCCCTCTAGGGCTATAGCCCATGGAACCTTACTAAGCAGGTTCTTGAAGAGGCCAAAGTCTGTTCTCTTGCAGTCCAGGGCAGTGAGCTTGCTGCACGCTCTTCTCACTGTCCATCTCATGATCGCTACATCCAAGGCTGCCCTGGAGCATCACATTTCCAATCAGCCCTTCCCTGTTGGTGAGCATGAGGTCAAGCATGGCACATCTTCTTGTCAGCTCCTCTATTACTTGCAGAAGGAAGTTGCCTTCCACAAAATTGAGGAACCTCCTGGATTGTTTGTGCCGGGCCGTACCGTCATTCCAACAGATGTCAGGGTGGTTGAAGTCTCCCATGAGAACAAGGGCCCGTGAGTGTGAGGCTGTTCCTATCTGTCTGTAGAGTGCTTCATTCACAGATTCCTCTTGATCAGGCAATCTGTAACAGATCCCCACAGTAATGCCTCCCATTGCTGTTTTCCCTTTAACCCTGACCCACAAACTCTCTGTTGACTGATCACTTGTCCCCAGACAGAGCTCGATACTCTCCAGCCTATCCCTAACATAAGTAGCAACTCCCCTTCCCTGCCTGCTGGGCTTGTCTTTTCTAAAGAGTCTGCAACCTTCCATTCCAACACTCCAGTCCTAGGAGCCATCCCACCATGTTTCCGTGGTGCCTATTATATTATACCCCCATAGACATGCACACATCTCTAATTCGTCTTGTTTGTTCACCATACTACGGACTTTTGTACAGATGCATCTGAGCCAAGCTCCAAATGAAGCCAGCTCATTGGCTGGAGCGGCTGGAATATCTTTACATTGCTCTGACCATTTATTATAGGTGCTGGCAACTGACTTGGAGTGCTGGGATGGAATGATGCCCCCCTCCCCCAACACATCTAGTTCAAAGCCTCCTTGACCAGTCTGGCAAGCCTCCTACAAGACCAGCTCCACCAGCCCCCAGTAGACCTGGCCTACTAGAGTCCCATGTTCAAGATATCCAAATCCCTGACTATGGCACTACTGTTCTAACTATTTATTAACCTGTCCAATCCTCCCAGCTTTTTTAGGGTCCTCCCCTGTATCCTGGAGAATTGACAAAAAGACTATCTGAACTTCAGAGCAGCTAGCCACTTCTCCCAGGGCTCTGTAGTTCTTCTCTGTGTTCTCCAGGCTACTGCTATCTATATCACTAGCACCCACATGGGTCACTAGAGGTAGGTAATAGTCAGTGGGACTTACTAGAGCAGGCAGCCTCTCTGCAACATCCCTGATTCGTGTCCCTTGCTGAATGCCAGATGTGAGTGAGATACTGTGGATGTCTCAGTGATGAAAAAGTTCAGTCAGGGCTTGCATTATTTTATATTCTAGAGAACTCTGCATGAGATATGTATCTATAGAAAACCACAGTTTTGGTTCTGCCACACTCAGATTCACTTGTCAGTGCTGTGATGAATTCTAATTCTTAGTGAAGAAACTTCTGGGATGTAGAATGCTACATCCAGTGAAAATGAAATCTGTGATGAGAGGATCTGTCTGTCAAAGACTTCTGAGAATTTTATACCAGAACTGCCATTAATATCAATTAATAAGAGATAAGGAATCACTATTATCATACTGAAATTACTTGTGACAGCATAGACACTTTTTACTCATTGCAGATAAATGTTAAAGCAAAGCATATTACCTGACTTCCATCTTGCCCTGTTTGCTGAAAGCGACACCAGCAATTCTGAGTTGCACTCACTTTAGAACCTCACTGCAAGGCAAAATGGCATATGTGCTGAGGGAATTAGCTGACCAGCCCAGTTGATGGGACAGATCAAGTCAAGTTTAAATTGACTCTAAATGTTACGGCAGACTGAAGTTTTCTTCCCTATTTCGGATGCTGACTGCTCAGGCCTGAAGTTTGGATTCAAGCACAGATGTGAGCTGACAATTACTGTCTGTAGGAGGCCTGTCTTGAGAAGGAGGATTATGTCTTCAACGGATACTGATTATCCTTTGAATAAATTGCCTGAATTGCCTTCAAACCACTAGTTAAGGCCTAAACTCTTTCAAAGAATGATTGTGTTTATAAGCAAATAAACATTTCTCATATATATTTTTTCCAATCTCTGCTACCTTTCATGCTCAAACTGTGATAAATGTGCAGTTTGTCATTACAAAATACATGGAATTTTATGTGCAAGTTTGTGTAATTTATATTAAATGTAGAAATTGAATTTTATGAAATGAAAGACACATTTGAACATACATTATCTTTTTCCTACCTTGGGACCTTTTAATAGCCTCCATTTTGCTCTCAAACTGCAAGGTTAATGCTTTGATACCCTTTCTCATAACCCAAAGAATTACTGTTACTGCTGACATGCATATTCCTTCAATACCAAATCTAAATGTAAGGAAAAGAAAAATCTTTTTGATATTTGCATACATTTTTAGAAATTTCCCCAGTCAGAACACAAGTGTGAATAAAATTATACCAAATAAACCCTCCTTCTATAAAAAGTGGTATGAATTTATAACTAAATGTGATTTTTGTATGTAAAATCAGTTTAAGAAAAATAAAAAAAAGATTCCACCCCCAATGTAGAGTGAGGTGTACTGCCTCAAAGTGTTATTTAAGCATGTGTTTAATATAATCTGTTTCATATGTTTTATTTTTGTATTCATCCATTTTGTAAGCTTAGTAGCATATTAAACATCATATAGAAAGACCTTCGTCTTTTAACTTTGTTGTTTTTACCTCATGTTATTTCCTCTGTGTGTCATCTCCTTTTTATAACAGAGATTCGAGCTCAAATTTTTTAAAATTATTATTATGTAAGGCATAAGAAGAATGCTTTGGTAGAAAACTTCCTCTCTCCTTTGAAGCAGGTGTAGGGTTTTCTATTGATTTGTACCAATGTAATTACTTAGAAAGAAATTTGTTTAACCACTACCAAGTAGCCTAAAGATAACAGTTGTAGTGCAGGCAAGGATGAAGCACTGTCTCTCCATCAGTTGGTTATAGAATTATTTTGGTTCTTTTTCAAAATATTTCAAAAATACTTACGAAGTAAAATCCACCATGTATTTAAAGTATATAGTCGGGTGTGTTAAAAACATAACTGATTTTTCTTGGTACAAGTATGCCCAAGTGGTAAAATGTGAAACTTCAGCTTGATTTTGTTACTTTCAGTACAGCTTCGTAAGTGGTTGTGTTGTATTAGTGCTTTATATAAAGATTAATACACTGCATCCTTCCCTCCCCCCTCCCTTACCTTTGTTTTCCAGAACAGGACTGAGAACATAAAAAACCACCACCACCGAAAACAAACAAAAACAACAAACAACAACAACAACAACAACAACAACAAAAAAGCCCAAGCAAACAAACAAGGAAACAAACAAAGACAAAAAAATTGCACTCTTTGCTAGATAGGATACATGTTTGACCTCCTAACCTGTTATCACCGTATTGCTACACAGGCCATCCTTATACGGTCACTGGGCATGCATACATATTCATGAGGCTACACATGAATTACATCATTTTCCAGAAAATTTCCCGCATGCATACAAAAATGTGGCGGTGGTCTTTGGGAGTCGTTTACTTCTTCCAATAATCTTCATAACTTCTGGCAGTCTTTGAAGCACCAGCTTAATTAACATTACAGACATAGCGTTCATCCTGTCTTTCTATTTATCAGTTAGCTTAACTGCTCCCATCTGGACATCTGCTAGTCCCAGATACTCCCCAGTAGATTTTTACACCAGTTTAATGGGTTCATTAACACCACAAACGTAGCAATTATCCTGTCCTTCTACCTATCAGTTAGTTTAACTGCGCCCATCCTGGACATCTGCTAGTCCCAGATACTCCCCATGCCCCAGGTCCTGTTTTCCTGTTCTGTTTTTCTTACACTTTTTGTACTAAGGTCGTAAGGACCTAAGACTATGTCAACTACCTTCAACCACCTCAGTTATTTTCTATTACACAGCCATCAAACTTAACCTTACTTAGAGCTGATTACATTTTATGCTTTTGTGCTGCTGCTGACCAACATCATGACCTTGGCATTTCTTTATAAGAACAACTGCTTTACATGCATAGAACTGAGAAAGCTCAGAGAAAAAATATCGCAGTTGAAAGTTTTTTATCTGGGAAAACTAATACTAATAATCTCCATAAGGACAAAGAATAATAATAATAAAAAAAACCACCACCACCACAAAAAAAAAAAAACAACAAACAAACAAAAAGCCCCCAAACAATCCCCGCCCAAAAAAAAAAAAAAACCAAAACCAAAACAAACAAAACAAACAAAAAAGAAACTCCAAACCCAAAACCCCACAAACAAACGAAAAAACCCTAAACAATTCTCACAAGGCACTATAACCCTTTTCATAAGGGTTTGGTTTACTATCTGTCTATATAATAGCACTACTGAACATCTCCAGAATGAGTATTTATGATGGTCAAGAGACACTTTTTTGTGTTTTTCTCAAAACAACTCGATCTGACAGCTCGTTATCGCTTGGGCAAACGCCCGGGGGGGGGGGGGGCGGGAAGAGCAGGGATCCTGCTCCAGCAGGGTGGGGGATGCTTCCCTGTCTTGCCTGCCCTGAGGCCGTGAATATCAACTGCCCAGGCAACAAACTGCCTGCAGACAGAGTACTGACACTGCGGCGTCTGCCAGGGCACAACGTGAGCCAGACCCTCTGGGCATGAGTCCCCACCTGTGGGAGGCTTCCAAGAGAGCCTGATCCTATGAAAATACAACCTTCCTGCAGTCATCTGAGCGCATCCCTCCACCGTGGGTACCAGCGGGATCACTGAATGCAAGGACCACAGCTAAAAGAATTTCCGCTATCAGACCGAGAGGATGTCGCTGGATCCATGGGTGTGTGGTGATTCTATTTCATTGTTTTCTTTCCTTCTTTCCTTCCTTTCTCCTTCTACTTCGTATCTTTGATAAGAATAAGAACTTGCCAAGACTTTTGTTCCTCATGACACGGTTTTAGGAAGGTTTACATTAAAATTAATTGTGGTTCAATTTTTTAGGGATTTCTTATCCTAGGTGAGATGAAAGAATGACAAATATTACACAGATCCAGAATATTTGTGATTTTTCCTTGAGAAGATCTCTTAAGGTCCTTGCAGTAGCACATCGTCTGGAAATCTTTACAGTTGCAGTAACTTAGTCAGTATTGGCTTTTGTGGGTAGAAAGTCAGAGTGGTTTCATTGCTTGATGAAATAAAGGAAGATTGTCTTTCTAAGCGGAAATGTAAGCTGAAATGGTATATAAGTTTGAATGGCTACTGTGTTTATGTCATTCCCTCTTTTGTGCAGATAGTGTGAAGAAACTGATAGACCTTTAGGTGAGAGTATTTGGCTGGCCTGTTATTACAAAGATGAAGAATGAATATCTTTGTACTCTACTGTACACATCTTCTGGTTGCTTTGATTTTAGTGCTGTAGACATAAAGATTCAGATACATACTCTTCACCATATTTTTTTAATACCTTTACAGATTTTGAGCAGGAAGCTCAGTTCTGCATCTGTAAGCACATTGCACATCATTCTGGATGATTATTTGAAGTGAGGAAAAAAAGAGGGCTCAGTTGTTGATTGTAATTGTGAGGGCTTACAATCATTTGGTGATTTAAGTAACAGTAGTAAGTAGTGGCCATATAGTAAGTCCAAAGAAAGAGAAAAGGTGGACAAATGTGTAGTTTATTTTCTGTCTGAGAAAATACTCAAAAGATAAATTACAACAGGATGCAGGCCAGAACCTGAAATCTAAAAATCATTGCCTGGAGAAAATCTGCCCCACATCCAGATTTCAAGTTGCCTGCTGCACTGGTAGTAAAGTCCAGCCACATAACTTTTGTGTGTCAACTTTGATAAGCATCAAGAAGTTAACGCATATCATGGAGTTTGTACCTTAGTGACAGTTTTATGAAACTAGGTGGCACCCTCAGATTTTACGCATCAGCAGGACATTGATTGATACATGTTGCAGGTCTGAAAATAAATGTTCTTTAATCTTTTCTACAAAAAACATGAGAAAAAGAAGTACAAATATTAAAATACTGCAAAAAAAAAAAAAAGAAGCTTATTTAGAAATGCCTAATGACCCATATTTAGGAAAAGAATGTGTTTAAAGTAATTCTATTTGTTAGGGGCTGGGTGCTTTGCTGTTCACAGTCCAGAATATTCCTGTGACAGTGGTTACCAATGCAATCATTTCAAAGAAACTACCATAGCTCACTATTTTCTTTTAACACTGTGGTAATGGAGAAGATGTGGATTGTATATGGTTTTTCATTAATGGTCTTCTGTTCAGAGTGCTTTCCAAAAAAATGAGAAATGTGGTTTCAGTTGCATCCTCTGCTGAAAGATTCAAACACCCAGTTCTACTTTCCAAGAGTACATGGAAAGCAAGAAGCTAAGAAATTACTGCCTATCACTGTCCCTACTGATAGTATGAGACTGGGCAGAAAGACTTCTGTAAATGCATGATCATGAGAGAGACTCCAGCTCATCTTTTAGAGTATTCAGTGTGCAGAGGAGTCTTGGTTTCAGTTAAGAGCCAAAAGGCAGAAGATGACAAGTATTTGTGTCATAGGCTTTAGCTCTATGCTGTAGAGCTATTTGCTTGTTAAGCATCAGGTTCTTCTAAAGTCTCTGGTGAGGGTGGGTGAACATCCCACTATATGCAGATTCTGCATATAGTTTTAACTGCTGTAAGAATGACAGACCTTTGTGCTACAAAGAGAAAAAAATTCACTCTTGTGCAGCTGCGGCTCAGTTTCTTGTCAGAGCTCTGCTTGGGTTTAGGTAGAGAGAATTTACAAGAACCCAGCTTGTCATAAACCAGCTGACTTACGTATTTGTCTTATGAATGAGAAGTTACTGTCTTATGGATGAAAAGTTATGGTCTTATGAATGCAAAATCGTTCCCTGGATTTCCGAGTGGAGATATACGCATACTGATATTGGCTCCTGCTATAATAATGAAGAAAAAAAAATTGATCTTTGTTTTCTGTTGTCAGGTTGATTAAGAAATACAAACCTTGACTCTGTGTTTTTAGATATTAATGTTTGCTGGCATGTTACCAACAATGTGCTGCAAATAGAACCTAGGTAGTAGGACTACAGATGTTAATGTTATTAATTAATAGTATCAAGTTATCATAATTTTAAATGCTAGATCATTCTTCATTGCAGTGAAGAACACTGGCAGTTTTCCCATGGCAAGCTGTTCTGAAGAAGTGAAAATTTTGTGATCATTCTTGTTTCCAAATATTGAAGAGAATTGCAACTGCTAGAGAAATTGCCTCAGGCAACATTTCATGTTTAACATTTAAAAGTCATTAAAAGAGTGAAAATTCATTATGTATCTTAATACATATATGTTTCTGTTAGAAAGGTAGACAGATATACTTGATCTGGAAATTGTGCCTGTTGATAACATTAAATGGGAGGTATACACTAGACAATGTTATGTCTGATATTTCAGAACACTGAACTGACAGAATGGCTGTGATGGGATGCATACAATATGTTAGCAGGCTAACGTGGAAATCCAGTTTAGTAGTGTAGATAAAATGTGCTGAACTTTAAATGTCACTGAAATTAACAGGCATTAAAGGTTGAGTTTCACCTGAAGTATATACTTAATTACTATTGAGTCATTGTCTATGTGGGTGTTTTTTTCATTGAGTGGAAAAGATTACCTAGGAAGACTAGTTCTGTAAATACTCTTGTAAACTCAAACCCCAAACTTTGGTGGCAGATAAGGTGAACATCAATGACATTCCTGTTTTTCTCCTTCCTGTTTACTGTCGCAAATGATAATGAAGGTTTGAAAACAGGCGTGATTACAGAAATGTAAGAGTAAGAACAGTGACATCATGGTACTATAATTTCTGAAACAGCTTTTCCATTCTGCGTGCCTATCAATGCTACTGGTGTTGCTTATTTCACTCAATAGCTCTCGTTATTAAGTGCTATCACCTTAGTGTTTTTTTTTCCTATAGGCTACCTAGAACAAACTTTTCGTTATGTATGTTCAGGTGTGTTTTGCTCAGCAGTTTTTTATCTAAAATAAATTTCATAGGCAGGCTTTCTGCTAAGAACTAACTTCTTTTTAGAAAAATATATTGGAACTCCAGAGCAGATACGTGTTTACTAAGATACAGACTGTTCCAGAACTATTGAAGGTGCCAGTCATGTGGAGAGTGTTGCTTGTATTATATCACCTAAGAATATCTCTGTTTGACAATGAAAAGAATGTTTTGAAACAATTAACCTGAGAACATGGTAAATGAAGATTCCAATAATTAAATACCTCTAACAAATTTCATTATAGTAATTTTTGTTAATGTCATTTGCAATAATTCTAATATTACAAAAAAAAAAGTTGTCAAATGTAAGGAGATGGATATTTGTATTTCATTTATTATATACATTAAAACACAGGAAGCTATATGTTTTTTCTTTTGTCATCAGCTTTGAAGATGAGTATTTGCTCATTCTCTCTTGTTTCATTGTAGCTTACAGTTGCTAGTGATTCATCATTAAGTCATCTCAATAATTCTTCGCTGGTATCTAATTCCACTTTTTATATAAATACAATTTCAGTTGATATCATTGACATTTGACTCTTTGTGCATTCATTAAGCCTGCAGACTATTTAAACAGTGATGTGATTTGATTACCAATAAGAGAAGCTTTCAGAGTTTAGGATTTCTGTAAATATATTTTGTGTTATGTTTATTCATTATATACTTTAAATTTCAGAAGCAAAATTTGTCATGTTATTGGAATTCCTATGAAAGGAATTGACTATTTTTCAAAAGGAGCAATTGGAAATGTGGGAAATCTAAAGTTATAAAGGCAAATTTATAACTGGAAATGGAAAATCATCATTATGGTGATGGGGTTGAGTTGTCATATGTCTCTTTTTCAGATTATCTATCTAATGTAGTTAACTATAGTAAGCAAATATGTGATAGTAACAACCTAGTTAATGGAATGTTCATGAACCTTCCATGGTGGGTAGGAAAGGAGGCCATCTCCTGTAGCTGGACAGTCTTGTCAAGTGTGACTGAGAATGTTAAGGCAAAATGCTAACAAGTAGAAAGTACTTGTTTTTTAAGACTGAGAAGAACTAGCTGGGGAAGGAATTAATACAGGAAATTCTTTTAAAGTGTCACAGAAACAACCTATAAACAGCTAGAATGATGTCAGTCTTCACTGCTAGATCTTCACTTATCACCGTGTCACCCCCACTGAAATCTTTCACATTCAAACTCCTTTGTAAAACAGTGTGAGCTTTCTGTGCTATGACTAGGGTAAGCTTTATCTGGTAACTATTTTATGAAGTTCCTACTAATGATAAAAATCATGATCGAAATCAGTTTCTTTGGACCATGCTTGGTGTACATTCAACACTTGAAATGCACACTCAGGTTTGGCATTAGATGCAAAGTTGGTACTCTTGAAAATGAATCCTAATCTGTGTGAACTGTAAGATCCTCTGTGGTTGCACATAAGCAACAGTGCAATTTTGGTTTTATTTAGTACAAATTTTGTAGTACTGGAGACATACTGAAAGTTATGAAGGCACTCGGGCCAGGATAATTGGCTGGTCATGCATTCTTATTTTGGCAGTCACCCTTACATAACATGCCAGTGTAACGGGGCATGATGTGCTGTTAAGATGATTTTACAAACCTGGGAAATATCAAAGACAGTATATATTACATAGGATTTTTTTATTTATCAATGAACTTCCAAGGAGTTGCTTAAATATGCTCACTAATCTGTTTGCATAGTCCATTGGTGTTAGCGAGCACAGCAGCATAACAATGCTTGTTTCTAGCAGCTCCTAGCTGGCAGCGTACAGGAAACTACTGGGAGCAGATAGCAGAGGATCTGTGACTGATTTGCTTTTAGTTCCTTGACTCTGTAATTTTAGTTTGCATAATAATGCCTCATGGCCTTGATCTTGATTAGACCATCTGACTGTTACAAAAATATGAATACTAATCATGAAGAGCTGTCTTAAATTTGAAAGTTGTGTTTTTATTTCTTCTTGGTTTTTTTTTTCCCCCCCAGACTTTGGCAAAGAACCAGAAGACAGCTCCCATATTTTGCTTAAGATAAATTGCTGAATTCTTAATTTGAAAAGACAAATATTTTGGTGCTTAATGCCCTCCCTTCAAGACTAAATGACACTGAGAAATACAAGTAAACCAATTCCTCTCTCCCTTTACAGGCAAAACTAAAAAAATCCTATCAATCTTGCATATAATTATAGATCATGATGGAAGGGTACTACAAGTTCTCATATTATTAGCTCAACTCAAATGTATTAATACAATTCCCACAATCTGTGCTGAAGCAATCTGTATTTTACAATTGAATGAGGATTTATGATGGATGGGGGACTTATAGCAACATAGCTATATCTAATCTCAAGCCTCCCAAATCTATTAATGCATGAGTAGAGTTCCATATGTTGATTGAATCCCCTAGATCAACCTAACTGTGCTGTTTGTCATGTGTGAAGGAGTCCGATGCTTTCTTGAAGCGTCAGACCTACTCTGTATGCACATTGACTGTATAGCACAGGTTATGGCCACTACATCAAGTATTTCGAGATAGTGTCAGATATACTTCTGGTGTCCTACAGCTACAGTGTATGGATCTTAGATGTTTCGGGATGATTGGCAGCCACTGATGAAATGTTTGATGCTATTAGCTATGGAATAAATATCATATGGGCAACTTGCACATCTGAAAATCCAAGGCAAACATATCAGTTCTGCAGAATTGCGCAGAAAGATTTTTCCAGATGGAAACCATGCACAAGTGAGGTAAAGCAGTGCTGTTCAAGTGAAGAGAAAGCTGGTTGGACTGTGTGTTACAAACAGAAACAAGCTTGCTTTCCCCACCAGCAGAATCCAACAGTTAGGGATGTAATCTGGCAAGTAAAGGTGTTTTTTTTGCTGGTGGTATTTTATTTTTCTTGGTGTTGTTTTCTGTCTTGTTTTTGTTTTGTTTTGTTTTTGTTTGTTTTTAAATATAAATACATAAGAAATAAAAAATAAATGTACATAGGGAGAATAGTGCTGTATTTAAACAGAAAGCCAAACCCTTCTTCCCGTTTTACTCTGCATGACTTTTAAGAATAAATGATCAATATAAAAGATATTTTTGGAAAGCTAAGAGAGCATTTTGCCTGCTGAATAAATGTCATATTTGCACTTTGGACTTTGGTTGGTAGTAGGAAATTGCATTTACCTATGAATGGAAACAAAGAGTAAATTTGCTCTTTTTTTTTTTTTTTTTTTTTTTTTTACAGATGTCTCATATATAGTAAGTGAATTCAGAGAAAAAGGAGACAGTGTCTATAACCATGAAATAGTTGTGTGGGTGCAGTGTGGGAACAGAACTCTTTGGGGATGAGAAAATGAACATGAGCTGGCAGTGTGCGCTTGCAGCCCAGAAAGCCAACCATATCCTGGGCTGCATCAAAAAGAGTGTGACCAGCAGGTCGAAGGAGGTGATCCTGCCCCTCTACTCTGCTCTCGTGAGACCTCACTTGGAGTATTGTGTGCAGTTCTGGTGTCCTTAACATAAAAAGGACATGGATCTGTTGGAAGAAGTCCAGAGGAGGGCCACGAGAATGATCAGGGGACTGGAGCACCTCCCATATGAAGATCGGCTGAGAAAGTTGGGGCTGTTCAGCCTGGAGAAGAGAAGGCTGCATGGAGGACTCATGGCAGCCTTCCAGTACCTGAAGGCGGCATATAGGGATGCTGGGGATGGACTCTTCATTAGGGACTGTAGCGGTAGGACAAGGGGTAATGGGTTAAAACTTAAACAGAGGAAGTTTCGATTGGATATAAGGAGGAAATTCTTTCCTGTTAGGGTGGTGAGGCACTGGAATAGGTTGCCCAGGGAGGTTGTGAATGCTCCATCCCTGGTAGTGTTCAAGGCCGGGTTGGACAGGGCCTTGGGTGGCATGATTTAGTGTGAGGTGTCCCTGCCCATGGCAGGGGGGTTGGAACTTGATGATCTTAAGGTACTTTCCAACCCTAACTATTCTATGATTCTATGATGCTACCTTGTTACTTCCCGCTAACATTGGGGTTGTTCTTACCAGAGTTAAGTGGAACTGCAATAGCTTAAACATCACTTACAGCAAATCCTTCATGATACTGTGGCTAGATATGTCTACCATGTTTTTTAAACTTGTCTCTTACCAAGATTAATTAAGTAGACATAGTTCTCGAGTCCTATCAAGTGTAAAAGTGCAAGATATCAAGTAACTTTTCCTCAAATAAAGCTTGCAAACTGAGGGATGCAATTTTGTGTAGGAACCAGGGAGACTTTATATCACAGGGCATTTATGGGTTATGTTTCTAGAGCTGAATTAGCACACAGTGTGTTCATGAATAAAAGGGTATTTATGTGTTTTATATTTTTTGTGCATGTTTGGCTATTTGTTTTGATATTGCCATTAATCAGTTTTTTTCTTTAGGCTGGTCAATGAGCTGATTCGGAGCACCCACCCTCCCCTCCCTCCAGTCACACCAGAAGTAAAATAAAAATACAGGAGAATGAAAATTTTCAGGAGGAAACAAAAGAAAAAGAAACTCTATTTGCTCTCTGAGAGGTGCCGATGGGAGGATATAGAGGGGGGATTGGATTTATATCAGTACCCCTGAATAGGAGCTATGTAAGATCCGTTAAAAAGGAGATGGTTCGGTTATTAGATGACCCTTTGGGGGTTTCTGAACAATTGGACCAGTTCTTAGGTCCTAATATTTATACTTGGGGGGAGATGCAGTCAATATTGGGAATATTATTTACTGCGGACGAAAAATCTATGATTAGGCAAGCTGGAATGCGAAATTGGGAAAGGTGACATCAACAGGGTCCTCCTGGAGAGCAAAAATGGCCTAATCAAAATCCCAATTGGAATAATCAGAATGGTCGTGACAGACAAAACGTGACAGACTTGAGAGAAATTATAATACAAGGAATTAGGGAAGCAGTTCCGAGAGAACAGAATATCAATAAAGCCTTAGTGAGCATCAGGAGAAAAATGAGTCTCCTACTGATTGGTTAGAGAGATTAAGGAAAACATTGCAAATGTATTCCAGAGTGGATCTGGCTTCCCCAGTTGGAGAAGCGCTTTTAAAAACTCAATTTGTGGCACGATCTTGGGGGGATATTAGAAGAAAGCTGGAGAAATTAGATGATTGGCAATATCGTGGGCTACACGAATTGTTAAGGGAGGCTCAGAAAGTTTATGTACGGAGAAATGAGGAAAAGCAGAAAGCAAAAGCAAAAATATTTGTGGCAACGGTGCAGGAAACTCAGAGATGAGAACAACACAAACTGATACCCAAGGTTTCAGGACTGGGGTATCAAGAAAGGAAACAGACAGAACCAAAGGAAAAACCTAAGACGACATCCCTCCCCCCCCCTCGGGAGGTACCGGAATGTTATTACTGTGGAAAGAAGGGACATCTTAAAAGAAATTTCAGAAAGCAGATGTAGGGTGAGAAAATGTTTAGGGATAAGGAATAGGGATGTCAGGGGCTATATATCCTGGGGACAAAAACAACAAAAGAGCCCTTGATAAAGATAGGTCCCCAGGGAGAAGAGACAATGTTCCTAGTTGATAGTGGAGCTGAAAGCTCTACGGTCCGGCATATCCCTATGGGATGCCAAATAAGTAAAGAAACAACTCTAGTAGTAGGAGCAAAAGGAGAACCTGTTAGGGTTCCCGTTATTAAAAATGTAGAAATTGAATCCGAGAAGAAAATTTGCATAGGAGATTTTCTATTAGTGGAAGAAGCAGAGAACAACCTATTAGGACGAGATCTGATTCTAAAGTTAGGAATAAATTTGGAAGTGGAAAAGGGAGTGATTACAGTGAACTTATACCAATTAATGGAGAAAGATGAGGAACGTATAAATTCGGAAGTCTGGCATAATAAAGGGGAAGTAGGAAAATTAAACATTGAGCTATTGGAAGCAGAAATAATGACTCTAAAAGAGCCCATTAGGATCAGACAATATCTGATTTCCTTGGAGGGAAGGAAAGGATTGAAACCAATAATTGAAGATTTGATACAGAAGGGAACTTTAGAACCCTGCATGTCACCACATAATACTCTGATTCTCCTGGTCAGAAAACCAGATGGCAGTTACCGGTTAGTTCAAGATTTAAGGGCAGTTAATCAGAGAACTGTTACCTGGTTCCCGGTGGTTGGCAAATCCCTACACTTTACTGAATCAGATATCACCAGAACATACCTGGTACAGTGTAATAGATTTAAAAGACCCCTTTGGGGCTTGTCCTTTAGCGGAAAAAAACCCAGCCTTTGAGTGGGAGGATCTGGAGACAGGTAGAAAACAGCAACTGGGATGGACAGTGTTACCCCAGGACTTTACAGAGTCGCCAAACTTGTTTGGGCAGGCTTTGGAAAAATTGCTAACATCTTTCCAAAGTGAGGGTAATGTGAAACTCTTACAATATATGGATGATTTCCTGATAGCTGGAAAATCAAAGGAGGAAGTCCGAGAAAATACTGTAGACCTACTGAACTTTCTTGGAGAAAAGGGATTGAAAGTTTCAAAATCTAAATTGCAATTTACAGAACCGGAGGTGAAATATTTGGGACATTGGATCAGTAAAGGGAAAAAGAAATTAGACCCAGATTGGGTGGCAGGAATTATAGCCTTACTTGCCCCTAGGACAAAGAGGGAGGTTCAACAGTTGTTGGGATTATTAGGATATTGTAGACAGTGGATAGAAGGATATACTGCATACGGGGTATTAACCCAAGATTGGGCCAGAAGTAAAAAGCCCGTTGGATGTTTTTCAAAGTTGTTGGACCCTGTAAGTAAAGGCTGGCCAAAGACAAGCAGTAGTAGTAGTGGCTTTATTAGTTCAAGAGGCTAGAAAAGGGACCTTTGGAGGATCCCTGGTGGTCTATACCACACACGACATCTGAGGAATCCTCCAACAAAAAGCAGATAAATGGCTCACAGATAACAGAATATTGAAATATGAGACTATTTTTAGTCCATTCTCCCGACTTGGAACTAAGATCTACAGTAGCTCAAAATTCAACACAATTCTTATTTGGAGAATTGGGAGAAACACCCACTCATGATTGTATAGATACGATATAATTGCAAACAAAAATTAGACCAGATTTAGAGGAAGAAGAGTTAGAAGAAGGAGAAAAATGGTTTGTGGATGGATTTTCACGGGTAATTGATGGGAAGAGAAAGTCAGGATATGCAATTATAAATGGAAGAAAATGGGAAGTAATAGAGTCTGGCCCATTAAGTGCAAGTTGGTCAGCACAAGCATGTGAATTATACGCCTTGTTGAGAGCATTAAAAAGATTACAGAATAAAAGGGGAACTATATTCAGACTCAAAATATGCTTTTGGAATAGTACATACCTTTGGAAAAATATGGGAAGAGAGAGTCTTGATAAATACCCAAGGAAAAGGGTTAGTACATAAAGAATTAATAAAACAAATATTACAAGCTATAAGGGAACCTGAAGCAATAGCTATAACTCATGTTAAAGGAGCTTCGAGGCTGGTGCTGCAGGCAGGGCTTTGGATTCTTTGATAACGGCTGGTTTTATAGGACACTGGCCTGGACATTGGCATGTGGGAAAGGTTTATCGCACAGAGGCAAAAGGATGCTGGGGCACGAATTAGCAGGGCTCATTTGGAGAGCTTTAAACTAGATTCGAAGGGGGATGGGGTTGTAGCTGGGCTTGCCTCAGTGGGACAGCGCTCCAGAATTGATGATGACTGGGAGGCCTCCTGTAATCCTAGGGTGAAATCGGTGTGCTTGGCTCGCTCCCTGAAATGTCTGTACACCAATGCGCTCAGCATGGGAAATAAGCAGGAGGAGCTAGAAACCTGTGTTAAGTCGGGAGATTATGATCAGGTGGCAATTACAGAGACGTGGTGGGACAGCTCACATGACTGGAATATAGTCATGGAGGGCTATGTCATTTTCAGGAAAGACAGGCCAGCCAGGCGGGGTGGTGGGGTTGCTCTTTATGTGCGAGAGCAGCTACAATGCGTTGAGTTCTGTCCAGGGACAGATGATGAGCGAGTCGAGAGTCTGTGGGTGAGAATTAAGGGGCAGGCTGGCAGGGGCGATACTGTTGTGGGGGTCTGTTACAGGCCACCGGATCAGGGTGAGGAAGTTGACGAGGCCTTCTATAGGCAGCTGAGAGCGGCCTCACAGTCACAGGCCGTGGTCATCGTGGGGGATTTTAACTTCCCTGATGTTTGCTGGAAGGACTACTCGGCAACCCATCCGCAGTCCAGGAGGTTCCTCCAATGTAGAGATGATAACTTCCTCATGCAAATGGTGGATGAGCCAACCAGGAGAGGTGTGCTGCTGGATCTCATCCTCACTAACAAGGAGGGTCTGGTTGAAGGAGTGAAGGTTGAGGGCTGCCTTGGTTGCAGCGACCACGAGATGGTAGAATTCAGGATCTTGTGTGGTAGGGTCAGTAGAATAGCAAGTAGAATCGCAACCCTGGACTGTAGCAGGGCAAACTTTGGCCTCTTCAAGCAATTGCTAGGGGAAATCCCATGGGCTAGGCTGCTTGAAGGTAAAAGGGCCCAAGATAGTTGGTTGACGTTCAAGGACTGCTTTTTCCGAGCTCAAGATCGGAGCATCCCGACACGTAGGAAGTCGAGGAGGAGGGTCAGGAGACCTGCGTGGCTAAACAGGGAATTGCTGGGTATGCTAAAGTGGAAGAGGAGAGTTTACAGGTCATGGAAGGAAGAGCTGGCCACTTGGGAAGAATATAAGGCTGCTGCTAGAGGATGTAGGAAAGCTGCTAGGATGACTAAGGCCTCCTTGGAATTAAAGCTGGTGAGAGGGGTCAAGGACAGCAGAAAGAGCTTTTTCAAATACATGGCAGGTAAAACTAACACCAGAGGCAATGTAGGCCTGCTGATGAACGGGACGGGTGCCCTGGTGACAGAAGATACAGAGATGGCAGAGTTACTGAATGCCTTCTTTGTCTCTGTCTACTCTGCCGGAGGCAGTCCTGAAGAGCCCTGTACCGCTGAGACCTCGGATGAAGATAGGTCAACGGAGCGGTCTGCCTTAGTCGATGAGGAATGGGTTAAAGACCAGTTGAGCAATCTGGACATCCATAAATCCATGGGTCCAGATGGGATGCACCCACGGGTGCTGAGGGAACTGGCTGAGGTCATTGCTAGACCGCTCTCCATCATCTTTACCAAGTCTTGGGAAATGGGAGAGGTGCCTGAGGACTGGAGGAAAGCAAATGTCACTCCTGTCTTCAAAAAGGGCAAGAAGGAGGACCCGGGTAACTATAGACCGGTTAGCCTCACCTCCATTCCTGGGAAAGTGATGGAACACCTTATCCTTGGTGCCATCCTAAGGCATATCAAGGATAAGAGGGTTATGAGGGGCAGTCAACATGGCTTCACCAAGGGGAAGTCATGCTTGACCAATCTCGTAGCCTTTTATGAGGAAATAACACGGTGGATGGATGATGGCAGAGCGGTGGATGTGGTCTACCTTGACTTCAGCAAAGCGTTTGACACGGTCTCCCGCAGCATCCTTGCGGCTAAATTGAGGAAGTGTGGTCTGGATGATCGGGTAGTGAGGTGGACTGTGAACTGGCTGAAGGAGAGAAGCCAGAGAGTTGTAGTCTATGGGGCGGAGTCTAGTTGGAGGCCTGTATCTAGTGGAGTGCCTCAAGGGTCGGTACTGGGACCAGTATTATTTAATATATTCATCAACAATTTAGATGAGGGAATTGAGTGTACTATCAGCAAGTTTGCTGATGACACTAAGCTGGGAGGGGTGGCCGACACGCCAGAAGGCTGTGCTGCCATCCAGAGGGACCTGGACAGGCTGGAGAGTTGGGTGGGGAATAACTTGATGAAATATAACAAGGGAAAGTGTAGAGTCCTGCATCTGGGCAGGAGCAACCCCAGGTTCCAGTATAGATTGGGGAACGACCTGTTAGAGAGGAGTGTAGGGGAGAGGGACCTGGGGGTCCTGGTGGACGACAGGGTGACCATGAGCCGACACTGTGCCCTTGTGGCCAAGAAGGCCAATGGCATCCTGGGTTGTATTAGAAGGGGGGTGGTTAGTAGGTCGAGAGAGGTCCTCCTTCCCATCTACTCTGCCCTGGTGAGACCTCATCTGGAATATTGTGTCCAGTTCTGGGCCCCTCAGTTTAAAAAGGACAGGGACCTGCTGGAGAGAGTCCAGCGCAGGGCAACTAAGATGATTAAGGGAGTGGAGCATCTCCCTTATGAGGGAAGACTGAGGGAGCTGGGTCTCTATAGTTTGGAGGAGATTAAGGGGTGACCTTATTAGTGTATATAAATATATAAAGGGGGAGTGTCACGAGGATGGAGCCAGGCTCTTCTCAGTGGCAAACAATGAAAGGACAAGGGGTAATGGGTACAAATTGGAGCACAAGAGTTTCCACTTAAACCTGAGAAGAAACTTCTTCTCAGTGAGGGTGATGGAACACTGGAACAGGCTGCCCAGGGAGGTTGTGGAATCTCCTTCTTTGGAGACATTCAAGACCCGCCTGGACACGTTCCTGTGTAACTTTATCTAGGTGTTCCTGCTCCAGCAGGGGGATTGGACTAGATGATCTTTTGAGGTCCCTTCCAATCTCTAACATACTGTGATACTGTGATACTGTGACATCAAAAGGGATTACAATTTAGAATCAGAGGAAATAATTTAGCAGATGAAGAAGCAAAACAGGCAGCTTTATTGACTTTAGTGACTAAAGAATATGTAGGAAAAACCAAACAAACAGACTAAAAAAGCTTATTCTCAAAGTGAGATAAAAGAATATGAGAGATTAGGAGCTAAATTAGAAGACAATAAATGGGTGTTATCTGATGGGAGACAGATGTTACCTAAAGGTTATGCTAGAAGAATATTGCACAGATTGCATCAGCAGATGCATTGGGGAACAAGAGCACTTACTGATCAATTTTTAAAATTCTATGGCTGTATGTGGATTTTTGAAATAGCTAAGCGAGAAATACAGGGATGTCTAAGTTGCCAAAAAATTAATAAGAAACGAATGAGACAAACTCCAAAGGGGGTAAGACCTTTGGCCCACTGACCCTTTGAAAGG
The DNA here is from genome assembly GCF_033783945.1 of Neopsephotus bourkii. Taxonomy (NCBI): domain Eukaryota; kingdom Metazoa; phylum Chordata; class Aves; order Psittaciformes; family Psittacidae; genus Neopsephotus; species Neopsephotus bourkii. The sequence goes on from NW_026901969.1 coordinate 1,250,033, forward strand.
ATACAGGTTGATTTTACTGAACTACCAAAAGTAGGACGGTATAAATATCTTTTAGTAATGATAGATCAATTAACACATTGGGTTGAGGCCATACCCACTGCTAGAGCTACAGCTCAGGTAGTGGTGAAACAATTACTTGAGAATATCATTCCCAGGTATGGAATGATTGAGGTAATAGATTCGGACCAGGGATCTCATTTTACCTCTAAAGTCCTTAAAAGTGTTGTAATGGCTTTGGGAATCCAATGGGATTATCACACCCCTTGGCATCCCCAGAGTTCTGGGAGAGTAGAAAGGATGAACGAAGCCTTAAAACATCAGTTATCAAAATTAATGATTGAAACTAAAATGTGATGGATCAAATGTCTTCCTCTGGCGTTGTTAAATATTAGGACTATGCCAAATTCGACTCTCTCTCACCTTTTGAGATGTTGTATGGGATGCCATATACCCAGGGACTACCAATAGATCATCCCGAGTTGGAGGATCTTACTATTCAACGTTGTATCACTTACTTTAAACAAAAACATGCAAGAACTCAGGGCCAAGGGAATGCTAGCACAAAGCACCTCCTTGGAATTTTCAATACATAAAATTCAACCAGGGGACAAGGTATTAATAAAAAGTTGGAAAGAGGAGAGTTTGTCCCCTTGTTGGGAAGGACCATTTCTTGTTCTCTTAACCACAGAAACGGTGATAAGAACTGCTGAAAAAGGGTGGACACACGTGTCATGAGTAAAAGGACCGGTAAAAGAATGGAGGGTCATGACTGAACCTGGAGACACCAAGCTGACCCTCAAAAGGACTTAATGAGTAACTGAGGGAATTCGTATTGACTCTTGTATAATGATAAGGGAAACACAGGTATAACTGGGCCCAGAGTTTCAATTGTTTATTATTGCTTGTAGTGAGGACCAAGAATAATTTTTGAGAAATCAGTTACAGTTCTTTTGCATTCGGTGTAAAATTATCACCTCATTGGAACAGTTGTTTCGGGGCAAATGTTATTGCCATAATAACCGATGGAAAATATACCTCTGACCTACCAGAGATGGCAAGACCGGAGGGAATAAGGTGTTGCAGCTGAAAAGGTCTGCCGAGGGCTGCAACCCCTGGGCCGTGACCACTGAGCATTATGATCCTAACTGGAACTCTTTTGGTGTTGGTCCTGATAAGACCCATATGGGAAACTGCCGTGGCTGCTAGAAACAACAACTGTAGTGAATGTGTTACTACAACTAGACAAGGAGGAGTGACCTCTCAAACACTGATCTATCACACTGTGTATGAATGTAAAGGAACGGTAACCAGCTACTGTACATATAATCAAACTCAATATGGACTTTGTAAAGAAGGAACTAAAATGGTATGTTTTAATCCGAAAGAACTCCCCTATCAATATTGGATAGAGATAAGAACAAACTCAGAAGAAGGAAGACTAATGGCAACAAGCCAAATAATAACTAATCTAAGCCAACCTGTATGGGTAACCTTTGATGCCTGTGATGCTATTGATGATGACCTATATTCAAATTGCGGAAACTTGAATTGGAGGAGGTATTATAGAGAATGTGAAAAATATATTTGTCCCTGACCAAAAGAGAGATCATATTTACCTACGGGTTGTTATGCAGATTGGAATTATGATAGTCAGTCCGAAAGAAGTTATCATTTTTGTGGACATACTGAATGGAGTTGTGCTTGTTGGAGTACAACTCCTACCTGGGGATGGCCCCAAGAATGCAAGGGAACCCAATTGAGGGCAGAGATTAAAAAGGGAATAACTTTTCCCAATTGTATAGCCCATTCCTGTAATCCTGTCAATCTAACTATCTGGAATCCAGGACAATGGAGACAAGAGGAGGTAAAAATTGGACTATCAATTTATGGAACTGGAGGAGATCCAGGGGTGATTTTACAAGTCATAATTAAAGAAAAATCTAGAGAGTCAGTACAACACCACTTATTATTCAATCCCTTCTATCATGAAATGGAAACAGGAGTCCAATATGAAATTCCCACAGTTGCTAAAAATCTCTTTGTAAATCTTGCTGAAAATATAGCTAAAGCATTGAATGTAACTAACTGCTATGTTTGTGGGGGAACTAACCAAGGGGAGAGATGGCCCTGGGAGGCGATGGAGAGTAATATAAGCAACCCTGCAATCTGGAAAAATCAAAAAGGGAAAAATAGGAGACAACAATGGATCTTACAAATAAATATAATTGGGAAAAGTTGTTGGCAGAATTTAGAAAATGGTGGAAAACCAGTAGGAAATTTACTTTGTGAAGGGGGTTATATATGGAACAGAGCAAAGAAAGGTGGGAAAAATGGGGAAATCCTATAGAAATAAATCAGCGATTCAGTAACTGGACTAATGGAACTAACATACCAAACGGTTGGCCCACTCCAGATGGACATTATTGGATCTGTGGTAAAATAGCCTTTGCATTTTTACCTCAAAATTGGACAGGATCATGTATATTAGGAACCATCAGACCCAGTTTCTTTTTATTACCTATAAGCTGAGGGGAACACTTGGGAGTCCAGTTATATACAGAAACAGGTGAACTAAGGAGAAAACAATATAGAAGAGAACTACAAATTGGTAATTGGAAAGACAATGAGTGGCCACCTGAATGAATAATTTCTTATTATGATCTGGCAATTTGGGCTGAAGATGGGTCCTGGGGATACAGGACTCCTATATATATGCTGAATAGGATTATAAGATTACAAACTGTGGTAGAAATAGTAGTAAATAAAACAGGAGATGAATTAGGACTACTTGCAAAGCAAAATACTAAAATGAGAACTGCAATATACCAGAATCGTTTGGCTTTGGATTATTTGCTAGCTCAAGAAGGAGGGGTCTGTGGAAAATTCAATCTCAGTAACTGCTGTTTAGAAATAGATGATGAGGGAAAAGCCATAAGTGAGCTTGTGAGAGAAATGAAAAAGATTGCCCATGTTTCAGTACCAACCTGGAATGGAATCAATTTAGGAGGATTAGGATCTTGGGGACAATTTTTAAATGGGGACTGGATCACTAAAACTGGTATAGTGATACTGGGAATATTTGGAGGACTGTTAATTATTCCATGTATAATCCCATGTTTCACCAGATTGATACATATAGTTGTACAAAACATGCAATTAACCGCCATGCCATTGGAACCAGAAAATAGGAGGAACCCACTCGTTAATGGTATTAAAAACAAAGATGACTCCATTATTATCCTCTGCTCAAAAGGCAGTTATTGAACTGGAGGCCAAGACACAAATCAATCAGTTACACAAAAACAAAGTGGGGAATTGTGACATATATAGGAATGATTCGTGTCAGCAACTTAGGAGTCCTTGTCATCATTGTACTTTGGGTGGAATCGAAAATCCTTGAAATCATTGTATCATGTGTAGGATGTATAAGAATGATCAGATTGTGATAGATGTTCCTGTCAATACAATGATGAAAGAGAAGAAGAAACAAAGGAATAATCCTTCTTAATCAAATGCTTTACTTTAAGGGGTACTTTGCTAATTACAGGGGTACTTTGTTTAACTGCTTGAATGCCTTAAGGGGTTAGGTAACCAAGAGATACATCCTGTTACAGGATGAGGTGAAACTTGTGTATTGAATAAGTAACTATATAAGAAATTGAATTTAGGGGGCTAAGATGGTGGTTAAGCTTGTGATAGACATCCCCTGTTAATGTATTGCCAAGGAATTCAGTGACTTTTAAAGAAGTTTCTTCACCCGAAGATAAGACCCCAGCAAAAGGAGGAGAACAATGAAAAGGAACCATGTCAATATTCGGGTGAAGGAGACAACAGGATTGGCTGAAACCCAAGACCAAGGAGTATAAGATACTGTACCCCAGAAATCTCAGTGTGCGTCTTGGGTGGAGCGGAGACTCCCCAGTTCACCCAGCGCTGCTTGCTTATTGCCTCTCAATATTAATCAACTGTAATAAAAAAATAATTAAATCAGATCATGGTCAAGAGAGAATTTTTATAACATTTGGCTATTTGTTTTGATATTGCCATTAATCAGTTTTTTTCTTAGGCTGGTCAATGAGCTGATTTGGAGATCTAAGTATTGCACTTGTGTTTAACAGAGCTGTTGTAAAGATTGCTTTGTCAGAAGCCCTGCCTTCCGCTGCAGCTTGTAAGCTTTCCCTGAGCCAGGCAGGCAACTGCAGAGGTCTGCCTATGTCAGAAGCTGGTTGTCTAAAACCCTAAGTTACAATTAATGACAAAATTCTTACCTCTAAACATCCCTAAGTTTTGCTGGCAGAGTAGTCATAGAATGTGCCTGATGGTGTAAGATTACAAATTTGTATATTACTAGTACTGCATAATTGCATGTTGCAATCTGAGCTCACTTTAAATTCACTTCATGCCAGCATAACTGTGCAGAATGCAACAAAGTAGAACCAATCTGTCCTAGCTAATACCACATCTCTTGATGTGTATCCATGTCTTTAGGCTTGTTCTTGGATTGCATCAATAGCTATCTTTTTAATTACCAATGTAATAATTTATATAAATTTTCATAATCTATAGCTTTTGATTCCATAAGAGTTTAAAGTAAGAAAGAGAGGCACCTGTTAATAAAACAACAACTACAAAAAAAAACCAAACAAAAAAGTCAAACTTACAAAATTTTGCTAGTTATTTTCCTGTACCATCGCTTTCAAATTTTTTCATCTTTTATAAATAAACACTTCTCTTTAGTAACACTACTTCAGATATTATAAGTCTCCATAGCCAATCCTGATAATCATTCATGTTAGTTCTTAAATACATTAACGTGTATTAGTTTTAATTCTTATCAAAATTCCTCTGGAATTATTGCAAGATTGTGTTGTTTTTTTGTTTCTTTTTTTTTTTTGTTTGGTTTTTTGTTTTTTTTTTGTTTGTTTTTGGTTTTTTTTAGTTTGGACTTAAGCCTAATTCTATGAAATGCTTTGGTAGTTTCACTTGTGTTGCAGGGAATTTTATTTGCCAAAAATAAACCAAAAGTCACAGAATCCTGTTCTGTTGATGTATATTGTCAATATTAGTAGTAGCTTAAACTAATTAGGAAATTATGATTCCAGAAAAAAAAAATTTCATTTCCATTGCATTATTCTGGTTTTACCCTCATAAAAGCATATTACACTATTAAATTTTGAATTTGGCCCCTTTGCCCTAGCTGATACTATATCTATCACTTCATTACTTTCATTGTAAATTTCATTAATGAGTTCAAGGAAGAGTCTTTTGTTATTGTTTGAGTGTCTATTTTATGAATTAATTTTCATAGAAATCAACTCTAATAATTTTTGCTGTTGCTTGTGTGAGTATTCTGCAGACTGCATTAATTAAGAAAATTGGCCTATAATTACTGCAGTTACCCACACCCTACCAGGTTTCAAAATTACAGAAATAATTATGATCCTAAGAGAGTCAGGCAACTTTTCAAATGCTGCATTATACATGCTACACTAAATGCCATGAAAGACTTGACTAAAATATTAATGAATCTCAGCTGGAAAACCTAATATGTCTTTCTGCAAAGAGAATTATTTTGGTTGGATTTTCAGAAAAGTCTTCCGTTTTGAAGGTCTGTGTGTTCTGCTTTCAGCTGCTATATTGAATCAGTTGATACCTGCGGAGTGCCTGTTTTTCATAGTAAACACCTAATGTCAACTTCATCTGTGTTTGTTTCTGTATAAACTTCAAATGCTGAATGGAAACATCTGTGGAGACATTTATGTCAAGAGGAAGTGGAGAAAAAAACCTCCTCTTAGAAAATGGCATTTCTCAGAACAGGCATTGCTTCAACAATGGTGAATAAAGTAGGTGATTTTAACAACCTCTACTTTGATATCTGTACTATCTTAGTGTTTTTCTTTTTTTTTTTCTTTCATAATCATAGAATCATAAAATAGTTAGGGTTGGAAAGGACCGTAAGATCATCTAGTTCCAATCCCCCTGCCATGGGCAAGGACACCTCACACTAAATCATGCCACCCAAGGCCCTGTCCAACCTGGCCTTGAACACTACCAGGGATGGAGCATTCACAGCTTCCCAGGGCAACCCATTCCAGTGCCTCACCACCCTAACAGGAAAGAACTTCTTCCTTATATCCAATCTAAACTTCTCCTGTTTAAGATTTAACCCGTTACCCCTTGTCCTATCATTACAGTCCCTAGTGAAGAGTCCCTCCCCAGTATCCTTACAGACCCCCTTCAGATACTGGAAGGCTTCTATGAGGTCTCCATGAAGCCTTCTCTTCTCCAGTCTGAACAGCCCCAACTTTTTCAGCCTATCTTCATACGAGAGGTGCTCCAGTCCCCTGATCATCCTCGTGGCCCTCCTCTGGACTTGTTCCAACAGTTCCATGTCCTTTTTATGTTGAAGACACCAGAACTGCACACAATACTCCAATTGAGGTCTCACAAGAGCAGAGTAGAGCGGCAGGATCACCTCCTTCGACCTGCTGGTCATGCTCCCTTTGATGCAGCCCAGGATATGGTTGGCTTTCCGGGCTGCAAGCATACACTGAAGCTGGCTCATGTTCCTTTTCTCATCAACCAACACTCCAAAGTCCTTCTCCACAGGGCTGCTCTGAATCTCTTCACTGCCCAACCTGTAGCTGTGCCTGGGATTGCTACGACCCAGGTATAGGACCTTGCACTTGGCATGGTTAAACTTCATAAGGCTGGCATCACCTCACAGGCGAGTCAAGGTCCCTCTGGATGGCATTCCTTCCCTCCAGTGTATCAGCCAAACCACACAGCTTGGTGTCATCGGCAAACTTGCTGAGGGCACACTCGATCCCACTGTCATGTCACCGACAGACGTTGAACAGGACTGGTCCCAACATTGATCCCTGAGGGACACCACTCGTTACTGGTCTCCATAACTTAATTATGATGTCCATACACATAAAAACCCCAAATAACATATACAAAATTATATAAAGACTCCTGAATGTCCTGTATACTTGTTATTGCTGTGTTTGAGCTTTTGGATGCTAGTGTATTGTATTGCTGATATGGTCTTGGGGTCTACAGTATGACCAGGCTGCTGAGGGAAGGGACATCATAGAGCAGATCTGAAGACTAACTTCTCTCCTGCTTCTGAAGGAAGCAAAGAGGAGAGGGAGAGTGAAGAAAAGAAGCTACAGAAAGTGTATATTCAGCCCCAAGGCAGTACGGTGATCCAGGCTCTCTGACTTTTGCCCTTTGTGAGGTTACTGAAGTTATTCATTATCTAGAGCCTATAAATTCCTCTCCTGCAATGATTTTTGTCTGTAAAACACAAAGGTGATCCTAGCACGTGACTCCTAATTAAGTCTTACCTGAATGGCTGAAAAAGTAGGCAAAAGGTCTAGGAGTTGCATGCTCTCTGGCTCTTGCATTTTATGGCAACTCTACCAATGTCAGTTTTCTCCCCTTTTCTTCCATTGCAAATTCATGCATTTTCAAAAGACCTGCTTATTTCTGGATCTATTATTTCAGGGTTGGCATAAACCTTTTATTCCTATCAAGCCATAATCCCTGCCTAACTATACTAAGGAACATTTGGAACATTTCCCCCCCCCCCCCCCCATGATCATGTTATTTTTGTGTTCACACGTTATTTTATTTTTTTTCAGCTTCACATGTTCCATTTTCTGAGACTTTGTTTGCCACCTGTCTCCTGACCAGGAGAATACTCATCCTCTTTGTCTTTTTCTGAAACTTTTACTGGGTGGGTTCATAAGTCTTCACTTAGGTTTAAAATAATCTTACTAACAGGCTTGGGGGAGAATTGCTTTACAGAAGCTTCATATTCTGTGAGAGTGTGATAATTGCTATGTGGCACTTCTGTGGGGCAACACATCACCTTTTAGAATATTGTCCCATTCTGAAGCTGCTTATCAGTTCTCATCTACTTCTTTTATTAGATTTTTTGATTTTTACTGGCTTTGTGGTTTATGACTGCTTGCTTATTTCTTCATCAGTGATTATTGAGAACTGGTGGGTGCTCCTCCCCAGAGTTGTTTCCCCCCTGAGTGTTTGAAAATTTTTATGTGTACCCCAGAATTTGTTTGTGAGTTTTACCACTTGTACTGAACAATTTTAGCACAGTTGCAGGTTTATATTCCTGACAGGAGCTGTTGATATAAGAGAGCTCTAAGGTCTTAACGACAGAATTTGCATTATAAAAAAGGAGTTACAATGCACAACCAATAGAATGCCTCATATTGCATGCAGTATGATGAATTTTAAGTATGGAAATGTTAAATATTTTCTTATAACTGAAAAAGAAAACAAGTAGGATCTCTTAAACTGCAGGGATTAAATACTAAGAAGTTAATCAGGGTGGAAAAAACCTCATGTGTTTGCAGTTCCTGTTTAGTGTACCTAATGACTTGAGTAACCTAAATAATGCTGGCATTATCAAGCTGGATTAGCAAATGTATATGCTAGCCTGACTGTTCAGCATGTCTGCACTGATGAATGTAAACATCTTATGGGAAAAGGCTGAATTTGCAAAGGCTTCAACCTGCATTTTTTAACAGCAGAGAACTTCTTAATATTTCTGATCGCCTAAGATAAATGCTAATGAGCACATTTTTATAACCTGGATCATTAGATGGACATAAAATGTTCCACTGGTAAATGTTTGTGGAACGGATTCTTAAATGAACTGCTAAACCTTTGAGAGCTTCTTCATGCATTAATTTACATTCATTAATAGTGAAGCAAACATGGCTTGCTGAAATATGCACATGAAACCTAAAATTCACAAATTAAGGAACACTTTCTGACTATACTTGCTATTTCATGAAGCACCACTTGGATCTTTTTCTTCAAGGTAGGAGAAGACTGCCTCTAGAACTGTCTGGAGAAAAAATGAGGAAGAATTATATCTTTCATATGTCTGCTTCCTACAAAAATATCACTAAGGTGATATTTGTGGGTCAGATGAGAGTAAACATTCTCCTGCTATATGGGGCATGCTATATGGAGCTGAAAAGCCACACGATCCTTGTGCACTCTGTTCAAAGCAGGAGTAGGAACAAAGTTCTTCACCACCTGAAGCACATGCCCTATGTAGCAGGACATAGAATTAATATCTTTTGAGCCAGAGATTTACGTGAGGTAGAAAAACTGAAAGAAAGGTATTACTATATTCATTGGGACACTATTTGAATAAAAAGATTTGAATCTTTGCCTCCACAAACATCTGAATCTGAATATCTCTCATAGTGCTTGAATGCTGTGGATCTGAGCTTACTAAAAGAGTGGAGGCTTGTAGCCCCAAAATGCAAATGAACTGAAACCAGTTAATAAAACTTTGAAATTTACAGGAAACTCTTTGAATCAGAACTCGGACCAAATTGCTAAACCTTGTTGTCAACTCACCATAGTTTATTAGTGATAAAGAAAGGGATTTCTGGAAGAAAGTATAAAATTATTATTTTCTTTTGTTAGCCGCTAGATGACTGAGCAGTAGCAAATTTCCTTTGAGCTATGTCTTTATGTTAAATTTATATTCTACAGTATGAATTTGCTTCAGTCATGAGTCAGTTTTTATTTTTTACCTAGGAAAATAATTGTATGAATTCATAGTAATTACAATACAGAAAAAATCTTTATATGGACAACTGAGTGTTTTAATGGTACAGAAAAGAATTTGAATTGGCTTTGACTGTGGTGAGCCAGGAACAAAGGGAAAGAAGGGCAGTTTCGAGATGGTAATGAACAGATGGGAGGCTGGAGTCAGGCAAACTTAGGTCAGTCACACCAGGGAATAAAATAACTGAGTAAGTTCTTGGAGTGTGTCTGTAGCTGAATGACACATTTCATGGATTGCAGCTGCTTGGAAAGTGTCATATATCAATGGGGAGAAATTATGAGTGTGGCTAAAAGATCAATCTTAAACTCTGAAAAAGGCCCTGCAAGTAAAATTTATTTGATCCTAAAGATATGGGAGTGAACTCTGCAATACAGATGTCCAGCACAGATCAATGAATCTCTTGAAAGGATGGTTACTGAACATAGCAATTTTTTCCCCATCATTTTCATCACTAGGATTTTTTCCTCCCTATGTTTGAAATAAATACGATATTTAAACTTTTCCTCTTTTCTGAAACTGGAAGACCATCCCCAATCTTGTCTTTATTGTGGTCAAATTTTGCTTAACATGTACCTCAGATTTCTTTCCAAAATGGGTAAGCTCGTCTTCAGCTGAAACCAGAGGTACTAAGGAGTTTTTTGTTTGTTTGTTTTTTAAGGGAGTACCCTAATGCAAATCCAATATTTTCACTTGTGTTTGGTCAGAAGTAAACAGTTATAGTTTATTTATTCTGCAGAAAATGCGTGACCCTACTATGGCTGTTCTGAAGAGGATCACATTCTGAGCATCAGCACTGTGTTATATCTACGTTTATTTTTGTAGTCTATGGGGTTGTTATTTGTTTGCTTTTAAAAATAAGCATGACAAGGTGTAATAACTGACCTGCAAAAGTAAGTTAAAGGTTCTTTTACAGCCACCCTTTTCTCTTTCTCCAAGTTGTGTGTTCCTTTGACATGCTGAGTACTGAAGAGTTCCAGTAAAATAAATGACTTCAACACAGTTAAATCCCATGTCAGCCTTGTGAGAAGAGGCTCAATAGATCTTTTTGCTTTGTTGTTTTATGTAGAGCTAGATTCTGGTTATTCTGCTGCCAATAATTCAAGTATTTCACTCTGTTTCTCTATTCTTTACCATATTGGTCAGCAGTCAAGAAAAGAGTGAGGGCTGTCTGTCAGCCTCTCAGGCCCATGCAGCATAGAGCTGCTGCCCTCATCCAGTCATACTCCGTCTCCAACATGAATGAAAGTTCTTAAGTGTGGTGTAATCTGTAAGGTGCTGCTGTGTTGAGCTCCATATTTATACATGCACACTGAATTCCCCAGCAAAGCTACTTAGAGAATCTTTCCAATATGTACCATTACAAACCCTGTTTTAGTTGTCATGGTCAGACATGTTATTGAGGTCTCTGGACTGAATTAGTAACTTCTTGGTTATTGTTTTCTTTTGCCATTCATACTCTTTTTAGCGCTGTTTATATTTATTTAAATAGTGTTTTGGCGATATTAACATTTGGCCATACACTGATTTTGGGAGTTTTACAGTTCCGTATGTATAACAATAGAAGTGAGAATAAAATATATTTTAGAATATTGTTTTATGTGAATGTTTATAAAATAACTATAAACTAAGTTTACACTTTTTTTCAGAGCTGTGTAAGTGAAGTTCAATTTGCATACATTTCCGTGGTTTTATGTTTTTTTCTAATGTCCAGTGATACATTGGAATCTATAATCATACTTAAATAAGCTTGTTAAGCTTCAGTGGTGTAAATCACTGATATTGAATGATTTTAAAGTGCTTCTTAGTCGAAGAAATGTAGTGTAAAAAAATTTAACACAGGTATTTAAGATGCTTTTTGAGAATATTTTTGCAAACATTATCCATAGTTCTTTTTTACAGAAAAACATTGTATTATTCTGAAGTTTTCAAAATCATAAAAATTTTCTTCCCTCAACTTTAACATGATACCGTCTTGGACAAATGTTCATTCCTCCTATGAGCTCTAATTTATTAGAAAAATCCCAACTTTGTTCAATAATATGAACTTGGAAAATATGAACAATGCAGAATGGGTATTTCTCTTCAAAATGTTAGCGTAATAACTTACATATAACCACCGGAATGGTTATAAGAGGTGCTTTATTGCAGCTCTGGGAAACCAGGGGGCACACACCCAAACCTGGCTTCGTCCTTGTCACATCGCGTTCACAATTCATACACTAAAAATTTCATGACTAATACGTATTCAACACAGATTACATAATTGACCAATACATATGCATCAAGGGTTACCACATCAGTCTTTTACGACATCAGTCTATTCTGCACTTGTGCAGCCCCCATCTGGTGGTCGTCTTGATGAAGTAAGGAGTCTTCCTTGGATGAAGTAAGAAGTCTTCCTCAGCTTGTCCTTTCCACCTTTTCTTTCTTTGGACATATCCCAGCCATTATGTGGAAGCAAGCATTCTCTTATTTTCCCTTGACTGCCTCTGGTATGCCTAGGTTCTGCTTGGATAGAGTTTCACAATATACTTCTCTAAATTCACCCCTATACCCTTCACCATATATGGTTATGTTAGCTCTTGCTACCAAGACTACCATTGTAACATTTGTTATAGAGTAACCATGGTACAAAACTGCAAACGAAACTGCAAGGTTACAACATTTTCTAATCTACAAAACCACACTATTGATTTATAAATTTCTCAAATATAATCATTTCTACAATTCTATATGATTATTTTATTGTAAAACTTCACCCTTTTCTAACAAAAACACTACTGAAATCTTGACTTTTTTTTTTTTTTTCTGATGGGGGTTGGAAAACGAAGGGGATGGAACACCAGAAGAAAGAGAAGAAATAAATAAAGGTTATTTTCATTTGTTGACACGTAGCAAAACTGTGGAGTAAGAAAGATCTGTCGTAATGTTAACTGTAGAAACAGGGGCTAATGACAGTGTGAGTCCATTTTTCCCTTTTAATGACTAAGGTCCTTAGCAAAATTTTGCTTGACATTATTAATAAATCTATTCTATGAAAAATCTGTCATGATACAATACCTTATCTTACTAAGACTTTTTTTTCCTTCCCTCATTTATTACTTATCTAGGCTTTAACCTTTCCAACATCCCCTGAGTTAACTTGCAGTACAGGCATTTCTACAATGATTTATGTATCACATTATGAAATATTCATAATAAAGTACGCTTTTACTCAAATAACCCCCTAGGTCTTTTTGATTGACTCTTTTGTATAAGTTTTATTTTATAAAGTAGGTTAATGCCATTTTATTCACTGGAGTAACAAAACTACTTCTGAAGTGTATAATTTTATTAGTTCCTCTTTTGTAAGTAAGTTGCTGAACTTGGCTGACAAATATAGATAAGTAAAAAGTTGGTGAGCTTAGAAATAAGGTCATATACATTTTTCTCATCACCACACTAATTAGTATTATTGTTTCAGGAAATAATAACATATTTTTAGCCACCACCCACCAGTTTTCTGAACTGAGACACATAGGGCCAAGGTAGTGGTAGCTTGTATCTGGAGTATGGAAGAATTCGGCTGGCAGAATTCCCCTGGCAGAATTCAGCTGGCAGAAAAGAGATGTGGGTCTACTTTCTGCAAGCCAGTATCAAATTCAACCTCTGCTTCTGTATTCTTTCACACTTTGAGCCTATTTTCTTTATTTTCCCAGAAAGCCTTGAACCCAAATTGAAGTGAAATGGAAAATCAGTCATTTCAAATACAGACCACCTATCTAGTGCATGTTAGTTTACTTTCAGGGACATACTGTTACTGGATTAGAGATGATCAGAAAAGTTCTGTTGAAATGTTTTGCCACAGTCAGATTTTTGGCCAGAAATAAAATTGATTTTGGTGAGGTCACTAATAAAATAAAATATTATTATATATATTTATGGATATAAGATAAAAGCCAGAAATGAAAGTGTTAAATGAAAAGAGTTTATAACGTTTTCATTTTTTACACTACTTATTATGCCAGCAACAATGTAAAATATGATACATTAATTGAATTTTCGTTGGAAATTATTGCTTTGATTTCATCCATTTAAAACATTTTTTTCCATGTGTATTCCACAGAAGATATGGAAAGCTCTGAAATGCTGAAATTTTTCAATAAACTTATGATCAACAATAAAACAGACTACTCATATTTAGGGCCAAGATACCAAAAAGCAAAATCTGATTCATGGTATCTGATAATGTCTAAATGTACTGACACAGGGAGGAAACTACTGGAACTGTAATTAGATTAATTATTTCCAGACTGTCAACTACTACATATAATCAATTAAACCCAGCTAAACAATAATAAAATAATTATTATTAAATTAATATTTACTGCTTACAAAATATTATTTCTAATATCTTGAGGTTTTAATTTCGAAATGGATATTCTATCCACTGAAATGAATATCCATCTGAAATGAATATTCTATCTAAAATGCTTACCTAATAAGAAACTTCTATAAATAAAATGGGAATTCATCTGGAGAGAAAATTCACTGAAAAAATTTGAAAAGAAATTGATAAAACTGCGGCTTTCCTAAGTTGTACTTTGTGATACACATTGCTGTAAATCTGGAAAAGAACACTTTGAGTACATAGAAATATTTATAGAATCATAGAATAGAATCATAGAATCATTTTAATTGGAAACATGTAAATAAGGCAAGTAGACATATCCAAATTATATTTTATCTCAAACTTCTTTTTTTAATGGAATGATATCAACATTGTCTTGATCAAAGGGGAACGAACATCAATTTTTGAGCATAACCAACAATCTTGGAGGTAGAAAATCCTTTTAGGTTTTTTTATGTCCAGACTAATGGAGATAATTAGAAGCTTGACAATCAGTTAAAGATACTTTAACAGTCATATCTCACTGCTAGAGGTCTGTTCTAGCAGCTAAGGTAATCTGACTGTTATAGTCAGAATTGCTATGGTTTTGGAGAGAGAATAGGCCTTCCCTGTTTGCTTATCTTCTCCCTTAGTGAAGGAACTGTATGTGGCATCAATACTTAGAATAAAATAGTAGCTTCAATTGGAAACTAGAATGTTAAGGAACTGGGTGTCACTCTTCAGTCATGTAAAGCATATTAATTATAATTTAATTATGATTATGAGCCTAGTATAGGACTTTGCTGATTAAACACAGTTAGGAGCTTGGATTTCTAGGGTTTTAATATAAGAGTATTGCTGCCTGCTCTTTTATTTGCCATAATGAAGAATGACAGCACTAACATCAATTTGTGCTAAATTTTTTTTCCTCAGATGAGATATTTTGACAGTTGAAAGCAAGAAATCTGATGCTGCTATATGCCTTCACTATTTTTCCAGTGTAGAGTCCTACTCTGATTCCTTTTAATAGTTTCTGTTTTGATCTCTTCTACCAGTGACAAAGTAAAAGCAGAATTCGAGCAGAGTTACTGTCCTGGGTTCAGTAGTAGCAGTGATTTTTCTCCTTAGTTGCTGGTGCAGTGCTGTGGTTTTGACTTTCAGCCTGGGAACAGCATTGATAACACCAATGTTTTTAGTTGTTGCTAAGTAATGTTTAGTCTGACCAAGGACTTTCTGAGCCTCACGGTCTGCCAGGGAGGAGGGGCAGACAGGAGGAAGCAGAGACAGGACACCTGACCCAGACTAGCCAAAGAGGTATTCCATACCACAGCATGTCATGCCCAGTATATAAACTGGGGGGGTTACCCGAAAGGGTTTGGTTCACTGCTCGGGTTGGGCTGGGTATCTGTTGGCGGGTGGTGAGCGGTTGTATTCTCTTCCCTTGTTATTTCCCTTACCATTATTATTATTGATGGTAGCAGCAGTGGTTTGTGTTATACCTTAGTTACTGGGCTGCTCTTATCTCAACCCTTGGGAGTTACATTCTTTTGATTCTCCTCCCCATCCCTCTGGGAGCAGGGGGAGGAAGGGGTGTGCGTGTGGGGGGGAGTGAGCAAGCAGCTGCGTCGTTCTGGATTGCAGGCTTGGCTTAAAGCACAACAGTTCTCTTTGAAAAATTACAGACTAGAGCAAGACAACTGAATTAAATACACACCCCTTAGTAACATAATATTTCTGGAAAAGGTGCATTTAAAACACTTCAATATTTTTAACATATTAAATTATATGATGCTGTTGTTGTCACTGTTACGTTGTACGTTGAGATGTATCCAACTGAGGCAAAAGTGTCTGACTGTGTTTTTATATCTGTGGATGGTTTGATGCTATATATTGTAAAACAGCAACATGATACTGTCTTGCATGTTGTGTATTTTTCTTCAGTAGATTTTTTTTTTAAATATTTTGCTGAATTGTTAATGCTTGACCTGGAGCCCAGGCTACTTTCCTGTCAGGAAGAAAAACTGAGAGCATATTTCACGAAGATCTTATTTGTGGGTAATTTTAATGGTCATGGTGATAGTGTAATGAGTTTTAAGGTGGGGTTCATATTTAGTTTTCTGGTCCAATGTAACTGCATGTCTTTTTCTCATGTGGGATAGAGAGATGTCTAGAGAGCAAGGATACATTACCATTTTTAAGGGAGAAGGGAGGCATCCAAGGACTGGTTTCTATTTGGTAATCACCACAGGAAGGCCATTACTGCCTTTGTAAGCTTTTGTTTTGAGGCGATTATGGTCACATGGGTATTATGTGTTACTCCCTCCAGGCAATACATGCAAATCTGCGTTAGACAATCATGTTGTTCTTTATATTACATTTCTGTGATACTTTTCCAAACATATCCAATACAACTACAGATTTGAGCTCTTTACAGTATGTTGAAAATTTATACCTTTCATATACACATATAAAGCAAAATCCTAAGAAAACAGCATGCTAAACACTGGTAGTTCTCTAGGCAAGTCTGTCATCAACGGTTAGTGCTTCTGGAGTTAAGAACCAGAACATAAACACAAATTCAGCACATTTTATTGTGTACCATCACATTTTCCTTAAAGAAAAACATAAAAAAAAATTATGATTCCGCATCACACTAACATGCTGAATCAGATGGGACTATATCATTCATATACTGCTTATGTGTTTTGCTTGAAGCATGCTGCTCTTTGTTCCTCCTTTTTCATGTATAGTTTTCGCCTTTTTTTTTTTTTAACCATTGTACTTGAGTTATCCTCCAGAAACTCATTCAGAATTAATAAGATAAAGTTGGAACCTTTTTCTTAAAGGCTTCTAACTTGTTTTCAACTAGTCTTTTGGGAGAATGAATATTTCAAAATGTCCTTCTAGAAATGTACTAATTTCTGTAGCACCAGGAAAAACATCACAATTATATTTATTATGCCCTATAATGTAAGTTCTAAAATATTTCAATAGCTCTATTAGGATTTTGTAACTAAATAAGTAGATGGAGGAATGCATCGTTGCATAGGGCAAATAATCATTGAGTCTCTCACAACTAGAGTTGCTCTGATCCTCCCCCTGTTTGAGCCAGGAAAATGCTGCTTCAGAAGAACACTGGTGATCATAAAACATATTTTATGTATTTGAAACTGTGCTGAACTGGCTGTAGAAGCTTTAAAAAACATGAAAATGTTCTCCAAAATCTGCTTACACATTCCATATAATTATTACTCATCCCTATCCTGATTTCTACAGCACAGGTTTTTCTCCAGTGGATGATTTTACAGCAAAGATTCATACAGCAGAAGATTTTCATATAGAGGGATGTTTAAATCCAATAAATGGCTGTTTTTCTAAAGTTTGTTTTGGGAATTATTTTAATGATTCTGCTGTAAATGTCTTCAGTTTGGCCATTTGGACTATTGCTTTATCCCCTGTGCTAGACTGTTTTAAATGTAACCTGTAGAAATGCTCTTAAAATGTAGTTATTTCATTGAGGTTCTCCTTCATGCGTATTTTAATGTTTCTTCATGTCAATCTTTTTAATGTGAATTTCTATGCTATATAAGAGCTTAGGTTTGGGTAGGAATCAGAAGATAAATTCATGAACCTACACATAACAGAAGCTCCAGCTTAGATAAAAAAAAAAAAAAAAAAAATTGAAACAAATCTTTTTTTCCTTAGTGAAGTTCTGTTCAAGAATCAGATACCTATATTTAAATATCTAGATATGAGCAGTAGGTGCAAGAGAATTTCAGCTTACACTGCAATGCACTCACTCAGGACACAATTCAGTTGCTTAACTGAATCCTCTTGCTCTAAATCAGTCTCAAATGCTGTTTTAGTCGCTGAGTCATGCTTCCCATTTTTAGCAGGTTTTACAGAAGAATATAGATCTTTTGAAGATCCTGTGTCATGGCAGTTGCACCTAAAGGTAGCTTCTAGGAAGCTGTTTGCTGACAACAATGACAGTTTGGCCAGTAAAGCTAGCCTTTAGTTGCTTAAATCTAGCTATCAGGCACCATTTGAGAGAGACTCAGTACCCATGGCTGCAAGACATGACATGTACAGGACTGCTCAGTTTTCACAGATTTGTTTGTATGGCTGGGGTCTGAACCTTTCTTAAGAACTTTGACATGTATCCACTGCTTTTTGTTTGATGGGGTAGATTTTTGTTTGCTTGCTTCTGACTTCTTATTGTTATTTTTCCAGAAATCCTTACCTAGGAAGCTATCATCATGAAGAGCTAAAAGGTTCATCTGTCTTGGAGATTGGCACTAAGGGGGCAGATTCTGTAAGCAGAAAGTATATTATGACTGTGTTATGTTAGTTTATGGGCAAAGAGAAAGCCCACCTTATGTGAAAGTCAAGAATAGAGTGTTAGTAGAATTCAGGTATTTATAGCCTGATCCAAGAATTATTATAAGTCCATAGCTGATTATTTCAGAAAAAGAAAGAATATGCTTGTATAGAGAAAAACTCTTAATAATAGTAATTGTTATACATATTCAGTTTCTATCCCTTTTCCAGTAATTCAGCTATCCCCTGTTCTGAGTACCAAGGTCAATAGTCTGATTTCAGTGACTGTGGGCAGCGGTGTTATGGTGAGTTGTCAGCACTTTCAAGTCTTTACTTACTTCATGATGATATTTTCTTTCTCACTCATTTTCTAGCATACTTTTATATCTTTGCTCCTTTTGTCACTGGACTGCAGCTCCACTTTACATCTGAACTTACCACGTATAGCGCCTTCTACATATAGAATCATAGAATAGTTCGGGTTGGAAAGGACCTTAAGATCATCAAGTTCCAACCACCCTGCCATGGGCAGGGACACTTCACACTAAACCATGTCACCCAAGGCCTTGTTCAACCCTGTCTTGAACACTGCCAGGGGTGGAGCATTCACAACCTCCCTGGGCAACCCATTCCAGTGCCTCACCACCCTAACAGGAAAGAATTTCCTCCTTATATCCAATCTAAACTTCCCCTGTTTACGTTTGAACCCATTAGCCCTTGTCCTATCACTATGGTCCCTAATGAAGAGTCCCTCCCCAGCATCCCTATAGCTCCCCTTCAGATACTGGGTATGTCAGTATCTATTTCATTATTCTTATTATTCCTCACATCAGTTTTATCAAGCTTCAAGTCTGCATATCATTAACTGATCACGGGTGAAATGTTTACAGACATGATGTTTCCAATGCTTCATCTCTCATTATCCCATGTTATTATGCCTGTGCACCTCTGCGCCATACGCTGTGTCTCCACTTACTAAGGTCTCAGCTGTGATACCAGGCCTATTTCTCAATACAGCATCATTATGTTAGTCATAAACCTATTCCGGTACTGCCATACTAAGATAAAAAACAAAACAAATTAAACACAGTCACCTGCCCAATTATGAAAAAACAAAAGGCATTTACTGTTAAATCAGGCAGTTCATTAAAACTTTACAGAACAAGCCTGTCAAACCCCAGTTCTCCATAGGTAGCTTGCAACCTTTTTATTAAAATGGCAATGGTGTATTATGGGGCTGTAGGGCTATGACTGAAGAGAGACTTGAGTACCCAGAAGCTTGTCTTTTCTGCAGAAAAATGTATATAGTTTATACTGATAAAAAATTGATATTTACAGACAAACGCAACAGAGGTAGCATCCAGGCTGACTCAACAGAAGTCATGCTGGCTAGTACATTGGATAATGCAGGAGTCTGAGAACACTAGACAATATTTACTAACGAAGGGTGATATATTTGTTCCTGGAAAAAACCACCCTCTGCTTCAAACTTGCTAAAAATTTCTGGTGCAATATTTCATGCTTCGAAAGTGCAGAGATGAATAGGAGAAAGGTTTCAGTTCATCTGTGAGTAGCAAGGTGATTTATAGAGGAAATATTTCTTACAGTAGTATTTCAACTTGTGTTTCAAGTCTTTGTATTCCTCCTCTCTGAGCAGATAGAATGAACTGCCTTTCAGGAGTAATTCAGCAGTTACTCTTCCTTATGTCTTTTTCTTTTAGGAAACAGCTGTGAACTTCATTGTTCAATTGAAAAGCTGTTGAAGGGTGTTTTGAAGTGCTGAAAAAGTGTTCCCTTCTTATTAGCAGAACCCATGTATTTTTTGCAAGCAGATGAAACATATTTTGCAGAAATATACTCTGTTGGAAGATACTCCTTGTCATTAAATCCTCTTTAGAATTCCAAAATGAGTATGACCAAGAAGGGTTTTCAGGGAAGAATAAAGCTAAAGGTTTTGTTTGGAAATCATGATTACCCTATAAAGTACTTCTTTTATTATCCTAGAGACTGTTGTCTAACTCCACTGCATTCATAGTTAGATATTCTCATATGTGGGAATCTGCTTTATTTACCCATAGTTTAGTGTTTGTTTTTCTCATTCCATTAATTCTGTGTCTTCAGGAAGGATTCTTGGCAAGTACAATGATATGTTCTGAGAATGAACATAATCACCCATTAATACAGTTATAATTTATAATGTCTTTACTTCCTCAAGCAGACTTAGGGTTTTAATCTTAACTTCATGTGGACTGTTAATATTCGGGCTTAGTAAGTGTTGGAAGGGGGATATATACATATATATATTCAAAAACAATTACTCCTATTGTAAATGAGATGTGCCTACATTTCTGAGTCTCCTGCTCCCTGCTCTGTGTACACCCTGGCACATGCATATACACATTTTCGAACCTGACTTCCATGATCTGGGTGCAAAGGAACTTAAGAGAGGTCTAATGGGCCCTACTTTAGTTATATGCTAAAGTGAGGTTCTCACGCTGTTGCCTAAAGGCTTCCAATCTGAATACTCTATGTATGCATGATAAAAACTCAAGTACAAACATAGACATTTACACTGACACAAAGAAAAGAGAACATGTTTCTACAACAGAATAATTCCTAGGAAATTAATTGGAAAGCATACTGAAAACAGATCTTCCTGAATTCTTTCTGGAGACAGGATTGTCTAAAGGGATTTTTCAGGAAGAACAGCCAAGGCTGAAACAAAATTTTTCTCCAATATAATTAATTGTAAAATGTTATTATCCTTTCCACAGGATTTTCTTTTACTAGAACACCATTCAAGAACCCAGACTAAAATGCTACTGAAGCTTTCAGGTGCTAGTAAAACAGATAACCTGGGAATCTGAACAGCATTTTTGATGCTTTTCCTATTGACATGTTTAAAGCATAAGGCTTTATTAGTTTTTAAAACCTTGCAAGAAAAATACTATATAGAGGGTATTAAGAAGCACTTGGTTCTGTGAAGCCATGTACTTCACATACATAAACATGATGGACATCTTGTGACTATTACTACCAGGCAGTTTCTGTGCTGTCATTTTAAATGAGTGCAGCTTTTGCTGAGATGCCATTACTTTTTGTTCAATTAATTCATTGGTTTTAAAGATTAGGATCATTCTAAAGCCACAATATTATTCTGTGCAGCAGCTCACTTCAGCCTCATCTATTTTCATGTCTGCATTCTTTGGGAACGCCAGATTTGCTTATTCAGAGTAGATAAATCTGCCATGTGGTAAATGATAAAAGGGAGATGGTCAGCTATGTTATGTTTCTAACCCTCTGATTCCTGTCAAAATTACTGTAAAAATGTGTGATATATTTTGGTATGAAAGTAATAATTTGTTGCTTTTTTTTTCTGTGGAACACTTACAAATTCCATATAGCATTAGTCTAGAAATTGGGTATGTCAGTGTACTACTGAGAAATGAGTTTTTGAAAAGAATGTTCTGCATAAAATGAAGGATGCTATTTATATTAATATTTGGCATTTGAATAGACTTTTCTGAGTCTCTAAGCACTTTATTAACATTTATTAAGCTAGGCACATGACACATTCTTCAAGATAAGCAATCCTACTTGTATTAAATTAAGAAGATAACAGCATAAGGATGTGGTGGTTAGTCAGAACCATCATCAGCAGCCTTTTCTAGGCTTCCTACTTTGGTTTTGAGACCACATTCCTTCATTTCTTGAAAATGAATAGCATGTGCTAGCAAGCCAAAGCAAAGTTAAGATTAAGTTTATATTGGGTCACTTCAAGAAATAAAACATGAGGGAACACTTAGTTTCTTAGTTCAATTTTTTTTTTTTTATAATTCTACGATATCCAATAAAATGCTTTATTAACTCTTTGTCAGTCTGGTGTATGATGATCATATAAACTTGTGCTAATAATACTAAGGAAGTATTCAAAAGTGGTCTTCTTTTAGTTGAAGAAATTTCTTAGCATAAGAAATATAGGGACCCGTTGCATTTATACAGGCTTTCATCTACATTAGTAAACATCCTAATAGAATAAAATTGAATAGGATGAAGTTTATTCTTTCTGTCCTATTCTACCCTACCCTATCCTACCCTATCTTACCCTGTCCTACCCTACCTTATCCTACCCTATCCTAAATTCCAGTTGTTTTATTTCAAAATTAGACAATACTTCAGGTATGGCCTCACCTTAAGGAAGGATAACCTCCCTTAACCTGCTGGCAATACTTTGCCTCATGCAGCCAGGAATACCATTAGCCTTCTTTGACATGAGGGCACATTATTGGCTAGTGTTCAACTTGGTACCCAACAATACCCTCAGGTCCCTTTCTGTCAAACTCCTTTCCAGACAGTCAGCCTCCAGCATATAGTGGTGCATGGGGTTGCTCTTCCCCAAGTACAGAACATGGTGCCTCCCTTTGCTGAACTTCATGAGGCTCCTGTCAGCCATTTCTCCAGCCAGTCAAGGTCCCCCTGGATGGCAGCACAAGCTCCTGGTGTATCAGCCACTTCTCTGAGTTTGGTGTCATCCAAGTGCTCTGGCATGGTGGGCTGCAGGGGAATTTGCTCCTGTGCCTCAAGCATCTCCTCCTGCTCCTGCTTCTTCTCTCACTTTGGTGTTCACATTTTTCTCACTCGTCTCCCACAGCTGCTCTGCTGTAGAGATACACCTAATACAAAGTTTGTCTCAAATATTTTTTGAAAATTGCACTTGCATCTTCAGAAAGATTGTTTGCTGATATCTGGTGTCAAATTATAGCAGTCAGAAAATTAAAGAGGAACAGATACATATTTTCTTTGCAGCTCCTAGAATTGTTGCCTCAGAAGTGAAATAAAATGCACATGTTGGTGATTGACTTTATTTAATAAACTGTGATTTATATTTTTCACAGTCTCTACTATGGAAAGGTATTAACAGTTCTCTATGGCTAGCTTAAATCCTGTGGTAATTCTATAGAATTTAGCCAATAGAACTGCTTCTACAGCTTTATTATTACTATTATTATTGCCACCATTATTATTACCATTATTACTATTTTTTGTTTAATTTTCTGAGCAGTATATTCAATAAGCCTAGTTTTCCCACATGCAAGAGAAAAAAAATCTTGCATTTCTGATAGAATAGGAAGGATTAACTTGTCCACTAGAGATTTTCAAGTGTTTATTTTCATAAAAGCAATTCTTATTTTCTTCCCTCTTGTTGGAAAGGTCTCATCTAGAATCTCTAATCTTAGTACTGCAGGTTTGCTTGGCTTCTCTGTTGCCTAAATTTTGTGTTGATCATGGTTAATATTTTACTTTTGTAAGGGCTGTTTTTGTCTATGTTGGAGACTAGTTTCCACCATAAAGGTCATGACTTGTGAAGATGCATGAAGTCAAGTGAGTGGCACAAAACAGTAGGTAGAAAAGCATTGTACAATTCAGTGAACAACAAGGTCGATTACTTCATACGCACTTGTAGTTCAGCACAGCTGGATGGGGAAAAAAAAATCATAATGCCTGACTGGCATTCTGGAGCAGTTTAATGCATAATAATAATGGAGTTTAAATTGCCAGTTTACCAAAAAGTGTCATTCTGAGTGGGCAAGCATAGAAATGAGAAGCAAGCTGTCTGTCAGGAAAGTATTATGAAAAGAACTGAAAAGTATTGGTAGAGTAGAAAAAGAAGAAAATGACAGCACACTGCTTCTTAAGATATGGGTCTGATATCTTAGTTTTTCATACAAATTTTTAAAATTAAAACTCACTAGTCAGAGTATTACAGGAATTCTTTACTATTCAAATGCTTCTGGTAGCTTTTTATAAAGCCGACTTACCTCTGTAAAGAATTGTGAGATAATCAACATCTGAGTACAAAAGTTCAGCCGTACTAGTAATATCCCTTAAAATAAATGAGCATTGTGATTATGTACATTACTTCAAGTACAGCACTTTGCCGGAAAATAATTGGAAACAGTAAAAATTAACTCCCTAAATGCATAAGAAACATGAGGCAGTACTTTAATAAGGAGGAAGATAACTAGAAAGGAATAGAGAAAACTCAAAGAGAAATTTATCATAAATTGATAACTGTGCAGAGAGGTCGCAGTATGACTTTAAGATCATTATAATAAGATGAACCTGTCAGGTAGAGCCATATATATCCTTTAATAAACTTTGTGATTTATAAAGTTGATAGGGATCATTACAGAAGTACAATGTATTTGAGATGTTCTTCCCAAATTTTATATCAAGTCCACTGCTACAGGCATTTTAATGCTTGTATGTAAATCCACAAAAGAATTGGTTTTAGAACTTGGAAAATATTTTTATAAGCATATTTTTGGCATTATGTGAAATAGACTAACTAAAATTTGGTATAAATTAAACTTTTAATGGTTATTAGGTGTTCATATACAGTTTAGGATACATCCTCAGGTTTATTTTGGCAAGGAATAAGTGATAAAATTGTTAATGTTTTTCATGATATCATTTTTATTGTGTAGGTTAATGTCCTGGGTTCAGCAATAGCAGTCATTTTTCTCCGTAGTTGCTGGTGCAGTGCTGTGTTTTTGCCTTTAGCCTGGAAACAGCACTGATAACACCGATGTTTTTAGTTGTTGCTAAGTAATGTTTACTCTGACCAAGGACTTTCTGAGTCTCATGCTCTGCCAGGGAGGAAGGGAAGCTGAGAGGAAGTAGAGACAAGACACCTGACTTAGACTAGCCGAAGAAGTATTCCATACCACAGTGTGTCATCCCCAGTACATAAACTTGGGAGAGTTACCCAAAAGGGCTGGTTTGCTGCTTGGGTCGGGCAGGGTGTCTGTCATTGGATGGTGAGCAGTCGTATTCTCTTCACTTGTTATTTCACTTATCATTATTATCATTGGTGGTAGCATCAGTGATTTGTGTTATACTGTCGTGGTTTAACCCCAGCCAGATGGCTTGTGCACTTGCTCCCAGTGAGTGGTGCCAGGCTGGAAGCAATCGAAGCCCACGTCCCGTCCCGTCCCGTCCCGTCCCGTCCCCCTTCCCAGGGGCTGCCCCCCCTTCCCTGCTCCCAGAGGGATGGGGAGGAGAATCGAAAGAATGCAACTCCCATGGGCTGAGATAAGAACAGTCCAGCAACCAATGTACAACACAAATCACCACCGCTACCACCACTAACAACAATGATAAGAGATACTAGCAAGGGAAAAGAGTACAATACCACCCGCCAAACAATGAGTCTGACCCGGCAGCCCCCCTGTCCTTCCGGGTAACTCCCAGTTCCCCCTCGGCATGACGTGCTGTGGTATGGAATACCTCTTTGGTCAGTTTGGGTCAGGTGTCCTGTCTCTGCTTCCTCCCGGGTTCCCCTCCTCCCTGGCAGAGCATGAGGCTCACAAAGTCCTTGGCCAAACCAAAACATCATTTCTATCAGCTTTGTTCCCAGCCCGAAAGTCTAAACACAGCACTGCACCAGCTACCAAGAAGGAGAAAAATGACTGCTAGTGGTAAACCGAGGGCATACACCTTAGTTACTGGACTGTTCTTATCTCAACCCTTGGGAGTTACATTCTTTTGATTCTCTTTCCCTTCTCTCTGGAAGCAGGGGAAGGAATGGAAGGGAGAGTGAGCAAGTGGCTACATGGTTCTGGGTTGCAGGCTGGGCTTGAACCACAACAGTTAAACATAGTTTTAATGGTGACTCAGAAAAATCAACACAGTGATAGGATTTGGAAAACAATTTTTCCTTTCAATATTTCGTTGTCTAGCTAGTTTAGGGCTGAAAAGCTGTAAGAAAAATCTTGATTGTGAAATTTACCCTTTTGCTATAGGATTTCCAAATTCTCCAGCTAAGACATCCCTTACAACTTTTCTGTGGATTGTCTTTTCATAGGAGTTTACAGTCATCCTGTATAATACAGTCTTTTTGTGTTGCAAATTCAAATCATGGGTTCCTTATTCAAAGTGGTACAGCATAGTACTTCAATTTTCTGAACCCACCAACTTCTGGCTCAATTTGATGATACAGGTAAAGTCACTACATGGAAAAGAGTCTTGTCACCCCTGTTTCTGTCTTACTCTTGACATTATCATCAGCCAGCTGTTTCACTATGTCAGATGGGAATCAGAAGCAACAATCCAGAAGCAGGTGATGGAAAAGACAGAGGTAGAAGTTCAAAGGCATCTTACTGCAGAAAGCTTTTGTTGTTGACTTCTTATCTTCAACTACAGTGGCACAGTGACTGCAGAAGTTAGAGGCTAATGTTCTGGCTGTTTTTAGAAAGAAATCTATCAACCAGATTTCCATTTTATGTCTAATCTAGAAGAGCGCATACTTTCACTCAAACATGTAAAATACTAAGTTTCTTGACTTGGGAAAATAAATTCTATGCAACACAGGAAACTCTTTCTTACAAACCTTTTCAAATCTAACTTATAATTTGGTGTATTTCTTTTTCATGAATTACAGGTTGTTGAATTAAAAGTAGATGCCAATTCATCTACCTCAGAAACAAGATTAGTAACAAAGGATGTTTCTGCTATTAGCACAGCTTTTACATTCATACTTTCAGATTATGAAATTTGTTTTGGCTGGTTCTTAGGTCAAACACTAATTATAAGTTAGTTTTCCTTGACGAAGCACCACAGAGTTTGTGCCAAAGATATTAAAATATCATTCTTTTAGACAGAGGGTAGTCATTGCACTGGTAATGAAAGAATTATTTCTCATGTGAATATAATAGTTCACACCTGGTCATATCAGGAGTTCTGGGAGAAAGGTGACTTATCGAAGTTTTCTCTATGCAGGGTGCAGTGACATAAACATCGTGACATAAAACCAAAGAAGTGATCTTTCTTATGTGCTTCAAATCAACAGTTTTTAGCTTGCTACATGCGATAGAGATTATGAAATACGTAAACTTTTAATTCTATCAATTAGGTCTGTTTTTTCTTTTCCCACTTCACTTAGTAATAGACCATAAGAAATGTAAGAATGAAATTAAATAAGTCCTCAAATTCTTAAACTTTCCTACATAGGACGGAGATTTTTAAAAAAGTGTAATTTACCTTCTTTTTTTGTTTTTCATTTTCTTCAGAATTGCTAGCTAGTTGTGGAGCATTGTTAGAGACTACAGACTATTTTGTGACATGAAATTCTAAGGAGGGTTAGGAAAAGAGCAGTTACTAGGTAATCAAATGAGTTTACTTTTCAACAGTAAGATTACCTAAGGTATCAAATACCAGAAGAATTTATGTAAAACTGATATATATTAATTAGCTTCTTCTGAAGCTAATACTGCCAAATGAGTGAACAGATTTTTTAATAAGAGAGGAATGACACAAATGTCAAGGCTTGCAGTGATCAGCCTATGCACTAAAGGGCACTAACATTTAAATGCACTTAAGAGATTTCTCACCACAATTGCAATTCTGAAGTGGTTCAGTCATTTTCAGAATTTTGAGGATACACAAAAAAACTTATTTTTTTTTTTTTTTTTTATGCCTACACACGTCTTTTTCTAAAACCAAGAGAGTAATTGATATATGGTTTTGGATGTTGTGTTGTATATTTTTTATTAACTCTGAGAGATTAAAAATAAGAAGAGCGACCCAAACATTCTCAGATAACCTGAGGGAAATACATATTGAAGATTATCTTTGATAGACAGCAACAGACATCACACAAAGTAGTCTGCACCCATTAAATAACCTGCTAGTTATGATGGTACATAATGACAGCTTAATGAAGAGCGATGTCGATTTTACATACACTGAAAATGTATCTGCAGCCAATGTACAGCATTCCATATATAGTCCCACTGAAACCAATTGTGAGTAGAATTATTATGTTAAGTTTGGGAAAGATGAATCTAAAACATTTATGCTTGATGCATTTATTTATCTTACACTGAATTTCAGTACATGACTGTTAAATGACCACGTCAAAACGAATGTGAATGTTAACTGAGGAAAGGCTAGAGGTTCTAATCACCGTAATGTAAATTTTTGGTGACTATCTTAGACAAATCAGCTGAAATAAGATGAGGAGGAAATAGATGAGGAGGAAGTGATAGTTTACTGTCTGTCCTTCTGCAAGTAAGCAAATAGTTCCAACAACCTTCTGTTAAAATATTACACAAACTGTCAGGTTACAAAATGAAGGTGCAGCCATTCCACATTACTTTTTCATGTCATTTTGCGAGGTTAGAATGCTACTAAGTTAGAGTGATGGATCCACTGGGAATCTTTTCAAAGCATATTGCCCTCTTGCACGTATACTGATGGTGTTTTCACAGATGTATGAGAAACTATAGCATAGCAGCAGTTGCAAGTTTATAAGTGAGATCAAGGGCCTCTGAAAATCTCAGAACAGTGGGGGAACACCTGGTTTCTGTGGAAAACTAGCGGTTGGTGCTTCAGTTTGTTAGCTATATCCTCTCCATAAAGGAGTGGTCTCTCTGGTCTACTTAAGAGTGTTAGTACAGTTATATAACTACTTCTGAAATTGCTAGATGATAAAGATTTTCAGTATTTTGAAAGAATCTGAGAGGACATTATAGAGTTTTGCTTTATTTTTTCCTTTTGAAACGTAATAGAACTGGAGAGGGATGACAACGGGAAGACCAGAAGATTTGTTAAATAGTCTACATGAGTCATCTCAGTTTCAGATGCATGTAATGACCTTCAAGATGCTAACATTATCTGTGAAAAATACTGTCCTCTCGGAACCTGCAGATCCTTACAGATTTGGTGTCACAGCCTGTGGCTTAATAGCTGACCTGAATGGAGGGCAAAACAAAGCTGTTTGGAAGAGCTGGGAAAGTCCATGGTAAAGACACCTTCCCCATCAGTCAAGGCTGTGTTAGGTCCATTACTCTTTCTAATTACTGCCTGCTACCTTTCTCCATAAGCCCCCTCTGGAGCATTGTAAACCACAACAGTCACACTGGCTGAGCAAGAAATCCTTTCTCCTTTCTAAGCAGAAAGGTTGTAACTGGGCCTAAGGGTCTGCCTGAGGACCCCCGAGAAAATGGACTTCGTTAATTTTTTTTTATTCTATGCTTTATCATGACATGATTTCACTGTAATGTGTATTTGAATATAAATTCTTGCATGCTATAGCTTTCACACATGAGAATTTACATTCATAAAATGTTTAAAATATCTATAGTTTTTTTTCTCCAATGGAATGCATATGCATGATGAAATAGTTTTTTTTTTTTAATTTGGCTTCTAAATTTTTTCTTTTCCTTATATCACAACTTTAAAAACCTTGTTTTTCTGTGAATATAAGGGTCAATTTTCAATGAAAACAAAGATCAAAACAGAAGACAGGTAAGTTTCATAGCTGAATTTACATATAATAAATACATGCATATCTTCTAAAGCATAATTGCTGTTCAGTACCCCTTACATGCAGCAATCATCTTCATTAAATTTTAAATGATCTCCTGAGAAGTGATTTATAAGTTGTTAAAGTTAATGCTGTAGGAAACTCAAATAATTGTGTAATAAATGTATAAATATACCGAGGAATGAATTAACTGCACGAGTTAAGACAATTTTAAATTAGGTTTTTAGAGACAGGAAGGGCATGTTTGGAAAAAAGTACATGCTTAAAAAAAAGGACATTCGGTAACTCAAATACACTTGACATGGATGTGCTATCTCAACAAAAGTGGATGACATGGCATCCATTTCTTAGCTCCTTTATGCACATCCTGTCTTGGTATTCCTTTCACAAGAAGCATTGCAACACATGTTTGTGACTTCAGCTTTATTCTATGTCAGTCCTGCATCATCAGAAAAGGAAAAAACACCCAACCTATTTTAGAAATTTTGTGTGTATCTTTTTTCCTTTTGTTTTAAAAAAGCAAACAAAATAACTAACCTTTGTTAAAATCTAAGCATCCAAAGATATATAACTATTATATTTAAACTAGAACAGAGTGATGTCTAGGTATTCTGTTCTTAAAACAGAATGACTCTTGTCTGACAGGTGGCATATTTCTATAAATTCTTCTCACAGAGTTTTCCTTAAATATTGTTATATAATTTTTTTTTTTTTTATTACAGAGAGTGTTCATGGAATATCTGCTTGTCATAGCTGGTTATCTCTACAGAACATATATCCAATTGCTTTCTGCTTGGATAAGAAAGAACTGCAAGGTTTGTCAAAATAACAGCTACACACAAATCATAGCAGACCCTTCATCTAATTCATTATGCAGGTCTAATTGTAAATGCAAAAAGCCAGTTTTAAATCCCATACTTAAAGTTATATTTATTGGAGTAATTATGTCCCAATATTGTTAAAGGTTTGCTTACCGCCTTGAAGAGTCCAGCTTTATTGCTTTGCAATGTCAGCATATAATCTCCTATTAATGCCTTAATTAGAATATCTCCTATTCTGGGGCTTGTGACTTTAAGTATCTTTGCCTCTCAATATAAAAATATCTTCACTTTTAAGCAAGAACACTCGATGGATGATCTTATTTGAGAAAATATCCCATAGACTAGACAGGCTTGAACACAATCCCAAACACTGTGATTCCCCAGTAGCTAATACCAGAGAAAGATTGAAACTTTTCAGTTTCCTTCCCAGCAGCAAAAGCCACGCTTAAAGCTAGGCTACTTATTTGAGCAATCCATCTGGGGGTGATGGTGGGAGCTGGGGATGTCTGTAGAGGACTATGTGCATAAATATCTTTGCAACAAGGAGCCATCCACATTCTAGGCAATAGCATCCACATCTGCTAGATATCTTTAAAGCAGAACATAATCGAAATACGCATCAAATTGTATTATTGCACATTGAAAAAAACTATTTTCACAAGTGTATGAAGAACTAACTGCACTGTGAGTTGTCATCTACACGAATGATGTGGATGCTGATGTTGCATATGTATAAACATTGTAACAAAAACATCTAAATCAGTAATGGGAAGATTATATATTCTCCTTGTTACGTAGGAATTAAAACATCCTCTAGAATAGAAAAATCTAAAAATATGGTCTTGTGTATGTGACATACAACATAAACAAGTTTAAGGGATTAATTTTTGGTGCTTACTTATGGCTTGCAGCAATTCCTCTTCCTTAATGAACATTTCATCTCCTCTAATTTGCTCTAAAAAACAAATAGGGCATCATCACTCCATGTGCCAGTTGTTAATTTATACATTTAGGTTAAATGGAAGATTTTATTGAAGTTAATAACCATACTGTATGTATACCTGGGCATTTCTAGATGAGATTTTCCTATTACTCATCTGTGTCTAAAATAAGATTTACAGGGCCAAAGTTCAATTTGAACATTAATTTTCTGCCATGAAGGACACATGAATCCTAAATTGACTCTGAGAATCTGAAGGTATCAGATTTTAACAGTGTTTGGCACTAATAATGCCAATTTTCCTTCTTAATTAAGATATCCTAATATTCAAGAGGAGCAAAATTCAGTGAATTTCTTATGCTAATTGAGGGTCCATCAAGCTGACAAACAGCATGTTATTAATTTGAAGACAGTCAAAATGATCACACATCTCAGAGATTCTAATAGCCAGTTACTGACATTGATGACACAACACATTTCATTAGTAAGCCTTCTGTCACATGTTGATAGATATTCTGTCCTTAAAACAAACAAAAAAATCCCTCAGTAATGGAATGAGACTTATGTTGTCAGTCAGAACAGCCAATAAATCCACTCTATCCATCATCCTGAGTCAAATCTAATTTAATTGCCTGAATTATGAGGCCACTTAAAAATAAAAAAATAGTAAAAGTATCCCTGAGGCTCCGTTTTGTATTGCATGTCAGCAGTAAGGCTCACTGTCTCTTTTTTTCTTGTGTATTGAAAAAAAATCACTTTTTGATTGACTCAAAAGAATGCATATATTTAAAATATTGAATCACCAGGTTATCAAATATTTTAGAAGTTAATTACCTCAGATATATTGCTGGCCAAAAGCAGATTCGAGCTCCATAGTTCATTCATAACTTGGATTCTCACACCTCTATACAAACAGAACTCTGTATCTTGATGCCTCAAGTGTGGGTAACATATGATTTATATTGGTTTTGTACCTAACATTTATTTGTTTCTCTTCTCTGACAGATGAAGAAATAATGTGTCTTGTCTTGTGTCAGTGCATACAACTCAAATTTCAGCTTACAGAATTGAAGAAACATGCATCTTTTTGTCATATACGTGATTCAGTTACAATCAGTTAAGATATATGTGGATGAGATTATACCCACTATCATGTTCAGTATACACTGACTTTTCCACCCAAATCCTTTAAAGTGTGTAGGATAGACACTGAATTCAGTAGTTATTTTGGTTCCTTCAGATTTCCTAGTAGTATCTTGCTTTTGGCAGCTCATATACAAGATGTGACTCTTCAGCCAGGTATTACCACTAGCAGCTTCACACAACTGGTGTTTTTAGTGAGCTAAAGAGTAGCTTGACCATTATTGAGGAAACCCTTTTCATACGTTGCCCCAGGAAACAGTAGAACACATTTTGAAACAGTCAATGATATTTGGGTTAGACTGCCAGTTAGCCATAAAACTCTTCTGAAGACTTCAAAAGCAACACAGAGAAAAGCACTAAGTTTAGATGATAATAAAGAGAAACACAATGATACACACAGAATACACAGCAATGTATACAGCAAAAAGTATACTCGTTTGGCTGAATCCAAAGAGGATTCCATAACTATTGTAAAAATCGGTGATTCTGAGCATCAGAAGTTGAAATTGCTGCCTGTGGTATCACTCGTCTCATTAAATAAGACAACATAGAGCCCAACTGACTCATGTTAACTTTAGTCACAGTCAGGAGATCACTCAAGCAGAAATCACATAGCTTTCATGTACAGGCCAGATTGCTAAACTCAAATTGGTTGTTCACCTTGTTAATTTTAGCATTTCCTGGCAGGACTAGGATATTATGGGGACTAGAAACAGCAGTCTTGGGAAAGATCTGAGAGAACCATTCCTTTAAATGTATCTTTTGCATTTTATCTATATATTTGCAAAATGACTTATGTGTATTATTTGATATGTTAAGATGTTCATTGCTGATAATATATGAAAACGATTTTATTATTGTGGTTTAAATTAGAACTGCATTGTTAACTGACCTAAGCTTTCTGATTTCTCTTTTTGTCACTAACCTGGAGGCTTTCAGAATAAAAGTGTCATCATTCTCTGTCAGCATCCCTAAAATACTATCAGTTTCTGTCAAACTCCTCATATGGATAATTTACCATTCTGTGAAGCTGTACTTCCATTTCTGTGAAGCTGTATTCCAACAAAGGTCAAGACCAGCAATTGTTCTTCTGGCCAAGACTTCACCATGCTGGTCTCAGCCAAACTTCATTTAAGTTTTTCCTCAAACCCAAAAGTCAATAATCAAAATAGATTGAAACTGAAGGAAGAACTCTGAGAAAAACAGAAATTGAGCCATGTTGCTACAAATCAGGAGAGGAAAGGAGAGATTTTTCTGACTGGTTTTTGGCAGGAGAGGCAAGAACACTGGATGGGCTGAATCTCCTCTCCTGTCTTAATATGTGTACTCTCCAATGTGGTAATGTTCTAATTAAAATCTGTTTGGAAAAAATGCCAAATGGACATAGGCTATTAAAGTGAGTAATTGGCAATGTCTTTGTGATTGATACAGTCTATTGGTGAAACTTGCAGTTCACAGCTTTCTCCTGTTTTTCAGTCATTTTCACTGCCATCTGGTTTAGTTTATGTTTTTAAATACTCTTAATCCAAGCAAGACAGTTTTAAGGTGTACTGCTCCAAAGAATAGGGAGGAAAACAGTCTAAACAATAGCTAAAATGCAGACAATATTTTACATTCTTATACTTTCAATGCAATTGAAGTTTGATATTACATCATGCTGCATAGCTTTATATGAGAATTTAGTGCATTTTGGAAAAAATTACCTATAAATTCAATACTTTAAGTACTTTTGAAGCAATAAATTGATGTATAGCTTGAAAACTAATTTGAAGTTCTTGAACCTTGTATAGCCATAGAATTACTATTTTGTACAACAAGTATTTACCCATGTAGACAAATGGAAATCTTATTAAGAAAACACTACAAATGAAAACAGACTAATAACATGTAGATGTTCTTTGTCTTTTGTCTGGCAAAAACTTAAATAGACTTTACAAGTTAATTTAGGAAGACATCTCTGCGGGTGCTGAAGTTCGTCAAAGCAGTTTTGCTTATTTTACGTACTTCATATGTAAAAAATAATTTTTGTTACTGAAGTTCAGTGTAAAAAAATCACTGGATGGTCCAGTTAGTAACATTTTTATTAATATTGCTCTTCACTTTAAATTATAAGGTTAAGGTTATAGATATTTACTAAACTGTAATTATTTGAAATAAATTATGACAAACCAAATATATTATCAATAATAATCTGGATGATTGTTTTGTTGTGTTCAGCTGACAGGTTTCTCAGGATAAATTTAAAGAAAGTACACAAAATTTTGGATAAAAAACCAAAATAGAAATAAATCTAGAAATTTTATACCAAAACCTTGAAAAATCTGCTTCAATTTGGTACATTTGGAAAGAGCACCGTGATTTGAACATACTCAGAGGGACCTGTACGTATGCTAGAGGAAATATGTGTTCCAAGTGTACTGGGAGTATTCCACCCTTGGACACTAGAAAACAGAGCTTACTCTTGCAATAATTGTGCCTCGTAGCTGTTGGTGTAGCAGTCTGCACTTTGGCATTATGGGCTTGCGACTGCTCTACTAATGAGTAGGCTGGGAGTGCAGTTGGGAGCAGACATAGCCTGGACAGCTGACCCCAACTGACCAAAAGGATATTCCATACCATATGGCATCATGCTCTGCATATAAAATTAGGGAAGAAGAAGGAAAGGGGGTACAGGGGGATGGGACAGGATGATGATGACACGACATTCAGAGTGATGGTGTGTGCAGCTCTGGCTTTACCTATTAAACTGCCTTTATGTGAACCCAGGAGTTTTCTCATTTTCACTCTTCTTGATTCTTTCCCCCATCCCACTGTGGAGGAGATAGAGGGGAAGTGAGCAAGCAGCTGTGTGGGACTTAGTTGACAGCTGAGGTTAAACCACGATAGAACTACAGAAGACTCCTGTGTAAGCAGTACCTGAGTTATATGAAAAATCAGAAAATGCCAGATCTAGCATCAGGTGAAAGGAAAAGATGACCAAAAGAGATGAGCTGGATTAAGACTATGAAACTTGATTTGATAGTCAGAAATCATTAACGATCTAATGATCCTCAAGTGTTTCATGGGTTGGATGCCCCTTCAAAGTGCATTTTAGGACACCGAAGTTACACTCCTGACCTGAAGTCTTCTCTGAAAAAGCTGCTTCTTTCTTTTTTTTTTTTTTTCTTCTGGCTGTAAACCCCCCCTGGGAACCATCTCCCTTGGTTCACATTATCCTTTGCAGGTATTTCCATTTAGTCAAATTAATCTAAAGATAGCAAAAATAACTAGTTGCAACTTTAAGTAACACCTCTCTATGCACTGAATAAAGCTATTGGTGCCAAAATTGTGGGGCGTATTTAAGTGCAAATGGGAAGTGTTTCTATGGTCATGATTCATTTTATTAAATGTTGCATTGGTTTTGTAGTCAAGAGTTTCATGATGCAGCATTCTTCCACATTTGCTTTAATTATGAGTGCATTTGAACTTGGCCAATCAGCTTATGGCTACATAATATTCTGGCTTCTGCAGTGCAGTGTTATCTTGCTTAAATGGTACATTTTTTAGTCCAAAATAGGTAAAGGACTTTTCAAATTGCAAGCGTAATCTGAAGGAGTTAAGATTTAGAAAGCTTTGACAGACAGTTCTGTAGGAAGGGGATGGAGAATACAGCTACACTGTCTCAGCTTCTGGTCTTTTATCAAAGTTAGATCTACAGCATGAAAATAGGAAGGTATGCTAATTGCAAAACAACATGTAAGAACATGGGATAATGAAGAAATATTTATTCAGATCTGTCAAACGAATATGAGAGCAAAGAGCTCAAAGAATCACTCCATCAAACCACTGCTACAATGAGTAACTCATGGGATCTTTTGTAAACTTATGAATTCCCATGATAAACGAAAAAAACTATTAGTGGGCTGCACTGCTGGAAAGCAAATAAAAAACTTCATTGTCTATTGGATATAAATCTTCTGATTTGCAGCTTGAATGTGTTCATGGTGAGTTTCTCACTTGCTCCTGTGCCAACAGTGCCCTTCGGCTTAAATAACTAATTCCTTTCTAGTGTTTACCCCCCAGTATGTTTAGAGATAGCAGTCATATTCTCTCTTGATGTTCACTTTGTTAGGCAAAACAAGTCTTATTCATTTATCCTTCACTTAAAAGATAGACTGTCATTCTCCTGCTGAGAGGCATGGTATGGTTAGCTCAAGAACAGTGCTACTGCAGCTGCACAGCTTCTGAACTACATGGGTTGAATGTGCCTGGCTGAAAGCATGTGAATATAAATGTCCACCTATGTGGGCTAAGCTATCTTAGCCTTTTCTGTATCTTAATTTGAATAAATCTTTAATGAAGATATATATGGCCTGAATTGAAGACCATAGGTGTGAAAGAAGGGGTCCTGGAAGGATGAGTAGCCCATGTGTACAGGGACTGAATTAAGTCTGCTGAAAAAATGGGTTGTCACAATATTTGCCTACTTTAAATAAACACTTCAAACCATTTTCTTACCAAGTGAAATTTTGAAATTTTCAGAAAATCAGCAATAACTTGCTTTCATGTGGAGAATATATGCAATGGATGAAATTAAGCAGGAAAAATATACTTCTGAAATCAATTTTACTGTAATCTGAGGCTGCAATCTGATCCAAGAGTTTCCCTCTGCAAAAGAGAATGACTGCAGAATTTTTAGTGTAGAACGCAGTGTATTGCTGTACAAATTACCATTCAGTTAGCAGAGCTTTATGAAAAGATGTTCTAATAGCAGTGCATTGTCATAATGTCACTGCAAAGCTTAGAGATGGATTTGACAGATGCAATTTCTTTTTGGAGGCATATGATAATAAGAACAACCTATGTGTTATGTAGTGTAAAAAAAAAATCACAATATACAAAGGTCGTCAGCTGACACAGTGACACTGTGTCACACAGGATAGGAATATCGCAGAGATAAACTTGTGACTGAATTTGCTGGGCAAGAGAAGATGATATTTGTTCCATTTTTTACACTGTCCCTTAATATCTAATACAATTTCAGAATTCAGGTTATCTGGTGAACTATTCGAAGTTGTGACAGAAATTGGTGTCACTGCCGAACAAAAGACTTCTGTAAGTCTGACAACAAAATGTACAAAATGCAACAACGAAATACACAAAATGTCACCTAGATTTCCAGAATCTATTACAGGACTAAAATTACAGAAACAAATAGGTGACTCTGGAATTTCTTCAAGGTTGGAAGTAAGATACTCATCTAACAAACTAGTACTTTCCTTTTGCCATAAGGAAAATGTTATTAAAAATAGGGTGTGAAATGTTATTAAAAATAGGGTGTGAAAGAATACAGGATGAGGAATTCATACAGTTTTCAGTAGCAGCATACTCTGAGTCAAAAAGGAGAAAGAAAGTAGAGTTTGGAAGATTCATTTAAATTAAATAGTTTTATAAGAACAAATTATCCAATTTTTCTGATTTGTCTATGTCGGTGG
This sequence comes from Neopsephotus bourkii, assembly GCF_033783945.1. Classification (NCBI taxonomy): domain Eukaryota; kingdom Metazoa; phylum Chordata; class Aves; order Psittaciformes; family Psittacidae; genus Neopsephotus; species Neopsephotus bourkii. The sequence goes on from NW_026901969.1 coordinate 1,288,048, forward strand.
TACTACTCATAACAATGAAATGTTATATTTAAATGCACACAATTACTGTTTCTTTCAAGAATAATACATAAGAAGTGGTTATGTTTTCTAGAAATTACAACCACTGCATCAAAGACAGATTGACTTTGACCAAATTATTTGTATGATAAAGAGATTCTAATGAATGGCTTACCTACATTTTAAGTGTGAATTGACATCTGTGGTAAAGAAATAATTTAAGGTTAGTCTGTATAATTTAATAAGGTTTTTTATAGACTTATTGTAATTAATTTTATTTTCTCTGTTTCTGCTATAAAGAATGAACCTTTTGTTTGGCAGACACATCTTTGCGGACATTTTCAACAGTGTATTTGTTGGAAATGGAGAGATCTTAATCATGATATTCTTTCTGCTGAATATAATACTGTTTTTCAATTTTTTCCTGTTAATTCATTGTGTATCAGTAATTACATCTGATTTTTTTTGAAGGTGTAGCTTGATTGTTTTAAGAGGAAGACACGAGAGATTTTAACATTGTTCATTCTGCTCTGAGGAATTCCAATTGGATTACTTGAAATAACTGGGAACAGACAGAAAAAATATCAAGAGATGTGGCAAAACAACCCTTCTGATTAAAAAGCCAAACTTCTTGAAAGATTGAACATTTTTTCCTTGATTCACAGTAATGCTGTGACTTTTTGAGTAAAAATTGAAGGACTTCTAAAGAAATTTTATTTTCACCTCACCTTAGGAAAATGTTAAAATAAGGAGACATAAATAAAACTGTGTACTGAAGTAGCTAAGTACCATGTGAAATTTCAGTTCAAGTACTGGCAGTCTGGCAAAGTGCTTGGCAATACAATCTTGCGAAGATACCATTTAATTTCAATCATAGTGATGCTACCAGCTGCAGGCCTTCTGTGCTATATTTATTAGGGTGCTTTATATGTTTCAGGTTTAAAAATCACTAAATAAAAATTAGTAAAGCATGGTTGGTACTAATGGAATAAGATTAAGATTTTCATATGAATTTTGTGGATTATTAAACTATAATTCTGAAAATGATAGTTTAAATTCTGAGACCCTTTATCTCTGGAAGTAGCTCTGTTTTATGGTCATTTATGTGAGAGTATGATTATTGTAAGCAATCTATGTGATCTTTTATAGAGAATCAATTTATATATCTTTAAACAGTTTACCAAATATTTTCTGGAGATATATAATCATTTTTCTGTACATATTATGTAAGGTTGAGTTAAATACTTGCTGTGAGTTAGTGTCAGAATTGACATAAGTAAATGCTATGGAATGGCTATATGATGTATTTTTCAACCTGTAGTGTGAGTTCAAGTAATAGAGGGCCACAAGGATGATCAGGGGACTGGAGCACCTGCCGTATGAAGATAGGCTGAGAAAGTTGAGGCTGTTCAGCCTGGAGAATAGAAGGCTGCATGGAGACCTCATAGCAGCTTTCCAGTATCTGAAGGGGGGCTATAGGGATGCTGGAGATGAACTATTCATTGGGGACTGCAGTGATAGGACAAGGGGTAATGGGTTCAAACTTAAACAGGGGAAGTTCAGATTGGATATAAGGAAGAAGTTCTTTACTGTAAGGGTGGTGAGGCACTGGAATGGGCTGCCCAGGGAAGCTGTGAATGCTCCATCCCTGGTGGTGTTCAAGGCCAGGTTGGATAGAGACTTGGATGACATGGTTTAGTGTGAGCTGTCCCTGCCCATGGCAGGGTGGTTGGAACTAGATGATGGGTCTAGATGGTGGGTCCTTTCCAACCCTAACTATTCTATGGTTCTATGAGCTCTGTATGGTATTTGCCATGTTTTAAAGGAAGGAGGTAACGCCTCTCAGCTATTTCACCCGATTCTTTTTAGAAGTATCATATTAATAAAAACCAAACTTATATTAATTCTATTATTACTTTGGGCTGAATTCAATTTTAAACTGACACCTTAGGTGCTCAGTTTACCTCTGGTCAATACAAGTATGTATCTGGAGTAAGCTTACTACTAATCGTAACGGGGATTTGCACACCTAGCTTGTATGTTAACACCAGCGTTTAGTTGCCGCCATCTCAAATGGAATCCCTACTCACTTAGAAAACTTCTGTTTTCAATAGAAACCTAGGTTTTCTTCATAGATTGCTTTCATAGTATTTTTTTAACAACTTACTAATATTTACAAATTCCTAAAAATATGGTGGGTTTTATTTATTTGATTTTTTTTTTATTAATTCAGCAGGTAAACTGAAGTTTTAACCACAGTTCCATATCAGCTGAATGTAAAACCTCTAGGATATTATCAGCTGTGATTTTTGCCTTTGGGAAGCTGTGCTGGTAAAGAAAAATTGTCAATAGACTGCCTACAGTGATGCCATCTGTTATGATCATTTTCTGATTGCTAATAGGTTGTTCAGACCTGTTCTGAAATGCTCAGATGCTAAATAATAATTGCTTTGCTGTAATTGGGCAATGAACAAAATAGTAAAAGTGATATATTTTGTTTCTCAGTGTCTTTGTGTCACTAGTGAGTTGTGATGGACAGTCTTCCTTTCCCTGGATGATGTCTCTTGAAAGTGGTGTGCCAGAAATGAAGATACAAATACACTTTGTACTTTTGACTGCCAATAATACAGGTTGCATTACACCAGCTGGCTGAGAAATCAGTGATCTAAAGATTATTGTAAGTGTTAAAATTCATAGGCAGTATGCACACTGGGAAAATAAATGAAAACTAAGCCATGAATACAGACCTTTTGTTACAAATCGTAGACATATACAGAAATGAAAGATTTTTAAAAAGACTTAACTCTTATTTCTAATTTTAACAGAATTTACTTATCTGTGCCCTTAACTTATTCAAAGTTAGCTTCATCATTAAGTTGAAGGCCTTGGTTAAACTGTAGTTTCAGCATAAATATGAGTTTATATGCATTTGTTTGTTTAGGATTATCTTTGGCTAGTTCTAGGTGTATTAAGGAGTCAGTTAAGAGCTCTTCCTGAATAAAACTTACAATCTGTGCTCTTCCTTCTATAGTTAGAATTTTCCAATCATTATTTTGCACCCCAAATACTTCTAGTTCGTCTCTAGCAGTTCTCATACTGCTTTCTCTTTTTGACTGGATCCTTTTAATGTTCCCAAAGACACCTAGAGGAACACCATCACTGATGAATAAGAACTAACTCTTTCACTGATTGCATTCTTTTGAATTATGCTTTTGGTTTGACTGACAGATACTGTTGGTAGTCATGCAGATTGGAAAATGCTGAACCAGTAGTACATAGCAGAAACAAGTTGTTTTCACAGCTGGAAATGACCAAGTATATTCACTGGTGTCTATGTCTTTTTTTTCTATTAAGAACAAAATTGAAAGGAAATACCCCAGTAGATGGCCAGAAGTACTCAAAGTTTATAACTACATTAAAGTTGTCTGCACTGATCTGCATTCTTTCTTTCAGGCCAAAAGTCATAGAAAAGGACAATACTCCAGAAAAGTGTCTGACTCATTCAATATTTTCTCTGTAATATCATATTTGTTCTCAAAAGTTCTGCTTGGCTGATGATTTGAAGCACTGAACAAAAAGTTTACCATGCTGTTAACTTTTCCTCTCATTGAGCACCAGACAATTTACTGCAGGTTTTTCCTAATATGGGCTTTCACTCTAAATGGATTTCTATTCAGAAAGGATTAATGTTAAGACAATTTACTGCAGGTTTTTCCTAATATGGGCTTTCACTCTAAATGGATTTCTATTCAGAAAGGATTAATGTTTAGACTGAGTCAGACTGCATAGAGGGTGTTAGGGATCCACAATACCTATAAAACTTACCTAAAAAATGTGTTGTACTCAAAATAGTAAGTATGTTTTGGGGCAGAATTTGGGACATGGAATCAGAAATTTGGTCAACGCCACAACAATGCATCTGTTTTTATATTGTCCTATGAGATCCTCACTGAATAGTAGTCATTTTTCTTCTTTTTGTTTTTCTAAGGTACCATTTTTAATATGTTTGAAATATCACAAAATGCCCAATTCATTCTGGCTTTCAACAGTCCTTACCTATCCCTTCAGTTTCTATTAAAAAAAAAAAAGTTTTATTTTACTATATTTCCACTATGTTTGTGTTAGTACTTTAACCTAAACATGAACCATGAACACCTATACACCTTTCTCATCATATTGCATCATCTAGTGTGTTTTAAAATTTTACCTCACTAACAGTATGCGAAAAAGCTCAGGGATTTAATCAATAATGTTCAATACATTTAGTAATAACAGAAGATTTCATCACTTGTGTTACAATCAGAATGTTGTACTTAAAAATCATAGGAAATGTAAGTCTGTGAGAAAATTATATGCTTCAGTATTACAAAATGTGCCATACCTAAGAGATTTGTACACTAATTTAGTTTTGTCATTTGCCTATACTTTTGCCTTTAGATTCATATTGTTGAGTGTCAGCTGAGAGCTTAAGTTTAGGCATTCTAACAGCTTAAAATATTCTCAGCACAAGTTCCCTGGTGGGGTTTTTTATCCTAGGCTTCTTGTCTGGGACAGGAGTAAAGCTAGAGTACATGATTTCTATGACACTTCAAAATATGAGTGTTTTTGAATTCCTAAAGAATAGAAAATACCATCAAGTGTAATTTGTTCTGTCACCTTCAATGTTGTCTGCTATCTAAATTTTATTTGTAGACCAAAATAAGTTTGTAACAAAAGCAATGACATCATAAACCTCTGAAATAAACCAAACACTTGGAGTATCTAAATGATGTGTAAATTCAGGGTTATAAAAGTTACTCCTTCTTCATTTTTCTAATTTATCTCTTGCCCTTCGTTTCTCTCTATCACAATTTTGGTTGTAAATATCTGTGTGTGACTCGGAATTCATAATTATTTAAATTCTTCATTAAGAAGGTAGAATCTCTCATGTACTAATCAAAAATACAATTATTTATATCCAGCATCCAAGTAAACAGTACTTTAATTTTTTATTTGTGCAGAAATTACTAATATTTATAAATAAACAAATCATATTTATTTTTCTAATAGGCTAAATTAAAGCATACCTTATAACTTCTATTATATACTAATACTAAATGACTTTCAAATTGCGTATTAGTTTGAAAAAACAAAACTATATCCTTCCAAAATCAACATATGAGACTTGATGCACTTCAATTTTTTAAAACCTGCTGCAAGCATTCATATCTTTCTTAGAAATTAAATATAGTTTAGTCAGATTTTGCAGATAGAGAACTGTATTTTCAAGTGAGTTTCTCTGGTCATGGTAATTAATCTTTGCTAACTGCCAAATCAAATAAAAAAATTACAAGTTTGATGCTACATATATGTTCCAATTACAGTATTTTCAACAAGGTAATGGTTCGGTGCTGACATGCAGACATTATCGTTTAACCATATTATATGGTAATAAGTGTTGAGACATTTATTCTCTCTTTAAAGATCCAGAAATGTCATAAAAATTTGCTTTATAGGTACATTGCTGATTATAAGGCAAAAAATACAGAGGTATTGGAGGACAGATACTGCTAAAACAGAGCAGTTCTTTTACGTATCACATTAAAATGAACTTCTCTAACCAATTTTGGTGTTATGTCGACAGTTTGAGCTTTTAAGATCCAAAATAGTTCTGGGGAAAAAAAACCAAAACAAACCAGGAAAAGGTTCTTGCCATTTCCTTGCAGTAATAACAGACCCTTATTACCTGTTTCCTGCAACAGTAAAATGTACAAATGTTCAAGGCATAAAACGGCTGCTATATCTGTCTAGGTAATATGTAAAATAAATTGGATCTTTTTATAAAAGATTTTGTTGACAACCAAATTGAAATATTAAAGGCCACTGATATTAAATTTATATGAATTCTGATAAGGTAAAACTGTTTAAATATATGTCTGGCTTACCTTTAAGAATAATGAAACTCAGCTCTTCCTTTGGCTTGTGTTGCTCTCTGAGTTTCAAATGCATCCAGAAAATGCCAAATAATAATGATTGCACCTCTCAATAAACCACTTGTTGTGCTGACCTCAGTGGGATTGGAATCACCTGTTGAAAAATGTAAAACTCAGTCATGAGTTTATTCAATCTTAGATCTCTGCAGACAATTTATAAATTGCATCTGTTCAGTTTCTCACAGGTAAGATCATGATAGGGACTCAGGTTGATATACTGGCTTTGGCTGGGGTAATTTCCTTCATAGTAACTAGTATGGGGCTACATTTTTGGTTTTTTTTTTTTGTTGGAAGCAGTGTTGATAATACAAAGATGTTTTAGCTGTTGCTGAGTAGTGCTCATACATAGTCAAGGCCTTTTTTGCTCCTCACACCACCCCTCCAGGCTCGGGGCGCACAAGAAGTTGGGATGTGACATAGTCAGGACAGCCATCCCCACCTGATCAAAGGGATATTCCATACTATATGGTAACATGTTCTGCAATAAAAGTGGGTGTAAGAGGAAGGAGAGAGAGGATATTCAGAATTAAAGTGTTAGTCTTTCCAAGTAACCAGTGTGTGTGATGGAGCTCAGCTTTCCTAAGATGGACTAGCACCTGCCAGCCTACTGGAAGTAATGAATGAATTCCTTATTTTGCTTTACTTGTGTGTTAAGTTTTAGCTTTAACTATTAAACTATTTTTTCTCGATCCACGATTTTTCTAAGTTGTACTCTTCTGATCCTCTCCTTCATTCTGCAGTGAGGCAGTGAGTGAGTGGCTGTGTGGGGCTTAACTGCCTGCTGGGGTTTAAATTTCAGCAATGGAGTATTGCATCTAAACAAAAGGAAAACTGCACATGAATGGGTTTGAGAGCACAGATATTCAATGTTGCTTGCTTTAATTTTAAAGGCCAGTGAGTTGGCTTGCTTAAGACTACTGGAGATCAGCCAGATATGATGAAGTTATGACACTAGCTGATGACGAAACTGTGGTGTCAGTTTCTGAATGGAATTCAGCTCTTTAGAAAATCCAGCTATCTCCCAATGAAGAGAAATGGAGATAGAATAAGGAGCAACTCAGTCTGTAAAACTTCTCTACTAGGTATAGGTCTATCTAAGCAGGTCCTCTTAGGGCCCATTAGTGTCATGTATGGCTGACCCTTAAAACATCTTATCATGTCTGAACTGGCAACTTACATTGAACATTCATGTACTTTATTTCCTCCATTTTCCAGTCTATTTCCTAATGATACTGTAAATTTTACTTTTCTCTTGTGGTCTAAGGTTCTGAACTTAACTGTCTTGACTAATTCACAACATTATGATATATCTTTGTTCTTGATGTTCATCTGTAACATGTTGTGTTGTTTATGAAGGAAAGAGCTGAGCAGCAGTAATGATGGCTGTTTTCATGCTCTTGTCTCCTAGAGGCATGAAAGGTTGATCCTTAAAGCTGTGATCAATTACTTATAGTAACTGACATTCATTTTGCTGAATTCATATAAAGATTTCAAGTATTTGCCACTTCTAGATATGGGGAGGCTGGCATGAAATGTAGAAATACATATCTGATGACAACATCAGATAATAGGCACATCAGCACCATCAAGAAAAATGCTTATGTGGTCCAGAAAGGCTAAAATATATGAAAACGCTGGAATCAGTAGACTTCTCTGAATCATCGGATAGGTGGGCAGAGGAGATACAGATTTTTGACTGATTTGCACCTCTTTTTTTCTTTCTTTATGTTTCCATAATGCTCTATATTGTAAGATAAGAGTATAAGAAAGACAGAAGGATAACGTGATTCTAAAATTATCACTGAGCAGTTTTCTGGTTTTGATTAAAATCCAGAATATCTAAATTCATCTTGTATTTATTCCATTGCCTTCACATTTGATTTTCTGCTTTCATTACCCTATAAAAGAAACTTTTTTGTCTTAGCTTTCTTTTAATCCACCATATGTTTATATGTACATGTAAATAAAACGAATGTTGGGATACACTTAAAATATCAGTACGCAAATATGTGGGTGTAAAACTGGTGTTTTTAGGGACAGCACTTATGTAGTTTATTTAGTTATATGTATTATTCAGGCTTTGTAACTTTAGGTTGAACTGAGCTGAATAATTTCTTTTAGTACATTAACTTCTTTTCAGTATCTGTGGGTTATTATTCTTGCTCTTGTCCTTTAGAATAAAACTGGCTAGGCTTAAACCTCTGGCATTTTGATTTCTTCTCTGTTTCTTCTGTAGTAAATATGGCTGTTTGGACTGATTTTTTAAATGCCTTTTAAACTATTTCAGCAATTATGGATTTAATTTTGTTTTTGTACCATAGCTATTTTATATCACTGACAGACAAATCTACCTTTTAAAAGTTAAAAAAGAAACTTTGTAGACTGCAACTCAGAAATAACTCTGTTAACATATATGGACAATTTTATTTTCTCATTTCTAATTATTATTAAAGAATTTAACCAAGAAAAATATTAAAAACCACACCATGTACCAGAGATGATTTTTGGATTACTCACACACAAATAATCATTGAACACTGTTAGAATATTTAATGAAAACAGAACAGCATTTATCAAATAGGTTTATTTGCCTTATAGTGCTTTATTGAATAACTATTTAGCTTTTCTAGTACTAATATCTAAAATACATTTTTTTTCTTTTTCCCAATATCTCTGTTAAAGAAAATCTATATTATACTCACTGAAAGCTAAGGAGAGTATAACGAACCACAGAATCATAGAATGGTTGGTGTTGGAAAGGACCTTAAGATTATCTAGTTCCAACCTCCCTACTATGGGCAGGGACACCTCAGACTAGACTGTATTCCCAAAGGCCCTGTCCAACCTGGCCTTGAACACTGACTGACAGAGATGAAGCATTTACCACTTTTTGGGGTAATCTGTGCCAGCGCTTCACCTCCCCAAAAATTTCTTTGTAATATCTAATGTAAATCTACTCTCTTTTAGCTTAGAGTTATTTCTCCTTGTCACTACAGTTCCTGATCAAGAGTTCATCTCCAGTATCCCTATATGCCCCCTTCAGATACTGGAAGGCTGCTATGAGGTTTCCATGCCGCCTTCTCTTCTCCAGGCTGAACAGCCCCAACTTTCTCAGCCTATCTTCATATCAGTCACCTGATCATCCTCTTGGCCCTCCTTTGTGCTTGCTCCAACACTTCCACATCCTTCTTATGTTGAGGACACTGTAACTGCACATAGTACACCACATGTGGTCTCATGAGAGCAGAACAGAAGGGCAGAATCACCTCCTTTGACTAGCTGGTTCTCTCCTTTTCATGCAGCTCAGGATATGGTGGGCCTTCTAGATTTCAAACAGACACTGCCAGCTCATGTTCAGAACATGTAAAGTTATTTACATAAGGTCAGCCACTTGCTGTTGCAGTGATTTCTCTTTCTCTTCTTCCTTTGGCTGACTTCTTGGATGAAAGAAGTTAGGTTTTAAATTAACAGAATAATACAATTTTTGCAGTTATGACTTTGCCATTTATAGACAAATTTTCATAACTGATGCAACAGTGCATCTGACTTATGCAGCCTTTATTAAGCACATTTAAGAACTGTCATCTTTGCAATCTCCTTTTTATTCTTTTAAGAAATTAAAAAGAAACCTAATCAAACAGAAATACAGACTATCACACCTTCCATTTGACAAACTCTGCTAATTAGTGTTCTTGCAATAATGATGACAAGTCACAGTGTTCAGAATCTCAAGCCTCTAATGCTGTGGTGTTTATTTTCGTACTGTTTCATTATTTCACATTTGCTTCAGAGATGTGCTTAAGTACAGTAAAAATTATTCCCTTCCTAAGGCTCCTGCTCTAGCTTATGTTTGATAGAAGAGTTTGAATATACTGTACTGGTAAAAACTGACAAAAATTCTTGTAAGCCTCATCTCTGGAGGATACCAACATTAAAGTGGCTCAGCTATTTCAGTGTGAAGTGAGAGGGAAGTGACCTGGGGTTCCCAGCATCTTATAGTAGATTATCATAACTACAAAATAATACTTCTGTGTACATGTGTCTCAGAAGAAGCTGAGAAATTCTTCTTTCTTTTCAGGAGAGATCATTTTAGATACAAGCGCAGACAAATTTCAGTTCATTCCTGGAAAGTAAAAGAAAGGTACATACATTTTCATAGCTGCTGTGTATCTCTTCCAGAATACTAAATAACTCGGTGGCTTGTCAGGTATGGCACTCATATTGTCTGTTCATCCTTCATTTTTTTTAAACAAGAAAAGTTTTGAAAAGTATTCTTAAAGATGAATAGCGATAACCAATTTGAATTTAATTGTGGAATATAAGATGTATCTCATAAAAAGTCACAGACTTTGTTGTTTTTTTCTAGTAAAACCTGTCACTGTTTCTTTACATTTATCTTTTTTTGTGTGCTTCTTTATAGAGAGTTGTAGTTACTTTAACATCCTTTAAAATACAGCTTTAAGTCTGAGCCATAGAGAAAGAACAGCATTTTTTCTTAACATGCAGATCAGTATGCTGTCTCAGAGACAAAATATTGCATTTTTTGGCATTTTTACAGCAGACCTTGTATCATTTCTTGCCATAATTGCTAAGTGAGAAAAAATCCTTTCCAGGATTAGCTCTTAGGTTAAGCCATAAAATGAAAAAGAAAATAAGTCTGCCTAGAGTTAGTATAGAAAATACAGTCTGCTGCCAATTATCGTCACTGGTCTGTTTAAAGAAAACCCTTTTGGTGAGGTCTCCTTTCATATTTAGGTGCATACTTACTTTGGAGTTTGAAAAATTAAAGAAGTTTTACTTGGTATAATTTTTCTGTAATCCCAGTGACACTATGTCAGTGCAAGAAGATTTGATTTACAAAAGGATTTAGGCAATAAAAATCTAAAAATGTAGATCCTCAGAATCCTTGTCTAGTGTGAAACAAACTCAATTCCCTGGGCAGGCAAGTTTCTCCTATCAAAATCCTATAGACATCTAACTTTCTGCTGCAGAGCATGAACAGATAGCTGAAATTCTGACAACATCTGATCTGTTTGGAAGCTATCTCCTGCCTAAACTGCAGTGGGAGTCATAAATTCCAGGTTTCTGTACCTGTCTCTGTACAGAGCCTAACCTTGAAGACATGGTAAACAGAAAATAAAATAGTAACTTTCAGGCTTTATTGTGTAGCACCTGCCTGTAACATTTTAATAAGTATAGAATGAAAATATATGATAGGATACAGTTTTCTGCAGGACATGGTATGTGTAACATGCTACTGAGGTACATAGAGTGATTTAACAATAATTAATAGAAAACAAAAGATTCATAAACTTTTCAAGTTATATCTGTATTGTCCATCTATTCTCTCCTGTTTCATGTATATAATGTAGCCTTTTAAAAGCCAAAAAATAATTTTAATCCTATATATCATACAGGAGAATTTGACCCCAGATCTGGCTATGGTGAGGCCTCCAGTACAGACAGGCAGAAGAGTCTACTAGGTAAAAAACCAACTTGAATTAAAATTAACAACTGGAAAAACTACTTTTCTTCCTAAATATCTTGACTGAAAACTTCCAGTTGTCTCTGAAATATATGGTACGCAAAGTCTGATTTTCTTTTCCCTCAGAATTTCTTAAGGAAGATTTTTCTGTCCAGTACAACCTTCTTCCACGAGTGGTTAAACATGTTATGTACAATGCTTTTCCAGGAGAATAGATAAAGTTTACCAATCATATTAAAAATACTAGCATAGAATTTTCCTAACTTATGCTATTCTTTTCTGATTCTTGGTTCTCTGACTCTGATTTCTGATTACATCCTGTAATTATATCTCCATTTTTGTGGTGAACAATTCCTAAGCTTTCCTTCTGGGTATGAATTAAAGAAGCAGTATGTAAGAAAACTTAAGAGTTTTCAATATGGAAGGATGCATAAGAAGTGGTGTGATTACACAGAGGAAAACAACAGATTGATAGTATTTTACTGCAATATATTTTTTTTAACTTCTCAAGTAGTAACAATGGTTTGTCCTAACAAATGGATGTCACATAGCTTTTGTGAGTAATTCATAATGAGCAGTCTGCCTTTATTCACCCTTGTTGTGCTTTTTGTGATTTCTAAGCTTCTATCACATCTCCTGTAAGTAATATCTTTTCCAAGATAAGTAGTCCTTGACCACTAACCTTTTCAATATATGGAGGCTGTTCCACGCCTTTTATCATCTTTGCTGCCCTTCTTTGAACAATTTATGTGTAGTCATGCTGTATTTTTTCTTTAGATGAGGGAGAATAACTGCACACAGCAATCAAGGTAGGAGCAACTCATGGATCTGTACAGTGGAATAATGAAGTTGTTCTTTGACCTGTCTTATTTTGAATAACAAAGCAAATCAATGTTAGAAATGTGTCTCTGCCATTGATATGGTGGTTTCATGGAACTGCCTGTCACCAACACACTCCCATTTCCCTCCCTGCCAAGACTGTTTGCTGGGTTTATAACAGTCATTTCAGCATTTCTCATGAAGATAATACACGAAGCTGTGATTATTCTATATGTCATCTTATGTTTATCTACCTTAAGCTTCATGTGACATTTTATTGCTGAGACAGTCAATCTATCTTCTGAGATGCTTCTACAAGTCTTCAAAGTCTGCCTTTATCTTTAATGTGAGATAGTCTCACTGGCTGACTTCACTCAGTCTGCTTTGCTGTGTTACATGTGGCTCTGTCGATTAGTACAAATACCTGCTCAGACCTCTGCAGAGCTCTGGTGATGTTACTTTGTTGACTGTAGGAAGACTCAAAATACAGTCCTACCACCTGTTTCTTGCTTTTAAACAACTTACTTTAGGTATTCATGAATTTTCACACTTTTTATATTCCATGCTCATTAATTTTCTGAGTCAAAAGTATTTTGGCAATCCATGGAAATTTTAAAATCTTATTTGCCTTTATTCTTGTGTGACTAAAAATTATACCTGCATGACAGACTTAGGTAAATATCCTAGAGCACAACCATCTGTAAAGGAACACACAGAAATTGCATGATTTCAAACAATTGAGTGTAAAAGCTATAATGGATAACACATTGTGCCAATGATAGTTGGTATGGAGACTTGTCTGGAGACTTTTCACTGCTCTACTTCTTTATTCTCTGCATTTGCTTTCAAGGAAGAGGTATCAAAGGCTGCACATGAAATTCAGGAAGAAGAGGAAATTATGAATGTTAGGGCAGTATTTCAGGAACAGATTTTTTCTAGGCTACAAAGATACTGTAAGTGCTTTCCTAAGCAGCAATGAATCACCTGTCGTAAGTGTAGAAGTGCTGAATTTCTATTCAGCTATTATATCTTGAATGCTTCATCCCAGTGACAAGCATTTTACAATTATATTATTCTATCACTGCAAACTGGACTTGCAGAACAAAGTGATAACATGTCTGGTTTCTGTTCTGGTAACCCAAAGTAGTCGATGAAATGCAGAGACATGACAGCAGTTGATTTGTTTTGCTTTTTCTCAATTCAATAACAACTGTTTGAAATACAACAGAATCCAACCAATATGTAATCTCTTGAGCACTGCGTCCTTTGACAACATTTTCTTTTGAAACAGAAAACTGTAGGTGGTATGAGGAGGAAGAGGACTCAAAATCGCCTAAGAAATGTAGGTAATCACTTTTTTCTGAAATAACTGATTTCTTAACTGTCATTTATTCCTTGACAATCACAATATAAATTTCAAGAAAGCACAAACCAAACAAACCCAAATACAAATGAAGAAGCAACAAAACTCCTTGCAAAAAGTAATCTTAAAGCCTTTGCCTTCTATTTTTCAATCAGCATTGGCTTTATGTTACTGCACTGAAATATAATTAAAATATCATTTCTGCTTTCGTTGCTTTGACCTCTGCCTCATGGCAGAAATACACATCAAAACTGAGAGATCAGTGCTTTATATCATCAAGGGTTACACAGCTTTGAATGATCTACAGCAGTGCTGTGTGACTCCTGCATCTCAGGAAAATTAGATGGAGATATTGTTACTGAATGTGTAGATACACTGCTTCATTGCTTTTATCAGCAAGTATTGTGTCTTACAGAGGTCAAAGATTTTTATGAAATAAAAATCAGGATTTTTAAAGTACATGTTTTGGGGAGAACTTGTGTATGCAGCATCTATATACTAAAAGCCAGCTAATGTGGTAAGTATTAGTTAAAGTCAAGACTATGGGGAAAAAGTACCTTCCATCATGTGCTCTGATAAATTATTAATTCCTAAGGGAAAAATAAGCTCTTATATTAACTTAATAGTTATTTATAGCATTTTTCCATTCAGCAGCAATAGATAATATATAGCTACAGCACAGAATATTTTTAAGCACACATAATTATCAGATCACTAGGAAATTTATTTCATTTTGAAGATTTGTAGATGTCTGGGTCTTGAAGCTGTGTAAGTGAATTTTCAATTGCAAAGCTTTATCTGCAAAAGAAATAAAGAGGAAATTATGTCTGTATTTCATGCCTTGGAGCAGAAGAAATCCAAATAATATTTTAGTTACACGGGCACCATATCATAGAACGAATGCTCTAACAACACCTTTGACAGCTCTGTAGTCAGGGGGGTGTGACCAGGCTGAGCTTGGTAGGGTTTATTAGCACAAGTGTGACCCTATGCTTATTTAGTGATACTGCTTTTAAGACCTATGGTAGATTCTTTTGTCTGAGATCAAAAGCTGTCCTGCAATACTTTGTATACATATCTTTTGCTTGGTTATCATTTTGTTTTGCATAGCAATTTTTATTGTAAAAGAGTCCCTCAGAATCTAAACTGCTTTTGAAGACAATGGGCAAAACTCATAAACTGTTCTGTTTTCAGAGTATTTATTCTCCTAATGAAAGAAGACTTTCACCTGTTTCAGACAAAATAGTTTTTTTTTTCCACTGTATTACCAGCCTTTGTCAGAAACTTCTTTAGTGACTGAGAAAGAAAGAGCAGTTTCACAAAGGACATCTTTTCTTATTTAATTTCCTGTTGCACACAGGCTACTTTGTATTTCCCTACTCACTTGGAACTCCACTTGGTGGCTTTTTTTTTTTAATAAGACCTAGAAAAAAATGGAATACTGAAATGGAATATCAAGTAACAGATGCTGAAAACAACTCAGAAAGATCATTCTGTCTAATTTTAAGGTCATCATCCATTTCTTCCAGCAGGAATCATCTCTTTAGTATTTATACCAGTTACAGGTATAAATCTCTTCCATCTTTATTTTTTTGAAAGATAGAAATAGCCTCTCAGTTTTGTCAAGGAGATTGTTTCCTTATTTTCTTACCTTTCTCTCCAATCCCCCCAGATAGGTATCTCACATCAAATACTAAGTTTTAGAGGTAAATAATTCTACATTAGGTCAAGTTTCAATAAAAAAAAAAAAAATAAATTATGTAATCAGCAATTTCCTATCTGTATCTTCAACTTACATCTTCAGGTGACAGAAAAATGCTTCTATCCATCCTCTCATATTTTAAAAACATGCCTTCAGTGAGGAAAAAGTGGAGAAAGTTATCTGTGACAACTGGGTAATATTCTGATTCCTTCATTTGCTAGTCCTGCCTGCACTGTGTGCTCAATAGATAAAATATTTTTATTGCCCTACTGTTTGCTACATAGATATGAATTTATAAAGACCTTGCAAAGTCTTTATCATTGAACCTTTGGTAATATAATTGAAAGACAAGGGAATGCCTTATTTTCATTACTGTGAAAAGTAGTGAAAGGCAAGCATTTTTCTATTCAAATGCATGCTCAGCTTTGAGATCTCACAGTGAATTTACTGTCATTTCTAAAGGGTGCAGCAGTGAATCTAGCTTGTTTGGCCTTTTTAGCTGACTTAAAAGGTCAGGCTGCCTGGTTATGATAGACAGTACCACCCACCACAATTGTCTAAGTGATCAAGAAACGAGATGTCAAATCTACCTCACTATGCTGAAAAGCAATTGTCCAATTAAATGTTAAACTCCAGATAACAATTTTTGTCATGCATTTAACAGGTATTTTTAAAAATCTGGCAGACATTTGAGTAGGTTGGTTGGTTGTTTTTTTTTCCCACCGTTAACGGTGTATCCCATCCTTCTCAGGTCATTCTTTGATTAGTAGAGAATTCTTCCAACACGTTTATTCACAATTTTAGAGAAACATTAATTCAAAATCTCTCTTGTTCTGAGAGCATGAAGAATCCACACATTCTGACAGAACTATTTGACAGATAAATTTGCAGTTCTAGGAGCAAGATGTGCTATGTTTGTTATAAATCAAGCTGGAAAGAACCTCAGAATATTAAAAACCCCTAAGGGCGGAGACTGCGTAAGATCTCCAGGCAGTCGGTTGGGGCACTGAAAAATAAATGCTTTATGGAAATGCAGAACAATCTGTTGCAAAAAAACAAGACAGATTTTGATGTAATCTATCTTGAAAAGAAAAACAATCTTCTGGAAAAGGCAGTCTTATGTTTTCATTTAAATCCATCTTGAGGCATATATTTTCCCCTCTCCAAAGCCTTCCAAGGATGCAATCTTGATTTTTAATTTATGCATAGATGTTTGAAGAACATTCTTGTACTTCTAATTTCTTTATCTGAGAGACAATTTCCAAGCAAGAAGTTTGACTATGAGTAAGCATAACATTATGGTGTTTGGCAAGTAAAATGCCTGTAACAGAAATGGTCCACATGTACTCGGTATCTCTTTAAGTTGCTATATATGACAATGTGACTCTCCATCTTCAGTATTAACCCAGTCTACTATTGCTAGTTGCTTGAGATATCAAGTGGCAGATACATATCCTTCAGTTGCTTCAGTGAAAAACAAAGGTGAAATGATATGCATGAGGTTAGTAACAGTGTGCAACATGGCGTAAACACCGAAGCATCTTCAAGGAAAAGCATGAACAACATTATAAATACCCCTCCCCAATTATTAGTGTAATAAGGAGGATTAGCTTAATTCCAAGCAATTAAAATGGCCCAGTTAAACTACTAAATGATTCATCTGTCTCTGTAATTTGTGAATATAGGATTGCAGATTCTAGAGGGACCCAGGTAAGCAGTAGTAATTTGTTGGGTTTTTTTAATATTTTGATTTCATCATCATAGAACCATGGAGTAATTTGATTTGGAATGGACCTTAGAGATCATCTGCTTCCACCCCCCCTGCCACAGACAGGGCCACCTTCTGCTAAACCAGGTTGTTCAAAGCTGTCTTCACCCTGGCCTTGAGCACTTCCAGGGACAGAGCAGACACAACTTCTCTGGGCAACCTGTTCCAGTGCCTCACCACTCCCACAGTAAATAATTTCTTCCTAATAGCTAATCTAAATCTATCCTCTTTTAGCTTAAAGCCATTCCCCCTTGTCTTGTCACTACATGCTCTTGTAAGAAGTCCCTCTCCAGATTTCTTGTAGGTCCCCTTCAGGTATTGGAAGGCTGCTCTAAGGTCTCCCAGATCTTTCTTTTCTCCAGGCTGAAGAAACCCAAATTTCTTAGACTGTCTTCATGGAAGAGGTGCTCCAGCCCTCTGATCATCTTTATGGCTTCCTCTGGTCTTGCTCCAACAGGTCCGAGTCTTTCTTATGTTGGGGGCCCCAGACCTGTGGGGTCTCTCAAGAGTGGAGTAAAGGGAGAGACTCACCTCACTCAGCCTGTAGGTCACACTTTTGATGCAGCCCAAGATACAGTTGCCTTTTTTTGCCATTATTTTTCATGCTGTTCATATAAGAAAACCTGTAAAGCCACTTTTAACAAGTCTTTTCCAAAGTAAGTCACAAATATAAAACTGAATGCATTGAGAACACCAAGCAAGATCAGTCTTTGCAACAGTTTAAATTCCATTTCTCTATTTCTAGCTTTGTCTGAATAGATGTCTCTTATATTGATTAATACTTTGGTGAAGTCCAGTTATAAAAAAGGCTCCAATTAAAGTCCAACATCATCCTAGTTCTTTTTCAACACACTTAAGTTTACACTTTAAAAATGATGTTGTATATGGTCATATGGTTGAAAAAAAACATTTATAATCCATTAAAATAGTTTTAGAATGACACTGTAAACATTCTTCAAGTCTTCTTTGAACAATAATTGCTGATTGCTGAGCGTCCTGCTTCTGTAAGATTAACCACAAACAGCACTTGGGCTTATTGTTTAGAAGGTGGACTGAGAAAGATCAGCATTTTATCCATTAAGCTATCAAGGTTTTTCTTCTTAAATACTAGATAAGAAGCTTTAACTTGAATCACAAATGTAAAGTTCAGTAGACTTTGTCGCAGTACATATTGGTATTCAGTGTTCTAAATGTCAGTACACAATGACAGAGTATCAAATATGTTGAATCATATCACTGAAAGCCAGGAGACAGAGCAATTTTCAGCTTTCCAAGTCCAATTTATGTTTATAAACGGAAAGCTCAGTTTGAGCCCTACTTAACTGAACAGACAATGCTAGCATGAGGTTAGATTTTTATATGAGCCTGCTTATCTCTAATTATATGCTAATCAATTTGATTTCTCATTTAAACTCAAATTAGGCTCTTTCCATGTAATAATCAACCTCATATTGAAGCAACAAAGCAGCTTTATATTTACCACATCAGCAGGGTTTAATTGTACATTTGGACAATGAAAATGAAGATGGATTCATTTTCATTGTCCTTACAATGCAGCAGTATACAGTGCACTTTTACTTTGAGCTGACACATTTATGGTGGAGATACTAAACTGTAACATCCAAATATTTGCTAACATATTACCAAGCTCATATTATTTTCTAAATGATACACATTGACTGCACTTTGCATATTTTCCACCACTTAAAAAATGACATTAAAAGTATTACTTTGGTATGGCATTGGTCAAAAGAATAAAATTAGGAAAAGGTTTCTTTGCAAAAAAAGATAAAGAGCCCAAACTGAATATGAGCAACACAGACTTAGTAAAAAAATCTTTGCCTTTTATTGACCTGTATTAGTTAACCAAGAAGCAACACCAGCTTCTTACTACTACTTTTCAAGGTTACTCCACGATTTCATTATCTAAGGTAGTGAAACTCCAAAAAAATTCTTCTGTGAAAGATCTGTCAGTGAAAATTTCTCCCCTTTTGGGTATGTTTTATGCAAAATGCTAGCACAATTATCCTTTGATCTATGTGCTATAGAATTTGTTTGTAATTTTTTTCCCAGTAAAATAACATTTCTCATAGTAACTATACCTGCCAGAAAGCAACCATTTGATGATAAAGCTTTGTCAAAATCACAATACCCTGAGACATGATCATCTTTAATTGCAAGTTAAAAATAGAAAACATGCTTATGCTTTCTCTCCAGCTGAAATCTGAACAGAAACATGCATAACTTTAAAACTGTTGACCTGCCTTCTCTTTGTAATCTGAGGCTAAAAGGTTGTTGAGGAAGTATGTCCCAAAGCAACTACATATTTCAGAAAAGGCAAATCTGTAGGAAATCTTGAATGAAAAATGCAGCAAACTGTAGTAATACTATCCAAACGGTGCATAAGACAAATCATGTATGCAGTACAATGACCATGAAAGTGGCAGAAAAACTTTACATGTTAATTTTCTGTATTTTTGTGTTCCAAGAAAAAAAAGAGACAGTAAGTTTTCCAAGAACAAAAATTAATTCAATTTTCAAGACTACTTTCAATTTACGATTCATACCCACAGGTTGAAAGTTCAGATTTAATAGGTCAGACCAGGGGAATATGGTTCAAAGCTAAACATCATGTTTTATTTAGTCTGTAATAACTAAAATACGGCAATCTTAGCAAGCTGTTATTCTTCAAGATACATTTGAGTAATATAATTTGCTCAAGATTTTACTGTCTCTTTTGTATTTCTTGATGCTGAGTTTTCTTGGGTGTTGCCACTTCATTTACCTGTTTCCCTTTGCATTATTACTTGGTGCAACTTATGTTACCTTCTTAACATAGAACCTAACGTTTTATGAAACATTGTGAAATATTTTAGATGGTTTCAATTGATACCTCTGTATCCAGACAAAAAAAAAAAAAAACAAACAAAAAAACAAAACCCAAAAAAACAAGTTACAGTTTGTCCATGAATGACTTAGATGCTTTATGAAGGCAGGCTACTAGTCTAGATTTCTATTAGCCCATAGAGGTGCTGTCATTAGGATTTTCCACTTGTGGATGTGAGCGAGCTCTCAAAAAATTCCAAATTAAAAACTATGCCACTGTACTAATGTGGTACTGAGTTTATAAAGTCAGTGTTGCAGCAAAACACCATAGGGAAATTACTAAAACCTCTTTTGGTTTAGCATTCAGCCAGCTAGGAGAAGGGGCAAAGCTTTCATGTGCCTTTCAGAAACAAAGTGAGAACAGAATCACTGTATGTTTCAGTTGTTGAAAACTTCATCTAATTGCCCCTATTTTAGTACTATTTAAGACACATAAGCACATTAACGATGCTGCCAATTTTCATGAGCTGTCAAAACAGGCTAGGTCAGTCATCCTGTAGTTCAACTGTTCATATTACATCAAGTACCTGCATGTGATTGTGGTCATGTTTCACAAAATATGATGATGATACTATTCAGGAAAACATGCAACAGTCAGTCTTCCACTTAATCTTCCTAAAGGTATAACAACTCTATATTATGGAAAATGAAGACATGAGTCTTTAGTAATTCTTGTTGTTAAATAATAAGTTCCTGGTAGCACTCAGGAGAGGCTCTAAAAGAAACCCTTATTGATTTTGTCTTTCACCTGACCTGTTTCAGTTCCTTTGCCCAACCACCCTACTTCATTCTCAGCAGCTTCAGTGCTGTTCTGTTTCAGCTGATGCAAAGCCATTTGGTGCTACTTCATCCTTGAACAAATCTCTTGCATTTTATCTTCTTTGCTTGTCTGAACACATTCTTCTCCTCTGTTACTTCAGGCAGCAGTAGAATCTCATCTATCAGGACTTTCCCCTGTGGACTCATTTTATATCCCCTGCTCATCACAGGAATGGCTTGTTAGACTCCTATACTGGTAAGAAAACAGAGAGACCATGTAAAGTGTGTGTGATAAAAAATCCAGCTGAGCAGAACCCTAGGGAAATAGCGTGTAAAATAGGAAGGAAGAATGGAGGATCACTTGAACAAGAGCAACGTCATATGAGCAGAGAAAGCTGAGCAGAGCTTCTCTATTTACAGTCCGATAACGTTGGGTAAGAGGCTATCATGATTGCTTTGCAAGGGTATAATGGAAGAAAAGTGAATAGTAAGGTGCTCTTTGGTGAAGTGAGTGAATATTAAGAATTAAGGGGAAAGAACCAACATATAGGAATCCTGTGAATAATACAAAATTTATATTGTGAACTGTTTCGATACGTCATATTGAAAAGGAGATAAAATTACCTGGATAGTCCCGGAGCCTCATTTCAGAGAGGCAAGAGTCACCCAGAGAACCTCAAATTCTCCACAGGACCTGCCCAGGAGCCGGCAGCTCAGCTGACGTGAGCAGCTGACTCACAGGGGGCGGAGCCAGGAGGAGATGCACCAGCCCTGAGTGGTTAAAAACCTGCCCCAGGGAGCGTGAGTGAATGTGGTGTGGCAGTTCGCACGGTCAGGTGAGCGGGATGGTGAGCGGGATGGTGAGCACCTGTCACATGATCAGGGCACTCTCTGGGAGCTGTGCACTGGCTGCCCCGGCAGTGGCCAGCGTAGGCACCCAGACAGAGCCGATGAGAGGGGAGGCTGCAGTGCAGAGCTCGGGGTGTAGAGAGTGCCTGCACTGCTCTGGTGAGGGAAAGGTGCACAATGGGCAGGGCTGCACTCGGTGCTCCCTGGTGGAGGTCCTCTTGCAGTGAGTGGCTGAGCTGCGGGACGCTGTCAGTTGGCTGCAAGATGTCAGGGAAGCTGAGAGGAAGCAGGACTGCTTGCTCCTGGCCCAAACTGCAGGGGCCTCAAGCATCCCCTGTAGCTCATGGAGGAAAGAAGGAGGCTGTTAACCCGGGAAGCTGGGAAACAACAAAAAAAAAAAACCAACAGAAAAAAAAAAAAGAGGAAGAGGACAATTAAAAGCAAAGGGCTTCATCCTAAATCTGATGTCCCCACCCAGAACCACTTTGCTGTCCTGCAGGGGGCTCATGAGGAAACACACACCTCACAATGTGAACAAGTGGCCGATGCACCAGTAAAGACTATCTCCTCTGATGGTGCCAGGAAAAAACAGTGGGCCATAGCAGTAGGGGACTCTAAAAGGCACAGAGGCACCCATCTGTCAGCCTGACCCAGTCTCAAGGGAGATGTGTTGCCTACCAGGGGCATGGGTCAGGGACGTTGCAGGGAGGCTGCTTGCTCTAGTAAGTCTCACTGACTATTACCTACCTCTAGTGATCCATGTGGGTGCTAGTGATATAGATAGCAGTAGCCTGGAGAACATAAAGAGGAACTACAGAGCCCTGGGAGAGGTGGCTAGGGGCTCTGGAGTTCAGCTAGTTTTTTCGTCAATTCTCCAGGATACAGGGAAGGACCCTAAAAAGGGTAGGCGGATTTGACAGGTTAATAAATGGTTAGAACAGTGGTGCTATAGTCAAGGGTTTGAGTATCTAGAACATGGGACTCAATTTAGTAGGGCAGGTCTACTGGAGGCTAGGGGAAGTGTTTTAGTAGGAGGCTTGCCAGGCTGTTCAAGAAAGTTTTAAAGTAGATGTGTTGGGGGAGGGGGGCATCATTCCATCCCAGCACTCTCAGTCAGTTGCCAGCACCTATAATGAATGCTTGGAGCAATGTAGAGATATTCCAGCCGCTCCAGCCAATGAGCTGGCTTCATTTGGAGCTTGGCTCAGATGCCTCTGTACAAATGCCTGTAGCATGGTGAACAAACCACAGGAATTAGAGATGTGTGCATGCCTACAGAGGTATGATATAATAGATATCACAGAAACATGGTGGGATGGCTCTTATGACTGGAGGGTTGGAATGGAAGGTTGCAGGCTCTTTAAAAAAGACAGGCCCACCAGGCAGGGAGGGGGAGTTGCCCTTTATGTTAGGGATAGGCTGGAAAGTATGGAAATCTGGGGACCAAACCACCCAAGTCTTGGAAGGCAGATGCAGGGACTATGAGAATGAAGACCTTAGGCCCACTGTAGGAGAGAATCTGATTTGAGACCATCTTAAGAACCTGAAAGTGCACAAGTCCATGGGACCTGATGAAATCCATCCGCGGGTCCTGAAGGAGCTGGCAAATGAAGTTGCTAAGCCACTGGCCATCATATTTGAAAAATCATGGCAGTCGGGTGAAGTTCCTGATGACTGGAAAAAGGGCAATATAACCCCCATTTTCAAGAAGAGGAAAATGGATGACCCAGGGAACTACAGACCAGTCAGTCTCACCTCTGTGCCTGGGAAAATCTTGGAGCAGATTCTCTTGGAAGGCATGCTAAGGCATATGAAAAACAACAAGGTGGTTGGTGACAGCCAGCATGGCTTCACTGAGGGGATATTCCGCCTGACCAATTTGGTGGCCTTTTATGATGGGGCTACAGAACAGAAGGAGTGGGGTAGAGCAGTTGATGTCATCTGCCTGGACTTGTGCAAAGCAGTCAACGCTGTCCCATATGACATCAATTTGATAGATGGAACACTCAGTGGATAAAGACCTGCGTGCATGGCTGCACACAAAGAGATGTTGTCAAAGGCTCAGTGTCCAGCTGCAGACCAGTAACAAGTGGTGTCTCTCAGTGACCAGCGTTGAGACCAGTCTTGTTCAACATCCTCGTCAGTGACATGGACAGCGGGATTGAGTGCGCCCTCAGCAAGTTTGCCAGTGACACCAAGCTGTGTGGTTCAATTGATACGCTGGAGGGAAGGAATGCCATCCAGAGGGACCTTGACACGCTTGTGAGGTGGGCTGATGCCGACCTCATGAAGTTTAACCATGACAAGTGCAAGCTCCTATACCTGGGTTGGAGCAATCCCAGGCACAGCTACAGGTTGGTCAGTTAAGAGATTGAGAGCAGCCCTGTGGAGAAGGACTTGGGGGTGTTGCTCGATGTGACTCTGCACATGAGCCAGCAGTGTGCGCTTGCAGCCCAGAAAGCCAGTCATATCCTGGGCTGCATCAAAAGGAGTGTGACCAGCAGGTCAAAGGAGGTGATCCTGCCCCTCTACTCTGCTCTCGTGAGACCTCACTTGGAGTATTGTGTGCAGTTCTGGTGTCCTCAACATAAGAAGGACATGGAACTATTGGAACAAGTCCAGTGGAGGGCCATGAGGATGATCAGGGGAGTGGAGCACTTCCCATATGAAGATAGGCTGAAAAAGTTGGGGCTGTTCAGCCTGGAGAAGAGAAGGCTGCATGGAGACCTCATAGCAGCCTTCCAGTATCTGAAGGGGGCCTATAGGGGTGCTGGGGATGGACTCTTCATTAGGGACTGTAGTGATAGGACAAGAGGTAACGGTTAAAACTTAAACGGGGAAGTTTAGATTGGATGTAAGGAAGAAGTTCTTCTGTAAGGGTGAGGAGGCACTGGAATTGGTTGCCCAGGGAAGTTGTGAATCCCTGGTAGTGTTCAAGGCCAGGTTGGACAGAGCCTTCGGTGACATGGTTTAGTTTGAGGTGTCCCTGCCCATGGCAGGGTGGTTGAAACTAGATGATCTGAAGGTCCTTTCCAACCCTAACTATTCTATGATTCTATGAAATTACAATTCTCCCTTTTCATTTATTTTATGTAGATTATTGAGGAAGTGCCAAGAACCCACTAAAGTATTTAGGACTATGACAAAGACACGATTCCACATTCTAAAAATAAAATGTTGCATTTCAGATGAACAGACATCTATTTCAGCTCTTTCTCAAAAGTATTTGAGAACATGAAGGAAAAATAATAACCTGAAAGAATTTTTTAGCGAAGAAAGCAAGCAATAAACTAGCAGAAAGAGAAAGAAAGATGAAAGAGCATACTACATAAACAGCCAAAGCAATGTGTGAGACAGAAGAGTTTATATAACTTACAAAGGACATTCTTAAGTGTTTTAGCATTGTTAAATATTAATGTGGAAACTACCAAACAGGACTCCTACTGGTAAGCAGTAAAACTACAGGGGTCTGGTTTGTATTTTTTATTAGTATTATTAAATTGTTAAGAACAATTGGCAAGATAATTTCTGATTTATTACCTCATGTGTTGTACTTGAGATTTGCCAGAATGTATTGTTGGTGCAGATCTCATTGAGATCTATGAAATATGTGATCATGCTGTCCTACAGGATTTAGGAATGTTTTCTGAGTTCTGTCAGCAGGCCATCTTTATGAATAACATTTGAATATATCTAGTTCTTAAATGGTGAAAGAAAGCAAAGGAGGAAAGCAGAAAAGCTGTTAGCTATTATTTAAACTAGGTGCAAGTTTCAAAAGAGTCCCAGAATGGTTGAGGTTGGAAGCCATTTGTGCCATCCCTTCCTGCTCAAGCAAGGTCTCCCAGATCCAGTTGCCTAGAATTGGATGGATTTTGAATATCTCCAAGGATAGAGACTCTACAACTGCTCTGGGGAACCTGTGCCAGAGCAAAAAGTGTTTCCTGATGTTCAGAAGGACCCTCCAGTGTTTCATTTTGCTCTTGCTGCCTCTTGTTCTGACACTAGGCAGCACTGAAATGAGGTGAGTTCTGTCTTCTGTAGACCCTTCCTCCAGGTATTTGTACACATTTATGAGCTCCCTGAGCCTTCTGTACTCCAGACTGAACAATATCATCTCTCTCAGCCTGTCCTTATAGAAGAGATGCTCTTCTCTTTTAATAATCTTCATGGTCTTTTGGTGGTGGACTCTCTCCAGTATGTTCATGTCTCTTTTGTACTGGGAATCCCAAGACTGGACCCATCACTCAAAATGTGGCCTAACCAGTTCTGGGTAGAGGGAGAAGATCCCCTCCCTTGACCTGTTGGCAGTAGTTTGACTAATGCAGCTCAGGTTTTGGTTAGCTATTTGCTAACACCCTGATTATATCCTGTTAGGTACTTGCATTTTGGGGCAAGTCTAAATCTGTTTTTGGGTTTCAGTGACATCTAAGCTTAGAGCTACAGAGTAGTATTGTGGTATTTCATGCAGCAGTACTGAATGTAGGCTCCTTGGCCCTGGCTTGAGACTCACAGCTCTGAAGAGAGCCTGTGCTTATGTCAGCTGATATATAACTTTGGAATCGTATGTTTTCCACATAGAAATATTAGTTCAGAAACCAATGCAGTTTCATTAATACTTCGCAAGTATTCAGCAAATAGATCAAGGAAACAAAATGCTGGATCCCTGACACTCTGAACAAATGGATCATTGGCTAGAAGGTAATGATCCTTTTTCTCATGGGCCTAATTTTGAATTCTACACAATTATAGTTTCACCTGGTAAAAATGGAACATGTCCTGCAAATGCAAACTAGGCTGTAGCCAAATATTATGAGCTTTTCTGGGGATAGAAAGTTGGAAAGCCTTAGTCTGAGAAAGAATTTAATTCCAGGACTCACGTAATCTCCGACAATTTTTTCTGGATTGACAAGGAATGCCTAGTGTAAGCAAAGAGAGGTTTCATTTGCTCATCTGTGACCAGATAACTGTATTATGTGTAGTAATGGAATTCTAAAGGGCTAGGAATCTTTATTGGTAAAAACTCTTTTTCAGATATTTATCTTTCAGTCTTGGGTAGCTGTTTGCCACCTAAGATGATTTTTGGACTAAAAATGACTTTTTAGGATCTTCCTTTCTATTTTAAATAGCTTCACTGAAGATAAGAAAAGGGAAAAAAAACCCCAAAACCAAACACTTGAAAGAAAATAGTGAAATATGTGGAAGAGGATGCCTGGGAAGAAGGGACAGCATAATTTGATCTTTTGGTGACCTAACACACTTGCCTGAGAACAGTGCAGTTGGCTAAGTTAGCCTGTGAGAAGTAAGAAAAGTTAGAAATCAGAATTTCTTTTGTGTTTTTGTTATACTTCAAGCTTTTCTAATACTTCTAATAAATAAGAAAACATATTTTAGGAGACAGTTTCAACACATACAAGATATTTTTGAAAGTAAAGCCTTCCTATTTTCTAATGATAACAATATCATGCTGTATGTCTAGAACATTGTCTTCAAGAGAAATCCCTAGGCACTCCCTGCAAAACTGTTTCATTTAGAACACATTCTGTTTACTCACACATGGCCTTGGGATATAATGAGTTTGATATTTGAACAGTGGAAAACACCAATATGTTACATTTAGGGAAGAAGAGAAGAGTGACTTCTTCCCATGAAATTTCTAAGATCATTTAAGTGGACAGAAAGTAATTAATTACTAATCTGGAATTCAGCCGAAGGACTGGAACTATCTATTTCTTGCTTGCCAGAAAACCCAAGAAAGCCGAACAGAACTACCATGATGTCTTTCAAGACTACTGGCCAGGATTTGAAATTTACATTGCGTTTGATAGATTTTGTGGCCAAATTTAAAATGCTAACCCGTACTACTTGTTACTTTTTCTTTCATATTCTAAACATAATGTAAACCAGGTGCTTTCATGACTGTAGCAGTCACAAAAGCAATTGATCTTGGGTGCCTGAAAGAGCATCTTTGTCAACAGTAAGGGCTACTATATTTCTGTCCAAAACATGATGCTTTTCTCTGTTGTGCAGAGAAATCACTCTATGGCCCAGAAATCTGTGCTGAGTAATAACAACAGACTGCTATCTCAAAAAATCCCTGCACCAATCTTGGTTTTGTAACTGGCCATCAATTATTTGGCAAGATAATCCCTTTGCTTTTTACTAGTGAATTGATGTGGTATGTTCCTAGGTTGTTAGTTTCTTTTAAAAGGGTTTTCAAGTCCTTTCTTTTGTAGTTCTAAGCATTGCTCTTCTGAGAATCTCGCTGCTTTTTAGCCAATATTAATGATTAATCCGCAGCAATATAGTCTTTGTTAGTTTTGAGAATTATTTTGAACTAATGTTCATATAGACTGTGATGCTTTCCCATATGAAATTGAAGTGCTTGTCTCTGTCAGAAATACGAGTGTTAGACACTTGAAAATGGTGCCTTTAAGATGTGGAGATTCAATTAAACTTGTTCTGTGAATGCCAGTCTGTGGGATAGGAAAACCTTCTGAGAAGGAGCTTAGATAACAAAAAGCTATGTTGGCTATTAGCAGGAAAGGAGCTTTGGGTAAAGACTACCTAAAGTATATGGAAAGTTTCTTGACTGGCAAAAATGATAACTTTTCTTTGAAGCAATGTGAAATACTGAAAATATTGACGTAACAGTCATGCTGTGAAGGTTAGAATT
This sequence comes from Neopsephotus bourkii, assembly GCF_033783945.1. Taxonomy (NCBI): domain Eukaryota; kingdom Metazoa; phylum Chordata; class Aves; order Psittaciformes; family Psittacidae; genus Neopsephotus; species Neopsephotus bourkii. The sequence continues at coordinate 1,316,321 of NW_026901969.1, forward strand.
CAAGAAAATTGTTCACTTATTCATCCAGGACACCCTCATTTACTGTGGGTGTGACAGCACTGGAACAAGAGAAATTGTGAAGTCTTCCTCCTTGGAAATGGTCAAAAGCTCTCTGGACATGGTCCTGAGCACCTGTCTGTAGGTGGCTCTCCTTGAGCGGGGGGATTGGACCAGATGACTTTTTGAGGTTCCTTCCAACCTCAACCATTCTGTGATTCTGTGTTTCCTAGTTCTATTGATTTGAAGAATGATATTAATCAGATGACTTCTTGAAAGTACAGATTTCATTAATATGCACCCACTTTTTTAGCTTAACGTTACTGATAGTTTTGGGTCTTTCACTGATTTCCATCTGATGAAATAGAGAGGGAGAATAAGAAGAAATCTAGGAAAGGAATCATTAAACTACTAATGGAAATTGCAATGGAAGAACCAATCTTTTTCTCTGAAGGTTGTGTGTTGAAGAACTCTACTATGCAGAATAACTTTCGAGAATATTATGGGGGAGAAGTTTTTCTATGGCTAGAAATCCACCATGGGCTTTACTTGTAAAAGGAAGTGAATAACTAACAGCAGCAGACTAAATTGTGAATTGAAATGTTAGAAAACCATCTGAATTAGGATATACGAGAGTACTGGTGATTTTATAATGATGCCATTGAGTAGAGTTTTGGTGAAGTTGCAACATACTGTTGTAAATTTGGCTAAGTATGCTAATGGTTAAAGTATATTCAGCTGCTAATATCACAGAATCATATGATTGCAGGATAATGGAGTTTTTGAGGTTGGAGGCAAACTGAAGTCAGCTGGTCCAACCTCCCCTGCTCACACAAGGTCACCCAAAGCCAGTTACCCAGAACTGTGACCAGATTGCTTTTAAGTACCTCCAAGGAGGAAGACTCCGCAACCACTCTGGGCACCCTGTTCCAATGTTTGGTCACCCTCACAGTAAAAAAGCACACCCTGATGTTGAGATGGCACCTCCTGTGTGTCGTGGTTTAACCTGGTAGGCAGCTAAACACCATACAGCTGCTTGCTCACTCCCTGCCTCACAGCAGGTGGGGAATCCCACTGAATCTGTAGGTTGAAATAAAGACAGTTTCATAGGACAGAAAGGGAAAGGAAAATATAAACAGTAATTATGAAAGAAATAGAATATGTAAAACAAGTGATGCACAATATAATTGCTCACCACCCACTGACACACAGCCAGTTCCTGAACAGCAGCCCCCAGCCAGTTTTCCCTTTAGTTTATATACTGGGCATGACACCATAGCGTGGAATATCCCTTTGGCCAGTTTGGGCCAGCTGTCCTGGCTGTGTCTCCTTCCAGCTTCTTGTGCTTCCCAGCCTACCCAATGGTGGGGTGGTGTAACAAGCTGAATGGTCCTTGACTTAGTGTAAACACTGCTTGGCAACAACTAAAACATCAGAGTGTCGTCAGTATTATTCTCACCCTAAATGCAAAACACTGCAGCTGCTAGTAGGATGAAAATTAACTCTGTCTCAGCTGAAACCAGGACACTGTGTTTCAGTTTCTACCTCTTGTCCTGATACTGGGCAGCTCTGAAAAGAGCCTGACTCCACCTCAATGCATTTTCACTTCAGCTGTTTATATACGATAACAAGATCTCCCACAGCCTTCTCTTCTCCAGGCTGGACAGTCCCAGATGTCTTAGCCTTTCCTTGTAGGAGTGATCCTTCAGTCTTTTAGTCATATTCATGGTCCTTTGCTGAACAATTTCCAGTAGCTCCATGTCTCCAACATGAGTTTTTTAAGTAATATATTTTTTTCTGAGTATGCTGATCCTTATTCCTGGTGTATTAACCCTTTACTCCAGTGTCAGTAATTTTCAAGGTCATTTTTGCATTAAGCAATGATCTGTATGACCGTAAAAATATAATGAGATTATTAAACCACGTGGTGTGGGTTTATTTACAACATACCATGTCAACGGAACTATTTTTGAAGGGATAACTGGTACCCTGGAAATTGAAAACCATCAGATAGTAAGAACATATTTCAGTAGCTTTCCAGTTCTACCAAAGTTACACTGATGAAGTTATTATTCTCTGAACTCTCTTTTTTTCTTATGAAGCATCTGGTGGCCCTCCAAGTTTTTGGAGTCCTCTGGCATTCTCTGTAAATAATCCAGCATGATAGGGCAGGAAATCCGTCATAAAAGTGGTGGGTACAAATACATTTGAAATGTCAACTCTTACTTCTTCTATCTGAGAATAATAAAATTCCCCATAGAATCCCTACCAAATCTTTTGTCAGGCTGAATAGATAGCCCTGGGGAAAACTTATAGAAGGTATGTGTAAAGTTGCAATTACTGTTTTTTAAAGAATGCATGTGTTTACAGAACAGTGCAGTGAAAAAATAAGTAAGTTTATAATAAATTGCCATGTTTCAAAGCTGTATGTCATGTCTCAGAAGCAGAGGGAAGTGCCAGGCACCACATATAAATACAGCAGGCAGCAAAAGGAGGACACCAGGTAAGTAAAGCTCGTTTATTTGCCTGGCTAGATTTGTAGATTTTTTTTGCTAAAACTAGACTAAAAAGAAAGATCTTTGTCTTTTGACTTTTAGCTGATGTATTCTTCTGGATTCCTGGTTTCAGAAACTGTTGTCAGTTCACAATCACTTTCTGTTAATCGCAAGTATTCAAAAATGTAAGAGACCAACTTGGCTTTCCTTAAACTTCAGCGTCTGTTACAGGAGTGAATTTTTAGCTATTTTGAATTTTGTATTTTTATCAATGTAATTTTTCCTGTAGAACTATCATGCTTTTCTGCAGTAAAACTAGTGAAACATATTTATATTTTTATGAGTTCTGTTATAAAAGCTGCTGACAGATAATAGTGTCTCTCTGATGAAGTAAATATTGGCCTTTGATTTCAGTTGCCTACTCTACTACTGTGTTACAGAGACAGATTTTAAATGGTAATGTGTACACTAAGATTGTCACCTTGTTTGTTTTCATTCACCAAAGTTGTCTGTCTTACTGTTTACAAAAACAGTTGAAGGAAGGTATTTTGAACAAAATTTTATGAGTGTCTTTTTTTATATTTACTCCTGTGAATGTCCTTTTGTCTTACCTGCATCTGTATACTGTTTCTAGATTAAGGCTTTTGTTTTTGCACTAAGAACTGCAGGTTTTGTCCCTTTTTAGTGTGCTGGCAGACTGTTCCATTTAATACATACCCTCTGGATGGTTTCCCAGAAAAGCACTATCTAAAACTATTGTTACAAACAATTCTAATGTAAACTGCCTGGCTCTTTCTTGTAACTAATAATGATGATGTTTCATTATGCTATACTGTTCTCAAACTATTCAATTTATTTCATACTTTTTTTTCATTATGCTAATTTCTGAAGCCAGCATGATAGCTTTATTTCCTTCTCACAAACTGTCAGCATTTCATATTCAGCAACATGGAGATTATTCTAGATATTCAGCATTTTTCTAGCTTTAGATTTATATATATATATGCTTATGTTGCTTTAAGTACTTGGCTCGTTTCCAGTCTTTAGTCAGGGACTTGTTTGAAAACTACTTCATGGTTAAACTGCCTAAGATGGTAATACTGTTATGAAAGTGCCATATCACTGAGGAAAAGGACTAGCATGCTAATCCAAAACTTTGATTCTGTATTTTGTATTGTTCTTTGCAATTTTTCTGACTGAATTTTATCGGAGAAAGTACAGTACATATGATAAATCCCCACGTTATTCTTGAAATCTGGTTATGAAATACACAGCAGCATAAAATTTCCCTTTTTCTCTTTTCCTCATTTCCAATGCTTTTTGCATAACCAATACAGCATTCATCTCTGTGATTTACTTCAGTTCCCGTTCATATCTTTGCGTAACAAAATTCTCAAAAATATCTACATTGTAATAAAGAAGAAAAAAAAGACAACCACAGTGTTCTTTATAGCTTTTATATTTTGCAAGTTATGAAATACCGGCTCAGTAACAATGTCAATGAGGTAATGATTTTGACTATTTAAAGTTTACATGAGTTATAAACAATTAAAATTATTTTTACAGCTTATTTACAAGAATAGACTTCAGTGTTTTTGAGAGTTTGTATGGAAACAAGTGACAAAATAAAACCCAGGACTTCATTTTTAGAAAAGATTTCTTAATATTCCCACACTTATTTCAAAAGTCTTTTTAGAAAAAGGTTTTGAGTTTTGGATTAGGGCTCAAAATTTTGAAAGCTGTATCTAGAATTGCATCTGAAATGATTGTGCTTTTTTCAAGAGGTGAGCAGTTGTTTTCTTGTATGAGGACAATACCTTTTGATATTGTGGATTCACCTTCAGTGGTTTATGCAAAGAAAGATTCTCAAAAGTAAAGAATTGATGCCTGTGATTTTAGGTTGGATTTATTGTTGCAGTCATTCCCTGGAATCCATAAAAATACACTAAGGGGAAACATTGTTAAACTTATAAGACTAGTTACTGAATACATGTTAATGCTCTGAGGAATGGATTAATAAAATATGTTTTCCATCAGGACCACATTCATATTGCATGAATGTTTGTTTGTCATGGTCATCTGTCCTGTTTTACCTGAAACAAATTCATGTCATAAGGAAACTAAGAAGTAGCTGTTCTTAAAACCCACCAAACCAAGCTTCCATAAACTCCAAACGCTTTGATACAGTTTGCAAATTTGCTGTCAGCTAAGGGGTTTATGGGGTTTTTGGCTCTATGGCTTAGGTCTCTTCTTCCTTACCCAAGTTAAAAAAAGTGCAGATCAAAAGTCACTAGAACTGAAATCAAAGGAACTCCAAAAAATAGCAGTTCCTCTTTTTGTTATTATTGTATAGCCATACCATCCATGAATTACACTCATCAGCAAGAGTCCTTGCCTGTAAGACACTGCAAATAAAGAATGATCATCCTGCCATATATAGTTTACAAAATAATGACGTACTCTTTTCTCAATCCTCAGATAAATCCTTGACGCATCGAACACTAAGGCCACGAACACTGGGAAAGAATGGTGGGTTGTAGTGGTGGGCATACAGCAGAATAGTCCTGACAAGTCGTACATTCTAAGATATTTACATTACCCATATTATAATTGTACTTTCACTGTAGCTTGTATCATCCTTCCTTCCTTTCCTATTTCTTTGCACATATGTTTATTGTTACTATCAATGTTTCCTTTCCCTTTCATACATAAAACAGAGTCCATAACTGACTTCATATAATCCTCTGAAGCTCAAAATGTTAGAGGCCTCTTAGAGTGCTGTCAGGCAACCTTACTCCAAATAGCCTACAAAAGACTATCTTCCTCTGCTGAAGTAATATTACTAAGTTCGAGTGACAAGTGTTTTCCTTTTGACTAAAAAGGCAATAATAATAATGATAGGCTCATACTTTAACCCACTCATTGCAGGAGATGGGACTTCTAGCAGAAAGGCTTTCTCATTTTCCTATGCCATTTACAGTTTCAGTGTTGTGAGAAAGGATTTTTGTAGTCTTTGCTGGCAGGTAAAGTCTATGGGTTATTCATGGAGCATTGAATTTGGTGATGTCAGATACGTACAGCATAGGTTGCTCAAATTAGTGCATGATCAGGCTGTTCCATAGTGGAATTTTTTTCTTTTCCTCAAAAATGTCAAATATTTAATTTAGAATTAAAAGCCCAAGAAAATTAGTACATATTTAAATGTGAAAAGCTAAGCCCATGTCTTTCGTGAAAGAGGGTTTTTAGCATTGTCAGATACTCTTTAAGACTTGAGGAAATATACCTGCTGTGTTGAGTTTTTTATGTCCACTGGTGAATGTATATCCTATTCAGGGTGAATCTTTTTTTATTATTATTTTTTTAATTCTCCTAGATCTTCAGGAACCCTGCTTCTCAAATAAGCTGTCTTTCATAAATTGGTTGTGTAGACAGTGAAACTAAATTTTTGTATGTGTAAAAATTGATTTAACTCCCTAAAGAGCTTTACCTGTGAGGATACTTATGTCTTAAAGAGGGTCTGGAGAGTGGTAAAACACATGTAATATGCAAATAGATGAAAGCTACATTGAGAGCCATTGGGGGGGGGGAATGAAATCCTTAGGTCCTTAGGTTTATTCACACATATCCTTTGCAATGCTTAATTTTGATTTTTAAATAACAAACACTATTCATTGCTATTTATATTGATTACCTCCTCTAGAACTGAGTCATTGTGGGCAGTTATGGAAAAACTGTTGCATTAGCATTTGATAATTCCCTTGTTATCTTACATCATCAGCATTTTACAGATTGCGAGTCACTGTAAGTTATCTTTTGGCAGACATGGTATGCCTTTGAGTCTTCCAAGCGGCTTGTGAGTTTAGTAGTAATTGCTGCTAAACTAGGAGTGGTCTTTGCTTAGGGATGACTCTGGCTGTAGAGATTTTGGTCTTAGCATGTTGTAGACATTTAGACATAGCTTGAGACAACAGGTTATAACTGTCCAACTTAGTGTGGCTGCTGTGGTCTGTAAATCTATGCTTTCTTCTTCATTGACCCTGCTGTAACTTAGTCAGAAACAGGAGTTAAGAATACTGTTGTGAAAAAAAGCTACAAAAAAATGGATTGTGCTCAAAATGGATTGTTACTGTGAGGCACTGGCCCATCAGTGGTGCAGGATAGAGGGATCAGGCATTAAAGGAATGGAAAAGATGTGTATCAAAAAGGGAGGCATGTGGGCACTTTGTGTTTGGGAAGAGGAGATTAAGTCTTAAGATATGGAAATTTGCAGGGGAGATCAGAAAGGATGTAGAAGCTGAGCACCAGAAAAAAAGGAGGTGCATACTGAGGAAGCTACAGAGCTATATAGAAGGGTATTGTAGACAAACACGGGAGGACATTTTGAGTTGTTCAGTTGACATACTACTTTGAGAATGAATAGAACCAGCAATTGGTAAATGTGAAAAGTCATATGAAAATAAAATTATATATTAATTTAAATGAACATATATATTCCATAAGTGTCAACTATCGACCAAGCACTATAAGTATCAGCAATAGTCATTCTCTTTTTTTGGCCTAAAGTCTTCATTCTCACAGTCCCTTTGCCTTCCAGGACTTGAGCAGCATGATCAGAGCACTTGCCAGTGAAGACTGAGGCAAAGAAGTCGTTGAGAACCTCATCCTTCTCCAAATCCAAGGTAGCTAATTCTGCTGTTTCCTTCCGGTGAGGGTCCACCTTATCCATAGTTTTCTTTCCTGTCATATTTCACATTTGCCAGACTCAACTCTAACTGGGTCTTAGCTTTCCTAACCTGGTCCCTAGCTTCCTGAACAACATGCCTGTATTCTTCCCACGCCGCCTGTCCTTGCTTCCACCTTTTATAATCTCTTTTTTTCCCCTGTAAGTTTCCCCAGCAGCTCCTTATCCATCCAAGGAGGTCTCCTGGCTCTCCTGCTGCACTTCCTTCTAGTTGGGATGCAACACTCCTGACCTTATAGCAGGTGATCCTTGAATATCAACTAGCAGGCTTGAGTCCCCCTGCCCTCTGGGGCTTCATCCTGTGGAACCTTACAGGTTCCTCAAAAGGCCAAAGTCTACTCCCTTGAAGTCCAGGGCAGTGAGCTTGCTGCATGCTCTTCTCACTGTCCTGAGGATCTCAAACTCCACCATCTCATGATCGGTAAAGCCAAGGCTACCCTGGCACATCACATTCCGAACCAGCCCCTCCCTGTTGGTGAGCACGAGGTCAAGCATGGCATCTCATCAGCTTCTCTGTCACTTGCAAGAGGAAGTTGTCTTCAACAAGTTGACTTACCCCTATCACAGGGTAAGGAAGTTTATCTTGCTCTTAATTGTCCAAGAAATCTAATTACTGGTCCTCCTTCATACTGCAGTCTTGTTGCTAATACTGAAATATTTACTTACGAAGTAAGTGGGAAGACATTTTTGGTAACCTTTTAAAGAAAAGGTATTGCAGAAAAAGAAAAAGGGGAGGTAAATCTGGAGCAAAACAATAATATTCCATGATAAACCTGGAAGCTGGCTTGTTTTCATAGCAGCTGTGAGAAAGTGTGATCACTTAGGCTTCTTTATCTTGAACTTTATATAGTGTGCTTTTTCAACTTGTAATGGTCCAAAATGGTCTTATTTTAGTGGTCCAAAAGAATTGTAAAAATACTCATGTCAGCAACATTTTTTGGACTTCTCTATCGTAGACTCAATTTTAGAATATATTAAAGAGGTAGTTTCTTGTGCTGTGTAATACCTGCAAAAGGCTTTCACTGATACCTCATCTGTAATATGAAGCAAAACTCTTTTCACTTATTGAAGTGGTACCTAAACTGTCTCCTTGATCTACTTAAAAAAAAAAATCAGGAACCATACTGACTGGCTCAGATAGAAACATGTAAACATGGAAAAGAAAGAGGTATTTATGAGCAGCTTGCATATCTTTCCAGCAGTGCAGATTGGAAGGTTTAATATAATTGCTGACTATTTTCATCTGTAAACAAAAGTGGATTAGTATATTACATGCAGTCAAAATAGATGACACAATGGGACACTTTTCAATTAGTAGCTTTTTTATGTCAAAATATGTGAGTTTTTCTTTGATTCTTGAAACTCCTGCTGAGAGAGATAATATCACATTTTGTAGCAGTCTTTAATAAGTCCTTCACTTTATTTCTTTGCACATAAATGAAAAGTAAATAGGAAATATACCTTGTTTATACAGAAGTAACTTAAAATTGCCTCCTAATTGAGTGTCTCATATTGTACTTTGATTTTTCATTTATACCTGTGGTGATTCTAGCAAAATCATTCATGTTTGAATGAAAATGTAACTTTCAGAGAGGGTGTAAGAAGGAAAATATATATGAAAATTACTTAGAATTAGAGCCCTTGATGTTTGTAACTTCAAGTTAAGACAGTTGTAGCACAGTAAGACTCCCCCTGCAAATTTTCAAGTTTTTAATTAAAGGGTGACTCCTGGATCCCTGGTATGCTCAGAATTTTGATTTTTATGATACAAAAAAACCCAACAACCAAATTCTAATAAAACTGTGTATTAAGTATATAGAATTATATATTATTATACTCTTTCCACATATTGTTTAATACATTTAACCTATGCTTATACCTTTATTTAATTGAAATTTATTCAAAGTAAAAAAATGCCAGGGAGGAAAAAAAAAGGCCAAGATAATGGTCATCCTTTTCATCCGTCAGTGTTAATTTTATCTTCTTGGCTTTGTCTTCATAGATCAATATGTGGCTTATACACAGAAAAGTTAATGTAAACAGTTTCTTTCCTGTTACATAATGTGATTAGAATTGTTTCTGAATCACCACTGTATAATGACTACAAAATAAGTTTTGTCAGTGCTTAAATTGTCATTTTTTGCTTTTTTTATTCAGTCTCTAGAGGCATCTATATTTAGCAAAATTAAAAGTATTTTTTTAGAAAGTATTTTTAGAATGTTAACATATTTTTAGGGTTCTATTTTCACTTCCCCACTCAGGAAAATTTTTCCATTTACTTTGCCTAGCCAAATGCTAGAACAAAATAAGTTTGTATATAAAATATTTTTCTTAATTAAATCACACTTTTTATATTTAAAGAAAAAATCTCAGCTTGTTTTATCAATTTTGCTTACAGTAGGGCAACAGAAAGGGAAAGAGAGTGATGTCTTCATATAAAAACAAAGATTAAATTGTACTGGTAGAGGCATATTTACATGTGAGAGCTGCATAAATACACATATGTCTACTGTAATGGAAGTCCTGTGATAAATAGAACTTACATATTTTGGGTGACACATGGTCAGTTACTTAATAGTCAATATCACTTCCTTGACGTAGGTTTGACAAGTATGCCATAACTCTTCTTTCGATGCAGTCTCTTTCTTTCAATTAAAAAAAAAATAAATTTAAAATAAATTTTATTTCCTCCATTTCCATTATGCCTAGTGCTATGGTGACTCTTGTCACCAAAGTACAAATTGAAGCTTAGTTAATTTAAACATATTTACCTATTAAAAATTCAAAATAATATTTGATTATAGTTAGGATGGAAAGAAACTAAGGACAGTTTTTTTAAGTCTTCATTTGCTTTCCTTTCCACTTTCACTTTTGGTGGTTATTATGAGCACAGATTACTGCTTATCTCAAAGGTAGGATTTGTTCCCATAAGAAATGGTAGGGGTCATAAAAAGACACCAATTTTTTGCTTTGTTCCAACTAATGTAGCACTTTAGAAACACTCAGCATAGAATGTATTCTCTTGAATTCTGTGTGGAAGGAAATATGTCAATGTTATGTGTATAACCATTAAAACTTAGCTTCCCCTTAGGGCCTGATTCCAACACTTTGTTCATGTGGAGTTTTAACTAACTTGCTCAATATTCGGTTCAGTATTATGAAGAATAGATTATGCTTTTACTAATGCAACTCTTTTTTAATATTTTTTGAATATTGAAGCTAACAAATATTTCTTTTGTAATGGACACTGGCAATATATTATTGAACTCAGACCAAGCTGATATGAAAGGAGAGAAATATCAAATCAAGAAATGAGGCAGAAGTTGGACAGAAAAAAAAAAGTTCTCATACAGTTATTTTAAGGTGTATATATATGTGTTTGTGTAAGTAAAAGTATGATGTCTGTTTACTACTCAGAAATAACGAAATACATTGTAACAGTTAAGTAGCAGTAGAAATAAAATGCAGTCACTTCCATATATTTCCCAAAGCATGCTTAATCAAAAGTGTGGAATATTTTGTAGGAAACAAGGATGACAAATGTATAATTCAAGGACTGTGAACTAAGATGCAGCATTCCAAAATGTAATTTCTATGTAACCCACCCGGATTATGTATAGCAGCAACACAACTGCGATGTTTTCATTAACCCTTAATTCTGCACATAACTAGAAGCTTTTAGAATTAAAATTCCAGTATAGTTACCCTGAAAAATAATTCTGAACTTCCTAACACACAATATTCCTGTTTGCCTGGGCTCATATCCTTCAGACATTTACCACTTAATATCTTGCAGAAACCTACCTAGCACTGGTATTTTCTTCTTACAAGCTGTATCCCAGTAATGATATCAGTGACCTTAGCCTTTTGTATCGGAGTCCCTTATTGCTCTTCCTTGTTCTCTTGATCTTTCTTGGGACAGAGATTCCTTCTCTCCCTCCAGCATTCTGTTTGGCCTGTACTTTGTCATCTGCTTCCAGCCTTGATAGGATGGTAGCACATACCAGTAAAGCTATCATGTTGACTGCTGAAGTTCTTTTCTGTTATAGGAGAAGCCAGCCGGCAAATTCATGTTGTTGGCCTTTTCAAAACTTTTCAGTTCCTTCTGGCTAATAAGTTTAACGTGATAGTTATGTAGTTGTCTGGCCATCCTTCTCATTTCAGCATCTTCTAAGTGCTTACTCTATGTAAATATCCTGAGAAAAGTTAGAAAGACTCCGGCCCAGATAGCCTTTCAGGGAACTTGTACAGACGCCCCAGTTTGTTTCCACTTCCTTTCTTCCTTTACAACTGCCAGATTCTAACCCAGTTTTTCATCTCTTCAATTAGGCAATTTAACATCAGGTTGGCTAGATTGTTATCATGAAAACGGTTCCCTGAGCTGTCTTTACACTAGTTATCATGGGCACCAGTAGCTTGGCAGTGCGGTGTTGGCCATTTTGTCCTGCCAGGGAGATAAAATGTTAAAACTTGAATGGCAGAAGAATGTGCTGGGATAATTTCTGCAGCAGTCAAGAGGAGACAAACTGTCCAAACCCAGAGTATTTTGTATGTAAATAATATCCAGAACAAAAAGCAGTCCTCAGAGTATTGCTAAAAACTGTGTTCTACCTGGATTTCCATATTATTATGCAGGTTGTATGGTGCTCTGAGCAACCTGGTATAATGAAAGGTGTCCCTGCCCATGGCAGAGGGGTTGTAACTAGACGATCTTTAAGGTCCCTTCTAAGCCAAACCATTCTATGATTTTATGATAATAAAACATTCACTTGGATCAATGAATTTTGTAACTCATGTAGTAAAATATGTGTTCTGTCTCACTTGTTGATTAGTAAAATATACAGATGACCAGTAAATATATATATATAATAATATAGATGGCTAAACATAGAATCAGGAAGAAAAACTAATTCATTTGTAAAGTATTCTTACTTTTTAAGAAAAATGAAAACATAAAATTATCACTTCAAAAGCATTGATACATAGTTTTGTAAGAATTTTCAAAAACTGCTATGTCATGGGAATGTTAGGATTGAATTGAATTGAACCATTGATCTATAAATGACTAGAAAACAGAAAAATCTATGAAATAACAGTAAAAATGAAAATTTTTCTGTTACTAGGAATGAAAATGTTCCTCTGTACTTTAGTTCTGAGGAGCATCATATCACCTGTAAAGGGATATAATAAACAAAGTATGTTTTCCCAGGGAATTTAAATTTGGTTAGATTAAATAAGAATTAATTTTTGGTTAAAAACAGGTAAAGGCTTCTCCGTAACAGGTTTAGTGGAGGGGAACGATGGTTCAAATAGATATTCAGGGACATTAGAGGGAGAAATTCAGCTCAGAAGAGACCAATTGGGTTCTGATGGAGTAAGGATTTGTGGGGCTTCCTGGAGCTGTAGGTTTTCTCTTGCCAGTCTCAGTTCTCTTCTGCATACTTGGATATCCTACCATTCTGTTGCTGTCCTATGCAGCTTCCATGCTAATCCTTACCCCTAAATGTTTCTTTGGCAGTGTTTTCTATGTACTTCAACATCCTTTTATGAGAACTAAATATCCCAAATATGTTGACCTTGTTTAGCAACTTGCATTTCATGGCCTGCTGAAAAGGGAAAGGGAGAACACTCTGGATTGTTACAACTTCTGCTTCTGAAGGAGTTGTAGATGGTAGTGACTTTCATCTTTACATGGGATGGAAAGAGAAAGTTTTGCATTTCATAGTCTTGGCCTTTTTTGACACTATTGTTAATTACAAGTCCACTATCTTGTCTCTGCAGTCTCAGTAATGTAGGATTCCCCTCCAGTACATTTTCTAGACATGAGAAACTCTAGAAAACTTTAACAGGCTCAAAAACTTCAGTACTAGGAAAAAAAAACCAGACCAAGTCTTAAGAAAATTGAATTATGACATTTCCATTTCAAAATACTTTCAAAAGAAACACATTTCAAGGTGCTTTCCAAAATGTATAAATATTTTATAGGAGTCTTTAAATTTACAGACCAGGAAAGCTTCTCTTGATTTGAGAGTGGCTGTGGCCCTATAATGGCACATGTATCTCATTGAGTGAGTCTTGTAGCCTGATTTGCTGTTGTCAAATTTGCTTCAATAACAGAAGCATTTTTCTAGTTTGGAATACTCACTGTCACATATCTTTCTAAGCTGGCATCTCCTTTTCCCCACTTTACTGTATTGACGCACAATTTCTTTGAATTAAGCAGTCCTCATGCAGTTAGATTTCAATATCACTAGCTCTGTCTTTTTTACATCTATCCCTATGCAACACTCAATTGCTGTTCTCACTGCAAGAAGGAATTTGTGAAATATAACCTTTACATCTTTTTCAGCAAACAGAAAGAATGATCTAAGAATAATTCAGAGCTATATTGTTAATAAGCTGGAAATGTCTTGCTTATAAAAAGAAATCATGCCCTTTGATTTTCAACTAAATTGTATGATATATAGCTTCAAGGGTCATTTGTAGGTGTAAAAAAATGCTACTCTTCCATAAAGAAACTGAAAAATTGCCATACTTCTCTTTATTCCATGATACCATGCAATAGCGCTAATGATTATTGTGGATGTATAACAGTTACTGCTATTTATAAGTACGTGTCACCCGTGCATTAGTGTTATTAATATTTATTTTTTAGGTACTTTGAATTTATAATTAAGAGATTTTACAAAACAGTCAACCAGTGTAAACCAGCAATACTTTGTTTTCCATTCTAAACAATTCTATTGTTTTCATTAAATAGTAATGAGCTACCTTTACTAAGTTACCACCCCCCCACCTCCTGCAAAAAACAAGCGGAAAATTGATCTATAGCAGTCTGACTTTGGTATCTAAATAGTTACAAAATGCTCTGAACTAAAACATTAGTGAGAATGTACAGGTCAATTTATAGCATGTTTTAATTATCAACATACATTTATAAATTTCGTAACATACTTCCTTCATCCAGTCAGCCCAAATGATTCCTCATCTGTGCTGCTTCTCTTTGTCCAATGTTTCCTATCGTATCCATGGAAAATGCAAAGAACCCTAGTAAGATTTGGCTTACTTGGCTTGAAATGCATAAATATTTCAAGAAATAAATGTTCCTAAACATTTCAACCTCACTACCACGAGCCCTTTAACTCTGTAAAAGAGCAACTGGCGCCTGCCACAGGTGGCAATTTTTGCTACATTCATGGGTCCTAGCACCATGTCTCAGAGGTGCTTCTCCTAGATTGAGGAGGTCAGTTCAGAAGGTTAATTTCACTTATTAGTTCACCACTGTTTTCACTACTAAGTGCTGTCTTGTTTATTGAAGACTTTTTTTCTGCAGTTCTAGTATAGCCTAAAGAGTTTGTTCTTTTTTATTCATGTTTATTCTTCACAGTATAATTCTTTTAATTTTTTTTTTTCTGGAGACATTAGCTGAAAAGTCTTTGATCAATGAAGAATGTTTTAATCTCTGTGAGAAAATCTCCAACTTCACTCACCCTTCCACGGTTGCACTCTTATTAAATTATAAACTGCTGACTTTGTCCAGCTGCTTTGACCAGCTACTAAAGGCTGGTCTAAGCTATCAAGTGGTCTCAATGCTGACCACCTCTCCAAAAGCCAGTCAGGATGACCATGCCAGTCTCCTTGCTGTATTTTATTACTCTTAATTTCTCTGATAAATAAAAAATATGTAGGACAGGTGTGCCAGTTCAGCACTTGCTCCCTTGCATGTCAATGTGAGGCACTAAAAGCAGTAGAAGGTATCCCAGCTTCAAAACCCTGGTTCCATAATGGATCACAAAAGAACTAATTCACTCAAGTGACTTATGAAGACACATTTTGACATAATCCGATCAATCTGATCTTAACTTTTTTTTAAGAAAGCAGAAGCAGGATGAAGCTGATAGTCTCTTTTCATTCTCTCATTTATAGTGAAAACTCTCCTTAAAGTTTTAGTCTTTGTTCCACTCCGCTGTATGCTTGATTCAAAAACATCTGGTCCAATTGACAGTCTATTAAAATAGTTGCCTTAGCATGAACACAGTATCAGTTTTAGACTTTATTTTTTCTTTTCTGGGATGAGGAGGAAATTAGAATTCTGCTTTCATTATTTCTGATTTCTTTGTGAGAGACCATAAACTCTGAAGTGTTCATTTAACCTTGAAGAAAAGGAATAATGTATTAGGCAATTATTTTTGCCATGTGGGTATCACCTATTGTGCTTTTTAAATGCTATTGAGTACTTTATTATCAATCTTTTGCTTAACTGGGAGATCGTTGCATATTCAATTTATATGTTTAAAAAAAAATACTTAATATCTACCATTTTTTGCTGCTACTTGCTAATGCTAAGCATTTTCCTCTCCTTACAGATGGAGAACAATAATGCTAGATGCGATGAAATATAGTTGCCATCCTCTGCTCTTGTTCATCAAAGTATCAAAGTGCCCTATGATTAAAAAAGTCAATTTGAATAGCTTTTCCTTTTTTCCTGAATTCTTGCATATCTCTCATGCTGACGAGTTGTTAGTTCCTCACGTAAATTTAGACAATAATATGATATTCATCATTGTCTTTGTATTAGTTCCAGAAAGAATCTTATATTTCATGTACTATTAATAATTCCCAGTGATACAGAATTTTCCTAATATGTCAACATAGTTTCAGATACTAATTTCCCCTTGCAATATATTTACAAGATGCTGTGCATACTATTTATATGTCTTATTAAGCAAATACGAGAGATTGCTACAGCTTCTGATTTCCTTATTTCAATTCCAGATATATGTGTTTTGCATTATCAGATAGTTTGTTGTCCAGTTTTACCAAGGTTACTTAGGAAATTGGTGGATTTACATCTAGATAATTGGGCTATTTTTATATTTTTTAAATGTAAATTTTAATTTTCACAATGAGTTTATGCTTTCTTGGAATCAAGATTTTGGTCTTTAATAGAATCAGTGGTTTGAATTTATTTTGGTAGCAAAGTTAATTCTAGTTAGATAACATATTCATTCAGATGAATAGAGGCAAAATATTGAAATAGTCTCTGACTTTGGAAAGTATATTGACTGTCTTGATTAAAGCAAATTTAATTGCTTGAGAGTATAATGAATTAAATTACTAGAATTGTGAGTTTTCATGTACTACTACTGAAGTGACATTTTACCAAGGTTTTTAAGGGATGAGGGTAAACTCAGTGTTCTTAGTTTTCACAAGTACTACAAGTACCTGAATTTTAGAAAGTGTGTTCCGGAAGATGGTTAGGAGTTATGCTTACTAAATTAAAAATTGTTATGTAGCTAGAAATTATTGTCACTTACAAATTTCAATCTTACTCTGCTTTCTGCAATTTTTAAGTATTTTTTTTTTATTTTAAGTACATTTGTTTTTACAAGAAAAGACAATGACTTTAAAATCGTTAATCTGAAGAAGATCTTTCAGTTCTGTGTTTTCAGATGCTTTTCTGAAACCTGTGGGCTTAGTGATGGAGAAAAAAATCATCTGTCAGTTTACAGGTACTGGAACTTTGGAAAAGTAACTTTTCTTTTGAATGCAGACATTGCTTATTACTTTTTTGAACACATATTCTTTTTTGGAGTTTCATGATTCCTACTTCATGTTCCGATTTATCCATTATTTTTTTTTTGTGGCTATAAAGATCTGTTTTATGATAATTACTTTCACTCTTAGAAAGTAGAAGTTACGTTATTGCCATATTAGCTATCTATGAGCTAGGCAAGTATTTTATGGCTTCTTTTACATCTTTGGCTTGCTTTTAAGTCTTATCCTGAATGTAAGCCATTTTTCTATGATGGAAATAGTAAATGTAAGTTTAGTTTTGGGAGGTTGTTGCTTTTTTTTTTTTCTTTAGAGCAGAGTAGAAAAGATAGGTGTCTCTCACATATGAATATGGTGGCTGATGTATGTGGTTATGTAATATTGTCAAAGGCCTTTGATGGGTGAAAATAGAGCTACATCTTTGAAAAACTGTACTATATGACATTCTTTTGAGAGCTGTTATGCAGAGGTCAATTGTATAGAAATGGATATAGGACTGAGATATCAGAAAGTGATATGCTAATGATAAATGTCTGAAGAGTTTAGCTAGAGACAATAATGGTTCAGCCTTTGACCTCATTCAGTAGCTGTTTAAGTTCATGTTTATGTTTCATGTTCAACATCCTTTTACAATTTGATTTAGCACTGTGCTCTAGAAGAAAGTAAAACATCTTAAATTATTATTTAATTGTTACCTTCTGCTAAGGCCAAAGCAGTTACTTCTTTCTTGTTCTTGAGAAAAATGGTTACACGCTTTGTTATTAAACTTAGCAAGAATAAAGTTTTTCTCGCCTTCTGTAGTGAAAACTCCTTTTTATTATGCCATTTGCCGCATTTTATTATTGCAGACTCATTAGTAAAATGAAAAGTATTTTATTTTACTATTAAGTAAATTATGGTTAATTTATTTATGGGTTAAGTAAATTAGAATTTAAAGAGAATGTCTTTGTGTGTGTGTCTGTGTGTGTACTCTGCTTCAAACTCTGTCACAGTAGCACGATTGATACCAAAGCACAGAGTAATCCAGGATGCATCAGAGGTGCACTTCTGATGACAGCTAACTAATCTTCAAGTATGTCTTGCACAAATTTGAAGTCACATTTCCAAGCTGATCAAAATCTGTTAGAGCTAAATGATAAAATACCTCAAATCTCACATCTCTGTCTCCATTCTGCAGTCCAACAAATAAATTGTGTGGATACTTGATTAAAGTTCTGGAAATATGATCCGTGTTATTTCTCTAACCTAGACATGGAGTAAGGTTTGATTTGTGTTTGACCTTTTTGAAGCGTCTAGTAGTGAAGAAGAGAAAAATAAATTACAGACGATCCACGGTATTCTGTCACATACACATAAATAACTACCTTCAAAAGTTATCAGTCTGAAGCAAGAATTCTAAGTATTAATGTATTAGTTTGAGAACTTTTATTAGCATTTGATAATAGGTTATTCTTGGACCATTATGCTGTTACTCTCCCTGAGACCAGCCAAGTAAGAAAAGAACCATCAAAACAAGGCTGTGCAACTAATTGATTTTTGGTTCATTGGCTGAATGAAACAATTGTGAAAGCAATCAGGTCAACCCGAAGTTAAATGGTTTTCATGCTAAAACAAAAAATAAAAGTTTTAAATGTGTTAAATATTCTTGAAATAATTAATGTATATTTCAGATAGACCCTAAAATTTGGTATTTTGTTTAACAATTAGTCTTTCTATAACCCTAATGCAGATATTTGCTCCTCTCCCTTTTTGTTGCAATGACAATATTAAGAAGATAATCCCTGCTGCAACTATAACTTTTCAAAAGTATGTGATTCATCTCTCTTTCCTAAAAATGTATTTTCTATGTTTCTATTATCACAGAATTTTTGGTGATGCAGTACCCTTATCATAACACTGTCACAGTAATGATGAACAAAATTCTCTTATAGAGCTTTTTTCCTTTATTAAAATGCAATGCTATTAATCACAACTTTGACAGTTTAATGCTTGGATTGCAACATTAAGATGTATTTCATTAAAATTTGTTCCAGGCGATATGAGTCATGCAGTAAAATATTTATTACTGTTTTCAGCACTTCTGGCAGAAAACTGAACTTAAAAAAAGAAAGAATTATCATATATACCTTATATATTGGAGATATCAGCCTGTAAATAATGTCACAGGAATGTATGGTACACTCTGTAATATGGCAGTCATGTTCCACCATTCTTGCATATCTTCATCATCAAGATCTTACTAGAATCATCTAGTCAAATTTTCTATCCCTCTTTTCATCTGTTAAAAGGTACTGACTGGGGTCTGTATCACCCAGCAGTGTTAAAATTCTCATTTCAGCCAAAGATGCCTATCAGTGGTTTTGAATTTTTTTTTTTTTTTTTTTTTGCAGTCAGAGGGAGAGCACACCAGGGCATGAGCAGCTCAGGAGGCTTTAGGAGTACATTGATGGCAACTTCCTAACACGGAAGGAGACCACAAGGAGGCAGACATTTCATACTTACATACACGGAAAGATTGTTCGACTTGTGAAGACCATGGCAGCCTTGGCTGCAGTTACCATGATGGGAGTTCAGAACCCTGAACAGAAGGAGCAGGACTAAAGTCAGGATCACAGCTATGGACTTCAGAAGAGCAGCCTTTAGTCTCTTCAATGATCTGCTTGGGAGAACCTCACTGGGAGTCCATCTTGGAGAGAAGAGAGGTCCAAGGTAACTTATTAATAATCCAAGGGTCACATTCTCTAAGCTCAAGAATTGGAATATCTGGATGAGAATAATATCAAAGAAAGGCAGTGGGAGACCTGCGTGGATGAGCTCAAATATCGAAAGGGAGTATACAAGAGGTGGAAGCACAGACAGGTGACTCAGTAGTAATGCAGAGTAATGCCCAGTGCAGGAATGGAATTAGGAAAACCAAGGCACACGTGGAGTTTAATCTGTCAAGGAACATGAAGGGCAACAAGAAAGGATCACACAAGTACATAAATAGCAAAAAGCAGGAAAAAAGTGTGCTGCTGAATGGGGAAGAGAACACAGTGACAAAGGACACAGAAAAGGCTGAAGTACTCAATGCCTTCTTTGTCTCAATCTTTAGTAATCAGGCCAGCCTTCAACAATGCCTGTCTGCTGAAATCAGTAGGGAGTTTGGAGCAAGGAAGGCTTCCGTTTGGTGGAAAAATAGTATGTTAGAAAACATATATAAAAATTGGATACCCATAAGTGCACAGGATAAGGTGGGATGACCATGAGTGCTTAGGGAGCTGGCTGATGCCATTTTGAGGCCATTCATTACTGTTTTGAAATGTTATGGGCAATTGGGTGAGGTTTTTCAGAAGTGAAAGAAAGCAAATGTCACTCCTACCTTTAAGAAGAAGTAATACAAAGCTCTGGGGAGCTACATGCAGGTCAGCCTCATTTTGATCCCTGGAAGGCAGTGTAGCAATGAAACCTAGAAACCGTTTCCAGATAGATGAAGGACAAGAACTTCTTTGGGAGTAGCTGTCTTGGATTTACAAAAGGCAAATCATGCTCAAATGATGCCATAGTCTTCTAAAATGAGATGACTGGTTTGGTGTATCAAAGGAGGAAAGTGGATGCTGTTTATCTTTGCATTGTCTCCCATAGCATTCTCATAGACAAGCTGATTAAGCATGACTGGGAGGTGGAGAGGAAAGTGAAGTGAAAAGTGAACATCCAGGCCTACAAAGTTGTGATCCACAGCAGCTGATCCAGATGGAGGACGGTTCCAAGCAGTGTACACCAGGGGCTGATAATGAGTCTTAATGATCTGGGTGATGGAACAGAATGAGCCCTCAGCAAGTTTGCATATTATACAAATGTGGGAGCAGTAACTGATACAGTGGAGAGTTGTGCTGTAATTCAGAAAGACCTGGACAGGCTGGAGTAAAGGACCAACTGGAACCTAATGCAGTTCAGCAAAGGAAAGTGAAAGTCCAGCACCTGGGGAGGAATAATGTACAGCTAGATGTTGACAGCTGTGACACAGCTTTGTGAAAAAAGACCTTGCTGGGCCATAAGCCAGCAATGTACATCAGTGGCAAAGGCCAGCAGTTTCTGGGGCTGCATTAGGCAGGTGATCCTTCCCATCCACTCAGCTATGCTCAGGCTGTATCTGGAGCGCTGAGTCTGGCTCTGGACTCCTCAGCACAAGAAAGTCATGGATATGCTGGAGTGAGTTCCATGAAGTGCCGTGAAGATGATGAAGGCACAAAAGCATCTCTTATATGGGTAGAAGCTAAGTGGTGAGAGCAGTAAAGAAGACAAAGTCAGAGCCTTTTCAGTGGTGTCCAGTGACAAGAGACAATGGGCACAAACCAAAACACATGAAATTCCATCTGAACATAACAAAACTCCTTTTCATGGTGTGGGTGACCGAATCCCAGCCCAGGTTGCTGAGAAATGTTGTGGAGTCTCCATGTAAGAATACAGAGACCCAGATGGACAGAGCCCTGAGCAACCTACTGAACCTACTCAGGGTGGCCCTGCTTTGGCTAGGAGCATTGGACTAAATGATCCTCAGGGGTCCCTTCCAACCTTAATAACTGTGTGACTCAGTATGCTACTTCTGCTTTGATGCCTCTTCCTATGAAGAAAATATACACTTTAAAGTGACATAGTAGACAAATACTGTACTTGACAAGGCTTCATTTGAAAACTCAGATTTTATACTGTTTAACATGGTTCAGTGCTCAATATCTTTCCCTTCAAATGAGTAATATAAAATGTGAAATTAATTCCAACACATTTCACTAATACAGGAAGCAGCAACTTATTCTTAAATTCTGCAGCGTATTAACTTGCTCAGAATTACTTCCAACACAGGTTGAATCAGTCTGAGCTACTTAGCTACTTCCTAATTTCCCTCCACAGTACAATTCAAACTCCAGCTGCAAGTGCCTTCTCCCTTTTTTGTGCCAATACTGGTGCTTCTTTACCCTTTAGGAAACTGATTTAAAATGCCAAACTGGAGTAAATCTAACCCAGCAGGAAAAAAAAAAAAAAAGAAAGTAAAAGAATATTGTTTTATGTCAAGAAACAACAGTGGACACATGCATGAAATGGACAATTCCTGCATGAATATAGACTATAATTTTGTATTTATAAGGCACCGAATTGTAAGTCCAGAGCTGATGTGTTCTATGAATGCAGATCATTCTGTCCCAAGGATCTTGAAGTTTTGAGTCTCTTCAGGATTATCAGGAATGTAGGAAAAAATGATCTTCCCTCCTTTCCACCTGCCTTTGGCTAAAAAATAACTTGATTCCATTATCTCTTCAGAAATTTACACACCCCTCTAATCCTGTTAAGTATCCTGTCAGTTATTAGCCCATCTAATAGCTGGTATCACTGACTTCTAGTCAAGGTTTACTCTCAGAAATGGTTCACGTTCCTTTCTTTAGTGCATGCCACTTGATCTGACTCAATCTTCTAGACTGAAGGAATAAAAGAAAGTGAAAGCTTTTTCAAGAGGGTGCATTGTTGTCTTGGTGGTAGTTCAAGGCTTTTTCTCTAGATGGAATATTTTATTCACTTGTAGATTTGGTAATCTATCTTCATGAAAAAAATTAGAAGATTGTTTAGATAAGCAGAACACCAGTCTTATGGTCTCTTAAAGTATTTTCTTGTGAGAGGTGAATTTTAAAGAACTGTAAAGCATCAGTTCTAGTGATCCATTTAGAATTACGACACTGCAGAGAATTATTTGTCATAAGGAAAGGGAGGAATGCTGTTATTGCTTTTTGCACAGAGTGACTCTTGCTCTGTGAAGAATCATTTACAGTTCTAGAGATAAATCAACTGTGCTATGGTCTTGCAGAGAGTCTTCTTTTTCAAACAATATACTACTAAGTTATATTAGTAGTGAGATATCCCCTCAGATATGTGGCATATTCTTACATAACTCATGCTGTTTAGATACTAGAACAAAGTATAAAAAAATAATTAAATAATGTACTGTGTTTATTCTTTTTTAGCAATGTTTAAAGGGGTTACATACATAAGGTTTAATGCATATTTTAACAACTTTTTAATCACTTTGTGAGTTTTCTCACTTTTATCCATCTTGTTCTCTCCCCCATCCCACTGAGGGGGAGTGAGTGAGCGGCTGTTTGGATCTTAGCTGCTGGCTGGGGTTAAACCATGACAGAAACAGGTGAATTTTTGCTTCTGATTCTGACTTAACAGAAACTATGGCACAGTTACACAAATCTGAACAAGAAAAACTTGAATTTACTAAAAATGCTGATCAGAAAGTGTTGTATATCTTGCTTCTTTTACAATATGGGTTTAATCCTGTTGTCATTAAGAGTACATTAGCCAATTTACGTGTGTGTGAGGAAGTCCTATCCTAAACATTCTTCCAAAACTGAAACTGGTTTGAATTTTGGAGACACAAACAAATATTAATACAATTTTTGTACTTCTTGGTTTGTATCCAAACCAAACCTGAAAGAACTGAAGCAACAGAAAAATCTTGGCATTACTGGTGTTATTTTCTGTGTGGGCGCTTAGGGATGCAGAATTTGTTTTAAAGGTGCTGTATACTGTTGAAATACATTAAAAAAAAAGTCTTTATCGGAGAGCTTATGGTCTAAATTTAAAATAAGAAAACAGTTGCTTATAAACTCAACGAATCATGTATGCTGCATTATCTGACTGGAGAGGAGAATAGAAAGGTCATGGTGTAGAAGATAATACAATCTAATGTAGCAGTTAGGGCACTTGTCCTTTGCCTGCTCTTCTTTACATGTAAAACTGTAGTGCAATCCATCCCCTAACCACAAAGTCACACTGCTGTCTTCCTTATCTAATGAAGTAGATAAGTCTAAGAAGAAGATAGGATAAAACCAAGATGGGCTGTAAGAATCTGAAGTTATTAGCCTTGATAGAGAAATAGATCCATTTGTTTATGAAGTGTGTTGCAAAGATGTGACTTGCATTCTCAGACATATGGTAGTTTTTCATATAATTTAACAACTTCCCATAATTTGAGTGTTTGGTAGAATAAAGGTCTGCTAATTAAACTTTAATAAATCACTGTGCCTCCACTGATGAGGGTTTTCAGATTTACAGAGGGAAAGAATATAATGTATGCAAATATATTGCTTTTACATTACATTGACATGTAATGTCGCCACTTTAATTTATATATTTTTCTTTATTATACACTTTATTTTTGAAATTCCAAGGGATCCCTGTCTAGTATATAATTTGCCCATCACATCTAGACCATAACTAAGTATAAACCTATGAAAGTATTTGAATCACTTTAAACTTATTTAAATATCTTATCCTCAGTTAATATGGTAAGGCATACCTGTAATGTTTTATTGTATAGAGAGATATGATAATGGAAGGTCAGAGACACTCTTAACTACTGCAGAGTTGAAATTTTATTATAATAACAAGAAAATGTTAAGACCAATGTTTTTTGCATTTGGAAAGAAAATATGAAAAAGGCACATGATATTTTACAATGAAAGGCCTTTAGTTCTGGATGTTTCTTACTTCTGATCTCTCTAAAGATTGATTGTTGGCCTTTAGAAGACAATATGAAGCCTCCTGGTTCTTTCCATATATATCGTTAAATATCACTGGCTGATTTAGACGCGAGTGGAAAGTGAACAGGAAGAAATTGTGGTTTTTTAAGATAAAGGAAAAAATGCATAACCACTTTATAGAAGTGGATTAATTTGCATTTCTGTAAATCATTTCATGAAATGTAAATTAATGCAGAATTTTAGATTCAGTGGGTGCCCATTGAATTCAAGCGTGTTATAAAAATTCTTGCAGTGAGAAATATTTACAGATCTCAGGTCAATGCATTTCTAACTGTTCACATAATAGAATGTTTTATACATTGCTGTCAGATGTAATGGCACTAATGCTGAGCGCAGGTTACAGCTCTAT
Organism: Neopsephotus bourkii; assembly: GCF_033783945.1. Lineage (NCBI taxonomy): Eukaryota > Metazoa > Chordata > Aves > Psittaciformes > Psittacidae > Neopsephotus > Neopsephotus bourkii. Next base: position 1,341,038 of record NW_026901969.1, read on the forward strand.
TGTGTAATGTCTGATAGTACAAGAAAGAAAATGATGAGATGTACTCTGGCCAATTCTATATGCTTGAAATTAAAGTAATTAATGCTCTTGACTTTATTAGAAAGATGACTAGATTCAGGTGTATGATAGTCCTACAGTTAGAAAAATTGGATGCTCTAATGTAAACAAAATTCTGAACTGTACAGTACCTACTAGGTTATAGCATTTGCTCAGCCAAGTCATGCAGTAGTTTTAGAGCAATACCATCTAATGCAAAATTTCAAGCCTTCCCCCATAAAATGCCATCTTTTCTTAATATATTCTTGGGGGCACAAAGAACAATGAAATCAATCCTTCTATTTCTCCTGACTGAAGTTTATTATCCTGTAAAAAGGACTAGGGTATAAAATAGGTTTTGCTTAGTTGTACATCTCTGCAGTACAGCTTTTGGATATTTTTGTGGATTTACATTATTTCTGAGTGCTCTTGATGACTGTTTTCCTATTGGCAGATGGATAATGATTTACATAATTAAAAAATATTTTCCCAAGGAAAAGAAAGTAGATTAGGTGAAATACTGAAAAAGTGATAATAGCTTCTACAGGGAGCTAAGAATATTAAAGAGAAGCTGAAGGTTTCATGTGGAGGAACCCATATCGCTTTTTCCTCAAGGAGTTTTGCTTTGGAAAAAGAAAGTGATATTCTTGTGGGTTTTTTAGGCTATAGCTAAATAGGTCAGTTTTAACTCAGCGATTCATCCTATGGCTTTAGGCAGAAGTGAGCACATTCACAGCATACAGAATTTCTTTGTAATAGAAATATCTTCTTCTCTGAATTCTGCTATTTATGTTTCTGTTCAGAAACCTCTGCTTTTATTTACAGAAAATAACATGATATTAACCAATTATCTCTTCAGGTTTTGTTCTTTATTTAGAAAACAGCATCAGACTGGAATCAACTTTACAAATGATTTTATGCCAATCTCTAAAAGTATCATAAAATTAAGCTGGAAAAATAAAGTACAGTAGCAGCATAAATCAAAAAGCATAGCGGAGATAGACAAATGTATACATGACAATCATTACTTTAACACAGCATTCCCTAAATATATAAAAGGAAATTAATGTCGTGAAACAAACAAGTTTAGTAAGAACTTTTAAACTACTGTTCAAGTTGTACAAGAACGAATTACTCGAGGGCTGAAAATGCATTGTAAGGAGCAATGCCATCATTTGTTATGTGCAGAATGTCTGTATATTTAGTAAGACAACCTGTAGTGGTGTGAGGGTGTGTGCATGCATATGAATGGTACCTTCCTGAAGCCTTGTCTGGATACTTATCCTACCACTTCTATAGCTTAAGCTCTAATACGACATTTGGTAGTGTACAACTTCATATATCTGTCCTATCTGTCAGAGACTAGATATATAGAACCCGACCATTAACCTTAAGAATCATCTGTAAAAATACTCATGTCCTTGATCCTTTGATCCTGATGCTGAGAGTGGGGTTTAAACCTTACTTTGAACTTCTATCAATCTACGTACTTTCTATCCACCTAATAAAATGTTCTTGCCTTAAGGAATTTCTGTCAAGAGGAGGTTAGATATTTATGGGTTCCAAATTCCATCAAAAACAAGTGAGCATTTTTTTTCACCAAAATAGTATAATCTAGCCCTAAGGTACATTTTCGTGCCTGCATTCTTCAACCCCAATTCAAGGAGACCTTTTATTTTAGGAGTGATCCTGAAGACTCTCAAACTCATGGTTTTGAGATTTAACATCCATCGCATAAATCTCTCAGTGCAAAGCCTCTTGAACTGCATACTGGGCCATGTTAGCACTTTTGATGAGAAAGTAGAATTTCCACATCTCAGAGTATTTGGTATAAAACTACTTCTTACACTACTTTGGTCGCCTCTCACCTGTTTAAGAGCCCCTTGGAATTCTAACCTTAGTTACAGGGAACAAAACTATTAAAACATTTGACCACACTGCACAATGGCATTCAGAGATAATACACATTTTGGTAAAATTGTTCTCTGTTTTTTCTTTTCTTCTTTTTTTACATGGAGGTCTTTGAGATCTACATTCAGCAAATCATAAATGCTACGGGGTTACTGCTTATAATGTGTACATCACTTGAATACAGAAAGATTTTTTGAGTATCTGTAGGTCTTTAGGGTCTACATATTCATACAGGAAATTTTTGAGTCTTTTTTTTTTTTTTTTGGTTTTCACAGTATCCATAAAGTATGTGGCAGCACAGCAGTTCTCTGGCTGACTCAGATCTGTGAGGGCCTGTGTATGTTCTGCCCTACATAGTTCTGTGAAATGTAAGAAAGGAGGTTTAAAAAGTGTAAAGTCTCTAGTCTTAAATGACTGGGAATATAAATCTGGGTTATATATTAAATACAATATACTGGTTTATTAGCTCTTTTTCATTTTTATTTCCAGTTTGGTCTGTGGTCTGTATACTCTAGTCCAAAACTTTCAGGTATATCCTAGAGGTTAGTCTTGAGCTTAGTTCCTTCTTCCTGTCATAGCTCAAAGGGTGGACCACACATCAATCAGTCTGAATTTTTTTCTGAAAAAATGGCACAAAATTAAATATCTATAGAAGATAAATAACAACAAAAATCCGTCTTCCTGGCAATTAACAATCACTCATTTTACTGTCTTTTATTTTGAAGGTATGACGCCTAATAGGATTCACTTGTCATACTAGATACGTTTTTTAGAGGCAATTCAAAACAAAGATTTTAATTATGCTTGTCATCTCTGAATTCCTTTCTGGCAATGACCATCTTTTGTAAATGTAGCATTCTTTGTGACAGTTACCCCGCAGTGAATCTCTGTAAATCTTCATTCTATTCTATTTTGATAGTAAGCGTTTCTTAGATAAGTATTTGTAGTGTTTCAACTTATATATATATATTGGTTAGGAAATCAGAGATCACTGTGATGGGACTGTTTAGAAGTCTGATAACCAGATCAGTTTTAAACAATAAAACTAAGTTTATTCACTAAAGACCCACTAGTAAATGGTGAGTCATTTTTATAAGTTGCAGTTATTATCAATTCAATGCATCAACATTACTAATTATTCAGAATTGTTTACCTTTAGCATTTATATTCTAATTTATGAGGTGAGTATACAATACCATGGACTGTAGTTAGCAGTGACATCTATTGTCCCTGTTGGTCAGTTAGTTTCCAGTTGAAGTCAATCATTCTATACAGTGACCAAACTCTGGTATTTGTAGTAGTGTTGTACAGAAGTGCATCATTGTAAGAAGCTGGTAGGATAAATTTTGATCAGCCTTCCTTGCGTTTTGGATATATGGAGAGGTGATACCCAACATCTTGGAGAAGCCCAATGTTTTTGTTCGCAGAATTAATGTCTGGGTAGTGCAGTATTTGGTACAGGGAGACCTTTCCAAGCATTTTCTTTTTATTCAGTGTTTGATCCGACACAAAAAGCAAAGCAGAACTCAGAGTGGGGACCAGAAAACCAAACCTTTCTTCTCCATGCTTAATGCTTCACATAAAAGGTTGAAGAGTTGGCTAAACATTTGACTTCTGGGTACCTGATTTTTGTTTACTTGCCTATGCAGCAGTCCTACTTCCACAAGAACTGTGGATGTTCCTTCTAGCTTTGGTTATGTTATAATCTAGACGATAAACAGTTACTTAGGAAGTGAGTAAAGTAAGCTGAATTCCTTTGAGAATTAGAAGGAAAGAACCCTGAATACTCGCTTGGTAGATGTGTCCTCTATCTTAGTAGCTATTATGCAAAAGTGGGCACTGTGACCATCAACATTTTAAAAAGAGTGATAGCTGCCCAGATATATCTATAGTGGTAGAGAATCCAGTGTTTCTGAATTCAGAATAGATGTGCTTGGTAGCAACCTATTATCAGGTGACAGGAGGAAAAACCTGATCCTTCATCAGATGTCTGACTGGCAAAATCAAAATGCCTTAGTGCTTAAAATTCAGGGACACTCTTTGGAGACATATAACTTTCACTAGAGATAATAAAGGTTTTACTCGTAAGGGAAGTGCCTGAACTATCCATCCAAATATAAGGGTGAGCAAAATAGATGCTTTGGTTCTGGACACGTGCCTTTGTGGCACAGAGAGAATATTTAGCAGTGTTTTCTATTTATTTTGCAGTGCAACACATAATTCCTCCTACAGCAAGGGCAGGAATCCAAACTAGAGTCTCTTCTGCTCTGTCAGTATCCCTCATCTTTGCTAATATTAAACCATAATTCCAGGTCCTTTTGATCAGAGAATAAAAACACTTAGGCTGGGTTGCCTTTGTGTGCAAGTGTTCAGACCCCCTTTGTGCCAACTTCCACACCCAGCAAAAGCATTTGCTGAAGAATGACCCATAAGCTTTTCTTAAGCACCTCATTAAAGTATTTATTGCAGAGGTATTCATAATTTACATAACTATTTTATGCATTATACAGCACTTCAGTAAGAATGACCTGTGGGGTCAGCATTTCTTGACAGTTAATGACTATCCAGAAGAGTTTGCCCCTAAACCAAGGTATTAGTTAACTGTGAGAAGCATATTAATCCCAGAGGCCACTATTTATAAACAATGCAAAATTAAGAATATATGAAGTACCATTTTCCTGCATCTGCTGCATCTCATGCTCTCTGTATGATGCTGTTTAAGCAATTTTCTAGCAGCTAATGACTGATACTGTAACAATAGGAAATCATGGCTTCATTTTAAGCATTCTATTACCCTTATAATAAACTTTGAAGTTTGTCTTGCTTCCCCTTTCTTCCTTTAAAAAAATCTTTGTCAGTTACTGATTGAAAAGCCCAAAGAATTGGCATTTTAGGTGCCATTTTAACACTGTATCTTTAGTATATTTGATAAAGTTATGATGGGTGAATAGGCAAGGGTTGTTTTTTCCTTTTCTTTTTTTAAAAACTTGCTTAAAAACTCTAAAAGATACCCAGTTTTCATGTAGCATATCATAGTCCAGTTCCATATCACACAACTCTAGCTCCAGTTCCATCTGTGCAAAATATCTTGCTTAGGTATCTTTGATATCACTTATGTGCCAATTGGCTTTTCTTTTTTTTTCTCTTTTTCTGGACTTTTTGTAATTCAGTGCTTAAGTAGTATACTGTTCTCATGGGGATTCCTATAGGATGAATTGCAGCTTACATACTGAAGGGTACTAAATCAAAATTTCTCATTCTAACCAGATATGCTCTGAATTTTGTCCTTGACAAAGTTAACTGCTCCTGGACAAAGCCGTTGTACAGACAGCTTTAATATATTGTATCATTGAAACAACATTTTTGCTATTTGAGATTTTGACATTTTTGGACAGTATTCTTAGAACTGTACCTAAGTGTAAAGCTTTTGTTGCATAGAAACGTCAGGGACTTAGATTTCACAGGCTGATGCAAACCATTTTATTTCTTCAGTAACTGATGGAATGTCTCTGCCTAGATACTTTAGTAAGTGAAAATACTGTTATTTATTATTCTGATGAATGTTTCTAAGATGGAGATCTTTCAATATAGATCTGCAGATATTCTCAGTGCATTAGTCAGGTATTTTTGTAAATTGCTTTCAATTTTGTGTTTAGTATTCTAATACAACAGTGTAGTAAAACTAGTTGGAATTCATTTCTGTGCAGGGGAGCAGTGAACACACCTCACTATACCTTTTTTAATAGATCTGTTCCATTTCATTCCTCCTTATTCAGTGATTTATTTGATGTGTATATTTGCAGGCTATTACCTACTAGAATAAAACTATAGGTAGTTAAAAATAATCCATTGCATAGTGACAGGAAGATGGATTTTACTCATTCTGAGCATTCTTGCAGTCATGTTTTTTTATTCTCCAAGAAAATGTACTTCTCTTTTGATAATCTGAATTGAAATATGTTAACATTCTTGAAAGAAATATTAGGATGGCCTGCACCAAACCACCCATTAACAAAAACAACAACAACAAAAAATTTTGAAGTTTTATCATTTAAAATTCCTACCTATCTGAAATAATTTGACAAATGGTATTGGGGAGATGCCGTAAGCATGAGATAAAATGCAGCAATGTTGAATGGATCATGACAACGAATAAATACAAAATCATACCATATAGTAAAAAAGAAAATAAAATGAGATCTGATAGAGATGAATTGTAACCAGCTGATTTCACAATTTCAGGATTTCTGAAATACAGCTTAATGATGAGTGTATTTAGCTCTTTCTCATTCAATTCACATACCACACTGCTGAAAAAGGGCCAGAAAAATGAGAAACATATTATCCTTAGATAATATCTGGAGTACCTGCTGAAGGAATATCATGGTATTTGGTATTTAAACAGTATTTATTCATGAAGTTGAAGAATACAGCATTAAAATTGTCTAACACAGGTAGCAAAGTATATGAGCAAAAAAATTCACTGAGGATGTACTTGAGAAGAGTATCTTGAGGATTAATAGATTGAAGTTGTTAAGGAAACAATTTGTGTGAAATTTTAGACTACACTAAGAAGATGAAGAGCACCTATGTTGTTGCCTTAATTTATGAGAAGTTAAGGCATTACCCATTGAGTACACTTGTGAATGGAGAGAAAGCCCGGGAAGTGCGTAGTACATCCACAATAATACAGTGGATATCTATTCATGATTTCAAAGCAAAAATAAATTACACTTTTAAAATGTGTCTAAACAAGGGCATCAAGAAAATTTCTATGGGTACATGTGGGATAAAATGTAGACAAAGGAAATGTGGGCCCCCTCTGGAAAGAAACAAGATACCTGGTCACCTGGGACATGGAAAAGGCCAAGGTACTCAATGACTTTTTTGTCTTGGTCTTCACTTGCCAGAGCTCCAGCCATACCACCCAAGTTGCAGAAGGCAAAGGCAGGGACTGGGAGAATGAAAAACCACCTGCTGTAGGAAAAGGTCAGGTTTGAGATCATCTAAGGAACCTGAAGGTGCACAAGTCGATGGGACTTGACGAGATGTGTGTGTAGGTTGTGAGGAAACTGGCAGATGCAGTTGCCAAGCCATTATTCATCACATTTGAGAAGTCATGGCAGTCTGTTAAAGTTCCTTCTGACTGGAAATGGGAAAGAAGGAAGACCCAAAGAACTACAGGCAGGTCAGTCCCAACTTGGTTCTCTGCAAGATCATGGAGCATATCCTCCTGGAAACTGTGCTAAGGCACATGGAGAGCAAGGGGTGATTGGTGACACCCATTGTGGCTTCACTAAGGGCAAATCATTCCTGTCAAATTTGGTGGCCTTCTATGATGGGACCATGGCGTTGGTGGATAAGGGAAAGGTGACTGACATCATTTACCTGGACTTATGCAAAGTATTCTATGTCCCACATAACATCCTTGTCTCTATATTGGAGGTGCATGGATGGACCACCCAGTGGAAAAGGAATTGGCTGGATTGTCACACTCAAAGAGTTGTGGTCAATGACTCAATGTCCAAGTGGAGACCGGTGATAAGTGGCATTTCTCAGGAGCTGATGTTGGAATGGCTGCTGTTTAACATCTTTATCAGCAACATGGAGAATGGGATGGACTGCAGCCTCAGAAAGTTTGCCAAGACACCAAGCTGTGTGGTGCAGTTGGCATGCAGGAGTGAAGGGGTGCCATCAAGAGGAACCATGACAGGCTTGAGAGGTGGGCCAATGCAAACCTCATGAAGTTCAACCAGGCCAAGTACAAGATCCGTCACGTGAGTTGGGACAATCCCAAGCACAAATACAGGTAGGGTGGAGACTGGATTGAAAGCAGACCTGAGGAGAAGGACTTGGGGAAGTTGGTTAATGAAGAGCCATCAATGTCTGCTTATAGCCCAGAAAGCCAACTGTGTGCTGGGCTGCATCAAGAGCAGCATTGCTAACAGGTTGATGGATGTAATAGGCCCCCTCCACCCCACTGTCATGAAACCCAGCCTGGAGTGTTGTTATGCTCTTGGGTCCCCAACACAAGAGGGACATGGATCTGGTGGAGCGAGTCCAGAGGAGGGACATGTATATGATCAGAGGGCTGGAGCACCTCTCTCATGAAGACAGGCTGCGAGAGTTGGGCTTATTCAGCCTGGAGAAAAGAAGGCCCAGGGGAGACTTATAGCAGTCTTCCAATACATGAAGGGGGGCTGCAAGAAATCTGAAGAGGAACTTTATACAAAGACATATAGTGGTAGGAGAAGGGGGAATGGCTTTTAGCTGAAAGAGGGTAAATTTCAATTAAGACACACTAGAAATTCTTGAGGGTGGTGAAGCACTGGAAGATATTGCCCAGACCAGTTGTGGATGTCCCTTCCCTGGAATGGTTTGTAGCAGTAATTTTCAAAATTTTAGTAGAGTATAGATCACTTCTAAGTATCAAAGTTTATTATGGCTATCTTATCACAGTTTTTATTTGAAAACATTTTGAAAGTGGTTTTATGCTTCAGATTAGCTAGAGGCTTAAAGCTATGGATTGCAGTGCATCGAGCAAAACACACGAATATTGAAAGTTTTGGTCTGTGCAGGAAAAGAACCAGAGGAACCCTTAGGTGAAAATTGGTAATCATCCTATTAAGTAAATCCAAGTCCCAAAAAATGTTACAAGTGAATATTACTATCTGAATTTGTCTTATCAAATAGATTAGGAGATTTGCTTAGGAAGGAATTCAAAACAGCTGCAAAGCAAATTAATCGTGAACAGAAAGTTAACAAATAAACTAAGGTTTGCTTTATTAATACCATATTGAAAATTGGATAGTAAACTGATAATATGGTTAACATATGTGTTACAACCAAGGAACGGTAAGATGTGAAGGGCTGCATTTTGTTTTCCTGGTGTCTCATTTTCAACTGTACAGGAGGTTTGATATAAGCAGGAACATCATTTTAACAGTTGTGTAAAATTACAGTGCTGTTATGTGTCTCAGCAACTGGTTAATTCAATCAGAACACAGATTTTTCATCAGTCTTTAATTTGCTTAATTTCGGTAAGCTGTTGTCTGAGAAATTTCCCCCTCTTTCAGCCCTGTGACTATAGCATTGGTGCTTTGTGCTATTCTTTCTCTGTCATTTCCATTTCTATATAGATTCTATAGTTCATTGCCTGTCAATCAGCTTTAAATGGTGCAGTACTCATTTTATCATGTTCTGTAAAAATTTCCTGCTTTTTTCAATGTCATACATTTATTCAATTTGAGCTCTATTTATTTCTCTGAGCACTGTAGCTTTCTATAGCTATATTCATTTTAATGCATATTTATTTTAGCAAATGCAGTATTTTGTTTCACATTGCATTTGTTTGACATGTGTATTCAAGCAAGTAAATTCTGATTCGGCAGCACTCTGAAACTTCCTTATCTGTAGCAAAAAAAATTTCCCATAATATTTTTATTTGTCATAGATCTTGAAGGGTTACATTTTCAGCCTTCAGAATAGCTTCCCTAAAACCCCATCAAATTAGCACAGAAATAAGTACTTAAATATTCCTGTAGAAATTTCTACTTTTGGCTCTTCTGAGCATGCTGGGCGTGTCTTACCTCACAAAAGAGCCTCTGCACTTTCCTGGCCAGATAAAGTGACTATAGTTATTTAGCAGAAGATTCCCTTGATGGCATTTTTATGTGCGTTAGGCTACTCACTTCAGTCTCTACAGTATGTCATTATGTTGTGGCATGTTACAGAGAAATTTTGTAAACAGATACAAAAAGGCTTCTTGTGTTTACTGATGCATGAAAATCCGATAAGTTGAAAGGTTTCATGTTTGTTATTTTCATTGCTAGTAACTTTCAAAATTCTGTGAGAGCTTACAGGATGCGATTGTGGGCAATGGAAATAGTATTCAAATTAGAAGAATAATGAAATTACTTTGAATTAGTATTAATTGAATTAGTATGAATGATGATATTTATTTATGAATTGAATCTATTTGAATTAGCATGAATGTCAATAACTATTGTCAATAGTTAAGAATATTTAGTCAGTCTAGGTCAACTAAACTGCTCAATGCCAGCAGTGTGGCCTAAAACTGTTCTGTACTTCATGGCGATGGCAAGTTATTGTTTTATTTCTGTCATAGGTCCAGTATGCCATCTCTGTTGTACATCAGTAGAGTTAATACATTTTAAAACTTTTTGCCTTCCATTTCTGGAAGCATTTTTTCTCTTGAGGCAAAAGACAAAGACAAAAGTGATTGTGAATGTTTGAAGAAGGGGATGGCATCGACAGTTTCTGGGGAAATTAGAAGTATAATCAGCTATCCCTGCTGATGGCAGAGGTGTTGGAATTAAGTGATCTTATAAGAAGTCATTTCCAATCATAACAATTCTATAATTCTATGATTTGGTATTGCTAAAGCACATCTTTAATTTCCCAGTCCTGAAAACTGTCACGTCTATCCTAATTTTTAAAATGTAGATCCTGATTGAATGTGTTACTGAAGCACTTGCTTAGCTTTTCAGCATGAGAAGACTTAGAGAATGCACTGCCCTATTTGTAAACTGTGTGCTTATAATTTGTGTTGGACCTTGCCTATAATTCATGATCTCCATTTAAGAAATTAAATAATTAAATTGCTTATAATTCAACGGGATTGTCTGAAAGCTAGGTGCTTTTACTAACATTTTCTGTGCTTCAAGAAATTCATATTAACTGCTAATGCTGTAAAAATTATGATTAGAGGAAGAGGAAGAAAACATGATTGAATTTTTTTGTGTGTGATGAACAGAAAAGATAAAGAACAGCTTTCACGTTAGCAGGGTAATGCCATGAATTGGGAATGGTTCTAGATTGAAGCAGCTGACATGGAAAATGGGGTACTCTACACTATGCATATTTTAGACGGTTAGTCCTGTGAATTGAACAGCTTTAGTGGTTGTAGCCCATTGAAGTTTATTTCAGTGGTGCATTTGTCAGTTCATTTTCCTTTAGAAAGAATCAAGCTTGTGCATTCCAAGATCATTTCCAGTGAGAACATTAAGTAAAAATAATTCAGAAACTTTTATTGACAGCATGCTACTGAATTGAAATGGAAATTCACTTAAAGTGCCAACATCGAAAACATTCTACTCTGCAGAAAGAAAGAAAAATGAATTTGCTATTGTGTTTCCTGGCCCACCATACACCAGTGAGAGAAAGATGGTGTGATATCTACTTCTTCTGATTATAGTTATTAATAGATAGAAGCACATCATATGAAAAGGAAATAAATTATCTGTTAGGCCTTAAGCTTGTTTCAGCTCAAAGTTGAGGAATAAAAGCACAAATGAAAATTCAGAAACTGTAATCTTGTGTTGTAAGCTGAAAGGGTACTAGTGTACTACCTGAAAAATATGAGTGAATTTAATATATAAATTTATTCCCCATGCAGAATACGTAGAAGATATAAATAATACATCAAAACCAACTCAAAGAATTTTGAGAAATCTTTTTCTGGTGAATTCCTTATTCAAAAATAAGAGAATAGATGTTATTTTAGGAATTATAGGGAGGTATATTTTTGGATACTGTGGCTTTCTAAAGAAGATTTTTTCTAACTTTTATAACAACATAGATTATAGCACTGTTATATTTATTACTGTTTGGAATGAATTTTAAGGGATGCAGAGCACTATGCCAACAGTCTTTTGGCAAAGGCTGAGAAGGATAGTTTTTTGTACTAGCATAAACACAAACATGTTATATTTTAGAATAGTTTTGAAAAAGAAAAATATGGAAAAAGGCTCAGACTTTAAATATATGTTGATTAATGTGTCAAAAAGTGAAGAGAGAACTACTATGAAAAAGGGAGAGGAAAATAAAGGTTCTTAAATTTTATATACCATTCCCTTTCTCCTGGTTACTTCTATGCAGCATTCTAGGCCGTGTCATCAAAGTAAGGCACAAATATTTTGACTATTGACTGAATGAAGAAGTATTTCATCACTTCTGATTTTGGTTCAGCAAATATTATTCCTGCTTCTAAATAGTGCTACTATTCCAGGTTATTTTCAGGTTTACTCTCAAGAAATGAAAAATGCTTTTGGTCCTATTCTAATAGAAAATTTCCTGTAGGATAATACTGCTTTAAATATCACAGTTAGGTCCATAATGATGAGAACTGTCCTGGAAAAACACCCATGACTGTGGCCACAGATATCTCTTCCAAGGCAGAGAGTCCTGTTTAGTGTAAATAACTACATGAACTACCTTCCACAAGTATCTGAAGGTTATCTTGAGATATTTGAGTTTACTCCAGTCTTAATTCAAGAAGCCCATATAAATGTCCAAGCAGGCCCTATTTCTTTTACACACTAAATCTCTCCCAGGGAGAAAGTGAAAACATAGTGCCACAGCCGTGCCCTGATCTATCTACAGGCCTGTCTTTGCATAAACCACACTGGAGACAGGTCTGACACAAGACAACGGTTTGTAGGTATGCTGAAGACCTATGCATTACTGTTGCCTCCATTAGAGTTACTATAAAATTCCTCATTTCAGCCTCTTTTCTGGGACTGAGTGTCAAATTTACCTTAAACATGCCAGTTTACAGTTTCTGACTATTGAACTTCGTATGTTATAGCAGAGTTTTATTATATTTGTGTTGTTGTTGTGTGGTTGGGGTATTTTTTCTGGGTTGTTTTTTTTTTTTTTTAGATTTTATCTCTCAGTCAGCCTGGCCTTGTGCTTGAGTAGTTTTCTCATGAGTAAAAGGAAATTTAGTGTGTCTCAGAATAAACTGTTGGATGTCTTAGAGTTAGAGCATAGTGTTCTCTAGGGAAGAACAGTCTTATAAATAGTAGAAGAAATTCTAGTAGATCTACCTACCAAATTAAATAGTTGCATTTTTATATTGGTACTTTCATAAGTCATGTTAAAAATCATGTCATAAATCATAGAAATATCACTTAAGTGATTTTTCCAGTTCTTAGCTACGTCTCAAAACTAGAGATGTGTGACCTGTAATTTTTTTTCTGTCACACCAATTTAGAAGTCATTGTGGCTTTATATCCTCTGGGAGAAGATTAATCAACATTCTCAGTCCCCAGGGGAATTTTTTAATGGTCTAGCATGCTTTACCTGTAGTTAAAGACTCACTTTCCAGTACAATATTGATAGAATCTTTCAGTTCAGATGTGTAGGCTCTACTATCCTTAAATGATATCTCTTCCTCATTTATCTTCCTTATTTATCTATCAAAAGCCTTTTCAGTGCCTATCTTTTCTACTGGCTTAGCTGAGATACAGGGTCTGATGGCTGATTCCTCTTGTCATTACCATAAGGAAAAAACAACCCTCTGCAGACCTTCCAAGGTTTTAATAGAGTAGTTTTCTCACTGCAACGTTTCTCCTAAGCTACATGATTCCTCAGTAAATGCAGCTTTTTACATGTTAGAGTATAAATACTCATTGTCCTTTTATAGTGACAGAAGGGCCTTCAGGATGTCTCTCACTGTCCTTGTGTCAAGGCTGAAAGACTTCAGGGGTTGTTCAGTATTCTCACAAAGAATTACCATTCTGGTTATCATAAGATGTAAATGAATGCTATAAAACTGCTGGTAGAGAAACTACCTTGCTTATAAGGGCTCATTTGGCCATTTTAAACCATGTGACAGTGGCTTCTCTGTGGAACATTTCAGTCAACATTTCCAGGGAGGCCACCTGGAGCTTCTTTCATACTTTTACTAAGCATTATGCACTTGCTGAAGCATCCAATGATCATGCTGCCTCTGGGAGTTATTCTTCAGGCTTTGTTTAATTAAGAACTCTAAGTGTCCTCCTCCAGGTAATTGTTAGTTGCTACTCTTCGGTCACCCATAGTGTGAGTGAACATATAGACAATTACTTCAAAGACATTTACAGTACTCCCGCCTACCTCTCTCTTTCAAAACCTTACCTAATTTGCTGCATGCTTTCTTTATGGCTAACATTCCAGGAGGGGAGTATTAGGGAGGACAAACTGACAGTTACCACTAATATACATGTTTTCTAACAGTACTGACTGCAGAGAGCTTTTGAAATTCCTGTACAAATACTTAGGTGAATTCATCTTGGCACTGTTTTCCTAAACATGTTTTTAAGAAAATTTTTGCTTTTATTGATGCTGGTGCAAACTAGGATCACAAGTATTGTTGTAAATTTACAGATAATCAGCTGTACATATCTAATGAGAAATTCTGCTTCTCATTCATGTAGTGCCTGCTTTTTAAGTGGCAAACACAACAGCTCAAATACAGGAAAGCATTCTTGCTAAGATAAGCAATGAACCTCGAAAGCCATGAGATCAGTTAAGTCCTATCCAAAGTAGGGTAAAAAAAAAAGATTGACAGAAAAAAAAGAAACACTAGCTATTTTACAACTGTGATGTGACACATTTGAAATCAACATATATACATATACATGAAAATAACTGGATTCTTAAGAGTATAATAGAAAGAATTGAAAAGAAACATTTGGAACAGAGCTTAGCGCCTACAGTCAATTATGTCATACAGTTCTAAATCTGTTGCATAGGGTAACTAAATTCAGTTTAGCTGTTTTTTCCTGTGCTATTGAGTGAAGAGTTGCTCTACAGCCTCTTCTATTTTAGAATTATAAATCTTCTTCACACTTCTGATCAACGTTATTCACAGTCAATTTAAATTCATTTATTATTGTGACAACTTTGTCCTTGAACTTCACTCCCTGATATTCAAGTTCTTGAGTATTTGTTGAGAGCAGTCAGTTTTAATTTTGGTTGTCTAAAAATGCTAAATGTTTTAAGCTTTTATTGTAGGATCCATTTCTATCTTCTTTATTTTTTAAAAATGAGGACTATCTGGCTTCCTAATTTAAATTAACTAAATTCTTTGACTTATTTCCGTATATGCATTGTCATTAATTTTAACAATTCCACTTATACTCCACTATACTCAGGACAAAAATCTGAGACAAAATATTCAAATAATATTTGTTTGTGTCTGAATTATTTTAAATATAACCTTATTCTCAGTGCAAAACTGTTGTATGCCCCTTTCTCTTTTATTTGTGTAGGTATAGAACCCTTTCCTGTTATTTTCATTTCTTTTCTATTTTTAAAAATCTAAATCATAGAATCATAGAAGAGTTAGGGTTGGAAAGGACCTTAAGATCATCTACTTCCAAATCCCCTGCTGTGGGCAGGGACACCTCACACTAAACCATGGAACCCGAGGCTTTGCCCAACCTGGTCTTGAACGCCGCCAGGGATGGAGCATTCACAGCTTCCTTGGGCAACACATTCCAGTGCCTCACCACCCTTCTTCCTTATAACTAACCTAAATTTCCTGCTTAAGTTTGAACCCATTACCTCTTGCCCTATCATTACCAGTCTCTAATGAAGAATCCCACTCCAGCATCCTTCAGATACTGGAAGGCTGCTACGTCTCCACGCAGCCTTCTCTTCTCCAGGCTGAACAGCCCCAACTTTCTCAGCCTATCTTCATACAGGAGGTGCTCCAGTCCCCTGATCATCCTTGTGGCCCTCCTCTGGACTTGTCCAACCCATTTTTGTCAATTGTTTGGAATGGCAAGCACAGTGAGAGTGCCAAAGTGAGGTGTAGGTGGCATGTAGCTCTGTAAATCTCAAACAGAAATTCCTGTACTCACTAAGTCAGTGGTTTTGAAGTATTATTTGGAAATGCACAGTCTTGCCTATACTGAGATTACATCAACCTCCCCAAATTCATACATTTCAGTTTTCTTGCATAAAGAGCACAATGCAACAAGTAGTCTTAGAGAGTGTCAAAATGAGTAGCAGCTTCTTTTCATCAGACTTCTGCCAGAGGAGTCTGTTAATTTCACCTGTGAGGCAGAATCATATTTAGAGGAATCATGCATGAGACCTGTCTTCCAGACCCTGCTTTAGGGATTGTGTTTCAAATTTATCTGATGAGTGTTTCAAGCAACTTCATTCGTTTCAACTTAGCTAAAATCATAGGCACTGTCTCTGGTTTTGAGCCCTTTTTTCCTGAAGTAGGTTGGTTGTATATGCAATTCTTAGAACTTGACCTGTTAACTCTAGGACTCAGCCAATTTATGTGTTGTTGTTTTTTTTTTTTTTTTGGATTTTTATTTAAAGCTCAAAATGCCTGAGATAGTAAGAGGATTATGGTGTAGGTGGTCAGAATGGCTATTTCATAGCATAACACCAAGGGTCTATGTTCCATGTCATAAGACTTTTCAATACATGATGGTGTACTGGGATATCATTATAGGTCTGTACAAATTACAACTCAGTCTGGTACCAGCTTGTTGATATTACCTATACAGAGAAATCCTAGTATGAACTGAAGAGGATATCAGGATACGTTTTTACTGAAGCAGGAATTATTTATTTCCATTTGCCAAGAAAGCCTGTGAATTAATAACTAATGTGCAGTATAGATGATAATAGGGACAGATAGCCATAAAACGGGAGGAAAAGGATTTGTTAGTGTAGTCACAAACCATGACTATTATCCTGCCCTCTTTCTGCGAAGAGTATCTTGAAATCTTAGACGTTTACTAGAATAAGCAAAAAGGAAGACATTCGTGTTGTCTCCTTAGTAATATTAAAATCTAACTTAATCTGTATTTTAGCATGGGCACCTGTGGTATATCCTTACATTAAAGTGAAAAAATCTTTTTTACAATCTTTCCTCTGAATAGTTCTAGTCAAGGCAAACCTTTATATCACCTGTTTTGGTTTCTTTTTCCTTAGCATAAGTGTTTTTCCAACTGCTTAGGTTAGGGGTTTTTGGTTGTTTTGGGGTGTTTTTTTGAATGGTTTATGCTCTAACATAACATTCTAGTTTTGAACTTTCTTCTATTCTTACAGCATTTTTTCTCGTACATTGCAATAAATTAACTAGTTTCTCCATTTTGTTATTCCATCAGCTTGTATTAGTTGTTTATTTCAGTTCTTAGCTAATATTCTTGCTGTATTAGCTATTCTGTGTGTTGTCTCACTATCAATCACATTAGTATCAAGCCTTACTCTGTACTTATTTGCACAACCATACCTGCAAAAACTCCTGTACCCTTTACTGTATTCTCATTTACCTGATATTCTGTATCCCCTGTTACAGCCAGGCATGGAAGTTCTGTTTGCATTCCTCAGTGTTCTCTCATATTTTCCATTTTAAAGCTCTTGTAAGTCTTGCCACACTTCATCCCAAAAGGCCATGCTTCAAAAATAGTTGAAATGTATCTAACAAGAAAAATTTTCTTTCCATAGATGCTGCCAGTAGTCAAACATCTTCAGAATTGCATCACAGCCCCTATTCTCAGACCATATGCTGAGGTTTACCGATTTCTTACAGTATTTGATGCATTCATATAGGACAGAAAAAAACATCACTTGAACCTAAAGTTCTTGAAAGTCTTTTTGAGCAACATACAAGGAGAGTAACACCAAAGGTATCAGATCCATCTTGTACATTCCTTCTGGAGAGACAAAACTCCTTTCTGCTTCTTGCAGTATACCCATGAGAATTTCTGTGAGATAAAGAAACACAGCTGATGTACAGAGACAACTAATCTTTACTGTAAGACAATAAAAAATATTTTTAAAAAGTCCAACACTCCCCAAAAACTCTCAAAGAGATACTATTGTTTCATCTACAGTGGTATGACCACTTTATGTTCAATTATGCAATTTCAGCTCACAGTAAATAAACAGGTAAACTGTTATACATTGACCTTCTATCCCTTTCTTTAGACTTGTGCTCACCTTTCCAATGTGTTGTTACAGTGAGATGTCAGTATAATTAATTCATTTTTGGAAGAAGTATCACATTCATGGAAAGGATTCCCCCCCCCCCCCCCCCCATGTTTAACTGGAGTTAATTTTATATGTTTGATGACATGGTCTGCTTTATTGTTCTTTTCTTATATATACTCATGTTGCTAATTTTTTATAGGTGGTATTTTACATGTATGAGATAAATGTTCTTCTTTTTCTTTTATACCCTAAAACTTTTACCCAACTCACAAGGCTGCTTTTCTGCAGTGATCACTAACTTATGTTTATAGGCATAGGACCTCTGGTATGATGTGATGTTTGTACTTTAAAGGACACTGTTACCATCCTGTACTTCTATATAGCTTTTTTTTTTTTTTTTCCTCTGGGATCATAGATACTTCACTTTGCTCAGAACAGCTATCTGTAGTTACCAGCTACTAGTTCAAAAAATTTGTAGGCATTATTATAACAATACAGATTATAATTCAAAGAAAGCAAAAGCTAATACAAGTTAGATAGCTGCCTCTTGCTTGTTAAAAATTCGTGGTTGCCTGGAAATCTAGAAGAAGTTTAAGAAGTCCTGAGGCCTTGAATTTCTGAGCTAATACAAAGGTTTGGGGCCTGTTTCTATAGATGTCAGTATCTTGTTTACGGCCTATATGCTCTACAAATTGAGCAATTTCAGAGTCCTCGTTCCTATCTTCTTTCTATCGTTATTGATGTAATTCTCTAATCTTCTACCACCTATTCTTTTTTTTTTTTTTCATGTTTTACCCCAAATTAATACGGCATCCTTTTCTTTTCCTAAATTAGCTCTTTCTTCATCATCGTCTTTCCTCTGCTGGCAGTGCCTTGCATTTTTTTGTTTTCTTCTCCATATTTAATCATAACTTATTTAATTACTAATGAACTCTGTGTACTAATTAGAAATATGTATTGCTTTTAAAAATACAATAAATTATTCCTTTGCTTTTTTTTTTTTATTTTTTTTTATTTACTCCCATTAGGAATTAGTACATTATTAATAATCTCACACAACATTTTACTTATCATAAATAACAGTTATTAAAATGTACTGAACACTGACATGATTTTTTATACATAAAACTATAGCTGCTTCTAGTTTTAGAATTTTAAAAAGAATAGAATCATAGAATAGTTAGGGTTGGGAAGGACCTTAAGATCATCTAGTTCCAACCCCCTGTCATGGGCAGAGACACCTCACACTAAACCACGCCACCCAAGGCTTCGTCCAACCTGGCCTTGGCTGCCAGGGATGGAGCATTCACAACTTCCTTGGGCAACCCATTCCAGTGCCTCACCACCTTAACAGGAAAGAATTTGCTCCTTATAGCCAATCTAAACTTCCCCTGTTTATGTTTGAACCCTTACCCCTTGTCCTATCACTACAGTCCCTAATGAAAAGTCCCTCCACAGCATCCCTATAGCTGCCCTTCAGATACTGGAAGGCTGTTATGAGGTCTCCACGCAGCCTTCTCTTCTCCAGGCTGAACAGCCCCACCTTTCTCAGCCGATCTTCATATGGGAGGTGCTCCAGTCCCCTGATCATCCTCATGGCCCTCCTCTGGACTTGTTCCAACAGATCCATGTCCTTTTTATATTGAGGACACCAGAACTGCACAGAATATTCCAAGTGAGGTCTCACAAGAACAGAGTAGAGGGGCAGGATCACCTCCTTTGACCTGCTGGTCACACTCCTTTTGATGCAGCCCAGGATACGGTTGGCTTCCTGGGCTTCAAGCACACACTGCCAGCTCATGTTCATTTTCTCAAACTCAACTTGAAAAAGTTGCCCCCAATAATAAAGAATTGTCATTTGCTCAATTTACCATCATGATCTTAATGCACTGACTCTCTAAAACATCTGATGAAGATAATGTTTATCATACTCATTCATTCTTCTAGGTAACTGGGCTACATGTGAATGTGGGATGAATATGATGGCATAGAATGGCTCGGTGGATTTGTAGAATTGCATGTTAAAGCATAATTCCTTACCTACTTCTGTATCACTGAGTATGCCAGGAAGTGTGAGGGCATAACGTAAACTTTCCAGGCACAAAAATGCTTAACATGACCCAGTAATGTCTGCTTACAGGCAAAAAGCCAAGTGTATGCTGGCCACACATCAGAATGAGTGTGGATAGTAGGTCGAGGCAATTCTTCCCCTCTACTCCATTGTCATGAGACTCAGCCTGGCATTCAGATCTGAGGCCCCCAACACAAAAAGAACGTTGATCTGTTGGAATGAGTCCAGAGGACCACTAGTATGATCAGAGGGCTGGAGCACCTCTCTCGTGAAGACAGGCTGGGAGAGTTGGGCTTGTTCAGCCTGGAGAAAAGAAGGCCCAGGGGACACTTATAGCAGTCTTCCAGTACCTGAAGGGGGCCTGCAAGAATTCTGAAGAGGAACTTTATACGAAGACATGTAGTGATAGGAGAAGGGGGAATGGCTTTAAGCTGAAAGAGTTAGGTTAGATATTAGGTTAGATATTAGGAAGAAATTCTTCAGTATGAGATACAAGAAGATGGTGCCCTAAGAAGTTGTGGCTGCCCCATCCCTGGGAGAGTTCAAAGGCAGGCTGAATGGGGCACTGAGGAACCTGGTCTAGTGGAAGCTGTCTCTGCCCATGACAGGGGAGTTGGAACTAGATGATCTTTAATGTCCTTTCTATGATTCTATGATTGTTTCTTTTTCATAGAGGATGTGAAAGAGACAATCCAGAATCCTATACTATTGCTCTTGCCATTTGTTCCCTCTCCCCTTTTCATCATATTTTTGTTTCCAATTTCTTTTCCAAATTTTATTTCATTTTTTCCAGTTATTTCCTCCTCACACCTTTTTTTCATCACTGTTGGTAATGGGACAAGGGGGCACAAAATCACAAAATGGAATATATAAAAACCTTTAGAATCAGTTTTAAGTAATATTAAGTTTGATGGCTTTGTAACAGTAGCAATGGAAAATTATTGAGGTGCATGATACATAGAAAAAAAATAGAGTACAGGTAGAGAATATACTGAGAATTCTCACAAGATAAATCGTTATAGTTGGCATAGTTTTAAGAAAAACAGTCTAGAAGAACAGGACACAGGGATAAGGAGTATCTGGGAACCGCATGTGTCCAGGATGAGCTACAGTTAAACTAACTGGTAAGTAGGAGGATACGAGGATTATTATGTCTCTGGTGCTAACGAACCAGTTAAACTGGTATGAGCATCTACTGCGCGGGCTTCAAAGGCTGCCAGAAGTGATGAAGATTGTTGGAAGAAGTAAACGACCCTCAGAGACCACCACCACAATTCTGTATGCATGTGGGGAACTCCCTGGAAAATGATGTAATCCATATGTAGCCTCCTGAATATGCATGTATGCCCAGGGACTATGTAAGCATGGCTTGTATAGCAATACGGGGACACACGTTAGGAGGAGTTACCCCCGTGTCTCCCGCCACCACAATAAAGAACACCTGCTTGTCAACTTGAAAATTTTGTTGGAAAGTTTGTTCCTGGAGTTTTCTCTAAAAACTCCTAACTTCCTAAACTGGTTGGGTTTTGAGATAGATTTTCTAGAATGCTTTTTGTTAAGTGAGCATGACCATAGCACCAGAAGAACATGGAACTGATAAAGACAGGCTTTCCTAAAATATAAAAAAGGCAGGTATTTTTTTTTAAATATAAAACCACAGATCTGTTGACTAAAACAAACTGTAATTAGGAAGGTTTGAATACAATCCCTACTTTTTCTATTCTGTCTTTAAAGGATGACTCTTAGCTCCATTATTTTGTCCTTTACAACATTACTAGGCAAAGATTGAGTGTCATCAGAATTCACCTCATTCTCTGAATCGCTTTTAGTTTAGAAGACCCACCCTGAAAAGGCATTTGCAGGGGAAGTAAAATTTCATCTTTTCAGAAGTTTTTATATGACTGAAATGACAGTGGCCAGGAAAGACAAATAAGCAGCTTTCTCAGTTTACTGCACAACCAGCCCTTTTTAAAGGAATACAGTGTAAGATGGTAAGCAAACAAACCAAGACAAAACAAAAAAACAGTCATGGTCGTCTTTCATCTGACCTTTTGGAAACATTTTTATTCTGCTATGTTCAGTGATACTAGATGACTTCTTTTAATTTTCTGATGAGATAGCAAATATTTAATGACCACAGGCTAGTCATGCATATGACCTTGTTCTGAGGTATCTGATAAACACTCAACAGAAATAATGTAATATTAGACACAGAGCTCTGGTATTTGCCTGCTTCAGGGATCTACTAGTTATGGTAACATCACTGGTATGGTATTGAACTTGTTCTCCTACAGGCTTTTATTCATGCGACTTTGGTGGAAAGCTGTGATGATTGGTGTTTTGGCTTTGTTGGTTTTGGCTTTTTATTTTTGGGTGGGAGGGTGAGGGCACAGGGCTCACAACCTGAATGAGAAAAAGACTATGTGCCTTGGTCAACAGTGCTGCTTACCTTGTAGGGGGAAAAAGTATACTGTATGATATTATTTTATTGTTTCTTCATCTAGTGCCCTAAAGAAAGTCTCTAGGTACAGAATTAATCTTTCCCTTCCACAAAAAAAAAGAGTTCTTATTTCTTCCCTGGTAAGTAACTCTCTTTTCCCCATCTCTGCTTCTAAGTCAACCCTCCCAAAAAATACCAAAAACGTTTCTATATCTAATGTTGTGTTTTATTATATTATGAACCAGAAAGAAGTGACAATACTTTCAGAGAAAACTGAGATTTTTGTATGAGACAAAAAGAAATAAAGAAGTCTGAAAATTTCTTTATTTTCTGCCATTTTATTATTGCAAAATGAATCTCTCCCTCCAGCAATTTTCAATGTCATTTCAGCTTTCACAACTGTATATTTTCTAAGAAAAAGAAAAGGTTTTTCATTCACCTCCAAATATGTTTTCTACATTTTTTAGTTTGCATCAGGGCTTTATATTTAGAGTAGCTCTCCCCTTTGGTTTAATCACAGATTAGTCTCAGAAAGTTTGC
Source organism: Neopsephotus bourkii (assembly GCF_033783945.1). NCBI lineage: Eukaryota > Metazoa > Chordata > Aves > Psittaciformes > Psittacidae > Neopsephotus > Neopsephotus bourkii. Next base: position 1,363,783 of record NW_026901969.1, read on the forward strand.
AAGCTAGTTTTTTTTTTTAGATGACATTAAATTGGAAGATACATTTCAGAAGCACATGCTCCTACTGCTAGTGTATTTTCACTCCATGAACCAGACTAAATTTAAGCTGAAGTAAACCCTTCTGAAGTACATGCACACCAGGTCCTTAACACCAGTTTGCTCACAGGTATATAGTTATTGGGCTGTGCTACCTGCTACAGGAGGCACAGCCTGAGGTGCTTGTCTTGAGAAACAGGAGTTTCTCAAAATTCAAAATTTCAGAAGTCTAGCAAAAGTGTTTTGTTGTTTCTTTTGCACTGCAGGTTTGTTACTGGTTTCTTGCATTATGAGCCTTCAGTCCAGGAGGTTATCCCAGCTGATTGTACTTAATTACTGTTGAGGAACAGGCCCATTAACCCCTGCCTCCAGCTCCACAAATAGTCAGCAGTCAGGAATCAACTTACCCAATCTCATCATGATGTAAAAATGACATGCTAAAAAACTCATATAATGAATAAATAACAAAGAAAGAGATACTGTCACAAGTGAAGTATTTGTTGGAAATCAAAATGTGAACTTTATGATTTGCTTGGCTGAATAATTGGAAGTGTTATTGAAAGTGACTTAAAAGACCACCCTCACTTAGAGCTTTTGGATGAGTTGGCTATTTTAAGTCACTTGTTAACAGTTGCCATGCTGTGTATTTTAGGTATGCTTACATACACAAATATTAAAACTTCAAATTATATATATAACTTTCTATATAAATTGAAAGCACACATTGTGTGTATATATATGCTTTTGATTTAATGCATAACTCATAAGCTACCAAATCATTTATATTAAAACAATAAAAATTGTTTCAAAACTCTTGTGAACCTTTTTGTGCTTAACATAATCTTTTATTTCCACCAGTCTTCCTATGCAAGAGGAAATGAATGTGGAATGCCAGTGTCATCATTTAATGCTTTTGACATATAACAGTCTCTACTCATACATTCCTTATAATATACCAACATTTAAAGAAGAAATATTATTATTACTTGAAGTTTGTTTGCAATATTACTGTTATTATCTCCATATGTACTATAGCAAAACATATTTGGACTTCCCTTATAATTTTCTAATTTTTCTTGGTGATACAGATTTGGGCATTGCCTTCTTATAGCAGATGGCTGAATGCTGATTCAGGATGCATTTGCATTTGCATTTTCCAGCTAACCTTAGTTAGACACATTCTTATGAGAAATAGTTATGCTCTGTGGTTTTAAAGACTAGCAGATATTCTCTAACAGACTTTTGTAATGAAACCTTTACAAACAATAAAATTGTGATTAACTGATATAGTAAACACATGATACCAGCTAGACAGTAATGAACAGCACTGTGGCATTTTAAAGGAGTGATTTACATGTTTTAGCATTCTCTTACTGTGAGGGCTCTTCAAATGGAAGTAAGAAATGCAGACGTTCAGGGAAAGCTGATAATATGACAGGTAGAATTTGATTCAGGACTTGGTCATTTATCACAAGGTGAAGTAGAATGGAGAAAATGTGGTAAAAAAGCTAGTCATTGTAAATAAAACATAACCAGAGGGAAACAGGAAACAAAGGCTCAGGAATGTATGTTAGGTAAGAGCCATGACTAAATCTGTGTACATTTCTTTTCATACAAAAAGGGACTTATTAAAACAAAGAAAGAGTACTTCTTTTTAAATGAGACATTAGTCCAAAAATCAGCCTTGCATCTATACCTCATTAAATAACCATATTTTGGAATCACATCAGAAATGTTTAAATACTGAAGCATGGTGAAGCATCAAAGTATCCTGACTTTGATCTTATTCATGAGGGACTATGTATCCAACATACAGAGAAGTGAGGCTGATAAAGCTGTAGGGGAAAAAGTATTCTACTTTTGGAATCAGCACGTTGTTTAGCTACATCAAGTAATGGCATTGATGTAAGCACTGCTATATACTTGATACTTTTGTATGATGAGGAAGCGACAGAACAAGTACCACACTATGCACAAGCTACACATTTTCTGTCCATCATATTTGAAAAATCATGGCAGTCAGGTGAAGTTCCTGATGACTAGAAAGAGGGTAATATAACCCCCATTTTCAAGAAAGATAAAATGGATGACCCAGGGAACTACAGACCAGTCAGTCTCACCTCTGTGCCTGGCAAAATTTGGAGCAGATTCTCCTGGAAGTCATGCTAAGGAACATGAAAAACAATAATGTGGTTGGTGACAGCCAGCATGGTTTCACTAAGGGGAAATCCTGCCTGATCCATTTGGTGGCCTTCTATGATGGGGCTACAGAACTGATGGACAGGGGTAGAGCAGTTGACATCATCTATATGGACTTGTGCAAAGCACTCGACACTGTCCCAGACGACATCCTTGTCCCTAAACTGGATAGACATCAATTTGATAGAGGGAACACTCAGTGGATAGTTGGGCAGTTAAGAGATTGAGAGCAGCCCTGTTAGGTAATTATTGCCAAGGAAATGGAAGAAAGTTGTCCTATGTCTTGATGCTCACATCTTTACTGCAGATATTAATGATTTTAAGTACTGATAAACTGGGATAGGAATGAGAGGTTCATTCTGAAAAGGTAAATAGTAATACTCATGTTTTAAGTAACCTTGATCTTCATGTAAAAGCCCCATCATAATGCTCTTCTTTTTTCTACCACTTCCTATCATACAAGAAAACATTTCTTAATGAGAATATGGGATGTTGGGAACCTGGTCTAAAATGCATATTCGAGTTGAACTCACATTTGGGTTAAGTATACTGGACAAATGTTATTTTTCAAGGAAAGTGAGCATGAGGAGAACTGGTTCTGAGAGGTTAAAGAAGCTGAGTTGGAGCGAATCTATAAATTGGAGACTGATACAGAGCAAAGTCTGATTTGAAACTTAGCTTTATCCTTTCAGCACTGGAGGGAGAGTTAGATAATTGAGAATTTCATGGATGGCTTCTAGTCTTTGTAATTTTAGCAATTTAATATCATGTTTATTATTTGCTTATTAAATATAAATATTATGGCTTGTGGCTACATTCAGTAAAATATGTATTTCCTGGCATGCTTGGACATATTTTGAGGTTGTTTCAGCATGAGACTTATTATATACATGGCTCACAGGAGGTATTTTTTTTAAGGATAAAGGTCATAGGTATTAGCTGATAGGAAAGCATCTGTATGAAAGGAAGGTTATTTGGCTGTAACATCTGTTTTCAGTTTTGTTCTCATCCTATCTGTCTGTATTTCACAGTATTCAGTACATTTCAAGAGATTTTTGGCAAATATTTCAAGCCAACATATTAATACCTTATCATTCTTTGTAGAGGCCAGTTTCTCAAACCTGGAGTTTTAAAATTGATCTTATAAATGCATATTCAAGCATCATTCTTACAATAACCTCATTTTCAAAGGTGCTGAAATTACCCAGAATTTGTCTTTCTGTTTGAAACAGAGCAGCAACTGCTCACCTGGGTAATTCAAAGGAGATCACTTTATATCGTGGTTCTGTAACTGTATGGAGTACATTTGAAGAGTGAAAAAAGGCTCTTACTGGATACCGTATTACACCAGTGTCTAGGTCTATTTTAATTAATTCTAGATTAATAGATTACTGAGAGCACCTATGGCTTGGTTTGTTTTTTCCCAAAATGCTCAGAATATAATATTTACAATTTAGATGTTCACACGTCATTCCATTCTAATGTTTTTGTCAGGACTGCCATAATTAATGAATTACAGGTGGAGCATAACCTTCATTACTGTTCCTTTTGTTACATAAATAGCTACAATATATAATATATAGAAAAAAAGATAATCATACCATGGTTTGATCAAATTACAGTCTACTCCAACACTAGTCTGTTGTTCTAGAAACCGACTTTCATATACTTCAACTGATTTGGGGACTTGAAGTCAGACCCTTTGACATTCATCCATCATGGGATTCATTCCATCTAATTCTTGGTGGTTTTAGTCTGAACATATAGATCTCAATTACTTATCCTAAAGTCTGCTTCTGTAAAGGGTTTGATTCTTTTTAGCAGACCTACTTCAGGCTCAGGAAATTCAGACTGCAAAAGTGTCTGTTTCTTTTCATTAGCAATGGAAGATGTCAAATGACTACTTTAAGTGACAATCCTCTATTAGTGTAATCATATTTCTCATTTCTAGATATGTTTCCATTTTTTAGATATTTTTCCCCAGGATTTCTGGGTATCTGTCTATTGTATGACCAGAAATCTCATTCTGTATCTGTAAAACTTATTTAGAACATGTTTATGTATAGCACAAGTTGAATTGCACTTATCTCCACTCTCCTAATATTTTATAAACCTGAAGACTGCCAGATTGCTTGATGCAGAATAGATATCACATGCAGAAAGCTGATATAGCTATTACCATGATCAATTTTTTCATAAAACTAGAACTACAATGCATTGGACTGGAAGGGACTTTATGGATCATTTAACCTAATCCCTTCTTTGAAAGACATCTATATAGCAATAACACATAATTTCGGAAGATCTGGCAATAAAAAAACAAAATGAGGCATAGAGACAGAGTATAATATATAAAGTTTGACAAACATCATCAATCAGTCAGAAACAGCAATGTGCAATAAAAAGACAAATGCCAAAAGCAGAATGGTAACAGAAAATGTCTACCTCAGATGAAGCAATGTGTGTATGAGCCATTGCTAGTCAAAAAAAAAATCCTGTTCCTGGCATCACTGTAAAATTGTCTGCAGTTTCTTTGATATTAGCCAATGAATGTTCAGAAAATATTGCCATCAGTCATGTGTATTCAAATGTTAAAGGAGAAAGCAAGTACTCCAAAAAAGAAACAACAACAAAAATAACATTTTGTTACCCATTTACACTAGGGAAACCATCAGTTTCTATTTCAAGTATTTAGTGTTATCTTGGTTTTCCAAAATGCTAATGACATAATTTAAAAAATCTAGTATCTTGGGTTTTTCTGGAAAAATTTTAGTACCCAATGAGGGATTCCAAGTGTGGTTTCTGTGAGAAGGTACCAGAGCTCCCCACATTTCCAGTAGAGTAAGTTCCAGGCAGCTCCAAGACGGACCCATCACAGGCCAAGTCTGAGACTGTCAGTGACAGTGGTAGCACCTCTGTGTTAACATATTTAAGAAGGGGTAAAAAACATTGCACAACAGCATCTGGGGGAGAGGAGTGAGAGTATGTGAGAGAAGCAGCTATGTAGACACCAACATCAGTGAAGAAGGAGTGCAGGAGGTGTCCAGGTGCTGGTGCAGATTACCCTGCAGCTCATGGTGCAGCCCACTGTGAAGCAGGCTGAGACCCTGTGGCCAGTGGAGGTCTGCAGTGGAGCAGATCCCCACCTGCAGTCCCTGGAGGAACCCATGCCAGAGCAGGGGAATGTTCCCTGACGGAAGCTGTGACTCCATGAAGTTATCATGGAGGAGCAGGCTCCTAGCAGGAATTGTGGACCTGTGGAGAGATTCCCATGCAGGAGCAGGCTTGCTGGCAGGACCTGTGATCCCTGTGGGAAAACTACACTGGAGCAGTCTGTTCCTGCAGGACTGCATACCTGCATGCAGGACTGCATAGAGGAAAGGACCCATGCTGGAGGAGCTCATGAAGAACTGCAACACACGGGAAGGACCAACACTGGGGAAATGCATGAAGGACTGTCACTTGTGGGTGGGACCCCGTGCTGGAGCAGGGAAAGAGCATGAGGAGGAAGGGCAGCAGATAAAATGTGTTATGAACTGAATGCAACCCTCATTCTCCATCTGACCTTGGGAACAGGTAGAATGAAGTTGAGCTTGGGAAGAGGGTGGGGAAAAAGTGCTTTTTAGATTTGATTTGATTTCTCCTTATCCAGCTCCATTTAATTGTTAAATTAGATTAATTTGCCTGAGTCAAGTCTTTACTTCTGAAGAGTAGATCCATAAACATTCTTGAATGTTCATGAAACAGAGGATTTTTTTTTTTTTTTCAGGAATCTCTGGAAATACAAAGGCCTATTATACATCTCAACATCAAAAGGGCTTTGGATGAGGACAAAGACAGGAAGTGTACAATGGATAATACTTTTTTATTGTTTGGTACCTTTGTTTGTCAAAGATATATATATATATTGCTGTTATTGTGAGTGTGTACCAGTAAAGAAATTCGAAGAACAGTTTTTTTGAAGTGGACTAAAATGTATTCCTGTTGCCCATGTCTTTTTATGCTATGAACTGTATCCATTAGTGTAGCACTAGAAGCTTTAATCAAGGTCAGTCGCCTCTGATGTGTGTAGTGAGAAACCATTCTTACACTGAAGGACTAGCAATCCAAACAGACAAATGGAATGGGAAATGCAGTGTTATTACCCTCATGGCACTGATAGAAAAGCAGAACAGAAGCATAAAAAGTGATATTCCAGCTTCCTTGATGTTAATAGTAAATTCCCTTTGATTTCACTGAAACAAAATTTTAGTTTCTTAGTAAGTTGCTCTGAAGTTACTAAGAGCAGTTGAGTTAGGGCCAGAAATCTTGAATTCCCATACACCTTTTTTTTTTTTTTTTTCCAGAAAAAGATCAGTCTGTCTCAGTTCTTGGCATTTCATAGATCCTTTTTATAATCATTTCCTTCTCACAGTGTATTATTCACTTTTGAATTGCTGAAACTCCTCACAGACTTTCAATAGTATTGTGAAATAGTCTCTAAAGTCTTCTAAAAAGAAGGAATAAAGGAGATGGTTTTCACACTCGTATATGAATCACTGGTTGCAGCCATAGCTTCTAGTACCAAAGTAAATGTTATGTAGAGAGAATAAAGGAAAGCAGCTAAATGATCATCTGTCACAGAAAGAGAATACAAAAAGAATACTAGAATTTATTAAAAAATGCTGCAACCATATAAAATTAACATATAACTTTAAACAACCTAAATTAACAGTGACTTTCCAAATAACAACAGACAACTCATTTGAATCCTTTTAATTTTAGCCTGCTTTCAGAATGTTTGTTGTAATACAATTGCAAGGACATTTGCTAAGACTTTCATTTTATCATGTAAGAACTGCAGTGCTATGATTTCTCTGTGTTACCTTTTCAAAGGGTACAGCTGAAACAGGCAAGTTTCCATTTTAAGAGACCAATTTATCTTGTGAAGAGCACAAGCTTCAAGACAACAGCACTATTTGTGTGAAATGTAACCATTAATCCTGTGCATTCAAATTTCTAGTTCATGGGCTATTTTGGAGCAGTGTACATTTTGAGTTTCACTGGCATAATCTAAACAAATACAGAAAAATTGCACCTCTTTCCCTTACCATTTCTAGGTATTGATTACTTCCAAACTGACGTACTTAAGTGCTGCAATATTGCTGCAGATAGATCAAGTAATGTACTTCGGAGTTTGAATGCATCTTCTTAAGACAAAATCTTCCATCTTCTAGTAGCATTATAGCTACACAGTGTAGTTTTATATGCTTTAAGTTGATCAGAGTAGCTAGGGAAAGAGTAATGAGGCTGTCCATTTTGTCTGGTGGATAATAGGAGTTAAATTTTCTTTAGAACTTAGCTTTTGCCTGTGCAAAAATACAAATTGTTATCATCTTTAATGGACACAGACTAGCTCTGTAGCTCTCAAATACATGACTCATGTAATTAGGACAAAATGTCTTTGCACAGGATGTGTGCTGGCATTGTCTTGTATTTGTGTCTGGTTTGTTAGTTTGTATGGTTTTGTCTCCTTTTTTTTTTTTTTCTTTGAGTTTGTATACAAATCGGTAAGAAAGTGTAACTTTTAATACTTCTGTGGAATGACAACAATTAAACTGCTAAAGCATAGGCTGGCAACTTTTTGAAACAAGGTAGTAATTCCAGGCACTTTCTCACAGGGGTATATAATTAATTTCACAGTGGAAATGCAGAGGTGAAGAACACATAACTCTATCAGTGAATTTATTCAAATTAATCTAGATATACTGCTTTGGCGTTTTATTGCAAATGTGGGGCAATTTGGATCTAAATGAGAATTTTTGAAAAGGGAAATAGAATAATGTGTTCCCCATATCAGGGATGCCTGATTAACTTACAGTACTTGTAAAGTTAGAACTAGCTGTGCTTTGACCCAGCTTTCCATTTGCTGTATTTTCATTATATTGTGACCTGCAAGGATGCTGGGGAGGGACTCTTCATTAGGGACTGTAGTGATAGGACAAGGGGTAATGGGTTCAAACATAAATGGGAAATTTAGGTTAGATATAAGGAGGAAGTGCTTTACTGCAAAGGTGGTGAGGCACTGGAATGGGTTGCCCACGGAGGTTGTGATTGCTCCATCCCTGGCGGTGCTCAAGGCCAGGTTGGACGAAGCCTTGGGTGGCATGGTTTAGTGTGAGGTGTCCCTGCCCATGGCAGGGGGATTGGCACTAGATGGTCTTAAAATCCGTTCCAACCCTAACTATTCTATGATATATAGATTTGTTACAGCCTATTAGCTTACAGCTCTGGGCTGGTAAGAAGAAATTTTGTCAAAACACATATCTCAAAAATGAAAATCCCAAAATCTGAAATGGCAAGGTTGTTGCTGTAACTTTACCTTTATTACAGCTCAAAGAGCAGTGGTGATGGCAACTGACTACAAAGTGCTGAAGTGAAAACTGTGAGTGCCCAGTGGTAGTGCTTGACACTATAGAAAATTACAAAAACAATCTTCTTATATCATTAAAATTTTCAAAGCCCTGCTGCATTTCTTAAATTGCTGTCAAGTATTTTCTAAATGAGGTAAGAATGAAAATTTGTCTTCTCAGTGTGCATTGCAGCCTGACTGCAGCAGAACATGACCAGAACTACTCAGAGATAATGATCTGAACAAAAAGTGGCAATGGATTAGAACCGCATTAATTTATTGAGTTCATTTCATAAAATCATGCAATCATACAATAGTTACGGTTGGAAAGGACCTAAAGATCATCTAGTTTCAACCATCCTTTCACAGGCAGGGACTCCTCACACTAGACCATGTTGACCATGGCTCTGTACAACCTGACCTTGAACACCACCAGGCATTTACCACTTCAGGCAACCTATGCCAGTGCCTCACCATAAAGAACTTCTTCCTTACGTCTAATATGAACTTCCCCTGTTTAAGTTTAAACCCATTACCCCTTGTGCTATTGCTACAGTCCCTGATGAAGGGTCCCTCCACAGCATCCTTTAGGCCCCCTTCAGATACTGGAAGGCTGTTGTGAGGTCTCCACGCAGCCTTCTCTCTTCCACTCTGAACAGGCCTAAGTTTCTCAGCCTGTCTTCATACGTGAGGTGCTCCAGTCCCTTGATCATCCTCATGGCCCTCCTCTGGACTTGTTCCAACAGTTCCATGTCCTCTTTATGTTGAGGACCCCAGAACTGCACACAATACTCCAAGTGAGGTCTCACAAGAGCAGAGTAGAGGGGCAGGATCACCTCCTTCGACCTGCTGGTCACGCTCCCTTTGATGCACCCCAGGACATGGTTGGCTTTCTGGGCTGCTAGCACACACTGCCAGCTCATGTTCACTTTGTCATCAACCAACACCTCCTTCTCCACAGGGCTGCTCTGAATCTCTTCTCTGCCCAGCCTGTAGCTGTGCCTGGGATTGCTCCGACCCAGGTGTAGGACCTTGCACTTGGCATGGTTAAACTTCATAAGGTTGGCATCAGCCCACCTCACAAGTGTGTCAAGGTCCCTCTGGATGGCATTCCTTCCCTCCAGCGTATCAACCGAACCACACACCTTGGTGTCATCGGCAAACTTGCTGAGGGCGCACTCAATCCCACTGTCCATGACAGCAACAAAGATGTTGAACAAGACCAGTCCCAACACCGATTCCTGAGGGACACCACTCGTTACTGGTCTCCAGCTGAACACTGAGCCATTGACCACAGCATTCTGTGTGCATCCATCCATCCAGTTCTTTACCCATTGGGTGGTCCACCTATCAAATTGATGTCTCTCCAGTTTACAGACAAGGATGTCATGTGGGAGAGTGTCAAATGCTTTGCAGAAATCCAGGTAGACAACGTCAGCTGCTTTGCTCCTGTCCATCAGCTCTTTAGCCCCATCGTAGAAGGCCATGAAATTGGTCAGATGTGATTTGCCCTTAGTGAAGTCATGCTGGATGTCACCAACCACCTTTTTGTTTTTCATGTTCCTTAGCACGCCTTCCAGTGGAATCTGCTTGAAGATTTTGCCAGGCACAGAGGACTGGTCTGTAGTTTCCTGGGTCATCCATTTTCCCCTTCTTGAAAATGAGGGTTATATTTCCCTTTTTCCAGTCATATGCACCTCTTATATTTTAATTCAAAACAGAAGGTTGCTATATTTATCAGTGATCGCGTACAAATATTACTGATCACACAGTTTTAAGAAGCCAGAATTTTTATTTATGAAATATATTTACATGTGTGTAGCAAATTAATAAATAATAATAAATAAACAAATGTTATTGTTAGCTATTTTCATCCATTACTTTGTCAAGAGGCTGCAGCCCACAGATGTCCACTTGAGCAGATCTCCTGCTGCAGCTCATGCAGGACCCCATGCCAGAGCAGGGCCATGCCCAGAGGAGGCCGTGACCCTATGGGAAGCCCACACTGTAACAGGCTTCTGGCAGGACCTGTGGCCCCATGGAGAGAGAAGCCCACACTGGAGCAGGTTTGCTGGTAGGACCTGTGAGCCTGGAGGACACCCAGGCTGGAGCAGTCTGCTCCTGAAGGATTACACCCAGTTCATGAAGAACTGCAGCCTGTGGGAACAGCTCATGTTGAAGTTTGTGGAGGAACATCTCCTGTGGGAGGGACCCCACTCTGCAGCAGGGGAAGAGCTTGAGGAGTCTACTCCCTGAGGAAGAAGGAACAACAGAGACAACTTGTGATGAACTGACCACAGCCCTCATTCCCTGTACCCTTGTGCTGCTGTAGGGGGGGAAGTAGAGAAACCGGAAATGAGTTCAGGCAGGAAGAAAGAGGGGTGGGGTGGAAGGTTTTTAGGATTTGGTTTTATTTCTTATTATCCTACTCTGTTTTGACTGACAATAAATTAAACCAGTTTCCCAGAGTCAAGTCTGTTTTGCCTATGATAGAAATGTGTTTCTCCCTGTCCTTATCTCAATCAGCGAGCCTTTTGTTATATTTTCTCTTCTCTGTTCAATTGAGGTGGAAAGTTGAATTGTGGTTTGCCTGGCTCCTGGCATCCAGCCAGGGTCAACTCACCATGACAATACAGAGTAAACACACCCCCAAACCATCACCCTTTCTCTGAAACTGTCAGTATACTGCCAGACTACCAGTCTAGCTTAATTCAAATAATCCAAAAGTGAACTGTACAATGCACACAGTTATAAAAGTACCCCTGGGATATGAACTCAAGATATTCTGCTTACCACTGTTTTGTTGTCCTGGTACAGAAATTGGAGTGGATGAGTTTGTCTGAAATGGGAAGCCAAATTTATGCTTTAGCTGTAAAATGTTCTAGAAGCAGTATTGATGAAAGATGGTGTTAGATTTTGTGGAGAAAGTGTTCTTCAATATGCTTAATTTTGATGCTTGTAATTCAAATAGTTCTGGATGAAACAAAATATCATTCATTCCATGGAATATGGAACATGAAACTTCCTGAGATATTGATGTCTGATAAACAAAAATGTTTAAAAGGACTTGCAACGAGGTTTTTAAAGCAAGAATAGTCTAGATACGGGGTAGCATAGTTTCTTGAACAAAACAGCCGTATTTATAAAGTTGTGTCATTTTACATATCCTTTAAAGTGAGATGGTAGGTGTTCAGATGAACTTTCTAAAAAACTTGTCAGTTCTACAGGGCACATTGATATTCATAAGTCATTTACCAGAAATGAGGGAGCCTGTTTTGGTTTCTCTAATTATTTTTTATTGGGCTTTTTTTTTTTTTTGTCAACGGTCTTTCATAAAATTAAGGCAAACTTAGGGTTAAGGAACTGCTCTGTGTTTCTCATTTTAAAGTGTCAGAGTTTAAGCTGTTCTGTATAAAGTTACTTTAAGATTGTGCGATGACAAGAAGCAACAGAAATTGCCAAACTTCAGAGAAAATTATGGGAGTCCTAGTGCTGTGTAATGTGCAAATGTTATGTATTGTCTCTTTTTCAACCTGAATAAGAATATTTTGAGGAGAGAAAAAAGTTAGAGGTATTTAAAATTCAGTACATGTTCTTGAACAAAACTGTAAAGTTTTATACTTGCATTTGATACTAAAATAATGAGCCTTATTCTTCTGTTCAGTGGTATTTCTCTCCTAACATTCTTTTTTGGTGAGGCACATAGGGACATCAATCTTGCAGTGTGTCACAGCTTTACGCAGCACAGTTCAGTACATATGTAATCTCCTTCATAATGGATACCAAGACCCAAGTGACTGCACCTCTCTAACCACATAATTACAAGTGCAGAAGGATCTATTTATTCAGAGAATATATCTTTATCATCAGCTCCCTTAACATTTCCTATTTCTGTTGAGCAATTAGGAAAATTATCATCCATATCTTGTAAACTATGCAATATATCTTTTAAATTCAGCTTCTGATGATGCCAAGATAGGGATACAATGGCGCTTTTACTGCCTTAATTATGATAGACATAGATGAGGACAAAAAACCTTGGCTTTTCTTTAATAATCTTTAATATTCATATGGAGGCCAAGATGCTTTATACTGGAGAAGAGTTAATAAGAGTAACAATATACAATATAGTATACAAAATTTGGTAAAGCAGAGGCAACTAAATCCCCACTTGTTTGTCTATTTTTTTTCCTCTTTGTAAGGCTAACATTGCCTTAATAAAAAAAGGACAGTAGCAACTGATTTCCACTTATATTTTGAAAATATATAATTTATGGACTTCATTCCTGCCATTTGCTCCTGTAACATCAGGGACAATACTCTGATCTATCAAGACGGAACTTCATTGAAAACTAAATTATGTAATAGAGAATGATCAACCAGCTACTGCTTCTAAATGTAACACTTTTTGTAAGGAGCTAACTAATAACTTTTATATTGATAATTCTAGTTATTGAAAGGACAAAATTGTATTACCAAAGGAAACATTTACTGTAAATACATATCTGAGATATGGACATTGCATACAGTTACCTACCAACTGATCTTGAATAGTATGTGACATATTCAATGTATTTTACAGTACTTTCCTGTAGCCTGTTCTGTTTTTTCTTGATGCAGAGCACAGCTTTGTAAGGGTGGAGATCTGCAAGCACAGCTTTGTAAGGGTGGGGATTTAGAATGTAGGATTTTTTTTTTCTTAGAAGACTATTTTGAAATATGCAATATATAAAAGAGATACTTGGATACATATGCTGAGAATTGATTTTACATAAATGAAAGCTACAGAAGTTACTCGATTTTTCTCATTTATGATCTTTTAAGTAGCAGTAGTTTCTTTGCTATAAGCAAAATTACACAATCATCTTTACAAAAAAAATCTTGTGGTGAGAATGTCCTTGCAAATCTTGGAGATATTGGAAAGTTCTATGCACATAGATGATGCAGTTGTGTCTGTCTGCATTTATATGGTAAGTTTATTGTGTCAAACATTGTTAAGTATTGACAAAACCAGTTGATTTATGGTCTAGATAAAGCAGTGGTTAGTGATATGAAACTGGTCACCAATATGCTTTGAAACCTTGAAACACTGCTTTACTAAATTGCCTGGATGTGTTGCTGCAATTGATAGGCAAATGTGAGTGAACAAGTATTGATGTGGTTATCAATGAGAACATCATTAATGGTCATACTTAGAGAAAGCACTTACAAACAGGTTTGATCTAATCCAGAGTAGACTTTCCGATGTTTTTTTAGCCTTTTATGTTTGTCTGTTTCAAAGCACGTTTCCAAGACCCTGGGAGTAAATGTCAAGTACTTTCAAATTATAATAAATTCGATTTTAATGAATCGAAGAGGAACATTGATCAGAAAAAAAAAAAAAATAACATCAGTAGCCACTGTCAAGAGCTTCCAAGGTAGCACTAAACATAAGATATGAAGATCTGCAAAATTCATTGATGTTCACCTAGCAGATGTTCTAAAATCACACTACTGAACTGCAAAATCTGACTGCTTAATGTTTAAATGAATATTTAAATGAATTTTTGAATGAAATTACTATGATGTGGCTATTTATCTGATAGGTTTAGTCTGTGTAAAGTATAATGTATGCCTTGTATTTCAAATGAAAGATTGTATTTTCTTCCAGACAGAAACAACCAGACTACTCTTGCTCTTTATTGCTTAGTAAGCTATTTTAATGTTATCTACAGTACTTTCACACAGTACTTTATAGTGTGGTGTGTTCTACTGACCACAGCTATATATGTATTATGGATAAAATTGACCTTTTTCATTTTTGATTACCTTAAGGAACTGAGTAGACCTATAGATTTTTGCTGCATGGTGATGTACTTTAATTAAAGGTTAGCAATCTGGTATTTTCTCTGAACCTTTAATTTAGAAATGTACTAAATTTTAAAAAAACACTCTATGGCAAAGAAAGGCTGTAGAAAAGATTTTGAGAACATAACACTATCAAACATGTTTTAATGAAATACTATTTAAATCACACGCAGTTTTATATATAAGACAAACTCTTTACATCTGTTTTTTTGTCAGGAGTTAGAACTTTAACTTCCTTGGAAAAAATTTTCTTTGTACTGTGAAACATTACAGCAGAAACCACAGGAGCATAACTGAACTTGTTAAGAGTTTACATTAATATTACCCAATAAAATATAAAATGGCAAAGATTTTTAGTATTGGTTTCACATAATCTTTGGTCAGATTTAACTCATTCAGTTTAAGTGTATAGACAAAAAATAATAATTCTTTATCTATGTCACTTTAACAGTTTATACAGAAAATTATGTAAGATGAAAACTTTTCTATATGTTCCTGGCAAGTTTGAAAACCAGATAGTATGATGCTGTCAATAAGGATCTAAATTTACTAAATTTAATCTGCCTTTTTTTTTTTTTTTTTTTGTATTACAAAAAACTATTCTAATGTCAACACATGGATGACTTTGTCATGTTTATTAACAGGAGAATCTTTTGGGAAAATATCTTATTGGAGATCCCATTACAGAGTGGAAAATATCTGGAAGGTATTGCAACATTTGAATTTTTAGAGATTATATCAAGCTAAATGTACTTCATATTAC
This sequence comes from Neopsephotus bourkii, assembly GCF_033783945.1. Taxonomy (NCBI): domain Eukaryota; kingdom Metazoa; phylum Chordata; class Aves; order Psittaciformes; family Psittacidae; genus Neopsephotus; species Neopsephotus bourkii. The sequence continues at coordinate 1,379,019 of NW_026901969.1, forward strand.
CTTTTTTTTTTGCTTTTCCTATACTTGACTAAAATATGACTAATCATCTCCATATTAAATAGTCATACCACAGCTATTTAACCAAATACATAGGCTTGCAGGTCTAAAAATATGGTTTGCTGTTGTGCTGTTGCATGTTTCAGGAATTGCAATTGCTTGTATAATTATTTTTCTTGTCCCTTATGTGAGTATTTCTTGAGAGGAACAATACTGTAACAAAAAGCTGCTGCTAACTACTACAGTAGCCATCATCCAAACCACCACAACTATAAAATCAATTTATGCACATTTGTTTTGGTTAGGTCCTAGAAGAATATTTAACAATTATGAAACTTTCACAATAATTGCAGTATTTTAAAATATACTGCTTGTTGTGCTGCCTGGCTGGTTCTACAATGTTTATCTGGGAGAAAACCTTCATAATTAGTTGCTTTTTAAGGAAACCAAGTAGAAAATGTTGCCTTTACTTTCAAAAAGCTTAAAGATTATATCATGGTGCTCATAATGCCCTTAAAACTGCGTAAGTGATTTTTCTTTTGTTGCAGCAGAATATCCCTTACACTGATAATTGTAAGAAATTAAAGAGGCATTTATGAAAAGTAATAGAAGGAAATTAATACGTGGGACTGTTAGTGATTATTGTAATTTATGACATTAAAAAAAAATAAAAAATCCTCATGTCTATGTCTTGTGGTTTAACCCCAGCCAGCAACTAAGTACCACAGAGCCACTCATGCACTTTCCCCCTCTTCAGGGCAGGATGATGTGGAGAACTGGAAACAAAGTAAAACCTGTGGGCAGAAATAAGAACAGTTTAATAATTAAAGTATAATATAATACTTACTACTAATAATGAAAAGAAAGAGAAAGACAAAACAAAACAAAACCCCAAACAACAGTGGTGCACAGTACAATTGCTCACCACCTGCTGACCAATACACAGCTCATCCCCAGACATCAATCAGTCCCTTCTGGGTAACCCCCCGAGTTTTCCATACCAAGCTTGATGTGCTGTGGTATGGAATACCCCCTTAGGTAGTTTGAGTCAGGTATCCTGTCTTTGCTCCCTCATGGCTTCTTGTGCTCCTCCTCACTGGCAGAGCATGAGAGACTGAAAAATGCTTGATCAGGGTAGAGCATTACTTAGCACCAACTAAAACATTGGTGTGTTACCAACATTATACGCAGACAAAAACCAAAACACAACACTGTACCAACTAAGAAGAACATTAGCTTTTTCCCAGCAAAACAAGGACACTATGCTGTATTGTGATTTCTAGACCAAACAGAAACATTCCCTTCCTCTTTCAGTATCAGAAAATTAAAAATGTAGAGTCACTACAGAAATGAAACAATTGTTTCACATCTAAACATTTAAAAAAGATAGTGAAACATTCCTTGAGGTAAACAAGTATTTCTGATTTAAAATTCATCTTTTCCTGTTACTATGATAAAATTGTGCAATGCAAATTCCATACAGCTTATGCTGTGTGGTACAAAGCAAAATTCATAATTTGTTCTCATCCAGTTTTGTCATTGCCAAGAAAACTCTAATTAGACAGTTAATGACAGCTTTTCATTGAAGGCAGTGTTCAGGAATGGAGGATGGAAGAATGGATCTTTTTCAGTCATGTTATTGTTCTGGCTTTAAATTTGTTTAGGAAAAATTTGGAACTGCTTGAAGCTATGTTTTAGTATCCTAGATTTTCATGGCTGATAGTACCCACTGAATAATTAGGGTTTAGGAAAATAGCTTCCTTGTGCTTGAACTCCGGAAACAGTGAGAATGAAATATTCAACTGTTTTCTCATTAAAACTCTCTGCATTTTGCACTTACTAGCAGCAGTATGCTTTGTTTGAATGAATCATAATAATAATTAAAAAAATAAATCAGAACCTCAGTTTGAATAGTCTGAGTTTCCACCCTTAGAGTTCAGGCTGGAAAAATGTTGTGATATGTAACCCACAAGCATAGGATACACGATCATCTGCTCAAAAATTTATTTTTTTGGTTTTAAGTGATATTCAAGGGTAAGTAGACAAGACTTTTTTTTTGTTTTTTATGGAACATTGATTTCAGACAAAAATGCATTTTTGTTAGACACTGGTAAAACGTTGATGTTTTAGACTGAATTCTGAACTCATGTATCAAAAAATAGGAGCAATAGGCTCAGAAAATTTTCTGTCATATAAAAATCATATGGAACTTCACCTGAGGTATGAGCATTTCAAAAGAATGTAAGCTAAATCATATTTTCTCTCAGTTGTACCACAAAATATTTGCAGAGTTAAAAATATATTCATATATATTCAAATATATTGCCTGAAGCTGGATGGAAAATAGCAGAAGAGTCTGAAGCTATTACAGCTTACAATAATAGAGCATAACGTGGATGAGAAGAAAATATGGTTAGACCTTTCAGAGCAAAGGTCTGATCTACTTCTTTTGGCAATGGGATATCTCATCATATGTTTCTTAAAACAGCCAAATGCTGTCCAGGATATATGGTAATTTTCTAATGGGAGGTCAAAATAATTAGAAAACACATTTATGATTCCCTCTTTCTTTGTCTCTTTTAAAGTCTGCAGAAGGGATCTAAAGTGCGAAGTCTGAAATCGTAGAAGAAACAAAAGCCCAACCACAGGTATTTCAATTAGACCTTAGTTCCAGAAGGCCTATTAAAAAAAAAAAAAAATAAAGTTACGTTTGAGGTTCCTAATTCCTTTTGGAGGTTTTTGAATATCATCTCTTATGCATTGATTAGACTGTGGGGTGACAGCTGCCTCATTAGGAGTGGAAGTTCTTGTTTTCTGACAATGACCACCAATTGACAAAGAAGACTCATAGACTCATGTTTGGGCCACTTACAATCTTTACATACTGTCTTATTCTTTGTTGACAAACTTGATCCTACATAATTAATTTTTTCCTATGATTTTGTTAGTTAGCTGTTTAAGGTTCCCTGTTTTACAAAGCTTTCAAACAAGCTGTTATGCATTTCTTCTAGCCAAATTCATAAAAACACCTAAAGACAACATTCTCTCCTGATGTATAGAGGATCTGGAAGATTCATTTACCCATGTTTGACTATTACCTGGCAGTGTGCCCTTGCAGCCAGCAGGGCCAATAGTACCCTGGGATGCATCGGGAGAAGTGCAGCCAGCAGGTCAAGGGAGGTGATCCTGCCCTTCTACTCGACCCTGGTGAGGCCATATCTGGAGTACTGTGTCCAGTTCTGGGTTCTCAATACACGAAAGTCAAGGAGCAGCTGGAGAGGGTCCAGCAGAAGGCCACAATGATGATCTGGAGCATCTCTCTTATAAGGAGAGATTGCAGGAGCTGGGCCTGTTTAGTGTAGAGAAGAGAGAGAGGGGATCTCATTAATGCATATGAATATCTCAAAGGCAGGTGCTAGGAGGATGGTGCCAGACTCTTTTCAGAGGTGCCCAGTGGCAGGACGAGGGGTAATGGCAATAAACTAAAATACAAGAAGTTTCACCTCAACATGAGAAAGAATTTCTTTACATTGAGGGTGTCAGAGAACTGGAACAGGCTGCGCACGGAGGTGGTGGAGTCTCCCACTCTGGAGACATTCAAAACCTGCTTGGACACATTCCTGTGTAACCTATTCTGGGTAGCCCTGCCTTGGCATGGGGTTTGAACTTGATGATCTCCAGAGGTCCCTTCCAATCCTAATGATTCTGTGATCCTATTGACTCTGGCCATGCTACAATTACTATGGGACAATGCTGAAAACTACCTTCTTACCCCTTCCATGCTAGGCAGGTGTCATAAATACATGGAGCAAATGGGAGCAAGCTAATAAAATAGGGAAAGTTTAAAAAAAAAAAAAAAAGAAAAAAGTTATAAATAAGATAATTATGTACTTTTAATGGAGAAGTGGAATACTTTTTTACCTGTCACAAATTCACTAAGGAGTGTTGTCAAAGTCCTGCATATCCTATGTCATTTTTCACTTTATATTGCGAATTGAAGCATCTTTTCCTATCCCTTTTTTCTTTTTTGCTAGTTTATAAACAGTATAACTACAATATTTGGGTTTTCAACACAGTACCTTAATAAGTTCAGAATAAATGTATTTACTCAAAAAAACTCATAAAAAAATGTATAGTTCCTTTCTTTTCCTTGGCAATTAGAAATGAGAAGATTTGTTTTATAAGAAGTTAGTTTCTTTTAAGGAGATACCAGGAGGGAGAGCTGGGAAGTGTTTTCCATTCATGACCTATTTCATAAACAAATTTTCTACCAAATACTCCAAATGTTAAGGCTGAATGCATGTATTTTGTGAAAAGCAGCAATTACACAACAGCAGGTGGTGAGTTTGCACATTTCTTCATCTACATATTATTATGCTTGGCTGAATTCTCTCATGGGTGGTGTGCTTTCTGTAGTAAAGACTATAACCATGGGTCGTATGTCCACTCCTTGGAGCAATCCCAGTTTTGGATAGGATCACGTACATTTAGCTACCTTTTCAGGTGCTACAGTGGTTACCAGAATGCCATTAGCTGAGCCTTCATCAGCTAAGACTTTTATTTCAGTACACTAAGTTTTATTTTCAGTACATTTTTCCTGACGATGTGCTAGCATAGTTCATTTTGCAATTTTGCTCTACAGAATTTTTTTTTTATAAAGATGGATTTAGCTCATGTACATGGAGAATCAGAAATCTAGAGTTTCATATTGTCTTCTGCATTTGACTGTTCACTTGGAAATACTTTTTTTCTCTGCAATGTTTTAAAATAGGTTTAAACCATTTATGAAAAAGAAAGCATTGGACCTTCATGTAAATAGTCAGTTGGATTTGACTAAAACGCACTGCAAGTCAGTTGGGAAGTGAGAAATTTTATACTGATACATGTGTTGATACTGTGTAGGAAAATTCTTATAAATAAGACTTTCTGTTCCTACTATTAGATTAAATTATGTAGCATACTGAAGGGCTGGTAGGGTAAAGTGAATATATTTTCCACAACCAGTGATTTTGGAGGTCTGAATGAAGATACAAGTTCATCTCTGATAAGTGTAAATGCTCTATACTGTCTTACCAAGCAATGGCAGGGGGCTAAAGTCACCTTTTTCACCATTATATTATAGATGCAGATTACCACTAACAACCAAAGTGGAAAAAGAAAAGAGGAGAGAGAAAGAGTGAAGGAGAGAAAGGGAAAATAATGGAAAAATGGGTGACTATGTTCAGTAACAAGCAGAGTGGAAAACAGAGCTCATATTTCATTCTAAAGATAGTATTTCCGTAAGGCAGAAAAGGCACTCTAAAACATCACAGCAATTAAAGAGGATCTGACTTTCTTTTTCTCTCTTTCAGTGAAGAAGTCATACTGGTACTTTTCCTTTCTTATAGTTATAATCCTATTGTATCATCAACATCAGAACATAACTTCCACTTTATACAGAAAGAAACCTCAAGAATTATTTTAAACAGTTCTGCCTTCAGGTGTGTCCAATTTGCTGTCATCCCTTTATTGATGTGAACAATAATGCTTTGCAGTTCAAAAGTTAGAGAGGAGAAAAATCTTTCTTCAGAGCTTTTGCTCCACATTTAATATCAACAGCAAAATATAAAAAAAGGTAAAGCACAATAACTTCCACTCTCTCTGAAGGACCAAACTGCAGAAGAAAACTACAAAAGGTGTTTTAATTTTACATGATACAAAGCTTTTAATTTATAATCAGCTCTTCCTTATGTATTCTGCTGATGCTATGAACATCATGAAAGTTTTATATATACAGAACATCGTGTTTTCTTTAGGATTGGCATGAGTTTGAAAACTGAATTGTTTTTAAATAGTTTGGTTCCCATTAGTAATAGGGTCAGAAAACAATCTTTTATGTAACTGTTTTGCAGTAATGATAAGATCATATTAGAAATTTTTATTTGCAAAGGATAATGTACTAACAAAAATGCATAATTCTGCTGTTTCACCAAAGACTTGTTTAAGTGTGATTAGATAAGTTGCATTTCAGCAAATTCCAATTAGAGATGCATGAAAGAGTTTAGCAGAGAAACAAGATTCTGGTAAATGAAAGTATCCTGGCTGTCTAAAACAATGTCTCTGAGCTACCTTTGACTCCTTCTGAGAACTGTAGAGGCTAGATAGAAATATAAAACACTTTTGCTGAAACTGCTGCTATTTTTGAAAGACTTTTCAAAGTAAATTTTGATATCTTTGTCTAAATAGGAAGCTGTTATTTTCTATTTATGAGCTAGCAAGGGACCTAGAGTTAGAATAGTATGAAAGGGCAAAATATATGTGTAAGCCCTGTCTGCACTGTAAAGCTTTCTAGACAACTGTGTGACAGTGGGGGCTGTAGGAAAGAAAACATTATTCTAAGTGTAGGAAGAAGGTGTAATTATCTATGTGAAGTAATTATTTCATATAGAGTGAATTTATACTGAAAGAAAGGAATTAACTGTCATGTGGGGACAAATTAGTTTTTTAATTTTCATTTCTATTTTTAACACTTTAAACCGTGTCCCTGCTGAATGACTTAATGCAGTTACTGACAATGCCTTTACAGTGCTGGTCTATAAAAGAGAAAGAGATTGATCTCTTGTCAGACTAAAAAAAATGAAGGAAAAAATATGCTCTTGGAAGGTCTTCCTAGAAGTTACAAGCCTGAACAAGCTTTCAGGAATTTAAATTAGTGATGTAGAGACACTCATCCAGCAGTAACATGTTAGCAAAATTGATATTTATATAGTGACATAATACATAACATTAAAAAATGGTCTGAAATGAGAGAAATTTCAAGGTTCCCAACAATAAATACAGTTGCACAGAGCTTTGTGAGAAAATGACAACTACTTTAATAACAGAGTACTTGAGGACACTGCAACTGGCTTAGTGCTTGCTTACCTTCAGTGCTGAAGCATGAACTTCTTCCTAAGTTTTATAGTTTCAGCTTTATCTTTTGTATTTTATATTCTCTAAAACAAAATCATGTGCAGACACTAGGTGGGCGTTTTAATTAATTTTTAATTTAAAAACAGAGCCGTAAATCCCTATGGCAATAACGTTATAGGAAAAATTTAAAGTCAATTAAATGAATGTATGCCTTGAACTCCTGTATAATACCAGTTTTACTGCTTGTAATTAGATGTACTTTTGTTCTTCTGTTAATCAAAATTAATTTTTAAGTCCTTAAGGGTACTGACATATCCCATTCCAGAAAAAAAGAATAGTACATTTGACTGCCAAATGAGATATTTGAACACAATAATATTTTTTAGGAACATAGGTTAAAGAATAGGTATTTAAGAAAAGTTTCATTGCAGTATACTTTTGTAAACATGTACAACTGTAATAGATGCAGAATAAATCGTGCAATGTGACAATTTTCAGGCTATGCTGAAAACATAAACAGAATTCAAGGTTTATGATGACCATGAATTAAAATATTCCAGTTTTTAAGTAATATTTCTCTGTACAAATGGCATTTTAGCCCTAAGATATAGGTACAGCAGTTTGAGCTCATGCTGATTAGCAGAAAGTTGTAGATAATGCTTCTATTGTCCATGACACAGAATAGTCCTTCAGCTTCATAAGTAGCAGACATTAGCTTGGACAGTACTTCAACAGCCAATTTGGCATAAGAGGTATTTGCAGGATAGCATCTGTGAGCCAAAACTAATGAGATGACTTGTGGATTTTTCACAGCAATGTAACAACACAGTTCAGTGAATATGATAAACAGTTTACCTGGACGTCAGAAAAAAAGACCCTTTTTTTCTTTTTTGTAATTGTCTTTGCACTGCTCAGTTCATGTATCACATATAAGAAAGATATTTTGACTGCTGTACAAAGTAATCACTTGTTACAAGAATTACATGTATTCAAGTGGCTGTTTTAGTAAATATTAAAATTCTTCCATACAGTGTGGGAGTGGTCCAGAAAGGTGAGTTTAGGGCTATCCATGATTTCTTCTATCCCTGTAAAGCCCAAGCACTAGAAACAATCTCTCACATACAAGTGTCACTGGGACTTCTTCCAAGAAGACATACAGAAACTCTAGCTGATAACTCACAAACTGCAAGAAGAGATCAACAATCTATACTAATTACAAAAGCTGTTATAAACTTTCAGGTGCTATAAATCTACAGATTCAGATCTTTGAGATCTTTTTAATACCACATTGTTTTCTAGCCTTCAAATGCTTATTGTTGTTTAATTGTATAGCAATATTGGCATCAAATTTTTCTCTCCAATCTAAAGCTAAATCAGCAAACTGAGAAGTATTATGTAGCTTTCCTGTCTTTTGCTGTTACCTGTAGATGATATTCCGAAATTATTTAAAAAGTAAAGAAAGAACTGAGTGTGATGAAAAGTGGATGACATATGGATGAAGATTACAGTTTTCTTCAGTAAAATAAACCTACATTATGAAAAATAACATAGAATCATAGAATCATTGATTAGTTAGGGTTGGAAAGGACCTTAAGATCATCTAATTCCAACCACCCTGTCATGGGCAGGGACACCTCACACTAAACCATGTCACCCAAGGCTCTGTCCAACCTGGCCTTGACCACCGCCAGGGATGGAACATTCACAACCTCCCTGGGCAACCCATTCCAGTGCCTCACCACCCTCACAGTAAAGAACTTCTTTGTTATATCCAATCTAAACTTCCCCTGTTTCAGTTTGAACCCATTACCCCTTGTCCTATCACTACAGTCCCTAATGAAGAGTCCCTCCCTAGCATCCCTATAGGCCCCCTTCAAATACTGGAAGGCTGCTATGAGGTCTCCACGCAGCCTTCTCTTCTCCAGGCTGAACAGACCCGACTTTCTCAGCCGATCTTCATATGAGAGGTGCTCCAGTCCCCTGATCATCCTTGTGGCCCTCCTCTGGACTTGTTCCAACAGTTCCATGTCCTTTTTATGTTGAGGACACCAGAACTGCACACAGTACTCCAAGTGAGGTTTCACGAGCTCAGAGTAAAGGGGAAGGATCACCTCCTTTGACCTGCTGGTCATGCTCCTTTTGATGCAGCCCAGGATACGGTTGGCTTTCTGGGCTGCAAGCGCACACTGCCAGCTCATGTTCATTTTCTCATCGACCAAAATTAATATGATCTTTTAATAAAAAATGTTCTACAACTGTATAACGACATATAATTTATTATATATATTTGTATGATTTTGTGTGTTTCAACAGCTGCCCTGCTGCTGAACTTTAGATCATTAAGCATTGATCAGGAAAAGAACTACAAAGAGATCAGTCTAATTGTAGTAAGGGTTTACATATTACTAGCAAATTTACAGTCAAGATTTGTCTGGTTGGTTGGTTTTGTTTTTCTTTAAGTCTGTACACAACAATAAATAACTTCCCCCTCTCCTCTTTTTGGTGCTTCTCTCCATACTTCTGTTCAGCCTTTATAATTGCCAAACAAATCTCTTTCCTGTAAGGTGCTGAGATACTCATATTTCTGCCTGCACAGCAAGATCTTCATGCAACATAACTCCCACCAGACAGGAAGAGCTTCATAGGAAGAAAGAACCACATCCTACAAAATGTTAAAATCAGGGGCAAAAATTTTCTGCTTTCACAGCTGTGTTTTGTTTTTTTTTTACTCTGTAGTAATTTTTTTACTATATTTTATTTTACTCCACTCAGATTGCTTGAGGTTCTGCAAGGTTATCTTCCAAAACTAACAAACATCTCAATTATACCTCTTTTCAGGCAGAGTAATTTTCAGGCAGATTAAAGTACACCAAAGAAGTGTGTGATCCTCAGACACTCGTATGCCTTTATCTTTTGCAGTGTTCTTGCACAACAAGACCTAAAATAGGTCTTAAAATCTTTAATTAGTATACTTTTCAAGGGTCTCCTGTTGGTATGTAAAATACCAGTGTACAGTTATTTTCAGGTGCTTTGTGTCTAAAGTCATAAGCCTCAATAACAGTGCCAGACAATACGCATTTTCAATTCAGGATCTTTATGGCACAGCTGTCTTACCCATTTTAAAGATAATTAATTAACTAAATTTTATTAATTTTAAACTTTAAAATTGTATTTTAAACTTAAAATTAATTGAATTGAATTAAATTTTAGGTCTGACTACTGAAAAATCATATATTGCCTGAGAGAGGCCTTCTAAACCATTGGGAGAAATTATAGATTCTGTAACACGGGATTAATTACAACCAACATAATAAACAATCTCTTTCAAGAGCTATTTAACAAGAAATACTGCATAGAGGACCAGTCCTTTTCTTAAAGTAAACCATTTTCTTCCAGGTGGAATTAATAACTCCAGTATCCATCACTACCCAAAAGTTAATCTGTGTCTGCAACTGTCAAACATCAGAGAAAGATGTGAAGTATGGGCTGTATTCCTATCTCAGTTCAGGGGATGTTGCATTTACCCAAAATGCAATTTTCTACAGAATTTTTTAAAACTTTTATAACTTGTATTTTAACCTTCATCTTTATCCACCAGGATGAAAGACCTTGCTAGGTCCTTCAGCACCAGGTCATGACCTTCAGTACTAGGTCCTCAGTGTCCCTGACTGATCACATACTCCAGCTAAATCTATTTTATTTCTGTATTTAATTACACATTTGTTTTTAAAAGGAAAAGCAAGCATAAGAAGGCATATGGCACAAGAGAAACAAAATAACTTGTGTTATCATTCCAATTTTTTTATTTTTTTTTCCTGAACAGTTTCTAGTTAATATAAAAACTGAAATATTAATTGGCTCAGGTACTAGAACAGCCTGGGTGAGCATCCTAGTCAATAAGATGGAGAGCCATGATAACTTACATGCTCTTTTTGCTTCTGTTAGTCTTTATTCATGCAATGTGAGAAGAGTTTGAAATTTTTACTGCTAGACCCTGCTCCTGGCAATATCCTCCATAGAGCACACCATCCTGAGCTGTTAAGGGAGTTACCAGGGAAGAGTGGGAAGCCTACATCATTTCAGGCAAAGAAAATAATTGAGCCCATGTTCACTACCTCTAAAAACCCTTGCAGTCTGTTTTAACAGAATACCTGATCTTTTATATCTGTTCAGAACACCCCAGACTGCCTCAAGCAAACACCGCAGGCCATCTGGACATACTCAGGATAGCAATGTCTCAGGAGTTTGGGAACCTCTGGGTGTTTATTATATGTGTCGTCAAAGAGATAAAATAGCACCTAAGTAGAATGGATCCACTTTATGCAGTGCATAAGTACTCTTAATATTTATAGAACAGCTACTCAGCATTTGTACAATAGAAAAGATCCAGGACATACTGCTTTTCAGCAACTGGCTAGTTGAGCACCTTTTATTCCTGATCCTCTGAAGTGCAGACACAGGTGTCACGCATGAAGAGGTGGATCTGGTGGTGAAGCAGAGCTGTAACAGCCCCAGAAACTTCATTACAAAACCTTAGACTGTGTACTTTTGACATGCTTTGCAAGTAAGGGTACTTAGTGCTATCAAGAACATTAGGCATGCAAAATTAGATAGGTAGGGCTTTTTTCCTGTTATTCTGGGATACTAAATTACATTTTAATGCAGCAGTGGGTGTAAGTCAGTCCAAAATTAGTGTAATAACTAGTTATATGCAGTGAATGACTGTGCACTGATTAAAATTTAATGTCAATGATTCAAACTCATATATCTGAATTAGAACTTTATTTAGAAATATTTTGTGTTGTAAATTTACCAGACTGCTTGTTAGACTGGATATAGATCACATAATCTGACAGATGTAAACATAAAAATATGGATAAAAGTGAAATAGAATCAGGTGGAGTGTCATTTTGGCTCGGGTTTTGGGTTTGTTTTTTTTTTTGTTGTTTTTTTTTTGGTTGGTTTTAGTGCCGTTTTTCCTTTTTTTTTTTTTTTTTTTTTTTACTTTTCTTGGCTTGCTGTGTTTTATTTTCCCCAGTGAAGCCAGGATTTAGTACAAATATTTTGTACAATTCTTACAGAATTCTTAGCAGGTGGTGCATAAATCTTTAAGTGGTAACAATGTTTTGTTCAAGCATTTTGTGTCTATGATTTTCTAGCTATAAGTGATAGCGGTTGGTGGGGGGGGCAGAAACAATAATAGCCTCATTGATGCAGTTGGAAACCCCCCCTCTCTTATTTTCTTACTGGGTTTATGGAACATGATTCTGAGCTTAATGCAAAATCAAAGAATCTATGCTGTATTCCCAGTTAGTTGTAAAGAATGAAAACATTTCGCTATGATCCAGAAACTGCTGAGGGATTTCTGTATCCAACTTAATGGCTTACTTCTTGCAAGTAGTTATTTTTTCCCCCGGTATGATATTGCAAAGCATATATAATTAAAAGATTCATTCTTGGTAGGTGTCTGGTATCGAAGATGCTTGGAGCTTTATAAATGCATGTTACATTAATTACTGCACTTTGACACATATCAGAGCCATCAGGCAAACTCAATAAATTTTTGTGGTTTCCTTTTGGTGTACACTGTGATCAAATTTGGTTCTTGTATTTTCCACTCCCAAAGTAAATCCTTTAGACCATTTTTTTTGTTATTGATTGTATTTGTTTGTTTTTGTCTCTTAAGTAATCTTAATAGATTCCATTTTTCAAAAGCCAGTAAGCTGCTGAATGCAGTGATTAGATCCAGTAGGTGTACTTGTATATTTGATTTTTTTTTAAAGAATTACAGCTAGATAGTAACCAGTTCTAACTAATATGTAAAGCTTAAAAGCATCAGTTTGATTAGCTTGTCAATTACTATCAATAAGTGATTAAAAACCAGCAGGAATTATAGTGTTGAAAAAGAGTTGGGAGAGCAATGGAAAACACAGTAATCATATATTTAAAACATTTGAATGTTGTTGGTTAAGCAATGTAATTATTCAGTGAGTTAATTAACTAAATTCTGGAAAGAATCCAATGTTCAACCCCTACAAATTACATTGTTCCCAAATACTAAATGAGGGAGCACACCTGAGAACTTCTGCTTAACAATACTTCAAGGAGTTTTTGGAGGAAATTGGCAGATTAAGAATAATGACCCTAACCGCAATCTCTGAATGACCATGAAAGGTCCATAGCATATTATTGAAGGGGAAATGTTGGATGTACCTGCACTTTATAAGGTGATCTGAATTTTATTATGTAATGCTCATTTTTCCCAAGACTGTGACTGAACTATACTTATTTTGAGGTTGACTGAATGAAAATGGGCACTTTTAAGGCTTTGACATCAAATAAGTTAGTTGTGACTCATGAAAAGATTGTTTGAAGAAATAAAAACTATAGGAAAAGCATCGCAGGTACCTTTTTGTGTTTATTACACTTAAATTATATGACCTACACTAAGTCATACACGTTTCCACCATACACAGCATAATGAGGCCAGAACCTAGACTTGAATATTAATGCAAAATATAACATTTGTTTGAAATATAACTCACTGTACCAAAGAGTTTTTGAAAGTTATTTCCATTAAAATTTGAATGTATCCCCAGTGTGTGAATATTTCCAGTAATTCCAAATGCGTTAACAGACCAAAATAAAATTTTTCCCTTACTATAGTCTTTTATGTTTCCTTCAGCCAAAAAGTTCCCAGAACTGTGATCCAGAGAGACCAAATTAATTAGCCAATTCTTCTTGTAAATTTACCTTTTAAATTGCTCATAAACAACTCTTAACTATTCTTAATTTACTGGTTATGCAACACAATCAAAGTGCATAGATACATATGTAGCAGTGACCACACTTTATGTTACTCTTCTCACTGTATGAGCAGCCATATCAGTTTGCATTTGCTAAGTTAGAAGTTGATTTAAGAGAAAAAGAACAGGCTGGAAACCTTTTTCTCTCTCAGTTCTCAGGAATGTTGTTCTTAGAAATACAGGAATAAATGTTTCAACTGTGTATCTTGACTGGTCAATTCTGTTGTTAAAATCAAGGGCAATAAAAAAAAACAAAACACCAAAACACGACAGCAAAAAACCAACTAACCAAAAATCCTGGAATAGTCAAAGTTAAAAAAAAAAAATCCTTAAAGAAGCAGCATGAGATAGTAATGAATTTTTTTTTGCAGAGGATTTCATAAGGAAAAAAAAACTTTGCCTGAAATATCTTAACTGATCCAATATTTAAAGGGTGGCTACAAAGATAGAGACTATCTTTATACAAGGAGTCACATGTTAAAAAAAAAGAGAGTAAGTTACTCCTGGGGACATTCCCATAGGACAGTAGAAGACAATTTTTCATAATGAGAACAATGAGCCACTAGAATAATCTCTCCAGGGAGGTGTTGGATTCCCCGATGCTGGACACTTAAGATTTGGCTGGACAGGGTGCTGGGCCATCTTGACTAGGCAGTGCTTTTGCCAAGAAAGGTTGGACTAGATAATCCTTGAGGTCCCTTTCAACCTGATGTTCTATGGTTCTATGACTTAAGTAGACAATTTAAGAGGCAATTAAATAACCTATTGTTCATTATTGTTTATAGCTAACAACTATCCACACTATAGCTAAAAGCATAAGTATTTATGCATGAGGACTTACTTTAAAACGTTATGCAGAGACAAATAGAAATAAGTTTATCTGAAGGGGACTTGTTGTATGAAGGGAAAATAAAAGCTATTTCTGGTATCCTTAGAAACTGGACTCTATTTTTACTTTTTCTTTGGATAGAAAAAAATTATTAGGCAGACAGCTTTGATACTTGTCTTTTTTTTGGTTGGAGTGTAACATACAGCTTTCTTTGTTGAAGTCCAGAGATCCTGCAGCCTGTTTTCTTGAGGTCTGCCTTACAAATTGTAAGTATCTTGTCTTATACTTTTGTTAGTCATAAAAGTGCCTTTGGAAGCTGATATGTTGTCTATGAGGTCCTGAACTTAATATTGTGAATAAATCATTGTATATGAAAAAAGCCTTAGAACATGGTTACTAAATTTAGAAATTTGCGTAGTGTGTTTTATTTAATTTTTTTTGTATATGAATAATTGGAATGTTTTATCATGAGCTCTATAAATTTGAGGTGATCCATACGTATGGTGGTATACCATTTTTAACAGTTACTACTAATACTTTACATTTGCATTTTATTGCAGTTATTTTATGTATTATCACTTATTTTATTTATTACATGACAAATTCACTTGGTAATATTAAATGTATCAAAATTTTCTGAAAAATAATAATAAACAAATCAGGAAAAAAAGCCGCAGAAATGTCTCTAATTCAGCTGTTTCAACAAAACACTTTTTTTTTTCTGTTCTTAACAATCTCGTTAAAGTAACGAGTAACTAGTGAACATATTTAATTAGCCTGATCTGGCTTTTTTTGGGTACAATCCGTCTCTACTATATTTTGTTTTTCAATCCTTCTGGCTAATTTTCAGGTGGTACAAATTGGAAGTTCATGTCAGTCTAGTCAAAATTCAACCAACATAATATTTAATGCAAAATTAATATTTTTTATGCATTATACAATATATTGGTTTTTCATTTAAAGTTCTCAAAAAGAATATGTACTGTTAATTTCCATTCATACACTTCAGATAGTAGAGCTATGTGGATGTTGGTGCTCTGATCAACTTCTGACAAGAAGTGTGAAACAATTTGGTTTTTGGCAGTTCAGGTGAAAGTTATGTTCTCCCATGGTTTTAATTCCTGAATCTTTTCCTGAAATGAAGTGTCTCATCTTGCAGAGCGGAGGTTAACAGTTTTAGAGAAGAGAATTTCTACTTCTGTATTTAGAGTTCAAGGGCAGGATGTGAGCACTTTGAAGGAGTAATCTTGGGTTTTTTTATTCCTTTTATTTTCTTCCACTAATGAATGTATGGTAGGTTGGAGCAAAAGTAAGTGTCAAATCTAGTGATGGGGACATGTACACAGGAAGGGATCATTCTGAATTTCATTTTCTATGAGGGTGGAATAATAATTTTAAGTACTACAGCAGTTATTGGAACAGAAAATGAAGTTCAGGACTCTGCCTGCCATATGAATGTTCGAACAAGTAGCTGAAAAGCAATTCTTATTCTTGAACTTTGGCTCAGTAAGTGCACTATTATTTTCTACCTAATAAAATGGTTTTAGCAAGTCAGGGTGGGAGTACCCTGCACATAGATATCTCAGTTACTGTTCTGGAAAGCTTGAAATGTGGGATAAATTCATCTCAGGTCAAATAGGGGAACTGAACATGATAATCACATATACTGAGCCACTGGGTAAATGTTGCTGCTCAATGATATGGGGAGAGAGGTTTTCCCTATGACGTTTAAGAATAATGCTAAAGAGTCACAGGCTTGAGCAGGATAGTTGGACCTTTCTCACAGTAAGGACTAAATGCTTACATGGATTTTCACAGGCAGAAATTTAAGCTGCAGGGAAACCTTAATGCCAAGAATATGCTAGAGTGTAAAAGATGAGGTTTCGGATAAGCACAAAGAGAATCTTTCATTAAAGAAAACTGCAGACACAAAAAAGATACAAACATCTTTTAATGACCTCAGTGCTTGGTAATACCTGAACAAATTTCTTTTTTGTTGTTATTGTTGCTGTTGTTGTTCCTTACAAAGGAGAATCTCCCTCACCTTTTTGGGCTGGATGCCTCCATTGACCCTTCTAAACATACTGAGATGATTTACAGCTGTGCTTTAAAGAGCTGTTTTAACAGCAGGGGAGGATAGATATAGGATGGGCTGTAAGAACTGTAAACAGTCAAACAGACATATCCTGAGATGATCTGTCTTTTATGCTATTTCTCCTTTTCCTTTATTTATTCCTCCTTTTTTTTTTTTTTTTTTTTTTTTTTTGAGGATATTTCCACAAGTGGTAGGATTTAAAGGTGGAATCATAAAAAAAGATACAATAGTATTATGAGAGGGTTGCTACCAAGCCATCATTTATGTGCGAAATGAACACTGCTCTATTAAGGATTCAAAATACATGTTTAGCCCCTGTATACAAACAGCTGCATTTTGATATCTTACCATTGTAAAGTGGCTCATTAAGGTTCCTATGCTGAGCAAAGGGTCATTTTGTTGAAACTAACTTGGGATATAAAAGTGAGGATAGGAAGTTAAAGTTTCAAGGTGACTGTGAGATTTAAAAATCTAGGGCCACCGAGCTATCATTTCTGGCTAAATGCCTTATCTAAGCCTGATTGTCTCTTTAGGTTTGGGTCATATTTTTCATTAAAGCAAAGTTGATAAAGCAGGAAACTATTCTTTCATCCTCATCCAGCTGACCCTGCTAGTCAACCACCTATTTAAGCCCTATATTTAAGCCATTCTTTTGATGTAAACTGCATTTTGGCATTTGGTACTAAATAAATCTAAATTATTCATATAAAAAGTAGTTGTAGTATAAATATGGATTAAAATGTGCTGAAAAATTCTAGTATTGAAATGTAGACCATCCTGCCTCACAGATTTCCATTTTTAATTCACTGTGATTACATAATTTTGCTTTATTCCCCAAAGCTTAATTTTCTCTGCAAAGCTCATGTAGAAGCTCTCTCCTCTGTATCTACATCACTGTATATTTTCATATAACTATCTACAACTCTCAAAAATACAAAAAATTAGCTCATGGAGAATATCACAATGAAATTAAAGAGTATGTAGTTGACTCCAAAACATGTAATTGTATTAAACTGGAAGACTGGTTGGAAGTACACTATCCTATAACAAAAGATTGTGGAATACCAAAGAAGAAAAAGATCATGTTGACTTTCAGCAGTGTATAATTATTTAAAAGATTGGTAGAAGATTGTACTCAGAAAGCACTAAAATCAGTGGGAAGTCAGTATTAAATACTTCAATATAATATTTCAGTGAGTAATTGGCAAAATAAGATTTTTCATTTTTATGGTTTTCTTGCACCTGCTGCTTTCTCTTGCATGCTGGTGATGCTGAGTGGTTACTAAGGAAACAGAGATTCTTGTATTTAATTAGGACTTGTCACACAAATCTCTTTAGGTTGAATTTTTTCTTTTTTTCTTTTTTTTTGAAGGGAAAGAAAAATAATGAAAAAAGCCACAAACCTCCCCAAACTTTCAAAATAGTGTAGCTGAAAAACAGTCTGCATATCTTGTTACTGAAAAAAATGTTTCAAACGGATTTCAGATAGCCTGTAGTACTTCTGCTGCATTCGTTTTCCTAAAATAAAGAAACCCCAAAAAGCATACATAAAATTAAGAGAAAGAATGAAGGTGAAAATAACAGTGAAAATGGCCACTCCTAATTTATCCCTTATTCTGCAATATCACTTCAGAATGAAATTAAAATATATGGAAATAGCATTTGAAGCCCATTTAAAGTCCTTGTGTGTTATAACTTCTAGCACAGTAGGAAATCATATCTGCATGTAGCTCACTTTGATATCAGTATTTCACATTTCGCTGATAGCTCAGGTTCCAAGATTTCATGTTGAATGAGTTTTCATATTGAATAAACTTTACAAGGGGACAATTATCTAGGAGCAAAATTCTTATCTGTCAGAGGTATCTGTTTCCTCTTCTCCATGGTGTTTGCATGACAAAATGAATGTGGCTTGTATAAGTTCTCAGTCACATTGGAGCTATTGAAAACAACTTAGGCTCTGTAAAGTTGACTAAGACCTCACAGATAAGGAATTCTAGACAATCCTGCAGGCAACTGATATACTGAAAAATGTGAAAGGAATAATATTCTTAAAGGGAAGATTTTTAAAGGAATGAAAGTTTTTCATTAGCATTCTACCTGCAATATGCATGTGTTAGATATGCATCATCAGACAAGCTGGAAAATGAGTAAATTTTTATGTTATTTAACCATTCAGGTTTTTTTTTTTTTTTTTTTTGGCACCATTCTTCTTAGGTGTTGAAATTAACTTTCCAGAAAATACCAAAGAATAACCTGAAAAAAGAAGGAGGTGGGTTTGATTCCGCCCTCCCCCCCCCCCACCCCTTTTCTAATTTCTTTGTTTTCTTCCCTGTTGGCTTCTTCCTGATTTCCTTGCTTTGTCACACTTGCCTCAGTTGGTTCTGATCCCAGGGTTATACAGACAATATTCTCTCCAGTTCTCTGGATTATTATTTTTTTAGGCTAATCTCATGTTTCGTTCATCAGATGTTAACTTTTCGATGTCCCTTGTCTCTCTCTTTTTCTACCATCTTTTGCATTTACTCCTCTTCCTGCAAAGCTGACTTTGACCTCAATTTTCTCTTCACCCTGATGTCGTAATTTTGTAGTAGGTGCTAATGAAGGACTGATTATGAGAATTAATATCTTAGGAAATCCCAGGAATTCAGAAACATGACAAGAAGTTTTATTCAAGGAACAGTTAGGGAATCTAAAATAGTCCTATGCCTAGCATCAGCATATTGCTATGTTTAGTGGGGTTATGTTGTTGTTGGTTTTGGTTTTGTTTCTTTTTTTTTTTTTTAAATAAATTTGAGTTTTGCCAAATAAGCAAGCCAGAAAGCAAATGGAAGAGATATCCTGGTTGGAAAGAGAATACAATAATACTGTTAAAACAGTTACCATCTTGTTTTATTTATTAGTGAGCTGATGCTGATCAAGAACTAATATTGAGGAATACAGTTGTCACCATTAATATAACTTTGTGCAACAAATTAATAATTTCTGATTGCATGCTCTCAAGGTCTATCAAGAACATTCCTAATTAACATTTCAATAGTGTCTTAACTTCATAAAGCATGCAATAAGAATGTGTCATTTGTTAGATACATTGACATCTCTTGCAGTACAGCAGTCTTGGAAATTGCTGTAACTTTGAATAGCAGTAGAGAGGACAAGAATTCTAGGCTAGAAGTGTTAGCCAGATAGCTGTCTTCTCCCTGTGCATAGTCCAAATAATGGTCATCAACAGCTTACTAGGTTACAGAAAGAGCAAGTGTAGTTTCTCAGACCTGTGTCAATCAATAAGCATGTGGTTTGGTGTAATCACAGGTTTTACAGAGTCATCCATGGATAAGTCCAGTAGATTTTTTATTGAGGTTGCTGGCCAAGGGTGATTTTTCCCATGTTGCTCTCCAGATGTCAAATTGCAACTTGTCATTTTGACTGATTAATAAAAGAAGCTGACTGAGGTGCTGATCACATTACTCCTTAGTGTCCCCTTAAGACAGACACTATATAATTTTACCTGTTAGATTTGGCTGGAGCTTTGAATGTTTGGGTTTGCAGCTCATTAATGCAGTGTATATTTCATCAAAATAATGAATCTGTGGATATCTAATATTATGAGCACAGAGCATATTCTTTTGATGTAAAATTCTATCTGCATATTATTTCTGTGATAAATGAATTCTGTGACAGCAGGACCTGTAATTTGTAGAAGAGAAAGTGATATGTCAAATCCTTTCTTATTGGTGAGGTGGACACATCAAAATTGCTATTAGAAATCCAGCATATTTTAATGAAATTATTAGAGCTTTAGTTATGATTTAGGAATATGACTTTGTGTATGTGTTTTTTCAGCTGATGGATGGTTACTTCAGTGATGCCAAACACACAAATTTAAAAAAGAAAAAAGACACATCCTTAAATTAAATTTAGTTGCAATTACTTTTATTTGTAACACAGCCATTCTCTTTCTGTTCATATACTAGTCCCAAAAATGTATTTCCCAAACAATGAGAAATTTGATTCACTTTTACAATAGTTCTTGAAGGCAATTAAGATCACATGTAATTTAAATACTTCCCCCGTCCTTTGAACAGTAAAGGGTTAAAGATGGAAAAACAAACCCCATACCCCCAAACATGTAAAATAATTTGCACTGCTTTGATTATAAATTGAAAGACAAAATCAGCTGCTTCATGCATCTATGTGTTTGCGTAATGTAATATAATAATTCTCATTGGATTTAGTTTTATAAAGATTTGCATAATTTTTCAATGCTGCTTAAAGATTGTCACATTGTAATTTGTATTCTGCTGAACAACTGTGCTGAAATGCATGTGGAAAGAAATATTATCTGCACATTATTTGTAACAACTTGTCCAGAGATCAAGGCTCAGGATGCATGTAGATATTTCATTCCCAGCTACTCTTTATCAAAGATGGACTGCTCCATATATCTTTTAGAAGGGAAGTTTATGATGTTCTTTAATAACTTCTCCAGTAGTGCACGACCTTATCATGTAAATTATCTTGTAACACTTCATTCTAGATGTGCAGCATAATTCAGTTTGCTGAGTGATAGAAGAGTGTACAAGGTATGGGAGGAATAATCTCACTCTTGCTCTCTTGTAAGAATATAATTACCTGGGTTGTAACCTTGACCTTTACTATTTTTTGGTCCTTGAAAAAGACTGTGACTGAGTAGCATTCCTTTTGCAATTAAATGTAACCTACATTTTAATAGTGTTTCCTGTTGTCAAGCAACAAATATTCAGGCAGTTTTTAATGTTCTACAGGTTAAATTAATAGAACTGATCTAAAATATTCCTGAGGGTGGTGGTAAATAGGTGCTGGACTATCTAGTCTAGGCAGTGCTTTTGACAAGGAAGGTTGGATCACATGATCCTTGAGGTCCTGTTCAACCTGGTATGCTACGATTCTATATGTGAAATAAAATGAATTACAATTTATCTTCCTCTACAATCAAACTGAGATAATATCACAATAATACTATTGTAAAGTAGCACAATAAAGTAGCAATTAGCACACTCATTTTTTGTATATGCAGTTAATATTTTAGGAATCTAAAATACATCTTTATGCTCTCATGTTACATTTTTTTAATATATACATATATACAATAACAGCTTATTTTCTTACATGTGAGACAGTAAAGTAGCTCATACTGTCATGCATTTACCTTTGACCATTTAAATCTTCCAACACTGACATAAGTATATACATTATTTATGTAGGAGGGTAAGATTATAAATACAGAACACTAAACAGCCTGTAAGAGAACTGTTGTTTTTACATTTTTCATTCTCTTGAATAAAGTGAAGTCTTAGACAGCCAGCTTTTGTTTGTACCGACATGATATACTACTGGCCTTAGTACATACATGCAATCAATCAATTGGAGCTCACATTTAGAAAAGGAGAAAAAAACCTAGGAAGTGGGGCAGGTGAGCTGGGAAATGCGGAATTGTACTTACTACTGAACATGACCAGAAAATTAATGTCAAATGTTGCTTGTGCACTTTGCATCATTGTAAAATTAAAAAAGATTCAGAGTTATGATTTCTCACATAAGCTTGAATAAAATGATAATTAGAATGAAATCTGCATTGCTCACACAAATACCTGGTTTAAGGAATGGAAACAATCACAATGTTGTAAACAATATATTTAATAGAGAATTATCCTATATGGTTGGTTTTCATTTGATAATTCTCAAAGATCACTATCAAAACTGTTCATGGGACTGTATTGGTTTTAATTAAATTTTAATCAATAAAAGGCTTTTAATCACTAGAGTTCATCTCCATCAGGAAATATCTCAGTGCATTCAGTCTGTATGAAGATTAGGCCATGTGAAAGAAGAAAGAATATAGTACATCGGAAACCTGTCATCCTTAATTCAGCTTGAATTGGAGTGGGTATATGAAAATGATAATCAGTTTCCTTCCTTCTTCATAAGAACATTTGAAAAGATTTTTCTGTTGATGCAAAGCATATCTGATTGCAAAATTTGAAAACTAAGTGCTATGGAAAAAAACCTCTTCCCACTCTTATTTAGGAATAATTCTAAAAGGTTACAGACTAATATCTCTTAGCCATAGAAGCAACATCCATCTAAGTACAGTGAAAATGGCATATTTTGTTTATGTTCAACACCATATTGCTATCACAGTTTTGAAGGTGAAGATATTACTTACCTATGCATTTTTTCAGAGGAATAAAACCGCATATAGTCATGTCCTTCATTACTTTGCTTTTACCAATTTTCTGTTATTTCCATAACAAAGGTAATTCATCAGGTAGTCTAGCACACACTTCTTGTTCTGGATGTAAATATACTGAAACTTTACTATATATATTGTTGCACTGATATAAGTATTTTTGTATTGCTTAAGAGCTTTCATGTCTGTTTTTGGTCTGCCTTTCCATTTGAAACCTGTCATCTCCACATGCTGATGCTGATGCTGTTCTGGACATTTGAGATAACCTTGGCCAGGTATTTCAAGTGCTATTATCCTTGCAGCCTTATGTCCTTGCACTGGTGCAATGTAAATCATTGTTTCGATTAACATGAGAAAAAGAATGTTTTCTATGTCTACATCATCCTACCTGTCCAGTTCTTACTGCATTGGTTTATAGTTTCAGTTTGTCATAATGTTCCCATCTCCTCCGCCCCCAGACTTGTTTTCTAGGTTGTCAATTCCATGCCACAAGCAAAACAGATAATAAGCAAATAATAGTACTTTTAATATCCAGAAAAAATTACCCAATAATAGATGTGTTTAAGATCTAGCAGCCAGATAGCACACGGCAACTCTACCTAGTTAAGCAACCTTGCCAGTAGTGTCATGAAACAAAGACCAATAGAAAACTTGAGAGTCCACAAAAGGTATTATTGTACAATGTTAAAAATGCTGTTTGTTTGGTTTTTTTATTTGTTTTGGATGTGTTTGTGACCTCTTGCTGTGGAGGAGAGGAATCCCAGGAAAGGACTGTCATTGGAGGGCCTCTGCCACTTCCTGCATAACTTCTTTACTCTTCTGTATTTTTTGCAGGGTGACCTTGAAGTCGATATATACCATCAGAACAGGACTATAGGAGTAAAGCTTTGTGTGTATCAACTTACCTCTACTTTCCTTAATCAGCAAGATTTTTTTATTTATTTCAGGTTGAAGCAGGTGATCCTGCCCCTATACTCTGCTCTTGTGAGACCTCACTTGAAGTGCTGTGTACAGTTCTGGTGTCCACAACATAAAAAGGACATGGAACTGGTGGAACAAGTCCAGAGGAGGGCCACAAGGATGATCAGGGGATTGGAGCACCTTCTATATGATGACAGGCTGAGAAAGTTGGGGCTGTTCAGCCTAGAGAAGAGAAGGCTGCATAGAGACCTCATAGCAGCATTCCAGTATTTGGAGGGTGCCTATAGGGATGCTGGGCAGGGACTCTTCATTAGGGACTGTAGTGATAGGACAAGGGGTAATGGGTTAAAACTTAAACAGGAGGAGTTTAGATTGGATATAAGGAAAAAGTTCTTTACTGTGAGGGTGGTGAGGCACTGGTATGGGTTTCCCAGAGAGGTTGTGAATGCTCCATCCCTGGCGGTGTTCAAGGCCAGGTTGGACAGAGCCTTGGGTGACATGGTTTAGTGTTATGTGTCCCTGCTCATGGCAGCGGGGTTGGAACTAGGCTATCTTAATGTTCTTTCTAACCCTAACTATTCTATGACTCTATGATTCTATAAAAGGGAAATTGAATGAACTTATTAAGTAGAAATGTAAAAACTGTTTAACTTCTCTTGCTTCTGCAAAGGCTTATGGAGCAGAAATAATAGAACCAGTTATTCTCTTATTTTGACAATAACATTTACTGTTTTGTAAATAAGCTTACAAGACTGTGTTATTTAAAATTATATCAAAGAAAACATGTCACTCAGGTTTCTAGCGATGGCTTTTGGTAAAGTGAAATGATCAGTCAAGTGTATATTTCTCTGAGAATAATTGTTCTAAACGATACATATCCAGAAATCTTTTAGGTGAATAACTTGTCACTGAATGAGAGTAATGAGCACATTTTTACTAGACAGACATGTAACTAACAAACTTTATGTTGTTTAATATATTTCATGTCAACACACGAGGTAACTATAGCTCTTTCTATATAGGCAACAACATAAACCATTTTATTTCCACAGAGGTTTGCGAAGTCTAGACTGTTTCTATTATAATATTTACATTGTTCATGCATCTTACTCTTACCTAAAAGCCTGAATGTGGTTTTAAGCCAGAGTTTCTGTGTATAGACATCCAGCCTTCAGTTTTTTTCTGATTCTGGTGCATGAATGAATTGTGTACAAAAGGTTTGGAATTTTATTTGTGCAGGTTGCATAAGAGTAAGAATTTTATTTTATTCTCAAAAACTTAGTGTCAGAAAGTTTCCAGACTTAAGTCTAAACATTTTATTTCTGAAGTGCTTTCTTAGCATATAACATGACCTTTAGAATTTTGTTTCTTTGTAAAGTCTTTATCATGATTAAATTGCTTTTTCTTACTTGATTTTAGGTATGGGCACAGTAACACTGACTTGTGTACAGACTTCACCTCTATACTCAAAATTAGCCACATTGTATTTTTTCTGATCGTTTAGAAGGCAGAAAACATCAATTCCATTTTAAAAATAGGTGTTCCCTATCTAAATCTATTCTTAGCTTTCCCAGTTTCTTTTATTTGCTATTAAACTCATAGGTGAGACTGTACATACAGAGAAGTCTTGGGAGTGATCATGAATGTCCTGGGTATGTGTGTCCGTTTCCTATCCATTTTTATCTAACCTTCAGCTAGATAAAAAGCTAGCCTAAAACTTAGCCTTTCACATGAAGGTATAGAAGGATCTTCCAATTTCTTTGATCCATAACATTTGAAAATACCAACTCTCTAGTTATAGAGACAACTAAAATTCTGTCAAAGGCCTCTCTTGTCTACTACTTTTATAAACTGGAGAGTATATTTTTTTCTTCAGAGATATGTTTTTTGACTAAAACTGGCAATTGAATTGAGGGTAAGGATAAAATTAGACTCTCAGCACAGCAGCCTTCTTAATTACTGCTTACTCCAAATTCACATTTTGATTTGCAAAAGAGTATCAGCCTGATTAAGCAGATGGTCACTCTGCTGTAGTGCCCATCAGTGTCATATAAAAAAGACATCGAACAATTTGGGAAAATTTGTGATACAGTGCCCTGATCTCAGCTGTAACAATTATTTTTTTCCTTCTTAGTAGCTGGTGCAGTGCTGTTTTTTCGACTTTAGCCTGAGAACAGTGCTGATGATACATCTATGCTTTTAGTTGTTGCTAAGTAATGGTTATCCTGATCAAGGACTTTTCAGTTTCATGCTCTGCCAGTGAGGAGAGGCACGGGTGGCTGAGAGGAAGCAGGGACAGAACACCTGACCCAAACTAGCCAAAGGGATATTCTGTACCACAGCATGTTATGCTTGGTATGGAAAGCTGGGGGGTGTTACCTGGAAGGCCCAGATTGCTGTTTGGGTCGGGCCTGGGTAATGGTCAGTGGGTGGTGAGCAACTGCATTGTGGATCACTCGTGTTTATTGCTTTTTTTCCTTTCCCCTTTTAGCTTTATATTCTCTCCCCTTGTTATTTCCCTTATTGTTATTATTGGTGCTAGCAGTAGTAGTTTTGTATTATACCTTAGTTACTGGACTGTTCTTATCTGAACCTGTGGGAGTTATGTTCTTTCAATTCTTCCCATCCCTCCAAGAATAGGAGAGGAATGACTGAGCAGCTGCATGGTTCTGAGTTACCAGCTGGGCTAAACCATAACAGTCTGCAAAATGGCATTACATCCTTACTGAAAGTTTCATGTTATCAAATTCTAATGACTATAGAACACTTCCACATAAAAAAACCCTGTCATTTGGAAGCTGGATGTATGAGTAGCTATCCCCCACAGCATGTATGTTCCAGCAAGATCACTTGGAATTACATAGCAAAAGCACTCTTTCTATGTTAAGATGTCTCAGTTTTATCTCTGTGTTTTTGGTCCTGGTTCAGCTTTGCCTCAGACTCAGACATACAGAGTAAGATGAACAGAGCTGAAGTTTTCTGGTAAAAATCGGAATTTTGTTTTTGATGCACAGATGTTTTTAGGTGGAATACTGGTATTTCATTCTTTCAACTTTGTTCAGAATAAGAGATGTAGTTGTATATGTATGAAAATAACAGCTCTGTGTCTCTGATTTTTGTAGATTAAGTTTACAATGTTTAAAAAAAGTCTGCAATTTGCATATCTCATTTTTAGCAATATATGGTTTTTTCATAGAAATCCAATTAATAATCTTGTTTTCTTCTTTCAGTCATATACTTGGTGTACAGATCAATAGTGCTTCTGTAAGGAAGTGATTTTTAAATATATTAAGCATATGAACTGAAAAATTTCTGAACAGTTAAAAAAACTCCATCTACGCTATGCTTTTTCTTGTTGATGAAGCGAACAGGGCTGAAACAAAACATGGAAACATTTTTTTATACCTTTTTCTATAAGATGGAGAAAAGCCCATATCAAATGTATTTTGAAGAAAGGAAAAATCGATCTTATATGAGAACTAATACTTTCTTTTTCTTTTTTTTTTTTTTTTTCTCTTAGCCAACATATTCCAGTGGGTATATAAACTGCATTAAAGGTTTTCTTGTAAAGTATCTCTGTTTCCTTCCACTTTCAAAATCAGGTTTGTGGGTTCAAAGTCATTCCTAGAAATGAAGCATGCAACATCCAAAACAGGGCATTTTAATGCTTTCTGCATATTATTTTTCTAACGCAGACACTGCAAAACAGCCATTAAAAGAAGATATTGTAAAAATTTTGTCTTAGTTTTGGAAGTTTTCCACTGGAATAAAATCATTCCTACTATGAAAATCACAATTATGTCTGTGGCACCTCTTGGTCTCTTCTGGAATAAAATGGAAGTGTTTCACCTGAAGAGATGAATTCAAACTTCAGAACTGAAAATCAAGCCATCTTTTCTTTCTCAGGTTAAGGGTGTTCAAATCTGAACTCTACAAAGAACAGCTGTGAATACTGTGTATTGAAGAGGGGAAATGGGAGAGAAGTATGAAAATCTGATTATAAGGGTAAAATCCTGCCTGTTTTTTTGCTGTTATCCTAAAAGAATATGCAAAAATCCTGTTACAGTGATAAAAAGACTGAAGGGAACTGACTTTAAGTCAGTTTTGAATTGATTTTTTTTTGCTTAAGCAAATTATTTGTTCTACACAGAGTATACCATGTGAATTGGTTTAAGATACTTCAGTATTAATGTATTAATTGCTTGATAGTGAAAACTGACATTACATATTTATATAACTGAGCTACAATTTTTGGTTGGACTCTGTTGGTTTTTTTTTTTTTTTGTTTGGTTGTTTTTTCTTTAAATCTCTGCTAACTTCAGAGGGATTCTGCTAAATACAGGTAAGGTGGCTGCATGTGCAAAGCACACAACAGATGCTAGCTGTATATAAAGCCTGAGCTATAGCGCATTTTTTGTCCTGATTTTTGTCATAGGAACAAACAGGTAAGGGTTATAACTTCTTCTTCCAACGACATATCCCTTGGTTTGGCTGAATCTTTTTTTCACTTTACAGTTCAAATGTAAAGTACAGTATAATGAGTCATGAGATTTGTTTCAAAATAGCAAATACGGGCAGTTATTTTGTGTAGCCATTTTTGGACAGAACTAAGTGCAAACAAAATGTCCTAGTGTCTAGGTTGAACTTTTTAATCCACACTAACACATCACCATAGATATGATATTATTACTTAGGATAAGTAATCACTTAGTACTTAGGCTAACTCAGATATGTTCACAGATGTAGTAATTAGAGATCTCAACTGTTAAATAAACATGCCATTAGTCACATTGACCTGCAATAGATGAGACTAATGCCAAATTACAAATATGATCAGTTATGAATATACTTGGTACATGGAATTCAGAAAAAGTATAAAGCTTATGTAAATGCAAGGCATATTGTATGTATGTGTAAACATAAAGTTACTTTATGAATTTCTAAAGGAACTAAAATAATGTGGGTTGGAAAGGAATCAAGTAATGCTAAATGATAACAAAACCAAAGGATTTGCTGTCTATAGGTAGGTTTTGTGAATGTCTTGCTGTAGCAACTAGTGTAGTTCATAACTGATTATTAGAATCATAGAATCATAGAACAGTTAGGGTTGGAAAGGACCTTAAGATCATCAAGTTCTACCCCCCCTGCCATAGGCAGGGGTACCTCACACTAAACCATGTCACCCCAGGCTCTGTCCAACCTGACCTTGAACACCACCAGGGATGGAGCATTCACAGCTTCCCTGGTCAGCCCATTCCAGTGCCTCACCACCCTTACAGTAAAGAACTTCCTCCTCATATCGAATCTAAACTCCTCCTGTTTAAGTCTGAACCTGTTACCCCTTGTCCTATCACTACAGTCCCTAATGAAGAGTGCCTCCCCAGCATCCCTATAGCCCCCTATAGATTTGATTCAGATAAGGAATAAATTATAATGGTACTATTTATTAATATCTTGATATATTGAATATGGAATTAGTACTGAAATCACATAAATCAGACTAGAATATGCAGGAATCAGCACTCCTAGCAATGTTTTCAGTGGCAGTGAAGAGCTATGCAAGTAACAAGAGGTATGCAAACAACAAAAGGTATGCAAACAGCAGAGTGAGTTAAATTTGTTAAAACGTGAAAAATAGATTGTATTCAGGGCCAGGTTTTGGAAATGATGTGCTAGTCTGCTCGTCAGGATTACTTCTCTCAACTCGTGTATTTTGTACTGTAGCTTTTATTTCTAGTACTATGGCAAATCAAATCATAAGTGTGGAGGAATTGTGTTTATTTGTTTTATGATCAAAAAGTCACAAAACAGAGTTATGGTTGAGCTGAAAATAAGATCACATGATCCAGCTTCTCTTATCAGTTTATTCTTTAGGATACTCCCAATAACTTTCACTCCTTTCAAAGGCAGAATCTTCGTGGGACAAATTCAAGCTGGTGTTTGCATGCTGTATAAAAGAAGTGCCAGTCCATTACTAGCCAATTTGTGGTATACTCTCTGCAATACTGCTACAGTATTTTTAATTAATGAGTTTGCATTTCATTAGCATCTGCGTGTTTCAGTGATTTAACTAGTTGAGTTATCTGACCCTTCCATATCTCCTAATTTAATGGAAATTTCACTGTGGCTTGAAAGGAGAAAAGATTTTATTTTTCAGTTTGAGCTTTATAATCATTAAGGGTTTTTCAGCTATTCTGTCTGCATAATGTTGTATAGGTCTTCAAAACTATTGGAAATCTTTTCATATTTCTATAAGAAATAAAAAGAGCAGCTATGTTCTGAGTTATGCTGTTATGTCATGGTACTCCTAACAGTAGGGAGTTTATATTAATGTTTAAAAAAATGTTTCCCTTTCCTCCTACTGCATTCCACTCTTTCTCTTACCTTTTCCTTTTCCCTTTCCCTCTACCTCAGTAAAATCCCAAACTGTCATTCATGGCATGTTTAGCCAGAGGTTTCAGGCTACGTTTTAACCATACATGGAATATGACCCAGATC
The DNA here is from genome assembly GCF_033783945.1 of Neopsephotus bourkii. Taxonomy (NCBI): domain Eukaryota; kingdom Metazoa; phylum Chordata; class Aves; order Psittaciformes; family Psittacidae; genus Neopsephotus; species Neopsephotus bourkii. Next base: position 1,409,285 of record NW_026901969.1, read on the forward strand.
AAACCTTCCAGTACACGGTACGTTATTTCATGACTACCAGTCCTGATGAATGTGCTATATGAATTTGTTTACAAATATAGACACGACTGCAGTGAGTTCATACCATTTTAAACTGCTGTGAAAATATTCGTTATGATAACAGGTTTATGACATTCATTTTTTGCAATAACCATCAAAAGTATATAGTCCTTGAGAGATAATAGTAAATAGAATTACATTTGATTTTGTTAGCTTTTTGAAATTTCATTTGCTAGCAACAATTTTTCATGATTGCAACTTTAGTAATCTGTAAGCAAACAGAGCAACAAACAGGCAACAAAATGCAGAATATTGACAAGGCTAAAGCAGTACATGCGAGCTGCATTCTGTTGTCTCCCTTGAATTTTAAATTTAAGGCTAAATTCTCATGACTAAGGCTACAGTCCTGTGAACGTTCTGTCTGTACCTAATGTCATACATCAAGGTACCTTATCTGAGAAAAATATGATTATTCTTGTGTCTTGGTGCTCTTTTTCTTTGCTTTCTTTTGCAAGCATCTGGCATTTTGAGAAGCAACAGTAGATGATAAATTCATACTCTGGTTACAGAGCACTTCAACAGAGCCAGAGGGGAAGTAATGAATTCTTTTTAGGTCTTTTACATTGAACGTGCACTCATGTATGAGTGATAATCTCAATTCACCAGACTGCAATACAGAAAACTGTGTGGCTCCATTATTGTAAAGGATATTTATGACTTCTGTGAACTGTTAGGATATAACTGAGTCTAGTCTAATGTTGAAGGTATACTATCTTTACACTTGTATGCTGGAGCCAAGAAAGTTGTTTGGAATATCAAATAACTGCATGTTTCTTGTCATCTTCTTTATTTATTTTTTTTTTCCTATAATTCAGTATTATTTTTTCTATTTTTTTCATGATCTATGGATCAATTCAGAACTTTTCTAGAATTTTAAGTGACTATATGTATCTTTAATACAATTAAGTTGTTATCTGTCATAATTTTTGGATCTTCTGCAGCATCAGTCCTTCATATGAGTCTATGTCTTTTATTTGTCCACACTGTGTTTGACTAGGGAGCCAGGGAATTCAGAACAGAATTTAGCACATCAGTTGTCATTCTTAAAGTGAGATTTTACCTAGCAGCATGATAGGAGGGCTGCTTTAAGAAATTCCAACAATGATCTGCTGAAGACACAGTTAATGTCTGTGCTAAAATTCCTGGGGTCTAAGTATCACTGTTTTGGTACTATATACTAGCTTCTTCCTGATATTTATTGGGTTTTTTTGTCTTTCATTTGCTTTTGGTAACTATGACTTCTACCTGCAGCTGCAAGATACTTTGGATAGTTGTTGATTTACCTTTGTCTTGTGTAACAAATTACTGTGAGCTGTTTTGTGGCTTTTGCTTGTTCAAGTGGAATGCAGATAATGCAGTCTTCTAAAGCAGTTGTTTTCAATTGCTAATCTTTGACATAAGTCATGAGAAGTATGAGGTTTAGTGTTTTATTTGGTTTTTTTTAAGGATTTGTTCAGCTTTCTATCTTACAAGCGTAATGTCATCCAAATGTATAATTTTGATGACAGAGTTGATGAATGGGAAAAGCTTAATGGGAAAGAGGAAAAACAGGATAATTGAGCACGGAAAATAGAAAAACATTTGTCTGTCGCATCACTCGGTTGGTTGCCAAGGTAAATTTTCTGTTTCCTACTGCTAAGTGTTTTACTTATCAAAGTAAAAGCAGATAACAGTGATTTCAAGCACAGATGAGAGAGCAACAAATATATTTGCTATCTTTTTACTTCTTTTGGTCTGTAGGTGATCAGTGATGGCATGTGATCATACCAGTTGCAGCTGGATTTAAATCAAGTTTGAGGTACTGGACATCATACTGAAAGATTGATACAAGTCCCCTGAAAAAAAAAAATAAATTAAGTGTTCCCAATAAGATTTTGCCTTGTTTAGGCAGGCCTAGGTATGTTATTGAAGAACTTGTTATGCTTTCTGTTAAAATAATGCACTTTCACTGGACTAACAATGTGCATGTTTCCCTAGAATGTCAGTAGGTACTGCATTCAGATACTTTCTGCTGTGCATTCTGAAAGATTAACAAACTTGACTATAGGTTGTTTGAATAGATAGGACCCAAATGCCTGTTTTAATGATATTCCTAATGATGTTCAGATATCAGATTTTTTTACTAAGGCTGTGTAAACTGATGTGCATTATAAAAGTTCAAGGGTGATGCCAAAGAAAATGTTATCTGTTAATTTTGATGCTTTGGATGGTATCACAGTATCACAGTATCACAGTATGTTAGAGATTGGAAGGGACCTCAAAAGATCATCTAGTCCAATCCCCCTGCCGGAGCAGGAACACCTAGATAAGGTTACACAGGAACGTGTCCAGGCAAGTTTTATCCTGCAATGCAAAGAAGATATAAGGCATATAGTAAATTGTCCTGCATACCAAAATATGTATTAGTTGCTAGTCAGCATCATAAAATTAATGTTAATTTGTACCTACAATTAATTATCTGCAATTATTCTCATCAATATTTTCAGAATTTAATCTGAAATTAATTGTGGAACAGCTTCATAATTAATTTCTCTTTTGGCGTAAATCTTCATAGCTTTGTTGGAGCTGTGTTGGATAATCTGATGATCATCTACTTTATTCAGAAACTTATTGTGGTTTATCACAAATTCTTCTGAAAGGTTGTTAGTAGGCCTGTGACATTCCTTACATTCCTTACAACACTGATCCTTAAGAACTGAAAAAAACTATTTTTTTTCAGGGAGGCTCTGTGATAGATGTCACAGAGAAGCAACAGTCTGCTGCTTATAAAATTGCATTAAAAGCATTTTGAATGATTTACATTTATCATTTCCCTATGTGCAAAACGTGGAAGCATAACAATTACTTCATTAAGGTCCTAGTCCAGGAAAGCTGGTAAACAAACATTAAACTCAAAGCAGCTGAGTAGTTCTAATAATGTAACTGATCTTCCTTACATGCTCAGCTGCTTAACTGTTTACTTAGATGAAGGATTCAATTGCATTTGTATGTCTTCTGTTTTTCTCTTGCCCAGCTTCTGCCTTGGAATGAAGATGTAATTAGGATGAAAGTCAGTTATATTCTTGTCCATTAAAAATTCAAAGGAGCTAGTCACAGGAATGCAGAAAGTGGTCTTAATACACCAGATATTTTAGTGTTTAAATAGGAGCTGTGTTACATTAAGTTTTACAGAAGTTAGGTCATTTAATACAGTGATGAGGAAACTGCATTAATAATTACTCTTATGCATCACTAGCCTTACTGAAAGGCACAAATTATAAGTATATTCAGTTTGGTTAAGACGGCCTTCAGGTTAAATGCAAAACTAAACCCCAGAAATCCACTAAACTACACAACCCTATACAATGGCAGATTGCCACGCTGATAAATATTTGCATTACATTAAGTACAGATCATCTGATTTTTCAGGTCACATCCTTTGTTCATAGTGATTGAATTAATAAAATTTGCTTGGATCTATTCTGTATAACTTCACTGACTTCCCCCAGTACCAGCTGCCTCTGTCTGCCTTCTGTATTCGTCCAAAAGCCAGGGGAGTGGAAGGAGTGAGTGGTGTGCCCACCATTTTCCCATCTTATGGCTGCCTGAGTCTGCTGCTCTGGTCATGTTGTACAGGTCAGTGCTTCAGTGCACAGGGGAAGAAAGCAGGAGAAATGCAGCGCTGCTACACCAAACTGAAATAGGAACAGCAGTGCAAAAATGCCATAACTGATAAGAAATGTCAAAATACATATATACAACTTTTTTTCTTTTTTTTTGAGTATGCTTAATTGGTATATTTGAAGTTTCAGCAATGCTCTTTCTGGTTGATAGATTTTCTTAATAAACAGCATATGATCTGAAAATGTATCATGAGAGTGATAAATGTACAGCAGTCTTTCAGTACTGTCTGTGGTAAGTAATTGGAAAACAAATGGGAATAGAAACCCAGCTTTCTTTGGTTTTTAACCTTTCCTTTGAAGTGTCATTGTTGATTATTAGCTACTGGAATTATTCAACGCAGTGCTCCTTATTGTCCCTCAGGTACACACATGTTTAATTGTTTCAATTACATTTATAACTCATATAAAAACTGTTTCCAGTATTCATTCCTCTTTCTGCAGACACTTGGCTTACATGCTTCTGATAACATAACTGTTTTCTTTGAAATGTTCTCTCCCACCAACAAAGTGAAATTATTTTTATTTTTTTTAAAGTTAATGGTAAAATAATTAAAATAAAAATCACTAATAAGAACATCACTCACAATTTGCATACCCTTCACTGTACCCAGAATCTTGCTTTAATGCACAGTTCTTGAAAAAAAGTTCTCCAATGAATTGCTTTTGCTCAAAGCAAGTGTTTTTGATTGCTGAAAAGTTGTTTTAATAATGCTGAGACTGCCCATTTCTAAATAGTCAGTGAAATGACATGATTTGGTTAAATGTTGTACAGCAGCAGATTCCCTGAAATCTTCTGTTTAAATTCATCCCGGTGCAACTTCCAGTATTCTTGATCATTCTGCCTTTTACGGCAAGTCTCTTCAACAATTAAGATAGGTCTGCTAATTAATGGTGTGAATTTAAAAAGCATTAACTTCCTATATGGAAGTTTCTTCCGCTCCCTCAAAGAGATGAAGCTAAAGCAGGTTAGCACTACCTGTCTTTTGAATGAGATCATCAAGGAGGTATTTAGTATATTTTACATTCACATCTTTACTTACTTCTTCTTAATTTTCTTTAGAACAGAAAACCATGTACTTGTAAATTCTAACCATTTCATTCCTTTATGACTTTCATGACCAATCATGTTACTATTACTTTCAATCAGAAAGGGCTCTTAAACTCTGTTGTCTCATCAATCTTTGTCCCACAGGGATAATCAGAACGTTACTAGAACCCTGACTCTATGTCAACAATGACCTGTTCTACTGTTCTTTACTGAAATCATTTGCTTGTGCCTAAAATGATTCACATAAAAAAGAACATAAAATTCAGACAATGATGAGATTAGAGAAATGCTGATGAAGAGTGCAGTATAATGGCACAAGGAAAAATGGCAACACACATGAAGAGTGAACTGGATGATCTTGAGGTCCTTTCCAACCGTAACTATTCTATGATTCTATGATTTTATAAAATGTGATTAAAACTGAGCCTACGGATGTATTTTTCTGGTCAGTGTCCAAAGTAGGGGAAATATTTGGATTAATAAATACATGTGTGGAATATACCTAGAAATAATCATGTAGGACCTGTTTAAAAGTGGAAGATCAGGGATGGACATGTTATTAAAGTTCTTTCAGTGGTTTCCACTGCACTGGCTTTGCTGAGGAGACACTTCCTGAAAACATAGGATTGTGTTTTATGGATCGTTCACATGCAGCATTCCATCTGCTTTTTTTAGATTCCCACTCTTCTCGTTCTTTCTTTCTGGCTCAAACCAGCATACCTTTTGATATACCTGGTAGGATTTTATATAGTTCAGAGGTTTACATTTATACAAAGAACTAGGGAAATAATGCTTCTAAGAATCACTACCTTTCTAAGCCTGGTCAAGCATGGACAGTTTTACTTTTCACTGAAATTCAAGGGGAAAGCAGTATTAACAAGATATTACAGAATCAGTTTTCAGGAGAGAGAGTTTTGTGCAGCTAATAATTTATATAATCAGTTATATTTTGTGGTAACCTTTATAGAAAACAATTCTAGGCAGAAATCTTTAGTTTATCTAGTTCAGTTGAAGTAGTACAGTATTATATCTGTATAGAACCAATGCCATTTGGGAAAAATAAGTTATCTAACACAGCTCATTCATATATTGATGCTAATTTTTGATTGTGTTGTTTGTGAAAGCTTTAAAACTGAATAAAATCAAAGAAACTCTTTTTATTTCAAAACTTCTGTAATTGTTCAGGTTAGAAATCTGAATGAATCTCTCCCCTTCCCTGTCTATGTATTATTCATGAAGGCCTAAAACTGGCCCTCTGCGACCATGAAGGCTACTTTTTTAAAATTCTAATGTAATCCTATTCTTACACAACGAATTATGGAGCTATCAGATCAGCACTCATGGTGAGGAATTTCAGATTATTAGAATTCTTAATAATTAGCTCCACCGTGTAAGTTCTGCATTTGCCCATTTGCATGGAAAAATTCTCCTGATGCTCAGCAGATGCCCTACTGTTGTATTTTAATGAACTGAATTTTAACTCCATATCATTTAAAACAATTTCTGTCCCAACCCCCTTCCAGAATTTTTAATGGAAAAGGGAAAGAAAGCTTATTAAAATTTTAGCATTCTCGTCTGAATCCAAAAAGAATTGTCTCACCAAAGGGATGAAATATTATATTAAGACAAAAGACACATTTGGCTTATTTGCTGTTGGAATAAAAGGATACATTTCCAAGTGATTTAAGCACTTTCATCAAGAAAATTTTCTGTCATTAAATGGCACATTAGTGACCTGATTTATTTTAATAGCATAGATATTTATATTGATTTTTCCTCTTTCTTAAAAAGCACAGGTTAACACTTGATTTCCATAAAAAATATCTTTTCTGTATTTATAAATTATTTTCCCATTAAAAAATATCTACATATGTGTATGTAAAATCTGTAAAATAGGAATTGATTATACACATGTACATGAGGTTTTATATGTATGCATATATAAAATACATTTTGTGCACAAACAATATATATCATGTATTTTACTTATAGATGATGTAATTGCAATAGATAATCTGTATATATTATGCATATAAAATATCTGAAGTCTAAATGATATAAAAGTTTTCTTCTGTCATCCATTTCAGTTTTGTGCATTAATTTGAATTTCCTTCTCTAGGTTAAGTTTTGTACTAAAAAACAAAGTAAACCCCAAATAAGTTTTCCATTAAAGAAAGATTATTCTCTGACTGGATCAACTTGGCCTCATCTATGCAAATCTAGAGTTAGTTGATTTGCATCAATGAATAATTACCTAATGCAATGAGAATAAAATTTCCAACCCTAACTTCCTAGAACTCAGTTTAATTTTCCAGTGGTACTAGTTTTATGCCTCAGATATATCTTAACATTTAGAAATACTCAACTGTATTTCAGTGACTGTGATTTTACTTCTCATTTTCATTCAATAGCCTGTCCCCACCCCCAGTTTCTCTCTCTCCTGTTTCAAGATTTAACCTATCTATAAAGTACTGGTGTATCTATTGACTCACAGATCATGTAGGCTATCGGATGTCAGGCTCATAATCCTGATGAGGTTTGGTGTTCAACACTCACAGTCAAAGTAATCATTTACGGTATAAATAAATGTGAACTTGGCATTCCTTTCTGCCCATTACATTTACGCTTTGGTCCAGCCTATACACTGTTTGCAGTGATCAGATCATGAAATAACATCATGAGGAGTGTGGAATTATGAAGGCAATGTGTTTTGTGTAACTTGATTTTTCTACTTTAAAATAGTCATGAAGCTAAATATTCACTAGGAGGAAATAAGTAAAAGAATTTAAAGTGAAAGAGTGGAAAATTAGGACCCTCAGAAAATCAGTTGAGCTTTTGAAGTTCTTGAATTAACTGTTCCAAAACTGCATAAAGAGTTTCCATGCAGAACGTCCATTATGACTCCTGAAAGTAAAGAATATTATATGAAATATTAGGGTGTCTTTGTGTATATATTTCTATATGAACCAAGGGCTCTATCCAGTTTTTTTATTGTGGTGTGTTGACCCCAGCCAACACCTAAGAACCAACATAGCCGTTCACTAGCTTCTTCCCCATCAGGATGGTGAGAGCATCTGTTGTGGTTTAAGCCTAACTGATAACATAGAATTTAATAAAATTGTTTCTTACTATTTTTTCAGTGTAAACTCTCTAGCTATATTTACTTTTACCCTCTTCCCTTTCCAATGTCTTTCTTTGCTTGTGTTTCTTCAGTTCTGTGTCTTTCATCCTTCTTTCCACACACAGCTCACACATGCATTTATACATACATTTATATATATTTCTCCATTTTTCTGTCCCAGGTGCTGTCTCCATTTTTTCCATTTTGTTTTATCTCGGCTATGTTTTCCTGTGATTGGTAGGCTTACCAAAAAATAGGTTATGAGATTGAGTGTTGAAAGTGTTCTCATTCCAATGTTCCTTTTTCAGTCTTGTACATACTGAATACTTAATTGATACAGGTCTTGCTCCTGAATTCAAACTCCAGTGGGATTCTTCCACCAGAAAATAAAGTATGGAACAACTAGCTGACATCTGAAACATAAGGAGCTAACGTTTGCAGCCAGCCTATTATAATAGACATTCTGAAATATTTTTTGTGATTTTGAAAGGAATGACATGCCTGTGAAAGTTACACAGCTTAATCTGTTGATGTAGTATGAAAGAGACGCAAAATAGCAAGTCTCTGTTACTTTGTCAAAGGAACCCTTTTAAAATGATGAAATGTCTGAACTCTGTGGAAGTCTAGTTTCTGTTTTACTTTTAAAAGATAAGATCAAGCATCTGCCAAAATACATTATTCACAGTGAAATATTTCACTGATTCTGTACTGTAGATACCTCAAGGCCTATATCTTCTAGCAGTATTACTACAGCAACAGAACTGTCAAGAGGGAAGGGTTATTTACAGTCATTGAGAACAATTCTTCCCTGATGATGGGCAGGCATTTGAAAATGAGCTTGTGTATTGGAAAATGGAGAGAATTCCCTCTGTATGTTTCATCTCAAAGGTCAGCAGGGAGCTGCAGTGAATATTTTTGTCTGATTTTGCTGTCTGGCTACCTCTAGGGACATGACCCAGTTCTTCTTTCCTAAAAAAAAAAAGCCCCCCAACACCCCAAAAACCACAACCCACACCCCAATTAAAAAAAAAAAAATGAATTGAAACAGACTCTTTTCTGCATATTATCATCTCTTCATTGAGTGTAAATTTTTCTTCTTGATTTTCAGTGTAGCGAAAATTCAGTGAGATAAGATGGATGTCAAAATGTGTTTAATTTTTCTAAGTTAAATTTGACCCCTGGCTATGATGGATTTCCAAAATTTAAGAAAAATATAACATCTATACATGTTTTTTAAGGTTTCTTTTTGCTCTAATCAACTGCTTTAAGTGCAATCTAAGACACAAAATTTATCAGGAATCTATTGAAAAATCCTATATTTATAAACTGAAATGAAGTAGCTCCCCCAAATCCCTAACCACTTTTGGAAGCTCTAGCTGCTGAATCCTGCCCAGTTTCTTCTTGGCAGGTCTGTCAGAATATTATGGTCAGACTGCTCAGATCATTCCCTTAAAGTTGTAACCCTCTGAAAATTGTTTTCTGGCATTCTTTTCCCACTTGTCATTTGATTTCAGATTTTCAAGAAGCAGGGCCTCTGTGCATTTGTTATTTCAGCATCGGGTACAGAGAAGACAGAATACTTGATATTTCTTATACTAAGGAGCACCAATTAGAGTCAGTATGAAAATGAAAGGCTCTGGATAAAAAGAGATATTATTTTCTCCAATTAAAAATTACCCAGATGGATGGGTTAGATATGGAAAATGAGAATCTGAAAGAAATTTGAATATGATAATCAAGTTAACAAATGCCAATTGCTTCTCAAGAATTAACAAAGTAATTCTATTTTCAACAATAAATACTAATTAAAATATGTAGTGCTTACAATCCTTGTTTGCATAAGTAACAGAATCATAGAACTATCATAATTCTTACCAGAGATAAAGTAAGTTTTGTTTGGGTTAGTTTGAGCTAGTCTTTGTTCTTTTTTCACTCAAGGGAGATACACAGGCATGCAATGACTTATTCCAGCCTAAAGCAACCATATAAACCATGAAAAACTACTTTAATTGTATCTTTTTTAAAGGTTTATGCATAGATTATAGAGGAATCTAAATAAGTTAGCTTATAGCATCCCCTAAATTTTAAAAGCTGGAGCTAAGAGGGCTCTCAGTCTGGATTATTAACAAGAAATGGGTGACGTAATCGAAAAAAGAAAAAAATAAGGATTATTTTTGGTTTTTAGCGATATCATATCTTTTTCTAAATATAGCAGATATGCCATTAAATACCGATGCTCAAGTGGCTATTTCTAGCAAGCAAGTAGAAAAAAAATAAAAACCTCTCTCGATGTGGGTTCTTTTTTGTTTTGTTTTGTTGTTTTGTGGGGTTTTTTTGACTAGACTTACATAGAAGTAAAATAAACACTGACTCCTTTCTCTCAAATCACAAAGTAACTCTTGATGGTAAGCAGCATATCTGAATTATATCTTGCTCTTACTACACCGCTCCAGCTGAAAAGTCTAAGGTCACACACTTATCTAACTCGAAGTATATAAAGGGGAGACAAAGTGATTCAGAGGAAATGTCGAATTTTACTAGCGTTACATATATAACTTATAAAAGTTTAATTACCTAGACCTTAAATATTTACCAAATGGAATCCAAATAACTTCACTGTAATGGAACCAGAAAGTATTTGCACAAGCCTATTGCACACACACAAAAATGTAATTCATAATAGTTTTCAGAGTTATTATTATTCTTAATGTTTTCTCATGCACATGGCTGTTGTAGACTCAATTCAAAAATTCTCCCACAGCAAGAGTTGCAGGATTTTATAGAGTTATCTTATGCCTCAATTAGCATGACCTTTAACAGAAGAGAAAACATTTTGTCAGTAATGCTTTTTCTTAATCATAATTGAATAACATGATTAATAGAAGGCACTGCTTAAATATTGTTGCTTTGTATTGAGTGGGATGTTCAACTGCAGTGTTGAACTTACTGAAATGGTTTCTATATGTTGATTATATTTGAGAAGGAAGTTAATTTTTCTTTCTATACCAAAATATCTCACTTAGCTTTTAAAATCGGATTCTACAGAATACAGAAACTTTCAATCCCAAATATTTTTATCTGAAATAAAATAGAAGATAAAGAAAACAAGCTTTCATAGAGAGTGAGCATAATTTACCTTTTAATTGAGGCATCTTGTGAATCTATGAGGCTGGCTAGGTTGCTTTTTATTGGGTGTTAATCCATAAAAAACTTTAGTATTACTTATATATATATATTTATATATAAGTTTTTTTCATATACTGATGTCCTTCTTAGACTTTAATAAAATAAGGTCTTTCTTTAAGGTAACAGTATTTGTCATTAATAAAAACCCGAAACACTACAATATTATTTTCAGAATGAATAAGAACTCAGTATTGGTGATGGACTTGAGTGTGCTTTCCCTAGTGTCTAATGATGTGATTCTTTGCATTAAAACTTCTTTTTTTTTTCTTCACATTATTTAGTATTTTCTTATCTTGGCTTTTTTTTAGTAAACAGTTAAAACTCTTTGTATGAATCTAAATTGGCAGTCTGTGTTTGATAGGAATCTGAGTTCATTTTATAGAAGCAAAACTGTAGCTTTCAACATTTTATATGTATCCTAGAATCATACATTACGGCGTAAACTGTGCTCAGGAATACCATTTTCCTCACATGAAGGTTGCTAGGCAACAGTACTCACCATATTTTCATTGACCACAAACATATCTCTGTGTGGTCTCCCAAAGAAGAATACATTTTCATTTTTATGTTAAAGAGAAGGCAAATAGGAGCTTCAATTTCCTTGGAAGCAGGTATAAGACAAAACTGACTGACTTTTTTTGTTAAAATTCCTTCACTTCAGTTACACTGCCTTTACCCCATAACAATGGTACAAACACTTATTAACATAGGAGGGGCTTGGAATCAGGAAAACACACCTTAAATTTAGGAGCAGAAAATTTATTGTCAGTTTGGCTGCTTTGTACAATTTGGCCTTTTTAAAATGCTTTGGTTATCTGGTATGGGGAAGAGAAAGAGCAATTTTGGTTTACAGTATGTGAATACAGCTAAAAACTGGTTATCTAGTGTAGAAAAAATTGGTGGAAAAAGGTGCAGGTAAGCCCACACATATGTATCTTTTACATAGACCTCCACCCAGTCTCCCTGAACTGGAATGCTTGGTGGATCACCAAACCCAGAACAGAGTACAAACAAGAGTGAGATCTGGCCTCAGCATGAAATTATCCTTTATCTTCATCAACCTCTGGCTTCTCCTTGTAGATGTCTTGTTACAATATATTACAGGACATGATAGAAATAAGCTGACACTATAGCTAACTTATAGATACATCATTTAATGTATAAAAGATAATTTTAGTATGTAAAATTATTTTGAGTCATTTTCTTTTTATCAATAGGAATAAGTACCTACGGTAGCTGTTTTGTTTGTGGTTTTATAGCATTTTTTTATGTATAGCTTGAAAATGCAGGGTTTTTGAAGCGTAATTCTGTTTGATACTTTCTGGGTATCAATCTGGGGTACTTTCTGATAGTTTTGGACTAACACATGTAGGAGTATTATGATTTTTTTGTCAGTACATGATTTACAATAGATATGTTAATGTACTGTTAATAAGATGAGATATTAATATACTAAATATAGTATAAAAAAGTAAAATATACCAGAATATAGTTATAATATAGAGAACCTAAATACTAAGAGCATTACCTAGATTATAAAAAAATATTAATTTAAGCAAAATACAATGAATTCTTGATGTATTATTGTATAAGTAAAGCATGAAGATGTTCTTAATAAATTTAGTTCTATAATAAATAAAATATTTTTAACATTTGTATTATGGATATGATGGATATTGGTGTAAATGAAGTTTAATACTTCTGTCTTTAATAAAGTATTATGTTTAATTCTTATTATAACTAATAGAATTAGGTGATTGTATAGCCTAAGAGCATGTTTACTTGCCCTTTAAATTTTATGGCCTAAGTGAAGCAATGCAGATGATCATATGCAGAATCCTGTGACAGGTAGAAAACGAACCAAGTATATTCCACTTTACTGAAAATTCCAGAAAAAACAGAACTGTGTTTTGTAGAAAGTTCATACTTAGTATCTCATGACTGAAGAGTTATTTCAAATTACTTTGCAAAATATTAGCTTGAATGAGGCATAGAAATAAAACAGGAAATTGAGATACATGTAGAATAAAAAAATAATAAATGTATTTTTAGAAATGTAAGATTATAAATACTGGTTGATATTAGACATGAAATTAATGCAACTGAAAATATAAATAAAAAGCAAACTTTTGTATCTGGTTAGATAAAAATCATTCTTAATGCATTAAAGCCACAGATGACTTGCAGGAGTAAATTTTATGTTTCTGTATGGGTATTTCAAAGGTTGCATGAAATGAAGTTTCTCTTCTGATCCATATCAATTTGTAAAGGTAGGCAATTCAGTTGCTTCATGAAATATATTCTTATGAAGCATGACAAAATCCAATTTGCCAGTAAAATCCATTTATATTAAAATCAAGGAGTAATCTTCATACGATTCACTACTTGTACCATAATGATGAAATGAGATCAGATACCTGAGCTCCACATTTTTGTATCCTAATTATTTTCAGCACTATTCAGCAGAAATTATTCTCAGTGCAGAAGCTGCAGGAAGGTCACAGAACTTGCTTTTTCACTCTGCCAAACTGTTCAAGCAAGAAACTATACTAGGGGTCATTTGACAGCTTTTCCTGAGAGCTGCTAGGGTTTACACACTTGATTAGTGATATGATTGTATCTACCTCCCTCAGAGAGGGAATTTACCTTTCTTCCTTCTCTTAAGTATAACTTTAAAATCATTTTAGAAAAAAAAAGTTTTGGTTTTTTTTTCAAATTACTGTAAGAAGCTCTTAATGATATTTTAAAATTCTCTCATCTTTGTGTGGAAATCTCTTTTTTTATTAAGTCTTTGTGGTAGTATTATCCAGTAGAAATAATTCCAACCCCTAGTATGAACTGATTTTTTAAGAAGCATGGACACTTACAACTTCAGGTAAGCAAGGAATTGCTGAAAAATCTTTCTAAAATTCAGGCCAGAAATGCAACTGATCTGTTCCTGGCTACCTTTTGGGTTTCTCCTTTAGTTTTAACTTGATGTGACTGCTTATAAGTTTTCATACATGTGGATTATGATGTGATATTTTCTGCAAAGGTAGAAACTTTGCTTGTGGCAAAGTTTTAACAAATATTCAGTCCTGATTCACAAAAAGGTTTAAGCAGGCACTTATATAAATCTGCAGGCAAAGAAAACATTCTCATGCTTGGCTTTACACATGTGCTCGGTTGTTTTGTAAGCTATTTAAACAAGTGTTTGAGATGATCATTATTTGTCTACTTGAAGTACAACAAGCACAAATTACTGTCATTTAGATAGGACGTACTGCTTTAGACTGCTTAGCACATGCTGAAATACGAAACTGTTCAGCTTAGAATGGACCCCTGAAACTTCTGCGTGAATAAAATTGAAAACTGAGATTTCAAACCATTTTGAAAAACTACTAATGCCCATCAGACACTCATCAGTGAATTCCTCTGTGCAACTTCAAAAATTTCCTCTGATCGTGGTCAATCAGAAAGAGGGAGTTGCACTAACTGCCTACAGCTGGAACACACTTAGAAGTACTTTAAAGGATCAAAAACTTTCCAAATAAAGCAGTTAGAATGTAAAAATTGAGTACAATCTTTTTTTTTCTTTTAAGAAGACAGAAGGAAAGTTACTCTTTGCTTTGTAAGATGACAGTAAAAACAGATTAAAGAACTCAGTTATGTCATGCTTGATACTGTACGATATTGAGGTTTGTTAGATGGAAAATGGGGGGGTATTCACCAGAGTAAAATATTTTTGTTAATTTTTCAAGCTCTCTTATTTATTAAGACTTAGAAACTTGTTTATAAATATTGTATTAGGCAGACAAATTGCATTTTTCCTCAGGATATGTCTATTTGCATAGGGTTGAGGAATACATTCTTTGTGTCTACAAATATCAGTTTGAGTATCATTGCAGCCATATCATAATTGAAAATAATAGGACTAGAGACAGAAATTTTCTTTGACATTGTTGATCATTGGCAAAATATTAACTGGTTTGATGATTGTACAGAAAGACTCAATTTTTTATGAACATACAGTGGTATACCTGCTTGTACTGTCAAATATCTCATTTAAATGGGTATAGCACCTATTTGTTCAATTGCAACCTCAGAAAATTTGGAATTGAGTTTCATGTAATATATATCAGTCCAAGTCTCATGTAATATATCAGTCCAGAAAATGCCTGAACATTTAGCAAGTCTACTGGTATTAAAATCAGTATTTTAGCACTTTCAAAAGGAGCACATTTTTATTATGCTCATGAGATTTTCTGTATTTATCAAATTCCCTTCATAGAAAATAGCATACATGGATTTAAAAATATAAAAAAAATTAATATTATTTTAATATTTTACTTGCACAGTAAGTCTTCTGCACTTGTAATGAGAATTAAAAAATTATTAGTTTTGCTTGCTTATAAACTTTTCATAAATATTTGGCATAGAAATTTTGAGAAATGAGAAAGTACATTTTCAAAGTAAGTCCACATGCATGTTTGCATATGATTGTCTGAATGAAACAAGGTCTGGGGCTAAAATGTGAGTGTGGGTTGCAATATATTTTTAATATTAGCTTCTGATTAGTTTCAAAATGTCGGTACATGATTTGGATATTATTATGTGGAATAGACAAAACATCAAGCATATGATTAGTCAGCCACAGAATTTTAACCATTTCTATGCACATATTTTACAGCAAAGAACTGATTGATAGCAACCTTTGACATTTTCAAGCATGAAAATTACCCTCTACTCCATTCCTTTTCATGATTGGTATTTTTTTTAGAAAAGAGAAGAGAAATATGAGGTTGAGCATAAAGATGTAAAAAATAGGGTGTGTGGGAGAAGGCTGAGCTCCTGGCCGAGGAGCAGGTGAAGTAAGGGTGGCTGTAGTAGTGGCTGTAGTATGGGAATAGCAATGTAATCAGTTTTTGCCTCTGGTGAAGGGAGGAAAGCATGCATAAATCATAATTCCCTGTCTTGATGCAAAGAGGTAGCTTTGGCACAGATTTCCTTATGCCCTGCAGCAAACCAGTTAATTAACAATGTATAAAAAGCACCTACCAGTTGTGTGAGTTCATATAGTTGCTATTATCACATAAACTGCTGGGAATTAAAGTTCTATTTCAAACAAAATTTCAATATGGCAGAGAAACTGAGAAATAACCTTAGTGAGATTTCATTACAGCAAAAGCTTAATTTCTCTTCTGCATAGATATGATCAGGGTCAATTCATCAAGATCTGAATTACAGTTTATATATCATATTTTTGTAATCTTATTCCATCTGTATTTATCCAAATTATTGTTAATAGCAATTTTATTATTTGAATGCTTTTTGTTTTGTTTTTTTTTTTTTTTTTCTTAATGTTTGCAAGATACTTGGATTCAGTTCGGGGGGTGGGGGGGGAGGGGTGTCCCTAAGTAACTAGCTACATATTTTAATGGCTCTTTAATTTATTTTCATATGCATAACAGAATATATGCAATATTCTTCATTTTTTGTATCAAGGGATTTCAAGGGATTCAGTCAAAGCAAGAAAATGTCTGTACAATTCATTTTATTCAAGTGCACAGAACCTTTAACACGACTTAGTGTCATCAATCTCTTCAGTCTAGGGTTAAAGGAAGGTAATCACCAACACATCTTTTCAAGAGTAACTCAACCAACAGGAGCTTTTATGTGGTATTATTCATATGTCATACCATAACTTAGTTTCCAGTAGTGAAAATAAGATCCCAGGTGCAGGGTTATTACTGGTAGAGGGAACATCAGAAGTGTCACTAAAGACTGGGGAAAGGTTCCTAGTGAACTCCAAAAATGACATGAAAGAAAACAACCCCCAACAACACAAAACCAGGGGAAAGTGCTTGAGCAGACCCAAAAGCATAAGACAAAGGTCCCCAGGTCAGCTTCCTCACACACATCTTCTCCCAGCAGTCTCATTCATTGTGACTCAGTTGCACCATAGCAAAGCCAGCCTTGAGCAGAGGCAGCCATAGCCCAGGTGGGTAAAGGTCGCAAAGTCTGATGGTCTGCCCAGGGGCCTAAAAATAACTTCATTTATCAAATATTTGTCTTGCCTACCATGGTATTCTTTTACTCAAAGAATAAGGAAAATATATGTTCAGCTGAGTGATGTTCAGCGTGTTGAATGACTTACCGGTTGATTCACTGATTTCCTGTGTACACTAAGGTGCAGCTTATTTACATTTCTCTCACAAAAAAGTCTTCAGTGGAGCAAATTGTATTTATTTGGTTCTGAAAACTGGGGAGAAAATCAATTTTGTTGGTAATGCTTTGTCTGAATGGGTCCATACAACCCCAATAGTTAAGTAGCCAGATATAAATTTAATAAAGGAACTATTTCATTACCCCTTAAATGCCGGCTGAATTGTATTTTGAAGATTCTAACCCAGACTAATTTAAATCACTTCTCAGCTGTCTGTGTTGGAAGAATAACAAAGTAGTATGTTTCTTCAATGAATGATAAATCAA
Source organism: Neopsephotus bourkii (assembly GCF_033783945.1). Taxonomy (NCBI): domain Eukaryota; kingdom Metazoa; phylum Chordata; class Aves; order Psittaciformes; family Psittacidae; genus Neopsephotus; species Neopsephotus bourkii. Next base: position 1,426,851 of record NW_026901969.1, read on the forward strand.
AGGATATGGTAAAGCCTTTCATTTGATGTCCCAGCCAATACTCATTTCCATTAGTTACCAAGGAAAAAAATGTTCCTTTTCGATTTATTAGCACTTAAAAGTTGTCACTCACCCAAGAGAATGGCAACCTGCAAAGAGGAAATATATAGTGTGTTCTCAGTTATTTCTTATTCCAACTTTGTTTTGTATCATGGATGTTAAATGATCCTGAAGGTATGCAAAGTCAGAGCATTAGGCTGTTTTTTTTTCTGTTAAACTCTATTTACTCTTTGTGGTAGCACAAGTATTATGGTATGCCCTAACAGCTATTTTAAAGGCAAGCTCAGTTTTATTCTGAGGTGTGTTCAAAAAAAAAAACAACTAAAACCAAACAAAACCTGAAGACTGCAAGCTGGTTTTAACATACTGTATTTCACATTTAATAGGAATTTCAAGTTGAAAGGTCAGAAAAACATGAGTATGTTTTTATGGATGTTTGTTATTTCTAGGAACTCCCTAGGAAGGAGTTAGTTGGCTAATGCTTTAACCCTCGATATGAAGAATTACAGGTTTTGTTCTCACTCTAAGGGTAATTTTTCGGTAAAATGTTCAAGTAAAATCTTCTGTAAAAAGTTCAAGTTTTAATCTTATCAGACTCTGGTGTATTTTCAAAAAAAATATTTATGAACTGTAAAATAAATGCAACAGGAGATCTTTTCCTCTATTTTCATGCTCACATTGCCAATTGATTTTCTTCTAGAGATTATTTGGATTCGTACTTTGCTTAACTTTTAAAAGTCCTATTTAAACAGCAAAATTTTCTTCTTGTCATCACTAATGCTGTACTAATGCTGCAAACAGTGGGGCCAAAAAACTTGCACACAATATTGTCCTATTAGCTTAATTACTTATAAAATGAAGCACAAACACTAGTTAGGACAGTGAGGCACAGACCTTTTGAAAAACAAACAAACAGACAAACAAACAAAACCCTCCACCAAAACGAAAAAAAAGGAGCTTGTTCTAAGAATGTATTCATTCTTTTATCCTGAATTAAGCTTTTAATCACACTCTGATGATAGCTTTAAACATCTTCGTAATATTGAGTGGGATTTATTAAATTCATATGTCCCTGCCCATGGCAAGGGAGTTGGAACTAGATGATCTTTAAGGTCCCTTCCAAACCAAAAAATTCCATTTTGTGATTCTATGAAATCTATCTGACTTAAAATTAGTTATCTTTTCTAAGTTAATTATGTTGGTTGCTTCTGTAGACAACAGAGAGACAGAACAACAAATACAGAGCTTTGAGACAATTATATCCCAGGAACAGATATCTGTGATTGCTAAGATGTTGCATATACCTCTCTATTAATTACACATAGAGCCTAAATGGTTATCTTAATTTTGATCATCTGTGGTACATACAATTTAAACATGGTTAAGCTTTCCCAGCACATTGTCATGGTTTAAACCCAGACAGTAACTAAGTACCATGCAGCTGCTTGCTTTCATTCCCCCCTCCCCTCCCCGCACCAGCATCCCACTTCCTAGGCAGGATGGGGAGGAAAATTGAAATAATGTGAAAAAACACAGGCTGAGTTAAGTAGAGTTTAAATAAAAATATAGTGATAATAGGAAGAATCCCAACAATAACAATAATGATAATAATAGGAAACAGCAAGAGAATAAATTAAAGCTCAGAAAACACAAATGCACAATACGGTTGTTCACCACCCACTGACCAGTACCCAGCCCAAACCAAGCAGCGATTGGTCCCTTCCAGGTAACTCCCCCCCCAAGTTTATATACTGGGCATGACGTGATGTGGCACGAATGCACCTTTGGCTAGTTTGGGTCAGGTTTTCTGTCTTTGCTTCCTCCCAGGTTCCTGTGCCCCTTGTCACTGGCAAAGCATGAGACTGAAAAGTCCTTTATTGGGGTAAGCATTACTTAACAACAACTAAAATCACTGGTGTGATACAGCATTGTTCTCAGGCTAACGTAAAAACACAGCACTGCACCAGCTACTAGGAAGAAAAATATCTGTTACAGATGAAACAAGGGCACACATTTACTTGGCTTTTTTTCTGCTTTGTGTCTGATTAACTTTAATAAATAAATACAACCATTGCAATGAGTTTTTACTGAAAACATGATGATGACACATATGTTTTGACACTCAAACAATCTCCTCATGCCACTTTTGTATGTTTTAATCTTCTAATGTATAAATTTGAGCAAAAAAATGGAAAATTATAAAAAAAAATCAAAGCAAACAAAGAAAAACCCACTCCCCTTCCAAAAAAAACCCAAAACAAAAAATTAGCAGCAACAAAACAACCAACAAGCCTATGATTTCTTAATCATAAGCTCATAAATAATATTTCCATTTCTTTTCCTTAGAATCCATGACTGGAGTGAACACAGGTCAACACCAATAAAAGCACAAAGTACCTTGTCACAGGTTGCTTCTGCAGAAAGAACTGCTTTATGATATCTGTATTTTTTACATATGTTTGCATGTGTCGTCATGACTGAAGTTTATCATATCAGCAAGATAGACTAAAGTATCTCTTGATCTTGAATTAAAAAAATTACGAAAATCACATAGAAACACAAATGCATGTAGAATTAAAATTGTTTGGGAAGTCTAACTTTATGTGTGTTTCAGACTTGTATTTTTTGTTTTCCTTTTTTTTTTCTTTCTTCTTCCCTTTCTTCCTTTCTTCTACAGATCAACTTAAATTCACTTTTTTGTTAGAAATATTTTCTTCAAACAGATGAAAGATCTTCAGAAAAACCTCTATGGAATCAACACCTTGTGGTACACTTGCTGATTATCACAGTTCTTCCTTGAGCACAGCTAAAAGGGCATAAATAACTCCTTACTTTATATGTCTGCAAGAAATTGAAAAAAATTCTTGACAGCAAACAGTTAAGAGATGATGAATTGTACTGACTTGCAAGTGAAAAAGTCCACGCAACAAACAGAAAAATACTGTTTAATATTTTTGTGCAGCATATGTTTTCCTGATTTTACATTTTTGTAGTTTGTAGTAGTTTGAAGTATCTTTGGCAACCTACTGCACTCTGCAGTGGGATGCACAGACACACGTTCACTGCCCTACCCCAATATGATGGGGGAGAGAATTTTAAGAATAAAAGTGAGAAAACTCATGGGTTGAGATAAAGACAGTTTAACAAGTAAAGCAAAAGCCACACACACAAGCAGAGCAAAACAAGGAATTCATTCACCAGTTCCCATCAGCAGGCAGGTATTCAGCCATCTCCAGGAGAGCTGGTTCCATCACGCATTACAGTGACTTGGAAAGTCAAACATCAGCATGCCAGAATTTCTCCCCTTCCCTCTTCCCACAGTTTTATCTGCTGAGCATGATGACATATAGTATAGAATAACCGTTGGGTCAGCTGGAGTCCTTGTGCACCCCCAGACTACTTGCAGGTGGGGCAGTATGAGAAGCAGACCCTTGACTCTGTGAACACTGCTCAGCAATAACCAGAACATCTCTCTGTATTAGCACTGTTTTCAGCACAAATCCAAAACATAGCCCCATAGTAGCTACCATGAAGAAAGTTAACTCTATCCTATCGAAACCATCACATATATATTATGAATTTGAATGTGTGTTTTCAACAGTGACAGCTTCTATAGTAACTAAACTCCAGTTCACTTGTTATGTCTCAATTGGGGGATTTTTCTTTTGTCACCTAATTTATTTTCTACACCTTAGCTTTGATTTTAAAAATACAGTAGAAAAATATAAACTTTAAGAAAGTTTTGAGATGTTACTTGTTACAGTAATGTAGAAAGAATCCTGAAGTGTCAATTTATTCACTGATAGTGTGTATTGATATCAGAAGGGCTATATGGATAATTTTAAAAGTAAGAGATATTTTTCCCTTAAGGATATTTTTAAAGTATTAGAGTTTTTGAGGAGCAGACTTTACATTTTTCTTCTTTTCTAGTATATTTTTACAAGAGTTAAGAGCCACATAAGCATAGTAGGTGGTTATAACTCTTAATTTGAAGCAATGAGAGAGAGAGAGACACACACACCTGAAGGTTTTATTAGAACTGTAGACAATACAATTCATTCAAAAGGACGAAAAAACAGAACTTTTCAACACGCCGAAGTCCTCACAGAGGTACACAGAGTAGCGGGTTCACTACCACCTCTTAAAAAGGAAATATTAAAGACCAGATGGTGAGTTAAGAAGCTTAAATAGCTGAAATACAAGGCATATAAAAGATTTTGGACAACAGGAAAAGGTGAAGGAAATAGGGATATAAACATTTTGATAATAAAACCAGAAGATTTAAGTTTTGTAGGGAATAAATGTTTCCAAAACAAAGAGACCTTATTGCATTGCCTCGAAGAAGAAGTACTGAAGTCAAGACAATTTATATTAAAAGGTCTGAGAATAGAGTAGCTGTTGCTGGGGTGAGATTAAAGCTATATTTACATAGCGTGTTACTGAGATCACATTCTTTCTTAGCCAGGCAAACAAGTCAGTACCTAAAGCACGCTGTCTGAAATGAAGTTAATCTAAACAGTAAGCTCTTGGGATTTATTCTTTATTGTATTTTCTAATGTCAAAATATTTTAATTTAAAGACACTCCTGGTGTTTTGTCTTTGTCAATCTGAAGAAGCCTAGCCTAGCTCCTTATTCCTTGTGCAGCAGCCATTTCTACTCTGCGCTCGTGAAACCCCACTTGAAGTATTGTGTACAGTTCTGGTGTTGTAAGAAGGACATAGAGCTGTTGGAACAAGTTCAGAGGAGGGCCACGAGGATGATCAAGGGACTGGAGCACCTCCCGTATGAAGATAGGCTGAGAAAGTTGGGGCTGTTCAGCCTGGAGAAGAGAAGGCTGCGTGGAGACCTCATAGCAGCCTTCCAGTATCTGAAGGGGGCGTATAAGGATGCTGGGGAGGGACTCTTCATTAAGGACTGTAGTGACAGGACAAGGGGTAACATGGTAAAACTTGAACAGGGGAAGTTTAGATTGGGTATAAGGAAGAAATTCTTTACTGTGAGGGTGGTGAGGCACTGGAACAGGTTGCCCAGGGAAGTTGTGAATGCTCCATCCCTGGCAGCGTTCAAGGCTGGGTTGGACAGAGCTTTGAGCAACATGGTATAGTGTGAGGTGTCTCTGCCTATTGCAGGGTGATTGGAACTAGATAATCTTGAGGTCTTTTCCAACCCTAACTACTCTATGATTTTATGAGTCTATGATTTCATAGCTTTCGCCATTTTCATTGATGTTATCTGGGCTTTTCCAAGTGATACTTTAGCCTTTTTGAAATAAAGGGACAAGAACTGTACGCTATATTTAAGGAAGTGGGTAAACCATAGATTGATACAATGATTTTATGCATTTATTTTATTCTGCATTCTTTTTCTTATAATTCATTATAATTGTTTTGAGGGGTTTTTTTTGTGTGTGTTTTGTTTTTTTTTTAGTCCCCACCAAATACTAAGATGACGTTTACATGGAGATATCTTCTCTCTGCTTGTAATTTTGGTATCTATAGCTAGGCAGCACTTCTTCAAGTCTGTGATAGAAACTGCCTATGTAAATAGACTAAGTGGTCTAGTGAGATGAGACATCCACCTTTTTTCAGATCTGAAATTTAAGAGATGATTGTTTAACAGTAGGTTGCCTGTTTCTTGGTTCCTGTTATAGAGTTGTAACTAATTGGTGAACTCTACTTCATCCTGAAAAAAATTTGAAAAAGCAAGGTCTTCAGATATTTTCCTGATATAAATGAGAGCATGTGACATTATTTGTCACTTTTCTTTAAGACTTTTTGGAAAGAAATAATGGGCTTCCTCCTTCGTAAAGATTCTGAGAGTTTAATTTGAAATCACATTTATTGCACAGCCAAAAGAGTGGAAGATATTTGTAAAATATTCTTTGAAGGCTTAACTGTAAGCAGTAAGCAACTTCATAGGCAGTTCCAGTACACTTTTATATACACATACACACGTTTTCAGCATCAAACAAAAAAAATCCCACATGAATTATGCCAGGCAAACCCTGGTGTTCAAACTCCTTTTCATTAACCCTAACCTGCAGATAAATATACAAGAGGGCTAAGATTTGGAGACTGCATAAGGGATTACCTTCGACAGTCTTCCCTTATCTTTTAGGGTTATAGCATTTGCTGGAAAGGGTTCTTCACTCTGCTTCTAAAAACATTCATTTCTCAGGCTTCTTGATTCAAGGTCCTTGATTCTGCCGCAAGCAAAATATATTGTGGGAAATCTGTGCATGCAACTTCTAGAAATCGTTTAAAGCAAATAGAAACTGAGACAGAGGAGGAATATGGGGATATTACAGTAGTTTTGCAATGAAACAGAAAGAAGTGGAAGAATAATAATTGTGGATTTTTCTGATTAAAAGATAGTATTTTGGTTAGATTGAGAACAACAGTCTCTGAAATTAAAATTTCCAACAGAACTGATACCTACACAGTCCTGAGTATCTCACCTGCTCAGGCTTGGGACCCAGAGAATGAACTATAATGAGTTGTACTTTCTTTCTGCTATTCAGACCAGCAAAGTTTGTGTAATCTAGTTTTATGCAAGGTTGTTCAGGACAAATGAAAATGTCCAGTCATAGGCTTCCTAACCAAAAAAACTGCCTATTTCCTGAGTTATGATAAAGAATTGCAAAATGTAGTCCTTTCCTAGAATGTGTCCCTCCTTCAGGTGCATACTGATTTTCACAACTCTGTCTTTGTTGAGTGTGGTGTTAAGTCTATTTTTTCACATTCTTAAGAAAGCTGAGGAAAGTAGACAGAAAATCTAACAGGCTTCACACGTGTCCTGATTTTGAAGAATTTCTCACTTGTGGAAAACACTGATGTGTTTTTTAATACTGTGTAAATAAGTTTCCTTTTTTCCCCTGACTTTTCTGTGCTTGTTCATGGTAATTTTGCAACTGAAAATTAAGCAATAAGGGGTTTATTTAGTTGGTAACCCTTGATATTTTTATTGACCTTTGAGTTACCTTTACCACATTTATTAATTTCATACATGACATTTTCACCTCTTCATGGAAAATAAGAACTATAACTACAGGACAAAGCCTAAGTTTAAAGAGGTTTTATGTCATTTCAGCTACTTATATAAAATCTGGTGTTATATGTCTGCTAATTTCACTGGAGTTAACTATATGACCTCCAAGGTCTTACCCAATTCCATGAGCATTACTATACGTAGAACCCCCCCAAAAGCCAATGTAATTAACAGATTGCATAATCACAGTTTATCTTTAAATGTGTATGCACAAATCACCTGTGTATTAAGGTGCACAAGTAACCTTACTTTAATAATTTCCTAGCTTGAATACTTAGCAGTCTTTAAGTCCTTAATAAGCTTTTGTGTTTAATAATGGAATTCACTGAAATGGCACCAGTTTTTTGAAGGTTGTTTCTCTCAGTGAGTTTAAAAGTCTGATCATTTACGCTGAGGAATGTAATGACTGCATTGCCTTGAAATTAGTCCAACAGAAGATATTTTTTATTATAGGACCAGTACACTGACTTGACAACATGAGCTAAATACCACCTAAGCATGTGATTCATGTAAGTACAAGAAAATATTACTAAAATGATGGAGCATTTAGTCACTTTTATAATAATTGATCACTTGTGTCAAAGGCAAGAAAAGAATGGGCCAAAATTATTCTTAGTATGTGAGATTTGGTTCTTCTGGAAAGCATATGAAAATTAGTATTTTCAAAGGGAAAACATTCTTCATTTATTATAAAAGTAATCAAAATCTAACCAAGAATTCTGACATTTTCATGACTGCAATTACTGTATATTCAGTATCTGGTCCATTAATGTAGGATAACAGAAGAGCATAAAGTGTATTGTAAAAATTAGGTATAGATTCATCTCAAAATAACCCTTGCCCAACTCTTCATGAACACTTTAATAAGAAAAATTTTGGATTTTCTGGTAAACAGTAAATAAATTAAATTATATTCTGAACAAAAAAGCTGTGTGATTAATGTTGTATTTTCTTTCACTTAAGTACATGACAGTATAAAATAATGTTTTACCAATTTGAAAAGAGCAAAATGAAAAACTCTGAAGATCACATTCATACAGTTCTCATTTGTACAGAACTATATTATTATAATATTGTATAATACTTAGCATTCCATTCTTTCAGATGAAGACGGAAACATTATCTGACATTAGAATTTTTGTTTTTGTTTTATTTGCGTGTGTGTATATACACAGAGGGCTTTCTGAAGCTAGAGCTTTGAAGGATGCCACTTAATACAAATCAAGCCCACAAAACGCTCTCTAGTCCTGGGGCACTGAAATGTATACTCCTAAAGAGTAAAATTTTAAAAGCATGTTTCTTCTGTAGATCTCTTTTCTCCCATTTGTGTCTTTGACAGGCTGATATTTCTGAGCTTTTTTAGTCTTAAAGCAACACCCTGGAAAACAAGAATCATCATAAAACATAAAACATGAAACTATTTTACTTTGTGTGTTCTTCCTCCATTTTGTGCTTTTTTCCTCCAATTTTTGCCATTACCAGACTATATAATATTTTTTTCTTATTCACATTGGATGTGCCTTCAGCCCATGGTTGTGTGGGATACTACTCTGTCATGTCATAATCTAGTAACAATAAGAGAATAATATTTTTTGATGGCAGATCAGAATGGAGGGCAGATTTCCAGAGAGAAGGTGCAGATTTGAGTACATTTCAAGTCTATGTCATAACGTTGGACTTTTTTCTTAAAGATAAAAATCACCTTCAACTGAACCAGTTTCCCATTCTAGAAATGGAGATCTGGCATTTTCCATGTATAGCCATCAAAGAGATAGCTAGGCTGCCAAATGTTAATTAAATGCAAATATAATCATTCAAATCCTTTTGCCTGTTTTTATCCAGTGTTTGTGACTATGTTGGAAAGCAATTTCATTGACCTTAGCCCTTACACTATACTTACAGAAAATAAATTAGATTTTCTTTGTGGCTATATTTGGAGGATATGGAAAGCTCTAAGCTTAAAAAAAACCTGAGCACACAGTTCATTCTGGCATACTCAATCTTAATGAAAAAGATTTTAAACAACTTATACGTAATTCTGAAGCATTCTATCCCTTCCCCAGGAAAAAAGATTTGGGGAATCTTCTATAATTACATGATAAGATCAATATTGATACAGTATTAAAAGAGGCTCATAAACCAGTAATCCTTTTATATGGGTTTAAAGGTGTCTTGGAGATTGAAATCAGTGTATTTTGCCATGCTTACTCAGGAATTTTTCTACCTTAGGCAGCCCTTAAATAGATAACAGTCCCTGAGGATAAAATTGAATGATGTTTCTCTTTTGCTTTGCAGTGTCTGTATAGGGAGAAAAACTTTCAATATGTGTGTATTCTCTGAATGACACAGTTCTTCCACCATTGAGTCAAATACATACACAGATAGATAGATATGAATCTTTGTTTATATATATATATATATACATATCTATATATAATCTGAATGGTAAACACAGAAATAATGTGGACATTTTATAAGTAAAATCTAAAATATGCTATCACCTGAAAAACAAAAATCCTTTATGGGCTATTTACAGATCTGGTCATTACCTCAAATGTTATGATTTAGCAGCAGCTTCCATACACAGATATTTAAGAAAGTGATAAAATTTACACTTACAGTAGGAAAAAAAAAGCTTTGAGGTAACACTGAATATAAATATAGATTTTAAAGGTGCTATGTCACTATGGAATTGCGATATAATTCGGAATTTTAATGTTTCTTATAAGTCCCTTAATTTTCTTCAAGAGTACTTTTTCCTCTTTTACCCCAAAAGGAATGGAATAAATAGAATAGCATTATATAACTATCCTTAAAACCCACATATACAAAGCTTGGCACCGGAACTAGAGTTTGTTCCTGTTGACTATGGAAGATTATGCAATCTATAATACCTCCTACATGCCTAATTCAGATACAATAGAATCATAGAATCATAGAATGGTTAGGGTTGGAAAGGACCTTAAGATCATCAAGTTCCAAACCCCCTGCCATGGGCAGGGGCAGCTCTCTCTAAACCATATCACCCAAGGCCTCGTCCAACCTGGCCTTGAACACTGCCAGGGTTGGAGCGTTCACAGCCTCCCTGGGCAACCTATTCCAGTGCTTCACCACCCTAACAGGGAAGAATTTCCTCCTTATACAATAATTCAAAATTCTTTAAAAACATTCACCTTATTTATAGTTTGCCCCAGATTCTAGTCATAGTGCTGAGCTTGTTACTGATACAGGGCATGTTAGTATTTCACTGAACATAGAGTCTTCGACATGGAGAAGGCTACAAGAATTCTCAAGATAAGGAATGCATACAAGAGGTCTGATGTTTTTTCTCAAACCAACATAGGCCTTCTTCCTGTTGATAAGACCTCAGAACTGGGCAAATGGCTGAAAAAGAAAAAAACCTCAAGGAGCCTCTCAGGGTCATGAATTAGACCAAACAAGAATGTGTAGTTAGTTGGAAAAACTAAAGACATTCCAATGTCCTTAACTAATGGACTTCCATAAAAGGATAAAATTAGTGGGAATATTTCTCCCAAATGAATCCAATGACCCCAAGCAACAACTCCTCAAAATTCATGGTGCCTGTACTGTGGCCTTAATCTGCGCAAATTACTGTGTGCATTGAGTAATGAGAATTGGGTGGGTTTTCACAGAATCATAATGAATAGATATATGATCATAGGATCGTAGATTAGTTAGAGTTGGAAAGGACCTCAAGATCATCTATTTCCAGCCCTCTTCATGGGCAGGAAATCCTCACACTAGACCATGTCACCCAAGTCTCTGTCCACCCTGGCCTTGCGCAATGCCAGGCATGGAGCATCTATGACTCCTTTGAGGAACTTGTTCCAGTGCCTCTGCACCCTCACAGTAAAGAGCTTCTTCCTTATATCTAACTTGAACTTCCCCTGTTTAAGTTTAAACCCATTACCCCTTGTCCTATCACTACAGTCCCTGATGAAGAGTCCCTTTCTGGTATCCCTATAGGCCTCCTTCAGATACTGGAACGCTGCTGATATGAGGTCTCCACTCAGCTTATCTCCTCCAGACTGAACAGCCCCAATTTTCTCAGCCTGTCTTCATACAGTAGGTGTTATAGCAGACATATAAACTGTAAACTGTCTCTTCTCAGGGTGCATGACAGGCAGAGCAATGGCCTAGGCATCCGACACCATAATAATATCAGCTTTCTAAACTGTCATTCTGGTTGGAGAGTTATTTCCCAAATTTCGGTGACACATGGAAACAACTTTATACCCCCAAACCAAAGAAAAATTATTAAATAAAAACTAAAAATGCAATATGAAAATGGGGTACAAAATAATATACTAGTTTTAATTTCTTCATTTTAATAAAATCAGTATTATATTTCTGAAAAAATCACATATACAATTCCTTGGGGTTTTGTTAGCAGTCTTGTGAGAAGGGCTTAATGATAGAAAACTTGCTTGGATTTAGAATTAAATCCATCATAAATTCCAGTTCTATAGATATTATTTCCCAGTGAAGTGAGCATCACCTTCTTGTCAATACTAAGGAATACTAAGTGCTGAAATATCTATGAGATTCTTCATTTTCTTTCAAGGATGCCACTGAAGCAGTGCAGATTTATATTTGCCAAAGAGCTCATTTATTATTCTTTAAAAGAGAACTTGCATGTGTAAGTGAAGCAGAAATGATGAATAGGAAGGACGACGAGTTCAAGAGTAGCTGAATTTTGCCGAGTAAGAATATTGCCTCATAAAGGATATCAAGGCTGTGTTCATTTACTAAAATATGAAAACAACTTTGTTCTTTCTTTGGGTCTATACTCTTTCAATTACTTGGAGGAACGCAGCAATATTATACATATTTTTATACACCGGACAGCAATGGTATGGTCAAGGTATCTGAATACAGGTCAAATTCAGTAACTGCAGTTTTTTTCTGACTGATTAAATTTTGACTTCTCACAATGAGGTGCATGTGGAGAAAGAAATTACTACTGAAATTTTCTTCAAAATTTTCATTTTCACACAGGCAGGCAGTTTCAAATTTTGCATATTTAAATTGTTTTATTTTCTTTATTTTTAATTCCTTTATGCTCATGAGAACAAAAACTTCTACAAATTTTCCAATAAATCTTTAGTTGAAAACTACATGTAACATAGCAAAGAAAAAGGAGCTTAGGATTCATAGATAATCAAAATAATAAAATATCAGCCAGCTGAATGGAAGTGAAGTTTGACTGTGTTACTTAATTTTTCTTCTATAAGAAAACACTCTCCAAGATGGCAATAGGATTTTTTTCTTCTCTAATCACAGAATCATGGTTTGGGTTGCAAGGGACCTTAAAGGTCATCTAGTTCCAACTCTCTTGCCATGGGCAGAAACACTTTCCACTAGACCAGGTTGCTCAAAGCTCCATCCAAAGTGGCCTTGAACACTTCCAGGAATGGAGCATCCAAAACTTTTCTGGGCAACTCATTCTAGTGCCTCACCACACCCCCAGTAAAGAATATCTTTGTAATAACTAATCTAAATCTAATCTACCCTCTTTCAGTTTAAAGTCATTCCCCCTTGTTTTATCACCACATACCCTTGTAAAAAGTCCTTCTCCAGATTTCTTGTAGGTACTTCTTGTAGGTACGCTTTAGGTACTGGAAGCTGCTCTAAGGTCTTCTCTGAGACTTCCCTCCTCCAGGCTAACAACTCAACTTTCTTATCCTGTCTTCATAGGAAAGGTGCTCCAGCCATTTGGTCATCTTCATGGTCCTCTTTTGGACTCACTCAAGCAGGTCCATATCCATCTTGTCTTGGGGGCGTCAGAGATGAACACAGTACTCCAGGTGCTGTCTCATGAGAGCAGAGTAGGGGAAGAGAATCCCCTTCCTCCACCTGCTCGCCAAGCTCCTTGGATGAATACAGTTGGCTTTCTGGGCTTAAAGCAGACATCAATGGCTCATGTTGAGCTTGTCATCAGTCAACACACCCCCAAGTCCTTCTCCTCAGCGCTGCTCTCAATACACAGTCTCCACCCTACCTGTATTTGTGCTTGGGATTGTCATGACCCAGGAGCAGGATCTTGCACTTGGCCATATTGAACTTCATAAAGTTCACATCTGTTATGGTTTAAGCTCAGCCAGTAACTTGGAACCACACAGATGTTCTCTCACCTCTCCTTTTCCTCCCCTTTTCCTTGATCAGAGTAAACATTACTTAGCAACAACTAAAACATTGGGTGTTTATCAGCATTGCCCTCAGACTAAAGCTGAAACACAGCACTGTACCAGCTACTACCACAGAGAAAAATAACTGTTACAGGTGAACCCAGGGTAGCATGGGCCCACCTCTCAAGCCTGTTAGGGTCCCTCTGGATAGCATTCCTTTCCTCCTGTGTGTCAACCACAGTACATAGCTTCATGTTATCTGCAGACTTGCTGAGGGTGCACTCAATCCCACTGTCTAGGTCACCAATAAGGATGTTCAATAGTGCTGGTCTCAATAATGACCCCTGGGGAACATCACTTGTTCCACAGGTCTCCACAATAAATGAGTTGAAGACAATGAAGAATGTGACTATTTAATACTATAACTTCAAACACAGTAAAATACATAAAATTGATCCACATCTGATCGAAGAATCATTTGTTAGGATGCTACTGTTAGTATTCCTGAAAAGGATAAAGTTCAAGGGTTTTGTGTATAAGTAATGTAGCTATATTACATGTACAGAATTTACTGGAAAATAAATCATTAACGAATGTAAGGGTTTCTTGGTAGAATAATTTTATTTGTTGAATCTTTCCCAGACTTAGAAATAGAACTTTTATGATAATTTGTTTTGACCTATTGCATAATGTGATAGGGATTTCCAGTTGAAGAAAAAATAAGAATAAAAAAGTTCTTATTCCCTGAATAAAATAAGCATGTTATTTCAAATTATACTTAATTTCTCTCAAGACTTGAAGTAACAGAGAATTAATTTAATTCCTTGGTGAATTATTCTAGTTGTGTGATTACTCCTAATCTTTAAAAGTTGTCCCATTATTATGAACAGGAGTAAATTTTTACACTGTAAATTTTAAACATGATTTTTGCTCTCTTTTTCCTAAATTAAAAAGCTGCATAGTCTCAGAAAATTTCTTTCTATATATACATATGAAAAAGTAGATCATAAATTACCTCTAAGATTTAACTTTGTTGGGAAGGAAAATTTTGACAATTTCTTTAAGTTTCCAACCCTGGTCAGAAATTAGGAGAAGGTACATTCTTGGTCATACATACAAAGAAGAAAGTTATATTTGTCTTTCATGTCTAAGATTTTTAGATGTCTCATTTTTCTGAGATAAATTCCTTAAAAAAATTTCAAAATAAGCAATATCATTCATATGCATCAACTCCATTTATAAAAAAGAGTTTAATTCCTTGTAGTCTACTCCAAATTTACACTGGCCCTGTTCTGTGATTATTTCATTGCCATTTGCACACTAATAAACAGGCTGCTTGAGGTTTTCAGAAAGCATTTCTGTGCTATAGAATAAACACAGGTTTAAAAAAAAAAGTGTTTCTTTTCATGAGAATCTGGGGAAAAAAAGAGAAAAAAAAGGCTTATTTCTGCAATGATGTCACATGTTTGTTAGCAATAGTCAAAGTCAGATATTTTAGCAAAAGAAGGAAACAATCTAGACTTTATCTATTTGTTTATTATATATGTTTGCTTGGAAATATGAAGTTAAGAAGGAAAAGGAAAGAAAAGGTTTGAAGATTTATGATGTCATTTTATGAATGTATGAAGACAGCAAATGTAGGAAGTTCATTTCACTAGCTAAAAGGTCAAACATTTATGCTAAAAATGTACCTTGTGGTGTATACTGGTATGAAATATACCAGAGTGAAAACCTGTTCAACTAACACTTACTGCAAAATTCTTATTAATATCATTCGACTATGGGCTTTAGTCTGTGGGCTAAATGGGGTTTACTCTTTCACAGAATCTAATTCGGGAGTCAGCTAACATATCTCACCTTCCCTAAGGTAGCCTAAATACATTAACATCTGCAGAGTAACATAAAAGCAGGTGGTACAATACAGTATCTCATAGTTAATAGACTGTTTTATAGAACATATGTCCAGTCACAGGTTCACAGCTCTGCATAGCTGTCATGAGCCATGAATTCTACAACAGCAGATCAGTACTAATCTAATTGCACCTTTGTCTCAACAATTGTGATGCCTTCAAAATATTTTACTAGCACCAGCCCTCCTCAGTTTTAAGATGAGTGGAATTAATAATCTGCATAAGTGCTGTTGTACTTATATGAAAAGCAATACACAATATCTGTATTTCTGAAGGCACAGAGGAACTAAAGAAGGCTAAGTATCCTTTCTGAAATAAGCAACATTTTTAGGAATTAAAAAAACCCCAACCCAACAAATAACAGCCAACCAAACAACAAAACCAAATCCCTTACCCTTCATATTAATGAAGAAATTAATATTTTTAGCAATATTACTGTCTTGATATATCCATTGCTAAGTACGAAGTAGTATGAAAGGGCATTTTTCCTGGAAAACTTTGAATCTTCTGTTCTGAATATAATATTTTCAAATTCTAAGATGGACAGAGGTAACAGCATATTGATTTTTTTTTTGTGACTTAATTTTGATGCATTGTTTGTTTCTGTTTGAAGCAATTATTACAATTATTTTCATATTCATCTCCACAATTCCTTTTTTTTTTTTTATTTCTTCCCATTTTGGTGAAAGCATAACCAATGCTTCAGGACACATTCTGGACAAAATAACAAAATGGATTTATACAAAGGACTAGTTTGACCTTAGTTTTATTCTCTGCAATCAAATTCTGGATTTATTTCTTTTTTTTAAAGAGAGAATTAAAAAAAAATCACACAGGTCTTCAAGGTGTTATGAGGAATAGCTTTGTGTGCAGAGGAAAATTTCTTGCCTGAAATTATACCCTTCTTTAAAGGAAGGTTTTAGTGGATTTCAGCCTACACTGTAATATCAAACACAGGGCCAAACGATGTATTTCACTGTATTCATTTTTAGGTTTTATTTTTTTAAGAGTTTGAATGAACTTAGCTTTATTACTATTGTTGTTGTTTTTTATTTGGTCAAATATAGATTTCAACTAAAGTCAGAGTAAAGACTGTAAAGAAAAGTTTCCATTCACCATAGCTGAAGATATACAGAGGAACCTGTATAATTTTTTTCCCTGCATGGTAATGTCTAGATGTTCTTAGTTAAGTTTGTTGCTTTTAAAATTAATTTAAACAAGAAATTATTCTTATTTTTTTAAATAATACAATAAATTCCGGGATGTAATGGTAATTATTCCTGTATTGGGAGTTCCTTTTTCCAGAGTAAATCTAAATCAGATCTAACTTACCTCCAGCTATTTTTAAATAAAACCTTGCTGCTTGAATATATGTTTATTGCTGATCACGTTAATATGACTTTTTAAGATGTGCTGTCATTAAAAATATCAGCCTTCCTGCCCAGTACTCGAACCATGGCTCTATCTTGCAGCTTGCTCTAATGGCCATAAAGACACAAAGAATGTATCTGCATATCCATGCTTGCCATTTTGTTTAAATTGGCCAGTTGATGCTCTTTGAATATTAAGTGGAAACCCTTTCCAAAAGGCAGAAATGAAAGAAAAAAGGGATTGTGGTAATTTTGAGGCTTATTAATTAATAGGCCATAGATGCAGACTTACCAGGTTGTGAGACAGGTTTTTTTGAGAAACCTTGGTAACAGTTCCTCAAAGGCAGTCAATGTTAACAGGCAGCTCAGGCTGGGTTCAGGGCACTCCCAACAGCTCTTTTCTGAGCTGTGTGCTCCACACATCCCATGGACATAGGTGTTCAGAATGGAATTCAGTCCCTGTCTAAACTTTCAGCAGATGGAAGAGTAAAATTTGGGCAGCTAGTAATTGCCCCTTACCCAATTTCATGCAAGATACTAGAAGAGTTCTTCTTGTAAGCATAGCTAACTTGGGTACGCAAAAGGTAGCCAAATCCATGCAAAACCTACAGTTTAAAGTTTTACTGGCTGATCAACTATAAATGTAAAAAAAAAAAAACAAGCAACCCAACAAAACAACAAAAAAACCCAAAAAAACATTTCTGACCAGTGTAAGGATAAAAGAAATGCACATAAAGCAAAGAATTATTTTTATAAATTGCAAAAGCAGTTTACTTACTTATCAACAATAAAACTACTCTCAAAGGGATAATATAAACACCTTTTCCTGTAGACTTTCATCTACTAACATCACATTCCTCCAGAATTATCTATATGTGATTGAAGATATTGAGACCATGATTGGCAAATAAAGGCATGAAAATATAAACTCTAGATTTAAAAACTAGTTAAAACTAACACACACACAAAATCTAAACACACCTTCCTTCTCTTTATAATATATCTCCCTAAAAGTAAAAGGCTTTATGCAAATGTATGGAAAGCTTAAAAACATATTACTGTAAAACTTGTTAAAAATGCTTACCATATGGTCTTTGAGGATGCTTTATGGTGGCTCCTCTCCTTCCCCTATACCCCCACACCTACTCTCCCACTGAGAAGTATGTATTTCTCTCAGTTTGGATGAAATATTCAGAGAGGCCAACAAGCTTAATAAAATGCTAGCTAGCAGACTTTGAGTCCCAGAGTGATCATCTGTACCATCTGTAATGAAAAAAGTGGAGTTTATTACATTGGAGATTATACACTTCACACACATCTCTTTCCCTCCTTAGCTTTTTTACTTTTAAAAATTCATAGCACTTTAACAAATGCTTGCAATTTATTTTCTTTCATTTATGTAGCTAAATATGTTGCATGAGTATATCAGGGATGTGTTTTGCCAAGAAAGGATGTAAGACTGATGACAGTAATAGGAAAATACAGCTTCTTTACAATTAGTAATATATCCTATTTTTCCATTTTGAGCCGTTACTTAAAACACTCAAGAGAATTACCATGAAATTTTATCTTTGGCTAGTTTATCTCTACTGACCAAGAACCAGCTCTCCTCTTACCTTGAATGATTATTACTTGACAAGCAATGGAGTTGTGATCTACAAAAGCAGGAACCAAATGCAGTCTGGTAAACCAATTTCATGTAATTCAGCATATATTTCAAATCAAGAAGACCCTAAATAAAAAGCTACTTAACTCTTCTGTATTTTCTGTGACCTATAGAAAGGATGAAACTATTTGAAATATTTTTTATATTGTCATGAAAAATTAGAAGTTTAGAAATGGATTGTCAAATTTCTAAAAAAAAATTTATGTAAAATACAATTCCTAAGTCCCTTGTGAAAATAACAAAAAACTTCACTGACTTCTCAATATAGAAATTTCTACATGCGTTATAGAAAACAAAACACAAGACCTCTGTCTTCTGCTACTTTAGAAAGCCTAATTTCTGGCAAATCAGATTAAATTAGGGTTTAAAATAAGAACATTGCTATCTTGCACTTCAAGTAACAATGCTGCATCCTAACAGCATGTAAGCCATCACAAGATTTAGAGCTCAGCTCAATCAGGGACAACAAAATTAGAAATAAATGGAGAAGGATCAATACAAAGTGTTGTCTGGCATAATGAAACAACCCTTAGGTAGAAAATCTATTTTATTTCTCTCTTAGCCGCTCTACTCTTTGACAATCTCTGACCCAGTTCGCTACACAGTAAGGTTATTTATTTTATTGAGAAAAAAGCTTGGAGTTACATGTCTTATACTACAGAAATACTATTTGGTTGATCAATAAAGTGATTAAACATTTTAGGTTTTATTGTTAAATGTTATTGTTTAGTCGTATTAACATTGCTGTTATTTAGTACAACATTAAGAATTACCATACATTTTATGCTGTTATGGCAATCAGTGCTTAGCAGGAAATGCTTTCCAGCATGTTTTTATGCAGCACCAGATCTTGTGCCAGATGTTGTTGAGCCATTCTAGTAATGACAGATATAAAAATATTCCTTATATGACAGAACATTCAGTATGTAGTATGGAATGCTCAATATTTATTCCTTTATTTTCTTTTTTATTTATGCCTATGTCTAAGGAATAACTTGTGTGTCTATATTGGGATTTTTAATTTGGAAAAGTTCCCCACTCATACCTCTTTGTGGCCTTATTTCAGTGCCTCACTAGATGCTGAAAATTCTGCTTCTGCCCATGCTCACAAGTAGCTTAGTCAATAGTTAGGAATACAGACCATGATTTTAGATCTATTTTTTAATAGATATTTTAATAGATATATATTTTAATAGGTATTAGGGTGAGATGAGCACCATTAAAGGGTATAGCAGGTCAAAAGGGATAAAGCTCCTTAAAGGGAATCGAGGATTAGTATGAATTGAGAGTGAATTGAGTATGATTGCTATAGGTGTTGACTACTTGGAATATAAAAATTTTAACGCCTATCTTTCAAATATGCACTTTTAGGCCCTGAACTACTAAAACAAATAACGAATTTCCACTTAAGGCTGCAAAAGACAGTTTTCACATGTTTGTTCTAGCCTTTTGTTCTCTCAATAAAAATGCTTGTTTTAACAATTTTATATTGATTAAAAATTACGTGATTGGATTATTTTAGAAAAGGTTCTCTCCCCCCATCCCCAAATCGTAATAATTTCCATTTTAAATTCTAATTTTTGTCTAAAAGTTGGCTGGGTTTTTTTTTCTTTATATTTTATTCCGTAAAATATTTAGCCTAACAACTCTAGGTGTGTTTTAATCCTTATTGCAAATATGTAGATTAGAAAGTAACAATGTCTGATACTTAAAATATCAGATATTAAAAGCAGAAAATATGACCAGCAGCATCAAATGTGTTTTCTTGTGCTCATTACAGGCTCAGTGAAAAGGAGAACAAACAGTGCATAGCTACTGTCTCAGATACAGATTTGTGATGACATAATATTAGTGTAATGCCTCAGCTGTGGGTGAGAATAGAAACTGTCTGCCTAATTTTAATTCAGCAAACCCCCCCGTGAAATGTCACCTCTTTTTCATCTACTCAGAAGCAGGTCATTATTTTCTCTGACTTCTCATCCAGCATCTGCTAAGAAGTTTTATCTATTTCTCTATCTGCTTGTCTGTTTGTCTTCATTTCATGGAAAAGACAGAGGGGTGAGAAACAATAAACAGTGTTTGTCAAAGCTATCACAAAATTTTTTACCAGAAATTAGAAATCTAAATGGCTGAGATACTGCCTTTTCTATTTATTTCATAGCTCCAAATGCACTTCTGCATTTAACATTAATTCTATGTGATAAAAATGTGATATCAAAGCAGTAGAGTTCTACCATACACTATACTTTCATCTTACACATGGTTCATTGTTCATCTTTCCCATCTCAAGAATGCGAGTTTTCTGTTCTCTGACAATGACAATGGGTAAACTTAGCAGTTGTTATCTTTAGTTTGAGAAATCTTTTACATGTAGATTTAATTAATTTTTTTGTCGTTGATCTTTCACTCGTTTTTATTTCTGTATAATTTTAGTTTTGTTTTAGTGGAAGTATTTGAAAAAAAAAACGTCCAGTGTTTCCCATTAGATTTTATATCTATTCAGTTGAATAATGTGACTTAGTATGGTCTAGCTATGGAATTTTAAAATTTTTCTTCCCCTGTATATTTTCACATGAAAAGATTTTCAGAAAGAATAGCTGAAATATTTCAGTGAAGTGTTCTCCAAATACTCAAAGACATTTTGGAGAAAAGGCCCAAACCAAATCCAAAACTAAAACCCAACAACAACAACAAACACCCCAAAACCACCCCCCATAAAAAAACCCCAAGCCACAGAAACAAAAAAAACAAACCCCAAACCCAACAACAAAAACTGAAATAGGACTGAAAATATTAGGAATGATTTTGAAAAAGTACACAGTATATTGCAATTCTGTCATCAAGAGCTGGAATGAAACTTTTATCTCACCTTATGTAGAAAACAAAAAGAGAATACCAACTGAATTGAAAAACCAATTTTACAACTAGGAAAAGAAAATGGCACATAATTAGTTGATTAAGCACTAAAACTTGTTTATGGAAAATACATTTTATATTAATATGCACCTAATAATCTCTGAAATATGACTTCAAAAGGCATCAGTAATAGATGTGCATATAGAGATAATCCAAAGTATGTAAAGTACATAGTGCCCAACATAATGAACTTTGAAAAAATGTGTTTGGAATTATGAATAATTCTGGTAGTTCCAATAATATTTAGAATATTTTCCAATGAACAGAAATTGGTTTTAGGTAAGCTTTTTTATAAGCATCTTTCAGAATACTTTTCACATGCTCTTCTTTAGTAGCTGGCACAGACTCTAGATGGGGACAAATAACTGAACTGCACAGACAAGTAATCTATCCCTGTATGACTAATTATACAATCTTCACCAGGATAATTTTTCATATTACTACCTGTTTCATAGAATCATAGAATGGTTAGGAGTGGAAAAGAGATTAGAATCATCTAGTTACAATCCCCCGGCCATGGGCAGTGGTGCCTCACATTAGACCCCATCTCGCAAGGCTCTGTGCAACCTGGCCTTGAACTATTTTACAAGGTTTTCTGTGCTTTCCCTTCAAAAATTTTATTTATCCCTTAATTCAATATAAAATTACAATGCTACACATAGATTTGTTCTCTATGTTGTATTATTTTTCTTCATTTTAAAATTTTTAATATAGAAATAGGTCTTTTACAGAGATTATTTGGCAGGTTTTTACCATTCTCCTTCATTCTTAATATTTATAGGATGAAATTTTTCATCTATAAGAAAGATAATACTGATACTTACAGATTCATCTCTCAGATTCATCTTTCATGGTTTGTCTCTCAACAAATTGCAGTGTAATTCTCCACACTGTGCATGCATATTTTCACCACAGATTGTGAAAATCTGTCTTTTTATGGAGTGCAGCATAACACCTAATATATTTGTACACACTTTGTAGTGACCTACAATCTTAACACTCTTAGGGCCATTATTACCTCATCCTTCAAAATTAAAACTAACTTGATCCTTCTTTCTTTTGGGGTTTTTAATATTCAGCTGCATTGCCTTTGTTTAGAAGAAAAGGATCTTTCCAGGATAGTAGTTCATAAAACATGTTTACTTCTTTCTCCTTTGATGACATTGGCGTTATGTCACATTTTAAATCACAAACTGTGCTTAATCCTGCCTCTCCCTATGCATATTTCTGAAAGTCTTATTCTTCTGTTTCAGTTTGATAGTTCAGCACTTTTAGTTGTGATATCTGTTTCTTATTTTAAAAAAATTGTTTTAGCTTAGAGGTTTTTAGAGCTCCCTTGATCCTTTAGCTTATTTTCTTTGTGTCTTTTATGCAAACCTCATCCATGCTTTATCCCATACACTTATCAATGCTTTTAATATTTTTTTACAATTTTGCTTACTGTAAGATTTCAGTGTGCTATATCTTGACTTTTTTTAACCTTCTATGTGTCAGAAATATTGTCATAAGACAGTTTGCAAAATTTGCCAGTAATTCCTTTTTTTTCTTAGGCTATTTTCATATACTATTTATGTCACTTTTCTCTTATGTTATTTTCAAGGTGAATACATATCTGTCTTAGCAAAGCACTTGAATTAGACATGAGTATTTAGAGTGCATTTTCAGTGACACTGATAACATCAGTTTTGGTTTTTTTTCAGCTGGCTCACTAGAGTGAAAAAGCACCAGACCAGTTATTATTTTTTTTTATAATAGCGTGAATTTAATTTCCTCCTCATTCTATGAGAATTTCTGATTGTAACATGATGCCAGAAAAGCCATAAAGCAGGTGTGAATATTTGCAAAGAGATAGTTTGCTATCACCTGCTATCTTCCCATCAATAAGAGATTATTTTCTAAATCTTAAAAAAAAAAGTAGATTCCTGCATAAATTGCTATGCAAGGTTCTTTCCTAAGTTTAGGAGGAACAAACAATCCTGCTAAAATAGGTTCTGACTTTACATTCTATTTAATTTTACACTGAAAACAAGATTCTGGATAAGGCAATTGAACCACAGGACTTTATGTACCCAAAAGAGATACTGCTCTTACCATCAGAGTAATGGCAAGGTTAGGTTTAGTGTTGGACACTCAAAGTAGCTTTGTATCATAGAATAGAATTGTAGAATCAGCTAGGTTGGAAAAGAACTTTAAGATCATCAGGTACAACTGTTACCCCAGGACTGCAACCACCACTAAACAGTGTCCTTAAGGGCCTTGTCTACATATTTTTTGAATGCTTCCAGGGGTGTTGATTCCACCACTTCCCCGGGCAGCCTGTTCCAGTGCCTGACTACCCTTTTGGTGAAGAAATGTTTCCTGGTATCCAATATAAACCTCCCCTGGTGCAGCTTAAGGTTTATCACTTGTTTTTTGTGAGAAGAGATGAGCCACCTCCCTTCTCCACCCTCCTTTTAGGTAGTCGTAGAGAGAGGTAAGGTGCCCCCTGAGCCTTCTCTTCTCCAGACTAAAAAAACACAGTTCCCTCAGCCACTCGTCATAAGACTTGTGCTCTAGGCCCTTCACCAGCTTCATTGCCCTTCTCTGGACATGCTCCAGCAACTCAGTATCTCTCTCGTAATGAAGAAGTGGATAAAGAGTATATGTACTTTGATAGTGTTTTCTTTCATTACACATTGTGAAATTGTGCATCTGGGTTTTGTCTGATGAGTGAAACACTGAATTATCAGATAGCTTGTAATTTAAATGCCACATGGAGATAGTGCTGTAGCAGTTGAAAACTGGATACTGTCCACCTACCTTTTAACACAGTCACAGAAGATTGCATTTGCAAAGATTGTAACTATGATAACATAGTAACTGTCTGACCAGAACTTAATGCCGCATCTATACTTTTGGATACCTGACAGCTAAAAAAATAGTTGTCCTTCATATTTCAAAAGCTATTAGCGATAACATACTGTAATTTTTCTTTCTGAAAGAATACATTAAACTTTTGCTCACTGCTCACATTTTTAGGTGTTCCAATGAAGGACAGAAAAACAGAAGACATCAAATTAACAATATGTTATCACTGGTAACATGACAAAGGTGTAACATTTTTAATAGAAGAGACTAGATTTATGTCGTTTCAGCCAAGAGGAGCTGGGCATCAATTTCCATGGTAATCATTGGTTTAAACAATAGATTAGTAATGCAGTGAATGCCATTAACCTTTCAAGCACTGCCACTACATGAAACTTCCTGCAGAGGTATAAAGCAATGTGCAGTTGTGACACAAACAGAGCAAATGCAATGAAAAAAAAGAGTTGAAGATTTTTCTTGGTCTAACCTATGGTAAAACTGCACTTTGAAGAAGTCTTACTTAAAAAGTAGAAAAGTATTACCTTTTAACATGCAATCCCCTCCCTCCCAAACCAAATCACCCCACTTTTCTAAAAGAGTATTTATTTTTGAGTTTGATTTGTCTGAAATATTAAGCCCTGCTTAAACTAAATGCTTTGTGAAAATCATATAATACTCAGTAGCATGAACTTTGCTTTCCAAAACATGGGTTTTTTTATAGCTTCTTATTGAAACAGTATATAAGGCAATGTGCATGTGGCTCTTAAAAATGTTGTGAACACATGATTGTTGAGAGTTATTCTAATATTATTTATGAGTTTTCTCATCTGTGTTAACGGAGATGATACAGACAGTACAAGCAGGTACCATAATCACAGTGTTTGCCTTAATGGTATCAGCAAAAATGAAAACCACATTATTAAACCTTATGACAGCCAAGAAAAAACTATATCCCCTTGTATGAGACCACAAAATCAGCTGGTACTGGAAGAACTGGGTTTCTGTCTATAATGATTTCCAAACTGACTATACCACTGGAAAAGAGCAGGACATGAACACTGGTTGCAACCAACTCAGAAAGATCTCACAGTCTTAAACTGTTTGGTCTTATCTGTGACTCATTCAAGGGTATATAAAAGCATGCAAACAACTGACCATTGTTTTTTAAATAATTTTCCCCATTTGAACAGATATTAAGTAGATATGGTGTATTTGTAGATAGGCAGTACTGGTTAGTTTTGCTGTGAATTGCCCATGTGTGTAAGACAATTCGTGCAGTATTTTCTCTTATGCTTGTTAAATATTGTTCTCTAAGTACTTAAAATATTACATTGTTATAAAATTTTTAACTCTACTATCATCTTATTTTTAATCCCCAAAAGGATATAAATTATAAATGTAATTCACAACACACATTTTATGTGTAAGAGTGTTCTGAAATCTTGTAAAAGAAAATAGAAAATGTAATTCCCCTTGTATAAGGTTATATAACTTTGGAATCTAAACTTTAATTTTTGCTATACTTTCATTCACTTTTAATGTTCAGTCAGAATGGTGAGATGATGATACATGCTCCCCAAGCTGATTTAGTCCTGGTAGTCCATCATTTTGAAAGTATTATTGATACAATCAATGATGATAAATGATTCATCTCACTTAATTAGGCTAAGAAAAAAGTAAGATACTTCAAACAAAACTATTTTAAAAGGATTTAATGCTTACAAGTTCCTAGACTCCTTTATTCTTATGTACATTTGCATTTCTTTCCATCCCCATTAAGGTAGGCATATCAATATTTCATATGCCAAAGATTTAAAAAAAAGGAAGAAATTTGTTCATCAAGTGCAGATTGTTCCCCAAGCACAGTCTGTCTTCTGTTTGCATGTTTTTTCCTCTAAGGAAGAAGTTCTTTACTGTAAGGGTGGTGAGGCACTTGAATGTGTTGCCCAGGGAAGTTGTGAATGCTCCATCCCTGGCAGTGTTCAAGGTCAGGTTGGACAGAGCCGTGGGTAACATGGTTTAGTGTGAGGTGTCCCTGCCCACATCAGGGGGGTTGGAAGTAGATGATCTTAAGGTCCTTTCCAACCCTAACTATTCTATAATTTTATGTTATAACTGAAAAACTGTTGTTTGGTTGTTTTGTTTTACAACTTCAATCAAATGGTCATCATAAATATCAATTTTGTCAAACACTGTATCTTTATTTGGGGAAGATTACAAGTCTACAGCATGAAGCTATGGACAACACCAAAAAGACATGGTTAGTGCACTGACATTTGGGCTTAGGCTTATAAAATGCAGATATATCCTTTAGTATGCAAAGGCTACCTTGTGTGGCTATATGAATTATTACCCCTTAAAAGACATGAATAAAAATCGGCCATAAAAACTATGTGACTTCTCTCAAAAACCAACTTACGGTATGTGAAGGAAAAGCTCAGAAACTGGAATAGAAAACATTGTACTCCAAGCCAGTGCTAAACCCTTTCCTACCACCATTTCCAACGCTAAGCTAGGCTACATTTAATCAAGAATCACAGACCAGAAAACCGTGAATTGAGAAGGGAGGACGAGTACAGAATGTATGATAACATACTAATGAGTAAGAGGAATGACAGTAATTCTGGACAAAGGGAAGTTGAATACTGTGTGAAATATAAGACTCATGAAAAGAGAAGTAGCTTGCGTTTTCCACTCATACTTTCTACAAAGAAAAGTTTTATATCACTATTATAATGTAAAAAAAGGAATTTAAGGTAATGTTATCAACTAAGATGGAGAGCTCTCCATCAGTCAGAGAATTCTGCACCTAACAGGCATTAAGTACAGCATTAAAATGCACAATGGTTTTCGTGGACAGAAATGATTTTTTCTATTTTTATTCAAACATAGTAAGTAGATAAACTACCAGAAGAATTTGTGAAGTGATCAGTTCCTGAAATAACAGTCAAAAAAGTTAGCCAGAGAGCTGAAGAATATAAATATTTTTCTTAATCAGAAATATGAATTTTGGCAAAGTTATGGTACATAAATACAATAGTGAAAAGTGTGGTGAACTGAAATAAAGATACCATAAGCATAAGATAAATCCTTGACAAATAGTGGTTGCAGATTAATATTGCTTATTTTCTATTTTGTTAATTATGCTGACACAAGACATCAGACATGACCTTTGTAGAAATACCAAGTCAGTGTAGAGTAATAAAGAATAATGACAGTGATAAGAGAGTACAATAGAAATAGAGTTATAAGACAGATCCATTTTCTTTAGATACTTCAACTGGATTATTAAAGCACTGTAAAAATCCAGATATAAGATTATTCTGGAATTATTAGATACCTACCTATAATGGGATAGGAAAACTCAGTTTAAAATACACTTGATTAAATTGGATAACCTTTTGCTAGACGTGCTTATGAATGCATGGTCTCCTCCTTTATTTTTTCTGTTCTGAAATAGTTTGGTTTGGTTTTTGGTTTGCATTAGGTTAGGGTGTTTGGGCAGTTGAACCTGTTTTGGGGTAAGAATACAGAACTAGAGAGTAACTGATGCCTCCCAGATAGGATAAGAAGTGAAAAAAAATTTAGTCATGGTCAAAACTTTGCCTTGTGAATTTTCCTGAGGAAGAAAGTACAGATTTAAAACTATAGATTTAAAACAATGCTTTCTATGTACTCAGAACACAAAGTATTGTAACTGTTCATTTTGAAAACCAACATTAATTTCGACATTGATTAGCAGCCAATGTTTATGTCTAATGCATTTAAATATACAGATTACATGTTAGTCACTGGCAAGTGTTCTGACCAAGCCACTCAAGTCTTGGAAGGCAGATGCAGGGACTGTGAGAATTAAAACCTTAGGCCCACTGTAGAAGAGGAGCAGGTTCAAGGTCATTTAAGAATCTGAATGTGCACAAGTCCATGAGACCTGATGAGATTCATCCATGGGTGCTGAAGGAGCTGGCAAATGAAGTTGCTAAGCCACTATCCATCATATTTGAAAAATCATGGCAGTCAGGTGAAGATCCTGATGACTGGAAAAAGGGAAATATAACCTCCATTTTCAAGAAGAGGAAAATGGATGACCCAGGGAATTACAGACCAGTCAGTCTCACCTCTGTGCCTGGCAAAATCTTGGAGCAGATTCTCCTGGAAGGCATGCTAAGGCACGTGAAAAACAAGGTGCTTGGTGAAAGCCAGCATGGTTTCACTAAGAGGAAATTCTGCCTGACCAATCTGGTGGCCTTCTATGATGGGGCTACAGAACTGATGGATATGAGCTAAGCATCTAACATCATCTACCTGGACTTGTGCAAAGAGTTCATCATTGTTCTGCATGACATCCTTAACTGTAAACTGGAGAGACATAAATTTGATGGATGGATTATTCAGTGGGTAAAGAATTGGCTGAATTCTCAGACACAAAATGTTGACTGCACTGTGATTAACAGCTCAGTGTCCAGCTGGAGATCGGTAATGAATGGTGTCCTCCAGGGGTCAGAGTTGGAACTGACCCTTTTCAAATTCTTTGTCAGCTACATGGACAGTGGGATTGAGTGCACCCTCAGGAATTTTGCCGATGACTCCAAGTTATGTGGTTTGGTTGATAACGCTGGAGGGAAGGAATGCCATCCAGAGGGATCTTGACGTGTTTGAGAGTTGGGCCAATGACAGCCTCATGAAGTTCAACCATGTGAAGTGCAAGGCACTATACCTGGGTCAGGGCAATTGCAGGCACAGGTACAGGTTGGGTAGAGAAGAGATTCATAGCAGCCCTGCAGAGAAGAACTTGGGGGTGTTGGTAGATGAGAAAATGAATATGAGCCAGCTTCAGTGTGCGCTTGCAGCCCAGAAAGCCAACCGTATCCTGGGCTGCATCAAAAGGAGTGTAACCAGCAGGTTGAAGGAGGTGATCCTGCCCCTTTACTCTGCTCTCGTGAGACCTCACTTGGAGTATTGTGTGCAGTTCTGGTGTCCTTAACATAAAAAGGACATGGAGCTGTCAGAACAAGTCCAGAGGAGGGCCACAAGGATGATCAGGGGACTGGAGCACCTCCCATATGGAGACAGGCTGAGAAAGTTGGGGTTGTTCATCCTGGAGAAAAGAAGGCTGCATGGAAACCTCATTAGCATACTTTCAGTATGTGAAGGAGGCTGACAAGGATACTGAGAAGGACTTTCCATCAGGGACAAAGGGTAATAGGTTTAAACTTAAACAGCGGAAGTTCAGGTTAGCTATAAAGAGGAAGTTCTTTACGGTGAGGGTGGTGAAGCACTGGAATGGGTTGCCCAAACAAGTGGTAAATGCTTCATTCTTGGCAGTGTTCAAGGCTGGGATGGACAGAGCCTTGAGTGACATGGTTTAGTGTGAGGAGTCTCTGCCTGTGGAAGGGGGTTGGAACTCGATAATATTAAGGTCCTTTCCAACCTTAACTATTCTATGATTCTATGATGAGAAAATAATCTTTTCCAGTGCTAATTGAATACTTTTCATTTAAATGCATGCATAAAACTAAAAGGAGCATGGATAGTTTTTCTAAGGAATAGAATACTTGAAGATAATTGAATGCAGATACAAATCAGTATCTCTGTTAATGAGATACTGGTGATGTTTTTCCTGGTTGAAGGTTTTATTTTCTTTCCACCTAGATTTACATTCAAGCTGTCAATATTTTTGTCTCTTTCCCCCTCTCACTGGAATCAGAGGCAGACAGAATGTCTTTGTTTGCACATCAGGTCTCACAAACTTCTGGAATGCTTACTTTGGCTTTTCATGTTGTTATTTACAAATATTTATTTTCTCTTTTATTTATGTATCTATTACTTACTTCTAAGTTATGTTTAAACTGGCATGAATTCTCTTTTTATATTTCAATACTTTTCATTGGGTTCTCTCAGAAAAACACTGCAACTGTCCATTAATACTTCATATGTGAGTTCCTTGATTCAACAGCTGATGAATCTATCTCCTCTCCTGAAAATTATTTAATTGTTATAACTTTTAAAATAGGTTCCAAAGGCTACCAATATTTTAACATTGGATTCTTAACTTGTTTTAAATGTCTCTGAGTAGCTTATTTGGGAACTTTAGAACAATTAAGTGATGACAATACAAAACATGTCATAAATGATGTAGAATACACGTTCTGTTAATAGGTTTTAAAGATGTTGATTCAGAAATATAACATGCACTGATCTTCAATTCATAATTGCTTGTAAATGACCCCAAACAGCTAGGTTTTAAGCTTACTCTTCAGAAGATTTCTTTTACATATCATTTTCTTAACGTTATTGATCCAACAGAATTGCTGTTAACAAAACCATAAAATTAAAAGCTAAGAATGATTGAAAATACAATTATATCCTTGAAAAGTAGGGATTGTATTACATTAACGTAAAAGCCAATTAAACTAATGATAATCAGAGGTTATAATTGGATTAAATAAAGACAGGAGGTGCTACACAGCTTGCTGTAGGAAATCAGCTGAAATAGAAACAATATGTCAAAAGCAAAATTAAACTCAGTATTAAAGACAAGGTATCAATGTGATAGGGCTGCAGGGATTACATGGTGTTAGCATGCCTTAATGTACTGTATGGATTTTAAAAACTTTAAGTGATGCTGTTTGGTATTATATAAGTTTCTCTCCATTAAAGAAGACACAGCAAAGAGAAGTTCCATAGATTTGAAACATCAGCATGTGTTGAAGTTTTACTGGATGGTGTTTACCTTCTGAACAAGGACATTTGCTGTTGCAATACAATCCATCTGCATCCACTTCCCAGGTAATGAACAGAAAAGAATGTTTCTTTTACATTGAACTTAGGTGAAAACATACTGGTATAAGAATAGTTGAATGTTTTGTGGATAAAAGATGACAAAAGTGTTGATGCACATTGAAAGAAATACAGCTATTCAAAACTCTCTCATCTTCCCACTCTACACTGTAAACTGAGTCTTTAGATAATTAGAATGATGAGAAGGCATTTGACAAACTGAATTTTAAACCTAACTGAGGTCATTAATATCTCAAGGGTATTGCTTCAGAGTGACACTAGCTGGTAATACAGAAAGGATGATCTTGCTTTTAGGGCATTAAACCGGACTTTGAGGGGATAATACTCAGTTTTGTCCTTACCATGAACTCCCCTAAGCAGTGACTGTTATGAGCTAGGGCTGTGAGGACCTTGACTCACTTGAGCTAAATAAGTGTAATAACTACAGATTAAACAGAAACATTTTCCTCAGGAAAAAGCAAAGTATTTATTAACTCTTAAAAGATGTTATTTTTTACCTCGACATATTTCAGTTCACATCATCAATTATAATGAGGATTTCACTCAAAGCCTGCCTACATCATTGAGTAGCTTTGCATCAATTTAGTGCATTTTGGATTATAGGCAGGATTCTGTTATTTGAGGAACAGCACCAAAGACAAGCTTTCTCTGAGATCTGAGATCTTACTTAAGCAAGACAGAAGAAAACTATGACGCTGGAAAAAACTGCTGGATTCTGAAATTCCATTGATATAAAAATGTGAAGTGCAAATTCAGAAATATATTTCACGTACCAGTGGCAGGAGTGACTCAGAATTAATGCGACTATGCCCGTTTGAATCAGATGAGGCTCTGGCCCTTTTCACTTTTAAAAATTAGTACCGGACACTAAGATTTGTGTAATGCTGGTCATATGCATTTTAAGCTTAACGTTATTTTTAATAGGAACCTTGCAATAGTTCTATTAAACTACATAGAACACCAGAACATTTCCATTATTACTCCAGTGTTTTCCCAAATAGTGTTTGTAGTCTGTTCACAAGTCTGACCATTTTTTTACACTCTTATTGCACTCCTAATACAACCATGAACATTGAAATTATTCTTGCAATTTCTGTTGATGAAATCTAGTTTCTAAGGAAATACTCCACCATGAAAAATAGTGAACAATGGATTTTTAAGCACACTCTTTTCAAACTCCTGCTGTTTAAATTAGCAGCTGTACAACAGAAAAACTATTAAATATGTTGGTAATTATCCTGTTATTATGTATATTTAGTGCTCAACACAACTTACATTTTTCAAGTGCATGCCTATCACTATCTTATCCTGAACTTTTCTGAATATGAAATTGAATAAATAGTTTCATCTCAGAAATTCTGTATGGTTCACAAATCACAACTACACCTGTTACCCCTTTTATTTTTTTTTTGACATTTATAAAATGGTCATAATCTGTATGACCAGAGAATATAAACAAACAAAAAAGCAACCGTATGCTTAGAAAATTCCTCAAATGGAGAAAGATTTGTAAGAGCAAAAACATTCCTTTTCAGCTTCCCTTGACCTGCACAGATTTTAATTCCTATTCAGTTTGGGTTTTGAAGCAGAACAAACAAAAATAAAGAGAAACCTTTTTTTTTAAAAAAAAAAAATTTAAAATGATTTTTCTTTTCAATTAAACTGTTACATTTATTGAAACACGGGCAAATGATCTTGTTTATGAAATATTCATGCTCATTTGAGAAAAAAAAAGACTTTTTCAAAAGAACAGACCATTTATTGCTCTTCATTTTATCACAGTGATACTTTCTCAGGTGCTTTTAATAAAAACTAACAGAATTAAAGAAAGAGATCCTTTTAAACAAAGAGCAAAGTTTCTGATCAGTTGCCACCTCCATCAAAATCATCAGCTTGGCGTTTTTATAAGGAGCACATTTCAAAAGATTTTTATGTTTCCCTTATCATTTCTGGGAATTATTCACTATTTCTAGAAACTGCAAAAACATTAACAATGACAGAAAAAAACCTAAAAAAGGACATTCTGTTCATTTCCAAAATATCCCTTACCTCTAGTCACCTTTTCTGCTTCTGTACAGAGGTTCCTTTCATGAAGGCTTATTTCAACAAGTATTTTAGATCCTATTAGCATTCATAAGATTAGGAAAAAAAAATTGTGTATGGTTTCAAAAGAAAGGATTTGACTCCTGATACTTTGATCCCACAGAAACTATGTCATGGGCATTCAGCATGAGATTTCAGGAAAGAAAACTCTTTCATTTTACTAGTGCAGGGTTGCCATATAATTCCATTTTTTTTTTCTTAGATTTTTCAAGAGGAAAAACATAGACTCAAGAATATATGAAGTTAATTCATCAAGTACACTAAAAATTATGGGGCACTGTATTTTATACTACAGAAAGTTTAGACAACTTCCAGGTAGGTACATGAATGTCTGCTAAAATTAGTGTCATATCTCAGACAACTGTTTTAAAGGTACCAGTCAGCTGGACTATCTTGTAGTCAATATGTGTGCTCACTGTCTCCTACTCAGGGAATAGAGCTGATGGATGTCTGTCATGGCTGAGGTGAGACAAGGATAGGAAGGTCGCAAATGGCGATTCCTCGTCTTTCACATCAGTGATTTAAACCTTGGGAAAAAAATCTAGCCTACATGGGTTTGCTCTACATTAGAGTTAAAGGTTTTATAGGTAAACATTAAGAATACCACCAGTGTGTTTGCTAACGCCACAAAAGGATCAAGATCTATCTACAGAAGATGAACAGTGATTTGTCTCTGAAACTGATGTCAGTGGTCAGGTAAGTTTTAGATAAGGTAGGATTAAACATCCATTAGTTCTGATAGTTTTGTTTCACTGTACAGCTCCAGAAATACCTGCAAGATATCACAGTTTTATAATAAAAAAACAATCAAGCATTTGTTAAAGTGCATATTCCCTCCACTTCTGCACCCCGAAGCCTTTTGCATCCTTGTACTCTCTAGTTTATAGTCATTTGGAATAATTTCCATATTTTCAGCTTGCTAACATGTTAGCTATCTAGTTCTTATAGGTTATTTATATTACTGAATTCTATTAAGTCAAATTATCAGCATTTACCATATTATCATAATTACAGCTATGTTGGCTCCCTTATTAAACAAAATCTTTTCCATCTAATAGTTGAGATGTCCTAACCTCACCCAACTGTCTTCTGTTTTCCTTCTGTAACTAAAAGAAAAAGTCATCACAGCCTCTGATTCAGTAAAAGCTAACCTATATGAGGATCTTAAAGCAATTTTCTAACGCCAAGTACAGTTATTAGACCTATTTTTTGTGTTCATTTCTTCTAAAGTTTAAACAAAGGAATAAAAAACCTTCCCAAGCTCAGTACCGATAAGCATGCACATTAGCATTTGATTTTAAAATGTATTCCCACACCAGTTTCCATAGTTAATTCTCTCTAATCAAGAATGTTTTATAAAATTATATGGAGGTGGTAGGCTTCTTTTCACAACTGAACAAGAAATGAAACATTCTTTGTTTAAAATATAAAATCTACATTCTTTCTCATGAAACTTTTTAATTTCTTGGATTTACAGGTTACTTTATTCTATTTTCATGATCCCTTTATAATTTACTGTTTTAAGGAATATTAAGCAATCAAAAGTCAGGGGCTGTTCTGAAATTGAACAGTGGGAAGTTTTACAAAACCTCCTTGTTTCTCCCTGACTTAATTTTTCAGACTGTTCTTTCTTTACCTGACCCCCACTTAGTTACATTACACAGAATGAAAGCTGGCTGTTAAGAAAACAGGTGTAGTTTAGAGAGAATTTATTTCACATTCTTGATGACAATATGTTCAGGCCATGAAGTAGACTGCAGTTTTGAAGTTCTAGTGGGCAGAATAAACATTTCTCTTTTACGGTTATCTCAGTATAATTGTCTCATAGTTTCAAACCTTAAACTTCTAATTTGCTAGAAGTTATTATTTTTATTTAGTAAGTTAAACACACATCCTCTTGAGTGTTCCTGCATATCCTATCTGGTTATGAATTTTTTTTCTAGTAATTAGCTTTTTTAATAGATTTGTAAGAAACAGCAGCTGCACTGTTGTGAGTTCTGGTGTAGAATCATAGAATAGTTAGGGTTGGAAAGGACCTTAAGATCATCAAGTTCCAACCCCCCTGCCATGGGCAGGGACACCTCGCTCTAAACCATATTACCCAAGGCCTCATCCAACCTAGCCTTGAACACTGCCAGGGATGAAGCATTCACAACCTCCTTAGGCAACCTATTCCAGTGCCTCACTACCCTAACAGGAAAGAATTTCCTCCTTATATCCGATCTAAACTTCCCCTGTTTAAGTTTTAACCCATTACCCCTTGTCCTACCATTACAGTCCCTAATGAAGAGTCCCTCCCCAGCATCCTTATACGCCCCCTTCAGATACTGGAAGGCTGCTATGAGGTCTCCACGCAGCCTTCTCTTCTCCAGGCATGTAATATTCACCAAACTCAGAAGTTTATCTTTCAAAGTAAAGACAATCTCACTAGTCCATGAAAGCATTGCTCCTCCTAGCTACTACCTTAGTTCACAAATTTGTTATCATAGAACCTTTTGTTTCAGTATTTCATAGGAACAGTGTTTGTGTTCCTGCCTTTCATTTGTAGATGAGTCTGTTCAGATTTTCTTCAAGGTATTTTGCTTAATCCAGTTAATGAGTTACCCTCAGCCTAGTGACTTGCAATGAGGTGTCCACAGATCAATATTTTAGATATTCATGTTCCACTTGGAGCAGTCACTTTTGATCGTTTTTTCCTTTAGGAATAATTTTTTAATTATATATTTCCAGAATCAAACACAAAGTTTTATGCTTGAGATTGCCTATTCAATCATCTCACATAGAACATTATTTTGGCTGATTAGTATTAGAGGATTTTTCACTAGATTAAAATGATTTTTCTCCATTTCTGATTTTTATTTTAAAGTCACAAGAACTGGTTATATATTGACATTTGAAGATGAAAGCAAGTCACTGGCTTTTAGTGGTTTATTTGTTTTTAATATATGTTCTATAAATGCTTCCTGAATTCCTTTTGTTGATAAAAATGTTAGCATTATTGTCTTAGTCTTTACAAAGACACTGAGATTTGGTTTTTATTTCTCTGATTTATACACTCAGTTGTGATTGAGAATACAAAGATGGAGGTACAATAAAATGAAGGAAAGGATACAGTCCGTCAAATTATTCTCTCTCCTGTGCTCTGGGCATATAGCATTCATATAGATAATGCATATCGATGACTTTCAGTTACAAACAGTTTAGTTAGTATCCATTTTCCACAGACTAATTCCTGAACACAGCAGTCAGCAGTAAAATTTGCACTGTCATGAGTTTTAGAAGTAATGAAAAATTTTCTGTGGTGTACTTTGAACTCATTTTTGACATACACCTACTATGGATTTACAATAATTTATCTTGGGTGCTGAATAAGCCTCCTTTTTTTCACACCTCGCCACACAGTATTGTGAAGCTTAATTATGATGCTGTGTCTTTTTCATTTAAATGTGTCAGAATTTATATTATAACTTTCACACTTAAACCAGTTAACACTAAATAGTCATGTCATCCAAAACAGTGTTCCACTGAAGCTGAAAAAATTAATTTTTCTTGCAGCTAAATCCAATCTCCTGCTGGTTTCCCCTTCCCCCAGGAAGGATATGTTACTATAACTTAACAAACAAATTGTTGCTGAAACATGTAGTTCTGAAGTTTTGACATAAATATGTTTTAGTATTTTGTGCCAATTAATCTTAATGAATAAATAAAAGCTGTACTGTTAAAACCCACCAAATCATGAAATCCCCCTCGCACCTCCACCCCAGATAGTTTTTCTTCTCTGTTCTAGCATAAGATAATACAATGGAGTCATGGTTTAACCCAACCAACCAGCTTGTTAACTCACTACCCCCCCTTCTTGCCTTCCCCCTACTCTCGGAGGGACGGAGAGGAGAATCAAAAAGAATGCAACTCCCACAGGTTGAGATAAGAACAGTTTAGTAACTAAGGTATAACACAAATCACTACTGCTGCCACCAATAATAGTAATGATAAAGGAAATAACAAGGGAAGAGAATACAACACCCCATCACCAGGTGACCGATAACTTGCCCCCCAGCCCGATCAAGCATCGACCGATACCTCCTCCAACCCTGCAGTCCACCTCGCCCTTCCGGGTCACCCCAGTTACCTCCTGGGCATGACGTGCTGTGGTATGGAATACCTCTTTGGTCAGTTTGGGTCAGGTGTCCTGTCTCTGCTTCCTCCCGGCCTCCCTCCTCCCTGGCAGAGCATGAGGCCCACAAAGTCCTTGGCCAAACCAAAACATCATTTTTATCAGCTCTGTTCTCAGCTGAAAGTCAAAACACAGCACTGCACCAGCTACCAAGAAGGAGAAAAATGACTGCTGCTGCTAAACCCAGGACATTATCCACCCCTTATTCCATACCATTCACGTCATGCTCAGATCCCACATTTTCAATATACCATCACTTTTATCTAAGTGCACTCTCATCTGTGCATGGGCCAGTCCCTATAAAGCTGCTGAGTCCATCTGGTCCATGATGCCAGGCTCCATCTCTTGTAACAGAAAAGACTGTGTACAGTGTTCACACTTGTGAATAACCTGGGCAATAGTGTCCATTGCTAAGTCCACCCCTCGATCATGAGTCCATCTCGATGTTGCATCTCTGCTCTGATGGCCTTAAGGGTCATGGGCCCACCAGGCTCAAAATAATTCACTGTCCTTCCATCTCCAATGCTTCCAAAGCACTGGAGGGGCCCAGTGGACTAGATACTTGCCCATACTGTCCCACATGCCCTGCCACTCATGACTCTCCAGTCTTTGAGAAAACCTCTTGGTCCTCCCATATTGTTGTCTAACCCCAGACAAGACCGAAACCCGACTCTGCTTAACTTTTGAGATCACACAAAATGGTGGTGGGTAAAACACAGTCTGTGTGTGTGCCAACATGCTGATCCCCATCACAATCAGCAAGCAGGTCCCCAGGGTACCCAAAGGCCATTCAAAACCTTCAGAACTCTCAAACGATGCTGCTGTACTTGTCACTGGGGCTGGTGTAGCTGCTGTGCTTGCCGGCTCTCCCACCACCAGCTTCTCTTTTCCTGAGTCCAGCTCTTCCTCCTCTGCCTTGCTGGGAAATGCTGCGGGGTCTCCTGCGTCCTCCTGGGGCTCGGCGGGCGGCTTCCAGGGAATGCTCTCGGCCGTCGCGGGGCAGGGCTCGGCCGCGGGGCTCGGCTCCTCCGCCGCCTTCTCCCGCTCCTCGACCGCCCCGACCTCCTCTACCGGCAGCCGTCCCCTTGCGGCCTCCGGTCCCGCTCCCGCTTGGTCCCCGGGGCCGCTCTCCCGGGCCGCTTCAGCAGCCGCCGGCTCCCGGGACCGCACCCCCTCGGCTTCCCAGAGCCTCACGCAGACGGAGGCGAGGGCGAGGGCCAGGACGGTGAGGAGCAGCCGGGCGGCCAATACCAGTCCACGGCCACATCCGTCCCGCCCTGCTGCTGGAGCCCACCCGTATTACAAGTCATTGCCATAAAGTACAGTGAGATAAAAACCTTAGCCCAAGCCCCACACTTGATAAACACTAACACAGCAAATACCGGCTCTAAGTAAGTTACAGCATTCTGAAGCTGTGAGATCAAGAGGAACAACTCTGAGAGCCAATAAATTAGCATTGTGGCGAGTGACTATTAATCCGGTCAGATCTGTCGTTATCTCAACCCCTCGAGCCCCACGTTGGGCGCCAAAAAGAACTGTTGTAGTTTAACCCAACCAACCAGCTTGTTAACTCACTCCCCTCCCTTCTTGCCTTCCCCCTACTCTCGGAGGGACAGAGAGGAGAATCAAAAAGAATGCAACTCCCACAGGTTGAGATAAGAACAGTTTAGTAACTAAGGTATAACATAAATCACTACTGCTGCCACCAATAATAGTAATGATAAAGGAAATAACAAGGGAAGAGAATACAACATCCCATCACCAGGCGACCAATAACTTGCCCCCCAGCCCGATCAAGCACCGACCGATACCTCCTCCAACCCTGCAGTCCACCTTGCCCTTCCGGGTAACTCCCAGTTACATCCTGGGCATGACGTACTGTGGTATGGAATACCTCTTTGGTCAGTTTGGGTCAGGTGTCCTGTCGCTGCTTCCTCCCGGCTTCCCTCCTCCCTGGCAGAGAATGAGGCTCACAAAGTCCTTGGCCAAACCAAAACATCATTTTTATCAGCTCTGTTCCCAGCTGAAAGTCAAAATACAGCACTGCACCAGCTACCAAGAAGGAGAAAAATGACTGCTACTGCTAAACCCAGGACAAATGGAGACTTTCACCTACGATAAGGTTTAAGTTAGTCAAGTTTCCATTAAATTCTACCCCACTGTAAATTACACTAAAGATGATTTCTTGATTTTGTGAGCTTTGGAAATGGAAGCTTTATATAAATAAACAGCCTGAAATCTTTCTTTACAATATGAAATGCAATTGTACTTACATATTGTAAGTACAGTTAGAGGCAAACACTTCTATCTGCAATGGTCTGTCATAACTGTTAAAACATCTCATGAGTCTTCTCAATTGAATTTTCCAAAACTTAGAACTGATGTCTCTATTTTAGGTCTCAGAAAATCTAGCATTACAGGATGAAGAATGCTAACAGCAACAACATAATAGATGACCCAATAAAAAATTAGCACTTCAATAATTTATTTTTCTGTAAAATGTGATTTACAAATCAAAACCAATTATGTGGTATGATATAAATGGTTTTATTCATATAACATATGACGTTTCTATCACAACTCTAAGGTATAACTCATTTATACAATAGCATATAATCTACTACTTGCTTTGTCTTCAGATCTGTCTATCCTG
The DNA here is from genome assembly GCF_033783945.1 of Neopsephotus bourkii. Taxonomy (NCBI): domain Eukaryota; kingdom Metazoa; phylum Chordata; class Aves; order Psittaciformes; family Psittacidae; genus Neopsephotus; species Neopsephotus bourkii. The sequence goes on from NW_026901969.1 coordinate 1,466,524, forward strand.
TTCTGTGTTCGGTTCATTAATGTACAAATTTGGTTTTGGTATGAAAGTGAGCCAATGTAACTTTTTTAAAGATTGATAGGTCAGAGAAGAGATAATTCATCCTGAAGCTTCCAGATGACCTGCTGTGCACCTTTACCAGTGGGTGGTTGCCTCTTTTCTTTAAAATTGATTAGAAGTTCACAAAACAGCTGACCCGAAAGATCATAAATACAAATGCAGTGAAAAAGACAAAAAGTTTGTTTTATTTTCCCTTGTCTCCGCCCTAACCATCAACACAACAATTACATAGAACACAATTTGGTTTACATCACAATATTATGATTTCAGGATTTTTACTCACTGCTGGATGTGGGAGCAGTAAAAGCTACCAACTGATAGAAGTGAAAAATTTATTTTGAATATACAAAATTTTCACATACAAACGTGCCGTTATCTTAAACTGCGTATGTTATATATCATGTTGCCCATATTGAATGCTGGAGTTGTAGTCTTTAATGCATGAATCTGTTTTCCAGGATACTCACATAACCTAGTTGGCTAAGTACTAAGTAGTTTTAAAACCTGATACTTTTTGTTAAAGAACAAGCTCATCTTATTAAAAGTTCTGAATAAGTTCTTCCTTGATTTTCTTAATTTTCTTTTTTAAATATAAATGACTAACTCAACTATAACATGTGTTTGACAGAAATAATTTGAAAGTAATTATACAGAGACAAGCATTTAGACTCATGGGTAATTTTAATGCAGCGTCTTTCACCATTTATAATTACGTACTTCTGTTGTGCCACTGAGTGAACATTAGCCTCTAAAAAGTGCAGAGAAAGATGTAACCATTTAAAATTCATTCTGCAGTATGAGACTTCAAATCACTGGATGGAAAAGGAACGTGGAACAAAGCAAGCCCTTCTGTGAAGTCCACTTGCATTTCCTACAGAGACTTACAGTTTTCAAAATAAGGTTGTGAATTTATTTTTTTCCTTTCATAAAACCAATTTACTTTCTTTGAGAAAGAACTGTACAGGCTATATGTCTACAGACCCAGACCTGACACCTATAGGCCTAAGATAAATAATCTTATTCTGCCTTATTTTGGTTTTGTCTCTAGTCATGCATCAGTAGAGTGAGTCTAGATGGCTAACTCATTAATGGATTGTAAACCTAGCTGCACTATTTAAAACACAAAGATGTTTTACAGTCAGTAGAATTGTTTTGGATTTATGTCAGTTAAATAAAAACATAGTTTACAGAAATGTCCCTTCTTAAGAGCCTGAATTCTAGTGGTCTTCTATCTTATCTTGTTAAGCAAGACAACGTAGCATCCTTTGCTACTGCTCATTCTTTACTGACCATCCATTGGTTTAATGGAAAAGTTATAAACACTGACATTTCAAGAAAACCTGACTCTACTGACCTTTAACTCAGAAACATACCTGAACTTATTATTACACAGTGAGATTTCCTGATTGTCAGCCTTTAGTGTTACCGCAGTAGAGGTTACATATAATTTTTTATTTAATTCTGAACAGGTTGTGACTTTTTACCAGGTGTTGACATGAAGCTGGATATGGTCAAAGGCAAGTGTTTTATAGAAATTACATGGTCAAGTAAGGAAATAAAAAAATAGATGTGGCCAACCATTAAACAAGTAGTAATAACAAAGGAAGAGTACTCCATAACTGATGGAACTACATTTCAGAAAAAGCAGCAAGGCAAAAGCACCATATTGGGATTTGGAAAATTTGGTAACCCCTTTTCTGTGGTTAGACAGAAAACACATGCACTAATTCATATTATTGAGTCCACCGATAACCTGTAGAGTTTTCCAGTCCATCTTTAAAGATAAGCTCACAATATTGAAAGAAGTGTTCAGTCAATTTCTCCCACTGTGACTAAGACCAGGCTTGTCACCTGGAGAAAAAAATATCTTAAATTATTCAGGTAAACTACAGATTAAACACTTGACCTCAGGTCAAATATAATTAGAGATAAATACTTGAAAACAATGGTCTCATAATTTGTTATGTTATCAGCTGCTCCCTAAATCTGTTGTGGATGAGTCTAACCTCTTTTTGGCAAGATGCTTTTGCTGGATGTTCAACTTCTTGCTGTGACAACCCTAACTATTTTACTTGTTTTCCATCCAGTTTGAAGAAAGCTGAAATTAAATCTTTAATCTCTGTGGTTTTGCTTGTTCTCTAATTTGATAATGGTACTATATGTTCATTTTACCTTGGTGGTCTTTTCGGATTTCCTTTTGGAAAAAAAAATTTACAGTGGTGAGTTAGTAAGAATTAAAATTTGCATTGGATTTAGGTCTAGTCTGTCAGAATGCCAATAGTGATTCACCTTTGAGAATTTATCCAACACTTGCCATTTTCATTGTTTTTCTAGATAACTGCTTTCTTAGTCCACATCTTTGTGGATTACTTCGTGCTTTCAGCATTACCTTTGAGGACCTCAAACTAGTGCTCTCACATTATAATGTATTTGCTAGAAAATAATTTCTGAGGAGACCATGATGTAATTTATACATTGCAGAGTATTTAGAGAAACTGCTAGAATTCTTATGCTTAGTAACAATACTGTCCCTTAGTGAAAGAGAAAATAGACCACTGGAAGTACATGGGGGGGAAAAAAAGCTACCTTATAAAGACATTGGCAGATTAAAGAGAATGTATTGGAGGACTGGCTAAAAAATTTGCTAAAAAAATGTGAAGAACATATGCAAAGTTATTCATAAAATCTCATGTTGGTTGCAAGATGTTTGTTATATTTAGCAAGCTTAGTAAAAAAAAATGTTATGATCCAGTAAATAGAAAACATACAACAGATCATATTTTGAAGGTAGAAATGGTCAACATTTTTCTCTCTTGCATGTGACAGACATAGGTGAAACTTCTGCCCATTCACATTTATGTTACAATGCCACACTATACTGTCCATGTTACTGAACAAGTGTGCTATCGTAGTTGCTGTCACAGGCAGTAGGAGGTATCTTTGGTAATAGTTGTCAGCTTTTAGCAGTAAAATTGGGATGGCTTAGGAATGTAAATGCGTGAAAAAACAGGTTAGAGGTACGTGATGTATGTAATTTTTTTTTTCCTAGAATGTCCTGGCAGTGCATGTATTAATCTTCTGTAATATAGGTGAATATACTTACTACTGTTTCCAAAGCTGGCAGTTGGTCATGCTAAAGTAAGATTTTAACTAATTACACTTGGTTCCCTTGTACTGTTGTTTAGTCAGTAGTTTGAAAACATTCCAGTACTTTTAAATGTGGATTTTATTACCCATAAGGCACATGGTGATGAAATATTTTAATAATTATATCTATCATTGAGTAGCAATTTGAAATCAAATGATTTGCTGAAGATTCATTCCTATGTCAGTGAAGACACATTGAACAGATTGCCAGACTCCTACTCTCTTTTTTGACAAAGAAAGAATACTTTTCCTTCCCAGGAGTTTGCTTTGACATCATATTAAAACAGTCATTACTGTTATTCTAAGTGACTAATTACAAGCTTATAATTCTTCCCTTACTTTCTTTTTGGATTCTTACTTTTGAATTATATAGTCAGGAGGAGAAGTTGAGCAAGTGTAAAACTGAAACCCAAAAGTGAATTATACAACACTGATACATTGATCATATCTATTGGTTCTAACTAACAAGGTAATAGACAAAATCCTAGTTCAGTTCACTTCCATAGGCTCCTGAGTTCAGCAAACATCTACGTACTTCACAGTAATTTTATCTTTGATCTCATTGAAGAAAGTATTAGGGTTTTACTGGGTGATTTATTCTGAAAATCAGTGACAGGCAAGTGTAAAATACTTAATCCTACTGTTAGTCAACATTTTTAGTTGTTTTTTTGAGTTTTACAAAAAAAGTAATGCTATTAAAATTATGTCATAGAAAGTTCTAATTAAGTACTCATTTAACATACAGTTCTCAAATCAAATTCTCAAATTAAACTACTTTAGGGAATGAATAGAGAAAAACTCCTTTATTTTTCTTTGGTGAGTTAGTCTTAGCAACAAACAAATTCCCATCCATTATTTGCTCATTTACTCCCCCTCCTTAGGTGGGCAGTGGGAGAAAATAGGTTAAGAAAGCTCCTGGGTTAAGGTAAAGACAGACAGATTGCTTACCATTTACAATTGTGAGCAAACCAGACTGGACTTTGGAAAATTATTTTAATTTATTGTTGGTTTAGATAGATTTGGGTAGTGAAAAGACATACATTAAAACATATTTACTCCTCCCACTCCCAGGCTCAACTTCACTGCTTTACTCCTAACTCCTTTACTTGTTCCTACACTGAGAGGCAGCAGGGATGGGAGGGTTTATGGTCAGTCCATAACGATTTTTCTTTGTTGCTCCTTCCCTCTCACACAATTACCATGCTCTGGCATGACTTGCTCTCTAGACCCTTCATCAGCTTGATCTATCTTCTTTGGATATACTCAAGCATCTCAATGTCTTTTCTGTAGTGAGGGGCCCAAGCCCAACACAGTATTTGAGGTACAATCTCACCAGTGCTGAGTACAGGGGGGACAATCGTCCCTTGTCCTACTGACCACACTATTTCTGATAGAAGGTAGGATGCTCTTGGCCTTCTTGGCCACCTGATTACATTTATAATATATATGAATAGTCATAGTGACAGTCTGCATATACCTTCTCCTGTTGTAGGGAAAACCAGTACATTTGAAACACACAGAAACTGGTGTTACTGCCTTTCTGAAACTTGTGAATACTGATCATGCCTAACAGTCACCTTATTTTCTCACATCTTGTGTACAAAAGTGTTAATGCTGTTTTCTTAGAACATCTCTCAGTTAAGTTGGCGAATGCTTCTTCCTTATGTGGAATGATTCCTTATCTCTTCAGTTCAGCAAGAGCTGTGCATCCTGCTTACAGAGATGAGACAGATTTATGCTGTATGACCAGTTGTCCTGGGTTAAGCAGTAGCAGTTATTTTTCTCCTTCTTAGTATCTGGTGCGGTGTTGTGTTTTTGACTCTCAGCCTGTGCTGATAACACTGATGTTTTTAGTTGCTGCTTAGTAATGTTTAGTCTGACCAAGGACTTTCTGAGTCTCATGCTCTGCCAGAGAGGAGGTTAAGCCGGGAGGAAGCAGAGACAAGACACCTGACAAAACTAACCAAAGAGGTATTCCATACCACAGCACATCATGCCCAGTACATAAACTGGGGGCAGTTACCCCGAGGGGCTAGATCACAGCTAGGTCAGCCTGGGTATCAGTCAGCAGGTGGTGAGCGGTTGTATTCTCTTCCCTTGTTATTTCCCTTACTGTTATTATTATTATTAGTGGTAGCAGTAGTGATATGTGTTATACCCTAGTTACTGGACTGCTGTTATCTCAACCCATGGGAGTTACATTCTTTTGATTCTCCTCCCCATCCCTCTGGGAGCAGGGGGCAGGAAGTGAGGGGAGTGTTAGCAATTGAGCTGGTTGGCTGACAGGACCTAAACCACAACACCAGTGTTAATGCAAAACTGTCCCATCTTTGTCTCAGACACTTTACTGTGTTTTCACTTAACAGGCAAATCAAACTGAACAGAATGCAATGTTCCCTTCTGTCTCCAGCACTTTACCACATTTGGGGAACTATGGATTGTTTCCACTAGGAGGAAAAATCAAACATGGTGTTTCTTTGATGCAATCCTATTTACAAAGATGGCGCAAAATGCTATTTCTATAAACACAACAGGAAGCAGATGAGAAGCAGCAGGACTGTCCTAGTGCCAAAGCACTTTTCAGACCACTTAGTCCACATGTTCTTTCATATGTTGCCATTCCCTGAGCTGACGGTGCTTCTGGTTTGTTTCACTGTTTCTCTTCTTTTAGACTGTGGTTGTTTTTTTTTTTTTTTAAACTTCCTCTGTATGGAACACAAAATATTCACAAATCGGCCACCAATGAAATTCCCTCTACTCACATTTGCCTGGTACATAAAGTTTGTTTGGGAAAGTGGATAAACAATGGTCTCAGGTTAAGGACATTATTTATTTCAGCTATTTGATCCCACAGTCACTGGAAATAACTCTTTTTTTTTTTTGTAGAAAACAATAATGCAATTTAAAGATATGGAATTTAAAACAGAGAAAATTAAATCACAGTCCTTTTTATTTTATTTTTTTTCCTCTTAGCTGCAATAAAGTCTTCCTTAATAATTAAATTATATGGTCTTTCATCTGACGAACTTTTATGAATATGACATTTTGATACTATGTAGAAGAAATTATACCTTTATAAAAATTTTATTGTAATTGCTTTTACTTTTAAATTACAATCTAATTAAAAGACACGTAATCTTGCATTATTGACAGTTTTAGTTACGTGACTTCAATAGCAGCAGTATAATTTCACAGCTCCAGACTACTAATTGTACAGTAAGATTTAGACTGCAGCTACAAAAGCTTTCCTTCAGTTGATATGTAAATTAATTAGCAGCATTAATGCATGACTTGATGCCACTAGACATATAATGGGACCTTATACTTTGCAGTAATGACCTTAGAGACAGTAATTTCATACTTTGTTTCTATTATATGTTTAACAGAGTCAAAAATAAGAATCAGGACTTGATTCTGCTTTAGGCTTTGATTTATACAATACTAAACTAATAAAAATTCTGTAAAAGAATTACTGTCAGTGTCTTCTACATAAGCTGTTTTTACAGGAGATTATAGCTAGCAAACCTTTTTGGGTTTAATCCAAGCACTCAATGACAAAACTACTTTGTGACTGTATCTGGGCCAGAGTTTCATCCTCTGCTCTTTTGAGTAACAGAAGGATAGGTACAGATGAAGCAATAAATTTTATTTTGTTAGTAGTTCTTATGTTTCTGTCTGTCATAAGATCATATGAATCACTCATCAGATTTGACCATTCGCCTGTCTGGTTAAATATACTTTTTTAATATATTCCCCATCTGAACATACACACATTTATTCCTTAATTCTATACAGTTAACATCCAGTGTGATTTTCCATATTTAAATCTTTCTGTAATTCACAATCATCACTATTTCATTTACCCTAAAAAATTACATGCATAGATTTTTGAACCATGATACATTTTTTAGGTTTTATTATGTTATTGTACACGTAAAAGAGAATGTTGCACCATATAAAATGTATTTTCTCAATTTTGTTATTTTCTAATACAGTTGATTCCAGAACTTGTATTATAAGTATTATTAGATTTCTGGAGTGTACCTGTCAACTTCATCCTAATAACAGCAATAAATTAAGGCAGAGTGGCCAAAAATATCTAATATTGATAAGATCTCTTTTCAGAAGAGAAATTCTATGCTTCTTATTTCTTATGTGAATGCAGGAATGTAATAGGACCACAGCAAGCAGAAAGAGATATTGGTTGGAAGTGAATTCAGGATGTCATCAGGTCCAACTGACAGTTAAATGATAACTACCAACAACACTTAATCAGGACAGCCTGTGAGAGACTCAACTGAAATCAGACTCCACTGTCCATTGTCTCAAAGATTGGTATGAGAAGCTGAAATAGGATTCCATCAACCATGGTCTCTGAGATGGGTGGGAGGAGCTGAGATAAGATTCCAAAGTCCATTGCCTAAGAGATGGGTGGAAAAGAGCTGATAAGACTCTTGAGCCCATTATCTTGAGGATTGGTGTGAGGAATTGCTGTCCCAATAATTGCTGCTGATGTGCAGCTGAAGAACTGGCTGCAAAGCCAGGGAAACTGGTTCACAAAGAATGTACATGTGACATGAAGAACAGAGGTACTCCCCCCAGCTCATAATAAAAGGGGTAAAAAGTCTTCACCATTGAGGACAACTCCATCAGGCTGCCTCTATGAGGGTACTTTCAAAGGGGAAACTCCAGAATGACACCTACCTCTGACAACTACTATGGACTCTTGGGGGACACTCTGCTCCGATACCAACTACAAACCCTGAAGGACTCCCACTACCGCCAACTTCGACAGATCTCTGGGACAACACTGGATCCACAACAGTGACTCTCTCTTTCTCTGCACCCCAAATTCTTGCTTCATTTCCATCCTTTTTTCAATCTGTCCTATTGCTATTCCCTTTATTACAATAATTTCCCATTTTTATAATAATTGTCTTTTCATAATAAACCAACTGATCAGTTATGGTACTTGAACTCGGTTGTGTGTTAATTTCACTCTTGGGATCACAAATGAAACAGGGTCTGACACTGGGGTTTTCTCTAATCAGACCCTGACACAGCCATTAGATAGATTTGCCTAGGTGATTCTTGAGTTTTTGTTGCCTGTCTGGAAGACCCGGGCACTGCTGCACCATCCTCACAAAAAAAAAAAAATAAAAAAATCAAAAACACAACAACAAAAAAAACCTTCTAATATTGAACTTGATACTCCCAAGCCACTATTTTTTGCTGTTGCTTCTTTTTATGTCATGCACCAGTAACGAGAAGAGTTTGGTTCCTTTATTTCTGGCTTCAGGCTATTTCTTCCCTTAGCCTTCTTTTCAGCTCATGAAAGCAAGCCAGCTCTCTCAACTGGCCATGTGATAGAGGTGACTGATCTTCATAACAAATTCTCCTCCTGCTTCTTCATATCACTCAAGAGCTAGGGACCACAGACCAGTTCTGGTGTTTCAGGTGTGTAGCCTCACCAGTGCTAACTAGAGGAGAGTATAACCTCCCTCAAACTGTCGGCCGCAATGCTCCTAATGGACACAATTAGCCTTGTTCATAATAAGAGTGAATATTTACATACTCATGCCATCTGTGTAGGAGCTGTTGGCTCATATCCAGTCCAACTGTAGGGCCAGTCGGCCCTCAGCCCATACTGAAACTTTTTCTCATACAGATGCAAAAATGCAATTTTTTTTGTTGAACTTTGCAAGGTTTCTGCTAGCTGAGTCCTCAGGTTTACTTCAAATTGAAGATCTACTATTTCTTGTTTCAGTCACTTCCCTAATTTAGTGTCATCTGTAAGTCTGTTGGTAGTGTATTCTATCATCTAAACTGCTGATGAGAATGTTTAAAAACAGAGACCCTGGTACTTATCTGGGACATCCTCCACGTAGTACAGGCCACCAGCCAGGTGTTAAAGCATTGAGCAATAACTTTTGACTCCACTCCAGCTGATTATGAACCAACCCAACAGTCAGTTCTAGCCTGTATTTCTTCATCTTACAAATGGGACACAGTGTCAAAAGGCTTAAAGAGGTTAAAGTATGGAACTTCCAGCCCTCCGCTTTATCCCTATAACCATTTTGCCATAAATGGCAATCAGTTCATTCAGCCTGGTTTGCCACTGGTAAATCTTTTCCTGGTTACTCCCTTGTCCTGCACGTGCCTGGAAATGTATTTCAAACATACATTCCAAGGACTGGGAAGTGACTGAGCAACAAACACATAATCGTCCAGATTTTCCTTGCCTGTCCTAATGATGTGCATACCATGAAGTTTTTGCCCAGTCATGAATACCTCCTCTGTTTGTCACTCTTTTCTGCAGAAGATATCCTGCAGCCTTAAAATCATGATCCACCAATTCTGTCAGCACCTGCAAGATGAAAGAGCTGAAGAAATGCTGAGGCTGTTCAAGCTGATGGATTTAAACGTACCCCATTTCTCCAGGAACTTCTGAGCTGTTTTTCCCTGCTGCTACCTGTCTCACTCTTCACAGACTATGCTGTTACGTACAGAAGTCTGATAGTCAGTAGTGTCTAAGAAGATCAAGACATAAAGGCACTGAGTTGCTTAGTCTTTTCCATGACACCTCTCACTTGTTGGTTCCCCCATCCACTGGCAAACCTCTTTCTCTGAACTTCTTTTTTTTTAATTAGTTTAACTGTAGGATCCTTTATCTCTAATGTCCCTTGTGAGGTTTAGCTCCAGCTAGGCTTTGTTCTTGAATTTATCCCAAGGTATCTAAGAAATGCTTCTCTTTTATTGTTTGTCATTTCCACCTCTTGTATGCTACATTTTGTTTTACAGTTCAAAAGATATTAACTTACATGCAAAAAAAAAAAGATAAATAAAAATTCATCCTCATACTCAAGATAGATAAATATTACACTAGGATAAAAACTTAGCAAGTTTAAAGTTTAAATTATGTGAAGATTTTAGTAAGATAAAAATTATGGAGTTCTGAGGAGATTTTTTTGAAAGAGAAATAGATTATGGGTACATTGGTGTATTTTACAGCCCAGTAGTTTTGGCAGCTTTTAATTAACACAACAAAACAAGACCCCTGGGGATAGACTACAAAAACATACAGTCAAAACAGAACCTCTGTAGGCAGCTGACATAAAAATAAAAAATAAAAAAATCAGATCACTGTCTATTTCACGCACAAAGCTTTTTAATCAATCCTGTGTGGAAGCAAGGAGCTACCACTTTCCTTGTCTGTGTTGTTACAAAAAGTGCTCTCCTGTGTTGCCAAGCTTACTGTGCTGCCTCTGCCTGGCACCAAAGAACCACCTTTTGCTGCCATGCAGCCTGCACTATGTGATAAAGTGTAGTCCTTTGCCTTGCTCATTATTAACTCTTCCATAGACAGTGCTCCCCTATGCTGCACTATTCTCTTTTGAAGTTCTGTGCTTTCCTGCTTGTCTCCCTTCTGAAATCCCAGGCATAATGAAGTATCAGTTTACTGCTTTCACTAAGAGTTTTTGTTTGGTATGTTTCTGTAAGGAAAAGTATTGTTGGTTTTAAAATGACATTTGTGTGTGTATTTCACTAATGGGATTTTGAAAGACCTATAACTGGAAGATGATATTTTTATTTATAGAATTGAAAATGTGTATCACAAACAGCAATATTAGAGGACAGCAGAGAATAGAATTAATATTTCATTGATCTGATCCATGTTGAGTGAAATTCACCTTGAAATTAAAGAAATAATTACAAGAGTCTTCCAATAATAATAATATTAATAACAATAAAACAACAATAACAGCAGCAACAACAATTAAAACAGCAGTAACAACAATATGTTTTTATTGTTGTTGCTGTTCATATTGTACAGGAACATAAATTTTAGGTGCTTTATTTAAAAATCCACTGTCCTGAATTAGTCAACTATCCTGTCTATAAAATCATAGAATCATAGAAATATAGAATAGTTAGGGTTGGAAAGGACCTTAAGATCACCTAGTTCCAACCACCCTGCCATATGCAGGGACACCTCAAAATAAACTGTGTCATCCAAGGCTCTGCCCAGCCCGGCCTTGAACACTGCCAGGGATGGAGCATCCACGCTTCCCTGGGCAACACATTCCAGTGCCTCACCACCCTAACAGGAAAGAACTTCTTCCTTATACCCAATCTAAACTTCCTCTGTTCAAGTCTGAACCCATTACCCCTTGTCCTATCACTACAGTCCCTAATGAAGAGTCCCTCCCCAGCATCCCTATAGCCCCCCTTCAGATACTGGAAGGCTGCTAGGAGGTCTCCATGCAGCCAACTCCAGGACAAACAGCCCCAACTTTCTCAGCCTGTCTTCATATGGGAGGTGCTTCAGTCCCTTCATCATCCTTGTGGCCTTCCTCTGGACTTGTTCCAACAGATCCATGTCCTTTTTATGTTGAGGACACCAGAATTGTGCACAATACTCCAAGTGAGGTCTCGCAAGAGCAGAGTAGAGGGGTAGAATCACCTCCTTTGTCCTGCTGGTCACACTCCTTTTGATGCAGCCCAGGATATGGTTGGCTTTCTGGGCTGCGAGCACACACTGCTGGCTCATGTTCAGTTTCTCATCTACCAACATCCCCAAGTCCTTCTCTGCAGGGCTGCTATGAATCTCTTCTCTGCCCAACCTGTAGCTATGTCTGGGATTGCTCCGACCCAGGTGTAAAACCTTGCACTTGTCATGGTTCTCTTTCACGGACACCCCCTTGTCGTGGGGAAAGAGCTTGCGTGCCCTTGTGAAGTTGGGAGTTATGCTGGTGGTGGCTTATGCTTCCGGTAGGGTCTCCCATGCCAGTCAGCTCTCAAATGAAGGGTCAGACAATGTGTGTCCATGGGCAGGATGGGCTCACTAGCCTTCAGGCAACCATCCTAGGAGAAGGACAACTCCAACTTCAAACCCGGGCAGATGGAGCTCGTGTAGCCCTGTAAGGCCATCCATCTAAGAGAAGGATACTCTAATTAAACCTACGACCTGAGGACTTTGCTGTCACCGTCCAAGCTTGCTAGGCCCTGGCAGATAAACCTCAGGTGTAAAGGGTGAGGCCAGTTCTGCGCACGCTGTGCCTCACCTAAAATAAATCCACTGTGCAGGCCCGAAGGGTTTACCCACACTTGCAAAGCCCTGCAGCGACAGGCGAGGGACGAAACGGCAGGTGATAAGGTGCACTGGAAGTCGCAGACCCAACCCTGCATGCAGGCGGTTCAGGACATTGGTCGCTCAAGTCTGACCCAGGAGATGACAGTCTTGTTCGGCAGCATCCTGAATGACCAAGCAGCCTTTTTCAAGGACAGCACTGCTTGCTCCATATGGAGAGAGGCCTAGAAAAGGTGGCCTAACCAAAGCTCATCTCCCCCTCCACCTGGTTGGCTAGCCGCGGCCAACGGGCATCTTCTATTGCGGTCAATTAAAAACAAAGAGACAAAGGCATACACCTGCCTCCAAAGGTGTGTCCAGATTGACACTCGCATGTTGGAACATCAGAACCATGCTTGATACAGTGAACAGTGGGCGTCCTGAGCGCCGTTCTGCGCTAATTGCCCACGAATTGTCACGTCTTAACATCGATATCGCTGCACTCAGTGAAGTTCGCCTTCATGAGGAAGGTAGCCTCAAAGAACATGGTGCTGGCTATACACTCTACTGGTCAGGCAAACCCAAAACTGAAAGTCGTCTTTCTGGAGTCGGCTTCATGATTAAGAACTCCATAGCCTCCAAACTTGAAAATTTGCCGATAGGTCATTCCGACCGTATTATCTCCTTACGTCTTCCACTGCACAATAAGCAACACGTTGTTCTTTTCAGCATATATGCTCCAACTCTGCAAGCTGACCCTGCAGAAAAAGAAAAATTCTACTCCGACCTGCGTCACCTCACTCAGAAAGTTCCTATAGAAGATAAGATCATAATCCTTGGTGACTTCAACGCCCGAGTAGGAAAGAACTTTGAAGCCTGGAAAGGAGTGCTAGGCAAGCACGGTGTTGGCAACTGCAATGATAACGGTCGTCTCTTGCTAGAGTTCTGTGCAGAGCAACAGCTTACCATCACCAACACTATCTTCCAGCAGAAAGACAGCTGGAAGACAACCTGGATGCATCCACGATCTAAACATTGGCACCTTATTGATTATGTTTTAGTGCGCCAGAGAAATATTCGTGATGTCTCAGACCAGAGTGATGCCTAGTGCAGAATGCCAAACAGACCACCGCCTTGTGCGTTGCAAACTTAATTTCCACTTCAAGCCCAAACCTAAGAGGGGCGGCATTCCAAGGAGGAGGCTCAATGTTGATAATCTTCAAATAGCTGCAGTGAGGGACAGCTTTCAGGCTAACCTTCAAACTAGGCTTGAAGACCAACTTACAGATTCTTCTCCTGAAGCGCTTTGGCAACATATCAAAAACAGCATCCTGCAGTCCTCCGTAGAATCCATTGGGTTCTCCTCAAAGAAAAACAAAGACTGGTTTGACGACAGCAACCAGGAGGTCCAGGAATTGCTGACAAAAAAGAGATCTGCTCATCAAGCACACCTCGCTCAGCCACTCTGCCATGTAAGAAAAGCAGCCTTTCGTCTTGCATGTAGCAAACTCCAACAGAAACTTAGAGACATCCAGAACAAGTGGTGGGTCAACCTAGCAGAAAAGACTCAACTATGTGCAGATTTGGGTGACCACAGAGGATTCTATGAGGCTCTGAAGGCAGTGTATGGACCCACATTCCAGGTTCAAAGCCCCTTACTTGGTGCAGATGGCCAAACGCTTCTTACAGATAAAATCTCCATCCTGAATCGTTGGTCTGAACATTTTCAAACCCTCTTTAGTGCTAATCGTGTAGTCCAAGGTGAAGGAATCCAGCACATTCTGCAACATCCGGTGAAAAACGAATTGGATTTGGCCCCTACCATGGGAGAGACTCTTAAGGCCATACAGCAGGTGAAAACTGGCAAGGCAGCTGGGGTTGACGGAGTCCCACCTGAAATATGGAAGCATGGAGGCCAAGCACTCCACGCTAAATTTCATGAGCTAGTTGTGTGCTGTTGGGAACAAGGTAAAATACCGTCAGACTTTCGTGACGCAATCATCGTCACTCTGTATAAGAAAAAAGGTGTCAAGTCAGACTGCTCAAACTACCGTGGTATAACTCTGCTCTCCATTGCTGGTAAAATTCTTGCAAGAATACTACTGAACAGACTAGTACCTGCCATCGCAGAAGAACTTCTACCTGAAAGTCAGTGTGGTTTCAGGGCTAATAGAAGTACCACAGACATGGTATTTGTTCTCAGACAATTGCAAGAAAAGTGTAGAGAACAGAATAAGGGGTTATACGTAACTTTCGTTGACCTCACCAAAGCTTTTGACACTGTGAGCAGGAAAGGCTTGTGGCTGATCTTAGAACGATTAGGTTGTCCCCCCAAGTTCCTGAAAATGATTATTCTGTTACATGAGGATCAGCAAGGCCAAGTCAGGTATGGTGATGCACTCTCTGAGCCTTTCCCAATAACCAATGGTGTGAAACAAGGTTGCGTTCTCGCACCGACCTTATTCACAATCTTCTTTAGCATGATGCTCCAAAGGGCTACAGCAGACCTCGACGAACAAGACGGCATTTATATTCGATATCGTACCGATGGTAGCCTATTCAATCTAAGGCGACTGAAGGCCCACACTAAGACCCTAAACCATCTTGTCCGTGAACTGCTCTTTGCTGATGATGCCGCCCTTGTTGCCCACACAGAAGCAGCTCTGCAGCGTTTAACATCTTGCTTTGCGGAGGCGGCTGAGGTTTTTGGGCTGGAAGTCAGCTTGAAGAAGACAGTAGTCCTCTACCAACCTGCACCCCAAGAAGATTATCACCATCCCCATATTACCATCGGCGAGTCAGAGCTTAAGACAGTTCAGCAGTTCAGCTATCTGGGAAGCATCATTTCCTCGGACGCCACGATCGACAGAGAGATAGACAACAGAATAGCAAAGGCATATAGAGCCTTTGGAAAACTCCATAAAAGAGTCTGGTGTAATAAACACCTGAAGAAAAGTACAAAGATCAGTGTCTACAGAGCCATTGTATTGTCTACTCTTTTACATGGGTCTGAATCATGGGTCATCTACCGTCATCACCTGCGACTCCTGGAACGCTTTCATCAGCGCTGCCTTCGTACAATTCTAAACATCCATTGGACTGACTATGTGTCTAATGTCACTGTCCTCGAACAGGCAGGGGTCACCAGCATCGAGGCCACATTGCTGAAACTGCAGCTGCGCTGGGCAGGGCACGTCTCTAGGATGAAGGATCACCGCCTCCCCAAGATCGTGTTTTACGGTGAACTTGCCACCGGTAGCCGCAAGAGAGGTGCCCCAAAAAAGAGATACAAGGACTCCCTGAAACAATACCTTAGCCTTGGCCATATTGACTACCATCAGTGGTCCACCTTGGCCTCCAATCGGGAGACTTGGAGGCACACCATACATAATGCCGCTGACTCCTTTGAGAGTTCACGAAGAACTAGTCTCGAGGAGGAAAGACAACGCAGGAAGAATCGTGTCCCACCTGTTCCACCCAAGGAGACCTTCTGCTGTGTTTTTTGTAGCCGGATTTGCCTATCCCACATTGGCCTTCTTAGTCATCAGCGCGCTTGTAGTAAGCGTGGGTAAATGCCCTTCCCAAATCTTCGTTCGCGAAGTCAAGCCATGATGATGATGTCATGGTTAAACTTCATGAAGTTGGCATCGGCCCACAACACAAGCGTGTCAAGGTCCCTCTGGGTGGCATTCCTTCCGGCATATCAACTGAACCACACAGCTTGGAGTCATTGGTAAACTTGCTGAGGGTGCACTCAATCCCACTGTCCAGGTCACCAACAAAGATATTGAACAAGATCAGTCCCAACACCCATCCATGAGGGACACCACTCATTGCTAGTCTCCGGTTGGACATTGAGCCATTGACCACAACTCTCTGCATGTGGCCATCCTGCCAGTTCTTTATCCACCGAGTGATCCACCTATCAAATTGATGTCTCTCCAACTTAGAGACAAGGATGTCATGTGGGACAGTGTCGATCACTTTGCACAAGTCCAGGTAGATAACACCTGCTCTACCGCTGTCCATCAGTTCTGTAGCCCCATCATAGAAGGCCACCAAATTGGTCTGGCAGGATTTTCCTTTAATGAAGCCATGCTGGCTGTCACCAAGCACCTTGTTGTTTTTCATGTGCCTTAACATGCCTTCCAGGAGAACCTGCTCCAAATTTTTCCAGGCACAGAGGTGAGACTGACTGCTCTGTAGTTCCCTGGGTCATCCATTTTCCTCTTCTTGAAAATGGGGGCTATATTTCCCTTTTTCCAGTCGTAGGGAACTTCACCTGACTGCCATGATTTTTCAAATATTATGGACAGTGTCTTAGCAACTTCATTTGCTAGCTCCTTCAGGACTCGTGGATGGATTTCATCAGGTCACATGGACTTGTGCATGATCAGGTTCTTAAGATGGTCTCAAACCAGATCCTCTCCTACAGTAGGCTCAAGGTCTTCATTCTCACAGTGACTGCATCTTCCTTCTGAGTCTTGGGTGGTGTGGTCCTAGCATTTGCCAGTGAAGACTGAGGTAAAGAAGTCATTAAGAACCTCATCCTTCTCCAAATCCAGGGTTATCTTTCATATCCCATGCCAAGTTTAATTCTAACTGTGTCTTGGCTTTCCTAACTTGATCCATAGCTTCTCTGGCAACATCCTTATATTCTTCTCAGGCCGCCTGACCTTGCTTCCACCTTTTATAAGCCTCTTTTTTCCTTTGAAGTTTCCTCAGCAGCTCCTTATCCATCCAAGGAGGTCTCCTGGCCCTCCTGCTGCACTTCCTTCTAGCTGGGATGCAACACTTCTGAGCTTGTAGCAGGTGATCTTTGAATATCAACCAACAGCCTTGGGTCCCCTGCCCTTTAGGGCTATATCTCATGGAACCTTACCAAGCAGGTTCCTGAAGAGACCAAAGTCTGCTCTTTTGAAGTCCACGGCAGTGAGCTTGCTGCACGCTCTTCTCACTGTCCTGGGGATTTCAAACTCGACCATCTCATGATCACTATAACCAAGGCTGCCCTGGAGTGCCACTTTTCCAATGAGCCCTTCCCTGTTGGCGAGCATGAGGTCAAGCATGGCACCCCTCCTTGTCGGCTCTTCCATTACTTGCAGAAGGAAGTTATCTTCCACACAATTGAGGAACCTCCTGGGTTGCTTGTGCTGGGTCATACCTTCCCTCCAACAGACATCAGGGTGGTTGAAGTCCCCCATGAAGACAAGTGCCCATGAGCAGGAGGCTTTTCCTATCTGTCTACAGAGTGCTTCATCCACAGAGTCCTTTTGATCAGGTGGTCTGAAACAGATCCCCACAGTAATGTCTCCCATCGCTGTTCTCCCTTTAACCCTGACCCACAAACTCTCTGTTGACTGCTCATCTTTCCCCAGACAGAGTTCCATACTCTCCAGCCTATTGCTGACATAAATAGCAACTCCCCCTCCCTGCCTGCCAGACCTGTCTTTTCTAAAGAGCCTGTAACCTTCCATTCCAACACTCCAGTCACAGGAGCCTTCTCACCATGTTTCTGTGATGCCTATTATATCATACCCCCGTAGACATGCACACATCTCTAATTCCTCTTGTTTGCTCTCCATACTACGGGCATTTGTATAGAGGCATCTGAGCTGATCTCCAAATGAAGCCGGCTCATTGTCTGGAATATCTCTACATTGCTACAAGCATTTATTATTGGTGCTGGCAACTGACTGGGTGTGTTGGGGTGCAATGATGCCCCCCTCCCACAACACATCTCGTTTAAAGCTTTCTTGAGCAGTCTGGCAAGCCTCCTACCAAAACAGCTCCATGAGCCTCCAGTAGGCCTGGCCTACTAAATTGCGACCTGTGTTCTAGATACCCAGACCCCTGACTATGGCACCACTGTTCTAACCATTTATTAACCTGGCCAATCCTCCTAGCCTTTTTAAGGTCACCCCCTTTATCCTGGAGTATTGATGAAAAGACTCCATAGCCCCTAACCACCTCTCCCAGAGCTCTGTAGTCCTTCTTTGTGTTCTAGAGGCTACTGCTACCTATATCACTAGCAGCCACATGGATCACTAGAGTGGGCAATAGTTAGTGGGACTTACTAGAGCAGGCAGCCTCTCTGCAACATCCCTGATCCGTGCCCCTGGTAGGCAACATTCCTCCATGGAGACTGAGTCAGGAAGACTGATGGGTGACACTGTTTCTTTCGAAGTAGAGTCCCCTACCACTAAGACCCACAGCTTTTTCCAGGTAGCACCAGTAAAGATCTTCTTTAGCAGTGCGTCAGCCAGTTGTTCATGGTGTGGGTGTGTTTCCTTATTAATCCCCCTGCAGAACTGCAAAGCGGTTCTGGGTGGGGACATCAGATTGAGGAGGAAGCCACTTGCTTTTAATTGTCCTTTTCCTCCTTGTTTTGTTGTTGTTGTTTTCGGTAATAGTTCCCAGCTTCCTGGTTTAATGCCCTCTTTCTTTCCTATATGTGCTGTGATGGACACCTGAGGTCCCTGCACAGTTTGGGCCTGGAGCAAGCAGTCCTGCTTCCTCTCAGCTTCCCTGACATCTTTCAGCCTATTGACAGTGTCCTGCAGCTCAGCCACCTGCTGCAGGAGGACCTCCATCAGGGAGCACCGAGTGCTGCCCTGCCCATTGTGCACTCTTCCCACACAAGACCATCGCAGGCACTCTCTACACCCCAAGCTCTGCACTGCAGCCTCCCCTCTCACCGGCTCTGTCTGAGTGCCTGCTCTGGCCACTGCTGGGGCAGGCAGAGCACAGCTCCCAGACCAGGCCCTGGTCATAAGCAAGTAGACGCCATTCCTCTCACCTGCCTTCACAAACAGCCACGCAAACTGCCACAACCTGATGATCATTCATGCTCCCTGGGGCAGGTTTTTAACCACTCAGGGCTGCCGCCTCTTCTCGCTCCACCCCCTGTGAGTCAGCTGCTCGTGTTAGCTGAGCTGCCGGCTCCTGGGCAAGTCCTGTTGAGGTCTTGAGGCTCCCTCGGTGGCTCTTACTGCTCTGAGTTCAGACTCCTGGACGCTGAGCTATCCCCCTGCTCAGGTGCTGAAGGTGTCCTCTCTTGAGCTACTCACCTCAGTAACTGAATGAAAAATGAAAAGAATATTTATATGAAAAAAGTAGAGATGTGCTGAAAAAAACCCACAAAAAACCAAAAAGCAAACCCAAAACCACCGTAGGATATGACCTTGGATAGAAGAAGGCTCTAGGGGAGCTGGTTGATATTCACCTCCTCCAAACTCAAGAAAGGGCCATCCCAACCAGTGAAAAATCAAGCAAAGTGGCCCAGAATGAGCTGTTGTTTGATTGTGTATGATCAATGTTAGGAAGGCCAAGGTCAATCTAGACTTGAATCTGTCAAGGGATTCTAACAGGAAAGGAAAATACATAAACAGAAAAAGAAAGGCTAGGGAAAACATGGACTCACTGCTGAATGACACAGGGGACCTGGTGATAAAGGACACAGAAAATACAGAGGTAATCAATGCCTTCTTTGCCTTTGTCTTTAATAGTAATATCAGCCTTCAGGAATTCCAGGTCTGTGAGACCAGAGGGAAAGTCTGGAGCAAGGAAGAAAACCTGAAGGAAAACCATTTTGCAGAGAACTTAAACAAACTGGACATACCTAAGTCCATGTGGACTGATGGGTTGGCACCTACTAGTGCTGAGGGAGCTAGCTGAAACTTGACAGTGTCTCCCATCTTCATAGGCAAACTGACAAAGTACAGGTTATATAAGTGGATAGTGAGGGTGATTGAAAACTGGCTAGGCAGCTGGGCTCAGAGACTGTTGATCAGTGCTACAGAATTCAGCTGGATGTTAAATAACTGACAGCGTACCCCAGCAGTTGTGGGCAAGGTATGTTTTAAGATGTTATGGAGGATCCTAACTCATTCAATGTATGTATTTATTCTCTATGTATTTCCAGTATACAGAAGGGCCATAGCTCTTACATCTTGCCTGCGACTTCTACGTTAGTGTGACATTTAGTATTAGCTGTATTATGTCTGTGGGCAAAGCATAAAAAAAATTGATTGCTTCACTAGTCAAATGAAAAGGTTGTCAGAGCACATACTGTGATAGATTATAGAAGCAGGAGCAGCAGGTCCCAGAGAAAGAAACTCCAGCTTGAGACAGGTGGTAGATTACAGTTTACCCATTTTGATTAATTTTAAATTTTTAGAACAAGTATGTCCATGAAGAAAAAGGCTATGGAAAAATGTGGGACTTCCATCATGCTAGCTAGCAGGCTGGCTACCTGATTTACAGAGGTAAGGTATGGAAGCAGAGAAAGGATTTAAGAGAAGAACTTACTACCAGTTAAAATCCAGGCCAATGAATCATATGGAAATGAATCATGCCACATGACTGTGAATTGTCTGAATAATCTTTTTATTTGCCTTTTTTTTTTTTTTAGGAAAAACTTTGACTTTAAATTTCTTAGTAAATAAAATGTGAGCTAGTAAAATTAAACTACTAATAGTTAAGTAATAATTTATATTTCTCTTGAATGTGAAAATAAGTAACTTTCACTTGTTTTATTTTCTCTCTAACTGCCTAATTTACAGAGTTCAATTTTAAAATAGGCTTAAAATAGGCTATACTACTGGGAATAAAGCAAAACCAAAAAATCATTAACAAACCAACAACAAAAGAACAAACATCTCCCTCCAAACTCCCAACATACCAAACAAATCCTACACTTAGACTAGAATTAATTATGAGTTACTTATTTTGTGTCACCTAACAGCTGAAAATCAAACTCCATCCACAGCCTTATTGTTTATCCTCCTCAACCCAGCTGTCTTACAGTAGCAGTAATCTACTTCTGTAGATTTTTAACTTCCCTAAAGGTTAAGTGGACATCAGTTCTTCACACAACTACATAAGTAATTCCTAGGTAAACAATCTTAATGAACTACTCACGTGTTACAAAACAAACACACACACAGAATATCAATATCCTCCATGCCCAATTCATACTACCACTTCAGTCTTTGTGAACTATGGACACTTGTCAGTGATATGGAGGATATATTTGCTTCCTTTGGGTAAGCTGGCTGTTTTTCACTCTCTTTCCTCTCTGGGATTTGGGGTGGGGTCTGTACAGAATGATTGATTAGTGAAAATTAGTGCCTAATGTTGAGGATGTATGTATGTTGGTTTAATTTTTTTTTTTTTATACGTCTGCTTCACTTTTCTGCCTTGTCTTTGAAAGTCCACAATGCTGATTCACAAATGTATTTCTCTGCTTTTTGACAGTCTGACACTAATTATGATGATGCTCTGCTTGATAAAATGGTAGTTAATTCCACGACATGTATGCAATTTTAAGGCTGCTCAAGGTTCTTAGCACGATATTATTTTGTGAAAAGAAGTAGCAGAATAATAAAATTTGTAGTTGTGGTATGAGAATATCTTTGTTGGTAGAAAGAGGCATAATCTTTAATTAGGGGAAAGGTTGAATTGCTACTATGAAATAACAATGCAAGAGGCATTTCTATCTAATAACTGTTCTCATTTTTCTATGATTGACATTGCAGAAGTTTTTGGTGTAAAAAATTGGATGAAAAACTGCTTTATTTCCAACTCACTAATTTAATAACTTACAATTTTTTTATTTGTTATATCTCTTATTGCCTTGCTCTTGCAGGTGGCAGTCTGCAATACTTAGAAATATTAACACCAAAATTAATATAAAATATTAGCTTGTAGAATTTCACATTATGTCTTCATGCTACTACAGCAGTTTTAATCTCAGTTGCTGGTGTCTGCAAAACATGGGAAATCAGTAATACAAGATTTTACAAGGAAATGTCTACAAATCTGTACGCTTATTCCACTGCGATTCTAGAAAAGACTCTCACACTGGATTTCGTTTAAAGGTGGAATGGGTAGATTCCATGTGTTAAATGAAGTTCTATATGTAACTATCTCATTCAGCCAACTGGAGAACTTGGAAGAACCTATTCTCATACCAGCTTTCGTATTCCTTATTAGTGTTAACGATATAATAGCTTTTTGATTATGAAAATACAAGTAGAAAAAATATATTATAAATGAAAAGAGAAAATAGTAACAGCTCAGCTTATTTTTACTTCACCCCAGGTGCAAACTGTTGCTAGTCACAACAGTTCACAGCTGCATCCCTTTAATTCTATCTGAACTGCAAGAACTCCAAAATCAAAATATAGTGACTAGCAACAGCTGGGCTTTATTGCTGAGCCAGATTTCCCCAGAGTTTTAGTAGTACAAACAAATTATTTTTCGTAGCATATTATAGCTTAATCAGTTTACCACTCCCAAAGTGGGCATTTGTGAATACCTCTCTAAATTTTTTTCTATATAAGAAATGATGCAGTGTAACAGTATTCCCTCAAGACTGATGTTCCTCCTCTTTTTTTGAAATCCCCAGAGTTCTGGTTGGTTTGTCCTTGCAGGAAATCAGGCAGAATTAAAACCTTCCTGCCTACTTGAGCTAATGTACTGATGTTGTTTCCTTGCTAAGTAATCCAACGACTTGCAGAAACTATGAGAAATAGTGAAAAACTGAAAAGGGAGAAAAAAATATAATCTATTTAATAAAGAAAAAGTAAAGTATTGTTATGTGAGATGCAGCCACTTAATGTTATGGTTGTTCCCTACTTCCCCTGCCTTCAAAATTTTTAATTGTTAGTGGAGGAATAAATAAAAGCACAAAGTACTTGTGAAGAATTAGTAGTATCAGAAAAACTTGACTTACTCCAGGGATAATGTACAAATAGAAGCTTTTAAATTACAATTACTGTTCTGGCAGCTGATCTTCCAGTCTCTGATAAATGGGCTCTCACTTAAGTGAAAATAAACAGAGTATAAAATATTGATTTTACTATAGCTCATTGAAAACCTGTGGTATAGGTAACATTGTGGAATTGTGTTATGGTAAAATGACTACTGGGCAAGAACATTCTTTGTTAATTCCATCTGCTCAAGTTTCTCTTACTTTGTCTTTGCTTCATGGGAATAAATAATACCTTAGAAACAACACATATGTACTATCTAATAATTTTTGCAGTCAGGGAAAAAAAATGAAAATCAACTTTGCACATAGTTATATATATGTTCAACTTAAATAATTTCTTGATGTCCATAGAGTTCCTTGTATAAGTCTGTTTGGTCATCAGCCTAAACATTTCCACGTTCAAGTCTTGAATTTGCATGACACTTGTCCATCTTAATAGGAAACTGCATTTCTGAGCTGCCTTTGGTAGCTTAGCATGTTATAGACATAGATGCGTACCCTGGCATGATTTCAGAGCTTTGAAAAATATGAGGTTAGTCATGTACATATGGGTATACGCCTACCATGGTTTACTGCTGTGAGAAACTACAGGAAATGAAGGATGAGTGATTACTTGCTGTTATATTCTATCACTAATAGTAATCTGATTTCTTCTTATATATTGCAAGACATAGCAGAGTAATAAACTAGAAATGGGCAGAGCTAAGGAGCAGTTAGATTAACTGACATGCTTTATAGCAGCTGTTGAATAAATCAACAAAATTTGTACTAAACTTTCATTTGTTTTTGCTTCCCAATAGAGAGTATGTAGCTATGGGTGAAATTTTTAAATAAAATGGCTTTACTAGTACCATTTCCCTGTTGACAGCAGTGGTGATTCGTATATAAACAGGATTTCAGGTGGCTGCCAAAGACTACCTGAATCACGTTGTGTTCCTCAGCTCATATAAAAACACAATTAGTGGTTTATAGATCCTGATTAATTAGGTCCAATTTTTAGTTAGCATCAGACCTCTTGTTACTGAAGAAGTGATGGAGCTTTGTAGCTGTGAGAAAGAGGAAATTTATATTAAAAAGAAAAGTTAAAAAAACCCGTGTGTGTTGACAGGAAGAAGGGGGAAAAGAGAAAAAATCATTAATCATAGAGTGTGTTACCACATGATGCTAGAGCCCCAGAATAATTTCTTGTTGTTTTTACTGACCCTGCTGTATATTCTGTTTACATCTTCAAGCAGAAGCAAGAGTCAGAGCCCAAGTATAATATATGCAAGGAAGTACTTAATCTAAAGTAGTTTATATTCCTATTTATTTTGAGGACATAGTCTCACAAAATGTGTTATTAAGTGAATAGATTTAGTTATAAAATCTGATTTGGGCTGCAAAAGTATCAGCAGATTTAATGTCACTGATACATTGATACATCAGATATATTAGCACTCAGGTGAAAGATTATCTCCCACACAAAGCATGCTATATTAAATATAGCTAAATGGGGGGGGGGGAGTTGCTTTAAAATAATAATAATCTAAGCTATTAAAAGCATAAAGAATGAAATTACTTCACTTGCTCTGTCTTATAGTACTGTATGAAAAGTTTCAGAATGATGAAAGGTAACAAAATGAATACAATTGCATATAATTCATTGAAATTTCTGGTAAATACAGTATATTTATCCTTACATATTTTAAATAAACTATCATAAGAATAAAACATATCATTAAAAAAAATTTATTTAATACTGGTAACAAGGTACTCCAGAGTTGATTTTTTTTTTTTAATTTATTTTTTGATTTAAAGGGGGATGGTCAAACTTCTTCAGATAAGGTTGCTTAATGTTAGCTGTTTTCATGCATGAACTCTGTGCAGGCCTCCAAAATTCAATTAGAAATTGTCCTTGTGGAGACTTGAAGGATAAGACAGGGAAAATGAAGGTGCCTGAAAGAAAGGAAGGAAGAGAAAATGCATGTAATATAAATAGAAATGGTCAGCTGTGGTGCTTTTGCCATTTGTGTACTAGCAAATAAAGTTGTTGCCTGTAGCACACAGAAGATATATGTTGAAGGGAAAAAGTACAACTTACACAACTTTGTTTCCCACACTGCTGATGGGTTCAAGTGCTTTCTATGGTTCAAAAAAGTGAAAGCTGTTGTTTTGAAGATCAGGCAATAGACCTCAGGGCAAATGAATTTGGAGAACATGAATAGCTGAGTGGGAGCACACCATTAAGCCTATCGAGTCTAGGAACGCCATGTGGAAGAATTTGGAAGACACCGTAGCCTCTGGCACTGCATCAGGATCCACACCCTGGACCTTACAACAGATCCTTGAAAAGGAATATAGATATTGGGAAGACTTTTTCCCAGTTCTCACCAACAGTTTCATGGACAACAGCAAGCATAGGTAGGGATGCCTTGCCTTTATTTAGAAAGCAAAGCCATTAGCTGAGAGCATTTTGGTTATGAAATGCTTCTCTCCTTTTGCCTTCACTTTCCAAGCAGCCAAAACGCATGCAGCTTATTTGGCACTGAAAGTGTGTAGCAGTGGCATATCCTTGACAAGGAGACTTTTCTGTCTCTACATAACTGTAAGTACCATGGGTGACAGGGAGCCCCTGCTTCTCAAGATGTGTGAAGAGGCATTTTCATTTCCAGTTTCAGCATGTAGCTTGCAGATGGGATCAGCTGTGCACGGTATTCCTCAAGAAGGGTCAGTGAGGATGTTCTGTCTCATTTACCAGCGTGTTGTCATGTCCAGTTGAATGTGATGTCCATGGTTTATCATTTCATGGATCACTATAAAATAAGGAAGTGGACAAAATTTTGCACAAAGAGGTATTCCAGGGCAAATTTTTGCTGACTGTTGTGAAAGCAACAGTGGTGCTCTACTGAACTCATATAAGACAAGTTGAACCATTCTTTGATATAGATAAGTAGAACATAGTAAGGAACAAGCCACAATAAGCATGAAATAACCCTTTGACCAAGTGACATAGGTTCATTTTCTTATGTTCCTCCTTCTACCTTTTGCCTTCCATGTTTGGTTAGAAGCAGAATTCATCTTCCCTATACAGCTGTATACTAAAGTTGATCTGCAACAGGTGCCGATGAAAATGCTGCACACAGCTAAAGGGAAATTGCTGTCTTTACACAGTGTCGAGCTTAAAAAAAAAAAAAAAGAGTGTAAAAGGTCATTAAAAATGTCAAAAGTGTAATATTAAAATAGTACTCATAATAAGCATTAATAAAACTGTGATGTGGTGGTGTGTGGAGATGGGGATGGAGGTGAACAATGAGAGAGACAGACTTGCATGGTAGTGATGGTGAGGAAGTCTTTTCAAAAATCTGTGGAAATACAAACAAATCCTGTGTGTGAAGAATTACTTCCTTTTTTAAATATACAGGCAATATATCTGTGAAAGAACCGATTTTGTTGTCACCAGTGAGAAGGACACTGCAATATTAATTTATTACATAATAGAAACAGCACTGGGAGGATAAAATAAGCTTTCCTCTATGCTGCATTTAAATGAGTATATTTGCACGTTTCACTGGAGCTTCTGTGCATTTTGTTGTTATTCTCCTTCTCTCATGTTCCCCCATGTTCTTTAAAGAGAATTCCATTAAAATTAAATTTTGTACTTAAAAACAGAGTTGGGAGCAAAAAATTATATAGTCAAACTGACTGCTTTCAAAATTTCTTTTTTTGGGGGGGGGTCTGGGGGTGGATGTAAAGTAAAATGAAAGTTTAAAATCAATTGTTAGGCAGAAATAATTGTTCATTTTACCTCCTAGAAAGGGAAGGAGTCAATAAGCTCTTTTTATACTGAGGTAGACCATATGAATTGTAAATTATTTTATATACAGTAGCTAGATTCCTTGGAGAGTGTATACGTGTCCACAAAAAAATGTAAACAGTATGTCAAAACCACAATTCAACTACAGAGGGCTTTTTAAGTCTGAGTTTTCTAAAGTGAATTGATGTCTCCTTCAGATGCTGGCTTATCTATAGCACAAGAAATAACTGAAACACAGCCGACTTCAATATTTGGGAGATTTCTGATGGTATCAAAATAGTAAATGCATTGCTCTTTATGTAAATTAATGTATTAAAATGAAAGGTATAAAGGTGAAACAGCAGTCATGTCATTAACTACAGGATCAGTAAAAGAAGAAATCTCAGCAATTGTTTTAAACAGAAGATGTGCCAGTTTCAGAGGGAGACTGATCTCTAAATATTTTCTTGTTTATTTTGTAAAATCCACAAAATACAACTGGAATAATCTAGTTGGATTTTCTGCATGAATATGAACAACAGGCTTGTCTAAATTATTGCTGCTTGAAATCCAATGTACTTAGTGATTCATCAAAGGAATTGTCCACCTCATTCATTTAAAAGATATGGTTTGTCACCACCAGAAGGGATTTTGCTATGAATTGACAATAATAGCTGTTATCACTAAGATTTACTTTAGGTCTGCCCAGTTTCTCAGGGAATCATTTTAGTCAGTGTGCTACAGTTCTTAGGAGAAAAGAAAAAAGCAATCAGGTTATAGTTAAAATTTCTAATAAAGAAAAAATCTGAGCTTCCTACTGTGTGTAGATCCAGTTGGATTGCATCCACTGTGATTCCCTTTTTCCAGTGACATCTTGGAATATGCAAACTCATTTTAAGGAATACCACTGTTCGGGGTTTGTTGTTTTATTTTTTTGCTGGTATTGCTTTGATTTTATTTTTGTGTGTGTGTGTGTATTATCAATTAGTGTGTTGAGTAGTATTAAAAAACACACAGTCTAGAATCAAAAGCTAAATTTAAAGTAGTTGTTATTCAAATAAAGAGATGATTTTAGGATTCTCAGTTTTTTATATTTCAGACTGAAATACCTATGTTATATAATAGGAAACCTGAACTTTTTTAAGCCTAAATTGAACTCCTTATAGCCATGAATCTTGTTTTGTGCAAGTCTTGAAAAATGAATGATGGAAACCATCATGGGTTGTTTTTTTTGTCTGTTCCTTTTGAGTGAAATTCTTGTGAAGCATACCAAAGGAATATTCTCAACTATGTAGTCATATTTGTTGTTTATTGAGGTTTTGTTTTTTTGTTTTATTCATTTATTTCTTTTGGTTTGTTGATTTTTTGTTTGTTTTGTTTTGTTTTGTTTTTTAATCTAACTGCAACTAAACTGGTTGTTTTTAGAGGTCACTTCTTTTTCCAAATATGCATGTACTCTTGATCCTAGGAGTACTATCAGTCACTGCACCTTTGTCAATCCATTTGGTTATGCCCATATTGATCTCCAGTGTGAGAATGCATTAGTGCATTAAATAAGGTTCCCTAATGCAACTTTACATTCAGTACTGGAATATGTGACAATTCCTTTTGGTGAGACAAGTGCATATGAGAACTGTGTTTGCGACTCTGCAAAGTTGTTTTTCTAATGAAGAAAAAGATAAGGAAAGTGAAATAAAGTTTAGTTTCCCTCCTTTTTTATTTAATTTATTCTGATTTGTCTTTAATTATAGGTCTATTGAGAATCCACGTGTTCTGTATGAATGCAGGCTGGCACTTTATCTTTGCAACGCATGTCTCTGAAACATGTTTCAAAATCAAATCCAGGTACACAGAAGATGGGGAACTGTGTTCAGTGTTGGAAATGCTAGACATGGTTTTATTTGGGTAGATTTCTTTTGAAAAACAGCTACCACCCATACCTCACTTTTCATAATGTAACCTATTGAAAAGTATGTATAATGGAAGCACAGAATGGTTAGGTTTGGAAAGACTCAGATCATCTAGTTCCAGCCCCCAGATAGGAGGCATATTTATAGAAGTTAGGTTTCATACACCTGGGTTCCTAACTGTGACTGAAGTATTAGACAGTTCTCAGCAGTGGATATATCTAATCAAACAAGGAAGGATATCTTGTCACCTGACCACTATTTTCATTAGAAGGAGATAGTTTCTCATGGCCCAGGATTGTTATCTTCTAGATAAATTTACTATAAATTTGCAGTAAGAGGTTGTTTTATCAAGATGCACTTTCTTTTTTCTTAGTACAAAGATTCGTATCTATGTGTTATATGTAAAATGAAACAGGGATAATAATACTTAGAAATTTTGAATAGAAGTGTGTAATTATCATTCTTTTTTTCATTCTTTTGTTTAGATGAAACAACTGAAAACAGGATGTGAACCTTCCTGTTATTTTCCCTACATCTCCTTAAATAATCTCTTCGTGAAGTGTTAAGTGGCAAAATCATATAAAAGGATTTTTTTTCCCACCTGATATCTTATCTTTAAGGTAATCTTAGAATTAAAGACCATTATTTTGTTTCAATAGGACTAATAGTAGCCAATGATCCTTTTTTGTTAGTACTGTTAGTTATACATTTAAAATCAGGATCTTCAGGTCGGTTTATCAGGTATTATCACAGCAAAAGCAGTCAACGATACCTCAGAGCTAAGCACAAGATTTCTGAACAAACTAAAAGGTTTGGACATTCTTGAACATGCTCTGAATTCTGCAGCATACTCCCACAGGGTCACTGCTGTTTATAATCTATGTTTCTTCTTCCTTATCTCTTAACATATTATTTCTCTATTTAACTATTTATTTGTATTGTAGTGTCTAAAAGCCCTGGTCCACTTGGACGAAATTTTGTAACAGGGTTTTTTGTTTTGCTTTATTTTTTCTCTAGAATCCTAATCTGTTGTTCTCAAATCACATGCAGCTGCTGGGACTTCAGGCGGCATAATGAAAGTTTTATGGGTTTCAAGAGAGACACATTAAACTCGCCTTGAGCTTTTGAGATGAAAGGTGATGTATGAGTTCAAAGTGAGACCCTATTCACTATAATGCAAATGAAACCTGAAGGAAACAAATATGTATCTGAAAGGCTGAAAGCAGGAAACTTAAAGGATCTCTAATCACTGATTGCTGAAATTTTAAGAGTACCTGTGCTTTCTTACAGTTTAGCCAGTAGAGAGGGCAATGGAAGCTAGAACAAAAAATGCTTTGTGTATCACATAAAAATTGTTAGGAGATTTCTTGTTGAATAATGTAAGACATGTACAATTAAATTGAAATAAGGTCTCTTAATCAGTATGAATCTTTTTATTTTGTAATAATAGGGTTTAAGTGCTTTAATTTAATTTAATTGCTCTTGACAAAATCAAGTTTTGGTTTTGTTGTATTTTTGGGTTTGGGTATTTTTTTGGTGTTGTTGGTTTTGGTTTCTTAATAGCAACCACTAAAATGTATTATTGAATTATTCTTTTCTTCTTTTTTTTTTTCCAAATGTGCTATGTCTGCTGGTTTAATGAAATTATCTAAAGAAACAGACTTCTCTAAAAGGTGTAATAAAGAAGGCTTGAAATCAAGAATTTTAACAATAATCAAAAAGGAGAACGAACAGAGCATATATTGCCATTCTTCTTCTCTGCACTGTCTCAACTGCTTTCTTCCAAGAACCATATAGAGTGGCAGACTGCCGTTTGAAGAGAGCCTTTCAGATGACACTACCCTAAATCCCTGTCCTAGGTTTCTGGCTTAAGCAAATTCTCTTCCTGAAGTTCTCTACTCAGTCCCAAATAGCACAGTGATATCTAAATTTCCTCTTCAAATATATATACATCTATCTTGGATGTTGTTTCCCACATATCAGTCATTAATGTGTGAAAACCACTGGCAGAACAGCAGACTATGTAGTCTCCATACATTTGATTAAGGTGTACTCCTAGCGGAAGCTGAAACTTTCGACTACTAAATTTTAAGATTAGCAAAATATTTTTATTAAAGAGTTTTATGTTTTATTTTAATCCAGACCTAATCCTATATGAATGTAAGAAATGAAAACTAGCAGGAAGCTATTGCCTAGAAAACATACAAGCACTAACAACTGTGAAACAAATTTCAAGGGTGAACAGGGAAGAAATATATGAAGCAGCAAAAATCAATCAATAATTTATTCCACAATAATAGAAAAGCTACTTAAAAAAGTTTACTAAATGTTTATATGTACACACACTGTGGGTTTTTTTTAAAGTTATTATTGATATATACACAAAATATAATGTACAGTAGAAAAATCTTACAGGCCCCTTCCAACTCTAACCATTCTATAATTCTAAAAATCTCTCTGACTTTTCATTGAGTATCTCCACTCCCACTGAGGTTCTCTGTTAGAGGTTCTTCTCTGCTACTAAAATCTAATGTAAGAAACGCAGAGTAAACAGTGGAGAAAATATTCTGGATTCACTAACTACTATTTTGTCTCCAGTGAAGAATTATGGGGAAACAGAAAAAAGAAACCTGCATCTAAATGGAGTTTTTTCCTCATTGAAAAGTACCAGTTGGAGCAGAGTTGTAGTTCTGAAGATTTGGCCAAATACAACTTTTTTAGTGTATCCTATTATGTAGATATATATATATATATATATATAAATGATTTAGTAGCTCTGACATTACACTACCCTTTAAATGGGCCCAGTGTATAACTTCGGCTTCTAGAAAAAACATCCCTAAAGTTCTAAGTTATACCCAGGTCAAAGTATTCTTAAACCAATTACAACTTCTGCTCTCCAGGAAGGTATCACAGAGTTAACAATATGCACTACTCCATGATAACCTATTTCAGCCTCTGCCTGCAATACTGCTGCTGTCTTCTGATGTTTTGAAACGTGTTTTCCTAACTGTATTACAGTTAGGACAACTGTATGAAAAATATCTAGCATGTTATGCCAACAGCATCACCTTTGTTTCCAACTTTAACATCTCAGACTGTTCATTTAAGTACAAAAGGATATTAAAGTCTAGTGGTAGATAACTTGTAAAAGGAAAGGTAATTAAAAATAAAATTAAAAAAAGGCTCAATTCATTTTATTCTCCTAATAATGTCTGACAAATTCTTGTGAATTCATGTCTTGTTCTAAAAGTGACTACACTCAGTGACTACTGAGTGTCTTGGGCCTAATAATCTTCAGGGATTGTTAAACCTCTTTCGCTGGAAAAAAAAAAAATTTGAGTCCTGAAATCCACCTTTTTTCTTTGCTTTTTACTTGAAGAAGAGAACACTGAGTTGATTATGTGGTCAAAGCTGAGAATTTTACTAAATTTTACTAAAACATTGTAGTTTAAATAGCTCCTATGTTTCCTTCCATGTCACATCCAAAATCCAAGAAAAATCCTCCTAGAAATTGGCATATTAAAGTTACTAAACATGAATGAATCAGACCTTGTAAAATTATGATACCACTAGAAATAAATACAGTTATTTTTACCTTAAAATTTGTTCAAGATAGATTTTTCATTAATAGAAACTTGTATGATGTAGGTATTTAACACAAGTTACTGAGGATCAAAGAAAAACAGTGGCTTGTCATTGATAATTGCATGAAGCAGTAGCTGCTGAGAGAGTGGAGACATGGGTGATGCTTATTCTAAAATTTGTAAATAGCACACAAACCAAACCTGTTGGTTTTCAAGTCCAAACAGTTTTCCATTAGGACTTACTATGAAGAGGGACAACTTTGGCAACTTTACAGCTGGGCTGTTGCACAGTAAGGTCTTGGTCAACATTTTTTCCATACAATTTCTTTAGTTTTGTCAGCAGACGCTGTAGTTGTGCAAGCAGAGGAAAAGAGGATCTTAATAAACTAACCTCATTTAAGAAAGCTATTCTGTAACATGAATGGTAATGAAATTTTAACAAAATTAAGAACCATTTCAAAACAGAAAATTAGTGACACTGTCAACTGAGGATGTTGGCAGTTCCTAAATAAGAGTGAAAATCACAGAATAGGAGTTGTAATGGACCTCTGGAGGTTCAGCTCCCCTGCTCAAACAGAGCCACCTAAAAGCCAGTTGTCCAGCACCATATCCTGTTGGCTTCTGAATATCTCCAAGGCTGGAGTCTCCACAGCTGCTCTGGGCAGCTTGTACCAGTGCTCAGTCATCCTTACTGCAAAAGTGTTTCCTGATGTTCAGAAGGAACCTCCCACCTTTCAGTTTCTGCCCATTGCCTCTGGTCCTGTCACTGAGCACCACTAATAGGAGCCCAGCTCCATCTACTTTGCACCCTCCCTTCAGGCTTTATACACGTTGATAAGATCCCCCTGAGCCTTCTCAGACTGAACAATCGCAGTTCTCTTAGCCATTCTTCACAGGAGAAATGCTCCAGTTCCTTCATCATCTTAATCAGACTCTCTCCACTGTATTCATGTCTCTCTTGTACTGGAGGGCCCAGAACTGGACAAAGCACTCCAGTTGTGATCTCACCAGTGGTGAGTAGAGGGGAGGGGAGCGCCTCCCTCACCCTGCTGTCAAAACCTTAAAATGAAAACAAATTACAAATGTTAACACAAATAAAAAAGGTTGCCATAAGAATCACAACTGAAGGTGAGCATTTTTCTTTCACTAACCACCAATCTCTTTTAAACAATGTTCATTACAAGATTATACTTGCAGGATAAACTGTTTTACATGCCTTACAAGATGTAACTAGATTTGTTACTAGTGAAGGTTAAATTCAGCCAGTCAAATTTCATATACTTCCTGTCGTGGGTTCAGCTGTAACAGCTATTTTTCTCCTTCTTAAGTAGCTGGTGCAGTGCTGTATTTTGGTTTTAGTCTGAAAACAATGCTGATAACACACTGATGTTTTTATTTGTTGCTAAATAATGCTAACCCCTACCAAGGACTTTTCAGTCTCATGCTCTGCCAGTGAGGAGGGGTAACAAGAAGCCAGGAAGAAGCAGAAACAGGACACCTGACCCAAACTAGCCAAAGGGGTATTCCGTACCACAGCACGTTATGCCTGGTGTATAAAGTGGGGGGAGTTACCTGGAAGGGACAGATTGCTGCTTTGGTTGGGCTGGGTGTCAGTCAGCGGGTGATGAGCAATTTTACTGTGCATTTCTTACATTATCTGTGCTTTCCTATCTTTTTGTTGTGGTTTCCTATTGTTCTTAGTGTTACTATTGTTGGTATTCTTTCTATTATCACTTTATTTTACTTTATTTTAGTTATTAAACTGTTCTTCTCTCAACACACGGGGTTTGTAGTCTTTCGGTTCTCCTCCCCACTCCCTCCCAGGGAAGGGAGAAAGTGGAGGAGGAGGGATGTGAGCTATGAGGTTTACATTCTTTACATTCCTCCTCCATCCCGAAGGAGGAAGGAAGGAGTGAGTGAGCAGCTGCATGGTTCTGAGTTACTAGATGAGTTTAAACCACGTCAACTCACACATGTTGTCTCTCTGATTTGCAAAATTGCATCAAAAATTCTCTCCAAGTTCAGAATTTGTTGAAATCTTTTTGATTGTTTGGTTTATTTGGTTTTAATTGTTACAGCATGATCTGTTTACATGGAAAATGTTGAAATATTAATGGCTATGACTGGGGCACATACCGTCACACCTAGAATTAAGAAATGTGTCACAACACCAGAAATAATCCTAGAGCAAGGCAGCATAAGAAACTTTTAATCCCTCTAGAATTACATGCTATTTTGAGCTACCTTTATGCATATTGCATTTACTGAACAATTGGGTCTTGTCAAGCGTTTGTATATGCTCCAAGGGGCATGTTGCTGGGACAGTGGCCAAATGATCATCAGTTTAAAAGATTCAGGCTGAATGTAATGCCTTCAGCATGGAACACGAAGGCTCTGTGGGGCCGCTGTCTTACTTGACATAACCCCCAAAGAAATCAGTTAATGTTGATCATGCCTTTTCACTTCATCTGTTAGAGTTCTGTTAATGTGTGTGCATCTTTTACCTCAGGGAGGTGGGGAACAAAACAGACCTCGGAAGTCATGTCCCAAAGATTTTCAGAGACTCTTCATGCCTGTTTGGTGGAAGCATGGTGTACATCTATTTCTTGGTGGTATAATTACCATTCTCAGAATGCTCTAGAACTAAGGCTATATTGGCATGCATCCATCTGCATCTCTGTTCACGGTTTAGAATGGAGGCCTGATTTTCTGTGATACTGAGAATTTGAATTTGGGAAAGTCATGGCAGTAGATACCAAGGATTTCAGAAAGCTAGATCAGTTGAAACTAAAGAAAAGATTTTCAAAAATGCCTCCTTAGTAAGGAGCATGACTGACACTGGATCTTTCAAATTATTTCTTTTTTTCCTTTTCTAAAATTATATCCAAAGTTTGAGAGAATAAAATATTAATTTTCGTTTACTATGTGTAATGATAACCTCCTGACCTTGAGCTATCTAAATAACAATTTTTTAAATAACAGCTTGAATTTAGTGACTTTGTCAAACAGCTTTGATACTAAACTGATATATAGAAAACTTCAGTTCCATCTTCTTTGTAAACTAGTGCAGTCAGAGATGTGGTTCATAATTAAAGATCAACAACATGTTACAAAGTTGAATTTTAATTTTTTTAATGAATCCTTTTAGTGTCATCTCAAAACATCAATTACATTTAACATGTTGATTGTTCAGAGTTTTAGCTGTCAGTCCTTTTTGTAAAGAAGTGGCAAATACTGCCACTTTCTCTCCTGGAACATTCAAAATGAAGATAATTGCAAAGAAACACTAACCATTACATGAAAACAGAAAGAGCAGATACTGGAAGAATAATACAAGTATGAGCAGATAAAGTTCAGAAAGTAGTGAAAATTTCCCCTGTTTAGATCGTGGGGCACAGCTATTTCATGAAATGTGCTGCCATTTATCAGCTTAAAAAGTTTCAGTATTTCTTTCAGATAGAAAAATTGAGGGTGGTGCTGTGATTTACGTCCTTTTCTTTTCTTTTCTTTTCTTTTCTTTTCTTTTCTTTTCTTTTTTCTTTTCTTTTCAACATGGCTTAAAAAAAAAGCAACTATGAGAATTAATTTCATTCTAGTAGACACTTTCAAGACTAGATTTAGCTGCAGTCACATTAGCTTAGATAATGGGAGAATTTTTCTTCATTGAAAATGCTCCCTGTCGCTTAAGAAGAACTCACTGAGGCAGCCTGCCATCTAGCTTTTTCACAGCAAAATAGGCTTGCAGACTGCAGATGAGAGACTCGGGAGCAGAGACAATTTTAACCTAGCCATCCCTAATTTATCTCAAGCTTTTTCAATTCATCTTCACTGCTCTATGCACACTGGAACACCAGATTGTCAACCCCTGGGAACAGAATGCAAGCAGGGATCTAGAGAGCTGTCACCTCCTGAGAAATATTTAAATTGTGCTGATTTTCTTCTGGAGTGCTGAGCAGAGGGAATGAAACTCTCCATCAAGTCATAGCTGTGCGGGCGATAGATCAGAGGATACTGCCAGTTTTTCTAATGGATTATTGTTGTCGGGCAGGTTCTTCCTGAAGGTATGTAGTTACTCTCTCAATCCATTACCCACACTATTTATCAGCTAATGATCTAATGAACTAGTAATTCAGATACATTAAGAAAAATGTTAACTAACTAATCTATATTGATTGAATGATGCCACTTTATTGCAGCATGTTTGCAGGTAAAATTGCCTGATCTACTTACTGTAGATATGTTGTATGTACTGCCGAGTGCTTTGTCAGCAACCCCCCCAAGCAAAAAGCAAACCCCAACCTTTAAACAGAAAAAGCAAAAATCCATTGTGCTGCATGTAACATTGCCACAAGTTGATGCTGACTGTCCAGAGAATGTTGTTTTTCTGAAACAGTGAATAATGAAAAGCAAAATCATACTTCTGATTTTAAATTTGTTAAAGTATTTATTTTCCATGTTTTCAATTTATTTTCCATATTTTCCAAACATGGGTATAGGCAGAACTCCCGTTAAGATACTACAAATTAATTGTGGACTTAGATATTTTCTTGTTTGCTATGATGTTCCATCCTTTTGCATGGAGAATTAGGATATTTAATTCAGAAAATCTCTGATGTTGGATATGTAACAGGAGCCTGTTGTTGCATCTGCAATGCCAAACTTCAGGAGCTCCTTAGTAAAGCATAAAGATTATATATCACAACAGGGGGTTAAAAAAAAATCTGTAAAAAAGAATTTCTTGCCTTTTAAACTTTTGTGTTTAAATAGGAGTTACAACATCTGGCTCCTAATCTGAAATGCTTGATACATGACTGGAGCTTGTGAGGCAGGCTGACCTAAAAATGAAAGATCTCTAAATTGCAGAAGCAGCCAGACATTTTTGAACTGTTCCAAGCGCGGGAGTTGCTGCAGATGTGGAAAAAGCACTGACAGGTTTAAGCTGAAGTCCTGGCCTAGCTTCATTCCTGAGTTGGCACCCTACCTGATTACAAGCTCTGAGACATGAACCCCAAAGACAGACATAGGGCTGTGCACGGATTGAGCCGTATAAAGAAAATAAATAGAAAAAATCTTGCCTGTAGCTTCTTGTCCAGTCCACTTGCTGGGCTGCTGTCATGCTGTCATGTTACCAAGAATAGTGATACATGAGCTTGTGTATGATGTACTTGAAAGTGCAGTGGACATGCTGAACTGCATATTTAGTCCCAAGTGATAGACACTTGTCGTATTTTTAATATAATGCTGAATGAAAGCAGCAAGATAATAGTAAGTAATAAAGATAGGGGCAGAAGGTTTTGGAATCCCATAAGGGATAAAATCATTAAGTCTGAGATAAGAGCATTTTCTAGTGTAACTTCCTCTACTTATGGAATATAATATTTTCAAGGCATTAATAATAAATTGCATCAGTATATGTTGCTCCTGTATGCAACACCTGAAAGTTCCTTTCCTCTAGAGCCTTAGAAAGGCTAAAGGAAAAAGAAGAGAGATTGATTCTGTCCCATTTCCAATGAACTCTGTTAAAGTACTTTGTTTCCTATGGATCTCAGAAAGGCTGAGGCAAAGAGGCTTTCATTAAACTCTCCCTAGAGACTCCTAACATCAGAAAGCTAATTTTTAAAGCAAGTATGCACACAAGCTATGTTTTTCCCAACCTACCAAGCTTCTTGTTTAAATATATGGAGCCCTCCTAACATCTTTCTGGACACCCATGGATATTTCAGCATTTTGTGCAATCACTTAAGTGTGTAACAGTCTGAGATGGTAATATGGGCATTTCTTGTTATAGGTTGTTTATATGAAAACCTAACTTTTCTAAACCAGATTCCATCTTTCCTCCTTTGGGTCCAATTATAAGTTTGCTTTTAAATGTTGGGTTGCTTAAAAAACACTAGCTAATTAAGTGTAATTGTTTATGGTATTTGGCATTGGGGAGTAACCAGTAGTAACATAAAAATATCTTTGATTATCCTTTCTACAAAGTAAGATAAAATAACCCAACCAAACAAAACACATTTAAAAAAAGATTTAAATGGGCAGGTAATATTAAATAATAGTAAATAAATTAAGATTAATAACTTTATGTTCTATTTTCACCTTTTTATTTTTCTTTTTACTCTACCATGCTGTGCAGTAATAGCTGTGCCCTCTTCCTTTGATAGAGTGTGCGCATTACATATTAGGACATTTTCATCTGGAACTTTCTGCTGCCTTCTGAAATATTTTTTGGCTATTTGTGTAAATAACTGTATTACAAAATTTGGTATAGCATAAACAGATGAAACTATTCTGTAAATGAAGAAAACTGAAACACAAATTTTTTGTTAAATGGTGCTAAATCCATGATCTTTAAAGCATAGTCTTTTGCCTTTCCTGGTTCCAGTGGTATTCCTGTTCCACTTTTAGTTTGCTATTCTCTTTCCTATGTTAACAATCTTCTAAAAAAAAAAAAGAAAAAAGAAAAGTTTAAGCATCAACTTATATATATTTTTATATATATGTACTCCTTCCTTGGTATCTTCTTAGGTTCTGTTCTTCTCCATTCTGCTTTATGCTGGACAAATCATAAAATCAAAAGATGAGTTTTGACCTTCTTCTGCAGTGCTCTTAGTTTTCCCTTGTGACTATTTAACAACTGTTGGAGGTTGTAGTTTATTCTTCTTCCTGGGTGAGCCTCTAGAAAGTACAGATATTACAAACAACATGGTGTAAAAAAGGAACCTTTTTGCTTGTGTTATATTTTTCTTCCTTCTTACCTGTTTTGTATTGCGGAATATGTTTGTGTAAGTATCTTATTTCTAGACAGTGGATATGAATAACGTCTTTTGGGGACATTTTGGAAAAAAAGTAATTCACGACTGTTTGATGTTATCTGTTCTTTGAAATCTTAACAGGTAACTACTGGAAAAAATGTGCTTAGAAAAAGAAGGGCCTAGCAGCCTGGATAACAACAGGTTTTGCAAAACAACGATGAATACTTTCAGACAAAACCTGGGTATCTCTAACATGAGGATGTACTATGGCATTGTTTCTTCCCTTTATATATCTTCCTAGGTTTCAGGACTGTTTTGTCACTATTTACAATCACTATTACTATTTCTGAAGTGTATTCTCTTGTTTCAAGTGTATCTGTCTTTTGCACAGACCATTAGCAAGACAACACATTCAATTATCTGATAATTCAGTTAAGACCTAAGTAAGTCTAGTGAAATACAGTAAATCTGCATTTTCATACACATAATTTCACAATTTTGAGTGAGCCAGAGTGAAAAGATGGTTTACCCTGAGAATCATATCTGATTGTTGTAAAACACATCCAGAAACAGGAGTGGAAAGAATGTGCAAAGCTAGTTAACATTTACAAAGCAGTCTTATTTTGGTTGAAATGCATCAGCATATTGTCAAACTGTAATCCATCTTCTTAAAGAATGGGGTGCCCTGAATGGCTACAGGTACAAGTTTAAGACCTCACATAATCTTGTGTTATATCCTTCAGCCCCTTATTTCAGTTAAGCAAAATATCAGAAATTTTAAGAAACACTGGTATTTAAGCACCTGAGCAGATATTTGTTGAATTTTTCATTAAAAAAAATAAAATAAATAAGTAACAGAATTTAGTTCTCCTGCCTTTCTCTGTCCCCATCTCTTAAGAGATTTCCGATCAAGTAGTAACAAAATCCTGGTTACTTATATCCTCCTAATTGACAAAGTTTGCAAATTACCTGGTGTCCCTGTTAAAAGGTACAAACCTCACAGAAATATCAGCAAGTACACGGTTAAATTAATTAATATTGGTTTCAAGCTAATGTTTTTCAGATTATATATATTTTTAATATGATTTCCTAAAAGCCGATCTGAATTCTTTTGTTCTAAGACTGAACATTGGTTTGATCTGTTTTAAGCAAAGCATTCTGTTTGAAAAGCTTCCAAAGATTTGTAGGGGGTTCTTTATTGGTGTCCCCATCCCACTCCTCACTCCCCAAATGATATGAAACCCCATTAAAAAACTGCTAACAACTCCCCCTGTTGACTTTCTGGAGCAAATTAGTTTTAAGTTAAGAAAACTTGAAGACTTTGAAGCATATGATTCAAGGATAATTTTAACTTTTCTTTTTTTTTTTCTTTTGTAGGTTTTAGTCTTCCTTTTTATGCAGTAGAAAGTAAATATCCCTCAAAAAGTAAAAAATGTTGTACCCTTAATCTCTTCTTATACTTTATATTTTATGTTGATGAAGGTGGAAATTATTCTAAAATATCCAGGGTTGGGCTCTTCTTCTTGCCAATAAATATAAAGGGTTTTCTGCAGTATTTTTTTCAGGTGAAATTTAAAATTTGGTTTGTTTGGGGGGCTTCAATATTGCTTTTATATCTCAATGCAGTCATTACAATTGGTGTCTCACATACAAAGGTATATAACATCCCTGAAGAAATTATGGCAATATAACTTGCTTATAACGTTGGAACAAGTCCAGAGGAGGGCCACAAGAATGATCAGGGGACTGGAGCACCTCCTGTATGAAGATAGGCTGAGAAAGTTGGGGCTGTTCAGCCTGGAGAAGAGAAGGCTGCGTGGAGACCTCATAGCAGCCTTCCAGTATCTGAAGGGGGCATATAGGGATGCTGGAGATGGACTCTTCATTAGGGACTGTAGTGACAGGACAAGGGGTAATGGGTTAAAACTTAAACAGGGGAAGTTTAGAGTGAATATAAGGAGGAAATTCTTTCCTGTTAGGGTGGTGAGGCACTGGAATAGGTTGTCCAGGGAGCTTGTGAATGCTTTATCCCTGGCAGTGTTCAAGGCTAGGTTGGACGAGGCCTTGGGTAATATGGTTTAGAGCAAGGTGTCCCTGCCCATGGCAGGGGGGTTGGAACTTGATGATCTTAAGGTCTTCCAATCCTAACTATTCTATGATTCTAACTTAGAATTAAACTGGCCTATGGATGTGAAAGATAACAGGAAGGGATTCTGTAGGTACATTGCAAATAAAAGACAGAATAGGGACAATGTGGGCCCTTTCTGGAAGCTATTGGGAGAACTGGATACCCTGGATTTGGAGAAGGCTGAGGTTCTTAATGACTTCTTTACCTCAGTCTTCACTGGCAAATTCTCTGACCACACCACCCAAGTCTCAGAAGGCAGATGCAGTCACTGTGAGAATGAAGACCTTAGGCCCACTGCAGGAGAGGATCTGGTTCCAGACCATCTTAAGAACCTGAATATACACAAGTCCATGGGACCTGATGAAATCCATCCACGAGTCCTGAAGGAGCTAGCAAATGAAGTTGCTAAGACACTGCCCGTCATATTTGAAAAACTATGGCAATCAGGTGAAGTTCCCTACGACTGGAAAAAGGGAAATATAACCTCCATTTTCAAGAAGAGGAAAATGGATGACCCAGGGAACTACAGAGCAGTCAGTCTCACCTCTGTGCCTGGCAAAATCTTCAAGCAGATTCTCCTGGAACGCATGCTAAGGAACATGAAAAACAACAAGGTGGTTGGTGAGATCCAGCATGGTTTCCCTAAGAGGAAATCCTGTCTGACCTATTTGGTGGCCTTCTATGATGGGGCTACTGAACTGAGGGACAGGTGTAGAGCAGTTGATGTCATCTATCTGGACTTGTGCAAAGTGTTCAACACTGTCCCATATGACAGCCTTGTCTCTAAGTTGGAGAGACATCAATTTGATGAATGGACCACTTGGTGGGTAAAGAACTGGCTGGATGGCTGCACACAAAGAGTTGTGGTCAATGGCTCAATATCCAGCTGCAGACCAGTAATGAATGGTGTCCCTCAGGGATCGGTGTTGGGACTGATCTTGTTCAACATCTTTGTTGGTGACATGGACAGTGGGATTGAGTGTGTCCTCAGCAAGTTTTCAAAGCCGTGTGGTTTGGTTGATACGCTGGAGGGAAGGAATGCCATCCAGAGGGACCCTGACATGCTTGTGAGGTGGGCTGATGCCAACCTCATGAAGTTCAACCATGACAAGTGCAAGGTTTTACAACTGGGTCAGAGCAATCCCAGGCACAGCTACAGGCTGGGCAGAGAAGAGATTCAGAGCAGCCCTGCAGAGAAGGACTTGGGGATGTTGGTATATGAGAAACTGAACATGAGCCAGCAGTGTGCGCTTGCAGCCCAGAAAGCCAACCGTACCCTGGGCTGCATCAAAAGGAGAGTGTCCAGGAGGTCAAAGGAGGTGATCCTGCCCCTCTACTCTGCTCTCGTGAGACCTCACTAGGAGAATTGTGTACAGTTCTGGTGTCCTCAACATAAAAACGACACGGAACTTTTGGAATAAGTCCACAGGAGGGCCATGAGGATGACCAGGGGACTGGAGCACCTCCCATATGAAGACAGGCAGAGAAAGTTGTGGCTGTTTGTCCTGGAGAAGAGAAGGCTGCGTGGAGACCTCCTAGCAGTCTTCCAGTATCTGAAGGGGGGCTATCAGGATGCTGGGGAGGGACTCTTCATTAGGGACTGTAGTGATAGGACAAGGGGTAATGGGTTCAAACTTAAGCAGGGGAAGTTTATATTTCATATAAGGAGGAAGTTCTTTACTGTGAGGGTGGTGAGGCACTGGAATGTGTTGCCCAGGGAAGCTGTGAATGCTCCATCCCTGGCGGTGCTCAAGGCCAGGTTGGGCAGAGCCTTGGATGACATGGTTTAGTGTGAGGTGTCCCTACCCATGGCAGGGTGGTTGGAACGAGATGAACTTAAGGTCCTTTCTAACCTTAACTATTCTGTGTTTCTATGATTTTATAACTTGTTCTGAATGCCATTTATTACCCAGTTTGCCTCTTTCTTGCACTGCTGAAAGTCACTATATTGATGCCCATGGAATATATCAGGGTGGAATCAGGTTCAGTATGTTTAACTATCTCTATTTTCCCCTCCATGCCAATCAGTGTGAAGTTCCTATCTTAAAATGTGTCTATTAATAAGGCTTTGAATTGTAGATTTTTTGTTTGTACATAAAACTGTTTTTACTTTCCTCTTCCAGTTGCTGCTGAAGACTAGCAACACTTTTCAACTGCCCATACCTTCCCACATTTTGAAAACTGCATTTTCAGACTTTAAAGCAGATGAAGAAATTCTGTTTCAAAGAATTTGAAACAATTCCTCAACTGCTGCTTTTTAATTTGATGCCCCAAATTTTCATTATTTTGAGGGTATGAAATAAA
Organism: Neopsephotus bourkii; assembly: GCF_033783945.1. Lineage (NCBI taxonomy): Eukaryota > Metazoa > Chordata > Aves > Psittaciformes > Psittacidae > Neopsephotus > Neopsephotus bourkii. Next base: position 1,510,028 of record NW_026901969.1, read on the forward strand.
TGTATTTTATATGGTTATTACTTGGGATGCACTTCCAAATTGTGTTATCATTATACACACTTCCATTAAAAAATAATCAAAGTATAATTTGAATATTTTTTGAGTAGCAATTAAGAAACCTTGGCAAGCATGCATATTTTCACATGAACCAAGGACCACTACTAATTTTTTTTCAAATGTGTAATTATACACTTAAATATTACTATATAGGTAATGATGGAAGAGTTCTCTATAAAATCAAAGTATACTCTGAATAAAAGAGGAGTTGATAACTGTTTCTAGGTAAGCTTTACCTCCTTTCTCCAGTACTTCCTCTTATCCTTTTTGCTCAACTTTCATTTGTCAAGTTGAACTTTTCTGGTAGTGTAGGACAAAAGTAAGAGAAACTCAAATTTAAGAGGCTGATATTCTCCTTTCTGATGTAACTTGTGTTAACCATCATTTAATATGTTTTGCTATTCTCCCTTGTAGGAAGTGAGGGTGCGTATGAGTTCAGTGCAACAGCTGAGCCACTTTAATATTTTGGCAACACTAGAAGGATATCATGGTATGTCCTTCCCTGCTCTGGATAACTTTTTTTCAGCAGCTTTATTCTGGAGCTTGCCAAACTCTCATGAGCCACTCTAAGCACAAGCCTGATGGAAAGCTAATTCAGCAGAAAAAAATGCTTAGTTTTCAAGTAATGTAGTGATTTGAATCATGTCATCTAAGGACCTAATGAATCTGAGACCTGAATCACATTCAGCAAACTACCAGGGAGACTAAGGCTACTAGCGGAACGGGGTGGAAGGAGTGTTTTCCTCCTTTTTGCTGCAGTAAGCTGTTAGATTTCAACAGCTATAACTATTAACCTCACCTTAAAATGGCCTTGCATTCTTTGTATGTCTCCCTTACCTGCTGTCAAAAAGTGTCAGTGGAAGAAAAACGAGATCTCTGCTCACTTTCAGAGAAGGTCTTGTTTCAGTGTGTGCCTCCTTGGGGAAGAGCAGCATGGCAGTCAAACAGGGAGACTGAAATCACTTAGAGAGTTGAAGCTTCCCTTGCCATCAAAACATAGGTTGCAGCACTAGTCAAAGTGGTAATTCAGTAAAGATTTCTAAGAACCATCTGTATAGTTTATTAGGTCTAGTTAAAGAAGTTGCAAGCCTGGTCAGTTTTATAAAAATGGGGAAAATACACTTACGTACTCAGTAATGAATGTTTAAGATTTTATTTTTTTCTTATATATATATATATATATATATGGGGTTTTTTGGATGCAAGTTGTTTTCCAAAATCTCTTGCTTTCTTTGCTTTTTTTTTTTTTTTTTTGGCAGTTTTGAGTCTATCAGCTCTGTGTCATCCCCCTCTTTCAAAGTCTTAGGGTTTGCTTTTCTCTTTCTTGGTTTCTTTGGTTTTAGCTGCCACTGTGATGCTGAAGGTTAAAGGGACTGGGCACACTGTACTAAGTGTCTGGGTAAATCCTGAAATGGGCAAAGCTTTAAGTGCTTCCTGGGTTTTTTAACTGTGTGCGTTGCTGCATCTTAATCTTCAAGCTTAATCAGGACCATCTTTTTTCCTATATATATTCAGACAAAGCATGATTCTTGAGTGGAACTCCTACCTAATACAATAAAATAGAATCACAGGATCACAGAATGGTTGAGGGGGGGAAGGAACTCTGGAGGTCTGCTAGTCCAACTCCCCTGCTCAGACAGGTCTACCTAAGAACCAGTTTACCAGCAGTCCTGTTGTCTTCTGAATATCTCCAAGGATAGAGACCCCACAGCCACTCTGTGCAGCCTGCACCAGTGCTCTCTCACCCCCTAGTAAATAGTGTTTTCTGATGAAGGAACCTCCTTTGTTTGTGTTTGTGTTTATTGCCTCTTGTCCAGTCACTAGATACCACTGAAAAGAGCCTGGCTTCATCTTCTTTGTACCCTCCCTTTGGGTAGTTATGCACATTTGTCCTGGATTCAGCAGTAGTGGTCATTTTTCTCCTTGGTGGCTGGTGCAGCGCTGTGTTTTGACTTTTGGCCTGGGAACAGAGCTGATAACACTGATGTTTTAGTCTGACCAAGGACTTTCTGAGCCTCATGCTCTGCCAGGGAGGAGGGAAGGCTGGGAGGAGGCAGGGACAGGACACCTGATCCAAACTGACCAAAGAGGTATTCCATACCAGAGCACGTCATTCCCAGGAGGTAACTGAGAGTTACCCGGAAGGGCTGATGGACTGCGGGGTTGGACAAAGTATGGGTTGGTGGTTGGTCAGGCTGGGGGAGGGCGAGTTATCGATCGACTGGTGGTGAGGTGTTGTATTCTCTTCCCTTGTTATTTCTTTTTATCATTATTATTATCGGTGGTAGCAGGAGTGATTTGTGTTATACCTTAGTTACTAAACTGTTCTTATCTCAACCCGTGGGAGCTGGATTCTTTTCGATTCTCCTCTCCTCCCCTCATAGAGGGAGGGCAAGAAGGGGGGGAGTGAGTGAACGAGTTGCCTGACTGGGTTTAAACCATGACAACATTGATAAGATCTCCCCCAGGACTTCTCTTCTCCAAACTAAAAATTTCAAGCTCTCTCAGGCTTTTCTCCTGGGAGAGATTGTCCAGTCCCTTCATCATCTTTGTAGACCTTCATTGAAATCTCTCCAGTTTGTCAGTGTCTCTCTTGTACTGGGGGAGGCCAGAACTGGACAGACACCACATTAGGCCTCACTAGTGGTGAGTAGAGGGGAGGGATCACATCCCTTAACCTGCTGATAATGTTTTGCCTAATGCAGTCTGGGAGCCGCCTTTGAGGCAGAGGCACATTACTGGCTCCTGATCAGCTTAATCATGTTCCAAACACCCCCTGCTCCTTTTCTATCAAACTGAAATATTCTACTCCATTCTATTCTATGATGAAGAAATGCAGACATGATCTGATGACTGCACCTACTGGTGAGAAATAAGAGTTAATTGCTTGTGAAAGCTATTTAATTTAACATCTTTGGGTAAAACTAAAAGAAGGATAATATAATGTGATTTTAATTCTTGGATAGTGAACAAAACTGCACAAAATACGTTTCATTTGAGATGTTATGTGAAGAAAGACTGCAATCCAAATTATTGTGTAAGGGAATGATTCAAATCTCAAAACCAGTGAAGAAGTAAGAGACTCATATAGAATGCCTCTACAGTGGCTGTACTATCAAGGGGGTTTATATTCAATCAATCTGTCCCTCAAGATTCCAAATTATCCTCAAGGTCATGGTGAGACCTACATAACTGATGATGACTTAGTGATCTAAGTGGTCATATTATTTCAGCAGAAGCCAATATAGGAAATAAAGCATCTCAAGTCTGTCAACAATTTGGAGTCTATCACACATAGAAAACCCCTCTAGGTGAAATGTACTGAAAGAAAGGAGAAGACTGAAGGTGTGTTGTATGCAACTGTCAGTCCGTCTTGACTGATCAGTTGATCTGCTATGATAAATTTAATGTATTCTCACATTTCTCCATTAGTGAGAAAATGTGTTATTTGTTTAGATAAAATAATTTGAGTGATTACAAGTCTTGAGCATTAGACATAAGGAGACTTGATAGTTTTCCAGGCTTCTGGATGAAAAAGAAAGCTGATATACACATATATTGTAAATATATGTAGTTGAAAATCGGCATTAAATAAGGAGCCACCGACTGCAGATGGGTCGTGCCTGAAACTGCCTGTTTACCTTTTTTCTGAATAAGATTACTGTGATACCTTGTGTGGGGAGGGTGGGGAGAAATATAGTGATTTATTGTTGGAATAAAGTTTATTTATAAAAGGTTGCCTGCATTGAAAGTGAAATTAAGTGTATAGGCCAGAATATTTGCAACAATTTTAAAGCATCTGTTGGTTCCCAAGCCAAGGGAATTGTATTTCAAGACCACAGAAATCAAAAGGCTATGTAGATATGTGTATATGTCTATGAGACTCTGTTATTGTTATTATATCAATAATATGCATTGCTATTAATGCAGTATTGTCTAAATCCTGTTAGAAAAGTTTTTAAAAACAAAAATTAGGAATTTTAGTATTAGGCATGATAAAAAAAGCAGGAAATGGTAACTCCCTGCACACTTAAAAGTAGTGCTAGCTGTAGGCAGCTAGTATTTTTAAAACCTAGCTGCACTGAGTGGTGCTTCAACTGATAATTCTGTTTTTCCTGGAGTGGCCAAACTTGGCATATTATTTAGTATATGGTATTGTTTGCTATTTCCTATTACTTACATAGGCAGATTCAGCCTCCTGAGGACAAATGTGAAACACAATATACTCTCTTTATACATAGATAAGATGAATGATGCTTTAGTATAAAATAGATGTTTAATCTTCCCTATACATCTCCGTATCGCCCATTACCAGCAATGTTTAAATAGCATATGATTTTATTATGTTCTTATGATTTCTTTGTATACTTTAATAGTATTACTCTGCCATCACCATCTTTCAAATTTTACTTTGCTACTTACAAATGCAATTACAAACTATGTATCACAAATATTCTATGAAGATACCAAGTTGTACTTAATCATATACAAATCTGTATAATTCTGTTTGTTGCTTTCTTCAGTTTACTATTAGCAGAAACAAAACAGCAAGAATGCAAGCTGAATTCTTACTTGGACTTGAAATTACCTGGTCACATAAAAGTGACTATTTTGGGTAAATATTAGTAGACAACCACATTTACAGAAAGAGTTCAAATTCTATGCCAAAAACATGTCCACATATATGAAGTGAAAGAGGGAGTATAATTGAAGAGATGGAGAGTAACCTAGATTAACATGTGAGCAGGCGTGTTCATCACATGGCAACATTCACTATGGTGCATTTTTATGTAATAAATTTGGAAAAAAATAGTGCCAGGATGTATAGATTGAACCATAAAGAGCAAGCAACTACATTTTGAGATGATAAAGATCACTTACTGGATGTGATCACAGAATCATTAGTTTTGGAAGGGACCTCTGGAAATTATCTAGTCTAACCCTCCTGTCAAGGCAGGGATGCATCTGTTCAAAACAGAAGTACTACAAATAGTATATCTTCTAATACAAAAGTGGCAGACTTCCAGGTAATTTGAGGGAAATAATTGACCTCTGTTTGCAATAAGGTAGTCTTCTAAATACATGAAGATTAAATCCATTAACACTTTCCTAGAAATAAGTGTGAAAAAATATTCTGTATTGCTAAAACAGTAAGCAAACTCAGTGCCCAGGTAAGACAAAAAAGTTCTCAAAATCTTTTCAATTCATAATTCCATGCAGGTATCTGACTTTTCTTCTGAACAAAATCTGCAGGATAACTTTTCAAAACCTTTATTTGTGTGAACACATAAAGACAAAATATTGATTTTAATAGCTTGAAACTTCCCAGCCTTAGGGATACTTTAACTGAGGGAATAAATCTTTTCCTCGGAGTATCCCTCCAACCTACAGTAAGAGATTTTCACATGACATGAACTAGCACTACATCTTTAGTTTAGCTTTGTTGCATAGTCAGGGATTCCACTAGGGATTTCCTGTAGGTCCCTTACCTGTTCTGCAGTGAGGATTTAAATTTTTAGTATTGTCAAATGGTGTAACTGAATCTCAAGACCTCACAGCTGATATGCAGTACCCATTACCAACCTCAGATACAAGATGTGCAATAAATACAGATTTGTTCAATCCAGCACTGCATGTCAAAATTCTCAGCTTCAAATGAAACATGCCTTACCCAAGTAAGACACACACAACGGCTCATACAGAGAGCTGTGCAATACTTTGGAAAGCCTTAAAAATTATTATAGTCTTTAGTTGTGTACTTCTAAAAAAACACACCAAAATATGTAGTTAGCTGCGATATAAACCACTACTTAAGCATGATTTCTGAATTTTACTGGTTCATCACACCAAACTGAAGTAGTTTATCCACCTAAAATTTCATACTTAGTGCTTGAATTACTCATCCAAAACAATCTCTCTTTTTAAACAACATATGCAAATTTACGATATAGAATTGGTAATATGTGTGAAGTACTTTGACATGTATTATTTTCAGTACCAACAACAACATTTTATAAATTATTAGTTTACGTCTTATGCATTTTTTGATTCATTTAATACTTCATTATTATTTTAAAAGAAAGGCTTGATTTTCCTGTTAGATGTCAATGGGGTTTGTACGTATCTATGTGAGTAGATAGATAGATAGGTAGATAGGTATCAATAAAAGAAAAAGTAGTATAAAAAAAAAAAGAAATAGAATTTGACACTGTAATGAAGGATTTTAAATTAATGTGAAAATTAGCTGGAAGATCCATAACATTCTTACATACACAATTACAAACCCCTCTATTTTCTATAATATTTGCATACAAATTTTAAGGAACCTATCTGAAACTAAAGGTATTCTCTTAGCAATTAAGGTACAGTTTAGAAGTATTCTGATTACTATTCTTAGATTGAGAGACTGTTTTGTATAACGGAGCGTTAAAAGAGAACTTATTTTATCTCTTAGAGGTCTCTGGTGCGATTTATAAAAAAGTATAAACAGACAATTTTGTAAATGTACAAATTCTGTTTATCTGCCTGAATAATGATTTTTCTCAAAAGTGGTGATATGCTTCACTATACATTCTGGGAACCAGGAACAAGACCCAGATATAATTTTCTGGATAACAGTGCTTGCTTTTTATATAGAAGCCCTCTTTGTCAAAAGACAGGATGAAAGAACTTAAATGTAGAAAGACCTTAAATATAGATAAAAAGATTAATAAAATTGTAAAATGGTCTATTTCAAGTAACAGTTCTCTGCCTGTTTTCCCTTCCTTCTCATCCTTATTCCCCACGTTTCTTCCTTGGACCATAAGTCAACAACAAACATAATATCAAAAAAGCTGGGGTAAGGAGCCACATTGCTTTCTAAATTCTTTCTTCATGCCGCTTCTCTTATTGATATAGCAGAAAGGGGTATACAGCTGGCTACATTGCTAACTGAGTTGTAAAATACCAAAGAAAAGCTGCCTTTCTAAAATATTTTTCTTTCCCATTTAAGCCATCTAATTGGAAAAGCTCATGGAATAACTGCATTGGAAACTTAGGCCGCTTAATTAGCCTCTCTATTCATCACTCTCACTATACCAGATGTTTGAAGGGGCACTAACTGAAAGCACTGTTACCTTTATAAGGGTTTCTCCTCTTAAATGCAAGGGTTAGTTGGCAGAAACAACAGCAAGACATCACACTTAATGTAGCACAGTGTAACAACATTATTTATAGTAACAGAGGTCAGTGTGGACACTCAGATTAGTAGATTACTGTCCAAATTTGTATTGAGTTCCACATCACAGATCAAATTGCCACTGGTTACCAAAACTAGCTCAAGTATCTGTGTTCTACATTAGTCTCACTGTAGACATATGTTTTGTATTACACTACCTTGATGCTACAGAAGCATTATTGCAGCCTTGCTCTCTAGATGAATCCTTAGAACATGAGTGGTGAGGCAGCATAAATGTGACCTGCAGCTTGCTCAGTACTGTGTTTGCTCTGTGGAGAAAGGGAGTAGTATTCTGGTCACTCCTGATGGATTTACTATACAGATTACTATGACAATTAACTGGCTTATTTTGATTGAGCAAAATTCACTTTCTTGCCATTAAACAGTTCACATCCCAATCTTTCATAAATGAAATATTTTATTCATTATTTCATTGATTAGTGAAGCATTAGGTTCACTCAGGAATTTAATGAAGACCAGTGCTGCTTAAAAGCCAAGTGAGTTTTGTGTTTTAGTAACACATATATTTATCAACTGAAGATATGTAGACTGTTGACATGTATAGTGAGTGTTTTAACAAAATGAGTTTGTATAATGTGGAAAGAATGATAGCATGGTACTGTTTAATCAATTAGAGAAGACAATAAAAACATCCCTTTCCTGTAGATACTTGACCCAATTGTTCCAAATGCTGCTGTTGGAGCAGATTATGAATATTTAATACTAAATAGGTACTCTGGTTAGAGTGCTGAAATATTACTTCATTGCTTAAAGACTGTGGATATAGAGCTGATATATTGCATTACTTTGTCATATTGTGTCATGTTGAATTGACTTACAATGAGAACTGTGTAACATGATGCAGTGCTCTGTAATCTGCCATAATTTGACATAATTTATCAGGCCAGATATGTAAAATAAACAAAACTTTGTCCATGATGAAATTCATCCTGCTTATTTAGACAAACATAAAAATAATTTTTGCCAGAAAATATAACATAAACGTATTTCACATTGTGGTTATTTCTGTGTATAACACAGTTAGGATTGTTTAAGCAAAAGAAATCTCAGAGCTGATGAATACTTAGTCTCACTGAGAGTGAAACTAAATGAATACCTGAATGCCATTTTCCTCAAAAGTGACCACCAAAAAGTGGCCAGACTAGTCTACGATCTGGCTTTACAGTAATATTTAGCATAGTACTTTAGCAAGCTTCTCTTCCCAAATTATTGACATAGATATATTAATGAGCAAGTATAGATGGAAAAACTATTTCTACATAGAGGACTTGGTGAGCTTGTCTTATAGCTTCATACCTGATCATTAAGTCCAGAAATTTATGTATAACATGTTATCCATGTCAGCTGGAGCTGCATCAGTCAGGTGTCATTCACAGTATGAAAAGGTGATCGGCAGAAAATTCACTACTTGATGAGGAGCTTAATTGTTTTCCCTGCTCAAAGTAACCCCTTGTCATCAGCCTTAGGCACTCACTAGGACATGAAGCCCTGGAGACTACAGAGAAAGAAGAACAAGGTGAATGACACAGGAAAAATATAAAGTTATTCCATTTGTCTTACAGCATTTTTTATTTTTTTTTAGGCTGTCTCTATATATAGGAGAAAAGCAATGCTCCAAATAAAGCATGACAAAAACATTCATGTTATTTCAAATGATCTTTGGTAAAATTACTTTACTAAGCTACAGGCATATGAAACAATCTAAACTTGAAATTCATGCTGAGCTTTGAGATGCAGCAATCTTGTAGACTTGATACAACACAAATCTTCATAATGGCCAATCAAAGAATAATATATGAAAAAATACTAAATACTATCAATCTGTTGGAAGGTTCTGTTTTTTTAAGCTGTATTGTAAAAGATTATTCTTTATTTGGGATGTAAAAATAAAAATTCTAATTTTACTTTATAAACATTTCATATAATAAATGGATTAAAAGTACTGAGAGTCTTGATACCCACTGCTTTTGATATATCTCTGTATTTCATAATAGCCAGTTTCTGAAAGAAGCAAAACATTTTGAAACTTATTTTTTTATTATTCATAGAAACATGGAATCATAGAGTGATTTGGGTTGGAAAGACCCTTAAGATCATCCAGTTCCAACCACCCTGCCACAGGCAGGTACACCTTCTGCTGGATGAGGTTGCTCAAGGCCCTGTTCAACCTAGCCTTGAACACTGCCAGGGATGAAGCATTTACTATTTCTTTGGGCAACCCATTCCAGTGCCTCACCATCCTCACAGTAAAGAACTTCTTCCTGATATCTAATCTGAACTTCCTCTGTTTAAATTTCAACCCATAACTCCTTGTCCTATCACTGCAGTCCCTGATGAACCAAGTCCCTCTCCAGCATCCTTGTAGGCCCCCTTCACACATTGTAAGGCTGCTATGAGGTCTTGTATTTGGATATATTTTGATTCTTCTATCTGCTAAATTAAGTAATTCGTGATAATTCAATAATCTAAGAATGAAGGTAAATTAAAGCAAATTTTGGATCTTTTTGTTTTTTAAATCAGGCCACAGACTGCCTTAGTTATTTGGGGTGAGCTAAAATCACACTAGGCAAGAATCAGCTCTGATTTTTAAGGATTTTTATACCTAGGAAGTTGATAATTTTGAAACTTCATTCTTGTTCTTATATTTTGTAGAAAACTGAATCAGTCACATAATACCTGAAAACAGCATCTTCTAATGAATGACATGAGGGGGTACATGAAGTAAACGGGCATCCTGGTTACCTGTATCTTTTTCCAGACCTTTTTGAGGTCAGATGACACAATCTCTTTAGTTTAGCCGTAGCATGGCCTTGCTCTGACTGGGGAGGTTAAGGCAAATGGCCTTCAGCTGTCTTTCCTACCTAAATAAATCTATGATCCTGTGAGTCTATGTAATGAAACTATTCGAGCATGCATGGAGATTTGAAAGAGTACATATACAGAGAAGCAAATTCACAGAACCACAAAATGATTGAGGTTAACTCTGGTAACTATCTACATGATAGAATATACAGTTTTGGAGGTTGGAGAAGCTGATCTTTGCAAATCAACTGGTTATGTGATTTAGATACATTTTGTGTATTAGCTGTTAACTGACAGCTTTCTCACAGTTTTGGATTTCTTTTTTTTCAGAAGGTGGTACTTTGCCTTGAGTCAGAATATTCTTAGAATGATATTAAACAGTGGCATTAAGTAGAGAAAAGAGCTATTTATGAAGATGCTGACTTCCTTGCAAGTAATGACAAATTATGGTCAGTTAACATCACATACAGAATAGTGACCTTCTGACATAAATAAAAAGTTTTCTATAAAGGCTTCCTTTTTTTAGGCATGTTGTAAAAGTAATAGCTGATTCTGGTAAACAGCAGCAAAATTATGTGGACAGAATCATCAGTATACAAGATCCTAGAATCCATTTTCTGGCAATAGAATCATAGAGTCATAGAATGGTTAGGATTGGGAAAGACTTTAACATCATCGAGTTAGAATGACATTACTCAGTTTTAAGATTATGAAGTTGTCTTTTTCTAGAAAGATCTTGATATTTAATACTGTTTTTAAGAGGACCTGGGGGGGGGGCCCCCCCCCAAACTGGAGCAAGTTCTAAGCACAGATCATTTTGTTACCTTATCACAAATGTTTACTTGTTTCTGTGTGCACATATAGTACATACTCTGTGTACTATATGCTATATATGTAGGAATGTCATAGACTTTTTTACTTCTCTTATCAAAATACAGATTTTAGGTAACCTAATACATTAATAGCCCATCTTCCTTTTAGTTACTTTTGTCCAAATTCATATCAAAATGTCTATATTTTTTTCCTAGCAAGTGTGAAAGCAGGTACTAAATTAGGTGCCAGTGCAAAGAAAACCACAGAGTTTGGGATTATTCTATTCCTTAATACCCACATAACCTGTGCCTAGATGCTCAGGCACAGATAGCCTTATTGATTTATTTGAGCACTCTGGATGAGAGCCAGAATCTTCTGTTCTATAAATGTGCATATGTACAGTGAGGTTTTTCTCAGACAAACAGTCCCCAAATAAGAAGGGTCATGTCAAAGAGTGTCTATCTCCCTGCAGCAACTCACAAAGTGCATGGCTGGGGTTTTGTGTGTGGAGTACCTATCTTTAGCCATTAGTCCTTAGTCCTTTCATATTCTAATCAAATTTCAACATACACTTTCACACTAGAGAACAAATTTCCATGTCACTTATTTAAATTCATGGATATATTTGTGTTATCAGTCCATAATGATAGGGGTGGAACATCCTCACACTTAACAAAAAAGACCCTAGGATTATTTTTTTTATTATTTTTTTATTAAAAACAATGAGTTGCATCTTCATTCTCTGAATTTTCCCCATCTTTTCTCAGTCAGTTTTTTTAGTCAATGACAATATGTCTGATTTCTTAATGAATTCATTTAAGCTACTAAGTTCACTTTGAAATTATTACCATTTTGCTCTGGTCTCAGCCTTGCATAATCTGCAACTGTGACTGTTGTGAAGGAGTTCTGCATCTGCTTTTTTCCCCCCTAAAGTTACTTATTTCTTTTTTTTTCTTTTTCTTAACATGATTTTTTTTTGTAGTATTTGAACTTGTTCTGAAGGAAAAGATTGTTTTCATTTAAAATTATATCCATAGTAGAGAAGCTATTAAATTCTTTGCTAGAAATGTATTAGACAAATGCATTTTTTTAGTCTTACTATACTGTTATACTAATATCTACATATATTAGCAACTATTTTCTTCCCAGAATTACTTCTATTAATTTAGATACAGCTCAAGAACCTTCTGAATTTAAATTCTTATCACCTCCTGGTTTCACAACAGTTTCCAGGTGGTTCATTATCATTACTGATCTTTTTGAGAAAATGAAAATCCAATATTCATACTATGCCTAAATTGATGCTGTTTCCACATTTGTCCTAGTTTCTTCAATAACAAGAATTTCATTATTTTAAGAAATTCGTGAGCTTTAAAGGGACAGTGTATCAGGAAACTTATTTGTTTTGGTGATGGCTAACTTATAAGACAAGAAAGAACTGACCACAAAAACAAATCAAGGAAAAAACAAAATTACAACAATGTTGTAGCCTAAAATATTTCCACCAGTATTACACTGATCTGTTACACTTTTATGCTTCAGTTACTTTTATAGACATGTCTATAACACGGAACCCTATAGAAGGTGTGTGTTCCTACTTAGCAGAATCACAATGGTAGTAGCACTTAGGTTATGTTTTGAAGTATTTCTCCTCATTCAAAATCCCTAAAGATATATGAAAATTGAAGTAACTTCTTTTCCACACTCAGATAAAATAGAGATTTAGGTTATGGTAAAAATCTTGCAGCTGATGTGTCTTTAACATGAACAAAACAAAGAACCAGGGACTGTTCAAATTCTTGTTAGTTAGGAATCGCATATAAACGTGAATATTGGCTTGGTGAATAAAATGAGTAAAAATCATACGTTTGTTATGAGTTTAGTCTTGCTTCAAAATATAATGGAAGGAACAGGGACCAAAACATGGGTGTTTTAAAGGTGATTTTGTGCTGTTAGATAAATTTTAAAAGATAGCATAGGTTGATAAAGGAACAATAAACTGAGGTTTTGTCAAGTTCATGCATATGCTTCAGCAAAGAACAGTGGCAAAAACCTTTGCCATTGGAAGAAAATAAGGGTTTGTGCACAAAAGAATAACATTTTTCATTAATTTCTCTCAAAATATAACCATTTGGAGATGTGAGCTTTTATACTATGTATATGACCCTTTCACAGTAGTTGAAAGTGTCAAAGAGAACTTTTTTGCATTGCCTTTTTGCATGATTGTTTTTTATTTCTTCTTTAATATTTTGATCTTTAATAATTAAATTTCATGTTCTCAATGCAGAAAAGTAGCTATTTAGAGAAGGTGATTCAGGCCATGGATTATGGATGTAGATTTTCAAAAACTTAAATACCACACTGGAAAATATAGTGAAACTCCCAAAAAATTTACCATGGTGAAGATTAAGTGAAGACAGACTGTTTAAAAGACTCAAGGTGACAAATGTAGTATGTTTATAGCCACTGCTAGTTTAAGGGATAATCTAAAGTTTATTTCTGCAGAACTATTTTTATTTGAAAATACTAGAAAAAAAATTGCTGATAAGGTAAGAATTAATTTTTAGTTTTAATCTTTAGAGTAATAATTTCAGTGGAAAAGTGTTGCTCAAAAAAAAATAAAGATACAAGTTTCCAGAATGAGCTGCAGTACTTCAGTCCGACTTTTTAAATTGTGATTTCTTATCTGAATTTACCTCTTACTAAGATTAGATCCAAGTACGGGACTAATACCTGTTGAAAAGGTTTTAGACAATTATTAGTTCATTTGAATGGAGCTAAAAAATGCTTCTGATATGCTTTGATGATCTTGAGAAATACCATTATAATTCATATATGAATAGTGATGAATCAATGTATTTTCATGACTTTCTGAGACAAACCGAACTGACCATTAGGTAAAAGCTTTTGCCATGCACAAGAAAATGCAGGTTACATTTGTGTTTCTATGATCTATTGCTTGAATACTGAGTAATCTATCAAGTAGTGTCTTGAATTAGTCTGTAATTTTTTTATTTTCTGTTGTTTGAAAAATATGGTAAATGTTCACAATGAAGATTTAAAATTTTATCAGAAAGTATGTCAAAGACTTTTTAAAGTATTTTGTATTCATTTTCTTAGTAGAATGCTGAATGATGACATTTTATCTTCTTTCCTAATATGTCTTACTTCCATTGTAATAATGATGTCAATTGTTTTCCATCCTCTGTTAGGAAGCTTGCACACATAACATTTTCCAAGTTGTGAACTACACTTTCTATGGAAATAAATAAATCTATTGTTGTTGGACATTTTTTAAAACTTAGCTATATATAGTTGCTGAATAGAATATTTAATAGTTCATTTCATAGGATTTTTTTTTTTCAATGTTCCTGAAGCTGCAGCCACAAGTTCATGTGGTTTACTGTAAGCGTATCTAGCATCTACATGTTTGTAACTAGTTTGAGATGGATTCCACAAAATCTTTGCGATATGTCTGTGTTGGCTTTTTTCTAATCAGATATCCCATTGTTTCACTATGTTTTCCCATGCTATTGCTTCCTAAGCATGATAGCATTTCTTGTTTATTAAGTTGGGGTTTTTTTCTCCCCACATTTCGTGTGCTAAGTTATTTTATTTTGGCATACATTATTTTGTCCTTTTCACGATATTCAATTGTTTAATTCCCTGCAGTGAATACAGTGTAATATGATGTAGAACTGTTGAAAAAAGCCTGTCACATCTTTCTCTGCAAACGTGTTCTCACTTTGCATTGTAGATCTTGTACTATTACTTTGTGAAGTTAGCGATTTCTAATATACTTTGTCAGTAAAAACCATGCTGAAAAGCAAATTTAAATTTCAATCTTTGAAGTATCTGGAATATGTTAAAATGGACTCTCTTAACTAAAAGTACTGAAGAGAATGCTCCAAACCTAGTATTTAATGCTTTCCCTGACACTGATCAAAAAGTTTATTCTAAATAATGGTTCCTTACCAGGGAAGGTTGGAAATGTAACTTTAATTAAAAAAACCCCAAACGTATGAATGCCATATTTGCTATAACTAAAGTTCAAATGAAATTTGACAGAAGGAAGAACAAAAATAAGGAGCTTTTAAAATTATCTAGCCAAGACAGGTTTCCTGTACAAGTAGACATGTATTGTATTAATACTGAGTAACAGAAGCTGAAAACATATTACAAGAATGATTTAAAAAAAAAAAAAAAAGTTATCACTGTCTTGTTCATTTGGCACTCTTGAAAAAGAGCTATATGAGAAGGAAATATTGCAATAATGCACACAGATTGAAAAGCCTCCTGTACAGCCAGGATGCTATAAGGTCATTAACCTGGAGAGGCTAAAAACCAGATTCTGAAACATTTTGGTTTACATTGCTATCAGGAAAATCAGTTAGTAAAACCTAAAAAGAGAAATAAAACTAGAATAATAAAGCCATTTTTTTTTTTTGCTTTAATTCAGAAGTGTTTTACAAACTGGGTTAGCAGCTTCTTTGCTATAACTTTATGTCTCGATACTTTGCTTAACAGTGTAAAGATAGAAGGTACGAAAGAAAACCTTAGTGGCCAAGAAACTGTCATAGTGCTTGAGTTTATAGATCAGTTTGGATAGGTAGTCAGTTATAGCAATAATGTTCCACATCATCCATCAGAATGCAGTGAGAATGTCGAATCATTATATCCAGGTCTTATTTCCCTGTTTTTTCACTCTGTTCCCATTCCTCTCCTTTTTTCTTTTTTTTTCCCCCAAATTTACAGTAATGGAACTTTACAAAGGACTTTATCTGAGTTCTGAGTCCTCATTAAGGTTGTGTTATAGCCAGCCAAAAATTTCTATATACAAGTCTTAAATATTTAAAAATTATTTTTGTGTGGCTATTTTTTCCCCAATTGTTTTTATATTGTTTTTGATGATATCATAGAATCATAAAACCATAGAATGGTTAGGGTTGGAAAAGACCTTAAGATCATCTAGTTCCAACGCCCCTGCCATTATTTTAGTATAAATGTTTTACACTTTAGGAGAAGAAATAGTCTTTTTCTTCCCCCAAATTTTTTTTTATTACTACTTTTCATACTAACAGAATTTAGTCTCCTTTTTAGCCACAGTAATAATACAGAGCCTTCAGTTTAAGAGAAGATTGATGACTGTAAATCAGTGAAATTATTCTATGTTAACTAGAATTCACTGTAAATTTTCATTTGCGTATCACACTCCTAATATTTACTTTACAAAAGAAAAATCTGTTCTATCATAAAGTACCAACATAAACTAATATTCAAGGGAAAAATGATCAGACAGCGGTGTAATTATATACTAGAATAGAAGGAAGTCCTACCTTTCATGTTTTCTTTCTCATGTTGCTTGGACTTGTTTTCACAAATGAGAAAAAAAAATCTAACACATAGTTAGAATCGTAGAATCATAGAATAGTTAGGGTTGGAAAGGACCTTAAGATCATCTAGTTCCAATCAGCCTGCCATGGGCAGGGACACCTCACACTAAACCATGTCATCCAAGGCTCTCTCCAGCCTGAACTGAACACCACCAGGGATGGAGTATTCAGAACTTCCTTGGGCAACACATTCCAGGGTCTCACCACCCTAACAGGAAAGAACTTCTTCCTTATATCAAATCTAAACTTCCCCTGCTTAAGTTTGAACCCATTACCCCTTGTCCTATCACTACAGTCCCTAATGAAGAGTCCATCCCCAGCACCCTTATAGCCCCCCTTCAGACACCGGAAGGTTGCTATGAGGTCTCCATGTAGCCTTCTCTTCTCCAGGACAAACAGCCCCAACTTTCTCTGCTTGGCTTCATATGGGAGGTGCTTCAGTCCCCTGGTCATCCTCATGGCCCTCTTCTGGACTTGTTCCAACAGATCCATGTCCTTTTTATGTTGAGACACCAGAACTGTACACAATTCTCCTAGTGAGTTCTCACGAGAGCAGAGTAGAGGGGCAAGACCACCTCCTTCGACTTGCTGGTCACACTCCTTTTGATGCAGCCCAAGGTAGAGTGGGCTTTCTGGGCTGCGAGTGTACACTGCTGGCTCATGTTCAGTTTCTCATCTACCAACATCCCCAAGTCCTTCTCCACAGGGCTTCTCTGAATCTCTTCTCTGCCCAGCCTGTAGCTGTGCCTGGGATGGCTCCGACCCAAGTGTAGGACCTTGCACGTGTCATGGTTGAACTTCATAGGGTTGACATCTGCCCACCTCACAAGCATGTCAAGGTCCCTCTGGATGGCATTCCTTCCCTCCAGCGTATCAACCGAACCACACAGCTTGGTGTCATCGGCAAACTTGCTGAGGGCACACTCAATCCCACTGTCTATGTCACCAACAAAGATGTTAAACAAGACTGGTCCCAACACCGATCCCTGAGGGACACCATTCATTACTGGTCTCCAGCTGGACATTGAGCCATTGATCACAACTATTTGTGTGCGGCCATCCAGCCAGTTCTTTATCCACCAAGTGGTCCACCTACCAAATTGATGTCTTTCCAACTTAGAGACAAGGATGTCATGTGGGACAGTGTCGAACACTTTTCACAAGTCCAGGTAGACAACAACAACTGCTCTACCCCTGTCCATCAGTTCAGTAGCCCCATCATAGACGGCCACCAAATTGGTCTGGCAGGATTTCCCTTTAGTGAAGCCATGCTGGATGTCACCAACCACCTTGTTGTTTTTGATGTTCCTTAGCATGCCTTCCAGGAGAATCTGCTCCAAATTTTTCCAGGCACGGAGCTGAGACTGACTGGACTGTATTTTCCTGAGTCATCCATTTTCCTCTTCTTGAAAATGAGGGTTATATTTCCCTTTTTCCAGTTGTTGGGAACTTCACCTGACTGCCATGATTTTTCAAATATAATAGACAGTGGCTTAGCAAATTGATTTGCCAGCTCCTTCAGCACCCTTGGATGGATTTCATCAGGTCCCATGAACTTGTGTACGTTCAGTTTCTTAAGATGGTCTCGAACCAGGTCCTCTCCTTCAGTGGGCCCAATGTGTTCATTTTCACAGTCCCTGCACCTGCCTTCCGAGACTTGGGTAGTGTGATCAGACCATTTGCCAGTGAAGACTGAGGCAAAGAAGTCATTAAGAACCTCAGCCTTCTCTAAATACAGGGTAGCCAGTTCTCTCTACAATTTCCAGAAAAGGCCCACGTTGTCACTAGTCTGTCTTTTATTTGCAATGTACCTATAGAATCCCTTCCTAACCTAACCTTCCTGCTATCTTTCACATCCCTAAAGTTCCATTTGACATAACATACTTATTTGCTTACATTTAATATTTTCTCCTTTTAGTAGTAAATTTATTTATTTAAGTAGTTATTTATTTGGCCATTTTTTTTTTATTTTAGTAAGAAAAATAAAATAAATATCCCAACTTGGTTTATCTTCAGTCTTGCAATTTATTTGCTTGTGTTTGTACCTATGGTATGCAGTCTGCAAAGAAAAATAATATTAAAGACAGCTTCTCTTTTTTTTAGTTAAATTTCACACATTCTCACTTAAGATATCTTAGATGTTTCAAACTTTCCCCTTGTATGCTTCTACTTCCACCTTTTCCCTTTTCCTGCTCCAGTTCCTACCATACTTACGTGAACTATACAAGGACTCAGGATCTAGCCTCTAGTCTTTTGAATCACCAGTTTGATCCCTAACATATCCTGAAGCCACTGCTGCTGAGCATATGCACAGGCACCCATGGGGACTCTCTGCCTTGGCAACAGTTGGACATCCTTTCAGACCCAGTGCTTAGCTTTCCTTACCATTGAAATGAAAGTAGCTATATGCACCTAATTTTCTCCTGACATTCAGTTGGGATAGTGATATTGCCAGATATGAGACCCATGGAGTACTCCAATATGTCAAAAATGTTAACATCTTCGAAACTAGTAGCCTACTAAATAGATATAGTCAGTAATAGTTTCCTAGGTAATTTTCTGCTGTTGTAACTTCTGAAGCAGTAGTTGTCTCCTTGCATATTGCAGTATGTAAGAGGAATGTAAGAAGCAGAATATTGATTTGTGTCAGATATTACTATTTATCATTAGAAAGTCAATAGAACTATCAGTATACCCAAGAAATGGAGGGAATTTATGCTGTAGTTTGCTGCTTTTTCACACCTAAATACAGTTAGTGCAGGAAAGTATTATATAGATTTCATATCTACAAGTTGTCCTTGGCAGTAGCTGATTCTTCAACTTTTAAGAAAATGTGACAGGAAAAGATATTTTTCTAAAAGGAACAGTTAAGAGCAACTGAGGGTTGATTTAGATTAAACATTAGGAAAAAATATTCACTATGAGTGTGGTGAGGGCACTGGAAACATTGGGAAAAACTCTTCACTATGAGTGTGGTGAGGGCACTGGAACAGGTTGCCCAGAGAAGTTTTGGATACCCCATTCCTGGAAGTGCTCAAGGCGAGGTTAGATGGGGTTTTGAGCAGCATGGTATAATGAAAGGCTTCCCTACAAATGGAACTAGATGACCTATAAAGTCTCTTCCAACCCTAACCATTCTATGGTTCTATGAACGGAGATTCTGGCACTATGTTTCTACAAATCTTTTGAAAGTTTGAAGCAGTTGTTTTGGAATAATTTATTACTGCTTCATTAATTAAGAAAAAGATAAACAAAAAAAACCCAATTGGGATCGATATCATAATTAAAATATTTGTAGACCCCAAAGACCTTTTTTATGAGTTAAATATCTAAAATCAGATCTGGAGAATTAACTGAAACAGATACAGTACGTTTAAGGGATGTTTCTGTTATTCTCTTAGTCATGTTAAATCTGGGCAGTATCTGCTGTAAGTAAGTAAGGACTGAACATTTCAGAGAAGATAAAAAGAGCAGGGGAACAGGAATGAGTACTTTGTAAAAGCACTTGATCCTCAGGTATTTTTTGATAGATCTATTATAACTCCAACTATTTAAATTATATCAATTTAGAAAGAAAATACAATCAAGAAGCCAAAATTCCTGTTATTAAAGAAGGCACCTCCATGTGACTCAGGCCTGTTTTCTAGAAACCCTTTAAAAAGACACTGAAAATTATTTAAATTAGATCAAAAATAGAAGATATTATATAAAGAGGAGCTAATATCAACTGACAGTGACTGGGTTTGTCCAAAACTTTTCTGTGAAAACTTTGATTTGGTAACAAAAATTAAAAGCAGAATTTTATATTTCATATATTTCCCATGAATAATTTTTTTTTTCTTCAAAGTATTCTCTATGTCACTCTGCTGAATAATGGCTATATGGCCCCTTGCATCTCACTCTGGACTCGGAATCAGAAGATCTTGAGCATAATTTCAAGTGAGATTCCCAAAGAATTTCCTTTCTGAACTTGCACTGGCAAATTTCTTATTTCTGTTTTTTCATCTCACAAGAAAGAAAAGAGTAATCCTACCTTTCATCTTCCTGGAGGAAATCTTACATATCACAAAAACTCAGTAAGGTGTTTTGCAGACTACATTCTTGTCTTGGATAAGTTATTTAAAAAAACTGTTGTGTATAATTTCACTTTTCAGGAGACAGTGTAGGGTGACCTTGCAACCTGTTTAACATGGAAAGACATGACGTCTTTTCATGCTCTAGGCTATTCCTTTCTCCAGTAGGATCCCACAGAAGTTTAGGTGCTTACTCACATGAACCAGGAGCTGTTCCCAGGTTATGCTTGGTCTACTTCCCTGCAGCCATGTCTAGCCTTCTTCCAGGTATGCTGTTTATCATTGCTTTTAAGTTAAGAATCAATTACATAAATTTAATTATTGAGAATTAAATAAATTCTTAGCTATTGCTCCACAGCAGAGAGTTCAGTTCAGAAATGAGAGTGGCTAATTCCTAAATGTTCTAAATACAAACTTTTTTCAAAGTGATTTGTTTAAATCCATGTCTGTGTTTTCTGACTTCTTCTGTGTCTTGTTCTTTGGTATTTGCTGTAAACTACTCTTTCTGCATTTGGTGATGACATTTGAAAGAGAAATCTATCTGACAGTACACATTATACATATGGAAATTCAAGCCACTAAAACTTTTAAGGAGTTCCTTAATCTTTAGGGAGCTTTTGTGATCACACAGATGCAGTATATAATAAGACTGAGACTTTTAGCCTAGAGAAAGCAAATGCACTCCTATTTATTTTGTGGTTTTGTTTTGCTTTTTTGTTGTGTTCTTTTTTTCTTCTTTTTCTGTAGTCCTAGCTTGTATGTTGGCAGCAGCAGAATAATTGAGATAGAGACATTAGCAACACATAGCAAGAGAAAGAAAAATTATTTACAACATCTGTTATTACAGTAAAATTTTTCCTGTATTAATCAGAAATGTGAAAAAACAGCATTATGATTTTTAAAAGATACTGCTATGTTTTGTTTGATTATTATAAATGGGTAGGGTTCAGAGAAGGGATGTTCAGTTCGTGTAATTCAGTGGGCTTTTAAAGGCATTTATCAAAATCTGGTCAAATCTCACACTTATGCTATCTTGCCTCCCTTATATTTTTTTCCTGCCCATCATAATACTACCAAACCTACTTGCAAATGTTATTTTCAGCTTTGATAGCGTTGTGGAAGTCAGCATTGCTTAAGAGGTCAAAAGTGATTTTGTTAACCCACTGAGAAGTACTGAGTTTCCTGATATCTGCAAATTGTTCTACATACATGTGTCATAGTTTTCCTAATTTTTAATATTTCTAGGCATCTCTTCCTCTGTCTTCTGATTGATCTGGATTGGTTTTTCTCAAGAAGACATTATTTAACATGATAAGAAGTTTGGAAATGAGTTTATTGATTTTTATACTTATTTTTAAATCTGAATTTGAGTGACAATTCTTGTGCTTCTCTGACAGCAGGATGAGCACGGGTCCTGCCCTTTATATCCTTTAAGGGTGGTAACCTTATAAATACATGAAACATCTTTTGAACGGAAATGATGTTGTGTTTTTTTTTAATCTAGGAATAGATTCAGACTCACTGCTTGGTATAAAAAATGATTATTATAGTATTCCAAGTGTAGATATCTAGGACTGATTCATAACAACTCACACTTCTCACAACAGTCAGCACAGTATAGAGCAATATGGGACTGCAGGCAAAGAAAGGCTTTGACAGAGGAAGACAAGAGAAACTAATTTTGTTAGAAATGGGAATTTAGACAGACATGTAGGTACTAATACGGAAACCCTGTAGAAAATCTCAGTGTAAGATTTTAAAGGATGGGAAGGTGCTTTTATTTTACAGTAAAGCTGAGTTCACTCATTCACATTAAGTCAAATCCACAAACTCACAAGAATCAAATTGTGTGTGTTCGCAGCAGGCAGGTTGGTAAATTTTCTAACTGCACTCAAATGCCAAATGAGAATGAAATCTGGTAATAGAAAATTATAAATAAGCCTGTTCTTGATGGAGGAGAGGGAAGAGAGCAATCATAATCAAATTGATAAACAATTGATACTTCTGTGCCTAAAAATCAAACATTATCAGTATTTCTCTTAAAAAGGTGGTGGTGGGGAGGGAAACTATGGGGGAAGCATAATTATAATCCTCAAAGAATTCAGACCCAGCTCTGCTGTGAGATAAATCATTTTTTGAAGCAAAATATCAAATTCACCCTCATTAGCTTGTTCAGTGTAATGTGTATACATCAGTAAAGTGTATCATTTAAGTAAAAATCTGTTCCTGGCAAATAGACAAAAGTAATTTAGAAGCTGTCTGTAATTATCTCAGCCATGGTAAGAAGAGATTACACCATTTAGTAGCTAGGGGATATGAACGTTGTATTAGAGCTCTAAAAAGCTGTATTAATGATGAGTATTATGAATGCCAATGAGCAGCTAAAAAAATTTACAAATATTAAATTATCTGTCTCAAAAGACTTAGCCAAAACTTCCACATGCTTTGGGAATCTTCTGAAATTACCACATAAGCGATCTTCTAAATAGGTAGGGGAAATAAACTGTCTTCAAGACAGAGCTTGCAAGGCTGGTGGAAAAGGCACCTTGGGGAGCCACTGTAAGGGAGTTTTCCTGTGCTTTGCCTGTAAATGATACTCAGTTTAAAGAGTGAATCTTACTTGAGTGAGGTGGGGGCTCCTTGCTATAATCCATCACAACGTGTTCTTGACACAGGCATGCTCAGACAGCTGCTTGCATTTGTAAGATGCAGTATGTGGTAATGCCCAAATTATTACTTCATTGAAATAACAAACAGAATGCAGTGTTTTAAATAGGTAGTTACCAAGTTGCAGCTAAGGAGGCGGTCCTTTACTGTGCTCAGTAAACGTGATTAAATGTGAATGTTTGACAAGACTCTGTAATTAAAATCAAATGAAACCAGCTATACTGCAGGCAGTAGTTTTTCCTCCTTATGTACTGATAGCAGGCTTTACCAAGAGCTCCTATTTAAAGATGGACATGCTTTATTATGTGGAAGGTTACATTGTAACAGCTGCCCTACACCACCACATCTTTATTAAATTGGTCTTCAGTTAAGGCGGCCTTGAATGTATAAACTTCACGTCTTTGGCTTAGTGCAGTACTGGGGTTTAATTTCACATTATACAATGTAATTCTTCCATATGCTAACTTTTAAGAGATAATTTTGCTGTACAATAGCATGCATGAAAGGGAGGCTTGTGGATATGATTATGCTTAGCTTGTGCTCTTGACTATTTATTAAATAACTATAATGATAGGAAAGTATATTAAAAATTGCTTGAATACTTATCTATCAAACTTATCAGCTGTCTTTTAGCTTTTCACATTTGTAAACATAAGCCTCTGGAAGTGAGAATACTTGGCAAGTTTTAGCTTTTCTTCACTTACATAAAAAAAGTATTCTCTTTAGCAGTGTGTCTTCTCACTGATTGTTTTGTTTTCTATTCTTCACCTATTTTCTATTAGTCTTTTTTTTTTTTACTTTATTAAGTAAACAAATAAGAATATTGCACAAAATTTGCCTTTTCCTGTTCAGGATTCACAGTAGAGAGTAAGGTCAAGTTTTTAGCAGTCACATCATCTAAGAAACTTAGATACCAAAAGGTTAATCTTAACTTCTTCTGTAACTAGTCATGCTAAAGGTGGTCCTACTTGTAATTGTCTTGATGGGGGTGATTGCTTTCTCTGCTGAGTAAGACAAAAGATATCTGCTAAGATCTTTAAAATACGTGACTAACTGCCTGAAGTTACATGATATGCATTCAACCTTCCCGTTTTAAAGAAAGCGGTAGGCACTGCGCCTTCTACCCATTCGTTACTGCTGAGCAAAATGAAAGAGGTAAGGAGCTCAAACACGGCATCAAACATCCATTGCTTAACTGTTGAAATATACTTTGCATGGTTTTCTTCCATATCAGATAGGGCTCCCTGGGAGAGGAATATGGCAGAAACCACTCTTATAAGTTTCTTTGAAGAAGACACGTGCACTGTATTTGACTTCCTCCACCTTAATCCAGCTTTATCTGAGCAATATCATTCACTCTGGCATTGACTTTAATTCACAAACCTGAATATGCAACACCTACATTCCATCTCACACTATATACATGTCTCATACTGTATATATGCATATATATATACTCTCATACTCTATGCGTGGATATATCATGTAAACGAGTCATTACAGGCATTAAACTGAAAACAGAGTCTGCACCTGCATTGTGTGACATAAGGCCCCATATTAGAAAACAAGTTCAAAGTAAATGAACAAACACATTATATCTCTGGGCAACATTTTTATGACACTGATGACACAAGATGAGTGGTCCAGTTGGTATGCATTAGGAAAGACCTGCCATCCAGAAGGACCTTGACAGGCTTGAGAAATGGGCCTGTGCAAAACTTGTGAAGTTTAACAAGGCCAAGTGCAAGGCCCTGCACCTGGTTCAGGGCAATCCCCATTTCCAATGCCAGCTGAAAGAAATTATTAAATATATAGAAAAATATGTTTCAGCTTTCTGCAACAAGATGTTTTGCCTAAGTAGAAGCATCTAGTAGAAAAGTATTGAAGTGAATGGGAATTAAGGGAATTTATGAAGAATGAAACGACACCTAGTATGTGCAAAATAGAATTAAAAATGGAACCATGCTCTTTTCTGAAAACAAAATGGCTTGTGGAGTACTTATATGCATTTATTGTTAAAAAATTGCCTCTACACAGGCAGAACAATAGAACCCTTGACTTGGCTTTTATGTTTATAATGTATTGAAATTGTATGAGAATGTAACGGCTTTAGAATTGCAAACGTATAATATGTGCACCAATCTTTATGGATATAAAGATTGACTTAGAATATTTCATATTTGGACTAGGAGAATCTTGCACTGAAAAGTTTTCCAGAGAGAGAGACTGCTTCTAAGTTTTGATTGTAGCTGGGATTTTTTTTGTCTTGAAGGATCACTTACTAATTAGCATGATGGAAAAATACTGGTATAGATGACATATAGAATGTGTGATCCCTTTAATGGGGAAAAAGAGAAATAAATTTATTTACACAGATGATGCATTTAATTTAAAGTAATGCTAAAAAGGTAAAGAAGTCTCTATGCAAACTTAAAAAAAAAAAAATAGAAGAAAATAATGGATTATCTCCCTCACTCTGCTTTTTCTTATCAGTAAAAGAAGTTTTCAGTGGAGTTACTGGGTCCTGACAATTTTTTTTAACCTGAAGCATACTTCCTGCTTGTCTTCACATACAGTAACAGTATCAAGCAAGGTTTCACCCCATTGCCAGTTTGATTTATTTCCTGCCAGTTGGGGCTCTGTATAAATGCCTGTTTAAAAACAACTACAACAAAGCCAGAAAAGCAAGTACTAAGTTTATGTCTTGGAGATTACCCATGTGAACAATCCCACTGATTTTCTGGATTTAGGACTGTAGTTTTCAGTGTTATTACAGGAGGCTATGACCAAGGGGTATATAGAAAAGACAGGAAAAAAACAATTAATGAAAAAAGGGAGATACTGAACCTGAATTAAAAAAAAGATGTTAAACATGTGAAAACATCTTGCATGAAATATTTTCCTATCATCAGCATTTTTTTTAACTAAATGTGGACTGACATAAATCAAGGCTTAGGTTAGAAAAAAATAGAAAAAAAATAGGAAGAATGACTAGTCTCCTTAGTGTTTTATTTCACCTGCAAATATCAGAGGAATTGAACATATGTTTTGATGCAATGTGTTTTGTGCGTGTCCTGGTTTCAGCTGTAACAATTATTTTTTCTTCCTAGTAGCTGCACAGTGATGTGGTTTGGCTTCAATATGGGATTAACACTGATAACACACTGGTGTTTTAGTTGTTGCCAAGTAGCTCGTACCCTGTTCAAGGACTTTTCAGCCTCTCATGCTCTGCCAGTGAGGAGAGGCAAAAGAAGCCAGGAGGAAGCATAGACAGGATACCTGACCCAAACTAGCCAAAGGGGTATTCCATACCACAGCTGGTCATGCCCAGTGTATAAACCAGGGAGAGTTACCTGGAATGGACAGATCGCTGCTTGGGTTGGGCTGGGTGTCAGTCAGCAGATGGTGAGCAATTTTACTGTGTGTTACTTACATTATCTGTGCTTTCCTATCTTTTTGTTATGGTTTTCTATTGTTATCAGTATTACTATTGTTGGTATTCTTTATATTATCACCTTATTAAACTGTTCTTATCTCAACCCATGGGGTTTGCATTCTTTCAGTTCTCCTTCCCACTTCCACCCAGGGAAGGGAGAAAGTGGAGGTGGAGGATGTGAGCAAACACCTGCCTGGTACTTAATTACCAGCTGAGCTTACCAGTGTGCTTGGTACAGAAATCCTAAATGGGATAAAGTGACCACTGTACTATTATTATGGTATCAGCCGTTTTGTTGTACTATGTAGAGGACAGATTTACAAACCAAATAATGGATTTATTTTTTAATTAAGTATACTTATAAAAAAAAAATCTCACTGCAAGATATTAATTCAGGCTTTACTCACAACACATGATTAGTAAAATTTAGTTTATTTTTATTTATACATCTGGATATGCGGCACTTAAGCAACACATTAGGCTTGCACTATGAACTTCAGTTTTCTAACAATTAAGCGCAATATTTCATCTTCAGTTTCAGTGATAGAAGATCATTTATTTTAGTGTAAACAGAGCATATACGGTATCTTTTATATACAGTACTTGAGTTTATCTTGCTGTTTTCTACTCCAGGTGTCTGCTACTGCATGAGTGGTCTCTTCTAATTTAATAATGAGTTCTTTCTGGAAAGTTTTTCTTTCTGAAAGCATTTTCTCCCTATGAGATGTTCCCCTCTGTTGCCTGTGGAATGATACATTTTTGCTCAATGTGTCCTTGCTTTTTTTTTTTTTCACCTTCTGTATCTATTTGATTTGTTTCCCCCCTCTCTTTTTTCTTTTCCATTAATTTTTACCAGATGCTAGTTTTTAGTTACAAAGGTATTTTGCTTTGCAAGTAAAGAATGTATTGAGAAGTGTCTAATTATTTACCTAGGAATGCAATGTAAAATCTGTACTCTTCTTACACCAGCACAAACTCTGATATTTGCTGCTTAAATAGCAGAAATTCATAAAATATCTTCTAAATGGAGTAAAATGTATTTAACACTTTTTCCCGAAAAGACAGATGAATAATTTAAGGATTTCTGAGGGAAGGTCCAATTTGTTCTCTGGCAATTTATTAATGTTTTCCTGACTTTTTGAGTCACCAAATGGATTATAGAATTACATATGAGTTTGTTTGCATGGTGGATTTTATTTTTATTTTTTTTAATGTTTACACCATCCGCTAGATATATGTGAACTTTGGCTGGCATCCTGAAATCCACCCACTGTGACATTACCCTGAAAGTTCAGCAAACATTTTGCAAGAAGGAACAAACTGTGGACACTTTCCTACATGATAATGAAAATTGAATAAAAGTGCTTTCTATTTGGCCATGAGCTTGCTTTAGGAGGCTCAGGAAAATCTCCCTAGAGACTCCAAAGATGGCTGAAACTATAGGAAGGGATCTTCTAGCTTGCTATTTTACTTCAGCATCCTGATTTAGGCCATAGCAGGACAGAATGGTACTATATGCATGCATAACAGTCACTTATATTAGCAGTGGAAAACTAAAAGGACTCTTTGACTGGTAAAGGCATTTGATGTTCTGAAGTTTTGCTACTCCAAGAAAAGGCCACTTTGGATATACATTCTTTTACATAAAATTTCTAAGATGGATTTTTTTGTTGTTGACTCTGAAGGTAGACATAAAATGGTGTTACAGTATGAAAGTTTTCTGGTACAAAATCCATTATTCACAATTCATATTACTATTGCTGGAGTTAAATGTTTATTGAACATTCATTATGTAATCTTTTTTTAGGATCCTTAATTTTGAAAAAATATTGAGTGTTTCCTCTCTTGCAATTATGATAGTTTTTCAGTATTTGTCTAAAGATTGCCTGTGCCTCTGAATATTGTAAAAAAATGCCACAAAATCTTTAATTTGTAGCTCTGACAATATACTCTTCAAATTACGTCCATTCTTATAGGCTTATCTATAGTTACAAAGAAGAAATATCCTGAAATAAAGGATAACTATTTTCCCATGATGGAGTTATATTATCATGATAAATTAAACAGCATGTTTATTCAAAATATATAAAACTGGATTTTTCAGAGTGTAAAAAATTTAATTTATTATTTATGTATAAATAGTCAGAGTGAGGTGTCAAAAGATGTTTTACTGAACTGACATGGCCAATTACCTTTTCACTCTTTTCTCCTGAAACATTCAAATTGACCTTTATATATGCCTTTTCTGAAATAAAACTTTTCAGAACCTGCTTTATAGTTCATCCATTCCTAGTATCATAACACAGTATCACACAGTATCACAGTAGGTTAGAGATTGGAAGGGACCTCAAAAGATCATCTAGTCCAATCCCCCTGCCGGAGCAGGAACACCTAGATAAGGTTACACAGGAACGTGTCCAGGCGGGTTTTGAATGTCTCCAAAGAAGGAGATTCCACAACCTCCCTGGGCAATCTTAAACAATAAGACAATCTTAAACAATCTTGCTGGTGAAATTAATTGCCAATGCTCTTCTCTCTTAACTTTTTGTCTTTCAATAATTCGCAATCATGAACTTGTAATAAAGTAATGATTTAATATGGCAGAGAGTCACTGAAAAGTGGAAGAGATCATTCTAATTTAAATGAGAAATTAAATGGTTCACAATTGTAGGTTTTGAGAATAATAGTCTTAGGAAACCATATTTTTAAATCTGTGAAAAAAACCCAAACAACAGCTTTAAGAATTTTTATGCTGTACCAAACTTTCACATTTTCTAGCAAATATGTAGTTCTTACACACATTGTCTGGACCAGTAAAACATACTTGTTTATTATGTTAGTTCCTAAAATCTTCTGTTTTGTGCTAGAATGTATAAAACTAAGTGGGAATATTATAAAATTACTTTGATTTCTATTTGTATGTGTGCTCTCTTTATCTAGTCTAAGAAATAGCACACAACAATTCAGCTTCAATTTACTGTTAGAACAAGTTTCAAGTAAATTCTATGTTTGTTATTGCTTGACATAATTGAACTTTGTTTTGTTATAATTTTGTATTCTTGGGAGCCATCAGCTTTGATGAGTTGATGACACACAGTTGAATATAAAAAGGTTAGTTATATCTAAATAATATAAATCTGTGTGTCAGTTTAGCATGTTTTAGAGTGATCAGGAAACATGCAAATATAAAAAGAAATCTGTATTTTATTAACATGCTCTTTTGTAAGGATTAAAGAATATTTAAAAGATTAAGACTCCCAAAATACACATATGCATATTTTCCACAGATTCTTACATTAAATAAAACCCCAGGAAAACAAACCAAAAAAACCCACAACAAACCACCTAGCAAAACCACACTCTTTTTTTCAGATATTTTTAATCTCAGATATCTTAATTCTTGTATTATGGCAGATTTGTTGGATTTTAAACTGAAGACAGCTAAAGGAAGACTCTGTGATGCACTTGTGCACACACTGACAGAGAGAACGGGTTCAAAATTATACAGGAGAGGTTTAGGTTGGATATAAGGAGGAAATTCTTTCCTGTTAGGGTGGTGAGGCACTGGAATAGGTTGCCAAGGAAGTTGTGAATGCTCCATCCCTGGCAGTGTTCAAGACCAGGTTGGATGATATGTTGGGTGACATCGTTTAGTGTGAGGTGTCCCTGCCCATAGCAGGGGGGTAGGAACTAGGTGATCTTAAGGTCCTTTCCAACCCTAACTATTCTATGATTCCATGACTCTCAGTACAATAATCAACAAAGATGAATATATATCTTTTAAAAAAATAAAACCCCAACTGTGAACAAATCTCATTTTCAGCATTGTGATAATACAGTACCAGAATTAAGTTTTAAAAATCCAGCACCAAGACTTTGTGGGTGGCTGAGCACATTTTGAAAAGGCGTAAATAGTTGTAAGAATCTAAGTGTTTTGTATGCAGGGAGATGGAAACTTCCTCCTGAGGTTTTTCTTCATTTTCTTTTTAACTCACTCCAGCAAGACACTTATCGATGGTAGCAGAAACTCAGTGTGCATTATTTTAATAAATAGCTAGTCAGTTCTCCCCAAGAAAGTTAAATATAATATTTAAGACACACAAATTACAACAGAATATGTGCATAGACAGGTAACATGAGTTGATTAGGGGCAGATTTCCTCAGAAAGAAAGGAATGAACTGGCATTATATGCCACAAGAATAAAATTAGTGTTTTGTCTATTTCTATTACTTATAATCAGGAAAACCACCTAAAAAACACCAAAAGGCCTTCAATACCAAGTAGATATCAGATGTAATAGGCAAAGTATCAGGGAGCATTTGGCTATTTTGTCTATTTTCACTAGAAATACCAAAAAAAAACATATGTAACATCCATAAGCATATGTAACATCCATAAGCATATGTGTTATAGAAATCCAGGATTTTTAGTAACTTGCTTTGAGAGCTTATCTTTTAATTTTTCAATGTTATTTTATGTCTCCCCAAATGAAAGGAGTGGTTAAAGGCATCACCCTTTCAACAGAGACAAAAATATTTTGTAATGTTAAATTTTACAAATGGTCAGAGGCAATTTTGCAGTCCAGATCTTCTGCTCCACATGAAATTTTCACTTTCCTTTAGTGATCAAAGGTATTTGATTTCTTTACATAATCCATTCAACAATTAGTTAGAAAACGACACAATTTACTTGAACTACCTGATGCATGAACTGTTTAACATAAGAGTAAATTACTTTAAAAAGTGGAATCTATGTATATGCAGTTAAATGGCAAAAATCTCTATTCTAAGTGTAACTTGTTCAGTGGCTCTTCTTTAATATTTTTAATGTTTGTTAGTAGTAATAACATCAAATACATTGTAAATCTTTGTATCAATGATAGCATTATGAGCTACCAAGCCCATTAGTATGAGTTTCAACTTGCTTATAATCTGTGTAGGAAGAAACACAATTTTAAGAATGTCATGATACTTCTCTCCGTCCTTTTACTCCTGTGATCCACATCTCTGATATCTTGAATTGAATGTATTGCACATTTATTACCAGCTCTATTGTAATTTTCTCTCTAGCCAACTCTGAAAATAAAAAACTTCTAGCTGTTTTAATTTTCTCTTCTGACAGCAAAAGACATATCTGCATGATTAAAATGCCAGATATCTTTATAACTGTTATCAATTACATTAATTAATAGAAAATAGAAGTAGGATTTACATAGGGAAAATGTATTACTCTAAATCTTAGTTAATTCACTGTTGTCTGTAAGATATTATTTCTCCTACACCCCACTTATTTTTTACCCTTTCATGTATTCATTATTAATAAATGTTTCCCTAACAAGTGTAATGCATAGTTGCTGTTTGCATCTGTATAAAGTATAGACTGATTTTGGTTGTATTTCTCAAGTTCAGAAGAAAAGAGGTAATTTCTTTCATCAAGCAAGCAGGACTTCTTAAGTGCCTAAATTATAGAAAAACAAAATATACATGTGATAATCATGTATTTTTTTATAGTTTACAGTGCAATATATTTTTAAAGTCAGAATTTTGCCTAAAAATCTATTTTTTTCTGATATCTATTCATATCACCTGAGGAGAAGTTGAGGTCTTGTATCAGGAAGGCACCAATCTCAAATTGAGTTCTACCTGTACTAGGTGCAGGAGCAGCATGTTATGGCTTCTTAGCCTGGCAGGGTGGCATGAAATCAAATGCAAAAACAGATCTTAATGATGCTGGGGCAAAATATTTCAGAAATAGCATTTGACTGAGGTTTTGGAGGTATGAATATACTTCACAGTATAGGTAGATTATCCCATTTATATTAGTGAAGCTCCTTCCCCCACAGACCATTAATGTGAAAACATTTATTTTAGGCAAATTCTATGCACCTTGCTGGAAACCATGTTTATTCAGTATAGAGTCAACAAAAAATTATTTGGGAATGGTGACTTATTTTGCCTAAGAGGGGAGGTATTTTTTACATTAGTTTTGTGAGTGAAAGTTTTTATCTATGTCATTATACCCACAGTAATTCTCTGGATCTCCAGCTCATTTTTTTTGCGTTCCTCTGGTTTTTTACCACCTCAGCCAAACAATCTTTTGTTCTGCAGCCTGGACCTTTCTAAGAGCCCCTGGGATATACCTGCATTTGCTGTTTTCTGCCTGTCCCTTGTTGTGCTCTTTTCTTTCCCCTCTCTAAGCTGTATTGTGTTCAGGTACGTAATGAGTGCCAGTATATGCATGGAAGTATAGGCAGAGATCTCTCAGAGGTTCTGAACTTGTCCTGGGTTTAGCAGTAGCAGTCATTTTTCTCTTTCTTGGTAGCTGGTGCAGTGCTGTGTTTTGACTTTCAGCTGGGAACAGAGCTGATAACAATGATATTTTGGTTTGGCCAAGGACTTTGTGAGCCTCATGCTCTGCAGGGAAAAGGGGAACCCGGGAGGAAGTAGAGACAGGACACCTGACCCAAACTGACCAAAGAGGTATTCTATACCACAGCATGTCATGCCCAGGATGTAACTGGGAGTTACCTCAAACAGGCTAGGGGGACTGCAAGGTTGGAGGAGATATTGAGTGGTGCTTGGTTTGGCTGGGGGGCGAGTTATTGGTTGGCTGGTGGTGAGGTGTATTCTCTTCCCTCGTTATTTCCTTTATCATTATTATTATTGGTGGTAGCAGTAGTGATTTGTGCTATACCTTAGTTACTAAACTGTTCTTCTTATATCAACCTGTGGGAGTTGCATTATTTTTTATGCTCCTCTCCATCCCTCTGGGAATAGGGGGAGGGCAAGAAGGGGGGGAGTGAGTGAAAAGCTGTCTGGCTGGGGTTAAACCACAACAGAACTTTTCCCTATAAAATAAAACCTACCATTTCTTTCTTCTGTACCATAAGAGCTTGCCAAATGCTGCTGATTTTAGAATTTTGTACAAAATCTGTCAATCTTACACATTTAATTATTTCCTTATTTACATTATTTTATGGACAAATATTGGTTTTGCTTTACCATAATGTTTCTCTTTTTGTTCAATGGACAGCCATGACATGTATTACATGCCCATGACAATGGACACATATTACTGATAGATATCTGGTTATTATTAGGTTATTCTTAAGGGAAACTTCTGAGAAAAACTTGCATTGGAGTCTGCTGCTAGACAGTGATGCAATAATTTAATTCTCTTAGCATAACTGCATATTAATTTATTGAATTTTTAAATATATTGAATATCTTTTAGGCTTAGAATTTTAGGAGATCAAAGTTAACAGAATTGATTTATTTTGTCAATAAACAAGACAAGCATTTGCAGATTAATGCATTTACATAATACTTTATTATATTTACCTTAAGAAGATAATGTGTCATTTTGGATTTCTTTCTGATTTTCTTCCTATATACTCTTAATTACTGTTAAGTAAAACTATGCCCCTTAATTTCTCAACTCTTAGCTAGTATTTTAAGAGAATTTTAGACTTAAGGTACAAAACAATCTGTCTTTCAAACAATATTCTGGGAATTTTTTGAGCAGAAATAAGTCAAGAAATGTTCCAGTGTCTATATCATGTTTTTGGTAATGAGGTATTTGTTTCTCTTTTGAAAAGAAAAAATACAGCATAGTTCATGCATGTGCAATTCCAGAATTTGAGTGATCTGTTAGATAAAATTTTAGTGAAATAAATTTAATCAAAGCTTTTATGTTGGATTTTAAAATCCATTACAAAGATGAAGGGGGTTAGAATGTTTCTGGGAGGAAAGTCTCCTCTTGTAGACCAAAAAATGTTTCATTCTTCTGTGAGAGTAGATAAGTATTTTGCATTGCTAAAGATTGGGCTATTTTGTTATTAAATATAAGTGTGAAAACCTGATTTTAACTACTTTGTGAAATATCTGTATTTAGTTCTTGTCTTTTTGTTTTATTTTGTTTTGATTTCTTAAGTGAGCTCCTAGAAAGGCTTGTTAGAAGTATTGAAGAACAGCAGAACAATGTGTCTTCATTGTAGAACTGATACTTTTAATTACCTTTAGGCAAGCCACACTAGAACCATGTAATGTTTTCTGGCAAAATTTGTAAGAGAAAGGGAAAATTTAAAAGTATCATCACTCTGCCTTACATCTGCTACACTTTTAATAAAAGTTCAAAGAACATCTATATAAAGAAATAGTAAATCTGAGTAGCTAGAACAGAAAAACAAGGTAATTCAACCTTAAAACAGCTGCTCTAGGTAACTGGAAACTTTTTCCAAAGGAAAAAAATATAATAAATAATTATTTATTTTATAGCTGTGTTTTCACAGGGAACTTCTTGGCCAACTGGACATTATTACTGAAATTTTCAAGGCAAACAAGAACAATCTTTTAAATGAATAATTTCTGAGTAATTAGAAACTGAAGGGAAAAGACAATTCAATGCCAAATAAGGTTGATTATTCAAAGAATAAACTATAATCTATAAGGAAGAAATCATTATTTTTAACCATGGGTTTGTCTCATTTCATAGCCGTGCAACTAGTATGTTGCTTTGTAAATGGGAGAATAGTTGGCAAGAGTGATCAGTCTTTTTCTTGAAATATTGTAAATATAATTTTGTTTTTGTTGAAGTTAATTTCAAAACTCTTGGTGGAATTTACTGGGGCTAGTGCTTCATCTGCAGTGCTTATATGATTCAGAGATGTAAAAGTAATTATGGAAAATAAAATGGATGGTATACACCCTGGAAAATAAAAGTCTTTTGAAC
This sequence comes from Neopsephotus bourkii, assembly GCF_033783945.1. Classification (NCBI taxonomy): domain Eukaryota; kingdom Metazoa; phylum Chordata; class Aves; order Psittaciformes; family Psittacidae; genus Neopsephotus; species Neopsephotus bourkii. The sequence goes on from NW_026901969.1 coordinate 1,545,237, forward strand.
TGCTAAAACCAAAGGAACATTTGCTTACAGATATTTCATGACACATTCTTTAAAAGTCCTGATACAAATGTTTGTCACTATAATAACAGTGAAGAAAGACTATTTTCCTCTCTTAAGTTCACAGATACTGTCCTTATAAATAGCAGTCGCTGCTGCTACAGGAGCTCTTATGTTAACATACATTTATGCTCCTTATTTCTTCTCCAGGAAAGTAAGGCATCAATGAATCTCAGGAATTCAAAATAGCTCATCAGTGCTGACAGTCATCAGTAGCACAGTATAATTGCATTGACTTCAGTAGATACTGTTGCCAGAATGTCAACTATGCCCACTAATTATGTGGCCACTATAAATGAGAAGAATGAACAGAAGAGTACAAATTCAGTACTTTCAGACAGGGTAACATAGTAATCCTTTTATATACGGATAGCCTTTTCATTTTTTGTTTGTTGTTTTTTGTTTTTTTTTTTTTAATTTGGAAATTACTTCACCATATAGCATATAGATAAGTGGAATGATTATTCTCTGATCTGTTTTTAATTTGAACAAAATTCTTGACAGACTACTTGTGAATTCTAAAGCCTTATGCTATTATCAGTATACTTTTATCTTTTTCTCCTTTATCTGTCTTTGTGCCTTTAGTTTAACCTGCTGAAAGAATCAACTTGTAATTTTCAAAGTTTATTTACTTTCTTTATAAAATGTTTGTAAAATAATATTCTGTTAGGTGGAGGGAAAAAAAAAATTAAAAAAAAATACCGGTTTCAAAGATTTTAATTTCTGGGAAAAAAGGAAATAATTTTTTATTGTTTACCCTAAAATAACTAAGAAAGCAGGGTAAAGTGCTTTCAATTGCTAAACTGAACAATTGGAATAAACTGTCAGGCTTGTATTTGTCTGGCTAAATATAGATTTCATGGTGTAGACATCTATCGCTGAGTTAGCCATTGCAAAATCTCTTTAGAGGCATTGGACATCTAGGCGGTACAGCTAAAGGGGGTTGGGGAATGTTTCTTCCTATCCCAAAGTAAGTCAGACGAACTGCATTAACTCTGTACTGGTGATAAATCTATTACTGCTGTGGTAAGAATACTGGTTTTTTTGGATCAGCACTAGTTTGGTAATTGACTTGTTTTGTCTGCAATTCATTCAGCCTGAAAGTGTGATTTTAGGCATGCCTTTAGTATGCATATCACTTGATAGTAAGAAGGGAATATGAAAACTTTTTTTCACAGAGTATTGACAATTACTCTTTATCAGATTTCACTAAAAAAATACTTTACAAATTTAGAAACTTCCAGATCCGAGCTACACATGCTAGTCCCAGCACCAGAAACAGAACAAGAGTTCTTTAACTGCCTCTGTAGAAGACAGATTTGAACCTAGGGTAAAAGATGTCTTTGATCAAGTATGACACCAAGCTACCAATCTTTCAGACATGCTCTGTAAATCTAGGATTTCAGCTGTGCACACCCAGAAAAGAGCATGTCTTCAGCGAAACAGAAAGAAAGCTGCTATAACACATCAATACTGCATTGTCAGGGATCTCCAGACTACCCCCATCCTGCGCTCAGTGTGGTCATTTCAGTGGATCAACTGATCAGTTCTGCTGAGACTGCAGCTATTAGCATTACACAAATGCAGCTCATGCAGCTTTCACAAGTAGAGTGTTTTTCTGTGTTTTCTACAATGCAGTGCCATGTCAAGACAACAGCTTTGTAGCTCTTGGCTCAAGGATCTCTGTATAATGTCCTATCAGGTCTTAAATAGTTATTTGTTTTCTAAAGTACAAAAAACTGTACTCTTCATCTAAGGTTTTTCTAGTGCATGCAGAGAATATAATGGTTCTCTCCACTATTTCAGTCAATACACTTGACTGAATATTCTCAGAACATAGCCTTAATTTGTTTATTTGCTTTATGCCTGTGAGGGAAAACTCCTTCACTTTTAATGAATTTATTTATTAAAATAATTTAATAGACAAATGTCCTTCATGAAAATTATAGTTTCTTTTCTTTCTTCATGGTGCTGAAAATCACTATTTTTCTTTTGTTTCATAACTGCCAACAGCCATCAATTAATCACAAACAGACCAGCAACAATGAATTAAGCATGAGGCTGCTTTCTTTGCCTCTGGCCATCCCTACAGTATCAATGTTTTGATGACTAGTAGCTTCACATCCTAATGTCTCTTGAATTGGATCTTGGAATGGTATGTTTTCTGTCAGCTTTTATATGTCATGCCCTTCATTTGGGGGGCACTCAGCTTGGCAGCAAAACTTTTTTAAGCTAGCATACCTTAATAACAGGTTTTTTTTTTAAAAAAAGGAGACATGATTTTAAGGGCATCAATCTCTGTTCAGCAGAGATCTCACCAGTATTTCATACTAAGCTAAACAGCTCCTACATTTTTAGTGCCTTCCTCTGGTGTGTTAAAGTTTGTCTGCAAGACAGGAGATTAATTCTATCAGTAAGAACCTCATTTACAGCTTGACTAGCTCAATATACAAAGTCCCTGTTTTGATTTCTGATATGTAAATAAATTTAAGTTGTATCTTTCACACATTTTGTTCTGTTGTTCTTTTGCTGACACAACAATAAACATCACTGGTTAGTTCTAATTAAAATCTTATTGCTTCTTCTTGAATATTTATTTCAGAAGTACTTATGTGGTGCTCAAGAGGTATGCTTTATGACTTGGCAATTTTTTTCTGAAGTACCTGCTGTAATTAGGTTCAGAAACTCTAAATATGAATATAGACTAACATTAATTAATATTCCCAAACACTTTGCAAATTTTTTTTTAACAGTAGGCTTCATTTTAGTTCTAACACTGTTTTTTCCTCCAGTTTATGTTGGAACAGAAGAACAAACTATGAAACACCATTTATTTTCTCTTCTATCTTGAGCTTTCTCTAGATTGAAGGCATCGAGGATACTGGTGGTAAATATGATACATGGCATTTACCTGCCTAAAAGTATTTGCTAAATTCACTTAAATCTAAAACACAGTACCTTGGAATTTTTCCTACTTAAGTAAAAAAGAAGTAAAGTGAATATATAGTCTTTGAAGATTCAATAACTTTCCAAAAGGTGTCCAGAGTTGTCTTATTCTTAACCTGTTATTTAGTAACTAAATTTAAAAGGTAGTAAATTTGGTAAAGGTTAAAAAAAAAAAAAACAAAAGAAAATCTCACATCAAAGAAAGACTCTTTCAATAGTCTTTAGACTGTAGTATACTGTGGCAAAATAGTAATAGAGATATCCCTTTTCTGCCAAGATTTATTGGTCATATTTTACTGTAATCACACTAATGAGGCACTCCACTCAGCTGAATGGCATGTTCTTTTGCACTAAAAATTAATTACTCTGATTTAAATTAAAAAAATTAAGTATTTGACTTTTTGAATCCACATTAGGCTGCCTCAGGTATGTACTCACAGCCCAGAAAGCCAACTGTATCCTGGGCTGCATCAAAGGAAGCATGACCAGCAGGTCAAAGGAAGTGATCTTGCCCCTCTGCTCTTGTGAGATCCCCCTTGGATTAGTGTGTGGAGTTCTGGTGTCCTGAAAATAAGGACATGTAGACATTGGAGAAAGTTGGAGTGGATTTTTTTCTCTCCAATTTTGTTTCAAACAGCTACCTTCATACATACTTAAATAAAAGAAACCTCAAAGCTTGAAGCCAAATTAAAGATTTCAAGGTATTGCTAGGTGCAGCAAACGAATGAATTAATTTTCTTACACTAGGAGAGTTAGAAATATGTTGATTTTGTAGTCCATCTCCTATCTTGCTTTATTCTCTCCATCCGAAAAATAACTTTTTTTTTTTTTTTCTGTCTATTGGCCAGGGCTAAACACAGACACACGGACACAGACACGCACACACAAATGAATAGTAGACAAAATATTACCTTAATGCAAATAATCAGCTTGACCCTTTTTCAAAGTAGTACCTTTTTCAAGAGTATGTTCTTATGCTTGTGATTTGTAAAAAAAAGATATTAAAGTAGAGTCCGCTAGGCAAAAAATGAGCCAGAAATGACTGATAATTTCAATGGAAGTAGGTATCCAGCTCCACAGTTATTGTGTAACTCCTGTGTGGTATGGGAATTGCAGCTCTGTTATATCAACTATAATTAGGATATGTCTATAAATATACCTATATAATATTCAAACATGAAATGTAATAGTAGTGGTACCTAGCCAGTTAAATAACAAGGTAGGTGATCTGGTCTTTCTTTGTTTACTAAATTCAACCTACATGCTTTACAAATTGTGAAAGCAGGAGTGATTTGTAACGCTCTGAAATGTCATGGGCAGATAGCATTCATACATCCTGCCTGTCAAGTGGCAAAGAACCCTGAATTGCTGGAGTGAGCAGCTTCTTTACAGACTTCCTCTTGTCTGACTTCATTTTCACAGGTTCTATTGGGAGCAGTCATTTATAAACTTCCTCATAAATCCTGGTAGAGGATAAAATTTCTGCCAATTACTGTAATTGCATATTTCAATGCATTCAGGAGCACCAAGGATTAATCTTATATGAAATGTGATCTGCAGACAGGTCCTTTAGCTTGTTAATTTGCTATTTACTAAATCAGTATTTTGTTTTACTTCTGATGCTTGAATAGATTCATCTTACTCCTGGCTTCAATTGGAGCTTACTTGAATTGTGTCCAACTAACCTGTCAGAATGAAAAAAAATCAATAGTATAGTTCTATTTTGCAGTGGTATCAGTATAAAAGTTATTTACATGCTATGATTTATATTAGAACTGCTATTAATTTAATGCAGATATTCTTTTTAACAGAACATGATTAATTACAAAACAAATGTAACTCCTTTAAGGACTTCATTCAGCTACACAAACATGAAAATTCCAAGGACTTTCAAAGAACATATCTATTCAAAAGTCACAGAAAACTTTTCAAAGGGAGAATTTTTATTTGGTGCAAGATTAATTCTACCTTTAAAAGTCTATAATAATATAGCAATTCCCATCTTTTGAGCACCTGGATCACAACGTAGATATTGTAACCTGTGCAGTAGAATTGAAAAGGTTTTAGAATGTCTTTAGTAAAGGCTGTTAAACCAGTGAATATGTTAACTGAAAATGCTACTTCCAAGAATATGACTTTGTTATAGATACTTGGCTTTTCTATTGATGTAAATTTATATTTTTATTATATGTCTCTGATTTTAAATGTCGAATTTGAGAAAGCAAGAATTTAAATAATAAACTTTAGCCCCAGAAGAAATCAAATTTTCACCCTAAATTTGTAAAGTAGTGATCCAATTTTGCAGTGCATTGTCAAGTGCAATTGTATAATCTAAAATACCATCCTAGCAAAATCCACTTATAATCACCAAACCCTTTTTTTTTAATTGCTTCAGGTTCAGTAGACCAGATACTTTCAAACCAACCACTAAGGAGTAAGCTTCCTTAGTCAGCCAATTTATTTTTTATCCTAACATTTACAATTGTAAGTTGTAACTTACATGCATTGCAAGATCCTGCACCTGGTTTGGGACAGCCCTCAGGTTTAATATGGGCTGGGGGATGAAGGGATTAAGAGCAGCCCTGAAGAGCATTTTGGGATAGTGGTGGATGAAAGCTGGACATGAGCCAGCAATGTGCACTTGCAGCCCAGAAAGCCAACTGTATCCTGAGCTGCATCAAAAAAAGAATGTCCAGCATGTTGAGGGAGATGATTCTGCCCCTCTGCTCTGCTCTGGTAAGGCCTCACCTGGAGTACTGCATTCAGCTCTGGCATCTGGGTCTAGCGAAAGCCCACAAGAATGATCACAGTGATAAACACCTCTCCTGTGAGGAAAGGCTGTGAGTGTTGAGGTTATTCACCTTAGAAGAGAAGGCTCTGTGGAGACCTTGTGGCCTTTTGATACTTAAAGACACAGGTTGCCAAGAGAGGTAGCAGATGGCTTATCCCTAGAAACATTCAATATCAGGTTGGACAGGACTCTGAGTAACTTAATACAGGTGAAGATGCCCTTGCTCATTACAGGGTGTTTGGACTACGTGATCTTTAAACCCAAACTGTCCTATGACTCTATGGTACATAATCTATACAGACTTAGTCTTTCTTCAGAAGAGTTATTTTTAACAAACATTTTTCTGTCCACAGGAATTGAGACTATCAATTGGTCTATTTTTCTAGGTCACATAACATTATTCGAAAGAGAGTGGACCAAGTGAATCACTGTTACCTCTACTGGATTTGTAAATAGAACATTATATGTTAATTTAAAATTACTAATTAAAAAAATAATTAAAATTTGGCATAATATTTAATGTCATTGTTTCAGATGTAGGCCTTTAGAATTATGCGGATTAACAATCAAATAAGCTATGTAACATATAGGCTTGGCAAGACTCTCTTAGTCTTCTGAAACATAACTGAATTAGATGAAAGTAAATATGCAATATACAGAAAATTGTAGAGTTCATGATCTGTATGGAAATGTTAGTCAATGTAAGAGTCTAATGTGTGTAGCATGAAGATGAGGTGAAGTAGAATTGTTTAATTTCATACTTTCAGTTGAAATATATATAATCTCTTAAAATTATTTGCCAGTTTTCTTCTTCTATCTAGTCATTTTCACAGTGGCTCCTAACATTACTCTTCAGTTCAATCTTAACTGTAAGTACCTTTGTCCATCAAAATATAAAAGACATTTTCTACTGCAAAATACATGGTTATATATTTTTAATTGGAGTATATATAAAAAAAAATATATATATATTTTGTTCTTTGTCTTTTTCTCTGTGTTTCCCCAATTCTCTGCTGATGACCAAAATGTTGCCTGAAAATCATATCTGAGACCTGTTATCAGCATACGCTCAAGTTTATTTTCTATCTCTGCCTGTTTCAGTGCAAACAAGACTTAAGAACACTTGGCATATGCATGAACATACTTGTGAAAACGAGGACATTTGAAAACATGAGGGAAGTCTCACTCAGTCGTCTGAAGGAGAGTTATAGCTTTTCCTCCAGATCTGATGGTTAGGACATTTTGTGACCTAAAAATTTCCTGTGACACCAGAAATAAATAACCATATTTTTAATCTTTATTTTCTCCTTTTAAATTTGTACACATTCTTTTCATACAGAGCATAAGATGTGTTTTCTGCTGTGCTCTTAGCCCACTTATAAAAAGTCTGAAAGATGAAGTAGGCATTATCATTATGAACAAAATTAGATTGCATTTACAGTGGTAAAGCTGAGAACACTTTAATTTCTTAAAAAAAATTAAATGCACTCAACGTATCTCTGATCATACTGTTTCATGTACAACTTAATTACAGCTCAGTTCTTGTTCTGATCCCACCAGTTTGCCTTATTAAACCATACAAATGGAGGATTTAGATAATCACAAAATTATAGAATCATAGAATGGTTAGGGTTGGAAGGGACCTTAAAGATCATGTAGTTAGAACCCGCTTGCCACGGCACCTTCCATTAACATTGAAATATTCCTATGATTATAATTTTTTTTTCTTTTTTTTTAATAATTTTATCTTGGTTTTGGACCTTGAATTGTTTAGACAATTTACCAAACAGTGTTAAAAAAAAAATATTATTTTTCTTCTTCAGAAAATTAAACTAAAGGTTTCTTTATTAGTATTGAGACACCAAGATTTTTTAAAAACTGGACACTTGAAAAAAAATAGGAATAAACACTCAGATTGCCTCATGAGATCATTTGAAGATAGTTGGTACTTGACATGCCACCTAGGAAAATGGTGAAGACATCAGATGCAACAGAGATAGACTTGAAAATTGATAACCAGAACAATGACAGTTAATAAAGTCTCTACAACTCTGACTTTTGATGGGTTAGGAGAAATCATCTTAAAAAGATAACATTTATTGCCTAGTTTGGATTATCTGTCCTAAACTAAGTCTTTTTAGTCAAGACATTTGGCATCTTAGGGTGAGCTCCAAATAAAATACTCATTTTTGTCCATAGATCCTGTAGCTTCTGGTTTTGTTCTTTATAGTTGATTTCATTTACCAATGAATTTGTTTCCAGAGAGAGTATGACTCAGACATGACTCAGAATTCATTGCACATGCTTTCAAGAGGAAAAAAGAAACAAACAATTTATTTTCTGATTACAGTTGTCAATGACACTGCAGGTCCCCCATTTTTAAGTGACAGTCACTTCTTACTGAGAGAGCTGCAGGTGTGCCTCAAAGATAATTTATCACAATTAAAATTCTATCACCACAGAAGAAGGATGTATTGCATATGCTCATGTGTGTGATTGTGAAGGTGCAAAGGACTACTCATCTGAGCTGAGTTAGCTCTGTTATTTGATTTAACAGTAGGTGTTGAAAATTCAGGGTAGAATATTAGTATAATTCATGAGAAGATTCATAAAATTGACTTTATAAAAAATAAGCATGCCATGGTATTCTCAAAATGATGGATTAATGATTAAAAATGGGAGAAAAAGAAACTAGACCTCTATAAATTTTATGAAAGGATCACTTTTAGAAACATCTCAGCTACTAATGACTTTTTATTTTTAAGGTTTATTTTTGATATCTCCATTTAAACAACTCAATTATTGAAGTATGTAATTAATTAATTGAAAACATTTTATTTCCTTCTACTTACCTTCTGAACTACTCTACTAATCTTTTATAATAAGTATACATTTGTCAGAAACTGTGTTTGATAGTTGTTATACAAGCATGTTTCTAAAAATGTAACTTCTATTATTTTAGGTACTTCTACAATAATAATAAATATTAATACAAAAATCAGTCTATGACATGTTAAAAAGAACTTTTCAAAGAGGAGATGATAAGAATCCTAAGTGCAATCTGTTTTATCAGTAGTTTTTTTTCTTACTTTATTTAGTTTTGGGGTTTTGCTTACTTTTTATCAGTGTTTTTTTTACTTTTGATTTAATTTTGTATAGGTTAACCTAGCTGATTAATTTCATACAACTTGTTTGCTTGTTTGTTTTTATTTGGGTATGTGTAAATATATGTATGAGTAACTAGCAGTTTGCTTTTTAAATGAAAAAAAATCATTCTTCATATAAGCTGAAAAGCTGCTGCTTTATTAAATATCATTTTCACACAGTGTGTAAGAACAGTATCATGAGCTAATGTTAATAAAGTCTTATTCTGCATTTCCTGTACTACACATGATATTTTGCTTGCAACTTTCAGATGAGAATTTAGTCAAGCAAAACTATTGTGATGACAGAAATTGAGATGATATTCTCACTGCCTTTATGTTATATTATGCATGATTTCTATAAGAGATACAGTTGAGAATTATTAGAAAAAGAAAAAGGTCAGGTTATTTAAAATATTTCTTTTAATTAAAATAGAGCTGTTTTAATAAAAATACCAACTTGGAAGCTTTACTGAGTCAAAGACTTGTCATGTATGTATATATATGTATATACATGTATGTATGTATACATGTATGTATACAAACCCACTGAGAAAAAAAACAGTGAGAAGGGATCACTTGTGGACTGTAGGAGCTCCAGGAACAAATCTCTCTCCCTCTCTTTGAGTTGGTAGAATGAATTTGCTTAGGTTTTTTTTTTTTTGTGCCAGGTGATGTTCCTGTACAATAGATACAAGATTTATGATTTTCCAGCTCTTCTTTCTCCTCCTCTGGAATATTTGATAACATACAGAAAATAACAACAGGAGGCAGTAACTCTTTTACAGCCTGAACGTTGCTTTCTCACCAGTTAGGTGAGCAGCAATTCAGTCTCTACTCTCAATGTGGTGATACAGATCTTGAACTTCAGTCCATCCAGGAGAGGTTAGCCACTTCACTACATCGTTAGAAGAATCCGTGTGTTTATTTTCCCTTCCCACAAGAAAGTCAATTTCCTTTATTTGCAGTCTAATAGTGGATAGAAATTGATGTCAAAACACTGGAAATCTTCTTCTCACCAGATCTTAAGAAGAGCTACTCAAATGTCACAACAGAGCATGGTACAATATATGATGTAAACTGTGACTTTCCATTAACAGTAAAAAGGCATAAGCTGGAAGCAGTATAGGTTGATATCCTGTTCAATGGTAAATTTACCCCTGAAGAGCAACAAGATTTTTGAAGATAGAATGAACCAGAGAAAAGATGAGCTGGGAACATATTGAGACTACTGACATTTTCCGGGAGGTGGTTCCAGATCTATGAATAGGCGTATAAAAGACCATAAAGTTATATGTAATTGAAGAGACGGAAAGAAAGGAGTTAAAAGATGATAAAGGAAGACAATTAATACAGAAAATATGCCCCAGTGATGGCCTTAAAAAGGGGGCAAATGTAATCAGTCAACATAAAATATTTTAGATGTCCTGAGCTATATCAAATAATAATTTTTTTAAATGCCTTTTTTTTCCATAAAATCATTGAAGTAGGAGTAGATTTTGTCTTTAAAATGGTATAAGTAAGGCTAGGGAGACTAAGCAATTTTATAATAAGATTTTTGAAATTAGTTAAGGTTGCTGGATTTGATGATTTTATCTTAGATGTTTGCTGTGAGCATCAGGTGCCTCAGGCTTTACTTACCTTTATTCATCTTTATTCTCTATCAGGAAAGAACAGTTTTGATGATACGTAAGAAAAGTACGTTTCCAATGCTCCAATATTCTTTTAATATGAAAACATCACTACCAAACTCAGTTATTTCCTTACTAGTCAATAATGCACAAGGTGTGAAATATATGATGCAAAATGAACTTCCATGGGTTCCTTTTTCTTTTTTTTTTCTTTCATCAACCACCTGCTAGTCTTGTTACTATTAATTCACTATTTATAGCCTATAAAGGTTCTTCAGTGAACTTTCTTATCTGAACATTATGTTTCCCTATTTGTATTCCTTTTAACATTTTGCCAGGCTTCTGTTCACTGCTCCTTATCTTCTCCTGCAAGGCTTAACTCACAAAATGTCCTGCTTACTGTCCTCCCACTTTCATTTACAATACTATGTTGTCATAAACCTTCCATTACTTTAAAAACTCTTCATAAAAAACAGATTAATAGATGTATATTTTTTCCTTTTTTTTTTAAGAAGAATTTTACTTTGTCTCTCTTGATTCCATAATTTTTTCTATACTGCTAATGTTGTTTCCCCTTAATCCTGAGGCTTCTGAGGCCTAATATTTAAGATTAATTTTAAACATATACCCAGGGCTACTACTGAGAGTGGTACTTGCTCAAATTGAAAAGTTGTGTTTATATGTTTAGACTTAAGTAAAATTCTTGATTATTTTGGCAAAGGAGAAGATTATAATGTTTAATCAAATGCCCTCTTCAAAATATGAAACATATGCTTAAGAATTTAAAGTATCATTCTTCAGATTTTGAGATACAGTCACATAAAAATATTTACGTGCACAAAAGTCAGAGGTGACAAGGTGCTAAATGAAATCATTGACAATATTTATTATCAATGAGAAGTGTAATTTCTCAAAATCTTGCATTACCAATGTATCTTAGAAGTAATCTGAAATTTCATAAATGACCAAATATTTCTTTGGTTTTAGTTCTCCACATGCTTGATAATAATCAAGAGGCTTTTATTCAGCAGGATGAATTGTTGAATTCTTCTTCTTTTTACTTTCTTTTTTTTTTCCGACTCAAAATTGACATGTTTGTATCACAAGGTTTCAAAGGCAACAGTATATATTAAGATTCAAACATCCTGCTGTGTGTTATTCAGCTTTTCTCAGGTCCAGCATCTACATTATTTATTTCAGTTGAAGAGCTGAAATGTCTTCAAAGTTACCTGATCTTTAAACTTGTAATTTAAGGCAAGAAGCTTTACCTCAAAATCCTTTGATATTTTTCATTTTAGAAAAGGCTTGAGGTGTTCAAAGAATTTCACAGACAGAGTGAGAAACAAAAATCTATTCCTTGAAAGACACGGAAAATACTTTTTTTTCCTCCTTTGAAATCTGATTTTAAGTTACATGTCAGGGTATTTTATTTTCTTTTCATTGAAGATCCTTGTTAAAAAACATCTGTTTACACAGTGCCTGCATTTGAAAACAAAGTTGTACACTTTAAGTTATTACATGATCTAATGTGATAAAGCATTTTGTTATTTTACCTTACCATATCTTATTTTTTTATTGATGATCCTTTTCTTAATCATAATTTTCTTTATATGGTGAAAATTATGAATATTGCACCTGGGATGGGGCAATGCCAGGCACAGCTACAGGCTGGGCAAAGAAGAGATTCAGAGCAGCCCTGTGAAGAAGGACTTGGGGGTGTTGGTAGATGAGAAACTGAACATGAGCCAACAGTGTGCGCTTGCAGCCCAGAAAGCCAACCGTATCCTGGGCTGCATCAAAAGGAGCATGACCAGAAGGTCATAGGAGGAGGTGATCCTGCCCCTCTACTCTGCTCTTGTGAAACCTCACTTGTAGTATTGTGTACAGTTCCGGTGTCTTCAACATAAAAAGAACATGGACCTGTTGGAACAAGTCTAGAGGAGGACCATGAGGATGATCAGGGGGCTGGAGCACCTTCCATATAAAGGCCAGCTGAGAAAGATGGGGCTGTTCAGCTTGAACAGAAGGCTGTGTGAAGACCTCATAGTAGCCTTCCAATATATGTGAAGGGGGCCTACAAGGATGCTGGAGAGGGACTCCTCATCAGGGGTTGTAGTGGTAGGACAAGAGTTAATGGGTTTAAACTTAAAGAGGGGAAGTTCAGCTTAGATATAAGGAAGACATTCTTCACTGTGATGGTGGCGAGGCACTGGAACAGGTCACCCAAAGAAGTGGTAAATGCTCCATCCCTGGCAGTGTTCAAGGCCGGGTTGGAGAGTCTTGGGTGACATGTTGTATGTAGGGTGAGAAGTCCCTCCCCATGGCAGTGGGGTTGGCACTAGTTGGTCCTTTCCAACCCTAACCTTTCTATGATTCTGTAAATCCATGATCCTACTCCTTTGAGCATGAGCTTAATTATTGCAGGATTACTTATGTGGAAATTATTAATAATTTTAAATAAAAGCTGTGTTTTCCCTAATCCTTTTATATTTAAGAAAAAAAAAAAAGACAGAAGTGAGAAAAAAAAAGCCATTTTTAGATTCTTGGTTAGTATCATTTGAAAGTCATTATCATTTGAAGGCTGATCTTGAATATCTAGATGGCATTAATAAAATAAATAATGATAAAAAAGTTTTCTGCCTGGTATTTTGTGCACATCATATAATATGCTGATAGCACATGTTATACTTACAATCAAACTCTATTTTCCAACTTCAGAAATTTTTGTCCATCTATGTTCTTTATTTTTTTTTTTTTTAATACAACTATATATCTGCTTTAAAAGTAAATCTGGTCCAATCCTTCCTTTCTGTAAAACATATGATATATAAAGAATTACATCCTTGGATAGTATAAATTTCACACTCTCCTAGGATGAGTCATGTAATTTGCAAATGACAAAATCTGAAAATTGCTTATTATTTCCTTCCTTTTTTAGATCTATAGAAGTGCTTTTATATGTATACAGTCATGTAGCTTTTATTTATAAGAAATTATTTTCATCTTTTCTCATATCTTTATTATTATTCTGTCTAAATAATGCATTCTTAACTTCATGTTTTCCTCCCCCTATTTTTCAACACGTACGCCATTCCTCTCTGTATCTCATTCTTCTTATGCTTTTTCCACTTCACTTCTGACTTTTTGTATGTGTCCTGCTCAGTTGTCCCATATTTCTTGAAATTCCTGTCTACCTTGCAGAAAGGACCTTAAATTTCTTTTTGTTTCAGATTTATTTCCTGAATACTTTTCCTGAAGTTGAGTAGTTTCAGTCTGCCATCTAAAGAAGTACTGTTCATGACAAATATATACTCAAAAGAGAAATAATCCTGCTGCACCAAGCAACAAGGTCATGATAATACCTCATTCTTTTGAACTGGCAATGAATGTTTTCCTTGAAACTTATTTCTATGAACTAGCTGCAGAATTAATTCTAATTTTGTTCTTTTAGTTAAAACTTAAAAGTTTAATTAATAGATTTTATCTTAAGAGAAAAGACAAGATGGATAATTTCCCCTTTGAGATAGATAGTAGCAGCAAGTGTAGTTTATCTTTTTTAAAGGAATAGCAGTTTGATAATTTCAGGATTGCCTTGTTTGTCTCAATTTTGCATAGAACTTTGCCTAATTATTTGGCCACACTTTTCTTGTGATGCTTTAATAGGGGAATTTGCTGGAACCACAAATTTAAAAGAAATGTTATTTGACTAAAAAAAAAATAATAAATTACTAAATTCATAGTGTTGAACTTCAATACTAGCATGTTGGTTGAAATCACGGCATATATCTTAACAATGAAAATGAAATGTAGGTTTACACATCATAATGTAATTATGTAAGTACAACATAATGCATGTAAGTACTAAAACTGCGTAGCTGCATGGTTGGTAAGTACAACAGTATCAGTAACAAAATAAGAGAAAGGAAAAAAACAATGGATTCAATCTTCAGTCATTCCCTCATAAGGCTGTACTTTTTCTCCTCACTCTAATTTCTGAATAGGTTTTTAAATGTAACATATAATTAATAAGTGTGTCACAGGCTGCTCTAATTAGAGATAATATTTATTGTTCCAATTGGGATTGTGTTGGATATGTGAATTCTGATTATGCTTTTATAAAGCTAACTTAACATCCCACATGTTCCTGATAAAGATTTGTGTCCATTTTACCAAAACATTTTTTGGCAGAATAATAGATTGCCTGTGTCTAACAGCATGTTTATCACTTTTGGAAATGGACAGATGATTTGAGATCTTAAGCATTTCAGTAGATATATTAACATTATTAAAGGCATCAGCTGAACTGTTAATGAAAATGCAGTCAGAAAACCAGAATTTACGTATTCCAAAAGTGTCGTGGAAAGACTGTTCAACAAGGCTGTTTCCCCTGGCACAGATGAATCATAGTATCATAGAATAGTTAGGGTTCGAAAGGACCTTAAGATCATCAAGTTCCAACCCCCCTGCCATGGGCAGGGACACCTCGCTCTAAACCATATCACCCAAGGCCTCGTCCAACCTGGCCTTGAACACTGCCAGGGATGGAGCATTCACAACCTCCTTGAGCAACCTATTCCAGTGCCTCACCACCCTAACAGGAAATCTAATCTAAACTTCCCCTGTTTAAGTTTTAACCCATTACCCCTTGTCCTATCACTACAGTATTATTAATTTTTAATTAATTAATTATTACAGTAATACAGTATTATTAATCACATACAGATAATGCACTAACACATTGTTTCACTAAGTGGCTGCTTTGGCCACTAATGATATGTGTGAGTTTTGGCTCATTTCTAATATACCTCCATAGATACAGCTTGACACTATCCATAAATATATATTTTATGCAGCTCATGAGAGAGAAATACTGTACACAATGTCATGGCTTTACACAGTCCTGTTTCTGCAGTTATTAAGATTTGCATTACTAGTCAATTTTAATTTCAATTTATAACCCATCATGTTCATTTGGAATTCTTTGTGCAGGCAGTAACATCTGTGCTAATGAATTTTGTGTGATGCCTCATGAATAAATAATATTCCCTTCTAGTTCTGCAGAAAAAAATTAACCACATATTACTGATATTTAAGAGGGCATCAAATTGAAACTGTTTTCTGCAGTATTTAACAAAAGTTGCTGTATTATAGACACCTGATATAAATGACGTATAGAGACAGGTGTTCATTATAGAGCAATTAGATAAAATATCAAACACATCTTGTTCCACATCAACAATTCAATTTTTTTACAAAATAATAGTAAGAGGAACCAGAACAGGACTAAGAAAAGGCATTTTGTCTTGCTATGCATTCTATACTTGAATTAGAATTGGAAATGCTTAAGAAAAACTTTCATTGCTTGTTTGGATAGAATTTGATCTAATTTCCACTGCCTAAAATTAGCCTGGAAAAACTTTTGAGGATGGGCCTGTAGGATTTCTGCATTCAGGACAAATTGAACAGCATCTGGTCCAATAACATTTTTCAGTAGAGTCACTTAATTTACACACTTCAGCACGCCCTGGTTTTGAGCTTCTTTGAATATGGATATATTGAAGATAGGATGTAATCATTTTTTCCTGTATGGTTTGCTATTTTATTTTACTGTATTTTTTTGTGGTTTTATTTTATTGTATGTTTGTGAAAGAGAGGAACTGTTCTTGTTGATAGGGGATAACAATGTAGGGTTTTTTAAGTAAAGCAGGAACTGTCTTCCCTCTCCTTTTGCCTGTTAATATATATATAATACATTACTGTATCAAAAGATGGTCAGATTCTGGAGACATTGCTTAAGCAAAAGTGTCAATGGAATACTATTAGCTGACTTACATCAATATGAATTTCTGATAACAACACAGCTCAAACCTTACAATGAAATAGAAAACAGTTTACTGCCCAGTATACACTGAGACAGAGTAGGAATCATAACAATTAAGCAGAAAAAGAGTTATTATTGTATTAAGTATTTGCTTTGCACAAATGTCTCTTTAAGTAGTGTCACATCCGATATCTTAAATCCTGTTAAAGTGAAAACCAGCATTTTTGTTTCTCACAGGCAACACAAAATAGATCTTCAATATTTGAAAAAACTCTAAACAAGATCATCATAATATACAAAATTCAGGATTAAGCAAAAAACAGAAAAACTCTTCACTACCATCATACAACAGTTTTCTTAGATTTCAGAAACCCAGGTGTGTAGCATCAGGTACTGAAAACAGAGTAAGGCAACTCTGAAAATAAAAAATCTAGTTAACGAAGTTTGGGTTGAAATAATGTAACTTGAAGAGATTGTTAGTTTTTATTTTAACTTGTATTATTACTAAATACCCGAAGAATTGAACATTAAGTGCATTCACTATATTAACTTTTCCATTTTGAAAGTTGAAACTTCCCTAGGTTAAAACCTAGCTAAATGCATGTCATTATAAATATATGCAGAAATAGACTGTCAATGCTTACATAGCTATTTTGACTGGTGTTTCAAAAGCTATAGGCAATACGTTATTACAACAAATTACACCACAATAATTTTCAAGAACATAAATTTACAGATATTACCTTGAACTGATACCTGACAGAGTGAGTGGCATGTCTGAAGCCATTTCATATTATGCTTAATCCTTCAAAACGGCAGGGAAAGCAGTATAAATGCTTTAACATTTTCTTTCCTTAATGAAAGAGGTTAGTTTTCAATGTTCTTGTGATGTGTCTGCCACTTTGTTTTCTTTTTTTTTCTTAATGAACCCAAGTTGTTTATTAGTGGCTTAACATATTTTTCATTAGGTTCCTAGCAGCATAATGGTTAGAAACAGGTAGGCTTTTCTCATTTAATAGTAGATATACCTTTTTTAATGCCTTTTGTCTTACATGGTTGGGTAATTTAGAGGAATGAAAACAGTACAGTAAACGAATTATACTTTTCATCTGTTGTGCTTTTCTCTTAGCTCTGTGTGTAGAGTTAATGTTAGAAAAAATTCTGGGAATAGTTGTATTTTGCTTAACTCCATGAATTCTGAGAAACACTTGCTTTCAGCTATTCGCAAATGAAGATGCGATTGATTTCATTACTACAATATCTAAAATAGAATTTTTTAGGTTGGTACTTTTTGTTACACTAAAATGTGTTAATACAGCACCACTATACTTTTAAGATATGTTAAGTCTAGTCATGCTGTAGTTAAAATGTCAGTTACTAGCACAAGGTAGTAATAATCATATAATAATTATTAATAATTATTAACTACTAACCTCTAAAACCAATAATATGTAATTATAATAACGTCTAATTAATAAATTCTAATAACTTTTTTTCCTGAAAGCAGCATCACGTATTTTGGGAAACTGAAAATCAAAACTTTTTACTCTGTGGCTTGGCATTCTAACAAATTATTTAGCAGAAAGGGAGATTGTTAATAAGAGTTTACTTAAGTTACTAAACATTATTTCTTATTGGTTCAATTACCTCAATACCATGGACTGAAAATGTTGCAAAACAAACAAAGATTCACAAAAGTAGAGGGGGGAAAATCATGTGGTGCTACCCTTATACCCAGCACCTCAGAAACAATAGCATGCTTCACAAAAGAGGAAATCTGTTTCCTTTTAATTTCCCTTCACTAACATAAATTTGCATCTGTGCTTCTCAAATAAAAGCTCTACTGTATATTCCTGGAAAAAAAAAATAAATACAGTCCTTGTTGTTAAAATGCATCCATTCTGTTTTGTATAATTTTTTTTTTTTTGCACTAGAGGGAGGAAAATGCTGTAATGGCACAGCAATTCACTGAATATTGCAGTCATGTGGAAGAATATCTGGGTCTGAATTCTACTTGATTTTTCTAAATATATACAAGTTAATATATGCATTGTTAAAAAAACAACCAACCAACCAACATCTGAACCCCAAACTCAGTGGGATGCATTAATGAAAGATCTATAAAATGGAATTTTTGGGGGGGGTTGCCTTTTCTTAAGCAGTATGAGAATTTACACATCCCAATAATTAGCATCTTCATACTGTACCTTCCAGTTCATCAAGCCTTTTCTTTGCACGTCTTTTCTTACAAGTTCCAAGCAAGCTTTTTTTTATTTTAATCTAGAACTACTTGGTCCCTCATTTCAAATAGCATTATTTATTCCTATTTTTTTAGATAATTCATTATTTTAGAACCAATTGATATCAAATTATACCATATTAATACTGTTGCCTACTTTTGTTTTCAATCCTTTGTGCCCTCCTCAAAGAAGGAGAAAAACTTAAAAATGTAATGGAAGAAGAAGGATTTTCTAAAATGCAATAAGAATAAAATAATTACCTGTACCTGAGGTGATGAACATTCACGAATAAACTAACAAAGCATAACACCTTTAGAACAATTGAAATTTTCAGCAGGTTTTTAAACATCTACATCTTTCTTCATTTTGATTATCCAAGTGTCTTGGGTGGCTTGATAGGGTTATTCTTGGTGTTCTTATCCTCATTAACAAGCCGTAGAGTATTCTAAGACATAAGTCTGCCTGAAAGTGGGTCATAAGGAAGGAGGGAAAGAAGGAAAGAAAGAAAAAAATGAAAGGAAAAGGCTGAAGACTTGTTCAGCTAGGAACTGCATAGAATTAGCTGATAAGAGCAACTTATTTCAGTTTACTGAATGACCCAGTGAACTTATGGAGGTTTAGTCCATTTTGAAATATTCTTTCCACCAGATTGCCAAGAAGTATTGTCGTGGGTTTAGCAGTGGCAGTCATTTTTCTCAGTAGCTGGTGCAGTGCTGTGTTTTGACTTTCAGCTGGGAACAGAGCTGAAAAACAATGATGTTTTGGTTTGGCCAAGGACTCTGTGGGCCTCATGCTCTGCTAGGGAGGAGGGGAGGCCGGGAGGAAGCAGAGACAGGACACCTGACTCAAACTGACCAAAGAGGCGTTCCATACCACAGCAGGTCATGCCCAGGATATAACTGGGGGTGGCCCGGAAGGGGTAGAAGGGACTGCAGGGTTGGAGGAGGTATGGGTCGGTGCTTGGTCGGACTGGGGGGGCAAGTTATCGGTCGCCTGGTGATGGGGTGTTTTATGCTCTTCCCTTGTTATTTCCTTTATCATTACTATTATTGGTGGTAGCAGTAGTGATTTGTGTTATACCTTAGTTACTAAACTGTTCTTATCTCAACCCGTGGGAGTTGCATTCTTTCTGATTCTCCTCTCCGTCCCTCCGAGAGTAGGGGGAGGGCAAGAAGGGGGGGGGAGTGAGTGAAAGCTGTCTGGGTGGGTTAAACCACGACAGTTCTTTTTGGCGCCCAACGTGGGGCACGAGGGGTTGAGATAACGACAGATCTGACCGTCACAATGCTGATTTATTGGCTCTCAGAGTTGTTCCTCTTGATCTCACAGCTTCAGAATGTTGTAACTTACTTAGAGCCGGTATTTGCTGTGTTAGTGTTTATCAAGTGTGGGGCTTGGGCTAAGGTTCCTGTCTCACTGTACTTTATGGCAATGACTTGTAATACGGGCGGGCTCCAGCAGCAGGGCGGGACGGACGTGGCCGTGGACTGGTCCCTGGCCGTCCGGCTGCTCCTCACCGTCCTGGCCCTCGCCCTCGCCTCCGTCTGCGTGAGGCTCTGGGGAGCCGAGGGGGAGAGGCCCCGGGAGCCGGCGGCTGCTGAAGCGGCCCGGGAGAGCGGCCCCGGGGACCACGTGGGAGCGGGGCCGGAGGACGCGAGGGGACGGCTGCCGGTGGAGGAGGTCGGGGCGGTCGAGGAGCGGGAGGAGGCGGCTGCCGAGCAGCGCGAGAAGGCGGCGGAGGAGCCGAGCTCCGCGGAGGAGCCGAGCCCAGCCCCGCGGAGGAGCCGAGCCCCGCGACAGCCGAGAGCATTCCCCGGAAGCCGCCCGCCGAGCCCCAGGAGGACGCAGGAGACCCCGCAGCATTTCCCAGCAAGGCAGAGGAGGAAGAGCTGGACTCAGAGAAAGAGAAGCTGGTGGTGGGAGAGCCGGCAAGCACAGCAGCTACACCAGCCCCAGTGACAAGTACAGCAGCATCGCTTGAGAGTTCTGAAGGTTTTGGATGGCTTTTAGGTACCCTTGGGACCTGCCTGCTGATTGTGATGGGGATCAGCATGTTGGCACACACACAGAGTGTATTTTACCCACCACCATTTTGTGTGATCTCAAAAGTTAAGCAGAGTTGGGTTTGGGTCTTCTCTGGGGTTAGACGACGATATGGGAGGACCAAGAGGTTTTTCCCAAGGCTGGACAGCCATGAGTGGCAGGGCATGTGGGACAGTATGGGCAAGTATCTAGTCCACTGGGCCACTCCAGTGCTTTGGAAGCATTGGAGATGGAAGGCAGCTGTATGGAGTCCCCAGCTACAAGCTGCAGAAACTGCTGAAGGGGTCAGTGAATTATTTTGAGCCTGGTGGGCCCATGTCCCTTAAGGCCATCAGAGCAGAGGTGCAACATAGAGATGGACTTATGATCGAGGGGTGGATTTAGCAATGGACACTATTGCCCAGGTTATTCATGTGTGTGAACACTGCACACAGCCTCTCCTGCTCTGAAAGACTGTTACAAGAGGTGGAGCCTGACATTATGGACCAGATGGACTCAGCAGCTTTATAGGGACTGGTCCATGCACTACGATGAGAGTGCACTTAGATAAGAGTGATAGTATATTGAAAATGTGGGATCTGAGCATGACGTGAATGGTATGGAATAAGGGGTGGATAATGTCCTGGGTTTAGCAGTGGCAGTCATTTTTCTCTTTCTTAGTAGCTGGTGCAGTGCTGTGTTTTGACTTTCAGCTGGGAACAGAGCTGAAAAACAATGATGTTTTGGTTTGGCCAAGGACTTTGTGAGCCTCATGCTCTGCAGGGAAAAGGGGAACCCGGGAGGAAGTAGAGACAGGACACCTGACCCAAACTGACCAAAGAGGTATTCCATACCACAGCAGGTCATGCCCAGGATATAACTGGGGGTGGCCCGGAAGGGGTAGAAGGGACTGCAGGGTTGGAGGAGGTATGGGTCGGTGCTTGGTCGGACTGGGGGGGCAAGTTATCGGTCGCCTGGTGATGGGGTGTTTTATGCTCTTCCCTTGTTATTTCCTTTATCATTACTATTATTGGTGGTAGCAAGTGATTTGTGTTATACCTTAGTTACTAAACTGTTCTTATCTCAACCCGTGGGAGTTGCATTCTTTCTGATTCTCCTCTCCGTCCCTCCGAGAGTAGGGGGAGGGCAAGAAGTGTGTGTGTGGGGGGGGGGGAGTGAGTGAAAGCTGTCTGGGTGGATTTAAACCACGACAAATATGAAATGGAGTCAGTCTTCTAAAGGTGAGTCATGATGCAAGAAGGCCAGGGACAGAAAGAAATGCAGAGACCATGTATCTGCTTTAATTTGTGAAGGTTTCCTCTGAGAATGGAAATCCTTTGATTTCTTTCTGTGGGGGTACACTTCTGTCCTCTAGCTTTTGCTTGGAAAAAAAATAAGACCCTAAATGTAAGAAAAGAAAACAGCCTTTGCTAATGATAAAGGGCTCCTCTTCCTATTAGATCTTAGCATCAAGCTCCTATTATCTTTGACTCACAGTGCACATCCTAGATCTAAGGAAAATCCCCTGTAGAGAGTAATATGGCTCTCAATACACTTTTCTGAAAAACAGAGGTCGTGGGTCAACCTTGAAAACTTGATAGCTTGAAATTCCTGCTGTTTAGCTGAGTGTGATAGTCAATTGCCCCAAACAAGTCCGGGTCAGAAGCTCTAATTACTACAGGAATATTATTAGAAACAAAAGGTTTGGTTTTCTAAACCTAAACATCAAGTTCCTCAAAGGACTCCCAGGTAGCAGTTTCTCAATGCTCTCAGGATCTACTGACTTAGGGAAAAAAAAATTATTAAGAGAATTTTCCTTAATTTTGAGAGTTTAATCTGTTACTATTTGAAGCTTCCTAAACTAGGTAGAACCCTAGCCTATGTGCTTAACTTCACTTACATTTTTAAAGTCTGAAAGTTCAAGAATATTTATGCTATGTGTCTTCTTATCAATAATAAAAAGATTTATAGGGATCTAGCATAATTGCACCATTTTCATCTTCCAATATGAACACTAACTACCTTTAAATAATTAATTAAAATCATTATGGTGACAGTATACATGACCTAAAATTTTGTGTTCGAAGAAAGATCCCATACAAATCTCGAGTCTTGGAGGAATATAGGCGTTTGTAACTCTCCTTCTGTCATTCATGCTGGTAATTGTGTAAATGAGTCTCACTTGGAGTATAATCAGGAGCATAAAAAATATTCTCCACACAATTTTCAGTAATCATATTCTTTGCAATCTTAGAAACCATCAAAATATTCTTGTTACCCTGTGTTGAATTTTCATCTTTATTTTTTTTGTTTTGTTTTGGTCAGGAAAGAGCAACTAAACTTGGCTTTACCGCTGAGTTGCCAGAAGTATATAATTTAACAAGAATGAATAGAAGTAGGTTTCTTAACATTGTGTGTTTATCTGTCCACTAGCAGATTGTTTTGTATTCACAGGATATCTACCTTTCAGTAGGAAATAAAGAGCATAAGCTCTAAATATTAATATTTACTATAAATATCAATTAATATTCTAGTTGAAAATAGAAAATAGGACTTAGTTGTTGAGAATTTCATACACAATGCCACCATACCCATTAACTACAAGCATAGCGCCTCTCAGCCCCTTCTTTCCCCCCCCCTTGTTTTTCTAATCAAGGACGTGCTTTCTGCCCTGAGTCAGGTGGGAGTTTAACAATTACTTGCAGCTCTAACACCAAGCAATTTCTTCCGGGATTGCAGTCTATTACAGTTCAATTTTCTCAGCCACAGATGAAATGATCAGAATGAATTTGTTCCTTCAGAATGAAACAGAATGAATAAAATAAATGTGATTGAAATGAACTTGCATAGCAATCATACCTAAACCAGTGGAGTCCTTTGGCACATAAACACACTGTCACATACAAATACAAGTGCTAGAGTTTCAAATAGCTGATCATACTGACTCTTTCCTTCTGCTGTTTTCTCTTTCAAATATTACTTTTAAACACACACATTTTACCTACAGAGATCATTAAGAACACTATTAAGAATGTTAATAAATGGGTAAATACTAGAACGTTTTTGTGAAGAAGCACATCAAAATATTTTGAAAGATATTCATCTACAGCAAAACAACCAACAAAAATACCTCTTTATCCCCCTAAGAGTTATACTGGATTTACTTGCAAACTGGCCATACTCTGAAAATACTTCCACTAGAACTTTGTATTTCATCAAGATTTGCAATCCATGCAAAAATCTGTTTGTCTTAGAAAAATACATCCAGCTTTCCAGGTGGGCTTGGGAATTCAGGCTGTGTTTAATATTTAGATTGTTTTTTTAATTTTATTTCATTTAAATTTGATTTAATAAATCTAACAAATCTCATTTGGAAATTATATGAAATAGAGAAGATATTCTTTCAGCAGCACATAATGTCAGTTTCCTTCCATTCTTTCCAGAACCACATGAAGAAAAAAAACTACTTATGAAGATTTAAAACAAAACAAAATACATATTTAGTTTACTACTTACTTCTTACTCCATTTGCTCAAATGTCACTGTTTTCATGTCTCAGATATGCTTCTGATTCACATCTGTTTCTGGTGTTCAAGCATTGTAAACAAACAGAAAAGAACTGTAGGTGATTCTCTTTCTGCCTCGAAGAAGCGGAAAGGTAATTGATTCATTACGTTCTACTCAATCACCTCTTGGCCTGTCACTCAAGCCAGGCACAAATTAAGATAATTAGACTTTCAGAGACTTCCTCAATGGTAGATATAATATGGCATTATAAGTTGGAAATAAAAAATGAAATTATTATCTCTTTTGCAATAGTTTTTGAGATTTCATTACCATGACCGATTGGATTTTCTATGCTAGTTATTTGCAGGGTAAAAACTGAAATGGACAAAAAAACCCCTTAAATTTGCTGGAATGGGTTTAAGTGTTTCAGCTCATGGAAACTTTTCTGCACTGAGGTTCATCTCCATTTTCAGGGTTATATATGGCATGTTGAGAGTAGTAGAATATTTGTACTAAGTATGATAAGTCTAATAAATCCACTATTCATAGATGTTTCCACATTTTTTCTTTTTCAGTATTTTCTAGTCTTTTATAGAGAAAGATCTATTCGATGTTAGCTTGAATGACGATATTCTAAAAGAGTAGTTCCTTTCCTATCAAGCATTCAGGAAGCTGTAGTTAAATTCATATTCTAAGTAAATTCATATTCTAAGTATTGAGTATGGCAATTGTCTTTTCAAACTCGAGCTTATACTAGTGGCACCATTAAAACAGAACTAGTCAATGTAAGATGCCTTTAAACAAACTATATTGCCTATTTCTCGATATCAATTTTGCCAAGACTCTGTGACAGTCACTAATATCTCAGAATAACAAGACATACCCATGCACTGAAAAAAATATGTATAAGGAAATATTTATTGTTAAACAATGAAGAAATGTTTGAATTTCACCTGTAAAACATTTGTGGTAGGCGATGTATTACATTGTCTTTTTGTTTCTAAGGACCTGAGATGACACATATTTAATTTATAGTATGCATGAAAATGCTAATAAAAATATAGAGGTTTATATGATATAAAAGACTAAAAATAATAAATTAGCTACTTTTCTTTTTGTGTCAAGCTTTATCAAATATGAATTATTTTTAAAGAGATTGGTGTTCAGAAGGTACTAAGGAAACTTTATAAGCACTGACGCAAAACTTTCTTAAGATATCCTTTCGTTATAGTTTTATAAAAGTTGATTGTTTGCATGTACCACGTGATACGGGTATTCATATACATATATATAGAAGAATAAAATCGAAATATCTTAATATGCACGTATGTATGCATATACACAGAAAGTTAAAGGTGACTCTTATATACAGAATGCAATGAAGAATTTTCCATTAAGCAATTCGATGTTTATCTGTTTGCAAGATAAAGGGGTTAAGTCACAATAAAAAAATAACCTAGTAAAAAAAAAATTGGAAATCCCCTTATATTCTTGTTCCACGTACCCATCTGGACTTGAGTGCACTTACGTAAATCCCACATGCAGTGTAAGAAGGGCAATCACATGAGTGGGGAGGGAGGAAGAGGAGGAGATGCAAAAGAACAATATTGCACAGTGCAAACCACTCCCTAAGTATACAGAAAAAAACTCACATTTGTGGAGAATCTAAGATATGTACAGTAATGTTTAAAATACCATAAAATATTGTTGCATCCTTTGCTTAGATATGCATTTATTAAACATATAGTGTTTCTATGATGCAGTGGTTACAGTAAAAATGTTCATAAGTACTTTCTGAGAGAAACATCTTAGGGATACACAGGAACCATGAACATAATTTGAAGAATGAACATAAAACCAATGCATAACTTTCTGTTAAAACTGTCTATCCTGTACTTCAGGACAGCTGAGCAAAGTGAAAAGAATTCATGTAACTGGTACTCAAGGAACAATCGTGACGCATACATCAAAAGGTGGCAAATTGTGGTTTGTGTAATATTAACTTTGACATTTACTTATTTGACTTTCACTTTGTTGTTTTTTGACATCATTATACTAGAAATATTAATATTTTTCTTAAAAATATGTTTTGATTTCAAATCTTTGTTAGGGTATGGCTACTCTTTTATCCACAATCACTGCTTTCTAATCTCTATTTTTCTGTGTCAGTAAAATTCTCATCTCTCTCTGTAGGCACAGTCAGATCACACTGATAGCCACAAGGTTTATCTTAAGTCTTCAATTTGTATATTTGTTTAGATGCAGCATCTTGTGGTTTTTGTACTTCCAGTTATTTCAAACTGAAGCTGTCTGTCATATATAATTAGGCATCTTTCGAGTAAATATTCTTCTGTGATTTCTTCCTCAAAAATATAATTCTGTGAGGGAAAGATAACTCAAATTTACCAAACAGCCAGATGGATTTAATATAGTTCTGCAAACATAATATCCTGATTATGTGTCTCTTCACTGAATATTTTATATTCAAGATTTTACTTATTCTGATATATACTTGGCTATCTTGTTCCAAAAAGAAAGAGAGAGAATGGACACTCTTGTGTTTTCATGAAGATGCTTTTAAAAATATGGATTTTCTTCACTGCAGAAAGTCCCATGAAATTGAATAGACATCTTTAGCTACGCTCTTATCAGAGTCATTAATTCATCTCTAAAGTATACACACACACACACAAACACACACAGAGTAAGAAAGTACAGGTTTTGTACTTATTCTAATTATTAAATGAAGTCCTGAAAAATTTTCATGGTTTGAGTGATAAGTAACAAAATGGAAAGCTACAGACAAAAAGTAATACATTTTTTAAAAAGTAAAATTGTTGCTGTATATGTAAAATTCCTTCCTATCTTGATATTGTGTGCAGTGTTCAATAGTGTTATTGGTTTAACTCCAGAATTATTTAGCACATCATTTAAAAAAATAAAAAATCCTACTCTCTGGTTTTTATTTTCTGTTTCTTCATGGAAAAAAGTAAGACAAAACATGATCCAAGTGTTTTAAAAGGTTTTGATCATCTACAGATCTCTAAAGGAATTTTGTAGTAATTCCCTAAATATTCTTTAATTTCTAGAAGTATGAATGCAGCGTTTGTGTTAAATTTGCAGATATTATAGACCATCTACTCCACTAATCACAGTGACCTAACATGCTGACTGCTATAACATTTTAACAGTTACTGCCACAAAGTGGAATAGTAAAAAAGAAGTAAGAAATTAGCATAAAACTGAGCTGAAAGTCAGGTTTCTAAACTGGTGGCACAAAGCTAAATTATTATCTCATAGCAGTCTTCCAGTATCTGAAGGGGGCCTATAGGGATGCTGGGGATGGACTCTTCATTAGGGACTGTAGTGACAGGACAAGGGGTAGTGGGTTAAAACTTAAACAGGGGAAGTTTAGACTGGATATAAGGAGGAAATTCTTTCCTGTTAGGGTGGTGAGGCACTGGAATAGGTTGCCCAGGGAGGCTGTGAATGCTCCATCCCTGTCAGTGTTCAAGACCAGGTTGGACGAGGCCTTGGGTAATATGTTTTAGAGCGAGGTGTCCCTGCCCATGGCAGGGGGGTTGGAACTAGATGGTCTTAACGTCCTTTCCAACCCTAACTATTCTATGATTCTATGAATTTTAACAATGAATTAGAACAGTTAGAAATACAAAGAGAAGGAATTCATAATTGCCTATGCATGAATACTGTGAGTCTGGACGACATGAGAATCATAAGTGCTCATTTGTGAATATGGAATTTTAATTCTTTGGTATTCGTTAAAGTCGCTGGAAAATTTTCATGGCTGGAAAGTTAAAATGAATTGATTTTTATTTAATTAAGGATGAACAGAGGGGGTGATGTATGAAAATTAGAAGACAAGTACTGGGGTTTATTTTATAATATTTTTAATCAAGTAAAAAAGGCAAGATGACTTCTATGACTGGATAGAATTCCTATTACATGTGTGTTTTCATTTAATAAAACCGCCATTTATATTAATAGTGACAATAGATTTAGGCATTTATAGGTTTGTGAATGCAGGTAAACTGTACCCAAGAATCTGATACTTCCAAGTCTTCCCATGTTATTCTTTGTGAATTATAAAATAGCAAAGAAAAGGAAAAAAATAAATGGATTTTTTAAAGAAAGAGAGAATTAACAGGCCTAATATCAATGCCAAGCAATATTCTGATCTGAACAAGTAATAATGGCCAGATTAAACAAGGGTGAACAGCAAACAGACATTTAAAATAGTTAATCCTGATTATGGAGTCCATCTGATACTTCTGAAAATATTTTTCTGTGTAGGAGCTGGTGGTTGTGAACTTTAGTTCACAGAGAAGTAACACTGATGAAGTTTGAATGAGGAATGAAGACTGGGATATTAGTAGTTGACAAAAATGAGATTAAATGTGCCAGTGATATGAATTGCTAAACAGATAGGATTAATAGAACCAGCAAGTGTGTCAGTGCAGCCCAGTGTAAACTGAGTGGTGTAGAAATGAAAAATTCCAAGGATGCACGCAGGCACCTTCTTCTTTAGAAGCAGTGACTGTGAAAAAACTTAGACCATGGAGGATAAGCAATAGAGTGAAAAAACTCCATTAAGTATATATCATCTAGTTGACAATGAAGAAAATGACAAAAAATAAAAAGTGTTGCACTTGGTATTTGTACAACTTTTGCTACCTTCTTTTGTCCAATTCTGGAACCCAGAGTTCAAAAAGGAGGATGAAAAAATGGTAGAGTGTTCAGAAAAGCCACAGAAAAAGTAAGGATTTAGACAGTGTATAGTGGTAAAAGATAGCCAAGCTTTTGAAAAAGAATGTTATGTATTAACTATTAACTTTTAGAAGTAATACATAAAAAGAGGAAGTACTCATAGACCAGTGACTGACAAAGTTATACTAAGCTAGTGATAAGTAATTTACACTGGATTAATTTGGCTTAGACTGAAAAAAACCCACTATTTTAAAATAAGATTAATTAATTAGTCCTCGTGGAATCAAATTCTAAAATATTTCCTGTAGATTCAGGTGTCTGGTGCATATCCAATTTCCACAGAAACACATTAATCTGTTGTTCAGGATGACCATAACTGAAGGAAGCAAATTTGGTGGACTGAAATAATTACTTTTATTAATTCATTTTGACCATGTAAAAGTATTTAGGGATAGTTCAGAAAGATTTTGCAAATAAAATGTTGGTTTTAGGGTCTGAAATTTGCAGAGTTATTCCCTTGCTTGCAGTTGCCAAATATAAGTGATGAGTAGTTAAATATAAACAGAAGATTCAAGATGAAATGCAAGGTGCATCTTCCTATTGTTCAAGCAAGTCTTTTTCAGATTGTGGAAATCTGTAAATGTTTGTGTAATTTGATTGGTATTTCATAGACATAGTGTTATCTAGTTATTCACCTGCTTTTCTTATGCATGATTTCAAAATTATAGCTCATACACATTTAGTCTATTTGGTTCAGTAAGAATTAGCTTGAAATTGAATTTAGTTTAAAGTATTTGCTCCATCACAAAATCATAATTTCAAGGATTTTTATTTTTTTTCTAAGGGGAAAAAGGAATTGTGGAGAAGAGGTAAAAAAAATTGTTACATGCAAATGACATTTCCAGAAAAAAATCCCAGTATGCAGATTTAATACTCATGCCTGTCTATTACAAATGATATCAAATTTATGTTAGCTACTGATGATTAGCATTAATT
Organism: Neopsephotus bourkii; assembly: GCF_033783945.1. Classification (NCBI taxonomy): domain Eukaryota; kingdom Metazoa; phylum Chordata; class Aves; order Psittaciformes; family Psittacidae; genus Neopsephotus; species Neopsephotus bourkii. Next base: position 1,575,116 of record NW_026901969.1, read on the forward strand.
ACCAGTTAGGACCAAAAATCAGCTACCACTATACCATTATGGAAGATTTATCTTTTTTTTTTTTTCCTCTACTACAGGTGGTTTTGAGAAATATAGAATGCTTTTAAAAAATAGCTGCCATAAATGTTACAGCAATTTTGTAGTATTTAATGTTCAATAAGTAATATACATATTCAGTGTATAACATTTTTGAATTTGTGTACATATAAATCCCTAAATATCCCTGTGATTTGGGGTGATTAGAAAGTAAGGCTGTATCCAATGACTTCATTGCTTACAAAACTTGATGTTAAATTTTCAAATCTGCAATTCAAAAGGTAAACAAGCTACTTGCATGGAATCACTTAGGAGATTTCATCCAATCAAACTTGGTATAGGAAAAGTGAACAAGGAATAACAGTCTTTGGTATCAATCTAATGTCCTTTCTTTGGCTGAACCATCTGCAGCATTTATAGTTTTCTCATAGACTTTTTGTCAGATCCACAGTTGAGTGAGTGTGTGTTTCTTTTATTTACTGAGTGTGTATTAAGTCAGACTTTTCCCCTTATATGATGATAGAATCAGATGTCATACATCTACTTTTTTTGGGTAATACAACCTCATGTTTTTGCTGTGGTTTTTTTTTTTTTTTTTGGTTAGTTTTCATGTTTGACTCTTTCTTTTTCCCTTGTTTCTTCAATTCATTGGAATCTTTGAACATGATCTATGTGTGTTTCTTGAATCTCCCTGCTTAAGTTTTTCTTTTTTTTTTTTTTTTTTCAAGTGGGCTATAACACTTTGCTTGCATATTTCACATGAAAGACAGATGTATTTTCAAAGTAACACCTAGTACTGGAAAACACAGATTTGAACATTGTTTCAAAAGAAAGAGATGTAAGGATGTCATAAACTTAAAATGCTTTTAAGAATGTGTTTTGATATTCACAAAAACACCTCTCTGGTAGCCAGTGTCCACCTGCAGTTTTCCATATACAAGTCAGTTCTGCATAAGACACCTCAAAAGCTGAGGAGGCAGAGTAATTTTCTAAATGAGGTCCAGTTTATCTTAACTTCTCAACCAGATGTTCAAATTCTATTTAAGAAAAATCAAGGAAAATAATATAAAGTTATCCAGGTGGCAGTCCTATTTTACCTATAACTTCCATATTTCAAAGACATGGGCTTCAAATCTTATTAGGAAAAAATTAATTATATACTTTTATAAGAAGGGTTTCTTATTTGAATAACCAAATCTAACAAGTGGTTTGCAGTGGCAGGATTTCTATTTTTTCCTAGGGGAACTATTGATAAACATTGTTTATGTTGTTTGTCTTTCCATGAAACCATGGAATAAAGACTGACTGAAAAGACTGACAAATAGTGAGGCACAGGACAAAAAACAGAAGAGCAGCACTAGTGATTGTGGCAGGTGGTCATCCCAGAGCACTGATGGCTACAGCCTTAAGGTTTTTGAGGGTTCTGTGGCAAAACAGTGTGAATAAACAAAAAGTGTTAATATTGCAGATGATGGATGAAAGCTTATCCAAAACAGACATCAGAAAAGTTTACAAAGTGGAATGTATACTTTCTATATAATTCTTATATAGAATATATGTCAAAGGTGATAAAAATTGGCAATCTGGTCCAGTTGATACTTTGATATTGAATAAGAAACAAGCTATGACATTTCTTAAAACTGAAGAGAAATAACTCTTGATATAGTAATAGAATAATGCTTTTAAAATATGATTGGTTAAAAGAGCAATCTACATAAATGAGTTTATAATGGGATTCTGAATATATCTCTGGTTGAACAAGAGCTCATCTGGTCTTGACAAATGCAAAGGTATTACTACAACTTAAATGGAAGCATATAATAATCTAAGTAAAGAAGATGACTTACAGGAAAGGTTATAAATCAGGTAATTTGTTTTCCTTGCATGAAAGGAATTATCAGGGTTTAGGACATTACATGTGGCGGTGTCCTTGAAAAAAAATAAAATAAAAAGGTAGTCCATAGAAATGAAAAAGTGGGGGAAAACAGGGTCAGAAAGAATAGTCAATTTCATTGGAGTCATTTGAAATTAAGCTAGGGGCTAGTCAGTAGAAGGAGAAAACAGCTGAATTAGGAGGAAGTGGTTTGTGTAGCGAAAAAAGGCTTTCTATACTCCTATAGTAGTTTTCATATTTGTAAATAAGATTTAAAAAAAAAAAAAGGGGCCAAAATCAGACCTCTTTGGATTATTTGTATAATTCTGAAGATAAGGAAGGAAGGTGAGGAGAAAAATTCTTTTGGGCTTCCTTTCTGAAAAGAGCAAGATGTCAAAATACTAAGCAGTGTGTTCCACAGGTCTGGACTTGTATTTGTATTCTCAATTTTAATTCACTTATTTTAAAAAAACCAAAATGCCGAAAGTGCAATTCTAGTACACTTCAGGGTGTTTACAAAACATAATGATTTTTTTTCTCTTTCTTATTTGTTTAAAGTGAGGCCTTTCTTACTCCTGTGAAAACATCCTTGGATTCTTTAGAGCACTTATCACAGAAATTCTTTTCTGGAACAAATTTACCATTAGTTGTAAAGCAAAAGTTTTTCTATTGATTGGCATATTAAATTAGTTGTTTTTTCTCAGTTTGTCTGTACTGATTGAATTCAATTATGAATGAAATAATGAAACTTTTTTTACATACCTCTAACAAAAAATACTGAGCTTTCCGTACCAACTTTGCTTTGCAAACTATCAGGCTTAATCTTCACATAAGAAGGAAGAAAAGTAGGTGGAGAAGGAAAAATTTTAGTGGAGTTGGTTGTTATACCGTGGATTTATTTTTAATTTGAATTCTATAACTTTTATTTCCGTAGAGAGAAAATGCAAAATGTAAACACTGTAGTTTAGAATTACTGTCTAATATTTAGTTAATGCACAACTGCCAAGCCAAAGAAGTGGCAAAACATTATTATCAGATTAATATTAGAACTAATAGCAGAATAATAAAAAATAAGATTTTAATTGAAAAAAATATAAGAGTCATTCAGACAATATCTACTTATCATAAACTCAGTCACGTACTGATGATTGTGGAGAACATTGAAAAGTCAAGCAATGCAATGGTACTTATGATCTGGGTGGGAGGGAGCTCAATGCAAAATGCTCTTTGATCTTAAATTTCTGAGAAAACTTTCTGTCTTTTTGGTTACATGGTGCAAATTGGAAGACTGAAACCAGTCACAGAGCAGCCAGATTTTCTGTGATATGAATGTTCTCCTTCAGGACCTTCCTGTGCCCAGGGTGCCATGGGGGGCCTGGACCAGTGGAAACACAAGTCATTTCACTTCTATGGGTCTGAGCTGTAACATGCTTACCAAATGCAGAAGAAAAGGTAATGTCTTTGTAAGTTTTACCCATTTGAGTCAGGCATTCTTAAAATTTTAAATAGTATATAGATATGTCCTAGAGTATATATCAGTAAGCAGTTCTTCAGTTCTCTCAATACAGTGGTGAGAGGAAAACACTTCAAGTTATTAAAGTAATTTGCCAATATTTGCATGTGATGAGATACAGCTACATAGGAACTTCTTTTCTTCTTGGTTTCTTTGACTTCGTAAAAAGCTAAGTATTGCTTCTGGTAATGGTTTTATTTTATTGCCAAGAATCACTATAATGTATTGGACCATGCTTGGTTAGAATAGTCTGGTTTAACCAGGTATTACTCATTGTAATATCTTAAAAGAACAAAATAAGTGCAAATGTCTGATTTTTATATCATCTAAGTCTCTTGAATAGTCTGTTTTATTTTACTCAGGAAAGGAAAATGTATCCTTTATGTTCACAGGAGTCAGGCTGGAGAGTTTATTATTGCAGGTTCTTCTATTGTTCATAGAATTATAGAACAGTTAGGGTTGGAAAGGACTTTAAGATCACCTACTTCCAACTCCCCTGCCATAGGCAGGGACACCTTGTTCTAAACCATGTCACCCAAGACTCCATCCAACCTGGACTTGAACACTGCGAGGGGTGGAGCATTCACAGTCTCCCTGGGCAACCCATTCCAGTGCCTCACCACCCTAACAGGAAAGAATTTCCTCCTTGTATCTAAGCTGAACTTCCCCCTTTTAAACCCATTACCCCTTTTGCTATGGTTACAGTTCCTAATGTAGAGTCCCTCCCAGGCATCCTCCTAAGCCCTCTTCAGATACTGGAAAGCTGCTATGAGGTCTCCATTCAGCCTCCTCTTCTCCAGGCTGAACAGTTCCAACTTTCTCAGCCTGTCTTCATATGGGAGGTACTCCAGTCTCCTGATCAATGTTGTGGCCCTCCTCTGGACTTGCTCCAACAGTTCCATATCTTTTTTTATGTCGAGGACACCAGAACCGTACACAGTACTCCAAGTGAGGTCTCACAAGAGCAGAGTAGAGGGGCAGGATCACCTCCTTCAACCTGCTGCATCCTTCTTTTGCTGCAGCCTAGGATACAGTTGGCTTTCTGGGCCATGATTGGACTTTGTTGATAAAAGTTGATAAAATGTATCTTTGCCGCAAAAAAAATCATATTATAATCATAAATATGACTTTCTTAATCAAACCCAGTGACAAATCGCTTTAATCTACTGCTATTAGCACCACTTGCTTTTCTTAAATTCCTAATATTATCTCTTTGTCAGGTATTTTGAAGAAACAGAGATAGCAATTAGCAATGAAACATTCCTGTTGTTGTTGTAAGAAGCAGAATATGCCTGATCTTCATGATAAGGATCTTGGACAGATACAGCAATGCTTTGTGCACTTAATTCTGGTTTCTAAGATATTGTGTTTTCCTTATACTTTCAAATATTTTTTAATGAAAAAGAAAAGGTAAACAGAAGTATGTGCTTTGGCAGCAGACCAAGTGGCAGGCTAGTATTCCAAAATACCCTGAAATATCATGCAAATTAAATCTTCAAGTGAGTTGCCTGAAATTTTTCAGCTGCTTAACCAAGTGATGACCTTTTTAATCTTATGTAGGCAAATATGTAATGTAGACTAAAATATTCAGTAATTAAAACTGCTTAAAAAAATTTATTCAGAATTTCTGACAAATAGGTGATAAAAAAGAATCCATATTAATGCTGAATGCTTACTGTCCACAAGGGCACATTGTTGGCTCATGGACAGCTTGCTGTCCACCAAGACCTCAGGTCATTCTTCTAGCAGGTCAGTCCTTAACATGTGCATGGGGTTATTCCTCCCCAGGTGCAGGACCCTACACTTGCCTTTGTTAAACTTCATTAGGTCCCTCTCCATCCAGCTCTCCAGCCTGCTCAGTTTTCACTGGATGGTGGCAGAACCATCTGGTGTATCAGTCACTCCTCTCAGTTTTGTATAATCAGCAAACTTGCTGAAGGTACACTCTGTCTCACATTGTCCCAGAGTCAATTCAGGTCATTGATGAGTGAAGTTGCATAAGACTGAACCTGGTGCTAACCCCTTGGGGAGCACTGACCTCCAAGTAGACTGTGCCACTGACCCCAGCCCTCTGACCTTGCCATTCAGGTAGTTCTAAATCCACCTCACTGTCCACTCATCGGGCTGTTTCAGGAAAGAAACAGTGTCAAAACCTTGTAGAAAAGGTAGACAGCATTCACTGCTCTCCCTCTTCTACCCAGCCAGTCGTTCACCTTCATTGCTATCAGATTGGCCAAGCATAATTTCCCCTTGGTGAACCCATGTTGAGTACTCCTGATAATCGCCACATGCTTAGAGATAACATTCAGGATGAGCTGTTCCCTTTTCTTTCTAGGGACTGAGATGAGCATGACTGGCCTGTAGTTTCCTAGGTCCTTCTTTTTGAAGATTAGAGTGACACTGGCTTTCCTCCAGTCCTCAGGCAATTCTGTTCTCCATGATCTTTCAAAGATGATGGAGAGCAGCTTAGCAATCACATCTGCCAGCTCCCTCAGCACTCTGGGGTGCATCTTATCAGGGCCCATGAACCCTAGAGGTGGTTGGCCTTCTGATTCTCCTCTTGGGAAGCAACTAAGGAATATTTATCACTAGTCTGGTTGGCCTGGCTTATTCCCCAGTTGTATGTGATGGTATGAGCATTGCCACTTTGGACCGTGCTTCCTGAGTCCTTCAGTTTAAAGCCTGCCTCACAGTTTAATCTTCAGTCCTGTTTGCCTGTTTTCCTCTGAAGCAGTTACTTCTAGGAGGTATGATAATGCATTTTTCCCTACAGTTCAGGACTTATAAAACTTTTTGCCTGGAGTCATAGCTATTTGATTGTAGTAATAGTATGTCACCTGAAAAAAGATCTGCCAGCATGAGATTCACAAACACTGCCCAGTGATTTCTTTAAAAAACTTTTTTGCTGTTTTCTGTATATATCATTTCAACATGAAAAAAAGCGGTAGCAGAGACGATGTGGAAATAGAGCTTTATATTGGATTTGCAGTCTGACAGAGAATGCAAGCGTTCAGGAAAAAAAAAGGTAATGTGCAATGTATACATTATGCTTTTCCCAAAATATCATAGATATCAATAACCAGTGATTTTAAGTATTTATTATGCACTAGAAATGTGCAATGGTTTCATTCCAGATCATTGTAGTAATAAGCATATGTTTGAAAATAAATTAAATGAGTGCCTTAAAGCTAAATTTAAAACTGATGTTTTAAATGGTTGCCTGGTGGTTAAAGTTATGCTTAATAAAAAATGACAGGAATAACAATATAGTTATATTAATATTATATAAGCTATTAATAATTAGCTTATGTCTTTCTTAGAGATATAGTGGGTAAAGACAGCCTTTAATTCCATTAAGTAAAAATACGTGTTTCTAACACCAAATGAGATGAAACATGTCTCATCTTATTTTATAGTTGGCCAACAATTAAACAGCACTAAACTTTGAACTTAATTGTTTTGTTATATATCATGCTTCTATGATATGATATCAAATATAGTTGTCATTTTTTATGAGCTCAATGAAAACATTCTTTGGTGTTCAGTTTCCAACAATAGGATGATGCTGTTTATATTGTTTAAAAAGTATTTTTTCTATTATTTTGTTTTCAAGAAAAGTATGGGAGAAAAGAAAAGAGAAATCTTGCCAGGACAAAAAAATGACACTTAGGTTTGTGCTTTCATATTCTTACCCCACATAGCATATGAATGCAGTTTATATATATTTGTTTTAATCTGGGGAAAAAAAAAAAAAAAAAGAAAAAGATCTGACTTTCTTTTGAGGGTATTTAATTATTGAGTTTTGAGTTTTTCTTATTGAAAAATTATGAAAAACATTATTCAAATTTTTAGAAATATGTAGTCTAAAAGAAAAAAAAAGTGTTCTTAAGGTAATGCCTCATAAACACAACTGACCTCAGAAAAGGACTAGTATAAAGTATAGCTAAAAAATTTAAGTCTGAAGGAAATTAAGATTCCAGGCAGATACTGATTGAAACATCAGGGTGTGTCTATGTATACAAGAGAGCAGCATAAATGGCAGAAAAAAAATGAATGTGTAGAAATAGAAGTGCCAAAATCTTAACTTGGTTAAGTAAGGAGGGATTAAGGAAAGTTAAGTGAGGTTAAGTCTATTATGGGACTTGAGGGAAGGGGTGAAAATCTGCTGTTGCATATTTTGTTTTTCAAAAAAAGAATGGTCAATAACCTCAAGAATTATCCTTAAATGTTGATTTTATACCTAAGTATAATCAGTGGCAAAACACTGTCACCGGGCAGAATACTTTTCTAAATGTAAATAAAACAAATCCAGTATTAAGTAGCAGTTCCTCAGTAAGTAGATAGTTATTGCTTGCAAGTATCTCTGTATAACAGGTCAGCTGCAAAAAAAAAAAAGGGGTCTATTAAATTAATGTCTGGCTGTAAAGTGATCAGAAATGTGTTTATAGAATACAGACTTTTTTATTCTTTTTTTAGCATAGCTATAACAATTAATCTCTTCTAGGGAAATAAGGAATACAGGCTGCAAACAAATCTTTTTTCCACTTCCCCTTAAGGTTACAAAATAAAAAATTGGCATGGCAGACACTATGTTCTCTTTTTTTTTCTCCGTTCTTCTATAAACTTGAGATCAAAAGCTATTGATAGAGAACAAAGCAGTGTTTAATGAAGAGGAGGGAGTATTTTTCAGAACTACATCAAACTTTCTTCAGTCAGCTTGTAATTTAGTGTCATGTTTCCTACTATATATAAAATTGAATTACATAAAAATCAGGTCTTTACTAATCATTATTTAAGCCCTCCTAGATTGCCAGTATGCTGGATATGCGTATGCTATAGGTGTGCTACTACAAGCACCTTCAACATAGCTTTGGTTGCATTTAGTGTAATCCATACCAAAAGATTCTTCTGGTTTCATTTATTGGAAAGTTTGCTGTCTTCTCCAGCAACTAATGCTAACATACATATGTCTACATGTTTTGTAATTCTTTCTCTTTAAAAACATGTAATGGTAAATAAACAAGGAACTGGGTAAAAATTATCACAAAGATGGGCTATTATGTAAAATTGGTACGGAGGCTGCATTTGCCAGTTCTGGGTTTATGTATTTTCATTTATTTTTTTGATTTTTTTTTTTCTGGGTAGATTCATGGAGTCATAAAAGTTCATGTTGATCACATAATCTGATCTCCTTTATGATAAATCAAAGGCCAGATTATTGTTGCATTTTTGATACTGCTCTTGAACTAGATTCTTTCTAACAAAATATTGATTTAAGAAACTGCAGTCATGGAGACTTAACTCAGCCTTAGGTAAATGTTCCAATGAATAATTGTATTCTTTTATTAAAAAGATTTAAAAAAAACAGATTTAAGAAAAAAAATCTACTTCTGTTGTCAGCATATGCAGTTTTATTCCAGCTAATGCATTGTCATAACTTTTTGTGCCAGACTAGGAAGCTGTCTATTGAAAGTTCTGTTCCCCAGAAAGGTGTTTAAAGACTTTGCCTAAAATAGCTCTGTGATAAACTGAGTCAACTGAATTCCTTGAAGCAGGATTTGACTAAGAAAAAAGCATATATTCAAGTTTTAATGTTTTTTAGCAATGTCTTTGAATGTTCCTCATACTTTACAGTTTTTTGCAGTTGTCTGAATAGACAGAGTGATGGCTACAATAGTAGGTATGCTGATAAAGAAGAAAAGTAACTTAGTGTGGTATATTAACCCTGGGTGGAAACCAAATGCTCACAAAAGTCACTTTCATCAGTTCTCTTCTCTGCTGGAGAGATGAAAGGCTCATGGGTCAAAATAAGTTCAGAGAGAGATCACTCACCGATTGCTGTCACAGGCAAAACAGACTTGGCTTGGGGGGGTTAGTTTAATTTATTAGCAATCAAATCAAGTAAGGTAATGACAAAAACACAAACAACTAAATCTTAAAATGTCTTTCTCTCACCCCTCCTCTCTTCCTGGGCTGAAATTTACTCATGAATTCTCTACCTTCTCCTCTCAAGCAGAGCAGTGTTTTGGGAATGGCGATTGTGGTCAGTTCATTACATGTTGTCTTGTGCTGCTCTTTCCTCCTCAGGGAAAGACCCCTTACACTGTTCCCCTGCTCCAGCAAGTCCAGAAACCATTCTTCCTGAACTTCTTCAACATAAGTCCTTCCCATGATTAAGTTCCTCATGAACCACTCCAATATGGGTCCTTTCCACATGTGCAGTTCTTCAGGAACAGACTGCTCCAGCCTGGTTCCCCTGCAGGGTCACCCGTCCTGCAGCAAACCTGCTTCAGTGTGGGCTCCTCTGTACATAGGACCAAAGGTCCCACCAGGAGCCAGCTGCAGCATGGGCTTCCCATGGGGTCGCAGCCACCTTTAGGCATCCCCCTGGTCCAGCATGGGGTCCTCCATGGGCTGCAGGTAGAGATCTGGTCCAACATGGACCTTTGTAAAATGATATTATGTCTTATGAATTTAACAAAAGTTGGACAGGATCCTTTATATTTAACAAATCACTATTTTTTAATTTATCAGTGCATTTCTGTTTCTCTCCTAGAATGTCATTTAATATAATATTCATTGTGTTGTGGGCTATCAAATAGTTAACCTGATTGTATTTACTATTTCTTAAGAAACTTCAGAGGGTTTCTAGTGTTGGAGGAATCGTGTCCCTCATATAGGTCACTAGCCTTGAAGTCCCACATTTTTTCTTACTGCACTGTACAGAAGAGCCTAAAGTGTGCAATCGCTTGTTCTCTGCTGTGTTTAGCTGTTCTCTAGCTCACAGTTCACAGAAAATGTGAATATGTATTATATAATATAAATAATATATATATAATATATATATTATTTATGTTGAAGACTTTTTTCTCTAAGATAAACTGTATTCTTTGAATGGTTACTTCTATTCAATACACCAGAAAGTGCTTTGGCATATAAAATATCATTTAATTATCATAATTAATGGCTGCTCATGATCTTATGGCATCACAAGCACATATGTTTTGCTTAAGGTTTTGTTTATTTCTTTCATTATACTAGGATATAGATTTCTAGAATAGTGAAAATTTTTCAACATGCTATTTCAGAAATCTATTTCCATTATATGCTAATGTTTATGCATAAAGCATTCTGTTTCCTTGTCATTGGCTGACAAACAGCTTGTCATGCATGCACGACTGACTTTCTTCTAAGGATATTTAAAATTCCTTATATGAAGATTCTTATATGAATAAATATCCTCAAGTAACTAAATGAGAGAGGAAAAGCCCTTACCATTTTTTTTTTTTTTATGGCCTAACTATTGCTTTATTGAATTTTGTTTTCTCTTTTTTTTTCTTCCCATCAGTACTTAACATTTGCTAATTGAAGACAATTACTTAAACTGAGCAATATATTTTTCTGCTTTTTAAATACTTAAGCCTTTCTCATATAATAATGGTAACATTAAACCAAAATTTAACTCCTGGAGAAAAGGACTTAGGCTTTGGAGAAATAATGAATCAGAGATAAAAACTTCTGAGCTCAAGTTGTTTGCCAGGACTTAGTACTTACTCAAATTAATATGGTTGCACTGGTGCAGACTTGAATGTAAAGTATTCTAACTTTCATCAGTTTGTTGTGGATATTCCTGTGAAATAGTTTTGAAGAGCTCATTAGGAGATTGCTCTTTTCCCTGCTTTAGTCTATGCTGCACTCGGTATATGATCATGAAACAGCTAAAACACCATTAGTAACTATAGACGTTTATTAAAAATGCTTTCAACTCTGAAAATGCATACTTAACAGTTGCTTTCTAGAAGCCTACTAAGTTCTCAGTGACTCAGTGACTGTAGAGCATAAAGAAAACGTGATTTGGCTGACTAAACCAATCCTATTTGTTAGATGTTTTGTTTATACTCCCCTGGTCATACCTTCCAGTATTCTAAGAGCTGGTGCCATAGAACTCTACAACCATTTTGCTAAAGATGCTTTAAGGCAGTGTTTTATTATAGCTGCAGATCCCTAGGGGAGATCTTAAATCAAATATATTTACAAAGACTATTACTGTGTTAGGGTCATGGATTTCCTTTAAGAATAATGCACATTAATACACATAATTAAGTGTAACAGTTATATTTTGATAGGGTTCACTGTATCTAGTGCAAACAGTTAAAAGACAGAAAACTCACACCAGATTGCTAGACTGCAGGAATGTCTGTCTTAAGTTCTTCATGAAGAGGGGATTTTGTTTTTGCTTTTGTATTACAGTGAACAATAGTAAGAACTCTTTTGAACCCTATGCCCCAGATCTAAGTTCTTTTAGTGTCATCACTGTTTTAGAATATAAGATATCAAAGTTTGCTTGTCAGGACGTGCTCACAAAAGAAGTCAAGCTGTTTAATAAATGTCAGAATACCAATACACCAGAAGAATCTTATTTATAATCAAATTCAGTCTTTTGCTGTTGTAAACATAAGCTGTAAAAAAAGTTGCAAACTTTTTAGCTATATTAAACACTATTTAATGATTTATTAAATAAATTACAGTAGTTAAATAAATTATATAATTAATCCTAAAATTCTTTATTTTCAGTAAAAAATTCTTGTCTGTATATTTCAGGTTAAATTTAATATTTTCAGAAGTCTAAATGTATAGAAACTAAAAAAGAAAAAAACCACCTTTTTTTATAATTTGTGCAATTTTTATTTCTTGTTTTGATTTGAATCTTTTCTTTATATAATATTTTAATATAATTCAATTGTCTAATGCAGGTAATAATCAAGAGCGTGAATCTAGAGAAAAATTTCACTTTTCCTGCCTGGCAATTAGTTTGATGTAAAGTGTGTTAGCATTGCTGATGCAACACGGAAAACCAATTAACAATGAGATGACCTTTTTCTTTCTTTATACAGTTGTCATTCAGCATCTCTAATGAGTATCTTGAGTTCCTGAGAGCCTCTACTAAAAAAGTATGGTAAATTCCAATGAGCATGTTGATGGCTGAAGTAGAGCTTTTGATAAATGAGTATCTTTTATCAGCCTTGCTCTCTGGGACTGATTAAGAAAGGTTTTATATTGTGTATCATTTAGCCAGCTTAAGATGAGGACATACATTGAAAATAAAGATAGCACTGAAGTCCAAGCTGAATTATAGGACCACTCCTTTGCATAGAAAGATAATATGATGTAAAGAGCTCACAAGCAAATAAACAGTGTATGTAGCTCTACATAGTGCTCACAATGGATTAAATGTCCATGAAATGCAGTGAATTGACAAAGGTACTCAGTCACTATAGAGTGAACTGTAGTCTACTTCTCTAAACCCATTTTATCTTAACCTCAAAAGGGAGAAAGTCTACTTATTCTTCTGGGGACTATGTATTTTAACTACAGCATCTTTTGGGGGGAGATTTCAGAGACTTTGAAATAACCCTCTTATTTTTGTAAGGCACATTAACATTTTCATACACTTGAGATAACCTACATGGAAATCATATGGGTGGTGTTCTGATGCACAGATACCTATCTCGAGATTTTTTGGGCAACAGTGTGATAGGAAGAGCTGTCAATAATTTGTAAAGAATTCAGAGGATATTTGCTACTTTTTCTGTTTGTATGCAAACTGAAAGTACCCTCTTAGTATCAGAGAGTTGAACTGCATTTAGGAAGAGGCTGATGTTCAAAATATAGTGAAAATTGGAGCATAAAAAGTGACATAACTTTCCACAATGGGGAATCTATGGGTCAATTAGAAACAGAAAGTTAAATATTGCTTCTAAAGAGTTTTCATAAAACATGAGAAAGAAATCTCCAATATAAGTGAAGGACAGAAGATAAAGCTGACCTGTAACAGAGCTGGGCAGGCAAGTGCATAAAAGAAAGATGGCAAGTGTCACTGGACAGCTGGCAAATGGCTCCCATCTTTCCAGAAGAATTTTAAGGAGCAAAAGAATGAGAGGGCAATGATGAAAGGCAGTTGACACAGATCTTTCCTTAGATGCCTGACATTAATGGGTCTTTAATAGGCTTATTAGAATAAGTTATCTTTTGCTGAAATAAGGAAAGTTAAGCATTTATGTTAATAAGAAATAGAGTATCGAGACATATTAAAAAGTTAGGAGGCAAAAGTAAAATATCGAACTCTGCATTGCTAGTCTGTTACAAATAGTTTGATACAGAACACATGTAATTTAGCATTGTGGAACCATTAAATTATCTCCTTTAATATGATGTATTTCTTACACAAGCACATAATAATTATGTATGAGCGCAGACATTAACATAAAGTTATGTGAAACATTTCTATTTTTGTAGTAAATATAAATAATAAATATATAAATATAAATATAAATATAAATATTATAACACTTTTTCCCTTTAGCAGACGTCGCCTGTTTATGTGGTTGAGAAACTCTTGCGCTGGACATTTGTTTTGGTTCTAGAAGGCAAGTATGACAGCATACACCAAATAAAGTACTTTACTGATATATATCAGAAGATACATGCTACCAAAGTACTCTTTACTAGGTAGTGCAAAGGGGTGGAGGAAAAGGGTTTTTTTCATTTATTTTAAGGTTTGAGAATTTGGTTTTCAAAAAGTGTGGTTTATGTTTATGTCTACTGTGTTGCTATCTGCCAAAGCACTCATGAATCTCAGTAGCTGAAGCTTTAAATAAGGTAATTAAGCTATAGGAGTTTAAGGTAAGGTTTGATTCGGCTAGGTTTCATCTTTGAAAGGGTTTTTTCAAAATATTTTGTGGATTAGTTGAATTCAGGATAATATTTTGACAGGCCTCTTTCTGGAACACCTGATTGATGCCTTGCTACAAGTACCATTGTTACTGAATTCTGTGGGAAAGTTGTGACCTGGATCCAATAGTCATGGAAACACTGAGGAACCTGGACATAGACAAGGAATTCCTGAATCTGGTATACCACAACTGCTCCCCTGGCATTCAAGATCCACAATTTGAGTGGCTTGATTATATCACAGAGCTTCTATGTCTGTTTCATGGAATTACAGAATGGCTGAGGTTGACAGGGATCTCTAGTCCAGCCCTATTGTTCATATCAGGGTCAGCTAGAGCAGGTCATTCAGTGCTTCAGTCATCATGCTTCAAATATCTCCAAGGATGGAGACATCACAGACTCGCTGTGCAACCTGATCCAGTGTTTGACCGTCCCCACAGTTAAGACTCTTCTTACACTTAAATGTAATTTCCTGTATTTCAGTTTGTGTCTAATGTTTCTTTTCCTGCCACTGAGTGGAGTCTGTCCCGCATTTATTTACACCCTCCCATCACATTTTCATATGTTACTGCTTGGCATGCCTTCTCTTGCAACTTGGCCTGGCACCAATCTATACAGCAGGAAGAATTATAAACTTTCCAGTGCTTCCTCCTGCAGAACTAAATTTTAATCTGTGAGACTTGTTTTTGGAAAAACTGGATGAAGGAGCAACTGGAAAATGCTAGGCTACTTCCATCATAGGAAATCTGAAAGGAAAATAATGCTTCATTTCACTTAGACCGAAACGAATTGATTAAAAAAAAATAACTTAAAACCTACAGGTGTATCATCATGTTTTATCTGCTCTGTTTAGACCTATCACATTTACACTCACTCGCTGCTCCCTGCCTTGATGCATAGTTTTACCTATAATTTTCTTACTAATTTGACTACATTACTAGAGCACAGCTGAAAATTGTATGTGTAAAATCTGAGTTGTTCTTTCCAGTAGCTGGAGCTGCTGGTAGCTAATAACTTATTAGAAATTACAGTTACACATAGCATGTACATATAATAACCTATTTCTAGGCTGGTTTGTCCACAGCTCTTACCTTAAAATGTTCACTTTCAGACATTTGACATGACGATAAAAAACTGGAGGGTTAGAAACATATTTTCCATGATTGGGTCCTTAGAGTCAGCTCTTCACTTAGGTACAGTTTCATTCTTTGGCTTTGTTTTCATGAAGTTCTTTGCCAGTAACATTTGTAATGGGATTTTTCAGATTTTTTTGACACATTAAGCAATGAAAGAGAGTCCACCTCTCACATTAGAGCTTTCGATATCTCCTTGTAACTAAGGTTGTTGGGAGGTCAACAAGAGGAACTGCTTGTTTAAACTAGTTGTCAGGTGTGTTTCACATCTGAGGTATTACATTTTTTCGCTTAACACTTAGAACAAGAATATGCATTAGAATTTGTCACTAACAGTATTGTCTGATGTGAAGAAATATATAAAAAAAGTGGGTTTTCTTCTTTTATAATGTAGGCCTGAAAGAACCAAAGCAAATTTTACTTCTTCAGTAAAGAACAGTATAGCACAATAATATACAAAAATCAAAACCTAATAGAAACATAATATAAATATTGTTTAAGAGCAGGACACTAGTATGCTGTAGCCTCATTGGGCTTGTTTATCTAGATAACTATATAAACTTTACTAAAGCATAATCCATTCACTTTAAGACATCTTAGAGCTCATTTTTTTTTGAGATTCCTAATTGTATTATAAGGTACAAGAATGTTATGAGACGAGTACGCTATGAAGATTTTTAGTTATAACTTTTTTTTAACAGAAAATAGGTTTGGCTGCAACATGATGCTAATGATAATTCTAAAACTGCTAATAAAGCTCTCCACAAGAAAACAAAACCTGACTTTTTTATAGTATTTTGATTTCTAAAGTTGCTTTTATTTTTATAGCAAATTCTTTGGAGACTTTGATGCAAGAAATTTCATTTGCAGTAAAATTAGTGTTACCAGAAATATAGATATCATATATATTGTCCTTTCTGTGGATATTATAGTGTTGAAGCTCAACTTGGATGACTTTGATTACTTTAGTGGAGTTTTAACTCACAATTTTCATGTGCAGTCTTTAAAGATTCACTCTCAGCTAAGAGAGGTTATAAGCATTTCCAATAAAATTCTTTGTTTTGGGGAATTCTCATCCGCAAAAGACTGCAACTCATGCACTGAATTAAAAATGTGGAATAAGATTTTTGAATGGAATAAGATTTCTTAATTGAATAAATATAAGTGACATCTGAGTGTTAACATGCTTGATACACAGCTGCAAGAACTAATTTGTATAGCGGGCACTACAGGTTAGGAGTGTAGAAGAAGAGTACTGCAATAGGAAATGTCTGATGGTGTAAGGATATGTTGAATGTTTTTGTTAAAATATTTTTCAGTTAATTACTTTAAAAATATGGATTTTTTTCCTTTTTTAAATTTTTTTACAGCCATTTATATCTAGGCTCTTTCTTTTCTGATCAGTGTTGTCATATTCTCTACCATTTTATTTCCAATACTTTAATTTTAGCTTGTTTGAGACCAAGAGTTATATCTATAGTTGGAAAATGCCTATGCTAATTCATATTTTCATAATACATTTTGTGGTTTATATTTGAATGATGATCAGCATGATGTTATATTTTTATTTTACTGCTCTCCTTTCTATTTAATTTTCTGGTATCATTGAAAGTCATAGATAGCATATGATTAATTCTCAAAGTAATAGAGAACTCCGGGTATTCATCAGGTCTTTCTTTGGCTCTGAAAGCAAGTGTGTTTATAGAATACAATTTATAACAAAACACTTTTGTTTGCATTTGTTAAATGTGTATTTATCAAATATTTTTTCAAACCTGGAATGTGTTTACTGCAGTATCTTTGGGTCAGGATTAATAATGGTGCCATATGCCTATGTGTTTCTGAACCAGGTGACTGTTAATCACGTATAGGGGGCTCCAGATGAGCAGAGGTTCAGTTACAGCAACAAAAAATTCTCTTATAATATGCACATAACACATCCCTGTTTTCTTTTTCTTTGACTTTCTTGTTCAGTTCCAAATACCATTAGGGTATCAAATACCTATTCTAAGATGATCTTTCAGTACTCAATAAATAGATTTTTTTTTAAATATATTATTAAAAGTCAGATTTTACTGAGCAAAGAACATCAATGATAACGTAATCCTTCCTCCAGTGCTGGCTAAGTTGCTAATACTGCACATCTCTTGCAAGAGTACACAGACTAGTAGGTGCTCTATCATTTATTTCTCTAAACATCCATAGGATCATAGAATCACAGAATGGTTAGGGTTGGAAAGGACCTTAAGACCATCTAGTTCCAGCCACCTGATATGGGCAGGAAAAACTCACCCTAGACCATGTTGCCCAAGGCTCTTCCTTTCCTTGTGGAAATTTGTTCCTAAATTATGTAAGTAATTTTATATTTTCCACAATCTAAAGAAGAGTACTGATTCGGAGAAAACTCCAGGAACAAACTTGCCAACAAAGTTTTCAAGCTGACAAGCAGGTATTCTTTATTGCGGCGCCGAGAGACACGGGGGTAACTCCTCCTAACGTGTGTCCCCGTATTGCTATACAAGCCATCCTTATATAGTCCCTGGGCATACATACATATTCATGAGGCTACGTATGGATTACATCATTTTCCAGAGAGTTCCCCGCATGCGTACAGAATTGTGGTGGTGGTCTCTGAGGGTCGGTTACTTCTTCCAACAATCTTCATCACTTCTGGCAGCCTTTGAAGCACGCGCAGTAGATGCTCATACCAGTTTAATTGGTTCGTTAGCACCAGAGACATAATAATCCTCCTATCCTCCTACTTATCAGTTAGTTTAACTGTAGCCCATCCTGGATACCTGCCATTCCCAGATACTCCTTATCCCTGTGTCCTGTTCTTCTAGACTGTTTTTCTTAAAACTATGCCAACTATAATGATTTATCTTGTGAGAAGTCTCAGTATGTTCTCTAGCTGTACTCTTTTTTTCTCTATGTATCATGCACCTCAGTAATTTTCCATTGCTACTGTTACAAAGCCATCAAACTTAACATTACTTAAAACTGCTTATAAAGGTTTCTATATCCCATTTTGTGATTTTGTGCCCCTTTGTCTCAGTACAAGACAGGGTTAAGAACATACATACCTAGACAATCAGGGTTGTTGACAATTTATCGTGGTATTCAGGAGTATTAACTACATATCTCCTATGAGACCAAATATGAAATATGCAGGCTGAGCAAGAGACATAACAGAACTACTGAAACTCAACATACCACTCAAGTAGCTTTATTAAATGCATAGTGATATTTCTATGAATGCTTCTGTCTGTTGTGTGCACTGTATAAATTATTAGTCCTAACAGGGGATAAGAACTTGGAGGGATTCAAGTTTAAAAAAAAATAAAAACTTCCTCTTGTTTCCTGTGAGAACCTGTGAGAAATCCAAATCCAAAGTACCTGAAGCACTCTGTATTTATACATTATTTCTTAACTGTCTTTTACAAGCTTTGAGCCATGTTTTCTAAAGGTGCCTCTTGTTGTGCAAAGCAAAATCTTAGTCCAGACTTTAAATGCCAGTCTAGAGCATTCTCCTACCAAATAGAAATTTAATAAATTTTGTTATATTGTTCTCCTAATTAGATTTTGCTTTCTTGTTTGGCTATTTTTGGCTTGTTTAAAAGAAAAAACTAAATTCTAAGTCAAAAAAAAAGGGACATTTCCTCTAAAAATTCTATTTAAATAAAAAAGTTTTATATACATTTGGACGTATATTTTCTTATTTATTGCAAAAGTTTGTCAGCATAAAGAGTTCCCTAAAGGAAAAGGAAAATTAGTTGTATCCTATCACTGGAGGTAGTAGTCTGAGGTCTAATAGCTCAGCTAAACATTTTTTCTTGATTTGAGATGATAGAAAATGTATTTCTTCATTAATGACCTATCATCACATGGACAGTTGAATTTTTATTCATTATGCCCCCATTTTTCAATCAAGGTAGTTTTAAAACTCTGCAGTTTAGAAAACATCTATTAAGGGGAAAAAAGTGGTGCTTCATGACAGTATATATGGTATGCTTGCATGAGATATTTAACTTCAAGCACCGTGTTTTATTGGAAAGGCTACTATTAATAGATGCAAAAAAATTAAAAGCAGCTTAATTCATAACTTTCTGTGATTTTCATTTGTCCTCTGAACAGTTTTCTCCTAATGAATTACTCATTCATGGTATATGGATCAATCCATGTTATCATCAGGAAAGAGAATGTCAACCTGACTAAGTTTGGTTGTTTCGTACACAATAAAATAATTTCGTAAAGTGAACCAATATGTAAAGAGACAAAATTAAAAAAAAAAAAAAGTATTCTAAAAGATTTACATTGATTTCTTTTTTCTCCGCAGGCTCATTTTAGTGAAGCAAATGTAACCTGGATTTTCTCGTGTGACGTTGGCACTTACTGTCAAGCCCTTCAGATAGCTGTTTGATTTGGAAAGGTTAAAAGGTAAGTGAAATTTTAAACATTAAATCAAAACACTTTAAGAAAACAGAAACTTCTATATTTAGTAACAATTGTTATTAATATTATGTATTAAAACATCTGACTTCTGCAAAGGTAGGGGCTCTTTGTAATCTGTTTCAAAACATTGCTTTGTTTATTTTTTTGTGGTAGATTGTTAGTTGGAAGTTGAAAATACACACAGGAAATAGATAAGTGGATTTTTTCTCTTTATGACTTGATATCATCAAAACAAGAATTCAAGTTTTGAAATCTACTAGATGTGACAAATGGTAAATGAAAAGCGTAAAAGCCTAAAACACTTCCAGTATCTGAAGGGGGCCTATAGGGATGCTGGGGAGGGACTCTTCATTAGGGACTATAGTGATAAGACAAGGGGTAACGGGTTAAAACTTAAACAGGGGAAGTTTAGACCAGATATAAGGAGTAAATTCTTTCCTGTTAGGGTGGTGAGGCACTGGAATGGGTTGCCCAGGGAGGTTGTGAATGCTCCATCCCTGGCAGTGTTCAAGACCAGGTTGGACGAGGCCTTGGGTGATATGATTTAGTGCAAAGTGTCCCCGCCCATGGCAGGGGGGTTGGAACTTGATGATCTTAAGGTCCTTTCCAACCCTAACTATTCTATGATTCTATTCTATGATTCTATGATCCTAAAACACCTGCTTCATTAATGGATTTGTAAAAAAGGCAAGTGTAGTTCTTTGATTTGATTATTTGCTTGGGTTTCACTTGTTTCTTTGTTTGTTTCTAAAGTTGTACATAAAGACTAGCCGACCTTAATTGAAATAACTGATAAGGAAAGAGTTAAATACACACAAGACTGGCAAAGCTGTCATGTCAAGGCTTGGTCATTTATATGACACTGGGTGTCTTTTTTCATTAAAGCCAGGGTTTTGCTAGACAGTTTAGAGAAAGAAGAGCTATATAATCAGTCCTTTTCGCTAAACATAATATGTAAAATGCTTCCTTAAAGCATTAATATAATTCAAGAGAATTTAAATGCATGCTGTATTAATCAACATTTCTTTTATAACTCAAAAAAGACATTTTCATCCTTTACATTTTTGTGGGTCAGATATTGCCTCAAGGAGAAAGAAAGTTCATGAATAATTTAAAAATCACCAGTTTTGTCTCTGATAAGAGCAAAGAGAAAGGCTTTGAGGGCTAGTTATATGTAATATGTTCCAAGTAATATTGTTTGTTAAAAGAAATCTATTCTCTTGTACTCGGGTCCCTGGTATGACAAAGACATGGAGTCCAAAAGGTAGCTATCAAAATGATCAGAGGACTGGATCACTTCTCCTGTGAATAAAGGTTGAGAGAGTCTGGTCATTCAGGCTGGAGAACAGACTCAAGATGTTATTGCTTCATTTCAAAATATAAAGGTGTTTTATAAGTAAGATCTAAAATGACTTTTTACCAAGGCCTGTAACGACAGGACAAGGGCCAATGATTTTACATTGAGAGAGGGTATGTTTAGATTGAAAATAAGGAAGATTTTTTTTTTTTTTATGATGAGGGTGATGGGTCTCTGGAACAGTTTTCCCAGGGAAACTGTGGATGCCCCACCCCTAGAAATGCTGAAGGTCAAGGTGGACAACGCTTTGAGAAACCTGGTCGAGTGGAAGGTGTCCCTGCCCATGGGAAGTATGTTGGACTAGGTGATCTCTGTGTGTTCCTTACAAACCAAACCATTTATTCCAGTATTCTACTGTGTTTATGAGAACACTTAGAAAACATTCTTTATAAAGAATTCCAAAATGCTGATAAAAAATGTAGCCTTGGTAATGCAAAAAAAGGTTGACTGACTCAAAAAAATATGTAAGCTGCTATTTATAAAATATTTTATCACAATGTTTTGAAGAAAACTTCTTTTCCTGAAATGCCATATCAATATTATGAACACCTTTCCATCTTCTATTATTCTTAAGATTGACTTCGTTATCCATTAGTAATCATATAATCTCTGAATGGTTAGGGTTGGAAAAGGAACTGAAGATCATCTAATTCCAACCCCCTGCCATGGTCAGGGCCATCTCACACTAGAACATATCGCCCAAGGCTCTGTCCAGCCTGGCCTTGAACACTGCCAGGGATGGAGCATTTACCACTTCTTTGGGTGACCTGTTCCAGTGTCTCACCACCCTCACAGAAAAGAACTTCTTCCTTATATCTAAGCTGAACTTCCCCTCTTTAAGTTTAAATCCATTAACCCTTATGCTATCGCTACAGCCCCTGATGAGGAGTCCCTTCTTTGCCATCTTTGCAGTCTCCCTTCACATATATTGGAAGGCTACTATGAGGTCTCCATGCAACCTTCTCTTCTCCAGGCTGAACAGCCGCAACTTTCTCAGCCTGTCTTCATACAGGAGGTGCGTCAGGCCCCTTATTATCCTTATGGCCCTCCTCTGGACTTGTTCCAACATCTCCATGTCCTTCTTATGTTTAGGACACCAGAACTCCACACAGTACTCCAAATGGGGTCTTACGTGAGCAGAGTAAAGGGGCAGGATCACCTCATTCAAGCTGCTGGTCATGCTCTTTTTGATGCAGCCCAGGATACGGTTGGCTTTCTGCGCTTGTAGCGCACACTCGTGTTCATGTTCAGTTTCTCATCAGCCAGCACCCCAAAATCCTTTTCCACAGGGCTGTCCTGAAACACTTCTCCTCCCAACCTGTAGGTGTGCCTGTTACTGCCATCACCCAGGTGTAGGATCTGCACTTGGCTTGATTCAGTTTCATGAAGTTGGTATTAGCCCACCTTACAAGCGTGTCAAGGTCCCTCTGCCTTTAATGTCTTTTTGACGAACTCATAATGATATCAGAGATCTGTTTGAATCTTTTTATTTTCCTGTTAACTTCTCTCTACCATTATTCTTATTTTATCTGCTTTAGTCTCTTCTGTTGATCTTTTCATTATTGACATAAAAAGTAAAATTTCAATTTATAACACTAGCAAAATAAATTGTTGAAAGCTTTGTTTTTTTCCAGGAAAATAATATCTGTCTTGTCATGCCTTAAAGATGTGTCATGCATGTATTGCCTCTTCAAACATTTTACTGACCCGTCATTATACTTACATTTTAAGTCAAAATTAGAAACCTTGTCAATAATATGAAAACATGCAAATCTATATAATAAAAACTCCAGGAATAAGATGCATCTATTCTGAGCAATCACGGTGTGAAAAATTTGCTAAGCGGATGTTCTAAGAATTTTTATCTTAATGAGAGCTTTAACAGTTTCTACTGATGGTTTGGTGTGTAATTCTAGCTAAAGGAAAAGGGAACTGGATACTTCAGTGGAATGAAATTAGTTATTACATAAAGCCTGTCTTCACTCAGTCCATTATAGGTATCAGTATTAAAAAATAACATAGCTGTCTGTCAAACTGTAATATACTTTGTAGAAACAGAATTCAGGCAATGTGACTGAACATACTTCTGTCTCAAGTTCATAAGCAGGGTAAAAATCATCATAATGAAAAAATAAAACCTAGAATAATAGTAACACTAATTGTGTGTAAATATTAATGCCAAGAAATTGAAAGTGGAGAAAAGTTTCTGGAGGAAAAAAAACATATTACCCTTACTACACCAATTTATTAGGATGTTGGAACCACAGACCTAGTATTATGATGATGTTTTTTAATCCAGATTACTGTCAATTAATTATTGAGGGATTTTTTAATTACTTTTATATCTTTTTGAAGTACATGTTAATGGGTCCTGACAAAACTGAGCCTAATAAGAAGCTAATAAGACTCTAACATCATTATGCTAGTTTATGCTCCAGATAAATAGAACAAGTCAAAACTTCAAAAATAATTTATTGGATGAAAAGAAATTAAGGATTACTTAGGAACCTAACATTCATTTAGTGTTAGTAAGAATTATCATCAGTCATTCCACCTCTAGTATTTGTGGCAATCAACACTGATAATTTTTTAACAAGATTATGGAGACACATTTCTGTTCTGTACTCCTTTTTCAAAGCCTTTGTTACCCACTAGTAGTAGCTAATTTTTCAGATAAATTTATTAGCAAATAGATTCTTGTTATTTTAATTTAAATGTAGTTTTCCAGTACTTGAATTAAAGTCACTGTTAGAAATCTGCTGACACTCATTCTTTTCTAGGCCATTGAATTCCACTTGCAGTTGACTTCATATTAATTTATGAATAAAAAAGAAAATATGTAATTCAACAGAGAAAATAATTTCCCTGAAATAATTGTCAGTATAGGAATATTTTGGCAATATCAGTATATTACTTATATGTCAGGAACATAAGACATACTTTTTCAAGTGATAAATTTTCTATTCAGTCTTCGGGCATTACAAAACTAATTCCAATTCATGCTCTCTCTGGTCACAAGAAGAAACATGACAAATCTTTGTTATATTTACCTACAAGTCATTTAGTTTCCCTAGTTTTGACTATATATATTCTTTATCTATATTCCAGTTTTGTATTACACTGCATTTTGAATAAAATAATATCTGATACATTTAATGTAAAAATATAATATGAATATATAATATAACATAATTATTGTTTTTTTATTTGTGGGAGTTAAATCCTTAATGGAATGGATTTGGCATATGAAATGACTTTCTGGTTTCTATTTTGATAGGCTTATATATAGCTCCTAATAAAATCACCAACACCTTTATCCATCTAATATTGCATACACCAGAGAGAAAGATATACAAAGTTGAAATGTGCAACATATTTTACTTGATTGGCTATAAAGTCTCTGATGCATTTCAGGAGGTGAAAATGGTGTTTCTTGGTGTATTTCAGAAATAAATCCTTTATATCTGATTAAAATGCAGATGAGCATCATAAACTATTATAATTTGAAAGGGTTGATCTGATACAATCTTCTTCCATCTGCTTCAGGTGCAAAGCTTAGAGGGAATTTGCTGCAATTACTGAATGCAGTTTGGGTTCAGGTGCAATCCCCCAGCCTGAAAGTCCCTATGTGAACAAAAGCTCCTTTTTAATGCTTCTGTTATTTCTGTTACTTCAAAAATCCTGAAACTTTATAATAAAATCCTTGTTAGTTATGAGAAATTATGGAACTACTAGTGCAAATCTGCAGAACAAGTGAAAAATCTGACTCTGAAGTTAGGATCTAATCTCACATTTAAAATCTCAGAATACTGATCCAATAATTTATAGTTTTTAGGTGGTTTACTTAATACACAAAGGAATATATAACAAGCAAGAAGTCAGTGTAAGTGGCTTAAAGGCTTTTATTTCTCTGTGCTTTGCAGACGTCTAGATACTACCAACTGGTGGCTAAGATCTTGTATTATGGAAATGCATTAAAAATCTTGTTTAGAGAAGGGAAAGGATTACAAACTCTCATCTCTTAACATTGTTGTTTTAAGGACCTAAGAGCATCTTGTAGAGACTTAATTATATTAGAACAATCAATAAATGTGAACTTTGGCATACCTACACTTATAAACTAGTAGAAGGGGACAAACTTCTTAGAGTAAGGATCACTCACCAGAAGAGACAAGGAGGTGGAGAGTTATATTATTAGAAGTGTATGAGAAAAAAAAAATGCTATCCAAAAAGTCATTTCCTATTTAACAGATGTTGAATAAAAAGAGCAATAGTTGCCTTATTATTTTCTTAATATCTTTTATTTTTTTGGTAGGAAGAATAAGAAAACTACCTTTTTAGTAAAACATTGTATACAGTATCTGCAAAATAAATGGTCTGCTTTGAAAACTGGCATGAAATAAAGGGATCAGCAGTGGTTTGACATTGAGAAATTAAGCTCAGTTATTCAGTGGCAGGAAACTGTACTCAATGAGCAGTGAAATACGTATATAAAACATTCAGCTTGCAAAGAACAGTATTACTTTGTAAAATGGTTGCCTGTCAACAGGAGCTTTCTTTATAAATTTTGTTATTGGAAAAGTCATTGAATATTCTATTCACTCTCTTTTCAGTTAATTTTTTGGTAGCCTGAATGTCATCACATTGTAAACTGACTTCCCAAAAGTGCTCTTTTTTAAAGAAAGTCTGGAAGAGTCCAAATCTGCAAATTTTTATTATTTTTTTTTTTTATGACCCCTGGGGTTATATGGTCAGGCTTATGTCCTGAGCAAGAACTCTCCGTGGTAGATCACTACATTCTTGAAAATTAGCGTGCTGTATCTCAGGCTGCTGGACTGAAAAGATCGTTAATATGGAAGAACAGAAAATAGATACAGACAGTAACAGAAACATTCTTAAAGATGAAAGAAATTAAATATTGAGTGATCATAGAAACTTGATTTCTCAGAGTGCATTGCCCAGTGAGTATGTGTACTTTATATAGGTAATTTATTACAGATTTTTATACAGGTAATTTATTGTTATTTAACTTTACACAGAAAATTTATTACAGATAATTTTATTGCAGATAATAACTAAAACCCAATACCTCTTTAAGAGGAGAAAACATCAAGGGAAAACATCTATGTAGAATTTAAAACAAAGATCTAGAAAGTATATTATGATTATCTTTTTTCTCCTTTAAAAAGATACAGAATAGGATATCCTGATCATTTCTGGGACTATGAGGAAGTAACCTGATCTTCCTAGTATTTAACTGTTACATATAAAAAAAAATTAGCAGTGTTTTATGTTTTCTTTCTTTTTTTTTCTATTCTCATTACCAGTGATGACAGTTGCAGGTTAGATACCTCTAAGAAAAATAGCAAACTTATTGTTCTAAATTTTCTGTTGCTAACTGTATTATAATAGTTGCTGCCCTCATTCCAGTTACTTATGAGGAGCTACCTAATAACTGTTAGATTCTGTACTACTCTGTATCCATACTGAAGTGATAAGCTAACTTATAGATACGGAAAGATAAGCTAACATTTATTTGAAATGAGAACAAATCATATTTTCACACAGAAAAAGAACAAATCTCTCAAAGATGTTTTAGGAGCTGATATAACAAGTTTCCCATTTAAGGACAGTAGTTAGCTATACATCTGTCAGGAATATCCCAGTGTTATGTACTCTGTTCTAAGGAACTGACTGTTAGAATTCCTAAACATCCTTGCTCTTGGTACTATTTTTCATTTTCTGAACCTTTTTAACCCAGCATGTTAGTTCTTATTCTATTAATCTCAGTTGTAGAGAAAGCATTTTCCTTTCCACCTTGGCCTATGATGTGTTTGAAAACCTTTTTAATCTCCTTTCAATTTTCTGCTGAGATGGTAAACCAGTCCAGATCCAGCGGTAATTTATGATTTTGTCCTAGAGCACGCTTGTTGTTCTCCAAAGTTTTGAGTTTTCTGGAAATGGAATATTTTTATTTCTTATTATGTTATACAGGAATTTGTGAAGCTATTGGAGAGACCTAAACCCACAGCAAGCTGATGCAGAGCTCTGCTTTACACAGCATCCACTTCAGGAGAGTTCCTATCAGTGTGTGTTATGCCAGCAAGCTCTACCTGACAAAAACACTATCACTGTATTTATCTTAATTTTGCTGGTTTTCCACCACCTTCTCACCAATAAGTTTCCTGTAAGGGAGATTTGTCTAGCAGAATTAGAGGCCTGGAATCTACAGTGCACCAGCCTTCGTGTGACTTCTTGAGGGAGCAAGCATGATCACCTTGCTTGTCTCTTCAGTTTAAAGTCTTAAAATTTAATGGTTGAGTTCTGGTGTAAAATTAAAATATGCTCAATCAATTTCAATATAAATAAGTATGACATATATATTACTGCTAACTAACAATGAGGTGCAGAAGTGCTGGAACAAAAACTCAAGCTTTTTAATTTATTTTGATTTGCCTTTTTTTTTTAAAGATGTTATTTTGCATGCTGTTAATTCAATCCTATGACATGCAAATTAATAAAATGACCAAATTAATGAGGCTTCATTACTTGTTGCTTCGTCTGAAATAATCTGAGATCTTTTTTAGAACACAAACAAAAAAATCCTCCAGGTTTTTTCTTGATGACTGAACATTGTTAAGAAAAGAAAGCAAATATTTGGTGAAGGGAGAAAGCATAAAAGGTTCCACTATTCAATGAGTGGTAAATGACTCATTTCAATTACAATGTATTTATAGCTAAAATTTATTATTTCAAAGGGTATGTTTTTACTCTATTGTTTTAAAATGGAACAGCATTTATTGTTTCTCTTTCCCTGTTGTTTTGTGCATTTAGGGAAAGAATAACGCTAGTATCAAGTATGCTAAACAATCTTGTTTTTGGAAGTCACTATCATGCATTTGAGACCTGTATATATGAAAACTCATTCTTATGTTATCCTTTAGAATGCACAGTAAAAAATTTGTCTACTTGAGGTTGCAGAATAATAAAAAAATAAGGAATTCTGATGATGATTAGGCTTTTATCACTCAAACTGATTTAAATAATGAAACTTTTATGCTTCATTAGCTTACTCTTTCTTCATTTATCTCCACATGAAAGACCATTTACTGAAGTTTCAAATACAGCCAGCTTTAATGCAGAACACAATTTTTATTGTTTTAACACAATAAATATAATGCTCTAAATTAAGGATCATTAAATAAACCCCCCAAACTTTAAAGTTATATGAGCTGAGAAGCCAGCACAAGCAAATGGTAGGATTATACAGTGAAAAGAGGTAACTTGGGCTTCAATTCATTAAACAGAATGTTTATTTCTGATTCTTGCATCTTCACAAATAAGTTCAGGTTGAATTCAACGAATATGTACGTGTTCATATGGGATCTACAAATAAAATCATTCAATAGAAAAGTTAAGTTTCTAATGCTTCTGTAATAAGATTAACATATTATAGTTTTTAATAAAATGCTATTACTATCTACTAGACAGGGAAGAAATAGTTTCATGAAACTTTTTTTTTATTAGTATGAAAGACAGGTTTAATGCTTTGTACAGTCGTAGGTCTTTAATATGTGTTTGTTCTACCACATGAATTAATATCACATATTGATTAATGATTGACAGTGATCTGCCAAATAATATGAGAATATTAATAACTTTTCTTCTATTTTGTAAATGCAGCTTAGATTTTGTGAAACATGCTGGATTCAGAGCTCTGGTAACAAAGTTTGAAAATAAATCACAGTATGATATTTCCATAGGCAAATTTATCTATATTGCCTACCATTTCAAGCCAGAAAAGTGTGGGTAACTCACTAGAAATAACACAGTGGGAGTTCTCTACATTTTATTCTTACAATCACAGGATATTTTGTATTGGAAGGGACCTTCAAAGGTCATCTAGTCCAACAGCCCTGCAATGAGCAGGGACATCTTCACCTACATCAGATTGCCCAGAACCACATCCAGCCTGGCCTTGGCATTCTTGAAATATGCCTGCTTAAAAGTATGTGAAATTTGTCAAATAAACCCCTGCATTTTTGTGTGATAATAGTGTTGTCTTATCCAGTAAAAATGTATTTCAATGTATTAAAGTTTATATTGCATTAGATTACCCCATTATATTATGCTATTTGCAGAATCACTGAATCACAGAATGGCTGAGGCTGGAAGGGACCTCTGGAGGTGATCTGGTCCAGCCCCCCAAGCTCAAGTAGGGCCACATGCAGCTGGTTGACTAAGACTGTGTCCTGATAGTTACGGAATATCTCCAAGGAGGGAGACTCCACAACTGCTCTGGGCAGGCTGTGCCAGTGTTCAGTTACCTTCACAATAAAAAGGTTTTTCCTGATGTTCCAGCGGAGCCTCCTGTTTTCCAGTTTGTGTCCATTGTCTCTGGTCCTGTCACTGGGTACCACTGAAAAGAGCCTGACTCCACCCTCTTTGCGTTCTCACTTCAGGTATTTGTATACATTCATAAGATTCCCCCTCATCTTTGCTTTCTCCAGGCTGAGCAGTCCTATCTTTCTAGACCTTTCCTCATAGTAGAGGTACTTCAGTCCCTACATCTTTGTAGCCCTTTGCTGGACTCTCTTCAGTAGCTTTTTATCTCTCTTGTACTGGATAAAGTACTCAAGGCATGCTTTCACCAGTGCTTAGTGGAGGGGAAGAATGCCCTCCCTTGACCTTCTGTCAGTGCTTTGCTTAAGCAGTTCAGGGCACCATTAGCCTTTTTTTGTGGCACCACGTTGACCATGAGTCACTATGTACCCTTGCTACTCCAGAGTGTCACCTTAACGTGTTAATTTCCCAGAGACAGTCCGTTTTTTCCATAATGGTGACTTGTGGGCAGTTCCTTGCTTACATGAGGGTGACCCCTCCAGAAATCTATTTTGTTGATTTTGCATTCCCTTTCATTCACATAATTCCAGACCCTTTGCTTGTCAATCCTGTCCATCACTTCCTCACAGGGCTGTTAGTAACTGTCTCCCTGCCCCAACATTACTAGTTTAAAGCTCTCCTTACTAAATAAGCTGTCTCCAAATACTTTATCATAATACACTGGGTTGTATGAAAAGATAAAAAATAGTCATCAAAAATAGAGGTAGACCAACAAGTTACTGCAATTTGTTACTGAGACTACTGGTGAGCTCTATACATACTAGTACAGAGGCTCCAAGAAAACAGCTGTAAATCAAGAAAATTTTCATAAAGACTTCCATTTTTTATATGACTGTTGATTCAGCTTTAAGCATATATGTGTAATCAAACCTGATTTTACAATTATGTAAAAGAATACAAAACTTGAACTCAACCAATCAGAAGCAGCTTGTATCATCTACACAGATTCAGGATCTATAAAATCTTATATGCACAATATTTCCTTGTCTCTCTACAGATATACCTTTTTTTGAAGATTTTTGTTCACTTTCTCTTTCCTTAAAGCTCTGATTTCTTTCTAGATGCTAACCAAATAATGCAGAATAAACACCAAATAAAACATCATATACTTACCAAATGTTTAAAACACCAAAATTATATATAAACTCCAAATATTTACATAATACTTGAAAATATCTGAAATATTATTTATAGCACTTAATTTAAAAAAATCAAATTGAAAGTAGGGAATAGGCAAGACAATGTGTGCTTATTAAAACTAAATAGCCTTTGAAGAATTGTCACAAATAATTAAGAAAGTAAGGGAAATGTCATCTAATTGAAGAAAAAGGTGATTTACAGATCAGTGTATTTGTTCTTTAGCACAACATCACAGTCTACTAAAAATTAGAGTTTTCAAAGCCTCAGCCCCTTACAACAATTATCTAAGACACAAGGTGATTGAATTGAACTTTGCCAGTTCAATTGCTTATTGATTAATTGATGGCTTGGCTTAACGAGCGAAGATTTGGAAAAGGCTTTAACCACGCTTACTACAAGCACAATGACCAGGGGCATGTGAGATATGCAAATCTGGTTGGAAAAAAGGCTGCTTAGGCAATCAGGAAGTGTCCAACCAGGACTGTCATCTCCTGAGCGATCTCGAGCTACCCATGCGGTGGTCCGCCAGCATGCAAGGTTGAATCTGCAGCTTCCCATGCACCTTATCACCTGCTGTTTTGACCCTTACCTGTCCATACAGACAAGTGAGAGCAAGCCGTTCCAGCCAGTGGATTTTTTAGGTGAGGTGCAGCTTGCTCAGAACTGGCCCCTCTCTTTAAACCTGAGGTTTAACTGCCATGGCCTACCAAGCTAGGACGGTGACAGCAAAGTCCATAGATCGTAGGTTTTGTAAGAGTGTCCTTCTCTTTAATGGAAGACCATACAAGGCTAGATGAGTTCCGTCCGCCTGCGTTTGAAGATAGGAGTTTTCCTCCTCCTATGAGAAGGGCCTGTCTTCACTAACGAAGATTGAGGAAGGGCTTTAACCCATACATTCTGAGCAAGACTGTCATTTCCTGGGTCAATATCAAGCAAACAACTACACAACAGCACACCAAGCCTCTAGACGGGAATCTGACTTAGAGGTGTTCAGTCATAAGCCCGCAAATGGCAGCCTCGTGCCAGTGGCTCCTC
Source organism: Neopsephotus bourkii (assembly GCF_033783945.1). NCBI lineage: Eukaryota > Metazoa > Chordata > Aves > Psittaciformes > Psittacidae > Neopsephotus > Neopsephotus bourkii. The sequence continues at coordinate 1,606,789 of NW_026901969.1, forward strand.
AGCCAAGTGCACACACCAGGTCTGAATCTGCGGTACCTCTCGTACTGAGCAGGATTACTATTGCAACAGTGCATCATCAGTAGGGTAAAATTAATCTGTCTCACAATGATCACTCTGTAAAAATACTCAATCAAATCAAGAAGTTACTTTTAGGCAAAAAAAAACACCCCAGTGACATAAGCTTCACTTCTCACTCAAAGGAGAAAAAGTCAGAAAAAGAGAGAAAATAAGACTTCCACATTTTTCTAAACAAATACTAAAATTTTCCCTACCAAACTATAAATTACTGTTGTTTCCTGGACCTTTCAAATAAAAGAAGCTTTCTTTTTTCTTTTTTTTTTTTTTTCCATGTAGATTTTGGGTAACCTACTATTCTCCAAAATTTTATTTGACATCCAAAACAGAAATATAAGAAATCTGCACAACATGATTAAAAACTATTATCCTAGAATCATAGACTGGTTTGGGTTGGAAGGAACATTCAAATGTCATCTAGTCCAACCCCCCTGCAATGAGCAGGGACATCATCAACTAGATCAGTTTGCCCAAAACCACATCCAGCCTGGCCTTGGAATTCCTGAAATATGCCTGATTAAAAATACATGAAATTTTTCAAATAATTCTTATCGTAATAGTTCCTATAAACCACTTTCTTCTCCAATATACATAAGGAACTTTCAACATTTTAAACAAATGTGTATGTGAAGAAGATATATTTTTTATATATATTTGGATAATTCTTGTATTTAATAAGAGATTTTATATCAAGAGGTTTATAATTACTGTTTTATATTATTTTATTCCTGACTATATAAAGAACAGCATAGGTTACAGTTCATGGCATAATGCATACTCTTCACATAAACATTACACAAAATTTCTACATTAATTCAGACAAAATTCCCCACGTACATTAATCACAATTTAGTACATTTATTAACTGTCTAAATAATCTGGTCTGAGGCTAAGGGTTCCTTTATGATAAGCTTAGGACAAACATTCAAAATACAAACCTATTCCTGGAAACATAATTGCTTCACATAAAATGTTTGTTTATAGTTTGTGTAAGTGTTCTTACATAATAGAAAGTATTGTAAAAGTGTGGAGTCCCAACAGCAAGTATAGTTGCCAGATTGGATGAAAGCCATTCAGCCCACACTGACAATATACTTAGATAGAAGAACCTGTTACTATAGTAACAGATGATGTTTATGCAATTACCAGATTTGCCAAGGATTTGTTCTAAAATTAAGCCTGCAATATGAAATCTTTCCTTGATTTAATTCAGATTAAATCTTATTTAGAGTATCTTGAAGTATAAATGTAAGGTTACATACCTCAAAACACAAACCCAAAAATTATTGTGTAGGCTTAATAAAATGAACTGTAGCATTATGATTGATTTTAGAATTATTCAGAATGCAAGGTCTTGCACCTGGGTCAGGACAATCACAAGTAAAATTACAAGCTGGTCAGAGAATGAATTCAGAGAAGCCCTGAGGAGAAGGTCTTGGGGTTGTTGGTTGATGAGAAGCTCAACATGAGCTGGCAGTGTGTGCTTGCAGCCCAGAAACCCAACTGTAACCTGTGTGGCCAGCAGGTCGAGGGAGATGATTGTCCGTCTCTACTCTGCTCTCACGAGACCTTACCTGGAGTTTTGTGTTCAGCTCTGTGGCCCCCAGCACAGGATGGGTATCGACCTGCTTCTGAGAGTCCAGAAGAGGACCACACAGATTATCAGATGGCTGGGGCACCTCTCCTATGAAGACAGGCTGAGAGAGATGGGCTTGTTCAGCCAGGAGAAGAAAAGGCTCTGAGGAGACCTTATAACATTCTTCCAACACCTAAAGGAGGCCTTTTTTCTTTTATTTTCTCTTTTCCTTTCCTTTCCTTTCCTTTCCTTTCCTTTCCTTTCCTTTCCTTTCCTTTCCTTTCCTTTCCTTTCCTTTCCTTTCCTTTCCTTTCCTTTCCTTTCCTTTCCTTTCCTTTCCTTTCCTTTCCTTTCCTTTCCTTTCCTTTCCTTTCCTTTCCTTTCCTTTCCTTTCCTTTCCTTTCCTTTCCTTTCCTTTCCTTTCCTTTCCTTTCCTTTCCTTTCCTTTCCTTTCCTTTCCTCTCCTCTCCTCTCCTCTCCTCTCCTCTCCTCTCCTCTCCTCTCCTCTCCTCTCCTCTCCTCTCCTCTCCTCTCCTCTCCTCTCCTCTCCTCTCCCTCCTCTCCTCTCCTCTCCTCTCCTCTCCTCTCCTCTCCTCTCCTCTCCTCTCCTCTCCTCTCCTCTCCTCTCCTCTCCTCTCCTCTCCTCTCCTCTCCTCTCCTCTCCTCTCCTCTCCTCTCCTCTTCCCTTTTCCTTTTCTTTCCCTTTCCCTTTCCCTTTTCTTTCCCTTTCCCTTTCCCTTTCCCTTTCCCTTTCCCTTTCCCTTTCCCTTTCCCTTTCCCTTTTTTCTTGCCTTGCCTTGCCTTGCCTTACCCTCCCCTCCCCTCCCCTCCCCTAGATCAAGTGAAAGGCTACTATGATAACAGTGTGTCCCTCTTTTTAACAAGAGCCAATTAGGATGTCTATGTAATTAAGACAGTTGTAGTCCAGCTGGATCATTACATGTGTCAGTATGATCCTGGTTCATCAATTACTCTGAAAAATATGGAAACTGTATATATGCACAATCAGGTACATATGCACATATTGCGCACATCTATATATACTCTGACACAGTTATTTCCAATCTGAAGTTAAATGCAGTTAAAACACCTCCAGCATATACATACAGACATAAATACATATGAGGTGTGTATATATATATATGTATTAAATATGTGTGAAAATATATGTGTATGTAACCAGAGCAAATGTTAACAAGTAAAGTGAGCACATGCCTTGAAGCACCTGTGATTTAGATAATATATAATAACTCTACCTTGAAATTTTACCTGGACTTTCTGTAATGTTTTTGTTTTTTCTCTTCATTCATTCTTTTAACATGCCATTGAGACTGAGAATGCCTAAATGATCTAACATGCTACTGTGTATTGTGCTGTTCCTTTATGCAACAGGGAAGGGATTTCAGTACAAAGATAGCCTCATAAAAATGCTTCTGTCTGTGAAACAAGATACCTTGGAAAATTAAAAGCATAAGCAGCTCACCGGAAGAAATTCATAACCTAAAGCTATAGGGAAAAAAAAAATCATTAAAAAAAAAAAAAAGATGCATCCGATTATATAGACACTTACAATCAGTGAAAGTATTCTAATACTGAAAAGCCATACATCAATGAAATAAATGAATGATTTATAATAAATGAATGAAAAATATCTAGTTACCTTTCAAGTAATAGATGTAAACTGACAAGTGTGTTTAGTGAAATATTAAACAAACAAAAAAAAACCCCACAAAGCAAATGCAAGAGGTTTTCTCCTTTGTGGATATTAGCTAAAACAAAATTTATGGCTTCAGGGATAAGATACAAGAAAAAAAGAAAACAAGTTTCTGATGTAAAGGTCACATCATCACTTTCCAGATACCCATGGAATAATATGTGTGGGAAAAACTGTCCAAATAACAGCTTAATACAAAAATCCATTATTTTCTGTGCAATCTGAAAGCTCTGTATCATATTGATAGTAAGAAAATAAACATTTTAGTTAATCAAGTAAAGAAGAAGGAAAATACAAATGAGTATGATTTGCTTTCTGAGACTCTTTTTAGGGGAATCTGGATGAAACTGAAGACTATTTAAAAATATACTTACATATAATTTCAGTCTCATATTTGTGTATCGTCTACTTGAATTATCTAAGAAGCCTTGAAGTGAAGAACTGAGGGATATTCCTGATGTTCTTACTATAGGTTTTCAATGTATTTAATGGCAGCTTTTTCACATGTTTTTATCCTCTTGCTCTCTGTTATGTTTGGTTGCCTTTATGAATTCTGTCAAGGTATTTCTTTAAAACTGAGGACACTGAAATGTTCCCAAACATTGCTTCAATTTCCACATCTATTTAGAGCAGATATTATCACTTTCTCCCTCTTTTGGAGGAAAACCCCGACATTTCATATTCATTTGAATGTATATCTATATTACAGTTCAGAGGAGGGCCATGAGGATGATAAGGGGGCTTGAGCACCTCCCATATGAAGGTAGGCTAAGGTAGTTGGGGCTGTTCAGCCTGAAGAAGTGAAGGTTGAGTGGAAACCTCATAGTAGCCTTACAGTATCTGAAGGGGGCCTAAAGGGATGGCAAAGAGGCCATCGGGGACTGTAGTTATAGGACAAGGGATAATGGATATAAACTTAAACATGGGAGATTTAGACTGGATATAAGGAAGAAGTACTTTACTGTGAGTGCAGTGAGGCACTGGAACAGGTTGTCCAAAGAAGTGGTAAATGCTCCACCCCTGGCAGTGTTCAAAGCCAGGTTGGACAAAGCCTTGGGTGATATGTTCTAGTGTGAGGTGTCCCTGCTTGTGCCAGGAGGGATTCAGGAGGCAGGATCTTAAGGTCCTTTCCAACTTTAGCCAGTCTATGATTCTATGGTACCAAAATATCCACTGTATCCATGATTCCTGAATGGATGAATGCTTATCATGTCTTGGGGAAAGAATTTTTAGCAGGGCCTGCTGTGATAGGATGAGAAGTAATGGTTTTAAACTGAAAGACTGGAGATTCGGGTTGTATGTGAAGGAAAGTTTCTTTACAATGAAGGTGATAAAACACTGAAGCGGGCTGCCCAGAGAGGTAGTAGATGTGCCATCCCTAGAGACATTCAAGGCCAGGCTGAATGTGGTTCTGGGCAACCTGATCTAGTTGAAGATGTCCCTGCTCATTGCTGGGGGGTTACACTAGGTGACTTTTGAAGGTCCCTTCCAACAAAACTGTTCTATGACTCATAGATTCTGTTCTTCTATTTGTCATTTTTCTCTATCCTTTCTATCAGTCAGTCAGATGTGTTTTACACTTTTCCATTTTTGTTCTGCAATCTGTTCACCGTTAAATTTCTACTGTTGCTGTGTTGTGGAATCGGTGTTATCAGTACAGTTGTATTAAAGTTACTTCTAAGAAAGCAAAAGAAAGAATTGCAAATTATTGACAATGTCAAAGTGCACAAAAAAGAAAAGCAATATTTTCTGGTTTCCTCTGCCAAGCACAGCTCTCAAAAAAAGTCTTTGCCAAAGACAGATAAATTTCTGAATACCTCTGATTCTGAAATATGTATTCTTCCCTTCAAACTAGTTTAGCAGAAAAAATATTTTATTTGTCCAATCCCTGTCATTCCTACCCGTTGCCTGACCATGAAGTAAAGGCGCATTACTAATACAATAAATTAATAAATTATTCTGTCATAATAGTTTTCAGGGGCTTTATTTTAATAACAGAATGACATTAATATTAACAAAAATAAGAGAGAGTTATTATTTATTTCTATGTTCAGACCACTGTATATGAAATGAGAAGGTATATTCTGTACTCTTATATGTGTGTGTAAATCATTAAAATAAGCATGTACTGGTCAATGAACAAGATGATTCAAAGCTGCAAGGCCTCTGATTGATAAGTTACAAGTAGTACAATTTATATGATACCTGCAAAATCAGCTATCTTTGATTAAATATTGCAGGCCAAAATTTCAAGGGATGAAAAAGTACAGTAAAAAGTAATCTATTGTAGTCATGACCTTTAATCTCCTTTTGTTTTAAGGTCAAAAAATTGTGAAGTATTCGGGAACATTTTGGAAATAAGTCTATTGGCATGGTCGATGGGAAGAGTAGCATCACTTTCAGAATCTATAATACTAACTGAGGGTGAGCAACACCCACATGTAAACTTTTCCTTTGTTTTATTGAGTGATAAATATTGTGACATGTGGCCCAGAATGTATATCATGTCTCCTATTTCTCCCCAGTAGGTTGAATTTCTGTTGCAATCCCCAGTAGATCATCCTTGTCAAAATGAATCAGACTCTCTAGGTTACTTCTGGTACATGAAAACAATTGACTGCATGTTTCTTTCTTAAGACCCAAATACGGAATTCATCACAACTGCTGAAGATGACCAATTATTTCACAGATACAATAAAAATTTGAAAAATAGCCTCCTTAAATCAATTCCCACTGAAGGTAAAACTTTTCAGACTGTACTCTTTTCTCAAGGTACCTGCCTTGGGGTACATTTGTTTAATACATGATTTTACCTCTTCTTGTTAACCTAAAGCACCCAGAGATTTCTGGATCGCTCTTCTGAAAAGAACATGAAATAATTATTCATCACATCATACACACACACATAAAAGAAAAAAAGAATCTCCTTCAGTCTCCTCATATCAATAATCTTGATTTATTTAATTTAGAGTCAGAGCAAAAGTATTTCTCACCTTCAAACTTAAGCTCTTCTATTTCCACTGTTTTCAGTCCCCCACTGACACAGGATGGTATATTTATTTCACAGCAGATCCTGCAGATGCTCAGATTTTGTGCTGTGGCTATTTAGTACAGAACCTGATGAGGTGTCTGTTTTGCTTTGACTCTATTTTACCCATTGCTCTTACATGCAAGTTAGCTGATAATATATGAAGACATATATGACCACAGGAGTACAGCTCCCTGGTTAAAAATAGCTTAGTATTATTTACAAGCTTAGTTGTTAGAAATTTAATTTTGCATGTATCACTGCCTCTAAGAGATGTATCAGAAAGATTAATCTCTTAATAAACACAAAGAGAATAGATATTGATTTTATTAATCATTTGCATAATTAAATGTGTATTAACAGATATTTCATGGAGAAAATACAGTTTGAATACTCTCCAACTATTTCCAGAAAATTACAGCTCCCAGATAAGGGTTTCCACCTAGGCAGACATAGGTTGTGTTTTTTACAATTACATTTAGGTGACTGTGAAAGACCCCTCTTGCAATCATGAACTGAAACAAGATCTGATACTGGGGTTTTCTCCAATCAGACCCTGACAGTGACCAACATTTTACCATAGCTCAACTGCAGTATCTGGATGAACACAAGGTATTGTGTTTTTTTAAAAAAAGCAAGTGAATAAAAACAAACAAACAGACCTCACCAAAACAGTGCAAAAATGGCAATTAAAAGGTTTTTTTTTTTTTGGTAAAGAAAACATAAATATTATTGTCAATGCAAGTCTTCGATAATTCAAGTCACAATAATTAATGGGAGCTTTAAAAATTAACAACTTGGCCTCACAAATATCATCTTCTCATGAAAAGAAGTACCATTGCCTTCATTCCATAAATTATCAAGGGACAGAGAAATTAAGAAATTGTCCGTTACGTCCATTACATCCATTATAGTCATGTAGCCAAACTGAGGAACGAGTGGACAACCTGACGTATAAAATCATGGTCTACAATACGTCTAAGGCTTTTGACTTTCTTTCCCATGATATCATCATAGAGAAGCTAATGAAACATGGGCTGGATGAACAGGTAGCAGAGTGGATTGAAAACTGGTTGAATGGCTGGGTGAGGAGAGTGGTGGGCCACACATGTAGCTGGTAGCCAATAATTAGCTATATGTGTAGATAGTAACTGACTATCCTGCCATTAACCGAACACCAGGGTTCCTATCCTGTTCAATTTTCTTCATTAATGGTCTGGATGAAGGAGTGGAGTGTACACTCAGCAGCTGCAGGCAACACCAAACCGGGAGCAGTGGCTCCAGAGGGTCATGCTGCCACCCAGAGAGATGTGATTCTGTGTTTTCAGGCATGCCACTAAATCACAGATTCATTAGTGTCTTACTGTAAAAATCAACAACCATCATACATCTTCAGTCTTCATAACATTTTTTATGCTTATTGTTCAAGTACACGGCAAAGCAAAAACAAAGGAAAAATATTAGGCTATGAGGCAAAAAATTATTTTGTCTTCAGATGATACATAATTTATTGTGTCACCTTTTGAAGTATGAATGGTCTACCAAAAGGAGTGTGTGGTGATTCAGAAAAGCTGATTCCAAGCTGTTTGAGATTCATATGTATTTTGTGCTACACATGGCAAAAGACTTCCACACTTCATCATGGTTATCTTTTATGTTATTTATACTGAAAACAGATGTCCGAAAGCAAATGTCCTCCTCTCTGATAATAAGGTGGGATCTGAACTGCTCTGTGTTTACAGAGTAAAAAAATGAGTTCCTTTTTATCTTCTAGCCATAGCTCATAGTACAAGCAGAGAATACTTTGGGGGACCTATGGAAAACAAAACAAAACAAAACATAACATAACATAACCTAAAACACCAATGTATGCCATCTTTTCTTGTGCTAAGACATTGAACTACTCAGTTGCCAGTACATTCATAAACTACTTTACAAGACTGCAACTTGAAATAGTGTTTACTAACAGGGTTTTTCCATAACCTTTTGACATTTCACTTTTTAGACAAGCTGCAGCATAAATTTTTGCTTACAATTTGCTTTTATTTCCAATGCATTATTAATGCCAGAATACTGTAATCTTCTTTGTCTCAGTAGCTTCATAAGTAAATAAATCAACATCTATTCTCTGAAAACAAAAGTAATGTCTCTGAATATTTAAAATTCTCGCATGATATGACAAATTTGTTCTTTAGCTGGTTTTGGTCACTATGAATGACTGTGGATAATCTATTAAAATAAAGACAATATTTTAGAGATTAAGAAATGACATGTTGGAAGTTAATCACAGAAGGGCTTGCAAGAAAATGCATTAGCTTAAAGTGGAATATTCACAAAGGATTTGTTTATGCGTGTATTTGTATTTCTTGATACCTTAATAGTAACTTCAATGGAAAGCTTCAAAGGATCAATTGCTTGGTTTTGCACAAGTTCTTTATCTATCATCATTAACAGACTTGCTTAAAAGACTTTTTTTCATGGTGTAATATATCATTTACTGAAATTCTGTTTCTGGAAAGCTGACAAAAGAACTATATTAGATGTTATGCTGTCTAATTACATGGCTTGATTTTAGCAATCATTTCCAATTTGTTGGTCTCAAGACACAGAATGATAGAGGAGTAGAATATTGGAGATCAAATCTTACAGCTCTTCCCACCAGGGCTATATCTATGGTAGAATAAAACTGTTGGGAGAAAGTATTTAGTACAAAACTTGTGCTGAAAATAATTAAGTCATTGGAGAGATTTTTTTTAGATTGTCCAGAGTGGGTAGAAAATCATCAAATAAATTAACATGCCACAGAATGCTTGCTTTGAATAATAATACTACAATCTCATAAATTCTGATCTATTCAAATTGGTAATTTAAGTGATCAAAAGTAGATAATTATATTTAGATTATTTTACAGACTATATGTCTTACCAATTTTTATAACAAGAGTTCAGTGTAAGTAGTAGTAATAACACATTAAATATAATTTGAACCATTTATTCTAGTGTGGCGATATTAACAGACAGACTAATAAAAAAAAAAAACATTCAGTTGAAACAGCATTTACACTATTGCCACTTTAGGTTTTCTAAATCTGAATAACTTAAAGATGTCTATTTTGGAATGGAAATACCCATTTCCTAGCCTGGCAACACACACTTGAAGATGGTGGCATGTGTTCAGTATTATATTGGAGCTGGGAGCAAAGAAATTCACTGCTGCTTCCCCAGATCACTTAATGATAAGAAGTCCTGCGTCTCTTCACAGGTGACTACTGTTCTCATTACACACATTTTGTCACCATCCCCTCGTAAGTTTTGCACATTGGTCTGTCAAACCCTCTTTCACTTCATTAATTCAGGTCACCATGCACCTCCCACCATAGGGAACCCTTAACATTTATTCCTTGCCTTTGTTTCCAAAGCTGTAACCTCTAACTAACCCAGGGAAGGACCTTCTCTTCTTTCTCATTGTATCTTGGTTTCCTTAAGAGACTGAGAACCACATAGAAAAAATCCAGCTAGATTATTTTGAGCAAGTATCCCACGCTGAATGTCTCCCAAACAGAACTTCTAGATTTGTGGAGCATGTGTTTAGTTTGGGGTTTTGTGTATATGGTGGGTTTTTCTTGTTTGTTTTTTTGGGTTCTGGTTGATTTGTTGGTTAGGTTTTCTAATTCCAGTTTCTTGTATTTATTTTTTGATTTATAGCAGAATTCTAGCCTAGTGTTTCCTTTGTCATTCTGGGAACACCTCCTAAAATTTGTTGTCTTATTTTATGTCTGTTTCAAGAACCAAATTGAATTTCAGCTGTGTTGTGAAGATTTATTTTGTGTAATATTTTAGCAGACCAGGCCTCCTTCTTGCTGTTGTTTTTATTTTTCTAATTAAATATGTTTTCTCCAAGGTACCAACTTAATGACCTTAATATCTTTATATAAGTCTAATCTGGCAATATTTTGCACTCTAAAAGTCATTTTATTAATTTTATTAAATATTCACATTGCTCCAATTTGATGGTAAACATTACTGCAAGGTGGGGGAGGGGAGAGTGAGAAAAAGCTGCTACAGTGCTACTGCAGTAACTTACAGATATATATACATATATATTGTTGGACAGCTGATGGATTTGAGATCCTGTAATATTCTGAACCCTGTCCTGCATGCAGGACAGGCCTAGGACTCTCCTATTGTCTTTTTTGCTGTCTGACTATATCAACCGGGAAGCAGTCATTTTTTAGGCATAAGATTTTCTTAATTTACAGCATTGCCCTTGCACTGACATGGCTAATCTCTCATTATAAGCATAATAGTCAATGGCCTCAGAACCACATTTTCAGTTTTACGTATGCTTTGTTTTATTTTGTTTTTCCAGCAAACTTCCAGCACTGTGTTTCAATAAAAGTATGTTTTTTATATTCATTTTCATATGTCCCACTTAAACGGGACTTTATGAAGACTGCTTTTCATTAGCTTTATCTGAACTTTGGGAACATACGTTTTAGTCTTCATTATAACCAGCAATCTGTATTGCTGTTCCATTCTGTTTAGAGGGAGGCCATCTATCCCACATTTGCTTCATATTCGTAATGAATCTAAATTCTTAATTCATACAGCATTTGAGCTATTCTTTGATACTAGGTCCCACACTGTCAGTCTCTGATGCCCCATATGCCCTGCAAGTATTTCTGATAATGCTACTATAGATAACCTGTTCTATAGGGTGTCATCTCAATTCTTTTTCCATGGGATTTGTCTTATTTCTTTTGAGATATGTTTATGATAGCTAGAAGTCTGACAGCAGGAAAGCATTAAGTCACTTCCTAGTCTTCAGATACCTTTTTTTATTTGAGACACTCTGTCTTATTAAACTGTTAATATTTAAAAACTTATAAACAGCCTTAAAAGTTAAAATTTCTACCACACTAGACTTTTATATTGATAACTTTTTGTTTTAGGCTTCCATCTTGCACTTCAGACCCAAAATAATAATAGCAGTAAATATTGCATGTCAATTTTTTTTGGTTCTGTGTTGATAAATATTAAAGAATATTTATTATTAAGCTAGTTCTTGTCTATTTTCCACAGCTGGTTCTATTCACTTGTTTCATAACTGATTCAGTTGTACATTTTTTTTTCTACCTAGAATGAAACAACAGTTTTAAATGTGCTTTAATCTTCTGCTTCTGCTCATATTTTGGTTATCTCCTGCTGTTACAAAATGGTCGCTCTATGTTTGGGCATGAAAAGTTGTACTGGAAGCTCAGCCCTCTTGTTCAAAGTATGTTTCATTGATACATAATGTAATTGCTTATTTTGCTACTTGACAGTTATGTAAGAGATAACATCTTCCAATCTCCCTCTTTCCCTTGTAATGATGTACACCACGGACCATATCCTTGTCATAACCTATGCCTGGCAGAGAATTTCCTCCTCTGACATCTTTTGTATTTCCCTACAAATCAATTTAAGTATCTTCTGCACTTTTGGCGTGTTTCACCCTCTCCATCTTGATAAATCTCTGTGAAATCTGTTGACATTTAAGCCCTTGAGTTACAGATATATACTAAAATTTAATAAAACAGATTTCTGTTTAAGAAAGAGATACAAGACACAGATTCTTCTAAACTTTTACATTCAGAATTAAACTTTTTAAAAAACGCTACTTACAAAACAAACAAACAAACAAACAAACAAAAACAACTCCTTTTTGATTTTAAAGGTTCAAGTATCTAAAATGGATTTTAGGCGTGGGTTTCCCTAGGCTTCTTAGTATGCATTTTAGTTTCTGCCCAGAATGGGAACTTCTCCTCCTTAGGTCAGCACTGACAGTTTAAACACCTTTTTTCTTGAACACATGCACACACTCACACGCGCATGCACACACACACAAAGACACATACATATAAATATTATGTCCTATTTTTATATTTTGAAATTCTTATTTTCTGCAAAGATAATGAGTTCAGGCTCTATTGTAAAATTACTTTGTCATGAGTGACTGGACAAAATATAATGGATATTGTCTATTTACATCTTGCAGTCTTCTGTGGAGTATACTATATTTAACATTTCTCTTAGAGACCCACAGTTCTTTGACACCAATATTGTATCACCCAGGGGTTTAAAGTTCACAGACTAGCCTGGATATAGCACAACTTTAAATAAATTATCACAGCCAGAAATGTTTAAGTCATATACATCCTTAAAATGTTGCTATTCCTTTTTCATAACTGCAGTGCATTCTTAGCAATAACAACCTTATTCCAAACAGACTACTGTAGGTGAGGTAGACTCTGTATACTGAGCCCTCTGACAACCTGGCTGCATTTTACACTGTATCTTCTGACCCTTGGGTAACCTTTCATTTTTCTGCCTCTGACATTTTAGAGGTAATATTTGAAATAATTCATTACAAATGGTAGCAGCACTACACACAAAATGTTGCATTCAAACTTACCATCTTATGTGCAAGCATAAATAATCTTATCATGGAGGAAAGAATACCAAATAGACTGATTGTTTCACCAGATATTTAGACAGAAATACCTTTGTGAAATGACATATCTAATAAATATGTTAATAAAATATCATTGGGTTTCTAAGATAAATCTGTGAGCATTGTTTTCATTGATATCTTAGTGAAAGTATGCAGGGTAATTTAGCAAATCGGAGAATCAAAGGCATCATTTTGTTTAAAACTCTACATGTTCTTTCATTCCAAAGGTTGTTTAAAATTTGGGTGTTCTTTCAGAAACCCAGATACCAAAATGCTCTGATGTATTTTCATATGCTGTTCTCATCTATTCTGAAACACAAAGAATATTACTGCATGCAGCCATAGCTTCTTTCTGTTCTTGGGCAGAGGTCAGGCCTGGTAGAGTAAGCACTGTCCCCTTCTGTGCACTCTCAGTGTTTTGTGAACTCATCTGTTTTTCCCAGGCCTTCAGAAACAAGATCTGGACAGCAGCATGAACACCATTTAAGCTGGCAAACAAAAGGCTTTGAAAAGTTTCCCTTGGAAAATAAAAAGATTTTGCGAGGCAATGGCAAATACTATTATTTTTTTCAGTTATAATCTAGTGCCACCAACTTTAGCGTGAATATTCTTATAACAGAGGTATGTACTGTTTTCTTAAATACATAGCAGGAGCCCAACATGAGAGGAGCTGAAATGTGCTCTGATCAAAACTTGAAATGAAAACCACAGATATTTGAAGTTAAATATAATTAACAATCCTTTTACTTCTAAAGCAAAAAGGAATAATAAATAGATGCTTTCTTCATTACAACTGTAAAAGCAGAAATGGTCAAGCTCTAGCTCTAATTCACAGACAAGCCATGAAAAAAAATCTAAATAGGTTAGATGAAGGGAGAAACAAACAAAGCCAGTTTCTCACCCTTACAAGTGAACGATAATGCACATAGAAGTCCAAGACCCAGGGAACTACACACCAGTCAGTCTTACCTCTGTGCCTGGCAAAATCTTCGAGCAGATTCTCCTGGAAGGCATGCTAAGGCACATGAAAACAACAAGGTGCTTGGTGACAGCCAGCATGGCTTCACTAAGGGGAAATCCTGCCTGACCAATTTCATGGCCTTCTATGATGGGGCTATGGAACTGATGGACAGGAGTAGAGCAGTTGGTGTCATCTACCTGGACTTGTGCAAAGCGTTAGACACTGACATAGAATCATAGAATCAGAGAATAGTTAGGGTTGGAAAAGACCTTAAGATCATCAAGTTACAACCCCCCTGCCATGGGCAGGGACACCTTGCTCTAAACCATATCACCCAAGGCCGCGTCCAACCTGGCCAGGGATGGAGCATTCACAACCTCCCTGGACAGCCCATTCCAGTGCCTCACCACCCTAACAGGAAATAATTTCCTCCTTATATCCAGTCTAAACTTCCCCTGTTTACGTTTTAAAACATTACACCTTGTCGTATCACTACAGTCCCTAATGAAGAGTCCATCCCCAGCACCCATATAGGCCCCCTTCAGATACTGGAAGGCTGCTATGAGGTCTCCACGCAGCCTTCTCTTCTCCAGGCTGAACAGCCCCAACTTTCTCAGCCTATCTTCATATGGGAGGTGCTCCAGTCCCCTCACCATTCTCGTGGCTCTCCTCTGGACTTGTTCCACCAGTTCCATGTCCTTTTTCTGTTGAGGACACCAGAACTGCACACAATACTCCAGGTGAGGTCTCATGAGAGCAGAATAAAGGGGCAGGATCACCTCCTTCGACCTGCTGGTCACGCTCCTTTTGATGCAGCCCAGGATATGGTTGGCTTTCTGGGCTGCAAGTGCACACTGAAGCTGGCTCATGTTGATTTTCTCATCTACCAACACCCCCAAGTCTTTCTCTGCAGGGCTGCTTTGAATCTTTTCTCTGCCCAGCCTGTAGCTGTGCCTGGGATTGCTCCGACCCAGGTGTAGGACCTTGCACTTGGCATGGTTAAATTTATGAGGTTGACATCAGCCCACCTCACAAGCATGTCAAGGTCCCTCTGGATGGCATTCCTTCCCTCCAGCGTATCAACCGAACCACACATCTTGGTGTCATTGACAAACATTCTGAGGGCACGCTCAATCCCACTGTCCCTGTCAGCGATGAAGATGTTAACAAGACCTGTCCCAACACCGATCCCTGAGGGACACCACTCATTACTGTTCTCCAGCTGGACATTGATCCATTGACCACAACTCTTTGTGTGCAGCCATCCAGCCAGTTCTTTATCCACCAAGTGGTCCATTCATCAAATTTATATCTCTCCAATTTAGAGACAAGGATGTTGTGTGGGATGGTGTTGAACACTTTCCACAAATCCAAGTAGATGTCATCACCACTATTTTTATATATCTCTTCAGTCAAAAGTACATTCAGGAAGACAAAGTGAAATCATCCAAGGGGGGCACATGTAGTAGCTGCCATAACCACAATACTGAAGTCACCATTTCAAGGCCCTTCCCTTCCCACAGAAATTTATGCACTCACAATGAAAATGTGTTTTGACAATGATGGGTTTCTCAGATAGGTGAAGGTTCATGTGACATAGCATAAATGAGCAGAAGCAGAAACAACCTTGAAATAGATATGGAAATAAAAATAAAGTTTGCTTCCAGGTGTAAAACCTTACATGAGTACAAGCATCATTAGAAGTATTAAATGAACAAAGGCTGGGAAATGGGGGTGTGAGTGTGTGTGCCTACATGCACAGATATGAGACAGCAGGTTGAGGAGAAATAAACCACTGTTAGAAAACATTTTCATTGATTTACAATATGATTTAGAAATATAAAAAGAAGAAGGAAACAGAAATATATATACTTTTTTTTTTAAATATAATTTTCTGATGTAGTACTTTAAAAAAAGAATGAAGAGGGCCAGAAAACAACACAGCAGACAATAGTTCAGGAACAGCTTTCTAATCTGGGGTGAAAAAAAAGTACAACAATATTAGCTGGACAAAGGGACAAATGTTGTATGCTGGTAGATAAAAGTAATCAGACTGATTACTGGCTTCTCTCAGTATGTACAAAGATCTGAGAGTAATTATGAAACAGAGTGCTAATACCTAACACTAGTATCACTTGGGTGTTTTAGAAACAACTAAGGAGCATAATGAGGAAATGAATGAAAATTATGTGTATCTAGAGGATATCTGTTGTGCTGCTGTTTCTCTAATTTGTTTGGTTTTAATTCCTTAAATAGCTCTTTCAAGCTTTCACTTATACTATGATCTGCTCCCCTTCTCTAGTGCAATGGATTACAACCCTTACAGCACAAATAGCCACACTGTCAACTTTTCAGGAACAAGAGGACTACAACTAATTTACATGTTAATTTACTGAAACTACTTGAAATTCGAATCAGCTTAGCTTCTTCCTTACCTCTTACTGGGATAAATAATATTTGTTTAAATCAAAAAGTTTATTTTGTTTTGTTTTATTTTTTTTTTATTTTGTTTGTTTATTATGCTGGACTTCAGTGTCTAGGAGGAGGATATTTCAGACCAAGTCTGTTCAGAAAAAACTAAAAATGCCATCTACCCTGGCACACTAGAGTGTCTACATAATTTGATATAACTTTTCCCACATGGTAGTATATATATTATTATTAACATATTCTTGATAAATAATGTTAAAGAACTGGTTATTTAGATTTCTCTGTGTGTGTGTGTCTGTTAAAATGTAAAGAAAAGGGATAATTGTTGTTTTTATCTAGGCAGTTCTACACAGTGCATGTGACAGCACTTCACATTCAATCCACCTACCTAAATAGGATGCCTGAGAACAGGCAAACAACCTCTGTTCTCCTCCAATGCTCATCAATAGAAGAATTTTTTTGTTAGAATTTGCTTGACCATATGTGCGCATTGCCTCTCAACAAGTCTAAATACAAACCAAAACCATTTCATTCTTCATACCGATTCTCCTGCAAAGTATCGTAATTGTGTAATAGGCATCTTTTTAATCTGATCCTTCTAAATAAAAAGATGTATTGAAATAATAATATATTTTAAATGATAGTTTGTGCCTGAGTTTGTGTGTAATGAGTATAAAACACAATTTTTCAGATTATAAGGGGTTAGCAGAAATGAATATATTTTAGTAGAAGACGTGATGGTAATGAAATAAATGATTTATTACAAAACTAAGACATTTTTAAAGCACTGATGAAGTGTACATGAAGAGACCTGAATAGTTGTAACATGCGACTAGTCTTAATGGATGACTATGGTCAATGGCATAATTTCCAGGATTTTTACCAATGACTCTTGACATCAGAAGACAATATTAAAGTGTGCATACCTTTTTGTTTATTAAAGTGCATACACTTTTCAAATATAAATAACTGTGGTAATATGACAGATCAGTGAAGAAGCTGTGAAAATCTTCTGTCGCTTTATTACCCATGATACTTGAAAATATTTGAAATGCAATTATTTAGAGCTATGTTAGATAACTAAATGACTACTTGAAGCTGGTAAGGCAAGGTATTTTCTTGAAACAGGTAAGAGACACTTGAAAAAAATACCAAATTATTTTTGCATCTCATATTTCCCAGTATAAATTGTGAAGGTCTTTGCAATCTTGCAGTTAACTTACTTTGTTTCTATAATAAAATAAAGAAAGCAAAATTTTCAGTGAGATATACTCTAAAGCACATATCTTTCCTCCATGGAATCCTGATCTGTGCTTGTACATGAAAGCTGTTGTGGAAGGTTCAGGTAAAGAATCTAAAGTAGGTGGCTATTTGATTTGTATGTAGGTGTACATGTAAATGTAGATGCACTTCTCAGTCTAATCCCTGTGATATTTGCTATACATGACTGGCATTTTTATTTCAGCATTTTTAACAAATGAGAAAAGCTTTACTATTTAACAGACATTAAATGAAACAGAAAGCAATGTGTAGCTGTAGTTAACTGTTTTTTTAAGACTGAACATACTTTTAGGCTTCATCAGGCTTATTAGCCATGATATGTCAAAAATCTGAGCATCAGTGTCTGGCTTTGATTGACTCAGAAGGAAGTTAGTTAGCACCTCAGAAATCCATCATGACTACCTCCTACCAGGTATAATTATTAAAATTTTCCAATTTTAACATCATACTTCCAACATATGATTGATTGATTGATTGATTGATTGATTGATTGATTGATGGCTTGGCATTGTGAGCAAAGATTTGTGAAGGGCTTTACCCACTCTTACTACAAGCACAATGACCAAGGGAATGTGGGATAGGGATAGGCAAAACCAGTTGGAAAAAAAGCTGCTTAGGCAATCAGGAAGTTTCAGACCATGACTGTCATTTCCTGGGGCAATCTCGAGCAACCAATGCCCTGATCCACCTGCATGCAAGGTTGGATCTGCAGCTTCCCATGTACCTTGTCACCTGCCGATTCGACCCTCGCCTGTGCATACAGGCAAGTGAAAGTAAGATCTTCCAGCCTGCACAGTGGATTTTTTAGGTGAGGTGCAGAGTGGACAGAACTGGCCTCACCCTTTAAACCTGAGGTTTAACTGGCACGGCCTAGCAAGCTAAGATGGTGACAGCAAAGTCCTCAGGTTGTAGGTTTTATAAGTGTCCTTCTCTTAGATGGAAGGCCTTGCAAGGCTAGACAAGCTCCATCAGCCCAGGTTTGAAAATAGGAGTTTTCCTTCTCCTATGAGGAAGGCTTGTCTTCGCTAATTCTGAACAAGACTGTCATTTCCTGGGTCAATCTTGAGTGCACAATGACGTAACAGTGCAAGATCAAACATCTAGGCGGGATTATGACTTAGAGTTGTTCAGGCATAAACCCTCAGATGGTAGCCTTGTTTCCTTTATTTCAGTGTCCTATTGAAAGTTTTCTTTTCTCTTAGATTGGATCCAGTCCATTCAGTGAAACTAATGTGAATAGTTTAAATGCACTAAATTAGCCTCCCTTACACTAATGTCTTGTAGTCCAGGATATTTGAAAAAATTTTGTATTCTTATGACAGTCTTTCATTACCGATTGTTTTTGTGGTTAAATAGAAAAAGTTTGCAAATAAGGAAATCTCTCTAACTTCAGCTTGTGGCACTGTTATTGGTAGCTTAATAAAATTATATTGCAAGGCTGCTCTTTTATTAAGGAAGCAATTTTTTTCCTTCTTTTATTTTCTCCAGAAGAAGAGAAGTCAGCTTAAAGGAAAGAGGCTGTAACTGTGAACTTTGTATTTATTTATTATTTTTTACAATGAAAAAAAAGCTTAAATTCTGGAACTTTTTATTATGCTTCAAGGGAGCCCAAGGCCCTTTACTGGGTAGCCAACATGAGTTTTAATTACATGTGGTAAGACTGACTACTACTCTGCTTGTGCCATGGCTCAAAAGAGGCAAAAAAAAATTGTTTCTTTTTTTTCCCCTAGTTTGTTTCCGTGACTGCATTTTTGTTTTGAGAAACATTCACATGACAATAGCTCTAAAACATAATAAAATAGAATTAAAATAGAATAGAAATTGAAAATAATTAGAAATACATGATTAGTGTCATGAGTTCCTATGTGACTAGGGATCTTTGAACAAGCTGTAAACCTCAAGATGTAAACAGAAACACTAGTCTACAAAATTTTAGAAATATATGTGATCTATTCATAGCTTGCTAGGGAGACAGATGTATAACATGTCCTTAAGAACACAATTCCGTGTTACAAAAGCATCCTTAGTTACAGTCCAGTGCAGTTTTTGCTCTTTTTCATCAGCTGGTTTGCAGTCAGCAGCATCCTCATTTAGATGACCTGAAGAGAGTTATCTGTTACCAGATGATTAATTCAAACCTCAGAACATCATTTCCCATGAGTGAAGGTGGGGAAAATAAGGAAGACAAGTTATAAATTCATACTTCTTCAACAGTCGAGCAAGTAGTCTGAATCTCCTCCTTTCTTTTTATGTACTCGAAACTCATGTAATATGAATCATAGTGGTTACATTATTTACAGAAGAGCTGTACTGAATTATGTCCACTGATATTAGTTGACGAAGTTTTATTTTATTGTTGCTGTCATGCATCACATTAGAACACTAAATGCTTTTAGGCTAACTAAAGTGCCCTAAGCAAAATAGTACCTGCTTTTTCTGTCAGCTCTTTTTCATGCTTATTATTGTTTAGTTCTGCCTCTTTTAACATTGTTGATCACATCTTTCCTGGAGATCCACTTCTCTGAGACAGCTTCTGACTTTCTTTCCAATTCTGACCTTTCTTTCACTGATATCTCTCAGTATTTCACTATTTCTATTGGTAGAATTGTGCTTCTCCCCCTGCTTTTCACACATTTTCTCTTCATTGAACTTGTGTTACATGAATAAGTGGCTTTCCACCAGGGACACATGGATTCCTGATCCCACTGCATCTCTCTCTTCCCCTCTACTCAAAGTGCCTGCCTGTTACTGTTCTAGTATCTCATCTTTATAATTTCTCTGACTATTCATATAAAAATAAACCCCCCTGTATTGTCTTACACCAAAACATCAAAGAAAACATTATAATATTCTTGTACTTCTCAATACAAAAATATAATATGTATTTTGACTTATTTTGACAAAAAAAAAAATCTGAGATCTTACTATAATTTTATCCTGGTGAAACTTCCATGATTTCTGTTGGAATAAGTTTCTAAAAATATGATTTATGATGATGGCTTGACTTCGTGAGTGAAGATTTAGAAAGGGCTTTACCCATGTTTACTAGTAAACCCTTTGGACCTGCACAGTGGATTTTTTAGGTGAGGCACAGCGTGCAGGGAACTGGCCTCATCCTTTACACCTGAGCTTTATCTGCCAGGACCTACTGAGCTTGAACGGTGACAGAAAAGTCCTCAGGTAGCAGGTTTGGTTAGAGTATCCTTCTCTTAGATGGATGGCCTTACAAGGCTAAATGAGCTCCATCTGCCTGGGTCTGACGTTAGAGTTGGCCTTCTCCTAGGATGCTTGCCTGAGGGCTAGGGAGCCCATCCTGCCTATGGACACACTTTGTCTGACCCTTCAGTTGAGATCTGTCTGGCATGGCAGACCCTACCGGAGGCATATTCCACCACTAACATAGCTATCAACCTCACAAGGGCACTCAAGCTCTTTCCCCACAACAAGGGGGTGTCCGTGAAAGAGTCTGAAAATATAACAGCATAACGCATCATACTGTTACTACTAGTAGTAGTAACATTATACTATTAATATGGAAGGTGAAAACAGCATCTAACTCAGATCAATACATATCCTCTGAAAAATTAGTAAAATTTAGGAAGACCATGTTTACAGCATTCAAGAAATTATTGTCCTTATCTCTGATGTGTCAGACTCATCCTGAAAGCCTCATAGAAGATACAGCTCAGCCTCATTTAGTCTTTTTTTGTCTGTTTAGACTGACTTTCAAAATTTCATGTATACTCATTAATAAAGAGAAGATGCAGCACGTAGCTCTCATTAATACATGTTTTTATATAAAAAATAAGAATGTTTTTAATTTGTTTAAAAAGTTGACTACATTTTAAAGGTGTTTTTTTTTCATTGCATACAACTTAAATTTCAATATATTTCAATGTCTGGAGAAAACAGGATTCAGCCTTGGATGGAGTGAAACAAAAAATGTGATTCTGTTGTGAGATCTCCATAAGAAGGCTTTAAATCAAGTCACTGTAAAGCTCACTCATGTATCAGAAAAAGCAACTAAGCATTGTTAGGGAAACCATAAAAATGAATTTAAAAGTATGCAAATAATAAGAAGACATTCTAAAGTATTCATTTTTGCCAGAGGCAGACACTATTAAAGACCAATGCAAGTGTAATATTTAGGGTCAAGGCTGAAGAGGACAGAGCTTTGTTAATAAAATTAAGGAGATATTCTCAGTTCCACAAATATAAAGTGTAGGTTCCAACCCAGAACCAGTTAGAATACTTCAAATATGTGGTGTGTGGGTGTGTGTGGAGGCTTTATTTATTGCCGTTAGTACAATATATAACAAATAATAAAATAAAAAAGGTGAACTGAGATGTGGTGTAGTGGGAGACAAATTACCAAGCAATGGAAGGTAACAGACATAATAACAACTATGGATTACAATGATCACTGGAACATTGCATTAGAGAGCGTGAGGCAGAAGTTGGTAGTGTCCTAGTGAATGGTTTGAGTGATTATTGCTATCATGCTCAAAAAATTTAGGGCTTCAGTCCACTTCCGTACATTTTATTCCAGTTACTCCCTTGTACTTCTCAGTGCTGTGTGTCATCAGCCCAACATATGAATTACTATTTTTTCATTATTTATCATGTTATAGGAAATGAGTACCATAGTCTGTAGAACAAACAGTATGAGTTTAACTCAGATCTTGAGAGGATGCATTCTTGACCAAGCTAGTTTTATTCACAGCCACTCTGCTTTTTCTGAAGCTTGGTGGTAGTTATTACTCTTAATGTAACTAACAGTGCATTAACTGTTTTTGTCCTTAAATTTCCCTTTGTTTTCCAGAATTTTATTCAGTTTTTGAGATAGACTGTATCTTCAGTTCATATGTTTTGGGATGGTTATAAGTCTTATTATATAATGCCTGTATTATGCATGAATTACTATATCAAATTTTATTACATGATGTTTACATGTACTTATACGCCATGATTCTTTCTGGTGCAGGTATTTACAGCACCAAGGTCTGATTTCTCTTCCCCTTTGGGTGTAACTACCCTCGGTTTGGAGCTGTTTGGAGCCATGTTGGTTTTGTGTATTGTATGTGACCATAAAGGCAGTGCTAGCACAGTTACCGCTTTCTAGAATATTTGCAGACTAGGACCTCATTCTACCTGTAGTACATTTCATAAGCTGGTTTTGTGACAACTACTTTTTGCTTCAGATGAAATCAGACTAGCTTAGTTTAAGTCATAGGTTCTCCCTCTTTCTTCATTAGTTTCTATTTGTTATATCTTAAGATACCTTTTTTCTGAATCCTTTCAGTAAGAACTCGTTCAGACCTTAGCATATCCGTCATCATGAACAAGTTGTCCATTAGTTCTCCTATGCAATAGTCATTCTAGAAGTGAAACTGGGCCTGTACAAACCCTAATTGCCATATATCCTTATTATGGTCCTTATCCCACTTGTTTGAAACCTGTCATGAGGATGCTGTTGCTGTGCTTTGAAAGAATAAAAGGTACTCCAAAGAGCAGACCTTACTTTATGTAAAAGGAATGATGAGCTACAAGGCTCTTGGAAACTCATAGAGTGAACTTTACACTTATGGCAGAACTAGTTAGAGGTGATTCCTGCTTGTCACTAGCTATGATAGTAACAAAACTTTTTACCTGTAGCTCTCTCTTTATATGGCTTGGGGTTTCATTATTATTACTTGTAGTCAAGGTATATTTTTTCCTGTCTCCTGATGAAGATATTTTGCCTGCACGTTCTTTATTTGATATTATTGTCCTTAATATCATATAAAAGAGTTAATCCTTGCTCTCTAGCATTTTCCTATATACCTTGAACACTCGTTCAGTGGCATGGGTACTAAATTACTTCAACAGTATATAAAGTTTAGATTTGGTAATAATATGAAGTTCCTTGACACAGACTGAAGATAAAACTGTATTTTCTAGTTCATTCATTGCTCCTATTATGTACTTCTTACAGATTTTTTCCTTTACTTAGCAAATTATTGAGTTTTGTTTCTGCAACATTGAAAAAATCAGTTAAAATAACTTGAACATTAAAAATTTAGATTTTGTTTTATGCTTTTAAAGTTCCTTCCCCTTCAGTATTAAAAATTTCATGATCTCTACTGAAAATACTTGGGTTTAATTTTTATTTGCTATGTCCTCATTTCTAGAGGCTATGTGAAATAAATTTAGAAATAAATCAATGAAGCCAGCTTCTATATAAACTGCATAAAAAGGATAATAAAACTTTTTTTCTTTTTCAAGATTGCTGGCATAGGTTCCTCATATCCATTTGTTATTGCACTGAGTTGCAGTATCCTGTTGAAAAGAAAGCATTATATTTACCCTTCCCTGTATCTTATTTCTCCTTCACTATAGTTTATTTTGGTTTTCTCCTGAGCAACCGTTGCTCCTTTTGGACAACAATTAATCTCCAAATCTGAGGAGGATGGAGCCTCAGAAGTTACATATCTTTCTCGTATTATATCTAGAGCTATAGCCCCTCATCCGTCTGACCCACAATATCATTCCTGTTACCTTAATGACCTCTCCTGAAGAGATTGTTCTCACGTCACTTATTACATATCTATTTCCTATATCAACTAGCTTTTCTTTTAACACCATATTTAAAGTTACAGATCTTTTGTATGATTTCAGCAAATATATCACAACTTGTCCCTTTCTGGGGACACGTACTTCCATTCAGTAGTTTAACCTTCATGGGTAGTTGCCTGCAAGTATCACACATTTTAGAATGTTCTTATAATTTTAAAGGAATCTGACAGACCTACTTGACACACTGCCAGTTACTATGTTCAAAGAATCATAGAATTATGGAATCATAAAATATTTAGGGTTGGAAAGGACCTTAAGATCATCTAGTTCCAACCCCCCTGCCATGGGCAGGGACACCTCACACTAAACCATGTCACCCAAGGCTCTGTCCAGCCCAGCCTTGAACACCACCAAGAATGGAGAATTCACAAATTTGTTAGGCAATGCATTTCAGGGCCTCACCACACTCACAGTAAAGAACTTCTTCTGATACTTAATCTAAACTTCCACTGTTTAGGTTTGACCCCGTTACCCCTAAGGGACACTACGTTACTCATTAGGGACACTACGTTACCCATTAGGGACACTACATTACCCATTAGAGACACTACAGTCCCAACACCGATCCCTGAGGGACACCACTCATTACTGGTCTCCAGCTGGACATTGAGATATTGACCACAACTTTGCATGCAGCCATCTAGCCTGTTCTTTATCCATTAAGTGGTCCATCTATCAACTTGATGTCTCTCCTATTTAGAGACAAGGATGTCGTGTGAGACAGTGTCGAACACTTTGCTCAAGTCCAGGCAGATGACGTAAACTGCTCTACCTCTGTCCATCAGTTCCATAGCCCTATCATAGAAAGCCATCAAATTGGTCAGGCAGGATTTCCCTTTGGTGAAGCCATGCTGGTTGTCACCAACAACCTTGATGTTTTTTACGTGCCTCAGCATGCCTTCCAGGAGAAGCTGCTCCAAGATTTTGCCAGGCACAGAGGTGAGACTGACTGGTCTGTACTTCCCTGGGTCATCCATTTTCCTCTTAGAATCATAGAATCATAGAATAGTTAGGGTTGGAAAGGACCTCTAAGATCATCAAGTTCCAACCCCCCTGCCATGGGCAGGGACACCTCGCTCTAAACCATATTACCCAAGGCCTCATCCAACCTGGCCTTGAACACTGCCAGGGATGAAGCATTCACAGCCTCCCTGGACAGGCTATTCCAGTGCCTCACCACCCTAACAGGAAAGAATTTCCTCCTTATATCCAATCTAAACTTCCCCTGTTTAAGTTTGAACCCATTACCCCTTGTCCTATCATTACAGTCCCTAATGAAGAGTCCATCCCCAGCATCCCTATAGGCCCCCTTCAGATACTGGAAGGCTGCTATGAGGTCTCCACACAGCCTTCTCTTCTCCAGGCTGAACAGCCCCAACTTTCTCAGGCTATCTTTATATGGGAGGTGCTCCAGTCCCCTGATCATCCTCGTGGCCCTCTTCTGGACTTGTTCCAACAGATCCATGTCGTTTTTATGTTAAGGACACCAGAACTGTACACAATACTCCAAGTGAGGTCTCACGAGAGCAGAATAAAGGGGCAGGATCACCTCCTTCGACCTGCTGGTCACGCTCCTTTTGATGCAGCCCAGGATATGGTTGGCTTTCTGGGCTGCAAGCGCACACTGCTGGCTCATGTTGATTTTCTCATCGACCAGCACCCCCAAGTTCTTCTCCACAGGGCTGCTCTGAATCTCTTCTCTGCCCAGCCTGTAGCTGTGTCTGGGATTGCTCCGACCCAGGTGTAGGACCTTGCACTTGTCATGGTTAAACTTCATGAGGTTGGCATCAGCCCACCTCACAAGTGTGTCAAGGTCCCTCTGGATGGCATTCCCTCCCTCCAGTGTATCAACCAAACCACACAGCTTGGTGTCATTGGCAAAATTGCTGAGGACGCACTCAGTCCCACTGTCCATGTCAGCTACGAAGATGCTCTTCTTGAAAATGGGGGTTATAGTTCCCTTTTTCCAGTCATAGGGAACTTCACCTGACTGCCATGATTTTTCAAATATGATGTATAGTGGCTTAGGAACTTCATTTGCCAGCTCCTTCAGCACTCATGAATGGATTTCATCAGTTCCCATGGACTTGTGCATGTTCAGGTTCTTAAGACCATCTCAAGCAAGATCTTTTCCTACACTGGGCCCAAGTTCTTCATTCTTAGTCCCTGCGTCTGCCTTCCAAGACCTGGGTAGTGTGGTCAGATCATTTGCTAGTGAAGACTGAGGCAAAGAAGTCAATCAGAACCTCAGCCTTCTCCAAATCCAGGGTAGCCAGTTCTGATAGCTTCTGAAGAGGGCCTGTGTTGTTCTTAGTCTGTCTTTTATTTGCTACATACCTATAGAATCCCTTCCTGTTATCTTTCACATTTCTTGCAAATTTAATTCTGACTGGGCCTTAGCTCTTGTAATTTGGTCCCTAGGTTCCTAGAAAACATCCCTGCATTCTTCTGAGGCTGCCTGTCCTTGCTACACCTTTTATAAGCCTTTTTTTTCCTTCTGAATTTCCTCAGCAAAATAGCATTGTTATAAAAGAGTGAAGTTTTTAAGATAAAATAATCATATAAAATGGTAGGAACGATTATGTTTTAGAGGTTTATAAATCATGGGATTTTGTATATTAGAAAGAGTTATAACTTTGCACTTCTGCGTGCAGTCCGGTATCATGGTTAACCTGTAACCAGTGATACAATGGTAGTCTTGGTAGCAAGAGCTTATATAACCATATATGGTGAAGGGTGTATGGGTGAATTTAGAGAAGTATATTGTGAAATTCTATCCAAGCAGAACCTAGAAATTACCAGAGGTAGTCAAGGGAAAATAGAACAATGCTGGCATCCACATAATGGCTGGGATATGTCCAGAAGACAAAAGGTGAAAAGAACAAGCCAAGGAAGACGGCTTACTTCATCCGAGGAAGACTCCTTACTTCATCAGAGCGACCACCAGAGGCGGGCTGCGCAAGCGCACAAGAGGCTGATGTCATAATAGACTGATCTGGCAATCCTTAATGCATATGTATTAGTTAACAGGTGCGTACCCCTGGTTTCCCAGCGCTGCAATAAAGCACCTCATATAACCATTCCGGTGGTTATGTGTCAGTTCTTACGCTAACAGCATCACAATTCAATAATAATAATAATAATAGTAACAACAACAACAACAATAATAAAACCACAAAAAAACAACATAAAACCAACCTGTATTTTCAATCACTGCTTGCAGTTTTTGAGAGGGGATTTGTGTATTTTGTATTGAGTAGCTGCTCAAGTGATTTAAGCTGTGTCTCAGTTTTGTAGTGGAAGATCACTGTGTTTTTTAGTATTGTCACTACATGAGATACTCTTTCTTGGCTGTAATGTGTTCATATACACACATCTTCGACCGTTTTCCTACTGTTGTTTGAAAGGTTGACTTTAAATCATGGCTGTTTATGTTTTAGTTCACCAGAGACTAGGAAACCCACTTACCTAAGAGTGGTCATTTAAAACACTTTGTCCTATTCAAGGTAAAGAAGAAATACTTTTAGAAGACCTGCTATACAAGTGAAAAAACCCCACAAATGTGGCAAAGAGGGTTTGAGATTATTTTTTAAACTGTCAACAGCTTTGGGATCCAGTGGAAAGATTTAGTGCAGTTGGTTGCCATATACCAGTCTTCAGAAATAAAACATTTGGAAGCAGAATGATATATCTCAAGTGATTCCGAAGGGTACCTCGTAAGACATACCTTGAGTGACTCAATGTTTCAGATTTCTCATAGGGAATATGAAGTCACTCAAAGATAAATAAACCTCTATGTTCCAGCTGAAATGTCTCATCCATGGTTATCTGTTACAATCCTTAAATGACAAGGGAGAGTAGAATTCGATGTGTGTGGACAAGAACCAGACATAGAATAATAACTATCCAAGAATAAATGACTATCCTACCAGTTGCGTGATAGAAAATGTTACAACCTAATATTCAAAACCAACATATTAGAATAAGCTTCATTTTTTGAACAATGTCAGAATAATTTTCCAAAATACATATGTAGCATTATATGTTTTTTTTCTGCTTGCAAAAATGCGTACAGGTATTTTCTTGGAGTAGGATACTCTTTGTCAAGACTTTGTTGCTAAATTTTGCTACCCCCTTTTTTTTTAATATAAGACAAATCAGTATTTTTCTTCATTTGTGTCTGTAGATATCTACATTATCAATTATATTAGTAAAACTGTGTGTACAGTTCTTGTTAATTAACTTTCTTTCCCTTTGCTGACTATCTGCCAGTGCAAAATACAGACTACTAAAGAAATTAAACCCTGATAGTGTTTTTGCTCATGTGTTTGTCTTTGTTTTAAAATATTTTAAGTGTTTTTTATTTTAGGGAAAGTAAAACTGAAAGTGATATCTACACTGTTTGACATAATCTGATACTTTACTCCACATCTTGAAACTTCCCAAAAGAGAACTGAGAATTTTATTCTCTGCTCTTCTTAAAATAGTACAGTGTAAATGAACACCTTGTTTTATATTCCAGTATATCAACGTGAAAATGTATTTTTAAGTGGAGGAAAATGCTGCTTTTGCTATAAATGTTTCAGCAACATTTCTTAAATCAGTATTTAAGTCTAAGAGTATTCTTTTTTCCTCAAAGTACTTGCAAAGTGGTGCACTTCAGCCCAAAGGAATTGCTTCTCAGAAGAAAAAGGAGATGAGGTCATCTCTACAAATGTGTTGGGTGGTTTTATTTCCTACTGTATTTTATTTCCTCTACTGGACTGAATGAGAGGTTGGAGGTTATTATCTGATTCTGTATCATCAAAAAATAAACCCGAAAACAAAATCAATTTTTTATGTCCATGTCTGCCATTTGAACCAAAATGCAGTAAGTGCAATAGAAGTAACTTCTTGTCCTGGTTTTGGCTGAGATACTTAATTTTCTTTCTAGTAGCTGGTACAGTGCTATATTTTGGTTTTAGTCTGAGATTAATGTTGATAACACACCAATATTTTAGTAATCATTAAGTAGTGCTTACCCCGACCAAGGACTTTTCAGTCTCCCATGCTCTGCCAGTAAATAGGGGCACAAGAATCTGGGAGGCAGCAGACAGGACACCTTACCCAAACTAGCTAAAGGGGTATTCTCTACCACAAGATGTCATGCTCAGTATGTAAACTCAGGGAAGTTAGCTGGAAGAGGCCAATCAGTGCTGGGGGGGCAGGCTGGGTATCAGTCAGTGGTGAGCAATTGTATTGTGCATCACTGTAGTTTATTGTGATTTTTTCCCTTTCCCCTTGTAGTTTTATCTCTCTTTCATATACCTTAATTATTAATTTGTTTTTATCTCAACCCATGGGCTTTACATTCTTTCTATTCTCCTCCCCATCCTGCCTGGGGTGGGAAAGGGGGAAATAGAGTGGTTGTGTATTGCTTAGTTGACAGCTGGGTTTAAACCATGACACTTCTTCAGAAGCACATGACCTAAACCCTAATGTAGACTTTGTGCGGCAGGAAAGAAATTGCAACGATCTCTAATGCAGCTTTCTTTCATACTATTTGAGAAGGGACACAGAGTATAAAGATTTCAAATTCAAAGCTTTTACAATATTTTGGCAGATCTTACTTTAATAAGAACATCACAAACACATCATAGAACAAAATCCTGCCTGAAGAATGCACATATTCTTCATTAGTCTAATGAGAAGTAGGGGGAATCGGGAAGGTAAGATGAAGGATGATATGAAAGGGAAATCTGGCTCAGAAATTCCTGTGATGCAAAGAGAGCTATATTTCTGCTGCAAGTCTAAGGACCATTTAATCTCTCTGTGTGATTCTTGTCAAAAATAATTCAGATGGTTTTATATCATGTTTATTTTGTCATCAGTTTTAGATTAAGGAGAGAATTTTCCCTGCAGCTTGTGAAAGCTCTCAACGGAATGCCAGAAAGGCAGTGGCTCAGTGCTGCCAACAAGGCAGGCAATGCATGCCTAGAGGGAGCCATGTGGTGATGGATCATGCCCTAATTTATAGATCTAGACCTCTGAATAGGTCTGAATGCTAAAAGTTAGGATTATTAATTCCAGAATTCATAAAACATGAGATAAAACCTAGTATATAAAAAAAAAATTGTAAGACAGAATGTTGCATGTCACATTTTCTATTTATTGACAAGAAAGATTGAATAATACAACCTGAGTGTTTTTAAGTTTAGAAAAACTATACTGGTATGTGCTTTTTACTGTAAACAAGCTGCAAGAAATTTTTTCATGCCCACTTATATGTTATGAGTTATATGTTCTTTGCATTTATTTATACATGAATGTAAGATACAATGTGGTAAAAGAAAGTTCAAAACTCAATCACTGACATTCTTTGTAATTATGTGGTTTGGAAGATGGATTAATTTTGATGGATTAATGCTGTAGTCATTGTCTCTGCATTAGAAGATTTAATCATTGTCATATATATATTAACAAGAATTTTTTTATTTAAGAGAGTGGGTTTAAAAAGTTTTAATCATAGCAAGAACTGCAAATTTAACATCTCTGCTTGACAGATTTTTCTTTGAAGTTCAGAGTACCTAATAGTCTTACTCTCCTAATAATTTAAAGATAAGTATTTTTAAATTATATGGGTTTGGGCTGCTAATCTTTTCCAATTTCAAGGTACTTTTATAAACATTTAAAGAGCACTGATAATATAGGATTATTTTGCATGTCTAAAACTACACTCCCTCTAATGGTCTGGTTTATAAAAATGTACATCTCTGGTTTATTCAAGGAATGTGATAAGTAATTTTATGCTTTCATTTGCTGAGAATCCAGTTCTTATGCAGGTTAAATAACGGATAAAATGGTTATTCAGTAATTTATCTAGCACACCTAATATTTGTGATTTTGTTGCTATTGAAAAAAAACCCTTTGCATTCTTCTCTCACAGCAGAACTTACCCTGTAATTTGTTTGCTTATTGGTCTTTCCACTAAAACTCATTAGAACCTTCCCTTCCTCTATTTCTTCATCTTCTATGTGCAATTTTAGCTTTCCCACCTGACATTCTCTGAATGTCACCCATGATCTTGTACAAAGCAGGTTGAACTGTGTCTAATTACTGTATTTTTAAATATCTAGAAAGAAAATCTATTTGTGCCACAAAAGGAGGAGTGATGAATATTTCTTAATTAGAAGTCATTATAGAATAAATTAAAAAATGAAAAATAAATCAGAATTATTCTGAAAACTTTATAATGTAAAAATAATGTTGGTATAGAACAGTCTGCATGGGGTAATTGACTTCTTAGTCAAAAATCAGTGTCTTATTAGAAAATTACTGAATTTCTTTTAGACGTTTTGAAGAGAAAGGTATCATTTTACAAAATTACGTCAGTACTTACAGTGTTCTCCATTAAAGATTCAACCCTGGATCAAAACTCTATTAAATCTTGAAATCTAAGGAAAGAATCTCATTGACACTAACAGTTCTGTATTTGTTATTTTATCAGTAATAATGCCTAATAATACATTGAAATACAGGGAAGATGACCACATGTACCCTGTTTTCAATTGTAATCACTCCTCAACACTTATTCAAATTATATGAGAAGTAAATACCTAGGTAAAAAAATTTAGAGGACAATAAAAATATTGTAGAAGGAACAAACAGCATGTATGAGCTCTTTTGAAGGAAAGAATGAAAATGTTGCTGGTGAGTATACACTGTGATGGAGATAGCTCCTTTCTCTTCATGGGATCAGCTGAGATAATATTGAGAATGCTATGTAAGACCAAATTTTATTGTGATAATTTCTTATAATATTAAAATCTGCTTTATTTATTTCATTTTCTATATAATTTGCATGTTTTCTGAATAATGTGCAAAACTATTCTAATGATTAAATATCTATTATTTTTCCTCTGTAACAAAACCTTTTCCTTCTTTCTTCTACTTTTATTTTGGATATCTTGAATCTTGTTGCAAGTTGCCTTTTTTTTTTTTTTTTCCCTCCATTTCTCTGAGGACTGGCTGTGGAGAAGTGGTGTTTGATGTGTTATGTTCTATTTGTTTTCCATATTTATACTGACTACAATGATTTGGTGAGGAGAAGCAGAAATTATTATTTTACGTTATATAGTAGGACTGCAATTATAAATTCTGTCATACTTTAGTAAACCAGAACATGGCCTACATCTGCAATTGTAGTCCCTTAATTTTTCTGATAGTGTTAGCAAATATGGACTGGTTTTCTTATTATTGTTTTAGAAAAGTAACTCTCTGATGGTAACATCATTGTGAATAAACTATTAAATTATTTTCTTTTCTTTGATGTTATGATTCATTTAAATTACAGCCTAAGTATCCCATATTATCTCATCATGTTGGTTTGGGTTTCTTTTACTACAACTTGTGCAACTTACATAGACTAGTGAAATGTGCTTTAGACACAAAGCAAAGGATCTAGCATTAGTCTAACTGACTTCTATACAAAAAGTAAGTTATTATTCCATAGCAATTATTAGAAAAAAATCAAGTAAATAGACTATTATAGAAATTATTT
This sequence comes from Neopsephotus bourkii, assembly GCF_033783945.1. Lineage (NCBI taxonomy): Eukaryota > Metazoa > Chordata > Aves > Psittaciformes > Psittacidae > Neopsephotus > Neopsephotus bourkii. The sequence goes on from NW_026901969.1 coordinate 1,639,500, forward strand.
AATAACAATAAATTTAAAGTTGTATACATGCTCTATAATAGCCTACCTCTTTTCTTCTTGTGTTAACACTCACACTTTTCACTGTCCTTATTCCCAAGATCAATAACTTGTGAAGCTGAATAGGTGATTTAGAATGATAAAAATTTGGGTGCTGCTCTTTTTGTTTTACAGTTCTCTAACTTGGAAGATAGGAATGGTACTCTGCAGCACAAAAACTTTACATAAATTCTGATGTATTCTGCAGTTAATAAGCAAGAACATCAAAATGATAATGTTCTGGCTAGCCCATAACTGTCTTTTGTAAAGTCTCTGTGTCTTTTATTAAGAATAAGAGAATAAGAGTCAGTTGCTGAGGTGAGTAGCTCGAGAGAGGACGCCTTGAACACTGGAGCGGGGGGAGATCAGCGTCCAGGACCCTCAACTCAGAGCGACAAGAGCCACCGAGGGAGCCTCAAGTCCTCGACAGGACCTGCCCAGGAGCCGGCAGATGAGCTGATGTGAGCAGCTGACTCACAAGGGGAGGAGCCAGGAGGAACGACACTAGCCCTGATTGGTTAAAAACCTGCCCCAGGGAGCATGAGCAACTAGGAGCGCGGCGAGGCAGTTTGCACAGCAGTTCACGTGGGCAGGCGAGCGGGATGGTGAGCACTCGCCATATGACCAGGGCCCGGTCTGGGAACTCTGCTCTGGCTGCCCCGGCAGTGGCCACCGTAGGCACTCAGACAGCTGATGAGAGGGGAGGCTGCAGTGCAGAGCTCGGGGTGTAGAGAGTGCCTGCACTGCTCTGGTGAGGGAAAGGTGCACAATGGGTGCTCCCTGTTGGAGGTCCTCCTGCAGCAGGTGGCTGAGCTGCCGGAAGCTATTAATAGGCTACAAGATGTCAGGGTAGCTGAGACAAAACAGGAATGCTTGCTCCCTGCCAAAACTGTGCAGAGTCCTCAAGCTTCCCTTGTAGCTCATAGAAGAAAGAAGGAGGTTGTTAACCCTTGAAGCTGGGAATTGGTGACAAAAAAAAAAAACAACAAAAAAAGGAGGAAAAGGACAATTAAAAGCAATGGACTTCCTCCTGAACCTGTTGTCCCCACGCAGAACTGCTTTGCTGTCCTGCAGGGGGCTCATGAGGAAACACAGTTGCGACAGAAACAGCCTGTTGATGCACTAGTAAAGAGGATCTCTACTGGTGCTGCCAGGAAAAAGCGGTGGGTCGTAGTAGTAGGGGATTCTACTTTCAAAGGGACAGAAGCACTCGTCTGTTAGCCTGACCCGGTCTCAAGGGAGGTGTGTTGCCCACCAGGGGCACGGATCAGGGCTGTGGCAGAGAGGCTGCCTGCTCTGGTAAGCCCCAAGGATTATTGCCCACTTCTGGTGATATATGTGGGTGCTAGGGATATAGATAGTAGTAGCCTGGGGAACATAAAAAAGGCCAGATTAATAAATGCTTAAAAGGGTGGTGTCACGGTCAGGGGTTTGGGTGTCTTGAACATGGGACCCAAGTTTGTAGGCCAGGTCTAGCGGGGGCTGGTGGAGCTGGTCCGATGAAGAGCAGTTTTGGTAGGACGCTTGCCAGACTGGTTAAGGAGGCTTTAAACTAGATGTGTTGGGGGAGGGGGGCATCATTCCATCCCAACACTCCCAGTCAGTTGCCAGCACCTATAATAAATGCTTGGACCAATGCAGAGATATTCCGGCTGCTCCAGCCAATGAGCCGGCTTCATTTGGAGCTCGGCTCAGATGCCTCTGTACAAATGCCCGTAGCATGGGGAAAAAACAAGAGGAATTAGAGATGTGTGCTCGTCTACGGGGGTGTGATATCATAGGCATCACAGAAATGTGGTGGGATGGCTCCTATGACTGGAGGGTTGGAATGGAGGGTTACAGACTCTTTAGAAAAGACAGGCCTGGCAGGTGCGGAGGGGGAGTTGCCCTTTATTCAGGGATAGGCTGGAGAGCATGGAACTCTGTCTGGGGACTGGTGAGCAGTTAACAGAGAGCTTGTGGGTCAGGGTTAAAGGGAAAACAGTGACTGGAGACATTACTGTGGGGATCTGTTATAGACCACCTGATCAAGAGGAATCTGCGGATGAAGCACTCTATAGGCAGATAGGAAAAGCCTCACGCTCACAGGCCCTCGTTCTCATGGGTGACTTCAACCACCCTGACATCTGTTGGAGGGATGGTACGGCCTGGCACAAGCAATCCAGGAGGTTCCTCGATTCTGTGGAAGACAACTTCCGTCTGCAAGTAATAGAGGAACCGACAGGGAGAGGTGTCATGCTTGACCTTGTGCTCACCAACAGGGAAGGGCTTGTTGGAAATGTGGCACTTCAGGGCAGCCTTGGATGCAGCGACCACGAGATGGTTGAATTTGAGATCCTCAGGACAGTGAGAAGAGTGTGCAGCAAGCTCACTGCCCTAGACTTCAAAAGAGCAGACTTTGGCCTCTTCAGGAACCTGCTTAGTAAGGTTCCATGGGATGTAGCCCTAGAGGGCAGGGTGGCCCAAGACTCTTGGTTGATATTCAAGGATCACCTGCTACAAGCTCAGGAGTGTTACATCCCAACTAGAAGGAAGTGCAGCAGGAGGGCCAGGAGACCTCCTTGGATGGATAAGGAGCTCCTGAGGAAAATTCAAATGAAAAAAGAGTTTTATAGAAAGTGGAACCAAGGACAGGCGGCCTGGGAAGAGTACAGGGATGTTGTCTGGGAAGCTAGGGACCAGGTTAGGAAAGCTAAGGCCCAGTTAGAATTAAACTAAATAAATATTAAGGATAACAGGAAGGGATTCTACAGGTACATAGCGAATAAAAAGCAGACTAGTGAGAACGTAGGCCCCCTCAAGAAACTCTCAGGTGAACTAGCTACACAGGATTTGGAGAAGGCTGAGGTTCTGAATGACTTCTTTGCCTCGGTCTTCTCTAGCAAAGGCTCTGACCGCACCACCCAACTCTTGGAAGGCAGATGCAGGGACTATGAGAATGAAGACCTTGTGCCCAGTGTAGGAGAGGAATTGGTTCGAGACCATCTTAAGAACCTAAATGTACACAAGTCCATGGGTCTTGATGAAATCCATCCGCGGGTCCTGAAGGAGCTGGCAAATGAAGTTGCTAAGCCGCTGGCCATCATATTTGAAAAATCATGGCAGTCAGGTGAAAGTCCCGACGGCTGGAAAAAGGGAAATATAACAGGGGAAGTTTAGATTGGATACTTCTTCTCAGTGAGGGTGACAGAACACTGGAACAGGCTGCCCAGGGAGGTTGTGGAGTCTCCTTCTCTGGAGTCATTCAAAACCCACCTGGACACGTTCCTGTGTAAGCTTATCTAGGTGTTCCTGCTCCGGCTGAGGGATTGGACTAGATGACCTTTTGAGGTCCCTTCCAATCTCTAGCATACTGTGATACTGTGTGATATAAGGAGGAAATTCTTTCCTGTTAGGGTGCTGAGGCATTGGAATAGGTTGCCCAGGGAGGTTGTGAATGCTCCATCCCTGGCAGTGTTCAAGGTCAGGTTGGACGAGGCCTTGGGTAATATGGTTTAGATCGAGGTGTCCCTGCCCATGGCCGGGGGGTTGGAACTTGATGATCTTACCGTCCTTTCCAACCCTAACTATTCTATGATTCTATGATTTTGGATTTAGGTTAATCATTTTTAAGACAGTGACTGCCAAACAATCCATGCTAACATTGTATATGAAGAAGATTATTGAAGATTTATCATTCCTAAAAGGGAAGAAATATTAGATCTAGTTCAGATACAAAGTGAGCTTTTATGAGTCCTTTTGTCCCCCAGTAGAAATTAGTGAATCATTCTATTTCTTATCATTCTCTTTTATTTGGACACAGTTGAATATTCATTCAAAGAATTCAGAGGAATTATTTTTCTTTTCCTTTCCCTATATTGTACTTTGCCTTTCTCAGTTCTTTACTTTTTATTATTAAATTTGATGGTAAAGCAGAACAAAGAAAACAAGAAACAGGATATTAATAGTCTGTCCTGTCTCCTAAATAGTAACTTTAATTCCAGGGTAATTACAACTTTATTTCTTTTAAGACATGCAGTTGGGAAAAAATATACAGCCTATTATGACATGTGGCAGAATAAAGCAAGATCCATAGCTGTGTACCCATGATTTACTTGTTTCAAGACAGTGCACCCATTTATTTTCTCTTGTAATTAGATTGTAAATTTCGGCAGGGAAGGTTCTTTCTCATAAATCTATCTAATACCCAGTACCACATAGTCCAATTCTACCTGGAATATCTTAGAATATCCACCTTAAAAGTAATAAGTAGTGAGGACTTATTTATAAATATTGCATTCCATTTGCCTCTCACATTTCCTAACACAAAACAGAAAGAAGCATTACAATTCATACTGATTTTCTCCCTTATTCTTACTCCCTGAATGATATAAATTCTCAAATGATGCACGTATACCTTCCTATATGTGAAACACAGAGGGCACACTAGAACAGTTTCAGACTTAGGATTAAGAAGGACAGGATTTTCCATATTAGTCAGAAGACTCTCTTGAACATGGAAATATAGTCCTCTGAAATACCTTTATTGTCATGATGCAATTTATGTACTGGCATTTTTCCTATCAGTTCTTATCTATGTAACAACTCCCTTTCTGTCATAATCAAATATGAGCAACTCCAGTAATCATTGTCTGTATCATGATGGAGAACTTTTGTCTTTCATGTGACTTAGAAATCAATTTAAATCTCCCCAGAGAAATGTCTGCATATCTATAACTTGGATACTTAATTACTTTTAACCAAGAGGGAAATGCCTTTATCTTTATGTCCTATTCTGTTTACCAAAGAAACATATCTAATTATTCAGTCTGCCCTAAAGTGAGCTAGTATGTGTTAGTGACTGGCAGGGGCTTTATGAGTTCTTCAGCCAAAAGCATAATATAAAAAAGGAGGAAAGAATGATCTTATTTACAGCACTAAGAAAGAAAAATATGCTCTCCTTCCCACAGTGATTCTGTAAATTTTTCATAGGAAGTAAATGTTTACATTTTTCATAGTTTCCTATCTCAGAAGCACCCACCAATCCAAACTGAAAATGCAGGCACTTTGCTTCTTTGTGTATTTCAGTTCTGTCTTTCATTAAGATGACTTTCATTCACTCACTGTCTTCCTGAATATACTAATTCTGCAGTTTCTGCAAGATAACATGAGGTATTCAGTAACAATTAATTTCACATGGTATTGACATATTGACATGTGAAATTTAAATCAAGTTAAGCAGTATTTTTAAAAGATGCTGCATGTTTAGGATAAAAGATTATAGTTATATCAAGAGGTAGATTCAGGTCTTATTACTGTGCTGTTCTTTCATCTTTATGCCACACCAGTGTGATGTTTCCTAAATTGGATCAGTTATCTTGATATGAAAATCCTGATGAGGTCAGGTATTTTAGCTTCTCAGTGTCTTTTTGTCACTAATCAGCTAGGAATGTATTTGGTATTTTGATTCTGTAGTTTTCTGTTGCATTTAAACTGGCCATAAAATTCTGAAGCTGTAATTTCTGATTATTGTCTCAGTGCTAAAATCATACCTTTTTCAAGTCAAAACATAGTTGTATTCATTGCTTCAACCTATTATTTTTGTTAGTTTAACTTTTCTTCCCGTGTTCTACTATTTTTTTGCTGATCTGCTGCTACTTTTTAATGACCTCCTAGGGACAGCTTTCAAAGGATTTATACAATACTCTTACGGTATTTGTACTATCTATGATAGCAGATTACAGACAGTAAACCAGGGTTTTGAGTATAATTCTAGTAAAAAGCAGTGAACATTTCTTTGCTCCCAGTTTTTAAGCAATTAAAAAAAGGGAGACAGTTTGAGAAAAAAGGGGATCATGGAAGGAAACAATTCCTACCTGAATTCTCAAGATAGTATCATCACCCTTATTGTTTGGGTCTATACAATTCTGTTAAGAACTTTATAACTATGAGTAAAACTTACAATCTCCATTTTATATTAAATCTTACCCATTTTATTATTACTCCAAACAGGAAAAGTAAGGAATGGAACAGGATTCTTTGGAGGTTTCAGGAAAGAACAAGTTTAAATCCAAAAATAAACTTTTACAGTTTTCAGCATAGAACATCTTGATGAAAAACCTATCCTCCCATTTCAAGGGAAGTACAAGTGAAAAAAGTTTTACATGGATGTCCAGATGATGAAAGGTTATTATTATAAATGTCATTCACCAGATGAAGTTTAGAAGACATGTATCATTTTTCATTCCAAGCAACTTGTCATGTATCCTAATTTTCAAAATACATACACTGATTAAATATTTTACTATAACAGCTGTTCTCTCTAACTGAATGCATTAAGTAGCTGTCATTGTAATATTCTTAGCATATTTAAAATAAGCATGTTTTGTGATAGCTTTATGATGACTTTCTCTCCCTTGATTATTTTTTCTAGAAATAGTTTTGAAGAAAAATGTATTTCACAATTTTACCTTGACTGGGCTCTCATGTTTCAATGCACATAAGACTGGTATGCAATGTATGTTCAGAGAATAAAATTACTTCCATCTATACAGTTTGTGTAGTATAGTTACTCATAGACTTACTCATTACTCTGAAAGCACAGCTATATGTTGTGCCACTGTGCACAACAGTCCTTTTTTGTAATGCTGTGCAGTTAGACAAATTGACCAGGAGTTGGAAAATCTATAGGTGTCCTTTCATTCATGGAATTGAAATTTATATCTCATATTTCCAAAGAGAACATCAAAAAAATCAAGCCAGTAACTACTGAGGTCTCTTCTATGAGGATCTCAATAGGCAGGTCCAGCAGATTTTCTATTTCAGTGCATGCTTCTCATTTCAGAGCATTGTGGTGTCAGGCTTGGATCCAGTATCTTTTATCTGTGATAAGTAGTAGTACAAAATAAGATTTCTGTTTGAAATTCTAGTGGGGAGGGACTCTGCTATTCTCAAAAGCCACCACTCCCCAAAACTATTACTTTGTTAAATTAAAGTTGTTTTGAAACTAGTGATAGATTCACTCATCCATGGGCCAATTTTTGGTTCCTATTTTTATTGTAGTGGTTGTCTAATACAAAATGCAGAAATATTATTGGGATTGCCCTTAGGAAGGGACACCGGCCCTTATATGTCCTCCTTCTCACATCAATCCCTTCTTCACTTTATAACCATAAATGTGGATAGTCAAGTCCTGTTTTGTTTCCTTTGAGACTTTTCTTGCTTTCCTGGTTACATAGCATTATCGAGAGGTCAATACCAAGCAATGCTGCATGGGAAATCAGCTAAGATTACTGTATCTGTGAACGCATACTGTTATAAAGTAGTAGACACCTAGATAAGAGAACTTGGGATTTGGTTAGTTAGGTTGGGGTTGGTATTTCTTATTTTTTTTTGTTTTGGGTTTGTTTGTGGGTGTTTTTTTTTCTAAAGAATTATCTGGTGTTGTCTGTGGGATATCAAGATTCTTGTTTGTTGTGGGTTTTTTTAACGAGTTTGCAACTGAATTCAATAAAAAGCAGACTAAAACTTTGACAGCAGTGCTTCTCAGAGAGGGAGCAGGGGCCTCACTGAGGGAGGAGCAAGAATACATTAAGCTGGAAATCTAAGCACTTCACAATGTGAATCTGTGCCTCAGGCAACAGAATACATTAGTACCTTTTCCTGAACCATTCTCATCCATTTGGATACCTGAAATCTTCATAATTATCACTTAAGGCAATAAAATACTTACTGAAGATATTATTTATAGGGAACTTCCTGATACAGAAATATATTACTTAAGTATGTATATCTATCAATTAATTCCAATGCATCATAAATTCCTTTTATAGTCAACTGCTGTTATATTGAATATTATAGATAATACAGGTTATTTTAAAGCCAAAATTAAATTATTCAAAGCTTTTCACCACCTGTTCTACCTTAGTCTGAATGTGAAGGAGCATCATCATCCAATAGCCTTAAGGAGTAAAGTAAAAGTGACTGTTGCCATATAGCTGTTTGTTAGACCATCTTGGAATACAATTAAGTCTCTTGTGTTACATGAGTTAGTCACAGGAAAATGTATTTGCACCCAAAGGACTGATCGAAAGATGACTTGATGTGATCATAGATTTTCATTTGTTTCATTGATCTTGTGATTAAGAATAAAAGTACCTCTCCATCCTAATAATTTTCATCTTAACACGAAAGTATTTGAAAGTTTAGCTTGAAGCTATAACTGCAGTTATTGTCAGCTTTGTTTATTTGGTTGGCTGGTTACTACATAACAGTGTTTTAGCTCCTTTGTGAGTCACCAGTATCCCACCTTCAGTCTCAGACTTCCAGTCAGCGGTTTTTCCATGGCCTGATTACAGGGCTTAATACTGTAGATTCCTGACAGTTCACTGTGATGACTTTATCAGTTGTTAAATTAATATTGCAGCATTTGTTGTTTTTCTGAGAGGTGTTTATTAATTGAAGTTATTAACTAATCAACCACTTTTTGCGAAGCATATCATTTGAGACATAAGATTAATGAGAAAGTGTGGAAGATGAAGTAATAAATGTACTCAACCTGAAAAAGCCACATCTGGCTGTAACCTCTCTTACATGCAGGTCCCTAATTTGGCCAGTCTCAAGTCTTTCATTTCTTTGTTCATATGCTGTTGTAAGGATAGTTTTCTATAACTTAAGACTGTGTCTCTGATTTACTAGACCTCTTGAGAATGACCCAAATAACATACAGTGTCCTACCACTCTAACTGTACATATGAATCCCTCCTATACACATCTTGGAGTGATATTTCCAAAGATTTACAGTTTATGCTACTGATTTGCAGTAACTGTCTTCAAGGAAATTAACCGTCATCAGGAAAAATGTCCAACAATCCCAGAACACAGTACCTGTAACATGCTGAGTATTCTATGTATTCAAAATATCTTTATTTTATGAAGTCTTTGAAATTTCTGTCCTTCCAAAGAACCATATCTATGACATAATGTGGAACTTTTTTTACTTTATTAGCTTTCTAGCTTTCCTGATTTACATGTATGGATTTTTAGTGAAAATATTAGATGGACTTCTGAACGATATAAACAAAGTTTATTTTTTTAATATCCTTGCTGTCTCCAGTAGATCAACAATAGCAATAGAATATATATGCTAGTTTTAAGGTGTTTGAATAGTCTTCCATATGCAACACAGAAGTCTGTAACTTCAGGTCAGAGAATGTTAAAGATAGACTACTACCAAAACCCAGAAATTAGTCAGAAGCATTCAGACCAAGAACATTATTTCCCTGGACAGCTACCAAAAGCAAGTGTATACTATTTTTAGCTCAACTGATTCCTGTGACATCTTTAACTTTTGGTAACTTTGACAAATTTGCATAATTCATGCTTTAGATAACTTCATTTAATACTAATTTCATACTTTATTTTCAGTTAGCATTTTTATAAGTGTTTAAGAAGGCTTTTTAAGGTTTACAAACTTTATTCCTTTACTTACATGTTTATGTTTGTTTACAATATTTTGGTATTCTATGGTGAAATGGAAAAGATGAATGACACAGTATTTGTACTTATAGAAAATATCAACAGCTCTTTAGGGACAGCAAAGTATAAAAGTAAGAAAATCAGAATCAGCAGGAAAAAAAAGGTAGAAAAAGGTTGTTTCATACTTTCACTTCTTAAGTCCTAATCTTACTAATACAGACAAGCTTTTAAAAACAAAAGAATGCTATTTTCTGAGCAAAGTGAGAGTAGCTGTGTGATGAGTGCAAACAGTAAGCCAGCAATTGGCTGAGGAAATAGGGACTACATGCAATTTAGAATTATAGAATCATAAAATAGTTAGGGTTGGAAAAGACCTTAAGATCATCTAGATCCAACAACCCTGCCATGGGCAGGGACAACTCACTCTAAACCATGTCACCCAAGACTCTGCCCAACCTGGCCTTGAACACTGCCAGGGATGAAGCATTCACAGTTTCCCTGGGCAACCCATTCCAGTGCCTCACCACCCTTAACAGTAAAGAACTTCTTCCTTATATCCAGTCTAAACTTCCCTTCTTTACGTTTTAACCCATTACCACTTGCAGTCTAAACTTCCCTTGTTTCAGTTTGAACCCATTACCACTTGCCCTATCACTACAGTCCCTAATGAAGAGTCTCTGCCCAGCATGATTATAGCTCCCCTTTAGATACTAGAAGGCTGCTATGAGGTCTCCACACAGCTTTCCCTTCTCCAGGATGAACAGCCCCAACTTTCTCAGCCTATCTTCATATGGGAGGTGCTTCAGTCCCCTGATTATCCTCCTGGCGCTCCCCTGGACTTGTTCCAACAGTTCCATGTCATTTTTATGCTGGGGATAGCAGAACTGCACACAATATTCCAAATGAGGTCTCACAAGAGCAGAGTAGAGGGGAAGGATCACCTCCTTCGACCTGCTGATCATGCTCCTTTTGATGTAGCCCAGGATATGGTTGGCTTTCTGGGCTGCGAGCATACACTGCTGGCTTATGTTCAGTTTCTCATCTACCAACACCCCCAAGTCCTTAACTGCAGGGCTGCTCTGAATCTCTTCTCTGCACAATGTGTAGCTGTTCCTGGGATTGCTCTGACCCAGGTGTAGGACCTTGCACGTGGCGTGGTTAAACTTCATGGGGTTGGCATCAGCCCACCTTAAAAGCATGGCGGGTCCCTCTGGATGGCATTCCCTCCCTCCAGTGTATCAACCAAACCACACAGCTTGGTGTCATCGGCAAACTTGCTGAGGGTGTACTTAATCCCACTGTCCATGTCACTGACAAAGGTGTTGAACAAGACCAGTCCCAACACCGATCCCTGAGGGACACCATTCAGTACTGATCTCCAGCTGGACATTGAGCTACTGACCACAACTCTTTGCGTGCGGCCATCCAGCCAGTTCTTTATCCACCAAGTGGTCCAACTACCAAATTGATGTCTCTCCAATGCAGAGACAAGGATGTTGTGAGGGACAGTGTCGAACGCTTTGCACAAGTCCAGGCAGATGACATCAACTGCTCTACCGCTGTCCATCAGTTCTGTAGCCCTATCATAGAAGGCCACCAAATCGGTCAGGCAGGATTTCCCCTTAGTGAAGCCATGCTGGCTGTCACCAACCACATTGTTGTTTTACATGTTCCTTAGCATGCCTTCCAGGAGAAGCTGCTCCAGGATTTTGCCAGGCACATAGGTGAGACTGACTGGTCTGTCATCCATTTTCCTGGGTCATCCATTTTCCCCTTCTTGAAAATGGGGCTTATATTTCCCTTTTTCCAGTCATCAGGAACTTCACCTGACTGCAATGATTTTTCAAATATGATGTACAGCGGCTTAGCAACTTCATTTGCCAGCTCCTTCAGCACCCATGGGTGGATTTCATCAGGACCCATGGACTTGTGCATATTCAGGTTCTTAAGATGGTCTGAAACAAGATCTTCTCCTACATTGGGCCCAAGGTCTTCATTCTTAGTCCCTGCGTCTGCCTTCCAAGATCTGGGTAGTGTGGTCAGATCATTTGCTAGTGAAGACTGAGGCAAATAAGTCAATCAGAACCTCAGCCTTCTCCATATTGAGGGTAGCCAGTTCTCCAGATAGCTTCTTGAGAGGGCCTGTGTTGTTCCTAGTCTTTCTTTTATTCACTGCGTACGTATAGAATCCCTTCCTGTTATCTTTCACACTTCTTGCAAATTTAATTCTAACTGGGCCTTAGTTTTCCTAACCTGGTCCCTATCTTCCCGGACAACATGCCTGTATTCTTCTGAGGTCGCGTGTTCTTGCTTCCACCTTTTATAAGCCTTTTATAATTTAAGTTTAATTTAATCTTAATTTAACATCAGATTAATGAACAATGAATCAGTATTTGTTTTCAGGGGAAACTAGAACTCAACATCCTTTTCTTAAGAAAACCTGCTGTTTGTTGGGGTTTTATTTTCTTGGTTTTGTTGATGTTGCTTTGGTTTGTTTTTCTTTTTTTGGGGGGGAAGGGGAGGGGGTTTGTTTATTTTTTTGTTTAAGTTTGGTGTTGTAGGGTTTTCTTTGATATGATTTGTTTCTTTTTTTATTTTTTCTTTTAGGGCCAGTGTTACTGCAGAGTTATGCTGCTTCCCATACCTCTTAAAACAAAGAAAATCTAAGAAATATTTATGGTATTGAGGTAATTCTGACGCTAGACATTTAGAGTCAGATAGCTGCTTGAAAAAGCATATCTTAGATGAAAAGCAACCACTGTTGACTTTTATACTGTATTTTTAAAGAACTTAGAGACAGTGATTGGCAGACCTACTTAGCTATTTCCACTTTTCAAAGCTGGATTTTTTTTCAATATCCAATTTGGACTTTCTTTCAAGTATTTTGGGACCTAATAAATATTCAAATAAATAATTGCATACCTCTTCACAAAGAATGACATGGTGGAAATGAAAAAACTCCAAGCCTTTCTGCTTCCTTAGCAAAGTTTATACAGTACAAATATGTTTTGATTTTATCAGAGACATCATCATTCCTTTAGGGGTGGAGAAACTCTAGCAGTTTTTGACAGCTTCATCACAAGCGAGAGCCTCTGGAGTCTGAAACCTTTGTCCACTGTGTCTGTAATAGAATAAATTAACATATGATTTTCTTTGTCTTTGAAATTATGGCAGTATTTTAGCTAAATATGATTGAAAAGAACTTAAGTGTTACAAAATGAGATGTCTATATTCTCTAGAGCATGACCTAAAAATGTAGATGTAGCAATTAGCTAGGAAGATTTTTCATCTTCCGTCAAGGTCATTTTCAAATTCAGTTTCAAAAACCAGAAGGCAAGTAGCATAAAACTTTTTCTTAAACAGCATTTAGTCAAAGTAACTATGGCATCAATGATGCCTTATTGCTGAAACTGTTCGTGAAGGTACCAGCTTTATTGTTTGGGTGGTGCAACTATCTTTGTGGAAGAATAATAAATGTATTCCAAACTTGGCTTTGTCACTGGGGTCATTTAGCTTTATGTTAGTCCTTTACAGCCGCTAGCAAGATTGCAGGTATACCCATGACATTTATAAATAAACTGGAAATCTGCATTGGGTGCAGATGTTCCCTTTTTTCAGGTAAATATCTCAGTTCCAAAATTCAATGTCTGTTGATTCCTATTTGGGGATGAGAATATTTGGTGCATAAAATTATTGCCAGAAAAGGCTCTCTATGTCCTCAGAGCTTATGACAATCATCCTTGGTTAGTAGGTATAACTTCATGAATTGACAGCTCTTCAAGTATTTGTCTCCCCTAAAAACAATGAAGAAGGTTGTGCTTAGAGTGTATGGAGAGTGAAAATTGCCTGATTCTAGAAAATCCCATTGATGACTTACATTTATGACAACTTGAAACTTTTACTGTGATTTTTTTATATTAGAAATTTGCTTTCTTTGCACCCAAATTCAGCTTTTATCTAGTGCTAATAATTCGTTTTAATATCAGATTTGAATTCAGCTCATTATCTAATTTTGCATAATTTGAGTTTTCTTCAATTTGAGAAGATAAAGCTTTGCACAAAAAAAGGACTTCATTTTAACTCTCAAACCCAAATAGTAATTCAAAACCACTTCCATGTATATTAATAGTATTTTACAGGTAATCCTTTCCTTGTTCTCCTCTTTTCTTACTTTAAAAAATTTATTTAAAAGGACCCTATTCTCAGAGCAGTTACAGACAAGACAATCTTGACTTGCTCAGACAGCAGAAATTCATGAAGCTGAATTCACTCCCCTGGGACTGTCTTTTATGGTTTGAAGGGTGGTATTATTTATTCAAATATTATTAGGAAGATATTTTACAAAGTACCTAGGAGCTTGAAGGTTGAAGATATTATTTTGATTATCCACAAAATTTATAGAATCATGGAATAGTTAGGGCTGGAAAAGGCCTTAAGATCATCTAGGTCCAACTCCCCTGCCATGGGCAGGGAAAACTCACACCAAACCATGCCACCCAGGCCTTTGTTCAACCTGGCCTTGAACACTGCCAGGGATGGAGCATTCACAACCTCCTGGACAACACATTTCGGTGTCTCACCACCCTAACAGGAAATAATTTCTTCCTTATATCCAGCCTAAACTTCCCTTGTTTAAGTTTTAACCCATTACCCCTTGTCCTATCACTACAGTCCCTAATGAAGAGTCCATCCCCAGCATCATTATAGCTCCCGTTAGATACTGGAAGGCTGCTATGAGGTCTCCACACAGCCTTCTCTTCTCCAGGCTGAACAGCCCCAACTTTCTCAGCCGATCTTCATATGGGAGGTGTTTCAGTACCCTGATCATACTCATGGCCCTCCTCTGGACTTGTTCCAACAGTTCCATGTCCTTTTTATGTTGAGGACACCAGAACTGTACACAATACTCCAAGTGGGGTCTCATGAGAGCAGAGTAAAGGGGCAAGATCACCTCCTTCGACCTGCTGGTCATGCTCCTTTTGATGCAGCCCAGGATATGGTTGGCTTTCTGGGCTGCAAGCGCACACTGCTGGCTCATGTTCATTTTCTCATTGACCTTCACCCCCATGTCTGTCTCTGCAGGGCTGCTCTGGTTTTGTCTCTTTTTTTTTTTTAATTGGTTTTATTGTTTCTTTTCCTTTTTAGCCCAGTTTTATTCAGAAAGGCTTATGCAACCACTTGCTCCATCTGTCATTCCTTTTCCCTAATAGCCCTTTACTTGCTGTTTAATTTAACCCGAATTTGTACAGAGCTCAAAACCAGTATATGGATCAGATTTTTAAAAATTCACAGGTGGGTAGAAAGAAAAGTATATACTACACTGAGAGAAAAGCTACATCAGGAGCTCAAAAGTTTCTTTCTTTTTTTTTTCAAATGTCTTTGTATTATAAGTTCGGTTATTCACTGTAAAACAGTTTCAAAGATGAGGAACCAAAGTTTAAAATTTTATACAGTTTACAGACAGCAGTATGATACTACAGATATTTGATTCTTTGCAGAATCTGAATTCATGATAGAGTGATAGTATCTATACACACCCAGATTACATTTGCAATATGTTTAAGAAAGGTATTAATTTGTGTTTAAAGAATACAAGAGGTATATTTCAGCATTGAATTTTAGTTGATCTCTTAACATGTTTAAGTTGGTTTCCATTCCTCTACTGACTAAGTTTACCTGAAAAAGAGAAGGGAAAAGTTTTCTTTAAAGAGCAAATTAAATCTCTCCTGTTCTCTTATACTTCCGCTGTCTTCCTGTAGGTTCAGAAGAAAACCCAAAATAAAACACTGTAGGAAATGAAAAGTAGAACAGCTACAATAGAAGAAGATTGTACCTAGAGCTACAATCATTGATAGAGCCTTTGTCATCTTTCTTCTAAGGTATCTAGCATGCTGAAAACTTGGTTTCAGATTTCTGTCATAGAAAACAGGAGTCTTTCACGCCTAAATAGGAGTCTTTCACATACATTCTCTTTGCTGATCTCATATTTTCTTCCTGATCTTCCAGTTTAGTAACTGCTGCTCTTGTAGTCCCCTGGAAAAAAATGAAATTGATTCCAAGAAAACTGTTTGGAGAAAATTATTTGAAGTTGCTTGTAATTCTGAAGTTACCTAAGCTGCAATGTTATGGAGGTCAATTTTAGTCAAAACTGATTTTGCAGCTGTTATTTTGGAGTCTTTGAGAGACAGTCAAGTTAAAAAATCCCAGTGATGTAACAAAGTCCAGAGAACTTACAGGTGATTATGTTTTCAGATTCTGCTGTCATCACGGTATTCTCCTTAAGAATCTTGTGTATGCCTTGCCTTCAGGCTTGGTAACTGATAGATGGAACACGGAAAAAAACCTACCTTAAATATCCAACTTTTATTGTGGGCTTGTACAAATGCTTTCATATTTTCTTTTCCTGTATACTTGCTTTCTACTTTGTTTATAATATAGCTGGAAAGAAGTATTAGCAATGCAGAAAATAAGTCAATATAGTTCAGTAATATCAGACTAGAGAAGCATAAGCTATTGAAGGGAGAGAATTTTTTTTTATCTAATATAATTGTGTGGATGACATTTCATAGTCATCAAGAACAAGTTATCAATAATATCCTTCTAATTCCTTGTAGTACAATAGCTGTTCAAGTAAATGAAACATTTCTGGACAAGTTTCTAAATAATGGAATTAGTCCCTATTTACATGGGTGTGATTTAGCCAAATATTTTACAAGTGTAAAATATTTTTCAAGTGTAAAATCCTACTCCAGTGTAAAAGCATTATAATTTGAATTATTTTTTTACTAATAAAATTTAAAAATAATGCAATAATCAAAAGGTGCTTAACTGTAATTAATCTGATCTGATTCTATGATTCTCTGAAAGACAAGCCTTATGATCTACACCAGACAAACCCTTTGAAATTCAAGCACACAAAATCAATTTTTAGTGTTCAGTTTTGTGCAACAGACAAGAAAGCAGACCTCTCCGCAGTAACTGTACGACAATTTTCCCCTCCACTGCTATTAAGTGCCTTAAGATTACAATAAGAAATGCAGATAAATTACGTATCCAGTAAACCTTATACTCTGTCTACCACCTCATTTTGTAAAGAAAATAACTATAGAAATAAAAATAGTAAATTTTTGAAATATCTGTAACAATTTTAAAAAAGGTTGCCTCACAAATTTTATTACCCACCTGCTCTAGGTTATCAGTCCCACACATGTCTTTATTCCATTTATATCAGCTATTGCTGTTGCTGTGGTGGCATTAGTAAAACTTTTGTGTGTTACATTTACACTTTCTCAAAATTACCTTTATATTATTCACCTATTTCTGAAAATAATTTCATATGCATATAGCCCACTAACCCTGCTTTAAAAGTTTACATATATGTTTTGACTATATAGATGCTCTTCAACCTATTACTCTGAAAATCTTTTCCCTGTAGAGTAGCTGCTTTGCCTTTCTTTTTGAGAATTAGTAGCCATTTTGAATTAATATTCTCAGGCACATGCAGAGGAATGGTAACTGCAAAAGCTTAAGAGACAACTAAGAACCGATTGTCGTATGTAGAAATAATTGAAAAAAACAAGGTAGGTGCTGAAAAATGGAGGAGGTACTTAAATCATATACTGAATTATATTGTCTTTATGTATCATACTCATGATAGTGCACTTTGGAATATTTAGCAATTCTTTTATGTAGTACAAGCAGCACTTTGTGGAAACAAGGCAGGAGCTCTGCAGGAGATAGAACAGAAACTCAGTGCAGTCCTCTAGGCTTCTAAAAGAAAGGTTAATCCACTGAAGTAGATTTTCTGTACTCTTCATCATTTTTATTCAAGATGTTATAAAACATGACTAAACTTACTCATTCATTTATTGATTCTAAATTAATTTTCGGTTTTAAGATGTATTTTACTTAATGACAAGAAAATTTCATGTTACCATTATCATGTGATTTAAATCTTTTATATAGATCTGTATGTGATATAAACTGGGGACACACTAGGCATATCCATAAGAATTGAATTTAAAGACACCCCAAAATTTTGCTTCTTCTAATTCAATTACCAGAATGTTATTTTGTTTTAACTTGTTTTGGTAACCTTTATTTTTAAAAAATAGAACATAACTGAATACATACAGGTTAAAAAATTAGTAAATTAAACATCAGAGAGAAGTAACATAAAGAAATGAAATTTGGAATATTATATATGTACAGACATAGAATACAATAGAAAAATTTTTATTTATAAAACAAGCTGAATTTTACACTATTCCTTGGGTGATATTTTTAACAACATATGTAAGAGGTTTTCTTTTTGAGACCAATTCAGTTAGAAACTGATGGCACATATTTTTCTATTTCACATTATTATCACAACAAAAAACATGTCTTTGCAGCTCTTGCAAAGAATATCAGTTATGCATGCATTACACTGGTGAGCCAGAGTAGTTTTTGTATTGTTAATGTCTTATTAAGTGTCTCTTTGATGAATTGTCTTTTAAAAGATGTGACAATGTCATCGTTAGAGAGACACAAGGTTGTAATGTATATTGTGCAACTGTATTTGCATAATGTTCTGCTATCAAATTGTACTTAAATTCAAGTATTAAAAACACCAAGCATTAAAATTTTAAGATTTAATAAAGCTGGAATATATTCTGTGTGAGCATCTAAAACATTGTATTTACTATATCTAATTGTTAAACTATATGTTTCCAATTATTCTAGACTCTGCAATACCTCCTGTGGCTGGCAAGTTTCAGCATTAATTAACAACCAGTACATTCATTGTATATATAGGTTTTCTCAATGACAGGCAAAATTCATTCTCATTATTCTTTAACTAGGATAGTAACAAATGAGGCTGCAGTGAAAAAAGAGGATCATTAGCAGGAAGTGTTCCAAGTCCAGTCGATTGCATCAGGAAAGCATCATATGCTCAGTGGTCACAGTGGAAGCAAAGAAAACGGCTGGTTTTTTAATGTGCTCAAGGATCTGTGATTCCTGGGCACAATGGTGGTGTTCTAACATGTCTAAACCAACTCACTGGCAATCTGTCTGCCAACACAGATTTCCACACCCTTATCAGTGTAATAAATCTTAATCCTGGCAGCATTTTAAGGGAAAATATGGACAATGACAATGAAGAATTGAACAGCAGATGGCAGACACATTAGTTTAAAATATCCAGATAGAAACCATAAAGTACCATATAGTACAGCGTGCGTCAGTGAAGGATCTCTGCCACATAACCCTTGGTGAGGAGAAAAAAAAAAATAAAAAAGTACAGGCAGTGGAAACATTCAATAAACTGAAAGGACATTTATCTTACTGAAGGTCTTAGCCTATGATCATCAAGTTCCAGCACTTTCCTTGACAGTGTAGATTTTACCTCAAAGAATGCAGCTGAAGGTCCTCCGGATTTTTATAACCTAGTGATTGTTGAAGACTGGGTCTTGTGCTCTAAGGGACATCTTTGAATTCTTCCACTAAGCAGTTCATATAATATCAAGGATATGTAACTCCCATTAGGAAACAGCTAACCAATAATTTACTAATATCTTGTTGTTAGGGTTCAATTGGAGAAAACCCCAGTTCTGGACCCTTTCTCAGTCCCCTTGAAGGTACCCCATGGAATGTGTCTCGTGGAGTTGTCCTCATGGCCATGTCTCATGAATGGTGTCCCTCAGGGTCCATAGCAGTCATTGGCAGAGAGTGACCTCATGGAGGTGTCCTCCTGGGGTCATCCTCATGGCAATGGGTCCCTGGCAATGTGCCTCTTGGTGGTGTGTCTCTTGGTGATTACCTTTTCCCCTTTTGTAAAGAGTTGGGAGGAATACCTCTGCTCTTCATGCCATGTATTTCACATTCCTGGTGGACCAGTTTCCCTGGTCTTGCAGCCAGCTCTTCGGCTGCATGCACCTGCACACCCACAAGTGTCTGCAGCAATTATTGGGGTAACACCTCACACCAATCCTGACTGAAGAGTGTTATCTCAGCTCTTTCCCACTCATCCCTCAGGCAATGGATGGTGGAGTGCTATTTCAGATCCTCACACTTTCTCCCAGGTAATGGATACTACTCCCACCCATCTCTGAGACAAAAGATAGGTGGATTTCATCTCAGCTTCTCAGACCAATCTTTTGAGACAATGGACAGTGGAATCTGATTTCAGATCAGTCTCTCACACGTGTAAAGAAGGAAGACTACATTTTTTCAAGTAAAGATTTTGTAAATAGTCTGGGACTAAGCTTTCTCTTACAATTAAAACAAACAAAACCAAATAAAAGTAAGACAGTCTCAAATAACTGAACTGTGGATATGTACAATCAGAGCAGTACTTCCTCATCACCCTCAAAACCCTCAGGTATACTCTCCTTTGAACCTGGGTGGAGGAGTGAGTTGATGATGCAGTATTGATACTGCTATTGGTACCTATTTATATTGGGTTGTGTATGAATAACAAGTATGCTCTTACTCATTGGTCTCAATTGCTTTTTTGATAAAATTAATGTAAAACTTTATTTGAATTCATGTCCTCATTGGTTCATGCGGCTGCCTCTAAAATTGCATTTTTGCAATTGTGTCCACAATAGGCAATTGTGTAAATGCTTCAAAAGCTTTTTATTTTTTCGTAGCTGGACTTGGACTTGCATAATAGAGGTATTTTTAGGAGTCATCTCTTACTGTGTCAGAAATGGTGATCCTTCTTAGACTACAATCCAAGAGACCTTTTCTCTGTGATTTTTCCTACCAGAGATAGGTAGAAACAGAGTGTGGTTCAGCTGCATGGGGAAGGAGGGAGATGGGGATGCAGGGTTCAAAGAAGGGGAAAGAGAACTGAGCACAAAGTAAATTTTTCATTTCAGCTTTCAATAAGAAAAAAAAATATTTAACATTTCTATAGAACTTGCAAATAATTTTGGAAGCTTCAGTGACTAAACACCTTTTAAGACCATACAGCTGCACCAAAACCTATTATAATAAAACTTATGATAAAACTATATGCATAGTAGTCTAAACATCTTTTAATATCAGCAAGATTCTACTACATTCCTGACAATCCCTGATACAGAGCTAATATTTTAAATCAGCTTTTTATGTCACAAGTCCATCAATTTCCAAATGAAGTGTGAAATCTCTGTATACTGTCTGTCTTTTACAATATGAGTAGTTCACAGAAATAGTCATTTTTGAAGATTGCTACAGAATCAAACACTCTGGAGTGATTCAGAGAAATCTCCAGGAACTCGCCAACAAAGTTTAAGTTGACAATTAGGTATTCTTTATTGTGGCTCCGGGAGACA
Source organism: Neopsephotus bourkii (assembly GCF_033783945.1). Classification (NCBI taxonomy): domain Eukaryota; kingdom Metazoa; phylum Chordata; class Aves; order Psittaciformes; family Psittacidae; genus Neopsephotus; species Neopsephotus bourkii. The sequence goes on from NW_026901969.1 coordinate 1,660,295, forward strand.
CGAGGATAGCTCCTCCTAGCGTATCTCGCCCGAGCATCAACCAGGCTGTGATTATATTGTCCTTAAACATACATATTCATTAGATTACATACATATTCACTGAGTTATTTATGCATTAAACCATACTTCTAGAATTCCTCCCACATGTACATTAAAATGGGGTAGTGGGCTTTGGGACCCCTCATGGTTATTTCTTCATCATCTTCCTCTTCATCACTTTGTTTTAGGACTGTTAGCATGACAGTAAACATCAGGTGTTTTCTGGCCAGTTTTTGTGCAATACTAATCTTAGCCATTTCCTAATATCTATACTTGCTAAAAAAGCTTAACATCCTTGAAGTTACTTATTTACAACCCCATTTTTCAATCAACTCTATTCTTCAATCAACCCGATTCTTCAGGAGAACAATTAGAAATTAGGGTGAATAGCTGATTAAGTTTTCCTTGAAGTTAATTTATAGAGTATTTGCCTTCTTCAAAAATCTGTAAACTTCTGGATGGAGACCAGTAGACTTTATACAGTGGATCCTTTTAGTAAAGCTTAATATATATGATTTCTTAAAGCCAAGATCTCCACTAATCTTTCCATACAATGTCAAAACCCAGAATGGAAATATCTATTACTCATTGAAGTAAAGGAAAAAAGATGTAGAGTATGGAAAAGTAATCTGCAAGGTAGATTATTACTGTTTTTTCAGAGCACATCCACAAATTAAAAAAGAGGAAGATATAAAATTTCTTTCTCCCCCAAGGTTTTTAAAAATTATTTTTAGATGGTTCTGCTCCATGTAATTACTTCTGACTTTTCTTTCAATGTAATAAAGCATATATCATAGAAACATAAAATCAAATTTGGGTCAATTGCTGAGGTGAGTAGCTCAAGAGAGGACACTTTGAACACCGGAGCGGGGAGAGATCAGTGTCCAGGAGCCTCAACTCAGAGCGACAAGAGCCACCGAGGGAGCCTCAAGTCCTCGACAGGACCTGCCCCCGAAGCCGGGAGCTTAGCTGACACGAGCAGCTGACTCACAGGGGGCGGAGCCAGGAGGAGATGCACCAGCCCTGATTGGTTAAAAACTTGCCCCAGGGAGCGCGGCGAACAGAGTGGGTCGAGGCAGTTCGCACGGGCAGATATTCCAGCCAATGAGCCGGCTTGATTTGGAGCTCGGCTCAGATGCCTCTATACAAATGCCCGTAGCATGGGGAAAAAACAAGAAGAATTAGAGATGTGTGCTCGTCTACGGGGGTGTGATATTATAGGCATCACAGAAATGTGGTGGATGGCTGCTATGACTGGAGGGTTGGAATGGAGGGTTAGAGACTCTTTAGAAAAGACAGGCCTGGCAGGTGCGGAGGGGGAGTTGCCCTTTATGTCAGGGATAGGCTGGAGACTATGGAACTCTGTCTGGGGACGGGTGAGCAGTTAACAGAGAGCTTGTGGGTCAGGGTTAAAGGAAGAACAGCGATGGGATACATAACTGTGGGGATCTGTTACAGACCACGTGATCAAGAGGAATCTGTGGATGAAGCACTCTACAGGCAGATAGGAAAAGCCTCATGCTCACAGGCCCTCGTTCCCATGGGTGACTTCAACCACCCTGACATCTGTTGGAGGGATGGTACGGCCCGGCACAAGCAATCCAGGAGGTTCCTCGATTCTGTGGAAGACAACTTCCGTCTGCAAGTAATAGAGGAACCGACAGGGAGAGGTGTCATGCTTGACCTTGTGCTCACCAACAGGGAAGGGCTCGTTGGAAATGTGGCACTTCAGGGCAGCCTTGTATGCAGCGACCACGAGATGGTTGAATTTGAGATCCTCAGGACAGTGAGAAGAGCGTGCAGCAAGCTCACTGCCCTAGACTTCAAAAGAGCAGACTTTGGCCTCTTCAGGAACCTGCTTAGTAAGGTTCCATGGAATGTAGCCCTAGAGGGCAGGGTGGCCCAAGACTCTTGGTTGATATTCAAGGATCACCTGCTACAAGCTCAGGAGTGTTGCATCTCAACTAGAAGGAAGTGCAGCATGAGGGCCAGAAGACCTCCTTGGACGGATAAGTTCTCCTGAGGAAAATTCAAATGAAAAAAGAGTTTTATAGAAAGTGGAAGCAAGGACAGGCGGCCTGGAAGAGTACAGGGATATTGTCTGGGAAGCTAGGGACCAAGTTAGGAAAGCTAAGGCCCAGTTAGAATTAAACTTGGCTAGGGATATTAGGGATAACAGGAAGGGATTCTACAGGTACATAGCAAATAAAAAACAGATTAGGGAGAATGTAGGCCCCCTCAAGAAACTCTCAGGTGAACTAGCTACACAGGATTTGGAGAAGGTTGTGGTTCTGAATGACTTCTTTGCCTCAGTCTTCTCTAGCAAAGGCTCCGACCGCACCACCCAACTCTTGGAAGGCAGATGAAGGGACTGTGAGAATGGAGACCTTGGGCCAAGTGTAGGAGAGGAATTGTTTCGAGACCATCTTAAAAATCTGAACGTGCACAAGTCCATGGGTCTTGATGAAATCCATTCGCGGGTCCTGAAGGAGCTGTCAAATTAAGTTGCTAAGCCACTGGCCATCATATTTGAAAAATCATGGCAGTCAGGTGAAGTTCCTGATGACTGGAAAAAGGGAAATATAACCCCCATTTTCAAGAAGGGGAAAATGGATGACCCAGGGAATAACAGACCAGTCAGTCTCACCTCTGTGCCTGGCAAAATCTTGGAGCAGCTTCTCCTGGAAGGCATGTTAAGGCACATGAAAATCAACAATGTGGTTGGTGACAGCCATCATGGCTTCCCTAAGGGGAAACCCTGCCTGACTAATTTGGTGGCCTTCTACAGAACTGATGGACAGCGGTAGAGCAGTTGATGTCATCTGCCTGGACTTGTGCAAAACGTTTGACACTGTCCCTCATGACATCCTTCTCTCTAAGTTGGAGAGACATCAATTTGATGGGTGGACCACTTGGTGGATAAAGAACTGTCTGGATGGCCACACACAAAGAGTTGTGGTCAATGGCTCAGTGTCCGGCTGGAGACCAGTACCGAGTGGTGTCCCTCAGGGATCGGTGTTGGGACCCGTCTTGTTTAACATCTTCATCACTGACATGGACAGTGGGATTGAGTGTGCCCTCAGCAAGTTTGCGGATGACACCAAGCTGTGTGGTTCTGCTGATACGCTGGAGGGAAGGAATGCCATCCAGAGGGACCTTGACATGCTTCTGAGGTGGGCTGATGCCAACCTCATGAAGTTTAACCATGCCAAGTGCAAGGTCCTACACCTGGGTCGGAGGAATTCCAGGCACAGCTACAGGTTGTGCAGAGAAGAGATTCAGAGAAGGGCTTGGGGGTGCTGGTCGATGAGTAAATGAACATGAGCTGGCAGTGTGCACTTGCAGCCCAGAAAGCCAACCATATCGTGGGCTACATCAAAAGGAGTGTGACCAGCAGGACAAAGGAGGTGATCCTGCCCCTTTATTCTGCTCTTGTGAGACCTCACTTGGAGTATTGTGTACAGTTCTGGTGTCCTTAACATAAAAAGGACATGGAACTGTTGGAACAAGTTCAGAGGAGGGCCATGAGGATGATCAGGGGACTGGAGCATCTCCCATATGAAGATAGACTGATGAAGTTGGGGCTCCTGTAATCCTAGGGTGAAATCGGTGTGCTTGGCTCGCTCCCTGAAATGTCTGTACGCCAATGCGCTCAGCATGGGAAATAAGCAGGAGGAGCTGGAAACCTGTGTTAAGTCGGGAGATTATGATCTGGTGGCAATTACAGAGACGTGGTGGGACAGCTCACATGACTGGAATATAGTCATGGAGGGCTATGTCCTTTTCAGGAAAGACAGGCCAGCCAGGCGGGGTGGTGGGGTTGCTCTTTATGTGCGAGTGCAGCTACAATGCGTTGAGTTCTGTCCGGGGACAGATGACGAGCGAGTCGAGAGTCTGTGGGTGAGAATTAAGGGGCAGGCTGGCAGGGGCGATACTGTTGTGGGGGTCTGTTACAGGCCACCGGATCAGGGTGAGGAAGTTGACGAGGCCTTCTACAGGCAGCTGACAGCAGCGTCACAGTCACAGGCCATGGTCGTCGTGGGAGATTTTAACTTCCCTGATGTTTGCTGGAAGGACTACTCGGCAACCCATCCGCAGTCCAGGAGGTTCCTCCAGTGTATGGATGATAACTTCCTCATGCAAATGGTGGATGAGCCAACCAGGAGAGGTGCGCTGCTGGATCTCATCCTCACTAACAAGGAGGGTCTAGTTGAAGGAGTGAAGGTTGAGGGCTGCCTTGGTTGCAGCGAATACGAGATGGTAGAATTCAGGATCTTGTGTGGTAGGGTCAGTAGAATAGCAAGTAGAATCGCAACCCTGGACTTTAGCAGGGCAAACTTTGGCCTCTTCAAGCGATTGCTAGGGGAAATCCAGTGGGCTAGGCTGCTTGAAGGGAAAGGGGCCCAAGATAGTTGGTTGACGTTCAAGGACTGCTTTTTCCGAGCTCAAGATCGGAGCATCCCGACACGTAGGAAGTTGAGGAAGAGGGTCAGGAGACCTGCGTGGCTAAATAGGGAATTGCTCGGTATGCTCAAGTGGAAGAGGAGAGTTTACAGGTCATGGAAAGAAGGGCTGGCCACTTGGGAAGAATATAAGGCTGCTGCTAGAGGATGTAGGAAGGCTGCTAGGATGGCTAAGGCCTCCTTGAAATTAAAGCTGGCGAGAGGGGTCAAGGACAGCAGAAAGAGCATTTTCAAATACATGGCAGGTAAAACTAACACCAGAGGCAATGTAGGCCCGCTGATGAACGGGACGGGTGCCCTGGTGACAGAAGATACAGAGATGCAAACAACCCGGGTGCCCTGGTGACAGAAGATACAGAGATGGCAGAGTTACTGAATGACTTCTTTGTCTCTGTCTACTCTGCTGGAGGCAGTCCTGAAGAGCCCTGTACCGCTGAGACCCCGGATGAAGATAGGTCAACGGAGCGGTCTGCCTTAGTCGATGAGGAATGTGTTAAAGACCAGTTGAGCAATCTGGATATCCATAAATCCATGGGTCCAGATGGGATGCACCCGCAGGTGCTGAGGGAACTGGCTGAGGTCATTGCTAGACCGCTCTCCATCATCTTTACCAAGTCTTGGGAAACGGGAGAGGTGCCTGAGGACTGGAGGAAAGCAAATGTCACTCCTGTCTTCAAAAAGGGCAAGAAGGAGGACCCGGGTAACTATAGACCGGTTAGCCTCACCTCCATTCCTGGGAAAGTGATGGAACACCTTATCCTTGGTGCCATCTTAAGGCATATCAAGGATAAGAGGGTTATGAGGGGCAGTCAACATGGCTTCACCAAGGGGAAGTCGTGCTTGACCAATCTCGTAGCCTTTTATGAGGAAATAACACGGTGGATGGATGATGGTAGAGCGGTGGATGTGGTCTATCTCGACTTCAGCAAAGCGTTTGACACGGTCTCCCACAGCATCCTTGCGGCTAAATTGAGGAAGTGTGGTCTGGATGATCGGGTAGTGAGGTGGACTGTGAACTGGCTGAAGGAGAGAAGCCAGAGAGTTGTAGTCTATGGGGCGGAGTCTAGTTGGAGGCCTGTATCTAGTGGAGTGCCTCAAGGGTCGGTACTGGGACCAGTATTATTTAATATATTCATCAACGATTTAGATGAGGGTATTGAGTGTACTATCAGCAAGTTTGCTGATGACACTAAGCTGGGAGGAGTGGCCGACACTCCAGAAGGCTGTGCTGCCATCCAGAGGGACCTGGACAGGCTGGAGGGTTGGGTGGGGAATAACTTGATGAAATATAACAAGGGAAAGTGTAGAGACCTGCATCTGGGCAGGAACAACCCCAGGTTCCAGTATAGGCTGGGGAACGACCTGTTAGAGAGCAGTGTAGGGGAGAGGGACCTGGGGGTCCTGGTGGACGACAGGGTGACCATGAGCCGACACTGTGCCCTTGTGGCCAAGAAGGCCAATGGCATCCTGGGGTGTATTAGAAGGGGGGTGGTTAGTAGGTCGAGAGAGGTCCTCCTTCCCCTCTACTCTGCCCTGGTGAGACCTCATCTGGAATATTGTGTCCAGTTCTGGGCCCCTCAGTTTAAAAAGGACAGGGACCTGCTGGAGAGAGTCCAGCGCAGGGCAACTAAGATGATTAAGGGAGTGGAGCATCTCCCTTATGAGGAAAGACTGAGGGAGCTGGGTCTCTATAGTTTGGAGAAGAGGAGATTGAGGGGTGACCTTATTAGTGTATATAAATATATAAAGGGGGAGTGTCACGAGGATGGAGCCAGGCTCTTCTCAGTGGCAAACAATGAAAGGACAAGGGGTAATGGGTACAAATTGGAGCACAAGAGGTTCCACTTAAACCTGAGAAGAAACTTCTTCTCAGTGAGGGTGACGGAACACTGGAACAGGCTGCCCAGGGAGGTTGTGGAATCTCCTTCTTTGGAGACATTCAAAACCCGCCTGGACACGTTCCTGTGTAACCTTATCTAGGTGTTCCTGCTCCGGCAGGGGGATTGGACTAGATGATCTTTTGAGGTCCCTTCCAATCTCTAACATACTGTGATACTGTGTGATACTGTTCAGCCTGGAGAGGAGAAGGCTGCATGGAGACCTCATAGCAGCCTTCCAGTATCTGATGGGGGCATATAGGGATGCTGGGGATGGACTATTCATTAGGGACTGTAGTGATAGGACAAGGGCTAATGGGTTCAAACGTAAACAGGGGAAGTTCAGATTGGATATAAGGAGGAAATTCTTTCCTGTTAGGGTGGTGAGGCACTGGAATAGGCTGTCCAGGGAGGTTGTGAATGCTTCATCCCTGGCAGTGTTCAAGGCCAGGCGGGACGAGGCCGTGGGTGATATGGTTTAGAGCGAGGTGTCCCTGCCCAAGGCAGGGGGGTTGGGACTTGATGATCTTAAGGTCCTTTCCAACCCTAACCATTCTATGATTCTAAATAGATTGGAAAAGATCTTTAAGATCATCAAGTCTAACAGCTAGCCGAGGACTCAAGTCCACCACTAAATCACACCACTAAAGGCCTCATCTACACATTTTTTGAACACTTCCAGGGACTTCCCTGGGCAGCCTGGTCCAATGCCTGACTACTCTTTTGGTGAGGAAATATTTCCTAACATCCAGTCTAAACCTGGTGCAGCTTGAGGCTATTTCTTCTGATCCTATCACTTGTTGCTTAGGAGAAGAGATCAGCCACCTTCTCTCTCCATCCTCCTTTCAGGTAGTTATACAGAGAGATAAGGTTCCTCCTGAGCCTTCTCTTCCCTAGACTAAATGACCGCAGCTCCCTCGGGTGCTCCACATAAAACTTGTGCTCCAGGCCCTTTACCAGCTTTGTTGCCCTTCTCTGGGCCCACTCCAGCAACTCAATATCCCTTATGTGGTGAGGGGCTTAGAACTGAACACAGCATTTGAGATGTGGCCTCGCCAGTGCTGAGTTTGGAGGGACTATTACTTGACTGGTCTTACTAGCTACACTGTTTTTGATACAGAAACATAAAAATGGATGTAGTGTAAATGTTTGTATGGACTTCATATGGGTATGAATGCTCATGGCATGCAAAAATTCCTATGAAATATATGGACTTTGAATATTACACGGCTGATAATCCAAGTTGAACTCCTTTAAGAGAGTTAAGTTCAGAAAACTGAATAATAGTGAGAAAATATTTCATTAAAAATTAAAACAATACATTTGAATTCTCAAGCATTTTATGTACACCTGTGATATAGTTGCTAATGTACCCGATAGCCATACATAGAAACATATGTCAATGTACAAGATGGGTGAATATAATTAAAATTAACTTTCTGATAAATAAACTGCATTGTTTGTTTTTAGCTAAATTACCCATTATATGGAAACAAATTAAAATGGCAAATGAACAGTAATTTGTCAATAAGAATGGAAGAACAGTGCTGATATTTGGGCGGGCTTTTTCTTTAATACTGTACTTGTCACCTGGGAAGTAGCCTTGAACCTATGATTACCAAAACTACTGTGATTCTAGTTAGACTTCTAGATGTTTTGCAAGGAAGTTGTTTCTGTTACTGACTAAAATACTTTGATCTTGTCCATTGTGGTAACTACTGATTGAACATTTCCTTGAAACTCATTTCCTCGAAACTCATTTCCTCTGCATTGACTATAACAACAGCAAAGCTACTAATTCACAGTTTCTTTTTTTGCTTCTACTTTATTTATCTCTGTTCTTTTAAGTGCATTTCACATGTGTGGGTTTGAGGTTTTGTGTTTGAGTTTGTTTTGGGTTTTTTTTCCAATATATCTTGTGGAAAAAGTCCAGAGCTAAAATTGGCAAATTTTCTATTGCTATAGATATTTTTTGAATTATACATGAGACAAAATAAATGAATTTTATATTTACAACTAATACAGGGTTTTTTTTAGAAATACTTGAAAAGACTTGAAGAAAACATATTACTACATTCTGAGGAATAGTATCTCTTTATTTATTTCAAAAAGCTCAAAACAAAAATTAAAACACATCTTTACAGAAAATCAGAATCAACAAAAATCCCTGAAATGTATGTATATAAATACATACAGGTATACGTGTATTTACACATATACATAGCATTCTAACTAGTCTGTTTGGTCTATGCTCAATCAGCTTTCATCACTATAAAAATGTGAATGTTTCTTTGTCATTTTTACTTTTTGTCCCATGAATTTTATGTTAGTAAGGAGACATGCATGTTAAACTTGCTTTGTTGAGGAAGGGAAATTGTAGGGAATAAAATATTGCCCTGAAAAGAAATTTAAATATTTTTTTCATGTAATTACATTCTGTCTTTCTGACAGAAAAGAAAGATGTTCTGTCATATAGGCATTCCCCATATCATTTGAGATAATACATAGTTGGAATAAAGATATGAATAAGGAATAAGTTTGTATATCTTTATTTTAAATAATGTATCATTACTAGATTTTTTCTTGTGCAGAATTGGACAGAATTCATTTGCCTTCTAGGAGAGTACTGGGTTTGTTTTGTTTTGTTTTGTTTTTTTATCCATAGGATTCTGCAACAAATTCATTACTATTTTTTATCATACAGTATGCTAACAATATTTACTTCATTTGTATAGAAATTGTCTGTTTGATCTCTTTTCCTGTGGATTATTTAAAGTCTGTTATTACTAAGAGATTGTTTGCCCTGTTTATGAAGCCAAAGCCCTTGTACAAAGAAAATTGTTATATTTTTGTATATTTATACCCTCTAGACTTGCAAAGATATATTACTTTTATTAGTTTAAACTGGATGCCATACTACATTTACATTAAGAAAATAATTTGGAATTTCTCCGTGGAACGTAACTGTAAGATTCAGTTAAGACTGACACTTAAAAGTAGGTATGTAGAACCACTATCAACTTATAAGCTTCCCTGTTAGCTAATATTACCAATGGAGCTCAGAGAGATTTGATGCCTAAGGCATAGTTCAGAGATATAAACCTAGTTTTAGTCAACCAAAAACTCCTGGCTGCCATGCCAGCAAGTCACAGGTTCTTCCATAAACTACATGCCACATCCACCTGCCTTGTGTGAGAGAAACCACACAGTGCTTGATTGACTATAGTAAGAGATTAAACACCAAGGTCACTCACAAACACATTTCACACACTCACACACATACATATATATATATGTAATACTGGTTTTCTTAATTTTGTAATGAAACCCATATAACCACCTGTCATATAATCCCTGGATGTAATTCACATCCTTCACCAGCTTGGTCCCAGGTTATGTTGTGTTTCTAAATATTCAAATTATGACTTTAAATCTCTTTAGGTTTTTTTTCAGTCATATAATTATAAAACCAAAATTCTTATATGGTAAACAGAATATTAAGAACAATAGGCAAACCACCTATAGAGAAGCAGAAGAGTAACAGAATACAGAATAGAACAGAATAAATAGAGACACCTCACATGAAACAATGCCACCCAAGGCTTCATCCAGCCTGGCCTTGAATGCTGCCAGGGATGGAGCATTCACAACCTCCCTGGGCAACACATGCCAGTGCCTCACCACCCTAACAGGAAATAATTTCTTCCTTATATTCAATCTAAACTTCCCCTGTTTAAGCTTGAACCCATTACCCCTTGTCCTATCACTACAATCCCTAATGAAGAGTCCCTCCCCAGTACAGGCCCCCTTCAGACAGTGGAAGGCTGGTATGAGGTCTCCACGCAGCCTTCCCCAGGCAGAACAGCCCCAACTTTCTCAGCCTGTTTTCATAGGGGAGGTGTTCCAGTCCCCTGATCATTCTTGTGGTCCTCCTCTGGACTTGTTCCAACAGTTCCATGTCCTTTTTATGCACACAATACTCCAGGTGAGTTTTCATAAGAGCAGAGTAGAGGGGAAGGTTCACATCCTTCGACCTGCTGGTCACGCTTCTTTTGATGCAGCCCAGGATATGGTTGGCTTTCTGGGCTGCGAGCACACACTGCTGGCTCATGTTCATTTTCTCATCTACCAACACCCCAAGTCCTTCTCTGCAGGGTTGCTCTGAATCTCATCTTTGCCCAATAGTCAATAGATAATTTGAACATACATTAATTTCTTTTTTTTTAGTAAAAAAGTTAAATTAATAGTGCAATGTTTTTAATGAAATTAGGATATAAGTGACAGATTTTGTATTTTTGAATATTTATAGGTACTATAATAAAACTTCTAGCAAATTACACATTAGGTAGAAGAAAGAATAAAAAAAAAAAAAAGAAAAAATATACACAAACACTCCCAGTCCCTATGCAATAAATTAGACATAGTCTTTGAGAAAATATTTTACATGGGAAATATTTCCTAAAATATGCTATCTATCTATCTATCTATCTATCTATCTATCTATCTATCATCTATCTATCATCTATCTATCATCTATCATCTATCATCTATCTATCATCTATCTATCATCTATCATCTATCTATCATCTATCTATCATCTATCTATCTTTTATCCTCCATCCATCTATCCTCCATCCATCTATCCTCCATCCATCTATCCTCCATCCATCCATCCTCCATCTATCTATCTTCACTTTACATTTGCACCCATTTTTCTATGAAGGGATCAAGATAGGCTGATTTGGTTTATTTCTTCTTTCGGATAGCCATTCTGTGTTTTAATGTCTTGTATTTCATTTAATAGAAAATTAAACCTCTAGCCTTTGGAACCGCAAAACAGAAATAAAAGCCTTTCTGAACTTAAGAAAACTATACTTATTAGTGAATGTTTTGACAGATTTTGAATTTTTTTGTAATAAAACATAATTCAAAAATCTTTTCCTATCATCTTATTGGTGCCCAGTTGGTTTCCAGTGATAATAATGTGAATTTTAATGTTAATTATCTCATTGATGATCAAGGTATGTTACAAAGAAAAGATTATCATGTGATTAAGCCTGCACCCTACTCTGTGTGATTTACAACATAAATTTCACCAACATACTTTATACGGCCAAAACCAAAAGGCTGGGGGAAGCTTGAACTAATTAATATCACTGAGTGTGTCTGAGAAAAATCTGTTCTTTATAGAGTATTTTGTTTGTATTTTATCCAATGACCACTTGATGCAAAATTCATATCGAGTCCAGGGAGAGGGGACATAGGTTTACAATTGAAAATGCTGTTCACTGGCTACATGATCCTCTGGTCTTCAGTCTTACCCACTTTTCATTTTTGGCGACACTTAGGCATGTTCTCAGATGTGAAAACTGAGACACTGGAAAAGCATTAAAAATTCGTTGCATTTTCCTTAATAAAAAAGAAGATAATTCTGTTAAGATGTACTTCTTTGTAATATATATATAAGTAAGTCAGACAGAAGAACTCACAGGTCTGTGTAAAAGACCCTGTCCCACCAAAGCCAAGTGGCATAAATTTCTTGCATTCTCTGGCATGGGGAGAACCAACACTACTTCATTTGTCTTAGTTCTCTGAAATGCACTTACTAAGCAAAAAAATGTACACCCAAATCTTATTTTTGTTCAGCAATGTATACCTGATGTAGGCATTCTGAATTTGGTCCTCAGTGCTCATATAGCATTCATGAAAAAGCAGATGGTATTGGTCAATTAAACTAACTCCTTAATAAGGCAGTAAGTATTCCATCTAATAGTAGGGGAGAAGGAAAGAAGCATATAAAACTTGCTTCTTAGGAGAATTAATACTCTGTCATGTTTTCACTGTATGTTCTTTAGCTATGATGCTGAATCTAAGCCTTTAGTGGATAAGCATCTTTCCATGAGGTGCAACGCATTAGGCATCAGAATAGGACAAGACAGAACGGAATGGAATGGAACAGAACAGGAATTTATGGTTATATCACTAAACACAGTTTCAAGCCAGATGTAATATGGACATACATACACATACACACACACACAAAAAAAGTCATAGTAAAACTTTATGAACCCTGGAAAATAAAAATAAAATCCTCAGCTAGTTTGGAGAGCAATATCACAATGTATAATCCTAGGACTTAAGTTACAGGAAGGTCTACATATTCTGTTACCCGACATTGAATGTACCACTGAACAATCCTTTGTGTAGCTTTTTATTTTAAAGTAATGCTAATCTTATTAGTTGTTTGACAGCCAGAATGATGTCAAGGAATAAGGGCAACAATAAATAAACACAAATAATATATTTTTTTTAATACTTGGTTTTAAGGTTCTTGAAAATATAACTGCAAGTGATATAATTTCTTGATCTGGAGGCTACTAAATAAGAATTTTCCCAATTATCTATCTTAGCATTAGATGTAAGGAAAACTGGAAGGCTGTGTCTGGATAGTATAAAATTGGCCCCTGGCATCTTAAGCATGATGAATATTTATTATGATTGTCATCTAAAAGACAGACAGGACCAGTATCAAAGAGCTTGTGTTTCTGATTCGAGTACCCTGCTGAGCTAATTTGAAATTCACTGTCACACTAGAATAAGTGTGCTTATGACTTTCTATAGCTTTACTCTTTTACCAAATACCTATGTGAGAATGCAGAACAAAGTACATTGAAACAAACAATCAAACTGTGGAATGAAACACACAATCACATCTGCTTTTATGGTAAACACTCTTCGGGCTTCTTGGAGTGTGTATTAATCAGGGATGTTGTAGCACAACCAAGAAAACATGAGAGTGAGCTCTTAGAGAAATTATTGTTACAGGATGGCTTTCTGAGCTTTACTATAATATCATGAAGATCTATACACTTCTCTTAATGGTAATTCAATTTTGCTGTGTTAGAAATAAATCTTAATTATGATGCTTATGTGGTACTTGTATAGCAATTAGGAAAACCATAGGTAAAAAGAACAATCACAGACCTATTCTATAACTTAGAAAGGAAATGAAAACAGAAAACAAAAATCTATCATAAATTGGCTGCGTAAAGAATAAATGGTGATAGAGCTGAATATTTTTACGGTTTGAACTGAAAGAGACAAAATGTGATTTCATCTAGTTACAGATAATGATTAGCACTGTATCAAGAAAATTGCTCAGCTACTAATATAAATCCCTAAGGAAAGCATCATTATTCAATGAAAATGTAAAATTTAACTTTTTGAATACCACCACAAGTAAGTGAATGTGCTTTCTTACCTTGTTCTATATTTAAGATCCTTAAAAGAATGATCTTAAATTTAAGAACACAATACATTAGTGAATATAGATATTTTTTTTCTGATACATGACTATGAAGTAGTAATTCAGTGAAAGAAAATACTAGTGTCTGACCCCCTGCCTCAGCCTAATCTTTCTCTGGATACATATAGTAATAATGGGAATGCCTGTTTTACATGGGGAGATGAGTTGCCTGGCAACAACACCAGTGTCGGTTTCTCTTCAGTATGTACTATGTGTCAATGTCTAGAATGTTATTTATCTTCATTAGACCTAAATAATTTATCTTGTCAAGTCTCTGGTGACCATTAGGCATCTGATAACCATGTATTTTATGCTTGACCAGGTGCACTTACAAGTAAAATAAAAATAGCATAAACTCTCTATCCCATATTTCCAGATTATGGTATTATTAACACTGGAGTGAGACCTCCCTCTTCTTTGTTTTCTATTCTGATTGGTATTCATGAAGTAAACTGTGCCAACAGAAAGTGAAGACCAAGCCTTAATTATCAACATTCTTTTTAACAGTGACTTTGTTCTAACTAGGACCGTCTTAACATAACTGTGTCTCTTGCATGTCACTTAAAAATTCTTTTTTCCAGTGTACCCCCCAATAAGACTGGTAAATTGATAAATGTACACAATTTTACTCTGTTTGAAAAACACAAAACAAACAAAAACCCCCAAAACTACAATTAAAAATACCGCCAACAAAACGAGCCAAGCGAACAAAAATACCCATCCCCCAAACCCAATTAACCCCCTTTATATCTCTACATCTCTATATATACACATGCATACCTATAAATATGTATATTTATGCATATATGTATCTAGATATTTTTATAACCCCCCCAACATTTCTGTCCCAAAGCTGTCTTACAGCTGCAATACAGAAATTACCAACTATGCCAGTTATTTTGCAATGATTTATTCCTCTTCAGAAGAAAAATTATATGCTGTTGATCATAACATTTCTCAGGTGACAGAGATCCCCTGAGAACCTCTGATATTCCTATGATTTCAAAAAATCTTTACGCAAATGTTTACATATGAAGGTGTTTCTTATTGTGTCATTAATTATATGTACCTTAGAAAAGCTTAACACTACACATTCTTAAGAGACTGTTTCTAACTACAGCATATGCCAAAGGATATAGAGAAGCTTGAATAGGAAGGGAAAAAATAGTTTAGATTTAGATTTAGATAACCTGGCCATTTTACTCCTTTTAGTTATGCTTCTGACAAAAGAGAGGCGTTGTACAAAAATATCAATGTTAGCCATTTAAATGCTTCCAACATATGTGTAGAAATGAGGTTTTTCTTTATCTTTTCTAATATGTAATGTGAAGTATCACAGCAGATAAAATGGAAACAAATTGGATGTTCTGTTCTTTTAAATAACCATGTCTTACTTACCTATACTATGCTTTTTGATCTGAACAGCATGAAAGGGGACTGTTGGAAACAAAAAAGAGGATTTGTGGATTTAGATTAAATAAATGTATTTTTAAATTTTTTTTAAAGTTAGTCTCTGGTTCTTATGTGTTTAATTTGAATATCTTAAGTGACATGGAGTAGCCTATCTTCAACAGTAGTTCTAAATGGCAGAATTATCCTGCATTTGATAATTGTTTAAGAAAATTATGGTTAAGCGGATGGGAATTTAATATATATAAAAAATAATCCATTTGGAAGGGGAATGGCAATTGCAATAAACTAAGACTTCAGAAAGAAGGATAAAGGGAACAAGACACAATGTGTGCACATCAGCTCCTTATTAACATCATATTTACATAGATGGCTACATGTGGCATGAAATAACGGAGTTCAATATCCTGAAGGAAGAGCTGAAAACAAGTAGCAGGTTTAACACACTGTATTTAATCAGATTTTGGTTTGTTTAAGGAAATGGTAATTGAGATCGCATGGGTGGCAGCTCTGAATGGCAAAGGAGAGCAGGAAAGCTGTCTGTTTTTTGAGGACAGTATTATTCAAGTCCAAGAAAAGTCTATCCTGACACCCAGAAAAATAAGTAGATAGATCAGGAAACTGACTTGTTTAAGCAGGGAGCTCATATAAGAGCTTGAGCTGGATATTGATGATGTGATCCTATGTGAGATAGATGTCTAAAACTTCAAGATACTTGATGTAAATTCATAGCTCAACTCATTTATTTAATAGATATCCAGCGCCATCTGAGTTGCCCTAATTTATTCAGTATATCTATAGAGTACTAGCAGGACTTATAGGAGACGTGCGTTTCTGGAGTGGCTGCTGGTGGCTAGGCAGGATGCCACAAGGAATTTTGAATGATACAGTCCATTTATGGGCAAGGAAATCGAATACTTCTTCAGTACAGTAAATAACAGCTGAAGTGTATGTAGCTCAGTTTAACTTGTAGCACATGGTAAATGTCCTAATATTACACTTGGTTTCCAGTAGCTAATCATGAAGGGTATGGGTATCTTACTGGCCGTTTGTTAGATGCATCAGATACTCTTATTTTTAAACATCACTAGGTGCCTGTGTTTAGTCAATGGACCTACCAAACAATCAGTTTGCATCAGTTCTACTGACTAGTTGTGTTAACTGTAAAAAGAACTTAGACACTTCTCATATATAGATTTCTACATGTAAATGCCTCAGTTTTGAACTGAATCACAGAATCCAGTCCGAGGATATACATATATTTTAATAACAAGGATAAGTCTGATTTTGGAAGGGAAAACTATGCTTGTAGGTAGAGTGGTAACATAAAGTTGTCTCGAGTAATGCAGTAATGGAAAAGCTAAATTCCACTGTAAAAGCTATAGACTTTATATAAAAGGTAGATGGTCATGTATTCATATTAGATAATTAAAAGGTAAATTAATAATAAACCAGGAAAATATGCCAATTATTTATTGGCATCTAACTAATTATTTTAAAAATTATTAGTAATGTAAATTTACTATAATTAATGATGTAAATTTACTCTAAGTTTATAAATTAGAAAATGACTTTAAATTATGTGGTAAATATCAAGCAAGTAATTCTGGTTAATGTAGCAAAAAAGAAAAGGCATTATCTAAACCGTAGTCTAGAAGCATGTACCCGAGTGCAGGAAGCTGTTAAAAAGGCTATTTAAACACCAAGTTACTATACAATCAAATACTTTGAGATGAAACTAGCTGTAATTTAAGCACATAAGATTTTATTGTTTTTTAAAGTATAAATACTGATGCATTAGCTAACCAAGTCTTTGGAGAATTCCTAAACACTTGTAAATTTTAAAGCAACCATAATTCCCCACAGAGATATGCTCTCATTCAGATTAGAATTAATTAAATTAAATCCATTGTCTTGGGATTTAGATATGTAAGGATGTTCATAACTTATTCCTTCTATATTTATAAGTCTGTGTTTTCCATATTCCTTCTACATTTATAATTCATAAATCCATAAATGTTAACTTTTTGGAAACTGTCTGCAAACTAGAAAACAAACCCATAAGATTTCCTTGGAGACTAGAAAAATAGTATACTCCTGTTATTCTTTTCTAACTGCTTCCTTAGTTCCCTCAAATTTTTTTCTGTTTGCTTCAGAAATTTCCCAAATTTCTTATACAGTTAACCAGTTGCATTCTAGATAACATTTCAGAGGCATGGTTCTATTTCTTACAAGAAGAACCAAGAAATTTACAGTATGCATAACTTTGTTAAGACTGTATCAGTGATCCAAGGTGCTGAATTCACCAGAGATATTCTGTTTCCTAAAACATTTCCCATTTGAAGTCTTTTATGTTCAGTAGTAGTATAGTAAATAATAGTAATAATAATAATAACTTACAGTGTTAGAGTACTATACAGATTTTCCTGACTCATTTCTCCTACAACAAGGTAATGCTGCTGTCACAGTGATAATTTAGACATTTATTCTGCCAGTTGTATACTAAGCTAAAAGTCTCAATTGTAAACAATCCCTTCTTTTTAGTCAGCTTCAGTTTTATGTACCTTAATTCTAGAAGACTTTTTTTTCTAGTTATCATATACAGCCATTTATAACCTCTTTGTTTTATCCTGTATTCCAAAAGGGAGTAGTATAGACTGGCTAGATTGGAAATTTTTTCACGCATGTTGCAGAATAAAGCTGCAAGTCTGGGTATGGACAATAGTTTGTGACACAGACAAAGGAAAGCAATATGAATCAGTCCTTTCAGGCTCAATGTAAGTGTTTTGCAAAAATTTTGCAAAAATTCTGGGTATGTGAAAAATGTGGAAGCAATATAGCTGATGTTAACTTTCGCTTGTTGAATCTTTAAAAGTAGTAAGTCTTCGGAAAGTCAGATTAGCTCAGCTCTCTGTGAGTGAAATAGAAGGCAATAATGCTTTCTTTTTTTTTTTTTTTAGAAGACTGTGAATAAAGTAGAAAGGTAGATACCTGCTTTCAAAGTACTTAGGCAAGTAAAAATATCTCTGCCTTCTTACATGTGTTCTCATTAGTGCAGCTGTTGTTTTCTGCCCCAGATCAGCATAACACTGGAGCAGAAAAACTGGGAATAAGGGGGAAGTAGGAATCAATACTCTTAGTGATAGACTCACTTTTTCTCTCAAATATTCACAACAACAAGATTCAGATGCCCTGTATAGATTTATCTTCATAGTTTTGTCTAGTCTGGTAACTTATAGCACTGTTGAATTAAAGAAGCTCTAAATTATTTTCAGAATTAAAACATCTTTATTTAAAATCCATATTGTATTCAATTTTTCTTCCTCTAGAATTTTTCTCAGATAATATGTTTCATTAAAATTAGCACACTAGCTTTCAGAGAGTATTCTCTCTTTACAGAAAATGTATTGCATTTTATCTTTATTTTAGCAAAAATGCATATAAATCTGTATTAGGCAACATGTAAATGTGATTGCACATAGTCTTGCTCATGCACTGTAAACTACAGGTAACTTTTTCCATCACAACTACTAAGAATCTGAATTATTGACCCCATTGCAGACCTTGAATTACCATTGTAAATCATTGTAAATGCACAGAGTGATTACAGTCTAGTACAAAAGCATAAATACAGAATCCTAACGTATCTGACTTCACTTGTCTCAGGTATGGGGGTATTGCATAAAGAAATATTTTCAGAGGTCCCAGATTTAACGCTTTATAGTCTTTTTTTTCATTGTACAACTTCATTTACAACAGTGATGCTAAACATTTATAGACGTTTATAGGCTTTTTATTTCAAAAGAAAATAATTCTAAACCTTTAAGCAAGCTTCTTTTCACCTTTTTAATGTTAAGCCAAATAAATAGATGGATGTTATACTCTCCTAGAACCAATATCACTTAGAACATATATAAATATATAAAATACATAAATATATTTTATATATGATTATATAAAATATATAAATATAAACATAAAAAGGGGAATGTACAAATAAGAAAAAATGAAATTGTAATTAATGTTGTAAATACTGAAAATATACTTGATTAAAACCACTTCAGATCAAGAACCGGTGCTGATTTTCTCGTTTATATAAAGCAGGTGTTTTTCTACATACTGAGAGACATACATAGCTATGTTTCTACATACTTAGAGTTCTGTGAGCTCAGTGATTTTCCAGTCAGTAGTCAGTCTATGTACAGTCAATCCAGATTTGGGGTGGGTATTTGTAGCATTTAATGAATTAATGGTAGGTTTAACTCTGTTCATTTCTATGTAATGGATGGATGGATTTCTTTTATTCTAGTGATTAATATTTTTTTTCATGGCCAGAGAAAATCATTACGTTGATCTGGTAATAAAACACTGTAATGAAGTGCTGAACTATTTTTATTGTTGTTACTTAGTATCTTAGATAAGCAATTGATTACTCTTAATAACAGTATCAGAATTGTGGAAGGATTAGATAAATGGATTTTTACTACATCACTCCCTATTGTGGGTTTTTTTTGTTCATGGATTATTTGCAAATAAAGATCAGTGTATTCTTCCAAATTCTTAAGTTGAAAGCTTGAAAAAAAAAAACCAACCCAAACCCCAAAAAACAAAAACCAACCCCCAAAAAGAAAAAAAAACAGCAATTAATCAGATTACACAGTAACTATTGTTCTTAGGAAGATTATGATACAAATTCCTGATTAAATATGTGAATATAAGATGGAACTTTGGTTCCAGGAACTTTGTAGTGTCATGAATAATCAAAGACCAATGCTTCACATTAGAATTGGCAGTCTTTTAAGTTCCTTGCTATTGACACACTTAATCTGCTAAAATGTCAAGAAAAGGCTTTAACAATCACGCAGTTTTTGCAGTATGAAAATCACTAACCTGAGTCTGAGTGTTCATTGCTTTGACTTCTGGTTGATTTTAAAACATATTCAAGATACAAAGGGATCAATAAAGAGGGATATTTATAGTTTTCATTTAGAAGTGGGTTTACAGAAATTTAGAGAGTTATATAAATATTCTATACTATTTGTATTAAGCAGCGTGCAACTTTTAAAATAAAACTCCATCCTTAATACTCATCTAATAATCTTAAAAGAAATAAGTAATATTAACAAAATTGCACTTTTTTTCTTTATGACTCTTCAGTTCAAAATTCTGCCATAATTTAGGCAATATTTGTGATGCAGGGAGTTTATGATTTTTGACTGTAAGACTGCTAAATAATACTGTATGCATTGATTTGATTACATTTCATTTGTAATAATATTAAATTGTATATACTAAATAATAGTTTTGTATATTAGAATTAGAACATGGAATAAAATAATATCCAGAATATTCCCAGCAAGAGTTATCTGGTTTACTCCTCTTCCTCAAAAAATAATAAAGGAAAATATTTTTTTAAAAAACTCCAATTATGTAGGAACACTTATATTCACACTTCCCCCTGCAAATATGACCTCTGATCCATGAGGCACTTGGTGCAATCTCCATGACTGAATGTAGATATCTAGCAACATCTTAAATTCATTGCCTTGTCCGATCTCCATTATTATTACACAAAACCAGAAATGTTTTGTGGATATCGTATGTCCAGCTTAATATGAATGCCTTTGATAATTTACGGTCCTTAAAACACGTTCTAAAAAAATATGTGTTCAACTCTCTCAGTCTCATCATGAATAAATGTGTCATAGCCTTTTATAGCCTTTACATATATTCATAAAAAGATAAAGGAGGAAAAAATCATTCATGACATTTTTCAGCTATGGAATTAAAGAAGAAAAAATCTAAAACTTCATTCAGTCACAGGATTTGTGATTATTTCTAACTTTCAGTTCATGCGAACTGAGTCAACATACGCCGACTGCGATGAATAAACTGTGCCCATGGTATCCTACTTCTTACACTTGGGATGCCATAGAGAGAGAACTTGGATATACTCCCCATGTATGTGTGTTGTGCTATATTAAAGACAGCCTGATGGGATGGACAGTATTAAAGTTGTAGGAAAAAAAAGCCAACCCAACCCAAAAAAAGATCAGGGTGAATATTGTTTTTTTCCTTCTCCCAAATTTAGCAATGAGCTAACATGACTGTTCCACTGAGCTATCATCTCTGTGGTAGCTGTCTTGATGTTAAAGCAATGTAATGCAAATAAAACTCTGCACCTATCCCTAAGCAAAGACATGAAATTAGGCACGGCAATGAAAGAAATTGTTGTATAATATCTTAATTTCAAAATTCCTTACTCAGGATCATTTTTACAATTACTAATAGAAATTGACACTCCAGCTAGCTGTACACTTAACCTCCTCATATAAAAAAAGTCTCAGTAATGCTTGCTTTTCTTTTGCTTGTATTTCTTCTACAGTGTCATAACATAAAGAAATGTTATTTCTTTTGTTCTTTCAAACAGAACAATTTAAAACATCATTTGAAGACTGTTTTGTCAAATCAGTGAGGGAAATGGCTTTCCTGAGATTGGAATTATTGTAGTTTAACAGCAGGTGGTGACTATGCACCACACAGCTGCTCAGTTAAGTGCCCCTACTTTCATTGGGATGGAGATGAGACCTGGGAAAGTAAAAGTGAGAAAACTCAGATACAGACAGCTTAAAAGGTAAAGCAAAAGCCAGTCATGCAAGCAAAGCAAAAATGGGAATTTACTCACTACTTCCCATCAGCAGGCAGGTGTTCTTGGGCTCCACAGTGTGCAACAGCTACTTGGGAAGACAAACACAATAAATTCAAATGTCTCCCCCTTCCTTCTTCTCACAGCTTTATGTGCTGAGCGTAATATATTGTATGGGATATCCGTTTGGTCAGTTTGGGTCATCTGTTGCAGCTGTGTCCCCTCCCAACTTCTTGTGTACCCCCACCCTACTTGCTGGTGGGGTGAGAAGCATAAAAGGCCTATAAGTACTGCTCAGAAATAACAAAAACATCCTTGAATTACCAACACAGTTTCCAGCACAAAGCCAAAGCAAAGCCTCATGCTAGCTACTGTGAAGAAAATTAACTTTCCCCTAGCCAAGACCAGCAAAGGGTACACTGTAAAAGGCAGTATTACAAAAAAATATTAAACAGTCTGCTGGAAGATAACCAAATCAACATATATCTTCTGCAAACTGGGCTTTGTGGCATTAGTTCATGGACTGAATTTGGTATTCTCTCAAGTTTTGTGTTTTTTTTTTTGGTTGGTTTTGGCTTTGGTTTTTTTTTTTTGGTTGGAAGTTAAAAACAGAAGGCTGAGGTAATTTGATAGCATTTTGATAAAAAATAATGACAACAAACTGTGAAGCAAATTTTAAGCTGAATTGCTGGATGCAGTAAGAGGATACAGAGTCTGTGTGAGATAAGTTACAGAAGAAGTTTGTTAAGTGAGCATAGCACAAAGGAACTCTAGGCAGAAATGGGCTTGGTTAAAATCTTGGTGGTGAGAATAAAGGTCTTCAATATGGAATTGTTACATCTGACCCTTTGGCATGCAATAATATTACCTAGTTAATGGATATAAGAAAATTCCTGTGAAAATAGAAAGAAAAAAATGGTGTTGCAGTTCCTTTTTCAAAGAAGTTAGATGAATGATGAATGACAGTGTTTGCATCACAGAATGAAACATGAACGAACTGCAGGACTATGCTATGAGAACAGAGAAAGCAATAATAAAATGTAGGGAAGCTATAAGCCAAGAGCAGTAACAGGGGTGAGGAGCTACGTAATTGTTCAAAAAGACACAGGTGCAATTAGCTCTTCAGCTGCAAAAAAATTATAATTTTCTATTGGTGGCTCCTTGTTGAGCATCACTGTCAGAGGTGGAAGTCAAGATGGCAGATGGGTAATCTGAAATTCAGTAAGCAATGCTGTAAAGTTATGTTGAAAGTGAAAGCATCTGTTTCATCAAGGTCATCCAATAATCAAGGATCTTTTTTTAATGCAGAAGTGGGTAATAAGTAAATGGGTCAGTGACAAATAAGACCACAGGGAGACATAAACCTATTAGAGAAGAAAGGATAACAGAGACAATGCCAAAGACCAACAACATTCCGGTTACTAAAGACAGGCCTTTTCAAAACCCCAGGCACATCTTTAGAGAAGGCTATTTGGACCTTGCAGCTGATAGAAAAAGGGAAACAAGATCAATGTGAGAATTTGGGATTTTCAAGGGGATCTGTGAGACTATGCAAAGTTTATTAAGGAACATTCAAGGGGAAGGGATCAGTGAGAAACAAAGAGGCTAATAGCCAGAGACAGAAAATGTGCCAATTGCATATAAAACATTGCAAGTCAGTACATTTGTCTGACGGATCTCAGCATCTGATCATATTCTACCTTCTTGTTAAATCCTTTTTTAACTGTCTTTCCAAGTGATCTCATTCTCTGTCCTGTGCCTGTGAGTGCTGTAAAGTGACACCTGCTGGTGAGGTGAGCATGTGTGGACTTGCCGTCACCACCTAAGAGTCTAACCAGGGTATAGGTGTCACAGTGAAGTCTACTGCAGCTGGAAGAGGTCTGAGTGCCAGCAACAGGAATGCGTGAGGGTCTTGACAGCTTGCCACAGGGAAGAGAAATGTGTGTGTCCCAAAAAAACAGCTGCTGTGTGGGACTGGGGGGACTGGGGTGACTAAAGGGCTCACTGCTGGCAGAAGTAAAACTGTGGATCACAACCCATGTGCCTGGTGCTGCCTGCAGGTGTAGGCAAGTATCTTGCGTTCTCTAAACCTGCATATGTGTGTGGGGTGTATGAACAATTTGACAGCAAACTTCAAGCAGGACTAGCAGGTGAGTAGTAGTCCCAAAGTCCAGGCAATGGTGTTGGGTGGGTAGAGGGTCCTTGCTAGTATAATATCAAGGCACCCACAAGTAAGGGGTGTCACTGAGATGAGTCTGTGCTTGCATGTTTGTTAATGAGCACCAAGGTGGACTAACCTGTGAGTGGAAGACTTATAAACATGAACAGGATAAAAGGGCCCAGGATCTGGACAGGTGTGTTGGACAGACAGGGGGGCCATGTTGGTATTTGCGGGATCTACAAATGTGTGTGTGCTTGTGAACACAGAGTGGTGTGTGCACATGTGCTTTCAGTAGTAAGGTTCTGCTTTTATCAGCTGAAGAGGAGGAGGAGGAGAAGAGCTGCCTTCATTACATTCATGTGGGTAAGTCCTGGTAGTGTTATATGTTGTTACTGCTTGAAGGCAGTGCCTTGTCTGTCCATGTGTATGGCCATCAAGTGTGCACATGTGGCATGTATTTGTGTGAGATGCATGTATGCTCTCTGGGAGTGAGCGGTATGTGTGTGTGGTGGATAACATCTCTTAAGGAACGTCTTTCTACAATGTCACAACTAAATGAATACTAGAAAGCAGACCTGCAAGTGAATGGAACAGTTTTCTTTCAACCTGGCCACCCTCTCTGTTAACTCAGTTGAAGCATGTTGTCTCATTACTATGTGCTCTTTCATCCTAATATCCAAATTTATACTTGCAAAACTTTACTCATGTTAGGGTTGACAATATGACCTATGACATGTGGCTATAACACCTAATGTGTTTTTTTGTTTACATTATACTGAAGAACATCAATTTAAAGAAAAAAGACCATCTATGCAAAGCATCTATATTTTTAACTTGCAGTATCTCAGTATCTCATTATATTTAATGTATGTTTCACTGTAGCATCACCATTCTGAAGCAGTATTCAGGTCTTTCTTTTCTTTTTTTTTTTTTTTTTAACTTGCATCTTTTTCCATCACTTGTCATCAACTTTTTCAGTAATTGTAATATTTTTCAAAGTTGTTTTTATGTATTCCTTTGTAAATAATACGCAATAATTCAATGCTGTAGTGTGATAATGTTCTGTGCTAAGTTTTTCAGAAGTGATTTGTTAATAAATCTTTCAGGAGGTTAGAATTATGCAAACTTTAACCTTACGCTTGACAGTACACTTGATGCAGTTGTTAATCAGTCAATAAGGCACACTCTCATGAGTCTTAATTCCAATTAAAATGTTGGAACTATGTGAGAGGAAGCTGATGGCAAGGTAAATAATTATCTTTAATAATCTGTGTGTGTATGCATAAATAAATCCACACCATTATGTTTTGTTGTGTGAGATGTGTTATTTTCTCTGCATGTCCAGTAAGCTTTGAGACTTCAGAATTCCTTCTATTCCATCTGGGATATAAATACAGAATTTAAAAAGTTTATTATAAAGAACTGAAACTAACAAAAATTGCCTTTAAATAATTTAGGACATGGACATTTTTTCAGAAAAAGAGTTGCATTTTCAACAGTGTGCCAATGACATACAGAAACATACATACATACATACTGCTTTAGCCATTGGAAATCTGAACAGAAAAGCTAGTGCTGTACATAACAAATACCTGGGCAATGAGATTGAAAGTACCCCTGAGAAGGACTTGAGGGTACTGGTGGATGAAAGATCGGATATGAGCCAGCAATGTGCACCTGCAGCCAAGAAGGCAAATAGTATCTTGGTCTGCACCCAAAGGAGCATGACCAGCAAGTCAAAGGAGGTGATGCTGCCCCTCTGCTCTGGTGAGATCTCACATAGAGTTAATTGTATCCAGCTCTAGAGTTCCCAGCACAGGAAAGACATGGACCTGTTGAGGGTCCAGAGAGGGGTCACAGAAATGTTCAGAGGGATGGAGCACCTCACCTATGAGGAAAGTGTGAGAGAGTTGGGATTGTTCAAGCTGGAGAAAAGGAGACTCCAGGGAAAACTTATAGTGGCTTTTTTATTCTGAAAAGGGTCCCATAAGAAAGATGGGAAGAAACCTCGTAGCAGGGCCTGTTGTGATAGGATGAGTGGTGATGGTTTTAAACTAAAAGAGGGGAGATTCAGGCTAGATATGAGCAAGAAATTTTTTACAATGAAGGTAGTGAAATACTGATACAGGTTGCCCAGAGAGGTGGTGGATGTGCCTCCTTGAGACATTCAAGACCAGGCTGGATGTGGTTCTGGG
This sequence comes from Neopsephotus bourkii, assembly GCF_033783945.1. Lineage (NCBI taxonomy): Eukaryota > Metazoa > Chordata > Aves > Psittaciformes > Psittacidae > Neopsephotus > Neopsephotus bourkii. Next base: position 1,686,392 of record NW_026901969.1, read on the forward strand.
CAACCTTGTCTAGTTCAAGTTGTTCCTGTTCATTGCAGGGTAGTTGGACTAGACAACTTTGAAGGTTCCTTCCAACCCCAACTGTTCTATGATTCTATGATTTCTATGAATCTATAGCTACATATAATCCCTGTATTATAAAAATGCATATCATTTAACAGGTAAGCAATAAAGAAAATAATTTTAAATTTAGAAAGATAAGATTTAGTTTCAAATTTTATTGTGATCTGAACAATTCCTTTCCTAACATATAAACTAAGAATATTATTACTTCATTTGAAAGAGTTCCTCAAGAATTAATTAACTGGAGTTTGTGGAGCATTTGTTTATTACAATGACAAGGCTTTCTAAAGATCCTCACAGATGAAGCAGAAAGCATAAAGGACCACTATTGTTCCCCTCAAGACACCCACACTTATTGTGAAGATTATGTGGATCATTCTTCATTGAACATTACAGTTTTTAATCATGCTAAGTTTTTGTTAAACTTCACAACTGATAAATGATGGAGTCATTAGAAATAATAAGGGATAATGGAGACCGATAAAAAACATTCTGCTTTCTGTTTCTGATTAAGAAATATATAACAACCTTATAATTTCTTTTAGTTTTTTTATCTTGTCTTCCAAAACTCATTTTAGATTATTACTGTACATTTTTCACATGTTCAAAGCACCTTCCACTGCAAAATACTATTCAAATATATTTAATCCACTTCTAAAATGTAGCTACCTTTTGAATAATATGCAGACTATACTTAATTGCTGTGCAGAGGAACATAAGAGAAAGTTTGAGGACAAGAACTGAAGTGACCACAAGAATTTGAATAGACAATGCATAATGTTTCAAGCTATAATTTCTCTAAAAGAACTATGAGAATGATATGTTAAAAAAGTCTACACTGTCTTTCTTCTTTATGAGATTGCTTCTAATTTGTTACAAGAATGCAGATATTCATGTGTTGTCTTGTTTTCCTGAGGTAAAAAATTTTAATTTACTGGGAGGGAGTAAAGTGTCCACACCTTCTTAAATAATTGCCCATCTTTTCTTCAGGAAAAAAGAACTATCCTGAATGAGCTGCACATTTTTCAGACTTGATATAAAACACACAGAGGGTTGTTTTGTTTTTGTTTTTGTTTTGTTTTTTTCGTACTGAATCTCTAAAAACCCGAAAAAGCTGGGGTTCAATCAACACTATGCTTAGAGCTTTGTATTTTTGGATTTACCAGTTGATATTTTTAAAAATTACTATCCTTATAGAAATTTTGGTCAGTTAAGAGGGAGCTGGAAAAAAAATGAAGGAAAAAAACCCCAGTAAGTTTTCTTCATAGTTTTAATATCTGGCAATAGAACTATGTAGGCTGCTCGTCATGACGTATTTCTTTATAAATAATACACTGATGACATTAAACTGAGTAATAACAAATGTGGAGAGTAGGAGAGATACTTCACTATGTGGATAAGCCAGTTTATTTTAAAATTACTGTTTTTACTATGTGGATTTTGCAGTTTTCCTATCTGATTGACCAATTATTTCTTCTTCTATGTATCTGAGATAATTTATGTTCCTTGGTATTCACCTCATTCTGACCTTAAATGATCTAGTTTTATATTATCTGATAAGACAATAACTAGTACACTAATTTAAAATCTGATCTTTTAAAATATGTTTTGCCTGTGCTCTGCAAATTTCATGACTTTGAGCCAGTATGTATTGCCAATATTTTAATGTAGTTTGGAAATTCCGTGATGTTAGAAGATGAACAATGTTCATAGCTTCTCTAGGGACTGACCTGCAACAGAAAAGCAGGGAAAAGGTTATCTTGATGAGAGCGTGTTTCTAGTAGTTTTCCCCACAATTATATTTGACAGATGATGAATCTTCATGCATTTTAGTTTGGAGCAATAATTCACTTCTGAAACAAACCTCCTGATCCTCCTTGTTTATTATGATTGAGTTTGACTGCAAAGTGTATATAAACAAGATTACTTTCAGATGAAAGTAAACTGGAAAATCCACTCCAGCTGAGCAACACATGCTTTCTGTAGTGCAGACATGAGAAGCCAAAACAGTAACTGAGCTTGTGCCACTTTAGTCCCTACCAAACACTCATACTAACTCATACCAAAAGGTTTTCAAATCACTGAAAACTTTCATCATATATGGATAAGAAAACAAACCATTAATTTTTGCTTTAACATATGCTTTCAGCCATAAGACCTCACATTTTACAGCTCATTCTGCTGTCTGAGAATGAGATATTTTTTCTTGCCCGTATCCTGGGCTGCATCAAAAGAAGCGTGACCAGCAGGTCGAAGGAGGTGATCCTGCCCCTCTACTCTGCTCTCTTGAGACCTCACTTGGAGTATTGTGTGCAGTTCTGGTGTCCTGAACATAAAAAGGACATGGAATTGTTGGAACAAGTCCAGAGGAGGACCACGAGGATGATCAGGGGACTGGAGCACCTCCTGTATGAAGATAGGCTGAGAAAGCTGGGGCTGTTCAGCCTGGAGAAGAGAAGGCTTCCCTTGCAGGCATCTGAAGGGGGCCTATAAGGATGCTGGGGAGGGACTCTTCATTAGGGACTGTAGTGATAGGACAAGGGGTAATGGGTTAAAACTTAAACAGCGGAAGTTTAGACTGGGTATAAGGAAGAAATTCTTTACTGTAAGGGTGGTGAGACACTGGAATGTGTTGTCCAGGAGGTTGTGAATGCTCCATCCCTGGCAGTATTCAAGATCAGCCTGGATGGAACCTTAGGCAACATGGTCTAGTGTAAGATGTCCCTGCCCATGGCAGGGGTGTTGGAACTAGATGATCCTAAGGTCCTTTCCAACCCTAACTATTCTATGATTCTATCACTGTGCATAATCATGAATGCTTGAGTGGGTATGTACGTGTTACCTCTTCCTATGAGGGCACCAAAACAAGTGGAACATTGAGGAAACACTAGGGAACTTTCATTAATAAAGATTGGGAATTGCTCTAGGCTAACATTTTTAATAAATGTCTGGCTCATAAAACAGTCAAGATGAAGGTTTTGGAGTTTTGTAACAGTTATTCAGTTATTACAGCTTTGCGTCAAAGAAACGGATATTTTATTTTACAGATAAACCTAAAGGAAGTACTGTGTTAAGTACTGTGTAGCTATTGGCCACTTTGGTATCCTGAGCCAGAAGTAATTCCTCTCTTCTTTTTAAGACTATCAAGTCTCTTGTCCCAGGCTTAGAGTGGTTAGGGTGATCTATCTCTGAACAATGGTTTTACCAGAAATGAAGAGCCTATTTGCCCTAAATCTTTCAGATTCAAACAATGAAATCAGGAGAGGAAGTTCTTTATTTCATCTACTTTTTTGTGTGAGAAGTGCTATTTTTCAGTTACTCCTCCCAATCTTATATTAAGATGTGGAAGACTAAAAATGTGATATGACTGTACAGCTTTAGCTGAAGATGGAATACCTTTCTTATTAAGATAACACCAGTATAAGTTGCCTGACACAGTAAAGGTTATGTAGTTTATCTAATTTGCTGCTTTTTGGTTTGACCTCTTGAATGCCTAATCTGGTTTTTAAACCTTGAAATTGAAATGGTTTTAATTTATGTAAGAATTTACTTCATGTAAATGAAAAATAAGACATCTAGTTATGCTTCTTCACATCTTTCAGATGTCCCTCTCACATCTTTCAACACTAGAGATTTTACAAAAAAACTCACAAAGGTGTCTTGTATTAAAGATGGAGGGCAGAGTAATGTTTCTTAATGTATATATATGCACAATTTTTTGTTGCTTTAGGTCCCTGAGACACTGAATAACATCATCATAAAGCTTAACTTTGGTCTGTTGTTACAAGCTTCTAGTATGCTTGTCCACAAGGGTCAAACCATTGAAACTGAAATATGATCAGACATTTGTTTGATATTAAAAACAATTTTATGAGATAACTGCCTCTTGCAGAGGGATACAGGATGTATCATAACAAGCACGTTCACTTATCACTGACAGTGACATGCATCCGTGGATTATTAGCTCCTGCAGGTTTTCAACAAACAATCAAGGTTACTCAACTCAATGTTGTCATTATCTCCCCACATAGATCCATAAAAAAAAAATAATCCAGCCTATTTTAATGTCTTTATTTGTAGAATCATAGAATCATAGAATCAGCTAGGTTGGAAAAGACATTTAAAGGTCATCAGGTCCAGCTGTTAGCCCAGGGCTGCCAAGTCCACCACTAAACCATGTCACTAAGGGCCTCATTTACACTCTTTATGGATACTTCCAGAAATGGTTCCCTCAGAAGCCTGTTCCAATGCCTGATTACCCTTTTGGTGAAGAAATTTTTCTTAATATCCAGTCTAAACTTCTGATGGAGCAGCTTGAGACCATTGCCTTTTATCCTATCAGTTGTTATTTGGGAGAAGAGACCAGCCACTTCCTTGCACCATCTTCCTTTTAGGTAGCTGTAGAAAGTGCTAAGGTCCCCCCTGAGCCTTCTTTTCTCCAGACTGAACAACCTCATTTCCCGCAGCCATTTCTCATAAAAGTTGTGCTCCAGGCATTTCATCAGCTTTGTTGCCCTTCTCTGGACCTGCTCCAGCACCTCAGTGTCTTGAAGTGAGGTATACAGAACTGAACACAGTATTTGATGTGCAGCCTCAGCAGTGGGGTGAGTACAGGGGGACAATCGCTGCCTTAATCCTGCTGACCACACTGTTTCTGATACAGATCAGGATGCTGTTGGCCTTCTTAGCTACCTGAGCACAGTCTGGCATGTTCAGTCAGCCATCAGTGAGCACCTCCAGATACTTTTCTGCCTGGCAGCTTTCCAGACACTTTTCCCTAAGCCTTTAGCATTGCCTGGGGTTGTTGTGGCCCAAGTGCAGGACTAGGCACTTTGCCTTGTTGAACATCATGTAATTGGCGACGGCCCATCGATTCCTTCTGCAGAGCCTTCCTACCATCCAACAGATAAACACTCCTGCCCAACTTGGGGTTATTCGCAAATCTACTCAGGGTGCACTCAATCCCCTCATCCAGATCATCAATAAAGGTATTAAACAACACTGGCCCAAATACTAGTCCTTGGGGGACACCACTAGTGACCAGTTGCCAACTAGATGTGACATAATTTACCACCACTCTTCGGACTTGGCCATCTAGCCAGCTTTTTTAGCAAATGAAGAATATACCTATCCGGCCATGAGCAGCCAGTTTCTCCAGAGCGCCGTGGGAGACCCTGTCAAATGCTTTACTAAAATCCAAACAGAAAATGTCCACAACCTTTCCTTTATCAGTCAGTGTTTCACCTTATCATAGAAGAAGATCAGCTTGGTCAAGCAGCATCTGCCCTTCATGAACCTGTGCTAAGCAGGCCTGATCCCTCTGGTTTCCCACATGTGCTTTGTGAACTCACTTAGGATCATCTGCTTCATGACCTTCCCCAGGACTGGGGTCAGGCTGAAAGGCCTGCAGTTTTGGGGGTCTTCCTTACTGCCCTTTTTGTAGAGAGGCATGAAATTGACCAACCTCTAATCCTCTGAGACCTGCCTACTACACCAGGACTGCTGATAAATGGTGGAGAGTGGCTTGGCTTTTCCAGCTACACAGTGTCTAGTTTCCTTCCTTTCAATCCTAAAAATATATCTGGGGGAATATGTTTGGGGGAGTTGTTTGATTGGGGTTTTTATTTATGCTTCTCAATTATAAAATTATTGTTTTATTTTTGAAGGAAAGCTAAAGATCTTCTTCTTAGGCATGAAATGCAGTTCTGTTAAGCAGAGAATTGTGTGACTTTCTGCAATACCTCAACCAGTTAGATTTCATATTAGTTTATATATTTTTAGATATATTTCATACAATGCTAATCTGAAATTAATTTTTAATAGTTAGCAGGAAATTGAAAATAACTGTGATAACAGGTACTATGCATTTACAAAAAATATCAGACTGCATCTTGATGATTGATGTTATTGCCACAAGTATAGTTAGATTTGACAATTATAAAATACTGTGGTTTCTCTAGCAAATTGCTAGAACCTATATATTTAATGATTGCATCATCTTTACTTTATTCCACAAATGGTACTAAAGCTTCTTAAAATAAGGTCAGAATTTCACCACAAAGCTTGATAATTCTAAGATCATTCTTAGATAATTCTAAGGTGGTTTTCTTTTTTATTTCATCCTATCAGACATGTTAAAATCCCTTTTTATAAAAAGAATAATTATTTCTTTATAACTTTTGTTGTCTCTTTGTTGATGATTTATTCTTCAAGTCTTAATCTAAATATTTCCCAACTGAATTTTAAATTTGAATTAAACTTTATTTATAATTAATTACAATTAGTCATGCTTTCAGTATTAATCACAAAAGCATAACATTATTAATACTAGTGACTATTGTTTTTTTTAAATCAAAGAAACACTTTCTTCTCTTGCAATGACACTTATACAAACTGGGAATTCTCTACTGCATAGTGCTCAACTAGGAAATTAAGATGCACATTCATAAGTTTACAGTTTTACAGTTTCAGGTATGTTTTCCCTTCACTAGGACTGATGGTGAAGTTTGCAGTTATTATTATGAGTTTTATTTTACTTTTTTTTAATGAATATACTGAAAAGGATAATTAATTGTAACACTAATACAACATATCAAAAAAGGTTTTCTTCAAGATGCGAAGAGTCTGCTTCTCCTTGCATTCATGCTGGAGGTAGCCATAAAAATGTAACTAAAGCTGATAGAAAGAAGGATGGCAATATGCAAAACTGGGTTGAATGTGAAATTGTGGCAATATGGAGGGACAATTATGTGCAAATTCAGTGAAATTTTTGCTTTAATGTAGAAGAGATGCTTTTGAAAGTAGAATTATCTTTACAGTGACTTCTACATTTCTGTTTGTGTTTTCCTAGTTTGGAAGTAATTGAAAACAAGGTACTTTTGGCTACCTCAGGTGAGTCGCCATACCTGTTACTAATGTCTGAGGTCATTTAATACTAATTGTTTCCCAGTTTTATCCTGTATATTACCATTTCAGTTCCTCAAATATGTGAAATCAGATAATCAACTTTAAGGGAACAACAAGAAGTTTGATATAAAATGTGGAAGAGAAATTATAGAAGCGGACAAAAGTTATTTATGCAGCAAGGAGACAAACAAAGGGTCCACATTTTTTGATAGATTTAGACAGAAAGGGAAAACCGCTTTTACTTACTTTATACAGCATGGTGACACAAATTTCTTAAATCTGATCTCAATTTCCACTTCAATGTATAGTTTTCCTTTGTGTAAGGTCTGTATGTAGTGATATGAGTTAAAAAATACAATATTTTACAGTCAGGTTTGCATCACCAAAAAGTCCTTGTTATAAGTGGTCCTGGGTACAGGTGCCGAGGTGCTGTCAGTGGGGTCTGCAGGGTCCTCTGAGGGCTACCCTGTGCTGGATACAGATGGTTCCAGTCAGTTCCAACCAACCTGCTGCAGGGTACAGCTGAGCCCCTCAGACAAGGTAGCAGCACCTCTGGAAAGTGTGTTTAAAGAAGGGTAAAACGCCATGTGGAGAATGGAGTTGAGGGGATGAAAGTGAGAGAAACAGCCCTTCAAACACCAGGGTGAGAAAAGTGCTCCAGGCACTGGCCCACATCCAAGAGCAGAGAAAAGGTATGAGGAGGACAAAGAGGCAGGGAGGAGCTGCTGTGGACTGATACCCCCATTCCCCTCTCCCCTGCGCTTCCTGGAAGTGTGGTATGGAGTGGGTAGAGAAGCTGGAAATGATGGCGTGAACTTGAGCCTGAGAGAAAGGGAATATGGGGGGAAGACATTTTAGGTTTTACCTTTGTTTCTCACCATCATGTTCTATTGTTAATTGCATCAAATTAATTTCCCTCAAGCTGAATCTGTTTCATCCCTGATGGTAACAGATAACTGAGCTCCCTATCTTTACCTCAATGCACAAGCTTCTCCATTGTATTTTCTTCCCCTGTCCTATTGAGGAAGGGGAGTAAGATAGCAGCTTGATGGTCACCTGAAGTCATCCAAGATCAACCTATCAGATAAATGCTGGACCATAAGACTGTACTAATCTATTAATTACAGTAACACGGTCCTCTTAAGTGTCTACAATTCACAATCTGAGTATTTTTACTGAACTGGTGATATGCATAGAAATTCTAAAATGTGCTTATGTTTCACACCTCCAGTCTTCTAAAGACATCTTTTTAAAGTACTATTCCTAACTGTTCTTTGTTAGACTATGGTACGCACTGAAGCAAGCTCAATACCTCTGCTGTGTTGAGTAGCTGAAGCTCACCAGGCCAAGGATACATGAGGCCTCTGGTCACTAGAAGAAATGTCTCACAGAAAGCAGTGATAATTGGGAAGGGTGACTTACATCCTTATTATTGAAATGTAATTGTATTTTTAAAAGGCTGTGTTGTTTTATTATCACCTATGGCAGTCACTAGATTTTTTTACTTTTAGTTGGGGCAAGCTTGAGAATAAGAGGAGCTGAGGACTCTTCTTTCATAGACACTTGACTGAAGAGAACTTAGTTTGCCATGTGACCCATGCAGCAATGACACTGCTGCTGGGAATTCATTCTAATGGTGTTCTTTTTTTTTCCTCTAAACTGTATGTGTCACAAGCACCCTGAATTTAATTGGAAAAGTTCCAGTTCATGTTTCTAAGCATTCATTTAATCTTCCTTTACCAAGGTCTATAGTCAAGCTGAGAGTCTTGCTATAAATCAATTGTGCATTGATTCTTGGACCAGTTAACTAAGAACTTGATTTTTCAGCCAGTGATCACAGTTGCATATCTCTTTTCTATGTGCTGCAACCTAGGAAAATGTGTCATAGAGTATTAGCTAAAGCTGTGCATCACTTATTAAGAGACATTAACTGTTCTATGTTGAGCAACAACTAAGCTAAATTATAGTACTAAACATGAACATTTTCAAGTTATCTGCAAATAGTTAAAAAAATCTATCAAGATACTTATAAGCACATTTAAAATGCTTTAACTAATTTTATATCTGGGTTCATATTGCTAATATGAATAGATTAAGTTTTCTATGTTTTTATGCATTCTCTTTGGGTTTTTTTTTAGTATTTTCACAGCTATCAACTTGCTGTTAAGTGTTTTAAGAAATTCTGTGTATGAAATCTTTTTTAAGACAAAATGGAACTTCTTTGATTTTGATTAATACATTTTTTTTCTAATTATTCTAGAGGTATGAAGCCTTTCTATTTAATACGTTATGTCTTTTTCATTTACCTTGAGTTATATCTGGTTACTCTGCTTGTAGTTCTTACAGCAACCTTAAGCAATAGTAAAAACTTTTTTTTTTTCATCCAGTTACTCTTTTGATATCACTTATCAAGACTTACTTTTTTAAAAATTGTTTTTATTCTTGTAAATATCTTTACTTGTTCTGCTAGTGCTATTCACTATATTTCCTTTTGTTTTGAAGGTTGTTCAGTGCTTCAGTCTCACTGCATTCTTTGTACAGATCATTTGTTTCTTTTTCCTCCACGCCTCTACTGAATATCATGGTAAAGCAATAAACAGTTTGGTAGATAATATAGTAGAAATCAATGCATTCTAACTAATTTTGAGATAAATTAATCCCATTTCTTTCTGCAAAGTTACCTATTTTGACTTAAATAATTTAAGAAAATATTTTTAATTTAAAAATAAATAATTATGCCCTGTTTTCTGTGATTATTATGTTCTTAAGGTGTAATAGATAAGGATAGAATAATATACTTTCCTAGGCTCTGACCTTAACTTTACCAGTCATAACAATACAGAAAAACATGGGTGTAAGTTTAAACAGAACACGTATGATTTTTCATCTAAGCTTTTCACTTTAAGCATCTAACTCAGTCTTAAAAACATGTATGAAATCTTTATATGAAAACCAGAAAAAGTAATCCCAGGTCTCTAAACATGATGCTATTTATCTCTTCCAGCAACATACTGCATTGTTATCTGTATGGGTGGTGGGGACTAGATAGAAAAATAAGTGATCTAGAAACAGTTAGAAGCAAAAACTGTTTATCCACCAAGAACAATCCAGCACAATTATTCTTGCTTGAATCATACATGTTAATATACATTCTGGAGAATGCAAAATGTTGATACAGATATATATATCATAGAATCATAGAAAGGGCTAGAAAGGACCTTAAGATCATCTAGTTCCATCCCCCTTGCCATGGTTAGGGACATCTCACACTAGACCATGTTGCCTAAGGTTCTTTCCAGGCTGGCCTTGAATACTGCCAGGGATGGAGCATTTACCACTTCGTTGGGCAACCTGTTCCAGTGCCTCACCACCCTCACAGTAAAGAATTTCTTCTTTATTTCTAACCTGAACTTCCCCAGTTTAAATTGGAACTCACTACCCCTTGTGCTATCACTGCAATTCCTGATGAAGAGTCCCTCTCCACATCCTAAAACTATCAGTGTTTGAACCTAACATTTATTGTCTTAATGTAGAATAGATTTTTATATGATGTATGCAGCAGAATAATAGCTAGATGTTAACAATAGGCAGTCTTTGTCTATCGTCAAAATCTTATTTGAATAGACACTTATGCAGAAGCTATCTCATACTTTTAAAATTATTTCTTTGCACATACTGAATATGTGTATGTGTATATGTATATGTGTAAAATATGTATATGTGTAAAGATTAACATTTTGATAGAATAGGAAGATAAGATCCTTTCTTTGCCTTCTTTATTTTAGCAGGAATTTGCATTGTGGGTTTTCTATTCAGACACCCATTCTGTTCTTTGATCTGGTAAGAGTGCTGTTGGACATTGTGAAAGGTAATTCAACTTCACCTTATTGCTACTACTGATTATGTAAAGTAAAGCTCTAAATTTCCAAGAGTGAAGAATATAAACAAAACTCTTGGCTTTCATCTTCACATTTATAACATTGCAAAACTTTCACTTTATTAAAGGAAGCAAGAAGACAGTACATTTTCTGTTATTTTTAACTGAGCATCATACTGAAATGAGCTAGTCTTTAGTAAAATACACATGCACTAACTGACCTTGATATAAGCACCATCTTATTTTATGAAAATTTTAAGTTTATAGTTTCTGATAGACATGGTTGTTTTTTAAAAGACAAGCTACTTACTAGTTATGCATATTTACAAATGCTCCCAACATAAAGTAAACTTTCTGATGTTTATATTGTGACAGATATTTTGATATTTCTTAGTTGTATTAGGTTTCAGAGAGTATGCAAAAGTTCCACATCTTTTTTAAGGTTCTTAATGTGTTTTGTTCAAAAGCAGTGTCAGCTCCTAAAATAAATTTGCTGAGATGTAGGCTCTCATCTCATTGTCTAGTACTCAATAAACTTCTTTGGCAGCTTTTTTCCCTGAAACAGCCTCATTTTGTAGCCCTGCTATTATATTCTTGACCTTTGCCATGGCTACAACCCTGGGGTGTTTGAGCTGTCAGATAAAAAAGGTGGAAAGAGAAAAAAGATGGTGAAAGTTGTAGAAGGCAGGAACCTTTGCAATGCACTGATTAATTTCCTGCCATCAGATAGTTTTCACCTCACCTCCCTTGCTGTCACATTTCCTTAAATAATAGAGAGACTTTTCCACTAATGGACAATATAGGCTGTTTGCCTAATGAGGACTTGCAGAGGCAGCCTGCAATGTGTCTTTATCTTTTAAACTGAGGTGAAACAAGCTTGCCTGGCTACAGATAAGTGGCTAAGAAGCACTCTTATTCAGATGTACCTGCCAGTAATTTATCTGTTTTTTTTTCATATTCATATATACTGTTCTATGAGCTGTGGCACATTATATTGCTTTCCACTGGGAGCAGGTCACATTCAGGGGTCGTCAGAATGTGCTTGATTGATACAGGCTGGCTGTATTAAGATCTTGGCAGCTGAAATATCCATCTAATTAGAGGTTTTACATGAGATTTTTTTTATTCTTTTTTCTCCTGGAAAAGCTGATTATTATGTAATAACAATGCAGATAACTCATTTTGTGGAGAGTTTATGTGTAGCTTCTAAAAGACAAATGAATGGCCGCTGACTATTGAGTCAAATTCATAGTCCGTCTTCCAACTTCTGTCAGCAAAGCTATATTTTTTTAAATCACTATATTTTAAAGATACATTATACATCTTGTTTTGCCATTAGATCCCCTTTTGAGGGTCAGAGGATAGTCTTGTTAGGCTTATTTTGTAGAAGCTTATTAAATCCTAAGACTGTCCTAAAATCTTCCTGAATTCTTGATCCTGAAAGTAAACAATCTTGTAATTTTAAAATATTGCAGTTGTTTTTTTCTAAAAGTCTGTCATCATGTTTGCAATTGATAAAGGGCATATTAAATCCTACTAGATATCTATATTTTTGCTGCAACTCATAGTGTATTAGATGTTTTGGTACATTTTGCTGCTATTTTGCAACTTGTGATATTAAATTAATACAATAAAGAACATGTAAACTGTAGCATAAAATATTCTTGTATATTTTTTTATTCACAAAATACGTATACCTGTTTATAGCTGTGAAATATGTCCAGAAATGAATTAACTATTTTCAGTTGAGAAGTTAATGTTCTACAGTGAGATGAAGCATAAACTGAATGCTAGTAGTTTGCTTTGCACTTTGAAAGAACAGTTTATTTTAGACCAAATGGGAAACTTTACACTGCATGGACTAATAATTATTCTTGTCTCGCTTTCCCCATCAATTCCACTGCTAAATGATATTTTATTATGACAGTACTTGCTAAGGTTTTATGAAACACACCTTATTAGATCAACTGTGTAGAATTCACAGTACTTAAATGACAAATCCCCCACACCTTATAGGCTTTAAATTAAAAATAAACTTCAACCTTGTGTGTTTATCTAATAAGCAATGGTGACAAATACTGTACATACTTTTAAAAGCATTTAGAGACATTTCTTCTTTAATTTTTTCTTAAATTCTTAAAATTTATAATTCCTTTTCAAGAACACAAAAATAAAAGTTGTCTAGTTAAAAAGCTCTTGCAAACATGAGTCTCAAAAATTGAACAGAAAATAGCATCACATAAAAAACTAGTATCTTTCCTCCTTTAGAAACATAAAATATTCTTTGTGAATTGTCTTCTGAACATTTAATGCTGAAGATTTTAAACTTACTATATACTAAAAAAGCTGTACCTTGACAATATTTTTCCCCTGCAGATGAAAATATTTTTGCTAATATTTGTATGCACGTTTTTAATCTGGGAAAAGTTACCCAGGTGCTATAGATGTTCTTTCAAAACTTCTATCATTTACTCTTTTTTATATATATATTATTATTTAGATTTTCTTATCTCAGCTGTGCTTATTTCTACCTAAAGCATGGAAAGCACAAGAAAACTAGGCAGAACACAGAGTTAATCTCTTGTAACTGCTGAACCCAGGACATGACTATATTAATACTCAAACGAAAAAGCATACATAATTTTTTTAGCTTTTTGCAACATCAGCAGTAGTCTAGGAAATTAAAATTTTGAGACCTAGATGTGGAAATTCATGCTTCGCTAACTGATTTTCATTTTCTTCCTGTAATCTCTCAGATACAGGCAAGAAGATAGGTTGTCTAGTAATTCCAAAGCAATATTGCAATATTTCAGGGTTTTTTACTTCTTTCTTTAGGCCTAAAATTTTTAATTTTCTAAAAAGAAAAAAATTAAATGACAGTGTAAAACTGCTGAATGAAGAAGAATTGTTCTTCCGTAACTGCATATTTAAGAAGTGCTTAAATTTTTTCATCTCTGAAGTAGTTTTGCCTTGTTGGCATCTGATCACAAGCCCATCTATATCCTGCTGTAAAGGTCATTTAATATGGTCTAATATACCTGGCTATCTTCCATAAACATATGGAAATTACTTTTTCACTTAAATGTGAAACTGAAACCATCAGCCAATTAAAAGTGTATTGAATATTTAGAAAGGGAAAAAGTGTCACTGTTCTATCATAACAGAATGAAATTAGAAAGCCATATAAATATGTTGATATTGGATAGAAGCCTGAAGTAAATCCCTTGTCATAATAAGAGAAATGAAAGATAATCTGAATATCAAAACAAAGTTTATTAGTAGATTTAGACCGATACTGTACTCCACACTGCCTAGAAAGACTGGAACTTGTAGTCAGGATCTGTGATGAAGCATTTTTCCAGTCATTCTTCCACATAATAAGGTTACTTATGTGATGCAACAATATGAAGATCATTGTATCTTCCTAGAAAATTCATGTAGTCACAAGACAAAGATTTGCCATAAAATATTCCCTACACATTGGTTTTAGGGTTTTTTTGTTCTTACTTTTGTGATCTTGTGAAATCCACTTGCTAATGTAAAAATATAACTAAATATTATAATTTCATTTTAGTAGAACTTAGAAGAATTTGTGGTTTGCTGAGAATCAAGTGGCATCCTTGCTCACTGATTTAAGTACTAAGCCTGCTTTACGAACATGCATCCCTCCTCTGTAAAATTTCATTTAGACCTTAGTTACCTGGAAATCTAGAAGAATCAGATGAGTTTTTCTGGAAATCTGAACTTTGTGCTTAATTTGAAGGAGTAATCTTATCCCCTTTCAAAACATAGAATCATAGAATAGTTAGGGTTGGAAAGGACCTTAAGATCATCAACTTCCAACCCCCCTGCCATGGGCAGGGACACCTCACTCTAAACCATATCACCCAAGGCCTCATCCAACCTGGCCTTGAACACTGCCAGGGATGAAGCATTCTCAACCTCATTGGGCAACACATTCCAGTGCCTCACCACCCTAACAGGAAAGAATTTCCTCCTTATATCCAATCTAAACTTCCCCTGTTTAAGTTTAACCCATTACCCCTTGTCCTACCACTACAGTCCCAGCATCCCTATATGCCCCCTTCAGATACTGGAAGGCTGCTATGATTTATCCATGCAGACTTCTCTTCTCTAGGCTGAACAGTCCCAACTTTCTCAGCCTATCTTCATATGGGAAGTGCTTCAGTCTCCTGATCATTCTCATGGCCCTCCTCTGGACTTGTTCCAACAGTTCCATGTCATTTTTATGTTGAGGACAGCAGAACTGAACACAATACTCCAAGTGAGGTCTCACAAGAGCAGAATAAAGGGGCCCGATCACCTCCTTTGACCTGCTGGTCACACTCCTTTTTGATGCAGCCCAGGATATGGTTGGCTTTCTGGGCTGCAAGCGCACACTGCCGGCTCATGTTGATTTTCCCATCGACCAGCACCCCCAAGTCCTTCTCCTGATGCTCTGCATCTCTTCTCTGCCCAGCCTGTAGCTGTGCCTGGGATTGCTCCGACCCAGGTGCAGGACCTTGCACTTGGCATGGTTAGACTTCATGAGGTTGGCATCAGCCCACCTCACAAGCGTGTCAAGTTCCCTCTGGATGGCATTCCTTCCCTCCACCGTATCAACCGAACCACACAGCTTGGTGTCATTGGCAAACTTGCTGAGGGCGCACTCAATCCCACTGTCCTTGTCAGCGACGAAGATGTTAAACAAGATTGGTCCCAACACCAACCCCTGAGGGACACCACTCGTTACTGGTCTCCAGCCAGACATTGAGCCATTGACCACAACTCTTTGTGTGCGGCCCTCCAGCCAGTTCTTTATCCACCGAGTGGTCCATTCATCAAATTGGTGTCTCTCCGATTAGGGACAAGGATGTTGTGTGGGACAGTGTCGAACGCTTTACACAAATCCAGGTAGATGACATCAACTGCTTTACCGCTGTCCATCAGTTCTGTAGCCCCATCATAGAAGGCCACCAAATTGATCAGGCAGGATTTCCCCTTGGTGAAGCCATGCTGGCTGTCACCAAGCACCTTGTTGATTTTCATGTGCCTTAGCATGCCTTCCAGGAGAATCTGCTTGAAGATTTTGCCAGGCACAGAGGTGAGACTGACTGGTCTGTAGTTCCCTGGGTCATCCATTTTCCCCTTCTTGACAATGAGGCTTATATTTCCCTTTTTCCAGTCATCGGGAACTTCATCTGACTGCCATGATTTTTCAAATATGATGAAGAGCGGCTTAGCAACTTCATTCGCCAGCTCCTTCAGGACCCGCAGATGGATTTCATCAGGACCCATGGACTTGTGCACGTTCAGGTTTTTAAGATGGTTTCGAACCAGTTCCTCTCTTACTGTGGGCCCAAGGTCTTCATTCTCACAGTCCCTGCATCTGCTTTCCAGGACTCAAAATGGAGTGTTCTCCGAATCAAGATCCATTTTTTTCTTTAAATTTACAATAACACTACTATACTGGCTAATTGGTTTAGGCAGCATTATTCCAGCATAAAATAACAGGCATAAAATAACTGCCATAAAGCTTCTGCAAACTGTGACTTTTGTATCATCTTGTTAGTTGCAAATAAGATTGCTGACCATAAAATGCCTTTTCTGTAATGAGTATCACTGCTGTATCCTATAAGATTTAATTACAATTTGGCTAGTTCAGCTTTATACAAGGTCTTTGAGACCAGGGTTTTGGCATGACAGTAAAGGCAGCTTTAAAATTCTCTCTCTTCCCTTTGATCTGAAAATCAGGATTTGTATAGGCAAAAATAGGTTTTGCAAAATACATGTTGGTTACAAAAATACCCTGCCAAATTCTGCATGAACACAGTACTAGTATATTGCATTGTCAGGTGTGAATAAATCATGGCTCCAATAAGTAAAAGCTGGATTTTGTAGACCATTGTTGAACATTTTATTCTGTGTATCTGCCTAAATAAGGATTACTGTATTCAGCATCTGAGAACACTTGGCAGAAAACTGGAGAGTTTGGGCCTAGAGGTAAAAACTGCTGAAAATGCCTGTGGCTGAACTCATTAATTATTAACTACTGTAGGTACTCTTAATGCAAACAACACCCTGCAATGCACATCACTAGCTGACAGGAAAGGATCTATTGAAGGCAGAAAATAAAGTATAAAATTTATGTTTTCTGACTGTTAGCAGGGAACTTAGATCCAGAAAAAAATATCTAATTTTAATGGGCTACTGTGAATGCTACACATGACTTACAGCATGTCTTTAAAATACATCATTTAGTGACTACACATTCTGTGACTGCCTCTGAGCTAACGTATTTATTTTCTATTACAGTGTAGTTAACAACATTTTCTATTATTAGTTGGAGGTTTACATTGTAAAAATATTCTGAATTGCATGTATAACTATTTTATAACATACTGGTAAATTACTTAATCATTTAACTGGTTTTTAACTATGCACCACTATAAGAACTTTGATCTTTTGCTGTTCTATAGAGACTGAATGATAGAAAACTGTAAGAAAATCCTTTTTCTTTTTTTTTTTTTTTTTTAATCCATCTCTTGTCTGAGACTGGTTTTATCTCAGATTCCAGATAACCTTCAGTAAGGTGTATTAAACCCAACTGAAATTAACTTTCTTAATGAGCACATGGTTAAATCAGAGCAGGAATTCACTACTGTCACATATTTCTATTGAAGGAAGTTTTCAGATTCTTTTCAGAAAGGAAGATGGAAAACAAAAGGTATTTTGAACATGCACAGAGCTTGTTAAACCACGTCCTCTGATGAAATTAAATCATATAAAAATAGTTTGGAATCATAACAGTAGGGCTGGCTTTTGAGTGCCAGAAGTACTTGAAAAGTCTTTCTGCAGCTGACCTGTGTCACTCAGAGTGTGCAGTGGAAGGTGACCTTTCACAATAGCCTGCACAATTCACGTGAGAAGCCACAAGCTCTCCCAAGTTTAAAAAATAAAACAACAATTAACGTAAATTTCCCTAAAACTGTGTCAGGAATAAGTGTTTAATAGTGACTATAAACAGTTACCCTCTGTTCAGTCTTTAGACCTGGTCAACAGTATTTACCTAATTTATTACAAATGTAATTTAGCAGCAGCTTGTATTGTTAAAATGAATCACAAGATTTCCAACAACATTTCATTATTTATGCTAATGTACATGCACTTACAATTAAATATCTAAACTAACACAACACATTAAGATGGAGCTATATGGATATATAGATGTATATACATACATATACAAACATATGGTAATATTTTCCCTCAGGTGCATTGAAAACTAAAAGTATAGCACAATACTTGTCCTAATATATTCGTGTCAGCTTTCTCAAGGGGCAAAGGACTGAGCATCACTGAAACAGCAGTAACAGCCCAGGCAGAAGGTCACCCTATTTCATAAACTTCCAGGTAGATGACATCAACTGCTTTACCGCTGTCCATCAGTTCTGTAGTCCCATCATAGACGGCCACCAAATTGGTCAGGCAGGATTCCCCCTTGGTGAAGCCATGCTGGCTGTCACCAAGCACCTTGTTGATTTTCATGTGCCTTAGCATGCCTTCCAGGAGAATCTGCTCGAAGATTTTGCCAGGCACAGAGGTGAGACTGACCGGTCTATAGTTCCCTGGGTCATCCTTTTCCCCTTCTTGAAAATGGGGCTTATATTTCCCTTTTTCCAGTCATTGGGAACTTCATTTGACTGCCATGATTTTTCAAATCTGATGAACAGCAGCTTAGCAACTTCATTTGCTAGCTCCTTCAGGACTTGTGGATGGATTTCATCAGTTCCCATGAACTTGTGCACGTTCAGATTTTTAAGATGGTTTTGAACCAATTCCTCTCCTACAGTGGGCCCAAGGTCTTCATTCTCACAGTCCCTGCATCTACCTTCCAAGACTTGGGTAGTGCGGTCAGAGACTTTGCCAGTTATTCTGAGATAAATTTTAAGCAGTTTTGGTGGCAAAGAAGTGAGATAGCGTATATGCTACTGACTTAAAATTTCAGGGTCATTCAAAATGAGTGTCTTGTAAAGATATGGTAGGAGGCTTGCTAGATTGGTTAAGGAGGCTCAGATGCCTCTACACAAATGCCCGTAGCATGGGGAACAAACGAGGAATTAGAGATGTGTGCTCGTCTACAGGACTATGATATTTATAGGCATCACAGAAACATGGTGTAATGGCTCATATGAAAGGAGTGTTGGAATGGAAGGTTACAGACTCTTTAGAAAAGACAGGCCTGGCAGGCAGGGAACAGGAATTGCCCTTTATGTTAGGGATAGGCTGGAGTATATGGAACTCTGTCTGGGGACTGGTGAGCAGTCAACAGAGAGTTTGTGGGTCAAGGTTAAAGGGAAAACAGTGATTGGAGACATTACTGTGGGGATCTGTTATAGACCACCTGATCAAGAGGAATCTGTGGATGAAGCACTCTATAGGCAGATAGGAAAAGCCTCATGCTCACAGGCCCTTGTTCTCATGGGGGACTTCAACCACCCTGACATCTGTTGGAATGACAGTATGGCCCGGCACAAGTAATCCAGAAGATTCCTTGATTGTGTGGAAGACAACTTCCTTCTGCAAGTAATAGAGGAACTGACAAGGAGAGGTGCCTTGCTTGACCTCGTGCTCACCAACAGGGAAGGGCTCGTTGGAAATGTGGCACTGCAGCGCAGCCCTGGATGCAGTGACTACGAGGTGGTTGAATTTGAGATCCTTTGCACAGTGAGAAGACCGGGCAGCGAGCTTACTGCCCTAGACTTCAAAAAAGCAGACTTCAGCCTCTTCAGGAACCTGCTTAGTAAGGTTCCATGGGCTATAGCCCTAGAGGGCAGCGGGGTTCAAGACTCTTGGTTGGTCTTCAAGGATCACCCGCTACAAGCTCAGGAGTGTTGCATCCCAACTAGAAGGAAGTGCAGCAGGAGGGCCAGGAGACCTCCTTGGATGGATAAGGAGCTTCTGAGGAAAATTCAAATGAAAAAAGAGTTTTATAGAAAGTGGAAGCAAGGACAGGCGGCCTGGGAAGAGTACAGGGTTATTGTCCGGGAAGCTAGGGACCAGGTTAGGAAAGCTAAGGCCCAGTTAGAATTAAACTTGGCTAGGGATATTAAGGATAACAGGAAGGGATTCTACAGGTACATAGCGAATAAAAACCAGATTAGGGAGAATGTAGGCCCCGTCAAGAAGCTCACAGGTGAACTAGCTACACAGGATTTGGAGAAGGCTGAGGTTCTGAATGACTTCCATGCCTCGGTCTTCTCTAGCAAAGGGTCTGACCACACCACCCAATCTTGGAAGGCAGACGCAGGGACTGTGAGAATGAAGACCTTGGGCCCACTGTAGGAGTGGAATTATTTCAAGACCCTCTTAAAAATCTGAACGTGCACAGGTCCATGGGTCCTGATGAAATCCATCCACAGGTCCTGAAGGAGCTGGCAAATGAAGTTGCTAAGCTGCTGGCCATCATATTTGAAAAATCATGGCAGTCAGGTGAAGTTCCCAACGACTGGAAAAAGGGAAATATAAGCCTCATTGTCAAGAAGGGGAAAATGGATGACCCAGGGAATTACAGACCAGTCAGTCTCACCTCTGTGCCTGGCAAAATTTTCGAGCAGATTCTCCTGGAAGGCATGCTAAGGAACATGTAAAACAACAATGTGGTTGGTGACAGCCAGCATGGCTTCACTAAGGGGAAATCCTTCCTGGCCAATTTGGTGGCCTTCTATGAAGGGGCTACAGAACTGATGGACAGCGGTAAAGCAGTTGATGTCATCTACCTGGATTTGTGTAAAGCGTTTGACACTGTCCCACACAACATCCTTGTCTCTAAATTGGAGAGACACCAATTTGATGAATGGACCACTCAGTGGATAAAGAACTGGCTGGAGGGCTGCACACAAGGAGTTGTGGTCAATGGCTCAATGTCTGGCTGGAGACCAGTAACGAGTGGTGTCCCTCAGGGATCGGTGTTGGGACCGGTCTTGTTCAACATCGTCGTCGCTGACAGGGACAGTGGGATTGAGTGCGCCCTCAACAAGTTTGCTGATGACACCAAGCTGTGTGGTTCGGTTGATACCGTGGAGGGAAGGAATGCTATCCAGAGGCACCTTGTGAGGTGGGCTGGTGCCAGCCTCATGAAGTTTAACCATGCCAAGTGCAAGGTCCTACACCGCGGTCAGCAATCCCAGGCACAGCTACAGGTTGTGCAGAGAAGAGATTCAGAGCAGCCCTGCAGAGAAGGACTTGGGGGTGCTGGTCAATGAGAAAATGAACATGAGCCAGCAATGTGCACTTGCAGCCCAGAAAGCCAACCGTATCCTGGGCTGCATCAAAAGGAGTGTGACCAGCAGGTCGAAGGAGGTGATCCTGCCCCTTTATTCTGGTGTCGTGAGACCTCACTTGGAGTATTGTGTTCAGTTCTGCTGTCCTCAACATAAAAAGGACACGAATCTGTTGGAACAAGTCCAGAAGAGGGCCACGAGGATGATCAGGGGACTGGAGCACCTCCTGTATGAAGACGGGCTGAGAAAGTTGGGACTGTTCAGCCTGGAGAAGAGAAGGTTGCGTGGAGACCTCATAGCAGCCTTCCAGTATCTGAAAGGGGCATATAGGGATGCTGGGGATGGACTCTTCATTAGGGACTGTAGTGATAGGACAAGGGGTAATGGGTTAAAACTTAAGCAGGGGAAGTTTAGATTGGATATAAGGAGGAAATTCTTTCCTGTAAGGGTGGTGAGGCACTGGAATAGGTTGTCCAGGGAGGTTGTGAATCCTTCATCCCTGGCAGTGTTCAAGGCCAGGTTGGATGATGCCTTGGGTAATGTGGTTTAGAGGGAGGTGTCCCTGCCCATGGCAGGGCGGTTGGAACTTGATGATCTTGGGGTCCTTTCCTACCCTAACTATTTTATGATTCTATGATTCTATGGTATGTATTTCTGAAATGTATTTTCAGAGCTGAAGTTTTCAAGTGAAAATAATTTCGAAACAAACTCTTTTCTTGTAGTTACTTTTTAAATTACCAAAATGAAGAATTTAACTTTCTACCGTCTTGATATAAGAGAATTGCAGTCAGTAATCATATTGTTGCATGTAATCAACTTAGCAGGGTTTTTTAATTCTTATTTTAATTGCAATTTGTTTTTTTTCTGTGAATTATGAACTTTTTTCTTAATTTATTAAAATAAAAATAAATATCAGTTTATTACTAGGAAGTAATCTTAGTTTTTGTATCATTTATTCATTTGACTTAGTGATTCATACATATAAGTCACTAGTATAAATTGCATATATTTATGTATATAGAGGTGATGAAAAAGATGATATATGAAAAAGTTCATATAATGCTGAAGAAACCCTAAAAGAAAGCTTAGAAAAATGTTTAGAAAAAATAATTTTAAAATATATATTCATTTGATAACACCAGCCCTGCATGAAAACTAAAGTATTGAAAATCAGTACTATGCAAATTCCATACTATGCCTACTGCTAAACTATCAAAATATAATGTTTTAGGCTATCTATCATCATCACTGATACACACTATCTTATCTTCTCCAGGGAGTCATTTGCAATACAGGCACTGCAGATATCTATGTAGATTAATAAACATTAACAACAGTGTTTCTGACATGGAACATACTGCTTGAAAATGCAAAATGCCACAAGGAATAATCCAAACAATACAGAGAAAACCACTACATTAATGTGTGCATGATGCAAACTACTAATACATTTTAATGTGTATAAAACCTATTTCTGTGATGAATTTTTTTTTAATAACATGCTGAAGAAACATTCTGTTTCAATATAAAAATGAGGACAAATCATTTTTCTGCTGTTCCATCAGTATGAAAGGTGTCTGTTGATACAGGATAATAAGCAAATTGCACTATTAGCCAGTTGGATAACACTTGCTAGAATTCTGCTATTCTAATGCATAGAATAGCTAGTCTCATGTGACTAACTTTATGTATCCGAGCAGTAAAAACCCAGTAACCCATTTTCTTGCTGTTGTGATAATGAATACAGGCATGGATTTCTGAGCATCTTTTTCCAAGGCTGCTACAAGTCTGGTCTTCTAAAAGTGACTGTGCTTGGCGAATAAGTATGTACTCGAATCATATTTCAGCACCGAACATAATGTGTCTGAAGTCTTATTGAATGCGGTGTGAGTGATGAAATTAGTAGTGTAACTGGGAAAATGCAAGTCTGCTGTGATAATTATGGTTTAGTATCAGAGTCCTTCTTATTTAATAAGAATCTTCCCTGGATAGTTACTCCTTCCTACTTATCATCTTTCGTATACTTTCTTATTTCCTAATTCTCACTACTGATGACAATCAATTTCCCATCCATCTTTAAATTATTGTAACATTGGTATGCCTCCAACACACAGCTCTGCTGACTATGGGATGTATCAATAGTTGCTTTGGGGTTTCCTCTCTCACACTGATGTGATCACTGAGGAAAGGCTCTCCACAAGAGCTGAAGACCCTTGTGCAGTGTGAAGAAAATCCTGAAGGTAGCTCCGCTAGGCAAAGTGGTTTCTCTCTTGCCAGTTTCTGCTACATATGAACATTAAAAAAACCCCAACATCTAACTTAATGAAGAAACGTTTAAGAGTTTTGGTTTGTTGTTAGTTTTTGTAGTTTGTTTTTTGTTCTTTTTAATCAATAGATGTCTATACATTTCAAAGAACTATAAGCAGTATGACTAATTTTCTGATAGCTTAGGATCAAATCCTACTTAAAAATATTTTTTTGTATTATTGACTGGTGAACAATGAGCTCAATTTCAACTCCATCAACAACTAGCCTCCCATTCTCTGCAACAGCAGGTTTCAGTTATCAAGCATTACGAATACAGAATAGGTTTTATTACATGACAATGAATTCAGCATTATTATTAGTTGCATAAACGAAAATATATTAATGAAGTATATAATTTTATTTTAAATTAATCATTCATTTCTTATAAACTAATTCTTTAAATTAATGATTTTTTGAATGTTTGATTCAAGAGGTTAGCTTCTTACTACAAAATAAATTAAAATAACTCTAGCATGACTTTAAGAAGTTTAAATTGTAATAAAAATGTCTGATTTTTCTGCCTATAACAGAAAAATTCACTAAGCATCAATCTCACGTTCAGAATTTACTAATTTTAAAAATAAACAAATAGAAAATATAACAATTTTTGTGTTGCATGCCCTCATCCATCTAAGCTACATGGCAGATTGCTGAAGAATTTAGAAAACAAATGTTGTAGGGGATTGATGCCCATTATAAAACTGCATTTCTTTTTCTTTGCATTTTCTTTCCTTTAAAAAAAAATAAAAATAATTTTTACAAAACTAAATTGCGGTAAAAATGAAAACGGGCAATTGGGACTAATGTTACCGGAGGTAGTGGATATTTAAGTGGATAGTCAGTGGGTATTCAACATCATACTAAAATCTTCTGTCTGAGTGGTTACTATAAATAATGAAGAAATAACTGCATCCTCTCAATCTCTATCCTTTTAAAGTTTTTTCTCAGTGTACTTAGAATCATAGAATAGTTAGGGTTGGAAAAGACCTTAAGATCAGCTAGTTCCAACCCCCTTGCCATGGGCAGGGATACCTCACACTAAAATATGTCACCTATGTCACCCAAGGCTCTGTCCAACCTTGACTTAAACACCACCAGGGATGGAGTATTCACAACCTCCCTGGGCAACACATTCTAGTGCCTCACCACCCTAACAGGAAAGAATTTCTTCCTTATGTCCAATCTAAACTTCCCCTGTCTAAATTTTAACTCGTTACCCCTTGTCCTATCATTACAGCCCCTAATGAAGGGTCCCTCCCCAAGATCCTTACAGGCCCTATTTAGATACTAGAAAGCTGCTATGAGGTCTCCATGCAGCCTTCTCTTCTCCAAGCTGAACAGCATCAATTTTTGCACCCTGTTTTTATACAGAAGGTGCTCCAGTCCCCTGGTCATCCTTGTGGCCCTCCTCTGGACTTGTTCCAGCAGTTCCATGTCCTTATGCTGAGGACACCAGAACTGCACACAATACTCCAAGTGAGGTCTCATGAGAGCAGACTAGAGGGGCAGGATCATCCCCTTCAACCTGCTGGTCACGCTCCTTTTGATGCAGCCAACGATACGGTTGGCTTTCTGGGCTGCAAGTTCACACTTGTGGCTCATATTAAGTTTCTCATCAATCCACACCCCAAAGTCCTTCTCCTCAGGGCTGCTCTGAATGTCTTCTCTGCCCAGCCTGTAGCTGTGCCTGGGATTGCGCCGACCCAGGTGTAGGATCTTGCATTTGGCATGGTTAAAATTCATGAGGTTGGCATCAGCCCACCTCACAAGTGTGTTGAGGTCCCTCTGGATGTCATTCCTTCTGTCCAGCATATCAACCGAACCGCACAGCTTGGTGTCATCAGCAAACTTGCTGAGACAACACTCATATTACAGTTCTCTTTTTGTACTCATAGCGCTAGAAACCATCTCCCTCAAACACTCACTCTTAGCAATACAGCCATAAAAGAAAGACATTTTAGTCTAAAAAAGTGCCAAAGCTCTGCCACATTCACATCTTTGCTGACACTACCATCCACTTAATCTCTCTCTTTTTCCTTGCAGCACTATATACATATTGAAGAGCAATTCCAAGGAGAATCACAGAGCAGAGATCTCTGGGTGTTGATGAGCAGTTGCTTAAATCCACATTCTGTCATCTATTAGGTAGGGGAAAATGGGACAACTCAAGCCATGCTTTTCTATCCTACTCCAAAGTCATTCATCTAGTGAGAAAAAGACCAAAACAATTTTGCTGTCTGTCTATATAGCCCCATAATTAGGGCTATTACAGTAAGCTCCATATTTAAACTGGCCATTAGATGCAAGAGATGAAAATAAAAATCCTTGGACTTCAATATTGTGACCAGACACTTTTTAAACTTTGTCTTTAGACAGTGAGGAAGACAGGTAAGACAGGCAATGATAGCGTCTCAAGGAAAGTCCTAATTGCTCTTTGTCTGAGAGGAATGGTACCTTACTAGAAAGCAGTCCTTTTCTGTATTGAGCTGCACATACTATATTTTAATGACTATAGATTTGTTTCAACTTAAAATCACAGCTGAATTTCAGTGGAAACTTTGGGTATGGAGGAAATTCTTTCCTGTTAGGATGGTGAGGCACTGGAATAGGTTGACCAAGGTTGTGAATGCTCCATCCCTGGCAGTGTTCAAGGCCTGGTTGGACGAGGCCTTGGGTGATATGGTTTAGAGCGAGGTGTCCCTGCCCATGGCAGGGGGGTTGGAACTTCATGATCTTAAGGTCCTTTCCAACCCTAACTATTCTGTGATTCTATTTGTAATTTCTTCTCTAAAAGTATCAACTTAAACCACTTGATGCTACATTTACCATATCTAAAAAATTCTTCATTATTGTTTTAAAAACCTGTTCAGGAAAAAGAGTAATAGAAATAGATTTTGAACAAACACTATTCAGTTCTGCAAAATGCCTTCATTCTTGGACTACTGGGATCTGCATGGTGACCATGACAATCAAAAAACCCAAGAACTAATATACAGATTAAAAAGTAAACCTTTTCTTTGCTGGGAAATCTTGTTCTTGCACTGAAACTTGCATGTAACTTAGTGTGTATGTAAGTTATAGCTGACTACTGCATAGTAAACCTGAGTCAGGCACCAATGTTATTAAATTTGACATTAATTTTGATTTATGATGATATTTATATTTTTATATTTTTCCTTCTACAGCTGTAATCATTTCAATAGAAAATTATATCCTTACATTTGCTGACAGGGAATTAAGGTATGCTTATGTATGTTGTCCAAAAGAGAGAAGGAAAACAATCTTTATGGTATGGTTACAGAATCTGTGGCAAAGATGACATTGCTGGAAGAAATAAGTTTTAAACAGAGTGTGTGCACTCATGTTGTTTGATTCTGTTTCAATTTCTTTTGCATAAATTGGTATTATTCCATTTTTCTTTGGCAGTAGAAATAAAAGTGATTCTATGAGCAGCTACTATTCATTGTTGAGAAGGTGTTCATATCTGAAGTTACAATTAGCAATGCTCTTTTGTGTCACTCTTCATAGTATTTATTTTCTGGTTGAGTGTACACTTTCCGATTAATTGTGCATTTTTTCAAACAGTGGTAATTCTAATATTATTTAAGTCCATATTATTTTAGTCTGGTAGAAAAGGCTATTTTTGTACTATATTAAACATGTTCATGGCTGTCTAACTATTAACAGTGACCTTCATCTCCTATGTTCTTTACAAAAACATTCAACAAGATAAAAACATAAGAAAAAAAGTAAATAAATGTTTTACAGTGAGGTATTACCATGAAGTATTAGGAAGCATAAATGAAAATGAAGTGCTGAATATTGAAAGTTTCTACTCAACTGACCATTAAATTTAACAAAAAATCAGGGAATATCAACCTGAATTTCATTAAAGAAAACCCATTGTAAATTCTCAGAGTGGAAAAGCTACTAAGTGTTTCTTTTATTATAATTTTTTAGTTCCTTCTCAGGTATCCCAAATACTTGTACACATGTAAGCATAGCTATAAATATATTCATGTAAGTTAATGACTAAGGACTGTGACTATGCTCATATGTACCTTAGAAATTCTTGGTTTTTATGTAAAACACCCTGTTTCCCTCAACCTCTCCCCCTCAATTAAAGCTTTTTGTAAGCCATGTTATAACTGTAATACACTGAGAGAATAAGGTTTATCTTTTTCTCTCAGGTTAAGTTCCTTGGCACGCAAGATGTTGAGGAGACAAGATTTGTCTCCATTACTTAAATTAAGGATATCGATCACGACCTAGTCATAAATCTTTTAACTTTTCTCTGGTGATAATTTCCAACCTATCTCACAGGAGACGAATAACTTTTTTTTTTTGGCAACTCTGCCTTTCGAGTGAGTTGTTAGGCATAATCCATGGTTACATACAGAAAGAAACATTACTTCCCAATATGACTTAATAGAATAGTCTTTATTGCAAATACAGTTTACAAAAATAATTTTCTTAAATTATGTGGCTACACAGTGTTTGATGTACTTGCAAATATGAAATTAATACTTCACAATATACTAACAAATAACCCCAAAGGGTTATTGGTTAATCTTAATTTTTTTTTCTCTTTGTATGTGCTTTAAAAATTGTCAGTATCAGTGCTTGTGCCCAACATTTTCATAATAAGCACCTTGAGTACATTACACTGTACCAGCAAATTCATATGTTCATTTAGATGATTCCTTCCTTTTCAACTTATTAAGTAGTACTGGACATTTAGTTTGGGGTTGTGATACTATGCTGCCAACAGACATTCACAAATTCCTTGTAGATCTGACTGAAGGGCAAATTGCCTTTGTCCTTTCAACCCTTATTACTAGATCTGCCAGAAATATTATTGCTTATGCCTTGGAAAAATAAATTGAAATTTTTATCAGAAAACCCTAACTTTAAAATTCTTTTACCACACTCATGATGATTCTTATTGTATGAGATCCTCCTATTTCATATATTTCAAGTTATATAACTTATTTGTGAGGAAAAACTGTTTTCTTCTTTCTTTTATGTCATTATAGCTTTATCTTGACATGATCTTGTCTTACCTTTTTGTATATACAGGATCAAAATTATCAATAGTTTAATATTCCTTAATCTCCTTAAACTCTGAAACTTTATTCAGAATAACTTTTGCATATCTACAGTACCAGTTCCTGTTTTCCAAGTTCTTTTTTATGTTATTATTATACAGGATTATCTAATCCTAAATTAAAACTGTGTATGTGCAGAACTAGTGCCAAATATCTAAAAATATGAAACATAGAATAATTTAGGTTGGAAGGGATATTAAAAATCATCCAGTTCCAAACCCCTGACATGATTGTGGACACCTTCCACTAGACCAGGTTGCTCAAAGTCCCATCCAACGTAGCCTTGAATACTTCCAGGGTTGGGACATCCACAACATCTCTGGGAAACTTGTTTCTATCACCATCTTCATAGTGATGAATTTCTTCCTAATATCTAATCTAAATCTACCCTCTTTCAGTTTGAATCCGTCTCCCCTGGTCCTATCACTACTTGCTGTCATAAAAAGGTTCCTCTCCAACTTTCTTTAAGTCCCCTTTAGATACCGGAATCATAAAATGGAATCATAGAATGGATAGGGTTGGAAAAGTTCTTAAGGTCTTCTAGTTCCAACCCCCCTGCCATGGACACAGACATTTCCTGCTAAACCTGATTGTTCAAGGCTCTGTCCAATCTGGCCTTGAACACTGTCAGAACTGGAGCATTCACAACTACCCTGGGCAACCTGTTCCAGTGCATCACCACCCTCACAGTATAGCTATAAGGTCTTCCCAGAGCCTTCTATTCTCCAGCTGAACAACCCCAACCCTCTCAACCTGTCTTCATAGAAGAGGTGCTCCAACCCTCTAATCATCTTCATGGCCCTCCTCTAGACTCACTAAAACAGGCCCATGTCCTTATGTTAGGGGCCCCTAACACAGTAGCTGAACACAGTACTCTAGGTGGGGCTTCATGATAGTGGAATTGAGTGAGAGAATCATCTCCTCCAACTTGCTGGCCACACAGGACACTTCTGGCTTTCTGTGCTGCAAAAGTGCATTCTGATGAGTCATTTTGAGCTTATCATCGATCAACACACTCTCCTTACAGGTTCCCTCAGTTTGTTCTCTACTCAGCTTGTATTTGTGCTGTGATTGCCCTGACTCAGGTGCAGGACCTTGCACTTGGTCATGCACTTGTAATCATGATATACTTTAATGGTATCGGTATTTTTAACTCAGTTGGTCCTAACCATGGTGAAATTTTGAATGAGATGACTGCTCAAAGGCTTTTCCATGTATTTTTATCATGTTTCCATATATTCTTTGGATCTTTAAAGCAATCAGCTGTTCTCCTACATAACGTACTGCATGATAAATGACTGAGTATGGCAGATATGACAATAACTGCAGGTAGTGAAAGTATTTTATGTAATAGATCCAACCCTAAAATAGACTTCCCTCTTTTTCAGAACTATATGAAAACACTTTATACTTCCTAGTCTTCAGGTTAGCTACCCCCTTGTTAAGTAACATGTCATGGCACTACTAATCTGACCTTTACTCAAAATCAAGCAGATTTCAAAAGGTCTATAATACTGGTTCAGGTTCTTATAGTCAAATTTGCCTACTCATAAACAAGATCAAATTCTGGTTATGTCAATATCAATCCTGACCAACTTCAATTTGTAACAACTGTTTACTGATGTTTAAATATGTGCTTTGTACACAGCACAAAGGTTCCTGTCATTGTAAAATCAGTATTGGCTGTTGATAAACTGTACCAGTTTCAATGAACTAGCCAGTTAATTACAACAAATAAATAAGGAAGAGCTAGGTGATGCTCCTTTTACAGCTAATAACTGAGCCATCATCTTTCATGCTTTGTTAAAGAGCTCCAAATTCACTTCCTCTGACTGAAATTTTGGGTCAGCGTCAAGTCTTGATTCTTCCAAAATGACTTATTAAAGAAGGTAGATTTTGTTGCCTTCACATCGTGGAGGGGGAAATAATCATAGATCAATATCCAGCAAGCCTTCCGTCATTATAGGATGGAGTATATTAGTCTTTAGTATTTGCCTCTTACAAGAATTTAGTTCCTCATTTGTTGTTGTTGGGTACTGAAATGCTACAAATTTTATTTCTTCTTCACATTCTTTTCTACTTCATTTTGTACTATAGAGATGTTAAAAAATCTTTCTGCTATAAACCTTATTTTGCACACTCCTGCCTTCAGTCTGCTTTTCTCCATCTCAGATACACTCATAGGATTTTACACATTTTGTAAAGTATTTAATGCACAGTCTTATTAGACTAACAATCATTTCCTCTTGTGAGCATCTCATGCAAACCCAAATGTAATACCACATATGACAAAACTGGGAAAGTGGTATTTTGCATTTGTGCTGTCTGCTATTCTTCTTTCCCTTCATTTGTACTGTTAGTTTTCACATGGATTTTTTCTGAGACTCCCCAGATAACCAAGAAATGAAATGCTTACATTAACTACATTTTTATTCTTCACATCAGGAAAAAATATTATAAGAAACGTTTTGTGACTATAACCAGCAAGCAATAAAGACTAAGATTTTCATAATTCTGCATGAACTTATTACAAATGGTAAAAACTATGAACTCTGAGTTTAGGCAGTGATATTATTTAATCAGAATTCAGAATACGAAAATATACGGACAATCTAAAATTATTTTGTGTATTATATTATTGCGCATATTGCCATGTTTGACTGGGTAGTGGATTTTTAGAAGAACATTGTAGGCATTACTTTCATAAGCTGCTCATTGGTGTAATGCCTAACTTTCATGATTCTTGAATATATTTACTAAGTAAATGCTGAAATATTTGAGATATGCATCAAGTGTTATCAAGAAATAATTGCAAACTTTTATTTCTAATAAAAAAGTGTCTTCTGACTTTTCATAATTTTGCTTTCTTTTTCCTTGTTTGAAGGCATTTATTGATAAATAAATTACTTTCTATTCAGAGCATTTTGGAAGGGCTAACCCAAACATTTGGGTAGAAATAAAAATTTGTCTGCAAGATTATGAAAACTGGTTCCAAGTTTTGAGGGTGGAATGAGATTGTGGTTCTATAATCCCAAAACAAAGTAAATTGAAGGAAACTTAAGCCTTAAGAAGTCCATATTCATGAGGATATAGATGACATAGGTAATGAAGCATTCTATCAATATTTACTTTTCATAGAATCATAGAATCATAGAACAGATTGAGTTGGAAGGGACCTTCAAAGTTATCTAGTCCAAACCCCCTACAATCAGCAGGACATCCTTCAACTAAGTAAGGTTGCCCCGAACCACATCCAGCCTGGCCTTGAATGTCTCCAGGGATGCACTGGGAAACTGACTGCAATGCTGTCTGTATAGAAAAACTAAAACCTGTGAACTTCAAAAGAAAAGTAAGATAGAGTTGCTAAATTATTCAGTTATACACAATTACACAATTCTTTTTTACTTCTGTAACAAAACATTCAGTCTCTGCCATGGAGAAGCTTCCATTTTTTTCACTCGCAAGTTTTGAATATTTCACCTCCAAATGGAAAAAAGTCACCTGAAAAGATATGAAGACTAATAGTATGGTACTAAAGTAGTGATTGTAAAGGTCACATAGGTATTTAAATGCACAGAGGTGTAGGTTTAAACAATTATATTTGAAATAGTAATATCTGCTTTAAGTTTCTATTGCATTAAAAAGAGTTTAATAAAGAGTAAATATATCACATCATGCAATACAGTGTAATACAATCTCATATATATTTGCAAAGTATTGTTTTTCTCTCCTCTTTTCCTAGGTGATTCAGGAAACACATCTGGAGAGAAAGCTCACACCAACACAAGATGTAAACTCAGATATAAAAAACTAAACTAACTGTTAGAGAATACGTGAATGAGAAGTCTCTGAAGAGGTTTTTTTCCCAAGTTGTGGGTGGGGTTTTTTTGTTTTGTTTGGTTTGAGTTTTTTTTTGTGGTTTTGTGTTTTTTTTTTTGTTTTTGTTTAGAATTGAGTTATCTAGGGAAATCTTATGCCATTTTATGGGTGGGAAGATGAGGAAAATTTTGCCAAAGTTGCATATTTCTATTCACATAAGAAGTTTACAGATTAATTTTTAATTTTTAAATTAACCTGTTAAATATATTTTTGCCATAAAATTATTCTATACTGAGCTAGCTTACATGTCTGCCCTTTACTTAAATAAATGCTTATTAGAAAATAAGGGAGAGAGAAAGGATTTATATATTTTAATAGATGGCTGCTACTGCTCTATTTGCCTTAGTAGTTCTTATTTGTCATGAAAATATTCCTTTCAAAGTGTGCAGTTTGATCCTGGAGTTTAATAAAAAAAAGTTAAAAATAAAATTTATCAGGACATTTAAAATTAATTTAGATAGAAATGAGTGAAAACTACCACAGAGAATTTCTTAGTTCTCATGAAAATTAATTAATTGCAAGATGCCATATTCTAAGACCTTTCAAGTCTAGAGACAGAAAGATTAGAGTCATTTATTCTACAACTTTTTTCAGTGTTTCCCACAAGTGTCTTAAGTCTAATAAACTCTCCCCACCTGTAAGCTGTTGCATGGTAAATTTTCGATATCATGCAAGAGAAAATGAGAAATTTGACCTTAACTATTTAGCTTTGTCTATTTAATGTTAAAAGAGCTACCTGATTTAAAAATTTAATTGTGATATAAAATTATGATCCACAATTAAGAAAACTATCTTCTGGGTCACTTTTTCCCAGAGAATGGAAAAGATGATCTTCTAAAAATTCAAATAGCTAGTGGGAAAGAATTTCTTAGCAATTTGTCACTGAATGGTCAAGCATATTTAGGATCATAAATACAGAATGGAGAATGCATAAGTTTTCTGCCTTGATATTGTTGACAACCCTAGACGAAAAGTTAGAAATGAAGACCAAAATATTTAATTTTAGTTACTGAGGGTTAATTTTCATAGCTGAATTTAGGTAAAAAGAAAACCTATCTCTTCACTCAAAGTACATAGGAACAGCAGGTGGAAAGCATCTTTGAGGAATAAAGTAATTTTAGGCCTCCTCCATTGATTCAAATGTTGGCAAATATTTTAGCACTTGCGCTTACTATACCAAGAATAGCTGTGCATTAATACTGATTTTTATCTGGCTCATTTTTGTCACTCATTTGATAAATGAATAAATTGTTAAATATGCCTGTTGTTCTAGTTCTGACACATTGCTCCCACACAGTCAGCTGCATATTTTTGCTCCAGCACAGGAGTAAATTTCAGATGATCACTGTATTTATTTATTGTTATGTTGACGTATATAATGTCAAAACTTCTTTGTTGACTTAGTTTAGGAATAGATATATGAAATATTCTCATGCTACTTCATTTGTTATTTTACAAATTATGTTCCTTATTCAGAAGTGTAAAAGCACCCTGACCGTGCTTATAAAATTGGGAGAATATGCGGTAAAGCACCCAAAAATAATAAATTAAAAAAATAAAAAAATATTGTTGACCTTGGACTATTATGCAAACTGATGGAATAAAAGCACTCTACGCTCAATATTTATGAAATAAAATTCCAACATTTCTAATGCTAGTGGAGTGGCCAAACCTGAACCAGGTGGGCTAAGGTGTTACTCAGATGTCCAAGTAGTCTTTTTAACTTGTGTAAGCATCAATATACAAGGAAAGAACAACATCAAAGCAAAACCTACTGAAGATGGAATCTTTTGAAAGAGTTCATTATGCTACTAACCAGTGATCCTTTATAAATTATTGTACAGAGCAGCATATCAACCTCATCTATTATAAGGGAATATATTAAGCCTTTCTGGCACAGAGCTTGAATGCATGTGAAAGAAATGTAATTTAAAAATTAAAGACCTATTACTTGCAGTGAGTTAGTGGAGTTTTCAATCAGATGGCAAAGCAGCAACCGTCAGATGGGTGTAAATAACTAAGGTTGCAGCAGTTTTCACTCCTAATAAACAAATGTAATGTAGTATTGCAGACAAACGGCTTCCAGTGAACTGGGACTTCAGAATAAGAGAACCATAGTGGAAAGGTACACAGCTTTAAGTTTGGTTTGGTTTGGTTTTACTTACATTTAATTTCATAGTAGTGTGATTTCCACAGACACCTTGCTCTGTTTAATATAGTTTCTGTTTTCAAGAAAAAGAGGTTCTTTTTTGTATTCCAAATATATGGGTACAGAAGAATGGAACTTTAAACATTAATATAACTTTAAATGTTAAATGTGAATAGGAAGGATTTCTATACTTTATCTCCTGTTCCTTCCCCAGTGTTCTCCATTATACATTTTACTTTTCAGATTACTAATCTAGATAAATATCAAAATTTATTTTCCTATGCTGTAAACTTGTCATATGCACTAGTTTCTGTTTAAGTTACACAAAAAGTTGCATCCTGTTTTCAGGAACAAAAGAGAAAAACTATGATCTTCAGACCCTAGAATTTAAGCTACTTGGATTCCCTTGATTGAGCAAATAATTTAGATAGCTGTTTCCTGTCTTTGCTTCATTCTGTTATAAAACACAATTAACAGTGTTTTTGAGAGGAAATGTAAACATTCATACCTGTTAATATTTTTTCTCTGTACTTTCTCTCTTTGACTTCCTTTATAATATTTTCTCTTTATTTTATAGTATGACTGCCAGACAGTTTCACTCTTGATTAGAATGTAATAGTCTTGAAAAATGCCTCTGAACTGTTTCCAACTAAATTAGGCCTATAATCACTAGATCAGATAGACTGATTTTTTGGGAAACCTCTGAGGTTAATTATATACGCATACATATGTACTACTCAGTTCTACGTAATTGTGTGAACCTAATTTGGCCAGGCTGTAGAATTTAGTGTTGACGCTTTGTCAGTCATTGCTGCATGTTCTCATATTTGAAAGCACTCGTGTCACACCTATGTGTTGGTGTCTTCTCAGTGTGTTGTACAGTTCATTTTACTGAGGCTTACTTTTCTCCAGTGCATTCTACTTGACTTATGATTTATACAGATAGGTATAGATAAGTATATAAATAAATACAAATAGGTAAATAAATGATATATAAAATTTGTATTGTTATATATTATATAGTTTTATATAGAGAGAGGTAGATATGTAGTTTTATATATGCAGGTAATATATAGTATATATTATATATTCTTAGGCATACTAAGGTATACATATGTATATATTAGGAACACTAATTATAAGGGTACCTGTTATATTTAGGTTATGAAATTTGATATCATTAAATTGTATGCATTTAACTACTATTGCACAGTAAAAATACCATGCAAAAAGGAATTTTTAAAACTATATTAGTGTTATTCAAACAGATTTCTCTATCTACATTTTTTCATAGTATATTTAACTTTAAATGACAAACACATTCAGCTAGGTGACTGGATGCATATGTGTATCAAGGGTGAAATGGTGAACAAATTTTGCATCAGAGGAATACACCATCACCATAGAACTGAAGATTTACCTAAGAAACAGTTCATGTCTTCCCCTTTGACTTTATTTTGTCTATTTATGATTCAGTTGAGAGCATATAAAAATGAGCTGCAATAACTCAAGTGTTTGTAGGGGAACTAGCAGAATTCCTTCCCATTTTATTCCTAGTTCTGGTAGATATTTTGCTCTGACCTTTCATCCAAAATGCATATTTTAAAGGGTTTTCTTGAAGCTTGAATTTCATAGAATAGTCCTTTGCACTTAACAAGATTTAGAATCTCTTCCCTTCTCTCCTTTAAAAAAGTAAGCAAATAAAACCCAAATCAACCCAGCCTTCAAAACTGCAAACCTGGTGGCAAAGATTCATACTGATTTGTTGAGCAGCCTGATCAATTATTTAACCACTTGTTAAAACCTAATTCCAGAACTTTCTTCATTACACCATTCCTCTTTTTTTTCTCCAGTGCCTTATGTGATGGTGCCTCCTTTCCCGCTCAGGCTTAAACTCTTGGATTATAGGAGGTCCAGTCCTTGCTGGATCACTGCTTAGATCCATATTAAAAGCCACATCTCTACTCACTGCATCTACAGGCAGTGGCTACTAAAAGTTTTTGACTGTTAATTTTGGACATGAATATTAATGGAAAAATATTAACCTCATCAAACATATCTGAATTTCCAGTGCATATTTATATTTTTTATAGCATTCCTCCAATTTCAAGAGGAGAAGTAACTCTGTAATGCAAATATAAAAGACTTACATTCCAGGGAATAATATCAGTCTTTTTGATTTGTTCCAACTCGTTTTAAAATTTCCAAAGAACTCTTTATGTGCTAAACTAAAATTAGATATGAGAAACATGATTTCTTAACTATTTTCTGCACAATAATTCATCTAATTCAGTTAATCCTAGAGTCAACTTTTGCCTTTTTCAGCAGTAAATTATACATAATGCAAATTAATTTAAGCATACTTTCATCAAGAATGAGTTGCCCGTGGTCATGGGCGAGGGTCTCAAGATGAAGTAAATGAGCCTGCCTCTTGTGAGTAGGGGTCTTCGAGATGAAGTAAATGAGTCTTCCTCGAGCCTGAGCTTTTCACCTCTAGCCGTCACGCATGCTCTTTAGGAGTCTGGTCAAAGTCCAAACCGCAAAGCTGGTTTTCACTGGAAGTAGGTAACAATTTCTCCCCCTTATCAGTCTGTTTCTCCCTCTTATCAGTAGCTTATTGTCCTGGTACTGCATGGCAAGCATGACAGGTATTTGCAAACAACACTTTCTATTAAGCAAGCAAAATTCCTTTAACCCCCCTCGTACAACGCCCTTGTACACCCGCCCTGTACATTGGTCAACCTTCTGTGTCAATTGTACAAAAGTCTAAAACATCTTCAGCATTGTAAATGAGCTAGTAAAGAAAAAAAGCTGCAGAGGGATTCAGTGACACATTTCTGAGTCATGCATTAAAGCTGCTGTCTTCTACATATGACACCTTTTGTTGAAATGGTACTGTAGTTTATGTAAATTGCTCAATTTGCAACTAATTATTTGATTGCACATACCATTTGAATAATGCTTGATAGTATAAGTACACAATGTTCTGATTTTTCCTTCTAGAAACAGGAGCAGTCAACAATTGTCCAAATAATTGTAAAAGACGTATAGTAAAGACAGATTTTTTTTGTGAATATGACAATATTTCTACACTGTATGACACATACATGCTCGATTTTGCTTACTAATTCCATACAGAACAGAAAATTCTAACAAAATATCGATAAAATCCTTTTCAAATGGAAAACTAGGTAAATATATATAGATATTCTCATTTTTATGAGATTTCTCTCATTTAACCCATTGCAAAGAAGCTCTAAGAAATTTCTGTGTATGGCAATAACTATATTATAAAGTTGTAGGCATTTTTTCCTAGAGACAAGACAGCCACAGACAACTCTAATAGCATTGTAAATACAAGAGGAATCCACACACATCACCTTAGCTGCTGAGAACAAAAACCTCTTTCCAGTGCTACATTTATATATTCTTTGTAACAGTTGATTGATCTAATATCCTATTTTAATATCTCAGTGAGTTTGAATGTTAAAATGAAGGAACTCTGAGTAATCTTCATGAAATAAAATCATTAAAAGTGGCACATTTTTGTAAATGACCTTTGCGATTCACCATAAATGGAGGGCTAATGTTTACTAACACTATGGCTGTTAAATCAGTTTTAATCCCAGATATGATTCCAGTCTATTTATTTATTATATATATATATATATTTCTATATATATTTATTTTTATTTATTTATCTATTATATATATTTATATATATATATATTATTTTTTTTTTTTTCCCACAGCACCCATTTTACGAAACCCATCTCAAAGTTCGCTTAAACACAAAATTATGTGATTGAATTTAGATTACTTTCTTGGAACCACTGACTTTATAAATGGTTATAGAAAGACATGGTTGGCTTTATGTCATGTCTTTGACAGAAGGTTAAAGGATTGCATGCTGAGCTCTTGTAAGTTAAAATTAAATTGTCTATATTTTGTTTTGTTGGGTTTTTTTTTTTGTTTTCTTTTACTTTTAGGATTTTTTTTCTTCATGCTTGTTTTGTATTTAGAAATAATTTCAAAGTTTAGCATTCAGTATTTGAAAACCACATTTATCCTTTAAATACAAAATGCTGAATTCTTTATTTCAATGTATTTTAAGGAATTGCATGTATTGGGACAGAAGAAAAATAAAATGTTTTCTCTCACTGGAAAAATGTTTTTTTTTCTTTCTTGACGTATTTCATAGTAACTGAAAAGCTCATGCTAGATGTATTCACTTGCAGCAAAAGTTTCTTCTGCCTCATATACCAGTTAGCTTTTCTTTCTCTCGAATCCTTCCACATGACTTGATAAAGATGACATCAGATGATGAATATAAAATTCAGTTTTCCTCAGAATTTTGAAACTGGGAAATTAAGCCAGCTGATAATTTCTTGATTTTTTTTTTCCACAAGATTGGAAAACATTTGTTTTTCAACAATGAAATCCTGAGTGCAGTGAGGAGAGGATATTAAAATGAAAAGGCTGAGATTTGGCTCAGGTTTTGACACATTTCACTGTCTGTTCCATGTGTGTAGCCCAAAATCTGTCTGTACTATTCTGTTCTGTCACTTCTGTTTTATCTTCGTATCATCTTGGTCTCACTTTGGGTTGCCTTCTTCATTAATCTAGCATAACTACAGCAACAGTGCAGTCTGCTAACAGCATTCTTCATCAATACTTTCCTCCTGTTTTACTAAACTAAGTAGTTACTGACTCAAGGGGTTCTGCTGTGATGGACTTCAAGATAACAAAGATACAGTTCAAGCACTTCTAAAGAGTAGGAGAGAATGGTTTGATATTATAAAATGCAGACGAAATTCTTTTAAAGTGAAGGAATAAATCTGAATCTTTCGTTCAATATATTACATTAGGTATAAGAGAAAACCAAACCTAATAAAACCAATTGAAAACTGTACTGAGAAGCTCTACCTTGGAAGTTGTACAGAAATTTGAAGTGCACCTTTTAAGTAGTGCCTTTATCAAAATCATTCACTTACTGAAACTGAATAAAGCAATAATTTTTCTTTCAAGTAGTTTATCAAATTTATCAAGATAAAGTCATACCATGAACCAGTTACTGAAATGACAAACTAATTAATAACATGATTTAGGCTTCTTTTTAATATGTGCTTCCTTGAGGGAGTTGCTAGAGTGCTGGATTTCTCTCATCTGTTTTGTTTTGGGTTCCCCCTCCTCAACCCAGCAATTTTTAAATACAGAATTATTCTGTGGAAAAAGGATACTGATATTATGTTGACATTACTTGACTTGAAAAGCAATGGAAATCTTGTTTTTCATGTTGTTTGACCACTTAATTTTGTAGTACTATTTTAATATAATGAAAGCAAATTTAACTAGGAATGTATCTACAATTTCTACCACTGATTTTTAATCTTAAAGATAAAAACCCTTATCTTACTGCTTTGGCTGTTTCTGTGGGGGTTTTGGTTGGTTTTTCTCCAGTTCTCAGGAGTAAATACTTCTCTTGTCTCTCCATGGATTGGGTTTAACCACTTGTGCTTAAAAATCCAGTCATGATTACCCTCGGACATTTTAAAAAACACTACTGTAAATTTTTTTTTGTTGTTACAATCCTTCTGTAGCTCTCTTTTATCCATGAAATTTGATTTATAGTTCTAACAAACATAATTTATTCTTGTTAACATGTCATGGTGAATGATTGAATGCAACTATATATCAGAATTTTGTTCTTTAAAAATATTACCCTGAACCTTCAGTCTAAAGATGAGAGGATGGACAGCATGGCAGTATTGTCCAAGCACTTGAACAGCAAACTCAGCATTAGCTTTGATGTGACTCTTGGAGTGTCTGCATGCTCACGGAAGTTCCTGTAGCAGGAAAGAATATACTCAGTTTTCAGAAACTGCTGCTCAGTATATTAGATTTTTCTGTAAGTAACATAAATGTTTGTCAAGGTGTGAAGTCTACCTGAAATCATCTCTCAGGCAAGGAGTCGATTACATCTGCCCAGTTTTAACTGTCTAAGTTTATTCTATTTTATGTGCTGAAAAATAAAGAAATAAAAGGTGAATTTAGTAACACAACTGATGTAATGCAGCCTTTATTTTGCAGCAGCTCTAAGTGACTAGATGATTCAGATATTCATTGGAAAATCACAGAAGGACTAATGAACAGTTAACGACTTCCTTTGGTCACTTTTGGGCAGGAGGCTTGAAGGTGATAGTAACTCAGAAAACAAATACTAACTGTCTTTATATGTGGGCAAAGTCAAAGAGATTGGTCTGGTCATTACAGTGATTTAGCAAGCTGAAGCCACTGGCTTGAAAAGCAAGCTGGAGGAAATGCATGAAGTTGTGAGGGACAGCTCTCTTCACAGTAGCAAGGACTGATTATAATTTATTCTTCACAATGTGCTGCTACAGATGTAAAAGTCTCTTCCTCATCATGAAAACAGTTGCTGAAATAGCAAAGAAATACCACAGTGGTGATACTTTTAAAAATGGTGTCGCAAGAGGGTTTGTGTGTTTCTAACGGTAGGCATGACAGCAAAAATTTCAGATCTGTGAGTCTTGAAATAGAAAGTCAAACAAGAGTTCATAGAAAGATTCAGAGGGCCTCAAATCATACAATCATAGAATAGCTAGGGTTGGAAAGGGCCTTAAGATCATCAAGTTCTAACCCCCCTGCTATGGGCAGGGACACCTCACTCTAAACCATATCACCCAAGGCCTCGCCCAGCCTGTCCTTGAACACCGCCAGGGAAGGAGCATTCACAGCCTCCTTGGGCAACCTATTCCAGGGCCTCACCACCCTAACAGGAAAGAATTTCCTCCTTATGTTCAATCTAAACTTCCCCTGTTTAAGTTTTAACCCATTACCCCTTGTCCTATCACTACAATCCCTAATGAAGAGTCTATCCCCAGCATCCCTATATGTCCCCGTCAGATACTGGAAGGCTGCTATGAAATCTTCCTTTCATATCCTCCAATATGAGTACCATGAGAATCTTTAACCTAAATTAGGCAGAATGAGAAAGTTTTGGCTTGTGGTTCACAGGTCATGTAAAAAAGCCTTTGTTTTGTTTTTTTTTTTACAGGCACCTAAATTGCAGTTTTTAAAAAAACCACACTCCAACAGATGTTTAATGCTGTTTCACAGTAAGAAATAATCTAATTTACATATACATTAAGAACCTATCTATGGCATCTATGATACAACATACAAGTGTGGGAGTCACAATTCTTTATTGTATTTGTTCAGTACTGCTTCATTTGTGTTTGCATTATAGTCCCATTAATGTTGCCCCTTTAACATACATCATATGACAAACATTCACTACAAAATTGGTCTGACTTCATAAAAAAACTTATCAGTAGTCAAATGTCAGCATCAATTGCTTAATCTAATCATACTTCAAAACTTAAGTTTGAGCATCAGTTTATTTCAGTTCTATTGACTCCCAGAGGAAAATCAGACATATGTTCTCTATTATTAAAGCTTCTAAGTCACAGTGCTACAATATTAAAAACTGATATATAAACATTGTTATATATAAACTAGTACTGCATTTAAATTGTATTAATTTTGTCATTAAAAAAATACAAAAAATGTTTAAACATTGAGATTGTTACTTTTTTCAAGTGTATAATAAACATGAAAATTAAAGGTTTCAGTGTTAGGATAATTACTTTTATATGCTAAAGACATTCTTTCAAGTAAAATGTTTCTGAAGAGTTCATAAGTATGATGTATACGTAGTTACATATTCAAATTGCTAGAGAATGAATAAGAAAATTTACTATTATGATTTCCTGGTAATACTTGTTTGGTTTTCATAGAATCATAGAATATTTAGGTTTGGAAAGGACCTTAAGATCATCTAGTTTCAAACCCCCTGCCATGGGCAGGGACACCTCACACTAAACCATCTCACCCAAGGCTTCGTCCAACCTGGCCTTGAGCACTGCCAGGGATGGAGCATTCACAACCTCCCTGGGCAACCCATTCCAGTGCCTCACCACCCTAACAGGAAGGAACATCTTCCTTATATCCAGTCTAAACTTCCCCTGTTTAAGTTTTAAGCCATTACCCCTTGTCCTATCACTACAGTCCCTAATGAAGAGTCCATCCCCAGCATCCCTATATGCCCCCTTCAGATACTGGAAGGCTGCTATGAGATCTCCACGCAGACTTCTCCAGGCTGAACAGCCCTAACTTGCTCAGCCCGTCTTCATACGGGAGGTGCTCCAGCCCCCTGATCATCCTCGTGGCCCTCCTCTGGACTTGTTCCAACAGTTCCATGTCCTTTTTATTTTGAGGACACCAGAACTGCACACAATACTCCACATGAGGTCTCACAAGTTTTGGTTTTGTTTCTGTAATTTGAATTGTTCAGTCCAGTTTTAAAATTTTAATTTATTGTTTCTATAAAGAATTGTTTTGTCACATAATTATTTTTTCTGTTTGATTTACCTAACAGTCCCTTGTTCTTTATATATTGTCCCTCAGAAATTCTATAGTGCATTCTTGATTTTTTGCTTCTTTTTCTATTAAATATATATTCTATACTGTTTTCAAAAGTTGTGGTTGTAATGTGGAACTCTTAACCTTTGAATTTGGCTGGCTTCAGGATTTCAAGTGCGCATGCTTAATACAGAATCAACATAGCAATTTGCATTTTATATAGTATTTATAGATATTCATCCATCAGTTCTCAAACTCTGATCTGTTGAAAATTTTCATATTTCACAGATATTTATTGGTCCTGTGAAACTCACAAGTTTCCAGCAATCTCAACTTATGATGCTTTATAGCATAGAAAAGAGAAAGCTCAGAAAAATTATGGAAAGAGAGAAGTATCTCATCCATTGTGTATAAAATGAGGAGAAATAGCCTCTGCTGCATGAAGCAAGGACTAGTGAATAGGCTGGGCAGCAGAAGACAGCTTTTCTTATAAGAAAAAATAACATAGTTTTTTCATAGGTGACCAAGATTCTGAGCAATGTTACAGAAAAAGAGAGTGTTGAATAAAGACATTAAGTGTCTGAGATGATCCACAGTAACATTTTATGTTTTGAACTTTTGGCCATGGAAGGAAAGGGTTGAGAAATGAAATCTATATAGTCCCACTGTAAGTAGTTCTGCCTGTGTCCTTCTCTCTCCTCTTTTCTACTGTTTTTCTTCCTACCACTGACAACATTTTGAAAAAACTTCACACACTCCAAGTAGAAGGGATGAGTGGTGAACAAAACTTAATGGATTTTGTGAAGACCTCTATTTAATCTAGAAGACAATCAAGAAATCAGTTCTGCTACCTCCAATTATCTGACTTTTAAATTTGAAAATAATTAATAGCTATGTTTGGTAAATACCTGATAAAGAAAAAGAAAAAAGGACAAATTTTGTTTTGCTCAGGTCAATTAAACAAAAATAATTTGTCCTAATGTAGTTTCATTTTCTACTAACATGTAGACAGCAAGATTATAGTCCAAGTTTTTTTGTTATCTACGCATATGCTTAGTTCAGGCTGCACATTCTCCATTCTCTTCCTGACCAGCCCTGTGTCTTTTTTTTTTATTTATTTCTATTCTTTCAATAGTAATTTGCAGAACAGCTGTTTATTTT
Organism: Neopsephotus bourkii; assembly: GCF_033783945.1. Classification (NCBI taxonomy): domain Eukaryota; kingdom Metazoa; phylum Chordata; class Aves; order Psittaciformes; family Psittacidae; genus Neopsephotus; species Neopsephotus bourkii. The sequence continues at coordinate 1,730,567 of NW_026901969.1, forward strand.
TGGCATGAAGGATAAAGAGTTTCTTCTTTGTGTTTCCATTAGTGTTATCTACTCTTCTGGAAAGTCAGATTCATCCTGATCCCATATTAGGAGGTGAGGAAATGGAATTTGCCAGTCCTTACACAGACTTTGCTAAGTGGAGGGCCCAGATCTCTGAGACTTCTACAATGCACAGCTGCAAGTATAGATACAGTTTCTAAATGGTTATGAAGAAGAGGAATTCATCCCTTTTGAATGCAAAGAAAAGCAGTGTAGACCTGATCAATGGAGAGAAACAAGAGTTACTATAAAGGGGGACTCTTGGTATGCAGATAAAGAGCTAGTAAATAGTCAGAAAGAAAGAGAAAATAGGAAAGTGGATAGGAAGACCTGTGGAAGTTTAAATTGGCACCTAGAGTGGTTTTCTTCTTCTCAGGACCCATGCAGTCATTAGTTGTGTGATCTCTTCTTGCTTCAACTATGGGTATGGGAATATTTGCCCTCCTTTTGCATGATTTTTTTTTAGAGGGTCTAGTTTTGCTACATCTCTAAATTAAGGGAAGAAGTCAGTATTTAGAAAGGGAATATGAGTCTCTGAAGTTCAGGTGCAATAAGGAGAATGGAGTTGACCTATATGGTCAATTTAGATGATGAGACATGGACAAGTATGCAACAGTAGCTAGGACAGAGGCATGTCCATGAGTTAAACTGGATTAAAAATTTCAGCTGAGAAAACTAGAACTAAGATATTTGATCTGAAAATATCAAAGATGTACTAAGACTACTGGAAACAGATTATAGAAAAGTAGTATGTAATCGTGTAGTCAAGAGTCAGATTACAATGAATGTATAAAAGACTATTGAAATAAGGCCATACCAGTGTCTTTGACTTGTTTGAACTTCCAACAAATGACATGTATGTTTCTATGATGTTTTATTTCTTTAGTTAGTAATCAACACACCAGCAGTAAACTCAAATTTGTTTTTGTTTCCCCTTTTTTATAGATTCTAGAATTTTATAATCTTTTCCAAGTTCTGTTGCTTAAAAAATATTTCTTGTCTATCTTACTTCTTCCATTATTAGGAATTACAATAGTTTTGTGATGCTTTTGTGCCTACTTAGTCCCAAAAGTAAAATCTGTTGCATGAATTCCATAGTGCACTCTTTACTTTCTACTAACATCTGGTTGAAAGGGAGCATGGAAGATCTGATAAATGATGCCAGCTTTTAAATTCCATGAGGGAGGGCCAGCTGGGTTCAAACTGAAGCAAAGTTAGGGAAAAACATCCATCTATCCCTAACATATTTAGACAGGGAGATCTAGAGCATGAAGAAACTGTAGGTTCCTTAGAGTGTTGACTATCTGTCATCACAGGGATGTGAAAAGAAGCAAAAGAGTGCTTTAGAAGATTTATGTGGCAATTTAGTTCAAGCTCTGATAATCTAGATTGTGCAGACTCCATTTCCTGAGAGAAGCTAAAAGTGGATAGAAGAAAGGAAGAAAACCAAATAGGAAGTGAAAGAAGGAAAAAAAAATCCCAACCCGCCCTCCCCCCCCCAAAAAAAACAACCAACAACAAAAACCCCCTAAAAACTCCCAATGAACTACCAAAATATAAAAAATAACCCCTCAAAACACATCACCCTTCTATTGTTAAACCACTAGGTGGGTTAGGCTCAAAGAAAGGAAGACAGTCACTTTTCACCTTTCAGAGAGCTCTGATTTTGCTTCTTTCAGATGCTGCAGTGCTACCCAGAATATCTCTTAACAGTTATTATGAAAAATAAGTCTCTGGAATCAAGGATGCTATTGCCTATGAAACGCTTCAAAGCAAAGCTATTAAAAAACCCCGAAATGCTAAATCTAACATCCCACTGAGGTATAAACTATTATTTGCATAAACACAAAATACAAAAATCCTAAGGATTTATATTTTCCCCCAATCAGGAGTTCGATTTGATATGATTCAATAGTATGAAGGTGTTTGAGAAATTGCTTAATAAGTCAAATTATTCTCATCCTATGAGGAAAATTCATTGCTCAAGTAGTGGTAAAGACAGACATAAACTAAGGAAAGCCATGAGAGGTCACCATACTCCAGTCATTAAGAAAATGCTGTTATCAGTGTATTTTCACATGCCATGTCATAGAATCATAGAATCATAGAATAGTTAGGGTTGGAAAGGACTTAAGATCATCTAGTTCCAACCCCCCTGCCATGGACAGGGACACCTCACACTAAACCATATCACCCAAGGCCTTGTCCAACCTGGTCTTGAACACCACTGGGGTGGAGCATTCACAACCTCCCCGGGCAACCTATTCCAGTGCCTCACCACCCTAACAGGAAAGAATTTCCTCCCTATATCCAATCTAAATTTCCCCTGTTTAAGTTTTAACTGGTTACCCCTTGTCCTACCACTACATGTCGTCTATCATGCAGGCTATCATGTCGTCTTCATGAGATGGATTGCCTGGCTTCTTTGTGTTGCCTTATCACATTTCCTCCAGAAACATGCTTACTATAAAATAGAAAAAGAGAGGGATGGTTTGTGATTAATGGTTTGTGATTAATGATTAAAACCAGAGGAAATCAGAAATGCTGAATTCAATCATATTGTTTTCTGAAATCATTTTCTTTATGAAGGGGAAGACTGGTCTCCTATATCGAAGGGTTAAAGCAAACAGTTGGACAAGATGCAGGCAACACTGAGACGTGGATAATTTCTTATCTCCATCAATAAAAATGTAGCAGTTTAGGCCTGGCTTGTTTAATAATTAACATGAGGAATCTTCAGAGACTGACTTGTCAGAGACAGTATTTCTAGAGTAAACCAACAACTTCAAAAGCAGAAAGTCACCACTCCAGATGTTATACACCCAAGAGCCTAAAAAAAGCTCAACTGTGCAGTGACTAAAAAAAAAAAAAAAGGAAATCCTTTCCCTCTTTGGAAAGCAGAAATTTTGACAATGTATTGACTTCACAGAATTACATGGAATGACTGCAGTTAGAAGAGACCTCTAGAGGTCATGTAGTCTAACCCCAATGCTCAAGCAGGACCACATAAGGCCAGTTCCCCAGGATCATGTCCATATGGCTTTTGTATACATCCAAGGAGAGAAACTCCACAGTTGCTCTGGGAAGCCTATGCCAGTGCTCAGTCACCCTCACAGTGAAAAAGTTTTCCTTTTTTCCCATCAGATTTCATCTGATGTTCAGATGGGAACTCTTGTGTTTCAGTTTGTGCCCATCACCTCTTGTCCTCATTTAATTATGAGTTTATTTATGTATTTTAGCTATAAATGCTATAAATGTTACCTGAGAAATTTAAAGCCAGACAGATATTTACACCAGGACCTAATAACTGGCTGTTCAGAAAAAAATAAAAACAGAATAGTAAAGGAATCATGAAATAATGGAACTTATTCAATATGGTGTTTACCAAGAAAAACATCTTTCATTTCATTCTTGAGATGAATTATAAACGTCAGTAGTGTAATTAATAAAAAAAAATTTGGAAACATGCTGTATTTAGACTTAAGTAGTTTATTCATGGAGTTTCATATGGAAACTATATGAAGAAAGAGAAGTATTCAAGGAAAGACAAGCAATAAAGACATAGATATAACTATGTAGACAGAAAGTATACAAAAAATACATGTGCTGGTCTATGTCAATACTTCTGTCTTTTAGCATGCCCAATTCTAATTGTGGAATCTTTCCATAACAAAGAAGATGAGGAGGTTTTCAACAATGATTCTCTGTAACTCCTGTGAATTGTCAGTTGAAAGAGGATACATAGCAATAATGAAAGGACTATTAGAAGTGCTGGATCACTGAGTGGACACAAATCTCTGAGAAAATATGTTAGTGTCGTGGTTTAACCCCATCCAGACAGCTTGTTCACTCACCACCCCCCCTTTCTTTCCCTCCCCCTCCTCCTGGAGGGGCGGAGAGGAGAATCGAAAAGAATGCAACTCCCATGAGTTGAGATAAGAACAGTTTAGTAACTAAAGTATAACACAAATCGCTACTGCTACCACCAATAATAATACTGATAAAGGAAATAACGAGGGAAGAAAATACACCTCACCACCAACCGACTGATAACTCATGCCCCCCAGCCCGACCAATACCTCCTCCAACCCCACAGTCCCAGCCCTTCCATGTAACTCCCCGTTACATCCTGGGCATGACGTGCTGTGGTATGGAATATCTCTTTGGTCAGTTCGGGTCAGGTGTCCTGTCTCTGCTTTCTCCCTCCTCCCTGGCAGAGCATGAGGCTCACAAAGTCCTTGGCCAAACCAAAACATCATTGTTTTCAGCTCTGTTCCCAGGCCAAAAGTCAAAACACAGCACTGCACCAGCTACCAAGAAGGAGAAAAATGAGTGCTACTGCTGAACCCAGGACAGCTAGTCATAAGGTTAATCTTGTGTGTGCCAGATAAAATAATTGGGGTTTTATTGTTTGAAGGCAATACAATCATATTTGATCAAGAACCATAAACTCTTAATTTCTGGTTAACAGGTGGAACAACTTATATCATAAAATACCACCTACCATTCTCTTAATACTACAGATTGCATTTTCCTTTCACAAAATATGATCTTTATTTTTAATTATTTTTTTGTGTGCGAGGCAGCTGTCAATTCCTAATCATCAATGCTAAAATTAAGTTTGGAGTATAAGGTAAAGTTAGTAACAGTAATATTTTACACACAGGATGCAAAAAATGTCATTTCTACATTGTTAATGTGTGTAAATATGAGCTCTTACAAAGCATTTAACTATAACTGGAGATGAAGTCAGCCCACAAAGAAAAAAATAAGATGTGCAAACAAAGAAAGTTTATACAGAAAATTGAAATTCAAGCTTGAAAATTAAAAAGTTTGAGTTTTCTCTATCTCAAAGGTCATGCTTTAGCTTTTTTTTTTAATTCAAAATTTATTAGATTTTAATCTTAGAAATGCATTAGTGGTATATTCTGTACCTTATTCCCCTTAGTTTCTGAAGTAATTACTGCTTAAGAAAGCTGGGTTGAAAATTCAGTATTATATTTTTGAGACTTTATCCCAATATATTGCACTCAGGAAAATTTGAAATACATTTTCAGCAACAGCAATTTAACGTACTGTGCAAACACCTACTTCATGTGACTGTTCAGAGAAAATGCATCTATGACTGCTATAGTCATCCAAAGGGGAAAAAAAAAAGAAAACAAACAAACAAAAGCAAACAACAAAAAAAAAAAAAAAAAACCAACCAAATACCTCACGTATATTTCTCAATGAAAAGTTAAAATCCTACTCATGTTGCCGAGGTAGTAAGTAATTCCCAGATATCTACAGCTTTCAAATGATAGAGCAAGAGATGCTGTAAAAACAGTACGGTTATTATAGTAAAAGATCTCATATGTGAAGCCTGAGGTATGAATTATTCCATTTTATACTCACAAGCCAAAAATCATCTTACATTCCTAAGCTTCAGTGCATTCAATCATCAAGATGTTCTGGAACCCCCTAAGTAGATTAAGTCCAAGATTTGTTTATTTAAAGTGGTTCATGGAGGTTACAGGATAAAATAACGAATAACCTGTCACCATTATTCTTAACTTCATGAGGTAGTACCATCCTTGACCAGAAGGTGGAAGTAGAGTCGTTCGGGGGAATGGGAGGGGTTGAAGATGACTTTATAAACCTCAGGGATCGGTGTTGGGAACGGTCTTGTTTAACATCTTCGTCGCTGACATGGACAGTGGGATTGAGTGCGCCCTCAGCAAGTTTGCCGATGACACCAAGCTGTGTGGTTTGGTTGATACGCTGGAGGGAAGGAATGCCATCCAGGGGGACCTTGAAGTTTAACCATGACAAGTGCAAGGTCCTGGTTTGGGGCAATCCCAGGCACAGCTACAGGTTGGGTAGAGAAGAGATTCAGAGCAGCCCTGTGGAGAAGGACTTGGGGGTGTTGGTAGATGAGAAAACGAACGTGAGCTGGCAGTGTGCGCTTGCAGCCCAGGAAACCAACCATATCCTTGGCTGCATCAAAAGGAGTGTGACCAGCAGGTCAAAGGAGGTGATCCTGCCCCTCTACTCTGCTCTTGTGAGACCTCACCTGGAGTACTGTGTGCAGTTCTGGTGTCCTTAACATAAAAACGACATGGAACTGTTGGAACAAGACCAGAGAAGGGCCACAAGGATGATCAGGGTGCTGGAGCACCTCCTGTATGAAGACAGGCTGAGAAAGTTAGGGCTGTTCAGCCTGGAGAAGAGAATGCTGTGTGGAGAACTCATAGCAGCCTTCCAGTATCTGAAGGGGGCCTATAGGGATGCTGGGGAGGGACACTTCATTAGGGACTGTAGGGACAGGACAAGGGGTAACAGGTTCAAACGTAAACAGGGGAAGTTCAGATTGGATATAAGGAGGGAATTCTTTCCTGTTAGGGGGGTGAGGCACTGGAATAGGTTGCCTAGGGAGGTTGTGAATGCTCCATCCCTGGCAGTGTTGAAGGCCAGGTTGGACGAGGCCTTGGGTGGTATGGTTTAGTGTGAGGTGTCCCTGCCATGGCAGGGGGTTGGAACTTGATGATCTTAAGGTCTTGTGCAACCCTAACTATTCTATGATTCTATGCATGGTATGCAGATTTTGTTGCAGTTTGATTCACAATTCAGTATCCAAAGTAGTCAAGAATGTAACAGTATCCATGAGGAAAATCACGTCATATTTGAAGTCTGAACAAATCCTGCATAGAGAGGAATTTCATATAGTCGAACAAGCTTCGCAGATGTTAGTCAAAGCCCAACAAAAAGTTAATCTAATCAAAGTTAACTTTTTCCATCTGTGACATTTAAGTTCAAACAAGTAGTAAGTATTAACAGTAAGGGACTTTTGTACTACAGAGAAATGACTGCTGGCCTCTGCCTATGGATACTGTAAGAATAAATTGTTAATATGTCTCTCTAGCTTCTGACATTCTTTGAAATGAACAGCTGCTGCAAATCAGAATTAGCAGTAACTTTAGCATGTTCTGAATCATCCTTGTGGGAATATATCCTTGGTGAGATTCAACTCATATGATTGGATGTCTGTATCTGACCTAGCTGTGTAGACTGTGTTAAAATGAAAAGAAGCTGGTACTTACAGAGCAGTATTTATTTGATCATAATGCACATCTCAGTTAAACTCACTTATTTTTACCTGCACTAACCTGGATTCCTGTGAGGCCTTTGGATCCTTCCCCTTCACAACATTCTTGCCTCTAAATTGGGGGGCTATTGGTTTGATGGATGAACAGTTAGATGGACAAAGAGTTGGCTGTATGGTTATGTCCAAAGAGTTACCATCAGTGGCTCAATGTCCAAGTGGAAATAAGAAACAAGTGGCATCTCTCGAAAGTCCATACGGGGACCTATTTAATATCTTCATCAGTGATATAGATAATACGATTGAATACTCCCTCATCAAGTTTGCAGAGGACACTGAGCTGAGCGGTACACTTGGTATGGCTGCCATCCAGAGGAACCTTGACAGCCTTGAGCAGTGGGCTCATTTGAACATCATGAAGTTAACAAGGCCAAGTGCAAGTTACTGCACCTGGGTTAGGGCAATCCTCAGTTGCAATCAAGCTGGGGACATAATTTTTTAATAGCAGCCCTGAGGAGAAGGACTTGGGCTGGTGGATGAAAAACTGGGTATGAGCCATTAATGTGTGACTGCAGCCCAGAAAGACAACTGTATCCTAGGCTAGGCAAAAAGAAGTGTGGTCAGAGGTTGAAGGAAGTGATTCTTCCTCTCGTCCTCATGAGACTCCATTTGGTGTACTGCATCCATCCCTGGGGTGCCCAGCATGAGAAAGACGTAGACCTGTTAGAGGAGGGCCACAAAAATTATCAGAGGGCTGTAATAACTCTGCCATAAAGAAAGACTGAGAGAGTTGGGGTTTTTAACCTTGAGAAGAAAAAGACTTCAGAAACATTTTATTGTGGCCTTTCAATATTTAAAGGAGACTTACAAGAGAGATAGAGAGACACTTTATACAAGGGTCTGAAATGATAGAACAAGGCAATGGTTTCAGAGTAGATTTAGATTAGGTTTATGGAAGAATTTTGTTATGATGAGGGTGGAAGGAAGGGTTTATAGGTAGATTGGATGGGGTTTTGAGCAACCTGACTTAATGCAAGATGTCATTGCCCATGGCAGAGGGATTGGATTATATGATCTTTAAAGGTTCCTTCCAAATCAAATCATTCTATGACTTTGTGATGCTATGATTCCTTGGGAGTATTTCTTCTGGTTCACTATATTGCAGTGAAAAAGATTATCTATGTATGTGCCTAAAATTTTGCAAAATACAAATGAAATAAAACTTAAAATTACCCTTTTACTTTGGTTGAATGGAAATCCAAATAGGTGTATTCCTTCTACTCTTTTCAGTGTCTATATCCACTATCTGATGAACTCTTTATTTGGCTTTGACAAAAATGTTAGTCATACAGAGATGAGTCAGTTTTGTTTACTGTTTATAAAGATGCTCTGATGCTTGGATGAGCTCAGTCAAAACATTGTTTGGTGATGGTAGAAAAGAGCATCTGAAAGTATATAGAATAAATGATAAAAATATGCTACATTACTGCTTGTTGTTTTATAGCCTGTAGTTGACATTCAGTACCTAATGGCACAGAGCCATGAAGCACAATGGTTTTCTGTGATCAAGGGATAAAGATTCCCTTTTACTATCCATACTATGTTACACTGAAACACAACTGCTGTGGCACAGTCAGGGAGCACTGATCAGCTTCTGGTCAATTTTGCTGGCACGTAAAAAGCGCTATAGTCGTTCGGATTGCAAACTTTCTTGACATGTTCTAGGCAGATGTCTTTTGGAAACTGCTGCCTAAATGCCCTTGTGTCTTCCTCTACTACATATGGATTGCATGAGAAAAGGTTATTTTTGTCCTCCTTAATCCATTCCCAACTCTATAGTCATCCCTCATGAAGACAAAAAATCAACACAATTTTATTCCAAAAGCTCCATAGTTCAAGGACCATGTGAAAATCCTCAGTAAATCAGTTCCACCAGTGGCAGGAATTCCTTTTGTTGAGTATGTATGGATTATAAAATAAGACTGTGAAATAAGTATTTTATTCTTTCAGGAGAAACAAAGTAAGATAATTGAGAAGTAAAGGTTATTTTACTCAAACATAGCCAAATCATACACTGATCTGATTATATAGTATGCTCTTAATTTGTAACGATAATAATACAAGGGCAACTCTTATTGAAGCTCTGCGAGGACATTGTTTGCCTCAACATTTGCAAATATAGTGATCTAACAAGATTGATATAATTAATGTTAAATAAACAAAAAGGAATAATTTTTATGTCAGAAATTAAGGCTATGTAATCTTAGAAAATATTATATACCAATTTATGATAGCAATATGGTAACAATTACCAACTATAAAAATTATTGTTTAACTGCAGTTTTATTTTATGGTATATGTGTCTTACAAACAAAATATTAATTCCATGATTTCCATTGACGTATGTAAGCTTTTGGTCCCAAAGTTATATTTACCAGAATAACTTGTAATTTTTTGAATTTTCAAGCATTGCGCTTTTTTTCCAAAATTCACTTTAAGAGTACACTTAAAAATATTAAGCCTTTCCCTGCTTTAGATACTTGGCTCTACTACATTTACTGAAATATATGATTATCTTAAGAATCCCTCTCCAATAACAATTGAAGAGGGCAATGTGGCACAGTATGACTGGCAGCTTGGGGCTTAAATCCAGATTGCAGTAACTTTGGAGAATTACGGAGTTGTAATGATAATGTAGTAACTGAAATTAGCCAATGGCAGTGATTCATAACTAAAATCAATAAATGAAAATGGAACAGGAATTAAATATTATTGTTTGGATTCATATATAAAGTTGAATGCATTAGCATATTGCTCTCAATCTGAAAACAAAAATAAAAAGGCAGCATTTCCTCCAAATAAATCTACAATATCATACTAAGTACAGTGTTACTGAAGACTGTAAAATTAAGAAAATATGAGGAAAGGAATAAAAATGACTATCTTTAAAATAGGGGAAATTTCAAACAAATTATAACAGTGATATAAATTCTCTTGGGTCTGCTGATAAAACTAGGCATTTGTACTGAAATCTCTCTATTCAATTTGGCAGATTTAAAAAAGTCTTACTAAATCATTTTTGTACAACAAATCCTTTATCTTTTATTACTGCCTGTTTTCTGAATCTCTCTATTCAATTTGGCAGATCTAAAAAAGTCTTACTAAATCATTTTTGTACAACAAATCCTTTATCTTTTATTACTGCGTGTTTTCTGAGGTTTTTTTTTTTCAGTGAATTGTGGGTGTGTAAACATTTACAGATGATGATTAAGTATTAGTATAGATGTATATTTATTATAGTGTTTGGGGGTTTTGAGGGTTCTTTTTGGGGGATTTTTTTTCCGGTTGAGGATGCTAATAACGTTTCCATATTTTCCCTAGTAAAGGAATATTTTATTCCTTTCTAGTTGAGATTAAAATATTAATTCTTGTAGACCAAAGTCAGGCTTTGAACCAAAAAAATGAGTTCTGCGTAACTGTTCACAAAGAGAAGGCTGTGCTTTTGACAGATTAATAAGTTGAATTTCGCATCTACAGGAAACTGATCAAGTTTCAGGTAAACCTTGGAAGTTTTTACTTGTACTTGAACCAAGTCAGTGTTCTATAAGGCAAAATAGAAAGAATCAAAAATATTTATTATTTTTCAGTGTTTATATAACTAAATCGAAAAATCATAATGAAATCAGGGTGCTATGCTTCATTAGAGTTGTGAACTAATTTAAAACCTGTGCCCTGGGTTTTGCTGCACACTGGAAGTGAAAAAGACTTAGCTTTCTGAAATGTGCGGCTACTTCTAAGGAACTCTGAGTTAAGTCAGTGCAGGGGCAGATATAAAATGCAAATAATGTCTATGTGCTCAGGCATAAAGTAACTAATGTAAGAAACCGAATAAGTTTACTTAGAATTGTTGGAAAAGTAAACTGAGATTTTACCAATTCTATATAGTTATGTAATAAGTACGATCACTGTGCATATTTTCTCACATCTAGAAGTAGAATTCTGTGCAACCTGAACTTTTCCGGCTTTCTGACTTTTATTGACCCTGATATATTAACCTCAATGTATGGCTAATATTTTTTTTATAAAGCAGATTAAAATATGTCATAACAAAAGATACATGCCAAAAAAAATATATGTTCTTTTTGCATTGATTGACCTAAAAATAAAACTAGTAGAACTGGCTCCATTATGTAGCCACAATATATTATTAACTGAAAAAGAAACAGATTTAGTGGCTATACTCTGCATAAATAATTACAAGGTGAACACTTTTCACTTTGCCTAGGCAGCAAATATTTTAGAATCTCCATTGTCAAAATTAATTTATTTGTATAAGAATACTGAGATGCAAAAACACAAGTAAAAAAGAAAATAATGACAACGGCCAACAATTATTCTGGAAAGTTAGAAAAAAACCTGGATGTGAATTTGTTTTGCCAGTCTTTAGAAAAATTGCTCTTTCTTACCATCTGACTTTCCCACGTATGTAATGACAGTTGATGGTTCCTTGCAGAGTTCGTAAATAAAAATCTATAAAGACTGAAACTATAAAAGTATTTCAGCACTATGAATAATACACAGTTCCTCAGTTAAGCTTTTTTGGCATGGTCTTCAAAGTTGGTATGATTAGTTTTAAGTTATAAGAGCTATGTTATGTTATGTGTTTTCATAACAAAGCTGGTCTTCCTTAAGTAAACACAGTTCTTCTCTGGGTACATACACAGTTAAAACCTAATATATATCCCCAGTTTCTTTCACTTTCAATTACGCTGTCCCCTGCCATATTCTTTAAGTTAATTGAACTCTGTGTTATTTTTTAATTTTAAATAAGTAAAAAAAATAAATCTTAGATATAGATGATAATAAGTATTTACCAATTAGTTCTTTTTAAACAGTAATTTATACTAAAGTACTGTGCCAAACTGCAGGGCTACACAGGGACTTAGAAAAATACAGATTTAAACGTAATTGGCAGTTATCTTGACATGCTTCTTTCTTCTAGTATGCGATGCAGTAAATGCCACCAGTAAAAGGGATTGTTCTGTTTTCTTGTGATTTTTTTTAACTAGATCTCTGAGAAAGAGACTGTAGAACAAGCTTTATTTTCTTGTAAAGCCTTTCAACCTCAGAAACTCTGCGTGTCATTAGTGATGATAGGAGAAACCTTCAAGAAAAGAATTGCCATCTGAAGCTAATGAACAAATCTATTCATTTAGGATACATTGCTTACGGCTTAGTTACCCTCTTGTTATTTTCATTCCACCCTGGGTTGTTTCAAATCCATTCCAAATAATCATCTCTCCAAATAAATTTTACTTGTTCTGCCATTCTGGCGCTAACCTTGTGACCTATGATAGCACTGCATGCATTTCCACGTAACTTTAAAGTAGTTGGTATGTCAGAGTCTGAACCCCTAACACACGTGCCAAGGAAATACCAGTCATACATGTATGCACATGCATGCTTTATCTTCTCAAGCTTTGTAATTTTTTTTGGTCTATCAATATACACTTGTAGCCGTATTATTTTGTAATGATACCAATTTTCTAACTTACATTGATCCTACCTCCTGCTGCCCTTCATTACATCCTTGAAGATCAGCGTGTTCCTCTTAGAATACATTAATCATTCATTACTCACCCCATAAAAGCCCTGAAGTCCTAGAAGAGTCTTTCCTTTTACCTTTCTGTTCCCTCACTATTAATAGATAACTCCCAGCTGCTATTTCATTTTTCTTCTGTCCTGAAAGCTGCAACTACATGATTAAAAGGGTGTGCAGCTCTAAAAATACTAGCAACTCTTCTAATTAAGGTAAAATAGAATGAAACAACACTATTTCTGGAAAACAATGTAGGCAATGTAAACCTCTATTAATTTAAGGGTATCATATGTACATGACAGTTTCTACAGACCTTATTTTATTAATTATTTTAGGTAGTCTCTTATAATCAGATTTCTGAGACTTATTTTGCTCTTTCTCTTCTAAGAACAACAAAAAAAGGCAAATTAAGATTCTTTTTTCCCTTTTTTTTCTTTACTTTCTTTTTTTTAATTGGGTGGGTAGAATTTGCCTCTTTTTATTAGAAAGTTCATTTTCTCCAGTTTGACTTTGTGCTTAAAGAATGTTCACTATGATATTTCAACATTTGCCTTTCCTGCAGCTACAGAGAGGTTAAGAAGTTGAGGAGGACTTGGCATAACTAAGAAAAATATGGTCTAGCTAGATCTAAAATCAAGTTTTACAATGGAAAATTAATATGTTTACTCTCATCATCTGTCTCTCAGTGCTGTTTGTCTGATAAACACACTGTATGAAGTTACAGTTGTGGGAAAATAGGATATATATTTTAAGAGAATTCTTGAAGGAAATTAATGCTCTGATTTCTTTTTTTCAATCATGCAAATTGTTTTCATTCTGAGAGAGAAGCAGCTGAAACTTGAGTCAAGGAATTAAAATTAAAAAAAAAAACCACAAACGAAAACCACCAAACAATCCACCCTTAATTGTTTCAAATGATTTATTTAAAAAATAATGCAATTTTCATCTCTTTGCTAACAAACCTTATCTAAGCAATAACATCTGTCCTCATGTGTTTATTCGTCTCTGAGTAAACAGTCATTCTGCTTAATCCATAGGGGACTGCAAGGAAAATGCTTCTCATTTTAAGGAATACTCAGAACTGGAACATGTTTCCTCTGCCAGTATCAGCCTTCTTCAGTCCTGACCATCACGGTGTATTGATGTTTTGCAGGTGTCTGGGAGTGGGGCTTTTGAAGGCAGCTGAAAAAAATTATTTATCATGGAGAGCCAGTATTCCCAGAAAATATTATCCTTGTGCACATATAATTGTGATGAACATTGCTTTGAATATGAAATATGGTCAGTTCTAAGTCCAAAACAGTGTTTCTCAGCAGAAAAGAAGGAAATAACACATGGAAATCCTTTCTTTTTAAGCTTTTGAAGCATAATCATTGCCATGTTATCAGTGTCTCTAACTAGTGCTTCAAGGTGTTGAATAATACATACAGAAAGAGAATAAGGGTGAGGGGTTTGAAAGAGCTGCTTGAGAGAATGAAAGAACATAGGCTGCATCAGTGACCCCTTGTAACACATCAGGCAAAATGTTCTGTAGTTAAATTATTCAAATTAGATTTCTGTTGTAATTAAAAGTAGTTATTATTCCTACCTGATTACTTTCTATAGAGCTTTTCTTAATGAAAAACACAATTTCATTAAAATATTTTTACTAATCAAAAATTAAGAAATGTTTTATGCATCTTTTATATTTCTTCTAAATGACTTCAAATTAACCTACAGGGGCATTTATAAGAGATGTTTCAGTAAGCAGTGAAATGAAAATTTGACAGAGTCTCATTTAAGCTGCAAAGACACAACTGAATTTAAACAAATAGAGTGGCACCAGTTTAAATTTGCTGGAGATCCAACCTCATGTAACTTGTAGATAGTAACTGACATTTTGTTATTATGTGTGCCTTATCACCTTGAGACAAAGCTTAATAAAATCACTTGGAATTTTTTCCTCTTGTCCACTAGATTTAGGACCAGACCTTCACTTGGCAGGGCTTCTTTCTAACTTCTCTTTCACAATACCCATTTATCATGTAGAAGTTTCTATTATTCTCTAGTCAGTAGCTAATTAGGTAATGTAGTCTAAAAGTGATTTTGTGAAAAAAAAATGCTTTAAGGAAAGATCAAATATTAATTACAGTTTAGATCTCTTTCATAACAGCAATGACATTTTCTACCAATTTCAGGAAGCTATCTTACAAACAAGGATCACACGGTGAATGACAAAATGATTGGCAAAGAGACCTTGAGGCTGGAGGTTGACCAAAGGTCTGAAATGGCATCTTAGAGGTCTGAAATATGAAGTAAATAAGCATATTCACCATCTTACTGACTAGAGACTAGAACTTACCTGCATTTTTCAGTGTATCCACAAAAGCCATTTTATTTGAAGTGATAAATTTACTTCATGTTTATAATTCTAGGCCAAAGGGATACATAAAAAGAAAAAACTAAACAGTCTTCTCAATAAGCATGCTGACAAACATTGCAATGTTTGTTTTGTTATTTTGTTGTGGGGTTTTTTTTTGGGGGGGGATGTTTATTTTATTGCTTTCTAAAAAACAAATCACGAATGCAAACTTTTGAAGTTCATAGAAATTGGACTGTTTTGATTAGTTATGTCCATGGGAGTAATTTCCCTGGCGTCTTCTGCAGAACTATAAATATCTGAAGAGTTGCACACAAATAAACTAGGGAAACTATAACGACAAAAGTAATTTGTATGCATTATGATAATATGAAGTTTGTTTAAATGCTTCAGTTGGACTTAGGTGATTCATAGTTTGCTCTTACCTTTTGCCACAGGGATAAATCACTGCCACACTACAAATCTGATTCTGTATGGAAAGCATGTGGGAAGAAAACTGTTGCTAGAGCCTTAGGGTGCACCTTACTGAAATAAAACAAAAAAAAAAAAACAACAAAGAAAATATGAAATTTTTAAAAATTACAAAGACATACAGGTTGGGAAGGGGACACTTAGGTGGAAGAAACTACATTCTACATGGATTAGGCAGCAAATTACTTGTTTGATGTAATATGCTTCTTAGCAGGTTACAACTTTAGACATTCACTGAAACCAAGGAGTGATGGCAAAGAAATTGTAATAAAAAATTCTTTAATTTAAATAAAAATGAAGATAAACTGATTTAGGGAAACATAATTTTATTGAAGGAGAGAGAAAGCTGGGTTCAGCAACTGAGGCCACAGAAAGCAAAAAAAAGACATGAAGATTATGTTTTTTTAAGTCAAAGAAAGATAACAAAGCTCACACAGGTTAATTTCAGAAGAGAAAAGATAAAACAGGATTCAAATTTTATTAATTCCATCCAAAGCACATGAAATGGAATATACGTGCCATTAGTTTCAACAAGGAAACTCCGAACAGATATTATGTATTTAATTTTATAACTTATAGCAGAAAAAAAAAAAGTTATTAATTATTAACAGCAGACAAGGTAAGGTTATATCATGAGATAGACTTCAAAATCTATTTGGGAATATATTTAGATTAAAGCAAGGTGAGGAGGAAGACATAAGTCTACATTTTGTCATTTTGGAAGGGGGATGGGGTTGTAGCTGGGCTTGCCTCAGTGGGACAGCGCTCCGGAATTGATGATGACTGGGGGGCCTCCTGTAATCCTAGGGTGAAATCGGTGTGCTCGGCTCGCTCCCTTAAATGTCTGTACGCCAATGCGCGCAGCATGGGAAATAAGCAGGAGGAGATAGAAACCTGTGTTAAGTCGGGAGATTATGACCTGGTGGCAATTACAGAGACGTGGTGGGACAGCTCACATGACTGGAATATAGTCATGGAGGGCTATGTCCTTTTCAGGAAAGACAGGCCAGCCAGGCGGGGTGGTGGGGGTGCTCTTTATGTGCGAGAGCAGCTACAGTGCGTTGAGTTCTGTCCGGGGACAGATGATGAGCGAGTTGAGAGTCTGTGGGTGAGAATTAAGGGGCAGGCTGGCAGGGGCGATACTGTTGTGGGGGTCTGTTACAGGCCACTGGATCAGGGTGAGGAAGTTGACGAGGCCTTCTATAGGCAGCTGATAGCGGCCTCACAGTCACAGGCCGTGGTCGTCGTGGGGGATTTTAACTTCCCTGATGTTTGCTGGAAGGACTACTCGGCAACCCAGCCGCAGTCCAGGAGGTTCCTCCAGTGTATGGATGATAACTTCCTCATGCAAATGGTGGATGAGCCAACCAGGAGAGGTGCGCTGCTGGATCCCATCCTCATTAAAAAGGAGGGTCTGGTTGAAGGAGTGAAGGTTGAGGGCTGCCTTGGTTGCAGCGACCACGAGATGGTAGAATTCAGGATCTTGTGTGGTAGGGTCAGTAGAATAGCAAGTAGAATCGCAACCCTGGACTTTAGCAGGGCAAACTTTGGCCTCTTCAAGCGATTGCTAGGGGAAATCCAGTGGGCTAGGCTGCTTGAAGGGAAAGGGGCCCAAGATAGTTGGTTGACGTTCAAGGACTGCTTTTTCCGAGCTCAAGATCGGAGCATCCCGACACGTAGGAAGTCAAGGAAGAGGGTCAGGAGACCTGCGTGGCTAAATAGGGCATTGCTCGGTATGCTCAAGTGGAAGAGGAGAGTTTACAGGTCATGGAAGGAAGGACTGGCCACTTGGGAAGAATATAAGGCTGCTGCTAGAGGATGTAGAAAAGCTGCTAGGATGACTAAGGCCTCCTTGGAATTAAAGCTGGCGAGAGGGGTCAAGGACAGCAGAAAGAGCTTTTTCAAATACATGGCAGATAAAACTAACACCAGAGGCAATGTAGGCCCACTGATGAATGGGACGGGTGCCCTGGTGACAGAAGATACAGAGATGGCAGAGTTACTGAATGCCTTCTTTGTCTCTGTCTACTCTGCCGGAGGCAGTCCTGAAGAGCCCTGTACCGCTGAGACCTCGGATGAAGATAGGTCAACGGAGCGGTCTGCCTTAGTCGATGAGGAATGGGTTAAAGACCAGTTGAGCAATCTGGACATCCATAAATCCATGGGTCCAGATGGGATGCACCCGCGGGTGCTGAGGGAACTGGCTGAGGTCATTGCTAGACCGCTCTCCATCATCTTTACCAAGTCTTGGGAAACGGGAGAGGTGCCTGAGGACTGGAGGAAAGCAAATGTCACTCCTGTCTTCAAAAAGGGCAAGAAGGAGGACCCGGGTAACTTTAGACCGGTTAGCCTCACCTCCATTCCTGGGAAAGTGATGGAACACCTTATCCTTGGTGCCATCTTAAGGCATATCAAGGATAAGAGGGTTATGAGGGGCAGTCAACATGGCTTCACCAAGTGGAAGTCATGCTTGACCAATCTCGTAGCCTTTTATGAGGAAATAACATGGTGGATGGATGATGGCAGAGCGGTGGATGTGGTCAACCTTGACTTCAGCAAAGCGTTTGACACGGTCTCCCACAGCATCCTTGCGGCTAAATTGAGGAAGTGTGGTCTGGATGATCGGGTAGTGAGGTGGACTGTGAACTGGCTGAAGGAGAGAAGCCAGAGAGTTGTAGTCTATGGGGCGGAGTCTAGTTGGAGGCCTGTAACTAGTGGAGTGCCTCAAGGGTCGGTACTGGGACCAGTATTATTTAATATATTAATCAACGATTTAGATGAGGGCATTGAGTGTACTATCAGCAAGTTTGCCGATGACACTAAGCTGGGAGGAGTGGCCGACACGCCAGAAGGCTGTGCTGCCATCCAGAGAGACCTGGACAGGCTGGAGGGTTGGGCGGGGAATAACTTGATGAAATATAACAAGGGAAAGTGTAGAGTCCTGCATCTGGGCAGGAACAACCCCAGGTTTCAGTATAGGCTGGGGAACGACCTGTTAGAGAGCAGTGTAGGGGAGAGGGACCTGGGGGTCCTGGTGGATGACAGGGTGACCATGAGCCGACACTGTGCCCTTGTGGCCAAGAAGGCCAATGGCATCCTGGGGTGTATTAGAAGGGGGGTGGTTAGTAGGTCGAGAGAGGTCCTCCTTCCCCTCTACTCGGCCCTGGTGAGACCTCATCTGGAATATTGTGTCCAGTTCTGGGCCCCTCAGTTCAAGAAGGACAGGGACCTGCTGGAGAGAGTCCAGCGCAGGGCAACTAAGATGATTAAGGGAGTGGAGCATCTCCCTTATGAGGAAAGACTGAGGGAGCTGGGTCTCTATAGTTTGGAGAAAAGGAGATTGAGGGGTGACCTTATTAGTGTATATAAATATATAAAGGGGGAGTGTCACGAGGATGGAGCCAGGCTCTTCTCAGTGGCAAACAATGAAAGGACAAGGGGAAATGGGTACAAATTGGAACACAAGAGGTTCCACTTAAACCTGAGAAGAAACTTCTTCTCAGTGAGGGTGACGGAACACTGGAACAGGCTGCCCAGGGAGGTTGTGGAATCTCCTTCTTTGGAGACATTCAAGACCCGCCTGGACACGTTCCTGTGTAACCTTATCTAGGTGTTCCTGCTCCGGCAGGGGGATTGGACTAGATGATCTTTTGAGGTCCCTTCCAATCTCTAACATACTGTGATACTGTGATACTGTGATTTTATTTTAAAAGTGTAGGGAAAAAGCCTGGTAAATATGGAGTGGGGAAACATCTACATACAAAGTCAGCACAGCCAATGACAATACAGTAGTCTGTGTTCAGATTATTTCAAGCTTTTTTGGAACAAAATGTGTGTCTTCATGGAATAGCTAACAAAAGTAAGCTATTCTTTTCCCTGAAGAGCAGATAATTCATTAGCTCAGAAATAAGTATGGGGCTGTATACAGATTTTTGTGCCAACAAACAAAGAAATAAATGAACAAAAATCCCCCACTAAAAAAGAACAAAACAGAAATAATATTAAAATAGTTTAATATTAAAATAGTTAAATTACTTTATTTCATAGAACCAAAAAATACGTTAAAAATTTGCAGCTGCAGGGAGATATTGTTCTAATAGGTAATAATACAAAAAAAAACCAACCAACCAACCAAACAACTTATTGATCTGGCTTTCAGAAATAAACAACATGAAAGAAATACCTATGGCAATGGCCTAGCATAGGATGCAACTTGTATGTTGTCATTTTGGTATTTCTCACAGATTTTTCTTCTCAGGACATTGAACTTCAGTTTTATGCAGAATTAAACAGCAAACACTCTGCCTTAGATGTCCCAATGTCTTCTTCAGTGAATAAAAATATATATTAATGTTTGTTTTACAAAAATGAAATACAGATATATTACAATCTCAGCCTTGTGGTTCAAAGTGAGCATATTATGAAAAAGTCCAACTTCAGAAAGCACACATACTCTCACAGTCCTACTGCCAAAAGCAGAAATATCCTTTTTTTTTTTTTTCTTTCTCCCTTGGTGTATCTTAGGTAATATTGAGACAATAAAACGTTCTATTGATTACCATTCTTCCTATGCTTCATGTATGAGTTCAAGATCTATATGCAATTTATGCTCACGCTATCTAGAATTACAATGACTGGGATTATTGTAGTTCACAGTGTAGTTTTCAAGTCTGTGTTGAAAATGAGAAGAAATACAATGCACATTCTTTGCAAAGGATTTTTTTTAATTGCCTTTTAGTTAAGTGGCATATAGCATTACATAGAGTAATAGGTCCAGACAGTATAAAAAAGTGTGATGACATTCACCTGCTTCATTCCCTCTTCCAATTCATCAGATGTAGTGATTAATTCTATTGAGTTTACTAATAATATTACATTTTTAATATATTTAAAAAACAATGCTGAAACTGTACTTTATTAGTTCAAGTCCTTATAGGAACTATAGTTCACAGACCCATTGTTTGTTAAGAGCTGTTTTCCCTGTATTGTTTTCCCAACAGTGAAATAAAGATGTTATTGAAGGATGACCCATGTTTAAGTTCCTTATTTTTAGAACATCAGTCAAAATCTGGGGTCCTTAGATATAAGGTTAGGACTCACTTAGTTGAGGTTCATCATATATTTGCATTGTTTCATTCTGTGTTTGGAATGGATCATAAGTGGAAAATATGTATTGAAGTATATATTGTGGGTGGAACAAGATTTCTGCTCACAGTGTAAGGATGGACTAGAGGAAGTAAGTGCTTATTTTAGGAAGTAACATCTAAGAAACAAGGAATCACAGATAACATTGAAAAGGTGATATTTCACTTCAGTGACCAGGATTTAAATCAACTGATGAATCATCCAGTGCCATTTGAGATGATAACCTAGGATATCGGAGACATCTGCACAGGGATGATAGATAAGATCAGTGGAGGCCTCTGCTGTCTGGGCCCAGGTCATATGGATCTAAAATAGCAAGCATCAAATATAGCTGCCTATATTTAAACAAGTGAATATTTTTTAAATATTTAAACAATATTTTACTGTTTAATAACAGTATATTGTTATTAAACTTTCCCATTGTTTTGAAGAACCACTAAAGTAATTTTTCACTTATTTGAACACAGGAGCATTCTGCTAGCTGTGCTGCTTCAGTAACCTGCCTGGCCTGCAGACCTTTGACAAGGAGGGTGCATGTCTCCTGTAACTCCTGTGTTCACCTGTCACTTCTTAGTAAGGAGACTTCAGCTACATTGACATGTTGATGTTTCAGATACCATTGGCCACCTCAAATAGCATTAAACTCCTATATTTCGATATCTGTATCTTTCCATAGGTATCTAGTTTAAAGTGAGCTGATCTTATTTTTAGGCTCCAGTGACTTCATTGATTAGCTCTGCCTCGATTATGAAATAAGATACCTATCTCACATATAGGCACTTGAATTTGTGTGTTAATCTAAAACTGAATCTCATATATAGCAAAGTATTACCATTTTTAATCACCCAGACAGGTTTAAACCAAGACAGATTTAATCTAGTAGACTAATTGAAAAATCCCCCAATATTCAGTTGACTCTATCTTGTGCAGAATGGTTTGACCAGCTTTAATTACTGCAACCATTCTAAAACTTAAGATGTTAGCATTTTAATAGACAGTGCTTAATAATTTATTTGTTAGCTTTGTATGTTGTGTACAGTTTTCAATCTACACGAACCTGCATGTGCTTGACTGAATATTATTTCCAAAAATGCTAACCCTTTAAAAGTACAAATAAATTTTATCTGTGTTATAACATTCAAAATGTTACCTGTTCTGGCAGAGAATTTTGTCACAGAGTTATAGAGCCATAGAATGGTTTGGGTTGGAAGGAAGCTTCAAATATCACCTAGTCAACCCCCCTGCCATAGGGGCAGGGGCATCTTTCAATAGATCAAGTTGCTCAAAAGCCCATCCAAGCTGACACTGAACTCTTCCAATGACAGGGCATCTGCAGTTTCTCTGGGCAATCTGTTCCAGTGTCTCACTACTCTCACAGCAAAGAATTTGTTGCTTATATGCAATCCAAATCTATCGTCTTTGAGTTTAAAATTATTGCTGCCTGTCCTATTATTACTAAGGTCCTCTGGTATTAATTTTATTGAACAGTACTGTATACTGATATTAATAATATTTTTTACTTTTTTTTTTTAATTAATACTATCAGAAATTGCACTTTCAATTATGCCTATATTTGTCTTACAACATACTTATGCATCATACACTACCTATAATTTTATATAAGTATAAATATAAATAGAATTCATTGTCATTTCTAAATCCATCTGTTCAACTACTATCAGAGATCTCTGATAGCAAGCTGTCCTTTCCCACTTTTTGTTCTCAAAACAATGTCAGAATAAAGATGGTGTCTTCAAGACTAAGTTACTTAATAGGTTATCCTTCTCAAGGTCTTCATCTTGCTTTTATTACTCCCTGAGCATTCAATAAACACTGAAGATGACTACCTTGCCTAGTATCCTTTACGTTTTTTTAAATAGTTTTTGTGTACATTTTTAGCGATGTTATAACTTTATTAAATATTGCTATACATATTTTGAAGTAACCTTTTTGTGTATAAATAACAGAAATTTAACTACTTGTCAATTCAAATTCAGCTTAACATTTAAGACATTATAAATACAGAAATTAGCACAGAACGGTACTTCAGTCAGTCACCTTTGCCTTTATAGTGTGACATGGTTTTGTATGCTGTCATGCTAGCTACAGAAACAACCTCTTCATTTTATACTGTCTCAAAAATCTCCTGATAAAACATCAAACACTGACATATTTATTCTGAATAATTTCCTCTGATAAATTGCAGCTGAACTGCTGAAAAAGTCACCTTGCTAGGATGACATTCAGGAACAGGTTTAATCCCTGTGTGAGTAAAGAAGAGTTGTACAGCTGCATGGCCACAAATATGTCATGTGATGCACTTATCATGTGTGTCACCAATTTGAGTTGATATTCAGTACCCTTAGTCTCCCCAGTAAACTATCACCTGCCACATCCAGCAGTGGAAAACTTGAGTTGAATAGAAGCATGCTTGTATGATGTGTAGTAGCGATCATGATAGGTGTTCCCAAAGACTAATATTTCAGAGTTGGACCAATAAAGGTTGCTCTTTGCCTATTGATTTAAATGCTACTCCAGGATGGTCTTACAGGTCAAGATGTTGAAATGAATATTTAGTGTTCAGAAATCTATTTTCGGGTAGTCCCACTCATTCTTTTACCCCTGTGATCCTTACCTTGGGCCAAGTATATAACAGAGCAGTCACCGCTTCCAGAAGTGCTTTGAATCATTCTGGTTTTGCCAAAGCTTATAAACAGAGATAGTGTTATAAAAATAAAATTTCATACTTTTAAAACCAGAAGTTAATATTTTTTAATTTAGGTTATGTTCTGATTCCTGTGTGTGAAGTGATTATGAAATTTCTCTTATGTTTGTACTTATTGACTCACTTTATAACTTTTAAACATTAAGTGGCTTATATAGAAGTCCATAATGAAGTCATTTATTAGTCAAAACACAAATGGATAACATAAAAAGAATTTACATAGCAGTTATGGAACCTTAGTGCTAAAGTGAGGATTTGAAAAAGTATGAAAATTCTATTTGGTCCTCTATTCTATGTAGAAACTTTGTGTGATTGCATTCTTATAATTTATATCTTAGAATTATTTTCCTTGAGATCAAATAATGAAAGTTCTTCAGAGTTTGTGTATGAATACCACGCAGCTCTGGAATCTGAACCTGTAAAATGATTGGAATCAGAATCAGAACCTGTAAAATGATTGGAATCAGAATCAGAACCTGTAAAATGATTGGAATCAGAATCAGAACCTGTAAAATCAGAACCTGTAAATGAAATCAGAACCTGTAAAATGATTGTCTGAAGGTTCCGGTTATAGAAAAATTGTAGCCATTTAAAGCCGAGATGCTTGTGAGCAGAGCTTTTTAGCTGAAATACTGTAGTAATGTGATCATCAAAGAAGTAGAAGATATTTCCATATTTCAGTGGTCTTAATCCTCTTTTTTTAATCTTTTAAATGTATGTCTGTGTCATGCTCAAATGAAGGTTAGTCAGCTGACACTGTTCCCCATTTGTAACAGTAGTTCAAACAGGCTCTGTTTTGAACAAACATGGTATTGCTTTTAACTGAGCATACAGGACAGGCACTCCACTTGCTTTCTGTGGTAGGTCTGACGCCCAATGAGTACACCCTTTCCTGTAAGATGATTCGGTGCATACACAGCTAGCTCAGCAGTTCTTAGACATGTGCAACTTCAAGATGAAGTCACTTGTGAAAAAGTGATTTAGCTTCCTAAAAAAAGGTAGATTCTTTTTTTAAAAGTTCATCTTTAATTTAAAATTTACCTGAAAATTCTTATCTTCAGTGTTGCAAAAATTAACCGTTTTATGCATTTTCTTATTGAGGATGTTGTAAATTCTCAGTCCAGGTGCCTGTACTGCAGTATTCTGAGAAAAAAGGAAAAAAAAAAAAAATTGTATTAAAATAGACTGTCACATGTAGACCAGAATCCAGCAGGCAACTTAACCACTATCAGGAAACCTTGACATAGAACCCCCCATACAGATACATGCAGAGAAAACTTGAAAATCTTTTATTCCAACATTTTTTCACAGTTCAGTCTATAGAATTGAAATGCAGCTTCATGATATTAATGTATTTTGATGTTCTTGGACGAAAGACCAGCAGTTCTGTTATGATAATTCAACAAGACTAGTGGTGTGCTGTTATAGTGTGCCTCTATGAACAAGTCACTGTGGAACTGTATATTTGTAGTGAGTCATCTGCTTTGAGATAACTGAGTTCAGGCTCATGTCATGCTTCAGGCAGCTTTTCCTATCTTCACCAGTGTCTAAACCACCTCCAATTACCTTTATACTCCTATCATATCAACTTTTTTCCTTAGATCCTTTTTACCTACTTCCTTCTGCTGCACATCTCAACTTAGCCAACACTGATGTGACCTAGTTTACCAGCCATGGTCTTGTTCTTTGTAATTTCAGATCCCAAAATTGTGCTTTTCATTATGTAAAAAGTTGTGAGAGCATGTATGTGACCCTACACCATGAATCACTGCTTTGCTGACTTGTTAACAAGTTACTGCCCATTAGCTGATCCATGATAACAATTCACATATGAATTCCTGTCCCACAGTACTTAAGAAACAATTTATCTCTTTTTTCATGATAAGTTAAGTCACATTAATTTATTTTGCACTTACTACAGTCCACAAGCTCCGTACACTGATTTATAATTATATGTGTGATGGGCCTTGGTCAGTGGTAAACTTGAGGTAACTCAGAGATACCACTCTTTGAAGGATCAAAGATTCCACTTCAGAAGCGGCACCAAAGACTGCACACATACCATTATGCTAGAAAAAATATTTCCTTTAAAATGGCCATCCCATGGGCAAACTATTTCCATGTTGAATTATATATTGTTTTATTAAAGCTTCATTTCAATTTACTAGGTTTAACTGACAAAGAAAATGCTTTCATGTATTATATACTTTTGTCCCACATCTGAAATTAAGACTCTTGTTAATCATCATTTGAATGATCCCCTTGAAAACAGCTAGAGTCAGTTACTTATATTTCTTTGTATTTTACTAATTTTAGAAGACACAAGCTGTTATTCATTGTGTGGGGCTGATTCCAACATATAATCATATCAGTACTTTTTTAAATTAGAAATAAAGTTAGCTATTAGATATTAATAACATAGACTCAGAATCATAGAATAGTTAGGGTTGAAACGACCTTAAGATCATCTAGTTCCAGCC
Source organism: Neopsephotus bourkii (assembly GCF_033783945.1). Taxonomy (NCBI): domain Eukaryota; kingdom Metazoa; phylum Chordata; class Aves; order Psittaciformes; family Psittacidae; genus Neopsephotus; species Neopsephotus bourkii. The sequence goes on from NW_026901969.1 coordinate 1,756,469, forward strand.
CCTCTGCCATGGGTAGGGACACCTCACACTAAACCAGGTCACCCAAGGCTCTGTCCAACCTGGCCTTGAACAGCGCCAGGGACAGAGCATTCACAGCTTCCCTGGGCAACACATTTCAGTGCCTCATCACCCTTACAGTAAAGAACTTCTTCCTTATACCTAACCTAAACCTACCCTGCTTGAGTTTGAACCCTTTACCCCTTGTCCTACCACTACAGTTCCTAATGAAGAGTTTCTTCCCATCACCCTTGTAGGCACCCTTCAGATACTGGAAGGCTGCTTTGAGGCCTCCATGCAGCCTTCTCTTCTCCAGGCTGAACAGCCCCAACTTTCTCAGCCTGTCTTCGTAAGGGAGGTGCTCCAGCCCCCTGATCATCCTTGTGGCTCTCCTCTGGACTCCCAGCAGCTCCATTCTTGATGAATTTAGGTGTTTAAAAGAATTTAAGATATCATTATCTGTAGAGGAAACTTATTAAACTAAGCTTACCTTTAGGCATATGAACATTTCCTTTACTATCAGTACAATGTTTTTACTCTTTAAATTGAACCTGTTAAAGGCTATGTTGTGTTTGATGGCCCAGAAATTGAAACATTGGAATTATATGAATCTGAATGGAGATTTCGTTCAAATCTCTAAATATAAAGTTTGAAGATAAAAGTTCTTTGTATGGTTTCCCAACATTTCAGCAAAAACTTTGTCAAATTTTACCTTGACATTGTGGTTGATTAATATTTAGCTATTGGGGTTGTTTGGGGATTTTTTTTTTTAATTCCTCATGAGATAGAAAAGCAAATCTTTTATAAATAAAAATTGCCATGTTATGATTTTCATGTTGAATATTTCAAGAAGCAATGACCATGCAAACAGAGCTGCCATCTTGTGGATAAAAACATCCTAAGAGCAGGTGGCTCATGTTGCCAGAATGCAGAAGAAAAAAGTGTTGGCAATAGTTATCAGCTCTACCTGAGCTGGCATTCAGCTCGTACACAGGATTATGAGAGCTCTAATTTTGAGCTTGCACATTCAATCTCTAAAACCTTTTATAACCTGACTGAGTTCTCAAAAGATCTTTAGGCCTAACCCTTCCAATATATATAATGTATAGATTAAGCAACACTGAAGAACCGCTTGTGTATTTCAATTAATGTCTGGTGCAGAGCTATGCTTTGTAACATAAATAATTGGTTTAACCATTAAATTGATGTGACAGAAAAAATTGTCAAGTAATTAAAGGCAGTAAAGTTTTCAACTCATGGGAAATACATACTAATAAACCTGAGTTTCGCTTTGCTTGAGAACTAAAATATCCATTCTTGTTAGGTTCTTCAGAATTATTCATGTACCAATAATATGTTATAGAAATTATAGTTAATTACTAAAAATCATTCATCACTTCTCTTTCATTCTCTTGCTGTTTCCTTCTTTCTTTTTCCATGTGATTTGTATTTGAGACTATGATGTCAAAAAATATCACCAGCAACAAGACCTCCATTGTCTGTGCCAAGTGTGAGATTTAACAAGGTAGTCTCTTCAGATAAAAAATTCATGGCACAGTGATAGGAGTATATGAATTGCATGTTACATGCAGTCATGCACACCTTCCTTTGAGCTCTTGTAACCTCTTGTATATGCTTATTTAAATGATTTTTCATTTAGAGAAATGGCTTTACAACTTTTTTGTTGAACTGACTTGCTACTACTGCATATGTAAAAGTATGATTTAAATCTTATAGTTTTTTTTTTCCATTTCTGATATAAATGATTTCCAACTGGTTATAACCTATATGTGAGAGCATCTGAAACTGTGAAAAATGCTGAGTGACTTGATTAGGATCATGGAACTATTCTATTATCTACAGTATTATCTTTGTTCAGCCTGAATCTCCAAAGCCACTCATGTTTTTACAAACACTGGTAATACATAATTTTTTGTTTTTAAAGCAAGGAGAATGTACAAATTGATAATTTCTCACTAATATTTATAAGTCATTCAATTTCAAAACATTAATTTATCATACACAACTGCAGAAAAATACTTTTTAAAAAGAAAATGTCAAAATTTACAGGACATTTACGAAGAAATATTCTCCACAAAAATTCCAAATCAGCATTTGTACAACCCATTCCAAGTAAATTTTCTACTAATATAAGTTACAGCTTAGTTCATAAAACATACGCTCTGTATTATCACCGTAGATAACATAATTTACGAACAGTAAAGGCTAAAAGTGCAGCCCTCTACCATTAATGACTGTCTAGCAGGTAATTGTGAGAGATTTGCTCTGTTACAGAATAATGTGTAGTCTGTGTAAGAATAATAAATGTATAGAACTTTTTTTCTTCACGGTAAGATTAACTAGGTATGGTTATTTTTCAGGCTAAGTCAGCCCATGTAATCAAATCTTGGCAATGAGGTGATATGTTTGGTCTAGACTCCTTATAGCACTAAATATTCAGTAGAATATAACTTGTACATATGTTGTGGCTTAAGCATATCTTATCAATAATTCTTTTACTCATGACTCATATCTTCTTGGCAATTACTATGTCTTACCTTTTTCACTAATCATACAAAAGCAAAGCTGGCATTCCCATTGTCCAAATTCTTATTTTCTGATCTGTAATTCAGTTCTGTTACTTTGCATGGCAATGAATATTTTGTTACATATGCTTCCATCTGAACACTCATGTTTTCTGAGAAGAAATAAATGAACAGTGGTTTTCATTTTAGCCTAAAGTATCTTTTGATTAATAGATTAGCGTCCAGATCCCCACACAGAACTGATGTTTATTAAGTCCCCAATATTTCATCTCCTGAGTCTCTATAAGTTAGTGATAAGAACTACAAGGAAATGGCAGAGCTGTTTATCAAGTTTATTCTAGAAATCTTATGTTTCATGTCTTTTATATTAAGCTAAACTGTGTTTGATTATATTTTGTTTTTCCTGTTTGTTTGGCTTGGTATGGTTGGTGCTTTGATTTTGGTATTTTCCCCAGAGAACAAATTGAGTAAGACAATTTTTAATTTTTTTTTTTTTTTATGAGGGATAGCAGACCATAAATAGACTAGTGTGGCATATAGTTTACTGTAAATACTGAATAAGGTTCCTGTCCATTGAAAGAAAAGTTCAGTTTCCAGGAAAAGAAAAATTAAAATAGAACAAAAGATACAACATGTGCTGCAGAAGATTTTTTGCATTTTTCCATAGAGCAATAGGAATTTTTGTCACTTAAAGGGGAGAGATGCAAATATTCATTTACAGAAAAAAACAATTCCTTAAGCACTGATTTGAACTCATTTAAAAGTTCACGTGATTTATTATATTGCCTGTAATATAGCAAAATACTTAACACCACTGTATTTAGCATATAATACATTTGGCAGTGTGTTTCATGCCTCATTTACTACAGAATGTCTTGGCTACTACTTAGCATTCAAAGAATAAGTGTGTATGTGCATTTGTGCATCTCTTTTTCTATTAGTTTTAAATACTTAAGAAGGCACAGGAATCAACCTGAATTGTGACAGTGCGATGTTCTTGAATTTACACTCTTTCCAGTGTGTAACTTTATTAATCTCATGGTTTAAGAGGAGGCAATGCAAAATCATTTGAGAAGTGAGTTCTCCAGGTGCTGCATGCATTAACTGTTCCTTTAATACCTCCTCTGTACAATATTTTGATGATTATTGTCATTTTGTAAACAGATTATGAAAATGAAGTTACCTGAGGGTTTTAACAATGTAAGCAAATTAGTTTTCTAGATTATTTTTAAATTGTAACATTCAATGGTTTCAGCAACAAGCTGCACCCGCCTCTTTTGGCCCCCAAAGCAGGAGCTTCTTCTACAGGCTCATTTTCAGAAAGGAAAAGAAGAAAAAAAAAAGGGGGGGGGGGTAAAATTGGGTGGGGAGAAAATAATAATTAAAAAAGGGGGGGGGGGGAATAAAAGAAAGGGTTAAAAATAAGAAGATCCTAGCTGTGTGTATGTATATAACGGTTGGAGAGACACGTTTCAATCCGTGGCTGGCAGTTTAGGGTTAAGGTATGATTCCAGGTGATGGAAACCAATGAGAGTAGCCCGGTTGCTGTGCCTGACATCATCCTGCCCGGGAGCACCCAGTCCGGCCGGGGCAGCACCCAGCCGCCGCACCAGCGCCGCCGGGATGTGATGGATATTTACAGCTCTTCCTTGAAAGCAAATTATCTCGCTTTTGTGTGAGGCCCAGGGATCGTTCAGGCTGCCTGCTGGCACATAGCACTGCTGGATCGAGCTGAAGCAATTGTTTTCCCTGTCTGGTAAGAGTCTGGTCTGGTTTACCTTCCCTTTCAGAATAAAGGTGATGCACCTAACCTAAGAGGAAAATTGTTTTCATAGTTTAGAGGCTTATATAGCTATAATATGTAAAAAAAGTAGCTTGTACTGCCAAAAAGGAGATCCTTTAGAAAGGGAATATTTTAAAGGAAAAACAAGTCTGTGTCTGGCAAACTCTACAATACAGAAATAAATAGTCTGCATGTTTATGCTGCTCTTCAGGTGAACTTAAGACTTATTAGGCTGACAAGACCATTGCACAGAACGATAATTTAATACCTGTATCTTTCCGTTCTTTTCCTTTAACACCTATATTTTTCTATTGAAATCTAGCTATTGTTGAAGAACAAAGAAATGGGGAGATTGAAGAACAGGGATTTTAATGTGATACCAACTTTAAAAAACATTCTGGGATACTTTTGTAAATTTAAGTAAAAAACCATGAAGATTAATACCAAGATGTTCAAGTTTCTAGTTTTGGAATTAGTTATATTTGCTTTGTTCTGCTAATTTCTGTAAGGAACTGGGTCAAAGATTAAAAGTGTTCAATGTACAATATGCTGATAAAAAACTACCTAACAAAGGAGGTTTGGTTTGTTTGTATGTTTTTTTTTTCTTTATGTTCTAATATACATTAAAAAATGTATCATTCTGTAGCTATGAGTGTGAACAGAGGCTGGAGAACTGTGTGTATCTTTTGCATTGTTAACAGCATTGTGATTTGCATAGAGGGAGCAGGGAAAGGGGAAGGATTCTGTCTGTCTAACTTTCTAATCTTGCAAGAGAAAAAGTACATTTAAAGCTTCTGAACCAATGTGGATTTAAGAGATTAGATGTGACACTGACATTGACAAATCAGATGCAATAAAGGATTTAATTGACTGAAGGAGTTCAGGGGCTACTGTATGAAGAATCCAATAACCAATTTAACTAGTCAAGTAGTGCACCTAATAGGAAATAATCTATAGCAGGCTCCAGCTAATTTAAAAGCTTTACGACTTTTATTTTATAGTTATTTTAATTCACTAAATAAATAAGCCACTTAAGACCTCTATGTATTTATTTCTGTAATCCACAATTATGCAATACAAAATTTTAAATAATGACATATGCAGTGAGTATTACAAGTGCTTGTAAAACTGAGTTATATTGTCATTCAATCTATCTACGATCTTCTCTAATCACTATCAGAATAATAACAGGTTTTCTTCAGCTCAAATATCACTTAAGACAGTAGGGTTTCTTAGTTGTATTATACTTTTGTACTTTTCACTAGTCCAGCCCTATCTATGCAGCTCCTCATATTTACCATTCACTCCTGGATTTGTAATGTTCTCAAGCAATCCCAAGCGTCTATTAAATGACATACCTATGATATAGATGGGTTTGTTAAAGAGGAACCTTTATTATAGTTTTTTGCATTTTCGCTAGCAAAAGGCAGATATTCCAGTTCAAAGATGAAATGACCACGGCCTATAAGTGAGAGGAATATTTGATGTTTTACTTTAGCCTTCTTTCTTAGATCATTAACAACCTTAACTAAAACTTGTACTGTGCCAGCCTTGTGGTTATGTCTTTAACATTTTTTTTTAATTAAAAAATTAAGTTTCACATATCTACATACTGCATAGGTCCTTGTCATTTATCAGTGCTTCATTATTAGGCTTCATGTCAGATCTCACAATAATTCTGTTCCTAACATTTACATATGAAAAAATTATCTGTTATTTCTGCTGAAATATAGGATGATGGATATAACATAGACTTAATGCTGATTTGCTACATTCTCATGATGTTCTGATACAAAACATTGAAAGACTGGTTTTGTTATATGAATCCTTTAAAGTACCAATGCACACTGATTTATTAGATAGCAATCATGGACCTATACAAGCCAAGTAAGCTTAATTATATGAAAATCCAGCAGATAACAATCAACTTTCATAGAAAATGAGGCTTTCTAGTTTAGTTTAGCTTTCAAAAGAAAGAAATCTTTTCTAGAAGGCAATTTTATGAGAAAAATATGGGGTGCATTTTTTTGTTTACTTTAAATAAGAAACTAAGATTAGATTAGATAAAAATAATAGGGAAAATCATATTTCTTTATGGTAAAAAACAGTGTTGCAACATTTGTTTTTCTTTAAAATAATAAAGATAACTATGAAAATGATAGCATGGGGACTGCATAACAGATAGACCATTGATGTAGGTCTTTCTTATCCTGTGCTTGAAGGACAGATTCAGTCCACAGAGTATACTCTGTGAAGTCAATGTCCCACTGCATTAAAGAAAGAATTAACATTAGGTTCCTTGATTGTGAGAACAGGTCATTTTATTTGTCTGATTTTCTATGAATGAGTCAACTCATCTATTTTCACGATGACATCAGGTAACATGCCTTACAACGAAGATTTGAGTCATTCCTCCTACACAAGATACTCACTTCTCTTGTCAGATAAGTTTGAGTAAAATGTCAAAAGGGATTTCTTTTTTGATAAAAATGCAATGCATTTAATAATTCATAAAGTAAATAAAAATGTCAACCAAGTATAAATATGATAATAACATCAACTGCTGAAAAAGTATCCATATCACCAGTAGTAAAAACATGAACTAAAAGTAATTCTTCCTCTCTAACTGGCAAAGGGAAATTACCCTTAGAAAATACAAATCAAAGTAAGACTGCAATAGCACATTTTCTTCTATATCCAGTTTACAATAAGCACATGAGACAGAGGAGTTCCTTCATGCTCCAAGCTTTTGTCCAAGAGTCAGGTTTTTGGTTTATCTAGGATACATCACAAGGAGGCTCCTTTAGGAACATCCAGACCATAAAAAGCAGCCACAAAACCTTGTGCTGCAACCTTTGCCTCCATCAGTGAGGTTCTCTATGTATAACGGTGCCAGAGGGGCTACTCTGTTCCCTTAATTTTTCTCTCATTATATTCCATTACCCAAGCCAGAAAAAAAAAATATTATTTTAATGCATAGCTGTGAGATTTATTTTTTTCCATTTATCTGTTTGTAAATTGAAAGAGAACAGGGATTACAGAAAGTATTTTCAATACAGGAGATGGGAGATGTGGATCTGTATCTGTCCCTGAGAGTCATTGTTTTCCCTTAGAAAGAAAATGCAGATGTACAGATACGGAAAGCACACCATGGACATCCTGCAATAAGACACCTAATTGGATGACAAAAGGATGACCTAATGTAGATCAGATATCTGTCATATGGTGCAGACACATACAACTTTTTTGTTTTTTGTTTTGTTTTGCTTTGCTTTGTTTTGAATCTTAAAGTCTAATGGATGCTCTGATACACAACTTACAACTCAGAGTTCAAGGTAGTCTTGCAGTCTCGGTTTAGATCTTTCACCTATACACAGCATGGTGCTTTTTTTTTCCATAATTGTGTATTTCCACATAGGAGTGTGACACTGTGAGTGCGCAGAGTCACTCCTACGTGGTTTAGTGAGAGTAATATTAATTTCAGCTAATTTCAGTCAGAAAGGGTCCTCTTAGAATATGTGGCGAGAAAGAAGCATCTCCAAAAAAGGATTTATGTCATTGTTAAGATAATTATTTCAGGTAGATGAACTAGAATCACTCTCTTAGGAGTCAAATTCTCTGTAAAGACAACCTGCCTGAATACTTTCAATTAGGGTTATCTAACTTCCACACTTTTAGATATGGTCTAATTAAGATCTTTAAGATTTCTGAGTAGCAATGAATCCCATCAGAAACATAATAAATAAACAACTAAATAATTGTACCCATTATTTACTGCACATTTGAGTCACAGTTATTTATTTTTTCAATAGATGGACTCCGGATTTCATCTCTGTAGCAGCAGGTGTGTTGACCGAAGCGCTTGGCCCAAGATTTTGAGGTTGCATAGGTCACATTCATGGCTTGACTTCGCGAACGAAGATTTGGGAAGGGCTTTACCCACACTTACTACAAGCGAGCTGAGGACTAAGAAAGCCAATGTGGGATAGGCAAATCCGGCTACAAAAAGCACAGCGGAATGTCTTCTTGGGTGGTCAGGTGGGGCGCGATTCTTCCTGCGTTGTCTTTTCTCCTCGAGACTAGTTCTTCGTGAGCTCTCAAAGGAGTCAACAGCATTATGTATGGTGTGCCTCCAAGTCTCCCAACTGGAGGCCAAGGTGGACCACTGATGATAGTCAATTTAGCCAAGGCTAAGATATTGTTTCAGGGAGTCCTTATATCTCTTCTTTGGGGCACCTCTCTTGCGGCTACCGGTGGCAAGTTCATAGGTATTTGCTGGCAATCAGGAAATGTAAAGGTTTTGGGGAATGCAGATCCATGGCATGCAATAAAGGGGAGCATGCTCCATCTTTTACATTAATTCAAACATTGCTACCCATGCTCAAAGCTCTTCTTATTCCTGTCACTGACCATTTGTTTACCTGCTCCTAGAATCATTGGAAACTCTAGATATTGCTCATATATACTGCATATTTTCAAAATATTGCAACTTGGCTAAATTTTGTTGGATTTTTCCCCCTAAAAGACAGAGATAGCACATACATCGTTTCTCCTGTCAGTCCCTACACTAACATTAGGGACTCTTTAGATATCGAAGTATTGAGCATGGTCAGAAAGATGTCACTTGTCTAGTCTCATTCTTTGACAACAGCAGCAGTTGTCAGTATCTATAATTTCATGACAAATGGTCAGTGTCCATAGTGGTAAAAAGGAATTTTTAAACACAGACATGCTTCCAGCTGTCAGTCAATCATTTTGGATCAGCCTCTATGCAGGAGCTCTTAAGCAATCCTCTGAATATTATGATAGAGTACTCTGCCCCTGTGCATAAAACAGCCTAGAGATTTTAACCCAGCAAATGCAACAGGTCTATGATTTTGGCTAAAACAGTTTGTTGCAGTTTAAAAGCACAGACAAAAAACATAGTAAGAATGTATCAAAGAAAGTTGTGCTATTCCTTATAAAAACAGAGAGGAAGCTGGAAATTACCAAATAGAATGTGTTTATATTTTTCTTATTATCTATCGGAACCAATCTCTCAATAAACTCTGGATTTTAGGATCTCAACTTCCTTAGTGTTACCCAATAGAAAGTGAATTATTATAATGGGTAAACAGAAGGCAGAAGTGTACTTTTAACAGAGAAATAAGGCAATGTGAAAATATTTCTCTTCCCCTATTCCCTGTCTTTAACAATTTAACACATAAAATATTGTGGTCAGATTTTCAGAGTAAGTAGACTTACTACTTCTTGAATGAAACATAATCTATTATAGAATAATATTACATTATCTCTGTCAAATGGGTAGTGTGGCTTTCATAGTTGCCAAGCTGTACTTATCCACATCTGATAGTCCCCATTAATTTTTGACAATTGTCCTGTCATCAGACCAGTGAGCTGTAGAAAACACTGTGGAAACGTCACATTCCTTGATGATTGCAGCTAATGCTGCTGCCCCTCTGAATCAGCATGAAGTATAGACTCTTTTATGACTGAATCTGCAATCTAGGATTTGATCATGCTATTTATAGTATTGCTAATGGTCTATAGCACTGACAAGGGGGGCATTGAAGCCAGTCTCTCAGTTGCCCTTATTTTCAGTTATAAAGGAAGACATCTGGATCCTGCATATCAGTAACCAGACAGAAAACACTACCACAAAGAGGCAAAGAGGTCGTGACTTTAACCAGTGAAAGGTTTTAATAGGTTTGATTTGTTTTGTGATTTTTTTTTTAATGTTTGTGGGTTATCAAAATTTTTTTCTGAGAAAAGGGGGCAACTTATTTTGATTTGGTTTCTAGAGAGTCAGTTACAGTCACACAGCAAAATAAAAGGAAGCTTAATGACATCTCAAGAAAGCAAAGTTGAACTAAAGAGGAATCATCTGTACAGGGGGGTTAATGAAATTGAAGTTACCATGTAGTTCTATAGTAACAAAATCCAATTTTCGATTTTTATCAAAATATTTTAGAATCACTGCCTCACTTCCAAGAGGAATTCTTTCCTTCCAAATCCTCATTTTGATTCCAAACTCGTGTCCTAAAATGTGTAGTATTCAGCTTGCTTTGTTTTTTCATATAAAAAGCATTTTGGAATAGTTTTTCTGAAGTTGATAACATTAGAATACTCAGATTCACTGATTTTTCTCCTTCTCTGAAAGAATATCTTAATCTTACCATGCCAAATATCCTCAAAATTATCAAGAAGCCTATTTAATGCCACTGTCCTTGTGATTGCTGCTGTAACCAATGTGTAAAGAGCAGTAGGAATTTTAGTATCTTGCTTCATTATTTCATATTAATTTCTCATAGAACCATGGGGAGTAAAAAAACAATAGCAAGACCTGGAGATATTAATGATCCCTGGAAACAATGCTTGGTTTTCTATGGATTTATACCCCTTAATTAGTTAACTTTTAAAGTGATTTATCCTAAGATTTCTTGTTATCTCTCCATATCCTTGTAAAATTAAACCTTCTTCTCCCTGCAGGACTAACAAATACTGGCTTGTGATCATGTACCATAACTAGCATACCAGGAAAGCTGTTTTTCCCTGCTAATTCTTTTGTCAGCTTCCTCCAGCACAAAGCATAGGGGGTAAGAAATGGGTTACTCTGTACTGCTTTAATTGACTCTACATAATTGTTCCCAAGATGTCTAACTTTGGTGTCTACTACTACATTTAAAAGTTATTATGTGGGGATGAATAGTAAGTCTATTTTCTCCAGAAAACAATAGTTTTGTGTTTAAATGTATGGACACTAGAACTGTACCACTAGAGCTCTTGAGATCATTCATCAGCTGAAGATATAAGTGGATATAAATGGATATGTCCTCTTCTGTGGGATGCTTGGAAGCAGCTGGAAATTTGTAGTTATTAGAACAGTATTACAGTATGAATTACAGAGGCAATATATTTCACGGACAATACTATAAGGACACAGTCTGTAAAATAAGTCCAGAAACACACTAAGCATTTCATGTGCAATTGTAACTCTAGTATACCTTATGAAATTTCGCAATTACTTTTTCCTATGTATTAATTTAGCTTACATGACTATGATTTAGTAAGACATTGAAGAAGCCTTTCTATCAAATATTTTTCTATGGGTTCTCAGAATTAACAGTAACTCATTGAAATCTTTTCAGAGCATGTAAAACTTCTGAAGACTGTAGATAGCTAAAAAGATTAATTTATTTGTTTTAACCAAAATTTTCCAAAAGGTAAAAGTTTCATTCATAGCTGAGTAATTGTTTCTTCCTGGTGTCTGACAAAGACCTTTAGGTTGCTTCTAAATTAGAAGTAGACAAGAGAATAAGCAGACTTAAATCTTCAGTGGGCTTCTTTCCTCGCTAATTTCTTTCCTGTGACAGAGAGAGGAGGTATAAGATTCTTCCACACTTGAAGTGAATTCCCTTCTGGGTCTTGCAATGTTTCACACTGGAGCTGCAGGAGGTTTTCTGAGCTCCAGGAGACCTACACTAAGAGAAAGGGTTAGACTGATTTTGCTAAGAGTTTCAGAAATTCAAGAATCATAAAGGGCTTTGACAAACAATTATAATGTCATTGATATGAATAACCATACTTAATCCTACAGATAATGGAAGATAATTTACTAGGTTCCACCTGCTCCATGTCGACAGATGCATCCAGAAGCTAAAAATCTGTGCATTTGCACTAGGATCGCTCTTCCTTTCAAGACAGCTGAACTCATTGCCAGTTATTTGGTTGCATTAGCACGTTTATATTTAATGTGGCTTTTTATTAAGCATTACATTTCCAAGAAAGGATTGATCCTTTTCTTTTTTTTTTTTTTTTTTGGTCACATATAGTACACTCTATAGGACTTTCCAGGGACCATAGCATAAAAGTCTTTAAGCAGCTCCATACCTGTATTAAAGAAGATGACAGGAATCCTGAAATTAAATCATGCATAAAACATTTGAGTTCTAGGCAATCCTCATTCTGAAGGAGTTGAAACCTATGTGGCTGTCTTCACAAGATCATATCACAAACACTGACCAGTGGAGAGAGGGCTCTTCCCACCCAACCAGTTGAATCTGGGACACTGCAACCACAAGAATACAGGAATATAGTCATGGTGGCTATATAGTAAATCAAGCAGCACTGTAGCTTTCTGGCACTCTGATGAATGACAAATGCTGGGTTATTTTTTAATTATTTTCCAATGAATGTTTAATACAAAATATACAGGCAATTCAGAGAGATGGCTGTAGAACCAGGGCAACTATGTTCCAAAGAACATAGTGCAGAGCAAGTGTATTTTCTGGTACACACCACAGGCTTTATGTGTTCATCAAGACCATGTTCTTTTTCACTTTGGCATGAGAAACATAGATCTCTGCATCCCTTGTTCCTCTATGAAAGAAAGGTCAGGTGCCACGCGTGGTCCAATAGCTACTCCCATCAGGATGACGGAAAACTAGGACAGTGATTCACAGGCTGTATCTGCATCACAGGTAGACTTGGTGCTGCTTGTAGACACTCTGATGTAGGTCTATGCCCCATATAAACTTCCTTGACAATAACTTAAAGACACTTAACTGATAAAACATCTAGTATAGGCAATTGCCATTGCTCACTAATCATGGCCTAATACTTCAGCTTTCTGACTAAAATAAGCTGTCTGATCTTGATCTTATGCACTATGAGCAATGTTACTTGGAAAGCATATTAGTCCTCCTCATTCTTCTAATATTTTGATGCCACTTTTGCTTAAATCGCAAGATGTTTTTAACAGTACTATTGGCATCTAGTTCTCCTACACCATTCTGTCTACCTTACCTGTATGTTTACTATTCCTTATATATTAAAATCAGTGAATAAAGTTGTTCTATAAAGCGCAGAGTAAATGAAGACAGTTTGAAGATATTTGGTGTGGTGTCTTTCCCTTGGTAAAGATTTGTGATTACACTAATCATTTTCAGACTGGAACAGGGGCAAGCCTTTGGCTCACAGGAAAAAACATTAGTTCTCGTAGATTTCCTTAACCACCTGTTGTCACAGAAAAGCCTCTAAGTCCTAGCTAAATGCAAATGTCTTAAAAGATATTTGTCTCTTCACAAAGAGAAATTGGTTGGGGATATGCTAATTGGAATGCTTTCCAGCATATCATATTTCTTGGTAGTCAGGTTTTCGGGTACAAACAAACTGGTGCCTGGTGTATGAGGAAAAATACCACTTTTCTTTCACTTCATCAGACTTTACCCTTTTTAAAGCTATAGACTATGAAAGGTAACATCCTGTGTCTACAATACAAAACTTCTTCTGCCCTCTGACTCATGCTGCTCTGACCAGCATGCTGTGGCCCTGCACTCTTATGGCCAAATTTTGTTGGTTTAGAACCTCAAATTCTTGAGAATTATAGAGTTCAAATTGACTTTTTTAAACTCCTCATTGATGTCCTGTATAGATTTTGCATTGACTAAAAGCGTGCTTCCAGACGATAATCATATTGTGGGTTGCATAAAAAGCATGGCCAGGAGGCTGAAGGAGGCCATTCTGCCCCTTTACTCTTGTGAGACCCCACCTGGTGTACTGAATCCAGCTCTGGGTTCCCAGAACAAGGAAGACACGGATGTGTTAGAGCAGGTCCAGAAGAGGGCCACAAGACTGATCTGGGGCCTGGAACGCCCTGTAAGACAGGCTGAGAGAGTTAGAGTTGTTTAGCCTGAAGAAGAAAAGCCTTGAGGGAGACCTTATTGTGGCCTTGTAATACTTAAAGGACGCTTATGAAAAAGGTGGAGAAATACTTTTTTACTAAATCTTGTAGTGAAAAAACACAGGGTAACTTTATTGATCTGAAAGAGCGTAGATTTAGGTTGGACATAAGGAAGAAATTATTTGCATTAAGATTGGGGAGACACTGCAACAGGTTGCCCAAAGAAGCTGTGGATGCCCTATATCCCTGAGCTTGTCCAAGGTCAGATTGGATGGAGATTTTGTCAACCTGATCTACTGAAAGATGTCTCTGTCCATGCCTCGGAGTTTAGACTATAGGATCTTTAAACCACCCTTCCATGTGGCATTTCACAACACAGACTCAAGTTGATGAGGAGACTCAAATCCTCATTTATTACCACCAACCCGTTTTTATCCCCTTGTTCGGTACTTTCCCAACCTGGACATACATACAACATTCAATCTCACTGGCCCCTGTAAAACTCTTCAGGTAAATAGCCCTATCACAATGCTGCAGACCCTCTCACAACCCCCACATCCTCTGGCCTTCAACGCCCCAGCTCAATCACCCCAGGGCTTTTCAAAGGACCAAGGCCTCAGAGCTCATTCCCAAACTGTTCTTCATGCAAGTGTTACTGCCTTCAGTCCCCGCACTCCCAAGCCAAACCACTCTGTGATTTTGTAATTCTAATGAGTGTTTCTGTCTCCATCAAAGAAAATTCATTGGTTCAATAGAGATATACTCTGTGATTAATGGTTTTAAAATTACATCTTTTAATGAACTGTCACAAACACACATGCAAATTAAAAAAAAAATCTCATTCTACAGTATCAACTAATTCTTGCAAGTATCTCTGCAAGGTGGTAAATTGGTTACAAAATGATGATTACAATGTTTACCTGAAGTATCAGCATAACAGGAAGGACTGTGAGGAGATCCACAGCAGTGCTGAGGCCACACTTTGAGTACTGTCTCCAGTTCTGGGCACCACAGTACAAGAGGGACATGGACATACTAGTGAGAGTCCAGCCAAGGGCCACATGAACAATTAAGGGACTGGAGAATATTCCTAAGAGGGAAAGTTGAGAGACATAGGGCTGTTCAGCCTGGAGAAGAGAAAGTTCTGAGGGATCTCATTAACAAGTATAAGTATCTGAAGGGAAGGTGAAAATAGGTTCTTTTCGTCTGTGCCCAGTGACAGGACCAGAGGCAATGGGCACAAACAGAAACAATGGGAGGTTCTCTCTCAATGTTGTAAATCCATTTTTTATTGTGAGGGCAACTGAGCACTGGCACAAGCTGCCCAGAGCTGTTGTGAATCTCTCTCCTTGTAGATAATTAAAAAAAGCCTTTTCGACATGGTTGTGGGTAACCAGTTTCAAGCAGAGATACTTGAGCAGAGTGGTTTGACTTCCAATGGTCCCTTCCAGCATCAACTGTTATGTGATTCTCTGTTCCTTGGGGACATAAAGATTCAAATCTATTAAGAATGGCTAGGTGGAACAATGACAACGTGTGAAAGGGGATCCTCTTTTCCATGTTATTTAGATTAGGAACACGACCCACACACCTAGTGCTTCTTTCGCAGCCTAAGGGTTTCCCCTTTGTCTAAATTTCACTAGGAGACACATCCATATGCAGCCTGCAAGCGTTGCTTATTACTTTTATTGATTAATTCAGTGATTTAGTCAATAAAATTTTATATTTACTAATACACAACTGAATATTTTTCTTGTTATCAGCAATCACTCAGAGCCAAGAAAGTTGATAGACTTCTATTTCATTCAGTACTTACACTCTGAACAGCACTGTATAAGCCAAGCCTTTGTCTTGCACAATAACTGACTGCAAATCACTTGCACCAGCACTTCTTAAAGTTACAGTTCATCTATCTTTTTTCATTTTCTTCACGTTTTGTAAAATCTCACTTCTCTGTAATAAAAGTAGTCTATTGAAAATGCAAAAAAAAAAAAAACCCACTAAAAAAGGAAAGGGCAATCACTAGTAAATATTGTTTATTTTCTTAGCTGCAACTCAATTTAAACGTTAATGAGACACTCTAACAGTAAATACAACATTGCATGTTTGTATAGAAATATTATAAATCAGAGCTTGCTGAAAGAAAAATAAGGTGATGTTGTTATTGCTGCTTATTTTTTCATTCTGATTTGATTTTTAAATCTTAGTGAAGTAATTGGGTCTCTATAGTTTGGAGAAAAGGAGATTGAGGGGTGACCTTATTAGTGTATATAAATATATAAAGGGGGAGTGTCACGAGGATGGAGCCAGGCTCTTCTCAGTGGCAAACAATGAAAGGACAAGGGGAAATGGGTATAAATTGGAACACAAGAGGTTCCACTTAAACCTGAGAAGAAACTTCTTCTCAGTGAGGGTGACGGAACACTGGAACAGGCTGCCCAGGGAGGTTGTGGAATCTCCTTCTTTGAAGACATTCAAAGCCCACCTGGACACGTTCCTGTGTAACCTTATCTAGGTGTTCCTGCTCCGGCAGGGGGATTGGACTAGATGATCTTTTGAGGTCCCTTCCAATCTCTAACATACTGTGATACTGTGATACTGTAATTCAGGCAGCCTTGGAAGAGTTTTGTTGATATTGCTTTCCAGTTCAGTGCTAGATTGTACAGGTGGCAACTCTTTGGTGGTCTCATAAGGATGAACTTCAGTGTATCGATACATATTATTGAGGCACTGCACTGTGCTCTTTTGCAGAATCAAGATTTTATAGGATTTATGAGATATTAGATGAAATCTTATGATTGACTTCCAACGTCATTACAAGTGTTGTTACCATGTAGCTTCAGGTTTGCAAAAATAATTTGTTCATCTGAAAATACCACATACAATGCCAATTTTTGTGCTAAT
This sequence comes from Neopsephotus bourkii, assembly GCF_033783945.1. Classification (NCBI taxonomy): domain Eukaryota; kingdom Metazoa; phylum Chordata; class Aves; order Psittaciformes; family Psittacidae; genus Neopsephotus; species Neopsephotus bourkii. Next base: position 1,773,381 of record NW_026901969.1, read on the forward strand.
GTGGATTTCCAACTGTGTAAAGAAGAAATGTAGGTAAATTAAATTTAACATGCCTAGAGGCACAGACTTACATACTCCTTTCTGAAACTAATCAGTTTTTCATTCATAAACCTCATTTTCTCCAGTCATGTCTACATACTTCACATTTCAACCTCTACACCACCTTACTTTTCAAAAGTCAGCATTCACTTATGAACAGTGAAAAACATTTAATTGATATCTAAGATGCCCCCAATAAGCTCTCTGTAGTTCATAGAGAACCTCTGTTTTCTAGAGAGTATTACCTGGTGTTTTATAACAAATCCTCTCTCCCTTCCTCACTTCCTCACCTCTTAATATTTTTTGAACATTTTCACCTACCTTAATAGAGAAAGCCAAATTTCAGGTAAGAACAGTTCAAGTTTTGTGAAAACTGGTTGCAGGAGGCAGAGATTCTGCAAGAAAGGCAGGACAACCTCAATCATTGTACATTGTCCAGCAAAAGCCAGCTAGCTACCCAATTAGCACATGTAGACTGGGTAGTGAAGTGGTGTGCTTAAAGCTTCAATCTGTCTCATGGCTAGTAATGATGTCACAAGTGTCCACTTCATGTGGAGATTACTTAGAAAAGAAATTATACACATCTACAGGAATATTTCTTCATCAGTTTTGTGCAGAAAACACTTTTTTCCTTCTAAGACTTGCAGTGAGAATAGAACTTTTCCACTGTGCCAGCAGGTTTCTAGTAATGCATTAGTCTAAGCAAATTTCTATTCACTTGCATCTCCTGACCAATGGTTTTGTTCCTTCCTCCCCCCTCTTTCTTTCCCCTTCTTTCTTCCCTTTCACCTTTACTATTTTATCTCTTATTCAGTCATATTACCCCCTATTCTTTTTCCCACTGTATAGTGAACATGTCTTTAAGATATTACAGTGTTTCTCAGCTTCAGCATGAGGACCACAGGTCCTTCACAGATGCCAGAAAGTGGCATATGAGATACTGAGTTACATTTTAATCAGATATATTCACAGACACACAAATTCAAGTAAGGAAACAGAGAAGATTATAACCTAACTACCAGTATGTATTTTTTGTCATTTGTTGATTTTTTTTTATTTTGTTTTTTGACCCACATAGAATTCCCATTGAGGGTCCCATTTGATCTGCAGTAACAGACACTATTTTTTCATCTCATGTGCCTGTACAGTTTTTCAGTGCACTAAATAAGCATAGTCTGCACTTGTACTGTTACAATCTAGGGTAATCAGGGTGAGTTTCTAATATTCCTTTTATGCTCCATTTACAAAAAGAGTAACATAACAGACTCACCTGTGGATCTTAATCCTATGTTTTAAGCTGCTAAGACTCAGGTTTTAATATTCGGATTGAAATTATTCAGTGGTAGTTACAGCAGTCAAGACATAACCATCCCAACATGGCCATTTGGCTTTTTAGTTTAGCTGGTCCTCATTCTTCTCTTTTGCAATGCTCCAAGCAAAATGAGTTCATGTCTTCCTGCAGTGCAACCTGTTAGAGAAAATGTTTAAAGCAAGAAGCAGTAGATAACAGAAGAATATCTTAAAGAACATGTTCTTCAGATCCTTATATCACCTTTCCTTATATTCCTGTTTAATCTGGTTTGTTGGAAATTCTTCTTGTTAATTTCATTATTATTTAGTAAATATATGCTGGTTTGAGTTTTTTTTTTCTCTTTTAGTTTGAGATGCTATGTATTAGTAACATTGATTACTGCATTTTGTGTAGCTTGAAAATGGCATTACAAAATTTTGTGTGTAATATGCTCAAAATTATATTTTATTCATTTCCAAATTAATGTTTGGTGTCAATCTTAATCCTTTAATCTATTACTAAAAATTTCTCAGTAAAATAAATCATTGATGTGAAGTTTATTCAGAGATGCTGCATGTGAAATTCATACGTGCTCTAAAAATACATGCTTAGAACTGGAAATTACTGCAGTTAGAGAATATACAAAATATGGTAAATAATTATGAGATTCTTATTCTCCTTAATCACATTTTCATTTATTAAATATTATAGATAAAAGCTATATCATTTCAAAAAAGCATTTGGTTTGCAAAGATGCTCAGGTGCTGAGTGAAGTTCTGTGTCATTGACAGACTCCAAAAAAACCTGTACTCTTATTGAGTGCCACGTAATCTTGTTGTGGTTTAAGCCCAGCCAGTAACTCAGAACCACGCAGCCACTCGCTCACTCCCCCTCCCTTTCCTCCCTCCATTCCCAGAGGGATGGGAAGGAGAATCGAAAGAATGTAACTCTCATGGGTTGAGATAAGAGCAGTTCAGTAACTAAGGTAGAACACAAATCACTGCTGCTGCCACCAATAACAGTAATGATAAGGGAAGAGAATACAACTGCTCACCACCTGCTAACAGATACCCAGCCAGACCCAGGCAGCGATCTAGCCCTTCAAGGTAATTGAACCAGTTTATATACTGGGCATGACATGCTGTGGTATGGAATACCCCTTTGGTTAGTTTGGGTCAGGTGTCCTGTCTCTGCTGCCTCCCAGCTTCCCCTCCTCTCTGGCAGAGCGTGAGACTCACAAAGTCCTTGGTGAGTGTAAACATTGCTTAGCAACGACTAAAAACATCAGTGTTATCAACGCTGTTCCCAGGCAGAAAGACAAAACCACAGCACTGCACCAGCTACTAAGGAGAAAAACGACTGCTACTGCTGAATGCAGGACAAATCTGTATATATATATTTTCAGTCAGTTTTATTACTTTGTAGACTTGAGGTTGGTTTTTTCCTTTCTGAAATCAATATTCTAATTTTCAAATTACATACCTTCTTTACTGTAAGTGCATATAAACATGTAGAATCTTGCCAATTAAAAAGCTTCTTATTGTGCTTTTTTTGTAACATGGTTAAAGGTACTGGGAAAACAACAAATCTCTGCTTGTTAACAGACTCTATTGTTAAGATTTTTTTTTTCTTAGTGTCTTAAGATGTAATTACTGATCTTTGTCCAGATAATTATATCTTCGTTAGTAAGATATAACCTAAGAATGCAAAAGGGAAGTAATGAGCTCAGTAAATAGATTGACAGGCTTAAAAGATTTATTTACTTTTTCTTTATAAGTGGGTCTTTCATTTATGACCAGGTTGTGGGATGCAAAATCATGTAATGGAGTGTAATATGAAGGGAAAACTTTTCACAGAAGGGTTGAAATCTGGATTTTCCAGGAGAACATGTAAGATCCAACAGTCTGAAGGAGGTGTGGCAGCTGCTGTTCCATGCACCATCTTTCAGCTTAGCAACAATTTTGCCTATAAAACTAAACTAAGATAGTTCAGCAATAAAGTAATCCTCAGATCTCAGGCAGCTGAACAACTGGGAGCTTGATTACAAGTTTTCACTTGGTTGAGGCCAGGTGACCATTATATTTACAAAATGGTAGATTTTGAAAGTAAGAATTAATTCTTAATACATTCAGCTTAGTAGATTAAAAAGCTGCTGAGGACTGGCCGATAGCAAACATGTTGCAACACTGTAAGATCCCAGGGCTATAGGTTTGGTTTGTTGTTTTTTTCTTTTCCTTTTTTTTTTTTTTTTGTCATATAATGGTTACAAATTCGAAGTATAGAACAGCAGCTCAAAACATTTTACCAGTTTTAACCAAGATAATTTTACTGATTGACAATGCTACCGCAATCTGAAAAATAAAAAAGTTAAGGCAGAATTTGGGGACAGATGAAGGGTATGGGAGACATTGCTGGTTAAATTAGCAAATTAGCATAATTTTACTTGAGTTTAGGATAAGATTACTGTGTCACCTGTAGGTGTGGTATAAGAATGCTTTTAGTTTTAGGGGGAGGGGGATGCTCTGCCACATCTATGACCTTTAATGATTTTCTTTCACTGGAGTGGATAGCAAGACCACTACTGTTTAATGTTACTATTAATAACCTAAAAGATGAGAAGTTCACTCTCAGCAAGTTAATGAATGGGGACAAACCAGAGTGGTGGGTAAACTGAAGGGCTAGGCTGCTATTTCAGAGGAACTTCAACAGTCTGTACAATGAGAGGTGACAGGAGAAACACCTGAGATTAATAATCTGATCAAAGAGGGGAGTCTGGAGTCTGACTAGGTAGTGAGCATTCTCACAGAAAAAGAAATGGTAAGCAAGAAGTGGAAGGTGAGCAACTAGGATACTCAGCAGAAAAGGTGGGTGCTTGTGACCTGGGCTCTTTTGTCCAGAGCTCCATCAACAGGTATAGGGAGGTGAATCTTCTCCTCCCTCTGGTATTTCTGAGACCTCATTTGCAGGACTCTGTCCAGTTTTGGGCTCTCCAGTAGCAGACAAGGGTGAGTCTAGCAGAAAGTCACTGAGATGGTGAAGAAAATTGCATAGAGCTAGAAACAGGTTCTGACCAGTTTGATCTCCTAGTCCTGGACAATTCCCTATCTTAAACAATGCTAAAGCAAATTATTTTTAAAGCCAGTGTCAAATTCTGCCTAAATCCAATAACCAGAGATAATGATTACCATGAATTTCACAGGATAGTGACAAAATCTTATATTGCAGTAATGTGCGATAATGCTATTGCTGTCTTGGTACACTGATGGAATCAAGCATGGTTGTTATTCTAAACACAGTCATTCTGCAAATAAAGAAGGTTTTTTTACATTGATTAGACAAGACTTTTTTTTTTTGCTTACTTAAACTTTAACCTTTGTATCATGACTAGTAGTATACAGCTGCCTTCATTTGATAGGGGAAACTTCAAATCATTTCTACGTCACTAGAGATCAAAAAAGATCTTTCAGGAAACCTCAAACCTCTCACAATTCATTGCTGTCACAGTTTCCAAATGAGCTGAACTTTAAGACATTTGTAACACATTGTAAATAATGAAGGGAAATCTGATCTCCTACGCTCCAGAGTCACTCTTCAAATTAGTTAAAATAAAAATTTTGTGAAGAAGGGCATAATATGTTCAAGTGTCCCAAATAATATGAACTGTAAACTTTTTTCTTTTTAAAGCTTTAGGAACTGAGGTATAAATAAAACATATACAAAGAAAAGGAACACACTTCATTTTTTTAAACATAATACAAACTGAATTCTTCCCTGACACCTGAATGTTAAATTCATTATGTCAGACAAATGCAGACAAAATATGTATTCAATCAATACTGTCATATAACAGATGTAATAAAATCTCTTTATTTGAATTAGAAAATTTCATTTGTTTATCAGCACAGATGAAAATAAAGCAGAAAATTCAACACTTGAAGCCAAATTCCACTTCCGTTGGAACTGAATTTCAACACAAGGTTTTCAATTTATTTTTTTTCCTGTAGAGGTACTTTTTATATATACACAGGAAATTCAAGAACGTTTTTCTCTGAACTTTTTCATACATTGAATGCAATGAAATTAGTTGTGTTATACAGGCTATTGACTGCAAATTGAAATTCTTGCATCAATGAATTTTCCATATAAAAATATAGTCTATTTTCTTGCTAAAGTTTTAATTATCACATTTTTGTAATTTCCTGACTGTTTTGCAAACATTTTAGAGATTATACTATAGTAAATATTTATGTGGTGGAAGATACGCTAGTACAAATATTATAGGTTATGTGGGCAATAAGGATTTTCTTCTAAGGAACTTTTAATTTAGAGTGTAATTTTGCAAGAAAATCCATTTCAGGTGTACTAGTTAGAGGTTTTCCCTGCATGAGAAATGTAAAAATGATTGCCTATGCAGCCTATAAAGCTATTACCTCACTAACGAACATATTTCCATTGACTTAAATTAAATTGCAGGAGTTGGGCTGTTCAATTTGGTATTACCTATAAAGTTATTTAATATACAAATGAGTTTGAGTGTAGGAATATTTTATGATCTTTTTCCTTCTTAAGTGTGCATGACTTCATGGTTTGGTTCTGGCTTTCATATGTTCTTACTGTCAGACACAGCATACAAGAATAAATAATGCTTTGAAAATGCTTAATGAGGCTATTATGTTTTTTCACCATCGACACATACATATAGAAGAACCTACTATAACTAATACAAAAATACAATTAATCTTAAGATACATTTGTTCTGTTGCTAGGTAACAAATATAGGTGTTGGCTGTTTTGGAAACATGGACATATTCATCTTGTATCTGACAAACAGCAGAGAATGAATTTCTGGTGTGGAGGCTTGATCCTGTGCAGAGCTGACATTTCAGATGATAATACTTCTGTAATGTCATCTTTTTGTAAGATGCAAATATATAGCTGGAGAATAAAAACACAATACAGTAATTAATACTTTAAAAAAGTATCTAAAAATAAAATTTATCCTTAATAGTTTGAAACCCAAAAGTAATGCATTTAATGAATTAATTAAACCTAAAATACATATCCAAAAGTCTTACTTTTTTGCCTCAAAAAGTATAATTCAATGTATGAATGAGTGACTGACTCATATGTTCTGTAATAAAAGCAAAACTGATATTGCAACTGTGAAGCAACAGATTAGATCAGAATATGATAGCCTTTTGACTTACAAATTTCTGCTGATGTGCGTGGAGACCTCATAACAGCCTTCTGGTACCTGAAGGGGCCTATAAGGATGCTGAGGAAGGGCTCTTCATTAGGTAATGTAGTGGTAGGCAGGACAAACTGGTCCTAAGAAGTTCAAACTTAAACAGGGGAAGTTTAGATTTGATATAAGGAAGAAGTTCTTTATTGTGAGGGTGGTGAGGCACTGGAATAGGTTGCCAAAGGAAGTTGTGAATGTTCCATCCCTGGAGCTGTTCAAGGCCAGGTTGAGTAGAGCCTTGGGTGACATGGTTTAGTGTGAGGTGTCCCTGCCTATGGCAGGGTGTTGGAACTAGATGATCTTAAGGTCCTTTCCAACCCTAGCTATTCTATTTTTCTACAAATCTATGATAATTGAATGAATCAGGAGAGATCTCAGATTCTACAGTCTCACTATGCTGTGCAGGAACTTTGTTACTGAAGACTTTGGTAGAGATGAGGAAGGAAGAAGGAATGTTCATTCTATCTTTTGAGACCAAAAAATAAAGCATTTTTTTGCCATATGAATTTTCAGAACTGTATTTCAGAGTGTCATGCTTACAGAACAATCTTTGCAATAAAACATTATAGGAGCTCTTTGAATTTTTTTTTAATTAACTATGTTTTTCATGGATCCCAACATCGACTTTCAGTAGCAATGGCCTTATTCAGGAGAGCTGTAGTTCCCATTCTGGTCTTAAATAATCCATTAACCAGTTATATAATTTGGCAATCGAGCAAACTTTCGGTGTGTGCCCTACCCAGCACTGAGTTTCTTTTTCTATAAACTAGAGGTAACATTCTTATTTTATGTGAATTTTTCAAGGACTAAATAAATGTCTGTATAGTGTTCTGAAAGGTTTAAGAAGAAAGTTCTACATAGTAAGTATTGGTATTAGTCTTTGACAACGTTACATACAAATTAACATCACAAAAGTAGCATATAAGAGTGAGAGTCTGTATCCAAAATCATAGCTTGATTACTTTTGGTTACATCCTTTTCTTGAACATCGGAATGTTGGTTGTTTCCTGCCTAGGTTTTCAAATTTTGACTTCAGTTTTGTAGCATTTATGAATTTAAGATTTACCTCATACTTGTTAGGAAATCATTTGTAAGGTGGGTTTGATCTGGATGATCAATTTAGTTGAAAAACTTCAATAAACCAGGTTTTAAATTAGTACTTCTAAAATGGTTAGGCATGAGGGAGATTATTTGTTTTGAACTTAGTTGGCTTGTTGCTAGAGTTTGTGTGAGGGGAGCACACCAATGCAGTGGTGTGGCTTACAGTGCTCAGTGGTAAATGAATTATGGTGAAAGCCTTCGTACAGTTAAAGTGGAGGTGATGTAGTGGGATTTTATTCTGAATGGATCATCCAGAGACATTGGAGGGAACACTGATTCTTCATGAATAAGTAGAAACCCAACCTTTTAGTACTTGTTTTCATCAATATCTTTGCCTCTTGAGACTTTCAAGGTCATCTGTGATCTCCGAGGTCTTACCAGATTCCTCCAGAGACCAGAGTGAAAAAATGTTGCCTTCTTGCGTTTTCATAAAACTAAGACTGCAGAGCTCCACTTCAGTGTGATTGTTGTCTTGACTAGCAGACCATGTTGCTATTTTATTATTACTAGAAAACCTCACTCATTCAAGATGAGAATGATTGAGAAACCTGTTGTGAGTTACTGAAATATGCAAGCTGGTCAAGCAAACAAGGCTAGCCCTCCCTTCCACAAATACAAAATACACTTGATTAATTGTCTGCAACAAATAGTTTTAAACTGATTTTCTTAACTTCAAAAAATAGAATGGGATAACAGGAGACAGAAAATCACTTAAAAAAAGTCTTAGGGGAGAAAGAAACATTGTAAACAAGATGAGTACCTGTGCATATGACTCTGTGAATATTTGTTATGAACAGTGCAACAGGCTTACACACATTGCTAAAATTACAGCATAAGCTTGTAGCTGTAGAATTTGCATCACTCTGCTGTTATAATTTATTTCTTGTGTTGTGATAGTGCCCAGGAGTCCAGTGACAGACTTCAAATGAATTTCATTCTCTATTACATGGAACAAAAAAGACTCTCTGTCCTCATTTATTTCATTATGAATCAATTAACAGGTTTCTACGTATTTATAAAAGTTTTAATGTAAAAGTAGTTTTAATTATTTCTGATTATTACAATATGCTGTTAAGTCAGGGATGAAACATTTTGTTAGAATTAATGACAATTAACAGTCAGTCTATTGCAAAATCTCATGGGAACTGGAAACCAGCAGACTTTTTCAATGCTAATTAGAAATTAATCTTCCTCTCCAACCTCAGAATAAATCACTGATTTTTTGTCACTAGCTCATTTAGAACAGAATCAAAGAGAGATTTGTCAGTGTTCTCATTATTGCACGACTGTTCGTCCTTTACTACGGGACCTGAAAAAGCAAAACAGTAAAATCAGGCACAGATGTAGATAACATACCAAACTAACAACAACCTTTTCATTTAACATACTTAGCTCTTTGCAGAGTTAAAACAGATGAACTCCTTCCCTACTACAAGGAAATTCTAATCTCTTAAACTAGATTGAGTTCCTCCCATCACTCATTTGTTTTGCATGCAAACAGGATATTATTGCTAACCTTCCTCCAAAAAAAAACACAAACCACCTCTTATCAAAAGCTGTGGCATTTGGTTTGGTTTATTTTGGTTTGGTTTTTGTAACCCTTTCCATGCCACACATGGGTAAAGCTTTCCTGAATCACGAAAATCATCTTCACTTTAGGTTCAAATAGGTCACAGTTCTGCAGCTGCCGTTTCCTGAGGTTTTGTGTTAAACTACAAGAACCAGGACTGTTACCAACATTGTTGTTTGCCTGTCAAATTAAGATGTGTGGAGTTGCATTCTTCACTCTTGTAAGAAAACAGTTCTTTTGAAAATGAGCAGAATCCTGAGTTCTAAAATATCTGACTTTACTAAATGAATCTCATCTAAATACTGTTTCACATTTTCCTACCTATAGTTTTATCTTCATATATAAAAATTTACAGCAGTATCTCTAAAAGCCCTGGGATTCTTTCTACCCACTAAAAATAAAGGAAATTATATATTTGGATGTGGTGCACACAATCTTCTGTCTGGTTAAAACAAATCTCACCAACACTAGTGATGTTACCTTGCAACTGTCAAATTTGTATCTTGCTGCTATATGTCATATATGCTGGGCATTCACCAAAATGGAATGAACGTCTCTTTCTCTACAAATTCTTCCTTTAATGTATGCACATGTACACATGCACTAACAAACACACGTGAAAAGTAACCCTGTAAGCAAGAATCAGTTATTCATATAGCAACTTTTCTACTAAGTAAACATGTATATACATATATTCAATAAATGCACATATATATTACATAAAATGTTTATCTTTGTTTTAACAGAAATTCTCTTACAGTATATAAAAAAATACTAGTTCATTACAGGGAGTCAGTGAAGTTTTATGCACTTTTCTAAGTAGACTAGAAATCCAGATAAATAGGTTATATATTTTTTAAAATTTGTTTCATCTTTGGTTACTAACCTTTATATTCAATTTCCTTTGCTGATTGAAAATTGTCTTATTAATCTATTATGTCAGGAGCATAATTCGTTCCTTGTTCCTGAACAAATTATTCACAAAGAGAATAAATTAAAATGCTTCTGGGGGAAAGATCTGCTTTATAAGCAACCCAGATTACTAATACATTAGACCAAATGAATAAGGCTATCTAAGTCTTGAAAACTTGATGTTACGTTATTAGATATGCTTTTGTTTCCTCAGAGATGCTCATTGTAACAGAGGTGTTGGTGTCCTTTAACTGCAATGTCCGTGTCCACTGAGTAAAAATGTCCAAGAGAGGAAATAATCTCTTCCATAGTCTAATACTGTCTCCCCACTTCACACATAAATTAAGGGAAAAAAGAAAAATCGAAGTAGATGGTCTGGGGAGGCAATTGTCTGGTACAGGTCCAATTTTCAGTGATGTCTTTTAGCACAAATGTAGGAAGAGTCATTACCACGATCCTTTCACTTTGTCTCTCTCACAGAGGGTGAGAGTGTTAGAGACAGGCTTCTGTTAGAGGAGATTCTAAGTCTATAAGGTGTCATAGAGAGATGGATAAAGTGGCATGGTGATTTATGGTCAGTGCTTCTATTCTGGGTAAAAAAAAATACATATTTCTGACCCAAAAGGTAGGATTATTTTAATAAGGCACATTTCCCTGACACCATCAGGAATTTATTGATTTTGCTTTCAATATTTCAGGTTCTGCCTTCAAGAACATTCTAAGACATCTGGACATAGCTATCACTGTATGGAATTTATTTTATTTTTCTGACCTGTCATTTCCAAAATGGAGTCTTCTTTTCCTGAATTTTAAGATAAAAATATTCTACACAGTGGTGTTTCCTATAATTTTTCATTAATACATACCTCTTCTTAATTGGATAATCTACAAGAAAACCTGGAATTTAGATTAACTCCCAAACCTAAACTGTAGTGTGAAAATGGTAGAAAACTTATAATGCAGCTCTAAGAAATATTAGAATCTATCTTCATTCTGGTAAACCTCAAACTAATGATTTTTAACTTTGCTCTTTCAAACGTAAATCAATAAACATAATTGATATAATAAAACTGTTTTGACTTTACTGAAATATTTTGGTTTTATAGGTCTTACCTTAAAATAATATTTTATTATAAAATTATGCAGGTTTTCAAATCAAGGAAATCAATTATTCAGTCATTATTCAATTGGGAAGAAACCAGTGCAATCTTAAGAAGAAAAAATTAGTTTATCAACATTCCTTGAACAAAAAAAATATTTGTCAGCATATTTTCAAAAAAGCTATTATAAAATGCCATTTTTTGGAGCATTTCTAGATCCTTTTTCTGTCATGCTCTCAAAAAGTTACTGTACCAAGCTGCTGACCAGGTTGTGATATCCACATTTCTGGATTTTACTTGGCAAATCACTAAGGAAAGGGCACTTATTTTCCTTATTGCCTAAATTCAGTTTTATTTAAAATTCTAATGAAAAATTTTCTGCTTTGCTCTGCTTGAAAAGTAGGAAAGCTTGACTTGGGTCAGTGTTTATATAAACATGAGCAAAACTGCGATCTACCTTTGTGCATGTGCATAATGTCAAGAACAGTTCATCAATAATTCCGGGGTTTGTGTGGCTATAACAAACATTTTTTGGTTCTTCTGAAAACAACTGAGAACAATCATGGTGCACACAATGCAGTAGTCTACAATGGTACTGCTGTGACTTCACTGTCTTTCAAAGAACATGTTTTATGGTGCATTAACTGTAGAAAGATTTCTGAGTCCTCTGAATTTTTCTAAAATGAAGAGGTTTATGTGTGGTCTAACACATTCTGGTGGAACCAATACTTTCTCTAGAAAGTTTTTATTCCATATTTGCCACATGAGTTTATAAAAAAAACTTTTGCATGTTGCTTAATGCTTAATTAGTTTAGATAAAATTAATTTCTCCCTCTTATACTGGCAAATTGATAGGCAAAGCCAGTGTGATTTTGGGGCAAGACCCAGCTTAGCTTAAATCTTGTTTCCCAACAAACAATAATATACATTTTTTTTATTCAAAGAAAATTTCATTATTAATTATTTCTTTTCTTTGGTTGTTTGGTTATTTCGTTGGTTAGTTGGGTTTTTTACTTTTAAATAGCAAACTCCAGGCAGAAGCAGAATGAAAACAAAATGAAGGGCTGATGAGCCTGTTTCACCCCAGATGATTTTTAGAGATCCCAAGAAAGTGTTTATTTGCTGAATTTATAGTGTGCTAAGATGGTCAGGCAAGAAAACAGTGAGAAGTTTGACACTATTGCATTTTATTTGTATTTCTTCTTTTAGTTGCTCAGCGTGTTTTGTTTTGGGATCCTGTGGGATAGGATTGATCTTCCACAGTGATTAACATCTGCCTGAACAAAGCTGATACAATGAGCAGCTGGGCAGTGCACAGCAATAACACCGTGTACATGCATAAGCCCAAGCTGTGGCAAGGATGTTTTGGAAGGTATGCCTGCAGAGTAACTGAGGTGCATATTCAGACTGCACTAAAAGGATCTGCCCTTTTTGATTTTCCCCAGAGGCTTAGCTCTGCAAACACAAGTCCTAAGCATTTCTGTGCCCACAAAACAGCACTTTATACTCTGCCAAAGTAAAGAACTACAGGCTATGCACTCTTTTTCTTTAAAGGCATTGGGGTACAAAATCCTGAAGCAAAGTAAAGGGCAAGTTAGCACAAAAGTGAATGAGCAAACCAGGTGAAGAACTTATGTGGACAACTGTGAAAAATGTTTGTTCTCTTAGGAAAAGAAATGCAGTAACATCTTCTCAATATTAGTCTCAGCAAAAAGCTGAATAAACCAATATTTGAAACAAAGCTTAAAACGTTGTAACAACAGCAGTTGAATTTTGAAGTTGTCTTGTATATTGTGGAACTGGGTTTGATAAACCAGAAGGTTCCTTCAAGTCTCACATCGTATGAAAGCAATTAATTTTAATTAATATTCTATTAAGTTGTGTCTTCAATACATTTTGGAATACATGATACTTTTAAGGTACATTTTAACTGGAAGCCTTTTAAAAAGTACCCAGAGTATATGATTTTGAATGATGCACATTAGCATTCCATTGCTAAAAGAACAGGAAAGTCGCAGTCACAGGTGTTTATTCCTCCATGTCCATGTCTTTCTATTTATTATTTAATCTTAACATTTTTTTTGAATTAAAGACGAAATAAACATTTGCCCCACTAATGTTGGAAGAAAGCATGCAAACTTATGGTACACATTCTTACTTCTGATTTCAAATTAAGGAGAAAATACTTTTAAGCAGTAAAAACCTGGATATTAGGGTTTTCATACCATAAAATATATATTTTTTTTCCAAAGTTTCTTTTGTTAAAGATATAGGAGTCTTTCACTTTGAACTTTATTGTTAAATTAAACTTTTTAAAGCTATACCCAGTAATGGATAGGGATTTTTATTCACATTTCCTGGGTAGTACAGTAACAATGTAGAATCATAGAATAGTTAGGATTGGAAAGGACCTTAAGATCATCAAGTTCCAACCCCCCTGACATGGGCAGGGACACCTTGCTCTAAACCATATCAGCCAAGGCCTCATCCAACCTGGCCTTGAACACTGACAGTGATGGAGCATTCACAACCTCCCTAGGCAACCTATTTCAGTGCCGCACCACCCTAACAGGAAAGAATTTCATCCTTATATTCATTCTAAACTTCCCCTGTTTAAGTTTTAAGCCATTACCCCTTGTCCTATCACTACAGTCCCTAATGAAGAGTCCATCCCCAGCATCCCTATAGGCCCCCTTCAGATACTGGAAGGCTGCTATGAGTTCTCCACACAGCCTTCTCTTCTCCATGCCGAACAGCCCCAACTTTCTCAGCCTGTCTTCATACAGGAGGTGCTCCAGTCCCCTGATTATCCTCGTGGCCCTCCTCTGGACTCGTTCCAACAGTTTCATGTCCTTTTTATGTTCAGGACACCAGAACTGCACACATTACTCCAGGTGAGGTCTCACGAGAGCAGAGTAGAGGGGCAGGATCACCTCCTTCAACCTGCTGGTCACACTCCTTTTGATGCAGCCCCGGATACGGTTGACTTTCTGGGCTGCAAGCGCACACTGCTGGCACGACTGTTAATTTTTGTCCTATTTATCTTTATAATTTTTAAAACACTAATCCTATGAATACTTAAGTTTGAATACAAGTTTTTCAAATGTATTAATCCATTATTTTAAAATGTACATAGGCATTTACTTTTCCCCATATCGAAATGCGTGTCATGATCACTCCAGACGTAAGAAGACACGGTTCACCTTTTTCTTGAGAATGCCTTTGGTAATATGCTGATGGCATTCTCATGCTGGCTAGGGACAGTTCCTTGGGGCTCAGTCCACAGAATACGTTTGTCTAGTTTGACTTTGCTGATTGTAGCAAGAATGAATTCCCTTAGCACTGCTTAATATATAAACACTGAGGTTTGTCTAATCTGTTCCTGTATGCAACCACGAAATCAGATAATTTTTGTACAGGACAGTTATGTGTCTTATAAAGAAATCATAATTCATTATAAAGGTCTTTTGGTGAAGTCTCATGACTAAAACATGTTCTTTTCATCATAGATGTATAAACACGGAAAAACTGGGGCTCGTTACTCGTTATGTAAGTTTCAGCAGTGCAGTAGCATAGTGAAGGGCTCAGCACAAAAATTTAAAATATTTGTATTCTGTTGCTGAGTGTAAGTCATATTTACAAAAGTATAAACGTTTGTCTTTATTATGAGATGTTTGCCAGATTAAATGGAATTGTAGACATTTGTGAATATCACAGATCACTATTGCAAATTCCAATCGGAGTATGGGCTGATAAATTATTAAAGGAAAAGAGGTATCAGAAGTATCCTTTAAGTTGAAAGACTTAAAGGATTTGGACCCAAAAGCTACATATAAATCTGGGGCTTGTTTGTATAGCCAATGATCAAGAAAGTCTGCTGGTTCTGAAATATTTAAATACAACTAACATATTTGAACAATGAGATGTAGTGTCGTTTTCTGAGAGACAGAAGTAAGAACAGTATAAAACACCATGAAATGGAAAGATATTTTCATTTTAGATATTATTGTGGTACTTTCTTAGAAACAGAGTTAGTAAAATAAAATCAATTGTGAACATTTAGTAATATGCTCTGGCAGTCAGCAGAGAGGAGACCTTTTCGGATGGGGCTACAGAACTGATGGATAGCAGTAAAGCAGTTGATGTCATCTACCTGGACTTGTGTAAAACGTTCAACACTGTCCCACAAGACATTCTTGTCTCTAAATTAGAGAGACATCAATTTGATGAATGGACCACTCAGTGGATAAAGAAATGGCTGGAGGGCCGCTCACAACGTGTTGTGGTCAGTGGCTCAATATCCAGCTGGAGACTGGTCTTGTTTAACATCTTCGTCGCTGACAGGGACAGTGGGACTGAGTGCGCCCTCAGCAAGTTTGCCGATGACACCAAGCTGTGTGGTTTGGTTGATATGTTGGAGGGAAGGAATGCCATCCAGAGGGACCTGGACATGCTTGTGAGGTGGGCTGATGCCAACCTCATGAAGTTTAACCATGCCAAGTGCAAGGTCCTACAGCTGGGTCGGAGAAATCCCAGACACAGCTACAGGCTGGGCAGAGAAGAGATTCAGAGCAGCCCTGCAGAGAAGGACTTGGGGGTGCTGGTTGATGAGAAAATGAACATGAGCCGGCAGTGTGCGCTTGCAGCCCAGAAAGCCAACCGTATCCGGGGCTGCATCAAAAGGAGTGTGACCAGCAGGTCAAAGGAGGTGATCCTGCCCCTTTATTCTGTTCTCATGAGACCTCACTTGGAGTATTGTGTGCAGTTCTGCTGTCCTCAACATAAAAACGACAAGGGTCTGTTGGAACAAGTCCAGAGGAGGGCCACGAGGATGATCAGGGGACTGGTGCACCTCCCATATGAAGATCAGCTGAGAAAGTTTGGACTGCTCAGCCTGGAGAAGAGAAGGCTGCGTGGAGACCTCATAGCAGCCTTCCAGTATCTGAAGGGGGCATATAGGGATGCTGGGGATGGACTCTTCATTAGGGACTGTAGTGATAGGACAAGGGTTAATGGGTTCAGACTTAAACAGGGGAAGTTTAGATTGGATATAAGGAGGAAATTCTTTCCTGTTAGGGTGGTGAGGCGCTGGATTAGGTTGCCCAAGGAAGTTGTGAATGTTCCATCACTGGCAGTGTTCAAGGCCAGGTTGGACGAGGCCTTGGGTAATATGGTTTAGAGCAAGGTGTCCCTGCGCATGTCAGGGGGGTTGGAACTTGATGATCTTAAGGTCCTTTCCAACCCTAACTATTCTATGATTCTAAATATATGAGAAACAAATATTATATGTTTTTTTTAGTTTAACCTTGGTTGCGTTTATAATTTATAAAGTATAAATTGTAATTTGGAATATTTTTATGCCTGTATTTTTCATATGTAGAGTGCTCCTCATTCTATATTCTCTACTTTGAATGGAGAAACTTGACCTTGTGATTTGATACAATTTGTTCTACCCCTTCTTCTCATTCCAGAAAGAGCCTGCAAATTGAAAATCACAATAGGAATTAAAAAGTGTCAGTTTGTTACAGTGACTCTCAAAACATCTTTAATATAGCCCCAAAATATTAATGCACACAGGGTTTTGAAATGAGTTGAGTTATAACAACACCCAGAGTCAAATTACAGCATAAGAAATGCTGGGAGCAGTCTGCCCTGTACCATGTACCAATATTGAAAATGAATTAGGGTAATAATTAATGTATGACCTAGTCCAGTACTTCGAAATATTTCAGGAAATTATTTAAATTCTGGGATATATTTCTTTATTTGCAGTAAGGTAAAAAATAATCTACACAGTTTTACAGGTAACACCAGCCACTTCCATTTGCCATGCCACTTTCTAATCTAAGTATCTTGCATCCCATACCAGTTTTCACTTCTTCTTTAACAGGAATGTCTACACTTAATGTTCACAAAATCATAGTCATAGAATACCACATTGAAAGGAACCTCAAGGATCATCTGGTCCAACCTCTCTTGCCAAAACCAGTCTAAACGAGATAGCCCAGGATCTTTTCCAGCTGAATCATGAAGTGTCCAAAGTTGAGGAATCCCCCCACTGGTGAAAGTATTCCCGTGGATGATTGCTCTTTTTGTGAAGAATTGTCCTCTTGTGTCCAACCAAAATCTCCCCATGGGCAACTTGTATCCATTACCCTGTATTTTCTATGTGACCTGACCCCTTGTCTAAAGGGAGTCTCCATTGCCTTTGAATCCACCCTTTAAATACTGCAGCATGGTGGTAGAGCCTCCCCCAAAACCTTCTTTTCCTCAAGGCTGAACAAACCTCATTCCCTCAGCCTTTCCATGATCATACAGCAGGCTTTCCAGTCCTTTGATCATCTTTGTGGCCCTTCTCTGGACCCTCTCCAGTTTGTCCACATCTTTTTGGAACAGCGGGGAACAAAACTGAACACAGTATTCCAGGTGTGGCTGTGACAAATGCTGAGCAGAGTGGAATAATGACTTCTTTATCTGTGCTGGTGATCCTGTTGGTTATCTTTACCACACAGCACACTACTCACTCTTTTTGAGCTGGCTGTCCATGAGGACCCTACGTCCCTTTCCACAGAGCTGCTGCCTAGCTGGATACATCTAAGCCTGTGCTGCTCCTGGATTGTTTTCCCAGGTGCTAGACCTTACATTTGTCTTTGTTAAACTTCATAAGATTCTGATTGAGTTTTCCAACCTATCCGGGTCTTCCTGTAGATTGTCTCTCCCTTCCAAACTGTCCACTTGCCCACTCAGTTTGCTAACTTGATCAGGGTATATTTCATCCCATCATCCAGATCACTTACAAAGATATTAAACAGTGTTGGGCTCCATATTGATCCCTGGGGGATCCCACTACTGACAGGTATGTTTTCAGTTTGAAAAGGAATTATTTACCATCACCCCCGGGTGCAGCCTATCAGCCTGTTCCCCACCCACTGCACAGACCACTGTACTAGACTGTAACATGTCAATTTCTCTAGGAGGAAATCATGTTGAAAGCCCTGGAGAAATCCAGCTAGACAATGTCTACCCAAAAGGCTAGAACTGCCAAGCCTTCCATGCAGACTCCAGTTGAGACTCCCTCCTTAGCAAGAGACAAAGCAGACAGGTTATGGAAGGCAGCGCACGGCCCTGGCTCACTGCAGGACAGAGGAACGCAACCACACACTTGTTTAACCTGACTGATTTGTCAGTTTAGATCAGTAATGCTAGATACCAGAAGAGCAAGGGTATAAAAAAACCTCAAGCAAACTGCAAATTTGTCCTCCAGAGGCACATCTATCTTCTTATTCATATAAAACAGCTAATAGTCTGGTGGCATAGAAGTTGAGAGAGAAAACATGGCATATCATCCTGATAGACATCACTGTATAGACAGTCACTTCAAACTCATTCAGAAAATAAACAGAGTCTTTCCCTATTTTGCCAAAGTTGTATGCGTCTTCAGAGCAGAGCCTGGTTGGGGAATTCTTCCTTTTCTAAGCGACAAGCTTCAGCAATATTAACAGAGCAAATTTTTTTCTGAAGTGAGGGGTTGATGTTTCGACTCAGGCATTTGAGAATCTGTGCAACATTGACAGTCAAAAGAGTTTTGGCTTTTACTCCTTTCAGCCCTTCTAAATATTTTACTAGTCATGTGTTGTTGAAGTTTTACTTCAGTTTTGTATGGTGAATTCTCTACCTAAAGTATTTAAAGCACATTTAACAAAAAAAAAACCCAAACCAAACAAACAAAAAACAACAAAAAAAAACAAAACAACAAACAAGAAATAAATATCCATCCATTAAGAAATATTTGCAAAACAGTATTTTGTACCTAATGCTATTTTTGTCCTCAAAATAATATTCTTTATTAAACACTTCCCTTGAAGATTGAATTATAATCATTAAATATGTTTTGTTTTACCTTATTTAAACAGGGGATTCATTAAATGGACACAATTTTAAAAGTAATTCTATTTACTTACTATCTTGAATGAGGTATTTAATTTCATCCAGATCTCAGAACTGATAAGGGAACGTATGTTTATTTAACCTTGACACTACACTGGGGATAACATGTTATTTATAAATATATCATAGCTTAGAAGTCTTAATATCTGTGGCTCTCACTCATTTCCAACAGATATAGTAGCTATTTACTTATGAAACAGAGGTTCAGTAAAGATAAATTAATTAATGTGTATACAGCACTTGAAAACTTTGACCTTTATATGCATGCTGAATATTCTTCATTTGGGACTGATGCCAAGATACTGTGTGCTGTTGCTTTACTATTGGTTATGTACTGTTTGATACTATATTCACATATGTAAACATTTTGTAAAACAAATCCTTCCCTGTGATAGACTCTTTTTTCCATCTCTTTTATTCGTTTGAGGATATTGTTGAAATAATTGCTACCGTAGCTTTGAGAAACTTCTGTAATAGAGACAACTTATGAAATCTCCATCTATCACTGACAGATAATTCAGAGAGAAATGCAAACTAGTCCATGAAATGCAGTAGCTGTTATAAAATAATAGGTACCTTGAGGTCACTGTGGTGTTGGTTTTGTTTTCTTTTGCTTTCTGTTTGTTTTCCTCTGTGCTATTTAAAGCCATTCAATTTCCCATTCTGTTCACCTATGTATTTTATGTAACTGGTTTTGCTTTTATTTACTTCCCATTTTTAAAAGGAAAATAAGTCTCAGTACCTACTTCACTTTAAATGACATTATTTCACACCTTCTTACCTCTCTTTCTGTTAGACTGTGCATTTTGAAAAATGTTTGAAAACAGGTGTGAAGAAAGTAGCCAGTGTGAGTGAAAAGGGGACTAATCTTCACAGACAAAGAGAAAAATCTTGCTTCAAAGGAGTCACTAGCAGAACTGCAGGCAATTTCATTGCAGCTATTATTTGACGCTATCTCTGAACTTGGCATACCATGTTCTAAGAAAGCTAATTCTGTTATTACTTCAAAAATCACATTTTAAATCATTCTGATTCTTTCCTTGCAGCTTGCATTTTATGTTTAAACAGACACTGAAATTAGGACTTGTACACTTCAAACTTCGTTAGGAGAGTATCACAATACTGATAACATACAACACAGCTGGTTATTCCTTCCTAAATAGTATTATATATCTTTTTACCTAATAGAGTCCTTCTACCTTATTACCTCTTTCTATAATTATAGATAGTTGAGAGATTTTGCAGAAGAAAATAGAGGAATAAGAATGTTAAATATCTTACCTAATTTCATCCTGGATGAAATATGTGTGATGATCTGAATGTACCGGTTTAAATCTACTGGGTTTCAAATGCCACTTTCATATGCAAACCTAAAAGTTTTATTCATTGCAGCTTTATAAAGTTCTGCATTTTTTACATAACTGGATTCATGTTTGGGTGAATCAGTTCTTTCATTCAAACAGTATCAGACACATAGGGTGGTCAGGTGCATTTTTCTCTGTATTTTTCTGCAAACCTATATCTGAATGCAAAATTTTATTATTATTAATCCGTATTCCTACAGAGAAAACATGCTATACTAAAGCTTGTTCCAAGGAAAGGCTGCAGAGAGGTTCGTAGATTCACTCATCTACAGCAGACTGAAGTCAGCATTGAGCTTAGTGAGCATGAACTTCAATTTCATCATGCAGTTACTGTCTTCGCCTTCATGAGATGGTGCAGACAAGCTTTCTGTAGTTTGGTATTTTAACTCCATTTATAGTCACCATGGCTTTCAGACACTACTCCTTCTCTTCCTTCTACTGCTGAGCTGTGCCCTCCTTAAATTCCCTTCAAAGGAGAAGCAGACTGGAATGCTCACATTTTTCTCACTTGGAATTCAGCAGGAAAATTCTAAGATGTGGGGATGAACCATGGAAAATTCTTTAAGTCAGGGCTAAATGTAGTAAAAACTCTTCACGTGGTGACTGGGAGAAGAGCTGGCATGTAATGAAACATGACATGAGCAGGAAAGTTCGGTCATCAAAAGATCAAGGGGACAAGGGTGGAAAACATTGCAGAAAGCTGAGGAAAAGGAGAGAGCCTGACGTGTTAGAATGCATTTGCAGGTTAGATTCTGAAAGTCTTCACTCGTGTGATTCCTGGGAAGACTTAAGGAAGGCAAATATTAGGGAAACTTTGGATTTTTGACAGAAATGAAGAGATCCTCACATATAGGAATGAATTAAGTTTCATGAATGTGGTGTATGATGAGATGGACTCCATGGAGGTACAGAATTGTTTATTTAACAAATTTGCTTGATTATATACTTAGAGCTTACAAGGATGTTATGACAAATAACCAGTGAAAACCCACCACACAAATATTCCTCTACAGGTTACTCAATCACCATTTTTCATAACCATTTCCTTGTTATTGTTTCTAGTTATGTGCTTTAGATGTAGCAAGCTAGGTTAGTGCTTAAAAAATCATCACTCTTACAGACTATGTTTCTTTTTGCCACTACAAAGAGGTTAAGCACAAGATATCTTCTGCTCCCAGAACTTCATGTTTTAAACAGTCTAGGAGGATCAAACATTATTTATCTCCTTGGTCTGATTATGCGAGCACTTTGCGGTTAGCCTCATGTATGCAGCTGCATTGTGTTCTTAAGATGGTCCTCAACACATGAATGCATAGAATGTATATATTTAGAAATTAATTTCTGACTCAAAAATGTGGAACAGTGTACAAGCTATTCAAGTCAATTATTTAAGTTCTGATAATTAAACAAAAAGTTTCACCTTCCATGCTTTTTTTTTTTAATTGTAATTCAATAGCAAATAGTTCCACAGATATATAAAAAACACTAGGTGCATTTCTCTTTCCTTCTTTGAAACATTTTTAAGAAGCAATAAACATTATCTCACATTATCTGATAAGACTGTTAGTTTATATTCTAGGATCACCTGCTACAAGCTCAGGAGTGTTGTGTCCCCACTAGAAGGAAGTGCAGCAGGAGGGCCAGGAGACCTCCTTGGAAAGATAAGGAGCTGCTGAGGAAACTTCAAGGGAAAAAAGAGGCTTATAAAACATGGAAGCAAGGGCAGGTGGCCTGGGAAGAATACAGGGATGTTGTCTGGGAAGCTAGGGACCAGGTTAGGAAAGCTAAGGACCAGTTAGAATTAAACTTGGCTAGGGATGTTAAGAATCACAGGAAAGGATTCTATTGGTACGTACCAAATAAAAGACAGACTACTGACAATATGGGCCCACTCTGGAAGCTATCAGGAGACTACCCGGCTACACTGGATTTGGAGAAGGCTGAGGTTCTTAATTACTTATTTGCCTCAGACTTCACTGGCAAATACTCTGACCACACTACCCAAGTCTTGGAAGGCAGATGGAGGGACTAAGAATGAAGACCTTAGGCCCACTGTGGGAGAGGATCTGGTTTGAGACTATCTTAAGAACCTGAACATGCACAAGTCCATGGAACCTGATGAATTCCATCTGTGGGTAATGAAGAAGATGGCGAATGAAGTTGCTAAGTCACTTTACATCATATTTGAAAAATCATGGCAGTCAGGTGAAGTTCCCAGCTACTGGAAAAAGGGTATTTTTCAAGAAGGACAAAATGGATGACCCAGGGAATTACAGACCAGTCAGTCTCACTTCTGTGCCTGGCAAAATCTTGGATCAGATTCTCCTGGAAGGCATGCTAAGGCACATGAAAATCAACAAGGTGCTTGGTGACAGCCAACATGGCTTCACTAGGGGAAATCCTTCCTGACCAATTTGATGGCCTTCTATGATGGGGCTACGGAACTAATGGACAGGGTAGTTGACGTCATCTACCTGGATTTGTGCAAAGTGTTTGACACTGTCCCACACGACATCTTTGTCTCTAAATTGGAGAGACATCAATTTGGTAGCTGGACCACTTGATGGAAAAGAGATTCTGAGCAGCCCTATGGAGAAGGACTTGGGGGTGTTGGTCGACGAGAAACTTAACATGAGCCACCAGTCGTTCTGTGATTCTGTGTGATTTGTAAGATATTTTTTTTTTTGTCCCCAAAAATTAGATGCTGAAAGAACCATCAGGTAAACCCTGTTCCCTTTTCCTGTTACCTCCTGTTTCAGAGGTGACATTGACATCACTCAGCTGGGCAATCATATTTTTCTCTTCTTTTTCTTTTTGTTTTTTTTTTTTTTCTGCAGTTGTAAAGGTTCCAGTTACCCTTGACCAGAGGCTTTTCTTTTTTCTATGTCTTCATCACTTGACTCTAAAGCCTTTTCCTTTTGCTTTTTCTAGAGGTACTCTAACATGTTGAGCTATAGGCTACAGGAAGTACCTTTTTCATCCATTTGGTAGTTTTCAATTAAAATGCCTATAATCTCTTCTTTAACCTCAATGTTGTCTGCTTTAAAGGTTCAGATACATGAGCTTGATCACACTCAACTCTTATAGGAGCTCAAATTGTTAATTGTGCTCAGTCTACATTAGTCATGTTTAACACTTAAACATATTTCATTACAGTTCCTGAACCTATTCTGTCTCAAATATTTGTGCACAGGGCTTGTTTTAAAATAGGAGTATGCCTTATTGATTGAGTGTATTCAGGTCCATAGGCAGAATTTAAGAACACATCTATAAATCATAATAGGCTCCTTAATCTGAGACAATCCTGAGTATAGGTATCTGAGGAAGTTTGAGACCAAAACTTATGGCATTAAGTGATTTTCTAAGTACATATTTCTCAGAAGATGATCAGAGTGATTCTTTGGTTCTTCTTTTAAATTGGGATTTTTATTAACTGAAATATTACAAGATTAATAATAACTCATAAGTAACTGTCAGATTCTGTCTTTCTCTCTTTCTTGCTATTTGAAAGTAAAACTGTAACCTTAAATTTGGATTACATCAAGATTACTACTCTTTCAGTTAATTTGGCAGAACTAAGAATTACGAAATGCTTAGACTCTTATTCTGACCTACCAGTCTCCACTATGAACTTATTTATTTTCTAACTCAGCAACTTACTCAGAAATAAAATTAGCTTAGTATATGTAGTGGAATAAGCATAAAGACTGCATTTTTTTTCCCCTAGATGACTTATGTTTTGCTGGTTTGCTTCTGAAATAATTATGTAAGATACATAATGTATGAGTTCCTTTAGAAATTTACTTTTTCTTCCTGTGAATTCAAACTTCCGCTTTATGGTCTATTTTGCCACTAACAATGCATATGAATAGCTATTTGTTATGAAGCTCTTTGTAGTTCTCATTTTTCACACCTTGCAGTGTTGAATACGGATGGACATGTTGATTGAACATAATAATAATATTCATAATTATAATTTAGGTAATGTATGACTGCTGCCATAATCAGACAGCCATCTTCATCCTCAGGTGTGTACATCTATATAATTCTTCCTTCGGATTAAAGCCATTTATATTAAGCAAGGTTATTTTCTTTTTATAAAGTTGAAGAATATTTGATATAGTAAGTAATTCTTCATAGAAAGCTAACAGCATTTTTATAAGGAATTGGCTTTTGTGTTTGTATTGTACCTAGCAGCTAACACAATAGGACCTCAGTTTTGATAGGAATATCAGCTGTGACAAGATTATAAATATTTAATCAATCAGGTTAATTAAATGTAAAAGGAGGGAGTCAAGTGTAAGGAGTCTGTTAGATTGGCTGAAATACATAGCTGAAATGTACAGCTCAATATATATCAAAGAACTGTAAAACTTGAAGTTAAGAAATAAAAATAGAAATAGCTATTTAAGGTCAATCTTATACTTTCACACACTTAATTTTAAGTAATGTCTCTCCAGAATAGTGAGTTATTAAATAGTTGCAACTATTTAATATAGTAGGCAGCTCATTAAAACAGTCCTAGTTCTGTAATATTTCACAGTAGGGAAGAATGTTGGCAAAATGTGACATAAAAAAGGACTGCTGAGAGACTGAAGGAAGGAGGAAAGAGAATATAACCAGAATTGAAAAGTAGGCTATTAACAAGAATATGCAGTTAGTTAATTTACAGGAAAATAAATAAGTATGTCTTATAAATAAATCTAAAGATTTCTTATGAATGTGCAATTGTAAAAGAAATATTAGCAAAAAAAGTAATAAATAAAGTAGATTAATGGCAAAGAACTGTTAAGGAACTTCTAAAATTATTTTTAACTTCATAATTCAGAAAAGAATTTGAATATTTCACAAAAAAAAATAAATTCTTTTTAAGGTTTGTTGGAGGGTGGTAGTGCATGGGAATACTATGGATACCCTTGGAGAAGGAATACTAGGGCACCTTGATATGTCATTATGAAGCTATGTTTAGACAAAATAATGAACTTTGATTCAATTAAGCTTAGGAAGCCATTCAGCTAAACAGGCACACCAGGTGGCTACTGCAATTTGAACAGTATGCATTGCATTTGACAATGTAACAACTGACTTGTAACAGCGCAAGACTGTTGGGTATTGGAGGATGCCTAAGATGTCCTGGTCTGTTTCTGGCCAGCTTTTACCTGCCAGTTCAGAGGGACAGGCAAATAATTTATCTGATGTGCCAGCCCTTTGCAGAGCTCTCATATACCTTAGGATATCTCAAAAGACGCTGCCTTTAGGAGGTAGCTGTATCAATAGATCACCTCTGACATAAGGGGTGCTTCTGAAAGAGCTCATAATAGATCTACATTGGAAGACAATAATATTGAATTGCATCCCATTGCAGATACTTAGACACCTACCTTTGAGCTTCTAATTTGGATCACAAGTCCTTTGTCTAACCATGGCAGCACAAAACCACATTAGATGCTCTGGCTATCTTGAACAGATTGGACTTTGAGCCTGTGGTCTTTTGGAGTGGGATGAGGTGGGGTACTTCAGAGTACCTCCACAACGTTGGTCATCTGTGTGTGGACCAGATGTGAACATCTGAACTCCTTTATAGCTAAATGAGAGAAATAGGCATTGCTTGATTATGATTTATCAGATTATTGTGTAGATATTTGAAATAGTCTAGATGTGTCATGTTCTCAAACACTAAAGTATGTCTGGAGAACTAGGTTTAACATAAATGTCTATATTGAGAAGTTTTGTGAAACTATTCTCAATCCTATTTGTGCAAAACTTATTTTCATAACAGCCACTTCACTTGCACTCCAGTGGAGTGAAGACTGTCAGTGCACAAAGGGAACAATAATGCAATGTATTAAAATGGCAGAAAGCATTTCATAAGGTAGAAAACCAAATTACTTTTAGGGCTGTTCTTTTAAACCTTCACGTGGTCTAGAAGAAATGGATAACACAGAACTGAACTCTGCAAATGTTATTTCGTTAGGAAGAATAGCCAGTTTCAGAATTGATTTGAAACCTATCTTTGACACTCAGGTGGTACAAAATAATTATACCTCAAGAGGCAAATTAAACATGATTAAGAGCAACTTTCTGTTGCTTTCTTGTTAAGGTTGCAAAAGTGACAGAACACCAAGTTTTTGACTGGGAAGCTTTTTATCATTTTTCATTATTGCTTTTGATGCATATATGGGTTTTTGCTGGAAGAATTTCCCCACCTGCACTGGCAAGACTAGTTAGCACTTTAAATTGCATATTAAATCATCTTTCAAGCAGTGAAATGTGATATGGTAATGTCACTTTCATATAAGATGACCTAGTCAGAATGGAAGAATGAAATTTCAATCACTTTAAAGAAATTTTGTTGAAAAAGTTTTCACACAAATAAAAAACTGTTAAATTGAAACTACTTCATCATACATCAATAACTTTTAAAATATGTTGTTCAAGGCAAAACAATAGAGAGATTTCTATCTTCAAAAATGTGTAAGTTTAAAGAATTCCATATGGGCACCACACAAGACTTAGGTTATGAATTGAAGCAAATGTTCTAAGTGTCAGCAAAAAGTAGGGATGTTTTCAGCTGAAGACTAACCCCAAAGGAAACAGGATTTTTTCCTAACACTTGAACAGTTTACATATATTTACATATATGTACATGTATAGATTCAAAGGAAAATATAGTGGAAAATTATTTAATAGGGAGACTGAAGCACTTGTATACATTTCCAATGGAAGTAACTTAATGTAGTGATGTCAGCTTTGGGGCAATAATGCTCTTAAAAGTGGTGTTTGGGACATTTAAAGCAGTATTTTAATAATATCAGAAGAATTAAAAACATATTCAATTTCCAGTTTATGTTTAGGTTATGAATTTAAGCAAGTCATGTGATCATTTTAAAATCAAACACTCATTTCATTTGCTTAAAATGATTTTTAAATTATATTAATACTAGTCTGATTCTTGATCTCCTAAGTCTTTTAATATCATCTTTTTTTATTTCTTTTTGCCCAGATTAACAGTGTAATCCAGAAATACAGGGTATTGCATAATCTCAGACTGGGTCAAAAGTGAATATTAGTAGCAGCTATAATCATCGTGCCATGTTGTACAGACAGCACAATTCTCACATTTGCTCTGTCCCTTCATGCTCAAAGTATTAATAATTAAAAAAAACAAGCCTTATTTCATGTTGCTCATATCCAGGCTCCAGATAAAGATGTCCGCAAGGTAATGATTCCTTTCAAACAGATAAAAATAAGCCATGTTTAATGACCTCTACAATTTCCAATTACAAAGCTGTTCGTTCTTGCAGTGGTTTTATTTACTTTTCTTATTCTTTGTTTCTGTTCATTTGTCAATCAATTAAAACTGCTGCTGTTTCAGACAATAAATAAACTGTAATGTTTACCATCCTCTTGGAACATGATTCATTGCGAAGCAAAGACTAAACATTTAAACTGACAAATTCAAGCTCCTCTATGAGTTTAACTGAGATATTATTAGCAACTCACCTTCTCCATGTTGTTTCCTCTCAATCAGATCCAAAACAGCAACTACATTTACAATATTTTAAACCTCTGTTTGAGCTGTACCCTTAGAAATGTAGGCATCCAAAAGTGATCCCAATTTATGTAGCTTTTATTTCAGGCTTTTATATATTAAATGATTGAGGCTTAATTTTGTGGGAGGAAAGGGAGTGAAATTGCAGCTGAAGGTAAATTTTCATCAGTTATGGTACCTCTAGTGCTAGTCTGATTTTTCTCTTCTGTTGGAGAGTATACTCCTTATGAGAAGAAACGCCACCTATATGTCTGTGTGCATAGATTATTGCCTGTGTAAAATTCTTTGAAAGTGTTAAAATCTCATTCCTTGCTAATGTTCAATTTTTCTTTTTCGTATTTCCATCACAGAATTTGGGTTTGTATAGGGGGTCAAAGCTTTAAGTAATAGTTTTTTTTTTTTTGCAATAATCTAAAAGCAATATAATAGGACAAGGGGTAATGGGTTAAAACTTAAACAGGGGAAGTTTAGATTGGATATAAGGAGGAAATTCTTTCCTGTTAGGGTAGTGAGGCACTGGAATAGGTTGTCCAGGGAGGTTGTGAATGCTTCATCCCTGGCAGTGTTCAAGGCTAAATTGGACGAGGCCTTGGGTAATATGGCTTAGAGCGAGGTGTCCCTGCCCATGGCAGGGGGGGTTGGAACTTGATGTTCTTAAGGTCCTTTCCAACCCTAACTATTCTATGATTCTATGATTCTGTGATTCTATAATCAAATCTCATACTTCAGAATAAAAAAAAACACCAACAGCTAAGTTTAGGAATGAGCGTGTGTTTATGCCCTCAAACCTTCAGCCATTACTTTAACTGCATTTACTTTAGAGGGATTTTGCCTCTCTCTAATTCTGAAAGACTAAACCACCTCCAATTATTTGATGCCTTATACTGTTCATATTCTATTTGTTTTTGTATGATTCAAAAAAGTCTCTGTAGGTATATCCTATAGAGGAAGATAATAATTTATCTTAATCTGTAATAATTCTGTGGCTTAAGTAAGTTCAGTGTTTCGGTCCACTAGGTGGAATTTATGTCATAATGCATTTTCCTTTATAATATCAGTCTTTTGCCTTTATGTTTACTAGCTCATGTAGTTTTAGCTAAAGCTTCTTTTTTGCTTTCTTTGAATGTTCCTTTATCATGAAACTGCCTACCACATATGTTTTTTCTTTTCTCATGCTGACTCTTTTTCAAGTGGGTAGACACTGGAAATGTGTTATTACTGTTATTTTGTAGCTCTTTCCCATTCTTTAAAAACAAGTAATGTCCATGAAAATTAGTTATTCTGCCAATTTTATTATCTTTTTTTTTTTTTTTTCTAAAAGAATTTGTGGTGGTTCAGTAACAGAATGAAATCTTTTCTCTTTGCACCGGAACCCTTTCCCCTTCTGCTGTCCTCCCTTGCCTTCCTCTTTCCATGGCTTTCAAAATATTTACTCTTAAATGTGTGGCAAAAAGTTGGCATCATTCTTTTGACTTTCTTACATGTTCAAAATAAATTAATCTGCATCAGAACTGGATCTGGAATATGGATTGTTGTGTATATATAGTTTCTGTTTATAAATCCATATACACAAGTAAAACATTTGTTAATATGATGATCCTTTTTTATATGTTTGTAAATGAACTCACCTTCTGAATGGTCATCTTTTTTCCTAGGGTAATTAGACTGTTTTCCAAAGTACGTATGTTGCAAGGATTTGCCATGTGTTTTGCCTTTCTCTGTAAAGGCACTGAAGAGGTAATGTTTTCCTTCCCTAGTGTTTTTAAAATCTGTGTTTAACTACTTCATTTGTATTTTGCCCTTGTGGCATCAAAACACATCCAACTTTCACTAAGGTTTTCTCCTAGCAGAGAATTACTGTTATGCTTGAGTGAATAACATCTACTCCAGTCACTTCACTTAATCATTTTACTAAATAGATTTAGTCTGGATGATGTGTATTTCTCTTCAGGAAGTCCTCCTACTTCATCGTTTGATGCAACAGAAAAATCAAACCATGTATCTGTTGTGTTATGGAATCTATAAATGTTTTAGAAATGTGTATATATAGAGATGCTTCAGATCATAAAAGAACAGAAATGTGTAGTTAGCTACAGATGCCTCTTTCTCTGTTATCACAGTGGACCAGGAAATTATTTCTGAATCATGGAACCTCATTTTTGATCAAATTTCTACCAGTGAGAATTATTCTGCACTGTGTGTAAACCAAATTTTACTCCAGTATACTCCAGTATACTTACACTGCTCCAAAGTGATACAGCTTCTCCAGCAAGGTTATTCCACAATCTTCCACTCTTGATACTGCTTTTCTGAAATTCATCTATATTTTCTGTCTTTAATTTACTGAAATTAAGATAACTGAACGTTAACTTTGGATACATCAAAATTTAAAACCAAGGAGACACCTTTATTGTAAGGTTTTGTGTTTACACATATATTTTAAGCACCCTGAGCAGTCATGTTGCTCAGGGTGCTTAAAACTGTGGTAATCATAGTGCACCATTGTCCTGGGTTCATCAGTAGCAATCATTTTTCTCCTTAGTTGGTTCAGTGCTGTGGTTTTTACTTTCTGCCTGGGAACAGCACTGAGAACACCAATGCTTTTAATTCTTGCTAAGTAATGTTTAGTCTGATCAAGGACTTTCTGAGTCTCATGCTCTGCCAGGGAGGAAGGAAGCTGGGAGGAAGCAGAGACAGGACACCTGACCCAAGCTAGCCAAAGAGGTATTCCATAACACAGCACATCATGCCCTGTATTTAAAACTGGGGGCAGTTACCCTGAAGGACTAGATTGCTGCTTGGCTCTGGCTGGGTATCGGTCAGCAGGTGCTGAGCGCTTGTATTCTCTTCCCTTGTTATTTCCCTTATCATTATTATTATTGGTGGTAGCAACAGTGGGCTTGTTTCATACCTTAGTTACTGGACTGTTCTTATCTCAACCCATGGGAGTTACATTCTTTCTGTTCTCCTCCCCATCCCTCCGGGAGTAGGACGAGGAAGAGGGGGGAGTAAGCAAGGGCTGTGTGGTGGAATTGACAGGCTGCGCTTAAACCACGACAACCACGAGTACAGATGAAGGGTAATATTCTTTATTCCCAGTATTATTTTACTCTTAATATGAAAAAACTAAAATTTTTCATCTTTATTTGAGCAGTCAACTTACCTTATGACAAAGGTCATACATGCTCCAAGCCACACAAGTACTCTAAGTAAATGCCAGGAACCAAAAGCTAAAATCAACTCATAATAACTTTGTAGCTTTAATTTCTGAATTGTTAGAAAAAGTCACTGCGTTTGTCACAGAATATTCCAGGCACATTTTTGGGGTTTGATTTTTTTTTTTTTTATTTCGCTTGCCAATGTGTTTGAAAAAGAATATCACAATATATGTACCTACTGGGATTAACATTAGTGAAACAGATTTTTCTGTCATTGAAATTATTCTCTAGCTAGTAAGGAATAAAGAAATTTAGGTGATAATCTCCGGAGGAAAGCTTTCAGAAATACATTGAAAACACAAATTCATTGTTTGCAGCAAAATCGCATCTGCACTTTGGCTGCTGGCATTTTATTTGCTTATCAGCTTGGAAGTGAAATTCTTTAGAATGGCATTTTTTTCTGTCTGATTCTTCTCAGGAAGGTAATTTTCAGGTTAATAAGGAAAATGGGCTTTGGGAATGGGAATGTTAGACTGATAATATTTTTTTAATTAAAAAATAAGGTAAAAAGAACAAGAGAGAAAACCACAGAATATGGAACTTCCATTAAATTCCTGTCATTGTTTCTGTTTTTAACTTTTAAGAAACAAAGCAGAAAAAGAAACTGCAAATAAAAATCATGGCTGTCATAGCATAGAAACTGATGTTTAATATTTCAGTTCTTTATGACACCAAGTCTGTTTAAATAACCAGTTTCTTAAGAGGTTTAAAATACACCTCCAGGATTTTCCTGTTGATTTGTTTTTGAATCATTAAATTAACAATTAAAAAAATAAAAAACTTATATTCCACTTAAAAACAAACAAACAAAACCCCTGCAAACAACAACAAAACCAACAAAAACCCCCAAAACAGATAAAACTAATCAGGTCAATACTAGCCACCAAGGATTGATAGTGCTTATCTAATTTTAATACTTCGAATCTGAGTTTGAGAGGACATCTGTATTTTATTTGTGCCCCGTTACAGAGGCTTACCCAAATCTAATGAATTAAAAAATAACCACACAACCTAAACGAAAAGGAATACAGACTTGCACATACTGAAACCCATCAGAATAACTGAAAATTAATACAGTGCTCAGGTGATAAATTGAAATCTGTCAATGAAAAACTTTTGTACCAACTCAAGCTTTCATGTCATAAAAGGACAGAAACTTTTTTCAAGGATCTTGCTCTTCTTTTTTTTTTTTTTTTTTTTTGCTTCAAGTCATTTTCCAGCTGGCCTTATCTTTCAAGGTTATAGTTGTTCTAAGTTTCATATCAATTCAAAGCAGAAACAAGAGCTACTACTTTTACCAGACAGGGTGATTCTAGAGGCCAGAATGTGGTTTATATTTGAGAATTTAATGAGTTCTTCCAAGTGCCTGAGACTGGGTGCACACTAATAACATCCCAGACTTAGACTGAAGTGAGACACAAGCACGTACAAACTCCGTATTTTTCCCAATTAAGTGTCTTGTATAGAAAATAAATGTGAGTACCTACTGCAGATTAGAAGCTCTACCTTGCTCCAAATAGCAGGTAAAACCACTGTATTTCTGACCATTGGTACATCCTGAGAAGAAATCATCTTACTGATTCTGACAGGTCTTTTGCAGATGATTCATAAGACACCTTTGCCTCTCATTCATTAAATTGCTTGCCCTATAATTTCTTAGCCTTGATAAGTAATTTGCAGTGTCCAATAGTTACTAATTAAGTAGCATTTTCCAATTTCTCTGCTTTGAAGACAATCATTGGATTATTATCTAATACAAAATAACTTCACGTGTCATACTCATTGCACTTTGGTCTACTGTGATACGCACAAGGTGGTAGTGAAAGTAAATACATTTCATTTCCCAAGTATATACTAATATTCTTCCCCCTCCCTTAATATTCAAGATTTCTTTGCAAAAGAATGTATTGCAAACTTACAGTAAAAATGAAAGACCTGAATGATAAAAGGGGAAATTTGTGCACTACACAAGTAGATAAACATTGTTTTGTAAAATATCGGTATTGTGCATTTCAATAAAGTCAATAGGAAAATAAGTCCACTTTTATGACAGTGAATATAGAGCAAAGCCTTCTCACTTGGCTGAAAATATTGCAGTTTGTAAATAACTGATATCAGAATCATTAGTCATACCCTACAGTCAAGATTTGCTATTGCATAAATACATGTGTCTTGTGAATGGAAGAGATAGATTGGTTATGTATGTTGGTTTTGTATGTATCACAGTATCACAGTATGCTAGAGATTGGAAGAGACCTCAAAAGATCGTCTAGTCCAATCCCCCTGCCAGAGCAGGAACACCTAGATAAGGTTACACAGGAATGTGTCCAGGCGGGTTTTGAATATCTCCAGAGAAGGAGACTCCACAACCTCCCTGGGCTGCCTGCTCCAGTGTTCTGTCACCCTCACTGAGAAGAAGTTTCTTCTCAAGTTTAAGTGGAACCTCTTGTGTTCCAGTTTGTACCCATTACCCCTTGTCCTATCATTGTTTGCCACTGAGTAGAGCCTGGCTACATCCTCGTGACACTCCCCCTTTATATATTTATATACACTAATAAGGTCACCCCTCAATCTCCTCTTCTCCAAACTATAGAGACCCAGCTCCCTCAGTCTTTCCTCATAAGGGAGATGCTCGACTTCCTTAATCATCTTAGTTGCCCTGTACTGGACTCTCTCCAGCAGGTCCCTGTCCTTCTTAAACTGAGGGGCCCAGAACTGGACACAATATTCCAGATGCGGTCTCACCAGGGCAGAGTAGAGGGGAAGCAGGACCTCTCTCAACCTACTAGCCACCCCCCTTCTAATACACCCCAGGATGCCATTGACCTTCCTGGCCACAAGGGCACAGTGTTGGCTCATGGTCATCCTGTCGTCCACCAGGACCCCCAGGTCCCTCTCCCCTACACTGTTCTCTAACAGGTCGTTCCCCAACCTATACTGGAACCTGGGGTTGTTCCTGCCCAGATGCAGGACTCTACACTTTCCCTTGTTATATTTCATCAAGTTTATTTCCTTCAAAATTTTTCACAAAGATTTAAAAAATTCAGACAACATGAGAGAAAATGTGACAAAAAGTGAATCCGTGGAACTTGTGAGGTACATAGAGTAAAGAACCATCTCACACCTGACCTATGCCCTCTATATTTTCCCTGTGTGCTCACATTAGGCCACTGGCAGAAGCAGGATACTGGGCTAGAGAAAATCTAGCAAGGTTTATATTTATTTCTTGAGCTAATAATTAAACCATTTCAAGAAAATATCCCAGTAGCACCTTATTTTTGCCAAAGGAAAGTATAGTAGTAAAAGTTTTTCAGGTTACTTTTCCTGAAACTTTCATGCTGTGCCACTCTTTTTGCAAAGTCTGAAGAAAAATCTGTATGGGAAGATCAAAGCATTTTGGAAATTTGGGAGTGGGGGAAGAGAAAATAAAATTAATGCATTTAGTGCCCTTTGAAAAAATAATAAGTCATGTAGAAGAACCATATTGCTTAGCCTTGCTGTGTAGCAGAAACTAATAATTTTTCTTAGAAAGGGAAAAAAATACCCTTGCATATGTTTAATGGCAAGTTGTACATACAAGGCAGGGAATAAAGTGTGATTTCAACTAAAGCAGAATTCCTGCTGTCCTGCAGCAATCTAGACAAAGCTATCCATCATGCAGATTTTTTTCAGGCTTTTTCTTGTCTATTTTTTATCCAGTTTTGACTGGTTGTATACCTCTGCTTTAAGTTTACCCTATCTATCACATTTCATGAACCAACGTGATGCTTTTATTCAGTGATGAGAATGAATACACTCTTTCTTATGCTATTAGCATATTCTGGAAATATAATAAAGGAGATAACTGTTTAGAACAGCATGAATCTCTTTCACAAAATATAAATTACGAATCTCCATCCAATGGACTAATCACAATGCATTAAGCATCTTTTCTGGTAAGCAGGAAAATTGCAGAGATATTCAGAGAGATACAATTAACAAAACATAGAAAACTGAGGAAAAAAGTATTTCTAAAGAGTCTGTAATCACAGGGTTTTACAAGAAATCCTTTTTAAAGAGAATTAATTGCACTGCAAAGTAGTTTCCTGGTCATCAAAAGAATTCTGTTTGTTGCGTGTGTGGTCTGTTATTATCCTAAATAACAGGGTGTAGAAGCAATTAGAAAGAGATGGTATATTCTGTCATATTTTCGGATATAAATAGTTTATAAACCATATGTTGGAGATGAAGTCTTAATAAATAAAAATATTTTGCAAAATTATTATACGCTATAGCTATTTAATTTGCCTTGGAGCTTGATTCTCTGAGACTTTGTTCATGTATCTAAAAGATTTTTTCTGTTTCATTGTTTTAAAAGAAGTATTATCTTTTGTGTTTACACTGTTTGAATTCTTTCCCAATTAATTTCATGCAGCTTGCCACTGAATTATTGAAAGCACTGTTCATGTATTTCACTATTTATATAAATTACAGTAATGCAAATTATAGCATGAAATACCTGTGAGTCAAAGATGGAAGGGAATTTTTTTCTATGCATCAGTTTTAGAAAGCAGGGGAGTAGTGGCCCAGAACCAGCTGCATTGCTGTATCTAGCTCCTCAGAAGCTCACAAAATGAATGTTTATGCCTCCTTCTGCAAATAGGAAATATTTTCCTCTCTAAACTGTTAGAGGATCTCATGGTATAGTTCTCATTAAGACTTCCTCCACCAAAATTTTTCTGCATATAAATATGTATGACCCCTGAGAACAGTGTAGTTTTTGTTTCTTCAAGATTGCATTTTTAAATTACATTTGATACAAAGCGACAGCTGGAAAAGCAGTGACTTGGACTTAAAATCAAGTTTGCTTGAAAGAAAAAGTATACATTTTTGCTTGGTTAAGTCAAATGATGTAAAAACTTTGAATAATGGATTACTACAAAACTTTACCAAGTAACCAATGTATATATATACTTTTTTGTTATTATTTTTTCCCCAGTGACCTCTAAAAATTATGGAAGATTATAGGAACATAGTCTTATTTTGGTGTTAGATATACAGTATGTAAGTTTTTACAATTTTTCTATCAAGTAATCAACGAATAAAATGCACAGGCAAGTACCGGAATTCAAGAACTTCTCTCCAAGTTTAGTCTCTAGCATACTTTGTTTTGCTGCATAATGCAAAACTATATTGGTAGTTTAGTTTAGATTGGGATTGAGCTTTTGAAGAGAATTGCATGGTTTTCTCTGCTTACTGGAAATTACCTCAGAAGAATCTCAGCCTATGCACTCTAAATTTTTTCCCATTGAATTAAAATTGAACCTGTGTTTCCAATGTTTTCACCCCACAGCACCAGAGTGGATTTAATCAGAAATAACCCTCTTTTCAGCACCACTATACCAGAATTTCACCGTGTATAAATGTGAAAGTTGGGTCCTTAGCCTAAAAGAATTTAGATCTACAGACTCTTTTTTGATCCACATCAATTGCTAATGCAGCCAGTGGCAATCTATTGCACAAAAAGTAGAATACTGCTTACAATAAGCAGTATTTTTACTGCTTTTTTAGTCTCTTTTCTTTTTTACTTTTTTACTTTATTTTTATTTTATTTTATTTACTATTTTACCTTATTACTATTTAGACTGTTCTTTATTTTCTATTATTTACTATTTTTTATATTATTTACTATTTATTTTATATTATTTACTATTTTACTTTATTACTTTTTTAGACTGTTCTCTGTGAAAGTGAAAGATAGATATGAATTTGAACATGCTTTGACAGAGGAGGGACAAAATCTGAGCCTACTGCTTCTCGAGTACTCCTTTAACACTAGACCAATCTTACAATAAATAGTGAACCTTCTGAGCGGACCCAAAGATACAAAAAAAGAAAAGGGGGAACTGCATGCATAGAGGGTGCCTAAAACACCCCAGAAGTGTTGTGTATCTTTGAAATTAGGTTCTATCGGACTGTGAGCTAAGTCAAGACATTTTCTTTATAAAGCTCAGAATGAATTAGGGTAGACACAGTCTTCTCTACTCTGCTGACATTAGGCTGTCACAAGTTTTAAAAGAACATCCTATAACCCAAGTTCCTTTCCAGTCGAGCATCTCTTCAATGGCTTCCTAAATTATTGCTTGACACAGTCCTTTAAAGAGTCATAAGAACAGTTTTTTCCTACTTTCAGGACTTGTACATCTATTTTTGCTCCTCGAGATTCTCAGGAGTCCCTCAGACCCCGTGGTGGTATGGTCTTCCAGGTCACCATCACTCACTTATACCTGTGTGTCCTCTCTCTGTGTGGTCCAGGAAGAGCATCAGAGCAAGTGCCAGGGAAAGACAAGCAGATCATCTTCCCCTCAACACTGCTATATATTAGTAAAGAAAAATGGCATACCTTAATATGTGCAAAAGCAAGTCTTGGCCTCTTCAAGAACCTGCTTAGTAAGGTTCCATGCGATCGATATAGCCCTAGAGGGCAGGGGGCCCAAGACTGTTGGTTGATATTAAAGGAGTCTTGCATCCCAACTAGAATGAAGTGCAGCAGGAGAGCCAGGAGACCTCCTTGGATGGATAAGGATCTGCTGAAGAAACTCTGAAGGAAAAAAGAGGCTTATAAAAGGTGGAAGCAAGGACAGGTGGCCTGGGAAGATGACGGGGATGTTGTCTGGGAAGCTAGGGACCAGGTTAGGAAAGCTAAGGACCAGTTAGAATTAAACTTGGCTAGGGATGTTAAGGATCACAGGAAGGGATTCTATTGGTACATACCAAATAAAAGACAGACTATTGACAATATAGGCCCTCTCTGGAAGCTATCAGGAGACTACCCGGCTACACTGGATTTGGAGAAGGCTGAGGTTCCTAATTACTTCTTTGCCTCAGTCTTCACTAGCAAATACTTCGACACCACCACCCAAGTCTTGGAAGGCAGAATCAGGGACTGAGAAGATGAAGACCTTAGGCCCACTGTAGGAGAGGATCTGGTTTGAGACTATCTTAAGAACCTGAACATGCACAAGTCCATGGAACCTGATGAAATCCATCTGCGGGTAATGAAGGAGATGGCAAATGAAGTTGCTAAGTCACTCTACATCATATTTGAAAAATCATGGCAGTCAGGTGAAGTTCCCAGCTACTGGAAAAAGGGTAATATAAGCCCCCCTTTTCAAGAAGGGCAAAATGGATGACCCAAGGAATTACAGACCACTCAGTCTCACCTATGTGCCTGGCAAAATCTTGAATCAGATTCTCCTGGAAGGCATGCTAAGGTACATGAAAATCAACAAGGTGATTGGTGACAGCCAGCATGGCTTCACTAAGGGGAAATCCTTCCTGACCAATTTGGTGGCCTTCTATGATGGGGCTATGGAACTAATGGATAGGGGTAGAGTAGTTGATGTCATCTACCTGGACTTGTGCAAAGTGTTCGACACCGTCCCACACGACATCTTTGTCTCTAAATTGGAGAGACATCAATTTGGTAACTGGACCTCTCGGTGAATAAAGAACTGTCTGGATGGCCGCACACAGAGAGTTGTGGTCAATGGCTCAATGTCCAGCTGGAGACCAGTACCGAGTGGTGTCCCTCAGGGATCGGTGTTGGGACCGGTCTTGTTTAGCATCTTTATCAGTGACATGGACAGTGGGATTGAGTGAGCCCTCAGCAAGTTTGCCAATGACACTGAGCTGTGTGGTTCTGCTGACACGCTGGAGGGAAGGAATGCCATCCAGAGGGAGCTTGACACTACTGAAGTCTGACCATGTCAAGTGCAATGTCCTACACCTGGGTCGGAGCAATCCGAGGCACAACTATGGGTTGGGCAGAGAACAGATTCAGAGCAGCCCTGCGGAGAAGGACTTGGGGATGTGGGTCGATGAGAAAATGAGCATGAGCCGCCAGTGTGCGCTCACAGCCCAAAAAGCCAACCATACCCTGGGCTGCAACAAAGGGAGTGTGACCAGCAGGTCAAAGGAGGTGACCCTGCCCCTCTGCTCTTGCAAGACCTCACTTGGAGTATTGTGAACAGTTCTGGTGTCCTCAACATAAGAAGGCCATGGAACCATTGGAACAAGTCCAGAGGATGATCAAGGGAATGGAGCACCTCCTGCATGAAGATAGGCTGTGAAAGTTGGGGCTGCATGGAAACCTCATAACAGCCTTCCAATGTATGTGAAGGGGGGTTATAGGGATGCTGGGGAGGGACTCTTCATTAGACACTGTAGTGACAAGACATGAAGTAAGGTGTTGAAACTTAAACAGGGGAAGTTTCGATTGGATATTAGGAAGAAATTATTTCCTGTTAGGGTGGTGAGGTACTGGAATGGGTTGCCCAAGGAAGTTGTGAACTCTCCACCCATGGCAGTGTTCAAGGCCAGGTTGGGCTGAGCCTTGTGTGGTACGGTTCAGTGTAAGGTGTCTGTGCCCGTGGCAGGGGGGTGGAACTAGATGATCTTAAGGTCCTTTCCAACCCTAACTATTCTATGATTCTACAATTCTATGATTCTGGCACCACACATCCCACCAACACTTTCAAGAGCAGGACTTCTCAAAATGAAACCACTCAAAAGACCCACTGTCAGAAAACACCCCAATTTTTAAAACTATGTTGAATGATGCACATTATTTGATCTGTTGCATGTGTATGTTTATGGTGCTTCATATTGCATTCTTTGCTGTTTCAGATTACAATCCAAAGCTCATTAAGTGCAGTTGGTTTTGAGTCAAGCTCATTTTTTTTTGCATAGTTGTAGGAATTCCAAGATCCATAAATAATAATTTATTTATGGATCAACTGTTGAAACCTCAAACTTGTTAAGACGATGAGAATGAGAACCACTAATGTGAGTAATATCTAGTCACCAGCTTAGTATTATGCATTTCAACTGTATCACTGATGTAACTCATGTTCTCTATCAGATTCAAATTCCAGTTTCTGCTCTGAATCAAATGGTTAGGAAATTCAAACACGTATTTTCCTCTTCTTCAGTTTCTGTCTTCTTTGCATCAACTATTTGCATCCTGTCTTGGGTTTAGCTGTAAGTTACTTTTCTCTTTCTCAGTACATGATGCAGTGCTGTGTTTCAGCTTTAGTCTGAGAACAATGCTGACAACACACCAATATTTTAGTTGTTGCTAAGTAATATTTACTCTGACCAAGGACTTTTCAGTCTCATGCTCTGCCAGTGAGGAGGGGCACAAGAAGCCAGGAGGAAGCAGAGATAGGACACCTGACCCAAACTACTCAAAGCGATATTCCATACCACAGTACTTCATGCCTAGTATATAAACCAGGGGGAGTTACCCAGAAGTGCCAGATCGCTTCTCAGGTCAGTGAGTGACAAACAACTGTATTGTGCATCACTTTTGCTTATTGTTGGTGGGTTTTTTTTCCCATGTGTTTTCAGTTTTATATTCTATCCTCTTCTTATTTCCTTTACCATTAGTAGTAGTAGTAGTTTTTGTATTAACAGCTTAGCTACTGGACTGTTCTTACCTCAACCTGTGGGATTTACTTTGTTTCAGTTCTCCTCCTCATCCTATCCAGAGAGGGGGAAAGAAAGGATGGAGTGAGTGAGCAGCTGTGTGGTTCTGAGTTTCCGGCTGGGCTTAAATCATGAGACTTACTTTTAAATGTATTGTACCAATGGTTTGTATGTGCCATGGCACTGCAGGACTATATAGAGCTAGGATTCAAGAAGAACTGTGGGGAAAACATGTAAGTTAGATCCTGGAGGGAAATATATGTAACCAATATCTTATTTGGCTATATGTACTGGTGTAATTTCTCCATTCTGTGGTAAACAGTTGAACTATTAATTGCAATTAAAACCTACCTTTTGTGATAGCTTTAGGTAATCTGGAGTTTGGTAGTCCATGGAGAGCTACTTCTGCTTTTTCATGCAGAGAATTTAATAACATAAATCTCATTTATACATAAAAATAACTCAGAATGTGTAGGATAACCCCCACATAAAATTTCAGTATTGTATTTCTCTTTACTTCTCCTTCCTTCTGCAATTAAATATACTTCATTTTGGTTTAATCCTGCCTTTCTCAAACAGGCTGCTGCGCCCTATAGACTTATGCTTTCTAATTGTGAAGTTTATTCTTTCCTTCAGGGTTAGCAATCATATTATGAAAGACTGTAAGAAAGAAAGTAATTTTAATGACCTTATATATCAGAAAAATCAGGACTTTTTTGCCATTTATTATTCTGCCAATTTATTTTAAAATGAAGCATAAAGGTACTTCATGGTATGAACTTTATGGAAAGTTTCAGTAACTTCAGTGCTAAAATCATTGTTTCACAGTGTCATACATATCTCTACCACCTGAACTCTATATACTGCATATACTCTAAGAGAGACGTACTACACATTAATCTATTTTTAATGTTATTGTTATAATGTAATCCCTTACAATCAATTGCCTGAAGAGTTTGTAATTCGAAATAAGAGAGGCATAGTTGTCTGTATGATTAATATCTTTAGATCTACCAAGTGTGTGGGTTGATATCCTGATAAAAACATATTTAGGTGAGTTGGTCTTTTTGTTGGGTTTTTTTTTTTTCATTTTTAAAATGAGAGAGGTTTTCAGATGTATATTGGGATATAAAGATCAAGCATGCTAAGTCCTGTTGTGATAGGATGAAGGGACATTCAGGCTGGATTTGAGGAAAAAATTCCTTACAATGAAGGTGATAAAATCCTGGTACAGGTTGGCCAGAGAGGTGGTGAATCCACCATCCCTGGAGATATTAAAGGCCAGGCTGGTTGTGGTTCTAGGCAACCTAATCTAGTTGAAGATCTCACTGCTCATTGCAGGGAAGTTGGACTAGATGAGCTTTGAAAGTCGCTCCCAACCTAAACTGTTCTATGATTCTGTGATTGTATAGGTTTTGACTAGGCAGAAGAATTCTTAAGATGAGTTAATGGAATGAACCTTCAACATTATAAGGTTAACTGCTGCTAATTTCCTTTTATGGAGTCATATCTTATGCTTTCCTGAGAAAGAGACATTTCATTATAATACATTACTTCATAGTGGTTTGATTTCTGAGTTTGTGATTTCAAATGGTAGGTAGAATTATTCCCTTGTTTTAAGCAGTCCTTTGAGAACTACCCTTGATATTTTGAGCAGTTCATTAAGATTTTTTTCTGTGACTACATCGCTGAAAGTGGGTAATGACATTAAACAAAGTAACTAAAAGAGGATAGGCTTAGACTGGACATGAGTTTTTACAATCAAGGTGATAAGGCACTGGAACAGGTTTCCCAGAAAGGTTGTGGATGCCCCATGGCTGGAAATGCTCAAGGTCAGGTTGGACAGGGCTCTGAACAACCTGATCTAGTTGAAAATGTCCCTGCTCACTGAAGGTGGGTGGACTAGATGACCTCTAAAGGTCCTTTCCAAGCTAAACTATTCTATGTCTCTCAGATTCTGAGTTAAAAGTTTACATAGCCAAATGCCAAGTGGATGTAGAAGGACTTGCTAAACCATAGCCATAAACCATTAGGCACCTTTGAAAAGCATATCCATTATGTGGATCACTGATTTCACACTCCTTAGCCTTTTGTTGCACTTGCTAGCATTTACTGGCATCACAATTCCAATAATCAAATTAATGTTATATAATGTTAGGAGACTGTCATGAAGCTGTGGCTAATTTATACCAGAGCAACCCATTCTTGCAGTGCTGAGATTCAGGCAGGTCTTGGTGGTTTTAAAAATTAATATAATTACAGAAACTGTACAAAATATTTAATGTCTCCATGAATTAATAGCTCAGTTGACCTCTGACTTTTCATATTTAGAGGATTGATGTACTGTGGACATTTATTTATGATGAAATTTCATGAGAATGTCAACACTGTGCTCTATTACCTGCTTTTTCTCTGACAAAGCAAGTTTGAAACCTTCTTTGCTGCAGTTTTGTTATTTTTTTGTAAGTAGGCAGTTGATAAAGCACCCTACGTGCCTGGAATAAGAAACACACATTCTGAAGATAGCCTCTAAAATTATATTGTTACATATATGTGGAAGTCTGAAAAAAGAACCACATACCAAAAAGGATCACCAGATGGGCAAGTAAAGCAAAACAGTTACAGCTATTTTACTGCTTATCTACAGATCTCAAATTCACATGAGACTTTCATTAACCAGTTAATGAGAAAGATGATTTACTGTAGTTGCTTTTATTGGCATGAAAAAAAATCTGAAGACCTGAAAAAAAAAAAAAGCCCAAAACTAAAAACCCAAAACCAGATAACACCCAACATTCCTGCCACCCCCCCAAAACACACATTCAAACTCATTGCAGCTCTTTTCTGTTCTTAATTTTACAGTTGCTCATGCTGCACCTGCCAGAGACTACTGATCTTTTAAATGTGAATCAGAGAATTTGATCAAAGCAGAATACGATGTAATACCAGCTATGGAAGCTACTTAGAGGCTTAAGAAAACATATATTTTTCTAAGGCAGGAGACTGTAGACTCCTTAGCAACTCTAAAAAGTCAAAAATATTTGTTTCAAATTTTAGTCTATAGACAGTTTTATTCATGAATATGTAACAAAGTGAATGATCTTGCCATCATTATCGCCTTCATAAATGTTTTTTCATGCTTAGTGAAAAGCATTAGATTTCCTAGTCAACCACTTTTATGTGCTCATTTACTTGATGCTATCATTGACTTTTATTCTGGAATTGTCAGATAAATTACTGTTTCTCTGTAAAACTGTCCTAATCCTTACCTTTGTAAAGGCAAACCCACTCTGGGAATATTGTTGCTACTTTATTACCATACTCAACACAATTAACAACACAATTGTTAAAGTTTTCTGTTATGATGATGTTGGCATTGGTTTCAACATTTCAAACTCATGGTTTATGTTTATCTATATTCCCATCATTGATGAAAATAAGCTTCCGAAATTGAATACAGCACAGTTATACAAATACCGAAGCAGCATGTCTGAACACTATATCTAATGTCTAAAGGAACAAATTTAAATATTTTTACACTCTGTAACTAAAGCATATAATATGAAAAATGATAATGAATAAGATTTTCTGTAGGAATGAAACTAGTTTGCAGTTGAGGACTTAGAGAGTATTAGGCCACAAAACCCGCCTGTAGGACTTTCTCGCAACTTCACAAGAAAACCTGAGAGAACCTTCTCCACAGGGCTGCTCTGAATCTCTTCTCTGCCCAGCCTGTAGCTGTGTCTGGGATTGCTCCGACCCAGGTGTAGGACCTTGCACTTGACATGGTTAAACTTCATGAGGTTGGCATCAGCCCACCTCACAAGCGTGTCAAGGTCCCTCTGGATGGCATTCCTTTCCTCCAGGGTACCAATCAAACCACACAGCTTGGTGTCATCGGCAAACTTGCTGAGGGCACACTCAATCCCACTGTCCATGTGCAGTTATGGTGTCCTCAACATAAAAAGGACATGGATCTGTTCGAACAAGTCCAGAGGAGGGCCACGAGAATGATCAGGGGACTGGAGCACCTCCCATATGAAGATCGGCTGAGAAAGTTGGGGCTGTTCAGCCTGGAGAAGAGAAGGCTGCGTGGAGACCTCATAGCAGCCTTCCAGTATCTGAAGGGGGCATATAGGGATGCTGGGGATGGACTCTTCGTTGGG
The DNA here is from genome assembly GCF_033783945.1 of Neopsephotus bourkii. Lineage (NCBI taxonomy): Eukaryota > Metazoa > Chordata > Aves > Psittaciformes > Psittacidae > Neopsephotus > Neopsephotus bourkii. The sequence goes on from NW_026901969.1 coordinate 1,818,351, forward strand.
GACTGTAATGGTAGGACAAGGGGTAATGGGTTCAAACTTAAACGGGAAGTTTAAATTGGATATAAGGAGGAAATTCAGGGTGGTGAGGCACTGGAATAGGTTGTCCAGGGAGGTTGTGAATGCTTCATCCCTGGCAGTGTTCAAGGCCAGGTTGGACGAGGCCTTGGGTAATATGGTTTAGAGCGAGGTGTCCCTGTCCATGGCAGGGGGGCTGAAACTTGATGATCTTAAGGTACTTTCCAACCCTAACTATTCCATCATTCTATGAATTTCTAATATAAAATATAAAATAGGAATCTCTGGGATACCAAATTTTATCATTTTGTCTATAAACTTTGGCAATAAAAGTTTAACATAAAAAGTGTCACATTAAATACAAGTAATTCCATAGCTTCAAGAATATATTCTAAATGTGAGTAGCTATTCAATAAATGTAAAATTTACAAAACCGCAATCCTCAGTTTAAGTTTCTTCCTAAATTAAATAATAAGGTATAAATCATACATGCGTGTCTGAATATATATATTTGTATGATGAAGGATTCAGGTAAATGAGAACTACCATGAATCTTTGTTTCATATTAAGGAAATGCACATGAATGTTGATTTGACTCGTGTCATGTCAAATAGTTATAGAATCATAGAATAGTTAGGGTTTGAAAGGACCTTAAGATCAACTAGTTCCAACCCCCCTGCCATGGACATGGACACCTCACACTAAACCATACCACACAAGGCTCTGTCCAGCCCAGCCTTGAACACCGCCAGGGATGGAGCATTCACAACTTCCTTGGGCATCCCATTCCAGTGCCTCACCACCCTTACAGTAAAGAATTTCTTCCTTATATCCAATCTAAACTTCTGCTGTTCATGTTTCAGCCCATTACTCCTTGACCTACCACTACAGTCCTTAATGAAAAGTCCACCCCCAGCATCCTTATAGCCTCCCTTCACATACATTGGAAGGCTGCCATGAGGTTTCCACGCAGCTTTCTCTTCTCCAGGCTGAACAGCCCCAACTTTCGCAGCCTATCTTCATGCAGGACGTGCTCCAGTCCCCTGATCATCCTCCCGGCCCTCCTCTGGACTTGTTCCAACGGTTCCATGTTCTTTTTATGTTGAGGACATCATAACTGTACACAATACTTCAAGTGAGGTCTCACAAGAGCAGAGTAGAGGAGCAGGATCACCTCCTTCAACATGCTGGTCACACTCCTTTTGATGCAGCCCAGGGTACGGTTGGCTTTCTGGGCAGCAAGCACACGCTGCCTAAGGTCTTCATCCTCACAGTCCCTGAGTCTGTCTTCCAAGACTTGGGTAGTGTGGTCAGAGCATTTACTAGTGAAGACTGAGGCAAAGAAGTCATTAAGAACCTCAGCCTTCTCCAAATCCAGTGTAGCCGGGTAGTCTCCTGATAGCTTCCAGAGAGGTCCAACATTGTCAATAGTCTGTCTTTTATTTGGTATGTACCGATAGAATCCCTTCCTGTGATCCTTAACATCCCTAGCCAAGTTTAATTCTAATTGGTCCTTAGCTTTCCTAACATGGTCCCTGGCTTCCCAGACAACATCCCCATCATCTTCCCAGGCCACCTGTCCTTGCTTCCACCTTTTATAAGCCTTTTTTCCTTCAGAGTTTCCTCATCAGCTCCTTATCCATCCAAGGAGGTTTCCTGGCTCTCCTGCTGCACTTCCTTCTAGTTGGGATGCAACACTCCTCAGCTTCAAGTAGGTGACCCCTGAATAACAATCAGCAGTCTTGGGTCCCTTGCCCTCTAGGGCTATATCCCATGGAACCTTACTAAGCAGGCTCTTGAAGAGTCTGTCCTCTTGAAGATTATTCCTGAAGTCTGCTCTCTTGAAGTCCAGGGCAGTGAGCTTGCTGCACGCTCTTCTCATATTAATGACTTTGTATACAATCCATATAAGAAAGTATATTTAATTCAATAAGCTGAAATAGAATTACATTACGTGTGGAAGGGACAAATGTTTGTGACCTTTTTTCTATCTCCAGAACACGATTTAGCGTAGGCCATCATGAAGGAGGAAAGATGTTGTTAAAGCATCTTACTGTTAAGAAAAAAATAGTTTATTTCCTGGTAGGGTATCTAATCCATGTTATTAACTTCTTTTTGGCCAACTTTTACAGAGCATTGCAAGCATGAATGGTCCTAGATTTACTCTATGTATTGGAACTTAGATGGCATCTAAGAAGGGCTGTTACACTGGGGATTCTGTACCATTTTGTTTCCTTGGAAAATTGTAGCATGCAGAGAAAAAAAAAATCCAGTATCAAAAGAACGTCAAATTGTTTATATATATATGTATACAATATATATACAGAATATATATATTGTTTTTATATATATTTTATATATATTGTTTTAATATATATGTATATATATACAACATATATATATACATATATATAAGGACATAATCCTTCTGTTGCTAAATCTTGAGCTATTCAGCTGGTTTAAGAGATTCCCTTAAGCTATCTCACACTGAAGGATTGCTCCCTGATGAAAGCCCACCAGAGAAGAGATATCAAGGACAATCTGTGCTGAGAAGACAAGTAGATCTAGAATTGCTCAAGGGAGAGTTTTATACATAGAGGCCTTAAGGTTACTTGAAGAAAAAAGGCATTGATTCAACTTGTCTGTTTAGCGACGTTGAGAGTAATAAGTCTAAGTGGGCTGATATAAAAGTATTACTTCCACATGCAGTTAGACACTGCCTCAATGTATAACACTTAACTGCATTCAAACATGCCTAGTAGCAAAACTGATCCATTGTATAAAAGTAAGTTTTCATGTTACCATAACTTTCTGTGAGCAGCATGGATTATTGACGTATGTTACTCATTTTCAGTTACTAACATATCTTGAACTAGCTATTTTCTTCAGGTAGACCAAGTTTAATATCTGGTAATCTTTAGCACATTTCTTCTTCTTTTCCTTCTGTTAAATTAATTTACTAAGACCAAAACAGAGAAGAAAGACACCATAAAATAACAAAAAAATATATTGCAAATTTTATTTCTCACAAAATCTTGTGACAGAAATAATGTGATTTAATCCTTACAACTCATGCTGGGTTTTTGGTGTGGGTTTTAGAGGGTATTGTTTTTTTTTTTAAAGTGGGAGTCAGCAGAAAAGTACATGTAAACCCTTGAGTAATAAAGTTCTTAGGTCTAAGATCCTTAAACCTTAACTGATTACAGGCAGTGTTTCAAGTGGTAATCAAGATGCAGGAGCTTCAATTACTTCTGCAAAACCGAGTAACTCAAAATCAGTGCACTTCTCTAAACTTTGCCTTAAACTTCTTCAAAAAACCAACATGACATTATTTTTGCAGGTACTTTTCTCTACATCTACATTTTGCCTGATGTTGTTTCATCAAGACCAGTTTGTTCTAGTTGTCTGATGCCTTTCAACATTATACAATCTGAAGAAACTTAAAATAACCTTCTTCAAAGAACGACCAACTCCATCCATCATCACATAGCTTCCACATCTGTCTTTCTCTGCATCTACCAATAGAATTCAAAACTGCAAAAAAATGGAAAAGCCCTGAAATGAAAATACACAATTAATTGCACATGCTACTAAAACAAAACAAAACAAAACAAAAAAAAACCCACAAAACAAACAAACAAAAACACCACCAAAAAAAAGAACAAAATAAGAAACTTCCTTTCATGGTACTACAGGTCAGTTATAAATATTTTTTTTCTACCAGATTGATAACTATGTATTTCATCTGCATGCCCCTTATGTAAATAAAAAAATGTAAAGATTTCCAGTTTCTGTTTTCTTCTACCTGTACATATGATACCACACAAGGTGTTTGGCCTGAATCTTGTAATGAACTTAGTAGAGTTAATTTAAATATTTTCCCTCTGATTGCATATTTGTAAGTGGATCACACAAAAATAGAAATACCTTTATTTTGTTCATGTTTTGTGTGAACCTATGACAATTAGCTTTGGAAGTAGATGTATTGATGAGATAAGCACACTACATTGACAAACGTTATAGGTCAGAACATGCTAAAACACAGCTTTACATACAGGAAGCATCAGAAATTCTTCCTCACAACTTTGCAGGCAGGAAGACAAGGAATAGTATTATATGTATCTTTTCAGTTTCAAGGGTAAAATGGTGGAGTTACGTATTGAAACATTGTAAGAAGAGAGTTTAGATTTCTGGGGATACTGGATCTTTAAAGTTTAGATGATTCTGCTTTACACTTCCAAATTATCATGAATAATGGAATTCCTGCTTACAGTTGGACAGCCACAAGTGAATTTGGTTGTTTATAGTAGCATTTTTCATTTTCTAGCACTTGGTAACTCAAATATTTTATTCCTCTTTCTATCTTCACTATCATCTTAAGATCAGTTTCTCTCTTGTATATATGACATTTGTTCTTCTGCTTATTTTCTTTCATCGATCAGAGAATATGGAACAGATTTTTTCAGCATGATTAGAACAGTCAAATTAACATCATCTTCTCCTTCACGTTTTCTTTGGACAAGATTCTTCAAGAACTGTAGTCAATATACAGAGTTTTGTGCTTTTTTCCTGAGACTGAAATGTTGAATGCGAGCTATCTCCCAACCTCTAAATTATTGATTTGATAATTTCCTTTCCTACTGATTACTTCTTTTCTTTGTTCTCTGAAAGTGCTTCTCATTACCCTTAATAGTTTACTGTTAATTCCACCAAGGTAATTTCCTTTTTTCCAACTTTATCTAAAATAATTTCCAAAATACTTCGATCCTGTGCTTGGGAAGGAAATCCAGGGGTAGTAGGATGACAGATGAATGTCTTCCCAGCCTTTCTGCCTACATTTCATAACACTGTTGTTAGTTACTTCAAAAATAAAAACCTTACCAGAGCATGCTGCTAGAGCACATGAACAGGACTCTTAAGGCATAGCCCTTGTCTCTGTTTAGAGGCTGTAGACTTGGCACTTGCTCATTTCAGTATGTCAAAAATTCCCTCTTGGCTTTCCACTTCAAGTCTAGTCTTCTTTGTAGCAACCCAATCATACAGATAGTTCTTTAAGATAATATAAATTGGTCCTTTCAATAGCTTGTCTGAATAACAACAGAAACAACAATAAAGAGCAGTTGTTGCTATTTTCTATTTTCTGATATTTAATAGAGGGGGCAAGTAACCACTGAACTGGGTGGTCTTGTATATTCATGTTACAATAAAATCTTTTATGTTTGGAAGATTAAGAATGGAGGAGGACAGAAGTCAAATTTTACTAGGCCCACAGTAATAAAAGTTATTTAAAGAATTAGTGAGACATTCTTTAAAATACAAATTCAAGGCAATTACTCTTTGAATTGTATTTGCCTGGAGCTTGCGTTGGGCTTGGTTTTGTGCAGTTCTATAGTTATTTATACTCACCTGTCAAAATACCTTCTTTATTCATACGAAAAATTTAAATAAGTGCAACACATTCCTGTGTTTAAAATGCAATATGCTCTTAACTATTCTGCTAGGCTGTGATCAGATTATTCAGCATGTTGCATTATTGAACATGTATTAATGGAGAGGTTTTCACTGACAGGCTGAGATCTGATGGTGTAAGGAAAAGCCTTTTCATGCATCTTCACATTAGGTCTAAAATGCAACTTCACAGAAAGCAAATAAATGAACCAGTATTTACCTCTTCTGAAATATAATTTGCAGGAAATATAAACTAAAGTTTTAGAAATAAAATGTGGATGAAGATAAATATGACTCCAGCTTCTTTATTTCTTTAATTATGGAATGCATAAAACCAAATAAAATTAAAATGTAATGTTTTCATTATATGGAAAAATAATAAAATTCACTGATGTGTTGTTTATCTGAATGCGAGGCTTTAGCATTTCATTATCCTTTTCAAACACATGAATACATTTCAAGGTAAATATACTTTTCAACTATTTTAAACTTTATTAAAATTGTTTACAAGATATAAAGAATTTCAGCCACATCTCTGATGGGCTGTAGAAGAAGTTTGTAGTCAGAAATGGACATTTGAAAACTGATGTAATAGCAGAGTACAAGGTGATCTTTAGTGTCTTAGGTTTGTTTTTTTTTTCTTATTTCTAAGAAAATTCAAGAAAGTGAGGCTAGAACAATGGGAAAGGCAATGCTTGCAGAATAGTATAAAATGCAGACATAAATTTCATTCAGATGAGGTTATTTGCATGCAAATTGATCAGACTGCAAGCTTATCTCATTACTGTCCCAAGCCTGTGACTTGTCTCCTTTTATAGGTGCCATTAAGTCTAATAAGATAACTGCCTTCATTGTATATTAATCATGTGTGATCACTACATGGTTTCTGCATGATGGTGAACTGTTAATATCTATTTATCTTGTTATGTTCTAACACAGTCTTAATTTGATGTGCTTGAAATAAGATACATGACAAGCCACAGTCTGGGATGTTTTTTTTAATTTCTTCTAAATATTCTTCCTTCCTTGTCTGTATATTTTTTTTCCAAACTTGATACTTAATTAACTATTAGCTGTAGGTATTTTTTGTTTGTTTTCAGCAACATTTAATTCACTTAACTATTTTAAATGAAAAATATTCTTCCTTTCATCCAGATTATATATTGTTTTTGCAGTCAATCATCTGCTCTTCAATTCATAAGATGTAGATTTATTATTTTTTTTACATTTCCCCATACCAAATCCATCAGTTTTGCACAAATTACCATATATGTATCCCCTGAAAATGACCTTTAAGATTTAGAATTTGGAATCACTCACAGGCCAAATTGTACTGGTGCAGAGACTCAAGGCTCAAAGAAAATCCAAGCTGTAATAGCTTTCCTAACAACTTTTATGCAGTCATGTCATGAGTAGTGAAAGAAAATAGAGTATAAGAATAGGATAGCCATACAGGGCTCATACACAAGGTTTTCAGAACCGTCTCAAGTCCTGTCCAGTCTACCAGAGAATGGAAGAGACAGGGAGAAGGTGAAGATAGTAGTTCATTACTAGTAATAAAAAAAAAAATAACAAAAGGTATATTGAAAGTCCATGAGGCCATAATTTCCTCAGGCTGTCAATGGTACAGGAATTTCCCTATGAAAGGGTATGCAGTCGTTAAGGCAGAGTGTCTGCCAGTAAAAACAGCATGGGAAGTGTGCACAGGTGCTGAAGGCATTTGTCCTCAAGTCCTAGGCAATGCTGAGCTTCATTGATTGTTGGCAGTGGACAGGGAGTGAAGGGGCAGGAAACAGGCACAGATAATTTAGTTTGTGAAAATTTACTCAGAGCTCTGGATGAATCAGGAAGAAGAGGAGGCATCTTTCCCTATCTCTTGGTAAATAGTGGCAGGTGCCTCTTTTTGCTAGCTTTCTTTTGCAGATGACTGGTAAGGCTCTTTGTCAGGGCTCTTAACAGTGCTAATGTAATAGTTTGTTGAATCTCTGCAGTCAGAGTGAGCCCTTCATGTTAAGGGCAACAATGCTTAAATAACTAGAGTCATTTAACCTTTCAGATATAGCAAGTCAACATCTTCAAAGGAAGGAAGAGGTTTTTCCTACTGCATTCTGGATGCACCTGACTGTTGGATACCTATGGCTCAGAACTTGGTCTGGAGGTACTGACCATTATGGTAGAGAAGTTTAATGTTATGTTCTCTTTTTTGTGCTAATACATTTCCTTTGTTTTATATGTCATGTAAGTGCTGTCTGCTAGGAATTTCCAAGATAAGTGGTTCATTTTTCTCACATTCCTAGCAGATGAGATAGTTTATCAAATGTGAGAGATGCACTTAATTGTTAGGTCATGTCTGATAATGCCTTAGATGCTGCCATTAACTATGTTTTGAAAGGTTTAAAGTTCAAAAGTATACCAAGCTGATTTTTTGTTTTAGACTTATTTCTGCAGAAGAAATCCAGATCTACATGATAATAAGGGAAACAAACCAAAACCATGGGTTCCTGTCATCATTTACCTAAGGAAGCAGATTTAATTGGAGTCAGATACAGATTAGCAGATCTGTAGGTAGATTTTCAGATTTGCAGAGTTTATACATAGAGCAAGAGATATATATTTATCGCAAGATTGTCAATTTTTTATTACCATTGAGATATTTTCTGTAAACAGTTTTCCCTGGGATAAGGTCCCCTGGATGTTCTGAGTTAACTAAAAATGTAATGTGTCTGGTTACAAATACATTTTTAATTTTGCTAATAAACTTACATCTTAATAAGATATGAGTGAATGTTGTTATAAACTGATGGAAATATATTTTTCTGTTAGATTTTTATTCATCATGCAATGTTTTATTACATTTGTTAAAAACATGAGAATACATTTCTAGAGTAAAATCTAATGTTAACTTTATTCATAATATTTAAATTCATATTAAGCCAGACAATAAAAATATAAGTGAAAATTATTATATTAATGTGAATACTTTCTAAGGGGAGGCATCATGACGAATTGCAACATAATGCCTACCTGAAATGCTAAAAATCACTAATAACATAAAGTGCACTAGTTTTATGTAACAATTTTAATATATTCCCCTCAAGCTTATAATTAGTGGTGGTTATATCACCAAAGGGCACTCTATATCAGCTTTGAATTAATATTTTCACAGAAAAATTTAATAACTTTCTTAGCTGTTTTTTCCATTGTTCTCTTTGATATTTCTTGTAAATTTCCCTTGGATACTAAATTCAAAGACTTCCTTAAACTTACTCTACATATACTGAAATACAGTTTTTTCACATTTATAAATGTATGTCAGTCTTTGAGAATTGTTCCCTTAGGTTTATTGAACTGAAAATAATTCATTAACTTGAAGCCACCTATTTTCCACAGTGGTTATAAAGAGATACTTTCACCACTGTTAAAAGTATGTCAGATTTCTGAAACTGATTTTTTAATTCCCAGTTCATGTTTATTCTGTCTCTTACTGTACGGGTTGCATTTATTTTGAAACCCTATTGTCCTGCTTTCAAACCCAGACCCCCGTCTCCCCCCCATGTTGTAAGCTGATATCTGTTCTTTAAACCATAAAAAATAACTTTTTCTTTCACTCATTATAAAATTATAATTTCACTTTTCCTTTTTTTTTTTTTCTGCCATGTGAGTGAGGGTGTTTTTCTGATTTGTGCCCCTCCTCCTAATCTTTATTAAGTGTCCCTGGACAGTCTTTAAAACTACTGTGTGAAATAATACTTTAGAATTTGATAATTCAATATGTAAACTGGTAAGGTGCAAGAAATAAGGTTTCTATTTCTTCTGTTGAAATATTATTTCACAGCCTAAGAAAAGTTGTGGGTTTTTTTATTATTTGGTTTGGGTTTTTTTTAATATACTCAATTTTCTTATTCTCATCCTATTACTCTGGTTATGCATTCAGACATTTACTCACTGTTAAACTAAATTATGCATGTTTTACAGTTTACGATTTCCTTATTATCAGGAGTACTTTTACCTATCAATCATTTGAAAATAATGTTCTCACTTTTTGTACCAAACATACTCAGCTTAAAGAAACATGTTGTCCTCAAAATCAGCAAATATCACAGAAAATTGCCTCCTTTCTTATTTTCAGATATTTTAATGCCCTTATCCAAACATTTCTTTTCCTGACATTTCAGTCTTTCTTATAGTTCAGAATCTTCAAGAAACACTTCAGGAAAACCTGAATAATCAGCCTAAAGTCGCTGTGGTTCTGGAGTGGCCAAGTGGCTTGAGATGCAACTTGCTATTGACAAAATGTTTTATGTGTTTGCTGACCTGCACTAACAGCTCAGCTGGTGGCCTGTGGATATGAATAAGCTCTATATGCTAAGAACACATTCTTGCATGTTCAAGAAATACAAAGTCCTTAGATCAAGCAATATGCATTCCTGTAAGCTCTCTAAAAAGTTAATCTTTGAACTCAAAAGTAAGCTGGCAGGTAGGGTTAGAAGACACAAAAAAAAGGACAGGGAGTTGAAACATGGAATATTTAAAGCATAAAATGTACCAGGGACGTGCCATGTGCTTTTGAAGCATTGCATAGCCATCATAACCTCACAAGACACCTGGGATGTGGATCTTTTGGGTTAATGAATTCACACCATCTTATAGGACAGAAAAAACTGTGAGGCATGAAATAGGACCAAGTTTCATGATGAATGATACCGTATTATCAGCAGTTACTGTTTTGACACTATCACTGAAGAAATCATCTAAGCGTAAGAGCAAAATGACAAAATATTGAACATAAATGCTCCTTCTGGAAGAACAGAAAATGAAATCTTATTTTATGAAGAGAAGTTGAAATGCAATATAATTTACAAAGAACGTTAACAAATAACATGTTAACAGTCAGACTGAAACATCAAAATGTGTGTGTAAAAAATGTGGATGTATTAAAAGAAATTGCATTGAAAACAATTATAATTAGTGAGATAATGAAACAACAAAGAAGGAAAATAATTAATTAAAGAGATACAAACAGACAGCTATAAAGAGAAATATGTTTCACATACATGTGAAAGGAGCATCCAAATGGCAAATTGGAGCTGAGCTAAGGTCCCAGGCACCATGGGTGGAATACATAAAAACTGCGGAAGGAGCAATGCAGTTGCAATACCGTGCCCCACTTGGCATGCATTTGCAGCCACAGTATCCCTGGAGTTTTAAGCTTTATGGGCCTGTGAACACTAACCCTAACCCTAATCTAAAGGTATTTTATAGCTTAGACTCATGCCCCAGCACCATTTGTGGGTGAGATGAAAATTATGTGAAAGGAGGAAAGTTGTTGCAGTGCCATGCTACACTAGGCAGGACATTTACAAACCTGCTGTCTAAGGAACTCTGGGTTTTATGAATCTCTAAAAAAGAAGAAATATCGCTGCAGTGCCATGCTCCATTTGGCATGCCTTATGCAGCCTGAATGTCTTTGGAGCTGTAGCTTTATGACAGTCTGAACCCTAACACTAACCCTAATCTGAATGGCACCAAGGAGGTAAGTTTAAAGTCCCAAGTACCATGGGAGGTCCAGACGAGAAAGGTGTGGAAAGAGCCAATGTTGTTGCAGAGCCATGCTATTCTTGAATGTCTCTTGCAGAACAAAGTGTCTCTGGAACTGTAGACTTTATGACAGTCTGATGCCTAAGCCTAACACTAATCTAGATGGCACTTTGGAACTGAGTTTACAGTCACAAGCACCATGGCTGGTCCAGATGAAAAAAATGTGTAAAGTTTAAAAGTGGTACACTAACATGCCCACCTAATAATGCCATTTGCAGCCCCAGAGTCTCTGGAGCTATAGAATTCATGACTTCTGAACCCTAACCCTAAAGATGGTCTAAATGGAGATGAGTTTAAAGTCCCAAGCAGAATGGCTATTCCAGATGAAAAAGTTGTGGAAAGATTAATAGTACTACATTGTCAGGCTCTTCTTGTAATGATCTTTCTTGCCCCACAGTTGGAGCTGTAGCTACTATGGATATCTGAACATTATGCATAATCCAACACCCTAACCCTAATCAGAATAGAATATGGCAGCTGATGTTAATCACATAAAAAAGATGGCTGGCCCAGATGACAAAGGTGTGGCAAGAAGTAATATTGATGCAGTGCCGTACTCCAAGAGGAATGCCTTTGGCAGCCCAAGTGTCTCTGGAGCTGTAAGATTTAGAACAGTCTGGACCTTAACCCTAACACTAACAATAATCTAAATGCCACGATGGAGCTGATTTTAAAGTCCAATAATGAGTTTATACTGGTTCACTGCCATGCACTCCTTACATTGTGTTAAGCAGGCAGTGTCCCTGGGTGTAGACAAAGCAATGTCCTTACAGTGCCGTGCTCCATTAGGCATGACTTCTGCAACCCAAGTGTTCCTGTCTATGTACACTTTATGAGTTCCTGAAGCATAACCCTAAACCTACCCCTAACCCTAATCTAAATGGCACCTTGGAGCTGAGTTTAAAGTGCCAAGCAGAATGGCTGGTCCAGATGAAAATGTTGTGGAAACATTAAGAGTAGAACACTGCCAGGCTTTCCTTGTAATGATCTTTGCTGCCCTGGTGTTGGAGCTGTAGCCATTATGGATCTCTGGACAGTTGGCATAACCCAGTACCCTAACCCTAATGAGAAGAGCACCTGGCTGCTGATGCTAATGTCCCAAGAATGATGGATGGCCTGGATGATAAAGGTATGAAAAGAAGCAATGTTGTTGAAGTGCCATGCTCAGTTAAGGCATGCTGTTTGAAGCACAAATGTTACTCGATCTGTAGAATTTATGACTGCCTGAAATCTAACCCTGATGCTAACCCTAATATAAATGGCACCTTGGAGCTCAGTTGACAGTCCCAAGCACCATGGCTCGTCCAAATGAAAAAGATGTCAAAAGATTAATACTGCTACACTGCCATGCTCTTCTTATGTTGTTTTTAGCAGGAACCAGTGTCCCTGGAGGTATAGGTATTATAGATCTCTGAACAGTAACAGTTACACTAATCTAAAAGGCATGATGGACCTAAATTTAGGGTCCTAATCAATATGGCTGTCCCATACGAGAAAGGTATGGAACAAGCAATGCCTTTACAGTGCCATACTCCTCCTGCCATTCCTTTATCGGCCCAAGTGTCCCTGGAGCTGTAGCCTTTATGACAGTCTGAACCATAACCCTAACCCTAAACCCTAAACCTAATCTAAATGGCACCTTGAAGCTTAGTTTATGGTCCTAATCACCATGGCTGGCCCAGTTGAAAAAGGTGTTGAAAGATTAATAGTAGTACCATGCCATGTTCTTCTTATACTTTGTTTAGCAGGCCCAGTGTTCCAGGAGACGCAGGCATTATAGACCTCTTCACTGTAACCCTTCCCTTAAACTAAAAGGCACATTGGACCTAAGTTTAATGTCCCAATTACCATGGCTGGCCCAGGTGAGAAAGGTGTGGAACAAGCAAAGTCTTTGCAGTGCGTGCTCCATTAGCCATGAATTTGCAACCCAAATGTCCCTGGTGCTGTAGCCTTTATGACAGTTTGAACCGTAACCCTAATCCTAACCATAAGGTCAATGGCACCTTGGAGCTGAGTTTTCAGTCCCAAGCACTACGGCTGCTCCAGATGAAAGAAGAGCTGAAATATTAATAGTAGTACACTTGCATGCTCTCCCTATGTTGTCTTTTGCAGGCCCAGTGTTGCTGGAGATGTAGGCATTATAGATCTCTAAACAGAAACCCATACCTGAATCTAAATGGCCCTTTGTACATGAGTTTAAAGTCCTAGTCACCATGGCTGTCCTATATGATAAAGATGAGGACCAAGCAATGTATTTCCAGTGCCATGTTCCACTCGGCATAACTTTTAAAACCCAAGTGTCCTTGTGTATGTAGCATTTATGAGTGCCTTATCACTAGCCTAACCCTAACCCTAATCTAAATGGCACCTTCCAGTCGAGTTTCAAGTCCCAAGCAGAATGGCTGGTACAGATGAACATGTTGTGGAAATAATAATATTAGTACACTGCAGGGCTCTGTAATGATCATTGATGAACTGGTGTTGGAGCTGTAACTATTAGGGATCTCTGAGCAGTTTGCGTAACCAAATACATTAACTCTAATCAGAAGAGCACCTGGCAGATAATGTCCTAAGAATGATGGCAAGTCCAGACAGGAAAGTTTTGCTAAGAAGCAGATCTTTGAACAGTAACCCTTACCCTAATCTAAATGGAACGTTGGACCTAAGATTAATGTTCCAATCACCATGGGTGGCCCAGATGAGAAAGGTGTGGAACAAGCAATGTCTTTGCAGTGCCATGCTCAACTTGGCAGGCTTTATGAGTGCCTGAACCCTAACCCTAAACCTAACCCTAACCCTAATCCTAATCTGAATATCACCTTGAAGCTGAGTTTCAAGTCTCATGGGAATGGCTGGTCCACATGGACATGTTGTGTAAAGAATAATAGTAATATACTGTTAGGTTATCCTCGTAATGATCTTTGCTGTTCCAGTGTTGGAGCTGTAGTTATTATGGATCTCTGAACAGGTTGCATAACCCCATGCCATAACCCTCATCAGAACAGAACCTGGCAGCTAATACTAATATACCAGAAAAGATGGTTGGCCCAGAGAAGAAAGCTGTTGTAAGAAGCACTGTTGCTGAGGTGCTGTGATCCATTAGGCATGACATTTGCAGGCCAAATGTCCCTGGAGCTGTAGCCTTTATGACAGTCTGAACGGTAACATTAACCCTAACCCTACCCCTAATATCAACAGCACCTTGGAGCTGAGTTTACACACCCAAGCATCATGGCTGGTCAGATGAAAAAGGTGTTGAAAGATTAATAGTAGTACACTGCCATGTACTTCTTATATTGTGTTTATCAGGCCCAGTGTTGCTGGGGATGTCGGCATTATAGACCTCTTAACTGTAACACTTACATTGAAATAAATGGCAAATTGGACTTGAGTTTAAAGTCCAAATCACAATGGCTGGCCCAGATGTCAAAAATGTGGAACAAGCAATGTCTTTGCAGTGCTGTGCTCCATTAGGCATGACTTTTGTAACACAAGTGTCCTTGTGTATGTAGGATTTATGAGTGCCTGATCCCTAGCCTAACTGTAACCCTAATCTTAATGGCCCCTTGCAGCTGCGTTTCAAGTCCCAGGCAGAATGGCTGGCCCAGATGAAAATGTTGTCGAAAGATTAAGAGTGGAACACTGCCAGGTTCTCCTTGCAATGATCTTTGCTGCCCCGGTGTTGGAACTGTACCTACTGTCAATCTCTAAACAGTTTCCATAACCCAACACTCTAACCCTAATGGGAAGAGCACCTGGCAGCTGATGTTAATGTTCCAAAAATGATGGCTGGCCCAGACAAGAAAGGTGCAGAATGAAGCAATGTTGTTGCAGTGGCGTGCTTCGTTAGGCATGACTTTTGCAACGCAAGTCTTCCAGTCTATGTAGGCTTAATGAGTGCCTGAAACCTAACACTAAACCAAACCATAACCCTAACTTTAATCTAAATGGAACCTTTGAGCTGAGTTTCAAGTCCCAAACAGAATCACAATATCACAGTATGCTAGAGATTGGAAGGGACCTCAAAAAAAAGGGACCTCTAGTCCACTTCCCCTGCTGGAGCAGGAACACCTAGATAAGGTTACACAGGAATGTGTCCAGGCGGGTTTTGAATATCTCCAAACAAGGAGATTCCACAACCTCCCTGGGCAGCCTGTGTTCCAGTGTTCTGTCACCCTCATTAAGGAGTTTCTTCTCAAGTTTAAGTGGAACCTCTTGTGTTCCAGTTTGTACCCATTACCCCTTGTCCTATCATTGTTTGCCACTGAGAAGAGCCTGGCTTCATCCTCGTGACACTCCCCCTTTATATATTTATATACACTAATAAGGTCACCCCTCAGTCTCCTCTTCTCCAAACTATAGAGACCCAGCTCCCTCAGTCTTTCCTCATACAGGAGATGCTCGACTTCCTTAATCATCTTAGTTGCCCTGTGCTGGACTCTCTCCAGCAGGTCCCTGTCCTTCTTGAACTGAGGGGCCCAGAACTGGACACAGTATTCCAGATGAGGTCTCACCAGGACAGAGTAAAGGGGAAGGAGGACTTCTCTCCACCTACTAGCCACCCCCCTTCTAATACACCCCAGGATGCCATTGGCCTTCTTGGCCACAAGGGCACAGTGTTGGCTCATGGTTATCCTGTCGTCCACTAGGACCCCCAGGTCGCTCTCCCCTACACTGCTCTCTAACAGGTCGTTCCCCAACCTATACTGGAACCTGGGGTTGTTCCTACCCAGATGCAGGACTCTACACTTTCCCTTGTTATATTTCATCGAGTTATTCCCTGCCCAACTCTCCAGCCTGTCCAGGTCTCACTGGATGGCAGCACAGCCTTCTGGTGTGTCAGCCACTCCTCCCAGCTTAGTGTCATCAGCAAACTTGCTGATAGTACACTCAATTCCCTCATCTAAATCATTGATGAATATATTAAATAATACTGGTCCCCGTGCTGACCCTTGAGGCACTCCACTAGATACAGGCCTCCAACAAGACTCCACCCCATAGACTACAACTCTCTGGCTTCTCACCTTCAGCCAGTTCATAGTACACCTCACTACCTGATCATCCAGACAACACTTCCTCAATTTAGCTGTGAGGATGCTGTGGGAGACTGTCAAATGCTTTGCTGAAGTCAAGGTAGACCACATCCACCGCTCTGCCATCATCCATCCACCGTGTTATTTCCTCATAAAAGGCTATGAGATTGGTCAAGCATGACTTCCCCTTGGTGAAGCCATGCTGACTGCCCCTCATAACCCTGTTATCCTTGATATGCCTTAAGATGGCACCAAGGATAAGGTGTTCCATCACTTTCCCAGGGATGGAGGGCTGACTGGTCTATAGTTACCCGGGTCCTCCTTCTTGCCCTTTTTGAAGACAGGAGTGACATTTGCTTTCCCCCAGTCCCCAGGCACCTCTCTCGTTTCCCAAGACTTGGTAAAGATGATGGAGAGTGGTCCAGCAATGACTTCCGCCAGTTCCCTCAGCACCCACGGGTGCATCCCATCTAGACCCATGGATTTATGGATGTCCAGATTGCTCAACTGGTCTCTAACCCATTCCTCATCGACTAAGGCAAACCACTCCATTGACCTGACTTCATCTGAGGTCTCAGGGGTACAGGGCTCTTCAGAACTGCCTCCAGCAGAGTAGACAGAGACAAAGAAGGCATTCAGTAACTCTGCCATCTCTGTATCTTCTGTCACCAGGGCACCCATCCTGTTCATCAGTGGGCCTACATTGCCTCTGGTGTTAGTTTTATCTGCCATGTATTTGAAAAAGCTCTTTCTGCTGTCCTTAACCCCTCTCGCCAGATTTAATTCTAAGGAGGCCTTAATCATCCTAGCTGCCTTCCTACATCCTCTAGCAGCAGCCTTATATTCCTCCCAAGTGGCCAGCCCCTCTTTCCATGACCTGTAAACTCTCCTCTTCCACTTGAGCGTACCCAGCAATGCCCTATTTAGCAACGCAGGTCTCCTGGTCCTCTTCCTTGACTTCCTACGTGTTAGGATGCTCTGATCTTGAGCTCGGAAAAAGCAATCCTTGAATGCCAACCAACTATCTTGGGCCCCTTTACCTTCAAGCAGCCTTTCCCATGGGATTTCCCCTAGCAATTGCTTGAAAAGGCCGAAGTTTGCCCTGCTAAAGTCCAGGGTTAAAATTCTACTTGCTATTCTACTGGTCCTACCACACAAGATCCTGAATTCCACCATCTCATGGTCGCTGCAGCCAAGGCAGCCCTCAACCTTTACTGCTTCGACCAGACCCTCCTTGTTAGTGAGGATGAGACCCAGCAGCGCTCCTCTCCTGGTTGGCTCATCCACCATTTGCATGAGGAATTTATCATCCATACACTGGAGGAACCTCCTGGACTGTGGCTGGGTTGCTGAGTAGTCCTTCCAGCAAACATCACGGAAGTTAAAATCCCTCACAACGACCATGGCTTGTGACTGTGAGGCTGCTCTCAGCTGCCTGTAGAATGCTGGCCTAGATGAAAATATTGTAGAAAGAATAATAGTAGTAAAGTACAAGGCTGTCCTTGTAATGATCTTTGCTGCCCCAGTGTTGGAGCTGTAGCTATTATAGATCTCTGAACAGTTGGCATAACCCAACACCCTAACCCTAAGAAGAAGAGCTCATGACAGTTGATGCTAATGTCCCAAAAATAATGGCTTGCAGGGTGAAGAGAGGTGTGGTAAGAAGGAATGTTGTTGCAGTCTCGTGATCCATAGGCCATGTCTTTTACAACCCAAATGTCCCTGGAGCTGTAGACCTTATCACAGTCTGAAGGGTAACCCTAACACTAACCCTAATCTAAATGGCAACTTGGAGCTTAGTTTAGAGTCCTAATCACCATGGCTGGCCCAGATGAGAAAGGTGTGGACCAAGTAATGTCTTTGCAGTGCCATGTTCCATTAGGCATGGTTTTTGCAACCCAAGTGTTTCTGTCTCTGCAGGTTTTTTGAGGGCCTGAACCCTAATCTGAAACTTAACACTAGCCCTAATCTAATTGGCACCTTTCAGCTTAGTTTAAAGTTGTAATCACTATGGCTGGCTCAGATGAGAAAGGTGTGGAACAAGCATTGTCTTTAAAATGCCACGCTCCATTAGGCACAATTTTGCAGCCCATACGTCCCTGGAGCTGTAGACTTTATGGCAGTCTGAACAGTAACTATAACCCTAACCCTAAACTCAATTTAAATGGCACCTTAGAGGTTAGTTTATGGTCCTAATAACCATGGCTGCCCCAGAAAGATTGGGACCAAGCAATATCTTTGCAGCGTTGTGCTCCATTAGGCATGACATTTACAAACCAAGTGTCCAAGTCTGTGTAGGCTTTATGAGTGCCTGAACCCTAACCCTAACCCTAACCTTAACCCTAATCTAAATGGCACCTTAGAGCGGAGTTTAAAGTCTTAAAAAGAACAGATGTTCCAGATGAAAATGGCATCTTGGAGCTGAGTTTACAGTCTAAGAACCACGGCTGGTGCAGATGAAAATGGTGTTGAAAGATTAAAAGTGTTACACTGCCACGCTCAGCTTGTGTTTAGCAGGCCCAGTGTCTCTGGAAATGTAGGCATTATAGACATCTGAAAAGTAACCTTTATCCAAATTGAAATGGCACGTTGGGGCTAAGTATAAAGTCCCAATCACAATGACTGGCAGAGATGAGAAAGCTGTGGAACAAGCAATGTCTTTGCAGTGAATAGCTCCATTAGGCATTACTTTTGCAAACAAACTATCCCTGTCTGTGTAGGCTTTATGAGTGCCTGAACCCTAACCCTAACCTTAACCCTAATCTAAATGGCGCCTTGGAGCTGAGTTTAAAGTGCCAAGCAGAATGGCTGGTCCAGATGAAAATGTTGTGGAAACATTAAGAGTAGAACACTGCCAGGGTCTCCTTGTAATGATCTTTGCTGCCCCAGTGTTGGAGCTGTAGCTATTTATGGATCTCTGAGCAGTTTGCATAACCCAGCAATGTAAGTCTAATCAGAAGAGCACCAGGCAGCTGATGCTAGTGTCCCAAGAACCAGGGATGTTCCTGACGAGCTTGCTGTGGAAAGGAGCAATGTTGTTGCAGTGCCATTCTCCTCTTGGCATGCCTTTTGCAGCCCCAGTGTTTCCGGAGCTGTATCCTTTATGACGGTCTGAACCGTAACCCTAACCCTAATCTGAATGGCACCTTGAAGCTTAGTTTAGGGTCCTAATCACCATGGCTGGTCCAGATGAAAAAGGTGTTGAAAGTTTAATAGCAGTACATTGCCGTGTTCTCCTTATACATTGTTTAGCAGGCGCAGCATTCCAGGAGACACAGGCATTATAGACCTCTTCACTGTAACCCTTGCCTTAAACTAAAAGGCAAGTTGGACCCGAGTTTAAGGTCCCAGTCACCATGGCTGGCCCAGATGACAAAGGTGTGGGACAAGCAATGTCTTTGCAGTGCTGTGCTCCGCTAGACGCATTTTTTGCAAGGCAGGTATCCCTGCCTATGTAGGCTTTATGAGTGCCTGAACCCTAACCCTAACCCTAACCCTAATCTAAATGGCACCTTTCAGGTGAGTTTCAAGTCCCAAGAAGAATGGCTGCTCCAGATGAAAAAGTTGTGGAAAGATTAATAGTAGGACACTGCCAGGCTCTCCTTGCAACGATCTTTGCCATCCCGGTGTTGGAACTGTAGCTATTATCTATTATGTATCTAAACAGGGGAAGTTTAGATTGGATATAAGGAGGAAATTCTTTCCTGTTAGGGTAGTGAGGCACTGGAATAGGTTGCCCAAAGAGGTTGTGAATGCCTCATCCCTGGCAGTGTTCAAGGCTAGGTTGGACGAGGCCTTGGGTAATATGGTTTAGAGCAAGGTGCCCCTGCCCATGGCAGGGGGGTTGCAACTTGATGATCTTAAGGTCCTTTCCAACCCTAACTATTCTATGATTCTATGATTCTATGATTATGGCTCTCTGAACACTATTCGTAAGCCAACAGCCTAACCCTAATAAGAACAGCTGGCAGTTGATGCTAATGTCCCCAGAGCAATGGATGGCCTGGATGAGAAATGTGTGGAAGGAAGCAGTGTTGTTGCAGTGCCGTGCTCCTCTTGGCATTCAATTTGCAGCCCCAAAGTCTTTGTAACTGTAACTTTTATGACACTCGGAACCATAAACTTAACCCTAACCCCAAGTTAATAACACCTTGGAGCTCAGTTTACGGTTCAAAAACCACTGCTGGTGCAGATGAAAACGGTGTTGAAAGATTAAAGGTGTTATACTGCCATGATCTCCTTATGTTGTGTTTAGCAGGGCCAGTGTCTCTTGATATTTAGGCATTATACATCTCTGAAAAGTAACCCTTACCCAAATGTCTTTGCAGTGCCATACTCCACTTGGCATGACTTTTGCAACCCAGGTATAACAGGAGCTGTAGGCTTTATGAGTGCTTGAACCCTACCCCTAACCTTTACACTAATCTAAATGGCACCTTGGAGCTGAGTTTAAATTCCCAAGCATCATGGCTGGCCCAGATGACAAAGTTTTGAAAGATTAATAGTGGTACATTGCCATGCTCTCCTAATACTGTGTTTGGCAGGCCCAACGTCCATGGAGATACAGGCATTACAGACCTCTGAACTGTAACACTTACCCTCATTCAAATGGCATGTTGGACCTAAATTTAGCGTCCTGATCAGGATGGCTGGCACAGATGAGAAAGGAGTGAACAAGAAATGTCTTTGCAGTGCTGTGCTCCACTTTTGCATCCCTAGTGACCATGGAGCTGTAGACTTTATGAACGGTCTGAACCCTAACCCTAGCTTTCTGCCTAATCTAAATGGCACCTTGGAGCTGAGTTAGTCCCAAGCAGAATAGCTTGTCCAGATGAAAATGTTGTGGAAATATTAATAGTAGTACACTACCAAGTTCTCCTTGTACAGATCTTTGCTTCTCCAGTATTGAAGCTGTAGCTATTACGGATCCATGAACACTACGTATAACCAAACAGCGTAATCATAATCAGGATAATACCTTGCACCTGATGCTATTGTCCCAGGAACAGTGACTGGCCCTCGTGAGAAAGGTATTGAAATAAAGAATGTTGTTGTATTGCAGTGTTACCCTTGGCATGCCTTTTGCAGCCCCAGTGTCTCTGGAGTTGTGGGACTTATAACTTCTGAACACCAACCCTAACCTTGACCTAAATGACACTTTGGAACTAAGTTTAAATTCCCAAGTACAGTATGAGGTCCACATAAAAAAGGTGTGGAATGAAGCAATCTTGTTGCAGTGCCAGGCTCACCTTTGCATGTCTTTTGCAGTCCCAGTGTCTCTGGATCTGTAACATTCCTAACTGTATTAACCCTAACCATAAACTTAATCTAAATGGCACCTTGGAGCTACATTTAAAGTCCCAATTACAGTGTTAGGTCCCGATGGGAAATGTATGGAAAGATTAACGTAGTTGCAGTGCCATGTTCCATTTTACATGTGTTTTGGAGCCCCAGTGTCCCTGGAGACGTAGGCTTCATGACTGTCTGAACTGTAACCCTAACCCTCACCTTAGCACTAACACTAACCTTAATCCTAATGTCACCTTTTATCTAAATTTATAGTCCAAAGTACCATGGCTGGTACAGATGAAATACATGTGGAAAGATTAATAGTAGTACACTACCATGCCCTCCTTATAATATATTTTGCAGTCACAGTGTCCCTGAAAATGTGGGCTTCATGATTGTCTGAGCCCTAACCCTAACTCTAATCCTAACCATAACACTAAGCCTAACCCTTACCCTAACTGTATCCCTAAACCTAATCTTAATGTCAATTGGAGCTGGGTTTAATGTCCCAAGCACCATGACTGGCCCCCATAAGAAAGTGATGGGAAGATAAATCATGGTACACTGCCATGCTCTCCTTGTAATGTCTTTTTCCTCCCCAGTTTTGGAGCTGTAGGTATTCAGGATCTCTGAATACTAACTATAACCCTAGACCCCAAACTTAATCTGAGTGGCACATTGAAGCTGAGGCTAAGGTCCCAGGAACCATGGCTGGACCTGATGAGAAGGCTGTGGGACAGTTAATGGTGGTACAATGCCATGCTCTCCTTATAAATATTTTTTGCTTTCCTCATGTCTGTGAAGCTATAGGCTTTATGGGTCTCTCACTGTAATCCCAAACTTAATCCTAAACTAAATGGCACCTTGGAGCTGAGGAATCTGAGGTACATAGCACCATGGGTTGCCCAGATTTGAAAGATGTGGAAGAAGCAATGTTATTTCCATGCCATGCTCCACTTGACATTCTGTTTCCAGAGCACAGTTTCCCTGGAGCTGAAGGCCTTATAGCTCTCTTTTCCCTAAGCGTAATGCTAGCGCCAATCTAAGTGGTGCGTTGGAGTGGAGAATATGTTTTCAAGCCCCATGGCTGGCCAAGATGAGAAAGGCTTGGAATGAGCAATGTTGTTGCAGTGCCATGCTCCCCTTGTCATGTCTTTTGCAGTCGCAGAGTTCCTGGAGCTGTAGGCTTTATGACTGTCTGAACCCAAACCCTAAACCTCATGCCAATCTAACTGGTGTCTTGGACCTGAGGCTGATGGGCCAAAAACCCTAGGTGGGCCTGGTAAAAAAGGTGTGGAAAGATGAAAGGTGATGCATTCTCATGACCTCTTTGGAATGTCTTTTGCAAGTCCAGTGTCCCTGGAGCTGTAGGCTTTTTGGGTCTCTAAACCCTATCCTTAACCCTAATATGAACATCATCTTGTCTGTTGTCTCCAGCACCTTGAGGGCTGAGGTGAGACTGGTGTGGAAGAAGTAATGTTGCTGCAGAGCCATGCTTCCCTTTGTATGTCCTTCAAAGCCCTATTCTCCCTGGAGCTGTAAACTTTGTGGTTCTTGGCACTTATAATTTCTTTGAGTACTATTTAATACTAATAATTTAATTAAAAAAATATGATAATGTAAATGTACTTCTGTAATTGTGTAGGTAATATTAAATTATATAAATCCACTAAAATGTTGCTGACACTTAGATGCTACTGTGTCATTATTTGTGTTATTATATCTCAGAAAATATACCTCATCACTTACTAAATAGAAATCAACTATACACTTCTTAATATATCAAAGTATTGTAAGAATTCTGTGGCAGTTCGTTTGAAATACAAAAAACTATACATGAAAATCATCTAGGAAAGTCTTCAGAAGCTCTATGAAAATCTCTATAAAGCAAAGTTATGAAATGCCAACAATGCAATTCAGTAAAGCATGCAGTTAGAATGACAAAGTATACATTATTTAACTTTTTTATTAAAGATCTTTCTTCTGTTGTTCTCCCCCAGTGGAAGGGAGGGCATAACAATGTGTAGGGCTAGAAAGCTCTTGATGTGAATTAGCAGAAGGAAGGGAAAAATTTTGGCAGTATCTAAGATCCTCCAGAACTTTATACATCCAGTAGAGATGTTTTCAGAATGAAGGAGCAGGTTGGATGGATTGAGCTACTTTGTAGGCTGCACAGCAGACTGGTTGAGAGCTTTTTTGTCAGGATCAGGGTAGAAAAAAATGGTTAGTCCTTTGCCTGGAATGGAATAATAACTTCCAGTGACAGAGAATAAGATTTACCAGGATGGACTGGCTTGGGAGCAGCTCTGCTGACAAGGCACTGGAAGTTGTGGCAGGCAGCAAGACGAATATGTGCCAGCAGTGTGCCCTGACAGCAAAAAGGGCCAGTGGAATCCTGGACTAACTTGATTATCCTGTTTTAATGAGGCTTTATTAGATTTTAATATATTAAACTGTATCCATAGGGACATACTATTAAAAAAAAATCAGGGCAAAGATATTGTAAGAGATTTTGGCTATGAAAAAGGTATTAGGTTTAAGAGAACTTGACATCAGGCCCTTAATAATCAAGGAAAAAGTGCATATCCTGAGAACAGAAAACTGATTACAGGTTTGAGTGCTTAAGCACATGCACATAAGTACATACAGGGTAAATAATTCTGTAGCACATTACAGAACAATTGGTGTGTGCAAGCATATTATATTTACAACCATAGTGTTGAAGTATTTTAGCACAAATTCTGTTGCCGAGAGGAAGTATTTAGATAGAGTGATGGCACTTGTTATACATCATTGGACTAGCAGCTATTAGTATTACATAATACATCATTGATGTGACAGCTTTGAGAGGATATGTAATATATAACCAGAATAGTCCCATTTGGACATCAATGTATGGTATTTACTGGTAATAATAATGTAGTGGTTTTAGTTTCATACAGCAAACAGACATAATTCTGATTCTAAACAGCAGTGACATTCCTGTAAGTAGTGCCACAGCAGTTTCTACCATGCAGTGACTTTTGTGATAAGAAATGGCTCTCAGACTAGACTCTGTGTATATCGATTACTGCCACTTACTCTACTATAGGACTTAAAAAAAAAAAAAAACACCACCACCACAACCCCTTATAAAATGAAACCAAATAAAACCTTAATAGAAACTGGTCAGTCATTCCGTCAGCAGAACAGTGTTGTGACACACTATGAATTATTCTGTAGGTAAAAATGATCAGTGAGGGCAAAATGGGCAGCTTTGAAATATAAAAACACCTTGATGGCATGGAAAACAACATACAAGATGTTACGCATTCATTATTTAAACATGAACTCATGAAAATAAGAGTCTCCAACATATACTCAAAGGAGTGAAGAAGAAACCACTTTAGGGAAAAGGCTGCAATTTTCCTGTTAAAACTACATCTATTTTGTGGTATCAAAATTAAAACTGACTATTTTTTTTTTCTTTACTTTAACCATAACCACTGAAGTTTACTTGCTTCAGTTATCACTGAAATTTAAATTTTAAAATGATCTCTGTATTTGTTAGTTCAGCATTTCAACTATAGTGTCAAATCATCACTGCATCTGAGAATCTTTACTACTCGGGTTTACCTCTTTAAAGGAGCATCAGGCTTAGAAAATCATAGAATCCTAGAATATCTCAAGTTTGAAGGGACCCATAAGGATTATCAAGTCCTCTTAGCAGGACTACCTAAAAACTAAATGCTCAAAAAAGACTAAGAAAGCGGCTAACATCAAAGCCTAAGAAAATAGCCTTTGACTCTTTCACCACAAGTATTTCCCCAAATACTCCCTATATAGTGTTATTTTACTCCTTAATCCATTATAAATTTCTCCTATGTACTGTCTACATTGTATTTTCAATCTTGATTTAAAACATAACCCATAAATGTCACTGTAGAAATTAGCAGATTCTAGAAACATTTACGTGACCAATTGCTGTGGTGGAATCCAATAGCGAGTCAAGACAATATACAACAAGCTTGCAGTGGTTCAGCATATCTCCAAAGCATTTAGTCGACAGACCTTCCAGGGAGTCCTCTACCTCAAATACCTTTTCCACCTTAATGCTGCTTCTAACTCCATGAGCTGTACCAAAAAAACCCATAAAAATAAAACCCAACAATATATTTTTTACCACTGTCTTTCAAGATACACCTGAAGGTAAATTTTGGTATTATCAGCTTTACCTGAAGATTTTCACTGATTTCAGTAGATTTGTGCCATATTTCTTGGTTGGAGTGTAAAATTTTAAAACCAAAGAAATATTGAGCACTAAAAATAAATGTCCTCCCTCCTAGTAAACAGGTTTCCTACTGAAGATGGCTTCAGCATTTGTTCTTTAGTTTTGCATATTCTTGGATTAGACGGGGAAGGCAGCCATTTTGTTATGTACATGAATCCATTACTGAATGTTATGGTGAGTAATTCCTTGCTTGCCCAATAAACTGGTAATTTTATCAAGAAACACATAGCACAATGCTCATGTTGCACCCTATACTGACAATACAGTTTCCTAACGCCTAGCAATTTTCCATCACTGATTTCATCCATAACGACTATCTGCAAATCAGTTGTTTACAGATTTATACTTTCAACATTAAGCTTTGCATTCTGATAAGGTGACCAAAGAAAATACCTTTAAAAACTCCCATGAATAGTAGTAGATGTTTTTGCATAATGTTTATGGAAAAGTTTTCATGTCCTTTATGCAATTTCTCAAACTTCAGTGATATCATGTTAAAAAGCGTCATTTTTGAAAGACATGTAGGAAATTCTTTCCACATATGAAGATGAATTTGACAAAGCATGCAAACTTAAGAATTATGTACATTTGTGCTAATCTTCCCTGTCCTTTTTCAGGACACTGAAATAAAATATGTATTTCAATATTTTATAAAATATAACAGTGATTCTTCTAATTAATAAGAAAAAAGTTCATTATAAACTGTGTTTTCTAAGTGTTCTTCATATTATGAGTTTGACCTGATAATAACCAAACTGATACAGATAAATACATTCCAGATACCTAGATACAGAAGTAATTTTTAATAAGTTTAGGTTAAGAACCAAACAATAAAATTTCTAAGAACTGTTATTTCTTGAAGTAAGTATGATTTTTAAATCCTAGCTATTTTTAAGAAATGAAAGTTGATACACAGTGTGTTATTTTATTTCTATTTAATTTTAAGTTTTAGCGGTTGGGAGTGTGGTTTGCTTTTGGTTTTCTTGTTTGTTTCATTTTGGGGGGTTTTCCCTAAAAAAAGAATATGCTGTAGGTTATATCTAGGGAAAAAAAAAAAAAAAAAAAAGTAATTTTCCAACATAGAGTAAAATAGGCATAGACCATTTTGACATGGACAGTGGGATTGAGTGCGCCCTCAGCAAGTTTGCCGATGACACCAAGCTGTGTGATTCGGTTGATACGCTGGAGGGAAGGAATGCCATCCAGAGGGACCTTGACATGCTTGCGAAGTGAGCTGATGCCAACCTCATGAAGTTTAACCATGCCAAGTGCAAGGTCCTACACCTCGGTCGGAGCAATCCCAGGCACAGCTACAGGCTGGGCAGAGAAGAGATTCAGAGCAGCCCTGTGGAGAAGGACTTGGGGGTGCTGGTCGATGAGAAAATGAACATGAGCCGGCAGTGTGCGCTCACAGCCCAGAAAGCCAACCTTATCCTGGGCTGCATCAAAAAGGAGTGTGACCAGCAGGTCGAAGGAGGTGATCCTGCCCCTTTATTCTTCTCTCGTGAGACCTCACTTGGAGAATTCTGTGCAGTTCTGGTGTCCTCAACATAAAAAGGGGCATGGATCTGTTGGAACAAGTCCAGAGAAAGGCCATAAGAGAATGATCAGGGGACTGGAGCACCTCCCATATGAAGATCAGCTGAGAAACTTAGGACTGTTCAGCCTGGAGAAGAGAAGGCTGTGTGAAGACCTCATAGCAGCCTTCCAGTGTCTGAAGGGGGCATATAGGGATGCTGGGGATGGACCCTTCATTAGGGACTGTAGTGATAGGACAAGGGGTAATGGGTTCAAACTTAAACAGGGGAAGTTTAGATTGGATATAAGGAGGAAATTCTTTCCTCTTAGGGTGGTGAGGCACTGCAATAGGTTGCCCAAGGAGGTTGTGAATGCTCCAACCGTGGCAGTGTTCAAGGCCAGGTTGGATGAGGCCTTGGGTGATATGGTTTAGAGCTAGGTGTCCCTGTCCATGGCGGGGGGGGTTGGAACTCAGTCCCACTGTCCCTGTCAGTGACAAAGATGTTAAACAAGACCGGTCCTAACACTGATCCCTGAGGGACACCACTCGTAACTGGTCTCCAGCCGGACATTTAGCCATTGACCACAACTCTGTGTGTGGCTATGCAGACAGTTCTTTATCCACCGAGTGGTCCATTCATCAAACTGATGTCTCTCCAATTTAGAGACAAGGATGTTGTGTGGGACAGTGTCGAACGCTTTACACAAATCCAGGTAGATGGCATCAACTGCTCTACCGCTGTCCATCAGTTCTGTAACCCCATCATAGGCGGCCACCAAATTGGTCAGGCAGGATTTCCCCTTAGTGAAGCCATGCTGGCTGTTACCAAGCACCTTGTTGAATTTCATGTGCCTTAGCATGCCGTCCAGGAGAATTTGCTCCAAGATTTTGCCAGGCACAGATGTGAAACTGACTGGTCTCTAATTCCCTGGGTCATTCATTTTCGCCTTCTTGAAAATGGTGGTTATATTTCCCTTTTTCCAGTAGTTGGGAACTTTACCTGACTGACATGATTTTTCAAATATGATGGACAGCAGCTTATCAACTTCATTTGCCAGCTCCTTCAGTACCCGTGGATGGATTTCATCAGGACCCATGGACTTGTGTACGTTCAGATTTTTAAGATGGCCTCAAATCAGTTCCTCTCCTACACTGCGCCAAAGGTCTCCATTCTCACAGTCCCTGCGTCTCCTTTCCAAGACTTGGGTGCTGCGGTCAAAGCCTTTACTAGAGAAGACCGAGGAAAAGAAGTCATTAAGAACCTCAGCCTTCTCCAAATCCTGTGTAGCTAGTTCACCTGAGAGCTTCCTGAGGGGGCCTACGTTCTCCCTAGTCTGCTCTTTATTTGCTATGTACCTGTAGAATCCCTTCCTGTTATCCTTAATATCCCTAGCCAAGTTTAATTCTAACTGGGCCTTAGCTTTCCTAACCTGGTCCCTAGCTTCCCGGACAACATCCCTGTACTCTTCCCAGGCCGCCTGTCCTTGCTTCCACTTTCTATAAAACTCTTTTTTCATTTGAATTTTCCTCAGGAGCTCCTTATCCATCCAAGGAGGTCTCCTGGCCCTCCTGCTGCACTTCCTTCTAGTTGGGATGCAACACTCCTCAGCTTGTAGCAGGTGACCCTTGAATATCAACCAAGAGTCTTGGGCCTCCCCGTCCTCTAGGGCTATATCCCATGGAACCTTACTAAGCAGGTTCCTGAAGAGGCCAAAGTCTGCTCTTTTGAAGTCCAGGGCAGTGAGCTTGCTGCACGCTCTTCTCACTGTCCTGAGGATCTCAAATTTAACCATCTCGTGGTAGCTGCATCCAAGATGCCCTGGAGGGCCACATTTCCAAGGAGCCCTTCCCTGTTGGTGAGCACAAGGTCAAGCACGACACCTCTCCATATCGGTTCCTCTATTACTTGCAGACGGAAGTTGTCTTCCACACAATCGAGGAACCTCCTGGATTGCTTGTGCCAGGCTGTACTGTCCCTCCAACAGATGTCAGGGTGGTTGAAGTCACCCATGAGAACAAAGGCCTGTGAGCGTAAAGTTTTTCCTATCTGCCTATAGACTGCTTCATCTGCAGATTCCTCTTGACAGGCAGTCTGTAACAGATCCCCACAGTAATGTCTCCCATCGCTGTTTTCCCTTTAACCCTGACCCACAAACTCTCTGCTAACTGCTCACCCATCCCCAGACAGAGCTCGATATTCTCCAGCCTATCCCTAACATAAAGGGCAACTCCTCCTCCGCGCCTGCCAGGCCTGTCTTTTCTAAAGTCTGTAACCTTCCATTCCAACACTCCAGTCATAGGAGCCATCCCATCATGTTTCTGCGATGCCTATTATATCATATCCCCATAGACGTGCACACATCTCTAATTCCTCTTGTTTGTTCCCCATGCTACGGGCTTTTGTATAGAGGCATCTGAGCTGAGCTCCAAATGGAGCTGGCTCATTGGCTGGAGCAGCTGGAATATCTCTACATTGCTCCGAGCATTTATTATAGGTGCTGGCACCTGACTGGGTATGTTGGGATGGAATGATGCCCCCCTTCCCCAACACATCTAGTTTAAAGCCTCCTTGACCAGTCTGGCAAGCCTCCTACCAAAACTGCTCTTCCCCTTCTTTTATCAGACCAGCTCCACCAGCCCCCGCTAGATCTGGCTTACAAACTTGGGTCCCATGTTCAAGACACCCAAACCCCTGACTGTGACACCACCCTTTTAACCATTTATTAAGCTGGCCAATCCTCCTAGCTTTTTTTAGGTCCTCCCCTGTATCCTGGAGAATAGATGAAAAGCCAGTTTGAGCTCCAGAGTCCTTAACCACCTCTCCCAGGGCTCTGTAGTCCTTCTTTATGTTCCCCAGGCTACTACTATCTATGTCCCTAGCACCCACATGTATCACCAGAAGTGGGTAATAATAGTCCGTGGGGCTTACTAGAGCAGGCAGCCTTTTTGCCACATCCCTGATCCATGCCCTTGATAGGCAACACACCTCCCTTGAGACTGGGTCAGGCCGACAGACGAGTGCTTATGTCTCTTTCAAAGTAAAATCCCCTGCTACTACGACCCGCTGCTTTTTCCTGGCATCACCAGTAGAAATCTTCTTTACTAGTGCATCAGCAGGCTGTTTCTGGCGCGAGTGCGTTTCCTCATGAGTCCCCTGCAGGACAGCAAAGCGGTTCTGCGTGGGGACAACAGATTTAGGAGGAAGTCCCTTGCTTTTAATTGTCCTTTCCCTGCTTTTTTTTTTTTTTTGTCGGCGTTTTTTTTTTTTTTTTTATGTCACCAATTCCCAGCTTCGCAGGTTAGCGACCTCCTTCTTCCCTCCGTGAGCTAGAGGGGAAGCTTGAGGACTCTGCACAGTTTGGGCAGGGAGCAAGCAGTCCTGCTTCCTCTCAGCTACCCTGACATCTTGTAGCCTATTAATAGCTTCCTGCAGCTCAGCCACCTCTTGCAGGAGGACCTCCACCAGGGAGCACTGAGTGCAGCCCTGCCCATTGTGCACCCTCCCCTCACGAGACCAGTGCAGGCACTCTCTACACCCCGAGCTCTGCACTGCAGCCTCCCCTCTCATCAGCTCTGACTGCCTACGCTGGCCACCGCCAGGGCAGAACGAGCAGAGCTACCAGATCGGGCCCTGGTCATACGGCGGGTGCTCACCATCCCGCTCGCCTGCCCGCGCAAACTGCCTCGCCGCGCTCCTGATCGCTCGCGCTCCCTGAGGCAGGATTTTAACCAATCAGGGCTAGCGCCGTTCCTCCTGGCTCCGCCCCCTGTGAGTCAGCTGCTCGTGTCAGCTGAGCTGCCGGCTCCTGGGCACTACCTGTCTTATTATTCAAACCTATAAATGGTTTATATAATTCCAGTTTGTGTGTTAGCTCCTTTTGTTATAAAAATACATTAATTTCTTTCACTTTAGAGAGCTTCCCCAATAAATATAAAAATATTTTTTACTGTATTTTCAGTGTGAAATATATCCTGTCCCGCAGATAACACTAAGATATCTGCTGTATTGCAATTTCATTTAAATTCTCAAAAGTTAGCACAAGTGTAATTTCTGTACTCAAAGCCATAAACACTATAAAAATACCATGAAAGATTTCAGAGAGAACTGGATGTATCCTGATTCTGGAGCACACTTACAATGAATCAACTTCAAGACCCCTCAAATTCAATAAAAAATTTCCCAGTGGCTTCATTCAGAATTTGC
Source organism: Neopsephotus bourkii (assembly GCF_033783945.1). Classification (NCBI taxonomy): domain Eukaryota; kingdom Metazoa; phylum Chordata; class Aves; order Psittaciformes; family Psittacidae; genus Neopsephotus; species Neopsephotus bourkii. The sequence continues at coordinate 1,849,727 of NW_026901969.1, forward strand.
TTAAACCTTGTTTCTGTTGGAAAGATAGCACAATAGGTGAAGAAAAAAAGAAGAAAAAATCACTGTGCTTAATGGAAAACAACAATCACTGATACACAACAGTTTATTTCAGCGCCATCTCCCTGCTATTTCATAGTAATGAATGGGGGCTGCATTTTTTTTTTTAATGTATTTGTTTTCTTACAGAATAACTAAAGAAATAGAGTTGAACAATGGGCTAGCTAGTAAATCATGAGGTATACTAGTTTAACAGTTTAATTATTGACACGCCTTCTGTTGTAATATTTTGCTAAAACATTAATTACTATATAAAAAAATCATGCAATTTTGTTGAGAGCCAAAATAGTGTCTGTCAAAACTGCTTAAAATATAAGAATGCCTATATGTTATCCTACAAGTTGTTAAATTCTAGTCCTGTCTGTGCTTTTACTTCCTATTTGCATTCCCATGCCACTTTCATCCTCAGATATTTCAGCCACTAGGCATGTTTGATCTACCTCTCTTTTCAAATGACATGGTACTCTTACCATTCATGAAAAATAATCCATTTTCACATCTGTTCAAATCACATATTACACACAACCCTGGTATCTGGGTCCTGTGAAAAGCTGCTTTCATAGCACCCTTCTTTTCTGCTGCTCATCATTTCTTCCTTGGATATCAGAGCTACTCTCCTCTGAATACATTAGTCATGTATAATGACATAAAAGCCTGCCAGTGCTTTAGAAAAGGAGCCCTTTATTCCACTTTCCTAACAATCATTAATATCTGCAACACTCAGCAGTTTTTCTGATTTTCTTTTGTGAAAGGATAAATAGTGACTATTTGGCATGGAGTTTGCAACTGTTACTACTTTCATTAATGCAGTTGAAATGCCAGGAAACAGAACAATAGATTTCATCTGTGCCTGATAAGGAAAATTTCTAGGTTTTCAAATACCTCTTATCTGCTTTCACAGAACTCATAAACACTAATTAGAGCAAAAGTCTGGTGTCATGGTCACATAGATTTTTCCTGATCCATGTGTCTGAAAGAAAGCAAGGTTGCTTATATTCAAGTAATTTTCTTTACGTAAAATGCCACTAGAATTATTTTTCCTATTAAAAATAAAAAGATACAGCTACTAATCATAATGAACCTAACTCTTCTTCATAGGGTTGTAACCCTCTGGATTACAGAAAACCTTAAAGGTGTAATCCATACATGCCGAAGTACATTTTGGGTGAGCAGTGGGGGAGGGGGGGTGGGGATGGCAAGCAAGGGGACTGTTTCAAGGCAATTTAATGGTTGATTCAAAATACAAATGCATATTCCCAAAGTAACTTGCTATCTTTTGGTCTAAGTATAGATAGGAGAAGTAGGAAGAAAGGTCAGTGATTCAGATGCATTGTCTGAAAAAAAACTTTTATATACTCTATGTACAATGAATACTTGTACTCATTGACTGCATTCTGATTAATTCTGTATAAATTTGCATTTAGTATACAGTATCTGGGGTGTTTTTCTTATTAAATGTTGAGGTAATCTTAGAGTTGTACTATTCTTGGAAGGCAGGAAGTCAAAATTTCTACTGTGCAGGATCAGCTCAGATTTGTTGGGAAGAACTCTGAAGCTACATATAAAGGAAATGTAATACAGTTCTTAAAAAATACTTCCCAGAGCACTTGATATGTAGGTACTTTCCAAACGGTTTAGGCCTACAAGCAGGTGACCAGCACAGGTTGCCTAGAAATTATGTGAATGTTCCTACTTTGACCTTTCCAGCAGCAGTAGTCAATATGACTGCCTTCCAGGTAAGATTGTACTAACATTCCTGGAGGCAGGTCAACCTATACAAACAAATGTCTATAAAAGTCTAAATTCACAGTGTTCATGCTCTAGAAAGAACCTAGTTCAGAGTGCATCAAGAAAGAAAATGTATCTAAAGCAAATCTGTTAGCATTACTTCTCTGTGGCTTAAGAGATCAATAGGCTACTCTCTAATGTCATTTATAATGTATAAAGACATCAATGTACAACCATAACATTGTCAGTAATTTGAAACACAATTTAAATTTCTTTAAAAAATCTCAAAATATTAGAAAAAATAGCAGAATAGAATATTAGTAAGGACTGACACCTTCACATTATGAAGTGTTGGAACATGTGACTTCAACCACCCTGACATCTGTTGAAATGACAGTACGGCCCAGCACAAGCAATCCAAGACGTTCCTCGATTGTGTGGAAGACAACTTCCTTCTGCAAGTAATAGAGGAACCAACAAGGAGAGCTGCCATGCTTGACCTCATGCTCACCAACAGGGAAAAGGGCTCGTTGAAAATTTGGCACTCCAGGGCAGCCTTGTATGCAGCGACCACGAGATGGTTAAATTTGAGATCCTCAGGACAGTGAGAAGAGCGTGCAGCAAGCTCACTGCCCTGGACTTCAAAAGAGCAGACTTCGGCCTCTTCAGGAACCTGCTTAGTGAGGTTCCATGGGATATAGCCCTAGAGGGCAGGGTGGCCCAAGACTCTTGGTTGATATTCAAGGGTCACCTGCTACAAGCTGAGGAGTGTTGCATCCCAACTAGAAGGAAGTGCAGCAGGAGGGCCAGGAGACCTCCTTGGATGGATAAGGAGCTCCTGAGGAAAATTCAAATAAAAAAAAGAGGCTTATAAAAAGTGGAAGCAAGGACAGGCGGCCTAGGAAGAGTACAGGGATGTTGTCCGGGAAGCTAGAGACAAGGTTAGGAAAGCTAAGGCCCAGTTAGAATTAAACTTGGCTAGGGATATTAAGGATAGCAGTAAGGGATTCTACAGGTACATAGCAAATAAAAAACAGATTAGGGAGAATGTAGGCCCCCTCAGGAAGCTCTCAGGTGAACTAGCTACACAGGATTTGGAGAAGGCTGAGGTTCTTAATGACATCTTTGCCTCGGTCTTCTCTAGTAAAGGCTTTGACCGCACCACCCAAGTCTTGGAAAGGAGACGCAGGGACTGTGAGAATGGAGACCTTCGGCCCAGTGTAGGAGAGGAACTGATTTGAGGCCATCTTAAAAATATGAACGTACACAAGTCCATGGGTCCTGATGAAATCCATCCACGGGTAATAAAGGAGCTGGCGAATGATGTTGCTAAGCCACTGTCCATCATATCTGAAAAATCACGGCAGTCAGGTAAAGTTCCCAACTACTGGAAAAAGGGAAATATAACCCCTATTTTCAAGAAGGGGAAAATGAATGACCCAGGGAATTAGAGACCAGTCAGTCTCACCTCTGTGCCTGGCAAAAATCTTCGAGCAGATTCTCCTGGACGGCATGCTAAGGCACATGAAATTCAACAAGGTGCTTGGTAACAGCCAGCATGGCTTCACTAAGGGGAAATCCTGCCTGACCAATTTGGTGGCCGCCTATGATGGGGTTACAGAACTGATGGACAGCGGTAGAGCAGTTGATGCCATCTACCTGGATTTGTGTAAAGCGTTCGACACTGTCCCACAGGAAATCCTTGTCTCTAAATTGGAGAGACATCAATTTGATGAATGGACCACTCGGTGGATAAACAACTGTCTGGATGGCCGCACACCAAGAGTTGTGGTCAATGGCTCAATGTCCAGCTGGAAACCAGTAATGAGTGGTGTCCCTCAAGGATCAGTGCTAGGACTGGTCTTGTTTAACATCTTCGTTGCTGACATGGACGGTGGGATTGAGTGCATCCTCAGCACATTTCCCGGTGACACCAAGCTGTGTGGTTTGGTTGCTACTCTTACAGAAGATACAGAGATGGCAGAGTTACTGAATGCCTTCTTTGTCTCTGTCTGCTCTGCCAGAGGCAGTCCTGAAGAGCCCTGTACCGCTGAGACCTCGGATGAAGATAGGTCAATGAAGCGGTCTGCCTTAGTCGATGAGGAATGGGTTAAAGACCAGTTGAGCAATCTGGATATCCATAAATCCATGGGTCTAGATGGGATGCACCCGCGGGTGCTGAGGGAACTGGCTGAGGTCATTGCTAGACCGCTCTCCATCATCTTTACCAAGTCTTGGGAAACGGGAGAGGTGCCTGAGGACTGGAGGAAAGCAAATGTCACTCCTGTCTTCAAAAAGGGCAAGAAGGAGGACCCGGGTAACTATAGACCGGTTAGCTTCACCTCCATTCCTGGGAAAGTGATGGAACACCTTATCCTTGGTGCCATCTTAAGGCATATCAAGGATAAGAGGGTTATGAGGGGCAGTCAACATGGCTTCACCAAGGGGAAGTCGTGCTTGACCAATCTCGTAGCCTTTTATGAGGAAATAACACGGTGGATGGATGATGGTAGAGCGGTGGATGTGGTCTATCTCGACTTCAGCAAAGCGTTTGACACGGTCTCCCACAGCATCCTTGCGGCTAAATTGAGGAAGTGTGGTCTGGATGATCGGGTAGTGAGGTGGACTGTGAACTGGCTGAAGGAGAGAAGCCAGAGAGTTGTAGTCTATGGGGCGGAGTCTAGTTGGAGGCCTGTAACTAGTGGAGTGCCTCAAGGGTCGGTTCTGGGACCAGTATTATTTAATATATTCATCAACGATTTAGATGAGGGAATTGAGTGTACTATCAGCAAGTTTGCTGATGACACTAAGCTGGGAGGGGTGGCCGACACGCCAGAAGGCTGTGCTGCCATCCAGAGAGACCTGGACAGGCTGGAGAGTTGGGCAGGGAATAACTCGATGAAATATAACAAGGGAAAGTGTAGAGTCCTGCATCTGGGCAGGAACAACCCCAGGTTCCAGTATAGGCTGGGGAACGACCTGTTAGAGAGCAGTGTAGGGGAGAGGGACCTGGGGGTACTGGTGGACGACAGGATGACCATGAGCCGACACTGTGCCCTTGTGGCCAAGAAGGCCAATGGCATCCTGGGGTGTATTAGAAGGGGGGTGGTTAGTAGGTCGAGAGAGGTCATCCTTCCCCTCTACTCTGCCCTGGTGAGACCTCATCTGGAATATTGTGTCCAGTTCTGGGCCCCTCAGTTTAAAAAGGACAGGGACCTGCTGGAGAGAGTCCAGCGCAGGGCAACTAAGATGATTAAGGGAGTGGAGCATCTCCCTTATGAGGGAAGACTGAGGGAGCTGGGTCTCTATAGTTTGGAGAAGAGGAGATTAAGGGGTGACCTTATTAGTGTATATAAATATATAAAGGGGGAGTGTCACGAGGATGGAGCCAGGCTCTTCTCAGTGGCAAACAATGAAAGGACAAGGGGTAATGGGTACAAATTGGAGCACAAGAGATTCCACTTAAACCTGAGAAGAAACTTCTTCTCAGTGAGGTTGACGGAACACTGGAACAGGCTGCCCAGGGAGGTTGTGGAATCTCCTTGTTTGGAGACATTCAAAACCCGCCTGGACACGTTCCTGTGTAACGTTATCTAGGTGTTCCTGCTCCGGCAGGGGGATTGGACTAGATGATCTTTTGAGGTCCCTTCCAATCTCTAACATACTGTGATACTGTGATACTTTGGAGGGAAGGAATGCCATCCAGAGGGACCTTGACATGATTGCGAAGTGAGCTGATGCCAACCTCATGAAGTTTAACCATGCCAAGTGCAAGATCCTACACCTCGGTCGGAGCAATCCCAGGCACAGCTACAGGCTGGGCAGAGAAGAGATTCAGAGCAGCCCTGTGGAGAAGGACTTGGGGGTGCTGGTCGATGAGAAAATGAGCATGAGCCAGCAGTGTGCACTTGCAGCCCAGAAAGCCAACCGTATCCTGGGCTGCATCAAAAGGAGCGTGACCAGCATGTCAAAGGAGGTGACCCTGCCCCTTTACTCTGCTCTTGTGAAACCTCACTTGGAGTATTGTGTGCAGTTCTGGTGTCCTCAATATAAAAAGGGGCATGGAACCGTTGGAACAAGTCCAGAGGAGGGCCATAAGGGTAATCAGGTGACTGGAGCACCTCCCATATAAAGATAGGCTGAGAAAGTTGGGGCTATTCAGCCTGGAGAAGAGAAGGCTGTGTGGAGACCTCATAGCAGCCTTCCATTATCTGAAGGGGGCCTATAGGGATGCTGGGGATGGACTCTTCATCAGGGACTGTAGTGATAGGACAAGGGGTAATGGGTTCAAACTTAAACAGGGGAAGTTTAGATTGGATATAAGGAAGTAGTTCTTTACTGTAAGGGTGGTGAGGCACTGGAATGGGTTGCCCAGGGAAGCTGTGAATACTCCATCCCTGACAGTGTTCAAGGCCAGGTTGGACAGAGCCTTGGCTAATATGGTTTAACAGGAGGTGTTCCTGCTCATGGCAGGGGGTTGGAACTAGATGATCTTAAGATCCTTTCCAACCCTAACTATTCTATGATTCTATGTGGTATAAGGTCTACAAACCAAAACTTTAAAAATAATGTAACAATCTATCAAGATGACTGATACCAATATTCTTACAGCTATCCTTCCCCCTTTCTCCACCATGCTCTTGGCAGGGTGAGTGGGAAGAAAAAATAAGTTAATAAGCATTTTCTAAGGGCTGTTCTATTCCACTCCCACTGCCTATGTAGATGGTTGTTGTCATATAAGGTAATAGACCTTGTAACCTCACATTGCTACGAGACATTATGTAGAAGAAAGATAAATATTTTAACTAGATAACAAATATCCAAACATATTTTCAATATATTTTTAATTTATAGCTAATAGAAGCTGAATTGCTTTTTTTAAATTATTATTTTAGAAATGGCAGTCCTTCATCTTGTCTATCATTTTTTCTATATATGTCTATATTCCCTGTCAGGCATCTTGCCTTGAAAAATATCAATTTAAGGTATGCCACTTCAGGGAAGCCTCACAGGAGGCACGCAAAACTGCAACTGGCATTTGCCTCATGCAGTGAAATTACAGAGATTTTTCAATATCTCAGTTTCCCATAGCAACCGACTCGTTAAACCACTTTAAAAAAATTTTGCCCATTTCTGATTTCCAAAACTAGGTAAGAAAACAGTCATTACTGAGTCTTAACTGAAGCATGATTCCAAAAAGGACTGACTGAATAGAAAAATGCACCATTTTATTTATTTTTTTAACAAACTGCATTTTTTCAGTAGCTAATTGTGTCTATATGTATGAAAATATAATCCCATATTAATGTCTTTAAAAAATTATACTGGCTTCTGTTGTTGTAAGCAATTATCATGCAAGCCTTTATCTTGTTCTAAACCCAGCTAGACAGCTTGTGCACGGTGCCAGGCTGGAAGCAGTTGAGGCCCGCATCCCCCACCCCCCCAGGGGCTCCCCCCTTCCCCACTCCCAGAGGGATGGGGAGGAGAATCGAAAGAATGCAACTCCCTTGGGTTGAGATAAGAACTGTCCAGCAACCAATGTACAACACAAATCACCACTGCTACCACCAACAACGATAAGAGATAACAAGGGAAAAGAGTACAATACCACCTGCCGAAAAATGAGTCTGACCCAGAAGACTCCCTGTCCTTTCGGGTTACTCCCAGTTACATCCAGGGCATGACGTGCTGTGGTATGGAATACCTCTTTGGTCAGGTGTCCTGTCTCTGCTTCCTCCTGTCTTCCCCTCCTCCCTGGCAGAGCATGAGGCTCACAAAGTCCTTAGCCAAAACAAAATATCATTGTTATCAGCTCTGTTCCCAGCCCGAAAGTCAAAACACAGCACTGCACCAGCTACCAAGAAAGAGAAAAATGACTGCTAATGATAAACTCAGGACATATATAAACATATATAGCTTTATCAATACCTTTAAAATGAAAAAATATAGATTAAACTGACTGTTATTAAGATGCTGTGACTATGTTACTGTCTCAGAATGTGCAACCTTTAAAAAAGGTCATTTGATCTGCTAGACCTGTTTCACTGCTACAGACAATTGACCCAATATACAATTGTTCAGTTTGTCTTCCAATAAAATGAACTAACACACCAGATGAAAGCATATTTCTGGGCATTTGGAAGAAATTTTCAACTCCCAATTAGCTGAAAAATTAAAAAAAAAAAATTCAGAACTTCATAAGACACTTTCTGTAATGGCTTTGTCACTTTCTCACCTTCCTTATATGCGTATTTTTAGAGAGAATTGCAACTTGAGTTTGAGCTATGAGCCTAGCCTATTCTTACTCTCAGCTGCAGTACATAGGACACCTGATTTACATATCTGCCAAGGCACAGGTTGGAGCTTGGTGGGCAGTGTTATACTCCCTTTTGCCACATCCTGGACAATATCTGAGGTGTTGGGAATTACCCTATGGTGGAGGAACTTAACTACCTGTAGCAGAATCAATCCTATTCCTATATTTGAGCTGAATGAGTATCATGGCTGTATTCACAAATTAAATCTTTAGAGTTTAGTAACATATTAAGCAAACTCTGCCTGCAATAAAGTCAATGAATTTTATTTTCAGTAATGTGTGTGGTATTTCTTCCTCTCCACTGGACAGAGAAAGGGTTATGGTTAGTGATTGTGACAAGTGATTTTTCAGGAACCTTGATTGCTGCTCTCAAAACACTTCCCTTGACAGATTTTTCTTTATTTCCTTTACTGGATACTTTAGAATTTGATATATATATTTTTTTCTTTTTTTCAATTTTTTTTTCTTGTTTGTTTGTGTTTTTTTTTCACTAACATAATGTAGAAATGTGAAAATGCAATCAAGCAACAAATTTGTCTTCTTACTGATACAAAGGCAGGTCATTCATGACCTACTAGAATCATCTTTCTACTTGCCACTTGCCACTGTGCAAGGTCAGATAATAATGATGCTTGACTTTTAATGTCAGTAGTTAAACTTTGAGGTTCCTTCTCTGGTATCAGAATATCTAAAAGCAGATGGGACTTCGGGGGCTACATGCTGGATGGTTAGGGAAGATTTTTATTTTTTTTAAACAGGTCATTTAATTTTACTCTTTTATGTTGAGTTTATATTTTCTGATATTCTAAATTTCTGTATACCTATTAAATAAGCAAAGCTTCAGATTCAAAATAGCATAGAAGATAATGAAACCAAAGAGACAGATGTACATTTTAAAATAAGTTTCACTGTGTCTTGATGTGAGGAAGACTTTTATTAAGTGCCTGAAACAGGACTGATTTTAGGAGGAGAAATTAATTTTGGATATAAGAAGAAAAGACAAAATCAGCTGCCTAGGAAGATAGGTTACTTTCCCTTTACTCATTGGCCCTTGGACATTTCAAAAATTCATTACTGGTACACTTTGTGTGACCATATTTTTTTTTCCTGTTCTTTTCGGTAGGAACATAGTGACCAGATAAACTTACAGAGCTTGTAGGATTTGTTCCATTCCTATTATAAGTGTAAAAAGCTTTTTGGAAATTTTTTCATCCTTAAATCGTGCTGAGAGCAGCAAAATAAAGTTTTCTTTGATTGTCTGGTATTTGTGGTCTCAATGATCCCAACTATAATGATATAAAGTGAACCGAGCTTTCAGAAAACTTAGCACTAAAAGTTAAGTTGGCTAAAATTCTGGAGGGTGGTTGTATATTTTAGGAATGTTCATCTGGCTTGACTAGAGTTATGGCTGTATCTTATGTTTTCAGATAGAGGAAATATCAGTCTTTAGAGATATTTGGATAAAAATACTAAATGCCAGAATTCAGCAGCCAAGTCCCCAGAATTCATAATGTGATGTCTGATTTGAAAGTACACTATATTTGCAATGATAAGTCTACTTTTAGTCTGCATGTGTTGATAATTAGTAATAGTATTTGGGATATTCCCATTTTTCTATTGTATTTTTAAAAAACTTTCTTCCTTCACTATTTTTACTACTTTTTTATGGTTAAATGGGAATTTATCTCCTTAGTTTATATACTGTGCTTTCTGCAAATGAGAATTGCAGAGTTTTGGGTTAAGTTTTGGTTATATTTGGCAAACAGTACTTCACCTTTTACACCATTTAGTTTGACAAAGAACCATGTGTATTTTCAAATTATTTAGACATTAATGGCACAAATGAGTACACAAAAAAATACCTAAAGAAATAATTTAGAAATTTCAGTGGATGACTGTCTACATCGATAAGTGTCTTTGAAAAACTAACCTTAAGATACTTATGCTATTACCCAAAGACACCCAGAAACAGTGTTTTTAAAAATTCCTATAAGACTAGTGGATTATAAAGTTATTCTCACCCTGCAAGTGTGTAACAGGCATGGCCATAAGTGTAATGGAAATGCACATTTGCATCCCTTCTCCACACAGTCTTATATTGGATTAAAGATTTTTTCCATCAATACAGCTGTCAAACTAAAATGAAAACTTCAGTTTGCCTTTCATTAAAGGACTATGTACCCATTTGGGTCATGATAGTGGAGTTTTTTTCAAAATTTACTTTATTGATTTTATTTGTTTTTTCACCACAACTTCAGTTTGCTGATTTTTAAGCAGATCAAGGCTCTAATATTTACCCACTAGAACTAAACTTTGTCAAGGAAATGAATTTCTTGATAGTTCAATTGTAAGTAAACTTGATAGTGCCATGATAGCTCTTGAAAAGGCATATTGCAAAGTCCAAAAGCAACGGCTCTTCTCAAATAGAAAGCTAATCTTCAGTGCAAGCCTAAGAATAAATATTCTGTTTCTTTTGTAAATCAGCATCAAAAATTCAGTCATTACAGTTGCAGCAGATTTTCCCTAAATGAAGACCTACTCTTTACACTGGAGTTGGTTTATTTTTATCTAGCTATATTATTAGCAATTTTACTTTCAGTTTTTTTTTTCCCTATTTATTGTCAAATAACTTTAAGGCCATTTCAGCTCTGGTAATCAGGAAACTGGTGAGAAATTGGTAGTACTGTAAGATCACATGAATTAAGTACCACATAGTAAAGATGCACTTTATAAATATGTTATGTTATACAGAAAACAAAAATTGATGAAAACACTAAGGAAGAAAGAAACTTAATTTTGAAAGAAGTGCTGTGTCTGCAAAGGAAGTAGTGATGTTCCATGTGTCAAAGCAGAATGAAAACTGATAAGAAAAAGCAAGGTGTGGTACCATTATTTACCCTGGTAAAAATGGGATTTGTTGCAGACTGTAGCACATGATAGCACAATTTGCATTACAAACGGAGCTGGCTGAATATTGCAAAAGAGCAATTTCCATCTGGGATCATCGGTCTTAGTATCCCATATTGTTATGGAGGAAAGCTGCTTAAAAATATTTTATTATAATCATTCACAAGTTGAAACTGGAGTTTCGACAATGCTCACTTTTTTCATGATGAGTTTTATACATAGATATCTGCCTACATACATATATATGTATGTTCTATTAAAATAATGTTTATATATGTTTGGTGTTTTTTTATTTGAACTGTCCAAAACCAATTTCAACTGAGAAGAGTTTTAATAGAATCAGTTGGGCAAAACACTGAACTGCTTATTCTTGCTAAAATGCCCTTTGGGAACTGTAGTCTGAATACCTGTTTTCTTTTATGAGACGTTTCTTTGACTAGTGCATCTAGTGGTGGCAATGAAATTACCATGATAATGAAAGTATTCATCTTTCTGTTGTTCAATCTAATTAATGAACTCAGAAAAATAGACCTATATATAATGTCAGTGTTGAAAAGGAAAGATAATACATTACTAGAGAAAAAAAAGAGAAAAAGGAGAGCATGGTAAGCCAACTCAATACGTCTGGCAATTTTAGAAATTTTGTAAAGGTGAGGAGTTTTGTAGTTTGTAAGCCCTCTTTTTTTCTTTTTTTTTTGGTTGATTTTTTTAATGTCAACTTGAAGAATAGGACAAAGAGTTCATGATATAAATTCTAAATTTTATAATTCGTTATTAACTTCCCACTAACATATTTTCCTTCCATATTTATTTGTCTGTTGTTCGTTCATCATAGAAATGATGAATTGCAGTTCATCAGTCAAGAATACCTTCCTTTTAGTATGTACAGTCCAGCATTCAGTATCATTGTCCTACTTACAAATAATACACACTATTTAGAAATAGTAGCAATGTCAAACATTAGATGCACACTTCATAGAAAAGAAAACAATTTGAAAATATCCAAAAGCTCATGTGGATCTGAGTGTGCTGTTGCATGTGTTTCTAGAAACCACAATTTGCATGAGGAAAAAAACCTGAGAACCCAGACAGACAATAATTTCGTGTTTTTTCTCATCCCAATTAAAAGAAGGATGGGTTTAAGAAGGGAAGGATGAAGAGAAAATGCATCATTTAGCCAGATTTACTTGCAAATGTATACATCCAGAGTACAGAAAACTGGGTGAAAAAGAATTTCATGGTTTCTTCTGTACAGTTTCTGATTGCCATATTATCATGCAGTGTTCTAAATGGAGCTTTTGAAGCTTTCCCCCAGGTTCGAAGTAAAAGTAGTGGTAAACAGCTAGTGAGATGGATGTATTTGCAGAGTGGTGAGCAAAAGAGAGTTGGAACATTTTTTATAGTTTCTAGGCCTCAAAAGTGCCCTTTTGTCATCCAGGTTTTTATCACTGGATTAAGAAATAATAGAGACAAAAATAAATAAAAGATGATTAAACCTTTTTTATTAAAAGCTGCACTTAAAACATCCTAGGGGTAGAGAAAAGTTTTAAACCAAATGAAGAACTTTAGATTTAGGATGCAATTTTCTAGTTTTCTGCAATATTTCTTAAAGTTAACTAGGGATAATACATGGTATAAACTACTGAACTTTATAAGGTAAAAGATGCTGAAACATCTCCATAGCTTCTGCATGTCACACAAATTACTACTTTCCAATCAATAGGCCTTTTAAAACACAATTGGTATTCTGGAGTTATAGTATACAATCTGTGCTACTGATATTACGTATTCACATCATAGAGATGAGCTCTAGAGAAACAATTACAGTATATGCTGCAGATGCATATTAAAACACAAATTACATTAAGGACCATGCTTTAAAAAGAAACATAACCCAGGCTTCAATTTTGCACCTGCAGTCATTTTCCAGAATCAACTGTGTGGACACGTAATTGCAAACCAAATGATTGCATTTGTTGCAACTGTTGAGATAATTTTCAGGTTCTGTTATCCAGTTACATAGTTAAATGCTGTAATTTGTGTCAACAATTATTAATTTATATAAAATTTTTGTTTCACATTTTATTTCATTTTTACAAATTGGGGCTTAATATCCATGCACCTTATTGTCTTCAGGTACATTATTGGTTGAAGAAAAGGGGGATATTTTTAATAACATGAAAAGGAGATTTTTTTTTAACCCAAATAAATATTTCTAGTGAAATCTCATATAAATGTAATCTGTATTTTACCTAGATCAAAGTGTCAAGATGAAAAATGTAGGTTTTGGTAAAGAAGAAATGTTTGGGGGCAGAGGGAGTCCAAAGTGGGTTAAAGCTACTTAAATGTTTTTTCTTCCAAATTTCTAGCATGATAGAATTTTCTTAGACCTTGCTGGCTAAATTTCTTAGACCTCTGAAGCTGATTTGCTGCTATTAGCCATTAGACTGTGAGAATGCTGTTCCTACAGACCAGCTGTGTTGTGTTGAGAGTGCTCATTTCTGTGCTGGAAACTAAAAATCCCATGCCATGATCATTCATCCTGTAGTATTCATTACTCTAGTTTAGTTTTGGCAGGAATCTACACAAAATCTTGAAATGCTACTTTAAATTCAGTTACAGATTTAGACAGAATGTTCTGGATCTTAATAAAATACTGTTTCTTAGTGAAACTTGGCTCTGGCAGAAAAGTTCCAGCCAAAACTTCTCATACTCGTGTCATCTGACCTTTGACTTGCCTTATGCAGTATTTTGTACATGCTTGTAAAGCTCTTCTGTGAAGATGAAAGAATGCCCAGTGAGTCTGTCATACTCATGGTTTTTAGCCATCAATAAATGGATTAACTACATTTGGAAACCGATGGGTTAATTTGACTGCAGTTTTGTTTGGTCTTCCACAGGACCAAACCACAAACTAATTTAAATGAAACACATTACCTTTAACAAGATTATCTGACTTTGTCTTTGCTAGATATTAGTAGATACCACGCCATAGTTCAGCTATAAAAACATGAAGGTCAAATCTTCATGAAAAGCACAAAAGCCTGTTTCTGCATTACATGGAGGGTTGATAGTTTGACGTACCTTAATGGTACACTTTCTAAAATAGGTCTGTAAGGTCTCTATGTCTTACATCCCCTGTTACTTATATATTAAGGTTTTCTGATGTGAGCCATGGAAATAGCTGGGTATTTTTCTCTGTATTCAAAATGTTTTGTTTGTTTCAAATAAAAAAAAACCTGAAAACCAGCAAAAAACCATTCCACAAACTGCCTACTCATTACTTCTGTCCTCAGATTAGAATTTAAACCTGGTGATGAGAATTAGCAAAGTACCGCCAGCACAGATTAGCTGAGGTCCCATGCGCGTATCCAGATCATGTACATCATAAACAAGATGCAGTAATTAAAGAACTGTGCCTGGCTATGGATGTTGCCTATTATCGAATATCAAATGAATCTGTAGCACTTGAACGGGGTTAGGAAAAGTAATGGCTAAATTGCTATCATCACTCGGAGTAGGATTTAAGCACACAGGTTAGGACACCAATGGATATCTAGTTATCTTGTCAATATTGTCAATGTTGCAAATAGATCCTCAAAAGCTGTTTAGCTGATCATCAATCTAAACACAGGATTGAGTTTCCCAGAGACATATGTTGTCATTGTCAATACTCTGAGTTATGCTTTTAGGCTTCACATAGCTCTTCATTTCAGAAGGATGAGTTTCTCTGTAGGTTTTACTTTGCATCTTTTAGCCACAGCTATCCAGAAGTGTCAAAAATGGCACTAAATACTTCTATTCTTAATCCCACCTTAAATTTCCATGTTACAGAGGGTTGAACTGCTCTTTAAACTCCCTCATGTTTAATAAGCAAATAGTCAGTTCCCTGCATGAAAACAACTTACATTATTTTAGGTGCTCTAAATTACCAGAGATACCTCTTATCAATGTAAATATAATGCAGAACCTATAGGACAGCAGAATCCTAGCAGCATGGTGATTGGAAAGATACTTGAGGACATTCAATTGACACTAGATATCTAACTTGTAGATGACCTACCTGATCACTAGCTCACATGTGAATATCTACACACAGACACTGTCATCTGCAAGCAGACCCTCAATCTCAGTGTCATGGGCTTTTTGCAGTACTTTTTTTTTTTTTTTTTTTTTTTTTTTTAATATATGTGAATTTAGGTGGAATTCTTGTACATGAGGTGGAAGCAGAAGTTCTTGTAGAGCCACCTGAAAAGGAGAAGGAAAGCCTGGTGAATATAAAAGTCTGGATCTTTACCTGTTGTTGATACATGTAGCTTTGCTGCCTTCAACAGAGTTACATTGATTTACATCGTCCAAGGAGCTGACTGAGCGCTCAGTGCTGTCTGAGGTCTGTGCTCTGTGACGCTAACAAGGCAACATGTCATATGGAAAAATTTGTTTATCCTTAAAACTCAAAAGAGGAAAAAAGAATTAAATTATCTTTCACTTAACTATTTTATCAGTATCTGCATACAGAGACATATTTATTTTTTTCATTACTCTAAAATAAGCTATTTCTTGGAAAGACCTGCTTCAAAATTATTTGAAACTAGCTAAGTCTTCAAAATATAAAAATTCAAAAGTTAGTGATTTCGATTATCGAAATACTTTTTTAGAAAGTAACCTGTTTATGCTTTAGCGTTTAAGAGAGGAAAAAAAAAAAGTTAATTTTGCAATCAGGTGTTGTTGACTTTCTATTAATTATAAGCCATATCTTGATAACTCACAGCCTATAATAATTACGATATATACTGTGAGTATATCTTTGTTCACTTTTCAATTATTTATACAGCAAACTCAGTAAAAATTAGTTTATAAAAGCTTTACAGTTAATCAATTTCCTTTTTCATGATGGCTTTTTATATAGCCCCCAATGCATTATTTCCTTGATTCTTTTATAGAACATTTATGAGGATAAATTAAGAAAGCAGTTTTAAATTGATTATTGTAGGTTTACTTTGTTTTCATATACACTTGTGCAGGTATGAAAAATAAGCGTCTGAGATGGATTCATGTTGTCTTTCAAAAGAAAAAGCTCACATTTCTGTACTCTTTTTGAAGTAAAGTTTTGTGTACTTGACAAAGCCACTGGGTATTGTCCAGGGTAGTGACCTGGATCATTAAATGCTGTCAAAAAGGAGCAATATTTTTCTAGTGACATCCACCAAATGGTAATGCCCTTTGGCATTATTCCTAAAAGACTCTGAAAAATATAGCAGAATGCTATGGGAATTTTTTGTTATTGTACATGAAATACCAAGCAGAATTCTTGAGCAGGCACAGAGATAACATGCCATATCATCAAGACAACTCTTATTTTAAGAATATAGCACTTTTATTTATAATTTTTAACATATGTATATGTATATATAGAAGCGTTGTGGATTAGAATTTCATTACTACCTGTAGTAACTAGATGGGTTTATATAAAAAGAAAATCTTGCAATTTTGGTCCAGGCTTTCAAAAAAAAAAAATATTAGGCTGTAGTTTAACCCCCACAGTGAAGCTCAGTGATTCATATCCTTAAAGACTTCTAACTCAAAATACTATGCCCAGGACAGGAATATTTTTTGCCTATAATTAATAAAAATGTTACATATGTTCTGAAGGCACTACAACTTTTGCTCAGTGCCAAATAAATGCTTGGTGCCACTCATTTGCAAAGTCAGAGCTAGCAGAAAAGGCATCTTCCAACTATGCCAATTTTTCCAACTCTTTAGCTTCATCCCATGCTGAGCTAGTTTCCAACTAATATATACTAGGTGAATGGCTATTTAGACTTTATCTGTCTTCACCTTTGGCATTTGTTCCAGAAACAACTAAAAGCAGTGTGTCATGAAAAATGTTCAATATCATCTTTACAGCCCCAGAGAGGTGCCCCTGCATTCTAGGAAGCACAATCGCTCCCTAATGAGCATTTTCCTGAGGGTTTCTCACCTAATTAAAGAAAGCGGACTAGGAGCTGAACCTAGTACATTTTTGTTATACAATAACAGCTACAAATTATGAAGAAGTTTCATCAATAACTCAATAATTACTTTATCTCTCCAAATATAATTTTTTGGCTATGATTTGCCATCTTTTTTCTTGTAGCTGAAATACCACTTGCATTTATGACACCTATATATATTTGTAGTTGGAAACCTGACTGCCACAGAAAATGATGTATTAGGAGATAATTTTATTTATTTTTTTAAGTGGAATAAAAATTCTCTTTCTTTTATGTAGGCAAATAACATCTGAAAGTACCCAGGTGTTAATATACTGATATTCCATTGTTAGTGGAATGATGAAAAGAAGCTGGTATCCTGAAGACCACTGGCAAAGAGAAACACCTAAAATGCAATTATAAAGTTATTATGAAAGCATATAACCTTATCATTTGAACAAATTTATCATTCCTTGATTAAATCTATTAACTAGTAATTAATTATACTAACTTCATCAGGTTTGGGGTTCTTATAAAGTATTTAGGTAGCCACAGTTTGAATAAAAAACATCAAAACATAGTACTAAATAGTGTACTAGAATTAAACAGGACTAGATTTTCATGTCATTTTATACCAAATTTGCAATAAATACCATTAGTTCAAGCAGCAAGCAGCTACATAAGAATTATTAAAATCTAGTAAAAAAAAAAGGTAGGAAAAAGAAGCTTCAAATATTTGTAATCTGAGCTGGTTAATGCTTAATAAAGGACTCCTTTAAAATTAAAAAAGTTTCATTATAAAAACATCTACAGGTTTTCCAGAAAATGCATTTTTTTTTCACTTCAGCTGAACCCATATGCACTACAGTGATGTGAAAGTAAATGCAACTCCATGTGAAATTTAAGAAAAAACATAATTTAAAAGCCTATAAAATGCATTCTTGTCTATGGTTCTTTTATTCATGGAGTAATGTGCATTCTGCTTCATGACTAAAGAGCTCAAAAGAAGTTACATAATTGTTGTGTCTGAAATTTTTATAGTAAGGAATATTTTTGGAGAACTCACGTTTTAAAAAAATTAATTACACACAGAAAATGGAGGGCAATATGCAGTTAGCCCCTGGAGTCTAGAATTTCAATTCAGCATGTAAGTATTCAATAGCTGTTTTGTTTTCCATGTGTCTTTTTAATTGAATTATTTATATTTTTATATAATAATTATTTTTATATTATTATATTTATATTATAATATTATTTACATTTATTATAGAAGAAACATAAAGAGAAGGACATGTTGTCATCAAAAAAAATAAACACAGATATTTTACTTAATGGAAATGTGGAACTGTATTTACTTGCATACTATAGTTTTAATGTTGCAATGGGGCAGTGTGCACTCGCACATGAGTTGTAGAGAAAAGTTAAAACTGAGGAAATTTTAATTGGAAGAAACTATCAAGACTCCCGAACAATACGTCAAAATTAGCATATTTTTTGTCTGGGGAAAAGCAAGTTAACGTGTGGCATTTTGGAAGAAGTCACAACTTGACAGGTAGTAAACCATAAGCTAAACTCAGGAAGCAAAGAAAATGCTATCTAGAATTGTATACTTTACAACACAAATTTATTACCCTACACCTATAAAGCTTATTCAACCATATGAAAAAAAAAACCACAAAAATTCTTTCAGGAACCTAATCTTATTTGCCTTATTCAGATAAAAATTCCCTTGACCTCAATGTCTGTGAATGTAATCAATAGAAATCTCAGCTGTCTGATCTATTTAATGTTGCTGCATAGTAGCATAAGAAAGCCATTGACTGGACTTCATACCTGTCCCCCAATCAGGACCACAGAACAACTTAGTTCAAATACATTACGAAATAGTTGTTACAAAACAAAAAATGAAAAGGTGCTCTTTATACCTATACACATGAGAACATCAATGTGAAAATAACTATATTTTAGAGGGTGGCTCCAAACAATACCTATAATGGTTCACTGGTTTGGTCAGTGGTCACAGTTGTTAAACACTCTCTAATCTTGATGGAGAATTTTAAACTGCCCATGATAGGAAACAGCTCTACATATTTTGAGTAATGTAGGGCAGCTTTGTTATCTGTTATCCAGGAAGGTGTAAAGCAGCTTACTTTTGCTAATCAGTGTGTGTTCTGAATAAGGTAGATCAGGCAATCCAGGGTTTGGGACTGAAAGAGTCTCACTGTAGATCACAAACGAGTTCCAGAGACTGTAATAACTTCTGTGCACGGGTATGTTACAGTCTTTCCATACAAACCTCTTTCTGTATTATTTCCAATTAGCTTTGTATCAGATCAATTGTGAGATGACTGGCACTCATAAGGAAGGAACATAAAGCAATGATTTTAATCAGTTCAAGCAAAAAGTGCAGCAGCAGAATTCTGTAGAGCTGAGTACAAATCACAAAGAAATGGGCATTATCTGTATGCATAAATAGAATAGAAGATCCAAAGGAGAATAAACCTTGTAGATAGACTAATGTCCTGGGTTTATCAGTAGCAGTCATTTTTCTCTTTCTTGGTAGCTGGTGCAGTGCTGTGTTTTGACTTTCGGGCTGGGAACAGAGCTGATAACAGTGATGTTTTGGTTTGGCCAAGGACTTTGTAAGCCTCATGCTCTGCCAGGGAGGAGGGGAAGCCGGGAGGAAGCAGAGACAGGATACCTGACCCAAACTGACCAAAGAGGTATTCCATACCACAGCATGTCATGCCCAGGAGGTAACTGGGAGTTACCTGGAAGGACACGGGGACTTCTGGGTCAGACTCGTTTTTCGGCAGGTGGCATTGTACTCTTTTCCCTTGTTATTTTCACTTATCATTGTTGCTGTTGGTGGTAGAGGTGGTGATTTGCGTTGTACATTGGTTGCTGGACTGTTCTTATCTCAACCCATGGGAGCTACATTCTTTTGATTCTCCTCCCCATCCCCCTGGGAGTGGGGAAAGGGGGGAGCCCCTGGGGGGGGGGGAAACGCGGGACTCAAACCGCTTCCAGGCCGGCACCACTCACTGGGAGTGAGTGCACCAGCTGTCTGGCTGGGTTTAAACCACGACAGCTAAGAAGAGTAAGCAAAAGGTAGCATAAGAAGAATTTTAAGAGAGGTAAACATGTATGGTGCGTTAACCCTGGCTAACAGCCAAGCCAAGTGCCCATCCAGTCACTTGCCCTCTTTTCCTCTTCAGGACAGAGGGAGAAAATACTGTGAGAAAGATGATGGAACAGATGAAGACAGGGAGATTGCTTAACAAGTATTGTCATGGGCAAATCAAACTCAACTCACAGAAAACAAACAATGTATTGCCAATCAAAATTTGGGTAGTGAGAAATGAGAACAAACCCCTTAAAATGTCACTTTCCTTTCCTTGCCCCTTTCTTAGGCTCAATGCTCAACCTCATTCCTTAATTTCCAATTCCTCTGCCTCCTATCAGTGCAAGAGAATGGGAAATGGGGGGTTGTGGTCAGTCCATAATAGCTTCCCTCTACTGCTCCTTGTCCTTGACATTCCCTCTGATGTTTCCCACTTTTTTGTTTTTTTGTTTTTAAATTCACTTTGCTCTCTGCTGTCTTTGCCGTATCTTAAACACACTGGGAACGTCTTGGCTGAGGGGCTCAGCTGTGCCCTGCATGGGGTCAGTTTGGGCCAGCACTTAGGCACCTGCACCTAATGCAGTATGTAGTAAAAGCTAAACAACAATAAAAATTATGTGACTGAGAAAGACATAGAGATGAAGCTTACATGTAGATTTGGAAAAACAAAAAAGTCATCTTAAGGGAATTCTTATGATTAGTGTGATAAAAAGGAAAACAGCAATAAATGTTTTATGTAGGAGGTAAACAAGGTAACTGAAGGCTAAGAATAGCTTATGGCTGGTTTTAAATCAATTAAAAATGCATCTTTAGGTGATATTAAACAAATTCACTTCTTCATAAACCCATAGAGAAACAAATGTCACAAACACAATGAAGACAAAAAATAAAGGAGAAAGAAAACATATAAAACTTTTGTCCAACCAAATCAATATGTGTGTTTTCAGTTCTGCAAAGCCCTCTTGGTTTCCCCACTTACTTGCTTTATGTCTGTTTTCTTTAATTTTGATATAAATTATATTTAGTAATGATAGATAAATAACTGGGATATATTCCCTGGTGTATTTTGCAATTATAATAGTTGTGAGGATAAGAGAAATGGAAAGCACTCCATTATAAAACTGAAAGGAATACTTCATTTCCATGCTTCAAGGAATATAATGCTAAATAATTCTGGACTTATGCTACTCCTGACTTGTGAAAAATTGAAATGAGACTTGAAATGTTTTCTGCAAAAAAATAAACCTTTATGGAATTCTCAGAACTTTAAGTGGCAGCTGCTGCAGGGCAAAGTCAGATCAGGCTGGGCCCACATTCAGGCTCAGTATGACAGTGAACTTCTCATGTTTTAGACCAGATAGTTCATTTAGGCTCATCCAATCATTTTGTTATTGATCCCAGTTCTAATCTAATTTTATACTTCTATCTAAATATCGGTATAGCTGATTTTTCTGAATCCTCAGGTTTCTAACCCAATGTCATTCCGTTAAATTATCTAGAGTTTCTGAATTAAGTAGGTAAAGACAATTTGTTCAATGGTGGTTGTTACTGTGCCAAGTGCTTCTCCCTTTCATCCCCAACAAAACTGTTGGAATAAATTGTTTTAGTTAACACAAAATAAAATCTTTTTTTTTGCTTTCCCAATAACTGTTGTACATTGGTTTGGGGAGAGGAAATTTTCCAAATATATAAAGTTAAATCCTATTTTATTTTGTTTATTTTTCTAGATAACAGGTAATCATTGTCCAAGTCTGCACAAATTGCATCAGCTGTTCAAGATTTAACATTTTCCTTGAGCTATGGCTTGCTGCAGACAGCATATTAGGAATGATGAAACATAGAAAAAAATCTTTTGTTATTTCTGTACTATGAAATCAACTTAAAATACGTTGAAAGGTCTACCAAAGGACGGGATATATAGGTATCTATTGTTGGCTTTGGAGGAAAAGGCTTAAGGAAAGTAGTATCCTTATATGTAATGTGAATTTTCCACCTAAACAAGCTCAGAAAAAGACTCTGCTCTTAATGTAAGTCAGACTCGATAGGAATCACAGTGTAACTTCAGTTTTTACATGTCATTGGTTAGGCAATTTCCATCAACAAAGCATACACTTTGGAAGAATAAGGTAGGATTTTCACAGGAATAGATTCTTGTTGTGATCAGCACTGATTTATTCCTAATGCATGGCTTCTCTCCTATCTTTGTTGTTCCTCAGGTGTCTCTCAGAATTGGGTAGTTTCAAACCCCACAGCAGAAACTGATTAAGAGATGGTGCAAGCAGAATGGTCTAGCTCAGTATATCTGATGGGTTGGTAACAGCATTTTCTGGTTTTGCATTTAACTTATTTTGGGCTTTAAAAATGCCTTTAAAGTATGGCATATTCCTAACAAGAGATGCTCAGAATCTTGACATTTATAATTAGAGTTCTTAACTGTCATCTTCCCAATATGCTTGGAAGGCCATCTAACACATGGTCCAGCCTGGCCTGAGGCCAAATTCTGCTCATGCATGATTTTTATATCTCTTTGCCTTTTTACCCTGAGGAAGAGGAAATATCTGCCTAAGTGATGCTTCCTATACATTTTTTCTAAGCCTGACAGAAAATTAAGCTGCAACTGGGAAAATGGGGTTCTTCTGTTGAGGAGTTAGCAGGCAGTAACTGAAAAAGACATGGACAGCCACAATCACCAGGAGGGCATTTTTCAGCACATGGGGGAATGACAGTCAAGAAAAGTGTCCTGGATCAGAACTGAGGACATGGATTAGTTAGCAGAGATGAGATTCCTGTGTGAAGACTTCTATAGGCTATTATTAAATACTGTAGTCTTGTTCTCAAGGTTTTTGGCTTTTTTATACTCTAGTCTAAGAGCACATAATTTCTACATAGGTATACTCAAATTCTAAAAATGAGGTGATTTATGCTTTGCTAACATTGCAATGTACTTAAATTGATTGCTAAATTCTTATCTTTGTTGTTGATGTCATTCTGTTTACTTTGACAGCATTTAGAAAACAGATCTATAACTATTTCTGTGTTGTACCTGTTGTGCTTCATCCAATAAAATTCTACAATATTTATCTGATATAAATATTTATTTATTCTACGATAAAGTTCTACAATATTATCTACATGTCATTATGCATGCAGCCAGATTGCATGTATAGATAAAATTAATGGATACAGTAAGTTGTGACTAACATTCTACTCTGGGGTCATTAGTACAATGTGTTAATATCTATTAAATTGACTAGTAACATGTTAGTAGAATACAAGGAAAATATGTGTGTAACAGTGTCAGAGGAAATAATATTTTATCTGTCAGAAGCTTGGTTTGTATGAAAACAAGAAGGGCTCATAATAAATGGAAGACTTAGCCATCTGTAATCATAGAGTAAGACAAGAAGAGCATTGATTATACTGCAAATATTTGTCAAAGCTGTCTGATTCTTCCTCCATGGACAACAAATGGTTTTGAGAATCCCCCATGTAAACTACATGTAAAGTACAGCTTCCAGTTCCCACTGCTATTGGTCAGATTCTTCTACATCGCAGGATCAAGCCCAATGGCAGTAGCTTCAAAGAACTTCTATTCTACCAAAAAAAAAAAAAAAAGAAAAGAAAGAATAAACTTAGCTAATTTAGAGTACACTTTCATGAAATGAACCCAATTAACTGGCCTGTAGTATGTTTCATATTAATTTCCAAGTCCTTTCAGTGAAACCTCTTACTAGTTTGAAATTTTATATCTATCTGGGAAGTATTAAAAAGAGCTTAGGTATGCCACAAAATAAAACTTAAAGTCCCACTAAAATTGCCATTTAAAGTCTTCCTAGGCTATTTCTCGCGTTCAAAAGAATAAACAAAACTGAATTAATTGTATTAAAAAAAAAAAGAAAAAACAAAGAAAAAACTGTATTTTTTCCTTAATCATTTTTTGTTCTTCATTATCCATGGACTTTAATGGAGTTTTAATTTGTTGTTACACCAAAGTTGTACACTTCATTAGATCTCTGTGCCAATAATTACAGGCGTTATTGATTTCCTGTCTTTTTAGGTATTCAAGACCTTGTTGGAACTTGCCTCCCCCTGGACTGTTTTTCTCACATTGAGATGCCACTGTTAATCTTTCAAAAGAGAGGTTGAAAGCATTTAAGCTTTCTGTAATACATTCTCCTCTTCTTTACCATGTTACAATTAATTAGGTGAATTGACATTTTTTCCCATGCCTTTTTTTTTTTTTTTGCAATTTTCTATGATGATTCTTCTGTAGGAAAAGAAAAAAAACAAAACAAAACAAAACAAAACCCTCTCAGTGGTCTCACAATATGCAAAGGGTACATTTGAAGCACAAAGATCTAGATCTTTCTTGCATTGATGCAGAGCTGTCACTTCAAATCTAACCGGGTTTACTAATGTTAGAATACCAGCAGTTTACAAATACTCCCATGCTGCCCAATATTAAATTTCTTGTCATTCTCAGTTGCCTCCTTCTCGAACAGCTATACAAACCATAACAGGCAGTCCTACTGGCAAATCAGAAGAGTCTGAAACCTGAGTAAAAAGGGAAGATAAACTCTGGTCTCTTTATATGCAGTGTTTCTAATTTGTGGTTGGGTTCCATGTGGATTAACCTTTGAGAAGACAAGAATTTTCTTTTGGAATTGGTGATTATCCACTTCGTTCCGACAGCTACTCTAAATAAATTCCCATTTGAGAGAACTTAGAAATAATTTGAATAAGAATACAAAGCTTGCTGGATGTTAGTAGCAAGAGCTAACAAAGATCAAACAGCTATTTGGTCTTAAAACCAAGTAGATATTGACCCCTACATAATCTAGGATTATAAATATAAAAAAAAAAAATTTTTTTTCCATGCAAAAAAAAATAGTGCTTTTAACTTTTTTTTTCTTCTACAAATCATAAAGGAGAGTCTGACACTTTAAGTTTTTCAGATGGGCGGCTTAATAGAGAAAAAAGAATTATTGCAAGTAGAAAATTGCTTCAGTTTGCTATAACAAATGTTCTACTAGATGTCATATTTCCTTGATTATCAGAAACTAAGGCAGAGAAGAAATTTTCAGGGAATCCATGGAACAAGACAAGACCATAGTGACGTCATATTTGTAATTTAGCTAGGAATCAAGACAGGTGTTCTTCAAAAAATACCTTTTTTTATTGTAAAGGGATTACTGTCAGATCATTATTTCTCTCCAGTTTGATTATGAATATGTCACAAAGGCAATTTTACAATTTAAGGTCAATGTATTGTCACACCTGCTATTTCTTTTCTAACAAAGAAGATAATTATGATTACAAAGTTGGAGATTAAATTGTCCTGGTATTTTTATAGAGAAATACATGTCAGGATACTCAGTGCTTTGTTATAAATAAAAATAAGTATATAAGTAAATGTATAAATAATATATTAATATTTTTTCCTAGTATAATCTCAAACAGCAGAACTAGAATCTGACTGACCTATGATTCCCCAGGGATTGCTTTTTCTCCCTTTACTGAAAAGAGGTTCTGTGTCTTTCCTCCACCTTGCTTCAGCATTCACTTTATTTCAAGGTTCCTTCCAATGTCTGTAAGACCCCAGGATCAAACAAAATCCAAAAATAGTTTGGTCATTTTTATTTATTTTTGTTTTCAGGATTCATAGGTAGGTGTTAGCAGATACTTCTCTTTCAATAATTTAATTTATAAGAATTGGTTTCAAACTGTTCTTTCCCTTTTTGATGTTTATTTCTATCTTTTCAATTTTATTTTATTTTTAAATTTGTGTGTGTGTGTATTATTTAAAAAAAACAAAACAAAGAGAATAAAGGTTCCTTTATTTTCTTTAGCTCTTCAGAGTAACCACTTGAATGCTTTTCCTCCCTGATTAGGAATGGAACTAGATTTCTCTTCTTAGTATCTATTGTCTGTATTATCATCGCTTACCTCTGTGTTTCTAATGATCTCAGAGAACTCTTTTCTCTCCTTAACCTTGCTGACTTTATCCTTGCATACTTGCCCTATTTGTTTATAACAATCTTTAGTAATATAGCATTGCTTCTACTTTGCAAATGATTTTTTTTATTTCAGTGTCATCAGAATTAGTAATAAAGCCATCAAATGCACCTCTTGTTATGCTTTATTCTTGCCTGTGGACTGAAGTCATTAGCTGTTGCATATGAGGGGTGACATTATTAGTGTATATAAATATATAAAGGGGGAGTGTCACGAGGATGGAGCCAGGCTCTTCTCAGTGGCAAACAATGAAAGGACAAGGGGTAATGGGTACAAACTGGAACACAAGAGGTTCTACTTAAACTTGAGAAGAAACTTCTTCTCAGTGAGGGTGACAGAACACTGGAACAGGCTGCCCAGGGAGGTTGTGGAGTCTCCTTCTCTGGAGACATTCAAAACCGGCCTGGACATATTCCTGTGTAACATTATCTAGGTATTCCTGCTCCAGCAGGGGGATTGGACTAGATGATCTTTTGAGGTCCCTTCGAATCTCTAGTATACTGCGATACTGTGATACTGTGATATAGGACTTTTTAGTGAGTGTCAATTACTGTATTCCCTTTTGTTACTTTTTATTTCTAAGAGAAATTAAATATTTGACCTACTGAGGTAAGCATTTTAAAGTATATTATTTTGCCTTCTGGCCCTCTTCCTTATTAAGTAGTTTCACAAAAAATTACTTTCTGCATTGTCCTGGGTTTAGCATCAGCAGTCATTTTTTCTCCTTCTTGGTAGCTGGTGCAGTGCTGTATTTTGACTTTCGGGCTGGGAACAGAGCTGATAAAAATAATGTTTTGGTTTGGCCAAGGCCTTTGTGAGCCTCATGCTCTGCCAGGGAGGAGGGAAGCCGGGAGGAAGCAGAGACAAGACACCTGACCCAAACTGACCAAAGAAGTATTCCATACCACAGCACGTCATGCCCTGGATGTAACTGGAGAGTTACCCAGAAGGGCTAGGGTGGACTGCAGGGTTGGAGGAGGTATCGGTCGGTGCTTGGTCGGGCTGGGGGGGGGCGAGTTATCGGTCACCTGGTGATGAGGTGTTGTTTTCTCTTCCCTTGTTATTTCCTTTATCATTACTACTATTGGTGGTAGCAGTAGTGATTTGTGTTATACCTTAGTTACTAA
The DNA here is from genome assembly GCF_033783945.1 of Neopsephotus bourkii. Taxonomy (NCBI): domain Eukaryota; kingdom Metazoa; phylum Chordata; class Aves; order Psittaciformes; family Psittacidae; genus Neopsephotus; species Neopsephotus bourkii. The sequence continues at coordinate 1,876,973 of NW_026901969.1, forward strand.
ACTGTTCTTATCTCAACCCGTGGGAGTTGCATTTTTTTTTCTGATTCTCCTCTTCGTCCCTCCAGGAGTAGGGGGAGGGCAAGATGAGGGGGGAGTGGGTGAACAAGTTGTCTGGCATTGGTTAAACCACGACACGAATTCAGGTTTTAAGTCAGAAAAAAAATAATCAATTCAGGTCAATCTTATCTCTTTATAATTTCTTTCATTCACTGAATTGAAATGTTAAAGTGGAAAGAATTTCCTGTATTGCTGAATCCAGTCTATATCGACAAGGCTTACAACTGATTTTCTAATACAGATCCATCCATGTCTTAAATAGCCTGCTTTTAAATCCTTTATCTGATATTAGGAAGTTGTCCTAGAGCATCGCTTTCTAATTTACAACCTAAGTATGCTTATTATATGCACATAATTCTTTTGCCAGCTTTATTCTTCATTCTACTTATTTCTTGTCTTTCATGTTGCCTACTTCTTCCATTAAAGTTATCAATGCTTTTAAAAAATATACTGATCTTTATATGTTTTCTGTATTGTATATTTCAGAAAGAAGATTTAAATATTTAAATGCTGTTATATCTTGTCTTTCCACTGTTAATTGTCTTTCTGTATCCTCTTTGGTTTTTTTTTTTCAGTTGCTTCCTTTTTTTTTTTCCCACTTGTCTGTGTTGGGTTTCTTTTTCAACAAGAAGACTGAATTCAAGTTTGAATGTCTTTAAAGCTAAGCTTCCATCACTAAAAATGTTTAAGATTTAGGTTTTGCTTGAATCTTTTGCTTACATCAGCATCAGTTTCTGTCTGTAACTACAACCATTTCCATTTGTTGCGTATTTGCATCAGTGTTTGCTGTAATCAAATTATGTCTTATAGAATTTAGCTGCTAGCAACTGGGAAGTCTTTTAGGGTAATTTCAGATAAAGATTTTCCAGCTCTCTGACAGTCCTGATAGAAAATGCTTCTATAGTATTAATTTCTTGCATTTAATGTATATGACTGGGATAAATATAGGCTAAAATTTAACTCATTAGCTTATATAACTGCCGTCACCACAGGGATAAAAATCCCTTTAAAACATTAAGCACTAAATGAAGCAGAGGAAAGAAGTACTTAACATTAAATTTAAAAAAAGACAAATAGCAATGTAGTTAATTACACTCTAACTCAACTGTCTTAGCTTAAAGTTGCACCTGTGGGAAGATCTCTTTCACATCAGCTGAAAAAAATAAACAAATAATTTGTCTATAAAGTAGCCTAGAACAAAACAAACAAACAAACCCGAATAAATACTGGACATTATGTTACTATGTTGTCTCATAGAACCTAAAAATTAATCTAAACTGTTCAAGCATAAGTGCTTAATATGCATACTTAGCTTTAAATTTCTAAATGTTATTTATCCTTCTGCTTTTTGGAAAAATAGTCATCAGTGGAATCAGAACGAAGCATAAGAGGTTTTTCCAGACAATAGTTGCACCTTTGAGTAATGTGTTTTCTAATTATTATCTTTTCCTGAATGATTTTCTGAAAATGCTGGGGTTCTTAACTGTATTTGATTTGTTCACATTGAGTGTTTCTGGGAAATCCACAGCAAGAATAGAGTAAGTCAAATTTAGGCTGATTTTTCAGCCTACCGAACTTGTACTTTCCATGTTGAGACAGAACGACTACTACACTGTCATTATCAGTGTAAGGCCACTTTGCCTCATATTCTGAGCTCTGGGTCAGAGTAAGGGAACCTTTTCAGAGCCTTAATGACATCTCCAATCTTCTTGCAGGTACACTGCCTGGATAAGGTCTATGCAAAGACCAATACATCAGCAGATATTTCAGTTTAGGACTTCCAGAGAATAGCATGGAATCTTGTGTTGGGCATAAATGGCAGGGTTTGGGTGATGGAAGCTGAAAGGACTGAGTATAATTGTGTGTTAGAAAGAAGGGGAGTTGAGGCAATTGATGTCTTCTTTGTTTCTGAATACAAGTCAGTAATCAGAATCTAATTTCAATTTGCTATAAATTAAATTAAGTGAAAATTCCCAAATAAAGACTTCTTTTTTTTTTTTTTCTTTTTTTTTTTTTTGACAACAAAAAATCTGTGAGCTTATACTACATTTAGGCCAAATCAAATAATGAAGAGAAAAAAGCAAGGTCACAGAATTGGCAAACTTGAGCCCTAGCCCTGTTGTCCTCTGCCAGGCTAGTTAGAGTTCTAGTATTCTACAGCTGTGCCACATAAGTAATAAGAGATAACCATAATTAATCATTGATTAGCAGTCATGCAAATATTCAGTGTGCTTTTTCTCCTAAGTGGTTATCAAAGAGAAAAATTATAATACAACTTTTAGAACAATTGCAGTTTTCACTAACATTTGAGGAAAACACGGCACAAAGTTCAATACTAAGCCACACTGTGGTAATAAAGGCACTTTCTGTCCTGCTTCTGTGAGCAGCTGTGGTGCTGTACATTAGCTCTTATATGACATTAATACCAGCTCTGTCAGATGCTGAAACATGGTCATATCAGCATCTAATGATACTGGTCGAATAAAAGAATTTTCAGCTTTTCAGAAAAGTTACTTTTAAATATTCTGCTCTGTAACTGACTTTCTTTTCCCTTAGTATTGGAGGTCTTGAATTTATAAAGTATAAAATACAGAGAACCCCCTGCTCTGAATTCTTTTTGTAATTGGTTGTATTACATGGTTACAAATAAATCTGTAGAATCTCGGGTGGCAAACCCATACCTTCTTACTACTGTATCTTCATGCAAAATCTTATTTTTGATAGGTTGTCATTGTCTTTTTTATGTTGAAGCTGATGTAAAACCAAATGTTTTTCTTTCCTTACTCCAGATAACTCAGCATTGCTTGAAGTAATACTAAAACACCCATCTCCATGTTTCTTCAGATGTGATTGAATTTTAGTGGTTCATTATATAGGCCTATACAGGTGAAAAATGTGATTATTATTTCAGTTGAATTTATAGCATGTCCCAAGTATATTTGGAATGATAAAAAAAAATTAAATGTAATCTTCAAGTCAAAGATGTTTCTAAACCACTTACTACAGCACTAGAAAAACAGTCTAATATTGGGTTTAATTCAGTCTTTATTTAATGTTAAGTTGTCTTTCTTTTTTTTATCATCACTTATTCAATACTTCTTTTTAGTTCCAAGTATAGGTCATTATTATGTAGTGTCTTACCTTTCATTTCTTTCCCCGAGTACTGAGTGTTGAGTTGATGGCATTGACCATACCAATATTATTACATGTCAAGGTTACATTCCAATTCTTATTTTAAATATTATTTTAAATTACACTGAGTGTTTTAATGAAATCTGTTTATGGCACTGTTACGGTTTTCTTGGATTAAATCTCCCTATTTCTTTTATGGCTACAGCTATATAAAATTAATAATACTGAAGCCACAGTAAACTCAAAAAAAGATTACTACATACATTTTAATACTAGTCTATGTGACAAGAGGCATCATATATTTCTGAAAATGATATCGCTCTATGTACATATGTGTATATTTATGTATATGTATATAAGTATACATTTATGGACACTGCTACACTGAATATATTCACGTTCTGACTCAATGTTAGCTAAAGCTTGTTTTCATGACTATTGAACCATATTAAAAAAAAAAACAACACTGGTATTTAGGATGTGTTATGTTTCCTGCTACAGATGATTCTTACAAACTCTGTGCAATTGACAAAATGTTATGATTTGACAAGTGAAATACCCTCTGGATGCAGTGGTTTTGTTGTCTCTTGTTATACTCTGGATTTAATAGATTTTCTATAATATTAAAAATAACCTTTTTTCTCCTTTGTCACCCACATTCCTTCAGTACTGCCTGCCAGAATTGCTAAATGTTCCTATGTCAAGTTAGAGTCTTGCCAGTCCATAGACACATAGACACATAGACACAAACAGAGAAGAAATGTTTGTTGTTGCAAGACCTCTGTCTGAAGAAGAGGAAGAAACAAACTCTACTCCCTTGATAGAATCTCATGGAGCTGAATACCTCCCAGCCTACAGGGTGGTGACAGATAAAGAAACATTTTCAATTTCTCTCTTTCAAAACAACTGTCAGACATTATGCAGGTGAGAGGTTATCAGATTTTAGTGATGGGTTCAAATTTAAATGAGAAGTTTAGGTTAGATATAAGGAAGAAGTTCTTTACTGTGAGGGTGGTGAGGCACTGGAAGAGGTTGCCCAAAGAAGTGGTGAATGATCCATCCCTGACAGCGTTCAAGGCCAGGCTGGACAGAGCTTTGCGTGACATGGTTCAGTGAGTGGTGTCCCCTGACCATGGCAGAGGGTGCAGGCTAGATGATCTTAAGGTCCTTTCCAACCCTAACTATTCTATGATTCTATGAAGATGAAGTGAATAAGGACAGCTTCATCAGTAAAGCCTGGATCAATAAATGACTTCAAAATTGCCTCTGTCATGTAGAAATTAGCTAAGCAGTGCACCCTGTGTGTAGGACAAAATTACAACAAAAGTAGCACCTAGAGGAAAAAAAAAATCTTTCACAATAAGAACATTTTTTTGCAATTCTATGCCTTAATTCAGTAAACTGGCTAGAACAGCTCAAGGAAACAATACCAGAACAAACAAATGGATTACAACACAGTCACTGTGCATATCCTAGAGGAATTTTGTTTTGTATTCTTCTGACATAGCATACAGTAGATGTTTCTTTGAGCCATATTGATTGCTTTTACAAACTACATTATTTAGAACAAAGTTCCAATATCTTAACTACAGATGGTGGCAGTTGAAATATGTAAGGTTTACTGGTAGTTTCTCACTGAGATTTTTTTTTTTTTACTTTTTATTTGGATGCTTTTTGTTGGATTACATTAATATTTCATTTTTTAAAGTAAAAATAATTACAGAGGATTTTGATAGCAATGTTAGTCTATGAAGCTACTTAATAGAGAATGGTCCATTTCAATGTTCTTGGTAAGAAGTTTAGACAATTATATATTGATGCTTTGTGTTATGGATCAATTACTCAGTTCTTCTGATATGGTGTCTTGGGTTGAGCAGTAGCAGTCAGTTATAATAAACTGCATTTTTATATCCTTTCACTAAAAGTTTAGTTGAAGAGTGTCTGACACAGGATATTTCTCATAAAACATTTGTTTTGAAAGCACTGAAAAATGATGTTGGCTCTTTTTTCATTCAGTCCTCTATATTTTTACAAGAGTAGGTGTTTATGCATACGTGTAATGAATATGCATACATGATGCATACGTATATATGTGTATGCATCATGTAGTGCATATGTACATATTTCAGTGAACCAGAATTAAATTTCAAAATAAATTAAAAATTAAAACTCTCTTTAAATAAAAGTTAAAAAGAAGAATTGATGTACTTGCTTTAAAAAGAAAAGTAACAGCCTAGTCTATATGATGTATGTCAGTTTGATTATGGCCTATTAATTTCCCCAGTAACTCTAAAGGATAGTAATCTTTCCTTTTTCTATAAACACAAGTTTCTATAAACCTAAAAATTCAATACTCGATGTGATCGAATGTGGCTGAAATGGCTCCTAAGGATTCTTAAGGGTTCTTTTACAAAATGCTGTCACAAAATTACCTCCAAGGACTCGTGTTATGCCTAGAAATAGTGTACAAGGCCTGAGGGTTCTAGTAAGAGTCTGCCTCCCCACTAACTGCTGTGACCTGTCAAAGATAACACAAACAATTTCCCTGAGGGTCTTAGGGCTTCTGCTTGCTTGCACAGGACTCACAAGGTTTACAGCTGAAAGCAGTAATTCCGCAACAAAAGGATTTAATAAATACAAAAGTACTCAAGTTTTAAAAGTGGTGATAGGTGAAGAAAGATTTTCTGTAAAAGTCATTGGAAGCTTTATTTATTTGCGTTGCCTCTGTAATTTGAAGTGTACCTGACTTCCTAGTAACATCTAAGAGTTTTCTCCAGTAAATCCATCCAGAGATGTAGTGTGTTGATCAATGCCTTTAATCTCCCCTACTTCCTTTCAATGAAAGTTCCATTCTGTGAACTTTTCCTTTACAGATATAAGTTCTCTACAAGATAGGAGTATTATTTCCTGATGCACAGTGAATGGAGGAATGTGGGTAGTTTGTGGAATCTTTCAGACATAATAACTGCTATACAGTTGGAAAGCATTAGGTCAACAACCCAGCTGATTCCTTTAAAACCCTGGTTAACCTGAAACTGGGAAGCAGAGTAAAATGTCTTGACCAGTTTGACAGAGCCAGTTTGTAAGCAATTACTGTTAAATTAGTTTTTCCTTAGTCAGGTATCAGCTCTACTATTTTGCTGCTTTGTTATTGAAGTTTATGTACCTAATGAAAATATTCAGTTTCTAAGAGTCATATATATTTTCCTTGATGCAAAGTCATGAGAGCTTTTTCAAGGGATATATAAAAATGGAACCTCATCTTTTCTCTAAGAGAAACTGATCAAGAATCCTTCAACATTTTACCACTTAAAACAACACAATTTTAGGTTTTGTTAATATCTTTATCAATTATTTAGCTCTTGGCTTTAAATATGCAATTTAAATGCATGATAGTCCACTGTACCGTTCTAAAATAAAGCTTTGTGGGACGTGTAAAAGCACTCATGCAAAAATATGTATTTCACTGAACTTTCAGTAACAACGAGACAGAATTTGACTTGCAATTTCTAAATAGAATCATAGAATAGTTAGGGTTGGAAAGGATCTTAAGATCATCTAGTTCCAACCTCCTGCCATGAGCAGGAACACCTCCTGTTAAACCATATTAGCCAAGGCTCTGTCCAACCTGGCCTTGAACACTGTCAGGGATGGAGTATTCACAGCTTCCCTGGGCAACCCATTCCAGTGCCTCACCACCCTTACAGTAAAGAACTACTTCCTTATATCCAATCTAAACTTCCCCTGTTTAAGTTTGAACCCATTAACCCTTGTCCTATCACTACAGTCCCTAATGAAGAGTCCCTCCACAGCATTCCTATAGCCCCCCTTCAGATACTGGAAGGCTGCTATGAGGTCTCCACACAGCCTTCTCTTCTCGAGGCTGAACAGCCCCAACTTTTGCAGCCTATCTTCATACGGGAGGTGCTCCAGTCCCCTGATCATCCTTGTGGCCCTCCTCTGGACTTGTTCCAACAGTTCCATGTCCTTTTTATGTTGAGGACACCAAAACTGTACGCAATACTCCAAGTGAAGTCTCCCAAGAGCAGAGTAGAGGGGCAGGATCACCTCCTTCGACCTGCTGGTCACACTCCTTTTGATGCAGTCCAGGATACGGTTGGCTTTCTGGGCTGCAAGCACACACTGCTGGCTCATGTTCATTTTCTCATCGACCAGCACCCCCAAGTCCTTCTCCACAGGGCTGCTCTGAATCTCTTCTCTGCCCAACCTGTAGCTGCGCCTGGGATTGCTCTGACCCAGGTGTAGGACCTTGCACTTGTCATGCTCAACTTCCTGAGGTTGGCATCAGCCCACCTCACAAGCGTGTTGAGGTCCCTCTGGATGGCATTCCTTCCTTCCAGTGTCCCAACTGAATAGCATTACTTTTATTAGTTTTCTGAACTTAATAATGCATTTGTAAAATTATCCCGCAATGCTAGTGAGTTCCATCTATAATCAGTAAGCATTTAGCATTTTGACTTTCTAAATATATAAATATACATATTTTTCATAGGAATTAGTGAAAATCTGTTAGGTCATTATGCTGTTCACTGAGAGTCATTTTGAAACTGGAAGACTCTACATGGTTCTCATTAAGTGAAATATCTGCAAAGATGATATATTATTGCATAGGCTGCTTAAGAAATTAGTATAAATTAATACTTTAAGATTTGATCCAATATGAATCAGTACAATGTAAACTATGTGCAAACAATGTAGATCAGGATTTTCCAAGGTTGTCAGAAAATAATTTTGATATTACTATGAAAAAATATTTTAGTGGAAGCCTTCACAATTTGGGTCTGTGCTGTGGAAACCAGTTCTATCTGAAGCAACCAGCTGTATGTTAACACATGAATGCCATCTCTCTGTTCTTCCAAGACCTCCATCAGCGATGGGAAATGCATATTTGCGGGCCAGAAATACATTCATGCCGCATTCTAGCAACTCTCAACCAGAAAGTGGACAAGAAAGTCAATATGACAGTGGGTTGCACTGCAGCTTGCTTTCCTGTTCTCTACGCAAGTTGAGCAAATTATTGTTGGGCCCAGGGATGATCCCAAACTGTGAGAAATTACTTCAACCTTATCTGTGTCTTAAAGTAAGAAAGTAAGTAAAGGTAATCAAAGTAGAAGAGCTAATTGTATCTGGCATATCACCAGATCCTTCATTTAGAAATTTCTATGCTAACCACTTTAGTCTGATTTCCTGAAAGAATAAATATGCCACAAGAACTTTATAAAGAAAGCCAATGATATTAAAGACTAAAACAAATGGTATAAATGTTATAGCTCACTAAGTGGTTAATTTCATGCTCTTAAAAAAAAAAAAGGGAAGGTAATCAATTTTTATCTTAACGACTCAAACATTTATGAACCACATTAGCTGTTTTCTCTTCAAAATTCCTTCTTCATTCAGAACCTTGATCAAGAGAAGTGTAACCAGCAGGTCAAGAGAGATGATTTGCCCCATCTACTCTGCTCTCATGAGTTCTCACCTAGAGCACTGTGTTCAGATCTGGAGCCCCCAATATAAGAAAGACATGGACCTTTTGTTCTTTCACATAGCATAGCAAGGTGTGATTCTGTAACATATCTATGAGAATCCATATTTATTTAGCTATCTTTCAGTCTCCCTTTAGCTTTCTGGTTTTATACCATTCCAGCCCTCATGTTCTTTCTTATGAATGTGATCTATACACTTTATTGCAAAATATATGGCCTTCATTTGGCAGTCTTAAAAGATATTTACTATTTAAACAACAGATATAAAGTTTAATTTTACTTTTTCAACTTCCTTCCACTAATCCAATAGTTAATCTAAGACAAACACCATCAAAACCACCAGGAATGGCTTAAGACTGAAAGAAATTAACAGAAAGTCTTTATTAATATTGATCTCATACTTACCTGGATGGAATAATTGACAGTGCTTTTTACTGATCTTATAAAACACAGTTGTTCTGATTAACTTAAGTTGAAAAATGCTGACACTAGAGGTAGTTTTAGCTTAACTGAACTGTTGATTCTTTTTCTAAATACATACTCAGAAAATTGAAATACTTCAAAACTGTATTGAATCCATATATATTGACATACTTTTTCCTGGATACCACAATAATTATTTTTCCTTATGCTATCATGAAGTACATGTTTACCTTGAAAAGACTTGCCTGCCCATGCCTGTTTCACTGCCTGTAGCTCACAGCCAATCCTCCAGGTCTATGGCTTTGTGCAGTAGCAGCTGGCTGGTGGCTACCCGTTCATTCAGATCTCAGCAGCTCTTATCTTACCTGGTTTAAGCATTATTCAGGACAGAGGTATCCTGCCAGTCCCATGGTGTCCCAACATTCCCAGTTATTTGTTTTGCAGCATATTAAGTACAGGTTTGTTCTGTTTGTTGTGGTTTATGATGTGCCTAAAGGCATGAGGGTCAGGGTAATAGTCTTCTGCTCTCTGAGTTCCAGGGATGGAGCTATGGGGCTCAGTACCCTCATGCCCAGGATGCAGCGAGGTTTGCAGTGGGGCTGCCTGGCAGAAAAAGTGTCTCCATTAGACACAAATATAAGGTTTATTTTCAATTCTGAGGTCCTAGTTGCCATAAGTCCAGGTCCTGCCATCTGTCTACTGACCTCCATACAGGACACTATCCAGTGAGAAAGAAAGGCCATGCTGCCTAACATTTGGAGACTTAGCCTTTGTAGCACCTGTAACATCTGTAGATACATGATACCTAGTAATTTTTTGCATCCTAGGTATGAGAAAGCAATACAAACAACTGAACTGTGTTTTTCAGGTTCAGGTGCCAGGCCCACCAAGGGACTGTACATCAGTGGGCCTGCTGCAGAGAAACCTGTTTCCTCTGGGAACTTCTGGGGGCACATAGGATTAGAGATTACTTAGGATGATGCTTAGAGTGCCACAGGTTCTCCACTTCAAGAGGTTTAGACTGGAGAAACATATTAACCTGCTTTACTGGGCTGAGAGAAAGGTTAGCGAAGATGATTAACAATTTAATTTTGCTAAAATACTAGAAGGTAGACTCGTCAGTATGCTTTCTTTATAGTGTGTGCCTGTGTAGGGTAGTGTGAGGTGTTTATTGGATATGTAGGACTCTAAAGGCAAGCAAAGAGCAGAAGGGGGCTGCTAAGCTTCCCATTAAGGAAATGTGGAATTTGTGCTGCATACCTTAACAGTGTGTTTTTTTATGTGGGTATGTGGTAATGTAGAGCTGCCAGGAAAAGTTCTGGCTGTAGGTATATTTTTTTCTTTAACATATCTTTAGAAAGGAGAAAAGCAGGAGAGACAGAGCTACCCGGTACATTGCACAGGAAAAAAGAAAAACTTTTCAGTGAAGAAAAATGTTCCTAATATCCAAACTAAACTTCCCTTGGTGCAACAAGGACATTCCATTTTCATCCTATCGCTTGTTCCCTGGGAAAACTGATGTCACGCACTTTGCTACAGACTCCTGCCAGGTAGTTGCAGAGAGCGATAAGGTCTCCACTGGGCCTTCTTTCATTCAGATTAAAGAACCCCAGTTCCTTCAGCAGCTCCTCATAAGACTCTAGAACCTCCATCAGCTTTGTTGCCCTCCTTTGGATGCGTTCCAGCACCTTAATGTCCTAGTGAGGACACCAAAGTCAAGGTGAAAGAAAGGTTCTGACTTGTACCTGTATACACTGTAAATCTCAGAAAGAGTGATTGCCCAGTAATGAGTTTACATTTTGCAGAATACATTCTTTCATGCCCAAGGAAGCTGTGAATGCACCATTCCTGGAAGTGTTCAAGGCCAAGTTGGATAGAGTCTTGGTTGACATGGTTTAGTATGAGGTGTTCCTACCCATGGCTGGGTGTTGGAAGTAGATGATCTTAAGGTCCTTTCCAACCCTAACTATTCTATGATTCTATGGTGTTATGATTCTATGATTCATTAAATGTCCAGTTGGTTCAGGTAACAAAACAAAACAAAACAAAACAAAACAAAAAAAACCCAAACAAACCTCAAAAAAACCCAAGCAAACAAAAAAAAATACTTCATTTTGAACACATTCATAGGTTAACTCTTTAACTCAGAGTAGTGTAAGAGAACATAAAGAATGTATTTCTTACCAAACTGCTTTACTTTCCTTGTGGAGTGGCAATATAAATTATGCATTGGTCATTTTCTCATAACAAATCAATTGTAAAAGGGCCTAATGTTTATAAGTGAAGGAATTTTAGTTAAATAGAGCTAAAGGTTATAAGAAACACTTTCTTTTACGAGTTTCTGAAAACCAAGATTGCTTTAAAACTCTGTTATAAGCATTTTTTTTGGCTCTCTTTCAACCAAAACTCCAACCTGTAAGCTTTCAACACATATTCTAGAGATTGATGAAATATTAAAAAGGAAGTCATTAGTCTTTTATATGAGTCGCACTTTGTTCTTAATAGGTCCTAAGATGGTTATAGATTTCTAATGATCTACTAAAGTCAATAAATTGAAAGAGCACTTTCAGTTTCTAAAAGAATGGCTCAAAAGTCTTTATGCACTATTACTAAAAAAATTTTGGTCTATTTCAACTGTAGATCATAATTATGCCATTAATATACCGCTAAGTAAAGCATAAAATTAAATATTTTTTACAGTGTCACCATTACAACATATCAGTTTATTTAAAATTCAAAAATACATTAATCTGCTTTTATTCTACCAATGATACTTATAATTTTTATTTGCTTATCTTTAGCTGGAAAAAAGCCCAAAGTTTTACTTATATAAGAACTTTAAATAAATTAAACTTGAGAGTAATATATAAACAAAGGAAGTTGGACTTTGAGTGCTATTATTCAAGAAAAGTTTTTTAAATGACATTTTGTCAATGTAAATATGTTGTAAATATTATTGCTTCCATTGACCTGAATGAGCACTTTTCTCATTTAAACCAAACTGAAAATATTACAATACCTTTATAATAACAGTTTAGTGAAACATAATTTTAACTGTTCATTAACACTGAAGGTATGATCTTAAGGTCCTTTCCAACCCTAACTATTCAATGATTCTATAATTCAGGTATCTATATATTGTAAGTGCAAAAATGTATCTGAATCATTCCGTACTTTTTTTTCATGTTAAATTATTTTTAAGATTAATTACTATCACATCTGAATAAATATGTGTAATATTACTGAATAGAGAATGTATAGAACTATATAAGGATCAAATATGCAATTAGTCTACTCTGCTATTAAATATTGTTAAAAAAAAAAATACAAAGTTCCTGTCATTCACCACTACTAACTTTGAATTTGTTTTTCCTTTCTCCCTTCCTTCTATTTTTTCTGTATGTGCACATGTTTTGGAGACTGAAAAATTGTTTAGATACCATATTAATCCATTGGATGCATATAGGCTTCTCTTACTGTGGACTAAGATTTTTCTTTTCTTTTGCCCTTTTACAGCATATATGAAAAAGATGTTACAATACATCTCATTTGCTATATAATAAGTGTTAGTTGCAATGATATAGTTCTGTTTTGAAACAGTTTCAAATTTAGAGAAAGCATTACATTCATGAGGGCAGTCAGAATCAAAATGCTTTATTGGTCCAATCTGTTTCTATATGGCTTCATTGGCCATGTATACTTTCTCCCAGCACACCCTGTCATGGTGCAAGTCTCTTCTTTAAGTAGCTCTGTGTCACTGCTGAATGCTATAGCTGTTCACTCAGCTCTAATCATTGAATTTGTGCCAAAAAAAAAACTTGAAATTTTTATGAAGCTTATGAAAAGTTTGCCCTTTGGAAATGTTTGGGGGTTCAGATTGTGTGGTTGGGTTTGCAGGTTTTCTGCTTTCCAACACCCTGCACACCCACACCCTGCTTAACAGGAGATCACCTTATTGCTGCTTCTGACATTTACACAAGATTAGCATTTGTCAGTCTGCAGGGGGCAATCAATTCTCCTACACCGGTAAATGAGAAAGAGCATTTTATTCCAGAAAACTAGCTACATTCTTCTGAATGATAAATTTATCAGCTTGCTTACATTTCTGCTGAAATTAAGAAAAAAAAGGAGTAGCTTGATTTGAATACATATATGAAAACTTTCTCACTATTTGAAAGCACTGTGCAGTAGCAATTATTAGAAATTAAACTCTCCAAATGAGTAGTAAAGATGATTGAAAAGATCACATGGTGTTTGACAGACACTGACCATTTAGGAGGAAAACTGCCCTAATTCTGTAATGCAAAAACCAGACAGTGGCTCTGTGAAATTTTAGCGTACCAATGAATAACATTTAACAGGAAAAAAAGAGGCAATTCAAACAGGAATTAAAAATGGCCTTAGAGTAAAAATAGGTGATACAACTAGATATTATTAAAACCTCCAAATTTAGATTTTAGTGTGTTACTAAATTCTAATGGTAAGATTATCATATGCTTGCATTAGCAAACATTTATTTATTCACAGACAAGAAAAGAATACTGTCCTGGGTTCAGCAGTAGCAGTCATTTTTCTCCTTCTTAGTAGCTGGTGCAGTGCTGTGGTTTTGACTTTCTGCCTGGGAACAGTGCTGATAACACTGATGTTTTTAATTGTTGCTAAATAATGTTTAGTCTGACCAAGGACTTTGTGAGTCTCATGCTCTGCCAGGGAGGGGGGGAAGCAGGGAGGAAGCAGAGAGAGGACACCTGACCCAAACTAACCAAAGAAGTATTCCATACCAAAGCACATCATGACCAGGATGTAGAACTGGGGGCAGTTACCAAGAAGGGGAGATCACTGCTCTGTCAGGCTGCATATTGGTCAGCGGGTGGTGAGTGGTTGTGTTCTCTTCCCTTGAAAAATTAAGTAATAAATAATTAAAATTATGTTATGGGACAATTCTGAAGTCCAGAAAGATTAGAGTTCATGTTTAATTAATGTTTTAAATAATTCAGGTAAGGCTTTAAACACTACAACCCATATTGCCAACATGAAAATATCTCTACTGTTGTGAAAAACAATAAAATCTGATATCAACTGCAAAATTTAAATCTATTTTATAAATATCACATCATATAAACTTTTATTTCTTTATTTTATTTTGAGGGAATTAGACTGACTGTGAGATTTCACTAGGCAAATTAAATTTAACAATTTGGGTATGTCTTTAAAATGTTCCCCTATTTACAGTTTAGAAACTCCTTTTGCTAAAAGTGATGACTCTATGTAAAAATAGCCCCTTCCATCTTCTGCATTCCCTCCTTAAATCTTTATTAGGATATCTTGGAGGTTCACACCAGGCAACAAGAACAGTGACAGCATAGTACAAGATAGGCTGGCTTGGCACAGTGTCCCTCACATCTAGCAGAGCTTTGCTCTAGAAATGGTGTAAGTTCCATCAGTGGGTTTCAGAGCAGTTATCAGCACTCATTTCTGGCAGATGACATGTGCCATATGAAAGGCTCTTGATAGGTTTCAAGGTATTAAAGGATAAGCACTAGTAGAATCTATCACAGAGGCAGGCTTCCCTATTATCCATAATGACTAATAGAAAAAGAAAAATCTCATTGATGATTACTAAAAAAATTATAAAAATAATTGATGTGAACTTCTTTCCAGAACAGATCTAGAAGAACACCAGAATTCATCCATCATAAGACTGGACATTGCCTTTAGCATAAAGAAACCTGGGGACAATATTTCATGGATAGGCAACATGAAAATCTAAGACATTTCAAAACAGCATTTAAGAATATTTTCCAGGTACAATTCCAAGTCACTTTTTTCGGTAGCTTGTATACATCAAAGTAACAATCATCAACAACTTTTGCTCTGTAGCTAGCGCGAAATGGACAAGCAGCACTCATTATTTGCCTTCCTTTTCTTCATTAATTGATACGAAAAAAGAAGCTGTGAAAAAAAAGAAAAATACTTAAACTGAAGAACAACTCCTGAGGTGGCAGGAAAGGTGATTTCAGTGGACCTGTGCAGTTTGCACAAATCAAAGATCTTTATCTCAGCCTTCTTCAAAATACAGTCAGAAAGCATAATTTTGGACAATTCACCTTTTGGTTAGTTTGATTTGTGTTCTTTTTCCTCTATCATGAGTGGAAACTTCTCAGTAAGAAGTTATTACTTTCTAAGATATTTGCCAGAACCTAGAATTATTATCCTATGTTGGTGTTATTGCCATATTGTCAATGTAATGCAATATATAAATGTTAGACATCAGTAACATCAGTTACATATTTTAATTATTTTTCAGTGAATAGAGTTAGACTGCTGAAGCTTTTTTTCAGATTTTTTTCTTTTTTTTCTCATACGCACATGAGTAGCCTAATGATAAACTGCTGATGATGAAGCTATGACTAGCCAACCCTGTAATAATCTTTGCCTCTCTAAAATGCTTAGTGCTGAGATGATTCTCGTAGCTTTCATTTCCAAAAGCCTGAGGACACATATAATTTATACAAGAGTTCTGCATTTCCAAATTATGCTCTGATTTTTTTCTGCTGACTATTTGACATTCTCTCTTTTGTATTATTATTATAATCATCATCATCTATAATTTAACAGTTCTCTTTTTATAGCGATGTTAAGGTCTTCACAGTCTAAGCAAATGTACTATTGACTATAGTTTATGTCTACAATAATATAAGAATTTATCATTTCAGCAATATTCTTTGCTATTTGTAAGATTTTCTAACCTATCTACTCAGGTTTCATTTTGTTCTGAAGAACAAACAGTACCTTAGCATGAGGATGAATCACAGAAGCAATCTATCTGTCTACCCAAATTTAACACGTAACATCACGAAGGGTTTTATGGCAAAGGACAGGCTGAATCATTTCTGTTCATACTGTATCCCTATGCTGAGCTCACGCCAACAGAAGAAAATTATAAACCTATTAATTCTAGGTAAGACTGTAAGTTTTCATTTCAGCATAGGAAAAAATCTTGTTTCATTTTACCAGCATAACAAGAAACTGTAACTAATAAAATCTACCCAGATTAAGAGGCTAACAGGTGTCAAAGATACTGGGTCCTTCCCACTGCTATAGCAAGACCTGTTTGCTCCTTGGTCTTGCTATAAGGAGACCAAGCCCAATGTCCTCCCTTCCCTCCCCTCATCTCCCTTCCTCCCCCCCACCTTCACCTCCCGTGTTACTCGATTTGCTCTTCTTACTACAGCAGTTTCCTCTACAGCTGGTTGAACAGCTTCTAGGAATAATAAGATATAGGCTGTCATATTCATAATGAGACACTGTATCACTCTCCCTTTTATATGGTTGTTTAATAATGCTTTCAGAATTAGGGTCATCTGACTTAGTTGTGATGAAAATAGTAGTTATTTATTGGGGGTTCACAGTCAAATTTTCAGCTGGCTTTATTCATTATAATAAGGCATCTAATTTAGAAGCTTACTTTTCCTAACATTTTACTCTAGCCATTGGAAAGAGATAAAACATTTCAGACTGTGATTTACCTTCCTTCTATGTTCTTTCCATTTCTTGTTTCTTCCAAGATGTGATTTTTGAACTACTTTTGAGGACGTGATATGAGGATGTGGTTTTACTTGAACATTGGAAATACTGAGTATTAAATATTAGATTCTAAATATATAGATGATTGAATATTATCTACATTTTAATTTTATTACATATTATAACTTCTTCCCTATTGCACTAAACTGTTAGTAATTACTAGAGTCACTCCTGATAAAGTTGATGAGATTTTAAAAGTGTATTTTCATTTCTTGTCTTTCAGTTTCTGGCTTGGACATTCAAATGGTAAGGCATTCTGCTAAGAGAGTTTTCAAGACTTTCTTATAAGCTGGTGTGAGAAGGCTTTGCACTGAAGTTTTCTGTTCCTGCATCTGGTGATACAAATGAAATGTTGTAAGTGATTTTATTATTCTTATATTTTTAATATTTAATATTAGGTAACATAATGGTAGTTTTATCTCTCTGCTGATGTCAAAGATTACATCTTGAGAGTTTCAAATTAGACACTTGGGAAAGAAAAACCCACTAGGAGGGCAATACAACACAGGAATAGGCTACTTAGGTTGTGGAATGCCCTTGGAGATTTTCAAGCCTTGGCTAGACAAGCCACAGCTGGCCTTTTCTACTGTTGGGCACAGCCACATTCTGAGTAGGGACTGTCCAAAGACACCTGTTATGGTTTAAGCCCAGCTGGTAACTCAGAACCATGCAGCTGCTTGCTTACTCTCCCTCCTTCTAGCCCCTGCTCCTGGAGGGATGGGGAGGAGAATCAAAAGAATGTAACTCCCATGAATTGAGATAAGAGCAGCCCAGTAACTAAGGTATAACACAAATCACTGCTGCTACCACCAATAATAATACTGATAAGGAAAATAACAAGGGAAGAGAATACAACCGCTCACCACCCGCCTACCAAGACCCAACCCAACCCAAGCAGTGATCTAGCCCTTCCGGGTGACTGCCCCCAGTTTATATAGTGGGCATGATGTGCTGTGGTATGAAATACCTCTTTGGTTAGTTTGGGTCAGGTGTCCTGTCTCTGCTTCCTCAGGGCTTCCCCTCCTCCCTGGCAGAGCATGATACTCACAAAGGCCTTGGTCAGAGTAAACATTACTGAGCAGCAACTGAAAACATCTGTGTTATCAGCGCTGTTTCCAGGAAGAAAGTCAAAACCACAGCACTGCACCAGCTACTAAGAAGGAGAAAAACAGCTGCTACTGCTGAACCCAGGACAATATCCTTCCCAACCAAAACTTTTGTCATACTGTGATAATGTGTGGCTTAGTAAAACAGAATTTAAAGAGTCAGATATTGTCACAAAGGTTGTAATACCAGGATAGGCATCCTGTGGAATTACAGCCTTTAGCCTTCTTGATTGATTTCCAGGAGCTGCTCCATATCACAACATACCGTGTTAAAAAAGGGCGAGAAAGCTGATCAACCCTCATATGTAAGTGATAGAGAGAATTGCATCACAGACTTCAACCTCTCTATTTTTATGGCTAATTTTGGTCTGATAACAAGTTGTTGCATTGCTTGCTCTGGACTGTCTGCATATTAAATAGTGGTGTCCTTGTGGCCTAAAATAAACAGCACTGCCTAGGCAGGAAAAACAAGGAACTTGATCTAGAAGCTGTTCAGGTTGTCTCAAAATGTCATTTATAGCTTATATAACTGAAATATAAGCTGTATTTTTTTTCTTTGTAAGTTCATTTTTTCCTCTTTGCCACAGGCAAATGTGTTATCCTCGCTATACCTCAGCATAACTGATAGAGTTACTACAGAGCACAGCACAAAACTTCTGCTTTTAGACTTTCAAATCTTACTAAAGCAAACAGATTCACCAACAAAACTATTTAAACTATATGGTCTTCTCAAGTGTCTTTACCCTAATAAATGCTCCTTGATGCATTATTGAGTCATCAGTGAATGTAGGAAAAGAATCTTTTCTTTCTTATAGTCTCTCTAATGTTAATAAATCCATGTTGATAGGTTAAACTGGAAGTAATTCTTATAGGAATCTGCAGCAAATGAAATGGATGTCACTTTATGGAATTATTGCATAAAATTGTTTAGGTAGAGATTAAAAAAATAACAAGGACATTGTTGTTACATCCTACAAATAACATTCATCATAATTTTCTCTTAATGGGAATGATGGCATACTTGCATATACAAATGCCGTATGTGCTGTTCAAATAAAACACTTCCTGCAGGGATCAGTGTTTCAGGTGACAGTATTGAGCAAACTGAATACTGTGGTGTGACATCTCTATTGTAGTTTGCATTTTACCTCCTTTGAGATACAGATAATTTCTGTGCCCTGCTTGCTTAAATGAAAGATACATTTTTCTTCAGGTTTGGGCAGATCAGTGAGAGCCATAAAATATTAACGATGAAAGCCTGGGGAATTAGATGTGTCTAGGACTACAGGTTTATCTTGTTGGCAGAGTTCTCTCAGTCTAACTTATTTCTTTTGTGTGATCTCCATCAGAAATTATATACTGTAAAAAATATTGTCTGTTCAGATTAAAATACATGTGGCTTTTCAGACCAGATAAAGGGCCTGACTTTTTTATTTAATGATTCAAGTTTATCTAATATCTTTATAAATTTTGAAGCACAGTTTTGTGGTTTAAAAGCAGAGCTGTTTTTCAGTATGTCATTTCCTTTTATTTCTCCTGCTGTCACACTACTCTGCCGAATACTGTTCCTCCCATAGAGCTAGAATAATGGAGTGGAAGAACAAAGAAAGAAAATGATCGCTTAACTTGTAATCTTGTGTCACAACAAGGAAAAGATACTTAACCAGCTACTTGCCATAGTGATTAAAATGTGTGCTGCAGGAGAAGCTGTTAAGAGGCATCTGTTTTTTTTACTAGTTCCTGCTACTTGAGTATTGAAAGGGAATGGGAAGTGATCATGCCCTCTTCCTTTCCCAAGGAAGAAAGGAGTTTTATTTTGCTCCAGTGTAAAATGCAGTACCAAGTTTCACAAACACAAGAAGAATCAAGCAGTTTACTATGTCACGTTAGCTTTTGGCATAGTGTGAAATGAAATCAGACATTGCCTAGACTTTCTAATTACCAGTATGCAGTGTGGAGGATGCCTTTCAGTAATGAAACTTTCAATTAATCAAAGTACATTTTCTGTTTCTCTCCATCTTCAACCTATCTTATGGTTTTCCTTAGTTTATTTTTTATCTTCTGCTTTGTGCTGTAGATCTTGCCTTTGAAATAATAAGACCAATTCCCTGATCCACAGCTACACTGTAAAATGACAGAGCAAATCTTCTTAGAATTCTTATAATTCTGAATTATAATATAACTTTAACATGATAGAAAAATTACTTACATGACCCATTTTTCTTGGCTGAAATAACATACACTGATAAAGATGATCTGCTTTTCATTCAACCACAAAGGTTATTCATTTTGGAAATATAGAACTCTTTTTGTAGAGGGACATTATTGTTCCTTATACAGTAGAAATTCATCAAACTGAAAACGTGGCTTGCATGTCATGTGCAGGTTTTCTCTTCATTTACCACAATTTTTCCACTTCTTCATCTGCATTTTTTAGGCAATAATTTTTGTCACTGTATTCTATAAAAATATGGAGGCATTTATAAACAAAGTACAATACAAGTAGGAGGCTTATGAGCCAATCTATGCAAATATGAAAGTCTTGATGATTTTATTAAGTTTTTTAATCACAGAGAATAGAGAATTCAGGTGAAAAACCTTACAATTTTCTATTTTATAAAATAATAAAAAAATAGAAACCATTTAATAAATTTAGTTTTCTTGGACAAATAACAGCATAGAAAATTATTTTTTTTCTCTTTTATCCAATTAGGCAAATATATATCTTTCAACTCAACTACATGGCAGAGATTAAATGCTAAATAGCCACCCTAAATGAGCTGCTAGTTCACCTGATGTTTGATCAATATGTCTACTGAATTAATTGATCATTACTTTGAACATGTGTATTTGCTGTTTTTTTCTTACACTCATGCATACTCTTAGAAAAACCTACAAATGAACTTCTAAAGAGAAAGTGTCCCAGTGGGAAGCAACCCTGACCTACTTCTGAGGGTCACAATATTGAGGGATTTACCAATGTGCAGTATTCAGTGCCTATTTTTTCCACTTAAAAAAAAAATATGTTTAGGCAATTTAAAAATTTTGGCTAAAAAAAAGAGTGGTCAGCTTTAACATGGAGATCATTATTAACAACCTTTATGGGTCACAGTGAGTGACCTGCCTCCCAGTTCATTTTTCAGCAATAGAAAATCCATTTTTTGTCTGATGTCAGGAAGCAGCTGAAATTAGAGTCAACCCTTCAGCTCCTTTTTTGGCAACAAAGTTATTCATTTGTTTGCATTTTTAGAATTACAAAAGAAATAAACTTTCTGCAGTGAAAGATTGATATTATGATACAAAAAAAAAAACAACAGAGTACAGGAAGATTCAAAAAAAAAAAAAAAAAAAGACTTACCTTGCAAATTTTCTTCCCAACCCTGTTTAATTCCATTTTAAATTTTATTTTGTATCTTTAACAATGTCTTCAGGACTCGTACGAACTGTATGAACACTACTGTAAATGTTCATACAATTCCACTTTGTATATATATATTTACTTTAGTTACACTTACACTTTTCCACATTGTTTTCTTATGAATACTTTTTTGACTAAATTTAACAGATCCAGCAGCACTATGCAAAATACGAATTTTATAATTCAAACTGCAGCAAGAAATGTTTAGACACCTATCAACTGAACAAAATTTTGTGAATTTTCTGAGAAATTGTAGCAAACATGAGCATTGTCTTTGAATCATTTTTCCTTTAGTTTACATAACACTACTGCTGAAAGTTCCTTTAAATAGTCACAACAAGACAATTTGGGTTTATATGTTCTTTTCTATGTAAAAATCACAGATTCTAAGAAGCAGTATTCTTCTTCCTGACATACTACGTAAAACACGCTGAGATGTATATATCCATAACCAATGACACATTCATTTTACTGCTTAACTAGGCAATAAAAACCCACAACAGCAATTTAAATAACTTATCATGCTGAATTCAATCATATTTTAGCAATGAGTCTCATTTTTGTGCCTGTTGGTACATGTTCTGTACTTGAACTCTCTCCCACTGTAAAAAAAATTGAGAGTGCAGAAACAGGCATTGGATTAAAACAAAATGGAAGGATCTAACTATTTAAATAATTTACATTTTTACACTTCTTTATAAGTCATTGAACACTGTAAGCCAGTATAAAAAACACAAACTACATTTTCATGTATTTTAACAGAAACACAAAGTGATAAAAAAGCACTATGTAGTATTGAGCTACAAAACCTGAAATATTCATGGGGAAAAAAGAAAAAAAAAACCCAAACACCAAAATGGAGATAACACATAACCTGTATTTTATTTCTAATCATCTTTGTTTCTGTAGCTGTGTTAATGACAAATAACTAGGCTGTTTACTGCACACAAACTTGCTGGAATATACTGCCTTTAGGTAACAACCTGTATAACTTTTCAAATAACATTTTCAAAAAATACATTAACATAGTTAAAGGGAATCCCAGAAAGATGTCATTTTGCATATTGATGTCACAAGGTTATATCATATGGGAGTTACAGGATTTGTATTATCAGAGGTCAAAACGATACTGGAAGGTTATGCTGTATTAGAAAGTGACACAGAAAACTGATTTCATATGAGAATCTCAATGGTCATTACAGCTCAATTATTCAGTAGAATAAAAATAGTGGAAACTCTTCTACCTCCCCTCCTAAACCCAAATTTTCAAAAAGCTCCACTTTCATGCTGAGTAATACTTAGATACTATGTCATACTGAGAGCTAATGGCACCTAAAACTATAGCTGAATTCAGGCTTTTGGTTTCATGCTCTAGAAGCCACTAGGAAAAGCAAAAAGCAATTGCAGCATTTTCCTTGTCATCTCACAGCTCTTCTTAAAGTGTCTACCTCCAAAATTCCATGGTAAAAAATTAAAAATACCCCAACCACAAAACCACCAAAATTTGCCAGCTATCTAAAAAGATTGGAACTAGATGATCTTAAGGTCCTTTCCAACCTTAATTGTCCTATGATTCTATGATTCTAGAATATAAACAACTCTCACTATCATATTTATTTCCGTCAAAGAGTGGCAACTAATAAAGCCAGAACTCTGCAGCTTTCTCTCCTTGCTCATTCTCTATATTATGGATTTAAATAAAATTAACAACTGTAAACTTAGAAGGGAAGAAGTAAAATATCTTCCTGATTCACCAGTTGCATAAAATTCAACCATTTTCCTCTTATTTATTACACTTCTATGTGTATTTCTGGCATACAAAACAGTGAGTCTGTGTGCTTATTTGGCTGCACTTGCAGATAATCAGACTTACTTCCTTCATCCACACACAGAAAAAAAAACACTCAAAAAAATTTATTGCTAAATATTTATTGTTCAAAAATACTGTGAATACTTTCTTTTCCAAGGATATTATGTCTATGTTTGATGAAGATGTGTCTAATGCCAATTTAAAAACATATATACAGCTTTCTCCTAAGTGTGCTTTCAGCCATGCCTTAGTAGTGCTTCGTCTGAAACTCTGCATACCACCTTTCAGCATTCCTTGTTCTGCCTGACACAAGCATAGCTTTTGGAAGCCTGATAATATCATGTGTTCCACATGTGCGTGTGTTTCCTCCTGCAATTGAGTGACTTTATTTTGTGCACTGGAATACTGAATAAATTTCTATTTAGCTGGCTTTCATTTACACCTCTAGGACTTTTGTTGTTGTTTGTGGGGCTTCTGTGTTGTTTGGCTGGGTTTTTTTCCACACACTACTTTTGGTCAGTTAAATTTTCAGGTAGGCTTTTGATAATAGAAAAATTTTAAGACTATTTTAGGAAATATAATTGACTATGCTGTCTACTGATAGACCATTGGGTGGTAGTAGTGGCAGCAAACTCGTGTCTATTCTATCTATCTTTAACTATCTAAGAATTAGAGATCTAGGCTTAACTAGTTACATAGGTTATTTCTATAGTCAGTAAATAAAAAGGAAGACATGAAGAAGTATTCATTCCCCATTGACTTCCTATCAAGGCACTTTAAGTTAGTCGCATTTGGGAGCTGTTAGTCAGTACACTTTGACTGTATAGGCAGCTTGAATCAGCTAGTTTAGAGCAAAGTCAAGTGACATAAACCTAAAAGGATGTTATTCTATACAAAAAGTAGATAATATGTCCTGGAAAAGAAAGTGACAAGTTTAAACTGACATAAAGTGACAAAGGGCTGGGATTCAGTCTCAGTCTAAATATAGGGTGTGATATGAACTGTAACTTCTGATAAACAAGTTATATTGACCAGTAGTAATAGAAGGTTTCAAACACTCATAATACCACATTTTTATCCACCTGAACACCACTACACATCTACAGTGAAAAGAGAGATGAACTGGCTACATTGCCTAAATCTTTCCTTTTCCTAGTGGCAGTTATACAAAGGATGATACAGAACTTCTGTTACCAAGTCATTTTACAATTAGTCTCCAAAAGATTTAAGTTTAATCAGAACACAGCTTATGCCTCTATTGCAGAAAGAGTGCTGAGATCATTGAAAAGTTCACTGGACCTTTGCTGATTTAGGAGCTAAAGACACTCATCAGGAGAATTTGATAGCAATTTGAAATCCTAGCAGCTAAACAATACAAGCTTTTGTATTTGATGGATGAGAATGATAAGTTCAGCATCCAGAATTACATTAGGATAACATTTAGAAAAATGTTTTTAAATTTGTACTAATTTTTACATGTATTATTGGCCCTTGAATAACATAAGAAAAGGAAAGTTGATTTTCAGTATTTTGCTAGGTTTGTACTCTTAGGATCATAAAGAAGTGCTCCTGAATCTGTAACTTTAATGTACATACAGCTCACTATTTTTAGCTCAATACTTAAATTATTAAAAAAAAAAAAATCTTTTGAAATTCTCTACAACCTTAGTATTATTATTCTTTGCCACTTACAACTATTGTATAGTAGTTTCTATAAAATGCCTTTCTAATGTAGAAAAAAAAAAATCTGTATTATATTCTACACTCTAAATGGACACTAACTGTTATGATACTGTGATCCTAAATGAGATACAGACTCAACTGACAACTCAGGTCTTCAGACAAGTCCCAGAATTCACAACTTGAAAAAAATAATAGAACAGAAACAATGGAAAAAGTCTTTCTCTGGAAAATATTTTTCAGGTAAAATTGCAACTTGTCATCTGCTGCTGGAAACCTTTTGGTTAATAACAAAAGGCTACGCAAAAAGTACCACATTAATTTGAGGAGTTAAGAGAATTAAGATGAATGCTATCTATTGGAGGTGTTCTAACTTTAGGCTGAAGATTCTGTACATATCTCCGACTTACCCACAGTATCTGACAAGATAAGAATCTCGGTTCAGTTACTGCATTGAAATGAAACAGCTCTCTGTCTTACTGTCCTGTCATACAGAGAATTTATTACACCTAAAATCAGATGCTTCATTTGAATGCATTGAATGAACTGAGTTTCTGGTCTTGCCAGATACTGTGGGTAAGTCAAAGATACAAATCATAGATTACTTCCCCCATTAACACAACTTGAGGGCATGAGCCCACTGTGGCTGTTGAGCCATTTAATAGTTCTCTCTTTCCAATTTCAAATATCCTACAGTAAAGCTATTAAGATCCTTCTGTGGGGCATGCAGGTAATAGTCTGTGCTTTGTGTGCTGTACTGTGATTAATCTATTCTGGATAAAGCCAGGAGGAAGCAACAGAGACTGGTACCTGAAGTCAGACAACTGACTTGTGAGATGCATAAAGGGAACTGTCTTTTCACAGACAACCAAACTTCAGGTTTTTTAACAGAGGACAAATTATAGCAGTCTGCTGCAGGGAAGATGTGCCAACCACAGTGTAATAGATGGGGACAATCTAGGATCTGACTTTGTGTTATTGTCAGAATTAGGACATTTTTGTTCTCAGGAAAGGTGTAGGTCAACACAGTAGGTCCACACTTTGGACCTAGAGAAAGTGTCTTATTGTTAATGTTCTGTCTCTAAAAAGACAGCAAAAAAACCCGTAGAATTTACTATGGCAAAATGTGAATGGAATTCCTCCCT
The DNA here is from genome assembly GCF_033783945.1 of Neopsephotus bourkii. NCBI lineage: Eukaryota > Metazoa > Chordata > Aves > Psittaciformes > Psittacidae > Neopsephotus > Neopsephotus bourkii. Next base: position 1,902,835 of record NW_026901969.1, read on the forward strand.
TTTAGTATCTATAACAGAGTCTGCCATCTCAGGCTCTTTTTGCAGCCAGTGAAGAGAAATGGGCATTTTTAGGGCACAATTCATTTGATGTATTTTAGATAGTGACTTTTTAGTGAGATGAATCACAACATACAAATACTTATTTTTCTGCATTGGCTATAAAATAAGTGGGACTAGCACAGACATTCACATCATAAGTGTCTGTGTTTGGTCAAGTGAATGCCATTCTGAGAAAAGCTACAATGATTTCTTAAATAACAGGGCATATATCCAATTGACATATATCCCAAAACTCAGTAATGGAGAGTGGACTGAAAGTGTCATCTCAGAAACTAGGACTTTGAGTATCAGTCAACAAAGTTATATACTTCTCGGTTGCCATCATTCCTGGGAGCCTTTTTTGAAAAGATTCCATCTCTCTTGTCATTAAGAGTCACTAAATCTATTTATACCATAATTTCTTAGAAAACCATAGGGTACTGGAGTTCTTAGGAGCATTTTCTGTAGTATTTCATATAATTTCTGAGTTATATTGTTATTTGTCCTGAGCTGTCTGTGATATTGCTGGTGGCAAGAAGCTTCTACAAAAGGTGATTCAAAATAAAGTTGCAACGTAGGTGCTTTAAAGAAATCAGTCTGAGCAAAGTGATATGCATGCCATCACATAAAACTCACCACAAAACTAATTTCTGGATTTTGGAAGCTGTTTAAAAATAAGAGAGCTAGCATACCAACAACAGGGTAAAGCTAAGAACATATATTATATGTAGAATAAAATCCACAAAAAAAAAAAAAATCAACCTGCCATTGAGATTTTATATCTATTGTTTGCATTTTTAACTTATTTAAGATATTGTGGATATTTTTGCTGTTTCTCTTCTTAGTAAAAATGCTTCACTTAACTCCTAGAAGTTTAAATTAGCAATCACTGTAGTTTGAACTTGCAAAGAAATGTAAATTTTTTTTGCAAGTAGCTCTTTTACTTTACTTCATTTTCCCCAAACTCTAAAATTCCCTTCTTCCTCAAATTATACTGCAGTTACTGGTATTGTAAAAATAGGAAAAACAGATGATGAATGTGCACATTCAGATTTATCAAACTTATTCTTGACTGTATTGAAGAAAGTTTATTCCTGTGTATCATGTTCAACAGAAATAACTACTTTATTTATTAACCATGTCTTTATAATAATGATAGGACTTAAGACATGAAAAATGAATGCCTTATGTCACTAATCTGAAGCAATATTTTACAGTTTCTTCAGAGGAAAAGTGGGTTGAAAGTTAACATTAAAACACCCAAAGGAAAATCATCAAAGATGTTTTTCAGGATTTATTTACCCCCTGCTACCAAGCTTTATTTATTTAACTATTCCTTTGGAAAAATAGAAAATTCAAAAAAACATTTTTTGCCATTAGAAACCTTGATAGCAAATATTATTTTATTCCCATGGTTTGAGTTTATTTATAGTAGGTGACACACAGAGTAGTGGGAAAGGTCATTTGAGCCTTTATTGATCACTGTGTTTGTCATTCATTGTGTCTGTTTACCACACCTGACAGACTGGGCACAACATCCAGCCATCTTGTTGATGTTTTTTCTTTAGGGTTTCTTTTTTTCTAACAAAAGGTGGGGGAAATACTTTGATTAGGTTACAAAATTAGGCCTGACACAACCTAACAGATAAAACCAAGCATAATGTTAGTAAACAGATAAACAGAAGCTAGAGGCAAAAGGAGATAAGGATCTCCTAAAAAAAAAGGAAACTAATCTGTTGCAAGAAAGAGGTAGTAAACTTTTCTCCCTGCCTACTTTCCCTTTGAATAGTGGTGCATCACTGTAACGAAATGAGGCTCCAGCTGCTCACTGGATAGCAGAGATTTTCATAGGGAGTTACGTGCAGACGTGTGAAGTTTGAAGAGATGTTCCATCCCAAATGGAAGTCGTTTTCCTTGATAGATCACAGAGATATAGGGTAGCATGACCCCCTGTTCAGTGAAAGCAGCTTTAGAGAAAAGATCCCATGCTACTCACCTGCTTGGATCTGAAATTCCTTTTAGGCTGACATATAGCTATTCACCTGAGGCCTTTTTTCAATTCTGCCTAGAGCCAATTTTCTGACTTCTACTGGAAATCTTGTTATTAAAGTTGAAACCATCATCATGGCAACTGAAAGCTCCTACTTTATCTGGTCTGCTTCCTTTCTATGAAGCATTATTCACAAGGTCTCTAATCTAGCATAACTCAGAAGGCAGTAGCAGTGATGATATTTGCAACAGCACCTATTAAGCCCTCCCACTGCAGATCCTAGTTAGGTTGCATGGCCTAATTGCATTACAGTTCAAGAAAATATGTTGCAGATTTTTACCTCTAAAACCATCTCCACTAGTTATATAATCATCATCAATTCATGTAATAGATCAAGGCTAGACTAGACTATAAATGTCAAAGTTCACTGAACAGCAAAAATAATTTTAATTCTTTCTTGCAAAAACAAAATAAATGTAAGACTTAAAATAAATGTAAGGCTACCAGTTTGTGAATCTATTAAAAGTTTCAGAGATATAAGTTGGGGTCCTGTTGGTAAATCTGGCTGCAGAATTAGAGCTGAAGATGAGAAATTTTGGGCATATCTTGTTCCCATTGTATTGCTTCTACTGAAAAAAAAAATATTATAGCAGTATATTTTATGGGAGGCAATATCAAGTTCATCACACAAAACATTTTTTAAAAAAGCAACAAACATTATTCATCAAAACTTACTGAAATTTGTTTATTTGAAAAAGAAAAAATAGCAAATTTTTGATACCCCCACACCCATACACAGTTTCCTAAGACTTCTCTTTAGAATGAGTTATTTTATTGATCAGGAAGCTGCTGCCTAGGTACTCAGTGGAAAATCTTAATGAAACACTTATCTTAGACAAAGATTAGTAATATGGCCCGTGAAAACCAATTTTCTCACATTTAATCTCCTAATCTATTTTACATTATTTCCCCAGGGTACCATTAACTTCACAGACACATGGCTTTGGGCAAATAATCAACTATATGGAAGAATCTTGTGAGTTTGAGAGTTGCTTTGTAATGGTTAGCCATCTTTCCAAGTAGACTTTTCCCTTTCTGAAGTAGTTAAATGTAGTGCAGAGCCCAGCAATGTCATTTAAAAAAAAAAATAAAATAAAAATAGGAGATTGTATTATTTGGAAGTTATCCAATAAAAATTCATTTACTTTTTGATCTTGGCAGGATACCCCAAATGCACATTATTAGTTAAGCTCTCTGAAACAATATGTAAGGATGCCATGTTAAAGCATCTTTCGATAGCTGGCATAGGTTCATTACACACTATGCAAAGAATATCTCCCCAGAAGATATTTTTTAACACAAAAAATATTGTTTGTTCCTCATCATATAAAAACCCTTAGGGTTGTGCACCTCTGGTAATGCCACCATATAACAAGCTGTGAACGCTGTGAATCGAGAAGAGAGAAGAGAAGAACTGTCACAACTCAGTGGCTAGCATCACCTTTTGGGTTAAGATTACATCAAAGGATTTTTACAAATTAGTCATATACTCATGCAGGTCCATGTAGAATCTTTTGTATTTTTCTCCACACTAGGATTACAAATGACTAAATGATTGCAGATAACACAAAACCGGGAGAAGTGGATGGTATACCACAGGGTTGTGCTGCAATCCAAAGGGACCTTGACAGGCTGGAAAAATGTTCTGGCAGGAGCTTCATAAACATTAAGAAAGGTAAGTTCAACATCCTGCACCAATAGCAACTCCAGGCACTCGATATACACTGGGAGTCACCCAACTAGAAAGCAGCTTAGCAGAAAAGGACTTGGTAGTTGTAGTGAACATGAAGCTGAAGAAGAGCTAGCAATGTGCCCTTGCAGCAAAGGAAGCTATGGGGAAATAGCAGAAGATTGGCAAGCAGTACCATTAATGCACTCAAGTTACTTGCAGATGGATTCTTGAAAAACACATTTATTATACTAATCGTTGCTTGGTCTTGTGAGTTTGACAAGCAGAATATCTGTGTTTAGATAACATAGGCCTATGATAGCCTTAGATGCACCCTATTGAACAAGTTTAACACTCCTGACCTGTTGTGGAAAGATTGAGGCACAGTGGTAAACTACACCTGTGTGAAGCTCTGAATACACGGTTGAAAACAGCAGGGTTGGTGATCCTCTATCTCCATGCTGCCTGCATCCCCTTCTTTCATGCCTCTGCCTAGGTGCTGCTTTGGGGATTCCCTAGTTGGTGAGGTAGTAAAAATAAATTTACTCTTTGCATTTCATCCATGATTTTGTGGTGGTTCCTTTGCCCTGCCTGTGCTGGCTTACACAACAGTGAAGGGTGTCCTGGGGTGCATTAGGCAAAGCATTGCCATCAGGTCAAGGGTGGTGATCCTTCTCCTTTAATCAGCACTGATGAAGTGACACCTAGAGTGCTGTATTCAGTTCTGGGCTCCCAACTACAAGATAGACATGGATGTATTGAAGAGGGTCCAATAAAAGGCCACAGGACTGATTAAGGGACTGACACATCTCTTGTATGAGGAAAGGCTGAGAGAGATAGTACTGTTCAGTCTGTACTGAATACCTGAAGATAAGGTGTAAAGAAAACAGAGGGTCTTTCCAATTGTGTTCAGTGACGGAATCAGAGGCAGTGGACATAAACTGAAACATGGGTAGTTCCCTTTGAACATCAGGGAATACTTTTATACTGTAAGGGTGACACAACAGTGTCACAGGCTGCCTAGAGCAGTTGCGAAGTCTTCATCTTCAGATATCCAAAAGCCACCTAGACATGGTCCTGGGCACTTGGTTCCAGGTTACTCCACTTAAACAGTTAGGTTGGACTAGATGACTTCTGGAGGTCCCTTCGAACCTCAACCATTCTGTGATTCTGCAGTTCTGTAAAAAAACTGCTTACCTTTTCGTTAAATGAGACTACAAGGTGTGCTGTAGAGAAAACCATGACCAGATTTAGCCAGGGTCAGATTAAACTTTTCTCATGAGGCTTAATTGGCTTTGGTCAAGCACACTGACTTTCTTCACACAAAAAAATGTGTCTATATCTCTGTGCAATTCCATTACAACAGTGGTAATACCCAAGGTGCTTGATTATGGCAAAGTACAAGCTCTGAGCTATAGACCTCAGGCAAGATACTGGAGGCAAATGTTAATTTACCGAAGTCTTAAGTCTTGCTCAGAGATTAGCTGATATAGTCTTTGCTTTCAGTGAAGAGACTGAGATCTGCAGGGGTATCTTCAGACTAGCATGTCCCTCCAGTTTATTCAGATCAGTATCTAATAGACTCAAGGAATTTGGCTTGCCTGATAGCCCCATAGTATGTGATAGCTCTGTACTCACACATTATAGAGATGTACTGTATGACAATTGTCCATAAAAGTTTTACCTTGCTGTTGAATCTATCAGTGCTTGTATCCATGTCTTTCATTCATTGATGAGTCAATAGATAAAACATATTTAACATCTATTTAATTCAATCTTTATCTCATCTTTCTATAAATCCTTTCATGTGAATAGTGTCCAGTGCTATTTTCAGTGCTCAAAGATTTCTGCCTTTATTTCTGATGCAGCCTAAACCCCCACTCCCATATCTCTAAAAGCTTCTAATCTCTCTCTGGATGTTACAGAGGGATGTCTCTTTCCTCTTCATGCTCATGCTGTTTCATTTTCTCCTCTGATTTGTCTCTGTGGAGCAGAACTTCAGGGCTATTTCAGATTTCTTTGTCACTTTTTTTTGCCTTACAGGCTTTTTCCACATGCCATTAACTCATTGTCTATATCATTTTTCTAAAACCCATCTTTTGCACTACAACTTACTCGATAAAACATATCCAGCTGTATATACAGCCATTCATGCAGTGACGGATTAAACAGTGCTTTATGGTCTAAGTCAATATGTTTTCACACTTCTTAGTCATATCCTCCTCTTGATTAGATTTGACTTGTCCACACCAGAAGAAATATGTTACATGTTGCTCAAAGCACTATGGCCAAAGTAAGTTTTGTGGCTTCATTTTATGACTCTGAAGTTGTCAGATGGGAAAGGCACTTCATCCTCCAACACCCACATTGAAACTAAGCTCTTTACTGTCCTGTATTGTTTGGTAACTTGCTTCAGCTGAAGCATCTTTTGTTCCCAAACACTCTATCTTTTTCCCAGGCTGTTAGAGTCTGTGTATATCTGTATGCTACATCAGTGTTTGAAATAATCTCTCACCTTCTGTGGATCAAGGATCAATACGCTTTTCAAATCCCTTTTTAAAATCCATTTGTTTGCCCATCCATTTATCAGTGTTAATTTTGAGTAATATACCTGCTTATATGCCTCTTTTTAACTTTCTGTATTGTCACAAGACAGGGTAATCTTTAAACCATTTATTTTGATCATGTGGATATACACAGTGGTAAGCCATTCGAAAAATGCCCTTACCACTAGTTTAAAACCTGAGCGCTACCCTCTGGATTTGTTAACCGCATTCTGAATTAAACCTTCCTCTCTTTCAGACTAGTTTTTACTTGCCTGCTGCCAGTGACAGCAAACATCCTGTCTGTCAGCCTTAAACGTTTTATAGGTACTTCAAGGTAGGTAAGACAGACAGTGAATCTTGCTGGGAGTCTACCTGAGCCCCAAAGAATAGCCTATTAATTATAATTCTCTAGTTTGCTAACAACCATAACTCAAATGTATATCACAATCTAGACTTCTTTAATTTTGCATAAGAGCATAACACATGCAAAATTTAATAATAGTCATGTAAAAAAATTACATTTTTCTTGTCTTCTTTTTTCCTGAAAGTGTTTTCTTTGACACTTTGTAAAGTTGACTGAATGCAATCCTTGAGGTACCATGAGCAGTCTTCCAAAAAGAAAAGCTGAAAAACAATTTGAACAAATACTGAGTCAAGTAAAGCAATTCAGTTAAACAATGGTGGAATGGTATGTCACAAGGCTGAGGAATGACCTACTTCTGAGTGTCTTAGTTAAACTGGGGATTGCACACAAGGGGTTTAATAATCCGGTCATGTTTTTTTGTGTGTTGTTTATGGATTTTGTTGATATAATGAACGTGGTAGTGGATCTGTTCTATTGTCTCTCCTGGAATACAGACTCTGCAGTAACAGGCAAAGCTGCATGACTGATTTGGAAATATTATAATATAAAGGTAACACAGTTGTCACTTGTGACAGTCATAAGTTCTTCTGCAAGAAAGCAACTCTTCTTGAGTTACTGGGATACAGGCACTCAGACAGACCAGAGTATAATGCAAAGATGACCTTGTTGTTCCATCTCTGCACATCTGTAAATACAAGCAGGTTCAATGTATTGGTTAGGTAACACTAAGACATTAACCCAGGTTGGCATACTTAAGGGTAAAGGAATACCACAGAGCCTTTTTTGCACATCTGATTGAGGAGGAAAGAGATTAGGAAACTAGACAGTAATCTTTGAAAACAGGACAAGACACAAATCACTAGTATTGTCAGAAAATGATGAAGTATTACAGTGGATTGAATATGAAAAGGTACACCACAGCAAGTGCATGTATATGGTCTGGAGAAATTATTATTTCCTCTGAAAAGATAAAAAAAAAAAAAAAGAAATCTTATTCTCAATTTGTCTTCTTGGGAACAGCTATATTGACATCAAAATTGAAATATGCCAAAAAAATTTAAATATTTAAATTTAAATATTTAAAATTCAGTTCTTGCTTTCAAGGAGATGGCTTATTAAGACTAGACTTTTACTGGAAAGTCATTCAATATTTGTTTTTTAAAACAATTTAAATTCCTCATGAGTGTTGTAAATTTTGCAAGAGAAAATATCACCCTATCATGTGACAATCAGTTTTGGCCTTTACACAGCTTTCACGTCTTTACATATCCTATAAAGAACGGCTTCAAAGTGTAAAGGTGTGTCATTTTATTGTATTAGCTCACTGTCTTTTTATTGCTGCATCATTTTAGAAATTCAAGCGAATTATAGTTTCATATTACAGCCTAAAACTGCACACATTCTGTTTGAAGGCAACACATACATGTGCATAGAGATATAAAGTCTTAACAGCTCTCTCTGAAAACACTGAGAAAAACAGTATGTCTCATAGAAAGGAAAAAACTTAGAATTCATACATATTTATTAATTATTCCATTTAACTTCTTAAGGGCAGCTTTATGAAACAAATTACATTTATATAGCATTCTGATAGCTACTTAATTGTGCATGAATAATGAAGGCATAAAATCTTCAAGAAAAGCTCTGAATTCAGAATTTAACTATGAATCAAAGCCTTTTTAATATATATTTTAAAGTCTTAATTTTGAGTAATGGTGAATGCTATGCTCAAGTGGTCTTAAAGACCATTGGGAACTCACTATGGGAGCTTCTGAGGCTATTTTTCAAAAGATGACTAACATCACCTACAAAAAAGGTAAAATTTACCTTTTTTTCCTTGCAAACTTCACTTGTCTACTGTTCCACAATGCAATGCTATTGACTGGAAACAAAGCTGGCAACAAGAAGCAGTTACAGGAAGATGCAAAGAGTTCTGTCTGTATATATGTATGTGCACGTTTTTAGCTAAAGGCTTACAGTGTACGTATATCAAATAGTAACTTCAAACTGGTTGGAAGGAGCAGGTTTAAGAGCAGGTTGAAGGCTGTCAAGTACGCGTCGGCACTGCCATCTGGTGTTAGTGATGGCTCCATGCCTCCTCTGTGACGCGCCCTAGCTGGGTAGTCCTTCCTTTCAGTTCGTTCAGTTAGTATCAACCTACCAATAGGTTTTATGAACAAAGAAACCTCACCGAAATGGTGTTCTGCTTACAACGATTTCACGGAATCTAGTTGTAAAACAGGAATGTTCCAATGACTTGTTCGAAACCAACACAGGAATTGCAAGTGTTTTCCTTGGGAGGGTGGACACACTGGGCTCTTCCCTTTCTCTGCATCAGCTTTTGTAATAAGAGTCCTATGTTCGTCCAGTCTCGCCTGCCATTCCCTTAATTTTTATTCCTAATCCAACATAATAATGATTTAATTAAAACCGCAGTGGGGAAAAACTAATACAGGAAAAGCTAATACAGACCAACAAACGTAGCTGCAAGTCTCCTTCCTCACCCTTTGGGACTTCAGTCTGGCTGCTCAGAGAAAAGATCAGGGAACAGTGTAATACTGCAGTCCAAGCAGCAATTCTGGCACTTACACACATCCTGCAACAGAAAAAAAAAAAAACCCAAAAAACACTACAAACAAAAAACCCAAAAAGAAACCCCAACCAAAAAAAAAAAAAAAACAAACCAAAAACCAAAACCAAAACCCCAAAACAAACCCAATATTTCTTTATTCCCATATTTTAAAAATAAAAAATTTAATATGTTCAACTGTATTGCACTGCTGCATTTATAGGTGCCAGTTCCTACAAGCACTCCAACCCAGACTACTTGACTTTTCAGTAGTCAGGTCAGTTCACACCATTATTTGAGAAGTGTCAGTATTTAATCCAGTGATCCTCTGATAAATTTTTAAAAGTGTATTGCTTCGAAAATCAGGAGCTGTAATGGGGGGAAGAAGGGGGAAGGAAGGAGGAAAGAAACCAAATGAAATCCAAACTGCATGTGTAACACTGTCTTTGCTAAAACAGGGGCAGTCTTTCATTTCCATAACAGCTTGCTGGAACCCAAAGACACCCAGCAACCACTGTGCTGTCACAGGTGGAGGGGCAAGAGTTCGGAGATTCATGGCCCTGACAGCTCCTTACTGATATTTATTTTCATTGGATATTAAGGAAAAGGAGATAATTGCTGTAACCTAAAAAATAGCTACATTAGACTTTTTCAGCTTAAGGATAATCAACCTGCGGCTATTGAGCCCACCCTCAAATAAACAGGGACAGATATCTATACTGTTATTAAGTAGGGGTTTTCTCCTTTGTGCGACAGGTAAGTTGTTCTTATTTTCAACATCGTAATTTTAAATCGTTCAGTGTGCACCTGATGTCCATTTACTGCAGTTCATCTTGAATCTATATAGAAAAAACTTTGCAGTTGAACCAATACTTGCATTTACCTACCTGTTCTCCGGAGTCTAATGGACTCATATTGTTAGATATATTTAATCACTCTGGCAAAGCAAATATAGACTGAATTTTGCTCTTGGAATGTTTTTTGTTATTAGGCCAGAAAATTTTCTATATGACATGAAAAAACTTTTCTGTAATTCCTAATTTGGCCTATTTTGTGTCAGTTTAGATTTCAGCGCTTTAAATATGGAGTTCCTTAAATGCAGGGCTAAAAACTGCACATACAGTGCTGTTTACTACTTCACACAGAATCATGGAATCATAGAATAGTTAGAGTTGGAAAGGACCTTAAGATCATCTAGTTCCAAACCCCCTGCCATGGGCAGGGACACCTCACACTAAACTATGTCACCCAAGGCTCTGTCCAACCTGGCCTTGAACGCTGCCAGGGATGGAGCATTCACAACTTCCCTGGGCAACCCATTCCAGTGCCTCACCACCCTTACAGGAAAGAGCTTCCTATTTATATCCAATCTAAATTTTCCCTGTTTAAGTTTGAACCCTTTGCCCCTTGTCATATCAGTACAGTCCCTGATGAAGAGTCCCTCCCCGGCATCCCTATAGCTCCCCTTCAGATACTGGAAGGCTGCTATGAGGTCTCCACACAGCCTTCTCTTCTCCAGGCTCAACAGCCCCAACTTTCTCAGACTATCTTCATATGGGAGGTGCTCCAGTCTCCTGATCACCCTCATGGCCCTCCTCTGGACTTGTTCCAACAGATCCATTCCCCTTTTTATGTTGAGGACACCAGAATTGTACACAATACTCCAAGTGAGGTCTCACGAGAGCAGAGTAGAGGGGCAGAATCACCTCCTTTGACCTGCTGGTCATGCTCCTTTTGATGCAGCCCAGGATACGGTTGGCTTTCTGGGCTGCAAGCGCACACTGCTGGCTCATGTCCATTTTCTCATCGACCAGCACCCCCAAGTCCTTCTCCGCAGGGCTGCTCTGAATCTCTTCTCTGCCCAACCTGTAGCTGTGCCTGGGATTGCTCCGACCCAGGTGTAGGACCTTGCACTTGGCATGGTTAAACTTCATGAGATTGTCATCAGCCCAACTCACAAGCATGTCAAGGTCCATCTTGATGGCATTCTTTCCCTCCAGCATATCAACCAAACCACACAGCTTGGTGTCATTGGCAAACTTGCTGAGGGCGCACTCAATCCCACTGTCCATGTCACCGACAAAGATGTTGAACAAGACTGGTCCCAACACTGATCCCTGAGGGACACCACTCGTCACATGTCTCCAGCTGGACATTGAGCCATTGACTACAACCCTTTGAATGCGGACATCCACCCAGTTCTTTATCCATCAAGTTGTCCACCTATCAAATTGATGTCTCCCCAATTTAGACACAAGGATGTCGTGTGAGTCAGTGTTGAATGCTTTGCACAAGTCCAGGTAGATGACATCAACTGCTTTACCCCTGTCCATCAGATCCATAGCCCCATCATAGAAAGCCATAAGACAGCTATAAACTTTCCATTTGTACACGGTTTCTATATATTAAATTTGCTAGAAAAATCAGACATTGTTATGAATAATAGCCCAAATACATTTGTACTTAAACAAATGAGAACACAAATAATGAGCTTATAGACTTCTTTTTAGTTAAGAATCCATCAGAGTTTTTCCTGTCTGATCTGAATTCCGTTTCTTTAGTTTGTGGCCAGATCTTTTTCAAAAACATGTAGTCCTACATAGGTTAATGCTTCTGATTTGGTAGCCAGAAACAGAATTTATCCTGTTTTAAATAATAAAATTACTAATTTGAGTATGTTTTATTGTTTCAATATTGTGATATGACTAGACAGTCCTCTTTCTTGATCTTGAATTGAGCTATGGAGTGGATTTCTGATACTTTCTTTGTACAATTCATCTAATAAGAGTAAGGACTTCCCAAAATTCACCTCAGATGTGTCTGATCTAAGGCAGGCATCTATCTTTCTTCTTCTGTAGAAAATGACTCTTCCAGTGAGAACTTTTCTATCATAGTACAGAGGTCTAAGGCTAGAGAATGCTGCAGTCTTGATACTTGCCTTCTCACTGCAGGGAAGGTATCTCATTTTTGCCTGGTAGTTCTGGTATCTATAATTCTCCTATGAGCAATGACACTGTCATACAATAGATTTGGCCTGAGCTGTCTTTGGAAGGAGACTCCGGTAGACAGGGAGACAATGCACTTCATCTCTTGCCATCAAGCTGCGATCTGACAATTACACATGGGAAACTCATCTTCTTGTCATTCCTACTACACTGACATCACAATTCCAGCCTAAAATGGGTAGGAAAAAGTGTGCTTTCTTCCTTTACTGACAAAAAATTAAAAAAAAAAAAAAAAGAGAAAAAAAAGCACACTTAAATTATAGACAACTGTACATTAAAATTGAAGAGGACAATGATTAAATAAAATTAATTCAACCTTAAATGGTATAGGTTATGAGTGTTTGAAGGATTTGATACATCTGACAGTAAGTTGATTTGCTATCATGATTATCAGAGGGGAAGTTCTTGTAATACTGTGGTTTTCTTTCATAGGTGACATTACTATATACCGTTCTTCACATGAGACACAGCTTGAAATATTGTGATAAAATGAGATGCTTGCGGAAACGATCAGCAGTGTCATTCTTAGGAGTTCTTGTCATTTGCTTGCTGTTCATGAATTTGTACATTGAAGATGGTTATGTTTTGGTAAGTTTTTCAGGTGGAAGAAATGATCCTGGAACAACAGAACATGACACATCCCTGGTTAAGCCGTAAAGTTCATAATTTTTGCAGTACCACCCTGTTAGTGTACCATTAACTGTGAAGTATGATTAAAAATTGTGCTTTATAATGAAGCCATCTTATCAATATATACTGCACATAGTGTGTGTCAGTAAGACCCTAACAGTCCTTTTCACAGAAGTAAATAGGCCATTGTGTATTGGAAGTATGGGAGATAGTGAATGTAGTATGACAAAAATGCAATACACAAATAGTAAAATCCTTGCATGGATTTAACAGAACCATAGATAACTTGCTAGTGATTTTAATTTAAAATACTTTACTTATAACAATATCTTAAATATTTACAATATTAAGACTATGCTAGTACTTTTTAAACAATTGAAAACACATGCTTCTAGCATGTTACTCCATTACAGACAAATTGCTTTCTCTAACAGTATTCGTACTAGGGTTTTGCACTGTTTTATTTATTCATCATTTCTTGGTTGTGATGAAATTTGACCTGGCTTATCACATATTTTATTTTTTCCAGTGGTATTTTCCCTGGTGCTTCTTCTCCACTCACTAATTGCTTCAAAGTCCCCCAGATGTTTCTGAAAGTGCTTTTATTATCACTGCTAATGGTGTTCCTCTTAATTTGAAATCTTTTCCTGTGATATTTGCCAGCTCCCCAGATGGCTCCATGTCTTATTCCTAATTTGCTGGGGTTTTTTCCGTTTTTTAAAAATTCACTCCCTTCATTGCTTCTATCATCACAGTTCTGGCATGTTTGCATTCATGTAGCTCCCAGACAAGTTTCTTGCCAAGTCTTCTGGCAATTCTCCCAGATCCCCTGATAACTTCATGGTACATCAAGCACTTTCTCAAATATATTAGGTTGTTGACTTTTTAGTTTATTTATTTTTGTTTGTTTGTGGTTTTTATTTGTTTGTTTTCAACTTTCCTGACCATGTCTGACAGCTTTGTTACCTTGTCTGGTGTGTTTTCTCTGCTGAGGTAAAAGATGAGCAGTTTCAGTGTTGTTGGTCAGCAGACTTGGGGATAGCTTTCAAGAACAGAAGGCTAACCAGTTCCCTTCAGGGAATGGGAGTCTGAAAGTCCTCAGAGACCCAAAAGCCCTCTGACTTTGAAATTGTAGTAAGTTTCCTGCTGGAGTATCTCTTGAAGTTAACTGACAGAGGAAGGCAACTGACACAGTTTCTCTTCCCAGTCTCGGGCAGCAGGCCGTGCAAGGGGATTCAGGACTACTATTTCTTTCACCAAAGCTAAGTGGCCTTTTTCAGGACAATAGAATATTACAGTGAAATTCCTTGTGGCAAATTTTAAGAAAGGAGAGAACTTTTCATTTTTGCTCAGACAATCTCACTTGTCTGAAGAATCCTTTCACTGTTTTCTTCAGGGCATTTGCTGTGGCAATGGGTCCACCTCAGAAAATTGCTTAAGTATGTTTGTTAAGGACTGTACAATGTTGATGCATGTGTGTCAGCAGAGCAGTGTAAGGTGCTTCATCTGCAGCTTGTGAGCCACATCTAATCAAATATTTTGAAGACATACTGAATTAATACAACCAGATAGCACAATATATGAAGTGATTTTTTTATACATATTATGAGTTGTAAGAGAACTGTAATTGAAACATGCCTTTTGCACACTTCTGGGAATGCTAATCATTATTTTAGGCACTATGAAAACAACAGTACTATTGTAGCTGACACAGCATCCTTAGTGGAGCAGAGTATCTTTATAAAGAATGGAGAACTTTTGGCACTTTGCCCAGTGGAACCCACAGAAATCTCCCAGGCTTCAGCTAACACTGGAATGTAAGTTAGTGGTTTGTTAACAGATGAAAGCTAGAACTACCATAGAAAAAATTAGAGAAAACTAAGGAGACCTAATCAAGCTCTTCAGCTTCATTGACCTCTGCATAGTAGTCAGAGAGAGAAGAACCAGATTTAATTTTTTTTGCAAAATCCATATTTCAGTTTTTCTTTTCATTCAACAAAGGAATGAAAACAACAACAATTTTAAAAAGGATTGTTAGCCACAAAAGACATTTCTTAAAGAGAAGAAAAAAAAAAAAAGGAAAATTGTAGTGGTCAGTTTACATATTTTACTTGTTAAAATCAAAACATTTTATCCTGACATTCTCTATTTCCAAACATTTTGAAACTTTTTATGCAGAAAAACCTCAGCACAATGGATTTCCATTCCAAAGCCTTATGAAACAAACTATTGTGGTGTTCCATTCTGTAACCAATGACACATGATGTTTTTTGACATTACAAAAAGGCTGGGCTTAAAAAAAGAAAGTTTTTGGACCATCCCTTTTTCTTTTTAATTTGACATTTTTTGATTTTCATAGAAAATCTGAAGTTTGGGTGCATTCTCTTCCTAGCCTATTAAGTTACATTTTAATCTGGAATTTTATCAGCATAAACCCTCTTCTCATATCTTATGGGCAAATGCAAAGTATCATAGGAGCTCTAGAAAGAAATTAACTGGAAAGGCATTGCAGTTGAAGAGAGAGTAACAGTGCAGGTGGATGCACCTTTATGTCTGCCAAAGATCTTTACTAAACTCAGAAGTGTATTATTTATTACTTCTACAAAAGAAAAATAATGAAGTTAAAATGAACCTAAGATTGGTTGACAAAAATCTTTCTTTGTGCTATAAATATATATTTGACTTTTTTTTTAGTATTTATACCATTAAATATGAGTGCTGTTTACTGTTTCTGTGGTTGTTCTTGTTAGCATCAATACTATCACTTCACAATGCAGTATTTAGTTTTTAGTGGTTTTACATACTGTATATATCAGAAGAAATGAACTTATTCAATGGCCTGTCATCAGACTAGAATTCACCCATGTAAATTATATAATCATTCCTAACTTTAAATTCAGTCTCATGACACTACAACTTGTTAGATATTTTGCCTTTTCTTAAGGACTAAGGAACAGATTTTCCCTTAGGCCCAACTGAGCTTATGGATAGAGCACTCCTAAATGAAGCTGCTCCTTCCCTTAAGTGAATTTATGATGGCTAAGGAAGCCTCTTTAAAGAAAAAGACAGGAGAAGGAAGCAGTAAGAGGAAGTATAGTAATAAATTTGCCTTTTTTCCTATGCCATCAAACTGTTCATGAAAGCCAGCAAAAGTTTCGGCTGTCTCGATGACTGCGTGCATTTCTTCTTGTCACAAACCTGAGCTGAAGCTACTCGGAAAAATCACAAAATGAGCCAGCTGCCAAGATACAGTTTCATCTTTCTTTGCAATTGTTTTGTGGGTTGTTGTTTTGGGTTTTTTTTGAACTGAAAATATTTTCAAAAAATCTCCCTCACTTCTCCATCTATGAAAATTCTCTCATCTGTTGCTTGTTGATGCTTTCTTATACATCTTCTGAATACTGCAGCATTTTTTTTTTAATAATTTAGTGTTTCCAACCTTTACAGAGCTTTTGCTCAAAATACTTCTTTTTTCTTTCCCTGTTTCCGTAATCTGAAGGGTTATGATATATTTTTCTGTAGCCAAAAATGTATGATATTCAGTAATGGGGCTTTTAAAAGAAATGAAGTGACATCTACATGCTTTCACAAAAGATGACACTGAAAATTGTTGTTCTTGGAACCCTGCATGTCCATGTTTCCTCTCTAGCTGGTATTCACAAATGTGTTTGTCTCTCTCCCTCTCCTTTTTGTTTTCTCACTAATAGGAAGGGGACAAGCAATTACTCAGAGAAACAGCCACTCACCAGCTCAACCCAGAGCGCTATGTTCACACTTTTAAAGATTTGTCTAATTTCTCAGGATCTATAAACATTTCATATCGCTACCTAGCTGGCACGCCTTTGCCAAGGAAAAGTAAGTAACTGTAATCTGAATGTTATAATTTAAAAATGGCTGAAAACCACATAGTCCCTGTGATATTTCTAGACAAGAGGGGCTGAGTTAATCAGTGACAACCTCAGAGAGTTAGTGAAACAGCTATTTGCCTCTGCACAGGCAGTTCCTGGGCAGCTGTTAGTTCACCCTGGCCTCACAGCTTGGTTACCTGCTGATCAAATGCCTGACTTGTAGTTATCCTGCAGACAGGACTTAGATGGTCTGTGGGAGCACATCTTTGTGGATCTCCTCGCAGGCCAGGAGATGATTAAGAAAGCAGGAACAAGGCATGTGCTGGTGGTGATCTATAACCACCCCGAGACTCTACTGTCCGCATCTGTTTGTATAACCAGTAAATCCAATTTATGGTATGCTGGCTTCACATAGATACACCTTTCAGGTCTCCTGTTCTGCCAGTCCAACAGCTGTGAATATGCTTCCTTGCTCATTTAGCTGTGATAAGAAGGAAGGTGAATTGTGCTATTATGGTGACAGTAAAGGAGGATTCTTCTTGCAGCCATCTTTAGATGGATTATCTAGATATTCTGACTCTAGGCAGGGTTCAAGACTTTCATCTTGAAGTGAAATACTGCCATACCTAGTTTTTAGACAGGTGTCACCTGGTTTCCAAACTGATCATTTCACAAACATAAACAAGGGTCAGAAGTCCAAGCATAAGGGATAAAATAAAATCATCTGTGATTTGTTGGTATTCATAGAAAGCCATAAGTTTTTTTCAGATCAGATTTGAGAAATTTTGGGCTCTGCAGGCAGTGTAAACGGCTTCTGGGGGTTGTACTTCACTGTACAGGTGCATTTTGAGCAGACTTAAGCCTTGGGGGAAACTCTGAATCAGTTTCTTAGAGCAGTCTTTTACAAAACACAATATTTTAAGAAAGCTGGGGTAGGTTCAACTGAAGTATGACCTGTCAATTATAAAGTTTTAACAGTTTTTTACATCAGAAGTTAGAAAAAAATAGATATATTAGAACATAGCATACTCATTTCAACTGCGGGCAAAAATGCAATGGCAGTGATTCCAAACAGCAGAGATGAATATTTTTCTCTTATAAATAAGATGCATATCTCCCTAGAAAGACGTAAAAGATTTAGAAAATATTTATACAACCACAGGTATGAGGTAGTAAGTTCTTTTCTACTTTGAAATAATATCTAAATTACATTTTGCAACTGAAGTTCCCTGTAAAATGCTCAAGGAGTCCTGAAAGCTCATTAGAAGAACTACTAGCAAGGTAAAATTGGAAAAATTCAGTTAAAACTTAACACAGAGAAAAATGTATTCATGCAATGTTCATAAAAATGTAAAATCATGCTTAAGTGTAACTAGTCTTGCTTAGAATGAGAAAAGTTTGGCAATTAATATATAGCTTAAGTTGTTGTGCTGCATTTTGTAGCTCCTTGTGTGTCAATCATATCTCATAATCCCTTATCTTTTAGCAGATTTTAGAGCCTTATAATTGTCTGTGTGATTTCCTCTACCAGGCATATGTGTGCACACTGCTTTGGCTTTTGTCCACTACATGCCATTCCTTGCAGTTAAGAAGTGAATGTTTAATGCAACAGTCTTCTTATGTCTATTTGCTTGTGATGTGATTCTTCTTTCATAAAAAGGCAATAAACACCCTTTGTTACATGCAGCTTAGTAGACTCACATACCAAATTTCTCAGTCTTCACTATTTTTTATAGTAAAGTTTTACTAGTTTTATATAATGTAAGCACAGCTCTGGAGAACAGCTTTGTGGTGGAATTTGGTCAATATGAGATACTCAGTTTTTGTTTGAATTATCTTTTGTACAGGGTATCTTACAATTGGGCTATCCTCTGTGAAACGGAAGAAAGGAAACTACTTGCTTGAGACCATCAAGTCCATATTTGAGCAATCAAGTTATGAGGAACTCAAAGAAATTGCAGTGGTAGTGCAACTGGCAGATTTTGACTCAGCCTGGTGTGAAGCGATGGTCCAGGATATTTCACAGAAATTTGCACACCACATAATTGCAGGCAGATTAATAGTGATTCACGTCCCTGAGGAGTATTATCCTGTACTGGATGGTCTGAAAAGAAATTACAATGACCCAGAGGACCGTGTGAAGTTTCGATCCAAACAAAATGTAGATTATGCCTTTCTTCTTAACTTTTGTGCTAATCTTTCTGACTATTATGTGATGCTAGAAGATGATGTTCGGTGCTCAAAGAATTTTTTTACTACTGTTAAGAAAGTAATTACCTCACGAGAAGGGTCTTACTGGGTGACTTTGGAATTCTCCAAACTGGGTTACATTGGAAAGCTTTACCATTCCCATGACCTCCCACGCCTGGCCCATTTTTTATTGATGTTCTACCAAGAAATGCCTTGCGATTGGCTGCTTATCCACTTCCGTGGGCTGTTGGCTCAAAAGGAAGTGATACGTTTTAAGCCATCTCTGTTCCAGCACATGGGATACTACTCATCTTACAAAGGAGCTGAAAACAAATTAAAGGATGATGATTTTGAAGAGGAATCATTTGATATCCCTGACAATCCACCTGCAAACTTACACACCAACATGAATGTATTTGAAAACTATGAGGCAAGCAAGGCTTACAGCAGCATTGACGAGTACTTCTGGGGCAAAGCTCCTTCTACTGGAGACTTCTACGGGATTGTATTTGAAAGGCCCATTAAAGTCAGTAAAATTAAAGTTGTCACTGGAACTGAAGACCGGCAAAATGACATTTTGCATCATGGAGCCCTGGAAGTAGGAGAAAAGATTGTAGGAAGTAAAAATGGGAGACAATGCACCACCTACTTGAGATTAGGGGAATTCAAAAATGGGAATATTGAAATAACAGATGTAGAGCACAAAGTCCTGTTTGATATTAACTGCATGAGAATACTTGTAACCAAAAGTCAAAAAGAATGGCTGATCATTAGAAGCATTAGCGTCTGGACTTCTCAAACACCAAATCAATAAAGTAAAGCCACCTGAGAAGGTACAGAATGCATACAGTCATCTGGGTCCCAACTGGTGTCATTCCCTAGAAAAACTGACATTTCAAGCTCATCACTAAAGACGCAAAAAATCTGGGGAAATCACAAAACAAGCAAAGCAATTTATTTTTTACTAGCTTGGCCAGGCAATATACAAACATTTGTTGAAATTTTTGAATTTTATAGGAAATGCAAAGTTCTCAAACCTCACTTGAGATCTTCAAACCCTTTTTTATTAACATTTCTCTGTGAGAGAGATCATTTGGACTAAACAGGACTAAACAAAACGTCCTATAATTACCAAAAGTTTTAAAGCTATGACCAGTTTGTTGTGAAAAGAAATAAGATTGCACTTTATGCATATATAAATTTAAAATGTTGTGGTAGTATGCATTTGTACAATAGCTGGTGATGTGTTTCTTTTAAAGGCAGTTGTGACAAGGAAATCTGCCCCGTAACTGGCAGTTTCATTCTGAGCACTGTAAGAAAATAGCGTGGCTAATCATTTTCAAAAGGGAATGTATGTAAAATTATAAATCTGACATGACAACTATGTATAAAATACATAATTGCATCTGTTAGCCTGTCTCAACAAATATCTTTTGTTCTTTTTCCTGCGTCCTTTCACTGAAACAAGCACTATTTGGATACTATATTTCTTAGGGGACCAATTTACTCTCCTTATTCAAAAAAAGATGCCTTGCAGTAAGCAAGCACTCTGTTTGAGTACAGATGTCACTATCAAACCCAAGCACCTCAAGGGCAACACTGTTTACTTAGACAGGCATCTTAACAGATCTCATATTCAGCATTTTCTGTTCCTTCGCCATATGCAGTACTCTCTGTGAGAGGTTTTCACATAGCTAAATACTACAGCATGCTTTCAAAGGCTTGCTATGCGTTCCATATCTACATGTACAGTCCATTTACAAATGTAAAGTGTATCAGGTTAACCAACTGAAGGTGAATGTAATCACCAGACTTTCCCAGATGATGTGTAGCCAATAGGCTGGACACAAAATGAAGAATCTTGATTCAATGAAAAGGTAATACGTTTCTAAGTTTACTTCTCCCCCCCCGCCTTCAGTTTTCTAATTCTGATCATGCTGGTTTTGTAGACATCTTCCCACTGCCTTTGGTTATTCCCTGTAAGCTTATTTTGCCTGGCTTTACGCAGTAAGCAAAAAAGCTTCCTCAGTCATCATGACTGCAGCGTTAGGTCTGGGGTTTTAGTGCGTCACACAAGGAGATTATATAGCTGTATGATCTATGCCATTATGCATACATTTGGATTAGCAGTATCGAGGGGACAGGTCCTCTAAGAAATTAGTTAGACTTTCTCAGAAGACACGCTTAGAAAACCAGGAGCATCAAGTGTGACACAGATGAACACTGTATTGGAAATTTTATGAATACTGTAGTTATCAATAGGTTTTACTTAAATATGGAAGGCAAGGGTTAAGTTTCAAGAATGCCCACACTGACCAAGACTGAACAAATTACTATACTCAGTACATCCAAACTTAACATGGCTATGGGTAGGGTAAATTATTAAAAAATCTACACAAAACAGCAATGCAATTACTTTTCCTGGTTCATAAATCATGATAAATTCAGGTTAGGGTTTGGAAAATGCCCCAATACAGAGAAAAGGTAAATTTTATATCAGAAGATACATCTACATAATTCAGAAAAGCACCCTCTTGTCAAAGAAAGTATTTGTTTCTTAATGTACATTTAAATCTCTATTATTTATATACATATATTCATTAAAATAGACTAAAAGAGGCATACACGTTCACTCTGTAAAGGACAATTACACAATTTTTTTAATTAAAAATATGTGCTAATCTCAAATGTTTACGAATATTTATGACGGACTTTTTAACAGTGATCTTCCAGTAACTAGTTGATAATTAACCATTAATCAGCACTGATTTTTTTTCATTCTATTTTTCCTTTCCTTGATCATTAACCATTAGTACCAAAGCAAACATAACTAGGTTAACCAGCAGTCTTGCCCTTACCTTTATTCAGAAATGCAGTCCAACTTAATCTTCTAAATTAGAATGGAAAATATACTTACCTTGAGTTTTAAAATCTTCTTGTAATCAAAATGGACTGCTAGTATGAATTAAATGCTCTCAACATAAGCCTGAAGTGACTTACATGACATTTTTTAATTATCAGCTAAACAAAACTGCTTTCCTTTTTGAATCCACAGTAGTAATGAGTCTGATCTTTGATATCATGTCTTAGCAGTGAGAAAGGATGCTCATCTGGCTGTTACCTGTCTGAGAGGATCAAACTCTCAAAGGAGTTCCCTAAAAGGAAGCTTTCTTTGGGTGTGGATAGTAGTATGTGCTGGGAATGAGAGGCGTACACCAGTCTTCCTGTTGAATTTGAGTTGATTTGGAAAAAAACAACAATATGTTTATTGCAGGAGAGGTAAGAAAGCAGTTCTATAAGCGTGTTTTGAGCACTCATCTTAATGCATGGGTCCCAGCTTTCCTTCACAGAGTGTATATTTTATCCAACTTATTCATATGAACAAGATTGCCCCAAAAAAACCCCAAAAAACAAAAACCCAACAAAAAGCTTTAAAAAGACAGATTTCGGAAAATTATATTTGAAGATTTGTTTTCTTTCTTTGAGTGCTAGGAAAAGTGATTTCCTCTAAAAGAGAATTACTTAATCAGCCATGCATATGTTCACTAATACTTCTCAAAGTTTGGAATTCCTTTTTCTTCACTGATAAAGCAGAACATTATCAGTGTCACAAAGCTCTGTTCATTGGTGTATACTGTTGATTCTGTTTGTGTGTATTTCCTGGGTTCATTTGTGGACTGAAGACTAAGCATCAATATTTTCACACTGAAATGCCAATACAGAAAATATTACACTGTGGTCTTCTCAGTGATGGATCTATTCTTCACTAATGTATATGTATTGTTCCTATTGACACTGTTTGGGTTTCCTCATTGTATAATGTCCCTGGGCCATTTTTTCTTTTCTTAGCTAAAAGCCAGTTTGTCTTCTTTCTTCACACAGTATAATCCCTCTGACATAGGGAATTCTTGGGAAGTAAAATACTACTCACTGTGAATTAAAAGAAGAACTGAGTCCACAGTTCAGTGCAGAAAAACAAATACAGAAGATAGTAATTTTTAAGCAAAACAGTGATAGCATATTTACCATATGTGCTATATTAAAAACAATTCACTAAAGTGCTATATGAATGTGTTATTTTTAGATCAATGTTCTAACATGATGCTCTTCTTTCTGCTCAGCATTGTATTGTGTTAGACATATGTTTTTGCTTTTATAAAGTGAAATAAGGAACTTGTTCATTATTGAATAATTAACATTCAAATAAAGAGCAAACTATTAACACCTTACAAAATATTTCATCTTGGAAAACTATTAAAGAAAGAAAAAAAAAAAACCAGACCAAAAACATGTCTAGCCATCTTCAAAATTGCAGCTTTCACTGTGAAGCATTTCAGAGATTCTGATGGAAATGATAGTCCTTTCTACTCTCATGGCAAATCTGTAGTCTTGTTAAGCTATATTTCAATAAGTATTTAAATATAACCACTAATGTAGGTCATGGATCATGAGCTCAGGGAGTGTCATATCCTCAAATAGTCAAAAGTACAGGTATTCGTGACCCGTAGCAGCACCACCAGGCATGTAGACTATGGCTAGATTGCTGCAAAAAATTGAAAGAGGAGCACATCCAGAACTATCTCAGTGTACAATGGTTGTCTAAGATCTGTTTCTCTCTACTGACTATGGTAGGAGCCTATGCAAGTGGCTTGGCCCGAATGTTAATTTCCTGGATAATTAGAGACACAGATCCATTTCCTTTGCATGATTACATATAAATCTAGATAAAAGCATGTGATACTTACAAACTTTTACAGATAATTTCCTATCATTAGCACCACTCTTCACAACAGGGATGCTCAGTATCTTCTTCATAAATACTATCCTGCAATTTCAATGAAAACAGTTTGTTCAGCTTTAAAATAAGGAATATGAATCTCCACCTTGAATCTAACACATTATTTATTACAGGTTAGTTTTAAAATTAAATTAAATACAGAGAAATATTAATTATAATAACATCTCCATAATAGTAATTTGTTCTTAAATTGGCATCTAGGCAGATAGTAGATTGTTTTTCAGCCACATTTCTAGATGTTTTTCAACTGTCAAACTGCCTACTACAGTGTCCCAAATAAAATTCCACTTTGTCTTGACAGTTGTAAAAAGGGTCTTAAAATTCCACATAGAGCTTGAAAGTAGGGTTATATTGCTAATTAAACCCTTTGCCAGCCCTTTTCTAGGCTTAGGTAAGAGTTTCACATTTAATGAGTAATGCTGATGCTCATTTCCTCCATTCAGCTGGCTAAATAGCTGCCTTCCTTCTATCTTGCTAGTCATTAACATTGGTTTTGCTTTCGCGAGTTCAGAAAAACCTGCCTGGCAGCTACGGAAATCTCAGGCTACAAATTCTCAAAAATACAGTGTTCATACATTAAGAAATGTTCCTGTTTCTTAACAGATGTACCGTTTCTTGAAAACTAGCCTAAGCACAGTGTTCAGTTTCTTGAGCTCTCCCTTGGTATTACTAGAAGTGGTTTTTCTTCCTAGATGACTACATCAAGCAGTAAAAAGAAATTTTACCAGGGAAAAAAAAAAAATTGCTATTCAATTTTTTTTTTAATATTTCTGCTGTATGACTGGACTGAACTTATCATTTAAAGGTGGCTGTTTGTCAGAGCACCGTCATTGTATTAACCCTTTTACAGAAAAAGGGAGCCTGTGATGACCCCTAGAACTGCTTTTTTTGCTGTCTCCATAAAAAAAAAAAAAAAAAAAAAAAAAGATTTATCCTTCAAAAGTATTGTCTTGGGCATGCACCTTGAAGTAGTACACAAAGAACAATATTTGCCCTATGTCCAACCTGCTGTACTGCAACACTGGAATACTTATGTCTACCAGAGCGTGGGTGGAAATGTAACAAGGATTAGTTACTATCCTTACTACAATAGTTGTAATATTTTTCAAAATAAATGTAAGATATATAAAGATTCTTTGGCTTAATGCCCTTCTCTTTAATCACTGTACCATTCAGTTTTCTTTTAACTGTAGGTACCACATTTTCAGCTGCTTAACCTGGGCCAAAATTGCATATAACCCAGGAGGACACAGCATAGTTCAAAGGAAATTTGAGAACAAGTTATTGCATACTGTGCTTCCTCAAATGCATATTTACCTTGTTCTGATAACCTGCATTTAGAATTCCTGCCAAATGGCACTCTAGATATGCAGTTTAAAATGCTTTGTTGTTTTGTTTGTTGCTTTTTTTTCCTTAGTACACCTTTCACCACTAAAAGCAGAGATCTTAAGGTAAAACTTAAACCCTTACATCAACATTTGCTGCTACTAAAAGTCCCTTGCTTTGCAGTGATGCCACTTCGCATATTTCGGTTCATCTGCAACTTTAGAGTCTACTCTAATTTCATGTTACATCTTCACCAGCACACGCAGGTATTCCCACCCTCTGTGTTAGATTATCAATATGGAATAAATGAACATAATCTTGAGTAAATATTGTCAATACACTTTAGGAAACTGGGACTGTTACTGTTGTTTATTTTTCAGAATTGCTTCCTTCATTTGGTCATTGATCACTACATTTAGATTCCACATCTGCTGAAAAGACAATAAGCAAGCTATAATGAGACACCCATCTAAAGGAGAACTGCTAATTCTTTTCTTTTTTTTTTGTTGTATAATCTAAAATTGCACTATCTGATTTTTTCAAAATTATTTGCATACCATTCTACCTCTGTGAAAATCTCATAAAGCAAACTGGTTTTATTAATCACTCCTGCAAATGGATCCTGGCAGCAGTCTGGTTTTTCATTTGCAAAGTGAGTCAGGTTTCTTCTCTCCTCCACAGTGCTGGACAGCTTCTTTTAGGGAAGAAAAAAAGCCCAAAACAGGTCTCCTCTCTAGTGGTTGTCTACCACTTTCAAAGATAAAAATTCTTCCGTTTGTTTCCTCCCTTCTCTCCCTCAAAGCTGCATTTTAAAATAAAAAAGGAGTCCTCCTTTTTCCTAATGCCTCAGCTCACTCCCATCTGCACACTTGTATTTTAATTTTGGAAAGGGGCAGTTTTAGTTTATGCAGAAACATTTGGGGAATAAATGACACAACACAACCAAAAAAAAATTTCAAGCCTATATTTTTTAAGCATTACAAATGAGATATGCAATATGTTCCATCAAAAGAGATAAAATGTTTGTTGAAGCATGCTTGTGTTAGCTGCTCCTCACATAAAAAAAGAGAGGCAGGTAAGGTTTTTCAGGTAAGTAACAGTGTGCATGTGCGTGTGTAAGTGCCTTAACAAAAAAGGTACAAGAAACCACATCTATAGATGCCTTGTGCACCAAAGACTTTTGCACTTAGTTCTCTGGTTAAGGAGTGAAGCAATCTTTTGATCAAAGCAGTGTGTCAGAAATAATTTGGACATGAACTTTTCTACAAGTAATCACTCTTTCTTCTGATACTAGGCCAATTCCATAGAATATAATCTCTAGAGTAATAACTCCTGCCAAGCTGTTACATGAATTTTGTAAACAGATGTTACTTTTCCTGAACATTAATTGTAAATAATACATTTACCTAGCCATAAACTATTGCTAAAATATTTTTTTTGTCTTGTTCTGTTTGAAAGCTTACTTTTTCTCTTTCAAACTGAGGAAATATGTTTGCTCTTTTCAATAGCTTTAGCATAAATATTCTAGAACAAGGGATTAGGAGCAAGTGTGTATTCTGGTATGAAACTGGATTCTACCAGTGTTCTTATAGTATATTTAAGAAAAGGCATTTAAGCTATAAAGGTATATTTAAGCATTTATTTATTCTCAAGCATTGGAGTATCTTTGTTTCAGGACTTTGTGAGGAAAAAAATGCACAACTAAGACCATGTTACCAGAAAAATTCCCTTTCCCAAGCTTTCATTTTCCCTGCCAGCAGCAAGTCCTCATGTTTCTCCAGTTTAACTTCATGAAACCCTGTTTCTTTGTATCATGTATTATAACACCTCCACAAAATTAAGTCAGATCCCCATCAGGTTTGCATTTAGTTCAATGAACTTTAATCTTTGTGCGCTTTTTATGCTCCTGCTTATGAAAGATTGAACAGTTATCTTCCACTCTCTTAAAGAAGAAAATACTGCAAAGTTCCAGTTGATATATCTCATAGTTTTGATAATTAGTAGCTAGTAGGTTTTTTTTATCTACTTATTTTCACAGAGATAGATCTTCAGTCTCTATGTGGGGGAGAGGGGAAAATGTTTGTATTTCTATAGCAACTATTTCTGACATCACCTTCTTCATGTCCTCGTTTTGCTACTCCCACATCCACTTCATGCACACTCAGAGTGAAAAAAAAAATAAGCACACAAACAAATAAACAGAAAGGCATTGCAAGCAATAGGTTTCTGGTAGAGAGAGAAGCATGAGAGAGGGGATTAGAAGCTGCCTTAAATATTTCAAGTTCGGTACAAAGAAAGCTAAAGAACATTTTTTCCTGCTGCTCTGCCTTTTCACTGTGACATTTCTTTCATTTCATGTGCATCTGTGGAGAAGTGATCTAAAGCTCACTGCATTTAGTGGGAACTTTTCTATTAACTTCACACTACTTTGCAATGCTACTTCAGTGATAAATCTGTCATGTAAGCCAGCTTGCTTTCTGGTCAAACTACACCATGCTGTATGGATGTACACTCTAGCTGCCTATGTGGTTTTAAATTTGAGATAAATTACTAACCCAGCAAACATTTATACAGATGTTTAAGTTAGAGAGGTGCCTACTCCTGCTAAGATTGGATACTGGAGCCAAACGTGGCATTCTATATCACCTAGATGACTCCTTGGGAGTGCATTATAGCACCATAGGCCTCCAGCTTGCATCCAGCCAGCTGACTGCTCAGGTACAAAACCTTACCACTCACTAGCTTTTGTTGTATTGCTCCCTCCTCAATTTGCTTAAAGTTACAGCCCCAGCAGTGAATAGGCTGGAACAAAAGAGCTCATCAAAGCCACTGCTTAATGCAACATCTTTGAGTAAACCTACTTTCAGCAGTATTTTAAACACTCTGACAGGCTGGGCACCTGGTATTACCACATGCTGCCTTCTGGTCCTGCTCCACCAGGCAGTGGTAGCTGGCAGGGAGCTGGCTGTATAAATCCTTCTGCCAGCCCTTGAAACATGCACTTTTTTCTTTCTTATTTCCTTCCCTACATGAAACATTTGTGCCATTATTTGTGGAGCTATCACATTTTAGTGCAACAAATTTTCAAATAGCAATGTAATATATTAAGAAAACAAACAAAAAAAAAAAGAAAAAAGAAAATAAAAAATCTTTTACTTCTAAAGTTTTCAAAATTAGCCACTTACAATAGATCAGTTCCAATAACTAAATTAGGAGACATTTCTCTTTTTTTTTTCCCCCCATTAAATTTAGGTTTTCTTTTCTCTCACATTTATTAGAAGAGGCAACTAAAACTGAAAAACAACAGCAAATCTTTCGCACCCTTACTTCCCAGTTTGTATAGACTTAGAACTTTTTAATAATTACCCACATGGAAACATCTACCATCTGGTGAGCATACTTTGGTCAGATGCTCTGCTCCCAGTAGTCAGAACGTCTTGGAAAAATTCCTAGTTCTTCAAAAAAAAGAAAACAAATCTTTGCCTATGCCAGGATAGTCTGCAGGCCAGATGTTTATCTGAATTACCCTGCTGCAAATAACTACTTCCAATACCACTGGAATACCTAATATTTTTCCTTTTTATTTTCTTCAGTTTGATGTTGTAATTAAACAGACTAAGGTGATTAAAGTAATGTGAAAAGCCGCCTAAGAAGAACAGAATCTTTAGTACTCAGAGTAAGAAAGCAGAGATTTAAATTCCCTTCTCTCACAAAAAAAAGCAAGTGCTAAAGCAAAATTCCCAGTAATTTGAACCTTTGAAGGAATCTGGAACAGAGATTCCCTTCTCCTTCATCATCTCAGTATTAGCTAAAAAAAAAAAAAAAACAAACAACCAAAAAAACCTCTTTCTTGCAAAACAGTCTTTAAAGGATAAAATTTGTAATTTCATTAGCGGGGTGTACATCTACTAGGACTTTTATGAGAGTTTCTCCTGTTTGTCCCACACTTCTAAAATGCTGCGCTTAGTAGCTTAATTGCCTTCGCTGCACTTGTCTTAATAGACCCAGTTTTACATTTTCAGTCTTTAATGGCATAAAATGTCACAATCCGGAGTTATTTCTGTTCTCCCTGTTTACTGAAGTTTTCAGACAAAAATGTGAGAGACACAAAGAAACAATTAGGAGGAATGTTTATAGCCTTAAGGAGAACTGTTCATTTTTTATGTCTTATGTTGGAAAACAGATTTTTTTCTCCCATATGGCACCTCAGAACAGAGTTTTTGGCACTCAGACTGCTATTTGCAACATATTCCTAAGTGCTAATGCACCTTTTTTTTTCCCCTTGGCTGCTTTTTTAGTTTTCTGTTCTAAGCAATCAATGTCTGTTATGAACCTTAGGGATTTTTTGTGTTGTGTTCATTTCTTGGTTGTTTTTTTTTTCTTTTTCAACTGTACTGGAATCCAGATAAAGACATGCTAACAGTGAGTCCTTGGAGATTGTTCTTTTTTCTTTTTTTCATTAAAATGGGACCTATTTGTAGGAAACAGTTAATCTGGTAAACTGAGCTTGTATTGGATTTTTTACCATTACAAAAGGATACAGAATGAAGTAGGGTTAACTTGCCAGAGACCTGTTACTGAAGGGCATTTTTTCCTTTGGAATGCTCTGCCATGCTTTGGTAGTGAGCATTTAGGATGGCACACTGGATTGCATGTAAATAGCAAAGCAGAGAAATTACTTTAGCTTAAACTATTCCCTGAGTCTGAAAGTAGCAATTCTAAAACGACTAAAGAGGAATCAGACATAAGAAGGGGACAGCTACTAACAAAGCAAAGGATGACTGAGATGTTTCTAATACTCCCAAAATATTCTATAATTTTAAAGATTTCAAAATTAATCCCAAAACCACTGAAATTAAATGGAGCACACACCTTCATTTCAAGAGGCCTTTGATCACATTCTAATTTGGAAATTATGCCTAACTATTAAACTAAATTTAGCACTTTAAAGTAAAAGTTTTAAAGCAAAACACTTTAAAGCAAGAGCCATGAAAGTTAAATATTGTTGGGTTTGATGTTTTTCAAGAAAACCTATTCAGAATTCATGTAAAATTTAACCAAAAGCAGTTACTACCATTTCCCCTAAGCTGAAGAGAAAAGGTCTGTGGTCCTGCCCCACTTTTGTTTCTGTCTTTTCACCACCTCCCTACACTATCCTGGTACAAGTAGCCAGTGAGTCAGATAGTGAATCAAAGAAAGGAATAAAATATGGATTATAGACAAGAGAGAAATAAATACTTTGCTGTTAGTTCAGTTACCATTTGGCCATATCTGCACTTGTTTTAGCATAGCTGAGGGACTGGAGCTAATGTGATTCAGTTAGACAGAAAGAAGACGCTGTGTAGTTAATGACGAAGCAGTTGTCTGTAGCCCCAAGGTATTTATAATCCCTTTCTTTAGTATCTGTATTAGCACATAGAATAATCTTCTTACTGTCTCAGATCTAAAGACATAAAAATGATAAATCAAGAGATTGAACATAAAAGTGTTAATCCAAGTAGATGAAATAAAGCAGAGAAACACTAAGAGCTACCAAGACCATAAAGTAAAATCATATCAGAGACACCACCTGTGTCAACGTCTCCGTGTCTTTTCATTGTTCAGCTGCAAATAGTTTGTTTTGATTTTTCTTCTTCTTTGGTTTTTTTATAATTTTACATAAAATGTAATATCATGGCCATAAGAAAATCACTCCAAAATAGTCATTACATATTAGATTATCCATCTTAAAAATAAACACCTGTAAACAAATTCTCTAACTTTATTCATGTCTCCTACTACATTTTTACTAACTCTTGTTATAGCAAGCATTTTCCACACTGTAAAATCATAATGACTTGAGAACTTCAGTTTGACATGCATAAATGAGGACTTATTTGAATACCAGGTATGGATTTAAAGTCACTATAGCCAAAGAGGTGAACACTGTTGCTAGCAGACTGATAAAGACAGCTGAATATAAACCAGGAACTTTATGAATGAGTTAAGAAAATTAAAGTCAGAATATCTAAAAATAATCTTCTTGTTGCATTTAAAAACGTCTTCCAATTAGAGCTTACAAGTCTATCAATTATTAAAAAAAACCATAAGCACATGGACATTCTTAATATATAATGAAGGCACAAACAGAAATTAATGTGCACAGCATGCAATATTGCCTAGAGTGTGCGAGGTTGCAGAGAATAGCCATGGACACTTCTGCAGGACCTTGGATTTGTCCCGGTTTCTGTGTTTAGATGTCTACCTTCAGTGTGTCCCATACTTACCACTATTTTGTGAAGGTTCCTACTTCACACAAGACACTCGAGTTTGAGAAGACTCATACTCTCGGAGGCAAACTTCATTGCCAATAAACAAATTTCATAGTGAAAGGATGCAAAATCATGGAAGTGGTGTGGAAAGAATGCTGTGGGAAAAAAACAGAGGAGTGTTTTTTTGGCATAGTTGAAAAGGTAGGGATAGAAAACAGAAGACTAATTAAATTAAGTCTTGTACAATGTTTTAATGTAATTTCCACAATCACTTGACTTTTTTAAGATTGAAAGGGACATTTGAAATTGCACAGTTTGGTAAAATTACTTCAATTTTCTGTTTGCAAGATGAACAGGAGCTTTCTTTCAACTTTAAAAATAATGGTATCGGAAAAAAATGTCATAGAATAGAGACAGATTGTAAGGCTGGAAAGGATAAAACTACATCAATCCTTTCCATTTAATAGCTGGACAGAAAAGTTGTGACCTTTGGTAAAGCAATTTAAAAAAAAAAAATAATTACAAGGGTAGGAAAGAAAGCTTCTGGTGCACTCAGGACCATTGGGAGGCATGTAGAGACTGAGAGATGTCAGAGAGCCATAGCATAGATCAATATCAGATGGATTCAGGAAGGCAGGAGAGAATACAAAAAAATAGAGGTGAAAAATGCCAACAAATAAAGTTTACACTCATATGAATTATTTTCTCTGAGCTGTCACTAAAGAAGACAATTCAGACGAAATTATATCTAATTATAGCTAATGGGACCTAAGAAATTAGGCTTGAAGACCCCAAATCTCTACTAGAATTACATGCAGGATTTCAGTATGAAGCCTGTGTTCTGAACTATGTTGGGTCAATTGCTGAGGTGAGTAGCTCGAGAGAGGACACCTTGAACACCGGAGCGGGGGAGATCAGCGTCCAGGAGCCTCAACTCAGAGCGACAAGAGCCACCGAGGGAGCCTCAAGTGCTCGACAGGGCCTGCCCAGGAGCCGGCAGCTCAGCTGACGCGAGCAGCTGACTCACCGGGGGCGGAGCCAGGAGGAACGGCGCCAGCCCTGATTGGTTGAAAACCTGCGAACAGTGCGGGTCGAGGCAGTTTGCGCGGGCAGGCGAGCGGGATGGTGAGCACTCGCCACATGACCAGGGCCTGGTCTGGGAGCTCTGCTCTGGCTGCCCCGGTGGTGGCCACTGTAGGCACTCAGACAGAGCCGATGAGAGGGGAGGCTGCAGTGCAGAGCTCGGGGTGTAGAGAGTGCCTGCACTGCTCTGGTGAGGGAAAGGTGCACAATGGGCAGGGCTGCACTCAGTGCTCCCTGGTGGAGGTCCTCTTGCAGCAGGTGGATGAGCTGCGGGACGCTGTCAGTTGGCTACAAGATGTCAGGGTAGCTGAGAGAAAACAGGACTGCTTGCTCCTGGCCCAAAATGTGCAGAGTCCTCAAGCTTCACCTGTAGCTCATGGAGGAAAGGAGGAGGTTGTTAGCTCTCGAAGCTGGGAATTGGTGACAAAAAAAAACAACAAAAAAAGGAGGAAAAAGGACAATTAAAAGCAAGGGACTTCCTCCTGAACCTGTTGTCCCCACGCAGAACTGCTTTGCTGTCCTGCAGGGGGCTCATGAGGAAACGCACTTGTAAAGAAGATCTCTACTGGTGCTGCCAGGAAAAAGCGGTGGGTCGTAGTGATAGGGGATTCTACTTTGAAAGGGACAGAAGCACTCATCTGTCGGCCTGACCCGGTCTCAAGGGAGGTGTGTTGCCTACCAGGGACACGGATCAGGGATGTGGCAGAGAGGCTGCCTGCTCTGTTAAGCCCCACGGGCTATTACCCACTTCTGGTGATACATGTGGGTGCTAGGGATGTAGATAGTAGTAGCCTGGGGAACATAAAGGACTACAGAGCCCTGGGAGAGGTGGTTAAGGGCTCTGGAGCTCAGATTGTCTTCTCATCTATTCTCCAGGATACAGGGGAGGAATAAAAAAAAAACTGGGAGGATTAGCCAGGTTAATAAATGCTTAAAAGGGTGGTGTCACAGTCAGGGGTTTGGGTGTCTGGAACATGGGACCCAAGTTTGTAGGCCAGGTCTAGTGGGGGCTGGTGGAGCTGGTCCAATAAAGAAGAGGAAGGGCAGTTTTGGTAGCAGGCTTGCCAGACTGGTCAAGGAGGCTTTAAACTAAATGTGTTGGGGGAGGGGCTCATCATTCCATCCCAACACAGCCAGTCAGTTGCCAGCACCTATAATAAATGCTTGGACCAATGCAGTGATATTCCGGCTGCTCCAGCCAATGAGCCGGCTTCATTTGGAGCTCGGCTCAGATGCCTCTATACAAAAGCCATAGCATGGGTAATAAACAAGAGGAATTAGAGATGTGTGCTCGTCTACGGGGATATGACATTATAGGCATCACAGAAACATGGTGGGATGGCTCCTATGACTGGAGGGTTGGAATGGAAGGTTACAGGCTCTTTAGAAAATACAGGCCTCGCAGGCGTGGAGGGGGAGTTGCCCTTTATGTTAGGGATAGGCTGCAGTGTATGGAACTCTGTCTGGGGACGGGTGAGCAGGTAACAGAGAGCTTGTGGGTCAGGGTTAAAGGGAAAACAGCGATGGGAGACATTACTGTGGGGATATGTGACAGACCACCTGATCAAGAGGAATCTGCAGATGAAGCACTCCATAGGCAGATAGGAAAAGCCTCACGCTCACAGGCCCTCGTTCTCATGGGTGACTTCAACCACCCTGACATCTGTTAGAGGGATGGTACAGCCCGGCACAAGCAATCCAGGAGGTTCTTCGATTGTGAGGAAGACAACTTCCTTCTGCAAGTAATAGAGGAAACCGACAAGGAGAGGTGCCATGCTTGACCTTGTGCTCACCAACAGGGAAGGGCTCGTTGGAAATGTGGCACTGCAGGGCAGCCTTGGATGCAGCGACCACGAGATGGTTGAATTTGAGATCCTTAGGACAGTGAGAAGAGCGTACAGCAAGCTCACTGACCTAGACTTCAAAAGAGCAGACTTTGGCCTCTTCAGGAACCTGCTTAGTAAGGTTCCATGGGCTATAGCCCTAGAGGGCAGGGGGGCTCAAGACTCTTGGTTGGTCTTCAAGGATCACCTGCTACAAGCTCAGAAGTGTTGCATCCCAACTAGAAGGAAGTGCAGCAGGAGGGCCAGGAGACCTCCTTGGATGGATAAGGAGCTGCTGAGGAAAATTCAAATGAAAAAAGAGCTTTATAGAAAGTGGAAGCAAGGACAGGCAGCCTGGGAAGAGTACAGGTTTATTGTAAGGGAAGCTAGAGACAAGGTTAGGAAAGCTAAGGCCCAGTTAGAATTAAACTTGGCTAGGGATATTAAGGATAGCAGTAAGGGATTCTACAGGTACATAGCAAATAAAAAACAGATTAGGGAGAACGTAGGCCCCCTCAGGAAACTCTCGGGTGAACTAGCTACACAGTATTTGGAGAAGGCTGAGGTTCTGAATGACTTCTTTGCCTCGGTCTTCTCTAACAAAGGCTTTGACCGCACCACCCAAGTCTTGGAAAGCAGATGCAGGGACTGTGAGAATGGAGACCTTGGGCCCACTGTAGGAGAGGAATTGGTTCGAAATCATCTTAAAAATCTGAATGTGCACAAGTCCATGGGTCCTGATGAAATCCATCCGTGGGTCCTGAAGGAGCTGGCAAATGAAGTTGCTAAGGCGCTGGCCATCATATTTGAAAAATTATGGCAGTCAGGTGAAGTTCCCAACAACTGGAAAAAGGGAAATATAACCCCCATTTTCAAGAAGGGGAAAATGGATGACCCGGGCAATTAGAGACCAGTCAGTCTCACCTCTGTGCCTGGCAAAATATTCGAGCAGATTCTTCTGGAAGGCATGCTAAGGCACATGAAAATCAACAAGGTGCTTGGTGACAGCCAGCATGGGGAACCAAGGGGAAATCCTGCCTGACCAATTTGGTGGCCTTTTGTGATAGGGCTACAGAACTGATGGACAGCGGTAGAGCAGTTGATGTCATCTGCCTGGACTTGTGTAAAGTGTTCGACACTGTCCCACAGGACATCCTTGTCTCTAAAGTGGAGAGACATCAATTTGATGAATGGACCACTCGGTGGATAAAGAACTGGCTGGATGGCCGCACACCAAGAGTTGTGGTCAATGGCTCAATGTCCGGCTGGAGACCAGTTACGAGTGGTGTCCCTCAGGGATCAGTTTTGGGACCAGTCTTGTTTAACATCTTCGTAGCTGACATGGACAGTGGGATTGAGTGGCCCCTCAGCAAGTTTGCCAATGACACCAAGCTGTGTGGTTTGGTTGCTACGCTGGAGGGAAGGAATGCCATCCAGAGGGACCTTGACACACTTGTGAGGTGGGCTGATGCCAACCTCATGAAGTTTAACCATGCCAAGTGCAAGGTCCTACACCTGGGTCAGAGCAATCCCAGACACAGCTACAGGCTGGGCAGAGAAGAGATTCAGAGCAGCCCTGCGGAGAAGGACTTGGGGGTGCTGGTCGATGAGAAAATCAACATGAGCCAGCAGTGTGCGCTCACAGCCCAGAAAGCCAACCGTATCCTGGGCTGCATCAAAAAGGAGCGTGACCAGCAGGTCAAAGGAGGTGATCCTGCCCCTCTATTCTGCTCTCGTGAGACTTCACTTGGAGCATTGTGTGCAGTTCTGGTGTCCTCAACAGAAAAAGGACATGGATCTGTTGGAACAAGTCCAGAGGAGGGCCACGAGAATGATCAGGGGACTGGAGCACCTCCCATATGAAGATAGTCTGAGAAAGTTGGGGCTGTTCAGCCTGGAGAAGGGAAGGCTGCGTGGAGACCTCATAGCAGCCTTCCAGTATCTGAAAGGGGCCTATAGGGTTGCTGGGGAGGGACTCTTCATTAGGGACTGTAGTGGTAGGACAAGGGGTAATGGGTTAAAACTTAAACAGGGGAAGTTTAGATTGGACATAAGGAGGAAATTCTTTCCTGTTAGGGTGGTGAGGCACTGGAATAGGTTGTTCAGGGAGGCTGTGAATGCTTCATCCCTGGCAGTGTTCAAGGCCAGGTTGGATGAGACCTTGGGTGATATGGTTTAGAGTGATGTGTCCCTGCCCATGGCAGGGCGGTTGGAACTTGATGATCTTAAGATCCTTTCCAACCCTAACTATTCTATGATTCTATTATTCTATAAGGCCTAAAGCTCAGTCTGATATTTTCAAATTTATCCTATCTATATGTGTGTTCATCAGCCTGCTTGATTTATTCGATTACAGTCTTTATTTATTTCTATTCCCGATTTGTGTAAAATATGAGATGTACCCACAATATCTCATATCTGCAATTCTGCTTGCTTTAAGTTAAAAGTTAGGTTAATAAAAGATGAGGAAGTAGAAAAAGAAAGATAAATGACCTAACCTTTCAGTATTTTCACATTAATTTAACTTTACTCCTGTCAATAAATGGGGAAAAAATTGTAATTGTTCTTGAACAGGATTTATCTTCCTGATTATTGTTGTTCAGCTTCATCTTAGATATTTTTTGGTAGCAGAGGTATCTGAAATCCAGGGTGATCACTAGGGTATGAGGTCTTTGGTAATAAATAGCCTTCAGATGTGTCAGCTGGTGGACTAGAATTATTATTCTTCTTCATGATAAAAACCAGCAATGAAATTCAGTATCCAAGCAAACTAAGACTGAGACATCTGGTCTAAAATCAACTGTATAGGAGATCTAGTCAGTAGAGAGAAATGCTGTCACCACAGCGGTATTTATTGCATGCTAGGTTGAGCTAAGCACCAAAGAGAGAGGCCAAGACCTCAAGATGCTTCTTTTGTAAAAAGGTTGTAATGGGACTGGTTGACTAGCTTAGACAAGATTCCCAGTGTTGGGTAAACTGGGTGAGTGACACATACCCTATGGTTTTGTTTCATACTTCAATTTCCCCACACACCACCAACACAAAGAGTATTCAAACTGCTGTTTAAAACTGCAGACGCTTGTCTCTATATTTTATATATATATATATATATGAAAAAGAGCAATGCTCACTGCCAGTTTTCTCTTTTACTAATTTCAATTGATTTCACAAAAACTTGAAAATAGGACAATTGGTTTGAAAGACTGTCCATTCTATTGGATCATCTTGTGCCTGACTTTTCTTTCACAGGCACTGATGTTTTGCCCTAATCATTTCAATGTGTGTATCTGCAAGGAACAGTACATTGACTAACATTGACTAATTAATGGTCTATGTTATTAAACTCACTTTTCTTCATAACTTCCTTCCATGTTCTAAGAACTGTCTAAATTAATACAGAAGCTTGTCTTAATTAAAAAAAAAAAAAAAGAAAGATTGCCACGTTCACACAAATTAAGCATAAAGTTTTTAAATACCTTTTAGCTTTATTGAGTTAATCATATTCACCAGTAGCACAATCTTTGGGTCAGAGGGTTATGTACTTAATGTGAATGTAAAGTTGCTCAATGCATAAAACCTTTATTCCAAGATGGTTAAAGGTTCCTATTGTAGAAACCTACAGTGTCTAGTTCCAGCAATAAGAACCTGTCAATAACAGAATCTGACCCTTTGCCTTTTCACAGTTCACATATAGCTGCCTTGCCCAAACCCTCGCTAGCCTTGCTCAGCGCTCTTTGTGTATGTGCTGCAATCTGCAGTGCCTAACAGGGAGGAAAAATATTCACAATTTTAAGCTAATGTTCAGCTTACCTGTTGTTGGGTTGGGTTTTGTTGGGTTTTGGGGTTTTCTTAGTTTCGTTTGTTATTTGGAACAAGGATACCACCTACTGGCCATAAAATTCGTTGTGAAATTATCTGAAAAATATCCTCTTCTGCTCAGCAGCACTTACTTCTTTCTTATTGATTGAAACAACCTAATTTCATACTTCTCCCGTCATTTCCTACCATTCTGGCCGTGCTGATTTGAACAATGTTTCTTTTGCTTTAAATATGTATATCTACCAGTAACAGCCAAAAAAAAAAATGAGACAAGTATTATGCAAGAAGCCAGCTGTTCTTGCTTTAGCATACAGTTTTATTAATGCAGGTAAGCATTCATATGTGAGTGAACAGCTTGATTTCTCCAGTATTAGGCAGGAATGGTCTCTAGAATTATGTTCTTTCCTACACAGAAGTGTTCTTACCTCTCTCCTTTAAGGGCACAGGGAACAACAGTCTTCCTACTCATGAAGTGACCCTGTCCCGCAGATTTTCTGCTTTTGCAGCAGCATGCCCAAACTCTTCCTCTTCAGCCTTCACGTCTCACGAGCCAGCGTGTGAATCAGAGAAGAGGGGAGGAAAAGACAGAGCTTCATTTAGGAGTAGCCAGAAAGGCTATAAAGCCCTGTAAATGCCTGGATATGCATGATCTACCTTGGGTCAGGAAAAACTCAGCAGTTGCTCTTCTCTTTCCTCACCCAGGACACTCACACTGCTCACTCCTTAAACATTCAGCTACATGAAATACCAGTGATCCTTTCCAGTCCAGATTTCTGAAAGTTCATGCTTATGTATCTTTGTCCTGCATACCTGGTAAAAACAAGCCCCATGACCTTTGCAGCTACTACTTTCACACCTAAAGGCCCAGCCTACCTTTCTTGCCACCAGCCTACTAATGCCAGACATTCTTCTGAACTCATCCCAGCTTCCCACTGTCACAGCTGATCCTTCCTACATCATGCCGTCTCTTCCCCCCAGGCCACTGACATTTCTCACAAAAATTAATTTGCCTGTGCAGAAAATCTGAATCAGAGCTTATTTGAGCTTGAAAAACTTCATGCAATAAATATGGGAAACCTTTTTAATTCAAGAAAAAAAAATCAACAGGCATTTTAAACAACATTTGTAAGGTATTTTACAAAGAAAAAATACTGGATACAAAGTGAGAAATTTAATCTGGTGGAGAAAAGCATAATAAGCAAATAGTAACAAATTAACACTTAACAAATTCTAACCTGTACTGTTTATTTCTAATTTTCATCAGTTAGGGTGATTAGTCTTTGAAGAAGATGATCAAAGGTGGGAGCGAGACTATTTGTCTTTTTTAAGTCTTCAAACAGGGACCGGAGAATTAACCTTAGCTTTGATTAAATTCTCTTGTCTCCATAAATGAAAGCAGAATCAATGACTCAATGTTTTATTCTTCATGTATTAATTATGATTCTCTGAACTCCATACACTGATAAAAAATATCTGAATACTAATTTAGACATCTGGGTTGCAAACCTCAGACCTTTGCCTATAACAAGTTTAAAAAGAAATAACATATAGAAATGTAGAATGTCGACAGAAAAATATCAGCTTTAGTACTGTCACTGAAATACACCACGTGGATTTGTTTTTCTAAACATGGGGTTCAGTTTTGGCTGTCATACTGACAGACAGATAGGACAAATCTCAAAGAATCTATGGAATCGGTTTCAGAAGGTCAGGAAAACCATGGCTATTCAGACCAGGAAGCAGAGAGTTAAAAGATATGTTATTGACTAAGAAAATAAGATTTTATAACCTTTATTCAATTCATACTGCCTCAGAATTTGAGGCAGAGTGGTGGTGTTTGTAAGGTGGGCATTTTTTTCAATAAAATCGGTGGACTACCAGGTGTGTTTACTAATTGTCTTACCTTAAACAAGGGAAAACTAAACCTTTGACAAAAAAAAAAAAATAGGACAAATAAAATCACTTTCTTTGCAGTGAAAAAGGAGACTGCAGCCTAATCCTGTGGTTCCTGCAGGCCAAGAACAGAATGGAAGATTTCATATTTCTTCTGACATTTTTATTGCATTGAAGGCTGTGTATGAAACTCCTTTTGGTGTTATGTGTAGTCCAGATGTGTTGGAGAGCTTCAGTCATATCCAACCGTAACATGTTATACCCTGGCTGGGATAAGAGTTAACATTCTTCCTATCAGTTCATACAGTGCTATGGTTCGTGTTTGTGACTAAAACAATACTGATAATGCACTGATGCTGTAGCTATTGCTGAGCAGTGTCTGCACAGCACTAAGGCCTTCTCTGTTTCTCACTCTGACTATTCACTGGATAGATTGGGGATGCACAGTAGGTAGAGAGGGGACACAACCAGGCAGATCACCTGAACTAACCAAAGATGTATGTCATTCCATATTGCATCATGGTCAGCAATAAAAAGGGAAAAGAGGGAGTTAAGAATGTTTTGCCCGGGAACTAGCTTGGCCTTAGTCTACCCATGGGAGGTGGTAAGTGATTGCCTTTGCCTAATTTGTTTTGGTTTCTTTCTCTCTTTCACTCATCCTTCACTTATTAAACTTTTTTTTTTTTTTTACTATGCTGACCCCCAGGTTTTCTTGCTTTTACACTTCCTTCCCTCATCCCCTGTTGCAGTGAGGGGGAAATGAGTGAGCAGCTGTGTGGTGCTTAGCTGCCTAGCAGCATTAAACCACCACACATAGAGAGAATTGAAAAAAGCCATACAATAATTTTAGAAGTATTGTGGGCCATACAAGAATCTCTTTTTGAAAAAAAACAATTTTCTGAACAAAAAATCAGCTGCCCAGTGGTGCAACAGAACTTTACGTAGTGGAGCAACGTAACATAACATAACCATGTCATGTTAGTTTTGAAAAGGAAACAGAAGGACTCATTAAAAAGCAGACTATTTGTTAAAAAAAAAGAAAAAAAAAAAGAAAGAAAGAAACAAACTCCAAAACTTAAAAGTGAATAACGCTGTTTTTCATTCCTTAAAGGTTAATATAATTATAGGTTGAAAACAAAAATTAAAGCCACCCTGCGTAAAAATATCCAAAAAGGATTCAAGTTACGAGACACAATTAACTTGTGAAACTCATGACCATGTAATTGTAAAGGATTGAACAGTTGCTTAAAAAACTAGCAATATTAAGTACAATAAATCAATTCAATATTAAGATAGATGGATTCTGTTCATAAATATTGTGACACTAAAATGTTACGATCTTCAGAGTAATTTTTAGCTGCACTTTGGATGTAGGTTTCCCATTTTTCTCTTCAGCAGAATAGCTTAATCCCAGTCCTATCTATCTCGCAATTGGAAACTAAGCCTCTATACTACATGCTTAGGGGCACTATGAAAATGATACCTGCTTTACATAGCACAATTAGGGTTAGGCTTTTGCTCCAAATTTTAACTGAAATTATAATATATAAAAAGAACAGCTTTAATTTAAATAATGATTTTACAGGAGCAAAAACCTTCTTTTTAAAAAGTTAAATTTGAGCCCTTCCAAATTTTAATAGGTTGGAGGAAAATCAAACTTTGGGTTTTGAAACAAATAGCCCTATTCTTCCAAAAGGCAGCACCCAGCCCCATAAGCAGATGTTTGCACATGCTGGATACAGCTAAAAATGGTATCATCCTGAACACAACCTCACTTGAAAATAACAAGCAAGAAAAACAGATCCTATCCCACCTTGTATGTGTGGCAGCCTTTGAACATGTGCCATGTTCAACATTTTCCTTACACCACTGCTGTGATCTCTTCCACTCTGGCACACTGGAAGGGATCAGCAGCTCTTTACCATCAGTGTCCCTCTCCCACCAGTGGCATTCCCTCTGGCCTTCTAGAGACAAAGGGGATTCTTATATCCAGTACAACAAGTATAGCTGGTACAAAGCCAATGCCAGTTACCATGCCCAGTCAAAATGTTGTAACAAAATGTTTTCCCATCAAAAAATGCCAGTTGTCTGGCCTTGGCACACTCCTGTAGAGTGGCTGATCTTGACAAAACTCCAGCAGAAGCTGGCAGACAGGCCGACCACTTGGCTGTGACCACGTCACCTAGCTCTTCAAGACTTAATTCCCCTAGAAAGCTTTTGCTGACGTCCAATATGGCATAAGAACCCTGGCTATAAGCCTGCTTCTGTCTCTCTACAGCCAATTCCCTAACATCTTGGTGGACTTTAGGGATGCCTGTGCATTTAGCCTGGGAGCCTAGCAGGTGGCGAAAAATAAGTGAAGACACTGAGGATCCTGGAAAATAGCCCCAGAGCATAATATTTGGTTATACAATGAATCAAATATCAACATAATTACTTTGTCCTTTTTTTCATATTTTAAGTAAGATTTTTTATGGATAAATATTTTATTTTATTTCTAATCTTTTTGTACTCATAATATTTAATGCCATTTGTTGGTG
This sequence comes from Neopsephotus bourkii, assembly GCF_033783945.1. Classification (NCBI taxonomy): domain Eukaryota; kingdom Metazoa; phylum Chordata; class Aves; order Psittaciformes; family Psittacidae; genus Neopsephotus; species Neopsephotus bourkii. The sequence goes on from NW_026901969.1 coordinate 1,945,278, forward strand.
GTAACAGATAAAGTACATGCTGACCACAGAGAGAGCACAAATACTGTCAGCACATATCATGAGCTCTGGTAATGTGAATTTTCAGTGCAGTGTAAAATGAAGTTTAGCTGCTAAAGTGCATGGGCAATATGACCAGAATTTTTTACTCTAAGATTCTAAACAAAATATAAGGGGGGAAAAAGACGATAGCAAAAAGAAAGTTATCTTGCATCCAATATTTTGAAGGAGAATGACAACAAAATCTACCAACACCTAGAATATACAGCAATAGCCTAAAGTTGATATGATTAATCTTGCTTAATATTGAGAAAAACATTTTGAAGTATCTTATATCATCATGTGCTATTTTGTCTTACAGAGAAGATTATATTAAGAAATGCTGAAGTGTGTATTTAGCTTTAAGAACATCCTCAAGCCCCTAAAAGCAAATCCCTTAAAATTAAATAACTGCTTGAAGTAAATAAACTGAATGGAGCAGTGTAGAAATTACGTCTTTTTCATGATGTGGTACACTAAAGCCTTAAGGGCCCAGTGAAGTCAATTAGTGCGAGTAGACTAAAGCCCCCCAGTTATCAAAGCAGGTTAACTGCTCGAAAGCTTTGTCTTTCTCTTTGCTTCCACCAGATGGTGGTATATTGCAAAAAACCGCAAACGAAAAAAAAAAAAAACCAAAACAACAACCAAAAAAAAAAAAAACCATGAAGACTGTTTTTCCACTCATTACTCTCCTTCTACTCTGTTCACTGCCGTTTCAGATGTCAGATAGCTCATTTTCAACAGATTAAGTAAAAGATATATTCACATTTATGATTTTTTTAACAAAGTAATATATTTCTATCACACTTTAGCAGTGATTCCTGACTACACTGTTTTCATCTCTTTCTTCTTAGCAGAGTCTACCAGCTGTATTTTGGTCTCTGTCTTACCTGTAATACTGGTGCACCTTTCTGGTGGATTAAGCATAATGTCCTGGGCATTCCAAGCTAAGTACTTAGACTGTAGATATCATCATATAACTCCTGAATGCTCTGAGTGCTTTGACATCAGCTCAAGGAAGATTTAACTTTGACTTAAATGTAGACCTTGGCTTCAATGCAGGAAGCTTCCCACTGATTCTGACAGAATTATTTCAGCTAACAGGTGAGTACATGTATAAAGCTATCAGCATTCCCAGCACTTTCTAGAACTGAGTAACTTAGTAGAAACAGTGAATTTTGAAGCTCTCACAGGGTATGGGTTTTTCTTGCAAGAGCCATGGGTTCTGGTGCCAGAGGCTGTTGTGACTCAAACTTTATTCTCGCTAGTTAATATTCTTGCACTTCATCTCCAAGTATTGTGGTATTGAATTACAATCAGTATACACAGACATCTTGTGGCATTGAATTACAATCAGTATATGCAGACATCTAAGTGCTTACAAATAAAAAAAAAAAAATGCTGAAGGGCTTTCAAACCATTCTATTCTCATCAGAGAAAACAGTGATTTTTTTTCTTTTGGGAAACTGTTATTTCATCATTTGAAATGAGTGGAAGCAGTATATTACTGTTTTTAACAAAGGAAAAACTTAAAAGGCAAAAGTAATGTTGTTGTCTACGCTTTATTTACTGTGTTTTCTCCAGGCAATGCCTTAATATGCACTCATAAGCAAAAGGGTCCAATTTGCTAATCCTTAAATTCCAGAGGCTGAGCTTGGGGACCCTGGGAATATGATGCTTAACACAAGTTCTAACACTCCACCCTGAGATGTGATGATGTGAAAAGTAGGCTTCAAGCCTGGAGCAGGACTATTTGCTAATTATCCTCTGTTCATGTAAAAGTCCAAACCAACGTACATAAATAAGCTTGTTCTTAGTCTCTCTGTGGCCGTACAATTATAGAACATATCCTATGAAACAAAAATTTAATCGTTAATAGTTATTCCACACTCTGCAATTTTTTTCAACACTTCCTTATGAAAATTGCCTTTGAGACTTTCTTTAGCTGCAGATACATAGCACACTCATAACCGCATGCTAATATTTTCTATCAGTTGTAAGAATCTAATTTTTAATTCACTAAACTTATTCCTAATATTTTGCATTATCTCCATCTTATCTGAAATGTTATTTTTCTTCCCTTATAATTTCCAAAATATTTCCTTAATATTTGATAGTTCTCTCAAACATTCACTCAATAAATATTTCACATGGCACTGGAAATATCTATGACACCAGATATTAGGACTAGTAAAGTGACTATCACTTCAAATCTTGCTTTATTCTTTTTAACTTTTGTTTCAGGAAACTGGTTCTTTTGATGGCTCATGTTTTTTGTCTGATGATGATAATTATGTAAGAAGAAACTTCTCCCTTTATAGACTCAAACCAAGATTCATCTAGCATTTTTGTAGCACTGAAAACTGGAGTGTCTAGCCCCAGGTAGATTGTTTGTTTACAGATAGATAATTCCTGATACATGATTTCTTCTTCAAAAGTCCCTCCGTCTTCATTAAGCTTGGAGGAAGGCTGCATAACTAGCTGAGACCTAGATGTCTGACTTTCAGATGCTTACAGCTACATGAGATGAATTCCACATGAAAAGTCTCTAATACTTGCCAACCTAAAATTGTGAAATATTGAACTCAGTGAAGTGGATGATGCTTTCTATTCTTACTGTCTTTTGTGTTACTTCACATCAAATTTCATTCACTTTCAATTCTGTAGTATCTCTGCTTTTGCAGTCCATACAATAATCAGAATGCTTTTATGAAATTACAAAGGAAACTTCATTTTGCTGAGTAGTACTGATTTTATTTAGAATGGGTCAAGTTTCTAGAGATTAGCTAAAAAAGAAACATAGGTGCGGTAGGATACTCACGTATCAGTTACTTTTCTCATAAAAGAAGATTAGACTCTGGCATGAGCACTTCCACCTTCTGCTGCTGACTACGTGCTACTGCAATAGGAAAACTGAAATACTGGTTCTCACAGTTTTGATTTCTGCAATTGCAGGAAGACAGGTAAGAGCCTGCTGTTTCTTGTTCTTGGAAGAGGACAGATGTAAGCTTATTGTACTCTGTGTCAAAAAGATAGCAATTTTAAAGGATGACAACATAATTTTAAAGACATTTATGTTATAGAAACATAGAATAGTTAGGGTTGGAAAGGACCTTAAGACCATCAAGTTCCAATCCCTGGAAACTGGTCAGGCAGGATTTCCCCTTAGTGAATCCATGCTGGCTGTCACCAAGCACCTTGTTGTTTTTCATGTGTCTTATGTATGTAGAATTGCTTTCTCTGCCCCTGCTGTTTTGGGGTTTTTTTTCCTATTTAGCTTAAATGCAACCATTTTTTCCCCCATATTTTGTTTGAGTCACGTATGCTATTTCATCCAATCATCACTTCAATCTTCTGGGTTTGTATATGTCTACTACTTTCTAAGAAGACTGGGGCTTACCTGTTAATCACCTCTTTTCCTCTTCTCTCACTCCAGTTTGTGTTCAGTTCAGATCCAGTGTGACTGTACAGGACATAAAAACTGATTCTGTGAATGTTGGAAGGTGACCATCAAGTGTACTACCCAGTCGTGCTGCTCACATACTCACTAGATGAGATCAGCTATGGGTCATTGTTTTAGCCAGCTCTGCTAATGCACAGCAAAAGTTATAAAACTATCAGCATTATTTTTACACATAAAGAAAGCATAGACATTGATTATTTTTTTGGCCAGAAATATCAAGTAACATCCCTGAAAAGATCTTCTTGTGATAAGATAAAATTTAACAGACATGGCAGAGGACAATATGTACATTGTCTTCATATACAAGTGTGTGCTTGTATCATAGAATCATAGACTAGTTAGGGTTGGAAAGGACATTAAGATCATCTAGTTCCAACCACCCCGCCATGGTCAGTGACCCCTCACACTAAACCATGTCACCCAAGGCTCTGTACAACCTGGCCTAGAGCACCATCAGGGATGGAGCATTCACAACCTCCTTGGGCAACCCATTCCAGTGCCTCACCACCCTCACAGTAAAGAGCTTCCTCCTTATATCCAATCTAAACTTCCCCTGTTAAAGTTTTAACCCGTTACCCCTTGTCGTATCACTACAGTCCCTAATGAAGAGTCCACCCCCAGCATCCCTATATCCCCCCTTCAGATACTGGAAGGCTGCTATGAGGTCTCCACGCAGCCTTCTCTTCTCCAGGCTGAACAGCCCCAACTTTCTCGGCCTATCTTCATATGGGAGGTGCTCCAGTCTCCTGATCATCCTTGTATATGACACTTATATGTATACCTACATATTAGGAAAGTAAATATTGTCCATTTATTTGGCCTTTTACCTTTTCCCCTGAACGCTTTAAAATGGTTTTACAAAACTGTGCTGTTTAACTATGATTTAGCTTTCTGTATTATCAGTCTCAATGAATATCTATAATGGTGAATCTGAATAATCCTTTCTTATTCACACCTGCTGCCAACCACATTTTCTTGGTAAGAGTTCAGCTAAATAGGATGAGTCAGAGGACTTTCAATATCATCAAAGGGGCAAAAGCACTTATACCAGAAAAGCAAGAAGTGCTTAAATGAACAGAAACCAGGTTTACAAGCACTATGCTTCAGATATTTTAACACTCTAAATAAAGACTTTACTTTTCACAGTAGATGTCCGCTCTTTCTTTCACATTAAGACATGCCTTGGAAAGTTGTGCAAATAGTACATTATGTTCCTCCACACACTACTGAAAGATGCTAATAAGGCATCAAAGTGTTCTAGCATACCATATCTTATTTTGCTTTCTGCCTTGTTGAATACTCAGAAGAGAGCTTGTTTATAATCTATATCTGTTCAGGTCACAGAAACATAGCTTTCTGGACCAGGTCAGAGGACCATGAATTGCAGTAGGCTGTCTAATTTGCCGCAGTTGTGCTAGATACATGAAGAAAAACTGGTTTTTGAGAAGAGCAGTTTTAGATTACTTTCTTTAAAAGAATACCCATTTCTGGAGCTTATCTCTAAACTTTTATCTGTGAAACCTGTCTGACAAAAGCTGCTGTTCCCAAAGCCACTTACTGGTCTTACACTGAAGGAGAAGTTTCACAGAGATTCAGATGCCCTTCATAGGTACCTTTTTTTCCCTCAAAGGATATGAGAACACAGGATTCACAAATGTAGACTTACAGAGTTTCTCTGCGTGAAGGATAATATCAGCAATTCCCCCATCATTTCATTTTCTGAACACAGTGAGTTGGCTCTTAACAGATATTTTGCTGCTTTTTTTCTGTATTATTGACATTCAAAGGAAATCTGATTTAGAGTGCTGACCATACAGAAGTCACACAGGTTTGACCCCTGAAGACTTAACACATTTTGCTAAAGTGAAGGGACTGGAATTTTCTGCAACCACACACCCCCATTTGACCTTTTCCAGGCCCTCCAATTATAAGAGCATTCTATCTGAAGAAGAGCAAAAACCCAAAGCCTTGTAAACAGAATAGAATGGGTAAGAAAGGAAATACAGAGAAAAAAGACCACGACTACACCAAAAAAAAAAAAAAAGTAAAAAGAAAGAAAGAAAGAAAACCTAAATTTATTCTTCTCAAGTTAACAGTCTGTTTGCAGCAACACTTCAGTCAAGCTTTCATTACCTAGGAATAGTTTGTATTGGAACAGTCTCTGGACATCATTTTCCTAAATAATATACAGATATTTAACAAAGATATTCCTTAGACTGTTCAAAGAATAATTTCCTTACTTTACTTAAGTAATAAGTACATACTTAAATAGAAACAAGAAAGTCAGAAACAGATCCTATTTAACTCTTCTAAACAAAGGTGAATTTTTTCTAAAGCATGATTTCTTCTATGTTACACAGTTATGTGTTACAGTTTCAGATATTTGTGTTACATATTAGTTTCAGATATTTCTATAATTCAAAATACCTTTTTACCATGTAAACCACATAAAACCTCAGGTATTACCACATACAATCATGAGAGATAATGAAGCCTATAAAAAAATATTTTCTAATTATGCTTTCTTAGATCAAACTCTTGTGTGGAATAGGGAATTACTTTCAATTCTTTCTGCTGTCTTTGTTTCTTTGAGGGTGTAAAAGATGTAAAGACGTGGATAGCTGAGTGTCTTTTTTCTGAAAAAGAATGTTTTGCTGCACTTCCTAGATATTATCAGAGCATGAACGGTGCTGAGGATTGAATCAGGGTTATGGTTAAGCTCCATGCCAGCATTCAAAGCAATAGATCTGAATTCTTAAACTTCAGATACTGTTTTTAACAATATATACACTTTAGCCTCGTATGATATAAAAAGTAATTAACAAATCTATATTTAAGAGCTTGTGGGAAGAAATCTGTACAACTACAGGCTAATGAAATTTTAGCATAATTTAAGGCTATTGATAGAAAATTTAACTAGATACATGTAAAATAGAGTAAAATTTATATGATTCAACTGTTTTCTCCAATAATATTCCTTAATACATACTAAATGCACTATATGTAATTTATTTAATTTCACTAATATTTGAATCAGCTCTATTATGGAGGTTCTTAAGTGAACCAGAGTAAATAGCAGCACAAGAATCTGAAGTAGGACAAGGAATTGGTTCTATGGCAGATGAGTACATCGGAGTTGGAAAAAACCAAGGGACACTAATAATTATATTCCTAAAGATTAAAGATTCACTCTTTTTTGAATATTTTCATAAATTGGAATAAATGATCTGACCAAAATGAAAAACAAATAAACACACAAAAAAACAAAACAGGGGAAAAAAGAAATTTATCTTATCTTTATCTTCTTTTAATAGATAGTATGATCTATATTGATGTATACACACATACAAATGTAAGTTTGTAGTTACATTTCAAGAGTGACATGAGCTTTTGCTTTACAATAAGGCACTCTCCTTGGAGCTGAGTTTTCTTCTGTTCTTTTTCATAGCCTTTAAAAGGTCTTTCTTGCCTCCTTCATGGATACACAATGTCTTCTGATACCAGTGTAAGAAAATGGTGTTAATTTGCTCAAAGCACAGATTCAAACCACAAACCTTCTCAAGGCTGGGCAAACTGATGTTGATAACCCCAAACCATTAACAGCAATCTGTATTTCTGCTCTACTCATCTCAGGCTCGGCACAGCTTACTGAAAGATTGAACTAACTGTGATTTCAGGTTTCACCTGTGACCCTTGCCACCCACTCTTTCCTTTTCCTGATCAGCTTTATTTAGTTGTTCCAGTTTCAGCTTAAAAACTCTAAATTTGAAACCTCTCAGTTCCAGGCTGCTTTTCATAGTTCAAGGGAAGTGTTTGGAATGGGTGCCACATGGTTGCCCTTGCTATCCTCTGCTGGGAACTCCTTTTTTTCTTCCAGAATATCCTGTATCTTCTAGTTCATACAGGCTATGTACACTTTAGTCAACTAACTAATGTAGCAAGACTTAACTCAGTATTAGATTCCCTTTCCTCCCTTCTCCTTGACTTTCCTCTCCTTTCTCCCTCCCTCCCTCCACATACGTATGACCCATGCCTGACAGACCCAGGTCTGACACTGTTTGGACGGAGTCAGACAGAAGGAATATTCAGTTAACATCTTCCCACATTTTCTCATTATGTCCCTTATCTGTCTGTAGATTCTTTCCCTTTTGCTTATTCCCTTACAACCCTTTTCAGGTCATCTCTCTAACACTGGAATCTGCAAAACCACAAAGGTAAAGTGGAGGTACATGCAATATTTATTTAAAATTGAAAAAAAAAATGCTCATAACTCCCTAATACTCCATGGACAAGGTCTTGGAATAGTAACTCTTAACTCCACTATTATGAAAAAAAATGTCTTCAGTAAATGGAAACTTTTGAAGAGAATGGAACTTCAGTATTCACCAAGGATATCAGCTTCAAAACCAGCTGCAATCTTAGTACTTCAGTGCCTTCTGAATAATAAAGACAAACATTTAGAAATTTGTGTCCTTACTTGTTATTTCTGCAGCAGATGGCAGAAGTAGCATACCTCAGTATTCCGTAGTTACAGATCCCCATAACTTATACTTCATTTGTCAAAAAATTCAGAATAACTTGAATAAACTCTTCATTTCCGGCTATATATACACATAACTGCTCCGTGTGGCTTTTTTTTTATTTCCTTTTTTATAATGAACAAAATGCACATTGCATGTTCCAAAGAGTTCTTTATTTAAAAGATCATTAAATAAGATACCAAAACACAACCGCAGTATATATGCTACACAACTACCATAAGGATTTTGCAATACACACAAATAACCAAGAAGTTTCATTCATGCAAGAACTAGTTAGTAAATTATTTCCAATACCTTCCTTATACCTTCTATAAAAGAGGAAATCTTTACTTTTTTTAGGAGGATATTTTTAGGCAGATGAATTATTCATTGAATCAACTAAATTGATCTTTTGCATCTTAACAAAAAGCTCAATATTAGATTCTAGAAACAGTTGCTTTTAAATGTATAGAGAAAATACGGTTTAAAAAAAAAAAAAAGACCACACAATTCATTCCAGACAAAATTATTGCCAAGCCATTCCCAAGTCATATTGCTCTGTGACAGCTTTCTTTAAGAAAATAATGCACATATTTGTTCTCCTTTTTTGGGTTGTGGGGTTTTGTTGGTTTTTTTTTTTTTTTTTTGGTGCATACATTTATTTTAGATGAGCTAAATATTGATCAAGGTGGAGAGGGAAGAATTGTAAATTCAAAAATATGGGATTATAAAAATCTGTTCTACAGCTTGGATTTTCAAATAATGAATCAGAAAAACTGCAGTAATGATGCCAAGCTTGTCTTTTAGATATTTCCAGTCTATCCTCAAGATCATATTCACTGATATACAAACCCAGCAGTTTTTTCATTCACCTATTGCTGACATTCTTTTAAGCAGCTTAGACACTACATCTGGACTGAGGTCCTCAGGCTGCTGGCAGTCATTTAAGAGAGCAATGTATAGACTATCTGAGAAGGCCCTTATATATGCATAAGTGAAACTCATCCTGAAAAAGATTCCTACAACAGAACTTCAAGAAACAGCACTGTAACTTTTGAGACAAAACAGACTGGTACTCGTCCTGCTGGGAGCTCAAACTAATACTATTCCTTGCTAATTCAAGTTCAGTTAGGTATAGTCCTATTTTTCCTTCTGTATGAGATGTGAGGAGTCTCCTGAGCCAACAGCTGTACACTGTCATCTACCTGCGAAAAGCAAATCTTACTTGGGCAACTACCAGCTCCCAAAGGCTTCAGGTTTCTTAATAGCTGACACTCCTTGGAAGGAGTTCTTGGGCTCCCAGGATGCCATTCCCCATATTGACACCTCATAGGTGTCCTTCAGCCAGCCAAAGCCTGCCTGCTAATGAGGTGCCACAAAGCTCTTTCTAGTCTACTGTCTGATCATCAGATCTGTCAGACCTATCCAAGAATGCTGGATCTGACAAGTTTTAAAATGAGATAACCCACATTGTGCTTTTGTGTGTGTCTTAATATGACACCTATTAGATTCAAAAGATTGGATGAGAATGTCAATTTTTCAGTAGCAATGAATAAAAGCAAATATAGTTTAGCTCCTTTTGTCAATAAAACTTAAAAATGGGATTCACATGTTCCCTGGCATTCCAGAAAATAAAAATAATTTTATGTCTATTTATTACTTTATTTAGATGTTAGGGGGATTTATTTATTTATCTGTTTACTTATTTGTTTGCAGGTTATCTCAGCCTTATCCATGACTTCTGAATGTTTGAATTTGGTCTCAATGAAAATCTCATTCCCCACGTTCCTTGCGAAGATCAACCCCTTCCCCTACTTCCTTTGCTTCCTGGATAGCAAGGTACAAGTTCTGACAACAATGACATCACAGGAATCAGTATATTTTATTTTGCAGGTTCTCTGCAACTCTTGTTTTATGACTGCCATCAGTCAGCCCAGTAATTTAGATGTGGAGAACTTCAATGATCAGCCTAGAATCTTGGAGAATTTCAGACGAACCTGCTCCTCTTTCTGCCGTCCTGTGTTCAAGTATTATAGTGGTGGCTTGTGTGCTCAATTTGATATTGCATAGTGCAAATTGATAACTGATCTTGGAGAAGAGGAATACAGATCAAGGCCAAATTGTCATGTCTCCATTGTGTTAGGAGCAGTGTATGAGGCATAGCCACAGTCATACATCCCATAATTAAATCTCTTTCAATCTGCAAAATTCACATTTCATCCACTCTGTTCACACCAAAACTATTAAACTCTTACCTGAAACACAGAAAAAAGTTTTGACTCATACTAGAAAAGACAGAAAACAGCGAATTTTGTAGTACACCACAAGCAAGACTCAAGAAAGACGATGACTTATCACCACACTTAACCTTGAGAACAGTAACTATTTTTTTAAGTTTCTTTTAAAGAAAAATTAGCAAATATATGCATCAGAAATGATAAAATCATTAATTTCTCTAGGATTGACTTGTATAGGGCATTGGTAATATTATGGATGATAGCTACTAAAATATATAAAATCAAATGAAATCTTAGTTACATTTAATTCTACATTACAAATAGCTAAGAGGTTTCTGCAATTGCTCTGTATGACAATATCCAATATTTTAGGAGTATGAGAAATAATTAAATATAAAGTTTCTGAATAATTGGTATAATTATTCATCTATGAACTTCGTAGAAACATCAGCAATGGAATAGGTAGGATAAATGTGTTCCTCTGCAGAGACAGACAGCAAATGTCTTAGTAATTGCCTTTATAAACAAAATTGTTCATATTAAGAGGCAGTTCTTTAAGCCAAGGTAGCAATCTGAGTTAATGGTCTTCAAAACAACACTTTAAATTTAAGGCAATTATGAGCTTCAGAAAAGAAGAAAATGAAGAAAAAAAAAATAAAAGCACTGTCTGAATTTAGAAATGTTTACATATTGTAAAAGCCTATGCTGGCTTGAAGTTTGTTCAGCACCCATTGCTGCTATAAATACAGCATTAATAATTAATACAGAAAGAATGTGTGAAATAGAGACAAATATGTATAAGCCTGCTGTTTTTCACTTGTTTGGGGTTGGGGGGTGTTGGGGAGGTTTGAGTTTGGTTGTAGTTTTTTTTTTTCCTGCTGTTATCCAAAAAGGAGGGCTAAAGAAAGGCTGCGATTCCACAGCAGTGAGGTCATCAGGACGTAAGCACAGCTAGAAATGAAAAGGGCTTTCAAGAAAATAAGGATGCCCCAGACCTCAAAATATCCCTCTAACAGCTCTGCATACATGGCTTAATCATATGGTTTAAGTGTGTTTTCTAACATTTTAATGATTCTATGCTTGCTTTTCACCAAAGACCAATCAGCTGAAACAGCAGGTTTGGCTTTTCCATCTTTACTGACCATGTTACAATTATGGACATTGTTTCCTCCTCTAATTAGGACAGTCTTTCGCTCTGGATGACATTCTCTGGCAGCTTCCTGAACACCTCCATCAGAAGCTAGAGAAAAATGAACAACCTACCCCCTCCAGTGACACACAGCAGCTGACCCTGTATGGATTCACATTGTGCTGAAAGCAAAAGGGTTATTTTAAGCCATTTTCAGCCAGTCTGTCTGGCTAGTCTGCTAACTCTGCACTGCAAGGAACAAGTACACAGTCACAGTATAAACCTCATTTGAGGGTGGAATGGCTACCCATCATCATTTGAGGTCCTCTGCCATTGCCCTGAATATCTAAATCACGTCCGAAACATGAAAGGGTGGGTTTGTTTTTTGAAAATTTTAACATTCTTTATCAGATATCAACCACATTACCCTATTTTATTTTTCTTTTTTAATTCTTATGCTCTTAAACTGAACATAAGAGCAAAATATCATGGCAATCCATTTATGTTTGTCTTACTCTTCCATGTTCCCTACGAAATCATGCTCTGAAGTTTCTTTCCTTTCTTCCTTATATATATTGCTAGCAGTGAATTTTGGGATGAACTCTGTTCTGCTTTGTTATTTCAGACCAACAGGTAATTTAGAATTTAAAGTGTTCATACCCAGACTAGGGAGCTAGTAGGTTTGTTGGAAAGAGAGATGTTTCTTAGTCACTTGAGAGCATACTGTGTCTCCAGTCTAATTCTATGACAGTTTCATAAAAAAAATAATGGGTATGAATCTACTAGAACCTTATTTAAGCAAAACCCTTAAGCACATTAAACATTTAAAACATTGAGACCAAATACGTTTAAGTGCTTTCCTGTACTCAAGTTATAATGATTATTACAGTTATTAGTATATGCTCAGTTATATCCTGTGAGCACATGCATTTAGTGGCTATTGAAGAAATATACTGATTAATAACATTTGCAGTGAGAAAATATAATTAGCTCTCATATAGTAAAAATAAGTTTTACTGTAAAAAAAATCCAACATCTCTCTCATGTAACAGAGTTGGTATAACCACTGGTATAGGTATGTTTTTTCTATGCATATTCCTGTATATGTTTAATAATTGACAGAAAACCTGACCTGTGAGAGGACGTGGAAATTCTCTGAGTGGTTGTTTTGTTTTTGTTTTGCTGTTCTGTTTTGTTTTCTGACAATCTGTTGGAACACCACTGCTTTGAAACACTACCTCAAACAGAAAACAGGTAGGTTTTCAAAAGCAATGTCCGACATTTTTTGCCTCCTGGTTTGAGCATCCAGGCTTTTTGGTTCTTAGACTATCCTTCTGTTTTCACTGTTGTTGTGACCCCCAGTTCTTTCAGGCTGTTTTCTTCAACACTGGACCCTGGATCATTGAGATTCTGAGTTTTATGTACACATCACAGACAGAGAGATGGAAAATGTGTTTCAGGTGGCATTTGATTCCTCATGGCTTGAAAACAGATTTTTCCATGCTGGAAGCTTCCCTCTCAATCAGCTTCCACAACTGCCTTTAAACCCTGACACTATCTGGTTTTATTACAAATACAGAGAGGGAGGGAAAGTAATTGTAAGTAGTTAAAGATGCTTTAATTTTAATTACACTTTTAAATATCTCTCCCAAGTTTCCCATATAACCAGTTTAGTATCTTAACAGTGACAGCACAGGAGCATAAATCAGCTTTTTTTTTTTTCTTTATTTTTTTTCCTGAGCATTCATTTTTAGGTAAACACTGTAAATTCTTTTACTGATTTAATAAACTCTTTTTATATTTAGTTAGTGATACACAAGACTCTAAAGCAGGGTTTGTTCTCAGTAGCATATTTTGTTAAAGTCTCATTTATGTATTGTTTTCTTAAATTATGAATATTCAGTGGCAAGTTAAAGAGTCAAAAAATAAAAATTCATTTACATGCAGACTATTTAAAACATGAATTTTGAAACTGCCATTTAATAGTTAGATGATAGCATTTGTTTCTTTCCTTCGACCTAATCCCTAATAAATTCAACTGGCCAATATATAAAATATTGTGATAGTTCTGACTACTATATTATATAAAAAATTTCAACTGTATATATATTTGAGGTGTTGCATTAGGAAATTGTAAGATTCTCAGTAGGGTTTATGAACAGTATCAATTTTACTTAGTTTATGTTGATGTGCTTTATAAAATAGGAAAAGACTACAGTATTGCTGGAAATACATTGAAATCTCAGTTTTGTACAATACATCATGCTTAGAAACTAATTTATTTGCAAATGTATTGGTCCAATTAATCTCAAGTAGGAAAAATCACAATCAAAACAACAATTGCAAAAAAGATACAGTTATGTTATCAACCTGATGATTTTCCATAATATATTTTCACACAAGTATGATTTTAGATTTAAATAAGATAACCATAACACACAGTAACCTAGAAACTAAATATACATTTTTTTCTTCTGCTGCATCAGTAATATGAACTTCTCTTGAGTATGTATGGTCTTCTAGCTTTGTTCACATGTAGCTGCCGTTTCAGAATATAGGGATTTTTCCTTTTCATTATTTCCTTGTCTTGGTTTGAGCTGTCTAGATCAAAAGCATCTTGCTGAAGTAACTGTAGGATGCAAGAAGAGACGCAATGTTACCAGCTTTTTTTTGGTGATGAAGATTATAAATTCCTAGAAATTTTATAAAATTTTATTTTAACACCTGACACCAAGAAAAATCTTTACTACAGCAGTTGCAGGTTTAAAAAAAAATTAAGACACAAAACTGCAATCACACTAAAGATGAGGCGAATCCTATGGATGTGGTAATTAAATTCCATTAAAAGAAACAAGATCATTGGTTTTGCCTTAAGAGAAAACCTGTTAAGTTTCAGTCAAATTGACTGAAAACTTCCTAATGATTGTCACTCTATAATCACTCATTTAGGCCAAACACCTCCTGAAACACCCACTGCTAGCTGCTTTCAGCTTTTGAGCAATATTTTGATCTGCAACTTCCTACAGCTAAAAAATCAAAACATGTAAAAAATAAGAAATTAAATAAAGCACAAGAACGCCAGTATTTTATCAGAATTTCTGATATATATATATATAACTGTATTTTGAGTTTTACTTGGAGTTTTTTAAGTATTTTGCTCAGATTCCACATTGCTTTATCTGTTAAGAGTTCATCCATTCTCTCACCATGCTCTTCCATGGTCAAGTACAGTCCTGGCTGAAAGGCATTAGACTGAAATGGTTTTTGTACTTACCCCAGTATTTCCCTAAGCAATCAAACTCTGCCACTCAATTACTTGATGAATGAGTGCTCACCTAAATTCTATTTAAATGAATTGAAAGACTCTCAGGGTTTCAACAGACTTTGGAGTTAGCCCTGGATGAATAAGATCACAAGAACTTCCTTCATTACATAAATAGTTATTTCAAGCCACCTTCAAGCTTTCTCCAAGCCTTCTCCCTCTGGCTCTATTGCTTCATTTAGTGTGTCTTATAAACCTCTGCACTGCTTAAGCTGAGAGAGGAATATTTTAATTTTTTTTCAATTTCAGATGCAACACTGTTAGGAGTGATTATTCCCAACCACCAGAAGAGGTGATGTAACTGCAAAGTAAGGAACTGTGATGATGTCATATGGGTTAGTACATAGAGTGAGTTCTGTGCTAGCTCCTTTTCAGCAATAAATGAAGAGATGAAGAGAATCTTCAGAAAACTCTGGTTCTCAAAGGTGTCACAGTCTTTCATATGGGCCACCCGAGCTAGTATGAAGGACTAAGAATAAGCCTGGAAATACAGAGCTGTGATTCAGCAAATAAAAGAGGATCAAGATTCAGCCAGACTGTCCATGAACCTGCAATAACTGAAGAAACTGAGTTTATGGAAAGTGGGTAGTGACATAAGAATAACTCTTTTCACTCTGCAAAGCAGCTTTAAGTGTAATATATAACAACACAAGTGCCCAGTGCACCTCCGTATGATCACTGCACTAAGGTTAAGTATCACAAATGGACTACAAACAATCACTGTTTAAGAACAGCAATCGTTATACAATCACAATGTTGAATTCCAGGGTTGCCTTTAGGTGTGGGGAAGCAAAAATAAAGTTTCCTTGCTGGTTTCCTAGCAATACTAAGCCTAGACTGCCTGGTAAAATTACATGTATACATGGGCATGTGTCCATACATTTTGAATCCAGTTTGCCTTAGGGCCTTAAAAGTGTTTTTTGAAACTCTGCCTCAGTAAATCTGCAGTAACTTCACATGTTACTGCACATCTCTTTCAATAAGAGGCATATTAAAGGTATTAGAGAATATAAAAAATGGAAGAAAAGCTCAAGCAATATGATGGGTATCACATGGGTATAGGTTTTAAAAAAATCATTACGAACTGAGCATAAGAGTTTAACACCAGCTTTTGTGACGGTTTGTTTTACCTCCCAGTGCTGAAAGGTTCTGCTGTGGCAAACTTTTTGAAGTTGATATACTGTCAGCATTGCTTCCAAGCTGAAGCCATCCAGAGCAGAAGGAAACTGTCTTCCTGAAACGAGATCCTCTTCATCTACCTCTACTGTATCCCCCACTTGGTTGTTTATGTTGTTGACGAGATTGCAGACATTTAGCAAGGTCATTTTCCAGTAAGGAAGTTTTGCTCTGTTAATCTGGAAATACAAATACTTACTATATAATGTGTTGCAATTTTTTGTTTTGCTTTTTGTTAATAATGTGTAACAACCAAACATTTTGGTAGGAACAAGCTTGTGTGTCTGAAGTATTTTTCGCCAGCTCAAGTTTTAGACAATAATTAGAGAGTGCTGAAATTAGGGCAACTCATTTATTAAATACACCAAGTCTGCTTCCCTGCAGCCTTACCCCCCAGGTAGATATACATGATGAAAAACTAAACTGCTACCAAACCAGAATGGCAGCATTTCATAGACATTCTGCACAGGTGCAAACAAACACACAGATGGAAATTAATATAATATAAATTCACAGGCGTAAATAAAGACAATGAATGAGTCAAACCCACAGGATAAAGTCCCAGTACTAGAATCCAAGGTGGATGTCTGTGGTTAAGTAGATGCTCCTCCCCAGTTCAGAACAAATACCAGTAATTTCAAAATCCCCTGATAAAAGGAATGGAGTCCCTGCTTCAGGGCAAGCTGTCTGATCAAGCTATGTCTGAAGTCATAGAATCTGTAAGCCCCAGGAGTTTTGGATACGGGAGAATCATGAGTCTGGGAGATGTGACCAAAGGTCTATGGGCTTAGATGAAGATAGAGAAAAGATGAAAGAGAGCTGTGTAAACAACGTATTCCTGATTTGGTAACTCAACTGAAAAACTCAGACCAAATGTGTTTAGGTGTTCAGAAATGTTACAGAAAGACAGAAATAGAGAAATTTCACCATGGTTTGTCTCAAATTTACTTGCTCCAGTATATTCCATTATTGGGAAGACATTTAACTTTTAAACCCTTTTAAAAAATGTTGAGGAAAATAATTTTTACTTTTCACTGTTCTTTCCAAGCAGCTGTGGGAACAGTCTTCCTTAGTTTTGATTATCAATAGAAAAAAGTAGTAAAAACCTAATTCCTACCTCTTTTGCTGCTTTTTATGCCTTTGCTACTTTCTTGGTTCTCCCACTACTAATTATTTCTTTCAGATTATATTACTTTTAGTGGTGAGTATTGAAATTGCTTTTCTTAAACTAGAACTGATGACACAGTGATCTCCAAATGCCAAATAGCAAATTCATATTTATTACTGGCAAGGTCTTCCATGCTGTGCACATTAGGATTATGTTTTATCCATAAAATGAAATGTAATTGCTTCTTTTCCTGGCTGTACAAAGTTAAATATAAGTATTACATTAACAAATACATTGCCTTTTATATACTAATGGCATTAATTAAAAGTGTGGCTGCAGTGCTTACATAGTGGAACATTAGGTTGTTTCTTTAAAATGCCTTCCTAACAAAGGGGCGTTGCATATTCACTACATTTTACTATTTTCTGAGGGAATAGAAAGAAAATGGAGAGGAGCGAAGAAGAAAACAAGAAAAGTTGGCATCACTATCAGCATTAGTTACAAAAAAAATCCCTTTTGGTCATAACCATTACTCCAATATACAGCTGATATATGCATGCTTTTCAAAATCAGAATAATTTAGCCCTTTAATAAAACCACTTTGTGTTTTTAGATTTCTGACAAGGCTTGGAGGGGAAAAAAAAAGAAAAAAAACATTATTTTGTTTTGAAGCTAAGAAGAAATCAAATCTCTGATCTGATTCAGAAGCTTGAAATTGGTTCTGTGTTTTTTTACTTTGAGCTCATCTGTTGTCCCATCTAGGTGCCCTAATTAGTCTATTGAATTGTTTGAAAAGATGTGATAGATTCAAAATAAAAATTAAACTCTTTGCAGAACATCTGGTTTAATTCACAGAAGTTAAACCTGCAAAAGGAACAAGCATCCACTGCAATGTCAGAATTCTCTTTGGTCTGTTAAAATATCTGTGAAATAAAAAAATATGGAGCTTTCTGTAACAAATGAGGAGACATTTCCAGTGCACTTTTCTCTCCTGGGTATGCTAAAGATATGGGAGTTAGCACTACAATAGCTACACTGAGACTAAAAAAAAAATAAATAAAATATATTCCAGTGGATGGGAACAGAAGACAAAAGGAGAGTGAAATTTGTTATGTCTTCTTGCATTATTTATAGCATCTTTTTGATCTAAAGTTACTACTTTATGTTAGCCTGATGTATGTCTATGTTTAAATGAACTTTCCTCTGTATATTAGTAAAATACTTAAACAGCAGGCTTCATTAGGTGAAACTGGTCTTAGCTGCTATTTATTAGATTAGGGGGAAAAAATCTGCAGTTCTGCCTGCAAGTATATTTGTTTGTTAAGGGAGTCTAATTCCCATTAATACCACACATGTATCAGCCCAAAATATTCTTATTTGAGTACACCTGCTTCTGACTTACACTGCTGCCAGCTCACAGAATGAGTCTATAAAGCATTAAGAACTTCAGTCAAGAGTGAAGTATTTTTTTAACTAAACATGGAGCTCTCCAGGTCATGTCCAGTCACTGAACAAGCAGCCATGATACTTTTTCACTCCACTATTACAGTAAGCATTACAATCAGACAGCTTTGTTTTATAGATAATTGAAAATCTCTGAGGACCTTATCCTAAAGGAATATGTGAAAATGCAGTTTAAGATGACCGTAATCCAAGTGTTCAGTTATATTTACAATGTGTGATACATTCTTAATACAGGTCTAAAGAATATCAACTACCTCAAGGCATGTTTTGGAAAACACCTACACAACAGATTAAGGAACCCGTATTTGCCAAGACAGAACTATTTTTTAAGATTATCTTGAAAAAGATTTGGGAATGATCTGAAGGAACAAAAGAGACTGCAGTATGAATCAGAATTTAAAAGTTATTAATGCTGAAGTAAATATGATATATGCATTTCCATTGTTGAACATGCTTCTGAAATAAGACTTGGATATATGGTTTCCCACGTCTCATATAACTTGAAAGATAATTTTAAAACATCTAAGAAACTGAAACGAGCTTGAGAATATTTCCTGCTTTGACAACAGGCTGGTCCTATGACAGATTAGAGAATCTCTTTCCATTTCTCATTAAATGATACCCCAGAAAGTTTGCTTAAGATAACTTCTTATGTTATAATGCATACCACTCAAACTTTTGTTTGGGGTGTTTTTTTTTCTGCCAAAAAAAGTTTCATTCTCTGCCTTTTATATTCTTGCCTTTATCTAGTGAAAGCAGATTAAAAACCTATTCATAACCAAGTAAAACCCAAGGTAATGAAATAGCTCTATGGTTCATTTTGGAATAGTAGTTAAATTTTGTTCAGCATGTAACTACAATAAAAATATTCTCTGTCCTTAAGTAGATATGGTATTGAGTTTTCCTACAACAGTTCTTCTATGGTATATACTAGTATCTGCAAACATAATGAATTTTTATGTGATGACTGAGTCAGGAAGTCAGCAACTCCTATGCAGCTGTGACCTCATCTGCCTCTGACAACAAGGCAAAACTCTCTGGGCACATAACAGTCAGCAAAAGGCATCCTAGAACAATAAGAAGCTCAGAGGATCCAAAATTTTATTCTAGTGGTGATATATTGTTCAAAGAAACACCTCTTTTTTTTTTCCTTCTCTCTCTCCACCTCACCCCCCCCCACACACCCCACCCCACTCCCCACCCCAGCTAGTACCATCTCAGTTTTGTTCTCAGCCTTGTCTGTGCTCGGGACATTCCTCATGGAAGTGGTGGTTTCAGGCAAGCATTTACGAAGCTGGGAATAGAGCTATTTATTTGATACAAAATAGAAAGAGCAGATAACTGCATATACATGGTACTTCAGTTTGTGTTGTCTTGCCTGATCTTCCAAATGCGTCTTTGGGTTTTATCTTAGAGAAAAGACAAAACATTTTATCCCTGTTTTAACCCTGCATCTTTTTTGAGATTTAACAACAGGAAAGGGTAATAAACTGTATTAAATCATAGAATCATATAATAGTTCAGGTTGGAAAGGACCTTAAGAACATCTAGTTCCAACCCCCTTGACATGGGCAGGGACAAATGTTGAAGACAGGTTGTAATAACCCTGGACATACTACTTTAAAGTTGGAAAGTGATTCAGTATGAATATGACTTTAAAGAGAAGTTTGAAAAAGGCCACTAGACACTGAACAGCTGTCTGTGAAGTCAAAAGTATATGTCAACTTTTTCATATTATTGGATGGACTCCTGAAAGCTGCAAAAGGTGTGTGCTTAAACTCTAGCTGTAGCTTTGATACTATACTTCACAAGTCCCTACTTAAGATTTTTCTGTCCAATACTACAACCACAAGTAATAATCCACTTTGCAGCTTTTTTGATATGAGCTTTCATAAACAATTTTTGTTCCTTTTTTTTTTCTCTCTTTCCCCTTTCCCCATCTTAATGTTATTTAAATTGTCTGAATCTTCCTTGCTGCTTATTACTAAGTCAGTGTCAAAGATGTTTAATGTAATTCAACAGTAATTGTCCTCAGCTGGAACCAGATCTCAGGCCCAGAACAAGACAGTTATTACACATACCATCAAATTTCTCTCTCCCACCAAAACCATACTTTTGTTCTGATGAGGTTTAAAAGCTAGCAGAGAACAGAAAAAAAAAAAAAAACAACAAAAAACAACAACAACCAAAAAAAAAAACCAAAAACAAAAACAAAAAAAAAAACACACAAGAACTTGTCATTTCAGTAATGAATGGAATAATGGTATCCTTTTTGTAGAAAGCACTTCTGTACACATTTTAGTGGTTCCACCATGCCTTACTTTGATGTCAAGAGATAATATATAACAAACTAATGAATTCTAGGTGGTGATTTAAGCAGTAGAATGTAGAATTAAAGCAACGTCTGCACCATGCACCTACTGCATATGTCAACTTCAGGTGTCATGTGACTTACAGTATATACCACGAAAAGATTGAATAGCAACCTACACAGTGTAAAACAACATAGAAGAATATTATCACAAACACTACTACATTATCAGATGGTGCACTCTATGCATTTTTAGTTACCTGAGATTGTGCTCTGTGCTGAGAGGAAAAGATGGAAGTGGAGGTTAGGTTCACAGCTCTACTGAAGTCAGTAACAGAAATACCAATAGCCGTAGGGTTTTCTCCAAGGCATACTACGCTTTGCCACACAGAGAAAGAACTACTTTTGTCAGCCTTCTAAATTTATATTTGTCTCAAGAAAAGAATATTTATTAATATTTCTGTACTTTAAAGGAGCAAGTGGCAAACAGGTTTATTTAGCATCTAAGGTTAATTATCATGTCAGTAAGGAACATGGGAACCTAGGAACTGCCAGACCAGATAAAAACAATGTGTTTTCTCGCCTCATTATTCTCTTAAGAGTCTTATTCTAGTCTATTCAAAGAATCCTGTGAAAAAGCTCACATATAAGCAAATACAGTAAATATGGAAGTCTTCAAGGCAGGTTTTGTTCTTAACATTCAACTAACCATTGACTTACGAAATTTTCAGGGAAAAAAATTTCATTTCTCATTTTATTTTCCTTTGAATTTAACTTGAATTCCATTAGAACAAATGAATAAAGCACACAAACTTAAGATCATGGCACTGGTTTCAGTGTTTGTTCTTTAATATGTTGCTGAATAAATATTAGACTATATGTATCTTCAATCGTTCGCAGAAAACAACACTGTTAAGAAAGTGTTTGTCTATCAGCCTGTTCAATAGATATGTGCAACACTTGCTGTTTCACCTTGTCAATAAGAGATCGGAACTGAATTTTTGTCTGTTTGTATTAAATAACATGTCTGGGGACTTGTCAAGGAAATGCCATTTATCAGATTAATATATTTTCATAGTCAGGTCCCCCCGTTCCTGTGCTAACACTGTGATTAAATTCTTAAACCAAAATCAGCGTAAGTATTAACAGGTTTTGCATTATGACTGTCTTAGTTTTATATGCATATAGGAAAAATTCTGCATAAAAACAGCACTTACGGATTTGATGCAAGGTTAAGTTAGCTTTCATCACACATAATGTTATTGGAAACACATTTCCTCCAACAGATTTACATCTCTGCACATAACACAGTTTTGACAGTTTAATGAAAGGACCAGTGTTACAAGTAAGGAGCGCTTTTAGTGTCTCACATCAACACCTTTAAATTTTCTTTGAACTGGAGAAAATCTTGACCAAAGTAATGTCTAGCACTGAACTTTTTGGTCTAGACCATAGGTTATTACTTTGTGCAGAGACTTCTGTGTTTGTAATGAAAATCATTTGCTCTCTACCCATCACAGGAAAAACAATTACCTTTGATGTGTACATATTGGTCAATAAATCTGCTTCTAACGCTTTCATTTCCTCTTCTGAATCTGGGAATAAACCAGAAACATATGTTTATTATTTCATCATAAATCACGAACATTTCAAGTTAGCATACAGAATTTAGATATATCACTTAGTTTTGAAAAACAACTGAATAAAACCCAAACAAATGAACAAACAGACAAAAACACAGCAGAGCGATCTACTGTGAGGAGTCTTCAGGTAACAATGACACTATGCTAAAAGAGCTACTATCTTTTTAAAGCATGATCAAGCTTATTGAAGTGAATGAATCAATTCAGTAATCTCTCTTCAGTACAGCCCTTTCAGTAAACAAAACTGCTGCAATATTCTTCGTTCAAAACTCAGTATGGGTTTCATAATTGCTGTTTGTCACCTCTATTTACTTAGAAGACTTTGGATATTTATTTTCAAATAATATTTACTTAAGTAGCAGCTAAGTCTTTGAGTGAATGGCAGTTGTGATTACAGTACAGGATTTAGTCTCAATTATTGTTGATTAAATTAAAAATATGTTTGCTGATATGAGGGAATTGAGCTTCATCAGTTTGTGATACAAGCTTTTCACCATGCATACACCAAAAGTATTCTGACTTTGGATTTTCTTTACTAGTTTAATTGACTTTTAATAGCTCAGCAGACTTGCAAGACCTGTGATTTAACAAATAGGGTTAAAATTGTTTTAGAAAAACAGCCACAAACTTTTCTAGTTTGTGCTGTAGAGAATCACAAGGAAGGTTTGTCCTTGAGTATGTAGAAACAATCACAACGCAAAGATAATATACAAACAAATCAGTTAAGGCTTCAGACAAAACAGAGTTCTACATGGCTTTTAGCTTTACTGGAATACCAGCAGTCCAAAGCCAAACAATACACTTACTTATACTTTAAACCAGACTAAATCATAATCTATTCCATATTCATAGAAGTCATGGAATCATAGAATGGTTAGGGTTGGAAAGGACCGTAAGATCATCTAGTTGCAACCCCACCCTACCGTGGGCAGGGATGCCTCACCCTAGACTATGTCACCCAAGGCTTTGTCCAACCTGGTCTTGAACACTGCCAGGGATGGAGCATTTCTCACTTCTTTGGGCAACCTGTTCCAGTACCTTACCACCCTCACAGTAAACAAGTTCTTATACCTAACCTGAACTTCCCCTGTTTAAGCCCACAGAATCATTGGATAAATTCTGCCTATGGCTTCATTCTAATAGCACAGAAAGCTAACCATTATATTGCACTTAAAAACCAATCATGATCAATCTTACCACTACGATGTTTCTTCTTTGGGGAATTCTTCCAAAGTTTCAGTTATTATTCACCTTCTTCTAATTTTAAGCCTAATTTATTTCTAATTACAAATTTATTAATGGTTTGTACATAACTTCCTTCACTATAAGTGATGTCTTTCTAATTGTAGCATTTACCCAACTCATGTATTTTTTGAGAGCAATCACAGCCCTTTCTCAGCTCAGATTTTTAGGGTGTGCCTACACAGTGATTACCAAATAAATACAAGATCATTCTGCCTTTTAGAAAAAAACATTCCCTGGAAAACCCATAAATACCTCACTGAATGGCTATGCACAGGGCTACTAAATCCTCACTTGTTCTCCTCTTTTGTAATAGCACTGTATTCCCTAGCTCATCAGAGTGGCCCTCCTCTGTATCTGCTATGAGCTAAATACAGCAAAGCATAACACAGCTTGGATCAGAAGCATCAGTACTTAACTACCTTAATTCTTACCATTAGCTACAGGAAGTAGCTCTCTTACACATTTTTTTACTTTTTTGTTTATGTCTGAAAAAATTTAGTATCTCATTAAAAAAAACCAAAAAGGTCTTTTATCTCCTTAGACATTTTTCGCTTCTGTTCAAAGGAAAATTAAGTAGGTTACTTTTACTGCTCCCTAAACTATTGCATTTTCTACTGTTGCACTGCTCCTCATTATTTAAATCATCAAAAACTTCTTGGCATTATGCTGACCTTCCTCTGTAGTGATGCTCCTGTTCACCGTTGCATTACCAGCACACCATATTCATTCACTTTTTACACTGAAGTTGTTATTGAAAACACTAAATAAGGCTGGTTTGTAGATCAGTATTAGAGCAAGCTATTAGCAAATAATCTCCACATTAATGCCTTTCAGCACTATTGGTTGTCAGCATTACCTAATCTCTTAACTGCTTTACCATTAGCCAAAGTTCTGCTGGCAGCACAAGGTCACCTCAGCTGAATTTCAACTAGTGGTAGCAGCAGCTCCTGTGAATGGTGTCATACTGTGACAGCATCATGATTTGTGATCTCATGGGTCATACCAGCTGAGGACAATGAAAGTACTGGTCTGCTTAGCACCTGGTTTTTCAAGTTCCATAGAGGATGGAAGGTACATTCAACACACCATCAAGGTAGGAAGAGAGCTGCAGATGTGGTAGGTAAGTATTTAAAAACATTTAGGTTGAGAAAAGAACTCTGGAAGACATTAAGAGGCTGGTCAAGATCCCTTGAGTGAAGAATAAAGCAAAGCTTGGAGGAAGAGAAGGGAAGACATTCAGGCAATTCAGGAGTGAAAGAGATAAGGAGTAAAGGCATAAAAAGAGCAGACTTAAGACTCTCAGAGAGAAAAGTAAAAAAGTCTGGTTATATATTATTGTTCATATTAGAGGGAAAGACACAGTTTGATGTCCTCTTGATTAACTTGTTATTGGTAACAAATACAGCTTCTATTAATATGTTCTACAGGAATAGTTACATTTTACAATTACACACTTTCCCCTAAAGGCAAACATCTTCAGAAGAAAATTAAAATGTATTATCATCTTCTTTATGACATAACTGTCCATATTTGTCAAAATTGATTTGGCCCTTCCACACAAGCTTCTCTATGGCATTTCTTATTTGAATATAAAATTTCATTTTCAAGCAAATAAACCACTATGCCAGTTACACGTACAATTTTGCTTCTGGGTGTTTTTATAAGTCTATTTTAATTTCACCTGTTTTGTTTTTTGTTTGGGTTTTTTTTTGTTGTTGTTTTTTTTTTTTTCTTCACTTTTGTGGGCTTTCATTCAGGTTCTACAAAAAGCTGAATTCGAAACTGCCTCACTGAAAATACTGGTCAAAGATATGCTTAAAAAGCTTTAAATGTGGGCAGAAAATAATAAATATTAAGTCTTGTCACTAAAATCAATAGTTCTCTACAATATACAGAATGATTGCTTAAGCTGTGATAAAATGTAGGTAATATGTGTGATACACTTTTATTTTACAGGGGAATACAAATTTCAAACTTTCATCTAATATGAGAATTAGGAATTTAGAGTCCTCCTGAACACTGAACCTGAAAAACCTAAGGTATTGTAAATTTACTCCTTAAATTTTGTGGAATTAATAAATTGCAAGTTACTTAAAATGGGATTTTGAAGCCCATTCTGCTTCATATCTGTGTGTGTGCATCTGTTTAATCTCCACCATACCTACTTTTGGTTGTAAAGCCAGGACATAAATGACACACTCTTAGCTGTGTCATTTTCCAAAGGAGCAGGCAATGCGCTTTAATGTATGGTTCTCTTTTTTTTTTTTTTTTAGGTTTCTAAAGCAATTGCTCTGAGATTATAAAGGCATTTACATTAACCTTCCTATTGTGTAATCTGCATCTGAGTCATCATTTTTTGTCATGATTTCAGATCAGTTGCTAGCACTTTTTTCCCCAGAATACGAAAACTGTATTTCTGTCTCTGGAAGTTGACTAAAGTGCGCATATAGTTGGACTGGATTATGGCAGCTATTCATATGAGTTGCTGAAATTATAATTTCTAGGGCAGTTTGGAAATGCATGGTATTCAATAAATCGCAAATGAACCGACATAAGCGAGCAGATGGTCTACACTGACTTATATTTCCCATGTCTAGCCTACCCATGGTACAGATACTGTGAGGAGGAATGGTGTAGCTGAAGGGAGAAAGTATGACAGGTATATAAAAAGGCGGTGCTGACCAGAGCCGGTTACCAGGGCCAGCTCCGTGGCGCCTAGAGGGCACAACCGCTGCAGCCCGAGCCGACTTCACCTGCCTTCCCCATGTCCTTGGGGAGACTGCGGAGTGGCTCTGTGCGCACCGGCCGGGCGGTCTTCGGAGGGCAATGGGGGGCGCTTACCTGAGCAGAAGCTGCAGGAGGCCAAGGCCAGCAGCATGACACACACCAGCTGGGTTCTCATCCTTGCCGCGCCGCACTCTAGAAAGTAAAGTCCATAAATCCTGGGGAGAGACGGAGAGAGAGAAAGAGACAGACAGACAGACCGACAGACCGACCGACCGACCGACAGACAGACAGACAGAGCAGCGCAGCTCCGCTCCCCGTCCCCCTGCACACGCTTTCGCGGGCGGCTGCAGGCACCAGACGGGGCACCCAGACCCTTCCCCAACTATATAAGCCGCGAGGTGATGTCACGGCGATGCCGACATCGCCTCCTGATGAAGCGCCCTCCCTCCTCCACACCCCTCATGCCCCCCCGCCCCCATCTCTCCCGCTGCCCCTTCCCCGCCTCTCCGCTCCCGCTAGCGCCGACGCCACTCACCGCCTGACGCATGCGGAGCCCCGCTGGGAGCGCAGCGAACTCCCTCACCTACCGCCGCGGGAGGCGGCTGGAACCGGCGTTTCCCGAAAGGAACTTATCCTCTGATTTGGAAAAGCCCCGAAATAGAATATAATTAGTATTAGTATTATTAAAAACAAAGTTACCGCCTCTGGTGGGACCCCTGACGCGCGCTGTGCCCGCGGTCCTCGTGCGGCCGCCGTCTGATGCGCTTTGTCTGCTATGTGTCTTAGCTTTCCCTGCAGCGAGGGCAAAACCGGGGAGAGAACGACACAGCGGGCATGGGCATGGGTGTTAAACAGGGGGTGGGCAGGGGAGTCTGTGCCATGGGGCATGGTATAACTCTAGGCATGGACAGAGGGGTTACATCGGGCACGAGTAGCAGGGAAAAAAATACATAGAGAAGGCTGTGTGAGGGAGAGATGGAGAAAGATAACGGGAAAGTCACTTGGCAGAGATTTTTCATAGATGCAGAAGAGAACTGATACCTGGCAGGGCGAGACTTACTATTACTTGGTAAGAAAGCTTGCCAGAAGCCAGAAGCTAGGGTTTCAAGAGAGCAAGCGCTCCTGAGCGACATTCTCCTGACATGCACTTTCTCGGTTGGTTTTTACAATAAATACCTTTCCTTAAATGACCAGCAAAGAGCAGAATTCGTGAACAGCACCCACAGCTCAAGACCACGGAAAACACGCAGGGCACGGGGGGGCGGGAGGCAGCTCGCAGGGGGCGCGGAGTGGGCGCGCACTGCTGCGGGAGGGGGAGCGGGGTCCCCTGTTTCGCCATTGCACGCCCTCCGCACACACGGCTCTCTTGCCTTCTGCGTCTCAGCTCCCGAGGCGTAAAAAAACCAGCAGTGATCTCAAGTGGAGGGTCGGGCAGGGTAATCTTTGACGTCTGAGTGTATAAACGTAACGCTGAAGACTCGCTCGCATCAGCCTCCATCAAGCTACTGCTTTTACTGCCTTTTTTTTTTTTTCCTGTCTTTTACTCAGATAACGGACAAAATGCTCCATCTGTTGAATGCAGATACTACAATGCGGAGCATTTTGATCTGCGTGAATACATTTGAGGATAGATACACATGCCACACATAGCAGGAACGCATTCCGTGAATGGCAGAGTTTGTTGGCGTGGATGTGCTCTTCACTGCAGAAAGTTTCCTTTAAAACGCAAAGGGCAGTGACGACTGCTGCTTTCCTCCCATACCCTCTGCTCCCGTCCATGAGACTGAAAAGGTGCCGCAGAAACAGAAAAAACGCAGGTTTTTTTATCCAAAATCCTGGAACACTTGGTGAGAAAAGTTTAATCAATTTGATTCCCTTTTCCCTGGATCAACTTTTGGACTCATCAAAATTTGAATTTGAATTTTGTTTTGGTTTATGATTAAATGCAAAAGGAAAATGAGTGTGTTCCGCTGGTGTTGGCCGTTTTAAGAACAGAGTTTTGCATACAGTTGGGAACACATTTTTCTGTCCTACTAAGAGATAAATCAGAAGCAACCAAACAGACAAAGACCCCAAAACACGTTTATCACATTGTATGGGCTGTGCTAGTTTGTCAGAAATTTTCAGCTATTACTCATCTGCCTTAGCACTGAGGTTAGATATCCACTCACACTCCCCTCTAGTCCCATTTTCTATTATTTCCATGATATAGAAAGACCAATCTGCAGCTGATTTTGCCCAGTGGGTGTTCTGCAGTTCAGAAAGCTCTATGAATGAGAATCATATCTCATAGATATTTTCTAGTGCCTACTCTCTGTCACAGATTTCTTCAATAGGTAATTGCCCATATTCTTATATAACTGGAATTTATTGGAAGGAAGTTTTATTTTCTCAGGAAGAGAGTAATTGCAATTTTTCTACCATTAAATTACATGATTATTGTTGGGGTTTTTTTCTTTATGCTGAGATACTAGTAATTAGTGATTTCTAGAGGATGAAGGTATAGAAGATATAGGCATAATCTTTTTTTTTATAACTGCTGTGCTTTCTCCTTTTTTTCTGGAAAATGAAAAGGCTGAAACTTTAGTGTTAAAAATATCTGCTTTCTTATGAATTTGAACGTTCTTGACATATTATCTTCAAGTTCCCTGGATCAGGCACAGCTGAGCTTCAACAATTACATTTTTTTCTCAACAGAACTGAACTCTCTTCTCTTTCTCAGATGCTCCTTTACTTAACTTTTCTAACTTTTCCCAACTTTTCCCTGCATCTGTAGCTTCTACTGCTCCATTAAGAATTGCATTTTAGGAATTTGAACCCTTTCAACAATTAATTTCCTAAATCACCTAAACTTCCTCAAGACACCTTCTTATCACATTTTGCATTGGGATCCAGAGAAGCTTTTTAAGAAACCCACCTCCCACTCCACCCTGCTCTTTGAGGATCTGTCTCTCTCTTTTTTAACTACTCCTTAACTAAAGAAAACCTTTATAACTGTTCATTAGTGTCAGTCAGCTTGGGAAACTCAGTTTGTCTTTACTTGCCCTCAACATGTGGCTTAAACAACCTGTCCAGGACTATAAATCAGCTCCCTTCAGAACTGTGAGGCACCTGAAGATGATGAAACAATCAGGCAAATGGCAGATTCAAGAATGAACAGATACAGGAACCTTTATTTAATTTGCCATTGGAACATAAAACTACCATCATAATACATGGATGACACCAAACACAAAAGCCATAATCACCAAAAGGAGAAAACCATTCTGCTAATGATCCAGCAATAGAAGGTACTAAAGACTGTAATAAAGAACAGTCATGTTCCATTTAGCAGTCTTATGCCTTGGAAACAGAAATAACCAGGTTAATCATGAATGAAAGGTCATCAAGCTGTCCAATCCTGTCATTAAATAGATTTTTTGTGTATTTTTGTATTTTTTTGGCAAACGTTGCAGTAGTTACAGAAGTATGGAAGCTGGAAGAGGCAAGGAAGTATGGAAACTAGAGGTGGTCAGCAAGACAAAATTTCACACAGCAAACTGGCTCAGGATGCTCACTCGCAATCTCAAATTCAAATTTAGTTGTGGTGATGAAGCTGCTTTGCACCTACAGTAGTTTGGCTATCAGCAGTTTAAATTAACAAACTGGGCAGAAACTGGTGTCTCAAATCAATTTCTGTCATGTCAGGTCAAGAGATAAAAGCTTAAGCAAAGCAGCAGGTCAGACAAGGAAGGGTATTTAAAACACATTTAAAGCATAAAGCACAGTCAGATGCTGCAGATTGAATTTCCAAGACATTGTGAGTTTTCAACATCTCTTTCTCTAAGCTTAAAATATGTTTAGGGATTTTTATTGTTTGGCCATGACAATGATGTTTAAAAATTGATGGTGCATTCAACTGCTGAAGGTCTTGGAGATCACCTGTGCTGCAGAGAATAACAGGAAAAAAAATCAAAATCAAAAAAGGAGATGATGTTTATCATTCTGGATAATTCTTAAGCAAGTAAAACATTAAGCAACCACTCTGCTTTAAACCCAATTTCCTTTAGCTGTTCTGTGACTCTACTTTTTAGATTTCTGAGGTTGTGCACTTTAAGGAAACCTTGAGGAGTCAAGTGAATAAGAGCTTACTGCTGCAGTAAAAACCCAAACACATTATTATCTGAATCATAAATACTTCTTAATATGCAGCAAATCTATGCCACACTTCATAAGCAGCTGCAAATCAGCAGAAACTTCTTAGACATCTAATGAGCTATTTATTTATGTTTTAAAGTTCCAGAGTTTTAAAACTGTGAAAGTGACATTCTGTGTAGCCTGTACACATGAGGTCTATATTCATGGCAGATCTTTATTTCTTTATGCATTAATATTTCAAATGGCAACAACATCTCAGTACCCCAGGGTATTACTATTTTCAAAGCACAGAGAATTTTAAAGTGACATCTTACCAGACTGATCTGAAGTATCCGTTCTTCTTTTGACCTCTGTTTTGGTTTTTTGATTTTTTTTGTTTGTTTGGTTGGTTGGTTTTTCTCCATTGAAGCACAGCCCTTTCAGGACTTTGAGATTCTCTAACCCTTCTCATGAAAAAATAGATTCTATATTTCCATTATTATAAGGCAAACACAACATGTATGCAGCTACAGTTAAAACCACTAAAAATGTGAACCTTTTCATCTATACATAAAACTCTTGGGAAACTGTTTAGGGAAAGCAATTTTGGATAAAAACAGCCACAAGGGTAGAATCTTCCCTCCTACTCCTAATCTGCATTTTCCTTCTGTTTTTGTTTGTTTGTTTGTTTGTTTTGCTATTACTAGAATCCTCCTGTCTGAGAAAGCAAACATTGCAGTTAGAAGTGCCACCACAGTGTGTCATGGGAGTTATGCTTTGGGCACCTCCTCCTTACCTTCACCTCTCAGCAATGCATTCTCGGGCCAGATTGCATCATTCCCATTTTTCTAATTATGTATTTTCCCCAAATACCCAAGTTAATCAATTTTTCATTTCTCTCCAGTGAGCTATGAATATTTTAATTCAAGTTGCAGGATATAATATATACAATGGACATGGGTGAAAAAACTGATATAACTTTGTTGAAGATTGCATATTCATGTAATCTACTGTTCATCAGGGTGATCATGCTTTGAAATTCCATGTTAAAGAGATGAAATAGCTACAAGATGCAAAATTATTGTTTTAATAGTGTTACTGTTGGACTGATCAGATAACAATGATTATCCACAGTTCCTGAAAGAGCAAAATGAAATTGACCTGAATTCAGGGGGGTGACTGTCTTTTTCCCATGATACTCAGTTTTTGTCTGGAATTATTCTTCAGTTTTCCCTGGAACATAGTAACTGAAGACATGCAGTATGCACTGTTATATTACACTGGTTTAATTATGTACTGTAAGTAGGAACTGGACTCCACATTGTGAAACTCTTGAAATCAATCTATTTTGTCATTCTTGCTGCCTTCACAAATTTCTTAAATAATTGTGCAGTTTCCCTGTACCCAAGGGGCAGTTTCAGTTTTACTGTTATTCTTGTTATTCAGAATCACATAGCCATGCAAAATTTCGAGTTAAAAATACTAAGGTATATTTCTTCTGTACACAGTAGAGACACAACATGTTCTTATTACTGTAAATCAGTAAGATTATTCTGAGACCTTCACCTTGTCCAGACATCATTTTTTTTTTGCCAGGAGTCCTTAAGAGGTTTCCTAACAATCAGTAACCTCTTTTTAAAATTTTTTTATTTAATAAAAGGGGGCTTTAAGAGTCAAGTTGTTCTACTGTGGAATCAGTAGATTGTAGAATCAGAGAATCATAGAATAATCAAAGGGTTAAGGTTGGAGAAGACCTTAAGATCATCTAGTTCCAACCCCCCTGCCACTGGCAGGGACACCTCCCCCTAGACCAGGTTGCTGAAGGCCCTGTCCAACCTGGCCTTGAACACTGCCAGGGATGGAGCATTCGCAGCCTTCCTCGGCAGCCCACTGTAACGCCTCAGCACTCTCACAATGAAGAATTTCTTCCTTATGTCCAACCTAAATCTCCCCTGTTTTAAGTCTGAGCCCATTACCCCTTGTCCTAGAAGAAAAAATTAAGAATCACTGTGCTATATTGTGGAAGTGTTTCCATTATTTGATTTGTTAGGTTTCTTTCTGCAGAAAATTTCATTAAGCAGTGCAGAAGCACTGGTTTAAAAATTATTCTTCATATGCAAGGTGCTTAGTTTGACCATTTATGAGTAGACCATTTAAAAATCATTATTAATTTGATTGTTTTTTATTTAGGAGTAATCCTCAGAAGCAGAATGTGAATTCAAAGAGCTGTGGTTTCAGTACTGTTCCAAAATGCACATTCCAAATACACACCCCTTTTGCAACTTCCAGCCTTTTTACCTTCTGATGGAAAGCATCTATATAATTTGCACATCTGTGAACTGAAATTTGCATGCATAGCATTTAAGAAATTCCTTGGAGACTGAAGCACAGGCATCCCAATACAGACAGACAAAGTGGTAATAAGAATTCATGTTACAACAGCAAACACAGGCAACCAATCATTTACAACATAAGCAAAAACATAACTGACAAAGAAAGCACCCTTTCTGAAAAATAAAATAGGGCTTTGCATCTGAAGAATATTTTACGTTTGCATAACACTTTTCAATTTCAGTTCTTTACAAACACTAATTAACTATAGCCATGTCTGAACTAGGATACAGCTTATAAAGACACACTGCACTGAAAAAAAACCCAAACCTGTTTGTCATCTGTGGCAGCCTATGCCAGCCTTCTGTTTACTGGTAAGGCTTATCACAGGGAATGCTGAAGAGCTGCAGTAATTTACCTCTAAACCCTTATCAAAACCATCCAGAGCAGTGCATCTCCTGAACAGATGTCATGACAGTAGTTCCATGTTTGTGGTCACCATCCATATCACAATGGCAATAAGCCTTGGTTTACTCACTCTCCCCCTTCTTCCTCCCAACAGAAATACGTTAGACTGACAAGAAAACAATAGTGATGTTACAACTGCAGGTAGATTCAGCGAGCACAGAGCACTCACACCCCAGATTAACACTGATGTCAGCCATACCTTACGCTGTAGACATGATCTCAGCTTCAAACCGCCCCTCTGGTGCATTGATTTGTGCTACTGGAGTCATGTTTAATTGAGACCCAGAGGGGACTGTTTTCTAATCACTTGATGATGTAGCCCCAATCCTGCAAACACCTCCATACATGCCTGATTTTAAGAAAATGAGTAGCATGACTCAAATGCTAAAACTTAAGCTTGTCTGTATCTGCAAGTTTCATGTACCCACACTGAGGAACATGAATTGTTGATTTAAACAGCGACGCCTGGATTGCAGCTCTTGATTTTAGTGAGATACCTGTGGAATACTTTGGGCATCAACTCAAAATACTAGCAGTCAAAGACCACAAGTAGGTTTGAAAAGCATTACATTTACCTGGTGGTGCCTTGTAACATTTCACATTGTTGATTTGGGTAAAACTGAAAGTTTTGAAAATCAGGAATAAATATTTAGGGCAAGAGAAACTTCAGTTTCTTCCTCCTTTGTTCCTCATTGTCCCCAGTTTCTCCTGGATGTACAAAATGCTCCAGCTCTGTTCACTGGTAACTGTCAAGACAGCTTGATAGTCACTGTTAGGGCTAACAAGCATTAGGGCTAGCAAGTAAAGGACAGTTTTGCCCAGACATAACTGCAATGGTCTCTCTCCTTAAGGCCATATCTTCATAAGCAAGATAAAGCACTGAAGTGAACCTCTCTGCCTCTATTTCAACAAATACGCCTTAAGGGAAAAGGTTTACACAGACAGGGTCCCTCTGGTGTGCGAACAACCAGCTGAGATCTTAATGCAAAAAGAATATTGTTAGATAGCATCCCTAAAGAGCTAAAGGGTATTAGAAGGTGTGCAGGAGTTAAAAAACTTAGCAAAATCATGTTATCTATGGCAGGCTTACACAGGTAAAGCAAGTATATGTAATTCCTATTCTCTACAGTCTCAAGCCATAGAAAAAGGATGAGCACCACAGACCAATGATTCAGTTCAA
Source organism: Neopsephotus bourkii (assembly GCF_033783945.1). NCBI lineage: Eukaryota > Metazoa > Chordata > Aves > Psittaciformes > Psittacidae > Neopsephotus > Neopsephotus bourkii. The sequence continues at coordinate 1,979,754 of NW_026901969.1, forward strand.
GTGGCAGATGTATTTGATTAACTCTGTTTTCAGATATTCAGCTCTTACTAGAATCATAGAATCATATAACTGTTTAGGTTGGAAAACAACTTTTAAGATTATTGCATCCAACCATAAACCTAGCATTGCTAGGCCCCCACCTGTCCTTAAGAGCCACATCTACACATCTTTTTAAGACCTTCAGGGATGGTGACTCTACCACTTCCCTGGACAGCTTGTTCCAGTGCTTGAAAATCCTTTCAGTGAAGACATTTTTCCCAATATCCAGTCTAAACCTTCCCTGATGCAACTTGAGGCCATTTCTTCTCCTCCTATTACTTGTTACGTGGTAGAAGAGACCAACCCGCACCTCGTTCCATCCTCCTTTCAGGTAGTTGTAGAGAGCAATAAGGTCCCCCCTTGAACTTCCTTTTCTCCAGGCTAAACAACACAGTTCCCTCAACTGCACCTCATAAAACTTTTGCTCTGGGTCCTTCATCAGCTTTGTTGCTCTTTGGACACACTACAGCACCTCCGTGACTTTCTTGTAGTAAGGGGCCCAAAAATAAATACAGTATTCAAGATGTAGCCTCACCAGTGCCAAGTATACTTAGTGGAGAGCACAGGACACTAACCAACTCCAAAGTTTCTCAGAAACATAAACATTAGAGATAAGGAGTTGGTTATTTTTTACACATTTGTTTATAGAAGGTAATTCAGATTGCTGACTTCACCAGCCTTTGATCAGTGATCCTGTACATTTTCATTTTGTGGAATAGGTCTTGCAGTTGTGTTTTGAAATGCTTACAGAGTGCAGACACCAGCACCATCGTAATACAGTCTACAGCCCTTGCACCAGGACCAAATTCAAGATCTGCCTATCAGTAATTTTTACTATGAAGGAGAGGACACTTCTCTGCCACAAGTAACAACCCTTTCATCTCCCCCTAGCCACTACACACTGCTGCTAGATGTCAGTCATATTTGTAGTGCTGAACCTGTGCTTTTGCGTATATAATTCAATGGCAGCAGTTTCTTCCCATATCATACCATTTGTGGTTATGCAGCTGATTGTATACCAGTCAGCTGGCTGTATACGAGTACCAGTCATAGATTTGTGCACCCAGCCAACTAGATCTTTTTTCAGTAAGGCCTTTACAGCCAGTCTTAGTCACAGTCAGGTACTGACTGTCTTCCCCCTAATGCTACATTAGCAATAGGCTTACATAGTAAAAGTATCCATATATATTAAAATCAGCAGGAGTTAGTTATCTAAACAACTTTGTGGATTTGGACTGAGACGATGATAAACGAAAGCCTCTATACCTTTTTATTAGATAACTATATTTCCTTTATATTGCTTCAGGAATTAGGATACTAGTAGCTTAGAATGGAGAAGAAACCAGTGGAGCACATTCCTTTTATTCTCTAGAGTTCAAGTGCCCAGGCCTTTGGGAACTTTCTTGCTGAAATAATAATTAAATTAGTTGGGGAAAAAGATACAAGGGGCATTACATAGTTTCACAGGAGCAATTGTTTAAAAGGAGGCAAGTCTCCTCCTTTGTGAGGAACTATACTCCAGTTCAATACAAGGTAACCTCTTCAGGGGAAGATGTGAATCCTGACATATGTATATCTGCTATGTAAACTGGCTCATCCTGCTGCTTCTTGTTGGTCTGTCAGATGCAAGCATGCATCCTACATGGCTTTCTGCCCTTTGAAAATCATCCTGACACTAGCTGGTCTGGAATGCCATCACTGGCACCTCTGCCAGAAACATTCAGGCATGTAAAATACTCCTACACCCTTCATTAGAGACCTGTGTTCTTTTTTGGAACTAATGCCAAATCTGTGATAGAGCAAATGTGTCTTAGGTTTCTGAAGGACTTAGTTTTGAGTGTATTATTATATTTGAAATAGACAAAAACACTAGAAAATACAATAAAAAATACTCTGCCCCATCTTGATAGTAAACTCAATGCAGTTTTACCTTTTTATTTTTTTTTCTTTCATTTCTGTGTTTTAAATTGGTTCGATTTGAATTGCTTTATTCTGAAGTTAACACCAGGTTTATTCTTAAGTTAATGGTCTGTGCAATAAATCTGCTTTCCAGCTAGGATGAAAGGAAGCAGTTCTTTTGGATATGAATTACTGAACGGTCTCAAGAGTTTTGAGTCGGGTTTCTTATCTAAGGGAGACAAAACACTTGTGATATCCCAGAGATTGGTCTTTCCTAACACATTTCCAGTTGTTCATTTGTGTAAGAAGGCCTTGATCAGAAAAACTCTCACTGGCTGCAATGCAAAAGCTTCAAAAAAGCACACAGAAATGTGAATTTAATTGTCTCCAGGTATTACATCATATGCAGATTCCTATCCTTCTGATATTTTTTTATAAGAAATTGAGTGAGAGAAAGATTTAGAAGCTGTTTCAACCCAGAATTTTCATATGTTGTGTATTAGATTTCTCATTCTTCATGATGTCCTAATTTCCTTCAAAAGCAGTTCATGAGTTGGCAGTGTGCCAGTATAAGATTATGAAACAACAGCGTTCTGCCACTGTGTAATTATTTGTGATAGCTTTCATGTTCCCCTGGATGAGATGAAATGGTGGTGGAGGGGTGTAAGCATTTGTTTCTGTCCTTCATGCAAATAGGCTCCAGGGATGGAGGTATTCTGTCATTTACGTAGTAGGGTTTGAGTACTTTTCATGCATGGCTGGAATTTAGCAAGGGGCTAGGGCTTGTATCTTAATGTGTGTCTGGCCCACATGTAAGCAGACATCTGGAGAAGATCTCTGTGTGCAGGAAGACGAGAACAGGCATGTTGGAAGCATACATCAGGAAAACAATATCTAGGATTTTGGTGTAAAGTTGAAAAGTGATAGGCTTAATGGGTGCAGGTACTGACAGGATCTCAGGGACTAACATTAAAGAATATTAGAACTCCCTCTGTAATGACTGCAGCAGTGCACACCTCCAGGGGGCATTTCTTTCATATGTTTGCCTCTAAAAGATGTTCTCATTCAGCAGACAGGAGCACACTCAGAGGCTTGATTCTTTCTGAAAATAATTTTCAGTTGCAAAGGTCAGTTCTTCTAAATACTGTAAAATTTACTTAAATTACTTTAAAAAATAGTTATTTTTTTTAAATATAAAATAATGTAACAAGACTAAAGAATGAACCAGTTGATCCAGCTCAGTTGAACAAGAGACTTCTGAAAGACAGCCACAAGAAAAATAAAATATTACCTCTTTATATGCATGTATTTGAGGAATCAAACCTTTCCAGGAGCATGTCAACAGTTTAATTCCAGCAAGAATGCATCACTCTGTTAAGAAGCAATTTTAAATACAGCATTCAAAAAAAGAGGTAAACTTGACATATATGGCATGAATATTCATTATCTCAGAGGCTGTGTGGTGGATACATGAGCCTTCTCCTTCTTAAAGCTTACATGATCAAAATTTGAGTAGAAAAAGGAGGAAAAATAATGTAGTTTTCCAGTTTGTGGTTTTAAACCATTTCTTTTCCTACTGTGTGAACCAAGATCTTGTGACAGTCTTAACTAAACATAAACCTCAGAAGCCTGTGAAATATTAAATAAATGGCACCTTATCATTGCAGACCAAAAGGTATACAATTAATATTCTCTTTATTAATCACATAGTGGAGTGCAGACCATATCATCATTAATGGAAGTTTAAAGGCAGGGGGACTGTTCTGAGAATCTTTCCATAGATTCTTCCTGTATCTCTTTGCTTTCTATGTGTTTAAAAGCCTTCAAATCATTGAAGATAATATTATCAATTGCTTATCTACAAATCTTACGCTCATCTTTTCTAATTGAGTGCTGCAAGGACTGTCATTGCTTACCCTTGGATGTGGGCATCATAACAATATTTTTTCAGAGCATAAGAGTAGGTGATATTATACTATGCAAATTTAGCATATGTCTTTTGGAAGAAAAAATGTTATATATTATTGATATAGCAATAAAAGATATATTTTATTAAAGATGTTTAGAGCCCTATATTATATTTGTATCAGGAAAGTATTTTTGTCATATTTTTAAGTAAGACAGTGGGGTTTTTTTGTGTCATTTCAACTTCTAAACCCTTCCAGTAATAGATGTTTCTTTGGTGTAGCTGCTGCGTTTCCAGTGTGTATTTCATGCAATGGATGCAGTTTGAGCTAGGACTCCTAGGGGTATGCTCAGATCAGTTTTAAGTTTTGTGATAAATCCTCTACACCAGTTACTGGTGATTCAGATATAGTACTTTGGGATACAGAAGTTCATCTAAACTGCTCTCTCGGACTTAGATGGTGCTGCTACTAAGTCAGGCACACCAAAGAATATAACCATAACTGCAGCATGCTGCAAAAACTGTTCTGAAAAATAATAAAATTATGTTTCACAAGAGGATTTTTACGTAAAGGATGATAATAGATCATTTAATCCTGTGCCATTTCCATAATTATTTTGCAAATCTGTAGCAACTAAGAATTTAGTTCCTGTTTCTTAACATATTTTAATCAAAATCACATAGTAAAGAAAAAGGGTCTGCTAGAGAGATGGAGAGAAGACACAAGCAGAGGAGTAAATGTGAGGTAGTCTTTTTATCTCCAGATAATTAGGAATTCAAGGATTTTGAGAGCTGAAAGCTTATTTGGACCATTATATTTAATAGACCCTGCAACAGAAGGATGTTCTTTCATAAACCTCGATGCTCACTTAATTTGCTTCAACCTCTTTATTGCAGACTGTTCAAGTACCTAACTGACAAACATTTACAGCATTATGGAAAAAGTGGGAACACATAAGGGAGGAGAGTGCTGGAAACTGAGAAAATGGTAAATCAGTCACAGGGTATCGTCTCAGGACCTAATGAAAGCAAGGAGAGAAAAAGATACGGGGGTGGATTAAAAATGCCCTGACTGGAACAGTCATGTGCAGACAAAGAATTTGACTCCACGTCTGGGGAGCTGCTCTTTGCCTATGCTTAGGAGTACTTTGGGCTTGTAGAATACAAAAACGTTTGCAAATAGTTCTGTATTTGCAATGCTGAATAAAATCCTACTTACAGGAGGACAAGTTGACTGTTTAGTGCTGCATTAAAGCGCAGGAAAATCTTTACATGGAACTCCTCTATGGAGGTCACAACAGCTGAGGTGATGCTACATCTGGACCCAATTTGCAAGTCAAAAGTAACCTGTGAGGCTTACTGTACTTCAGGCTATACCAGTAGCTAGTGAGATGTAGAGGAAGCAAGGGAAAAGAAAAAGAGGTTTGAGAAACACCTGAACCAATGTGATAAAAAATGAACAGAGTGATTTTTGTGACCCTTATTGGCCACTTTTGTTCTCCCTGACATTTGCAGTCAGAGGGTAGTTGTGTCGTTTACTTACAAGTACAATCTTTTTGTGTGTGTGTGCTTATTTTAACTTTGCTGTCTGATTATTTCTTTTACGAGGCCCTTGTACGTAACACTGTGAGAAATATCTGTTTCCTATTTATTTTCTCCATGATACAGATTATTGTAGAACTCATAATAATCAGATACACACTTTTCTGCAGGTTCAGGTGTCTTATCTCTGTACTTATTTCTCCTCTTATTAACCCATTATGTATATTAACACTATCTTGCTGTCATTTACTCTCCCTTCCATACCCTCTTCACCCCCATATCCTTTTTCAGATGGACTACCTGGGGTATTCAAAACGTCGGCTCAGAATGAAGCTTACAATGGCATACTGAGCTTTTCCACCTCATTCTGTATTCTTTTCTCATTAATTGTTAACTCTCTTTTGTTGTTTGGTTGGTTGATTTTGGTTTCGATTTTACCAGTACAGAACACTGACCTAAGGTCTTGCTTGAACTGCTCCAATTAAATTACGTTTACTGAGATGTGACAGTTAAAGGTTTGTTTAGACTTTATGCTCAGGGATATTACTCTGCATTCATGAGCAACCTTCACTTTCCAGATTATCAACAGCCACTAGTCTTCTGAGTCCCTTCTGTAAATCTTCTTGAGTAAATTGAGCAGCACAAATCCACAACCTCTCTGAAGATGGATCATCCAGTTTCTTGCTTTTTAATCGTTACAATCCCAGCACTGACCTTTTCCTTTTACTCTATTGGACCATCTAGACTAGTGTTTGTATCCATATACTTGGCTGCACTTAAAGCAAACATAAATACTTATAATGCTTTCAAATGAGGGAGCCTATGCACAGTAATCAAGAGCAAAAAACTGGGCAAATTTTTCTGTTCCTAAGGTATCTTTTACTACTGCCAGAATGAGGTTACACAATGTGGCTGAACCAATCTGGCTGCTTAGGGCTGCTCAGATGAGACATCTTCCCTCCACATCTCTCTGCCCACATTCTTGGCCACATGGTCCTGTTTCTCCACACATGCCAGTCCCGCCAATTGTCTGACACCTCAGTAAGACAATTTAACTAGTTATCCTAACAAAAAAAGCTGCTTATTTACTTTCCTGTGTCAGGTCCATTTTCCATCCGTTTAAAAAGCTGAATTGTGTGAGCACAACCAGACCTGGCAAGGAAAGGTTCAGGAGTCTGTGGGAGAGGAATGACACCTCCCCATCTTTAAGAACAGCAAGCTATTAGATAAGATTAAACAATTTCACGTAAACCCACTCTTAGAATAGGTCTCACTGAGCTCCCAAGCTATTCTACCACACAAAGATGGAGGTCTTGCTCCGTCCCCCTATTTTCAAGTTCTCCTTTCACTTTTTTTTCTGCCCTTTCATTCTCTTAGCCCTGCTTATAGTTCAACTCCTACCTTGAAACAGCTCTAGAAATCAGTCTGACTGATCTTGTCTGATTCTGAGGTAAGCCAACTCACCTCACCAATCAGCCCAAAACAGAAGTAACAAACTTTTGTTGCCAGGCTGGAATTTGAATGAATTACATCAGCTTACCAGGAAATCAGATGGGATCCCAGAGACTTGGCAAGACAGGCACTGGAACCAAGTGGCAGGTAAGAAAGGAAAGGAGAGTAGTAGCATACTCTCTGTTGCATGTAAGTGAATTTCAAACTATACCCGTAGACTGATATGGTTAAAGCTGGGGTTTAAAGCATTACTGTGCTGCAGTATTTTTGCCAAAGAGATGTATACAACACCCAGCGTGAGCTGCTTTCAAAGATGGAAAATGAAACATTTCAGTTTATTAATTTTAAGCCTTCTGATTCAGCACACGAGTTTTCAGTCCAGATTTATTGTTCAGTAAGCTTACCCATGTGGCAGGTGATACTCTGGTGTCTATAATTCTATTTCCATCTCCTTTAAATACCAGAGTGAATTGTTGACACATTTTTCTTATGATTTCAATTTCAGTACATATGTATTTTCAAAAACTAAGACCTGTAAACAAAGCTATCTGCCATTAATTCATTACTCCTCCTAGGGGGAAGATTCTGTGTCAGAGAACAATTTGGCTGAGCTTATCAGATCACATATGACAAATACCATGTTACCAGCTATTTGCTCTCTGTATATTTGTATGAAGAAAGCATGATTAGAAAGTGACCACCCTCAGGACATGAGCAGTGGTTGCTTTTTACATCCATGCATGTCATGCTGGGAAGTGCCAGGGCCCTGGTCTGGAATGTTGGCCCAATATTCCTGGAAGATCAGAGCTGGAGTTTAAAGAAAACTGAGGACGTGTACATACAGATACAGGTAATTTGAGGCACTTTGGAAGTTTAAGGGCAAGCAAACTGAACTGTTGTGTCAACACTGCCTACAAAATTAACCTGTCCCTCTGAAATCTGCTACTATTCCTACTCTATTTACAGACTGTTTGGAATGGAAATTCATGTCTTTTTTATTACTGAATTATCTGTGGGGTTTTGCCTTTTTTTTTTGTTTTGTTGGTCGTTTTTTTGTTTTGTTTTTCTGTATGAATAAACTCTGTAAAGCTTTTTGCCCCTTATGATAATTTTGTTTGGGTTCTGCAGATTAGTTGAATACCAAGTGAAACAGCCTCTATTCAATAATTCAGGATATAAAAAATGTCCTTTGGTCTTGTTTTTATCAAAGAGCAACGTTCCTTGTTCTTAAGATTCTCTCCTTTGTTAATTTGTAAGACTTTATCATGCATACTTTCTTTCTGGCTTTGGTTAGCCTAATTGTGAAAGTACATAGACTAAAAGCCTTTTTCTCCAGCTCTGGGGAAAATGTCTGCTGGAGTCTTTTCTACAATTCTTTGACTAGCTACATGAATGTAACCAGCATTTTGACTTACTTGGGCAGAAGGACCTGTTTCCCACATTACCTATCTTTGGTTGAAAATGATTTTGCATGTCCTAGTAGGAGAGAAACAATTTGCATGGCATTTTAATATTTAAATAAAATTGTGAGATGACTATTCAGAAGTAATAAAACCAGCTAAAAATATTTTCAAGATCCATTTACTTTCATAATGAAAACATTCTGTAGATAAAGCTATAACATTTTACCTCTGCCAGTAAAAATAGTTATTTGAATACTAATTATTATAGGAAATTCTACACTGATATCATTTTTATGCCAAGCATGCCTTGAACAACTCCTAGGGACCGAAAAATTTTACCGGTCCTTTAGATATAAAGAAAAACTATTCTGTGGCATATATAACCTGATTCAATGAAAAATAAAAGACTTCTATGGATTTAATCTGCTTGGTTTTATGTTTATAATGCCAGAATCAGACTATGTAAAATCCACCCTGTCAGCAGGATAAGAAATCTGAAAGTTGTTTCTCTTCAGCTTCCCTATTTTTGTGTTTGGATGATTACCCAAACAAGGCTTTTAAGAGGCTCCGGTCCTTCTCTCTGTAGTTACAGCTCAGGGAATTTAGAGGCGTGGGACTGAACTGAAAATATGTTGGGTATTCCCAGAGCAGCTAGTAATAGGTAAACCATGGAATGGGCCTTTGCTTTGTTTTCTTCAGGCTGCTGTGACTATCTTGACTGAGGGAGGAAAGGGGAATTTTAGGAAGAGAAAAAGCCTTTTTTCAGATAAGCCCTTACTCTGATAGGCTCCTGTTTAACCACCCCCTCTGGTTAGTAAAATAGTTCCCTGTTGTGCTGCACCTTTGGGCGGCCACATAAATAATTTGCCCTGTAATATCTGAGAAACAAGGCGGCGGGAGTGGGGGGAGTGATTTACATCTAACACGTACCTGTTGTATTATCTGCAAAAAGTAGAAGGATAGGGTGGACTAGGACTGTGCTGGGAACTTCCCACCCACCTGCCGACCCCGGGACCTTCAACCACCGGCATCAGTCAGCCTTTGGGGTACCACGGCTTCGTTTTCCCCTGCTCCTCTCCACAGTGGAGGCCGGAGGAGGAAAAAAAGAAGGGGAAAAAAAGGGGGGGGGGGGGTGACGACGGGGGACGGACGACACACACTGACGGGACGGCGGAATTTTTCCATCAAAAAGTTTTCCCTTCGGAAGCTTTACTCCAAATCTTTTGTTTCCAGAGGGTTGCAGTGAACAGGAACTGTAGTGTGCGTTCATTTCCCTTCTGGGGAAGCCAACTTAGTAACAAAAAAGTCCTGCAACATTACAGCACGAACTGAGCTTTTCCCGTTGTTACTTCGCTCTGTCTCTGCTAGGCCACGCTTATAAGCTTTTCTGAGGTGCTTTTAGTCTGGAAGGCTTTTCATGCAAATATAGCTCGTTTACTTAAAAGCCCAGGGAGGGTAGAGGGACCACAGCGGTCTGACTTTTTCCTTTCATCTTCCCATTACTTGTCCAACACCTTGCAAAGACGTACTGAAAAGGCAGGTTATTGTGAACTAAGAACTGGTGCGACAACTGTAGCTCGCCCTTCATTAATGCTGATGTTGAGCTGAACGATTTGACCTGAAGTGGCTGGAGCCTCCCGGGGAAAGTTTTCAGTCCTTTTGTTGTGTGTTTTTTACCGAGCTCCCCACCGGAGCAAAACCCCTTCTTCCCCATTTGCTGGCTGGTGCCCTGAGGGTGACGACGCTGAAAGTTTAGCAAGTTCTGTGCATAACTTCACATCACAGGAGCAAGTGCGTATTCCCCACCACCACCCCACCCCCCTTTCTTTTTCCTGCTCCTAAACGCCTCCTTCAAGTTTGCAGCTGGGCAGGACTCCAAAGGTGCAGCAGCAGCAACAAGCCGGAGTTCAAAGTTAGCAGTAAATTGCACAACTTCCAGCTCATCGCTACGCTCAGTGACTATTAAGAAGCTGGAAGGCTCTCAGGGGAAAAAAAAAAAAAATAGGGGAGAAGGGAACACCCTCGAATTGTTTGGGGATCGTTGATGTTATGCTCCTGCCGCTGGGATCATGGCTCCCTTTGGAAGGAATTTATTAAAAGCCCGTCATAAAAACAGGTAAAGTGTGTGGTACGTGGAGGAAAAGGGAGGGTGGCGTGGGATGGATTTCTTTTAAACTTTTTTTGTGTGTATGTGGGGTTTTGAGGGGAGAATGTGTTTCTCCGGAGCCACGCCACTCCCGGGAGCTGTAACTTCGGGGCTCACCTGTGAGCGGGGTCGGCGTCTACGGGGGCAAGAGACGCGCACCCCATCCTACTCCCTCCCTGGACCTGTCTCTTACCTCTTTTCCCTGTCCCTTTTGAAGCCTGGGCAGTATTTTCAGTGAGGGGACGGTAGCTTTTCCTGACTTTGAATCTCCCCAGTCTAAACCAAGGCGATCACTGGAAGCCCCTCGTGTAACCAGGTGAGTGAGACTCGGCCGGGCTGGGAGGAAAGGCCCGCGGCGCCGGTGTGCGGGTCCTGCTTGCGGCGGCAAGTGTGGGTAGCCGGGGGTCACCTGAAGCCCCTCATTCGCCGTGGAGAAAAGCTCCCCCGGCTTCTCCCGGGAGGGCTCCGCCGGGCAGAGCTCCGGCCCCTCGTTGTCCACTTTCCCCTCCCCCACCCCCTGGTTCACTGGGGAGAGAGAGCCGCTGCCTGCAACCCTTTAGGATCAGCCCCTTAGCTCGTACGCTGGCTACCAGGCTCGAGGTAGGAGAGTATGGTCTTCAGGCGTGGGCTGGGGGGATGCTTTTTGTTTTGGTTAGCTTTAGGTGTGAGCTGGACTTGCCTGCCTCCGGGTTTTTGCCTAGGAAAATAGTCGGGGTGACAGCTGTGGTCCGTGGGTTGGCTCCTGCGAAGTTACTTTATGGGGACTTCGCTCCTCAAGCCGTGTTTGCTTTCACATGCAACTCAGCGGCTGGAAAAAGAAGGGGTTATGTAATCATTTAAAGCGCTAGGATGGAAGGAGGTGTTTTAAGAGTAAATGTTCTTGGAGTGCGGTAAATTTGCTTGGACCCTGTGGAATTTACAGTGGCCGAGCCCACCTAGCTAAGGTTTAACTGATGATCCCTGAGATTTTGGTTCAGAGAGAAACTCAGAAATCGCTCATAATATCTTCCCTGCTTTGACTGGTGTTTCCCACTGGAATTTAGTTCGTATTTAAGGGTATGGAATAGAAAATGTTTTCCAGAGGGAATATAATTTGACCCTAAAATGTCTTGTAAAAATGTCCTGGGTTTTTTTTCAGATTTGGCTTTTGGTTTTCCCATTAGATATGCTAGAAGTTATTCGGGGGTGTGTGTGTGTGTGTGTGTGTGTGTGTCTGTGTTATGAAAATATTAACATACTATATGGAACATAAATCAGAAGGACTGATTTATATTCAGTCAAGGTTTAAAAAACAGGGTACTACTTAAGAAGTTTTATTGTAAGTTACTGATTAAACTGTGTTTTGCTGATGTGTCAGGAAAGCTTTGATATACTTCTCGTGGCCATTTTACGTTTAGAAGATTTGGAAAGGTGGACATGAACTTTTTTACATGAATTTACTTTTGCATAGAGCCATACATTTATTAGTATTAAAATAGAAGTTTTGCTACTGCTATCAGTTAGCATGAATAAAACTGTGTTAACTCACAAAGCACAGTTCCACTCTGTTCAACGGTGAAACTGTTTCTCTTTTGGATGTGTAGAATATCTTCATAGTGATTGCATCAATCTCACTGTGTTTGCTGATGTGACATCTTTTCCTCAGGAAAATTGTCATAATCCAAAGCTTTAAATGGGTAATAAAAATTAAAATAACAAAGGAACCATTACTGTGAACATCTAGCACTTTCTTGTCATTTCACACTCCTCCCCCACCCGTCTCCCCCCACCCTCCAAAAAAATACATTAATACCTCTAATGGCAGAGGGGAGAGGTGGTGTGACAATAAGGGTCTGAAATGCTTGTGACTGCAGAAACAGGGGTGTAGAGGATCAAGAACAATGCAAACTACATAATTCATCAGATGTGTTATTATCTATTCAAATATTTAAATTTCTGTGTATTTAATATTAGCTGTTGGTACTGAATTTTAAGAATTAAACTTTGTGTAGTTAGTAAAAGGGTCTTGTAATAGGATTGAAGAGCCACGCAAGAGCTCTTTTTTTTCATTATAATTTTATCTTTGTGAACTTATTTGAAACCTTGAAAAGGAATTCAAGTAAGCTTAAAATCCTTGGCTGTGTTTAGAGGAGTAGTTGGGGAATCAGAATTTCTAGCTCATTACCTTCTGTTAGGTTACCTACTGATCGTGAGGAACCACAAAGTCTTTAATTTGCTGCTTTGTTTATTATGTCTAGCGCTTGTCCATCTTTTTGGAGAAACTCAGGTTTTTTGGTTTTCACTGAAAGTTTTAAATCACCATTTGGTACATGCAAATTTAACTCCTGTGAGTTATAAGATAAGCAAATGAGGGATAAAATCTGTGTTTACTGGAGGAGGACATAAAGCTAAGTCAAGGCAACAAAGGTAGTTGGAAGAGCCAGAAGGAAAATGAAGGCGTTACAGTCATTTGCTCAGATAACTAGATGACACCTGTGTAATTAATGTTTGTCTTGCAGCATTGCCAGAGGTTTCAGATCAGAACCCTGTTTTGCAGTAGACTCTTCATATCCAGCTAATAAAATGTCAGTCTCTACCTCTAAGATCTAGTAGTTTAAATGAAGAGATTACTCTTAAGTGCATCGGTGTATATGAGATACTTGAGCAAATGGTAGATGCTGATGTAGCTGTGATGCCACTAGCCTTTAGGGAAAGAAACTGAAATTAAACACCAGAAAGACAAAACCTATGCTGCACTGTTTCTAGTATTTGAAAAATCTTTGGTCGGTATTACTCTCTTGGGTTGCTGAAATCTTCCTCATGCAGAGAGATAGCACAAGGCCTAGGTAACCTTGTAACCTTGTAAACCCTGATTTGATTTCAGAAGGGAAGCCACTAGGAATGTGGCCTCAACCTATTTTTCTTGGTCAGAAAGGGAATGACAGATACCTTTTTTGAGAGCTGTTCTTTGAGCTCCAACAACAACCAGAAATAATCATAGTCCCCAGAGCGTGTATGTGCTTGTTAATGTGTCCCTTGGAGAACAATACACCCAAAAGGTAGCAAGGCCATGCCGCACCCACCTACAAATCCAAATGTGCTCATGCAGGGACAGGCTGTACCTTCTAAAGCAATAAAGGAAAAAGGACAGTTTCCTGCAGGAGTAAACCTCCATAACATTAATAAACTCAAGGGGATTTATTCTGCTGGGTTTTGAAAGAGTGAGGAATGCTCAGCTCACATCACACTTTAGAAGTGTGGTGATGTGAGGAAACGCTCAGCTGAAGATTAATTAAGTGGCACTGAGTTCTTTGCAGATATGGTCTAGTATTGATCTAACACATTGCATTGCACAGAGACAGAACAGCTCTTATCCATACATGAGAAACAAATACAAAGCATATATACTTGCACTGTTTGTGCATCAGGGTTTCACATTGCGCACAATTTCCTGGTTGCTAAGTAGAACAGGAATTTACACCCCATTGATTTTCTGTAAAATTAGAACTTCTTTACTCTTGGGTGCTAGATTTGGTTACTTCTGAGAATGAGTCTTTAAGTTCATTTAAATACTTTAAAGGTTACCCATCATCTCAAGGATATCTGGATTCACCATTGTATCTGCCCAGTGATCTCACACCAAGCAAGCTATTTTTTCCATTGAGGGCATGTCCTTGGATTTTTCACATTAACCTTACCTAAATTTGTAAAAGCTGTACTGTTGCATGCAAGTCATAGCCAGAGAAGTAGAAAACTGAAAGGGAGAGGATTCCAGTAATTCGGTAATCTCTCTTCTTCACATAGGTGTTGTCCTTGATGCTGTAGGATTGTCCTATTAGGCGCAGATAGCTTGAGAAACAGTTTTTGCCCATGTAATTCATGCTGGTCTTAAGTTTACCATAATCATTTGTATGCTCTGTTGACATACAACACTTCCGAACCCAGGGTACTGTTTGATGATGAAGCAATTGTGTTACAAATCTGTTATTATTTAAATGTATGTATTAATTTTGCTTTTCCTTTCTGGTTGTGTGTGGGTTTTGTTGCTTTGTTTGTTTTTGTTTGTTTGTTTGTTTTGGTGGTCTTTTTTTCCCGCCACCTTTTACTGACAACTTGTCATTGCCACAGCAGTTAGCATAGTGTTTCTGTATAGGAGGCAAAGATTTACTTTGCCTATTCTTTATTCTGCCTCTTTTGAATCAACTCATTTCTGGTTCAGTGGCAGAAAGAAAGACCATATAATATCCATTCATGTGTACAGATACAAAGGAATAGAGGGAGTTTTTCCTGTCCTGACATAAGCCCCTCCCCAGTGAGAGAAACATTCAATTCTCTAAGGTTTTATATTACAGTGCAGGGTAATGAATTAGAGACTTCATCTGTCTGATAACTGACCTTGCATTATCATGTTCCCTCCCCTCCTCCCTCCATCTTGCCAGTAATTTCTCATCACACCTAGTTAGCACAGTGATTTGAGTGTTACTCTGAACATCGCTACTGCTTTACGGTTGAGTACTGCTGCACATTTTAAGAATTGGTGACGCAAAACTGAAAATGCTCAGCGTTTATGTTTTGACTGCAAAAGCTCTTGGAGGTCAGCTGCTTATCTGAATGAACTGTGTATGACCTACACTGTAAGTCTCATGGGATCATATAAGATGGCTAATACTTCTCCTGTGGAATGAGACTACCTGGATAAAAGTCTATATAAAGCTATAAAGTGCTTTTTGATTCAAGACTACCAGGCATTTGGTATGTATGTTGGAGGGGGTAGCTTAAAGCTTACTTAGAATCAGTGTTGCTATCTGAGTTAAACTTTTAGATTTAAAAGATGGTGCCTTTTTAGAAATGGTGGAACACATTCTTCTCCATATGTTTTCCTTGAATGTGAGGTATATTAGTGAACTATCAAAAGAAGTTATTCCTTTTCGAGCCAGAGTTCATACACTACAATTTATTGTCTGGTCTGGCTTGTTAGTTTTGTCTCAGGGGTCAAAATAGTTGCATACATTTTCTAATAATCTTTGTATATATTTGTTCACTTTCAGGAAGAGCTTTTCATCTAGCAAAACACTAACCTTATTTCTAAAGAGTTAATTATCTACTATTCCAGGAGGGCAGACAGCAATTTCATTCCGAAGAAGTAAATAAAATGAGCAATAGATGTGTGTAATACTACACCATTCAAGGAAAGAGCATTACTTAGGTTAAGTTGAAGCTAATCTGAAACACTAATGCAATGTAGAGTCAGGCTGAGAAGATACATTTCAGACACAGAAACATGTTTATAGTGATGCAGAGGGAAAATCTTGCTGGTCAGTCATGAATACCTATTTTACTGATGAATAATTAGCATTTTACATGCAGAGAAAAGACTCAGACGTTGTTAAATCTGTAATGATTTCAGTAGAGAGATGCAAGTTTTCAGGCATGGGGATTTTTTAAAAATTCTAATAACTTTAATAAAGTAATAAAAAAATAAGACTTTAATAAAAGTCAGTGATAATCACAGAGTAATGCCTCCTGATTGACCTCAGAAAATATTTTTTATTTTATATAATGAATAATGACAATTTGAAATTATAGTCCTAAACATCTTTATTTGCAAGCATTAACATCACCCATGCTGTATAAGCCTTAGTTCACCCAACTTCTGTATTCAATATGTAGATAAATCGTTATTAATGGTGACGTAAAGGATGATGCAAGATAAAGTTTTTGTGTGAGACCACACACTAAGAGAAGCCTAGAAGCTTGGACATGTTGGTATCTAGTTGTGTGCATAGGTAACTGAGCTATTGTTGTCACATCTGTTGTTTCTTAGATGTGTTATGGTAACTCTCAAGATGGTGACTTTTTGTTTTCTGCAGTGTTACTGTGCCAGCAATTCCCCAAGTATCACAGAGGACACAACAGATAAGAGTCAAATGGTTTCAGGGTGAACAGAAAGAATGACCAACCAAATGGAATTAGAGGGGAAAATACATTACTAAATTTATTTGTGTAACAAAGGTCAGAAACATCCTCTACAGAATGTAGGTAATTTTCAGGTAGGTAAGACAGTGTATTACAAACAAATGTCATGCAGAATTAGCTGAAAATTTCTGTGAGATCCCTTTGCATCTGGTCTTTTTTTCTTCATCAACTATTGCATGCCTATGTCTCCCATTAGAAAAAAATTAGAACTGATAGCAGAACATTTTTAATGCAAATTCTGGTGATGGCATTTTATCTTCCATGATTGTAATATTTCCATGGACCTGCAAAATTCGTGGAATAAAAATGAGACATTCTCATGAATTATTTCTCATGCTTATGTCTAATACATAAATATAAAAATTAAGAGCTAATTAGTGATTTTTAGAAGCTGCATTTTTTGAGCAGTCTTGTCCAAAAGAAAACTTTTTTGAACACCTTTCTGGAACTTGCCTCAAATAGGCACCAGAATGAGCCACTAGTTGCCTTTTCCTGTCTCAACCTATCCACAAATGCGCTTAAGGTTCACGTGTTGTAATAGTGATAATGATACCAACTTGTTTCTGACCTCGGACAACCGATAAGCATAGTTAGTTTTCCTTAGCTGTAATTTGGGTGATAATACTTACACGCCTCAGGAAAATAAGTAAGGCATGACTAAACAGTGTAAAATCTGTAGAAGTGTAAAGTATGAAAGCCAGTGAGTGAGAGAGGTGTGAGTAAAATCTGGGAGTTCCTTGTTTCTAGTTTTTGTACCGTCCACTAGAGTTGGCTGCCATGCAGAAAAATGATAATATGATGTGGATTGTTTAGGTTTGATGTCACATGATTCACTGAGTAATTTTAAATGGTCTAAAATTTTTCATGATGCTAAAAACAGCTTGTGAGAAGGCTGGTAACCTCACAGAAAGGGAAATAAAAAAATGTCATGTGTACCTTAGCGGATTTTGAGGTGGTTTTGTGAAGTAAACATAAGGGAAGTTAACTTTTGAAACCAAAAATCAGAAAGGAAGGTTTACACTGATGATGACAATAAAGTTGTCATGTAATTGTATTTTGAATGCTTTGAAGTGAAGTCTTGATGTTTTATGGAGAGGAATAAAAGACACTAAACTTGAAAGAAAATTTTCCAGTGCAAGTTTAGCATACCTTTCAGATGCACTCTATTTTAAGATGTGTTTCTCTTTCACCAGCTTTTTCCTATTTCACTCTCACTCCTGTCTGCCTGAGTACATGTTTGCCTTTGCCAAGTTGAATCATTTCATTTGTAGCTTAGATGCTTGCTAGATGTATGTTTTTTTGAGCATTAGCATTAGAAGAAACCAGGCTACCAGCTTATTTCTTATGTTGTAGTCTCAGAGGTGATACAAACTTCTGTTTTCCTGGGTTGGTCTGTATTTTTTTTTAATTATTATTTTTTAGTTGGTTGGTTTGTTTGTTTGCTTTTCCACATTCAGCTGCAGAGTAATGATAGGAGAAATATATATATATATTATGCCAGAGGTTAGATGTTTGCTGTGAATGAAACACATAAATATAATTAATCTGTTTTGAGGGTTAAAGCTCTCACTCTGATTGTTTTCTTTATTCTCCACCCCGTGTGTTCTCAGTCATTATGGTACAGAATTCTGAGTTATATATTTCCCATTATAATGAAAAATATGATCAGCTGTGTTGAAAAGCACAAATATTTATTTTGTTCTCCTTTTAATAATACACAATTAACAAAACCAAAATAAATATGGAAAAACATAGCATTCTCATGTTTGGGGCAAAATCAGGTTTATAAAAATGTAATAATCTATTAGGCTAAGTTTTGTTTTTGTTAGGTGTATATATGTTTACCTTACTTTAACATGTAAGGATGCGTGACCTCAGTGGAATAATGTAGTTGAGCGAAGACTACTAATTTTTAAGGGAGTCTGTCCTTTGGTCTTAAATCTGCAATTTGCTCTGTGTTAATAGATTCCTTCGTCCATGTGGAAGACCTGACTTTGCTTTCCCCAGCCTCCTCCAAATTCAAAAGGATTATTTCTACAGAGAGTTGTTTCCCCTGTGAAAGCACTTTTAAACTGCAGAATTTTTCAGAGCAATGGTTGGGGCACTGTTTTTATGACACAAAGTATGCCTCATTTGACACAGAAAGTTGGCAGATTCTGTTCATTAATCAAAGAGGGATAATATGTTGATTTTCAGCTGATCTTGTTTCTGTTGGCTTCATAATTGGTAAATTGGTGTTCTAAACTTTTGCTTCACTTGGGCATTACCCGTTGAGAGGTTTCCTCTGCTGAGGTACTAAGTATCCTGTTTGAGTTGGTTGTTACCTCCATCTCTCAGGGCCACTTTGTTCTTAATATCCTGTTTTACTGAAAAGCTCTGTACAAATCCCTATTTCTAAAAATAATTTAGGATTTCTATTGACTTTATTGCATTTTCCTAGCCTTCTGATGCTTTAAGGTCTAGGTAGATAACTAATCTAGGTAGATAACTCACCATGAAAGCCACTACAGGTGTCAGACAACAGATCTGGGTTATTTTGGAACTGCAGTTGTGGATGTTCACAGGACTTGCTCTTACTGCACTCATACTGTTCATAAGATTCAGGTACACTTTAAAACACAAAAGTCAAGCTTCATCTTACTCAACTTGAGCCATTGAAAATATAGGTATCTAGTCATCTAGGTACTCTTTGTAGTTAATGGATACATCTAAACGCTTCCAGAGGGCAATTCATTCAGTCTTAGACAGGCTTTCAGTATGGGATTAGTCACCCTTTTGGAGGTGCCTATCTTATGCCAATGATTACAGAGGAAGGTCAGAAAATTATCTTTGACTGCACATCTGCATTTTAAATAGCTTAAGGTAAATGACATGTGCTCCACCCCAATCACTTTCAAAGGGAAGATCTTCATGGAGCATGCTCAGACTTTGTAGAGCACCTAATTAAACATCTTTTGTACCATTCATTTTAGAAACTAAAAAGGGAATAGTGAATGGAGAGCTGAATTACAGGTGGATAATGTATGATTAAGGGAGAATCATCTTAATAGCATGGATGGCTTCCCTGCCCTGCCACAAAATTCCTATGTGATGCTGGGCAAGTCACATAAACCAGAGTTTACAAAAGTGGTTGCTTACTGTGTGCTCTTCATTTGCTAATTCAGTGTCCTGTAATCTGTTTTGCACTACAACTGACTAAAGGAAGTTTATGGATGTCCTGCTTTGGATATCTCTATAGGTATCAATTTAGTTAGCTAGAATGGGAATTTAAACAAGTGGATAGCTTTGGCCCAGATATTTCTGAGCTTTGATTTGTGAAAGGGAGTTCTCTCCCTACAAGAGTGTGTGTGGAGATAAATTCAGTAATATGTCAGCTTCCGAAGCAATAGAATATCTGGTAGTAAAAGGCATGCAGCAGAAGATTAAATTAAAATGATGGGTAAAGGGTATAAAAGGTAGTACCATATGTAGGAGAGATGAAAAATGGACATGCACTGAACAAATCTAAGTAATAAGGACTAGCTTTATGAAGGAGACTTTGGTACCTAAATGTCATTGTAGTCACCTAATACAAGCTTTAAAAACTCCTGACATTCACAAAAGTATGATTAAAAGCTGAGGAAGTAACATTTTTACTGGCAGCACTCCCAAGCCGCCTGTATTCCCAGCGTGTCCTACACGGTCCTGAAAACCTTGCAGTCGTGCATCCCTCACACTTTACCAAAATTAAGAAAAAGGCAGTCTTTCAGCTTTTTCAGCCATGAGACCCCAATAGCCCTCTTCAGAGCATGTGCAACAACACACAAAGTGCAGCTAGGTGCTCTGGTGGCCAGAACACCCCTGTGAGATGCCCACACTGGCATCCTCAGTATGTCCTGTCAAGTTATTTTAAACTAAAATTCTTTTGGTATTTCCTGTTGTAGCTGTTCCATTTTGTGCTGGCTCGTATGAGTTACAGTAATCCACTAAAAAGTTGAGGATTCATGTTGAAGTCCTCAGTGGGAGAAGAGGATCCAGTTTTTGATTGCTGTTCTAATTTAATGTTGTATTTTTTATGCAGTGAACATCTGAATGTACTCTAACAGTACCTAAGTCCTGCCCTTTTGTTCATGTTTTCGAATAATTTGTGTCAGTTCCTGCTGAACTTGCTGATGTCAGCAAATCCTGTTGTTAGGAGTTGAACTCTTCCATAATGCTTTATGTGGAACTTTAGGTGTCCAAGAGGGCAGTGGGGAGGACACCTTAAAGTTTCAACATTTAGTATCTGCAATACTGCAGTATCTTCTATGGCTCTGGCAAAACTGCCTGTTGCCTCATGTATGCATTCAAGTGAGGCAGAGGTCCAGTGTAATACAAAGAACACACCTTGCTTTGGATGTGTTGAATGAAATTAATTTTTATTGAACCAAAAAGAAAGCTTTAACACCAGTGCTTCAAATCTTTGAGTACTTGACTGCAACGTAAGCATATTTCTTTCTGCTGAAGCATTTGTGCATGGTAGGCATGTATTTAGTGTGTAAATTAATATGTGACAGTTTGTGTTGTGTGATCATATAATGTGTTTGTATAGCACATAAGATATACTGTCACGTACTTTATTATAGATCTAACCTGTATCATCTACATGTGAAGTACAGTAAAATATATTGTACTTTATGCAAGCAAAAAAACCCTCCAAATCATAGTATATAAAACAGTACGTACAGAAATAGCCCCTTCCGTAGACTGCATATATCTATATCTATATCTATGTGCTTCTACATTTGCAACACTAGGTACATACAAGGGTACTTTAAAAGTCAGAAGTGAAAAACAGAATGTGAACATGTCACAGAAGAATGCTAAATACGTGTATTTTTCCAAACATCACAGTTGTTTGCATGGCAGAAGGAAAAATGTCTTCATTCAGCTGTCACTGTGGTATCCATTCAGCCTATGAAGTGTCTTGTTAGAAGTAAAATGTCTTTTTATCCTTGAGCTATGAAGTCATCTGAATTGCTTATATGTTGAAAGGATATCCACATTTGGATATGTGAAATAAAGAAACATGGGATTAATTTGAATGTTGACTCAGTCTGACTTTCTGTAAAGAAACATGGGATTAATTTGAATGTTGACTCAGTCTGGTTTTCTGTGAACTAAAAGCAACAAGTAGTTTGCAGTGTCTTTCTGGTGTCACAACCCTTTTGGCATCATCACCATCATGCCATAGATGTGTCTTGCAAAACTGTCCCCATTGTTTTTTGGGCCTGCCTTGTTCTTTGGCCACAGACACCTGGTCTTGTTTAGTGTCACCTATGCCCAGTGCAGGGTTTTGGCCCACATGTGCTACCACTCTTCATCACAAATCTTTTGCCAGGGATTACGGTCCTTTCAGCTGCGTCAACCTTTTGAATGATTTCTTTTTAAACTGTGCAGTCACATTCACATGGGTTATCTTGGATGCTTTAACAAGGCACTTATTTTTATAGTCTCATTCATCGTTACTTGGGGTTTGGAGGTCAAACAAGCAGCTCAGCTCTAGTGATGGACAACTGACATGGCTAAGAGCCTTTTCAGGTGACCCTAGCTGGAAACTCATTTTGTACTCATTATCTCTGTTCTAGAAGAGTTTGGAAGCTTAAGTCATGACCATTTAAATATTTCAAGGTTCACATGACTTTTTATTTGAGTCGTGGAATGTCTTTCCTCTGAAGTCAGCTTCCTTCATCTTCTCACAGCTAAAACTTGTGTGTGTGTTCCACTGGACACCGTTCTCTGTATAGAGATACACTATATTACACTTTCTTCTTTGCATTAGTCCCGTGAATTTCCTATTACTCTTGGTCTTTATGATCCAACATTAACCTTGCTTCCAGAAAGCAATTCCTTCTTGCCTTCCATACCTGTAATTGCTCAGCTGGCTACAACTGGTTTTGCAAGCTCCTGTGCCTTTTTTAACATATCCATTGCTAGTGTAAAGCACAGTCTGTAAAGTTAACAATTTATTTCATTTGTTCAGTAGCTTCTTCAGAGAAGATGTGGTATTTCAGAGACGCTATCTACTTGTGTCTGACTAACTTCATACTGAAGCATGCATTGATAAGTAATTTTCGAAAATTACTTGAAAGCGTAAAAGCATAAACTGCACAAATCTCTCACGTTGTCAATGGACACTAAAATGCTTTGGATTTCTTTTTTAAAATTTATGTCCATTCCTCTTGTTAGCATAATTATGTATCTAGTACTCAATTTAGCTCTTTAGTATGAAAATTGTTTAAGAGTCCACTTCATCATCTCGTCATCTTTTCCTTTCAGCTCTTCAAATACTGCAAGTAATGGAACACATTTGTCACTGAATTATCTTTTAGAAAGTTTGAGGGAGAAATTTTTTTTTTTTTTTAAAAAGGGCTGTAAACGAGGTCTTGATAGAAACCATTTTGAGGGGACATCTTCAATATACTTTAATGAAGGCAAATTAAACAGGGAAGATCATACAGTATGGTTTCAAAGTGGGGTGGTTCACTTTCTGTAAAATTTATTGCAATAAATAGAGAAGAAAATCAAAGCCCACCCTGCCTTTCTCACTCCTGGCAAACTGTAAAGTGATACTCAAACTAGGATTTATGATATACAAAGGAAGCTATTTTGAAAAATCATTAGAGGTAAAAAAGTTAAGAAAAGGTGATGCTTGATGAGCTGGCTGAAGAGATCTAAAGGCTTCTTGTTGTACTGAAAGCAGTCCTAAGCTCCCTTTCCAGGCTCCCGGCCATTCTGCCATTTCTTTTGCGCTGGTACTGTTCTCACTCAAAACTGTAGAACCCAACTCAGGGAGCACTACTCACTGCTCAATAAACAATTTTATTTTAGTTTTTGTTTTCTTGGTTATGTTGCTGCCATTTTAACGAGGTTTGAAACCCTCTGGATAAACTAGCAGAGCTGGCACAAGCAAGAAGAAGGGAATGTCAGGTAGACACCAGATTGCCTAAATTTCTTCATTATGTTTTAAATCATAAAATTGCTAACCTATAATACTAGATTTAGCAGTAAAAAAAATAGTATTTAGGTTAACCAGTTATGGTAGTAATTTTGTAAATAATTTTATGTATTTTGTGGATGGGTCTGGTGAGCATTGGGGTGTTTAAAAAACAGAAGATAAAAATACTGATCCTACAACCTTCCTTTTCTGAATCATGAAATGCTGTGTCCAAACTCTGAAATTCACCACAGGGTGCTGTGAGAGCAACTACATAAATAGTTATAGTAGGTAGCCATCACTATAAGGAAGGGATGCTTTGCTGAGCAAAGCAGCTTGAGGATTCATGAAAAGAAACCAAGTCTATCTGGACTTTCTTTCCTGTCATTGGGAATGAGGCTAACATCTGCCTCACACAGAGTCACCAGGAGTAGAGAAGAGGTACACTGAATTGTTTGAGCCGTGCAGTATGTATAAGGATTCATAAGAAGGTAACCATCCCAGACTCCTTTTTCCCAGGGAGTATTGGAAAAGTGGTACAAAATCTTACTATTTCCTTGTTTGTATCTTACTCCATTATTCAACCTATCTTATTGTCACTGGTCTAAGTAAAGTATGCTTTGTTCATATTTTGGCAGTCCAGCCCCAACCTCAGAATGATTTGTGTTTATTTTTTCACTAAGCAGTATGTCAACAAACTCAGGGGAGGGAAATAGTGTATGTTTGCTTTTCAACAAAAGCTGAACTGAATTTCATGCAACAAAAACAGAAACAAAAATCCTGCTTTCAACTCTTGGAATTCCCCTCAGTTCCTTGATCTTAAAAGGTCATGAACAACCAGGGTGTTTCTAAAAGGCAGTTATAAAAATTCTAATTGGAGAAGTTAAATAAACCAAATTTCTATTAGCTGTAATAGCAGTTCTAACTATTGTTTAAAAGCCTATATTATAAATGAGCTATAAATGATTCTGCTCCCTCTTATTGAAAATGATGGAATTTTAGACATGTTCTGTAAATTATTAGTAGGAGCCCCATAAAGTTTGCGTAGTATAACCAGTGCTTGAATATGCATAGGTATTTACACGGGAAAAATATAGAAAACTGTATTTTTGCAATGTACCGAAATTCATGTGATAAATGAAAACTAGCACTGTTATCTTCATTTTTCCAAGTGGCAGGAGCTACCCACTGCCCACAGTCAAGATGCAGCTTTTGCTATATTGATATTCCTGAAGTTTGCATGTTGCTTGCTAACACAGGAATTTGAAAATACCCACCTTCCTGTTCCTCCCATCATGGTCTAAATAGTTATTGCCACCGAATATGTCAGTGTTTATTTTGGCTCTGGAGATTTTCCTGGGTCTTTCACTCCTGTATCACAGCTGTTTCCTCAGTAGCAATTGCAATATACCCATCAAAGCATGTATTCCCAGTAAAGCAAATTGTTATTGTTGCTCATCTTGTAAAAATATTTTGGTGGGCAGCTAGCTCGCTCTTGTTCTCAAATCTCCACTGTGTCAGGCCACCAGAAGTAGAGACCTGATACAGTGAATGTGTTACCTATCGCATTGTTTTGTGTGCACAGCACAGTTGCTGAGGTTACTCACTGCAATTCTAAACATTTTTTCACTAGTATCCACTTAACCAGTATTATGACTTTGAACATACAGTGGAGAAATGATTGTTTGTCTGCCAGTAAGGCAGATTTAAAGCGTAGATGTAGTTTATAGAGAATGTGAACCCTTAGGGAAAGAGGCAAGACAGGAGAAAAGGGCAGGGGCACATGCAGTCCTCTTCTGAATGGAGGCTGCAGCCTTTGCACTTGCCTGTAGGTTGTTTGGGAGCGTAAATATGATACAGGGTAGAGCTAATAAGTGGAGGAGAGGAGTTAGTGGCCTTTTGGTAACTGCTGAAAATCTGCATTCGGACTTTGCAGATGAGATTTTGCAAGACAGTATGAGCCACTGAGAATGTCATGTCAGTATTAAATGGGGGGCCAGAGGGGTGTTCAAGATAATCCACCATAACTATCACTTTTATCTGTTGAGCAAGGTTTATAATTACTCTTACAATGTCTTTTATTTATTTCTTTCTGTTAGTACAACATTGAGTTAGTTCAAATTCTTATCTTCTACAAATTCTGCTGCTTATCAGATGACAGAATTATTTCTTCCAGTATTTGCTGATTCTACATGTTAGCTGCTTTTATTTCTTTTAAATCTGCTCTAAGTACTGTCAGGCTTTTTTTTTTTCCTTTTTATTTGTCTTAACTATTGGTCCCAGTTCAAGCACCTGTGTCAAAGCAGTACCATTATTAGAAAGAAGCACATGATTTCCCATGGGATTTTTACTGAAGTGTGACATTTTAAGTGAGCAAGAACTCTGCCAATTGCTTAATTACAATAAAATGATTATCTTAGAGAATTTTTTTTAATCATGTCATACCTTTCATATTATTTGTTCTATGATACAATGGTAATACCCCACTCCAATTAAAAATTATTTAACAGAAATTTGTCTTAGAGCACTATCATACTCTAAAATGATTGGATGAAGAAAAATTGCAACCATAGATCATTGCCAAATTCTAACATACAAAAATTTGCACAGTAGCTAACTGAGGTGATGGTATTCCTCTGCAGAAGGGTTTACAGAACTGGTTATAGTTTTAAGTGCACAAATGATAATTAATATAGAACATAATTTTCAACAGCTGTTGCTAATTAAAATGTTCCATAAAGGCTTCCTGACAGTATGGCAATCTTGCTAAGTTAAAAATTTATGCATTTAAAAAGGAATTACAAAATGAATTTAAACTTATGTTAGGAGAATTGTCTTGTACCTAGCTAGTTAAAATAGAACCATGGAACCATATAATAGCCTTTGTTTAAATTGTTTTCTTGTATCAAAGATCTGAAATGTTTCAGTTAGAACATCTAAAATACTGTATCTATCTGTATTTTTTTTAAAGTCACATAAATATCTAGATGCCTAATTTTATTTTAAATAAATACCTATGTACATTTCTGTAAAGGAGGAAGCTTTATCATAGGGTAACATTGAATGGGTACAGAAACAGATGGTAGAGAGAAATCAGTTATTTCTTTTGAAAGAATTATTTTGTTTTCACAAGCTCTGTGGTGTTCTTTCCATATCATGCTGCAATGTTGGGGTTATTCTGATTTTTTTTATACTGAAGGATTTTATTATTGCTATAGTTAAAGTACCAGTCCTGCCTTGCTATGGTACTTTTTTTAGCTAGATGTTGCCCTGGCTGTTGTGTGATGCAGAAGGGAAGGAGTTTCTGACACATCATGTGTGAATTTTATGTCCTACATGGTATGTATGTTAACTGTGCCTTCATTAATACTGTTTTTTAGGGATAGGGGAATGGGAATGTAGCTATTTTATAGGCTGTCTTGGATCCCCATGGCTTTTGAGTAATTCCAGCTTCACTGGGTCATGAGAGAGTAGATAATTCCTCAATGCTGCCCTTAGAAAACTCAGAAGCATGTAATCTACTTACACAGGAGACGTGCTAAGATTTGGCCTTTATTGCTTTTTGAGTGACTTTGCAGAAGATGACAGAAAATTGAGAAAAAAGGTGGATTAAATGTGGATAGTCTGGATAAAGTTAGCATGAACTTTTAATATGATTCATTTGTGTCTGAAAGGTTGAAATACTTCTGACCTTAGCTTTCATATGGGCTGACTATTCTTTGTATCTTTAATGTTTAGATTTACTGTCAAAAATCTGTTTGGATCAAATTAAGTTAGTCTTTTCCAAGCAAGGGCTGCAGTACATGGTACCAATAGATTTACTTTTCTGCAAACTGCACAGATAAAAATCCCACAGAGCCAAAAGCAAAAACATGGTTTGTTTTTTTCTTTCAGAATGTTTACCCACTGTCTCATATATGCTTTTATTTTAAATATCTATATATATAAAACATGCTGAGATTTAAAAAAAATAAATAATGAAAGCAATCTAACATTATGATTTCTAAATGGAATGTGGTGACTGATAAAATAATTAGCTCTTATGTACCCTGACATGTAAATGGCAACCAGCATCAGAAGCTCTCAAATGACATGTAGCACATCCTGTACTATAAATACAGGTTGTTTATGTCAAATAAGTATCCCTGTAATATCAGCCTCTCCTTATTTCCAGCAAGTAAATATAATTAAAAGCCATAAGATTTCTTTGCTAAGTAGATATGGCTTGGATCTGAGACACAGCAATAATAAGGTTATTAGCAAGTGCTTAAAACTGGCATGTGTTCTCTGAGCCCTTGCACATAGAAGAAACGTTTCTGGGTGCAGAACAAGGAGAAGACCATAGCACAAATACACACTTGTTAAAATCCAAGTGGGCAGATTTACCTGCCCCTGCAGCGTGTTTAAGGACCATGCCCTTGAAAACACCAGATTATTAAACGTTTTTGTGGCAGATCTCTTTTGTTTCCCCAGGATGTTTTATGCCATTGTGTCATAAAGTTTCCCAAAGAGAGCAAGTGGCTCAGCAGCTGAACATGGTCGGCTCGGAAACTGTTCCCTGCTGTGTGGTATGCCAGGAAGGAGATGAGGCACTGAATGTCTTGATGAGGAACTAGGAGTATACAGCTTGAGAGAGAAGGAAGAACCTGCTGAGAGACACAGATGGCACAACCTTGCCTATGTCTGCCTTAAAGTTTCACGTTTCTTAATGTACTTCAGGAAAGCACTGAAGCTGTAGGCAAGGACTTCACTGCAAAGATGCAGTAGGCAGCAGGAGGGTTGTCTCTTGAAGCCTTATTTTTTTTTGGCCTGTTCATCACTTAGCCTTTTCTGGTTTTCATTGAAGTGAATTGTTCTGGGTGGTATATTGACACAGTGTAGATGTTTGTTTCTTAGAAGCTTAGAAGCACTTTGGTCTTCCTCTGAAGAGATCAGGACAACAGCAACAAGAGCTCTTATCAGCTGAGGACCCCATTCATGGCAGCCAGTCAATTATCATCTAATTTGCTGCAGATTAGACTGTATGCTCAAATGTGCTGCTGAGAGGGTTTATGCTATATTTATACAAAAGGGATCTTTTAGGAGTATAAAATTTTATTCATTTTCTGCACTGAAATGGACTAAATTAATTAATGTACTAGCATAGTACCAGAAGGAATCCTTCTGACATAATAATTAATTACAGATTATTTTAGATGTATTTATTTTTAGATTTTAGATTGGATATAAGGAAGAAGTTCTTTACTGTAAGGATAGTGAGACACTGGAATGGGCTTCCCCAGGAAGTTGTGAATGCTCCATCCCTGGCCGTGTTCAAGGCCAGGTTGGACACAGCATTGAGTGACATAGTTCAGTGTGAGGTGTCCCTGCCCATGGCAGGATGGTTGGAACTTGATGATCTTAAGGTCCTTTCCAACCCTAACTATTCTATGATTCTATGATTCTGTGGTTATGTGCTACTTGCGTGTGCAATGCTGAAAGGAAAAATGGTGACATTATTATACTAAGAAGTACAAGAATATTCCAATCCACAAACATCTCTGGTAACAGATACAATGTTATGATATCTGATTAGCAGTAATTTGTGTATAATATGTACAATCTTTTCTATCTCTGGAAATTAAGATTCTAAACCATTATTTCCCCAGTAAATTGGTGAACAAAATGACTAAGGTATTTCACACAAATGGCTTTCTAACATGAACTCTTTGATGGCAAATTTATAAATTGTTAGCAGTTGTATACGTTTTCAAGCAAAGGATTAATGTATTGATTTGTGTGCCATTTTTTTTTTTCTCCTACAGTTTCCTTATTCCCTATAATTTCAATAAAATCTCAAGTTTTGAATCCCCTTCCTAACACAAAATCTTTCAGTTGAATGCTCAGTTTCATTTTTTTTCTTGGGGGTAGGAGTGTGATCAAGGCAGGAGAGTGATCAAGAAATATGATAATGTTGAGAGAGGAATTACATTTCTGTGAAAGTCTACAAAGACTTTGTTACAGTGAAGGGAGAGAAGAGTTTTAGTTTTTGTGTGTTTTTTTTCTCAGCAAAGACAAAATATTCTTTTAGTGTCAACGATGTTTCAGAAACTTTGTATTAAGCTGCTAAATGTATTGTGTGTGCATAATCTAGTCCAACAGAATGTTTGCTGAAATTAGTAAGCAAAAATGAGCATCTTCTAGACATGAAGTAGTGGGATTCTTCTATTTGATTAGCATGATTTATTGTAAAACTATATATAGCGTTTTCAGAAAGAATGTTAAAGTTTTCCAGAAAGTCAAAGATTTACGTTTATGATGTGTGGTTTTGTGCTGGACATCCCTTAAAGTTAATGAAAATCAAAAGTGCTGCTTCCAGCATCTAAGGTATCTCGTATTTTGACTTTGTGCAGCATAAGTACCTGTTTTTGTTTTGTCTGTGTGTTCAGGCCCCTAGGCCTGAATAATAAATTAACAAAGTGTGTATCTGACATGCAACAATCAGCTTATGCTGACTTAATGAAGACTTTGTGTGAGGTCTCTAACATGACTAGAATGGTTTTTTGGGTTATCATTAAGAGAAGCAAAGAGTAGAAGGCATGAAGCCAACAATCAAAACAAGCAAACAAACAAGATTTAAAATGTACTTTTGACCATTCTTAAGCTTAAATTCCCGTCTGTTCCTGAGCAACAACTGACACTGGATAAAATTGTATCTTTTTGCAATGCTTTAAAATCATAGATGGATAAATAGAACATTTCAGCGATTGATTCAAAACAAAGAATTTAAGCCAGAATTGAAAGCTTTAAAGCCTGCTTACAGCAATAGCAAAAAAAAAAAAAAAAAAAAAAAGTGTGTGTGGGGGGAAGTTAAATAACGTAGCTAGTTTTGAAGAAGCTGCTGCTGAAACTATTTTACATGAAAGCAAGTCATTTAAGCTGGAAACACACTTTAGCTATTAGAGACTCACTAATTGATGGATTATTTAAATATGATAGTTCTTTTGCTTCCTTTATAAAAATGTAAGATGTGAAGGCCAAAGAATGAGTAAAGATGAGAAGCCTGCCTCTTTGCTAAAATAACCATCCAAAAGCAAATCTTGATGCTGAATATAGTAATTTTCAGTATTGCATCTCAAAAAAAAAAAAAAAAGGAAAAAAAATTGCTATCAATGACCAGCATTTATTCAAGATGAGGAGTTACATACTGCATCATATCTTCCTTAGTATTGAAATTACTGGATTTCCATTTAAATGGTGGTAGTAAATTGAACAGCAAATGGAATAGTCAGTATCAAAACTAAACTATGAAAAAAGAATGTGTAGCTCCCACATTTAGTTATCTTTAGAACTTCTTATGTTGTCTGAACCACTCTCGTCACATTTCTCTCTGACAATAAATAAGAATCTGATTGGATTACTGTCACCTGTATTTAGCTACCTGAAAATGAGCTATTTAGTGGAAGGTGGCCACATAGGTATCTTGTAGTTAATGAAATAAACAAACAGATTCATTTCAGGATTCATCCCAATTATAATAGATGGTTTAGGCTGTGATGACTTTGTTCCTGGAGGTCCACTCACCTCTCATGACAAAGAGAAACTGAATTTGTAACTTTAATTGTAACTTTTAATTGTAACTTTAAGGTGCCTAAGTGAAGGGAATTCCACTTTGTAGGTGCAGAATCTGCTCTCCACTTCTATGAGGAAAGCACAGCATAATGAAATACGTTTCCTAGTATTAGCATCTTCTTGCATCTTGAAAGCAAATCTCTAATAGTTGTTATGCTGTGACCAAGATGCTGAAGCTTTATTTTTGTTACTCTCTGAATTAACTATGATTAAAGAATAATACAATGAATTTTACTTACGAAAGAGGTCCGTGGCAGGCCACATCAGTTCACCAGTTTTTAGTGGAAGATGATAAAGGACACTTTAGATTTTCTTTTTAGAAGGCATTAGAATTCTATGGCATTGTAAGTTTATAAATCACTTGCTAGCTCTTTTTTATTAAAAAGAAAGATCAAAAATTTAATGAAGCTAGTGAATAAAAATTAAGATAATATGTGTTGCAACAAACACGTAAAAAAAAAATGAAAGATTTTGCACTTTACAGGTTTGTTTTGATCCAAGAATTACAGTGATGTGCATAATTCCTTGTTTTTTTTCTCTCCTTTTCAGTAAAAGGTGACAATTACAAATTGTATGTTACCTAAGCTGTTCATATATATATATTTATAAGTATGTTTTCATGCATAAGCTACTTAATTTCTTTGCATACCTGCATGTGCACCTATTAGTACACTGCTACTACTAGTTATGGATATCAGTATGTTAAATTCACAAAATTCACAAAGTAATGAAGAATCCTTCCACAAAAAGCTCAATGTAAAGTGTGGGTAGACAGGTGCATTGTAACTGAAAAAATAACAGGGAGTGACAAACAATGAAAGAATATTGAAACAGTAATTCTAAAATGTTATTTTATATCCATGTTGTTTGTGGAAATCCTGTAGAGATTCTTTTACAATAAACGGTGTATTTCCATCAGAGGCTTGCTTAATTCCTGCTGAAGTCTATAGGAATTTCATGTAAAAAGATGTCTATAGCAAAAGTATTTATCAGTACACTAATAAATACTGTGGAGTGTCTAGGGGTTTTCAGATCTATCTGAAGATTCAGAGGGAGAAACTGTCTTCATAAGAAAGCTTTACAGGAGCCAAGAGGGAAAGAGACAGTAAGGTTCTTCTTAACCCACATAATGTTACTCACTGAAAGTATTGACTGGGAGAAAATCTGACAATCAGTCAGAAACAGGAATGAGAAAAAAGTTGGAAGAGTTTCAATGTACAGTCAAATTGCCTAAGACTCTTGGAAGAATGCTAAAATACTGAGATAACACTCATTCCCTGAAACATATTTATTGATTACAAAAAAAAACCCTCAAGAAAGACACACTCTGAATTAACTGCTTCAAAGTCCTGATCTGCTATTTCCGATGTTTTTATGCCTTTTTTTTTTTTTGTCCATACTTTTATAACTTGAAATTCAATGGCTGGTAATAAAATTTTTTGTTTCTAGGTCAATTACTTATGGTTCACTACTGAACATGGTTTGAGACACTGTACTTCTGATAATTCATTTTGCATAATTTTATTATGCAAATTTTATTATGGAAATCTATTTATAAATAATTTTATTGTTGCATATTTTTTTATGCTTAACATGGAACCCAAGTCTGTAGCTTATCTAGCTTTGTTTTGTTTTTATCTCTGTGCTGTGAAATACTGATTTATTTTACAGTTATAGCTGACTTATGTTGCAATTCTCTAAGTTTCATTTAACTACCAGTCTATCAACAGAAAAAAATATTTCTATAGCATCCTTTATTCTGTAAAACTAAAACCAGTTACAGATACTGACCTTTTAGCATGTGACATACTTAACAGTAATCTTAGATTCATAGAATAGTTAGGGTTGGAAAGGACCTTAAGATCATCTAGTTCCAATCCCCCTGCCGTGGACAGGGACACCTCACACTAAACTATGCCACACAAAGCTCTGTCCAACCTGGCCTTGAACACTACCAGGGATGGAGCACTCACAACTTCGCTGGGCAACCCATTCCAGTGCCTCACCACCCTAACAGGAAAGAACTTCTTCCTTATATCCAATTTAAACTTCCCTTGTTTAAGTTTTAACCCATTACCCTTTGTCCTGTCACTGCAGTCCCTAGTGAAGAGTCCCTCTCCAGCATCCTCATAGGCCCCCTTCAGATACTGGACTGTTATTTAATCTGACATCATCTTTGTGCCATTGTGCCATTTTCTGTATCTGTGGCTTAATCTTTACTATTTTGAGAACTAGTCTATGAAAACATTAATCTTCTGAACACCAGTTTAAAAAAAATTATTGTAAAATGCTGGACTGTAAGAAGGAGCTATTGAAGTGGAAAAATGATATCATTACTTAAAATAATCTAACAAATCACAGATTTTACAGAAGAATGTTCCAAGACCTGGAGCAGTGTAGCTGGACAGAGCTCTACTGTGCGATGATACTAATAAACTCAGTTGTGTAGATTTTATTAGTATCCATTTGCAGTCTCCTGTCTCCTGACTATTATTGACTCCTGGTCAGAGTGGCACCTAAAGCTGAGTCAATCATAGTTCAGTTTATTGGATTGCAGTGTGTCTGTCATGTTGTGTAATAATTAAGGAAAAGAAACAGGTTGGATTGCTTTAATAATCATAGGGCATAACCCTAATTAAGTAAAGTAAAACATAATTCTTACTGCTTCTCAGAAGACAAGAAAGGTACTGAAAACAAGTAGTCCTAGAAACAAATATATTGAGCCCTTTCAATATTTTTCTGAATTCTTATTGTCATTCTCTAGCTTTCTCTGTCAGGCTGAGTTAAATCTTATTCATTCAAATGAACTGGAAGTGACAACAGAAATTCAGGAGAAATGCATTTTTCCTCAAGGAATTTACTATTTTGTGATTTTAGGCAAGAGGCAAATCAGCAGGTTTGGGCAAGCAGTGAATTGTGCATGTGGAGGCTAGAGGACAGGAATATCTTGGACAGGTTCCACAAGGCCACTCTGCCAGTGTAGGCTCATGGCAGTCCAGCGGGCAAACTTGAGTTAACTGACATTTGATCAGCTGAATTGCACTTTAGGCTCCACTGATTGTATTAATTAGACAGCTACATTAGTCATAAAAGGGTCTTAAGACACCAGAAGTTAGATATCTCAATGTATAAGGAAGTACCAGCTGCTGCTAATGTCAGGTTAATAGCACTTTAACTGGATATTTCTTTTTTAACATTTTGTGGAATTTCTGTATCATTACAAAACTTATAAAGTATGGACCTATATATGTATTTTTTAACAGCTGGTATTCCCTCACAACTCACCACAATTCAGGCTTTTTGGTACTTCAGGAAAAGCAACAAATTTCTTCAGACTTATTAGTGAAAAATCACAATGGAAAACAATGGTGTTTATGCTTGTGTGGGTGCATGTGTGTCAAAAGAGCTTTAGATTTATCCTATCATTAAGTTTGTTTATCTTAGGTGGTGTTCAGTCATCTTTTCTTAGTCCATTTCTGTTCAGTGCATATTTAAAGGCATGATTCTTCCTTTCAGAAGCGTCAGTGGTATTAAGAGCTTACAAATGTTTGCACAATGTCTGTGTGATTAAAACAGATATGCAGATCTGAAAGTTATGTTATCCAAGGAACAGTCTGGAAAGTAATCCAGATTGCCAAATTTTATCACTTACTGTTCATACACACTTATGAGAAGCATGCAAAACCTAAACTTGATAAAAGACATTTTGTGTGAGGTTCCCATTCAAGCTGGACTAATAATAATAATAAAGCAGTAGCTGAGGTGTTACTTTAATCCAAAGATACTTCTTCATATAATTTAAACAGGTATATCATCTTGTACATTAATACTGGAATTTTTCAATGTGGTAGTCACATCAGAATTATAGTTATTATTTGCACAGTCTGCATTGTTGATATATAATTTATATTTGGTCTTTCCTTGTTTTCCAGGTCTCCCAACAAGGACATGGCTTCAAATGAAAGAGAAATTGTGGTTTGGGTTTGCCAGGAAGAGAAGATTGTATGTGGCCTTACAAAGCGCACAACTTGTGCAGAAGTGATTCAAGCACTGCTTGAGGAACATCAGGCAACATTTGGAGAGAAAAAGGTCCTTTTTGGAAAACCAAGTGATTACTGTATTGTCGAAAAATGGAGAGGCTCAGAGCGAGTACTTCCTCCCTTGACAAAGATACTGAGACTTTGGAAGGCCTGGGGAGAAGAGCAGTCTAATTTGCATTTTGTGTTGGTAAAGTCAGATGCTTTCCTTTCATTTCCATTGTGGAAGACAGCTGAAGCTAAGGTAGTACAAAATGTGGAAAAACAGTGGGAGCTCAGTCCAGCAAATTACATGAAGATGTTGCCAGTAGACAAGCAAAAGAAAATTGTGAGGAAGACTTTCCGGAAACTGGCCAAGCTTAAGCAGGACAGTGTTCAGCAAGAGAGAGATAATATGGAGACACTGATTCATTTGATCATTTCCCAAGACCATACTATTCATCAACAAGTCCTTAGAATGAAGGAACTAGATATGGAAATTGAAAAATGTGAAGCAAAATTCCATCTAGATCGGGTAGCCAATGATGGAGAAAATTATGTGCAGGACTCCTATTTAATGATCAGTTCAGGTGAGGCTGAGCAGCAAGGGGGTAGCCCAGATGATGAAAAAGAGATGCATGACTACTTGAGCAAAAGTGAGGGTATTTTACAGGTTGAAGAGAGACTGAAACATCACAAACAATTAATAGAGAAGCTGTGTGCTGAAATTGAAAGAGAGGTACACGGTATATGCACAGAAAAAAATGGAGATGATGTTCGCACAGAAGGAGCTGCTAATGCTGAACTTGAAAACACAAATTTGGAAAGTGTAAAATGTGAGCTGGAAAAAAGTATGAAAGATGGTCTAAGAATCAACTCATACCTGAGCTGCATTCAGAAAGAACTTACATACAGGGACTCGCTACTTCAAAAGAAGGAAAAAGAATATGAAATTCTTACAGAAGAATTTAATTTACTACATGTTAAAGACAACATTGAAACTAGGCTTCCATCAAATGAAGAACCATCCAAGGGTAGTGTCATGTCCAGTAACAGAATTGCTGTTCCTGACGTTGTTCATAGAGTGACTAATCTGGACATAAATGATACAGACTCTGACACTGGAATCAGCTCTACACACAGTCAGGACTCTGAAATAACTTCAGGGGACATGGTACTGCTGTCAACATAGTTGAAAACAGTCACACATTTATGAAAAGTCATATTTTGGAGGATATTTATAAGAATTAATAAACCTTGTCTTGAAAGTTCTCTCCTTCAAAATGTTAATGCACTGCTTTAGCAAAGTATACAGCATCTGTTTGTGTGGTTAATAGTATACTTGTGCTAAAATACATGGGCAGTCTCTTGGGTTGACTGCTAATAGGTGCAAGACTGTTGGCTTTGCTAAATCAGGACAGACTGTTCAGACCTTGTAATGTCAATACTCGGTGAAGCAGCAGCATTCTGACTGGATTGGAACAAAAGTCTGGACATTTGATATCCTTATCTCTGTGTCCACTTCTGCATCTCTCTAACTTTTTAGGAATGTGAATTAGAGATTAGATCAAACTAGATAAAGAGCTTGATTTTTTGCTCTGTTCCATTAGCTTTATTCAGCTGGAGTTTCCTGCTATGAAGCTGCTGTAAATAATTGAACATGTAATTGAACATGTAATTTGTTAAAAAATAATTATTAGGATATTGTAGGACAAAAATAATACGTTTATGCTATATATTTAAATTCAGGTTTGAGTTATCAGGATGATATTTTAAATAGCATTTAAGTCCCATTTTAAAAATTATACACAGAAGTTTTTAATTTCCATTCTCTTTCAGCAGCATTTAATTGCTTCTAAGATACTTAAAACTCCTACTTATCTACTGTTACCCTGTAGTTGCCCCAGTGATGCTTAAGTCCACATAGCTCCTGCCAGCGGGCATGTCAGAACTGCCTACGTCCTGCTTGTGCAAGACTCTCAAAACCCAACCTCACACCTAACCCCAGGGGCATTTTCATCAAGGCTTTCTCTTGCCCATCTCACCAGTTGGATTCAGTGTCTTAGGCCTTCTCAGATCATGACTACCAAATAAAGCATAGCAGAAGGGACAGGCAGCAACCAGACATTTTTGGCTCTGGCTAGACACTGTTTCCCAATAGCCGGGTAGTCACCATTTTCACGTAACAGGTAGATTGTCGGATCCTGCCTACAGGCCAAATTCTGCTTTTTGGAACAGGAGTATGGACCTGTAAATCCTACTTCCTTGGTGAGGACTTCGGGATGCAGCTAAAGCTGATCCACTTTATATAGCTAATTAAACATTGGTGGGTCTTCCCCTTCCCACACTTCACCTCCCAGGAGAATAAGGAAGGAATGCAAAACATGAGAATTTTACAACTATGTAGTTCACTTAGGATGTAGTAGTTGATCTCAAATCTTTCTCCAGCATGTTGTGTTAATCCAAAGTGAAGGTGTATTAACAGGTGTTCTCAGTTAGTGAACAGGATTTCTAACTGAGCTAGAGACTATGCTAACAGTACAAGTAATTTCTGGGTGGCCATGTTTATATTTTGCAGATCAATCTGTTTAGTACTTTTTATAAGTGAATTGAATGGAGGAATATTTGCAATGTTTCTAAATAAGGTTTAGCTTTATTAAAATTCAAACAGAATCTGTAATTAAAAGCCTAAAAAGTAAATAAATGGACAATACCTAGAAAGTATACATGTAAAATACACTGCTTTCCCTTTCTGTCTTACTTTTCTCTTAAATGTCTGTCAATAATTTGTTTTCTAAAATGATCAAAGTGCTAGGACTGCTGATTAGCACATATTTGATGCAAAGGAAAAAATGCCTTTTCTTAAAAGGCAATTTTTTATGGATTTTTTTTTTATCCTGTTTATTATAAATAGTTTTTGTTTCAGGAAAATGTGTTAGTTGCCTTAATATATTTTGTGGTTTGGTTTTGTCATACAATGCTATTTGAATGCTTCAATATTAATATGTCATATTTAGACTTATCAGCTCCTTATGGAGACACATGTATCAAATATCTTACCTTTGTAATAATTTATTAACACAGCTCTGCATCTCTTGAACTTTGTGGTATCACTCTGGCAAGTGGTAAGCACAGAGCTCTGTATGTTCAGAGTAGATTAATGTATTCTGAGTTCTTTTGAATTTAGTTAACAGTTACTTCTAATGAGTCATTTTTTTGTATAAATACTTAGAGGATAAAGAATTCAAACAATAATATTCACAGCTATACAGGCTAGTACAAGACACATGGGGAAACTTTACTCATACTCTGTCGGATTTATTTCACTCATAGGAACTTTTACTGGTTCTCATAACTGATCCTTATCCACACTATGTGGCTGATTGTACATTCCCTGCAACATGTAGATCTTAAGAGTATTACTGTGTTTTAAGAAGAAAATAGGAAAACTAGAGAGTATTTCTTAAAAAGAGGGTATTTCTTAAAAAATAAAATAATATTAAAAAATCCAGAGTTTTGGAGCATATGTTTGAAGCTTATACTTCAGTATCTCAATGAATTTGATATTTATTTTTAGAATTTAGAGGAATGTGCAAGATGATTGAAGACTGTGTGCACTCTTTGTTGTTTATCTGCCTCTACACTTTTCATATACATGTTTGACCTGCTTTTAGGATGATAAAAGTATACTTTATGAACATTTATGCTCCTTATTTAACCATTCTTCTTTTTCCTTAAATACCTGTGTTTTGTTTGGTTTTGGGGTTGTGTTTTTTTATTTCCTCTGTGAAAATGCACACTTTGCCTCATTTCCTGTTATTCCCTTAAGCCAGTTCCTTTTCCATCTTCACGTTTTTGTCTTATTCTATATATTTTTCTATGGATTATGTTATACTTACTGACAGAAAGGGAGATCAGAAAAGTCTTTCATAAGACCAGACAAAAATTCAACTCAGGGAAAGGAAATGTGAAATGTCAAAGTAAAATGAAAGGAAATTCAATCCATTACATTCATCTGTAGAAGTTTTGGGTTTTGTTTTTTGTTGTTTTTTTTTTTTTTTTTATAAAAAGACACATTTCATATAATCACAGAATGGTTCACTTACAGTGACTCTGTTCTAGTATAGTGACTCACTTCTTCTTTATATCTAATTGAAATCTACCTTCTTTCAGCTTAAAGTCATTACCGCTTCTCCTGACACTACATCTCCTTATAACTAAGTCCCTTTACATATTTCTTGTAACCCCTTTAAGTACTGGAAGCTGCTATAATGTCTGCTCAGCACCTTCTCTTCCGCAGGCTAAACAATCTCAACTTTCTAAGCCTGTCTTCACAGAAGAGGTGCTCCACTCCTCTGATATCTTCATGGCCCTCCTCTCACCTCCAGCAGGTCCTTGTTCTTCGTATGTTGAAGGCCCCAGAGCTGAATGCAGTATTCCAGGTGGGGTCTCGCGCTGAGTATAGAGGGAGAATCACCTTCTCAACCTGCTTTCCTAACCTGATCCCTGAACGCTCAGACAATTTCTCCTTATTTCTCCTTGTCCTTGCTTCCACAGGTTTCAGTTTTATGTTGGGGGTTGTCCAGGAGCTCATTCCACGCAGGCCTCCTGGTAGAAGAGTAGACAGGTTTCTCAGCATGAATCCCAGGGTCTAAGTAGATGAACCTGTGTCTGTGGCACCAGTCCTGTAACCAGCTGTTTAACTGCCAGATCCAACTGGCCCTTTCAAACCTCTTCCCTTTGACTGGAAGGATTGGTGAAAAAAACACCTGCACTCCAGAGTCCATTACGGCTGCTCCGAGGGCTCTGTAATCCTTGTTGATATTCCTCAGACTGCTCCTGGCTGTCTCACTGGTGCCCACATGAAACAACAGCATCAAATAATAATCAGCCGACTGTACAAGGCTTGGTTATCTCTTGGTGACATCCCTGATGCAAGCCCCTGGTAAGCAGCACACCTCTCGAAGAAGCATGTCAGGTTGGCAAATGAGCACTTCTCTACCTCTCAGAAGAGAGTCACCTACTACTATTGCCAATTGCCTTTTCTTAGTTGTGTTGGTTGTTACATGGAGAGCAGATCAGGTTGCCTTACTCGGCTCCAGTGTATCTCCTGATATGGTGGATCTTTCCTCTTCAGTCTGTAGATTGGCAAAGAGATTCTGCAAGGGCATCTGAAGCTTTGGGGGAAGTTTAAACTACAGGTCCATGCTGTTGAAAGCTTCCATTCTTCTGCATTACTGCCCCCCGTCTCTTCTGTGTTTGCTGCTGGCAAAATTTTCGACTGGCCGTGGGCTGTGGGTCCACTGCAGACTGCGTTGGAACCATGTATCTAACTCTCAGGTTCCCTAATGTTACTCAGCCTTCTCACCACCTGCTGCAGCTCAGCCTGGTTACTGCAGGAGGTCCTCCACAGGAAGGGCCCAGTTAAAATAAAGTAAAAGTCCACAGCAGGTCTGTTGCCAGTCCCTGCTCCAGGAGAAAGGTCTGGGCACTTCCTTCACCCTAAGGTTTGCACTGCAGCGTCTCCCTTCAGCAGCTTCTGGGTGGAGGCATTGACCATTGCTGGTGTAGATCCTGCAGACCCCCAGCTGGAGCTGCAGCCTTTGCTCACAGACAAGTGCCGATGGTTCTGTCTTGAGGGTCAGGTGTGATGAGTGCCTTTGACCTGTGCAGAAGGTCACAGAATGGTGCCTGGTTACTGGGTTACATGGACTCTCCACTCAGCCAGTGGAGTATCCCTCCTGCAAAGAGGCACCGCATGGACTGCTGCATCAGCTGTGGTGCAGCCCAGTTTGCCCACTGTGGTGGTAGTGCTTCTGCTTTGTTCATCAGAGTGAACATTCCCGAAGACAGGAAAAAGGGAAATACAACTCTGATTTTCAAGAAGGGGAAAATGGATGACCCAGGGAACTACAGACCAGTCAGTCTCACCTCTGTGCCTGGCAAAATCTTGGAGCAGATTCTCCTGGAAGGCATGCTAAGGCACATGAAAAATAGCAAGGTGGCTGGTGACAGCCAGCATGGCTTCACTAAGGGGAAATCCTGGCTGACCAATTTGGTAGCCTTCGATGGTGGAGCTACGGAACTGATGGACAGGAACAGAGCAGTTGGCTTCTTCTACCTGGACTTGTGCAAAGTATTTGACACTGTCCCACATGACATCCTTGTTATTAAATTGGAGAGACTTCAATTTAACAGATGGTCCACTTGATGGATGAAGAACTGGCTGGATGGCCACACATAAAGAGTTGTGGTCAATGGCTCAGTGTCCAGCTGGACACCAGTAATGAGTGGTGTCCCTCAGGGATCGATGTTGGGACCAATCTTCTTCAACACCTTTGTTGGTGACATGGACAGTGGGATTGAGTGCGCCCTCAGCAAGTTTGCTGATGACACCAAGCTGTGTGGTTCAGTTGATACGCTGGAGGGAAGGAATGCCATCCAGAGGGACCTTGACATGCTTGTGAGGTGAGCTAATGCCAACCTTATGAAGTTTGACCATGCCAAGTGCAAAGTCCTACACCTGGGTCAGAGCAATCCCAGACACTGTTACAGGTTGGGGAGAGAAGAGATTCAGAGCAGCCCTGTGGAGAAGGACTTGGTGGTGTTGGTTGATGAGAAAATGAACATGAGCCAGCAGTGTGTGCTTGCAGCCCAGAAAGCCAACCGTATCCTGGGCTGCATCAAAAGGAGCGTGACCAGCAGGTTGAAGGAGGTGATCCTGCCCCTTTACTCTGCTCTCGTGAGACCTCACTTGGAGTATTGTGTTCAGTTCTGGTGTCCTCAACATAAAAAGGGCATGGAACTGTTGCAACAAGTCCAGAGGAGGGCCACGAGGATGGTCAGGGGAATGGAGCACCTCCCGTATGAAGATCAGCTGAGAAGGTTGGGGCTGTTGAGCCTGGAGAAGAGAAGGCTGAGTGGAGACCTCATAGCAGCCTTCCATTATCTGAAGGGGGCCTATAGGGCTGCTGGGGATGGACTCTTCATTAGGGACTGTAGTTATAGTACAATGGGTAATGGGCTCAAACTTACACAGGGAAAGTTTAGATTGGATATAAGTAGGAAGTTCTTCTCTGTAAGGGTGGTAAGGCACTGGAATGGGTTGTCCAAGGAAGCTGTGAATGCTCCATCCCTGGCAGTGTTCAAGACCAAGTTGGACAAAGCCTTGGGTGACCTGGTTTAGTGTGAGGTGTCCCTGCAGGGATGATCTTGATGATCTTAAGGTTATTTCCAACCCCAACTATTCTATGATTCTATGAAAGGAATATGGTGAGCAGGGACAGACTCAGCCTGTATAATGATAGTCTTGGGTGGGATAGGTTAGTCCCTAATACAAATCTAGGAAGAGATCATCAGTGACTGTCACCTAGGCTTACAGTGCTGAAATGAATAGACTTGCCTAATACAAAGT
This sequence comes from Neopsephotus bourkii, assembly GCF_033783945.1. NCBI lineage: Eukaryota > Metazoa > Chordata > Aves > Psittaciformes > Psittacidae > Neopsephotus > Neopsephotus bourkii. The sequence goes on from NW_026901969.1 coordinate 2,022,092, forward strand.
TCTTTGGATCCTGCATACTTACATAGTCTCACATATATATATATATATTTATAAACAATATAACTCTTAACAGTTTCCAGGGAAGACAGTGTATACCCCAATCTCATGTTTCTGCCTGACTTTATTATATACTTTTACAAATTTGATGAAAGCAAATGAGTCAGTTTAATTACCTGCTTCAGTTCCTTGATGACTCTTTCAGATACAAACCATAATTATTATTTGGTTATATATAAATTTACAGTATTTAGCATCCATTTATACTCTTAAAAATTACAATGTAATTACAGAATTACTTTTTTCTTTCCCCCCCCCCCCTTCAAAACTTAGCAATCCCCAGAAACTTTTATCACTTCAGACTTGTGGATTGCATAGTTGTCTTCAGATTGTGCATTCAGGGCTTGCTGCACCAGCTGACTTGTGCTCCATATGTATGTATATACGTATTGCTAACACAGGCTATTTGATTATATCATACTAACAGAAATACACAAAAAGCTTCAACTTGCAGCTTTAGACTGCTAAGATTCATAGGCTTTACTTTTTTCTACGTGCCCAGGATCATCATTTGTTAGTTTCTGTTTATTTACAACTGTGTAAAGCCATAAATAGATGTAAAATAATTATTATTAAATCATTATAATTTTTATTTCTAATTGCCTAATGTTGCTAATCTTTTGTTGAAGATTAGATCCATGCATCTAATTCAGCAAAGTACTGATATCTCTGACTTCAAGCAAATAGTAATTTGAATGACTCTTTGTGTGATTGTATTGGGTCTGCGTGGCTAGGTGTTGGTAATGGGGGAGCTACAGGGGTGGCTTCTGTGAGAAGCTGATATAAGCTTCCCCTATGTACAATAGAGCCAGTGCCAGCTGACTGCAAGAGGAGACACGCTGCTGGCCAAGGCTGAGCCCATCAGCAGCAGTGGTAGAGCCTTGGAGATTACATAGTTAAGAAGGGGGAAAAGTTACTGCATGGAGCAATTGAAACCAGAGAGAAGAGTGAGATGTAAGAGCTCTGCAGTTACCAAGATCAGTGAAGAACGAGGAGAAGGTGCTTCAGATGCTGGAGCAGAGATTCCCCCACAGCCTGTGGTGCAGCCCATGGTGAAGGCAGGCTGTGCCCCTGCAGCACATGCTGGTCCATGGTGGAGCAGATCTCCACCTGCAGCCTGTGAAGGACCCCATGCTGGAGCAGGGGGATGCCTGAAGGAGGCTGTGACCCTGTGGGAAGCCTGTGCTGGAGCAGGCTTTTCACAGGACCTGTGCCCCATGGAGAGAGGAGCCCATACTGGAGCAGGTTTACTGGCAGGACTTGTGACCTTGCGGAAGGGAACACAAGAAGACCTTCAGCCCATCAGGAGGACTCAGGCTGGAGAAATCTGTGGAGACCTGTCTCCTGTGGGAGGGACCCCATGCTGGAGCAGGGGAATAGTGTGAAAGTCCTCTGCTGAGGAGGGAGGAGCAGCAGAGACAATGTGTGATGACCTGAACATAGACCCTATTCCCCATCATGCTTTATCACTTGCACAAAAGAGGTAGAGAAATAGGGAGTGAGGTTGAGCCCAGGAAGAAGAGAGAGGTGGGGAAAGGGTGTTTTAAGGTTTTGTTTTACTTCTTATTACCCTACCCTGGTTTGATTGGTAATATATTACATTAATTTCCCTGAGTTAAGTCTGTTTTGCCCATAATGGTAATGGATGAGTGATCTCTGTCCATGTCCTTGTGCCAACCTAGTACCTTTCACATGTTCTCTCCCCATGCAGCTGAGGAGGGCAGTGATAGAGCAGCTTTGGTGGGCACCTGGTGTCCAGGCATGGTCAACCCACTACAGTGATGCATGTTACATTTAGTAATATGTGAGCATTCCTTGATAAATTCTGATGACTGTTCATTCTGTAAAAAAAAAAAAAACAAAAACCCTAAAACAACAATCACTTATTATTTTCCATTTTTATCTCATGAAGCACTGGTTTTGCAAAAAAGTGTCTTTGGTAATGATAAATATTTTCATTAGCAGTGCAAGTGGAATATGCACTTGAGAACAGAAGACTCTAATTCAAAGGGCATTTTTCTAACCCTGCCTTAGACAATCTCTTCCTGACTCACCAGTTTAGTTAGCTTGAACTGAATATAAAGGACTCTTCCAAGCGTATCATGCTTTTAATGATTACACATATAATATTTTTCTTTTCCTAAAGCCATGGTGTTTATCCTTCTGGGTATTTTACTACATCATTTAAAAGACAACTATGTTATTGGGGATTTTGTCATTTCCGAAAATAAATATGTTTGCTGTCTTTCTCAGGGCTCCATCTGACAACATAAACTCACTTAAAAAAAACCCACAACACCCTACATTTTTACTGTCCATAATATAATAATTTTTCTGTATATTAAAACTGTTATTTTCTTCCTGAAATGTATTTCAAATAGTATAGTTATTTTTAATATTATGTTTTCTTTTTTATATAGTATTTTGTGAAACACAATACTCACATTCCAAACTTTTTTCTAATTTGGTTGTTTGGGTTTTTTTTTTGTTTTTAATTTAGCAAGCAACTCAGAATATATTATATCAAAGTCTCATAATCCTTTCTTAAACAAATCTGTCCATGACTGAAATTATTGTCTTCCAAAGAGCAGACTGCTGGCATATAAAATAGAGTCATCAAGTTTTTATTTCTAATACTTAACAGACTGCAATATTTAGCTAATATGCCTTACATCAAACATTGCTTTTCAGACAGATGATCAGAGACTGATTTCCTGCAACCAGATTTGTAGCTGCCCTGCATCTCCAACAGATCAGGTCTAACTGGAATCCAGTCACTAATTTCAATGGAAGCTGTTAATAATGTTTTACAAAACTTCAGGTTTAATTCAGGAAACATTCCCAAATCAGAACCTATAGTTACCGTTTTGGCACTTTTCCTGAATTATTAATTAAGTGCTTACATTTCATGCTACATTAATTTTTTATGTGTAAACAAAAATTCAAAAAGATCTCAAAGTTCAAATATGACTAGAATTTATATTCATTTTGTGTCTTATTCATGTGAAATTTGAGGGGTTTTCCATCAAAGATCCATTTAAAATGTGAGTGATCATTCCATGTAAAAAATTATTTGCATTAAGAATTTTTGACTATGCTACCTTTGTTAGTGGAATCCCATATACGGGTGTGAAAATGTCATCTTTGTGCATGCAAATGCAGGTTTTTGCTTATGCAATGACAATATGCAGATTTGGCTTGACTAGCCTGTTGATTGAGATTTTAATTCACCTGAATATTTGAAAACTTAACTTGTTATATTTAATCCATTTACTGACATCCATTTTTCAGGAAATAATAAATATTTCTGGGGAAAGAGGAATAATTTTGTAAAGAATAATGCAGAGATCATCTTACTATGGCCCAGTTAAGATAAAGTAAAAAGCCCAGCTGGTACAAAAGGTTCTCTGTCAGCTAGAAGTTCAGTTTAACCCTACAAAGTATCAGGGTTGGATAGGTCATATAATATTAATTTTGGAGAAAGTCATGCAGTTATTTGTTATCATAAAAAATGTGTGTGGATCCACAATGCAAAGCATTAGAGGACTACACACGACAGAAAAGTATCTGAGCACTTTGCAAGTGCATTCCTGAGAATACTACGTCAGAAAATCTGTCACAGATTATAGGGAGAAAGAGAATTATTTTAATGAGGAAGTAGCTGTTAATTCCTGACTATCTGTATTCATAGTTTTTGCTAGGCATAGAGAGGTACCTTTTAATATAGAGAGTTTTTGTTGTTCTTGACCTAGAAGTATTGTGGACTCCTTTTGTATTAGATCATAGCAACAGAAAAATAAACAGTGTTCATGTTAATTTTAATTCTTCTGCAGGTTGCCACACACTGTGTGAACGTAAAACATATTTGACTATTTTTTCCACTTCTGACTTGACTCAGCTCCATAATTTAACTTCTGTATTTGCAACTCCATGCAACTTCCGCTATGTTCCTATGTGCACTTTTTTGAGTTATTTACTGGTTAGTTCAGATTTTATTTAATTTTAATTTTTTCCAGCATCAAATATCACACTCCTTAAAGTTCATTCCTTTTTGCTCAGATCACCTGTATTTGAAGTTCTTATTTCTGAGTACATGTATTTGCTTAAAACTGCAGATTTTGTAGATGCCACTTATATTTTACTTTGCTTAAATATCTATAAAACAGATATGCATACTTTCATGGGGTAGGAGGATTCCTGCTAAAACCTCAGTTCATCAAGTTTCATATCCTCTTAAGAAATTGAATATAGTAAATTGCTCTCATTTTTGCTCTTCTTTATGTATGAAAAAATTTTAGTGGATCAGAAGATGTTTTTGTGTAATAGGATTGTCTTGATTAAAATATTTCCTACATTATTTAGATTTGCACTGAATTCTAACAAGAGAGGAGTTATTAAAAAAAATAAAATCTGAACTGGTATTTCTTCTCTGGTATTTTTATGTCAAACAGGACCAGTTCAATCATAAACCCAATACTATACTGCACAATCACATTTTTTGAATAATAGATTAGCAATACATGGATTAGCTAATGTTCACTAAACTGTTTTGGTGTGTTTAAAGCTCAGAGCTTGAAACAGTTGTTTCTGAACTGTTGCTGATGATGATCCCGAGAGGCATGGTCTTCCTCTTAACATTTACCATTTTGAGGACTGCATATTTTTGCCATCTGGATGATTATTTTATTATGCAAAAACTTTTGTTCTGTAAATTTGAACCCTCCCTTTCTTTGGGAAGTGCATTATATTAAGCAGATATTTAGTCAGTTTTCTTTTTTTTTTTTTTTGTAAAAGTGGAATGTTATAAACAAATTTAGCTCAATTGTGCTGAACAAACAATAAAATTGTATTATTCCTTTCTGTACAGATTGCCCACTTGAGTACTCTTGCTGCTTTCAGTGTTCTTTTCCAAGACATATTTCATATATTTGATTTGGATTTCTAAAATTACAGGCTGAGAGTGTTTGTAGTTAAGTCAATATTTGAGCTATGCAACATAGGCATTTAAAGAAAGGCCACATCCTGTGCTTGTGTAACTGTTTCATTGCTGTAAAATGCCATAAGATTCAGGAAAGAGAAATTATTTATATGTGACTACAGAGTAGAAGCAGAGCCATCTCACAGTCTCTGCTGTAACACAAGTATTCTGCAGTTGTATCTTGGTGAAGATGGCAAGAGAATGCTTTACGAACTGTAATTGCATAATATGATTTCTTGAATCTTGTGATTATGTGGGACTCTGCTTTCACTAGAAGAGGTGAAGGGAATAAACTTCATGCTCTAGCTTTGCAGAAGACTGCCTGAAAAGTCATTGACATGTAATTTTTGCTCAAACACAAGAAGCGAGTTCAAAACCAATAGATATTTATGATCTTTAAGCTAAATTCATGGTCAGGAGGTCTTGATAATGTGTTGTAATTCTTGGATTGGTAAAACTGTAAATTTAGATCAGGTTTTCCTCAAAAAATTATTCACATCTGAATTTACTGTACCACAACAGAACCTTAGAGTAGCATGTAAGAAAAGCATGCAAGAGAAGCATCCATCAAAATAGCGTTCTGGCATCTGAGAAATTACTTTGACTTCCATCACTGGAATCTCCTCTAAATTGTAAACAAACTCCATAAAATTTTCCTCAAGAATATGTTACACTGCTTGTATTGAATGACTGATACAGTAGTTCAAATTTATGCTATAAGTAAATTCAATGGAATAAACCAAGAAAAGAATACACTTATCTGTTTTCTAAAAGTAGATTAATATCCTTATATTTCCACAAAAAAGCAGATCAGTTTGATGTGATTCAAAGTTAATTTTTCACTGGTTTATAGTATTCTAGTAATATATACTATATATGACTTCCTTTTTCTTTTTTAAACATACTGCTTTTTTTATACACTACTGGATTAACTAATCTTTTATGTTACTAAGCAATAATCTTACAGTTTGTGTCTATACTTAGTTATTAACATTTACTTTTCCTTCTTTTTAGTCTATGACCCTCACAAAATAGCATTTTGACCCATAATCAGTGCACACAACTTTAGATGCGTCTGTTAGTGAAGCTACTACATTATTGAGATAAACTTTGTATCAATACTTTGAAAAATGTATTTATAAAGCAAATGCATGATTTTGCCAATTACAGTATAGGTTGATACTGACAATGGAAAATCACCAACATAAAAAGCATAAGGAAACTGTAGGATTTCATTGTGGGAAAGGTTGAGTGGGTTTTTTGTGGGTTTGTTTTGTTTTTTTTTAATCAAAAGGGTATGGAAATATGCTGGGAATGGACTTGTTATGACTTGTGCATTTATATGTTTCTTCCTCCAATTTCAGGTTTCCCTGTTGAAACACTAGTACTTCTGGCATTCACCATGCTGACGCTGTCCTATTCCACAATCTCATGTGCCTGATGCAGTCAGGCAGGCTTAGATACGACCAGTTGCATTTGGTATTTGAGAGCCCAGCGTGATTTATCCAGAAGTTGGTAAATTTATGCTTGGCAGATGCTTGGATCACAAGGCAGATAATTCTGAGTGTTGCAACTGAATTGTGCTACCATAGTTTTTCTTCTAACACATAATTTTATATGGGTAAAAAGCACCATCGTCATGTAATCCACTCTGTTTCATCCTATGACATACCAGATAATTCATGTCTTTGTTTTTTTTTGTGTCCTGGGACAACTTTTGTGAGGCCTGAGAGAGGAATGAATTTAAGTGTGATTTATCATGAAATAGGATAAAAGTAAAGTAAAGATTGAACTGGAGCCAACCATAATCTAAACCCCTTAAAACACAGTTCTAAAAGTCTATCAGAGCAAGGACATATGCACAGATATAAAGTAAAATATTTTGTCCCTTGTGGGTGTAACAAACTCTCGGGCCATACTGACCTGTATCATATGGTAGCCCTGTATTTGTTTCTGGTTCAAAATGAAAATAAGAAACAACTGTTCTGCAGTGATGGTAATCATCCTTTGCCAAGGAAGAAGGAAATTCTTCATCTCCAGGATTCCTTAAATTGATACAGGATGTTTTTATGCTCTGGTAAACCACAAGTTATTGGGCTTGACAGTATTCACTTACATTTTTGAGGAAGATGATAAGTTCCACTACAAGAAATATTGGTGAAGTTTTATGGACTCTGTTAGGCAAAGATCAAACCAGATCATCCTTGTGTCTTAAAATCTACCCTTAACATTTACAGTTGCTCATAAACAAAACCTTGTCAGAAAATGGTGAAGGGGAAGAGAAGAGCTGAAACGCTAATCTAAAATGTTCTCCTCATAATGAGCACCAGTGTTATCAGAATGGGCAAATCTTGTTCTGGAATTATTTTGTTCGCAGACTTGTTTGTAATCACAGCCTAACTGAACATTTCATATACAGAAGAAAACAAACTTTGAGTAATGCTTTCTCTTCTGACAGTTTAAAGAAGTGTTGCCTACACCTCCACAGTGTACATCTCTCATGTCATGCCATGTAGAGGTTTACCTGCCTATGCAGGAACTGTTTAAGCTAACAAAGATATAGTGTGATCTTACATGTGAGAAAAAAGGCTCAGAATGACTGAGTCACTCAAAGTTATGAAGTTTCTGTCAGAGCTAGGGAATAAACAGAATTAGGCATGGGTCTATCATGCTGCTAATGCTGGAACTTTCCCTTCTATCTATTTTCTACCACCCAGTTTCACATCATGGAGCACTTTACCAAAAAAGAGAAACAGAAATGCTCTAAGGAACTACACTGACAAAGCCCTGGCACACAGTAAATCCTTCCTACTTCTTCCTTCAGAAACTGTGATACTACACAGTGCTCAAAGAGTGGGAGTACTCTGTGTGCTACACCTGACAACAGAAAAAAAGATGGGGAGAATGGATGAATGCAAAGGGAAGCTAATCTGACAAACAAAAGAGTGAAAGCAATTTCTGATCAGTGCAAAACATGGAGAAGGGAAGTACCATAGCCCAAAAGTATTAATTCTATTTTCTGCTTTAGCTTTTGGTTATATGAAGCATCCCTTTTAGGATTAATTTTAAATTTACAAATTAATTAAACTTTAATTCTTAATTTTCCATTGATTAATTCAGTTTAGGCTTGGAGAGTTCTGCTGCATGTGCGCTATGAGGTAAAATTCTAAAAATTATTCTTGGTCTTTTTCTTAGGGTTAAAATCTGAGCTGGTTTAGGCTACTTTCTATCATAATTGCAGTCAAAACTCTTTAACCTATTCCTATAGAACTATAGCTGCAAAGATGACTTCTGCATTTTTTTCTTTATATATTCATTGTAAATCACGAAGCACACAAACAGAAGTGCTGTAATTATGTTTGAATTGCACTGCTAGTTACATAGTTTAGTAAATTCTCAGGACCTGTTTGCAAGATTAAGGAATATGAGGTACATTACATGTACTTGGAAAAAATGTCAGAAACATGAGAACACAGTGTCACAGATCTTGGCATTGACGTATACCCTTTTAAATCACAAACTATTGATGTGCTCACTTGAGCTTACGTAGAAAAAAAGAAACTTTGTGCCAGCAAGGGGAAAAGAGGTTTTCTCATCTTTTTCAGAATGTTTCCAGTAGTTTATACACAACGAGCCCTTCAGATGACCCCACCCCAGAAAACTGTAGGAAAAACATTCTTCCATCCCTTTTCATTTTCCTTCCAGCTATCTTGACATCACAAGCTTGTCATGGCTGGAAAGGCATCTAAGGTGTACTTCAGAAGAACAGCAACTGAAAACTGATCTCTACTAAGAAAAATGACAGAAAAATGGTTAAAAACTTTAAAAAGTTGTAAAGAGAGAAATCTGGGATGTTTGATAACTTCCATTCACAAAAATGTGAAATTTGAACACCCACAAAAATCGTGCTTTGAGATAACTGATGGGACTATGGGTAATACAAGTTATGATTGAGAAGGATCAATCACTCAATGTTTTAAACAAAAAGATTCTGTCCTACATGGTGTTCCCAATTTATGGCTTGAAAAGCATTTTATGAAAATTATTTTACCAGTAGTGATTTAACTCATTTAGCATCACTACCTGATCTCACTTTCTTGGTCTTCTTTACTGATATTTCCAATATCTGTACTGAAAGCAAAAAGCCTGTAGTTAAAAGAGGCAAAGTGAAGCAAAGCGAAGTAAAAGCTTTTCCATCAAAGTATCACTTCCTTGAAATCAAGAAACAGGTGTTAGCAGAGTCTACCTATCTTTAAGTTATCAGAACTTCATTGAGACAGCAGGTTTTAGTAAACACTGATGTGCAATTTCTGTTTATGCCAGTGTACCGAACCACAGTTCTTCATGTATTGTTCAGGTTCTAGCACACAAAAGATTCAATACAATGCCAGTTCAGTAGAAAAGATTTTCAGTAAAATTACATTTTACCCTAGTGGAAAAAAGTAAGATGAAAGATCTCATTTAAGGTGTGAGATCACACTAAGTAGAAATGCTCCTGTGCATTGTTCAGCTTTAGTTTCAGAAAAGGCATCAGCTAATAAAATTCTGTATGGTCCTGTATGAGACACCATCTAATTGCTGCACTCCATACGTTGTCATGGGAATTGGATAATTTACTGTATAACAAAGCTGATAACTATTGGTGCAAATATGCTTTTTTTTGATAGTGGACTCCAGAAAGTAATTTTTCAAATACCTTTGTATTAAATAAAGTTATTTGAAAACAGACTGCTTCCCCACAAAAATGTGTGCATCTCTGAATATACACACCCATGCTGATAAGTAAATTACATGTGAAAGCATAAGAACATCTGCAATTCAAGCTCAATTTATTCCTTAAATGAATAGCTATTTCACATGGAATTGCATGACTTTCCTCTCTAGTAGGTTAAACACACCTTTCCTCACCCAACTTGGCAAATGATACAATATTCTTGGGATCAGACAAGTAGAGACCAAAAGAAGAACTGGAATTGCTGCTTTGATAGTCTCTCAAAGCCTAGATGTACTTGGAAAACATACCATAAGGCCTGCAAAAGCCAGGAGGCATTGAAAAAAAAGAATTGCTCAAGGTTTGTCGAGATGGAAATAGTGATCTGACATCACATAGCTGGCAGGGAACTTGGTACACTTAGTTCTCAAATAGGCAGGGCTGAATCTTCAGCAAACAATATGCTGCATCTTAAAGCAATTTCAAGGCTGATGCAGCAAATGCAGTCATGATGAATGCTATATGATGCTCCTAGCATCAAGAAGAAATTTCTCTGTTATTCTGTGTGAAAGTATCACATGTTTGTGCAGGATGCAGCACAACACTCTTCCAGTTTAGAATGAGAGTAGCCTCTCACAGCCAAAAATTTGTGTCATTCGCAGACCTATCCTGTGGCCTTTTTTACTATAATTGGAAAACTCTGGTAACTTTATTCCTTTTATTTTTCTTCAATAATGAGTACTTTTTATTTGCATAGACTTTTTTTTTTTAATACATGTCAGAAAATTTGTATGTGGCTTAGAAGTGTAAAATTTTGCAGAAACATTGACAGAGAAGTCATACATAGCAAACTATTGCTGTCAGGCAAAAAATTGAGGAGCATAAGGTATTTTATAAATACATCAAAGGGAGGAGGTGCTAGAGAGAAAAGTGGTCCCTAAATAACAATTCAGAACTAATTATGGCAATGTAGATTTCTAAGAAAAAAACCTTTCACAAGTGAAAGAAGTAAAAATGGCAAGATACTGAAAAATACTCTTTCAAGTCTGTCTAACCTCTTCTGTTGCTACTCCTTTTAGATGTACTCGTCTCATAGAAAGAAATTGTTTAATAACAAGGAACTGTGCAAAGGTGTCTTTAATGAAGTCTGCATCAGTTATAACCCAGACTTTCAGCAGAGTATGCCTCTGTTGGGAATGGATTTTGAACCAAAAAGCAGAAATGACAAGGAGAAATGAGGGAAGATGCACCAGTAGTGAAATTAGTGAAATCCCCACCATACTCTGCTGCTAAAACTAGAATATTGGAGATGAAGGGAGAATAAATAAGTCGCACATAGATTTATTTCTTTGAAAATAGACTCCCTCAGCTCACAAGAGCCTGAGAAACTGAGGCTTCTGTGTAATGTGGCTGGCAGTGCCTCTGGTTCAGAGGAAGAAGAATCACTCTAGTTTTCTACTGTAGCTCGAGCTGGCATTTCTGTGTGCATGGAGTCTAATACCTCCACCACAACTGATCATGGGCCCCAGGAAAGCTGTGCATTAACTACTGTTTAAGTACGGTATGAAACGACTTCTGGCTTTACAGCAGATCATAGCTTCCTCATGCCAAAGGCACCATTGCACAAAAATTTTCAGTGTTTACTGTCATTTTCCAAAAACGACAGGGTTTTAACCAAGTGTGCAGAAGTTGTGCAACAGCCTTTTTATGATACTTGTAGAACTGCTTAGTTTCACACTGCAAATGATGTGCTGCATGTATGAGTTAGGAATAGCATGTAGGATTCACTTAGAATTTTCTGTCTTATGATGCACCATCTGGGTCATGGTTAGGAGTTTCCTGCTGTGGCAACAAATGACATTTGGTCTGTCACTACTTCTAAATATAAAAGGATCTCATGGCTTTTGTTATCACCATAGAATCACACTTAGAAACATTTTCAAAGCAAAAGCAGGAGACAAAGTTACTAGTGTTAGAGTCATTGCCACCTGTGACCATGACTAGGTCTATTAAGCAGTGACTCCAGGGGACATGTTCTGAAAACTTTCTCTCATATATTAGCTGAACAAAAAAAAAACCCATTGTTCAAGTGCCTGCTAAGAGCTTTCTTTTATAGATATGTAGTAGGGAGCCATTTGACCCACTGAAGTGTGGGCTGTATTCATAAACATGTTTGCAGACATGCAAAAATTATGTGTAGGTGTACGTTAGAGAGGAGGAAAGAGAAAAAAAAATTAAAAGGAGAATGACTGAGTTTTAACATAAAATGCAGCAGCAATTTGATTACGTCTGACCATTTCAGTAACAGCTTTTAGAAAAGCTCTTCTAATAATTTTAATCCTGGGATCTTACATCTTATGAAATATTTTAGTATTGTTATTTCCAAGGTAAAACAGCAGCAGAAGAAAGTGACATTGACTAAGATCACTTAGCCAGTCAGTGGTAGAGTCAATTTTTTTAATGAGATCGCAGAATCCTAGAATAGTGCTCTGTCCATTATCTTCTATCAGTTCCCATTTAGGTGAATGAAAATATTCACAGTAACAGTTATATCTGGGACTAGAGGTTTTAACTCTGCCTTCTTTCTGGAAGAATTTGTCTTCTAATCCAGAAACATGGTTAATGGCAAACAGAATAATAGCTCTTCTTTTTTTATTATTTATTTATTTCTGGGATTATGAAAAATATTAAAGAGTTGTCTGTAAGGAAACCCAGGATTTCAGGATTTCAAACATGAAAGGTTTTTGGGTGTTGAGGTTTTTGTTTGTATGTTTGTTTTGTTTGTTTTGGGGTTTTTTAAGTGAAATTGTTTTGCGTATTTTTAGCAATTTATAGTATTTATATCAAAACCAAAATAATACGGAGTTGCTTTTTCCCTTTGTTGATGTGCAACTACTTTATATAGAAAAAGATTTATAACTTTTAAAGTGACATTGCTCTTCATATAATGGAATTAATTCTTCAATTATTAACATTTGGGGTGTTGACATAGCTTCCTATTTTTTTTCATATTTTTATTATTTCTTCATGGACATTGCAGAGGCATAGCTTTAATTTTAAAATATCTTATCCAAGAATACTTTAAAACTGTATAATTTAACTGTGCTTTTAAGCAGCCAAACATCAGCAGTTTTCTTTCACAAGAAGAATTCACTTCTTTTGACTTCATGTATTATAATATTCAGATACACTAACATATGCTGTTTTTCAAGAAGACCATCCTTTATGCAGTGCAGAAAAAGTTTTATCACATAATGGACTGCTGTTTCAGATGTTTTTATCTCTTGTTCCCTTTGTGTTCTTCTGCTCTATGCATTGAACACTGTTCTGACATCAAGAAAACATTAATTCCTGTCTACATTTTATTGTGGGAAGCATCCATGGTCTCAAAGGCACAAAAGATTCACAAAGACTTACAAATTTCTCAGAAGAGGGGAAGCTGAAACAGAAGGAGCATAAGGTCAAACATTTCCATGAGTATTGAATATTTAACAAGAATTCTTCAGCACTAGAGTCATGGCATTAATGTACAGCCTGATGACAAGTACGAGTTCAGTCCTAGCTTCTATTGATTTCATTTAGATTTCAATGAGTCTTCAAGATGCCCCTTAATTAGACATTGGACTCTTATTAGAAAGAGTGGGCCAGCTTGAGCAGGAGAAAAGCAATGCAGTTGCAGCACTGCAGCCACATGTGATGAATAGCACAGTGATCAGGGATAACATGGTATGGTATGTCAACAAAACCTATCAATCTTCCTATGAAATCTATGTCTGTTTAGGAGTCAAGGAATGTGAAATCAGTAGCTGTCCTTGAAACGCCTGTTTCATCATCATGTCAGAATCTGATCTGTCAACCAGCTCCTTAGATCTTTTGCTTATGGTGGGTTCCCCAAGGTTTCTAAAAAAAACCCACAACCCAACCTAACCAAATGAAAAAAAATCAAAGCAACCCCATCAAATCTTTAGCTACTTTAGGATTAGATACTACAATCACAGTATCACAGCATCACAGTATGTTAGAGATTGGAAGGGACCTCAAAAGATCATCTAGTCCAATCCCCCTGCCGGAGCAGGAACACCTAGATAAGGTTACACAGGAACGTGTCCAGGCGGGTCTTGAATGTCTCCAAAGAAGACATATACATCTCCAATGTATATATAAAAAAAAAAAAAGAAAAAGAAATAGAAATAGAAACAGAATAGAAATAAGAAAGCCACATTTGCTTTATCCACTGTGTCCCTGAAGAAAGGTCCTGGCTTGATGCAGTCCCTACTGATCCCTAGGTATTTTCTCTTTCCATTGTCTTAAAGGCATGTATGTCCATTCCTTGGTCTTCATAGTGGTTCACGCTCCCAGTTTTTTGCTGTTGCTCCTTTTTTTCTAGTCTGCTCTTTTGTGCCATCTCTGGGAAACTTTTTCCTTGTCCATGATCTGAGGAGCAAACTCTTATCTTCCTGAGGAGTTGACATGACCCTCTAACACTATGATAGGGAAGATAACATGCAAGTTGGAAACAAATCAGACACAAACTTTTCTTCAGAGTCAGGTAGGAACTTCAAGAAATAATCTGGGTTATGATCCAAAAATTCAGTTCTATATTATTTTCCTGAGGTTTCCTATTTTGTTTGCAAACAGACTTTTTGTTGTTTTGTTGTTGGTCTCTCTTTAATATATTATTCCTATTCCTCACCAGAAAAAGTTTAGTTAGCAGCATGAATTGTTTGGTTACAAGCAGACAATTTCCTATCTCTGTCTCTAAATCTGATATTTCACAGGTGAAATAATGCTGTTTTATTAGGTAAGTCAGGAGTCAGGTGAATTTTTTTTGAAGAAGGGGAAAAATGAAGTTCTGTGATGTGGTTTTGTATTGACACCTGTATGGGTGATTGAAGTAGTAATATTTCTATGCCTCATTTAAACCAATGAAATAAAAAGTAGGATTTAAGCTTATCAAAGCTAATGAAGTAAAAGGAATAATTAACAATTTTTTATCCTCTGCGTGGACAAGCCGTGGAGGAGAATGAGCAATTTTACTAGTGGCTTTTATGGTTATTTGCCCACAGAAAGAATGAACAATGAGATTACAGAGCTCAGGGCTCTGCTCCAGGCTCCAGAGAAGGTGGTGCTGCAACAGCACAAGCTGCTTCAGCATTATAGCCCATTCTCATGTTCCAGCTTTTCTAACCTAATACCTGTTTCCCAGTTCTGCATCTTTCCCACTCATGTTTTCTTATGCCAGTCACATTGCTCTATCTATAATATTTTATTCCCAGCTCCTCAGGCTTGTCTTTTATTAATGTATATTTCTTGATTCTATCTTTTAACTTTTCCTTGTAGTCCTAGGTTACTTTTGCCTCCTGCAGTTCAAGTTTCCTCTTCCAGACATTCTCAACTCGACTCACATTCCTTTGTTTCCCTGTTCCAGTCTTCTTGCTCAGTCAGTCCTAGATCTTGAAAAGACCTGAACTGTATTGTTTGGAGTTTTCCAGAAGAATTCAGCCTAAGGCAGCCACGAAGCATATGGAATTCCAGCCTAAATGGTTAAAGTCTGGCAAAGTTTTATACAACATAAAAGCAGGTTTTTAATAATAAGCAGTGCTACTAGCCAAATCTGTATAAATCCTAATCTGGCTCCCTTTGAAGTCAATGGTAAAAGTCCCAATGGAGCCATTAATGTTAAAACTGTGTAATACAGTAAAGCAAGTAAGTACCTGCTTAAAGTGCTTTTGTGGAATGTAAGCAATTAAAAATGAGAATGTACCTTTAGTTACTATACACATGAATGTATTATTTGCATTTACTACTTTCACTTCCGTTTTATGAAAATATCCAATGAAATGTGTGAAATTTGGCTTTGAAATTTCTCACTGAATAATGTAGTTACATGTGCTGTACTTCCAAACTCATGGAAAATGAAGAAAACGTGTATACTGATGTTTCTGCATATAGCACTCTAAATGGCTTTCTACTACACTTTAAAATATACTGCTCTTTGTTGTGGCTGTATTGGGTAGCAGCATTTCAGTTTGTAAGCATTTTGAGCATGTGTTCAAAGTAGCATGGGAGAGGAATGTGATCTTTTGCCTTTGTTTTCGTTTGTTATTCCAAATAACATGAAGGATACTTTCATGTTTTTCCTGTGGGGTACAATGATTTTGAAATTCTCATACAGAGTAGGTTGGAGTCTTGTAGCCTTTGTCAATATGTCCAGGGTGCAAGGCCTCACAGAAAAAACAAATTTAAAGAAAATAATTGATGATATGGAGGAAAAAAAAAAAAGGCAGTGGCAATGTTGTAAGGTTGTGACACATGGGCTGTTCATACTTCAAAACACAGGCAGACTCTTGTGGGTCTCATGGATTATGTAGATGCAGAATCTTCTTCTGAAGGAGCAATCCCTCAACCCTACAGTCCTCTGTACACCTCCTATTTCCTAAACTGTAACTCAGAGGCCATGGACAGTAGCAGTCAAAATTTCCCCTTGTTAATGCAGTTATCTCCAGCTGTACTATCTACAGAGTTTGTGCTGTATTACCTAGAAGATAATTCTGTGAGCAACATCACTTTAGGCTGTTTTGGAACTTTCCAATTAAAGAAAACCCAAACAAACCAGAAAGCTCTTAATTTTGCTTCTATCACACCTCAGATATATTTTTTTAATATATGCAATTTAACATGCCATAATCAAGGTCACTATGAGAAATAAATTATGTGGGCATGAAAACAGTATAGGTAGTATCTAACTTCTTTTTTTTTTTTTTTCCTGATAGGAAATTCAATTTCTGTGATGCCTTTATTTTTTATTCCACATTAGTGTCTCTCCTGAGTAGCCTAAATTATAAGCAATTTGCTCTACTACTCACTTCCGACTACCAGGTAGGCCTTGACATTTGAATGACTTGTTTGTGATCTGAATTTTACACTGGACAACCCATTAGCAAGGTTAGTCTTCTTCATATTGATGTAATTAAAACCAGAACTCGGTCCAAAGCTTTTGCGACTTGTTGTAATGTCTCAGTTTCTCATTAATCAAAACACGAACTTCTCTAAACCTCTCCAAACCTCTCCTCAATACAATATTGGTTTACTTCTTTTGGCCAAATGAAATTGTTTCCAGGTTAAGTGGACCTAATTATATTAGGCAAATTGTTAATTAATTTTCTTGTTCCAGTTTCTCAGGTATCAGGGTACAAATCAAATTATTACCTACCTTCTGCAAACTGACCAGCTAATTTCTGACATTTGCACATATTTTTTTAATATATGTAAATTTCCTTTTTTGCTTCTCTAAAGGACTGTTTTCTCTGTTCTGTTTTTCATTGCCAGTACTTTCATATTCCCACAAACAGTTGCTCTCTTGTTCTGTAATAGGCTTCAGCTTATTTTCCTAGCTGTGTAACAGCTCCCCTCATATGGTGTCTGGTCCAAAGTTACACAATGTACAGGGCTGTTATTCTGCTCTTTGTAAAGGCCTTATTGAAATTCAAAAGTGCTCACTTTCAATGTTGTTCCCAACAGTGCCACCACTGTTTAGACAACAGTAGCTTGGGGAAGATTTTTCAGTCATCATTTGCTTCTATAATAGAATTAAATGGAATCACTAAAAAAAAAAACCCTCAAACCATGCCAGTTCATTTCTATAAGCTTATCTTTTCTCCTCTTTCCACTCATTTCTTTGCCCTGAAGCTTTTTCCCAGCCACTGTGATCTTCCTGAATTGCCACGATTCTGCATATATCTTTTCCTCCATAGGAAGAGGCCTGCCTTTCTTATGCTTTGATGTTGCAGGACTAACACTGCCTTCTGATTATGTGATTCATAGTGGAAAGAGATAGTGCTCTTCATGGTAGTATAGCATATAGGGGAAACATTGGACCTTCTATGGAAAGCCTGTCCAAGTAACAGATAAAGCTGAACAATTATTTCTCATGGCAATTTTAAATGGGACATCCTTAATGATATCATATTATACAATGTTATGTAGTTATACAAGAGTGAGGAAATATCACTAATCTCAAAACATGGCAACACAAATACATGCAAATACATAAGAATGTATCTCACATGCTGGTGTCTTGTTAATCTGCAGGACATTTATTACAGTGCCATTAAGCAGAGAATACAGGGCATTTATTACAGTGCCATTAAGCAGAGAATACACATTCTGTCATAGATATTGAAAAGACATCTTCCCCTTGGCCTGAAATGTTACTATAGGACTGCTCTAGCATATAATGAAGCTTACCAGGGTTCTGAAATTCACTTCTCCAGAAGCCAAAAAAAGCTCAGGTTGGCACATATAGATAGCTCATAGACCATACTTAATGTTAGAATTTTTAAAAGGGAAAAACTCTTATAAATTCTCTAGTAAATTACTATGCTCAATAAAACTTATTAAAAACAGAGTTTTTATTGCTTGCAAGACAGGTAACTTGATCTCACAGTAAAGTCATGCAACTGAGACTTTTTAAGACAGCAGTGAAGCAAAATAATTTGCAAGTATTCGTAGCCCAGATCCTGAAAGATATTTAAGGCCTTAAAGTGATGGAATTTAGATCCTGAAATACTGTTCATGTTAACTATGGGTGATTACATACCCAACTGACCTCACTTTCAATATATGTACAAGCACCTCTGGGAGGTTAAACCTACAGGACAGATCTCCCATTTCCAAGCATTTTTCTGATTAGTAGCCATTCATATACAATAAGGTACATGCAGACTTGTCAGAGATGCAAACCTATGAAAAGCAGGCTGGGAGACATCATGGCCTGGGAGCTCCCAGTTTTAATAAGATAGTACTGGCATATGTAAAGATGAGTGCTGAAAACATTAAGATAACTGTTATTCTAATAGAACAGAAATATCTGCATAATTTTTTTTATGGGAAGTTGATACACATTTAGATCTTAATTTGTGTTTGAGCATTTTCCTTACTGGAGGTGTTTTCTGGTGTGAAAGAAAACACCACAGGAAAAACAAACAAACAAAAAAAGACTCAAACAACCCCCAAACTTTTTCCTTCAGTTACGTGAACTTTAAACATAATTTTTAAGTTTACATTTGTAAATTGGAAAGTCATTTTAATGATATAACTCTGAAAATGTATCATATAGACAGGGACACAAAATTGGTTTTGGACCATGTTTGATCTTGGTTATGTTTCCAGAATACAAAGTAATAGGAACTGAAAAATACATATACAACAGAACCAGAAACAAGAGCTGAAATTGTACGGTAGGCAGTGAGTCAAAGGCAAGGAAGAAAGAAGCAAATTTAAAATTTCTCACTAAGAAAAGGTGTAGAGTTTACAGATGTATTCTCAGGGACTGAGATCTTTTCTACCTGTGGAGTTCTTGTATAGCTGTCTGTAGTAGCTCATTTACCTGGTAGGCCTGGTAGGGTTGCTCAAAGTGGTAAATGCTCCATCCCTGGCAGTGTTCAAGGCCAGGTTGGACAGAGCCTTGTGCAACATGGTTTAGGGTGAGATGTCCCTGCCTATGGCAGGGGGGTTGGAACTAGATGATCTTAAGGTTGTTTCCAACCCTGACCATTCTATGAGTCTATGTCAGATTTTAAAAAAAAAAAAAAAAAAAACAAAAAAACCCCACCAACAAACAACCCCCAAAAGACCTTAAAAACTGCTGAGTATCTTGTTTCATTTAAAAACAATGCTTACAATAAAGCTCTGCTAGTTTGAATCAAGCTATTTGTTACATGTCAAAATGCATTGCATTTTGCCAGTGTCATATTCTGCTGTTACAGTGCAATGTCTGAAGTTGAAAGAGTTGAAAAGGAATGAAATATATTAAATTAAAATGTCATGGATTTAAATATACTAACAGAAAATAAAGAATCGGGGAAAAAGAAAACCACCCCAAAGAAAAATCTGATATAGAAAACAGGATTGAAAATGAACAGGATGAAATGAACTTCCAGATGAAGTGAATTCTAACTATTTAAAATAAAACTGAAAATAGCAGTATGGATTTAAATTGGTCAATAGCTGTTTCAATCATTGACCAAATGCATCTACAGTCTAACAGTTATTTTTCTTGATATGTATTTTAAAATTCCCCTTACATGTCATTATTTAACAGTGCAGTTAAAATGATAAGTATAATTGTTTAAAAGGGAGGTTTGGTATAAATAATTATGCTGTTTGTATACAGTATTTCTTATTTGAGAGTCATAGAAGTTTTGTGGTACCCTAAAATACGCAGTATCAAGTTCTGATAGCAGTAACAAAACCAGGAAAAAAAATCCTTTTTAAGAATAGTGTTTTCAGCTGTGTTAGATGGAAGAATTCCTGGAAAGTCAGTAGATTATATTCAAAGCACTCTAGTTACGTTTTGCCCTTCCTCTGACATTCCTGTATAAAAAAGTGAACGTAGCACATGCATTTTCCTAATGCTAGGTTGCAAGCTGCTTATTGTCTGTACAATAAGCGTAATCAAGGGCCTATCAGGATGCTGGGGAAGGGCTCTTCATTAGGGACTATAGTGATAGGACAAAGGATAACGGGTTAAAACTTAAACAGGGGAATTTTGGATTGGATACAAGGAGCCAGCTGTTTACTGTAAGGGTAGTGAGGCACTGGAATGGGTTGTCCAAGGAAGTTGTGAATGCTCCATCCCTGGCAGTGTTCAAGGCCAGGTTGGACAGAGCCTTGGGTGTCATGGTTTAGTGGGAGGTGTCCCTGCCCGTGGCAGGGGGGTTGGAACTTGATGATCTTAAGGTCCTTTCCAGCCCTAACTATTCTATGACTCTATGATTCTAATATGGAGAAAAACAGTCAACACTTCATCTTCTAGAAAAGGTAGTATAAGTGTAGCACATGTGTATATATATATATGTATAAATATTAATGAAGAGTTGGCATACATGGCCATTTTTACAGGACAGAGTAAACTAGGTGCAGACATCCTGGTGTACTCTGGCTTTCCTTTCTGGACATGTGAGCTGTAAACTGATGGGGGTCAGAGAAGCTGCACAGAGGCAAAAAGCTGAAAGGATCCACATGAGCCCTTAGCATTGCAGCCTTTGCAGTTGCTACTTAAAGACTAACATTCCTAGGAGCCCCTGAAGAAATCTGCCAAAAATGACTGTCAGTAAGGCTGTGTCCAATCTTAGAGACTGCCTGAAATATTTTGATCAGATCTCAACTAAGATACCAGGGAAAGGAACTTCCTTTGTTTAACAAAGGCTGGATACATAATCTACAACAGGAAACGCCATCTTTTATTTCAATGTACATGTAAACATGGCAGCAGTTGCTGTTATCTGCAGGTAATGGGACTAACTTTTTCTAGAGTATTGTACTCCAAAATCTTCCGAATAAATCTTCAATCACACAACAATAATAAGGAAAATAATACAGCTAGGGGAAAAAAAAAAATTAACAAAAAAGAAATCAACGAAGTTAGTGATTTCTCTCCTGTTTTACAATTATTTTAACATGCATTTGAAGAAACAGCCATGTGGAAACTTCGAGTATTTCCAATACGTCTTTCTAATTATTTTAAAGGGAAAGGCCTCGTTGCTAATTCTCTAATCAACACACAGAAAAGCTACTTTAATGACTGAAAACAGAGGAATTCTTCAGTTAGTGCTAAGGGGGATTGGATTGATGAAACTAATGGTCCATGGACACATGATAATTTCTTACTGCCAGAAGCCAGACTGGCTTCGATGTAGCATTCCTGTGCTGAGTGATTCTGGCCCAAAGCCCAGCCAACCTCTCACACCAATGAGAGCCTTCAGATCAAATCCTCTCTGCCTCAGCACATGGGTGCTCTTGAGAAAGCTAGGAATTGAAAATGTTCTCCATCTTGGTCTTAATGAGCTCTGGGAGGTAAATGGATTACGGGCAGTCAGTCAGTCAAAATTCAGAGCCAACAGTGAAGCTACAGCAGCTTTGCCCTACTTCCAACCATTCTTCAGCAGCTTTCATGTGTCCTTACTCACAGTTCAGGTGCAGGAATGAATCACCACTGGTGCCCCAAGGCTGTTCTCTGAAACTTTGCCAGGAGTGAATTTGCTCTGGTATCTCAGAATTTGTTCCTGTCATAGAGGTTGATTTAGGATTTAAATAAAGCCTGTAAATTGACAGCAGCCCCTTTGCTCCTTGGCTTGTCTGTTCAAGACCAAACTCACAGGTTGTACATAGTCTGGCACAATGCTAATATTTTTCTGGCTGTTATTCCTTTCTATTGCAATTTTACTTTATAAAAATACCCTTTGATATAGAAAAAAAAAAAAAAGCAAAAATTGTATTTTGAAGTGTCAGTCATAGCTGTCATCATGTGTCAACAGGAATACAATAGCTATTGCAGTTCACAAATTACCAATCATTGCTCTTTTAAAAATGGAGTCTGAAAAAAATTTATATTACGATTTTATATTAATCATTGTTCAGAGACGGCACACCTTATTTTATCAATGCATGATTTTGAAAATTACCTAGATACTGACAACTAAGTTTATTCCAGTAAATCTGCTGTGTTTAGATGCATTTTATGACCCTACCTGTCTATTTCCCTTTGGATAATGAGCTACTTGCCTGTTTTGCCAAACATATTCAGTCTGCTGTTGCACAGCCTTAATGATCTTCCTGTCTATTCTACACAGCATGGAGAGTACTGCTGTTCTTTTCCTAGATGTCAATCTATGGTCCGTGTGACAGCAAAGTAGCAATGGAAAAAAAAAACAGAAAAAAAAAATATTATTAGAAGCCCATGGGGATTAACTAGGAAAATGCAATTTCATTTTATTTTTTTAAATCACCTATTTTATTGGATATCCTATGAGTTGTAATACTCAGCTCTGGGGCTAGTGAAGGCCCCTTGTGAATCATGCTGTTTCAACTATGTGTGGCATATCTTGATTAGCATATGTTTCTTCTAAAAATACAGTTTGAAGCCCCAAGGACTTGCCATTTGTTTGCAAGCCTTACTAGATTTTCAAACTCGCATCACTGATTTTAGGACAAAAAACTTTACTTTTAATCCTTATGGAAGGAGGCATAGATTTGTCTGCAATTCCTGCTTCAAGTGAAAGGTTAGAAAGGCCCATTTGTCACCTCCAGAACACAATAAAAACAAGGAGCTTTCTCAGTGTGAAAGGGAAACAGAAGACTTAGCTAGCCTTGACTTTAGAGATAGTCTAATTGGGGAACTCCTGGTAGAATGAGATTTTAACCAGAATTCTCTAATAATATTTTAAAAATTACTTTGTTTTTTCAAACTCCAGTCCCTTAATTTAGCATACTGACTGTGAGGACATAGGGGTTACAGTGTCAGCTCTGAGCCCAAAAAGAGTATTGAAAGGGAATGCTGCCAGATCTTGTTCTTACAGGTTTGCTGTGTGTATTGGCTGTACCCCAAACCTATTTGCACACCAAACTCAAATGGACAGCTAGGAATGTGTTTACACTAAGACAACATTCTCACTTTCTGTTTTCAAGTCATAAAGAACAATCTTGAATTGGGGACTCCATCCCTAATCATTCACAGAATCTGTGGATGTATCAAAAGAGTTGCTAGCTATACTTCCTTCCAGATGGACCTTCAGTGTGATTTCCACTGATCCAGAACCACCATGTTCTGGCCACCACTCCTTCCTTGCAGTAGGGGCCATTCCCAGAACAGGGTGGTGTGGTTGCTCAGGAGGTTCTTCAGTAACAGTAGCTCCCAGTAGTTGCTACCATTGAAAGATGTGTATGCCACAGCCGAACATGTTACATTTCCCTTTCCCAGCCTGATTTGCCCTTGTTCCTCAGCCAAGTCACCGTGAGGCAAGAATGTAAACACAGAAGACATCCTCTTTTGACATGACTCATCTTCCTTAGTCCTAATCTAACTAACTTTTCACACTACTTGGTGCATCTTCTTCATATCCTGGAAGACAAAAAATTTCCTTTTCTTAACACTGCAAGTAGATTAGTACTTCAAGACTTGCCTTGACTGAAATGTTGAAACAATGTCTAACAATATTTGTAGATGTTTTTATTGTAACTGCATTTCTGCAAATCTTTCTGTTTCAAAAAAAAAATCTTTATAACTCTCCTCTCCCTGAGACATCTGCTTTTATTACAGCAGTTTGTGATCAGACAGACAAGGCTTGCAATCAGCAGTTTATTGATACCAGCCTGTCCAAAATTACTGTATTTAGCTATGTAGGGCATGGTAAGTCAGGTTAATACACTTCACTTTGTTTCAAAACATATAAATAGTTTTCCTTTGCATGTGAAAAGCACACGTCAGCAGTGTCTTATGATCGTTAATGCAACGTGGAGCCTGCCAGGTGCTTAAAGATCATGGTTTAGTTTCATCTGCTGAGGCACGAGGGAGATTGGTTGTGTCACAGAAACTGTGTTGATAATTACGTTAAAAAGTATGCTCTTGCTGAACAGTTACAAAATGGTTCTTTTTTTTTCAAACTGATTTTATGCAACCCTCTGCTGTAAATTTTGCAGGGGTGACATTTTTGGGGGATGACATTTTTTGGGGGTGACATTTTTTCAGGGTGACATTTTTTCAGGGTGACATTTTTGTGGTTCTTCTCCCTGCTCATGTTCCTTTCACTCTTAGGTTTTCACAGAGATTAGCCTTTAATAATCAGCACATCTATTCCATATACAAATCAGACTCATAGAGCAAGTCTCTAGAGGAGCCAAGCTTTTTCTCTACATATGCAGAGATGGGAGTGCCTGAGATATTAACAGCAATCATTCAAAACTATTTTTGAGCCTGAGAAGAACAGACCTGCCACCTCTCTATGCCTTTGTGCATGAGCTTTTAGAAACATTTGCTTAGTGAGGTGTCAAATATTTTAAGATATAAGTGTCAAATCCATGAAGCCTTGCAGACCACAATGGACTTTCATGTCTCTGCTAAGGGACAAATACAACTCTGTAATAGTGCTAGTGGAAGTGACTAGCTAATGTATCACCTTATATCAGTGAAATAATTCAGACAGTATACTTTTCACAGAAGATGCAATAGGGCTGCAGTGTTATTTATAATCATGTTGATTTCTAAGAAAGTAAAAAAAGTATAAAAATGAAGATTCTAACCTAAGTACAATTATTGTAAGAAATCAATCCACCTGAAATTATTAGCCAAAATATGTTTTTACCAATAAAATGTGATGATATCTATGTTCAGTTCATATCCTTGTTAAAACCTCAAGAGGCCTCATTTACAAACAGTAGTTATGCAAATGCAACTTTTACCTAGGCAGGAGAGCATTCCTGTGGCATTGTACATAGGAGAAAAAATAATGGATGATTTTACTGCAGTTGGTGAAGCATACCATATGAAAAAAAAATTCATAACAAATCATTTAAATTCATCCAGTGTTACGTAGTCAGACAAGAGAGCCAAAACTGCTAAGGAATATGTGCTAGGTCCTCGAGGTTGTGGCATTGACAAGTATCTGGAACATTGTGCTGAGTACTACTATTCAACCGACTACACTAGGACAGAAAACAGTATTTTGCTCCTTGATATATCTCCCACCAGCAGGGTCAGGAGGTTGCATGCCACTTCCATGCAAAACAAGACCTAAGGAAACCTGAGTTTAAGATGAAGTCCATCTGCATGAAAACTACAAACCAGCCAGCCTACCCATTGTGTTAACACAATGTCTAGCTGAATCATGGTTTTGCCAGGAAAATACCTGTTAATATTGAGTAAATAGCTGCTAATATCATGTAAGCATGTGCTCATACCCTGTTGTAATATGTGAATCTTCGCAGAAAAAGGTAAACATTAGGGCTGTTGTTTCAACATCATTTTCTGAGTTTGAGGTTGATAAAATACTTGACAGGCTATCTTCCAGTGCTTCTCCCTCACCACAGCTTTTACTAAATCCTAGACTCTTTCACCCAACAGGAGGTCTGTTGGGCATCCTGAAATGATGATTCCTGCTTCACCACCAGTGGACAGATTTTCTGGAAAGGAAAAAGGCTGTATTTTAGGAATAAAGCTGTGTGATTCAGCTCCCTGCTCTTGCAGTCATCCTGCCCTGATTGTCCCTGCCAGTGTGATCTGCAGCAGGAAAAGGCTTTTTAACTGGCAGATCTCCAAGCTTTATTTGCTGATAGCTCAGCTCCAGCCAAGCAATGCTCCCATACAGTGACAATTATGTCACTGCTTGACTTCCCTCCAACCAAGACCAATAAACATAGTTGTGATTCATTTTTGCTGCAGCTATGGATGCCAAGGAAAATGAGGACTAGCAGACTCCTGCCATTATTCCTGCAGAAAACAGATTACATGATAAGGCTGCAAAAGCAGCACTGTAAATGCTGTAAGCAGAACAGCTATAATAAGAAGGAATTATATTTATCAGACATTTTGTTGGTGAAAAACTATCTCCAGAGTCCTCTTGCATGTTTCTTGCTCATCAAATCATTTCTAGTTACATACTAGAACATGGTAAAGCAGCTCTCACACATCTCATCTTCTTTACAAAGCCACTTTAAGCACTGTAACTTTCCTAATCACCACTCAGAGGAGGTTACAAAGATCCAGAAAGGATCATTCTGTGTCTGTCCTTCACATGTTTATCTGTACTTGCCAAACAGATTTTGCTGAAATGTTTAGCACAGATTGTTGCAAAGTTACAGGTCACTGGAGCTAACCTCAAGATCCCAACTTTCCTTGAAGGTTTAGGTAGACTTCCAGGTTACAGGTGGGACATTTTCTATGAAGCTGCTTTACTAGAAATCCTATTTTGACAAAATCTGTGAAAGAGTTCTTCTAGCCTGGGCATGTTATTCTGCAGTGGGTCATTTATTTCAGAGTGAGGATGGCTATGACATGATACTCTCCTGGGTTCAGCAGTAGCAGTCATTTTTCTCCTTCTTAGTAGCTGCTGCAGTGCTGTGGTTTTGACTTTCGGCCTGGGAACAATGCTGATAACACCGATGTTTTTAGTTGTTGCTCAGTAATGTTTACTCTGACCAAGAACTTTTCAGTCTCATGCTTTGCCAGTGGGGAGGGGCACAAGAAGCCAGGAGGAAGCAGAGACAGGACACCTGACCCAGACTAGCCAAAGAGGTATTCCATACCACAGCATGCCATGCCCAGTGTACAAACTGGGGGCAGTTACCCAGAAGGGCTAGATCACTGTTCGGGTCTGGCTGGGTATCAGTCGGCAGGTGGTGAGTGGTTGTATTCTCTCCCCTTGCTATTTCCCTTATCATTATTATTATTATTGGTGGTAGCAGCAGTGGTTTGTGTTATACCTTAGTTACTGGACTGCTCTTATCTCAACCTGTGGGAGTTACATTCTTTTGATTCTCCTCCCCATCCTTCTGGGAGTGGGGGAAAGAAGTGAGGGGGGAGTGAGAGAGTGGCTGCGCGGTTCTGAGTTACCAGCTGAGCATAAACCATGCCAGTTCTCTTTGGCCCTTCTGGCCAAACCTCTTGAGAGAACACTGTTTTCTGTCATTGACTCCAGAGACTGACTGAATGGAGATCTTCTGGCCCTCCTTGCAACCTACCATATTCCCTGCACACCAAATAGGATCACAGAACAATGCACAAAAAGGAATTATTAGAAAGCATCCTGTTCGAGATCTACATTACATGACACTGCTGGAGAATCAGCTTCAGCTGCAGTAGAAGTGGTTCTGAAGACAGCATAAGCAAGCCCACAAGTATGAGGAGCTGGCACATCTCCACCTGAAATGTCTTTAGGAGCAGGTTGAAACTGTGAAAAGGGGTATCAACCTGTACTGCAGTCCAGAGGGCAAAGATTATAGAGACAAAAAAGCAGGACTGACAAGTACGGGAAGCAGGCTTTTGTCCATTTCAGAAGACACTGTGGTTGCTCTAATCAAATCAGAAGCACAGGAGGCTCTCATTTCTTCTCTTTTGTTTCAGATGCCCACAACCGCAAGCTGCTGGGCCTGGCTTCCTGACCTCTGGATAGGTCCACTCAGTCCCACCATGACCTCCAGCTCCACATCAGCTTAGGAAGTGCAGCAAGGAGAGGTATAGAGGAAATGTTTTGATCCATGAAGTAAACATAGCGCGTATTCACAGTTTACATAGTACGTAGTGTGCAATCACATTTTAGAAATCTGTGAATGCTCAGGTGTTTCTATGGTCCAAAATTATCCATTCAAATAAAGTATTACAGTTTCAAGAGGTGGGTTATGAAAAAGAGAGAGATGATTAAACTGAAGTTTTGACTTGGATATGTTCCTCTTATGTTGCAATAGGAGGTAATGTATGAGGGGATAAGGTGTAACTTTAGTAAATTTGGAGACATCAAGGTGGGCAGGAGTGTGGATCTGCTTGAGGATAAGAAAGCTCTGCAAAGGGGTCTGGACAGGCTGGATTGATGGGTTGTGATGAGTTGCATGAGGTTCAACAAGGCAAAGTGCCAGGTCCTGCACTTAGGTCACAACAACCCCATGCAGTGCTACAGCCTTGAGGAAGAGTGGCTGGAAAGTTGTTTGGTGGAAAAGGATCTGGGGGTGCTGGTTAATGGACGACTGAACATAAGCCCGTTTGTGCCCAGACAGCCAGGAAGGCCAACAGCATCCTGGCTTGTATCAGAACTAGTGTGACCAGCAGGGCCAGGGCAGTGATTGTCCCCCTGTACTCAGCACTGGCGAGGCTGCACCTCGAATACTGTGTTCAGTTTTGGCCCCTCACTACAAGAAAGACATGGAGGTGCTGGAGCGCAGCTGGAAAAGGGCAACAAAGCTGGTGAACGGTCTGGAGCACAAGTTTTATGAGGAATGGCCGAGGGAACTGGGCTTGTTTACTCCGGAGAAGAAAAGGCTCAGGGAGGACCTTATAGCTCTCTACAACTACCTGAAAGGAGGTTGTGGTGATGTGAGGGTGGGTCTCTTCTCCCAGGTAACAAGCGATAGGACAAGAGGTATTGGCCTTAAGCTGCTCCAGGGGAGGTTTAGATTAGATATTAGGAAAAATTTCTTCACAGAGAGTGTGTTCAGGTACTGAAACAGGCTGCCCAGAAAAACAGTGTAATCACCAACCCTGAAAGTGCTCGAAAATCATGCAGATCAAGACCTTAGTGACTTTTGTTTAGTGGTGGATCTGGCAGTCCCGGGGTAATGATTAGACTTGGTGATCTTAGAAGTTTTTTCAGCCTAGTTGATTCTATGATTTTGTTGTTGAGGATGTTCTGCAAAATGCACTGCTTCTCTATTATTCTTCTCTCACATCCTTTTTCACATATTCCTTCACCATGGAACCTATACATAGCACAATCTACTCCATCTTTCTTCAGGCTTTAGATCTCTAGGCAACTGTTCTGAATCCTTTCTTACCTTTATTTTCTTTCCAATAATTACACTATATCCCATATCTGCATAAACAACTGGGTTTTTTTTTTGTTTGTTTGTTTGTTTTTGTTTTTGTTTGTTTGTTTGTTTTTCCTTCCATTACCTCTCTTTGTCTATAAGATTTTCAAGAAGGCTACTATTTTGCCCTTTTTGGCAAAGAGTTTTGGTCTTTTTCTGAGCTGAATCAGTAATTTGTAATAATGCACCAAAGAGGACATTCACAACTGATTTTCCATTTGTTTACCTGTCAGTATTACATGTTTTATCTAGCTGGTAAGTTTCCCACTGACTCATTAATGTGTGCAGCTCATATCATGCTAAACTAGATTCCTGCCAAGATCTTCCCACCCTGATGCTATCTCATGGTGTTTTAGATTAATTGGAATTTTTGACTAAGTGAAAGCCTAAGGCATTTAACTAACAAAATGAAATTAACATAGGCTAAGTCTGTTATTGAGAACTACTAAACTAAAAGCTCAGGTGAGTATATTACTCTTTTTTTTTTTTTTTCAGCATATATATGAGCTGACTATTTAAAAATCACTAACTTTACCTGCTACCATATTTGACAAAACTTTGGAAACTTCATCATTCCCTGATGTCTTTTTCTGTTGGGTATACCACTTCTCTATGCTGCTTCTGCTATTTCTCCCTCTATATATCTCATAAATAATATGTTTGTTCCACTAATTTTGTATTCTCCTTTACATTTCATTCAGTCTCCAAGCTGTTTCGAAGCATTCTTGTTGAAGTAAGCCTTGCATCCAAAGCAGACAGTCTAAACATCTCAACTGATACATTTCCAAATACTTACAATACTCAGTCTAGGAGTGAAACCTCTATTCAGAAGTCAAACACTGCTTAATCTATACAGTGTTATAAGCATTCTGTGGTGGGCATAGCTCCATTTCTCATCTTTAACTATAACTCTGATACAAATATATGATTGTTCCCTGTTCCAGACTGTCAAAAAAAAAAAAAATCTATTGCACATTGATCGTGGAAGTTGCACTGTAACAGCCTAAAAGTCCCAAGCTTTCACTTAAAAAACCCTCACACTGTGCATACAGCCTACCTCAAGATCTTGATATTTATGGTCTCACTCCTTTATATGTCTGGCAAACTATTAGATACTGAGGCATAGCATCCAATATGATAGCTTCCACACATCTGTGTACTCAGGGTGTAAAAGTCATTCTTTATCTGGGTGTATGTCTGTTACTGAAAACAGCAGAGGTGAATTAGCATTACTTGAAAATACCACTTTTAATATTAATGCCTGTTCCTCAGCCTCACTGAAAAGTTTTGTGATGAAGTCTGAGCTCCAAAACTCTGTAAGCATGTCCCAAGGCAAATTATATAGAGAAGTCAGATTTTACTTTCATCATTTTCATTTGCAAGTATATTTTATATTGTGGTTGCTGATGATATAGATCAATGTTCTACAAGAACATTTTGTGGGCATTCCATACTTCTGAGGAAATTAAAATGATGAAGAAAAAACTAGGACAGGCATGATATAAAAACTGAGGCCCCACTTAATGTATCTTGTAAGCACATGCTTAATTCTCAGATCTGACTGTGCTGAAATATGTTTGAAGCTGTTTTTCTTTGGGTTAAACAGTGTTATCACCCCCAGTCTAAACCTTTCTCATCAAATGTCTAAATTACACATCTTTTACTAGCTGTAGTAGTAAGATAGTACTATGGTAATACAGAAACTACATACATTCCTTCACCTTAGAAAAATTTGTACTACTACTGCTGGCTAAAATAATTTTAGCAAAGCTTTTTGAGCAGAACATAACACTTTGGCAAAACCCGTTTTGTACTGTTCTGGCTTTTCATCAAACAAACTTTAAACATTTGCAAAGAAGATTACAGTGAACCAGGAACTATTAGTTTCCACCATTTTTTCAATGCAAAAATATTTTCCAGTTCTATTATAAATTTAAAGTTTGTATATTCTTAGGGAAACCACCAGTTCCAAAGCTGTTTTTCTTCCTCTAACTGCAGTAATAAAAAACAAGCTTAATTCAGAATTGCCCCCGAAACATTTTAGCTTTTGGCAAAAGCACGCAACTTTATTTATAAGGTGTTGTAATGATCCTTTTTTTTGCCTATAGATTTTAATCTCGTCACTCATGACTAGTTATTGCCATGCAAGTTTTAGTCAAGTCTGAAAGTTTAAGTAATTTAAATAGAAATTATTATGCTAATTTTGTTATTAAGCATTTTTATATTAAAACCATTACAAGCACTAATTTAGGAATATAAACAATAATTACTGATGAAAAGAAGCTATTATGTAAATTCACATGCCAAATATTTGAGCCGATCAATTTCTGAAAAACAAAGGTTTATAAAAACTATTTGAGAGTAATTTCTTAAATTTAGTGAATTAAAATTAATTATGAAATTACTATATGGACAAAGACTGTCATAATAGCTATAATTCATAATGATTTATTTGCCCTTTTGATCAGGACTCAGCTTCCTGTTTCTTGGACCAAATCAAATCTTCTACAAATGTAATTAAAAAGGAATAAAAAAAGGTCAATGGCATAAGCAGGAGTTTTTAGGATTGTTGTGAAAACATGGTAATTTTATTGGGGAAAAAAAAAAGCATGAGAAAAATATATTGTATGGAACTGGTCTAAATGCTAACAGTTAACAGTGTCTGTTTCCAGAAAATTCACATAAAATGTTATATTTTGTAAGCAAAGCAGTATTTCTATTGGGCTGAAATGAGGATCATAGTTCATATTCTTAGAAAATAAGATCCAAAGTTCAAATAATCATCAATCCTCAGCATCTATTCAGAAAATTTAATTTCTTAAGTTTTCTGAGAGACAGAAACAAACAAAACAGGAAAATTTTATCTGAGGACAACTGTGCATTTCATTTAAAGATTCTTTTTAGGTGGGTGAAGATAGATGCTAACTCTTGACATGGTGTTTTGAAATTTCTAATGCATAAGGGAACTTCTTATGAGCCTGTTAATCCATTAAAGCTTGGGACTAATTGTCTCATTCAGTTGTGTAATTCTACATTTGTATTTTTGCTTCCATGGGGACATATGTTCCTATCTGACATCCAGACAAACTTTAGGTAATAATTGTCACTTTCTTTAATTCAGGATGCTTACCCATGAACAGTGGTTAAGTCATGTCACTGTTTGCCAGACCTACTAGAAAACCTCACATAGATGCAACACCTCAAGCAATTTGCAATATGTAGAAGTCATCATTCATGGAGCTGGAAGTGATCTTAACTATGCCCAGCATAGTAGGGAACAGGGAGAACAATAGTCTCAACCATTGCAGGGACTGCTGAACAATTTGAAATGGCACATAAGACCAAACTAAGATGGAATTAAGAATTTAGGTTATAATAAAAGATACAGTAAGGCACTACACTTGATCCTCAGATGCTTTTCAGCTACCTAAAATATCCCGAAACCCACATTCTGGAATAGTTACAGTTTTTCAGCCAAGTGTACATGTCCATATACTGACACATATTCTACAGCCTGTGCCCAAATTTTGCAACTCCACAAGCGTCTCATATCTCAGAACCTCTTATTTACAGACTGCTTTGTGCAGCTGATCAGAACAAAGGAGTATCTCTATAAGAGCGGGGAGCAGCAGTCACTATTTAGCAATTCTGTATTCTCATTAAGATCCTCATTTTCAAAATTGGACCACACTCCGAGAAGCATTTCTTTAATTTTTTATTTTATCTTTTTTTTTCTTGTGTCAGGTTTTAACTTTTCTATCCTTTCTCTCATCTGAGACAAGAGGTCTTCATCTCAGGATGCACCTAAGCCACACTTCTTACAAAGTTTGTTTCTTTGATTTTGAAACATTTGCAGTGTACGTTTGAATCCCTTCTCCATACTAAGAATGCCTTCTTCATCTTCTCACTGTGCCTTTCTGAGATTATGTGTGTTTGCGGGTGGTGTTGCAAGTCCTTTAGATGTGGCTGACTTGAGTAACTGCAGCATTGGTATCCCTTAGATAAAAGATTGAGCTTGTAACGTTCCTGCGGCTGGGTACATGTTTCTAGTTCTTGCTATTCCCAGCTTTAAGGCAGATAGCATATTCTTTTTAGTAGCTTGAATTCCTGCAGATTTAGGGATATAAGCTAATTATTCTTAGGTTGCAGCTGAAGGTTTGTCAGAAGGTTAGCATTCAATTCTTAGTATTGTTTCTTCTGCACAGTAAGTCAGTCAAACCTGCTCAATTGTCTCTACTTATGGTTGTTCTCAGCTGTGTTGATCACAGTCAGCCACTTCTTTCTGTAGCAATGGTTGCATTTGCACTTCAGAGAGGAGGCATAGTAGGGGGTCTTGTAAGGTCAGCCTCAGAGTAAGCACTGCAGTTGGCTGTTATGTAGAGATTCAGACCTGATAAGGAAGGACAGTCCAAATCTGGTATGAGTATGTATATCCTGAAATGTAAAGAGTAGCATGCTTTCACCAGAGGCCCAGTTTAATGGTCTTGAAAGCATTTGTTTGCAATTGGAGATAAGCAGATCATTTGATCTAAGCCAGCCAGCATAGGTATTGTGAAAACATTTGTCAAAGATATAGAAGCTAGGAGAGATTTACCATGAAATACAATGTGCATGTGGGAAAAAAATATTGTAAATTATATTCTGAAGTATTTGTATTTAATGTATGTATTCTGGATCTGTATATGGCAGTCAGACCTTCTTTTGTTCTATTGTTCTATTGTTAATGACCTTCTAGTGTCATTGGGAAGTCACTTCTTACCATTTTCTTTAATTAATTTCTATTCTGATTTCTATTTATGTGTCAGAACTACCCTTTCAGATTCATTTCTATTCTTCTGGTCTTCATAGCTTGAAACTTTAGCAAGAATATGTAGAGTAAGAATATAAATACTGGGAAAAAGAAGTTCAAGGTTGCACACAGTTTTCACTTGTGCATTAAAAAGTGAAACATTTCAGTTTAACAAAGTTTTTTACTGGCTATGAATATGCAATCAACAATGACACACTTTATTTTAGTTTAATTTACTTTTGGTACACTTTTAGTACACTTACTTAACTTATTTTTAGACCTTAAACGGGGGGGGGGGGAGGGGGCAGGAGAAGAGCTGTGTCCAATTAAAATATTACTGACCTCCAGCTAAAACCAAACTGAGAATAAGGAAGAGATGAAAACTATCATAATGTTCCAAACTACTGCAATTCTGTCTATTATTGCATAGACAGTTCCCTTTTTTTTTGTGTCATTTCTGTAAGAGGTAAATTTCCTCAAAGTGTCTATGACCTTCTTGTCCTTATGTTCAGCTATCAAAATCCTACTCTTTGTAGAGATGCTCCTAAAACCAATTATGTACCTGTGTATAAGTTTTATCTTTATCTTGTGTTAAATTGAACTGCATTGAGTCCTTTTCTTTTTGAACTTTTATTTCAACCTTCAATTCTCTTCTTTGTTTTTTTTCTTTTTTTTTTTTTTTTTTTTGTAAGATCGTATTTAATGATATTTTTCAAGTGAAAAGTTCTATTCATAGAGGTAAAGCACATTCCACCCTAGAGGACACATTTTCTTGTAGTTATAAAGTAATCCAGGAACAAAGCGAGTTTGATCCTTTCTGTTCACAGTAAGTGCGATGTGGACAAAAGTTCACTTTGAACAAGTGGTCTAAGAAAAGCAAATTTATTACAGCCTTCACATTGTAATAACTTTCTTTGGTTGTAACTTGAAACAGAAATCTGAAGGTGAAAAGTCTGCTACAATTACCTAATTTATTCAGCTCTTTCACTTCAGATCTTCCCTTTCAGCTCTTGTTTCGGGACATAAATTTCAAAGTGCTCATAGATTTGCATTTGTAACAATGACCAAGTTATTTTTTTTTTTTTTATCAGGGAGTTTCACATGGCTGTATTCATGCTATTATATAAAACTCAATTTTTCTTGTTATGATCTAAATTATCCTGTCTCTTTCATGTTTGCATTAATCTTCCTTCTCATGAAATTATATTTTAGGTTGCTACTTAGCCTCCTAGAAACCAGTTGCTCCCTTTGCTGATGACTTAACAATGCAATTTATCTTTTTCTTCATTATTACCATGTATGTTTTGTCTCATCTTCAAACATTTGGGAAATTAACCCCCACAAAACCTTAAAGCATTTAATTAATTATAAAGTTATTTTTTCTAAAATATATTAAAAAAAACCCAAATTTAAAGTAAGCTTAGAATCTGACCTGACATGTGCCTTAATGACTGTCATATATAATTAAGGACGTTTATTCTTGCTTTTCCAGGTAAGTTGACTAGTGTTTATCGTTTTGTCTACTGGAAATTGTTAGTTTATACTAACATATT
This sequence comes from Neopsephotus bourkii, assembly GCF_033783945.1. Taxonomy (NCBI): domain Eukaryota; kingdom Metazoa; phylum Chordata; class Aves; order Psittaciformes; family Psittacidae; genus Neopsephotus; species Neopsephotus bourkii. The sequence continues at coordinate 2,057,530 of NW_026901969.1, forward strand.
GTGATTTTTTTGGGAGGCAAATATAGAGTAATAACATGTAAAATTAAAAAGTAATTTTTCCAGACAGTCATAATTTAGGTCTGTGTCACTGTGTAAGTTAGCGACTGTATTGGCAGGTGTCACTACATGATGTCACCCCTGAGCCTCGCCAGATAGTCAAATCGATGTTTGAAGCTAAGGATTTATTAGGTGACCAAGCTGTAAAATAATACATTTGATTATAGGTCATATTAAAGGATTATTTTTACAACTGTCATATTTTTATACTTTAACAATAAAATTGTTGGTGATGTTTGTCTTTAACAATTTGCATAATGCCTGCAGTACACATTTACCACTTTAACAACATACAGATTTTTTTTTTTTTTGTTCAAAAATGTATAGGAATGTTGTAGATTTTCTGTAAATAAGCCGGTGGAGATATATGTACTAGCCAAAGGATGTAAAACATGATCAGTTCTTTGCTTCAGGTACAGAGATACCATATAATTGTTTCCAATAGTAAAACCACAATTCCTTTCTTTGTAGACTTTTGCAAGGAAAAGTTTTTGCACATGGCTCAAACCTAGTATGCCTTGAGGAAGAACAGGATTGGGACCCTCTAGGGTGCTGAGTGTCACAATATCTATCAGCTTAGACTCACAGCTTCTGAGGAAAGGACCATGACCAAAATGAATCAACACCTTCATGAGGGCTTACTTGCTGAGGCAAAAGTAGGAGTGGTACTCCTCTGCAGTTCTTGGAAGGGGAAGCCAGGTCCCTACCTCATGACTGGAGGAACCAACCTATAAAACTCAGACATCCCAGAACACTGCCTGAAAGGTAGTTTATGTTTGTTTTGTCAAATACAAATGATGGGAAGTGACTGCTGTAGAGCCAGTCTAATCATGATTCCAGCTCCTTCTTGAATTTCAGCTTCTTGTTGATGTAACATTTATCTATTTCCTTTTAGAATGTTCATTAAATAAATTCAATTACCCAGTGATGGTTTATTCAGTTTCAGATTTGCTGTATACACTGCCCACTGGGGTACAGGTTCTTATAGGCAGCATTGAACAAGTATGGGTACAACATTTTGATGGATGCTTGGACCTTGAAGAAACAGATGCTCTCCTACCGTGTGGAGCTCTAGCTAACAAGTCTGACATAAGACAGTTTAGCTCTTTTCAGAGAGTGTTTTAGTTATTATGGCTCCTGGAAACACAATACATAGATAACTGGATCACTCTTCATGTAATCATTGCTGGTCTGGCCTGGCTGGGTATGAGCCCTATCTATTAAGCTGCAAGACCTAGGCTGACTTGCTCCAACCATGCACTTTCCAGTGGCTTAGAAGTTCCACTGATAGAAGATACTAAAGTTCCCAGTACTTCAGGCACTGAGGATATATCCCACCATCCTCTGTTTAGTCATTCACTGCATTTACACTGCTGTCTGCAAACCTAACAGGGATTTTGACTGTCCGAAATACACCACTTCATATCAAATTGGTACGTCATATCAAAATGACATGCATGCAGGCTGTTTTTAGTGCAGGTGTGGGGCTATGTGACAATCTTGAGTGAGACTGATTTTTTATGACAATATTTAATGTGCTGCAACATTAAAATTTGTTAAGAATTCTCAGTAGCAGACAGGCAGATATTCTGGACTAATATATTACAGCTGGTACAGGAGGGACATTTGGTCTGTGATCTTCCAGAAGATTTTACTTTCATCTCTTCTACATCTAAAAACTATCATCTTAGATTGACAGCGTGTGGTTACACAGAAAAACAACCTTTAGAAAGCTTTTCTTTTTTCATTTTTTCTTTTAATTTATTTGAGGCATGCAGAACAAAATTTATACTTTTTATTTGTGTATAAAAATCCAGAGTAAAGTTAAAAAAACCTAAACCACAACAAAAATCAAGCACAAACTCCTAACAATTACAGCATTCTAAGGATGACTCTTACACTAAATAATTTCCAACAGCAGAAGGAGTGACAACATCTGTACTCTGACTAAAATAAAACTGATTAATTAGGAAGTGAATTCTGATGTGGTAAATGAGGCTTCATCTGTTGCAGGCACACATTCCCTTATTTTCTTTTATCAGCAGATGCTGATGTTACAAAACCATAACTAGCAATTGAGCACAGATGGTTATTTCTGTTCAGTGCAAAAGCTCAGAAGGGAATAGGTACTTAAATAGAAGGACCTGTCACCCCTCTCAGTAAGTTTCATGCTCTGATTTTCAAACAATATGTCTCTTACAGTTTTCCAGTCACATGCAGTCTGCACATCCAGAAAGGTAACCTCAGTTGCCATCAGAGCAAACTGGGCAGTAAATGAAGGTTGAACTTACCTGACTGAAGCATATATTTTTTGTACTCCCACAAGTGGCTCCACCTTGGGCTTAAGTTATAATGACTCCCACTATCACTCTGGGAACTGTTTGCTCCCTTCTAAGAATCAGAAACAGACAACTACAGTAGATATTTGCAATATTTATTTATTTTTACACCTTAATCACTGATTTCTTATGTACATACTGCAGTGCTGGCTTGCTGAAGTAAGGAAATGTTTCAAATCAAATTTCAAATTCCCCAGCTTGAGACAAATTAAAAAATACTTTGTGATTCTGTGATTGAACTTCCTAAACATGAAGGAAGGGGCACAATGGCTGTATGTAGAATAAGATGAGTGGGTAAAGTTATCTCCCTTCTATTCCAGGAAAAACAATGAGAAGAGAAAATGCTGCCCAAATTCAACATGGATTAACTCCATCTACATTTAATTATGCCACTGAAAGAGTTCCCTCTGATTTTCTCCTTTAATGGGGAAATAAAAGTAGTTTAAGTTAAAGAGGAAAGTTCAAAGAACTTCTGAGATTCTCAGAAACCATTCGTGACTGACTTCTCTTTGCAGAACCATACGCTGTAACTCAGCACAGAAGCACTGTCCCTTAGGCATCACGAGTAGCTGGAATCAGTGCACTCTGGCCTCCCCCTTGACAAATTGCACTATGTAGCTCCTCTGTGAGGCTGTAGCACAGCTCTTACTCCAGAGAAGGATGTGTTTTACTGGTGAATGCTATTTTTATGACTTAGTGCTGAATTATAGGAAGAGGGCAGAGAATGTGTTTTGAGGAGCTTCATGAAGTCCAAGTGCTTATTTATTCTTTTAAAAAAGTACACACACTATATAGTATATACTATATAATGTATAGCATACATTATTTTATATTATGTGTTATATATTGTACAAATTATTTCTGAAAAATTCCAGTTTATCTTTGACTAGATGGTGTGGAATATATTGCTTTATGGTATGTAGGTTGATGTCTCTTAAAATAGATGCACTGAGGAATTGCACACTTGTGTGAACATGAAAAGGGTCTGCAACCTTTCTGGATTAATTTTTCAATAACTCTGAACAGATATAGTTTGGACTCACTGTATTTGCTGTAGGAAGTTTCATCCAGGTGGGTTTTTTTACTGCCAGTCTTTTTCTCTACATATTATTTCTTTAAAATTCTTGGGTACAATGGCTGGAAAAAAAAAACAACACCCTTATATGTGAACAGATTGGTGAGTGTAAAGTACACATTATGCAAAAAGATGGTGGGCGTGTTGTTGGTGTGGCTGTCTCTCTGCCTGCTTGAGATAATTAGTCATGCTGAAAAACTGGTACAGTTCTGTATGATTGCTATGCATGCAATTAAACTAATGCAAAAAACTGGGATAGATTACTGTACTGTGGAAGATATTTGAATTGGATAGGAAAATCAAAGGGGAATTTTCTCCAAAGTAATGGTTTCTGATATCCACAATACTGTTCGCAGAATTATCTATGTATGAAAGAAGACCATATGTTAACATTGTTTGACTGACATTTGAAACAGGAAGAGTTGCTTGTATTTCTGAATCAAGATGCTTATAAACTAGTCATGAAGTGGGTAGTGCTGGGTGGTGACTCTTCCATATTAATGAAAGGCCTTTGTGATTATCATACTAAATGCTGTATCACACTAATGTTCTTTTCTCTTTATATAAAAAAGTCATTTGGTGGGTGCTAGAAGAGAAAACTGTGCAAAGCACAAGGAGATTTGTGCTCCACCATCTCAGTGTTAAATTACTGGCCTCAGGGTGCCTGTATTTTACCTATGCATGGATTTTGTTGTGTTTTATTCATTGTGGTTTTAGACCACACAAGTTAAAAAACTGGCCTAGTTAGATTATCCGCATTAGCCAGAGGATATTTTATGTGACAACATAGTAGTATCTGTAGAGGACTGGAGGATAAGGATTGGTGCTGAAGGTATCCACCAGCTAAATTCAATGTCTTCCTTGGCCTGAAGTATTTTAAATCTACACCTCTCACTTTTTCAAGAATAGAAAAGATACCAGACTGTATGTTTCTCTGCTAAGGACATTCACCTGGGAAGTCTATGACTATTCTATGTAACACTATTTTCTTTTTGCAAGAAACATTTATAAGAAAAATACCTGCTGAATCTTCATCTCCTACTACCTCTGCACACCATGCCTTGAAACACCATTCTAAGGTGCCTTGAAAAAAGTTGGAATGACTAGTGCCATTTTTGAAAGAAAGTAATAAAGGACTATATTCTGAAAGACAAACTTTCAGCCTAAGGTTCCCGAGAATAAGAAGACATCTCAAACACCTCAACCTCTCTTGTACACAGTTCTAAATTTAATGCATACAAAGTTTTTAGTGATTTTATTTGAAAATAAAGTGCTCACTTATATTCTCATGCTTTGTGTTCACAACTTCACAATTTTCCTTCAGCTTTTGAATATTAAAAGTACCAGAGTCAAAGAGCTCAGCTGGTATTGTAAACAAATTGTTTAAATGGAGTCAAAATACCTAAAGGAGTTTGCAGACCCATCAAGTGAAACTTTATTTTTATTAACTCAGTGGGAATAATGAAGAAGTTATGACACATCAATTGAGTCACAGTATCTACTGTGGGTACCATTTTAGCCTGTGGCAAACACAGGATGATACAATTTGGTTCAATTTTCTCCTATTTTATGTCTTAACATCTGTGAAGACAGACAGAGCAAGTCAGCCATAACTTGATTGCAAATCTGAGTCTATGAAAGTTGGTGAACTACATCTCTGACCAATTTAAATTCAAGAGAAAGACTTCCATAACAGTTCTAACAGATAAGAAAAGGGAGCTCTTGTTTTAGGAAAACAATATCTTAATTCTGAGTTCAGTATCAAAGAGATGAAATGATGAAAATAACCCCAGAAAACAAACCCCCAAACTTTATGACATGACAGCTGCAGCTGGTTGTTTAGGACTTAGGTTTGGTGTTGGGTTTTTTTTTGAGGGAGGGTTTGTTTGGTTTTGATTTTGTGGTATTGTTGGTTTTTTTTGTTTCTGGAGGGGGGTGTTTTTTATTTGTTTGTTTGGGTTTTTTTGTTTTTGTAATATCCCCTCCTGATATGTAGGCCTTAACTTGTTAGTAAAGAATCCCTTTTGCCTCCAGACCTTATAACTCTAAACTTTTTGATATCACTTGGAGCTGATTTTACCTTCCTGTGCTGTTGCTACCAATCTAGTTTTGATTTTCCTTCAGACTTTCTTTAAAGGTTATCATCCTTAAAAATACCTGGTGGGAATACCTGAAGCACTTACTTCAGGTAAAGAAAGCAATTTGTGGTGATTTAATTGGTCAAAATACAAAATCCCTAGCACACTGTAAAGTCCCTTGCTGGATGTGGCTGGAGGAGGTTTTCATTATTTGCAGATAAGCAGAAACATATGTCTCCTATAAGATGTGGTTGTTTTAAAAAACTTCTGGAGTGGAAAAAGGAAAATTAAATTAAGAGTTGACAAAATGGTGCAGAACATTTTTACTGCTGTTGAGTTTATTGATCACTATTAATAGCAAAGCTGCTGTGCAAATTAAAGGAACACTGTTGACCTCAAAACCTCAGACATGTAATGAAAAGCTTCAGTGGTGGTTAAAGGAGATGAAATGAACCCTCTAAATTACAAGGTGAGCTGAAATATGTTAGAAATTATAAATATTGCAATGTGTTTCACCCTGGAAAGATTTACTTATGGATATAAGTCTCAAGCAAAGACTGCTTAGTTTTTACTGGAGAGTATCTCAGTGTGGGGAGGGCTGTACCACGTGTACTTCGCCTTCTAAACTTACTTGAATAGCATTGCTTTGATGACCTAACATGAACACCAATACACAGTATTGCTAAGCATGTGTTTGTCATAACGCTATTTGGGAATGGTTAACATAACAATCCCACCATAAATACAAAACCTTTAGATATTTTTTTTCTTAATAAATGGAAATGACAAATATAGAATCATAGAACCATAGAATCTTTATGTTGAAAAAGACCTTTAAGATCTAGATCTTGGGAGACACAGGCTTGATTTCCTGCTTTCTTGGAAGCTTTCAGTTAAAGCATTTTCCCCATGTGTCTTCTCTATATACAAAACAGTTGCAAAGTACAGAAGTGAAGAAAAGTAGAACACATGCCTTGAAATTAAAGAAAAAAACCAACCCCACTACTTAGAATATAAATATAAAAATATAGAATAAGTGTTAATAACTGTATCCTGACATCTGACATTCAATATCTGAAGGGTGCCTTCAAGGAAGCACTCTTCACCAGGGACTGTGTAGATAGGACAATGGTAAAGGGTTCAAACTAAACCAGGGGAAGTTCAGGCTAGACATAAGGAAGAGGTTCTTTACTGTGAGGGTGGTGAGACACTGGAACAGGTTGCCCAAAGAAATGGTAAATGCTGAATCCCTGGCAGCGTTCAAGGCCAAGTTGGACAGAGCCTTGGGTGACATAGTTTAGTCTGAGGCATCCCTGCCCACAGCAGGGGGTTGGAACTAGATAGTCTTAAGGTCCTTTCCAACCCTAACCTTTCTATGATTCTATAATTCTACCTACAGTTACCACTTTTATAAGTTTTTGAGAAATGAGAGCAACGCTCCTAAGTAAGGGTCATCTTACTTCCCGGATTTGATTACGATGAAGGGAACATAAAGTACACTGAAAAAGCAATGGTTACTATAACATAGAGTCCACAAGAAGGAACAGAATGAAAAAAAGAGTGAATTTTGGCCAGTTTCAAGGACTGACTCATATTCCAAAACTATGTGCCTGGCATGTAACAAAACCTATTAAATAAATTAGAATGACTGTAAACAAAGTGCTACTATCTTTCACTGCTTCATATATAAAACTTTTCAGGTAATAAAAACCAGATATTAATGTATATTTCTCCATCACAAGTTAAATCAAACAACTGATTCCTAGACTGATGTCCTGCCATGTTTTATCAGTAACTAAAGGAAAATAACAATGTAGGACATAAACATTAACTACAGCATCAAGGTTTTTTTGTTTGCACGTGTCTTATTTCTCCATTTCTCTCATTGTCTGTAATCTTACCAGAACAACTGTACTTCATTTCTCCATTACTGAATTTATACTTTGAACTTATAGTGCTGCAGATGGCAGTACTATTGATCTAAGGATTGCTCAAGCCCGAAATGGTATCAAAAAAAAAAAAAAAAAGGTTTGCTTTAAGTGTAGACATAAAAACACCAAGAAGAACAACGAACATTTGTGTTGTGGAGTATCACCCAAACTTAAGAATATGCTTGTTGAACACTGGGGACCAATTAGTGAATCATTTGTGGGGAATTAAAAAAGCAATAAAATAAATCCAACATTTGGAATACTTGAGCTATTATGGCTTGAGGTTGCTGGTGGAACTCATAAATCTGAAAACTCTGTTTCACATACACCAGAATCAGGCTCCAGTGATGGTGTTTCTTGATGAAGTTTTTTCTCTCATTTTCAGTACTTAATGAGGAAAAAAAAAGAGGTGTGTGGGATTTTTTTTTTTGGTTTTTTTTGTTTGTTTTATATTGCAGTGGTGCTTAATTTTTATCCTTAGAATTTATGTGGTATTCTCTCTTTGATTGTTATTTTAACTTTTTAGCTTCTGAGACGTGAACTAAACACTATAGATTAGAAGAGAATTATGATGAACTTATAAAGAAATATTCTACATCTTTTGACCAACTTGGTGACCTATTATGAAATGGCTGACTTGATAAATAGTTGAAGAGCAACGGATATCGTCTACCTTGACTTCAGTAAGGCTTTCAACACTATCTTCCATAATATCCTCATAGAGAGCTCATAAAGTTTGTGCTGGATGAGGAGACAGTGAGGTGGTCTGAAACCTGTGTGAATGATCAGGTCCAGAGAGTGGTGATCAGTAATACAATATCTAGCTGGAGGCTGGTAGATAGTGGGTACCCCAGGGGGCAATCTGGATCCAGTCCTGCTCAGTTCTTCAGTGGTCTGGATAATGGGGAAGTGTATACTGTCAGCAAGTCCACAGACTAAGAGTGGCTGATACACTGGAAAATTATTCTGCCATTCAGAGGGACCTTGACAGGCTGGAGAAATAGGCTGACAGGAACCTCATGAAGTTCAACAAGCAGAAGTACAAAGTCTTGTACCTGGGAAGGAACAGCACCATGCATCAGCAGATGCTGAAGGCCACCCAGCTGGAAAGCAGAAAAGGACCTAGGGGTCATGGTGGACACCAGGTTGAGGTGATCCTCCCTTATTCAGTACAGATGAGTCCACACATGCAGTACTGTGTCCAATTCTGGGCTCTCCAGTAAGAGGGACATACTAGAAAGAGTCCTGTGATGAGACACTGAGATGATTAGGGGAGTGGACCGTCCCTCCTATGAGGAAAGGCTGAGAGCTGGGACTGTCCAGTCTGGAGAAGAGAAAGCTCAGGGATATCTCATTAATGTGTACAAATAGCTGACGGGTGGGAAGTGTAAAGGAGAGAGAGCTAAGCTTTCTTCACTGGTGCTCAGTGACAGAACAAGAGGCAATGGTCACAAACTGAAAAACAGGAGGTTCTGTCTGAACATCAGTAAACACTTTTCTGTGAGGGTGACCGAGCACTGGCAGAGGATGCCCAGAGCTGTTGTGGAATATCTCTCGTTGGAGATGGTCAAATGCCTGGGCAGCTGGCTAGAGCCAGTGTCCCTGCTTAAGCAGGGTGGTTGAACCAGGTGACTAGAGGCTGCTTCCAACCTCAATCATTTTGTGATGGTGTGATTCTGGTCTGATAGATACAGGGTTTTGAACTGTGGTTCAAGAGTACCATAACCTTTTACTATTAGATCTTCAACTAGCCTATTGAATCAATCTCAAGAAGGCAACTAAAATATCCATGTTTCTTTTCCCACATCTTTGCTATATTAGGTTTTCAAGTCAAGACTGCCTGTTTGGGAACTGCCTGGGTTAATGCCTCATCAGTGTTTTTACTAGTTACTATAGCAACTAAAAGCTAGTGTAAAAATTTCATTAGGCAGGATATCATTGCCTGTCCTGTATCACAGATCATTGTGTCCCAGAACAGTAAAACTAAGAATTATTTTGCTTAGAAGAAAAGTGACAAAAATAATAATCTCTCTAATAATCAAAGTAATAAAATCTCTCTAATAAACCAAAGTAATAAAACTGTGAGGTGGGAAAATTTCTCACTGCCTATAGATGTAATATCTGGCACTGAACAAGGTTTCCTTTCATGGACAGTCAATTTGTAAATATGAATAGTACATATATTTCTATGTATTTAGATGTTTTCCCTCAGAATATGAGACTCTTGCTTTTGATCTCGTTTGTTTTTTGTTCCATGTCCAGTCCTCTGAAGGACCTGCTCTCATAGCCCTTCCATGCTTTGCTCTTCTGTGTCATCAACAGGGTTACTTGTACTGCAGCCACAAAGTAGGGGATTCTGCAGGGGTTTGAACACGTGCCATTTAAAGAAAAAAACTGTGCATTTCAGAAGAGCATGCTTCCTCATTTGAGAAGGGAAATAGAAACATACTTGTCTAAAAGTGTTTAAATTATGTTTGCTTAAATATTCCTCATGAATATGGACAATATTGGGAATTGCAGCAATATGTTCCATATAAGGAAAGAGTCAGGCAGACAAGTCCAAGTTGGACAGAGCCTTGTGTGACATGGTTTAGTGTGAGATGTCCCTGCCCATGGCAGGGGGGTTGGAACTGGGTGATCTTAAGGTCCTTTCCAACCCTGACTATTCTATGATTCTATGACATGAAATGTGCTCATGTGTTAATTATTGAATTCATTTTCACTAATGTACATGTGTGAAATATTATTTTAATGAAAACATGTTGAGATTTCTCAATTATAAATTAAAAACTGCAGTCATCTTTCAAACTCTGTATATGTGCATTGGTAACTCTACTAGCTTCTTACCTGTCAGAGTCCATTACAGAACAGAAATCTGGAGTGTTTAACTGAGGTAACTCACTGAGCACATTGGGTCCCAAATTCATTCTGGAATTTAACAGATCCAAAAGTAGTTTAATTCTGAACTTTAAAGAAGAAGCTGTGATCACTTAAAACAAGTGCTGTGTTACTGTTGCTGACGTGTCCTGCTGACAGGAGTATTCAAGACCTAATCATGCCACTGTATGAGACATTATGTACATCTGTCACTTTTACCAAAATGTCTAGGCTGGGAGGAGACTGCAAACACATTTACTCCTGTCATTCAGCTCCATCTCCAGCCCTCATTTTCTTTTTTTTTGTCCTTACTATTCTGACACTTATTTAAAAATGAAATCAAAAGGGGATAGACAATTTTTTTCTTGCAATATGTTCTGAAGGAACTTTAAGTAACGTTTAACTGTAGCATCTAGCAAAATTAAATTAAAGACACCAGTTATGGATAATTATTTATTCTTCTGGGCTAGTAAGATTGCCAACCTTAGTGCTGACAGTGGAGAGAGGGGTGCACTAGAATGGATTTGCATAATTTTACAAATTATGCTACCCCACTTAGCAATCATAAACATAGAATGTAGAAATAATTTAGTAGTTGAACTGGATTTTGACCGTATTTGAGATTTGGTTTACGAAAGTGAACATTTGTGCATTTTAAATTAGAAAACACATACATTAAACAAAAATACCAGAATGTAACCAAACTTTTTAAAAGCTTACATTTTAGTGAAAATTTGATTGTGAAGCTTCCTTATTTTGATCCTTGAGAATTTCAATTAATTTTTCTAATTAGTGTTACTAATTAAATCTGCCTTAAAATATTAAAATTGGACATTCAAATTCATGCCTATTGATAAAATACTGTACTCATCTTCTTAACTCAATGCATCCAAGTTTTCTTTTAATTCTTTAATTCTTTCTTTGGGCTGCAGCTTTTTCTTATTAACAGCCAAGTTGCAAAAAGACCCTAAGTTTTTGTTTGCCAGTAAGCATTTAATTTTAATATTGCAAGAATGTTCAGTAACTCACTTGCAATCTAAGGCAGAGAATTCTAAAAATCAAAATCAATGTAGAAAATCAGAGCTAGTTTCCTTCTGTGATCGTTTCCAAGACAACTAGACAAGATGAGAAAGTCTAATACACTTTTAGATGCTTTAGATGGGGCAAACTGCAAAGAGAAATTGAATTTCTTGTACACAGTGAAAGGCCTGGAATAGTAAGAAACCATACCTAATCTTCAGAATCTGCAGTGTTTCCAAGAAAGTTAGAGCACTAGAATTACTCCACACTGTTCAGCTGCTCAAGCTACAAGAACATAGCTTTCTATGAGGGCACTAGTTTTGAAAGAAGCTCCTTCCAGCATAATTAAAAAATACCTGCTAATGTGACTTAAACTAAACTGAAAGTGAGAATTGCATTTAAAAGAAAAAAGCCTTTCAACTTTAGGTCAAGCAAACTTATCCTTTTTATTTGTTATTAACTGAATATTTATGGAAACGTCCTGGCTACCTGGGGACACAAACAAAGTCTACAGAAGTTAAAATATTTTTTTCTGATGGAAACATGAGAACATGTATAGATGTATTTGAAATCTAAATATTAATATAATTAAAACTTTTCTAAAGCTGTAATTACTTTCCTTACATAATTTCTTTTACTGATAGGAAGTTTAGTCCATTCATACAAAAAATGACCGGCACTAGCAAATGATTTAGTTTGTGAGCACCTTTCAATGTTTACTTTTTTTAACTGTCATACTACAATGATAAAAAATATTCTTCTCTTGTTTGTTTTTCTTGACTATGTTAAACTGGATATCAGCCAGAGGATCCATGTGTCAGTCACAGTCTATATGCTGCTGGGTAGGAATTTAGGTAGTATGCAGAGATACTGAGAAAGCAAACATCACTTCTTCACTTTCTGGACGTGTTTCAAACCAGAGATTTCTCATTAAATATTTAGTTGGAACAGATGTATGAATGTATATTTTTTTCTGCTTTGATGAAATCCTGTGTTTCACGAAAGTTTTCTTCTACAAAATGTTCCAAATGGTTTTAATCAGGTATTACATTTGGCTTCGTTTAAGCAATCTTTTTTTTTTTTTCCTTCTGTCAGGTAATATTAATTGACCTGAAAATGTCAGCTCAACAATACAAGATATCATATCACCTGTAGTTAACAAGTGTAACAAGTGTGAGTAGTTGCCAAAAATCTGTCTTAATCAGAAGCACAAAGGTAGCTCTTATATTTGGGAAAGTGCCATTTTTTATTTAAATATTCAGAACTTCTGAAATATGATCTTAAAAGCCTCTAAAGCAAAAGTCTGAAGCAAAACACCCAGCCCCACAGAGGACCTTAAAAAATTCTGGAGAGCAATCAAGTATTTCTAAGTATAACTTTCTTTACATTTCAGCTGGAATGAAGTTATAATATTCAACAGAAAAAAAATATATCCATTAAACATTTTTAAAGGGCTCAGTGTTGGTCTCCTTTCCCTGTTATAGACTTAGAACTAAAAGGACACAAAACGCAGGTAGCTTTAACTCCTATACTATTAATTTCACTCTAGTAATTCAACCAGTCATGCTGTAATCTGCCAGATTTTTTAATCTGTTATTTAAATCACCAGGGTGGTATGGAAACAAGTAAACAAGGAATCTTCCAATTTCATGTTATTTATCTCATGTTTAAAATCCATCCCAGAACATAGGAGACAGTTCAGCAGTTAGCCCTTGGTACAATCCCAGATCCAGCAATTAAGGTATAAGGAGGGTGTGAACTAAGTGAAACATGTCAGAAATTTTAGATCTCTTTGTTCTTTGTCCAGTGCATATGTGTCGTTTCCTGTATGCTTTGTTTAAGAAGGTGTGGTTGGGTAGCAGAGAGAAGGGCTGCCAGGTTATGTGTTCTGGCTGTGGGTGGCAGTGCAGAGGCTCTTGGAGACAAGGAAAAATTACTGTCTCTGAGAAAAGTGAGTATACTAAGCTGGGAAAATTTTCTACAGTGCAGATAAAAACTAAGAGAAATAACAAGGAAGCATCCTCTGATATGAGAGGAGTCTGCAAAAAGGAGCTGCAACAAATTTTAGGAGTAATTAGAGGAAGAATAACTGCAAAAAAAATACAAAGACAGTGTAGCTGCAGAGGGAGGGACAGAGGAAAGTAGCGGGGGATGAATTCTTTCAAGTCATCAGTCTTGTCCCACTCAGCAGATCTATTATTTTTTTTCTTTATATATGATGTAGCTAAATATGAGGGTGTGTTTTCTACAGAAAAATAGTCATACAGGTAGGAAAACTTGATGTGGTTTGGCTGGTCACTTCAAGGAAACTCAGGTGAAAAGAAAATTTAATCTTAAAGCAATGGGTGGCTCCGGAGAAGACACTCCGTTTGCTTGTTGGTAGGCAGCATACTGTATAATCAGACCCTTATAACATGCTTATTTCCAAAAATGAAAAGCAACAGGTCAAACAAGTCCTAAGGAGGACATCTGACCTTCTCATAATTTGCAGCTTTCAGAAAGCAGCAATAAAGTTCTAGAAAATACAGAGCAACCCATGCAGTCTGAAGGACAAACATGAAAACGCATGAGCAGCTACCTGAAGTGATATCTGATGGGTTTTAATTTGTTTCTCACTGGTCTTCCTGGCTCAGTGAATGCTTTATCCACATTGGAATGATACATAAACATTCTGAGAGAAATGTTGTTAATTCTTTGCCTAACCAGTTTTTAGGGCTTTTTAGAGAATCTCACTGGCAGTTAAACATTTTTCTCCTAGAATAAGCCTATAAAAAGGCTGTAACACAGTGGCAAGTGTGAAATATGTTATCTATTCTTGTCTTGATGTTTTCACCATTTTCAATGCTAAAGATTCAACATGGAAATAGGTTGCCATCATGCAAAATATATTTTACTGGGGTATAGGAACCTAGTTGGTGCTCTAAAACATAAAAAAAATGTAGCTAATGCATACTTACTGGTTAATAAGAATAATCAAGCACTACGTTATTTAATAGATTACAGATATGGTTACACTCCCACTAATTCTTTACTTCCTGTTCAGTTTTGCATTATTTATCTGATGAATAGTTCAAAAGGACAAAATGTTCCTTTTAATTTCCAAATAGAGTCAAAAGATGAATGAGACTAGAAAGACTATTAACTTCTAACATTTTTTTACTCAAATATTACATTATTGAAATAAAGTTAATAAAAAGATAGAGTCCTACTACATTTCATTACTAATCCATTTTCACTTGTACATGTTTGTTGTTTAATATCTTATGAATTCACTTTTATAAAAAACAATTTAGTGAAAAAATTAATAGTCTGTCAGTCCAAGCAGCATTATCACTGCAATTATTCAGCTAAATTAAAATAAAGATTAATATATTTCAGGTATTTTTTTGTGATGGTCATACTTTGCTAAATCAAGCTGCAAATGCGATACTGGAAAATTCGTGTACAAGTATCAATATCCACATCTTAAGGATTTATCAGTAAAGCTAAAATAATTGGAGAATAATAGCTATGAAATTAAAGTAGTATGAAAGAGATCAGTAAGAGATGAAAAACTGTGGCTAAACCATGGCTTTGAATTAGTAATCCTCTAATTCAGGAGATGTTCTGAGAAAGATAAATCAAGTGCTTTAAATTTAAGGTGAACAATACTTAGCCTTTGAATCAACTATTTCTTCATCAGGGTTAAGTATTTTTATCAAGCCATAGTAAAAGGTGCGGAAAAACACATCAGAAAGCACCCAGAAATCATCTATTGATTCCAAATTTTAAATTCCACAGAAGTATGTAAATTAGAATGTAATTTATTTCACTCCCAACATACATTTAAGCATCTGTTACTGGTGCTTGAACAAATGACTTATCAAATCTATTTTAACTGAGAGAACATTTGGTATTCCTGATTGTCAGTGGATCCAAAAGCCTCCAAAGTCGCAGTCATATTTCTTTCATCCTTGTTCTTGTCTCGTGAAGAAAATTACTTTTGAAAATTAATTCATTTTTCTTATATTTCCTTTCTTTCAAAGTTCAAGCCAAATCTATAAATTTATAAAGATCATCACATGCTTAAACTTTGATTGTTCAGGTTCTGAAGATACTCTGCTTCTCTGCTGCTGGATAATATTGTTTTGAAAACCATGTAATATGGACTGACTTATCCAAGGGCAAAATGCTGAAAAAAATATGAGAAAAATTAGCATTACTCATTATGGCCGTGGTTATCAATCTGACATAGTTTCTTGGAGGAAGGAAATAATACTTGAATATTACAACAAATCTACAAGTCAGCTCATATGCTTTTCATCTTCTGATTGAAAGTTCTCATTTTTTATTTGTTTGTTTGTTTTGGTTTTAATTTGGAAAGGCAGCTGTATCATACTGTGTCTCATTTCTCCGTTATGTAGACTTACCTGATGGTTTCAGTTGGCTAGAGTCAACTAGAGGTGTCCAAAGAGTGAGGGCAAGATGAAGCTGTTATTTAGGAGTTTGAAATGGTTGTGGTAAACATCCAGACCCCCCTCAGGGCAGCTGAATTCCTGAGATATCAAATGAACCTCTGATACAGAAAACTCTCTCAGAGCCCTGCCTGCTTTTTGCACTCATATCTCAGCTACACTGAAATAGAATTTAGCTCTTTATAAACTCTCAGTTCTCCTTCTGATTTATGTACAGTCTTTTGACAAATAAAAATATATTTAGAAAATCTTCAGACAAAGTATATGTGTGTGTCTGTTATTATCCTCCAAAATTTATAGTCAAAGCAGTATCTTAGAAGCTCTGAATAATTTCAAAGTATTTGATCCTCAGTGTGAATTGGAACGCATGTATAATAATAAAAAAATTAAATCTGAGCACTTACTTGGCACACATAAAGATGTGTAGGATGTTATATTTCATTACAGATTATTTTAATAAAAATCAACCATGTACAGTATCATAGTCTGTCATGTGTAATACCACCATATCAAATTGAAAAGTAGATAAATGAATAATACAACTTTAATTTTAATCCTATTCTTATTACAATGATATAGTTTAGTATAATTATTCTCAGTTACATGATTCAAATAAATACCAGGAGATTACTGAAACTTTTATAAATAACGCACATCTTCCTTTTACCCTTTAAGTAATGGTCATATTAGGTTTCTCTTCAGATGGGATTATGGTCCTATTAAAAACTGCCTGCCTGAGCAGCTCTGTAAAAATGTTGCAGAGATGAATCTGTAATGTTATATGATACCAACTACATTATCATAAAGGAGCAATAAGAAGTAAATAGATAGAATGATAGTCTATCATACGAATCACACAATCAGCTTAGAAAAGACTTTAAGCAACCAATACTCATCTGGCTCATTCTTTGCCAAGTGCTAGATTTTTCTCTGAAGTGAATTTCCAAGTTCTAAATCACTTAAATGAAAGTGCTTTATCCTTTCCGACTGGGAGTTCTGGTTATTTCCTCACCAGTCATTTGTTCTGATGCTCAGTCTAAATTTACTTTTTACTAGTTTCATACCATTATTCTCACTTATTCTGACAGTGCTTATAAAATAGAACTTTATGAAACACTCCCAAGATTTGTTTAAAAGGAAGAGTAGAAGAATAAACTTATTTTATATGCTTGTGCTAAAAATACCAACCTTCAAAACTTTACAGTATTGCCCTAGAGAAGAGCTCTGAAATTCTCTTCTTAAATACATTAAATCACTTGGCAGCAAGATAGCTGTCTTCAGCTTTGCCCTGCATATACACATCCATACATACCTCTGTATATTTTCAGAAACACAAGTGTCCTTATTACCTCGTAATTTTCCTCAAAGAACTTACAAAAATGCATAAACTATATTATATAATATTATAATTTTATTATAGAATTTTGCCAGTAATAAAATATAAATAAGCTGTTCATAAGAACAGAATTAACCAAAACAGCTGTTATTTTCTTCTTAGTAGAACAAGAAATATTAAATCCTGATCCTCCCTTGTTCATATTAATCTAAGCAATTTTGATGAAAATGGATGTGAATGTTGATTACTGTCTGTTTGCGATCCTTAAACAGGATAGAGAAGTCAGAGGGAATGAATATGGCTTCTTAATATCTCCGACCTAAGATGGTGAAGTGTTATTTTAGTTGCTGTGAATTTAGTGTGTGTGTGATACACCCTGTCTACTTTGCCTCCTATCCATTGTAAGAGATGTAGTCATAATAAAAAATATGCCAGAAAAATTTTTGGCATAGAAAGTTTGCTCAATTCAGAATATAGTTGGGGCTATGAGAGGCTAGAAATAAAAACTAAACCAGTTTACCACTCTCATTTGTTGCCTGGTCTTGAGAAAACATGGAATGTGACTTGCAGTTTATTGGGTCTAATGTATTTTATTTTTTCTTCACCATAGCAAGACCTGATATTTACATTATAAAGAGTGATTTATTTCTCTTGCACTCTTTTATACTGTACATATGATTTGAGTTTGAGTGTAATTCTTGGTGGAATCCCAGATTTCATATTAGCCAAGCCAAATTTTTTATATTAATTTACAATGTTGCATGAAAACACATTTAACCAATTATACAGTTCCATGTTGTTAATATAAAAACATTATCCTAGTATAACTAAAATTCGACTTGAACAATGAAAGTATTACATATTTGAAGAGAGAAATTTACTGTTCAAGTTTAAATGGAAGGATATTTTCTGAATCCAAGAAAGTTGGCACACTTTGTGAGTGATATACACAGGGTTTGTTTGAAAAGACAGAACACACTAAAATGTTTTGCAAAACTGTCTTACTTTCACATCAGTTCTGAAAGACCAAGACCTGAGGGACACCACTCGTTACTGGTCTTCAGCTGGACATTGAGGCATTGACCACAACTATTCGCATGTAGCCATCCAGCCAGTTCTTTACCCACCAAGTGGTCCATCCATCAAATTGATGTCTCTCCAATGTAAAGACAAGGATGTCGTGTGGGACAGTGGCAAACGCTTTGCACAAGCCCAGGTAGATGACATCAGCAGCCCTGCCCTTGTCCATCTGTTCTGTAGCCCCATCGTAGAAGGCCACCAGATTGGTCAGGCAGGATTTCCCCTTAGAGAATCCATGCTGGCTATCACCAAGCACCTTGTTGAATTTCATGTGCCTTAGCATGCCTTCCAGGAGAATCTGCTCCAAGATTTTGCCAGGCACAGAGGTGAGACTGACTGGTCTCTAATTGCCCAGGTCATTCATTTTCCCCTTCTTGAAAATGGGAGTTATATTACCCTTTTTCCAGTTATCAGGAACTTTACCTGACTGACATAATCTTTCAAATTTGATGGACAGTGGCTTAGCAACTTCATTTGCCAGATCTTTCAGTACCTGCAGATGGATTTCATTAGGTCCCATGGACTTGTGTATGTTCAGGTTCTTAAGATGGTCTTGAACCAAATCCTCTCCTACAATGGCCCAGGGTCTTCATTCTCACAGTCCCTGCATCTGCCCTCCAAGACTTGGGTGGTGCGGTCAGAGCCTTTGGCAGTGAAGACCAGGGGAAAGAAGTCATTGAGAACCTCAGGAACAAAAATCCTTACCTAGTTAACCATTTTCTGCCTGAATTTTTGAAAAATTGTGTGGTTTGCTTATTGTGCCATGCCTCATGCTTTTAGGGAAAAGTACAAGCACTGTCTTTGCTGCATGGATTTAATAAAGTCTGAAAGTTTTACATGTTTTCACTGTTTGATGCCTATATGGAAGGCACTAATAGCATTGCAAATTTTGTGATATAAGGATTTTTTTCTTATTAATCATATAATAGGTGGGGTTTTCTTTAAGGGTTTCATCTTCTTTATATCTTTTGTCACTTGAAACCTCAACCTTAGTTTAAAACTATGAAAGTTTCTAGCCCTCCAGCCTGTTGGAGGATAAACATTCCCAGTAAGGTACAAAACTAAGCGTACTCACTAACCCCTACATGTTCTCAACTTCTAATCCCATTGTTTGGGTGGTGTGGGCACATGGTGTGGTACTAAAATAAATTTTGAGTGCCTGTGGCTAACAGTACTGAATTGAAACCTCACAAGAAAAGTTTTCCCACTTAATGCATTAAACCTTATTTGAGAACAAAATTTGTTTTAAATTAGCATATCTACTTTAGGGTAACTATCCCTACTAAGTTGCAGTGTGCTCTTTAAGTTTGTTAGTTACCTTTTTAGACAGTTCTCTATCTTTTGATTTTCTTTCTGGCTCATATGGCTATCCTGAATTTGCTAATAGGATCATCAGGGACCTCACTCACATTACTCACTTTACTAATGTGGCATGTACTTTTGTTCTTACTAGACTGAATGAATAAGCAAAGATGTATAAACCATTCACATATTTTTTTTCTTTTATGTCATTATAAAGAAAAGTTCTGCTTTGTGAAAACTCAGATCCAACTTTAGGAAAGTCAAATCAGGCTTCTAGCATATGGCGATGGGTTTCCTTACACCTTGCCTTCTCTGAGGTAAATTCCTTCCTGTTGGATTGTTATCAGCACTGTGCATGCTGTTCCTGATGGGAATTTATCAGCATTTTTGAACTGTCTCAGTGCTGTTTGTTTTATGGAGCTATTCCATTATTAATGCAGTCTTTAATACCTTTCTTGATTACTTCATTGCTGTTAAGATTAGAAACTAAAAGGTGATACCAGCTTTATCATACAATTAATTGACTGCAATATTTGAATGACTGATAGAGCATGAGAAAAGAAAATGAAATAGACATGAAAATTCATAAGCTGAAACTGGTGAAAAGTGGATGTACATAGCTTATTGAATACAATAATGTGTGTTTCTCTGACATTTTCAATTAAAATGTGTCCACAAAATTACCCACTTAAATTGTAATATCTCTTTCTGAGGATTATCAAGGCATTCTTGGGCTTCAGACAACATATTAAACATCCAGTTTTTTTTTTAATCTGCTGTCTGAAATTAATTAGGACATACAGAACTTTGTGAAGCACCTAAATCACATAAAATATAAAATAAATAACAATGATATCAAAATTAAATATGCAGTAAATTTTGATTTGCATTGTCTCCATTTGCTAAGCATTTAAGAAAAAATAAAACTCAAGAAAGCTCATTAAAAGAGATTTCTCACTTGGGATAAATCTGCATTTAATTTTCAATCAGAAATCTGTTTGGTAACTTCAATTTTCAGCTAAGAACACAAATTTCTAAAGGTTTTTTTAGTGTCCAATTCAAAATACTCGAGTTTTAAAACAGAACTGAGTTGACTTCAACAAAGATTCATAAAATCTTGATAGAAATTTCTACTTGACAACTGATATTTAAATACAAGAAAAATATAGGAGTTTAACACAAGATCAATTTAGTAGTGAAACACTGAGTCACAAGCTTTTCATTGACCGCAATCTCAAAGAGTGAGAACAAACATAAAAGAGTAATACAAACAGGAAGAAAAAATCAAGAAGGATGCACTGGGGAGTAGGTAATGCTGAAGAGGTTAAAAAGTTTTATGCCTCTTTTGAGTCAGTCTTCACTAAAACTAGTTTGATTATAGAGAATTGACTAATGCAATTAAGGAAAAAAAAAAAAAAAAACAAACCAAAAAACAAGCAAACACCCACCCCCCAACAAACAAACAAAGCAAACACCCCCCCAACAAACAAACAAAAACCCCAAACAAAACCAAACCCAAACAAATAAAAAATCCCCACAACAAACCAGCAAACTATTTTACAGACCAGAACCTAGATAAAATTCATCTCAAGATCACAGAAGTCTGCCTGGCACAATCTCAGAGATAATAGTGATTATTTTTTAGGAACAAACTGATGAATAGGCTGGAGAGTTAGGCGGGGAATAACTTGATGAAATATAACAAGGGAAAGTGTAGAGTCCTGCATCTGCGCAGGAACAACCCCAGGTTCCAGTATAGATTGGGGAATGACCTGTTAGAGAGCAGTGTAGGGGAGAGGGACCTGGGGGTCCTGGTGGACGACAGGGTGACCATGAGCCGACACTATGCCCTTGTGGCCAAGAAGGCCAATGGCATCCTGGGGTGTATTAGAAGGGGGGTGGTTAGTAGGTCGAGAGAGGTCCTCCTTCCCCTCTACTCTGCCCTGGTGAGACCTCATCTGGAATATTGTGTCCAGCTCTGGGCCCCTCAGTTTAAGAAGGACAGGGACCTGCTGGAGAGAGTCCAGCGCAGGGCAACTAAGATGATTAAGGGAGTGGAGCATCACCCTTGTGAGGAAAGACTGAGGGAGCTGGGTCTCTATAGTTTGGAGAAGAGGAGACTGAGGGGTGACCTTATTAGTGTATATAAATATATAAAGGGGGAGTGTCACGAGGATGGAGCCAGGCTCTTCTCAGTGGCAGACAATGATAGGACAAGGGGAAATGGGTACAAACTGGAACACAAGAGGTTCTACTTAAACTTGAGAAGAAACTTCTTCTCAGTGAGGGTGACGGAACACTGGAACAGGCTGCCCAGGGAGGTTGTGGAGTCTCCTTCTTTGGAGACATTCAAAACCTGCCTGGACACGTTCCTGTGTAACCTTATCTAGGTGTTCCTGCTCCGGCAGGGGGATTGGACTAGATCATCTTTTGAGGTCCCTTCCAATCTCTAACATACTGTGATGCTATGATACTCTAATAATGTCTCTTGGAAGCAGGAAAAGTGAAATACATTCCCTTCTTTAGAAAGTGGGATAAAACAGGAGCAAAAAACTGTAAGCTGAGCAGAGAAAAATACCGGAAAATAATCAAAGCATTTTTAAGTTCCTAGACAAATATAAGCCACAGGTTGGGCAGAGATGTGATTCAGTGTAGCCCTGCAGGGGATTTGGGAGTGCTGGTTGACAAGAAACTGAACATGAACCAGCAGTGTGCTGTCACAGCCCAGAAACCAACCATATTCTGAACTGAAGGAAAAGAAGTGTGACCATCAGGTCAAAGGATGGGATCCTGCTCATCTACTCTGCTCTCACGAGACCTCACTTGGAGTACTGTGTGTAGATCTGTTGTCCTCAACATAAAATGGACATGGAGTTGTCAGGTCAAGTCCAGAGGAGGGGGCCATGAGGATGATAAAGGGCTGGAGCACCTCCCATATGAAGACAGGCTGAGAAAGTAGGGGCTGTTCAGCCTGGAGAAGAGAAGGTTGCTTGAAGACTTCATAGCAGTCTTCCAGTACCTGAAGGGAGAATAAAAGGATGCCAGTGAGAGATTCTTCTTCAGAAACTGTAGCAATAGGACAAGGGGTAATGGGATCAAACTTAAACAGGGGAATATAAGGAACACAACAGGAGATATAAGGGAGAAGTTCTTTATCGTGAGTGTAGTGAGGCACTGGAACAGGTTGCCCAAAGAAGTGGTAAATGCTCCATCCCTGGGCAGCTTGTTCCAATGCCTCATCACCCTTTCAATGAAGAAACGTTTCCTAATATCCAGTCTAAACCTCCCCTGGTGCAGCTTGAGGCTGTTGCCTCTTGTCCTGTCACTTCTTACTTGGAAAAAGAGACCAGCCATATCCTCTCTCCATCCTCCCTTCAGGTAGTTGTAGAGAGCGATAACGTCCCCCATAATACCTGAAGTGAATCAACCTCTAACAGAAATCAGTCCTGGAAATATACTGGCTAATATTTTAACTAATAATAATTGCTTTTATTATTTATGTATAGAATTGGGAGTAAATTTACATACAAACACAACAAGACCAAGCTGCACATAGTAAAGCATATGTAAGAATCTACATGTAGGTGGTATTTCAGAGCAGAAGTACAGTTTGGGGAGGATGCTACTAGGCCATCAACAAGTTTGTGGTTTGAACTTACGTGCTACTTGTGAGTGACCAATTTCATGCTTATACATAAGGCAACAAAATAATATATTTGCTGTCATATATATATGTCATTTGTAATCTCTGAGCTTCAATCTTTGCATTTTAAGCATAATGTGAACTATTTGGAAAAAGTGGATAAAAATATACACAAGAATAATTGAAGGTTTAAAAAACATGAATTATAGAAAAAAATGGATTAATTGGATTGTTTTCTATCTACAGGCAAAGGCAGAAGAGAAATATGTTAATAGGATTCAAGTACATAAGAACTGCTTCAAAAAGAAAGTGAATAAACCCTTTCTTATGTTCACAGTCAGTGCAAAAAAATAAAGAGCTTAAATTTCAGCAAGAGAGAGTTGCATTACACATTGGAAATTTTAAATCTTACACAAGCATCTTTCAAGCTAGCCCTAGACATAATTGGTTGAGAGAGGAAAAGGATAATGTCTAAGTGATCTCTTGAAGTCCTTTCCAGCATTCTTTGCATGATTCTGTTCTCTTCTTCAGAGGAGCAGAAGCTCTGGGGCTCAAAAGACATTTCTGAGTCAGAATATTCTATGCTGTCCCTAGGTGTTATGCATTAAATGGGGCTCTGATGTAGTGTGGTACCAGTTGAGAGGAATGCAATACTGCAAGTTACATTCCACATAACTACTCAAGGAGTCAGTAGTTGCATGGAAAGTTTTATTTGCAAAATAAAGTAAATACAGAAAGGGAACTTCATAAGCTGGTAATTTTGCCTGGTTTTTATTACCTTTCTCATGAAAAATAATTCCACAAGTCGCAGCTTTAATAAAAATGTCAGCAGATGAACAGCTAGCAGTAAGGAAAACAGCCTAGCTTTCAACAAACTTAAGAATAAATTCCATAGAAAAAAAAAATCATTAAATCATTAACATCTTCACCTGGAATTTGGTAGAATTTATAAACTCCATCAGATATCTCTATAAACATGGCTGTGAGGCAGATAACATTAATAATTCTATGTGCAAAACCCATAAACATGAAGGCAGTGAGAATCTTTTTGTGTGTCCACAATGTATATATTACAATTTTGATGAAAGAAGTACTGCCATCTGCTTTACTATTACCTGCAGATGCAGATGTAGACTTATGAATTTGGGTGTAGTCCCATTAAGTAGAAAGACAGGTTTTATCTGTGTTAAACAATTCAGGTATATTAAAAATCTGCAGAAACAAGGCCAAAAAAAAAAAAAAAAGAAAAAAGAATGTAGTAGGCAAAACGGTTGGAATATCATGATCAAGTTGTTTTGGATGATAACGTCTCATAATAATGAATTTATATGACTTTTGGCTACATATTTGGCACTGGTGAGGCTGCACCTTCAATATGCATTCATTTCTGGTCCACATGAGAGAGACTGAGTTGCAGGACTGGGCCCAGAGAAGGGCAGCAAAGCTGAAGGGACTGGAGCAGAAGTTTTATGAGGAACAGCCAAGGGAACTGGGGTTGTTTAGTCTGGAGAAGAGAAGGCTCAGGGAGGACCTTATAGCTGTCTACAGCTACCTGAAAGGAGGTTATACTGAGGTGCAGGTTGGTCTCTCTTCCCAAGTAACAAACTATAGGACAAGCGGTAATGGCCTCAAGCTGCTCCAGGGGAGGTTTACATTGTCTATTAAGAAAAATTTCTTCACAGAGAGTGTGATCAAGAGTTGAAACAGGCTGCCCAGAAAAGTGGTGGAATTACCCTCCCTGGAAGTGTTCAAAAGTTGAGCAAATTAGGGCCTTAGTGACTTTGGTTTAGTGGTGGACTTGGCAGTCCTGGGATGTAGGTTAAACTTGCTAATCAACCTAGTTGATTTTGTGATTTTAACTAATTAACAGTTGCATCTCTGTCTTCAAAGATTGTATTTTACAAATGGTAAAGAAATGCAACTTATCCGATGTTTCTAGACAGCAGTAGTCCTCTGGAGAGTTTCAGGAATTTACAGACTCTTAAGAACGATCATTTCTTGAAAGATTCACTTTGAGAATTTGAACCTCTCACTGAACTTGGAACACCTGAAAGTCAAGAAATCTAGACACTAAATTAACTTTTCAAAATTCTGAATTAACAAGCTATTTCCTGGAGACCTCACTAATCTGTGATCAAATCATCATATGCTAAGCAATGAATAGAGCATAGAAAGGCAAATTTTAAATGGTAAATGACAGATGGGAGGAACAGTTTATGTATTTATCTGTCTAAGAAACTCATCCCATCATATCTCCTGCTCACACAGGATGGTCACTGAAACATTATTCATTAAAAAATTGCTAAACAGTGTATATTAATTACATACTCATAAAAATCTAGAAAAAGAGAAATCTAATATCTAAACAAAAAAAATCTTAACGCATTTTTACAACCCATCTCAAGTCATATAATTCCCCAGAAGTGGAGTTATTACAAATAGTAGACCTAAACCATGAACAAAATTTAGGATTATATTTTAACTTGGAAGAGGGATTATAGGTTTCACAGTTACTTTGTCAGATTAACCTTTTAGCACTAACTGAGCTATCCATGCTGATGGAGATCAAATCCATTATATGAAATCTAACCTGGCATGACTTCCGTGGACATGAGTTATTGAAGTTATTATTCCTAGCTTTTTTGGATATATCTAGTTTTATTTTTATGAATGAAAAGAATATCTTTTCTGGATCAGCTTTTATAAAAATCCTTTGTGCTCAGACTTTGAGGTTTTGTTGTTGTTTCCTACATTTTTCAGCTATGACTTTTATCCATGTTTCTGAAGATAAACGTTTCAGAAGCAGGAGCTGGTTTCTTATACGGTTTGACTCCACGATTGCTTGCTCTGTTGGTCAGAAATTATTTATAAATAAACAGCCGAGGCCTTAGTTATGGTTAAGGAATACTTAGACATAGTCATAGGTACAGAGAATGAGGAAAGATCATCTTTTCAAGTGTTGTGCTCTCAAAACTGTGTCTGAGTTGTTCAGGCCTGTTTAAAAAAATTACTCCAGCTACATGTGTCCTCCAGGGCTGAAACAACAGCTGGCACTAGCTTTGTGTCGGGCAATGCTGTCTGTATTCTCCTTGCATTGGTCACCCCGTTTACCTCGGCAGTAAAAAGCATAATATGGAGATTAGATCCCTCATTAGTGAATTTAGTTATGCTGGAAGCCCAGTTGGGTTGTCTGCAGGAAGGCAACAATATATGCACAACCCGTGCAGAGCCCCAGAGTCAGTGGTATGAATCCTATTTCTGTAATGCACCATTGTGCTAATTCCCTGCACAGTGTCTTCTTACAGGGAAGTTCTTCAAATCAAATTGTCAGAATTTCTCAAAAGGAAAGCATTACTGTTGTCAAGTAACTGTCTAGAAAGACAAAACAAGACCATAAGGAGTGAATAATGAAAGCTCATCATTGGCATATGTGAAATTCAAGTTCATGTTGGAAACTATTTCTGCATTACTAATCAGCTAATAACATAATGTCTTCCAAGTACATGTGTTAATAAAGACCCTGGGGAGGTAAACAAAATAAATTATGCCCCTTTTTTTTTGCCCAAGAGAAAGAGGCTTGCAGCAGAACATTTGCAATTCTGTTCTGCTACAGTGGGAGAGGGAAAAGATCCTGAGTAACTCAGTCTATCTTCTCTTACAGCTTGGCATCTGCACTCTTCAGCAACACAAGCGTCACAAGCATTTAAACAGAGAGCAATGGAGGTTGCTCATCACTGTATTTCAGTTGACATAGCTCTCTGGCATGTGCTAAGCAAGAGGTCAAGCAGCATGATTCATAATGGCCTTTATATATTCCTCTTATTCTATGAGCTTATGAAACCACAGGTTATTACTTATCCTAGAACAGGGGTCATTCAGTCTTCTTTATACTACGGAATAAATCACCCTAAAAGGATCCTTATTCCAGTCTTGTATGAAACACATCTAGCTAGAGAGCATATCTGACTTCTAAAATGCAAAGCTGAGACCCTATTCTGTGAAATAAACTCCCTCTGCCAGAACTTCAGCAACAGTTAATTGGAGTAGCTCTTCTGAATCCATAAAACTGTGCTGGGTTATGTCGCTGAGATCCTCCTCCATGCTTGTTTAAAACCTGTTTATATAGCCTTCCCTCAGGCAGAGCTCCCATTTAAAAGGCTTATTTATTTTTTTCTGATTTAGTTTACTTAATAAGTATAAAAAAAACCCTTCCAGCAAGGGGTAGCGGAATGTTTCAAATAGTTATCAGGGGATTTGTTTATTCTCTTTAACACCGTTAATTTTACAGTTTGCCTTTATTAAAATATATAGCTTAAATGAAATGGCTTGCTCCAGACCTACTTATCCCATATTCTTATTCAATTATGCTGAACATTCTCTCTGGGGTAAATGCTCACCAAAGATGGAACCTGCTAATGCCAATCATTACAATGAATTTACTCCACTTCCTGCAGAGTTATTCTGTTTCTAGAAATATTGCGCCACACTTAAATTGTGCCCATTGAAAACGTGTTTCTGCTCCAGGACCCGGAGGTGTTATTTTTCACCCTTAAATGTGGATCATTAGAAACCCTAATTCCAGTCTTTATGATACAAACAACACCCAACCCTTAACATTGCAGCAGCAGCATTATTTTTTCAGATTCCATTTCAAGTTGCCTGGAGCAGTACTGTCCCAGATGTACGTAGAATATTCCAATAACTATTGCAAAAAATTGATGTTAAAATAGTAACGTTCATAATGAGTTAAGCTATTTATAGTTTTTCTATTGTTAAAATGCATTAACAATTTTCAGCTGTATGTATAAATGTATAGTTCAGGTTCTTTGAGTCAGAAAATCATAGACTGAACTTCATTTTAGGAGAAAGATTGTTATAAAGAGTCAAAATTATCTCTGTTCTGTTTAGATATTAGATTAGAATATTTCAAGGTAACTAATAGAAACACACTACATTGGGATTTGATTTTTTTTTATCAGGATGATATTGGAAATAGGATATTGCAGATAGCTGTCTGAAATACTTCATGTTCATTGGCAAATCTAATGAAAGAAGAAATTTAGGCGTGACTAGGGAAGAAATGAAGATCAAACCCCAAATTACATTTTATAGTACTGTATAAAAACATAATTCCTGCCCTTTGAACAACGTATGCAGGAGTGGCCATTATATCAAAACTTCATGAAATAAAATGAGAAAAGATAACAGAAAACTGAATCAAAAAAGTTACGGCTCATAGCATATATCTGCAGAGCATGAAATCAACACCAGTTTAATTCAGTGTATCAAATCTCTACCTATGTAAAGATATAATTAACTTGTGACTAATTAAAAGTCTAAAGGATTATAACGTTGATATTTTGGTTGATATTCCATTGCAGTGCCTTGTTCAAAACTTTATAAATACAGTATCTTAATATGACATTTTGTCAGCTTTCGGGGGGGAGGAGTGAAAGCAGCAACAAAAATTACCAAAAAATTACTCCTGTAATACATTTCTTGTGAACTTAATGATAATAAATCATTAGAAGAATGGACACAGATAGCTTATTCAGTCTTTTATTTGAAGACTCCTAACATGACAACAAAGAGTCAAGACAGTCTGGATAAAAGGTCAAGATGTGCCACAGATCACTTGCATAAATTTGGGCATTTGATTTGTGCTTCATATTCTGTTAAATGAAGCACAATGGATATAGAAATGAATAGTGCTTTTCCTTTTCAATGGAATCCAAAAAGTCTCAATCCCTGTAAAAATCTATCCCTTGAATACCAAAATTCCCACTTCCCAGTGCTGGTCCCCAGAGGCAAGCCAGGAACCTTACAGCAAGGCTTTATAATGGGCTCAGGGATAGCCAAGCACCTAGAAATTGTGTCCAAAGTCTTCAGCTAAGCAAGTTAGTTTGAAATACTAGGGGTAGAAATGTGCCATTAGCCTTGTCTCAAGAAAAAAAGTCAAAAAGTGGGATTCTGTAATGCAATGATTGCAGCACTTGAGACAATCAGATATCAATTCCTGGCTCCTTCTTTGACTTCCCTTATATAGAAATGCCTCTGAAAATAAGCTCCTACTAGAATCGCAAGTTATCAGTTTCTCATCTACTTCAAGGCAAAACTGCCCCCACTCTCTGTCTCTCTTTGTGTTCCTAGCTTAATGCTTCTTCCATGTTTCCTTAGAGTGGCAAGGTTTCAGCAGAAACAGAGCTTAGAAGAAAGCAGTTTGAATTGGGATACTGGTCAAGCTTTGATGTGAAATTTGCACAATCTGTTGAACTGTACAAACTCCAGACATTTCTGGGCATGTACAGGACAGAACTTCAGAATCCTGAGGAATTTTCAGATACAAATCTACATCTTCTATAGAGTTTAAGTTCCTCCAAGGCTCAGCGTTGGAAGAACAGGGATTTTTAGAATGACAGTTTCAGTTATGAGTATTTATATTCTGTCCAAACCTTACACTTTAATTTGACTTTATAAAAAAAGGTTGAATCACTTCCTCCACAGAGCAGAGGACCCATTTCACAGAGTTTATTTTGGTATTAATTTTTTGCTTCTTCCTCTGACATAGAGAAATAAAATAGCTCTCTAAAACATTTTACTATATTAATGTCTTTCTCAACCAAAGTATAATTCCAGAATGGTTTGCATAATAGTTATTGCTTTGATACACTCATCCTCATACGGAACATTATACTGAACTATCTCAGACACTAATAAGGTCCAGAATATCAGTAATAATGCATTCAGTATGGATAAGATGATGCATGATAGTCAATAGTCTCATGAAGGATTTGAGTCAGGTCTATGGACATTTCATGATTTTTGTTTAAAGTACATTTGAGTAAAAGATACATTTTCTTCCATTAAAGAGTCTTCTGTTAATACAGGTGTAAGAGAAATAGTAGTTCAAAATTACACATTTTATCTTCATCTGTGATCTTTTATATGTGTTCTTCTAAATCTATTCATGTATATATTATGTATGGACATAATATATGGGCTTACATAACATAATATATTGGATATTTTACAAGGGCATATAGTGACAGGACAAGGGGAATGGCTTTAAGCTGGTAGAGGTGAGATTTAGACTAGATATTAAGGAAAAATTCTTCACTATGAGGGTAGTGAGTCACTGGAGCAAGTTGCCCAGAGAAGCTGTGGATGCCCCATCCTTGGCAGTCTTCAAGGCCAGGCTGGATGGGGCTTTGAGCAACCTGGTCTACTGGAAAGTGTCCCTGCCCATGGCAGGGGGTTTGGAACTGGATGATCTTTAAGTTTCCTTCCAACCCAAACCATTCTATGATTCTATGATTCTCTGTCAATATAGCTCAAGTAATCTTATCTGTGTATGTGTTTATAATATTTAATAGCACATCTGGTTTCTGCTTATCTAGCTACTATTTTTTTTAGTTGAACCTTTCTGTAAGAACTGGGGACAAAATATTTAAGCAGACAGTGGGCTTCCTTCTTTCTCAAGGCAACTGCCCATAGTGGCTAAACACTCCTAATCACACAATGTACAATATACACATAACATCTCCTTATCCTATTCAAATTAGAGCTATTTCCTGCTCTGCATTTTAAATGGAGTATTATAATGTCATATTATAATGAAGTGAACCACTCAGCACCTTGTGAATGGAAGCAGAATTTCCTGTTGGTGTTTGATATGGTCTACCTATTATTTACTAAAGCAAGCATTGCCTTTAAATTTGAATCCAGAAGCCCAATGCTTGGAAATTCAGGGGTCCACTATTGCGAAGGTCAGTGTAGCATGTGGTACTTCTCAGACATATTTTCATAAAGTTCTTATTTTGTTAAAGAGAACAAGCATGTACACTGTCGTAAATACAAGATTTCTTCAAATTTTGTGTTTGATGTTACAGATGTTACTTTTGAACATATTATTAAATTACTGTTGGGTTTTTGTGCTTATAAATAAAAATCTTGGCATTCATGTAAAATAAAGTTCTTTCCACAGCACATACATTAAAATCTGTCCATATCATATGCTGGTGATTGGTTCGACTTTTATCTTAGGCAGCAATCCAAGTATGGTGAAGGCTTACCATTTAATTTGTTTTATCATCCTAAGTTTTCTTTCAATTGCTGCTAAGAAGTGAAATATTAATCAATCAGCAAACATAATAAAAATGGTTTGGAAAACCACCATCAGAAAAAACTGATATAAAAGCACTGAAGCATGGATAGCCATTTGCACATTAACTTAAACAGGCAGTTCAGAGTTGCTCAGAAACTGTAGACTGTAGCACCTAGAGTTAGTTCAAAGAAGAATCAGGGTGACGTTACGATTTGTTGTATACTTTTGTATTATACTTCTAAGAGTATTTTTAATTGACAATGTTAATCTCTTGGGTTTGTTTTTTGCTTTTGCTTTGTTTTGTTTTGTTTTTTAATACCATCTTTTGCCTGCATTAAGTCTCTTGCACGGTTATAGTAAGTGAAGAATAAGACTAATTCTGAATGCTACTGAAAACATTATGCCAAAAGGTTGAATCTTTGCCGCAACATGACTTTTTAAACAATAACAGGTTTAGATAAGCAAATTCATAGGCAGTCTGTCTGAGAAAAATATACAGAATTATAACAGAATCACAAAAATCACAGAATGGTTGAGGTAGTCAGGGATCTCTTGAGATTGTCTTGTCCAACTCTCCTGCTCAAGAAAGGCTGCCTAAAGCAGGCTGCCCATGAGCATGTCTGAATCTCTTTTGGGTATCTCCAAGGAGGAAGATTCTACAAACTCTCTGGGGAACCTCTGTCAGTGTTGATCATCCTCATAGTAAAAAAGTGGTTTATTGTGACCAGGCAGAGTTTTATATTTGGTTGTTTGGATTTTGTTTTGTTTTGTTTTTCTTTGCTTTTTCACTTATGCCCATTGCTTCTTTCCTATTAAAAAAATAAAGTTTACCTATCTTTCTCTACCAAAAAGTCTTAAACACAGGGCCTACAGAATTTAACTTGATTGCAAATAGGGGCACAGACCATTTCTTAATCATTAGCATTTTACATTTTTTTTTAAATAAAATAGGGGGAAATTCTTCAACTATTTAAGCTGTTTAAAAGCTATAGAAAACTGATATGGGAAACTTTCCAAAGGTAGGAGAGTATAGTTCTTAGAGTCCACTCTGCAAATAGGGCGTTACTGACAAAATTTCCTTAGATGCTTATTTATACATTTTCCTTCCCAAAACTGTCTTCATAAGCATTGCCCTAATCAAGTGAACATAGTCACATATGTAGTTCACTCACGGATTAGATAGAATTAGTATGCTCTATTTTTCACCAATTAAAAATAACATTTACTCTTGGGAAGAAAATTCTGGGGTTTGCTTTCTTTTTTTTTTCAGGTCTCTCTAATGCCAGAAAATTGTGTTGTCTTCACCTGAGGGCATGACCTTGTTTGAGCCAAATTGTCTTTGAGATGACCAGAACTGTTAAGAACATTTTCTTTTATGTGACTATATCATCCTTTGATATGTTTTCTCTATAATAGAAGTATATATGACAGGTACCTAGGATTTAAAAAATGTCTATTTTGCATGCTAACATTATCTTACTCTTATTCTACAGAGTTAGCATTTACAGAGGCTTTTACTATACATTAAGACCTTTCTATTCTACTTTATAGATACAAAGGAAAACTGCTTTGTCTTTTTTCCCCCTTGGATATCATAGTCAGTATGCTGACACAAGTCAGTATCGCATAGGGATAAAAGATATTTTTTCACTACCTGTTACTTATAAAAAACCCCAACTTGCTTCTTTACTAAATCAGCCATAGGCTTGCAAGAAATAAATGTTTAATAGGAATGTTTTACAATATGCTCTATTAATGGACATTTTAATTGCAGACAGTAAAGTTAGCCCTTTTACAGCTTATTGTAACTAAGATCTTACATATGGTTAGTTGCTGTGCCTCAACAGGGTTGGGAGAGAAATAACCTTACAAACATACTTAAATTTGATCTCCTGAAGCATGAGTGATTTGTTGACTGAATGAAAAATATGGACTTTCATTATTACTTCCTTCTGGCAGTTTTCCTAAAGTTATGTATATTTAAACGGGTGACATTCATGCCAACCGTGTTTACTGAATCTTTAGGGTTTTTCTGGCAATGGGCAATTCAAATTCAAAGTGATCATGAACCATAAATGCGGTGAAAGATGTTGCTTGGCAGCATTAACAGGTCAGCAACTCAGGCAGCTGCAAATATTGTGGAGGTCATTGTGCCTAGTACTCTGTCAGGGAACCATGTCTCATAATTGTACCATAAACACACCAAGACTCTTGAAAATCAATTGTTTCCTCCCTCTCTTTCATTCTAAGACAGTTATTCCAAAAATCTTTCTTCTTTTATTCATTTTGAGACTAAACATATTAACATTACCTTTTTTATCTCATAATGTTACATTTCAGTGTGGCCTTACTTTTTACAGCTTTTATACAAGTCTTGCATATTTATATATCGAACAAACATATTTATATATGATGCACATATGTTGCATATTCACATATAGATTATACGTACGTATTATACTTTCTAGTCCTTTCAGTGTTAATAAGCTCAGTAAAACAAGCTGACTTAGTTGCCTCCTACAAATGTATCCATTTTTGCTTTGACCACTTTTGTGCATTTTTCCTCTACTAGTTTCATTACGCATTCATATTTCCTGAAGTGTATGGTATGATAGATCAACATTTGTCCATGACTTTTAAAATGTACACTTCTCTGTTTCTACACCCTAGTTGACTGAGAAATTTAACCTTTCCTTTTGTTTATCTCTTCCAACTGAAGATTAAGATTAAGATTCCAATTGAAGATTAAGATTAAGACATTAAAATGTCTTGTTAGTGCATCTTAATATAACTGATGAAGTTCCTCCATTTTTCTTAGGTTTCAAGTATATTAATATACAAATTAATCTGTCCAGTGCTCACCCCCCCTAAATTTTCTCCAAAGTAATAATCTTAAATATCACTAATGTGGCAGAAAACTGATTTAAAAAAGAAGGATAGAGGATAGAATATATTTTTATATAACCACTCAAAGTCAGGAGCTCTCTGCAGCTGGATCTGAGAAAATAAGTAAAAAGTGCTGTATAAAGCAAGCTGTATAAAAATTGAGTATTTATAGGTTTAAATTATATATATATGCAACCCCAACATTTTTAATATTTATTTTTTTATCTTGAACATCATACCAATGCAATGAAAATAAAACTTTATTAGTATTGGAAGAATATGGTGATATTCCCAAATCTGTGGGGAAAAAGAAGACAAAATTCAGCTCACACTGTAATACCTACTGGTACAACTCAGCACGAATTTAAAATTTTTATTACATCTGGAGGAGAAGGAAGTTTGAAGCATAGACCTTCCTGATATTACTAGAAAGAAAGCAAGAAAAGGAAGAAAAGGATTTAAAAGCCTTCAAATCCTATGAATACATATCAACTCTTTCATTTCCTGTTCCTTTTTCTGTCAGGAGTCCTTTTGGATCAAACCTTAATCCAAGCTGCATTTTCAGAAAACATTTATGAAAGGACAAAGGCTGCACTATTAGAGTTGAATAAAAGAAGAAACAGCAGAATATAGCCTGAGTTCAGCCACCTAAAAGCTACGGAATGATGGGTGGCAGATTACAAATTCAGTGGACTTCTACAGGCCAGAGTCGCAGTAATTGCCTAATATTATCTTCTGAAGAGTTTTCAAAGGTAAGAACAAATATTGTAGTCTACACCTGCCTGGGTGAGGCAACAAAACCTCAGGGTCATTGCTGACTGATGATGGGAACTGTGCTGGCTAATCAAACCTTGATGATTACAAATAAATAAAAATAATTTTGCACCACATCCTCTAGTCCTTCAGGTCTCAACAAAGTGAAAAGGAAATAACAATGATCAAAAATATTGCTTTTAATTATGTAGTCAATGGGGAAAAAAAGAGCTTTGTTTTACATTATGCCACCTTATCCACTTCTAAATAATTGTTAGATGTTAACTCATGTCTGATTCAGATATAGAGGAATATTCTTAGTGGGTGGTGCACTAGTTTAGGAAATTTTTGTGTTGTTACGGCTCGTCAAGCTTGTATTTTCATGGAAATCTTGATCAAATTCATTAAAAGAAAAAATATTATTTCATAATGGTGTCATTTAGACACTATCATGTGGCACAACATTGGCCAGATGCACATTTGAATCCTTCTCAGCATCTGGACTGTTCTTGAAAATTTTTATTTGTTTGTAAAGAAATTCATATAACACCAGCGACCAAAGTATACATTTATACTCAATATATATATTTCTAACGTAATGTTAACATTTAAGTATGTAATTGTTATTATTGAAACATAATTCAATATTTGTATTTTATTTATGCATGATACAATGCAGTACTTTATATTCTGAGTTCTGGGTTTCCTCCCAACCCTCCTGATCCCCTACCCCCCCCCCCCCCCAATTTAAGTTCAAACATAAAAATTAAACGTATCCATAGTCTACTGACGTTTCAATTGAAAGCTGTAGCTCTCAAGAGGTGTTCATGGCAATGTTTTCTCCCTTGTAATATCACCTTGCAGACTATTTAGCTGCAACTGGCACAAAAATCCATATGACTGCTCTTTGGCATAGCAGAAGAACTGGTGAGCCAAGTCCTTAAGCTTTCCTTCATAGAGTCTAGATAGCATGAGGCAGTTGAAACAGTTAAATGTAAGGTTCACCTAGACAAATTTTTGGCCCCTTTTAAGGAAAGAAGTAACATGCCATACTACAAGGTGAAGCTATTAGCAAAATATCAGTATTATATTTATTGATACAATATGACACAGCAATTACAAATTAGCAATTTTGAACAGGAGTGTCTGTACACATTCTGCAGGGATACAACCCATTGGTTATATTTCTTCCATCATTTTGTTTGGAAATACATGTAGCTGGTTTTTAACCTGAAGTTGAACATGGGATTACTTATATGAATTGACAAAGTTACATTAATTACATGAAATAAATATCAAATTACTTGCTTCTGTCTGATACTGTATGAGACAATTTTAACTTTTCCAAGAAAAAAATCAAAACATCTAAACGGCTAGGAAGAGGACATGAAATTGAATTCTACAAAGTCATAGAAAGAGAAGGGGAAGTGTAGAAATACGTATTTTATATGAATTTATGTAAATGGAGGGGAAGAAAGCCTTTAAATCTACTTTTATGAAATTTTATTTCATCTATCCTCAACATTCTGAGTGTATTTTCTTTGTATGATATCCAAAGGCTGTCAAGACAGTTGCATACAGAAGGCTGATGCTACATTATGAATGTCTTATTGTCCTATTTTCTAAAGATATGAATTGCAAGTAAATGGGGTTATTCTTGGACTTTTCTCATGGTGCATAATCATTAAAGTAACTCTTCCCAGTATATTACTTATCTGTACCAATCACTTGTGATCTTAAATATCAGTGATCCAAATGAAAAGATAATGGGTTTTAAAAGAAAACAATTATCTAAAAGCTTACTTGAGTTAAATGGAAGCTGAAGTGAAATTGAAGAATTTATTCTTTTGTGAATTATTCGTTTTATTTATATTTATTTATTTATATATTTATATTTATTTATATTTATTATTTAGTGAATTATTCATTTTCATGAGCAAACTTTTTAAAGAGTTATCAGAAGGAGCATAGTCTCACAATGAGTTAGTATTTGGTGGCACATAAATGTGTAGAAAAAGGATAACCTTCTCCTTAATTCTGAAGCATAGTATTTTCCAGAGATAGGTTATTTAATGCTAAGAGGTTCTATACACAGTATTGTTTCCACTAGATCATGTAGTTTCAAATGAAAAATTTCTCTTTAAACAAATGTTGCAAATAATAAGGCATTTTGTTAAAAAGGGGGAGGAATCTTTTTTCATTGGCAGGTATGGTGCTTTGATCTGTCAGTTAAGCTTCTGTTTGGAATGTGCATTCCTTTTAGTCTCCATGGGGATCCAGATAGTTACATATTATGTACAGTGTCTAACCACAGAATTAACCTAATTCGAGTGTATTTTGTGCACTTTGGATGTTATTAAAACAAGTTGCTATGGTAATAGCTGTTGAACTCCAGAATACTCAAGGCAATTATAGACTAAATTTGTTCTAACAATCAGCTAGAAGCAATTGTTCTCTATTTGTTTGTGCACTGTGACAAAGTTACAATTGCCAGAAAGTCAGCCAGCCTTATAATTTTTAACAGGACTCCTGAGAAGAATGGGAAGTACAACTTTGCAGGTGTGGGACTGAAACACAGAGAGGTCAAGTAATTTGGTGCTCTTACAGAAAGTCTGATAGACTGGGAAATTATTACATGCCTTCTAAGCCAAAACATAATCATCCAACTTAAATCCACCATCTTCAGTTTAACAATAGTTTAAAATATTTCAGAATTTGTTGCTTTGCTGGTGTCTAAAAGCAAAACATACAAACAAACAAGCAATCCAACACACCCCAGATCCTCACTGCATTGGTTATATGTGCCCTAATAAATTATATGGGCAAGGGAACAGTCTTGAACACTTTCACGAAAGTAGCTGTATGTATTAGCAGCACTGACATACAATAAACTGTTAACATACTACAAACAGCCTAGTGTTTGAGTGCATAGTTTCTGGCATTATCTGGCCCAGGGCCACAGATGTTCTCCTAGGCAATGCCTGTACATGATATTGAGACCACAGAAGAGCAGGACAGTCCTTTCCCGAAGGCAACACTGTTTTGGAGAGTTCTGTTATTTGAATGCAAGGTTTGGCCGTTGCATTTGGCCTCAGGACCACAGGACAGATACTGGACTGTTTTATTGACTAAAACAGACATAAATATTTGGACAAGGCACTCTGAATTTCAAAGGACATTTCTACACAGGGACTGAAGTCCATTTTCAGAAGTTTAACTTTCCTCAGATATGACAAGTTTAGTGTCTGTGCCTCATTTACATAGACATCACAACTGTAGAGAAAGTTCCAAGAAGTCTGCAATTTAACTGAAAAAAAAAAAAACAACAAACCTCAAAACAAAAAAAAATCACCAAAACCCAAAAACAAACTACAAAAAAACCAAAACCCCAACTCTGTTGCTAAAACATTTTTTGTTGGGAATGGAAATAAGGAGAATGTTGAATGGAAAACCTGTCCCTCTCCTAGCCAGGTCACCCCATGTGGCCCATGACAGATCTTTGGGCTTGTCTTTCTGTCACTCCTGTTCATGTATCATGGTTAAATCTAGATCATACAAACCTCAAGTGTTTGGATAGGCTGTCTTACACATAGACTTCATGTACCTGAAGGCGTCCTTTTCCTTCAAAGTCTTCTCAATGTCTCATTTTCTTCAGTAACTGCATACCACAGAATTTTTCATTGTATCAAGGATGTTTTTGAAAGGAAAGCAAATTTTTGAAGAATGATTCATAAGCACTTCTATTTGTGATCTATTGAAACTTAACCATGAGGACCCATTAGAAGTGATTCTGAGCAAAGGACACTGACATACTTATTATCACAGTAGTTAAGAGCAATTACTTGGAATATGCAGCCATAAAAAATGCTATCATATGATAAACGTAATATCTCTGACTACTCCATTTCTTGGTATCTCACAAAATATCTATTAAAGTTTGAAGGTAATACAGATAATGCAAACGATTTGGGGAAGAGGCAATGCTTGCAGATTGCTTATAGGCAGACAATTTACTAGTGAATCACTATAGTTGCTAGGAAATTGATTGAATGAGCAAATTTGGATTACATTTGTAAACTGAGCCAAACACTAGTTACCAATGCACACACAGCTGTCTGAGCATACCAAATGGTAGGTAATGTTGGTAATGCTTTTTTTTAAATAGCAATCTAATGTTCTACATCTGTGGAACATTGACCTAGTGGTTCAATACTCTTTAGTGCTTGTAAAAGTCTACAGTATGGGCCATAACGACATGCAGTTCATATTGCAATTTAAATACATAGAACAATTAGATATATTAAGTCAAAATGTACTTAGTTATTTTTTGTCTAATGGACTATTCTCAGTTAATATACTAAAAAAGATAGGAAGGAAGAAAGAAAAGGCAAGCACAGAAAGATATTGTGCTATTCTACAAGAAGTGAAAAGAAAAACTTAAATGATGTAAGGAGTTATTCATGGTAATGTCACTTGATTTGTAACATGGAGACAACACTGAGTGAAGTTGCTGAGATGTCTATAACCCACTTAACATTTGATAAATGCTTCCAATTTCCTTGTTACTACTGCTCCTACTTATAGCCAGAAGTACTAGTGATATTATTTGTAACTCCATTCCTTTAAAAAGCATACAAATTTCTCCATTTTCTCCTGCTGGTTCAGTTTACAAAAAGATGAAAGCATAAAAACAGAGCCAATTTACGTCATAAAGTCCTTTTTTAATTTTAGAAAAACATATTAAAACTACAGAAAGTTCTAATAAAGATTAACTTCTTTTGGATAGCTGTATTTGCCTATGATCATAGTCCTTAGAATTCTCAGTCCTCCCGTGTTAAACATTGTTCTTAGCCAGATAAGAATAAAATAGTTAGCTTGCCTTAGCTAACTATCTTACAATTAAATTCCAGTTTCTCAAAATTGGATGATGAATACCTAAAAGATTTTTTTTTTGTTCTGTGTTTCCATCAAAGTGTCATTTTATTTAGTTAATGTTTTCTCTGTACTTCTACACTTAGACACATAAAACCATAATATATATCATAGAAAAATGCAATGAATACAAATAAATAAAAAGGGTATATTAAAAAGAAACAAATGTAAATGTATTTAAACTTGGTATTGACATGTTGCTTCACATAATGTGGATATCGCATCATTCCATTATTTTCTGTGAACTAGTTTCTCCAGAGAAATTAAATCTGTCACAATATTCAGTGTAGCTCAGCCAGGAAAAAAAGTGGGGGAAAAAGAGTTGTAGTATTGTTGAAACACATAGAAGGACTGAGTTCATGATACTAGGTTGTCTTTAAAAAGTTTTTCTTATATTAATGATTTAAGAAGCAGCTTTTTAATTTTTTTTGTTGAACTTAATGCATTTTTATGTAAAGATGACACTTTGTACAAAAAGAAACTAAACCACTTTCTAACTAATTCTTGCAAAGTATGAGGGATTATCTATGATTTTACTTTAATAACAAAATTCCTGAGATGCAAAGATACACAGAATTGACTAAAATTACAGGACACCCCATTCCTCCAAGCTAAGAAGACAGCGCAGGATGCAAAATACATAAGCAGTCACCTCCAGGAGACAACAGCAAACTAAAAATATCAAGATACAATACATAGGTCACAGGGACACAGGTTTAGTGTATACACTAAAATCCATTTAATAATTGGGGATACACCTGAAAGTAGTAGAATCAAAAATAGTTTGAGGAAAAGTTAGGAACTTTATATGTATACAAGGCTTAAGTAATAAAATGCCTCTGTTATTTCAGCAGTGCAAATATATTTCTTTGCAAACAGCATGAAGCAGGTATTCTTCATCAGGTATGACCATTAAACATTTAAAATCTGAGATATTTTAATTATTTCTTGTCATTCTTATTATATACCCTGACCAGATAAATAAAATATTATTAACAGTTGAGGATGTACATTCTTTATATTTCTTGGACAGAATGAGTAATTGAATAAAACATACACATAAAATAATAAATTGTTTAATCTTCACTTCCTTTTCTATGTAGGCAAAAGATTGTGTTTAATTCTTCTTTCAGCACAGCCAAACTAATTGTGTATGGATGTGCTGTTCTCACTGAGAAGGGTGTGGTTTGACATTTTCTTTCTTAACTACCTCTATGCCAGGGCTCTGGCAACAAACTTTGGGAACTCAGCTCCTCCTAACATCCCATCACATATGAAATACACAGAGTTCACTGCAATTACCTTTCTTTAATTCTCTGTCATCACTTCAGCCTGTGCTGAAAAATGATGAGTTGCACAGCCTTAAGCGTGAGGACAAGATCAATATGTGGCTCATTTAAGTGTTTATCTAACACTATGCAAAGTGCTCTGGACACAGTCCAGCAGAGCAGCTACTTTTGGACTGAGAGGTAAACACTGGAAATGTCCAGATGAATCGGATGAGGCATCCCCCTCATCCTTGAGGCTAAACAGTTGTTGTAGTTGCTGGGCCTAATTATTCTGTGGGATTAGTGACAGCATGCTCAGCATTTTGTAATATCAAGATTTGATCCAGAAAATTTTAGAACTCAGTCTTGAAGTTTGTTTTCTTTTCCAGTTTTCCAGAACAATTCTAGGAATTACTCCAACCTTCATGCAAGCAATTGACTATACTCAAATTTTCTTCAATATGAATGTAACTGGAAGAGTGGACCTTTATAAAGGAAATTAATTTCTAATTTTTTTGTCAAGAGTTTACAGGAAACATTGGATTTTGTGCTTTAATTTCTCTCTGAAAAGATATGCACACATATTATATAGTGGTATATATTGTGCCATGTATGATAATTTAACCTTTGAGTCTAAAAAGAAAATACTTTAAGAGCAGTGATTTTTTGCCAAAAATAATCAATTTTTGACCTTAATATCTCTTGCCTTGCCTGACAAATTAGGAAATACAAATAATGGAAGATCTGGGAGAAAAGCAAAAGCCTTAGTTCAAAGCAAATCACAGAGTACTGAACATGGAGAAACTGGTTAGAACAACTATGGGAAGCATCTGGTCTTTGTGAACTAAAATTAGATGGAAAATACATCTGTCCAAAAATTAGAGCACTGTCAGCTGTTGTGGACAGCTGTTACTTTCTCCATGTAAACAACAAAAGAAGAAAACTATATTTTTAATTAACTGTTCCTTATACCCACTTTGTTTTCTTATTGCATAGGTATCACTACAGTAACTTAGTCATGCTAAGAAAACTGTACTATGCATAAATTCTACCATGAAGCACATATTATACTCAATTTAGGTCAATTTTGCACTGACCATTGGTTTGATAGATAAAGATTTATTGATCAGGGTACTAATAATCAGGTGAGATCCTGTAAATGTAATTGTAAGGGCTACAGAGTTTACAGGTTATGAAAAAGCATGCAATTATACTGAGATGTACATGCACATGCCAATAAGGTGCTGGAGTCCATAAAAGGACTTGGACACTACAAATTGAGCTACTTAAAGGTTTGCACTCAGTTGACATTCAGAGCAGAATCCAGGGTTCAGTATTAAGTCCTGATAGAGTGCACAAGGAGAAATAGAAGGGAAAAGGGAGTGAGGGGAGGATCCAAAACCATGCTGT
Organism: Neopsephotus bourkii; assembly: GCF_033783945.1. Taxonomy (NCBI): domain Eukaryota; kingdom Metazoa; phylum Chordata; class Aves; order Psittaciformes; family Psittacidae; genus Neopsephotus; species Neopsephotus bourkii. The sequence continues at coordinate 2,100,075 of NW_026901969.1, forward strand.
GATTAAAGAGAACATTTCATGCATGAATTAATTAATTCTCTGTCTGGACTTCAGGAGCTTAACTCCACTCCGTACTGCTGAGTTCCATGCAAACCGGTTCCTGAGTCCAAAATGCCCTCCTAGTAATAGCGTGTTTGCCTATTATTACTTAGAAAAACCCAACCAACCAAACAACCAACACCCAAGCCAAAACGCAAACCAAATCAACCAGCCAACCAAAACAGAACCCATCCCAAAAATACAAAGAAACAAATATCCAAAAATCAAAAGTAACAAAAAAACCCAAAACAACTAACAAAACCAAACAAAACCTGAGTAGATCTTGTTTTTTCTGTACCTTGGATCCTGGAGAATGTTCAGTATTCTGGTTAGAAAGCTTAACCACCTAGGCCTGAATAAGTAGCAGTCCCTTGTCCAGCTAGCAGGAGAGTATCCTAAACAGCAGGATAGAAACTTTAAGGATTGCCTTCCTTTTTGCACAAAAGGAAACCTTTAGGTGTGGCCACTGAAATGAGATCTAGAACAGTCAACTTAGTGCAAAGTGCACTAAATCAGAGAGGAAAAAAAACCCTTGGAGTACAAAGCTGAATCCAGAATTTCTAGTTCAAGCTCAGTGACCTAACTAAACAAATTACTGATCTAGGGTATTTTTATAGCCATATGCCAAAGGTAATTATAGGGTGACAAATGAGAACTTTCAATTGCAGCATAACAGATTGATAAACCACTTCTACCACAAATAATCTAAGATGAATTAGAGGAAATAATTCCAGTCATGTTCCTGAGGGCATCAAAAAGCCCTTAAGGACCATGACTGGCCTCATTTAGACCTCCACCTCTCCTAGACCTACACCATCTATCCTTCAGCCTAGGACCCCTTGAAAGTGTAGGCCTGCCTTACCTGCAGTATAAGAGCACTGATCTTCAGCTTTTTGTTTATGTTTTTGGGTTTATGTTGGATTTTATATGGATGCTTTGGTTTTATTTTACAGCTTGTCTGTGTCTCTGTGTCTTTTGCTTCTGAATGGACTCTCTGGATGAATCTAGTTTGACGCTTGCTATGTCTGGGGCTGTTGAGGACTCAGTTGCTAGTACCTGTCTTTGCTTATCGTGCTCAAACACTGTTGTATGTATTCATCTGACCGGGAGTTGTTTCCATTTTACCCTCCTTGAGGGACTCACTGGATCTTACTGCTCCCTCACACTTGCAGATGTTAGGGTGAAAGGAAGAGAAACTATCTTGTCACCACATAAGGAAAAGCAGCATCACTTAGTCTCTTACATGGGCTGTTAGCCTTAAAAATCTTGTCCTTTGTGTGTGTTTGAAGTGACACGGCTATATTAAGAAGGATGGAGATGACCCAGGATCATCTGGATTGATGTAAAAGTGACCTCAACCATACTTTGATGACTATGTCTTAGTTAAAATACAACCATGACAAGAACATTTTGTGATGGTCTTGATGACAACAATGTATTCTCTACATTTCGTAATACTAGGATCCCTTTCAGAAAAAATGACAGTTTTTGAAATGAGGAATGAGAGAACCAAAAGTTCCTCAAGCTTAGAATGAAACAAGGTAATGAGTGAAAACTGCTGTACCATTTGTGTTTATGAAATTTTAAATACAGACACGAAAAACTTAAACTTACAATCTTTGCTTAAGACCTTCTTTAGATGTCTGCATCTTTCATTTGGTCCACCTTAGAACACTATGAGTATGGACTTTGCCCTTCTCCAGAAGGAAAAAAAAAATAAATTATATGTATTGCTGTGAATTTACTGGGAGTATTGTGTGCAGTTCTGGTGTCCTCAACATAAAAAGGACATGGAACTGTTGGAACAAGTCCAGGGGAGGGCCACAAAGATGATCAGGGGACTGGAGCACCTCCCATATGAAGACAGGCTCAGAAATTTGGGGCTGTTCTGCCTGGAGAAGAGAAGGCTGCATGAAGACCTCATAGCAACCTTCCAGTATCTGAAGGGGGCCTATAAGGATGCTGGGAAGGGACCCTTCATTAGGGACTGCAGTGATAGGACAAGTGGTAACTGGCTAAATAGAAACAGGGGAAGTTTAGATATAAGGATATAAGGAGGAAGTTCTTTCCTGTTTAGGGTGGTGAGGCACTGGAATAGGTTGCCCACGGAGATTGTGAATGCTCCATCCCTGGCAGTGCTCAAGGCCAGGCTGGACAGAGCCTTGGGTGACATGGTTTAGTGTGAGATGTCCCTGCCCATGGCAGGGGGGTTGGTGCTTGATGATCTTAAGGTCCTTTCCAACACTAACTATTCTGTGATTCTACATTTGTAAGTTAAAATAACTTGTTCACTATACTGATTGTCTAATCTGACCAAAAGCACAAAAGCACAATACTATATGGAATAAACCATATGACATGTTGACATGTTGTAAAATCCAAATCTTTTGAAACAAACATAATTGGAAAGATTTTTAAGTAAGCTGAGCTATACACTTCATGTGCTTTATATTTTTTCGTATATGGCCCCCTGATTTAGGAATATACATTTAGGGACCACTTGGCAGGCTCCAGTATATATATATTGTTCTAAAATAAGATTTTAACTTCTAAAAGAATGCTATCATACTTACTACTTTCTTATACTAGATCTCAACCACTTAATTTTCCTTTTGTACAATTTATCATATATATAATGAATTCGCATAGGGCCCACACTGCTAAAGCTGCCTCTGTTTCTTTTGTCATGCATGGTATAAAGAGGATCCTTTACACCTTTATTTTGAGTGTGGTTTACTAAAATTGAGTAGTCAATAAAAGCAGAATTGCTGAAATATGGTTCAGAAAAAGAATGACAACCACTCATTAGCAAAACAAAATGGAAAAAGGAAAGGATACATACTCTATACAAAATTATTTGGAAAGATACTACTTGTAATGAAAGGTCTTTCTGAAGTTGTAAAGTCCCGCTTTCCTGTAAATATCTTGTTTCACGTGTCTTACTATGTAGAAAAATTGATTAATCTTTTCTAATAACATGGACAGCACCTACTGAATAAATTCCACTTATTTTACTCAGTAAGACTGATTAAATTACTTTTGTTGCTGCAAATTTGAAAAACTTCATTGGCTGGGACTAGTTTAATTGGCCTGCTCTTATAATTGAAACTCCTAATGAAGGTTGCCTGTTTTGGCTTCCAGTATCGAGTCTTCACATTTCCACCTATGGCTCTGTTTTTGTAATTATGCTTACAAAATTACTTGGGGTTTTTTTAATCAGGATTACAGAATTTGCAACCCTGTAGAACTATAAACACTTTTTTTTTCCATTATTTTCTCCCAAATTAAAATTTCTTTAAAAAAAAGAGTGAAGTTAAACTAGAAAATTCTTAAATATCTTCTGGAAAAGTTTAATATTTGCTGTTTACTTTCTGACATGAAAAAGAGTTTCAGTTTTCATACTTGGCTTTTGTAATTTTGCTTTATTTCATTCCTCATAACCTCTTTGCCTTTTTTTGGGTCTGGACAGTGGGCATACTTGTGAATTTATCATAGAAAGGATCCTGTCAGAGAAGACTCATTTAATCAGTAGTAATCTTCCACCTATTCCACTTCCTTCCTTGTACTTAATTAATTTAACTAGTAAAATGGAGCTGGTGTTCCTCTTTAAAAGGCCCTTGTTGTAGAGTTGGAAACTATTATACAACAGTACTATTAAAAATACTATTCAGCTCAGTAGTCCTATACAGAGACAGAATATTTATCTCAAATGTTTTATGGTATAAAGATGTAGTAAAACTGATGTATTTTCTATTGTTATGTTGCACATATGTTTTTACTGTCTAAAGGTATTTTCTAAAAAATATAAAAAAATAAAAAAATCACTTATCTACTGAGATATTCCATGAAGTCTCCAGTTCAGATTTTGTTCTGAATAGCAGTTATTTTCTTTTGGATGAATTAGAGTAAAAGTGGATTGACAGATGTGTTTGGAAGCAATAAATCAGTTTTAAAGGAAACAATTATTAGTGATAATATAAGGATCTTTGTGCTTTCAACAGTACTGTGCTAACTCAGAGCTATAAAATTTCCACTGGTTAAATACTTAGTGTTAAAAAGGAAGTGTTCTGACATTATCTGTCACAAATATGAAGCCTTTTTTGTTAATCTACTTCACTGTTCTCTCTAGATTAACAAACTCCATAAGTACTCAGTTCCCAAATGATGTGGCTTCCAACAAGGTGGCAAAAGAAAGAAGATAGGTCATGGCAGATCTGTCAGCAAGTTGACTTCTGAAATTTTCAGTCAATGGGATGCTGATACAGAAAATTAATGTAATTAGATTGTTACTTTTTGCCCTTTCATTACTCATAGTAACTTCTTGCATTACCTCTGATCACCTTTTTTTATCACATAAAATTGGTCAAGCATCTTCTGCTTGCTTTTGCCCATGATCAGTTAATGATTTCCCTGTAGAATGAACTGGGAGCTAGGACAATTCAATTTGCAAAGCAAGCAAATTGAAAAGTATGCATAGGTCAAAGTGTTCAAGGTGACCTCAGTGTCAGAGAGCAATCCCCAAAATATTTGTTGTAATGAAAAGGATGCAGACTGTACAGGGAAGCATTCTTATTTTAATGACTGTAAGAAATATAAAAATATTTTTCATGTCTACTCTCATCTTTAATATTTCCAACATTGTTGCATTTTAAGTTCAGATTCTACAATCTATACTATGCTGAATATTTTTCTGTTTAAAAGACATGGCCCTAGGTGTAACAGATGCAATGTTTTGTCAATGTATCTAAAACCCTTGGCAGTAAAAAACTTATTCTTAATTTTCCTTAAATAAGTAGCACACTGCTACCTACACCTTGTCATCAAAGCCTCTACAGACACTACAGAGCTGAGCTCACTCTAGCAATCGATTTATGTGAAAAATCATTGTATAAGTGTAATGCATATGTTTATTAAACACTCAAACCACACCTATAATTGCAAAGAACTATTCTAATACTCCTTCTCTCCCTCACCTCCTACCACTCCCCCAAGACATGTAAGAAGGGAAGTCATGCTGATTTTCTTTTACAAGAGCTCCAAGGTCAAATCGTATCTGGTTTTGCTTTTATGGTTACCATCATTCTACGTACTGAAGAGTGAATGCATTTAAGATTTTTGAGGCTAGTCTTACAACACTTCAAAGAATTAAGATGTGTTAATATAAAATACATTAATATTATATGGAAGTCATTATATATAGAATCATAGAATCATAGAATCATAGGTCAGGGTTGAAAAGGACCTTAAGATCATCTAGTTCCAACCCCCCTGCCATGGGCACGGACACCTCACACTAGACCAGGTCACCCAAGGCTCTGTCCAGCCTGGCCTAGAACACTGCCAGGAATGGAGCATTCACAACTTTTTTGGGCAACCCATTCCAGTGCCTCACCACCCTTACAGTAAAGAACTTCCTCCTTATATCCTTATATCTAAACTTCTCCTGTTTAAGTTTTAACCCGTTACCTCTTGCCCTATCACTACAGTCCCTAATGAAGGGTCCCTTCCCAGCATCCTTATAGGCCCCCTTCAGATACTGGAAGGTTGCTATGAGGTCTTCATGCAGCCTTCTCTTCTCCAGGCAGAACAGCCCCAAATTTCTGAGCCTGTCTTCATATGGGAGGTGCTCCAGTCCCCTAATCATCCTTGTGGCCCTCCTCTGGACTTGTTCCAACAGTTCCATGTCCTTTTTATTTTGACGACACCAGAACTGCACACAATACTCAAGTGAGGGCCTCACGAGAGCAGAGTAGATGGTCACGATCACCTCCTTCAACCTGCTGGTCACACTCCAGCTTTCTGAGCTGCAAGCACACACTGCTGGCTCATCTTAAGCTTGTCATCTACCAACACCCCAAGTCCTTCTCCACGGGGCTGCTCTGGATCTCTTCTCTGCCCAGCCTGTAGCTGTGCCTGGGATTGCTACAACCCAGGCGCAGGACCTTGCACTTGTCATGGTTAAACTTCATAACGTTGGCATCAGCCCATCTCACAAGCGTGTCAAGGTCCCTCTGGATGGCATTCCTTCCCTCCAGTGTATCAACTGAACTGCACAGCTTGGTATCATCGGCAAACTTGCTGAGGGTGCACTCAATCCCACTGTCCATGTCACCGACAAAGATGTTAAACAAGTCCGGTCCCAACACCAATCCCTGAGGAACACCCCTCAGTACTGATCTCCAGTTGGACATTGAGCCATTGACCACAACTCTTTGTGTGTAGCCGTCCAGTCAGTTCTTTATTCACTGAGTGGTCCACCTACCAAATTGATGTCTCTCCAGTTTAGAGACAAGGATGTGAGTGTCTAAAGTTTTGCACATGTCCAGATACATGTCAGCTGCTCTGCGCATGTTCATCAGTTCCGCAGCCCCATCAACCCCAAATTGGTCTGGCATGATTTCCCTTTAGTGAAATAATTTATAACTCTTTTACATCATGAAATACCAAGCATACATTAAATCACCGTCCCAAAACAAAGAGCTTGTTTCAAATAAAAAAGCACAATGAATACAACTATTTTAATACAGAAGATATTTTTGATTTAGAAGAAAGTTTTGCAAGAGGTTTTAATGTTAAAATTCTTAGTCTCTCAATAGAAACAAATTATTACCACATTACATTTCAACTGTGATCTAATACTATTTTATTTAAATGTAAGCTGTAATTTGCATTACACTAGATAAATAATTTAAATCACAAGGTTAATACTGGGAATATTTTCCCCAATAATTCATAACTGTATGTCTTACATGTGAGTGCATATTTTCTTCACATGTGATCTAAAAAAAACTAAAGAAATCAATAGAAACTATTTCAGATATTGACCTTTTTTAAGATGATTGCGTTGCCATAAAGTGGAAAAAATTGCATATTGCAATTTTTTCTGTTCTCAAACAAGTTACATAGAATTTAAAATATTATGAAGCTTTAGTAACTAAATATTATTAGTGCAATTAAATCTGTCTCATTCGTCAGGAGTATTTAACTGAACACTGAACATTAAATTCGTCTATGAGGCAGGTGACTTTAATTCTGAGAGCACTTGTATGCTCAGTTTATGTATACAGGCTTATAATAAGTCTCAGGCAACCAAAAATTTATCTTCTAAGAAGCAGAATAAAGATTTCCAAATTTATTACATGCTGTCAGCTTTCTCTGAACTGCTTCATACAGTTATGAGAACTTTTTGAAGACATGTACATAAATGTATCCTTTTGGATTTATACTGGTAACACACCTTAGATCTTTCCTCATGTTTCCTTCTCTGAGGTCACTGCTGATGCGCATATTTTGGGGAACATGTTTTGACTCCAGAAAGTGCTTTAGGAATATTTTGCAGGCGTGAAGCAGCAAGTTTCCCTGGTCAGCCTCTAAGTGTGATGAAACATGATGAGATACTGTTTGCCATCTGAGGCTTTATGGGTCTGTTTGTGGATGTATGATGTCTGGCTGAGCTGAGCTAACTTTCCTCATAGCAGCCGTGATAGAGCTGTGCTTTGTATTGCTAGCTGCATAGGTGTTAGTGATACACTAGTGCTTTGCCTACTGCTGAGCAGTACTCACAGGGCATCAAGGCTGTCTTTCCAAAATCTTCTCAAGCAGTAGACTAGGGAGTAGTCAAGATCTTCGGAGAGGACACAGCAGGACAGCTGACTCTAACTGAGCAAAGGGCTATTCCAAAACAAATGATGTTTGCTTAGCTATAAAAGCTAAAACAGATGAAGAGGGGGGCATTTGTTATTATGACATTCTTCTTTTGAAGCAACTGCTATGAGTACTGAAGCCCTGCTCTATGGGATGGGGCTGAACATCACCAGCTGGCAGCAAATAGAGAATAAATATTTTGTTTTTCTTTGCTTCTGTTCATGGCCTTTGCTTTTGCTTTGTTAAACTGCCTTTATCTTGACCTATGAGGTATCTTTTACCTTCCCCCCCACCCCCAGAAGAAAAGTGATAGAGCAGCTTATTGGGCACCTGGCATCCACCCGAGGTCAAACCATAACAGTGGAGTATAATTTTAAAATTAGATACTGTTTTGAATTTTTAAGATCTCTTTGGAAAAGACAAAGGAAAAAAAAAACAACAACCAAACTTGAAGATGAAATAAACAGAAATAGCAGATTCATGGAAATAGGAAGCTTGCATAATTTATAAGTTTAAATAACGTAAATATTGGGTTTTCCTAAATAAATTCTTTTATATAGCTTGGCTCACATGGCTTTCATGCAAATAAGGAAACACTGTGGAGCAGTATTGCAGTGAAATGGTATGGAGGTCAGACTGAGCTACTTGGCCTTTAAACTATGGAATATTCTTGTTTTTACAAGCATTTCATTAATATGTCGACTTAGGAAACAGTCTTTGATAAGTGTGACTGAAACCAGTTGCAGACTGAAACTAGCAGATGAAAAGATAGTTGGATGTTAACTGCATCATATTGCTAAGGTGCTGAAAGGATAATCATTATCAGAAATATTAAAGGGAAGATAGCTACCTGAAATACCTACTGGAGATACTTGAAACCCACTTGATACCTATCTCCATTTGTCCAGAGTCCAGTTTTTCACCTGTGGAAAAACCAAAAATCCTAGAGGCAATGAACAGAGTAGTTTTGTGGCATTAGGAACACAGCTACCAGCTAAAGTAACTTGTGAGTGGATGTCTGGCAAGCCAAAATATTCAGAGGAACGTTTGAAAAAACATGGGACAAAAATACTCCAAACACCTACCAGGTAATGAAAGGGGAGAAAGAGACAAAACTTTAAAACCCCTGGTTAGATAAAGACCTCAAAAGACCTCTAATAATGATGACACAAAAATCCAACAAAAAAGTGACTGTGGGTGCAAGCAAAACCTTTTAATCAAGTTTGGGCTTGTGGTAGTGAAGATACACACAAGGATTATCTCAACCATCAATGATCCTAGTGGATATTAATTTGGCAAGTAAAATAACAGAGAACTTGAATAAAAAAGTCAGTTATTTATTACCAGAGTATTATTGGTGGTGTTCTATTCTCATAGTTATTTCCAGATACCTTACAAAAAATTTAAAGGTAAATCAATGATTATTTCTTATTAATAAATGATGCATTAACAAGTAAAAGAATTTAATGTTATCTGCTGTAGCAATAAAGGTATTCAAGAGAAAAAAGAAGTCTATTAATATATTTATCTATTTTCAGATGCTGATGCCAAAATCTTCTGAATCAATTTAAATTCTTTGTGGTAAAGGGAAGAGAGAGGCTGAAATATGTCAGTATTTAATAAATTTAATATTTTTATGAAGTTGAAAATCTGGGATATTTTGAAGTTGAATACTTTCTTTACTCAATGTTTATTAACTCACTGGGGCAATAGTTTTTATATGACATCTTCCAAATTCAGATGGAAAACTCTCTTCTCAACTTGACATGAAAATATCAAAGATCCCTGCTTCAAATAGAACCTTCAGGAAAGTAATTTTCCTGCTTTAAATTATAAGGAAGGAATTTCCTCAATGGTGGGGTAAGAAATATTAAGAATGCTTCTGAGAAGCCTTGAACTGTCAGATATGTGCTCTTTAGTCTAAGTGATATATAAGCAGCTATTTTTATCAGCCTAAGAGTATTTTGTATATTTAATCTGAATGTTTATTTAGCTTTAAAAAAACCCATGAGTTTTTAGCTCTTCCCTGCTACCTTACTAACGGACTAGATAATCTTTGCTTTTGATGATCAACTGATGCTAGTGAATGCAAGTGATGGCAGTGAAGTTGCATATTCATTACAAATTAGTGTTTGACAAACTTGGCTTTGGAAACTCACTATGAATTTATCACGGACAAATTCCTAATGCCATGATTTACCTGTGGGCATGAACATTCAGCACCTATAACAAGATTAAACCCCCAGATAATAGCATAGCATTAGGTACTCAGCCACATATATTATGCTTCACAAGCTACTCCTGTAATAATCGCACCACGTTTATGCCAATATAGTCACTGAAAATTCAGAGTGAGGGGTGCAAAATAGTAAGACCTTGTACCACTAGCTCAACAAATTCCGATTTTAAAGAACTAATTACATTAGTTAAAAGCTTAGGTTTCATTAAGATCTAAGAATATATTAACATCTATTAATTCCTTAATTTTTGTTGTTTTAAAGCTGCATGTCATGAACATGTAATTACAGTTTCATGCACATTTTACAAAAGATGTTGTTTTTTTCAGCTGACACATCTAATGCTTAATGAAAAAATTAGGGGACAACACATTCAAAGAAACCCAGCCCTTTGTCAGCTACAGAAGTAATGACTCTCATCAGATATACAGTAACCATTTCTTATTAGTGATTTCTGCCTGACACCAAAGCCATTAAACTAGATGTGGGAATTTTTTCCAACTGTTAGCCTGAAATCAGACTTTATCTACAAGTCAGGCCATAAAGGTAATTGTATCTTGATCTGAACTCCAAATTCTATTAAATGTAAAATACCTATCCCTTATTTACCTCCGTACGCACAGAGGAAACCATAAAATGGGGGTTGTATAAGTATTCTGAACATTTTGTTGACAAATGTCGTTGTGAATTTGACATTAATGTCCAAGTTTCAAAGGCAATTGACTCTTTTGTCTTAATTTGAAATGATTGTTGGCAGGGTTTCTTAAACTGGAATAGAACTGCACAGGAAAGACAGTACCTCTGGGACAGGGAACTGGTAATGAAAACAGCAATTTCTTACATACAAATGTTATATACAAATCCACATCACGAAGCAAGTGACAAAAACAAGTCAGGATATGATTTGATTTGCTGGTTTGTGCTGGGCTTTTGCTTTGAAAGATTTTCAATGATTGCATAATCTGTATAATCTAGATCTTATTTTGGTTTTGGCTTTAGGCGCTTTGGATATTAAAGTATATTTTTGGCCCTGTAAACAATCATTTTGTAATGTGACTGTTTTGAACTAGCTTTAAAATCTTATTGAAATCACTCTGTGGTATACCTCAATGAGCCATATCATCATCTTTGTTCCTATAATACTTCTAAATTACATTGAGTATGATTAAAGAGTCTTTTCCTAAACTAAAAGCTAATATCAATCTGAACTAATGTTCTCGTGGCAAATCGTTTGACTCAATTACAAGATTTTGAGTCTACATAGCTTCTCCAAAGCTTTTCATTTCATTGCTTTCACTCTTCTAAACTGCATATAGAACTGGTTGATGCTTTGTTTACTTTCAGTTATCACATTACTTACAAAACTGAAACTTTTAGATGATGTCTATATTCACTTTGCTGCAATGTATAGATACAACAAACAAAATAAACTGTAGTCACTTCTCAGTGACTCTCTTGGGAAGAACCAAAAGTAAGAAGATAGTGATGATAAGTCAACTTGTAAAAACAGCACTTGAAAAATAATGTGAGCTTTAAGAGAAAAGGAGAAGTCATCTGATTTGAGTTAGAGCAAAAGGGGGGTCAAGTGAGTAAGATAATGTTTGCATGATGTAGTCGAGGCATATCTGTAATGTTCTTGGAGGCTGAATGAAAGGTTGGATTAGAGATGAGGTTTTCTTAAATTAATAAATTGTTCTGTCAAAAAACTCTGCTGAAATGGGTATTGGATTGGGGATTAAGCAAGTTGGTACTTGACCTAAGGCAGGCTGTATCATTGATAAAAGACAACTACAATCATGTAGATTTTAGGGTTATTTTTAAGTAGTATTTCATCTTACTTGAATATTATTAGTCTCATAAGAAGTAAGTACTGTCAATAAAATTTGAAAAGTCTGAGTATGTAGGAATGAAACTGCATTTTATTTGGAGATGAAGTTTTAAGCCAAAGGCACTTTTAGGAAAACAAAAAGCTATTAGAGGGGTCAAAAGTGATGAAGGCAGAATGAGTATCTTGTTTTTTAAAATGATGAGATTATAGCCTCTATTATCTGTTCATTCTTACTGAGACAATCAAATAATAAAATTTTTATTTCATTGATGGAACATTTGACTGTAATTGTATTTTCTTATGGGTTATTTAATATATTTTTGAATTACTGTAGCACTTCTAAAGTCCTGTCAGAAATTGCCATTTTGCCTTCTCAAAGTGTTCTGATTCACTTGTTCAGCATCAGATATTCATTATAATTTTGCACGTATACTGCCTGCAAGGATTTGTACCAAGGAAAGTTCTCTATGGCAAATTCTGTACAATTATAAGATGCAAGCTTAATTTAAGGATAAATGTCTAAAAGGATTAAGAAACAACATTATCTGGATGTTATAAATAAAAGGTTATTTCAGTATTCTCTTCCACTGTTGATCTTGTCCATCTCCTTCTTCTCAGCGAGGTAACAGATTAATATTTTAATCTTTTTTGTTGGCTTTATATCCTTAAGGCATTTCTGTTTTAAACCATTTTCTTTATAAAAAGGCACACAGAGTAAAGTTAACAGTGACACCTTAGTGCCTGGCATTACATTTTCCTAAGAAAAAATGCTACTTCAAAACCAACATCTTGCTTTGTTTTTTATTTTTGCTTTAAACTATTCTACCAATGAAAATCATAACTCTAAATAAAAAAAAAAAACAACAAACAAACAAAAAACCCACAAAAAAAAAAAGGTACACTTCTCCCTCCCCCCCCCCCAAACCACACCTTTTGGAACTGGGGAGCCTTTGAAGCAGTTACCATGTAATTTCTTTTGACCCATTGCAATATTAAGTGACAGAGTAGCTAAAATAAGCCAAGTAAAACAGCATTTATTTTCTAAAATTCATATGAAATTGGTATTATGGTCATAATTGAAGTTTTGCTTTTTTTCTTGTTTGCTTGTTTAAATCAATGACTCTTTAATAGGTATTTCAGATTAGAAACAGTGAAATTTAACGAAATGAACTGTGTGGTGGTAAATCCATATTCACTTAAGTTTGGCAATTAAATAATAATAGAAATATGTTCTCTACACTTAAACACTATTTAATGCTTTATTGATATTTACTTTTCAATTTTAAATCCTGTTAATAATTATAGTTGTTCTTTCTAAAGTAAGGCATGTCTTCAATCCAGTACTGAAATAATTGCTATCTGCAGCACCATGCAATGACTCCAATCATGTGCCAATAGAACCTGTAATGAAATCTGCCTGAAGATGCTCTTTATGGTTAATCAGTATAAGTCAGCTATATTTTCAGTAATTTTTTTCTTGACTGCACTAAGTTTATGAGATGCCAGGGAATTTAAAACGAAAAAGCTTGATATCAAGGTGACTTCAGGTGCTTGTTTTCACAGCACAAAGATACACCAAGGTTAGGTCCCAGATATCATCTACATCTCATGTATGTTTTCTGTATTAAGCTTCACACAAAACGGAAGCTAATATTTGGACAAAAACATTTCAGCTATACTTGCCCCAAGGCAGTGGAATGAAAAATTCAGGAAACTAAAAGAATAGTATAATTTAGAAGCTTCATTCTCATATCTTGCAGTCTTTTTTATTTGTTGATTTTTAGAATTTACTGTAAAGTATGTATAATGACTTTCTCTAAAGTAATGTGATTAGACACAAATGTGTTGGTCAGGAATTGAAGGTGAATCTGCTAACATCTTTCCCATATAGTGTACCTTTCACACCACATTTAAGATCTTCCAAACTCAAGGAAAATAGATTTTTATTAACATATAAACTGGATTACTGATATTCTTGAAAAATCTAAAAGTCTAAGTTACTACTAGAAAATAAAATTTTCCCCTGCCCATTGTGTCCTTATGGACGGATTTGCATTTCTTGAAGGCTATATCCTGTGTGCATAAAAAATTGCTAGCTTACTTCTGAAACATAAATGCTGTAGTGATACTGTGAACCAACCCCCAGCTTTTATTGTTGTCACTGACCTAAATTTATATTCAGAAAAAATACTTCAAGCAATAACTATGCCCTAGAAAGCAGTCTTCATGTGCTATAGGTACAGTCAAAAACCTGTTAAACTAGGCACTGTATACATAGTAAGTGAACAGTATTTACTATAAAGTTTAGAGACAGAACAAATAATATAGGCACTGAGAAATAAAGGGTGGAATACGTTCATCTTGTTTACCTAATTAAAAGTTAAATATCTCTGTGTAGTCTGCTTTATAGCCAATGGAAAGTATTAGCCACTTCTAGAGGCTGCAATCTGATTCAGATGCACTCCAGTGCTTGTTTAATTCACTTGATGAGAAAGGGAGCCTAGGATATGTTTAACCATAGGTCTCTGACTGTTCCTGATACTTAAACTGTGTCTCAGATTAGATTATTTGAATAAATCCCATTCAGAAAGGCTCAAATAGCAGCCATATGCCAGGAGAAGTGGCAGAGCTGAAGCTATGACCCAGTTCTCCCAATTGCCGGCTTAGCACACTGTTCACTAGTGCATGTTTATATTGTTCTGGAATTGCCACTGGCTTTGATTTAAAAATGAAAACCATCTTCCTATATGTCTTCTGTCCTACCATATATATTGCTGGAGTTTATAATGAATAAGACTGCCGCCTATTGAAAGATCAATGTTACCTTCATTCTTCACAACAACCTGTCAAGGTAGGATTGAAAATTAGCTCTGCTCATCTGATGAAAATAGGAAGCATGATGCTCAAAAATGACTTTGGCATTTTTAATATTAAAAAGTGTATTTTGCATTTATAAACAAGAACATTATGTTCTTTTATAATATACTTCAGATTAGTTTCTTGTCATCACAAAGACATTTCAGTTGGACAAGAAATGTGAAGGAAGGGCAATTAGAGTTACATGACTGGATTTGTTGTGGAAAAAAATTATTTGCTTCAATATGGGTTGTTTGAAGGATCGTTGACATATTGCATCACTATATTTCAGATGAATTTTTTATTTAACCCCAGAAATACATAGTGTTTGAGTATCTGTTGGTGGGGGTGGTATTAACAGTAGAAGGTTATAAATCACACCAGTAGCCAAAGGATATTTTGTTCATTTAAAGTTGCTTGATGGTGTTTTTGCTGATGAAAGGCTTATTCATGGAAGACTGCATAAATAATGTAAACAGTCATTGTAGCATAAACAGAAGCAGACTTCTCAAGTACCCAGAAAGAAAAACACCAGCAAGATGCCTGAAATTTATTACATATTTTTCCAAAATATATTATGGAATAAAAAAGCAGGTTTCAGTAGGTGCTTTTGCTTTTTCTTTTTAAGATAATTTTCTGTTCTGTACCAACTTATTAAATGTAAGAAATTGATCAGAACTAGGTAGCATTAGGTAATAGAAAGTTAACATCAGAAAAGTAACAATAATAACATACTGGTTACCTATTGCTAATAAATGCCTTATGAGTTGACATTAAGGGGGCAAAAAATGTATTTGAATGTATTTAACAACCAGTAAATAAACATATTGATTAGTCAGCCACCTCATTCTTAATGCTAAGTAACCCTGGCACAAATTAGTGGATGTTTTCTTCTAGATGCAACTTTTCTGTTTCTTTGATGAAGAGAAGTTACTCTTTATCTTTCCTTGTGTTTTCTTGTGAGATAATCATGTAGCTACAGAATTCGTGAAATGGAATGTAGTCAAAGAGGGAGACCAACATGCACAGGCCTGTAAGCCTTGTGTGCGGTCACTTCATGCCTAAGAAAACCCCAGGACTTCAATGTTAGGAAATGAAAAGTCATGTCTCCAGGTTGCAAAGCTCATGTGCTTCATCTATAATCTGACAAAATTGTTGTCATATAATGAATAATGAAAAGCTTCTTATCATTAGAGCTTACAACCCCGACACACCTCAATTCTTGCTGTGCTTCTGGTACTTACAGTTTGTCCTGTGATCTAAAGCAGATTTTATATAATTTTAGGAACATCAGTTAAAAGGAAAAAAAAAATAAAATAAAATCGTGCTGATGCCAATCATTTTCTATCCCAAATCAGTTTTAAAGGGATCTCAGTAACTACAGATGGTTCTTGGTGGCTCTTGTCTTAGAGTTAACCTAACAATAATTTAGTTTAGGAGATGATTCCTCCACATACAGTTATCCTGTGACTGTGAACATAACATCAGTTAGGCTTATTTGCCAGCATGGCATCTTTCTCACAAGTCTGCCTTTTAACAAACATCAGTGTCTTTCTTGCAGCTTTTTTAGTTAGAAGGGTCTAAAGCACTTTTGAATTCTGGTAGCGACTTCCACTTTTGTTTTAAACAGTGCATTATAATTGCTCCTCACTGCATGTTTGTTTCTTCCTTTTTCTGAAGTGTTTAGTGATTAATCATCACCAGTCTTTGAATGTGTTACCTCTTTAAAAGCTAAGGCATTACATTTTCAACTAATTGCAGTGGGGAGCTGGTACTCAAAAATCCACCACTGGGCTATTTGCACATTATTACCTTTGAGTAATTCCCTAAGATTTATAGAATCATAGAATAGTTTGAGTTGGTAATGACCCTAAGGTCATCTAGTTCCAACCCCCCTGCCATGGGCAGGGATGCCTCATACTAGAGGACGTCACCCAAGGGTCTGTCCAACATGGCCTTGATCGCTTCCAGGGATGGAGCATTTACCACTTCTTTGGACAGCATGTTTTAGTGCCTCACCACCTTTACAGTAAAGAACTTCTTTACATCTTACCTGAACTTCTCTGTAGAAGTTTGAACCAACTACCCCTTGTCCTATCACTACAGTACCTAATGCAGAGTCCCTCTCTAGCATCCTCTAGGTCCCCTTCAGATACTGAAAGGCTGCTATGAGGTCTCCACACAACATTCTCTTCTCCAGGCTGAACAGCCCCAACATTCTCAGCCTGTCTCCATACGGAATCCACAGAAATTTTCTTAAGAATGTCCAAAAGTTGAACTTATAAAAAATTGACTAATCTAGTCAAAAAGCTTTCACCTCTCCAAAAGAAATATCTTGTATAAGGGAGTGTGTAGTATAGTGCAGAAAACATAAACAGCTTAATTTTAGGTAATTTGGAGCATTAAAGTGAGTTGTTCTGTTTAATAAAAGCATTTATTGGTCTTTGTATATGAATTCAGTTGTTATCTGAGATCATTATTACCTCTTCATGTTTCTGGAAAGTTTCTTTTCTATAATAAGCATGTTAAAATAAGTCCTTGCTGTGCCTGCACAGCTACAATGTTTTCTGGAAGAATAAAATTACGTGAAATCTAACAGTTAAATAAAAGACTGTAAAGTGGAAGCTGCACATTTTGTATGTTCACTGATTTTTAAATACAATAGACATGGCGATTACCAAAGCTTTAAATTTAAGGAGGTTATCGCATGCATGGCATTCTTCTGATTTATTTTTCCTTCTGTTTCTAAAAAACTGACAGTATCTATCAGCTATTTAAAAGTCACTCCTGGTTAAATCTGATAAACCTAATAAGGTATATGACCTTTCCCAATGGTCTTTTACTAGAGATCTCAAAGGACTGAAAAAGAGACAGGTGTTTCCTAACAGGTGCTTCCTTTCTGAGAACATGTGCTACCCTTTACTGAAGGCAGAAAGGTGGGATGTGACC
Organism: Neopsephotus bourkii; assembly: GCF_033783945.1. NCBI lineage: Eukaryota > Metazoa > Chordata > Aves > Psittaciformes > Psittacidae > Neopsephotus > Neopsephotus bourkii. Next base: position 2,117,628 of record NW_026901969.1, read on the forward strand.
ACTTGAACTTGCAATGGACGTATCTGGCAATTTTTCAGACATGTTCTTTCTAATGTAAATAGTGACATACTAAATTGTGACACCCAGTGCAGAGTATTTGGTTTCATCCTGGTGTGAAAAATTAGAAGCCCCAATTTTGGGTGACCTAAAATTATAATATTAAGAGAACCCATTTAAAACACAAGAGAAAAATGAATCAAGATGGTAATATGTACAGCTAAAAGGATGCTTGCTATTCTAAGAAGTGTCATCTTCCTGTAAAGAAACTGCAGAGGAAACATAGATGTAATATACTTGAAGAAGTGAACATTTCTGCTGCTTAGTTCCAGATTACTTTGATCTCTTTGGGCAGATAATCAGTCCTCAACTAAGTCCCTTTGGAATGATCAGCAAAAAGTTCAGAAAATTCCTATACTTTCCCGCAAACGGTAAGAAGAACTCGATTAAGTCCTTCAGTTCTGGGATGATACTAGATTTTTCACGTGTCCGCACTGTCACGGGGTCAAGTGAGTACACACTATTGGGTAATACTTTCAAGTCAACCAGAGAGCTTTCAGAAATTTTTGGACAGTACTTATTGTCCTAATAAAACCAGAATAAAAAAAGTAACAGGATTTCAATATATGATCTCGCCAGACCATGCCAGGCTTATAAATATTGTGTGTATGGATCAATCTGAGCTGCAAAATACACCATGGTGCCATTTTACAGGTTTGGGGGACACCAAAGGTTAACTGGAAAATTCACAAGGTTCATGGGCACAGGTCATGAGGACAACTGTAGTCTAGACAGGTCAGATAACAGCAGTTTCATGCCTGTAATTTGTGAAAGCCAGCTTGACAGGCTTACTCTGATGTTATAATTTTACAAGTAAACACCAGGAAAAGGAAGTTCACCTACTTTCTACAGTAAGCACGGGAGGCTGAAGTCAGGAACAGTTGATCCCACAAAGGTTGACTACACGAGCTAATGAAGCACTTGGCACATGGTGCACATTGACATTAACGCACTTGAAGTTTTATGTCTTTGAAGGAATAAGAAATCATAGGCTATTATAGTCCAGACTTACACCATTTTGTAAGTCTGAAAAAATAAAATTTTAACATTTTGACTTTTCCTCAGAAATTGAGGGAAATTCTAGTGAAAATTATTTCTGTTCACTGTAACTTCATGGAAAGACATTTCTTCATCTACTTAAAGGAAATTAAGTTAAAAAAAAACCCAAACCCAATATCTTTCTAAAAAATAGCTAAACCTGTTATCTAAGGTGAAAAAAGGGAAAAGGTAATCATGACTGTTCAGTGTTGTGTTGTTTAGTAGCTCTAAAGCTACTTTTCCACACAATATTCTCCCTTGAAATGCACTTCTTCAGAGAACCTGCTGCATCCTGTTGTGTTCACAGTGTAGCAGAGAGAGTGTGTAACTTCAAGCCTCAGGTTCATACAGCCATGAGGTGGCTAGCTATATTGTAAAACAAAGTGGAAAGAAAGCAGTGAAGTGATGAGGTTTGGAGACAGGTTTTTTGACACACTGGAACAGACTGCCCAGAGAAATTGTGGATGATCCCTGTAAGTGTTCAAGGCCAGGCTGGATAGGGCTTTGAGAAACCTGATCTAGTGGAAGGTGTCCCTGCACTTCTAGATGGCTGAGGGCTTGGAACTAGATGATCTTTAAGGTCCTTTCCAACCCAAACCATTCTATGATTCTGTGATACCCATCAGTCATTTTATTTGGCATTTTCAAGCAAAGGCTGGCTGAATAACTTTGGTCATAATTCAGGCTCACTAAAAAATATTAGTTCAGGAGACTGGAATTTATTCATCAGCATTTTAAGATGGGAAAATGTGAAAAATGAAATTTTAATTTGGGAATTAAGGAGATTCTTTGCCTTTTAATTTTGAAGTAATACCAAAAAAAAATAAATAAATACTCAAGGCTTGTCTCACAATATTTTAACTTCTGCACTTTTATGCCTTAAATATTTATACCAGCTGAGAAAAATAATATCAATAATCAAATATTAAATAAATAAATATGTTCATATTTATTTAATCAAATAAATATAAATAAATAATCAAATGCTTGAACTTCTAGTAGTATGAATGCCCTTATTCAGATGTTTGTTTTCTCACCTGATGTGTTTTCAAGCCACCTGGAACAATTTTTCAGCCACCCGTCTTGTGAGTATCATCTTTGTTGTAGATTTATTGTTCTTTGAAGCGTACCAGCTGGTAAGACGATCATCTGAAGTCTATGGCTGTGTCCAACAGCTCCTCTCCCTTTTTTCTTTTCCAGTGCAAAGTACTTGAAATTCACCATAGATAGTAGAAATTGTGGTGTATTAAGCCTAATTTGTTATAGAATTAATGATTACATGCCAGGACTACTCATATGCTTAAGGTTTAGGCACAAGTTTAACTTGGTTAACATTAATTTATAATACAGAATTGTCTTTTCTGTACTCACATCTTTTAAAAAACATGTTCAAAGAAGTTCAGGCAGTTCAAATTAGTCTTTCAGAAATTCTGTTTGTAAAACAAATGTTTAAAAATTCCTTGCTAAAACCTCAAGGTTAATCCAAACATTTTTTTCAATGTATAAAAAATGTTTTGAGTAATTCTTGTTTTAACCACGGCCACAATTGTACAGTGGAATAACTGTAGCCATTATTACGGCTATAATCACAACTGTCAGCAACTGAAGATACCAGTTTTATAATGTAGAATTTCATCTTTATTTAATACTGAGGCAACTGGGACAGTTATATGGGCTCATAATCAGATATTAACGGGCCTTCTTAGTTATTAAAATAATCAATTGGATTATTTCTATATTTCTTTTTGGTTAGGTTCTGCAACTCACTTTTAAAAAATATTGTTATACATTTATTGTCTGAGATCCAAATGCTGCTATTCTAAAGATCCCCAGAAAATGTATGCATTTTTATGATGATGGAGATTTCTAAGAATTAAATATTTGAAAGAAAAGCTATAATTTTGAAGCTGTAAATTTATCTTAGTCAAATGCACAGGAACAATTTGTGTAAACTATTGCTCATAAATTCACTTATAATAAGTTATGAGCAAAGATGGTATTAATTAGGTCTTTATCTCTTTAATATTTCATTTATTTGTCTGTCTCTAAATTGATATTACATTACAGTTTTTAATGCTGAACAAAAAATGTATAATATATTAGAATGATCTGAAAATCCAGAGGAGATAAAGATGTTTATTAAGAAAACTTCATAGTAATGGATGTCAGCCAGTATCTTTTCAGAACTTGAAAGAATATTTTCTAGTTTGTATAAGTGTAAATTAAAGATAAGCCCCAAGTATGAGATGTATAGCTTCTTTACAAAAAGCTACTTCTGGATTTATCAATCCTGCTTTTCATGGTGGTATTTTAAACAATTCTGCCTGAAAGAAAAAGTACCAGACTAATTTAAATTTAGACAAATTACAGTATGTTTCACAACACAGAAGAAATCCCTGATTAAAAATTCTAATCAGAGACATATGACCCTCCCCATATCTTTCATCCTTGACTGATTCCTCAAGTCTTGTTTTCACTTGTGTTTTGGCAGCTCTTTCTGTCTCTTTCTTAGTAAACAGATCTGCTATTTTCACTTTGCCCTCCACATATCCCATTGCATGTGTTTTTGGTGTTTTCTCCTGAACTTGTCACATTTCAAGTCTTGCTTTCAAAGTTTCTAGCTATTTAACATCTTTTTAACTCAGTACATGTCAAAAACCTCCTCTGTGTGTGTGTGTGTCTCTTTATGTGTGTGCTGCAGTATCTGTTGTTCGAAAAAGCTTTGCTTTAGATCCCCATCTTAAAAACTCAGTTTGAGGATTCTATAAAACAACGAAAAGACTCACTGCATTCAGTGTGATATAAATTAGACTATCTCCTCTTTCTATTTTTTTAAGTCCAACCTTTCGGTTGGCTGTATCTGTCTATTTTTTCATCATATAACTTGATCTCATAAAGAGGTTCCTTTCTATTAGGAAATTATAAATGAGATAGATTTTGGGTTTTTTTAACTCCAAAAAAACCCACATGGGGATATGTGAAAAATAAAAATCACCCTGCAATATATGGTTTATGCATACCATCTCCTAGAAGATAAACATTTGCACAAAGAGATTTTATTAGGAGCTGCCAAGAACGTTTATGCAAGAGCTTAGCAGTCATGTTCAGAGTTTACAAGTAAATCTGATAAGGCAGAAAGAATTCAATATTTTACAGCATCAGCAAACAAGTAATGGAAAAGTAAATAAAGTTAGGGGGTACTCAATATGTCTTGAGAAGAAGATCACCCTGTGTGAACACACCTCAGGCTCAGTAGTGTAGTACGTCATTGTACTGATAACTGAAATCATAGTAATAACAAGAATAATACCACTTAAATCTAAAGCAAAGTTATAAAGTGTACCCATATCTTCATAAAACTCTGCAGAAATAATTAACTCTACCTGTTGCAGTGTAAAATATGTGCAGATTGGCTGTCTATGGACCCTGAGCCTCTCACTGAAGACTGCCTTTTCTGTCTGAAAATCAGTCAGTGTACTGTGGAATTAACTAGGTTAATTTCTCAATATTGTTGATAACTAGTTGTTCAGGTAATCATATATTCATGGTAGATTTAGTACTATGGAAAGCACTAAATTAGTGTGGAAGATAATGATAACCAGGGTTAACCATAAGGAAATATGAAAGCCCTCATAATTTTCCCCTTTCCTGAATTTTGTTTCCTATTTTTTCTGGCACCTAATTTGAAATAGTTATTTTAGATATTGAAATATTGAAGATATAAAAACATATTATCTGCAGCTGTATTATGGTGCCAATGAGAAACTTTTCACTGACTTCAGTAGAACCACCTTATTCATCCTTCAATCCATTTCTTGCTCTTTGTCTGTGTCTTCGGATGCAGTGCCTATAATTTTATTCAAATATCTGTGGTTTAAGAGGGAGAACTGAAGGCTGGCAGGAAGTTATACAGTTGTTGCAAAAGCAGCAGCAAAAAAGCTACTGAAGTCTAGAGGAATTCCAGAAGTCATTTAATGCAACTAAACAGAAAAAAAATGCATTAAAAAAAAAACATAGTGATGTGAGCACTAGGCAACAGAATAGGGTGGCTACTTTTTTTATCTCCTTGTAATATTTAAACATCAAGGGCAACAGTGTGCTATGATAAAAGTATAGATACTTCTCTACAGATGGAATGAACAGGAACTCATAGGTGAGAGTCGCATGTTAGAAACACCTTTTGATAAAGGCCTTGAGAGTGGCAGTGTTTTGAGAGTATCTCTGGAACACCTTCCGTAATTGGCTCTTCACTAATCTTGTATGTTTGAGCATTTAGAGTGTTACACATTATTAACAGTAATGAGAGGAAATGAGAAGTTTGATAAATATGGATAGTTTTAATACGCCTGTTCTCTAATGACAGAGTTGAATTAGAATTTATCATAGTAAGTTTGCTTATTTGAGAATTACATAGGCCAGATGAAGGAGTGGAGTCTGACACATCACGGAACTACAAATCAGCAACAAATGCAATGTGGAACACAAATGAGAACTGTGAACAGAAAATTTGTTGTGAGTGATAGTTTTCCTGTCCAAGAAAGTATCAAATTAGATTATCCTACTTCTCCAGAGCTCTCTCAAATGGGTTTGTTACCTGAAGTTAATAAATCTTGATTAGTTTTTCTACCACATAAAATAGTTTCAGCACTTCCAATTAAGTCAATGATCAGCTAGTGTCTGTTCAGGATGCTGCTTAAATCTATTTTATCTGCAATTTCAGCCTTGTGGAAATAATCTCTGCAAAATGGTAGAGTTAATTTTTTCTCTTGGTCTATTTCACATTACAGTAAGAGTCTGAGACATGACTTGAAATAGAACAGTATTACAAGCATTTTATGGTTTTAGGAAGTCTGCCTAGGCATTTTGCTGATTTGAATGTTCACCTGATCAAGCTTCATTGCTGATCAATGAGCCTTTGTACACTTTTAAGTATAATTCTGCAAATTTAAGGATGAAACCAATCATTTTGTCTTATTACTAGAAGATTAATATTATTTTCTGTTCATATTTTTCACTATTTTACCTCAGATAGCCAGACACAACTCATAAGAAAGTGAAGAGGAAAAGTTCATAATTTAAAAGACAAAAGCCTTAAATCTATTTTTTAAAATATTTTGATGCAGCTATAAGAAGTTTAAGTTTCCAATATACTTAGTGAAAGAATCTTGTTGCAATGGTATACTATTTTAGAAAGCTTGCTAATTCAGTCCAGGTTAGTATCTTTGGATATGTACTCAGATTGGAAGGTTTTCAGGTATAGATACTTCCAGTTCTCTATTCCTAATTTCTTGAAGTCTCATGGAATGACCTGATTCTTCTCTTCTCATTACAAAATCAAAACACTGAAGAACTGTGTTGAAGAACTGCATTGAAGAAATGCATTGCTAAGGCACATGAAAAAGCAACAAGGTGGCTGGTGACAGCCAGAATGACTTCACTAAGGGGAAATCCTGCCTGACCAATATGGTGGCCTTCTATGGTGGAGCTATGGAACTGATGGACAGGGGCAGAGCAGCTGACGTCATCTATCTGGACTTGTGCAGAACGCTCGACACTGTCCCACACAACATCCTTGTCTCTAAATTGGAGAGACATCAATCTGATAGATGGACCACTCAGTGGATAAAGAACTGGCTGGATGGCCTCACGCAGAGAATAGTTGTGGTCAATGGCTCAATGTCCAGCTGGAAATCAGTAATGAGTGGTGTTCCTCAGGAATCAGTGTTGGGACCGGTCTTGTTCAGCATCTTTGTCGCTGACATGGACAGTGCGATGGAGTGCTCTGTTGGCAAGTTTGCCAATGACACCAAGCTGTTTGGTTTGGTTGATACGCTGGAGGGAAGGAATGCCATCCAGAGGGACCTTGACATGCTTGTGAGGTGGGCTGATGCCAACTTCATGAAGTTTAACCAAGCAAAGTACATGGTCATTCACCTGGGTCAGGAAAATCCCAGGCACAGCTAGAGGTTGGGCAGAGAAGAGATTGAAAGCAGCCCTGCAGAGAAGGACTTGGGGGTTTTGGTCGATGAGAAAATGAACATGAGCCAGCAGTGTGAGCTTGCAGCCCGGAAAGCCAACTGTATCTGCATTTGCCTGATAGACTCTGACACAATGCAACTGGAAAACTTTTAATAATCTATTGAGAAGCATGCAATGCAACACTTTAAAAGCTGAAATGCTTATGCTAACAAGGAATTTTCTGTTATTCCTCCTGAATGTAAAGGAATATATGAAGCAACAGTCATGTGAGGCAAATAAAAGAAAAAGATACCACTGAAAAGTCTGACTCTTTTACCTCAACCACAATTTTCTGAAAAGATAATGTTAAGAAGAAAACGTAAAGTCAGATTAAGTGACTAAATGATTTTCCTATAACCCCTGAAAGCATAATACAATGTAGTTTCATGAGAACGTTCTCACTCTGAGGCTTAAAATCCGCTTAAAATCCGCTTGTGTCACTTGCCTGTCTACCCTCTCTCCTGCGTTCATAAGCAGATGTAATGACCAAGACAAGCACATCAATTTTGATTCTGATAGAGAAACCATTCATTTCATGATGTCCCTGGATCTTAGAGCCAATTGCCCACTTATGTTATTGGAGTAGTTAAGCACAGAAGAGATTTTCTTGATACTATTTTCTCTGTATTAACTTTGACACCTTTATATCTGGAAAGTTTCAAGAGTTTCCTGTAATGATCCATTCTGGACTTAGAAGGAAATAAGCTTTCTCTTAGCATCTCTAGCTTCTGGGTCCTGTTTAAATTGAAAAACTGAGTTGACAAGAAAGGTTGAAAAATGTTCAACAAGAAATGTCTAGGCAAGTCAAAATCTTAAGGAAGTTTCCTTGGGAGACCAGGTCCAAATATGAATCAAGATTTGGGAAATGTCAGCAAACAGTTTCAGAGTTGTAGTAAATACCTTTTAAAGTAACATCTTTGAGAATAAAGTCAAAATTAAGTCAGATTTGATTTGGAGAATTTCAAAAGAAAACCACCATAACTGCACAAGACCTAAGCTATTCCTACTTTAACCAATCTGATTTTACAAAACTGAAAAAATTGCCTCACAAAACTCTGAATATAATTCTCCATTTGTTTCTGAAACGGGATCTTTCAATTAAATTCTAATCTTTGGATGGGTTTTAGGGGATTTTCATGGTGTATTTCTTCATGGAATTGACAGTTTAATTAAGCAGTATGATTATAAATAGGAGTGAAGCATGTCACTCAGTTCGTCTATAAAGTATAAGTAAACCCACAAAAAACATACAAAAGCAGTGAGCAAATAATTCATCTTAATTATTTTAACACATAATTTCACCAGCAATCACTTGCATTTGTGCCTTAGAAAAAGACATTTCATCAATTGTAATTTGCAGAAACAATTTCCTGCTTCTTTAATTCCATAGAAACCACCTGCTTGGGAAACAAATTCAGATTATCTAGCCAGAAAATTATAACAAATATACCTCACAACACTGTATCTGTGTTTTCAGTCCACTATCGTAATCTATAACAAGTGGCGCATAGAAAAATATAGCATTAAATGCATGAGCAGTATAATTCACTTTTACCTAAGCAGTCTTCAAAAAACAGACACATTTGGTGCAGGCAGTAAGATAGTCTCTTTCAAGCCATTATTGATGGGGCTTGTATGTTGTTTGATCAGAATACTTTTTGTATTTAATAAAATGTTTTTCCTTTCATTGTCTCAGCTTCCTTGTTAATCAGACCTCAGCATATTTTGCCAGACACAACTTATGCAATAGTTCCTTTTACAAAGAGATATGAATGCAAAGGATTCTTTTTCCCTTTTACATTAGTTACCCTTCTGTTGAAAGTGATAGCTTTCAGCTTGCCAGGAAATGTGCAGTTTGATTTCTTGCTATTGTATAATAAGCTTGTCATTACAAGGAGCAGCTTGTGCAGCTGTGTTCAGGTGGCACTGCACGGTGACCTGTACTTCCCTTGCCAATCAGGACAATGAGGAGAGAAAACAGATAACAGGCAGAATGCTGCAGATATTGAGGTAAAGAATCACAGAGAGAATTGTTTTTGGCAAAGATAATCTTTTCCCTTGATTTAGCCAAAATATGGCTAAAATTTTCCACCACTTTGTCACAAGTTCCATGGAAAGTGACGTCTGAGCTCTCGATACAGAGAATTGGGTACACCTTTCCAGATTTCTCTGAAAAGAACAGATGCTGTTTAACTTAGACTTATATTGTGGTCATCTCAGTGAAACAACATGGAATAAAGTTAAACAATGCTCAAAACTGCTTGGTAAATGTACGAACTTGCTATTAAAAAGAAAAAAAATAGTTACAATTTCTTCAAAGCATTTTGTGTAGTGAAACCACTCTTAAAAAAACACTCAGATGTTTATGTTGCTCAGCATCATTATCTAACACATAGGATGATCATATATCACAGTATCACAGTATGCTAGAGATTGGAAGGGACCTCAAAAGATCATCTAGTCCAATCCCCCTGCTGGAGCAGGAACACCTAGATAAGGTTACACAGGAATGTGTCCAGGCAGGTTTTGAATGTCTCCAAAGAAGGAGACTCCATAACCTCCCTGGGCAGCCTGTTCCAGTGTTCTGTCACCCTCACTGAGAAGAAGTTTCTTCTCAAGTTTAAGTGGAACCTCTTGTGTTCCAGTTTGTATCCATTACCCCTTGTCCTTTCATTGTTTGCTATATATGATAGCAAATTTGAGTAGGTAATGCTTGTAGTAAATATGGAAGATGTATAGTGCTACCTACCATGAATTTCCTCATACTTTGTAATATAAACTGGCTGCATAGAAAGAATAGCACAAGCAAGTTTGAAACCATGCTTCAGAAAAGTAAGCATAATGCTACACTAACACATTACCATAAAATCAATACTGAGATTCTTGTAAAAGATTCTCAAGAAACATTCATTCTGTGCAACAAGTTGCTTCCATAAGATGTCTGGGAAAGGGCTAATCCTGTATTATTCATCATCTGTCTAAGGACTGATGAACACACAAAGTAGATCATAGACATGTGAGAAAAATAATATGTCAAGAAGTGGTTTTCATTAGTGACTGCTCTTCATGAGATCAAACAAAATACTTATCCTCATTGGAAAAGCAAAAGGAAATAGGACAAGATTAATTAAGGTAACCACTGGTTTTATTCAGTTAGTTATAAAATTTCAATTTGTGGAAACCAAACCGGGAACGCATAACTAGTTGAACTCAGTGTTTTGTGCCTCTAAAAGATGAATTAAGACCCGTAGGGTGTAACTGTGTTTAGAAAAACTATTATGTTGCTATGTGCTACAGGGACAACCCCGATTAACCTTGATTAGTATCAATGCACAAATGTCAAGGTGAGGTTTAGCTCTCTGTTTCTGGCGTAAGATTTTCCATACTTATGGGAGTGAGAGAAAGCTTTTATAGAAGTAATGAGAAACAAAAAAAGCTACTATTCCACAATATTTTAAAATGAAACTATAAAGGAGAACTAATCTCCTCTAAATGAAGTGTTCATTTACATTTTTCTTTTTTAAATGCTGTTCAGTATAAGAAGACATGCAGATTAAGAAGCCTGTAAGTATGCTGGTGTGCTGGGTGACAGTTGCTCAAAAAAACCCCTTATATGAAGATTTTGTAGTTTCAGCTTATATACTGTTGCATGGTTTTAGTGATGCCTGAGGCAATAACTATGATATAATTGAAATGTGATGAATACAGTTATGCTTACCTGACTTCCTGTACACAGATGATTTCTAATTCAATAGATAAACATTCAGTTGTTAGCAAGCAGAGATATGATGCAGAAGAAACATACCATGTCTGGTCCTACATCTGAGAGTATGGAATGCCAACATAGGAAGAAATAAAAAGAAGAGATTTTACTAACATAATAAGTGAAAAAAGATAATAAAAACCATGGAGCTGTGTTCAATAATAGAGAGAAGATAATTCTCAGTTACTGTACGAAAACAACATTTCAGTTGTACTGGGACACTACTTTGATGTGTTTCCATGTGAAGTCTGAATTTTCACTTAATTCCCATTAAGGTTTAATTTTTTTCTAGATTTTTTTTTTACAAATTAAATATTGAATGATATTGAATTTCAAGACCTTTTAATTTTCAGTCTATTTCTGGCTTTGTGCAATTATTAATCATATTCTACCTGAGAAAAGCTGTGACTTCTTCACTTCTTCTTCCTCAGCCAAACATTGAATGTGGTTTATTCATAAAATACATTATATATTTTCTGCTAAAGAAACAAAAAACACCTGGAAGATGGTTAGAAGATGACAGAGATGATATGGAATAATAAAAAATATGTCTGAAAGAGATCTCAAGGGTTTATTTGATGCATTCCTGTCTTATTCCAGGATCATCTATCATCTCTCAAAAACGTTTGTCTAACCTACTGTTACAGAAATCTCTGCTGATTGTAATTTGAAACTTCCCTGAACTCTATTAAAAGTTTCTTTTTGGCATTTACCCAAAATCTGTGCCTTGAGACATGCCACAAATTTTAAGGTTGAATCCGTAACTGATGCTCAGAAAATTACATTCATTTAATGAATCTCTTTTATACATTGTAAGATTGTTTTAATATAAAAATGTCAGGGAATATACTAGGAAGAGGGTCAGCCCATCTTACTCTGCTCCATATACTCTTTCCTAAGCAGTTCTTATCGGCTAGACTTAGATACAGCATAGCTAAGTGTACCTTTGGACGCAATACATAGCTAAATGTACCTTCGGGCATTTTAGTATTACCTCTTTCAGTCCTTTCTAAATGTTTTCTTGTTCTTTCACTAGACGAGACTGTTTCCATATTTCCCGCTTACTTTTTTCCCTGACATTATAGAATCATAGAATAGTTATGGTTGGAAAAGACCTTAAGATCATCTAGTTCTGTACCCCCTGCCATAGGCAGGGACACCTCACACTAAACCATCCCACCCAAGGTTCTGTCCAACCTGGCCTTGAACACTGCCAGGGATGAAGCATCCACAACCTCCCTGGGCTACCCATTCCAGGGCCTCACCACCCTTACAGTAAAGAATTTCTTCATTATATCCAATCTAAACTTCCTCTGTTTAAGATTGAACCCGTTACCCCTTGTCCTGTCCCTAAAGAAGAGTCCCTCCACAGCATCAGTACTGCCCCCTTCAGATACTGGAAGGCTGCTATGAGGTCTCCACACAGCCTTCTCTTCTCCAGGTTGAACAGGCCCAACTTTCTCAGCCTATCTTCATACGGGAGGTGCTCCAGTCCCCTGATCATCCTTGTGGCCCTCCTCTTGACTTGTTGCAACAGTTCCTTTTTTATGTTGAGGAAACCAGAACAGCACACAATACTCCAAGTGAGGTTTCACAAGAGCAGAGTAAAGGGGCAGGATCACCTCCTTCGACCTGCTGGTCACACTCCTTTTGATGCAGCCCAGGATACATTTGGCTTTCTGGGCTGCAAGTGCACACTGCTGGCTCATGTTCATTTTCTCATTGACCAAAACCCCCAAGTCCTTCTCTGCAGGGCTGCTTTCAATCTCTTCTCTGCCCAACCTCTAGCTGTGCCTGGGACTGCTGCGACCCAGGTGTAGGACCTTACACTTGGCTTGGTTAAACTTCATGAAGTTGGCATCAGCCCACCTCACAAGCGTGTTGAGGTCCCTCTGGATGGCATTCCTTCCCTCCAGCTTATCAACCGAACCACACAGCTGGTGTCATTGGCAAACTTGCCAACAGAGCACTCAATCCCACTGTCCATGTCACCAACAAAGATGTTGAACAAGACCGGTCCCAACAGCAATACCTGCGGGACACCACTCGTTACTGGTCTTCAGCTGGACATTGAGGCATTGACCACAAATCTCTGCATGCAGCCATCCAGCCAGTTCTTTATCCAATTTAGAAACAAGGATGTCTTGTGGGACAGTGTCAAATGCTTTGCACAAGCCCAGGTAGATGACATCAACAGCTCTGCCCCTGTCCATCAGTTCTGCAGCCCCATCGTACAAGGCCACCAAATTGGTCAGGCAGGATTTCCCCTTAGTGAAGTCATGCTGGCTGTCACCAACCACCTTGTTGTTTTTCATGTGCCTTAGCATGCCTTCCAGGAGAATCTGCTCCAAGATTTTGCCAGGCACAGAGATGAGAGTGACTGTCTGTAGTTCCCTGGGTCATCCATTTTCCCCTTCTTGAAAATGGGGGTTATATTTCCCTTCTTCCAGTTATCGGGAACTTCACCTGACTGTCATGATTTTTCAAATATGATGGACAGTGGCTTAGCAACTTTGTTTGTCAGCTCCTTCAGGACCCGCGGATGGATTTCATCAGGTTGTATGGACTTGTGTACATTTAGGTTCTTAAGATGCTCTCGAACCAGATCCTTTCGTACAGTGGGCCCAAGGTTTTCATTCTCACAGTCACTGTGTCTGCTTTCCAAGACTTGGGTGGTGCAATCAGAGCATTTGCCACTGAAGACCGAGGCAAAGAAGTCATTCAGAACCTCAGCCTTCTCCAAATCCTGCATAGCTAGTTCTCCTGATAGCTTCCAGAGGGGGCCTAAGTTGTGCCTAGTCTGTCTTTTATTTGCTATGTACCTATAGAATCCCTTCCGCTTATCCTTAACATCTGTAACCAAGTTTAATTGTAACTGGGCCTTGACTTTCCTAACCTGGTCCCTAGGTTCCCAGACAACATCCTTGTACTCTTCCCAGGCTGCCTGTCCTTGCTTCCACTTTCTACAAGCCTCTTTTTTTTCCTCTGAATTTTCCCCAGCAGCTCCTTATCCATCCAAGGAGGTCTCCTGGCCCTCCTGTTGCACTTCCTTCTATTGGGATGCAACACTCCTGAGCTTGTAGCAGCTGATCCTTGAATATCGACCAAGAGTCTTGGGCCCCCCTGCCCTCTAGGGCTATATCCCATAGAACCTTACTAAGCAGGTTCCTGAAGAGGCCAAAGTCTGCTCTTTTGAAGTCCAGGGCAGTGATCCTGCTACATGCTCTTCTCACTGTCCTGAGGATCTCAATTTCGATCATCTCGTGATCGCTGCATCCAAGGCTGCCCTGGAGTGCCACATTTCCAATGAGCCATTCCCTGTTGGTAAGCACAAGGTCAATCATGGCACCTCTCCTTGTCAGGTCCTTTATTACTTGCAGAAGGAAGTTGTCTTCCTCACAATCAAGGATTCTCCTGGATTACTTGTGCCGGGCCATACCGTCATTCCAACAGATGCCAGGGTGGTTGAAGTCGCCCATGATAACAAAGGCCTGCGAGCGTGAGGCTTTTCCTATCTGTCTGTAGTGTGCTTCACCGGCACGTTCTTCTTGATCGGGCAGTCTGTAACGGATCCCCACAATAATGTCGCCCATCACTGTTCTCCCTTTAACCCTCACCCACAAACTCTGTTCACTGATCACCTCTCCCCAAACAGAGTTCCATCTTTTCAGCCTATTGCTAACATAAAGGGCAACTCCCCCTCCCCACTTGCTGGGCCTGTCTTTTCTAAAGAGTCTGTAACATTCCATTCCAACACTCAGGAAGAGACATCCCACCATGTTTCTGTAATGCCTATTATATCATACCTGCACAGACGTGCACACATCTCTAATTCTCCTTGTTTGTTCCCCTTGCAACATGTATTTGTACAGAGGCATCTGAGCCAATCTCCAAATGAAGCTGGCTCATTGGCTGGAGCAGCCAGAATATCTCTATATTGCTCCAAGCATTTATTATAGGTGTTGGCAACTGACTGTGTGTGTTAGGATGGAATGATGCCCACCTCCCCCAACACATCTAGTTTAAATCCTCTTTGACCAGTTTGGCAAGCCTCCTACCAAAAGGCCAGCTTCACCAGCCCCCAGTAGACCTGGTCCACACACTTGGGTCCTGTGTTCAAGACACCCAAACCCTGATTATGACACCACCCTTTTAAGCATTTATTAACCTGGCTAATCCTCCTAGCCCTTTTTAGGTCCTCCCCTGTATCCTGGAGAATTGACGAAAAGACTACCTGAGCTCCAGAGCCCCTAACCACCTCTCCCAGGGCTCTGTAGTCCTTCCTTATGTTGCCAAGGCTACTACTATCTGTATCCCTAGCACCCACATGTATCACTAGAAGTGGGTAATTGTCAGTGGGACTTACTAGAACAGGCAGCCTCTCTGCAATATGGCAGACTTTTGTACATTTCTTTGTATATTAGACTGTACAAAAATATTCTTGCAGCCTAAAGATGAATGAAACCAGTTCAGGTCACTGTCAGCTCCTTGTTAAACTAAATTAGAGAAAACGTTTCACTGAGATTCTGAAACATCCTTTTATCTTCTATCATTTCACAGATGTTTTATTTTCCAAATTTATCCTGGAATCAGAAGTATGGATGTTTTAATGGTAGGAAATAGCTTCTAACTACATTTAACTGCTAAAGCAAATTCTTGTAGGTAATTGCATGTCAAAATTATCTCCCGGTATTTTGAAGAATTGAGTGTACTGAGGGTCAAGATGTAACAACATCTAAACCATGTCTTTTATAGAACCTTTGACCTTAAGATGTTCTACTTGACTCCTAAAGAAAGACAAGGAATTGGCCTTTTGCAGATTCCTCTTATGTTTGCTGATATCAAATATAGCCCTATGTTCTGTGCTCTTTACATTTACCTGTTCTTGAAGTAGATGTTATTGTTATTAGGTAAAGGGTTTTTCTAATGGGTCTAATAATTTAGATGCATGAATTTTTGTGTTTCAACTCAAGATATCATTTTTCTTGTTTGCAAGTTGGGGAAAAATAAAAAAAGAAAAATCTATTTCCAACTTCTTAGGTTGGAGTTTAAAGGCATTACTCAGAGAAACTGAAGATCTTGATTATGATTTCTTTTAAAAAACTTATTTTTTCAACTACTGTGGGAGTACTTGCTCTCGTAAAATTTATGGTCAAATCTTGTGGATTAAAGTGCTTGAAGCTATCAGGGAAAGAACAGCTTTGACCTGCTTATAAGTCTCCCTATGAAGTTTTCCATATAGAAAACTATAATTATTTACAGCTGCCTGATAATTGATATAGCTGACAACACAGCTTAAAAAAAAAATGCAACAGTGAAGAAATCTGTGGCTGGATTTGGGCATTGACTTTTTTTTACCACCCTTTGTAAATAAATGGCTGTCTAACAGAATTATTTTTTTTTTAATTAAAAAAATACTAAACACAGTGAGTTAATTCTAAAGTTCACAGGTGTGTTTCCAGTTTGCAAGTTCAGGGGTGTTTGTGGTTGTTTTGACTTTGAATTCTTATTTATTTTTGTTTTGAGAGGGAGTATGGTGTGTCAGATTTCAGTTTCAAGTACTTTGTGTTTCCTTTGGCTGCTGTTTTATTTCCCAGAAACAAGATATAAACCTGAGGTTTCTCATCATCATTCAGTAATTCATTTTTTTCTTGGCTTTTGGTTTCCTTTCTCGTATTCGGCAACATGGAAGTTTTGACTCTAGGTTTCATCTCAATATTCAATATAAATGGATTACAGTTTGAATATAAATTGATTTAAAATTTGTTTTTCTTAATCTGTTTTTACTCTATTTACAGTTCCCAATGTTTACCTAGAGTTTAATTTCACTCTATTAAGAATTTTGTAATTCCTCATGCTATTTTAATATATTTAAACAGAAGATAAAATTTCATCACTCAGTCACATTTACTACTTCAGTCATTCTTTATATTTGATTACTCAGTAATAGTTTGTTCTAGCATCTTACTTATTAAAATGTAAATGAACAGGTTCAAGATTAAATAATTTGTGCTAAACTCATTTTTCTTGTCTTTTTTAATCTTAAAAAAATTGTATCAAAATAATCCATATGGAAAATTATGAGTTACTTTTACCAAGTGAACATTTATTTCTGCTATCTGTGAGGAAAGGTTTGTTCTCAGTGTCTTACATGTTTACCTTGTTGTTGAGTCATTTGCCTATTGGTTAATGGCTAATACACATGTTGTTATAATTAGTGTTACATATATTCCTCCATTATTCAGCACAGTGATGTCTTCAAATGATTTTTGTTGGGTTTGTTGGTTCGGGTTTTTTCCCCAGAAGTTCTGAAATCTGAACCTTATTTAGTCAATACTTCCTTTTGTGTTTCTTCAGTCAAGGCCACTAATAGCAGAGCTGATCATTCCCACAGGAAACAAACAAACAAAAAAAGATAATTGCTTCACAGTTCACTGTTCTTTGAAAAAAACTCAGTGGCTCTCTATCTGTATTCTGTGTTGGTTCTCTCTGAATTTCTTATGCAGCAACAGTGGAATTACATAAGATGGAGTTACTCGGTTATGGCCAGTTCCATCTGTATAAATACAGACAGTGAGAAATTTTATTTGTGAATCAGTTGTTATTGATTGCAGTAGAGAGATAAGTTTGACAATAATTCAGAGTGGAAGCGATAGCTGTCTCATGAATCTGATTTCACTCTTTCAATTTCCAGCTATGCTTCAGTTTAAGAAGTGCCTTGCTGTGAAACAGATTTGTATTCAGAGGCCTCTATATTTTCATGTCTCTAAGAAACTCCATAGTGTAGCTTTCATCAAAAGAAACCTACTTTGCACAGCATAGGTTTATATTTTTTGTTATAACTGACCAACAGAAAGGAGCCTGTTTCTGTTCAGGCTGTTTTACTAGGCTTTTAAGCGCTCTTGTACATAGATACTTCCTTCCACTTCAACACGTCTATGGATTTAGCTAGTGATTTCAGAGTTTGTTTAAAGATTATGGTCCAGTAATATTGCCAAGTAATAAGAGTTCCTTCCTGAACATTTTGTGCAAACAAGCTCTTTACAGCTGGGTTAATAGCACTTAATACACTAGCTGATATTTACATTGCTTTTATCCAGCCTGAAAATGATTGTTTTCTTAGCATTTTACACAGAACAATAATAAGCTCCGACTGCTGCAATATAAACAAAGGGGGTGGGTGCTGTTTATTATCTCATCTTACTTTTAAAATGCCATTTTTCTGTTTCATATTACTGAAGTGATGGGTTTACAGCGATATGAACTGTAAGGGCTGCAATGTACTATTTAGTCATCAAATATATTAACTGGTGATCCTTTATGCACACCAGCGCTATATAAAATAATAAGTAAGCCATAAACAATAAAAAGAACATTTAGCTGGTTTGAAGAGTTCTTTATTCACGGGCTGGAAGTAATGCAAGAGAATTCTGTATACTACTACCACCAACCAAGACATGCCATTTCTGAGCAGCAACAGGCAATGCAGGTTCTTCTTCCCCAGCTAAATCGCTAATGAATGAACCAGACACTTCAAAGCCCTTTGTTTTTGTCTCGCTTAAGTTATATGGCATCAAGATATACAGTTTAATCACACAGATTAGTTTAAAATTTGGTGTCATTAATTCAACAACTTTACACTCATTTTTCGCAAACTGAAGACTCTAAAACGTGAACAACTGAACTATTTGACAAACTCAGATAAGACTGTTATGAATAGAGAGAGCATCATAATATCAGTGAAAGAACTAAATGTCCTCGCCTCATCAAGTGCAAGAATAAAACAACTTTTTATGAGTTTTATATTCCACAGACTTTACTGCTTAGAAAACAATGAACAGCAAAACAATATCTTTTGTAACCATTATTATGAGTGAGGTCACAAGGGTGAAAGAATAAAGGCGAGCTACATTTCACATATCTGGTCATTTGACACAAATTGGGACTGACAGAACAAAAGGGAAAACAAATTTGAGTATTTTAAGCCAATCTTAGTAAAGCAATATCATAATTATGTTGATGTACCTACTTAAAAACAAGAGATAGTAATATTAAAGATTGTCTTTATATTCTTGCGGGGTTCACATCAAAATGGTGAAAATCATCACTCCTTATTTTAGTCATCTAAAATGTAAACACCAGCCTACCTAATAACCCAGGTTTTCTCAATGGACAGGAATAAGCATGATTCATTATGCCCACATACATCAGATGTGAACTATAGAGTGGAGAGAATAATATTCCAGAGGTATCACTCTAGAGACTGTACAGAAAGCCTAGAAGGTAAAATAGTACCTGTAGAGAAAGCCTAGAAGGTAAAAGAATATTTCCCTTTTAAATGGTTGAAGATAGAGAATGTGAATGCCATATTAAATATACATTTCCTTTGCTTCTAACAGTATAAACAGTATCCACTTTACCAAAATAATTGATACATGTATATAGTACAAAATCAACAGCCACTTTGCATTGTGGAGTTATAAACCATCCGACTCAAAATGACTGACTTAACTTCAAATAAATAACTAATGCCATAGCTTAAGAACTATAGGACAGAAATGAAAGCCTGTGGCTAAAATAATAGGTAATTAAATTGTATCAGAAAAACTAAGAAAAATCAGAGGATCAAATGACTGAAGCTGTGAGGAGAAAAATGTCTAAATAAAAGTATAATAAATATAATAAAAACCAATAAAAATAAAGTGACGTTTTCTTTCAATCAACCTCTCTTCTTTTTGTCTTACTCTTTTACCACCCAGTGTACAGTTTAGTTCAGTTTTTCTGACTGCCAGTAACAAACTTCAACTGCTAACACAGCCAGGATATAGAAAGGGTAGCTAATCCTCTTTCCTTTTGATCAGACCATGTAGCTACAAAGAAAAGGAATAGTGTAAGTAATGATTCTACCGAGATATTCTTCTACAGCTATTTAACTGTTCTTAGAGTCCAGGGGATGTTTGGTGGAAGAGAGAACATGTACAGTTGTCTCCTTAATACAATTGTGTGATGAAATATGATGCTACTTAATTTATTTTTTTTGTTATTTTGCATTTTAATAACAAGCATATATTAATAACATGCACTGTCAATTGCCATCCCCTGGAGCCTTCTCTGCACACAGATAAATGCTTCTGATTGGAACTGTTAGTTTTCAGGCATAATTAATAGGAGAATTATAGGCATATGAACATCTGTGAACATAGAAAGGTCACCCTCACTCTGATGCTTGAGTGCCATTCTTTTAGAGAATATTTGTTAGCAATGCTGCTCTAACCCAGGTATTCCATAGCAGAGACCCAGGCTTTAAATCTGATGATGTAATTTATTTGATACAGCTGTAGGAATTAGATGCCTCTGGAGAGGATCCTGAGCAAAAAACTGCTGGACAATTATACCCTAATAATCTAAGTTTTCTGCCCTTCACAGAGCAGTTCAGTCCAATAATAACAGTGTCTGGGGTCTTCTTGCTCTCTACTGGGTCTCTTCACTGTCTCTTGATGGGCTGTTTCTCCTCTTATTTCTAAGGTTGCAGCTTCTGAGGAGGTAGTGGCCTTCCTTGCTTTTTTATCTTAAGACACAAACTGGCTCTGGGACTTCTTTTTACTTATGTAAGTAAAAAGCTTAATGCATCTATGTGAGTGTTCACAGCTTGTGGTCTGAGGTTTCAGGCACATCTAACTGCTAATGCTAAGTATGTTAAACTGAGTGAATAATTTCCTTTATTCCTTTATGCATTACAAGAATATGAGAGAATACATAAGAGGTAGAATATGTGAAAACTTTTGTAGCAAACTCCTCTTTCATGTTGTAATAGTTTTCATCAACACAAACCACCTTTGTCTTATCCTCAATTTAAGTCTACGTCTCATGTTCAGGTTGCAGGTTTGAGTCTTCATGAAGATTGTAAACCCACAACTTTTTAAAGAGTGAATATGCAATAAGTCAAAGAGAAAATTATGGTGAATTGACACATTTGCTTTATATATCTCTTTATATATACCAGTAAAATCTCGAGTGTGTGTATTAATAAAACAAATGCTGCTAATTATTCTAACTGAAAATAAGTGGCTTAGGAGAAATTCTTCTGACCATAATTCCATTTAATGCAGCTCTATAGTCATGTTCATAGAAGAAAAGAATTAGAATTTCTGCATATTGTATCTAAATGGTTAATTTTTCTGCAGGTTTAATTAAATTTTGGGATACTGAATTCCAGATGCGTTTGGTGGAATGGCAGATTACTTGAAAAGAAGGGATTCTTCTCAGTCTTTTCACACCCATCAATTAATAATTTTGTTTTATCTAGCAGATTAAGCTCATTTTATAAAGAATGTAGCTCTTTATATGTTCTAGTCTGATCCACCACAACTAGCAATTATATACATTTGAAGTGCTTTTAGAACCTAACCATATATCTGCTTTTTTCCAGAAACAAGGAGAAGCATTTCTTCAAAATATAGATTGTACTTGGGTAAGCAACTTTCTGGTTTCTGGAAGAGTCAGAATGAAGGGCATGAAGCATGTGTTGAGGAAAGGTAGCCCTATGGAACCTTTACTAGATAAGAAACAGATATTACTATTTCCTGAATTGTAGTCACTTTTCAGAATCACTTAGTAATGAAAGAATTTCTGTGTTTGAATTTCTCAGCTCACTTATCTTTGAGAGTTTCACATACAAAATAGACCCATTTCATTCCAACTCTCACTGAGCTGAATATTTAAAGAGCTTATTTTATTATATTCAAAATATGCATAATTGAAATTACCTTTAAATGCAGATCTATGGTTTTGAAGTGCCCTACTAGAAGCATGTTATACTTTTTTTTTTTCTTGCAAAAAGAAAGCAGTAAATTAATATCAATTACTTTACATAGCTATTGATCGATATTTGCACTGTGGTAATACTTAGGAGATGGCTTCAGATATATATATAGTACAACCATGAAACACAGTTACTGCCTCAAAAAAAGTTTGTAATTGAATGTAAGGTGAGGTAAGAGGCACCAGATGAGTGCAGACTGGCAGGGAAGTACAAGGAACTGACACAGTATTGGTCAGCATTATGAGCAATGTTCTCAGCAGCCTGACTTAAAAGCTTCATGTTGAACAGATCAAACACAAAAGTTGTGTGTGATTATTCAGCACCAGGTGGATCTTTGTACTAGAAAGTTCAATAGCCTGTGGCTTGAGAACATCAGTCTGTGGTAACAATCTTAAAAAAAAAAAGAAGACAAAAAGAAACATACCTTAAAAAGAAACATTTTATCTACATTCAAATCCTTTTGATTTCTCAGCTCTTCATTTTCCCTTCCCAGCGGACTTCAACTTGAATAAGAATGGAAAAAGTATAGCCAAATAATCCCAAGGTAACTAACAATGTGACAAAAGAGTCAAAGAAGAGCTAGCAAGTTTTAAAATTTTATACCATCAATTATAAGAATCACAGGTATTATTGGACTCAGATAAGTGTAGCTTAAATAAAGACTGTTATCCAAAGTGCACTCCTTATATGATGCAGTTAGTTGAATCAACATGTTATTGATCCAGGACAATAGGAAACTATGTGATGGGAACAATATGCCATCTATATGAGCTTTGTTTTAGTGACAAGAATCCAGATATTCAAAAGCACATAAACACCGATTTTGTCTGGGACTCTGCTTTGTCTGATAACTTCAGTACTTGAGGAAACTCCTCTTCTTGTACAATAATATCTAGGATAGGAAGTAGGATCCCTAAAAATGGACTAATAAAGACTTGACGACTCATTTAAACAGTTTAATTTTGATGTCTGACTTGTACATTTTTCACAAAAGAGAGCTTGACCATTTCCAAACATGAATGACCTCAGAATAAACCACTTAGATATGTGGATTTCAGGATAGAAGTGAAACCAGTGGCAGTGGCAAGAACTCAGAACAGCTGAGAACTGCATGTTTGGGGTTTTTTGGAGGTTATTTTTAGAAGGAAAAGACATTCAAAAACTGCAAAAGTATTTAGGAACACATATTTTTGGTTTTTTTGTTTGTTTGCTTGTTTCATCTTTGGTGCCTAACCAGAGGTAATAATAAAGGTCATTTTACCTGTGTCTCTGGATCACATGAACTAACAAAGGTATTCAGCTAACTTGGAGTTGATTTAGAAAATAAATTTGAGCAGCCTAACCTGCTACAAGTCAGAAACTTGTCTCTGGCTACGTCTTGGTGACCTAAAAATTCAAATGCCTTCAACTACATCCTTTACATATTTATAGTGGTGATGATCAGCACTCATTTCACCTAATTTCAGACAAGATCTACATTATAAAATGTCATAATTATTTCCAAAAACAATGTCATTTAGATGAGGAACCTTGGGTTTAATTGTCAGTAATGCTGTTCAAACTACCAAACAAATTTGTTCTCAGTGCCATGTGCTTCATATGTTCTTCTTGTTTCTGTGAATATTTTCTCTTAAAAAGATTAAGTATTGCTATTCCCTAGATCAGAGGGGTCATAAGTGCAGAAACCTGGTTTATGAGGTTTTCATCTACTGATGTGCATTTAATGTGTTTCTAAGGTTTGTTCACTAAAGAAAGATGTTTCTGCAGTTAACTACTGTAAACAAGGAACCCTACTACTTTATAGTGATAGATTTTGTTTGTTTTATTTTAGATGTAGAGGGCATTTAAGGCAAGCTCCAGTACAAGATTTAGATATTAAAATAAAATAAGTTTGAGCCGCTGAGGGGAAATTGTAATTGCAAAGTCCTGACTCACCTTCTGAGCTGGAGACACCTAATCTCTATAAAGTCTTCAACATTTGATGCTAAATCTCTTCAGATGCCTATTAAGTCACTGCACGTGCCCAGAACTGTCCTATAGTTGGCAGGCTTAAGCAGCTCAGCACCTAGGTCATGTCTGAGCTCAGTTTAGATTGAGAAACTAGGAGGAGTGAAGTCTGAATCATGCCAAAAACTCAATCCAGTAAACACTCCCAGAGGCCATAGAACATGGCAGGACCACTCTCTTTACACACTACAAATCTAAAGTAGGTCAAATTTAGACCACAGACAGAGAAGAGGAGCCTCTCCCTTTTTTTCCTATGCTGCATATTGCTTACTGACTTACTACTTAGTGCATCCACTGAGCAGGTTGGGCTCCCAGATTCAATCCTACCCTTTCACTGAAAAAAATGATCTGCATCTTTCAAAGCTCATGTCCTAGTCACCAGACAATAGTCTCCTGAAGTGTGGGAAGACAATCTGCATGTGTCTTATGAAGATGTTCTCAGGCAGATAAAAGTGCAGGGTATACTGGATTAGAGGGTGAATGTGACTTTGTATTCTGGTGTGTAGACTACTTTGGAAGACCTTAAATCTGGCTTCAGCTTCCAGGACTATTTTTGTCTTTAATATGAAAAGTTTATTACATTAAATCTTTCTTTTTTTTTTTTTTAATGTAACATAAAACTTCGCATACTTCAGGATCATGTAGCAGGTTCCTTCCTTTTGTGCCTTTACTTCAATCAGTAATGTTAAATCAGGAAATAATTTTGCAGCTGCTCACAACCCATGAAACACAAAACAGAACTTGGCTTACATTATAAATGTCCTAGGTACCTGACCCAACATGTTACCCGATGTCAAAAAACGTCCATTTATTACATGCTCATTTGGTCAACTGAGAATCTCGCCCCTCAGATTCTCAGTTGACTATAGACAATTCAATTAAATTAGTCAAGAAAGAGGTTCTTCAGTTTTTCAGCCTCTACGTTTTTTTAATCTTAGTTTTTAAGTCTACTTTTAACACTCTTAGCTATAGGCCAACTGATCTATAAGTCACTGGAGGGTTAATTACAGCATATACTAATTATGTGCTTAGCTCTAAAGCCTTTAATAAAGAAAAGCATTTCTTTAAATACATCTAATTAGATAAAGTATCTGTTCTGGTTTATCCACATTTGGCATCGAAATGAAAAAAATGCAGGAAAAAATAGTTTTTTCTTCATGTATTCTTGAACTACGTGGTCCCTTGTCTTCTCGAGTTTCCAATACAAATGAAAACAGTATTATAATTAGATCAAGTTGCACTCACAAGTTAAGGGCCTTGGACATCTGTATGCATGAAAAAAATAATATATATCTGATAATAGCCACAGAGGTTTGACTACATCTATGTGTTCCCAGTCCTGAAAACTGTTCTGCAGCTACAGAAAATAAGTTCCTTAGGACTGTTATATTCATCTTTTTCTTTTTTTTTTTTCAGGAAAAGAGAAAGATATTTAGTCCTTCTAAGGAGTAAGCAAGATATCAAAAGCACATGTAAGTAACTTCTAACTCCAAGAACAAGAATGTATATAACAATTGTAAATGATATTAGTTTTATAGGAGTCAGAAGGGAAATTTTGAAAACATTGGGAGAATCACAGCAAGGTGCTGTTCAGTATTGCTGTGATTATTTCTTTTACCTCTATAGTTTGCATCCACCTTATCTTTCCATTTTCCTGATAGAAAGAATAGTTGTACAGGAATACTTTTTTCCCTCTCATTTCAACAAGACAGAGTAGAGAAGGGTGAGTATGCAGTATATTCAAAGATAAGGAATGGCTTCCATCTATGTAGAGATTAAATAGGTTAGGACTCCTAGAACACATAATGGAGAAGGTTATGGCAGGCATCTATGAAATCATTAATTCTATGCAAATGATGACTTGAAAAGGATAAACTATTTCAAAATAGCAAGCTGCTCATTTAATCAGGTGTTGTGATAGATTTATTACAAGAAATAGCAATCTAAAGGAGTTAATTATGAAACAAACTTATGGGGTATTGCCACAGGTTGCAATGAACACACAAAAACCATGAATTCAAAATAGGTCTGTAGAAGTTAGTAGAGCATAGATGGATCTAAATTCTGACTTTGAAAGTGCCTGAATTGCTGCTTACAAAGAGCTGTCTAATCTCTAAGTACATGCTTATTTTTCTGCGTTTTCTCTAAATATACACCATTGGTCACTGTCCAGGAAAAAAGAGTGGCCAAGACAAGCTAATTCATTCTGGAAGTTTCTTACAGTACAGGTTTTCTTAGATGAAAATTTGTTATTGGTTAAAACTGACAGTTATGAAAAGACTTCTCTAACTAGCATGTTTAGATAATAAGCTTCTTAGGAGTTTTTTTATTATTTTTCTTTAAGGCAGAGGTACAGCATATGATTGAATTCCCAGACACAGCTGATATGAACAAAAAGTCAGTAAAAAAATTTTAGATAGACTACTGATCCCAGTTAACTTACAGGGAATATTTCTTTCTTCTTAATGTAGTCAGGACTTTTTCTCTAGTACATTACTAACCATATTTTGGATATAAATTAATCTGAGTAAAATATACAGCTCGACAGCTGTGTGATCATCCAGTCCAAAAAGAGAAACAAAGAAAATACATGGTATTTTGGAAGTTATGTTTATGGCTCTGTTACTTAGCAGATAACACCAGTATGTGCAGCCTTATGACAAGTACTACATTTGTTTTTCCCATGCCATATGGCAACAGTGGAAGTAACTGAGAAAAATACCATCCTCTTGTTTGATTGACATGCATTTTAAAATCCTTGTCAAAACCGCATACTTATTTAAGTAGAATAAACATGCCAGTCTCCAGATTTAAAGTAATTGAGAACTTGATAAAATGTAATGTTTATCTACTTGATGGTAAGAAAGTTTATAGAAGAACCAGAAAATAAAATTAGGGTAAGAGAAAAGTTTGCTAACCTGCCCTCGTTTTTGCCTTTACATAGGTGAAACTGGAAAGGACGCTAAAAGAATAAGATGCCAAATATCTTCCATTTTAAGTCTTTATTTTATTTTTCTGAAGATCTGCTAAATTTTAATTATGTGTCCTTTTATTTTGTAAGAATTTTCAGCAGCTACCTGTTAATTAATAGGTGGATAAAGAACTGGCTGGATGGCCGCCCACAAAGAGTTGTGGTCAATGGCTCAATGTCCAAGTCTCCAACCTGTAACGAGTGGTGTCCCTCAGGGGTCAGTGTTGGGACTGGTCTTGTTTAACATCTTCACCGCTGATGTGGACAGTGGGATTGAGTGCGCCCTCAGCAAGTTTGTCAATGACACCAAGCTGTGTGGTTCGGTTGATACGCTGGAGGGAAGGAATGCCATCCAGAGGGACCTTGACACACTTGTGAGGTGGGCCTTATGAAGTTTAACCATGCCAAGTGCAAGGTCCTACACCTGGGTCGGAGCAATCCCAGGCACAGCTACAGCTTGGGCAGAGATGAGATTCAGAGCAGTCCTGCGGAGAAGGACTTGGGGGTGTTGGTCAATGAGAAAATGAACATGAGCCAGTAGTGTGCGCTTGCAGCCCAGAAAGCCAACCGTATTCCAGGCTGCATCAAAAGGAGTTTGACCAGCAGGTCAAAGGAGGTGATCTTGCCCCTTTGCTTTGCTCTCGTGAGACCTCACCTGGAATATTGTGTACAGTTCTGGTGTCCTCAACATAAAAAGGACATGGATCTGTTGCAACAAGTCCAGAGGAGGGCCACAAGGATGATCAGGGGACTGGAGCACCTCCCATATGAAGATCGGCTGAGAAAGTTGGGGCTGTTCAGCCTGGAGAAGGGAAGGCTGCATGGAGAACTCAGCAGCCTTCTATTATTTGAAGGGGGCTGTACTGATGCTGGGGATGGACTCTTCATTAGGGACTGTAGTGATAGAACAAGGGGTAATGGATTAAAACTTAAACAGGGGAAGTTTAGATTGCATATAAGGAGGAAATTCTTTCCTGTTAGGGTGGTGAGGCACTGGAATGGGTTGCCCAAGGAGACTGTGAATGCTCCATCCCTGACAGTGTTCAAGGCCAGGTTGGACAAGGCCTTGGGTGATATGTTTTAGTGTGAGGTGTCCCTGCCCATGGCAGGGGGTTTGGAACTTGATGATCTTAAGGTCCTTTCCAACCCTAACTATTCTATGATTCTATGATTCTACAAATTCGGGGAAAAAAAAAAAAAAAAGAGGAAAAAAGAAAAAGTTGCTATGTTGATGTTAAAAAAAAGTAATGTACCTGAGAACTGTTTTGTGGTTTATGATTTTTGTGGTATTCCCTGAAGCTGATTGACCTGTACTATAAATGAGATGTGACCAGACTTTTACATGAATATGAAGGCCCTCTGAAAAATCTCTGATACATTTTAAGCAGGCATATCTTAGTTTAATAACCAGAAGTCAAGTATTTTGCAAAATCAATATTGGACCATTATCATTTCAGTCTTCTGTAAAGGGACCTGCAGAATATGAATAAACTGCACAAATTACTTTTGTGCCATCTTTTCTTAAAGACTTGTTATTTGATCTTAAGCCATTAACACTTTCTAGTTTTATGTGTAACTTTAAAACCTTTAGTTTTCCCTCCTTGATGCTTTCAAGTAATGATATTCATTTAAGATTCAAGGTTAGGTTACTGTGAAGTTATATTTTGGTTAAAAAAATTATTTAAAATAATGTTGTCTTTAGTAGATACTTTGTGGAAAAATATAGCATTTCAGCAGCTGCCCCACTGCATTTGTCTGGAGATCTTACTGCACCCAACAAGACCACAAAAGGGTGTTACTATAAATTGTAAGTGAACACAGAAAAAAATTGGAGAAGGGTCCCAGTTAAAGTTGCTTTATAAAACACATTGTTCTGAACTGACAAGGCTCATGTCTGTACATTGCTGAAGAACTGAAATGTGTGTAGATGGTATGGGGATTAGTGGGTACATAGGTTAGGGGTGCTTCATAGCTTTCAGAACCTAGGGATGTAATCTTATAAACTTTTCGTCCAGTGGCAAAACTGGTTTATATGCCTGCTTCATTGTGAACTGCAGTGCAACATGCATCTGTGCAACTGTTCCATAGGGTAATAATACTATAAATCAGATCATGTAACCAAGGCAAAATAGCAAATACATCTTTAAAATGCTGTTTAAGTCTGAGATAAATTATTTCGTTTGGTGCGATAGCATAAATAACTTCAGTATGCCCAAATTTTGGACAATTGAAGTTACATAATATGTAAATCTTAATGTAAAACTTTTGATTAAAGCACTGAATGAGACTGAAAAAAAAAATAGATTTTTGTTTTATGCTGTTTCTCACCTGCAGAGCTTGAGCTGCAAGGATTCCTCTTGCCAGAAACAAAATTTCAGTTATTCTCGATTCTGACTATTTATGACTAATAATTTCCTTTTATCATTAGTTATCAGATCTGAACAATTTTATACATTATTAATTCTACAAAATATTTCCTACATATAGATTGAAGAGCAATTTAAATTACTAATTTGAGGCTTGTTCTTTACTTACAAAGATAAGGAATCCAATAATTATATCTTCTAAGTCCTTTTTATTCTATAGTTTCCAATCTTTGTATCATTTGTATACCAGACTTGAAAGCTTTGAAGCCACCCATGTAAAAATATGCAGTCTATGACTTGTTTACTAGCTATTTTTTTTTTACCTCTTTTGGGATACATTTGGTTGTAAGGAAAACAGGACCATCTTCTGCTGCCTTTAAACATCTAAGACAGAAAGGAAAGCTATTTGTTGATACACCATTCCCAAAGCTGAAGAAAAAGCAACTCTTAATGGCCTTCCGTGATGACAAAGCCACCTTGCAAACATAGATGCTGTTCTATCTACTAGTAGGACTGAATAAGACTAAGAGCTAGTTAGAAATGTCTGAAACAGCCATTTGTAGCTTTTAAGTTTCAGCTCAAGTGCTCTTCCTTCAGACTCAGCTTTGCAAAAATGCTTTTAATGGAATAAGACACTCTCAGAGGCAAACTGTGAGCAGACACTTAGTGTTGCACCCAGATAAAAGGTACTCAGCAAGGAGACAGATGCCTAACTTTTCTGTCCTGTAATTCCAGTTTAAAAACTGTTCAAGCTTTCTTTAGGATGATAATTTTAGAAAGAAGTTGATTCAGAGTCAAATGACTCCTGTATAGTCAATCCTCCTGTTCCCTTGGGGGTCAGTAAAGTCGCTAAGAATATATAAAGACAAAAGCATTCAGTTTATTCTCTTCAATAGGATGACATCTACCCCTCATGCCATGGTTAGAGCTGAAGTGTTTGAGCTTTTTTTGAAGCTGATACATGTTTAGACTTAGGTGTTTGACAGCAAGTCACTGGAATTAAGCCATCTTATTTACTTTATTCTTTGATCTGGTCAAACTATATATCTGGACATTAGCTAAGCTTCTACTGTTCTACTTATTTTGATTTAGAATCATAGAATCGTAGAATAGTTAGGGTTGGAAATGACCTTAAGATCATCTAGTTCCAACCCCCCCACCATGGGCAGGGATACTCACCCGATTACCATGATCCAGGCCCTAAGGAAGGCAAAGCTTATCCCTTCCCCAGGGAGAGGAGCTCAGCAGGTCTTTTCCACCAAGTAATTCCTGGAAAAAACAGCCCCAGGTGAGGATCTGAAGCTGGAGGGATGCTGTCCACCAAGAACTGATGCATCTGATCCAGTCCAAGTAAACCCCAGCTTTCTGCTGTGCCCAACATTCATCCATGCTCACTCCCATCACAGCCTTCCCAAAGGAACATGGCCCCTCTCCCAGTAGCACTGCACCAGCACAGGATGAGACCAGCAAGAATGATGTTTTTCCTTTTTCGACCACGAGGTCAGTATTCAGATCTGATAGAAATTTCGATGTTTCTTTTATGTAAAGATATCTGAATATTCCCATTGATTCATATCAAGTTGCTGGATCATTGATTAACAACTTAGTAAAATACTAGAAAGCATATAAATGTAGCTTACTAACGTCTAAGGTGCCACAAGGACATCTGGATGCTTTAGAGGTTTTTTTTCTTTTTATTATTTTCCCCCATAAAAATGAGATAGAATATTTAATATTTTCTTTTTATTTCCCTTCTAAAAGTGGGAATGAATAAGAATAATTTATCTGAAAAATTCAAGTTACCTCTATGAGGATGTCAACTGTTTTTTGATTGCAGAATAGAAAAACAACATATTTATTTTTATTTATTTTTTCTTTCACCTTATTCTCCTTAAATGAACATTCTAAGTGAATCTTCTTCTCACCAACATCGTTTTTCTGTCACAAGATTGTTCTTCAGATGTTTGAATTTTTCTTATTTTCACAAAGAATTAGTTTGGTTTATAATTTGATAAGCATTATTTAAGATTCAGGGTTTTGTAGCTGTCACTCCAGGATGTGTGTTGCCTTTCCCCACAGTAAAGCGGACTCCTTTTTAAATGATAGAACACTAAGTTTTTGACAGTGATTAAGGTATTCACTTTCCAAATGGTCTGATTTTCAAGACTCAATCTAGACTCGCATGAACTTCAACAAAAAGTTTAGAGTTAAGCCCTGCAAGATTTGGCATGACATACAGACATTTGCCATGCCCATTAATGTCTATTC
Source organism: Neopsephotus bourkii (assembly GCF_033783945.1). Taxonomy (NCBI): domain Eukaryota; kingdom Metazoa; phylum Chordata; class Aves; order Psittaciformes; family Psittacidae; genus Neopsephotus; species Neopsephotus bourkii. Next base: position 2,148,938 of record NW_026901969.1, read on the forward strand.
AGTTTACTTATTTATTTATTCATTTGGAGACTTTAGAATTGTATAACTACAACTGGACAGACAACGTTACTTTGAGATCAATTACTTTTATATAAAATCCAGAAATTAAGTTTCCTTTTTTTTTTCTTCACATTATAAATAACTGACAGTAATGGGAAATAAACAACTTAAGTCTCCCTGCATATGAAATACAATACAAAAAGTTAAGTGTTCAAAGGTATGCCCTTTCACAAAGAGAGGTAAGTATCATATGTAAAGAGAGGCAAAAAAAGTCAATTGTTTTTAATGACTGTTTTAAGTATTCATTTTCAGATGTTTTCCTAAAAGGAAGAATGGTTCAAGTGAACAGTTAAAAGCAGTTTCTAGAAGACAGTGATAAAGAGAGCTTATAGAGACCAAAGTGCAGAAAGACTCTTGAATACAACCATCTTTGGCTACAGGCAGAAATGTTATGGTAGCCAAACATATAAGCCTAAATCGCCCATGATGCACAGCAATCTAGAAAAATATTAATACGACTAAAATAGTGACAAAAAAAAAATGCAGTGCTCTATTTGTATGACTAATTTATGGCATGTATACATGGTATTATAAAAAATGAGCCAGAATGCTCATTTTGGGTGACATGGTTTTAGTGGGATGTGTCCCTGCCCATGGCAGGGGGGGTGGAACTAAATGATCTTAAGGTCCTTTCCAACCCTAACTTTTCTACGATTCTATAATGCACTGCAGCACTCAGGTCTGGCTTCTCGACAACATATACCTCAGCAGGTGCAGTAAGTCCCGCACTGGCACTGGTACGTCAAAGTGGCCATAACCTTAGGTGCCATTCTAATTTTCTGCTGGAATGTGTCCTGCTTATCCTTTGTGGTTCATTAAAAAAAACCCAAAAACTGTGGGTTTTTTTAGTGGCATCAGGAATATCCAGCTATTCCCTTGAAAGATAATAATTAGCCTCTGGCAAGAGACAAAGTTTCCTTCTATGCCTTCCTTGCTGGAAGCAACTTCTTGAGGCAAATATTTTTCTCCCTTTTTATGTACTTCAGAGTTTTTGCTTTATACAGTCTCAGAATCCTCTGAAAAATTGCTTACATCTATGTCCAAATATGCCTTCAAAAAAATGAGTTTGAAGTGATAGAACTACATAGACTGGTAGATCAAGTATATTACACTATTGTCTGAAAATGCTTGTCCTATTGTCCAAGCCACTGTATGAAAGTCTAGCAAAATATTAGACTTTTTTTGATGAGTCATCATCTATAGGCATCATTGACTATTAGAAAATCTTGCTGCATTATCCAAGTCCTAAACAAACACACTGATAGTGACATATCCAGAATAAAGGGTGTGATTGATGTGATTAATGATAGAATCATAGAATAGTTAGGGTTGGAAAGGACCTTAAGATCATCAAGTTCCAAACCCCTGCCATGGGCAGGGACACCTCACTCTAAATCATATCACCCAAGGCCTCATCCAACCTGGCCTTGAACACTGCCAGGGATGAAGCATTCACAATCTCCTTAGGCAACCTATTCCAGTGCCTCACCACCCTAACAGGAAAGAATTTCCTCCTTATATGCAATCTAAACTTCCCCTGTTTAAGTTTTAGCCCATTACCCCTTGTCCTATCACTACAGTAATGGTTTTACTTAACCATCACAGAATAATTGTCTATAGACTTCCTTCCACTTCCAAAGAAATAAAGGTATTTAATTAACCAACACATCCATTACTTTTTCTCCTGGAAATTTCTGAAATTAAAGTCAAACATGTCAGGACCCTGAGCAACACTTATATAGATAATTGATCTAGAAACAGAAGGATATTAAGCTCAATAGATATCCATCTAGAAGTTAGAAAACTGTTCACACAGTCTGAAACTGAACTAAATTCAGGGTCTTCCACCCATATTAGTGAAAATTCTGGTTTCCAGCACCTTTGAAAAGTCAGCTATTTACGCAATGCTTGTCATCAACTATAGAAGACTTTGATATGGCGTCCTTCAGACTAATTTTCTTAATTACTTTTAACAGTAATTAAATTGTAAGCTGAAAAATGAAATTACAACTGCAGCTGGAAGAATATTTTGGTTAACTGATTAGCCCTTTCCTGTTCATGAATGGTTTGAACACCATGGATTTTTGCATGTGTATCTAATTCAGGAACACTTGCCACACTGTTATGCTAACAAATTTCATCTTAGGGATAGAAGAGTTAGTCAAAGCTGTCATGATGTTGTGCTAACTTCCTAATAATTACAGTCCAGGGGAGGGGATAGGTGCAGACAAAACCAGAATAAGTTTCTTCCTGGTGAGAATTCATTGGATAATAATTTGCAGCAAAAATAATGTAACATTGAATTTAATAAAATTTTCACAGATAAATAAATAAAGTCTTCATCTGAAACATATTTAGTCTGAAAAGGCTAAATATCATTTACGTATATGGAAAGAGAACATTAAATGAAAAGACATTACTAAAATAATCAGTGTTCAATACAACATGTTCAGGATACATGGTTATTCATCTGTTGTTCCCTGCAGATGTAACAGCTGAGGTACTGTTTTCACTCAGCTGAGAAGAAAATAGCATTCAAATCCTTCTGGGAATAAGAAACTCTATCCAAAGTGGGTCTTTTCTGTGTAAAATAATGCATCCTATGTAACCTGAAAACTTCATGATGTTTTCACCAAATAGTAACTGTGGTTCTATATCTTGTTACTTGACATTAACTATTCTAGAGACTCTAAGATAATGTATGTAGTTTAATAGCATTGAGACCAAATGGGACTAACTTAATGTTTTGCTTGGATTCCTTATTTGACTTCAAATGGTTTTACTCAGAATTTCCTTCATTTCCAAAACCTGTATTGGGTAAATCTATGTGACTCAGCCTCTTCGAAATCTGTAACAGTTTTGATCCACATAAAGGAGTAGGTTTTTCTTCAGACAAATAAAATGGTATTTAGATTAATCACCAAAGCTAATGGAAACGGTTCTTGATGCTGCCTAAGAACAACTGAATTCTCATTTATCAAGAAAATACCAATGAGGACAGAGAGGATTTCATGCTCTCCAATCTATCCATTCTGTATACGCTATTTTTTAGAACAAGTTCTGAAGTGGTTTCCCTATTCAGGACAATCTATCCACCCACTCCCATGCTTCTCTCCTTCCTTTCCTTTCTACCTTGATACATGAAACATGCAAAGTAATATATAATGGAATGACTTTACAAATAAAGATTGAATAAAAAAATCCTTATAAACCTGAAAGCTGATAACTAAGGCACTACCCAGGAGAGTGAAAATGTGGGACTAGGATCTTTAACCAACACAAGGGATATGAATCTTTGATCTCACTTCTTCAGAGCTCTTTAAGAACTGGTTTTCTCACTTAGTCTTATAGTTGTTTAAACCAGCAAGTTTTAGGCTGACGATTCCAAAAGATCTTACACTGACAATGATTATGAATCCAAAGAGGAGTGCGGTAGCAAGTTTCTTAGGCATTCATTATTTGCTAAAAGAAGAATAAGCTGGTTGATGTGGAATCCACTCTTGCACCTCAAGCTATTAATCATGGTATGGAGATTCTGTGTCCTCATGCGGAGTTGTGTACACTGTTCAGTACAGTGATGCTATCTGCATGATACAGTGGGAATCCTACAGTGCCTACATCCTCCCAGTCTTGCTAGGTTAGTCTTGCTTCCCCTAAACTGTGTCTTTTCCCCTGAAGAGATATGTTTTCTCTCAGTTTTCTCTTTCCATTGACTATAGAGGGAGGCAAAACAGTCACAATTTTTAAATGGACCGTGTCTTTTGGATACTAGAGGATCAGTGGGATAAAACCTGGCCACTGTGGTTTGTTCCTTAATTTGTACAAGGGGAATGCCACAGCATTTTATACGGGCTGGCTATGAGGATTTCAAGCAGGCCTGGAACAGGGTTCATGTAAATATATAAGATAAAAATGTCCTGCTGTGTGCTTTGTGAAATGAATATAAACCATGCCAATAAGAGATTTAGTTTATACTTTAAATCAAGCACAAACTCAGCTTTGGCCTTGATAAGGTATTATACAGATTAAAAACAGTTAGTTGGAAATGTTAATGGAAAGAGATCATCTTTAGAGCTGGCAGAAGATTAGCTCTACTTTGCCAGGACATCAACACAAACCCAAAAAATCTTGGATAGTTCACCTGGACTCTGAATCAGAACAACTCCTGTTGACCCAGGGCTTTAAAAATGTTTGCAGGAAAAGACAAAAGACATCCTATGGGCAATCACATTTTGAAACACTGAAATTAAAAAATGTCTAGGTAAGCCAGTTTTGCCCCAGGAGGTGCTGCCCATTATGATTCAACTAAGAAAGACACATATTCTTTAAAATACCATTTAAAAGGCTGTTCATTAGAGTTAACACTAGGAGAATAGCATGGATCTTATATCCCCTTACAAACAGAGAGCTCTGAGTAGTGTAGCATGGAACAAGACTCTGATCCACATGCAGCACACTATGCAGATGCTCTCTATGGCAGAGATTATCCCCTTTTGGTCTTTCAAGATATTATAGGATTTTCTCATGAGGAAACAACTATCTTCACCATTTCTACAGTTAAATATAAAAGATATTCTCATGTGAACTTCTCACTGCACTGTTTAAAGACAGGGTCATGGAGGAGGCAAAATCAGTGCTGAGCAGGAGCTGACTGCAGGTTCTCCCATTTCAGTGAGCTGGTTGAGATTGTTCTGTGGCACAGCACAGCACACCTTGCATGCAGCACAACAGTCTGGTTGGGTTAGTTGTGCTGTGGATCACTCACTCCAGGCACAGTACTCACAAACAGGATCCCTACAGCCTGTATTCCAAGGATCACAAACAAGGCAAATAAGGTGATCACAGGGAGATATTAAAATAGGAACTTGAAAATAAAGGCCTGCCTGTGTGTTACAACACTGCTGTTGATTGAGTTCTGAAGTGTTATATAGCTTAATAGCAAGCAAGTATTTGCTAAGTCTTTATAAAAATATGACGTGGCTGCTAAAAATAACGCATTACTGAGCTCTGAGGCGTACTTTTTTTTTTTAAATCTATGACAATACTTTTCCAGTGATAATCCTGAAAGACTTTTTTTTGATAGTAGATTTAAGATTCTGGATAAGTATTTATCTGTGACTGGTTTTTCTCCTACTTGTTTGTAACTAGGGTCTTCTGTAGACTTTGTTAATGCATAGCTTCTGAGTTAACATTTAGTCTGTAAAAGCATAATTTTCCATGGTCTTTTCACAATTGTATTTCAGTAAGGTAAAAAAACTCATGGAAAGCATATGTTGCATTGGTCTTTCAAGTGGAATGAAGTTTATTTTGCTTACAACCTCTACTGAGAGTTCATTTCACCAAGAGTTATGCCTATTTTTTCTCCTTTAGCTCCAAATCACTCAGAAAAGAACATGGAATAGATTTTTTTGTCTGCAATGAGCAAAGTTAGCACCTTACTGTAGGCTACTTCCTTTCTGACTGTGTCCCTTGTTACTTGTCTATATAGTAAATTTACCACTTGTTTATTTGAATAACACTTCTTCCCCAGGTCTCTTATGCAATTTTGTGAATTAGCTCATATTTTTTCTTTTCTGTATTTTCTTGTTATAGTACATTTAATTAATTGATTTGAAAACATGTAAGTATATAAAATCAGTTTTGAAAAGTAAAACGAACAAACACAACTGTTAAAGTATAAGCCATCAAATCTAAGGGGTTAGATTACTGGAGTAAATCCATGTGCCATGGATCAACAGAGAATGTAAAGGTACAAGGAAAGAAAAACTAGTATGTCTGCCTATATTTTTTAATTCTCTTTTATCTAAACATTTTAAGCATAGAGTTTATGTATCTGTAATGCTCAAATAATAATGTAATATTCAATATTCAAATAATTCATTAATTAGATGGCAGTTACAGTGTGAACAATATAGATATTTCTAGTTCTTTAGAGGTGTAGGTGAGTGAGATAGCAATTGCTAAGTACACTGGGAACAGTACACTAATATTTGAAAAAAGAACTACTTTGACAGGCACATATTTTTGTAGGTTTGTTGAAGAACATAATTCTTTTTCAGTCATTACTATGAGCAGCTTTGTCTGAGGGAATTAACAAGTTCAAATACAATGATTTCTTAATAGGAAGCAAATCAGGTGTTAGAAATATTTTATCCATAACTAGTCCTCAAATAATTAGCAGTAAATAAAACTGAATAGTGGTTTTTGAAAATATACTCACTACAGATTTATGCTATGGAAGTGGTAGACCTATAACTAAAAGGAGACAGAAGATAATTTTCTTATGCATATATCAATACAGAATGAGAATATTTATAAATGTCTTAACATATAATTAGGGTAATAACTAAAATTAAATTTTTATGTTTCTCAGAAACAAATGTTCTAAAGGAATGGCTATAAAATATATCTACTCAGTAGCATAATGAAATTACACATTTTTTATCTTGGTCATTGTCTCAGATTAGAGGGATGGAGTAATATGCAGCTTCCCTTGTGTTTATACTCTTTTCTTCTAGCCTCTTCTGTACTTGATCTGTGCACCAGGTTGACCCCTCCTGGATACCAAGTGCTCACCAAATCCACTCTATCGTTCCCCTCCTCAACTGAACAGAGGGGAGAGCATACAATGAAAGGCTCGTGGGTCAACACAGAGACAAGAAGAGATCACTCAACCACTACCATTATGGGCAAATCAGACTCAACTTGGGAAAATTAATCTAATTTATTACCAATCAAATCAGAGTAGTATAATGAGAAATAAAACAAATCTTAAAACATCTTCCCTAAACCCTTCCCTTGTTCCTGGGCTTAACTTTACTCCCAATTTTCTCTATGCAGTGGCACAGGAGGGTAGGGAGTATGGGTTGTGGTCAGTTCATCACATGTTGTCTCTACTGCTCCTTCTTCCTCATGTACTTCCCTTCCTCCAGCATGTGTCCCTTCCGTGGGATGTAGTCCTTCAGGAAAAAACTGCTCCAGCCTGGATACCTCGCAGGTTCACAAGTCCTACCAGCAAAGATGCTCCATCGTGAGCTCTAACAGGCTAAAACACTCTTTAAAAGTAACACATAAATCACTACCTAACTTTGTAATATGACCTCTGCTGTCTTATCCCAGTGCCATTTTTCTCAGTGAAACTAGGTTTCATCATTTCTTACAGAGCTTGATTTACTCTAAAACGTCAAACACCTACCCACCTAAATTTCAAGTTGCCTCAGAATGACTGAGACTTGGTCAAGTGGAATCTTACTTCAGTAGCTACCTTTGTAATAAAACTTTCTCTCTACTCAAAATTCTTGGCTCTGACCTGTCATTGCAAGCAAATATACATCAAGAAACTATTCACTGTCTGATATACTGGAAAAAAACCAGCTGCTGCTTGAAAAGCACAGTATGTACTTTGCTCTCGTATCAAAATCTTTTTTGTCTGGTAGAGATCTTACTCTCACTCAAGTCACAAGCTAATTTATACTGATTTTAACACACATACGTGTGGTTAATATTTGTAAAAGAAATTTCACTATTAAGAAAGCAAAACTAAGCTAACAGATGAGGCCATAAAAGCTATTTTCATATTTTCAATGGATTTTAGTGAAAGCTCGTGGGAATGAAAATACCACTAGCATCAATGAAATGTCTGGAAATCACATTTCTAAACAAGGCTTGTTACTGATTCCAAATACTTGGTTATCCATAGTTGATAATTTTCAAACTCACACTGGTTTTCTTCTGCAATGCTGTTAAATTCCTTTAAGCCAAACACTATGTTAAATGTCAGAATGGTTATATGTCTCAGTAAGGAATCACTGAGGAGGAGCAATGGGGTCCCAAACTCATGTTCTTCAATGTTAGCTTTATTGTCCCCATAAAATATTAATCAACTTTTATGCTTTTGCCCAATTTCCTAAAATATTCAGACTCAGTGGAAAAATTGTGATGCTGAAGCATATTGATAAAAACCTGACTAGAATGTTCCACTTTGATGGCTGTAAGCTCTCCCTCATACTATAGCAAACCTTTCCAAGCAACAGAGACAATATATGCTCACATATATGTTAGCATGGCCTATATACAAATTGTGCACCTAATTTATGCATACTTCTACAATAGGAAAAAGAAAAGTCTCCACAATAGTTAACTTATTTTTTCCCCGTTTCTTATGACTTTCTTTAGTTTATGTATCTTCATATTAGCTCAGATCTTTGCAAGAGCTTTAGAAAATAAATAGTGGTGAGACAGTTTTCATTACAGTGACAAAAATTATTCAGGAGATTACTACTTCTCTGCTGTAGAATTAAAAAAAAGTCAGTGTTGAACCCCTCATTATTTAATACATATTCTTTAACTTGCTACAGCCATTAGAATTATAGTATTTTGATATTATGCCTTTTGATGTCATCATGTTTTCCTTACTCCATTAGGCCCAGACATCCACTGCATCAAAATTAAAATTTGGACAATGAAGCTGGAAATGCAAATTTTCCTTTAATTGTTCTTACTTAAAAAGTGAATTTTAATATTTGGCAAGGAACTAAATTGTGATAATATTTCTTCACAATAGAATAATCATCACTCCGAGATTATTAGTGTAGTATTTTATTTGGTTTAAATGATGAAGGAAAAAATTAATGAATGTAATGAAAATGTGATAAAGCACAGTCCTGGAATGAAGATGTGAGCCAGTCTGAGAAACAAACAGGATATGATAATGTAATCTTTCTATTGAAGAAGACAGTGGAAGAAAATATGCTTCTTTACACTTTATCCAAAGTGTTTCCCATGCTTATGATGGGGAATTCAGGGGCCACCTGTAGAAATCTGTGACTTTTAGATGTTTCTTAGAACTGAGAAAATTCTGACAATGCTATGGATGTAGAGCTATGTTATTGTCAGTATTTTTACTCCATATTTTTAGGTGCTGCTGATACACCGATAAATGTGTCATTATTCATGAAACGTGGCAAAGTAAATTTTGAGTTATTATTTTAAAGAAAATTTGATGAAGAATCTGATATGGTGAGAATTAGGCATTTTCATTTTCAAATTTCAGATACAAGAGGGGGAAGAGTAATTGGTAGGTAGGAGAGTTATATAATATTTTTTAAATCAGTGATCTAAAAGAATGATCTATAATATTCACTGGGGTTTTTTGAATCATATTCAGCTTCAAATCAATTTTTTTTTTTTTTTGCCAAGAATAACCAAATTTGAAGCTTTTTTACTTTGTTTCTAATTGTGCTTTGAAGAGTGACTTGCAGCAAATTCGTGTAATTTCATAAAGTTTCCATGGAAACCAGGAGAATAGGTTTAAGAATAGTTGGAAAGTTTCAGAATAGGACAGAATCTGAACAGAACCTTGCAATTGTGTAGTGGAAGATGGTCCAAACCCAAAACGAGACAAACCTGTGCTAGCGAAAAGTTCTTTAGTTATCAAATAGTAAGAAAGGCTTACGTATAACAGTAAACGACTTTTAGGTATTGATTGGCTGTTCAGCTTTTGAATCCACATTCATTTCAAATTCACTGTCTTCAAGGTTCCATAGCATCTACAATGTTGAAAAAATTATAGGGAAAAAATCACTGAAATAAAATATTTTCTGTGATTACTATGAAATGGAATACACTGTTTGTCATCCAGATTTTCATTATGCTGTTATCTTGAGCCTTTCATCTTTGAACATCAATCCTGAGCATGTATGTTGTTAGTCTCACAGTATGTGAAGCATGCCCACACAGAAGCAGCTCTGCAGCGTTTAACATCTTGCTTTGCGGAGGCGGCTGAGGTTTTTGGGCTGGAAGTCAGCTTGAAGAAGACAGTAGTCCTCTACCAACCTGCACCACAAGAAGATTATCGCCATCCCCATATTACCATCGGCGAGTCAGAGCTTAAGATGGTTCAGCAGTTCAGCTATCTGGGAAGCATCATTTCCTCGGATGCCACAATCGACAAAGAGATAGACAACAGAATAGCAAAGGCATATAGAGCCTTTGGAAAACTCCATAAAAGAGTCTGGTGTAATAAACACCTGAAGAAAAGTACAAAGATCAGTGTCTACAGAGCCATTGTATTGTCTACTCTTTTATATGGGTCTGAATCATGGGTCATCTACCGTCATCACCTGCGACTCCTGGAACACTTTCATCAGCGCTGCCTCCGTACAATTCTAAACATCCATTGGACTGACTATGTGTCTAATGTCACTGTCCTCGAACAGGCAGGGGTCACCAGCATCGAGGCCACATTGCTGAAATTGCAGCTGCGCTGGGCAGGGCACGTCTCTAGAATGAAGGATCACCGCCTCCCCAAGATCGTGTTTTACGGTGAACTTGCCACCGGTAGCCGCAAGAGAGGTGCCCCAAAGAAGAAATATAAGGACTCCCTGAAACAATACCTTAGCCTTGGCCATATTGACTACCATCAGTGGTCCACCTTGGCCTCCAATCGGGAGACTTGGAGGCACACCATACATAATGCCGCTGACTCCTTTGAGAGTTCACGAAGAACTAGTCTCGAGGAGAAAAGACAACACAGGAAGAATCGCGCCCCACCTGTTCCACCCAAGGAGACCTTCTGCTGTGCTTTTTGTAGCCGGATTTGCCTATCCCACATTGGCCTTCTTAGTCATCAGCGCGCTTGTAGTAAGCGTGGGTAAATGCCCTTCCCAAATCTTCGTTCGCGAAGTCAAGCCATGATCATGATGTGAAGCAACTGGAATGTTTTGTTGCTATGTTTTTTAAGTTATATATCTAATATTTGAAAAATTACAGTTGATTCTTTTCCTTGTTTACTCCTTCTTAAGTAAAAATGAAAGCCATAAAAAAAGCAAGATATAAACCAGCACATGACACATCCTGTCCTGCAGCAATTACATGAGTATACCAGCAATATTCACTGCTGCAACTACAGGCTGTTTTTCTGCTAAGTATTTAATTTGTGAATACACTTGCTGTTTAGGAATGAAAGCAGCAGATGGCTGAGAAAGAAACTTATTCACTGTTTGATTTATTCTGTTGGTAATTAATTCCATGCATCAGGGCCTACTGGCTGTTCCCACCATCCTCTGAACCACTGAGACGTACAACTGCTGGAGAAGTGATACTGGGTTAGGCAAGATGGTGCTTTTGGTGGTGTTGAGAAACCTATCTGCTGCTTGGCTAGTATGCCTTGCTCATACATTCCAATCACTCGTTTTTGAGTTACGACAAAATATTTTCCCCATGTCAAATCAACAGTGACTTTCTCTGTTCATCCAATTTGGAAATGATTGTTATGCTTTTACTGTCTCTGGTAATATGTAGCAGTGTATACTTCTTGGGTAGTGTGTGCTCATGTGGTTTCTCTTGTTCAGTAATAATAGTTTTAAGTTTATAATACAGTGCTGATATCTTTTGAGGTGAGTCATGAAGTGACAGATAAAGAGCCTTCTCTTATATTTATTAAAATTTCTGCCAAAATTCTAATTGACTTAATTGTTCTGGCATACAAATAAACATTCAGGATGTCTGTGAAGAATGTGAGTTAATACCTGATACTCTGAGATCTTACTAGTACAGAACTATCTTTTTAAAATGTGCTACATATACTGTGAAAATTTTTGAGCTTTTATTATTAATGGAAGTAGTGATTCATTAATGATAATTAATATTAAAATTGTGTGACTTCTAGCCTCAAACCTGACCCTTTTCTTATATTGCCTTTTTTCTTTTTTTTGTGTTAAAGAACCATCATTAAATACTTAATAATTCAAATAAGGACTGTATAAACTTAATGACTTTAAGAAACTACAGCAGTGCTAAACTTGATCTTTTAAGCAGTATTAAAGTTAAATCAAATTATCTGTGCCTAAATATAACCCCATTAATACTACTGGATCTGTTCAGCAAGGTAAGTTAAAAATAAGGTATTCTTGAGAGATATTGCATCTCTTGGAACCTTTAATAAAAACTAAGCTAGTTACAAAATAGATAAATGTTATTCTCAGAGCCACAACGTTATGCTCTGATTCAAACTTTCACAAAATCCAGTATTGTCAGGAATCAGGATTTCATCTGGGACTACCTCAAGAAAACGCAGCATATGGATGCTTCTCAGAAATGTTTTTTAAATATTGCGGATGCTGTAGTTTCCATTCCTGACATAAAGGCTCACTTTATTGTGCTTAGAAAAAGACAACGTGTTCTAGTAAAGCTTTGTTGTTTTATGATATCTACCCTAAATTCAAAATGAAAACTTTTTAACTGTAAGGTAAAAAAAGTTTACAAAACATTTTTTGTTTTGAATCTGTATATTATCTGAAAGGAGACCTATCATATTTATTTGTATATGTAGCTGATGTTTTGAGTAAAAGAAATGCAGAAAAAAATTATATCATGATGTCACATAGATAGACCTGCAAGTGAACTCATAAAACTGCATTTTTCCCCATTATTCACCTAACCTCTTTTTTAATTTTTTTTTCATAGAAAGCAATGATATAGCATCTAATGACATACAACTGAAGAAAGAATAATTCATACATGAACTAAGGAATTAATTTTAAACACTGAGAATAGTGTAAATAGACCACTTTATTATGGTCTGTGATAGGTTCTCCAATGTTCTAAATATTTTACTTTAAATGGAGCGTTCTTCAGATGTGCCCTAATACAGAACAAGAGTGGATGAAAAAAATCCATAGCCTATGTTTTATAGGAGATCAGATTGGATTTGCACAATGCTCCTATCCATACTTATAATCTGTGAACTTTAATTATCTCCAACACAAAATCTAATTAGAGCTGAATTTGCTTCAGGAATGACACATACTGACAGTATGTTACCACTTCATCTTAAGGGAATAATGTTAATTGAATTCCCTTTTTTCCATGTGTGATCCTTCAGACATGTACACTAACAAATACAATGCCATGCCAAATAATTATTGCCAGAATTATTACTATATTTTTGCTGTTACTACTGCCTATATTACAGTTAACCATAGATAAAGGCTGGGGTCCTACTGAACCATGCACATATCATCTGCTTGATCTGCAGAAATTCTTGAGTGAGCTTCTTGGCCCACGTCACTTCATCCCAGTCCCTTCTCTCAATTACTGTGCTTGTTTTCTTTTGTATATGCAGTTTTTTCCTCCTATTGCTAGCATACAGACAATAAGGTTAAATGGAATCTATGGTCATGAGTGGCCTCAAATAGAAAATAATACTTGTCTGGAACAAGCTACTGAGATACAAAATACAAGGGAAAATATAAAGTTGCAATAAACCTATCCATGTCAGTAAGTCATCCATGTATTTAGTTTAGCAACCACAAAATTACTCCTAAATATTTAGTTGGGTTCTTGTTCTTTTTCAAGTCAAAGTATGGGTAAACCCTTTTATGTTTTTGTCTAATTCTAAAAATTCTTACAGAAGATTGCAGCCTCGATATTTGCCTATTATCTCCATTAAGCAGTAAAATTGAATTAGGCTGCTAGTTAAAATATAAGTTTAGATTGCTGAATAGCTGTAGGTAACATCCTGCATGGGTCAAGTATTCATCGATGTTTAAGATCCAGTAACTGCTGAACACGTTTATGCTGTCTCTTCTTTATATGTCTCCTCTCTCAGTTACACCAAAAGACCCAAATTGTGATAAAGGTGATAGAAATAGTAAGGGGCAGCTCTTAAGGAGGGAATTATATTACTAAACTTTACTGGTTAATTTTTTCTTTAAATAAAACATGTTACAAGTCTCAGGTGCATATGGAAAATAAGTTTTAAGCCCTGTAAGATTTTCTTAAGTTTACTTCCATAAAACTTTGGTTTTCATTTGCCATGAGATCCACTTATTTTCCTTCTGAAACTTTCAATTCAGCTTCTAGAGAAGATAGAGATGGAGTAGATTTATAAAGTACAATATAATTTTTTTTTTTCTTTTCAAGAGTGATCTTTGCTTTAGATATCTGAATAGTAGTTACATACTTCACTAACACTATTAGAGGTAACCAAGGGAAGAGGGGAGAAAAAAACATAGAAAAATGTCAGAATTAATAAGTATGCAAATGATTACTTGTCTTGCAGGAGCTCAGGCTTGCACAAGTTATTTAAGGAGGGCATGATTATTTTCCTGATAATAGTCAAAGAATGAAATTATGTCAGATTTGCAGTTCTAATTGTGTTGCTTTCAAGTATTCAAGAATGGTAACAACTTTGTTCTAGAAGAGGGCAAGTCTTTTCAAATAAAACTTTAATCCTGACTGTAAAAAAAGAGTGTTATTAATGTTACATCCCCCTACATCATTCTGTCTTCTCTGAATTTATTGTTACTTTAAGCATCAAAAAAATATTTCATTTATTTCTCCTCTTCATTTACCTGCTTACTGAATTCCCCTAGGCCTCCTTCACAAGCTTATCTTTGGTGCCAGTCAGACCATCACAAAGTGGTTTGCATATCATATTCAAGACCAGCAGGTACCTCAGGCAGTACTATCATGCCAGAATTCACTTGTTACATTGGACTGGGATGATCATTATCTGCAGAGTCTAAGGAAACAATCTCCTCTGCCTTGTATAGTCAGCAGTAGAAAAATGCCCCTACTCAGGGCATTCACATGGGTATAAACTGTACAGAGCAGAAGTCAGTGGACACTGGGTTTACTGTGCTGTGAGAAATTACTTTTATGTCTGAACAGTGAGAGATCATGGTCTCCATCCCACTCATTTCCTTTCACAATTGTCTAAAATGAGCTTGGAAGAACTTTTTAAACAATAGGTAAGGACATGCCTCTATAGGGCTTTGAAACACACACAGCCTGGCTCATCTTCTCAACATGGACCTAACTCCATTGCTTTCAGGTAGAGACATTAATTTTTTATCACTACATGACATTATGTGTGTTCTAAATGAACTAGAAAGAGACATCACCTGTGGTCACTCAGCTTAGTTTCTAAGTTCACTTCTTAGCAAGATCTTCCATGCTATAAGGTGTTATGAGGTGCTGTGAGGATGATAACAAAGGAATAATGTGTCCAAAACACATTTCTTGAATGTTTGCATCCAAAAAATAGTGGTTAACAACTCAATGTCCAGATAGAAATCAATGATAAGTGGTGTCCCTTGGGTGGCTGTACTGGGACCAGTACTGTCTAATATCATAGAATCAATCAGAGAACCACAGAACCACAGAATCATAGGACCATAGAACCATAGAATCATAGAATGGTTTGGGCTGGAAAGGATCTTGAATGTCATCTAGTTCCAACTCCCCTGCCATGGGAAGGGACACCTTCCACAAGACCAGGTTACTCAAAACCCCATCCAGTCTGGACTTGAATACTTCCAGGGATGTGGCATCCACAAGTTGAATGGGGCTCTGAGGAATCTGATCTGGTGGAAGATGTCCCTGCTCATTGTAGGGGGGTTGGACTAGACGACCTTTAAAGATCCCCTCCAACCAAAACTAATGATTCTATGAAAAATAACTGCACTTTGAGAACAAGTGTGAGCTTGCCAAACACTAGGTACTTATGATTTGCGTATGTGGTTAAAACCAGTTAAATTTTAAAGGTGTGAAAGGTGGGGTCTGGCTCATTAGAGAGATTAAAGGATGCACTCATCACTTAGGGAGAAGTGCCTGGTGGAGGTCAAAGCGCATGATAAAAGTCACATTAGAATCACAGAAAGCAAATATAATTTTACGAACTACCTACAGATACTTTGTTTACAGTTTGTGCCAAATAATGCTAGCCATCCTGCTAGCCAAATCATTTTGTCTTCAACTGCAAAGGAGTTGTCTAAGTACCAGCGCTAAACACAGGTAAGGGATAATTCTGTCAGTGATCTGTGATCATATCAGTTCAGAGCTCCTGGTCATCTGCAGCTTTCTATGAATTCAGTAGTCCTCAGTGAATTTTCCTTCCATGAATTTGTCCTGCCTCCCTTTGAAGGTACTGGGGCTTTCAGGTATCTTTAACCTTTTCAAAGACAGAGTCTCCAGGAAGGCCATCTCCTGAAAGTTAATTTCCTTTTCCTTTTTTAAATATTAAGCATGATTTACTTTTTCTTGTTAATATTCCTCGATTATTTCTGGCTGCACCTGCCTTGTTTTTATTACTCACAGAAAATGGATACAGTATTCAGCTTCCTTGAAAGCGGTCTTAAACACAGCAAGTCTTTCCAAGAGAAGTGCTGTCACTCCATGTAATTGAATCAGCTAGTAAATGATAGGTTAATCTAAGTAATTTAACCAGGTATTTACACGATCAATGTCTGAATTCATATACGGATTTACAGCTCCTCTACAGGAAGCATAAAATGCCATGCAATACACAGCAGTTGAGCACATGAATGAAGCAAAAGACATGAGTTTGTTGGGCTTTTTTTTATTTTCTATCCTTTCTCTTTTCCTTCAATTCATAGTCAGGAGATAATGCTTACATTTGAGGGGAAAAAAAAAGCATAAATTAGCCTGCCTTGGCAACAACTTTTTTAATATTTATAAAATGTAAATGCTGAATGTAGACTTGAGATCATGACAGTTTCTCACTTGAAAATGTTAGTAATAATAATAGTAGAACCTAATTCCTAAGGCTACTTTATGAAAATTCTTGTATTTTAGTGACCTAGCAAGAAACAGGTCTTTCTGAATGCTGGAATGTCTGATAACTGAACACAAGATCTTTGCTCTTGTGAAACGTTATATGCTCTATCAGTGGATGTTGTAGATAAATAAATTTCAGACAGTGCAGCAAAAGGAAAAATAGTGAAACTGATTCACTGCTACTTCAAAATTTGTTTTCTCTAAGAAAAAAAAAATTATTTCACCTCACAGATGGATCTTTAAAATAATAAAATTGATTGTAAATTATGATACTGAAGATTTCATCAAAGCATTTATCTAGAAGATCAGTTATCTGGTCCCAGAAGACAAATGATATTAACTTCATTGATCCTTTGTCCTACTAAGCCATTTTTTGAACTCTGCCTACTTTGTTCATTTCTTGTTTCCCTATTTGACTAAGCTGTACCAGCAGATGATTCATTTGACAAAGGACTTGTAGCCTCAGCTGCCCTGAGGTACCAGGGTGGGATGCTCCACAAAACAATACTACAGCTACAAAGAGGTCAATCTAATTCCATTTCACCTCCATTCTGTTTACATATTTTTCATTAATTTCTACAGTAGGACATTCTATGTGAGAAAGAAAATATGAGAGTTCAGAAGAGGATTTTGATTTTGTGGTCTGAAGTTGTTACTGGTCAATGGATAAATTTAGACATATAAAGGATTTCTGTTTCTTTTTTCAGATATATCCTCCAGATGAACTACTCTAATCTATCCTGCATCTCTTCAATTTCCTCATGAAGTTATTTGAAAAAAAGGTAAAAAAACCCCAGCATATCGCATCTACAGAAAGATATAGAAAACTGATAGAGAGTAAAATTGGAATTTTAAGATATAGATGAAATTAAGAAAAAAAAAAAAAAACATGCATAAAATTCCACAGATCAAACAGACACATACACAAAAACACCCAATAGAATAATTTCATCCTTTCCTTATAAACAGTTCTAAGAACTGCTTTACTACCTAAAGTTAAGGTTAAATAAATTATAAGAAAATGTATTCTGAATTCTTTAAGTGAAGCCCCAAGTTCTATCACAAGCCAAACACATTTCTCCTTCCCACGGGAAAAAATCTCTTAACACATGCTCAAAAGCTAACTTAGACAAACAGCAATGAGAGTGACAAAAGCAGTGTCTAGAATCACATCTGTTAAAATCCCTGGCTAGAGGTGGTTCTGGTAATCTTTGATGCAAGAATTTATTCATTAAGTGTCTCCTAGGAAGTCAGAGAGAAATTAATCTTGATTCCATCCTTCTCTTACAACTCATATTTTTAGAAATGCACAATGAATGAGACAGTTGCAAAGCTCAATTTTTGTCTCCTATAGACAAGTTAGCATCAGTGTAGTACTTTAGGAAGGGAAAAATACCTAGGAAATAAATGTTACCTAACTGTCAAACAATTTAATGTAGTATACATTTGCATAAAGCATTTTTCTTTGTCATATATAGTATGTTGCATTGTATTTGTAAATTTTAGACTAGAATATTCCTGAGTGAACAACTTTCAGGCAGAAGAGAGCCTAATTAATATTGCTATGCTACTGTTCTATAAATTCAATTAATACTTTTGCTCAGAATGATTTTATTCTATATGTCTCTATTTTCTTTCCTTCCCCTCCAAAAATAAAGACAATAAAGATAAAACCCAGTACTTTCAAATTTTAAGTAATGTTTCACTCATATTATATAAATTTGTCTAAGAAGGTATCCTAAGAACGTAATAGGTTTTTTTTTTGGTGGTGGTGTTTTTTTCTAAAAGAAAAGGTAATTGTTTACTTACCTATTTCATGGTCCCCAAAACAGACTGGTAAGCTGTTGGAAACAGGTTTAGATTTAAGCACATAGGTTTTTGTTACTGGTAGATCTAAGCACATAGGATTTGAAATGAGTGACACCATTTCTGTCTAGAAGTCATTCATACTGTAAGATTCAAGTTCTTTAGTTTTCATTCTTTAGAAAACAAGATACATTTTTACTAACTGGGATGCTTGTCTTCTCAAAATATTAAAAGCCATGTCTTATCATTTAAAATAGTTGAAAGCCTTCTCCTGAAAAGGAAGAAAAGTGTAACTTTTTGATATTGAATGTTTGACCGGAACACCACTTTACCTATATATATAGTACGCATCATTGAATCAGGGTCTTTCAGAAAAAAATTAACTTGTTGTTGTTGTTGTTGTTGTTGTTGTTGTTGTTTTGTGGGGGATTTTTTTTTTTTTGTTTGGTTTGAGGTGGCTTTTTTGTGGGAGGGGGGGATTGTTTGGTTTTGCTGGTTTATTTTTTGGGGAGGGGATTTTTATCTAAAGCTTGAGCCTTAATTCGTCCATAAGAAAATTTTCTGTATCATTTGAATTCCAGAATTATGACTCATCAGTTATGTTTAGAGAAGTTAAAAGCTTCCCCCAAATTTCTATCCATATTAACACACGCAGGATTATACTGCTAACATGTCATTAAGATTCACAGGACTATGTGGATGACACCGGTGATTTTCTACATCAAAAAAAGTTAAGATAGGAAACAAACAGAATATGTGAAATATTCATTAACCTCACGTTACTCAACGAGAATCCTGGAGCTGCCGAAACCCGTGTCACCATCAGCTTTCCTCCATATGGCTGGTCTGCCTCCCATTCTAGCAGGCTTCCCATTCGTTACTAGAAACATCAGCAGTGCCCAGCATTTTTATAAGATGAACGATCCACGCTTCCTATAAGACGGAAAATTTTAGGAAAATACGTTTAGCTCCACCCTCCAGAATTAACAGTATAAAGACAATCATGAATTAGAAATTGAGTAATAGAAAATGCTGGCGTAATTTCTGACATTGCTCAATTGTGCATTCAATATAAAATTAGAAAAAAGCCACAAGTCTCCAATTTAAAGTTGCAAGCAGTTTTTCCAGGGTAAATGCACAGACTATAGGAGAACCTGCAGCTTTCAATTAGATATTAGCATAAAATCAGTATATGTCAAGGAGATTGATAGATTTTTGTTAGAATGAACTCCCATTTAAATCTGAGAGGTTTCTCCTCAGTAAAGAACAAAACAATGTTCAAGAACTGTATTGTTTTGGATGGATAAGATCCACAGTAGTTTTTAAAGAGGGCAGCAAATGTTTCCCCAGTGTTTAAAAATATCATTATTCTCACTTTGTGGCTTCAGTGAATTATTGTCCAGCACAGCAAAATTAGCATCCTCTATTTAGAACTGTGAAATAGAAATGAGTACTTGCAACAGCCGGACTGTCTTCATCAGCACAGACTTCTATCTGAAATTCAACGCTCACAACAAAATTCAAAAATATAAAACCTCTGCCTCACCTAAGCAAATGCATAGATGCTCTTACTGTTACATTTTCTTTCCACTCCCTCAGTCTCCCTGGAATATTCCTACATTGTTTACATCCTAAATAGTGGTAATTGCTCTTACCTGCCAGGATACATGCTCTGTGTATTAGCATCTCCATTTTGGAAGAATCATCAGATAAATACTGTTTTCTCTACCCAAGAATCATAGAATCATAGAATAGTTAGGTTTGGAAAGGACCTTAAGATCATCAAGTTCCAACCCCCCTGCCATGGGCAGGGACACCTTGCTCTAAACCATACCGCCCAAGGCCTCGTCCAACCTGGCCTTGAAGAGCTTTGTACATGAGACTCTTTCCAACTTATTTGAGGAAAAATAATTTATTTCAATAAATGTTTATGTTGTAGAAATATGAGCTATTCATCATCCAGTGCTTTGCACAAAGACAGCTTTTGGGATTTATTTTTTATTATTATTTCCCCATAGACAATTTAACCTGGAACCTGGCTAAAAAAAAAATAGACAAATGTTTTTTACTTTTATTGTAAAATATTATATGTAGGCTTAATAGTTTTTGCAACGTTTCTGTCTCTATAAAATAGCTTCAAATTGTAACAGATAGGGCAGAACAGTTTTACATGTACGTACAAATTCAATTAAATTGCTGTAATTATTGAAGGTAATTTAATCTCTGTGCAAACTTATTTGGCATACCTACAAGGGACAGGAAATGAATAGCATATGTACTTGTGTATCCTTCCTTCTTAAATTCTTTGAAGCACCTCCACAAAATATCTTTCTAACTTACTCCTTATGTGTAATATATGCATGCTGTCAGCCAGCTCTGAAAAGAGCTTAAGAGAGTATTTTTTGAAAAAGCAGAAACCAAAGTGTTGAAATTTTCATGGAAGTGTACCATTTTCAACATAGGTCCTCTGTTTCTACCAACATTCATGTATTTTCCTTCCTGCTGTGGGCTTACAGGGGCTATGATTCATGAGAAGGGCAATCTATGCACCCGCAAGACTTCTAGGCTTTCTAAATTAAAGTAAAAAATATAGAAATCTCCAAATTTTATGGATAAGGTATAGTATTTTTAAATAACAATCTTGTATGGTATTTTTGAAAAACAGTATTTAGCGTGGTATGTATACAAACTATTATATCTATATAAAGGAACACAGAAACAAAGAATTTCATGCTACATTCAGTGGGTGTTATTAGTTGCTCATTCT
This sequence comes from Neopsephotus bourkii, assembly GCF_033783945.1. Taxonomy (NCBI): domain Eukaryota; kingdom Metazoa; phylum Chordata; class Aves; order Psittaciformes; family Psittacidae; genus Neopsephotus; species Neopsephotus bourkii. The sequence continues at coordinate 2,170,152 of NW_026901969.1, forward strand.
GAGGTGAGCAACTAAATAGGTGCTCAACATATCACTATTGAGTCATTTCATTCAGCAAGGCATATAAAAAAGAAAATATAGCATTTTTTAAATTGCCAATACAGTAAAGAAAAGAGAGGACACAGTTGTTATTGTTTCTGAGAAGTGGAATAATCTTTCTTTAAAGTCCGAGAACACACTGTCTCCCAGAGACTGGATATTATATAAATAAAGACCTCAATAAACCCACCCATGGACTCACACAAAACTGCTGAAACAGAGATAGACATCTGTTGCATTTGGTTTCAGATCTTACAAAGCTTTTGCAAGTCCCACCTAAGTCACAGGCCACTAAAGGGTTTGTTTGAATTTTACATTTATAATGAGTAAAAAAGACAATTTCCTGAAACTGTTTCTTCAGGTACTTTCTGGTATTACCTAGCTCTCCTATCTTTTTTTTTTGATCAGAGTAATTCACTGCTACTCTAAGTAAACTTTGGGAGGCATAGGAGTTCCTACTCTGCAGCTTTTAATATATATAAATAAAAAAATCTTTTATGAAATAATTATGTAAATATTATATAAGATTACATAGCATAGTATGTTCTATATTTGGATGGTAGTTTTTATAAATAATGAACTGCACTGTAAGGAATAGTTGATTGAGCTTTCACACTGATTTTCATCCACCATGCTACTTTACAGTATTGTATACCTCAGAGGCTTTTAGCAGATGACTGATCTTTCGTCATTTTGTCTATTTCTATCAGTAGAGATTTTTTCATCTTTATTAATCTTCTTCAACATAAAATAGATTAGGTTCTAGAAGCAAAGATGTTATTTTGCTCTTTTTTCTTTATTATTTCCCATTGCCATTGTCATATAAATCCCCAAAAAAATATAAGATGGAAGAAAAAGTGACTTGGTGTTCTCTACCAGAAAAGTTGGAAGTCTGATTGTGTAGACAAACTGACTTTTATTCTGAAACTGGGGAACTGCACTGTTTGGATTCAGCTATCTTCTTGTTCATGGCCATCACTGCATTTCTCTCCAGCAAATAAGAGGGATATTGATCACATTTGACTTCAGGCATCTGCAGGATGGATGTTTACATATGGATAAGTCACTATAGGAAACTCTTATACATACTAAAAAGAGACAAATACTTTCAGGGACCCTTCACCTGACAAGTTTTAAATATCTGCAAAATAGGATTAAATATGCATGTACAGTGGAAAGAGCTAGATATGAAGATCCATGCTGTCCTTTAACAGGGTCTGAGTGGAGACTTCAGGACAGATTCCATCACAGTAGCAAATATCCAAAAAGTAATTATACGCTTTCCAGCAACAAATGTTGCAGACACTCCCAACAATATTTAGAAGGGTTTTGACCTGAAATTTAAGTTGCATGTGATACAAAGAAGTTGTGAGCATGTAAAGGTGCCTAAATTTAGACACCAAAAACTTCCAAGCCAAATAGTAATAAGGAGCTGGATACCCCTCTAGGTAGGCAACAAACTTCAGTGTTTAATTTAGGTAAAACAGACTGTGACATATCCTACCATGCCTAGCTAGGTAGAGAGTGAATAACTGTAGAATTAAAAATTTAAATTCAGTTTCTATAACATCATAATAATAAACATGCTATAGACAAATATCTAGAGCCTAATGATGTGATGATCAAAATGGATTTTAAAGACCAAATCATATCAAAACAATCTGATTTCCTTCTGTGACATTGTAGTAGGCCTTGAGGATTGCTGCAAATACGCATACTCCTGTAAAGATTTAGACTGTTGCCTCTGTGACAAAATGGGACATCACTGGAAAAACAGTATTCAAAACCAAGTTCTTTTGTTAAGGGCTGTGACCCTTAACAAAACAGGTTACACAAGACCTGCTCTGAACTTGCATGTATCATACAGACCTGGTTGGATGGGGCTTTGAGCCACCTGGTCTAGTGGAAGGTGTACCTGCCCATGGCAGAGGGGTTGGAACCAGATAATCTTTAACATCCCATCCAACCCAATCCATTCCATGACTCTAGGATACCGAGATGGAAAAGGCAAAGGATACAGATAACAACCCATACATTGAATTGGTATCAGTATGACACATAGCAGGGTACATAGCAAATAAAAAACAGACTAGGGAGAACATAGGCCTCCTCAGGAAGCTCTCGGGAGGACTAACTACACAGGATTTGGAGAAGGTTGACATTCTGAATGACTTCTTTGCCTCCGTCTTCACTGGAAAAGGCGCTGACCACAACACCCAAGGCTTGGAAGGCAGACACATGGACTGTGAGAACGAAGACCTTGGGCCCACTGTAGGAGAGGAATTGGTTCGAGACCATCTTAAAAATCTGAACGTGCACAAGTCCATGGGTCCTGATGAAATCCATCTGTGGGTCCTGAGGGAGCTGGCAAATGAAGTTGCTAAGCCGCTGGCCATCAAATTTGAAAAATCATGGCAGTCAGGTGAAGTTCCTGACTACTGGAAAAAGGGAAATATAACCCCCATTTTCAAGAAGGGGAAAATGGATGACCAGGGGAACTACAGACCAGTCAGTCTCATCTCTGTGCCTGGCAAAATCTTGGAGCAGGTTCTCCTGGAAAGCATGCTAAGGCACATTAAATTCAACAAGGTGCTCGGTGACAGCCAGCATGGCTTCACTAAGGGTAAATCCTGCCTGACCAGTTTGGTGGCCTTCTATGATGGGGCTAAAGATCTGATGGACAGGGGTAGAGCAGTTGATGTCATCTGCCTGGATTTGTGCAAAGCGTTCGCCACTATCCCACACGACATTCTTGTCTCTAAATTGGAGAGACATCAATTTGGTAGTTGGAGCACTCAGTGGATAAAGAACTGGCTGGATGTCCGTACACAAAGAGTTGTGGTCAATGTCTCAATGTCCGGCTGGAGACCAGTAACGAGAGGTGTCCCTCAGGGATCGGTGTTGGGACCGGTCTTGTTCAACATCTTTGTCGCTGACATGGACAGTGGGATTGAGTGTGCCCTCAGCAAGTTTGTCAATGACACCAAGCTGTGTGGTTCGGTTGATATGTTGGAGGGAAGGAATGCCATCCAGAGGGACCTTGACGCTCTTGTGAGGTGGGCTGATGCCAAGCTTGTGAAGTTTAGCCATGCCAAGTGCAAGGTCCTATACCTGGGTCGGAGCAATCCCAGGCACAGCTACAGCTACAGCTTGGGCAAAGAAGAGATTCAGAGCAGCCCTGTGGAGAGGGACTTGGGGGTGCTGGTCGATGAGAAAATGAACATGAGCCAGCAGTGTGCACTTGCAGCCCAGAAAGCCAACCGTATTCTGGGCTGCATCAAAAGGAGTTTGACCAGCAGGTCAAAGGAGGTGATCCTGCCCCTTTGCTCTGCTCTCGTGAGACCTCACTTGGAGTATTGTGTACAGTTCTGGTGTCCTCAACATAAAAAGGACATGGATCTGTTGCAACAAGTCCAGAGGAGGGCCACAAGGATGATCAGGGGACTGGAGCACCTCCCCTATGAAGATCGGCTGAGAAAGTTGGGGCTGTTCAGCCTGGAGAAGAGAAGGTAGCGTGGAGACCCCATAGAAGCTTTCCAGTATTTGAAGGGGGCCTATAGGGATGCTGGGGATGGACTCTTCATTAGGGACTGTAGTGATAGGACAAGGGGTAATAGGTTAAAACTTAAATGGGAGCAAGTTTAGATTGGATATAAGGATGAAATTCTTTCCTGTTAGGGTAGTGAGGAACTGGAATAGGTTGCCCAGGGGGGTTGTGAATGCTCCATCCCTGGCAGTGTTCAAGGCCAGGTTGGACAAGGCCTGGGGTGATATGGTTTAGAGCGAGGTATCCCTGCCCATGGCAGGGGGTTTGGAACTTGATGATCTTAAGGTCCTTTCCAACCCTAACTGTTCTATGATTCTATAATCCTTTTCTTCTAGTTAGGATTAGAAAGGCCTCACCTACAGCAGTACAGCAAGTTTTGGACACAACACTTGGGGAAAGTTATGGCTCACTGACAAGGCTGTGTTCATGTAAGAGGCCAGGGAATGAGTGATAAGAGAATGATTTGAAGTCAAGAAAACATGATGAGAAAAATTTAAAATAACTAGGTTTTTTTAGTTACTCACTAGGCAGTTAAGGGGATATGTCTTTACACATGCAAAGAGAAAGAGAGGGTAGATGCACTATGTTCCATGATTATATACAGATGTAGTATTGCAAAACTGAACAACCTGCTGTCCATAACCAGGAGGACAAATCAAAAAGTTATGTATTATAGTTACAAGGAAGATAAGTTTAGAGTTCTTAAACATTTCATTCTCTCTACAAATTTTCCTTTTTGTGACAGAAGATAAACATGTGACATTGACTGTTTTCACAGTCAGTGCAAGCATCTCTTGCATAACATCCATCTACCTAGGAAAGCTGCCAAAAGTTGTCCTAGACATCACATCCCTTCTTTCCTTTTTCCAGTCTTCTAGACTTCCACATATTTTCTGTAAGTTCTTAGAAATAACCAAGACAGCTCTGAGTCTTGCTTCAGCCGCTCTCCTAAGTAGCCTAAAATGAACTAGCTTGATAAGTATTTGAAAACACACTATTAAAGTCCGTAGCCTGCAGGTTTTCTGCTCTACTACGGATTTGCATAAATTTAAGGATGTAATAAAAGATTGACAAGCTTCAATCAGGAATCACATTTCAGTCACTTCAGGCAGCTTCTATCATCTATTTTCTTATTTGAAAAGACAGTTTTGTGTGTGGAAACTAAGCAATATCCTCAAATCTGGGATGAAAAGACCACTCATTACTGGTTACTTTGTACTGATATAGAGCTAAAAAAATATTTAAAAAATAGTCTGGAAAGCAAAGCAAAAAGAAGATTGCATTTAACACAATTTTTCACAGTGCTGGAACAGTGGATATCTGAAAACTCTCTCTGGCTTTGGTTCATTTATAGATCTAGAAAATCACAGTTATTCAAAGAGATAATTATAATGCAGTTCTTGAAAAGGAGGACATAATTTTTTGGGACCTACTTAGTAGATTAATTCTTTTTTTTTTTAAAGTAGATGGTATCTCACAGTAGGTTTAAAAGAAACAGGAGAAAAGATTAAAAAAAAAGAATAAAAGAGGTATGGACCACCTAAAAACAATTATGGAGACATTTTATAAATGTGCATTTTAGGAACTGTATGAGGAAAGGAAAATGAAAATCCTGTTTCATTTTAGTTGGTAGGTAAAGCACAAACCTAAAAGTTCCAATGCACCACTGAGAATTCTTTCACACAGCTACAGCATGCATTGTAAGAGATCTATAAGGAAATAAGTGGTATAATCACTGCAGGAAAGGAAATTCATAGAAATGTGGAAAGGGAAAGAAATCACCTATTTTAAAATAGTGCTAATTATTTTCATGCTGTTTTCTCCTTTGCTACCTTCAGTATATGTTGTACCTCTCTACAGTTAAAATTAGTACCAGTTACACTACTTCATCTAGTGTTCCTGTTTGGTATTCTACTTGCACATAAGACTTTACATTACACATGTGTAAATCCATATTGATTACAGAAAAAAACAGAACAGACTTTAGCTCCAAGACTGATCTATGATACTTGCAACAGAATTTTTGACAAGAATCACCCACTCATGCAATTTTTGAATTAAAAAAAAAAAAATAATAAAAATTTAACCAATACTCTTAGATTTTTATCTGGTGCCAGTCACTGGGATAACTCTGCTGATCTCTGCAACCAATTTAATTTCTGAGTGTAAATCTAATGGAAGTAAATACATGGGAATTTTAAGTGAATTGCTCTGTATTTTGACCACCACTTACTATTTAAATGGTTAATGAAAAGTCAATTCTTCAAGGAGAAGCTCAGCTTCATGCACGATTTCATTATACTTTCATTTTTTCTCACATACCAGAAATAAGACTGCTCTGCAAGTAGTCTCTTAATCACCTAATCTAAACATTAATCCTGTTAACCTACTTCCACTGCTTGAAGCTTGTTATGTTAATGTCATAGCAATAAAAAAAAACTACAGAAACTTTTTTACACTCTTACAAATGTTTTTTTCCTCAGAGAGCTATTCGTTGCTCTCAGAAAATACAGTGTATTTGTAAAATGGAAGACTGCTTTCATTTGTGTTTTTCCAGTACAGCTAATATTTCCCTACTCCCCCTTTTTTTTTCCTATTCAACGTTCAGTAGGCTACCTTCCAATAATATGTTAACAAGTACTAACCAAACTCAAGATCCCCCCTGAAACTGAAACAGATAGAACAGTCCCTAAAAGTAATTTGTCCTGTAACTTCAACTCACCTTTAACAACCCAGGCTAATGCAAATTAATGTAATCAATTTATTTATGCAGAACGGTGTCAATAGAATGCATTATGCTTTTAGTACAACTCGCAAGGATAGGAACAATTTAAATGTTATTTAAAGTTTAAAAAGTTGATTAATAAGTTCTATTCATGAGTATTCAAATAGAACTGGCTATGTGAGACAGAGAACTTGGGTGACAGTTATTTGTGAAATTTAAATTTGTTCTTCAGGGTTTTAAAATTCCCTCTCCCTGCACATTATTCATGAACTTAAACATTTACTTAGAATTTGTTCTTATTTTTCCAAATAACTTGGCTAGCCATAATTCATTTAGAATCAAGATGGAGAGCATTTCTCTGTATTTCAACCTAGCATATGCCAGAAAAGGCAATATTGCATTCTAGAAATAACTCATGATTTCCATAGCAATGAAAGCTTGGAGTGTTCAGAACAGACTCCATCTAACTCTAGAGTTTTTATTTCATAAATATTTCAGCATATTTTGTTTTACCCTGAAATGTAGGTGTCGTAGTTTAACCCCAGCCAGACAGCCTGTGCACTCACTCCCCCCACTTCTTGCCCTCCCCCTACTCCTGGAGGGACGGAGAGGAGAATCAGAAAGAATGCAACTCCCACGGGTTGAGATAAGAACAGTTTAGTAACTAAGGTATAACACAAATCACTACTGCTACCACCAATAATAGTAATGATAAAGGAAATAACAAGGGAAGAGAATACAACATCTCATCACCAGGCGACCAGTAACTCGCCCCCCCCCCAGCCCGACCAAGCAACAAGCGATACCTCCTCCAACCCTGCAATCCACCTAGCCCTCCGGGTAACTCTCCCAATTCCATCCTGGGCATGACGTGCTGTGGTATGGAATACTCTTTGGTCACTTTGGGTCAGGTGTCCTGTCTCTGCTTCCTCCTGGCTTCCCCTCCTCCCTGGCAGAGCATGAGGCTCACAAAGTCCTTGGCCAAACCAAAACATCATTCTTATCAGCTCTGTTCCCAGGCCGAAAGTCAAAACACAGCACTGCACCAGCTACCAAGAAGGAGAAAAATGACTGCTACTGCTAAACCCAGGACAGTAGGAAATTAAAATCCTTAATCATTTGCTAGAACATTGAGTTATGAATGGCATTGCTGTAAATTTTACAATCCATCACCTTGCTGTTTTTTCAAAAACTTAGAGCATATAAATAGTTGTTACATATTGATTATGCAGGGCACTAATGTCTGGTGTCGTTGGTATTATTGGTATTGTTATTATTGTTCAGTTTTTCTAAGTCAGAATTGCATAAAAATTGTATTCAAGACAAATAATTTATTTTCTTAGTACAGTAAATAGAAGAAAGCCAAATCTATTGTTAGTCTATTATTTGACAACAAACTCCACCTGAAATCTATGCGTTTCAGATAATTAAGTTTTGTTTTGATTTGTTTTGTTCTGTATTCAGAAGATTACTTACTGTGTAAATAAACTAAGATGGATTAAATAGACTTCTTAAGTGTGCTCACCAAGCCCACTAATTCAGCTTCAGCTAGCATTTTTTCCACAGAATAACTCTCTTCAAAGCGCTGGCTTAGTCATCTAATAATTCTGTTGCCTATACTATCACGTGTCCATGATGGATTGCCATCACAACTGAATTAAAACCTTAGTTACTTAGAATAAAAGAATCATAGAATAGTTTGGGTTGAAAGGGTCCCTTAAAGATCATCTAGTCCATCTCCGTCATCCCTGACATCAGCAGGGACATCTTTTGCTAAACCAGGTTCCTCAAAGTCCCATCCAATCTGACTTTGAGCACCTCCAATGATGAGTCATCCAAAATTTTCTAGACTACTTGTTGAGTGTCTCACCAAGCTCACAATAAAGAATTTTTTCCCAATATAAAATATAAATCAACCCCATTTCAGTTTACAACTGTTGCCTCTTATCCTGTCACTACAGGCCCTGGTAAAAAAGTTTCTCTCCATCTTTCCTATAAGCACTTTCATATTTTGAAAGGCTGCAATAAAGTGTCTTCAGAACCATCTCTTCTCCAAGTTGAAGAACCTCAACTCTGTCATCATTTCTTCACAGGAGAGGTGTTCCAGCCTTCTGATCATCTTTGTGGCCCTCCTCTGGACCCACCCACTCCAGCAAGTCCATACCCTCCTTGTACTGAGGCCCCCAGACCTGGATGCAGTACTGTAGGTTAAGTCTCACAAGAGAAGAGAAGAATCACCTCCCTTAACCTGCTGTGCAGTAGTCCTATGTTGCTGGCTCATGTCCAATTTTTTATCTATCAGCAACCTCACTCCTTCTTAAGTATACTGTTTTACATACCTGTAGTAACCAGGAAGATGGCCAATGAAATAGAGACTCAATTAAAGAACAGGTTTAAAATGCAAAATGGATTAATGAGATGAGGAATTTTTGCTTATTGGAAAAAAGCAAAGTATGTGAAAGATGTACAGGAGAAAGGAAAAAACATTCCACATGAAAATCAGTGTATTTCACTATATGATGCAGCTTAGGGTTTGACAGTCTAGCCACACATTGGTAACTTTGGAAACCTGTTTTTGGCTAGAATGTAAAGAAATGAATTACAGCTTTCCTTATCTTTTCTGTTTCTTTGAAAAAAACTGTAGCAACTCTCAGTGCTAGCCAAGAGCTGTCTAGCTATTCAGTGGATTCAAAGGGTGGTGATGTTGCTCTGGAGAAAGACATCTGGCATAACTTGTGGAAAGCCTTTTTTTGAAACTCAGAAAAAAAAAAAAAAGTGTGTGTAATCCGTGGGAAAGCTAATCTAACTGTATGTACTTACTTCTTGTCTCTTAGCCAGCTTTCCTATTTCTGTTCTTATGCTTCTGACAAGATCTTGTAAAACTCAAGAATCCTACGGAAAATTTTACATGTCTCACTAGAAGTCATTCCTTCCAAGGCTCCATAAATCCACAGAACTTGTTTTGAACATTAATACAAAGCAACATTCTTAATTATTTTTAATTAACAAACTTTAGTAACCTCTTGGAAGGAAAGTTCTATCTATAAATATCCACGGTATTTGGTTCTAACTGGAAGTAGCTTTAGATGATGTGTTTCCCCATCATCCTGTCTCATGAAAACCAAATGCATACAACCATGTGCTTGGAGAAGATAGATCCTGAGTCGTCACTTTTTACGAAGGAGGAGCTGAAGGACAGAAGCACATTGCTAATGAGACCAAAATATTAACTACATTTTAAAATCTATTTTTTTGACCCCTGTTCAAAATTCCTTGCTGAAATATCCTTGATGAGCAGAAGAATGTCTGAAGAGTTAAAAGTTAACTAATGGTTAGACAAATGGTCAGAAGGGTGGTGTCATAGTCAGGGGTTTGGGTGTCTTGAACACAGAACCCAAGTTAGTAGGCTAGGTCTATGGGGGCTGGTGGAGCTGGTCTGATAAAAGAAGGGGAAGAGCAGTTTTGGTAGGAGGCTTGCCAGACTGGTCAAGGAGGCTTTAAACTAGATGTGTTGTGGGAGGGGGGCATCATTCCATTCCAACACACGCAGTCGGTTGCCAACACCTATAATAAATGCTTGGAGCAATATAGAGATATTCCAGCCACTCCAGCCAATGAGCCGGCATCATTTGGACCTCGGCTCAGGTGCCTCTATACAAACGCCCATAGCATGGGGACCAAACAAGAAGAATTAGAGATGTGTGCACGTCTACGGAAGTATGACATAATAGGCATTACAGAAACATATTGGGATGGCTCCTGTGACTGGAGTGTTGCAATGGAAGGTTACTGGCTCTTTAGAAAAGACAGGCCCGGCAGGTGGGGAGGGGGAGTTGCTATTTATGTTAGGGATAGGCTGGAGAGTATGGAACTCTGTTTGGGGAGAGGTGATCAGTGAACAGAGAGTTTGTGGGTCAGGGTTAAAGGGAGAACAGCGATGGGCGACATTATTGTGGGGATCTGTTACAGACCACCTGATCAAGAGGAATCTGTGGATAAAGCACTCTACAGACAGATAGGAACAGCCTCACGCTCGCAGGCCCTTGTTCTCATGGGCGACTTCAACCATCCTGACATCTGCTGAAGTGACGGTATGGCCCAGCACAAGCAATCCAGGAGGTTCCTTGATTGTGTAGAAGACAACGTCCTTCTACAAATAACAGAGAAGCCTACAAGGAGAGGTGCCATGCTTGACCTCATGCTCACCAACAGGGAAGGGCTCATTGAAAATGTGAAGCCTTGGATGCAGCAATCATGACATGGTCAAATTTGATATCCTCAGGACAGTGAGAGGAGCGTGCAGCAAGGTCACTGCCCTGGACTTCAAAACACCAGACTTTGGCCTCTTTAGGAACCTGCTTAGTAAGATTCTATGGGATATAACCCTAGAGGGAAGTGGGGCCCAAGACTCTTGGCTGATATTCAAGAATCACCTATGTCAAGCTCAGGAGTGTTGCATTCCAATAGAAGGAAGCACAGTAGAAGGATAAGGAGCTGCTGAGGAAACTTCAAAGGAAAAAAGAGTCTTATAGAAAGTGGAAGCAAGGACAGGCGACATGAGGAGAATATAGGGGTGTTATCCAGGAAGGTAGGGACCAGGTTAGGAAAGATAATGCCCAGTTAGAAGTAAACTTGGCTAGAGATGTTAAGGATAACCTGAAGGGATTCTATAGGTACGTAACAAATAAAAGACAGACTAGGGACAGCTTTCACTTGAAAAATAGAAAGAGGAGTATCTCTACTGTTATTGGGGTCTGCACTTGATTTGGAGTGTGTTCTTATATTGACATATTTCCCTGATGATAGAAATGTTTTGTTCAATTTCTGTATCAATCTACAGCATGAATGACTTACACAGCTTATTTATAATTGCAGTACCATAGGAACACTGTAATTTTGACACAGCCAAACTTTACTATTCTTAGGAGAATATCTTTCAAGACAAAGTAGCATAAATTTAGATTTTTGCCTTTCTAACATGTTTATTTTTATTTAGCACTAAAATAAAAAAAACAAATAAAAACTTAAAAAATTGACATAATATAATCTAAAATAAATGTGTAAATACTACATTATATTCTTAATTATTAACAATAATTAACATATTGATATGTATAACAATATGCTATGTTATCTCTTTGAATAAATATATAACATCGTCAAATAAATTTTAAAGAAATTTTAAAAATTTTAAAGAAAGAACAAAAGATAGAAAAATATGGTACAGAAGAAAGGTAATGGGTACCACCAAGGGTATGATATTTATACTCCCCATGAATTTCACAAAGGTCTGATTCCTTTTATGAAGAATTTTTAGGGTTGAGAGAAATCTGACAGAAAGTATTTAGACACCTACATGGACCAAAAAGAATATTTGTCATTTTTCTTTATTTTCCCTCCTGTTAGAAATCTCATAATAGTCTAGAAATTTGTTTGACTTCATACTAAACTGGTAATATACAAATGGCAAAAAAACAACTTTTGACTTCCATGACCTTTGGAAAAGCCTCAAATGAGTTCATATTTCTCCCAAGTGCATACAAAAATGGATGAAAGCTCAAATATGTAAATTACTGAAGAAAAGGAAACTCCTTAACAAAGACAAGTGTTACTAGCAAGTGGGAAAGATAAGAGCATACACAATTCTGGTCACAGTATACAGTTTATTTGCAAGTGGCATTGCCAAGATTAAGGTTTTATAATTAAATTCCTATTTGAGAAGGACATCAATTAGTTTACTTAGTGGTTTTATGATTTAACTGATGATTAATAAAGCAACATATTTAAAGCTTGAGAGTTTGAACCCGTTACCCTTTGTCCTGTCACTATAGTCCCTAATGAATAGTGCATCCCCAGCATCCCTATATGCCCCCTTCAGATAATGGAAGGCTGGTATGAGGTCTCCATGCAACCTTCTCTTCTCCAGGCTGAACAGCCCCAACTTTCTCAACCTATCTTCATATGGGGCTGCTCCAGTTCCCTGATCATCCTTGTGGCCCTCTGGACTACTTCCAACAGCTCTATGCCCTTTTTATGTTGAGGACAACAGAACTGCACTCAATACTCCAAGTGAGGCCTCACAAGAGCACAGTAAAGGAGCAGAATCACCTCTTTCAATCTGCTGGTCATGCCCCTTTTGATGCAGCCCAGGATACAGTTGGCTTTCTGGGCTGCAAGCGCACACTGCTGGCTCATGTTCATTTTCTCATATACCAACACCCCCAAGTCCTTCTCCACAGGGCTGCTCTGAATCTCTTCTCTGCCCAGCCTGTAACTGTGCCTGGGTTGCTGTGACCCAGGTGTAGGACCTTGCATTTGTCATGGTTAAACTTCATGAGGTTGGCATCAGCCCACCTCACAAGTGTGCTGAGGTCCCTCTGGATGGCATTCCTTCCCTCCAGCGTATCAACCAAACCACACAGCTTGGTGTCATTGGCAAACTTGCTGAGGGTGTACTTTGTCACTGACAAAGATGTTGAACTCATCCCAACACAAGCCCTGAGGGACACCACCTGTTACTGGTCTCCAGCCAGATGTTGAGCTATTGACAACAACCCTTTGCATGCGGCCACTCAGCCAGCTTTTTATCCACTGAGTGGTCCACTTATAAAATTGATGTCTCTCCAATTTAGTGACGAGGATGTCATGTGGGACAGTGGCAAATGCCTTGCATAATTCCAGGTAGATGACATCAACTGCCCTACCCATGCCCATCAGTTCCATAACCCCATCATAGAAGGCCACCAAATTGGTCAGGCAGGATTTCCCCTTAGTGAAGCGATGCTGGCTGTCACCAAGCACTTTGTTTTTTTTCATATGCCTTAGCATGTTTTCCAGGAGAATCTTTTCCAAGATTTTGCCAGGCATGGAGGTGAGACTGACTGGTCTGTAATTTCTTAGGTCATCCATTTTCCTCTTCTTGAAAATGGGGGCCCTAGTCTGTCTTTTATTCGTTACACACCTATAGAATCCCTTCCAGTTATCCTTAACATCCCTAACCAAGTTTACTTCTAACTGGGCCTTATCTTTCCTAACCTGGTTCCTAGCTTCCTGGATAACATACCTGTATTCTCCCCATGCCGCCTGTCCTTGCTTCCACCTTTTATAAGCCTCTTTTTTTCTTTGAAGTTTCCTCAGCAGCTCCTTATCCATCCAAGGAGGTCTCCTGGCCCTCCTGCTGTGCTTCCTTCTATTGGGATGCAACACTCCTGAGCTTGAAGTAGGTGATTCTTGAATATCAGCCAAGAGTCTTGGGCCCCACTGCCCTCTAGGATTATATCCCATAGAATCTTACTAAACAGGTTCCTAAAGAGGCCAAAGTCTGGTGTTTTGAAGTCCAGGGCAGTGAGCTCGCTGCACACTCTTCTCACTGTCCTGAGGATATCAAATTTGACCATGTCATGATTGCTGCATCCAAGGCTGCCCTGGAGCATCACATTTCCAATGAGCCCTTCCCTGTTGGTGAGCATGAGGTCAAGCATGGCACCTCTCCTTGTAGGCTTCTCTGTTATTTGTAGAAGGACGTTGTCTTCTACACAATCAAGGAACCTCCTGGATTGCTTGTGCTGGGCCATACCGTCACTTCAGCAGATGTCAGGATGGTTGAAGTCGCCCATGAGAACAAGGGCCTGCGAGCGTGAGGCTGTTCCTATCTGTCTGTAGAGTGCTTTATCCACAGATTCCTCTTGATCAGGTGGTCTGTAACAGATCCCCACAATAATGTCGCCCATCGCTGTTCTCCCTTTAACCCTGACCCACAAACTCTCTGTTCACTGATCACCTCTCCCCAAACAGAGTTCCATACTCTCCAGCCTATCCCTAACATAAATAGCAACTCCCCCTCCCCACCTGCCGGGCCTGTCTTTTCTAAAGAGCCAGTAACCTTCCATTGCAACACTCCAGTCACAGGAGCCATCCCAATATGTTTCTGTAATGCCTATTATGTCATACTTCCGTAGACGTGCACACATCTCTAATTCTTCTTGTTTGGTCCCCATGCTATGGGCGTTTGTTTAGCGGCACCTGAGCCGAGGTCCAAATGATGCCGGCTCATTGGCTGGAGTGGCTGGAATATCTCTATATTGCTCCAAGCATTTATTATAGGTGTTGGCAACCGACTGCGTGTGTTGGAATGGAATGATGCTCCCCTCCCCCAACACATGTAGTTTAAAGTCTCCTTGACCAGTCTGGCAAGCCGCCTACCAAATCAGCTCCACCAGCCTCCATAGACCTAGCCTACAATCTTGGGTCTCATGTTCAAGACACCCAAACCCCTGACTATGACACCATCCTTCTAATCATTTATTAACCTGGACAATCCTCCTAGCTTTTTTAAGGTCCTCCCCTGTATCCTGGAAAATTGATGAAAAGACAATCTGAGCTCCAGAGCCCCTAACCACCTCTCCCAGGGCTCTGTAGTCCCTCTTTATGCTCTCCAGGCCACTACTATCTATATCCCTAGCATCCACATGTATCACTAGAAGTGGGTAATAGTCAGTGGGACTTACTAGAGGAGGCAGCCTCTCTGCAACATCCCTGATCCATGCGCTTGTTAAGCGATACACCTCCCCTGAGACTGGGTCAGGCCAACAGATGGGTGCCTCTGTTCCTTTCAAAGTAGAATCCCCTACTACTATGACCCACCGCTTTTTCCTGGTAGCAGCAGATCTTCTTCACCAGTGCACCAGCGCACCAGCCGGTTGTTTCTGGTGCAAGTGCTTTCCCTCATCAGTCCCCCTGCAGGACAGCAAAGTGGTTTTGGGTAGGGACAAGAGATTTAGGAGGAAGCCCCTTGCTTTTAATTGTCCTCTTCCTCCTTTTTTTTTTTTTTTTTGTTGTTTTGTTTGTTTGTTTGTTTTTTGTTGTTGTTGCTGTTTCCCAGTCTCCTAGGTTAATGGCCTCCTACTTTCCTCCATGAACTACAGGGGATGCTTGAGGCCCCTGCACAGTTTGGGCCTGGAGCAAGCATTCCTTCTTCCTCTCAGCTTCCTTGACATCTTTCAGCCTATTGACAGCATCTCGCAGCTCATCCACCTGCTGCAGGAGGACCTCCACCAGGGAGCACTGAGTGCAGCTCTTCCCATTGTGCACCTTTCCCTCACAAGACCAGTGCATACACTCCCCACACTCTTAGCTCTGCACTGCAGCCTCCCCTCTCATCGGCTCTGTCTGGGTGCCTACGCTGGCCACCATCGGGGCAGCCAGAGCAGAATTCCCAGACTGGACCCTGGTCATAAGGCAAGTGCTCACCATCCCGCTCACCTGCCCGCACAAACTGCCTCAGCCTGCCCTGTTCACGGCACTCCTGGTCGCTCATGCCCCCTGGGGTAGGTTTTTAACCACTCAGGGCTGGTGCTGCTCCTCCTGGCTCCGCCCCCTGTGAGTCCCTGCTCACATCAGCTGAGCTGCCGGCCCCTGGGCAGGTCTTGTCAAGGACTTGAGGCTCCCTCGGTGGCTCTTGCTGCTTTGAGTTGAGGGTCCTGGATGCTGATCTTCCCCCAGCTCCAGTATTGAAGGCACCCTCTCTTGAGCTATTCACTTCAGCAATTCATCTGGCTTATAACTCAATCATGTGGTTACTACACAACATTTTTAGAAGTGACTGAGGTTTTTGGGAGCTTGGGGTTTTTTCACACTCTTTCTTCAGTTTTGTCCTCCCTGAATTTGTAGTAAAGCTATCACCACTGAACACCACTAAAGCAAATTTTCCCAATATATATTGATGTTATAACTGCACTAACTTCTGCCCTCTGTAATTATACCTTGAAAAGTGATGTTTCAATACAATGTACAGAAACACAGGCAAATAAAAATATGACAAACAGCCAACTCAAGACATATTGTTCTTTTTCAGGCAGTCATGTGGGACGGTTGTTCTGCTTTTCTCTTTACATGAGTAAGAGGTGTACCAAGGTGACGCATACATGACCAATGTTTTTAGAAAGTTTTTTTTATTCCATACAAAACTGCAGCCATATAACGATTTAGTTTTCAGTATTTGTGGACAAGTTTCACCCTGCATCTTCTGATGAGCCAGCTAAGAGTTTGTATATCAGGGTCACAGATATCTAGGCTACTTCAAGATTAATGGCCTATCTAACTCAGCATCACCTGTAGCAGTGACTCTCCAGGAAGAATGCAAGATTTTCCCTCTTCAAACTGCCTCTTCGTAATTCTTACTGGTGTTCTTCAAAGTAAAGTCCAGCTTTAGGGACAGCAGCTTTAGGAAATACCATGAATATTCCTATGAATTATGGCTGCATCTCTCCACTATTCTAAGGCTGATGTCCCTACTTTTCCCTGAGCAGAACACAAGAGGTAACTCAAATGGAAAGAAACAGATTTCTTTCCATTGGTTAGAATCAAGACGGTAGCTCAAATGGAAAGAAATAGATTTCTCTTCCTTCACTTAGTTCACCACTCTGCTCACTTCAGGACTCCAAGAAGATACTTACCTAGAGATTGTATGTATTTTGGTTTTTATAAGATTTATTTTGGACTATGTCATGACCTGAAGCTCCTTTGCAGATATACTGAAGGTTTTGATATTTCCAGAATTATACATCAACTTCAAAAAGAGTCATGCCTCCCAAATTTCAGCTAGAAAGGGTGAGTTCTCGGATTTCCTCCTACCAATTGCAAAAAGGGACTCAAAACCTAGAAAGTGGTTCAGTGGTCACATTTTCCTATTGTTTAGTTATGTCTCTCTGATTTTCCCTGTAAAATTCAGAAACATCCCTTATTACTCACTCTAAACTAGGTAGATTATATTTATTATTATGTTGAATATATGTATGTAAGAAATGCAACAGAAAGTCTTCTATTCTTTGTAGGCACTGTATATTTGACAATATAAATCAACTTATATTTTGAACCAAGGGACGTGTGGGCATGGAAGTCAGTGATTATGACATGTTCACATTTTTCACTCCAGAATTTCAGTTTTATTCTTTAGGAATCCAGTGAAATTCTAAGAAGCTGAGGAGAACTGTGAAATAAAGATAAAATGCTTAGTTATTTGACTGGGGCTTTTTTTCATTTCTTTACATGAAAGTCCATTCTCTTTAGCTGAGTCCCTCAACTAAACCTTGCAGACTTTCCAAGATTATTGGAGTGCTTTGGAACATAGAGCAAAAAGTCTTTTAACTAAATTCACCTATAAAGAAGATCTCTGTCCTGTGCCCCTTGAAATGTTCTTTTATTACTGAGAGTTGATGGCATGAAAGAGATACCAGGAGTTTCTTTGTTAGAAGCAATAGCATGTAATGTCTTCAACAGGAAGCCGTTTGTTTCTCACTAAGCCTATTCCCATTCTCATGTGACAGGTAAAGAAATTACTACCTTACACATTTTTAATTTTCATATAAAAGCTTCTGGTCTGAAGATAAGTGCCACATTGTCTATCTATGACATAAAAAATGCAAAACATACTGGTACTAATAACTGCAGCAGCCACCAGAAATGTAAGCTGATTGCTGATAAACAGAAGACTTAATGAAATACGCTTATCTGAATTGTTGCAGTATTGCAAAAATGTGAAATAAAGTGGATTTTCTTTCTAAATGGTGCCTCTTTTAGATATATTTTGTGAGGGTTTTGTAATCCCTAACAAATGAGCATTAGAGATCTTTGTTACTAGGGAGTTTCTATCTTTCATAAAGATGACTTTCTCAGGTTAAGGTCTTTTGTTTACTTAGAAAAGTTCACTTCTCTAACTTCAGTACAGACTATAGCAATACTACAGCTCCAGAATTTTGCTCTGTATGTGAAAGTACGCAAGGTATGAGGGTTTTTTAATATTTCTTCACACAAATCCAGAATAAAAAGGGATGATGTAAGTTTGCTTTAGACAAAGCCCACAGGTAAGAGAGAACAGAAACAGGTTCTGAATTCTCAAGTTCATATTTTTCGGGTGGTTGCTGTAGATGGGCAATTGCTGTAGGTAAAGAAGCAAAATGGAAGCTTAGTAAAAATCTAGCCACAGGTGAAAGTTTAAAAGTATATTATGTGTCTATTTCCTACTCATTTGCTGAAAAAAAAAAAAAAAAGTTATCCAAATAAAGGCCAAAAGATATGAAGAATTAAGTCCCAATGTAAAGACGAAAATAAACCAGTTGCTTTCAACCTTACTTAACTTGAGAACTGAGAATTTTGGCTTAGGCATTCCAGATGAACCAAGCGCTTCAGGGTCATCAGTTGAGACTTCTCGCAGTTGCATCTTCACTTGGAACTAAACCACATATGCAGGCAAATTCAGCTTTGGTATTTGTGATTGAGAAAATTCTCAGTTTATTCACTGTAGTAGTATTTCATGGAACTATGTTATATAGAAGCAGTATTTATTTTAAAATAATCTCATAAGCTTACTGACTGAATTATTGTGTGCTCCAAATTCTAGCTAAAACAGTAGTAAAATTTCAAGATGTACAATTCTGTTTCTAGAAAATTAATAACAGACTTTGTGAAAAAACTGAGGTTATCTTACTTTTAGAACTGAGTCCAAGGATTAAGATTAAAGAATAAAACAAAAGCCTATATTCACGCCACAAGCATACAATGACAAGCGGCTTCTTTGCATGCATTAATTCAGATGGCATTTTATATAAGCAAAAATTATTTTCAATAAAAAAGAGGCAAAATTGATCATTTGTTTGCTGGTCAGTAATGACTTCATGTACCCTAATTATGCAGTAAACATTAGTCACTCACAGAATGCTATTTCTGTCAAAAAGCTGGGAGCTTTTTCTGCACTGTATGTGCTTTGTAGGCTTACTATCCAGACAGATTTCAGGGCTTTGAAATCATCAAGCCAATTTCATGCAATCTTGTAGGCTATTTCTCTCAATTTATTCTTTCTTTAAAAGCAAAAGTGCTCAGTTATATTCATTTCATCTGTATGCTGGATGTATCGTATGAAAATTCAATCAACCAGTATTACATACTAGCAGAATACAGAACAAAGCTTTTATTTGTTACTTCAAGAGAAGAAGAAAGGCATCACAAAAATAAATAATAATAAAAAAATTATTATTTCCTATAGAATGGCTATCTTACTGAATTCAGAGATGGTCAAAGTCTAAGTCTAAGACACTATGGTTATTTATCTTCTGCAGGGAATCCAAACTTGTAGTGGACATATTTCAGTGTTTGTGGTCGTGTAGTATGTTTAGATATCAGCTGCTTATCTGTCTGTAGCATGTATTGCCTATAAAAAAAATATAACTGATCCTAAAGTAACCCCAAACTACTTTTGAAAGGCCAGTTGCCCTCTGTCATATCAGAACATCATAACAAAAACATATTTTATTTTCTGACAGTTTCTAGTTCTTTAAATTGATTGTATGGCAGAGATTGCTGTAAAATGAATTTGCCCATTTTTACATTACCGGGGAAAGACTTTGAGATAATAAAAATCATAACTATAACTTTTAAAGGGCTGTTATTTTTCATCAGCCTTACTTATCGTGGCGAGCACACCCACCCTGGCAAAGACTGAAAACAAATGCTGACCGTGTAAGACCCTCAGCCAAAGACTACCTTCAGCCACAGATTAGATTCGACTAGGCTATAAATGGAGCTCCATCAGAGGGCCAGTTGAGTGGTTCATCCTCAGAACAGCAAGCCTGCAGTGAGGGACTCTTCCTCCAGGTCAGGAGATCTCCCAGAGAAACTCCTTGAGGTTAGAGCCCTCACCTTATCAGGTGACTGATTGCGCATTCTTAGGATACCCTCCTAAAGATTGGGAATTTCTGTCATCTGTGTAGTAACAATTTTGTTTGCCACATCAAACTTGTAATCAAGCAGTGTAGATGAAGCCTTGATTGGTTATAAAAATAAATTTCATTTGAATATATTATTTGTTTAAATTTGCAAGTCTCTGTGACACTCATCCATCTGCACCTTGCAATGGGATGGACCTCGTTCTTGTATGTTGTAACGCTCTTAAGCAAGATGATGTTAATGTCTCTGTGACTTCTGCTCTCTTCAAGTCACAGTGATGCCTTCATTATTGCTCTTAAGTTCACATACGGAACGGAAGTCCCCAGAGTTGCTTTGTATTCTCCATCAGTGAGGACAAGCCACAAAGTATAATTAAACTCTTATAATGAGATCACTTATGGTCAGTTCTGATGTATTTTCCAGTAATATCCAAGACACTGGTTATCCACCCATGCTAACAGAATAAATAGAAACTTTGCAAATCACTCTACAGTAAGTCCCCATGGGGTTCCTGAGAGCACCCATAGGCTCAGCTCCCTGAACTGACCCCACCACCCCATAGTACTGGTCCAGGAGGACTATTGACACTCAGAGCTGGGCTTGCCTGAGCTCTGTCACAGGTGTAACTGATTCCAGTACTGTCATCTGCTGATCCCAAATTCGGCTTTCCTGAGCTGACCTTGAATTCTTTGAGGTTACCTTGCCTTTGCCTGATGAAACTGGCCTGTTGATGTGACCCATTTCCTCCACTGCCTTGCTCTGCCTTGCACCCTGGTCAGGAGGATAACAGCACAGCCATGCTGGGGTCACCCTTAGCTCCCACCTCTGCTTTTCTGTGGAGTGGTCTGAGTCTTGCAACTTCTGACAGTCTCCAGGTGTGTGTCCGTACCTTGATAATATATACAAGTATATGCTCATAATCGCAAAAATAACCTTGAAATACTTAGAAAAATACACCTATTTTATGTGCAGAAATAGGGAAAGCACTGAGTGAATAGATTGGATATATCTCTCCTTGCTTCACTTACTGAAGGCACCAGCTTCAGTGTCTTCATACCTCCATACTAACAATACTTTTTGAAACTTTCAGTTTAAGAACGCAAATAGTCCTAGCTCTGCTGGCAGGGTTTTGAGTCTGACTTTTGAACAAGAAATGGTACAGAGACTATTAGCATACTTCAGACATGGTAGGCTGTTGTAAATTTGTAAGGTGACAGTGATGTTTTTACTGTTGCTCTTGCCTGGATTCTTACCACTGTCTTAGCAATCTCTTTCCCCAGCTTTTTAAAAAATAAATAAAAAAATAATTGTGTATCAGTACTATGTCCTGAAGCCAACTATTTTCCCACTTGGGGTTTCCTTTGGTCTTATTTGTATAACTTATTTGACAGGTTTTCATGTGTCACCCAGAGTTCTGCCAAATGTGGTGTTTGGTGTATCCTGCTTGCTGCTCACTTCATTTTTAGCAGAGTTTAAGTTATTTGCAAGGAACAGTGCTGGAAAAGGAAACAGCTGAGGCATTGTATAGCCAGCCAGGAAGAGTGGATAGTGGAGACACTTAACTGTCTTCTCATTTTCCATACTTGTTTTTGTGATATACAGTGCAGAAGTGAAGTAAGAATTAAATTACAGCTGCAGAAACAGCAATGAAAAGGTCATTTATGATATTAAATACATAATTACTATATTCTCTTGGAATGCCCCATCTGACATAGCATTAGGTAAATTATGTGATGGAAGCACTTATAGAAAAAAAGACACTGTTTTAAATAACATTACCATTTTAAGACTGGTAGGAGAGCAGAAACCCAACATCTTTTCATTCAGATATTGTACCCAGACCACATGGCTCCAGTTTACCCTCTTCATTTTGCTTTTTGTTGGTTTTTTTTGGGGGGGTTGGGTTGTGGAAGAAGGCATAGGGTTGTGACTCGGGCTTTCTGATGTGGAGAACACAGTTGCTCTTTGGCTCTTAACTGTAGTCTTCCTGAAGCCTTAAATCCTTACCTATACACGGAGCTCCCTACTTGATCTGCACAGAAACTTAAAAGACTTAATTCAGTTCAACTAAGCAATATTCCTGTAATTTCAGCTACTTTTGTTGATCTTTCCCTCCTTGTTTATCTCTGGGTTTTTTTGCCCCCCAGTACCATTCCACAGTGCTGCCTCTGTTAAAGCTAATCTCACAGGAGTGTAAAACAGACCTCCTGGATACATTGATGCCAAGGAAATGGTTTCCTTAGCAACAAAAACAAGGTGAAAACTGCCAGAATTTTTAGCTAATCAATGTAACTTCTATCTCCAGCTGTAGACAAAGAAAAGGTAAAGAAATTCATCCATGTATTACTGTTACCACATCCTCTCACATATCCTGAAAAGCTATTTATCAATGTCATTAGTACAAATTTCCATATTTTAGAAGTATTTAAAATAAGAATTCTTATGACTGAAAATAGCTTTTAAGTTAATTTTCACCACTTTGCTGCTGGAAAACTAACAAAGTAATAATTCATAATGAGTACACACACATAGCAGTCCACGTTCTATCTGAATTGCCATGACAAAGAAGAGGCCCACAGATAAAGACTATTTTGTGTTCTATGACTAGGAACTAACAAAGTTTCTAGTATCAAGCTGGTTTATAACTTTCAGCACTAATTATGATGAGCATTGTTTGTCTAAACACAAAAAAAAAAAAAAAAAAAAAAAAGACAAGATATTTGTCCCTTTGACAGGTTTTGGAAATGACTAGTTTCTTAGAAATTGTGAGGGAGTTAGTCCCATACCTTTTCTTTCACAAAGGGCACTTGTCACAGTTATGAGCTTTAAATATGTTTCCTAAAAGAGAAAAGTTAAAGCTAATGAATATTATTTTTTCAGAGAAACCATGCAAACTATGCATAAAGCTAACCATAATTTTTCTTCATAAAATTCTTATTATATGTGTTTTATAACAGGAAAATGATCCCTAAAAATGACATCTTGTAAAACCACTTATTCAAGATGCCATTAGATTGTAGCTGCTTACTCTGCTGCCAAAGCTGAATTTGAGAGCTGCTGAAGAGCAATGCTCATTTTCTTCTTCCCTCAAGCTCTGTCAGCATATTCCCTTAACTCATTGCTGGGGTGTACCACACGGAAAGCAGCCTGTTTTCAAGGAAGCAGGTGGAACACTCTTTCTCATACATTTTCCTGATTTCGAAATAGATGTGAAATTCAAAGATTGTTTCTACTTTTCCTATAAAGAATTCAATCCTCTGAAAAACGGGCAGGTCTGATATGGATACTTTAAAGTGCTGTGGTTTATGTGCTGTGATGTGGAATGTAGAACTGATATGTGTGGATTTGAAAGAAAAATTACCAAAGTACCTGTGAAAAGGGAAAAAGAAAAGTACCATTCAGACCTAATGTTACTCACACCCCTCAAAAAACATGAAATCTGGGAACTGGACATATAAAATCAAGGTGAAAATCTTACTGAGATCTAGTTTTTCTAACTATTTAAATTCTGCACAAATTTAAATAAATTAAAATATTTTGACATTATTGAGTTGAAAATTGAGTAGATTCAAAATGTGTTCTTGGAAATATGTTTGTTAGCTAGTGTTTACTGCACCTGGCTAAGAGACAAGGTTTTGTTAAAGAGTTGTAGTGGATATATTTTCACAGTATCACAGTATCACAGTATCACAGTAGGTTAGAGATTGGAAGGGACCTCAAAAGATCAAAGATTTAGTTAGAAAATAAGTCCTGTATTTTTTGGAGAATATACAGTGGTAACATACCTAATAAAAATTAATAAAATTATTATTTCAGCAGCATTTGCAGAAATCCCTTGTTGCTAAAGAATTTTATCTCTTCCCTAATTTGGATTAATATTCTGCTCCTCAGATCCACTCAACAAAATCTGTTTTGGAATGTTTTATCAGTATTTGACGCTGCAAGTAGTTATGAAATCAACATACCTTCCTTGCATGCTTAGAATAGAAATTAACTGGAACATCTCAGGATATTTCTGAGGATATTAGCGTTCTAGTTCAGATCAGTGCATTTTTAAAGGGAATCTCCTGGGTGTTACTGTCTGCTGTGCCTTGGACTCACATCCTGAAGGGTTCTCAATGTAATCAGCAAATTCCTTCCATATTAAATTAGATACTCTTCAGCATCACATCTAATATACTCCAATTATTAACAAGTTTATAGTCTACTAGTCTAGAGCTATATTAGAGCTAACCTGAAATAAATACCCCCAAAATACACTGCAGATACTCTCTTACTGTGCCCCATTGCTTGGCTAATATATACACAACATCAGTATAATGTCATATGAGAGGGTGAATGTTGACTTTGCAGTGGTAAAATCCATACATCTCATCAAGGGGCAAAACACTGTATCACCTCATTTTATTGACACCATCTGTTTGTACAGGAGATTCTGAGGAAAAAGTGAATCAAGCTAAACAAGAATTGCCCAGAAGACTGTAATGAATGTTTATTGCAGTTTTCAGTTTTGTATGTAAACTGATTTCAGTCATCAGTATTGAAAATCTAATTTCAGACTCTAAAACTTAGATAACAGTTTTAAATATGTTCTTTAACCTGCCTTTTCTCATCAGTCTTACATTTGTATCTGGATTTAGTAAGAGGATATTACACGTTCATTGTGTTGTTACACTAACATCTAGAAGCCCTGAAACCTTCAATAGGGATGAGACCTACTCAGTAGTTGTAAAATATGACCAGAAGATGTAAAAAAAAAAAAAGGAAAAAGTGAATAATTGTGAACAAGCACTGTACATAGAGGACAACAGTTATCAATGAATCAGTGAATCAATGCCTAGCCACATTAAAAGACTGAGTTAGGGAATGAGTCTAGATCTGGAGAAAGTACATTAGAAGTACAATTGTAGTTTTTCTTAGCTCACTCTGCATGATTCTGTAAGAGTCAGAGCTGCTAAATAGGATTAAAGTACAGCTAAACTATGCTTTGTTCCAAACTATGCTTTGTTTGCCCAGAAGCTCACTGGGTATTGTGCAGCAGTTTTCTGACTGCTTATGGTCTAGTGTTATGGAGCCACTACCGATACAGAACTTTGATAACATTACACTTATTGTCCCACTTTCAAGGACACAAAAGAAATAACAAAAAGAAGTTTTTGCAAATTATGTATGAGCATTTTTATTCATTTATTTGGCTAGTGA
Source organism: Neopsephotus bourkii (assembly GCF_033783945.1). NCBI lineage: Eukaryota > Metazoa > Chordata > Aves > Psittaciformes > Psittacidae > Neopsephotus > Neopsephotus bourkii. The sequence continues at coordinate 2,195,384 of NW_026901969.1, forward strand.
TGCAAAAGGCTGTTAAATTTTCTGTTTTACAAAGGATTTTTGGATTGGGGTTTCCATTTCTGTGACTGAAACACATCTGATGAAAAAAGAAGCCCATCCATCAAACAGCGCGGCTGGTGCAAACCTGATACATCCAGGAGTCTAACAATGTCTCCAGATGTTCAGAAATTAGAGACAAATATCCAAACCTTTTTACAGGTGAAAAGGAATATATTTACAGAAAATTCAGACATATAATAACCCTTTATAATCCAAGCACAAATTCTATTCCATAATTAAGATAATGTATAAAGTGTTTGGAGGTATATATATCTAAATAGAAGTTAGAAATGTCATTATATCAACATCGTAGGTTTTTCAAAGAGCTATAATATCCATTCCTAGCAAAAGGCTGTATTGTTTGTTGCATCTCACCTGAATCAGGAAAATTTCTTTTTTAAAAAGTTATAGAAGTGTTCTGGATTTTGCTGATAATGAGAACATGAATGGCAAGAGCTGGGCTACTGCCAGAATCATTCATTCCCTCCTCTGCCTGTACACCGAGACTGACTGAGAGTCTGCCCAGGTACAATCAGATCCCTGAGAAGAGCAAAGGCTGGTTTTGGTAAAAAGAGTACCTACAAAACCCAGCTAATTTTGGGACTAAGATTTCAGTACAGATGTGATGCTTCCTCAAGTTTATTTGTTTTAAATAAAAACCTCCTCTAAAAAAGCCTTCTGTGTTTTAACTTTTGCACTAATGAAGGAACCTGTAAGTTACCATGTTAGTTTTTGATCCACATCCTGTCATGTAAATTAGAGAACTGTGTGTAATGAATCTATGACAATCTACCTATGTTTGTTTGTCAGAAACTCATAGATTCGTATCATTAATTGTTGTCTCTAAAATCCTCTCATTTGTATTGTTTTGCAGTACTGCCAACAAGGAGGCTTATCATAAATCTGTGATTTAAAAAGATTTGAGATTGTCACAATTGATCATTCAAATAATGAAAAAACAAACCCATCCAACCAACCAACCAACCAACCAAACAATAACTACCCAAAAAAACCCAACCACAAGTGTCAAAATCTAAGGCTACATATCTCCCTGTTTCATTTTGGTTTATTTTTATTTTTTTTTAAGGATTACTCACTTTTGAAAGTATTATATACTTTTCAAGAGATGATACCAAGTATAGCACTAATTGAGGCTGGGCAGTCTCAAAGGTGATTGGCATTGTTTTGTTTCAAATAATTGATTCCTTGTTGAGAAAGTTCCCAAGGAGACAATGTTTTAAGAAGCTATTGAAGCCAAAAGGAAGTGCTTTAGCCTGGATAGATTTTCAAAGACTGGCAAAGGTGACATGGAAGAAGGCATATATACAAGACTAAGAGAAAGATACAGAGGGCTTACTGAGGGAAATGTCAGGAGACAAAAAGTACAGAGACACAATTAGATACCATTTTGCAAATTCCTTTTTAGTACAGCATGGCACAATGCACAGGAAAATTTGAGCTTATGTTGCCATAGTGAGGCAGCACAGGGCATGATTTTAATCTGTTTTGTTACCTTCAGATAAATAAATCAGGTCAGGTCAGATACAGAAGTGGTGGCTTTTCTGACAGTCGTATCCACTCTTAGTCTTCTCTTCAAAAGGCAAAAATATGTTAAACTCTTCAGGAGGATATTATTACTCTTTGAAAAAGTACTTCTGATTTTGATAGTGCATGACTGAATAATAACAGTCTGCCAAGCTTTTGTTGCAATTTAATTGAATAAGTGCTGATTGATCATTGCATTTAATAACTAAGATATTGGGAGCTTTCATTTTGCATAGAAAGGGGGGCTTTTCTTAAATTTGTTTTAAATTTTTATAATTTATATTAAGTTTTTAGACCCTATTCTGTGTGAATCAATTTTTTGTGGCTCGCTAGATGGTGCTGTGTTCCAACGTGCAGGAGCACAGCTCAGCATCTGTAACAAAACCAGCCACCCATGCAGACCTGGGCTACTAGCTGGAGGTGATCGGCATGCTCTGCTCTTATGATGTAATCTAATCATCTAGGAGTCTGAACTGGGTACCTATTTTTAAAACAGTTCCCTGAATCTGGATTTTGCATTTTAAAAACAGTAACTCAGTGTTAAGAACTCCTGAACCTTTCAAGCATGAGGGGCTCTTCTGTTTTGTCAGTGCAGCTCTGAGTTTTCATTTATCTATAGAAGCTGTCTAAAGTTTTTGCACTTACTAAAAGGCATATGCAGCCTATGCAAAGCCTATGCTGTGTGCAAACAAAGTTATTATTTTCCTCTTGGTCTCATGATAACAGTGATTGTGAATGTATTGCTAAGTAGTAATCTTGTTGAGAAACTGTGGAGCTACACATAGTGTGAGAGTCCAGGTAGTGCATGCAATTGCTTTGTTTTGCAGCGAATCTGTGAAGTGCATTGCCATTATCAGAAATATAAGCTCAGCAAAACACTGAACCATGGAGCTAAATTTCTTGCTAAATCAAAAACATTAGAGAGAAAGAAGAGTGGCTGAACAGAACAAGGTGTTCTGCTGCCCCTCATTGAGTGTGCTTTTATCTTTTTCCAGTCATGTGGCAAACAGCTAGTAAGAAATTTATAGCTAAACAAATTTTTAATTTTCTGACTGAAAACTCTTTCAATTTTCTTTCAGTTTTGTTTGTACCAGTCTGCATGGTACAAATATTTGGGATATGACCTCTCTTAGAGCCTTTCGTATCATGGTCAACTGTTTTCATTACGTTTTATCTGAAAGATTTTTTTACATGATTCACATGAAGCAAAATTGCTGGGAAGATATGTGGCTTGGCAGGGCTATGAAGACCACATCCATGCTATTCTGTTAAAAGGCCTCAAACACCTGATACTAATTTCCCTAGCTATCCACACCATCCAAATTTTGGCAGCTGTTACACTGAAGGCAAAACCTTGGGGTTTTGCTTGGCTCTGCAACATTGCAGCCATTTTTCTTCAGAGGTTATTGATCAGAATATTCACTCTCTGTGCAATACAGTTAGTCATGAAGACCAGTAAAATATTATGGTAAAAAAGATAAAGGACATTTATACTCAAGACAACGTGAAAACAGCTGCTTTCACGAGATAGAGGAGGAAATTTTTCAGGGTAAAAACAAAAATGCTGTAAGTAGTCCTCAGCAAAGGTACTGTAAAACATATAGCTGTGGGTGACCACAAGGAAGCATTGCTTACAAGGAAGAGAAAGGGGAGTGAAAAGCAGCATTGAAACAGCTGGCACATGTGATCCCTTGTATCTGGTCATCCCCTTTACACTGTAACTTGACCAGCAAGCAGAAAACTTCCTGTGACTGAGTCATACCACCAGCTACGGTCAAGCAAAGATCATTACTCAGTCAGAAAGCTAAGGTTACAACAGCTTAACAACACTGACCCTGCATCTTCAGAGAGGATTCCCTGGCCCCTTTCACTGTTTATATGGCAGTCAGACCTTTTAGCATCAGATGACCATCAGATGGAAAACCAGAAGTCAGCTGTAGCCAAACTTCTCTTACCAAGGGCAGTGGGCCATAAGTCCTTACCTGAAGTCAAAAATTTTTCATTAACCAGTTGAGGAAGGAGGAATTACACCTCCTTCCTGTTCAGAAATGCATCCCTGACAGAAGCAGCCCAGCTCTTCCCCTTGTTCAGAGCAGAACACACCATCCATCCTACTTAGAGTCTTTTGTTTTCTCCATAGAACTTCTGCAGAATGAAAGTAGAGAGGCAAAAGGAATCTATATGAACCTCTGAATGTTGTAAATAGGCTTAGAATTGCTTCAGCCTGCCCTTGGACAATGCCCCAAGGAAAGAGTATTATTAGAAAGGGTGTTATACGAGGGACAGACTTACAAGAAGAATGTTACCTTTCCTGATAATTTCCAATAGAATTGTTGTCTGGATCCTATTGTAAATAGCAACTAGCTCAACCAAAGTAATTATGTTGTTGCTTCCCAGGGCAGTGTTATCCCCATACACACCCCATTTTGCCTACCCTTATGGAGCAGTTCTGCTCTAGGACAAAAGCCAGATATTAATCAGAAAATGGCTTCACAGAAATACCAGGAAATCTTCCCATTGACTTCACTAGTAGAGAATTTCTAATTATTCTGTAAATTCTGTAAAGCTTCTAACATCAGAGAAAATAACTGATATGTGGCCCTGGTTTCTACCAAAAAGAACACATTACTCCAATGTCCAGTTCTGCCTTCTGTGGTGGCATTGCTGAAATTACAGGAAATAATATACCTCATGCTTTACTGTCTATATGAAGGTTAAGAGATTTCAGTTGTAGTAGCAAAGCTCCTTATCTTTGTTTTCAAAGGCATTTATATATATATGTTATATTAAGTGAGCTAAATTCTTCAACATCTGACTACTGAATCTAGATTTTTGCATTATAACAGCTAGTAGTTTCCTTTGTTCTTCTTATGAACTGTCACAAACTTTCAAGACAGAACACTGAACAGTCTTACAAAAATAATTTTTAATCATCTGCTCCGAGGTATTAATACTAAGAGATTCCAGAAGCCTTACAATTTTGGCTTTGAAAGCAAAACACTGAAAACAATTTCAAGAACTGTAATGTATCCAGTCATCTCAAATAGTGTGTTCAGAAAGTGTCTTTGAGGGGCAGGCCATAGACCTGCACAGAGAACAAATAAAAATGAGTCTGTGTTTCCCAAATTGATGCTAAGCAATTGACATAGAGTACTTGGCAGAATTGGTGTCTATCTAAAGGTGATGACGATGGATATTTCTATCTGCTTAATCTGGAAAAAAAAGTTTTTCCTGGAGTCTAACAAAAAGGCCTAACTTGCACCCTGTACTCGTTTTTTCTTTCTGCTCAGGCGACACTACTCATAATATTACCTCAGAAGGGAAAGGCAGCAGAAGATCTAAAAAAATTAAAAATTAAATGGGTTTTGTATTCTTTGAATTAATAGCCTAGTACTAGCACTATATTTCTTTGTTGCAGCCTAAACTTTCTCTACTTTTTCTGCCTCTTAGCTTAATTTACATAAAATTTATGCTCAGATTTCATGTTAGCCTAAAGAAAATTCCCATAATCCCTTTATAGTCCAGGGTTACTTAGAGCTTTGTGCTCCCATTTCCCTGTCATTAGTATGGATTGCATGGTATTTCTGAGGTCACTGGATTTTTGAATAACTGAAACGCCAGACCCGTAGCTGTCTAAATACTAATGCTTACGCATTTCCAGCAATAATCTGTCTTCTAAACTGAAAGTTTTGTTGGTTATACTCCTGACATTGCATTTTTTCCTAAGTATTTGAATCTCAAATCCAACCAAAATCAAGTTGAGTTGATACTTCGGGAAGAATTGCTTGTGCTGTTTGTAAGGTTCCCTTGGTCTTGCTCAACCTTGACTATAAAAAAGTCTGTTAGCAGAGTAATCTGATACCCTTTTATCCTTTCAAAGGAATTATAAGAGTGCTCATCTCATCTCTAAAGCTGGCCATGCTTCTTCATCAGTACAGGGTTAAAAAGAGTGAATTCATAAATTCAATTGGAGTAATACAAATTATATTTATTCCAATATATAGTTATATTTAGTCTAATGAACAAAGTCTCAGCCCAAAGCTTAAGAGTTCACCAGAAAAGGTAAAATTTTCTCTGTACCATGTTCCTGATGCTTAAAAAAAGCAGTCCTTCTTGGCCATCTCCTAAGGCATAAATACACAACAGATTCCGAAAGCTGCAGAAAGTAGAGCTAGAGTATACATAGAACTCTGACAGAGCAGGAAGTGGGCTTCTTTGGGGTGCAGAAGGTGACCAATTTCAGAACAGATATTCAGTCTCAGATTTTTCAGGTAGGAGTCTTGACCTGCTCGGTGTTGCTGACATTTCCAATATAACCTTTTTCTTTTTTCCTTGTCCTTTTTTTTTTCCTTCTGTTTTTCTAATATTTTTTGGTCACATTAGGATGAAAATTCAACAGTTGTCACAAAATATTTTCTCCTGTTCCCAGAAATAAACCCGACTACCTGGTCCCCATAGAAAAAAATATTGCTGTATTGGAGGAAATACAAAGTTACACAGAAAGTGTTATATTTCCATTTACAAGTTGATAACTAGCAAAGAAATAGTGTCTACTTCACTGTCAGTCTACATGAACACATCTGGAGTGTTCAAATTCATTTCAGTTTGCATCCTTAATCTTTTACAGTTTATTCACCTTCAACATAAGCAGTGTAAAAAGGCAAGTGCTGTGACAATGTGGGATGGATGGGACAGCCTTACAATTTATGCTTTCATTATTTTTCCATATTTCTGAATTTCTTAATTTGACCAAATTATGCAGTAAAGAATCAAACCACAAAAGCTGGCTTTGCTTTGTGTAATTGCAGCCTGGCCAAAATTCAAATATAGAAAAAGTTTCACAAAAGTTCTCAATATGTTTTTCATAATGTACACTGGAGGAATTGTTGATAAGCATCCAGAATAACAAAAATTTTAACCAGTAGAACCAACTAGTGTCTAGGCTATTGATCATGACAAGAAATATTATTGTGTGAAAAAAGCAGCAAGGAAGAAGAATTTAAAAAAGTAAGTAAAATCTGGGGGGTAGGAGAGGTTGTTTGGAATGATAGCTTAAAATACAATTTATGGGAAAATATTTAAAATATAGTAAGATACATGGTTATTGGCTGTCTTCCTTTCAAATATTATCTGGGATGTAGTCACAGGCCATTTAGGTGGCAATCAAATTCATCTGTAACTCTTGCAGGTAAAGACAGTAATGTGGTTTTTCTCTCTGAGTCACCTGGGACTCGCATAAGTTGTTGCTCCATGACAGACCAATGACAGCTTGGAGTTAAGTGTTTTAATGGAAAGGTTGAAATGATATAAAAAGGTGAAACTGTGATAAATTTTCTCCCAAGTCAGGTAAAATGCTCTTCCCAACACAACTGTTCTAGGACTGGTTGAACCCCACCCTCTATTCCCAAATTAAACATTTCAATGAAACCCTTAGTCTTTCATGAGGGATCTTTCATTAATTTTTTTCATTAACATTGGCTAAGGAATCTTAAAATCTACTTACAGTCTTTCATAGAAACAATCTCTTCAGGTTTTTGTTTTGTGTGGGGGTTTTTTCGGTGAGCACCTTCAGGCCTGGTCTGATATTACTGGAATGCAAGCATCTTTCTGTGAAGCTCAGAGCTAGATGGGGCTTTCTTCAGCGGTTAGCAAGTACCATTATCACACTGCAGCTTTCTGGAATTAATGCAAAATCTCCAATGTAATAAACTTTTTACTGAGATTTCCAAGCCCAGTGTTATTGCCTTATGGTGACACCCAGTGGAGAAGAGAAGCACTCCAGCTCTAAAAACTTCGTTATGCCTGCATATTGGGTTTTTTGAAATGTGAAGTGCATTAAAGTTGTGTAAACTGCCTGATCTAAAATACAGATCAGCAAGAAACTCATGTCAGTTGGAATTTTGGTTGAAAACAGAAGCATAGTCTGGTTTTATCCCAGAGTATTTTATGGTTTGCACTTTAATTATTAGTAATGTTCAAACACAGACCAAACTGAAAATCAAATGCTTCCTTCTCCAAGGCTCATTGAAAGGAATAATGGTATTGTCTAAAACTGGGTTAAAACTAGCAATTATATTTGGTTTTTACCTGAAAAGAAGTAAATTTAGTTAAGGCGTTCATAAATGTCTGTCTGATCAAAACCTCTGCAGAAATCTAAATCTCCAGCTCACAAATCAGGTCAAAATGTAGTGGTTTTTACCTTCACTAGTAATTTGGCCCCAAGTTGTAATCCCTCTGCAGCTGAGGCTAGACACAGAATTTGCCAAAAACTTTCTATTTCAAAGCCTTCTATTTCCAAGATTCTTTAATGTCTTCTATTAGGAAAAAAAAAAAAAAAAAAAAAAAGCAAACAACCTAATTTAATATTCATATGAAATAATTGTCCAGTTTCTTACAGGACATTATGCTGTCTTTTCTTTAGTGGGAACAGATGATATGTGTGGAATCAGTATGATTCTCTTGTGCAATTCAAAGGCAGTGAGAGAGAGGTGTAACTGTATGAAGTGATAGTAACTCTAGCAGTGTTTTCTATTTGTGTCCTTCATTGATTGCATTTTTCCTATTTCTTAGGCTACATTAAAGTTTAATTACACATCGATTTTCACCCAACAGGCCCAGTAACACCAGCAAAGAGTTTCCACTGCAGGTTCTTGTAACAATGTCTCTACTCATTAATCCATGTTATGGTGAGGCATATTAAATATTTCATTTCAGCAGGAAAGACTCTTCTGGTACACAGAAGAACTATAATCTGTGCTTAAGATGCTTAAGATGCAAAAAGGAGCAGACCTCATAAGGATTCTGGTTACCAGAGATCCCTCAAACAAGTTATTTTGCTGCTTCTCTGATCTAATGATTTCTTCGTCTTGGCAAGATCTCTCCTGAATACCGTTGTTAAAATTATTTTTAACTTAGCTACCACATTCCAGAAATTCTTCTGTGGGGAATAACTGTTGGTATGACTATGTAGTCACAAGGGGCTTCAACTGCTAAGAGGTTGTTCAAGACCTACAAGAATAATTACATTGCTTTAGTTGGCTGCTCATGAGCACAGGCTTTGCATTAACCACAGTACATAGCTCCCACTGCTAAGACAGGCACAGTTTGAGTATGTTAAATATTATGGCGCATACCTGAGCATGAGTGTCTGAAACTATCGACTTGGAGAGGCTGCTTCCTTTGAGGATAAGCTGACTTGTATGACATGGTAGCACTAAGGTGTTTGGCTTGAGACCTGAACCGATATAATATACTTAACAGGGGAAAGGATTTCTCTTATGCAGCACTAGGTTTCCCCAGGCATCCTCTGATCCCCTGACTCCCTGTTACAAAGAAACTTTCTGACAGAAAAGCAAAGTTTTTGAGCTTGGGGTAAAACAGATTTCTATTGTAAGAGTTGCTGTTAAGAGGGAGAGAAATATTTTTTTCCCTGAAAGACATGAAGGCAAAAAAGGGATACAATCAGAGATTAGGGATATAATTGTAGTCTCTGCTGTCAGAAAGCAGAGCTCCTAGTCATGTTAGCCCTTCAGGACACACCACACACCCAGAGTCCTTAAAAGCTCTTTTGTAGTGGCTTCTTCACAGGCTGAGGAGAGAAGGAATGACGTTATAGAAGACATTCCTTTCCAAGCCTGGCCCCATGTCTGCATCTGGGATCATGATCCCTAGGTCCTCCAGCAATATGTTTACCTTTCATGCAACTTTTTGAAGACAGGTGTTAAGTAAGCCTCTTTGACTGCATACTCTTAATTCAGTGGGACCCTGAGGGTTCAACATATCTGTAAATCAGGCCATTCTGTTTTCAAATTGCAATTTTGTCAAAAAGCCTTTTACATACTCATAATTCAAAAACTTCTTTCCAAAACCAAAATTATGCTGGAGAGCTGGATGAGTCATTGGACTGGGAATTGAATGCGAAGCCTTTCATCTCTAGATCACAAGTTCAAATATGCCCTGGGTCAATAAAGCTTTGCCATGTACTGGCTTTTCAGCACTGTAAGATACAATGTCTATGAGAATAGCAAAATTCCATTCTTGAGGTCTATGGTGAAATTGCACCAGTAGGGAAAAAGCCCCGCATTACAATAAATTCCTATTGTTTTGTTAAAAAAGCAGAGGGTAGGGTGGTTTTATTTGCATTGTTTTTCTTTTTTTGTAAAAAAGAGATAAATTAATGTGTTTTGTGAATTTGGAATATATATATATATATTTAAGTTAAAACGCAAGGCACAACATGAAGTTTCCAAAATGAAAGACACAACATGAAGTTTCCTCAGCTTCGTAAGGAGTGGGGTGAGTAAGCATCAAGGAGAACTTGACCAAAGAAGACCTGACAAACAAAAAACCTTATATTCAGTTAGGGTTATGTTATTCTTACGTGTGGGGTTTTTGTTTGTTTGTTTGTGGGTTTTTATTTAACTTTCTAAGAAATCAAAATGAAAGACCAATATTGATTTGGAATGTTATTGTAGTTTTCCATAATTTCATACTCTTTATTTATTTACACATTATAAAGCCTTGTAAACTATATTTTTAGGTAACTAAATCATTATAGGTAAATTTCTTTCAGTTTCCCTTTTCCTAAAACACTGAAAAAGACAATGAAGATCTGAGATGGAGAACAAGAAGTCAGGACACAATATTTATGATCTCATTCAAACCTCAAGACGTTATCAGTCTGGAGGAGAAATTTAATCTTCAACATAAATTGCATTTCCTAAAAAAACATAATCTTGCCTTAAGACACCAAATGCACTGATTACAGAGAATGTCTGTGTTTACACATTAGTACAGGCCATGCTGACTATATTAGTGTCCTAGGAGACAAACTATGTGCAGCATACAAACCTGCTCTAAGCACTAAGCAGAAAAAGAAAAAGAAATTTTGAAATCAGACCCTCTGATCTCTAAATCCTTTCAAATTCCTGAAGCACATTAGCTTTACTACTGCATGATGTGTGCGGTAGTATTTCCCCTAATGAAATCTGACTAAAAGTTAAATGAGTTTAATGTATAAATAAAATGTGGCCTTGATTAAATTTAGGTTTGATACATAACTTAAATGGGTAGCACAAGAGCAGCTTCAGTATCATGTGTCCAGGCTATTTTTGGCTACACTTCATTAAAGAGGGAGTGAATTTTAGAATTCCACATACCTTGCAAAGAAAAGGCTATACAGGGAAGTTGCATACAAACAAGAAACTACAACTCAGTTAACAAAACAGATTTTTCTTTCTCTGATTTTAAAATGCTTTAGAAGGGGTTGCTGTACCAGAATAGATGGTGTAAGGTTTCTCCACCCACTTTAAAATAGAGTCTGTCTAGGACTGTTTGTGACACCTAGCTGACATGCATCATCCAAGCATCATCAGAAAAAGTAGTATTAGAGCAAGCTTTGTCACATTACCTCACTAATGTGTCTGAACCCTGACCTGTAGGAGCCCATTCATGGTAAAGAAGGTAGTTCACCTTCCGTTTCCATTGAATCTTTGGCTTCTTTCCAATATCAAAACCAGGTTACTCATGCAGTCCTCTGTCACAACCTCTGAGAAGGTGACAGTCAACTCAAATTATTTTAAAGTGAACACAAAGAAGGTGCTGCTTCATTATTATGCCTGCAACCTCAGTGTTACCCCTGCTGCTGATTTACAGTTAACTAAGATAGTATACTCAAATTTCATCCAGCAGAAAACTTTGTGTAATAAAAAAATTCATATGGCTAATTTTTAGTCCACAATTAGAATTTAATTTATTAAATTTGTCTGAAACTTTTTTTTTGTCCTGCTAATGGTGTTTTTAAGATAAAAGAGGTGCTACTGCATCATGCAAATGGGTGTAAAGTCTGAAAGATAGACAAGACTGCTCAAGGAACCACATAAGGTAGAAGAATAAATCGTATTATACCAGCTTCTGCATGATTACATTTGGCAACAAAGGAATGACTCTGCACTCTGTGTTCAAGTGGTAACCTGGAATTCTGTCTTCCTGTGTACTAGTTTTAGTAGAGCTCGCCAGAAAAAGTACAAAAAAATTTGCACATACACACAAGGCTCTCCTTCAAAATTTTGCTTATTTTGAATAAGAAACAATTCTTATAATAAAAGTTATTCCTAGTTAACACCTTCAGAAACATTCATCAGATTACAGCTTTATACTAAACCTGTACCTTAAAAAAAAATGTGCACACTGAACAGCTTGAGTTTTTTTGGTTTCCTTTCTTTTTTTTTTTTTAAAAAAAAAAAAAGCTCATGTTGGATTCTGCCACTTCTGAAACAGTGAACACTGTAAAATTGGATTTGAAACCACAGCATTAAATGCTTAAAATCTGATCCTTCTGTTGGGACCTGGGATAAATTAAACTGATGTACATTATTTTTAAAGAAAGGAAAAAATATGGGAAGCGGGTTTTGAAGCCTGAAGGCAAAGAACAAAACAAGTTATGCAGGTGATATAAACCATCTTATTTTCATTTTTCTTAATGGTTTTCTTCTCCATATGGTCACTCAGACTGGAAATAATTCTCTAGAAAACATATTTCAATATAATAACTAAAATGTTTTATATCTATGTTTTATGAAATGACAGCAATCATAGCTATTGACTAAAATGCACTTTTTTCTCCCTACATTTCTTTGACTTTTAGCATGCAGTGGCGTTTAAGATATTCATATCTTACAGAGATTGATCAGGTGCAAGTACAGATTGGTAAACAGCTTTAGGTGAGATATTCTAAACTATTTCTCATGAAACTAAACTAAACACAGGGTGAAATTAACTGTGATTTTAATCCAAATTTTAGAAATATATATATGAAAATAAAACTATATACCATATGGCATTCATTGTGATAAAATTCTTGGTGAAATGTTTGACACTAAACTTTTGATTATCAGCAACTGGCTCTGTCAGAAAATATTCATTAAATTATTGCCAGAAGTGCATATCCAGAATGTCATAATCAAAATAGTTGAAAGTAAGGCAGAACCAGGATACACAGGGCTTTTAATCCTCTATTCCAAATCACCTAAATTTAAGTTAATTCAACACAAAAAAAAAATCCACTTTCTTCACAAATTCTACTCAGATATTCAGGATGACTGTAGAATGCTTAATAAACTCAATGTCACCACAGGACTTCTATTCTTCCTTCTTAGAATAGGAAACAGAAAAAAAAATAAATTTAATTCCCATCTGTTGCCTTCCAAAAATGCACAGTCCTCCACCTAGGTCTTCTTGCAACTATGAATGGTTTAATATTCCTTGACTATCCCCAGTAATGCAATCCTAAATCCCTTTCATGTGTAACATGCACTAATTATATCAAATAGGATCCATGAGTGCAGAGGTTGCACATCTCAACCTTTCCATTGTGCTCCTTACAGTAATATTTTGTTCACATTTTGAAGGCTCACAAATGCTCCAGCCAATGGAACTTGCTCATAATCACAAAGTAAATCTTGAGAGGAGCAAGAGATAAAACACCCCATGAGGGTATTGCTGTTCACAGCTATGTTAGTGGCTGAGAAAATCAATTGCTCTTAGATATTTGGAACATCAAAACTGTCCATTGGAAAGAGAATGTATAAGAAAAGCTATAGAAATCTTTCTAACCACACAGGAGAATTTGTATAGTACATCAATATTCAGAAGGCAAATGTTTAATGCCTATGAAGGGGTACATTAATGTACCAATTCTGTACAATAGGGTAGAGTCAGGTATACTGCTCTGATTTTCATGCATCCATGTAAAATGGTTTGTGCCCCTAGTCTGGTCCAAATTCCGTAGTCAACAGAGTTAGTATTTTTAGCAGCTGCATTTTTCTGCCCACAACTTAACAGAACTGGGTGAGTTGGAGATGACGTAGGTAGGAGTGGTAGGAGGAAAAGGAAGAGTGAAAAGCCAGTTTGTTTTGACACAAAAACCTCTGGTAACCAGTGGTTGGACAGTGGAGGACAGTTGCTTCTTCTGGCTGAGGATGTTGGTCTACCTCAGCAGCCTCAGTGCATGGTCTAGATTACACCCTGGGTCATACACCTCTGGAAGCACAGGTAAGCTGTTGGACAGGACAAGTCATTCACAAACATAACAAATGTTGGTAAAAATAGAATTGCAAAGACCCACCATCTGAGTTTGTCTATGGTCAGTGGCATAATTTTTAACTGGTACACTATAAAGTGACATATTTTATGTTTGTTTGGAATGCCTGAGTTTGGACAATTTTCATAGTACCCTAAAGTTTCTTGTGCCTGAATGTCAAAATTAGGTTTTGTTGTGGGCTTGTTGTTTTGGTGGGGTTTTTTTTTTAATATAATGTTTTAAGTGTATTTGTGAAGTAACTGTGGCCAAATAAATGACCCAAGATGCATATCCATTCTACATGGTGACTCTTACTCTGCCTTGCCTCACCATTCGGTCTCTAGCAGATTTCTTGCAGTTCCCTAGTATCTTCCCTGTTCTCTGTAGGAAAGTGCAGCTCAAAGCAAAGTTAACGGTTGTTCGTTACATCCAAGATCAAATGTGAAAAGCCTCTTCCTATGTAGATTTTATGTTCCAAAGGAAACTACCCAGAATGACTTGCCATACTGCCATTTGTCACATCTTATTACCCTAGCTACACTATGGTAACTTACAGCAAGGATATGACTAACAGTAACCACATGTAATGCTACACAGTATCATCTTGCCTGCTAAGGAAATTTAACACGGCATAATTTCCAGAGATCAAGTCCTTTTTTGTAATTGCAGATTTTAGTGACTAGAAGACAGAAGTGGGGAGCCTTTAACCTAGTAATAATCATCTTATGTGCTTCAAAGGATTCAGTGCTACTAAGCCTCATGCATATATGCAAGTTGTTTGTTCAATATGGCAAATTAACAGTTAAAACTGGAAGGAAATCTGGAGCCTCACTTTGCTCTTGTTCTCATTGAAGTCAATGGGCAAATCTGTGCAACTTCACTGGAAGAACTGGATCTCATCAGCCTTAAATCCAGCAGCTCTGTAAACCCGATGTAACTGTTGTTGCTTCACATCTTGGACTCCTTGAGCCAACAATCCAGTGTAGACAGTATCTGATTCCAAAGGGAGCAGGTATGTACTTTCAGATTAATTAAAATTTACATTAGACGTAAGGGCCATCTGGTCCTTAAATTAGATTTTGCTCCATTAATGTGTGGCAAAGTAAAATGATGCAATATTAATTATATTCTAATTCTTAAATATCTAAAGTATTCCCAATCCCTGTCCTCTAAATTCTCTATTTATCATGAAACTTGGTTGCCTGTCAGAAGCTAAATAAAATCAGGACTAAATATTTTTTTTGTTAAAGTATTGTAAAATTGGGCTTGCTTTCTGTCAGAGTTATTGTTATTTGATGTGCAGAGAGGATTGAAAAGACAGCTCCCGCAGTGTGGAAAGACGCACTGAAGATGATTGGCAGCTTGAGAAGGCAATGGGATGAAAACAGTTAACTCCTGCTTTCACAGCATACTGAATTTTTCCCCTGAGCACAATTTGTTGTTGCTACATAGAAGTAACTTTCCTTGAATACAAAACCAGAACAGTTATGACCCACATGTTTTATGCAAAGCATGAAATACTTATTTTCACTACAAACCAGTTTAGTTTTACATGAGCATGGAATGGAGAGTCTCACCAGTTAACTGGTTTTGGTTTCAGTTATTACAGTTGTTCAAATTCCTAGGCTTTTGTTACATTTGTCTCACTAGAAGAAACACACAGAACACAACAATATTGCAGGTATGACTTTAAACTTACATAGAAATAGTACAGTTCTTGCAGCCTTTTTATGCTGTTTTGATAATTTTATTTTAGATATTACTGGGAATCTCAAAGAGAGCTTAGAAAAATAAAATGAAATTTAAACACTAAATTGTCAAAGCAGGACAACATGTTTTGAGTTTTCAAAAAAAAAAAAAATAAAAAGATCAGTTACCGTGTTCTTATGCTCATTCTAGCCAGAGCAGCATTTCCAGAGCAAGTGACTCAACCTGACTCATACTCTCTCATGAAATTTTTTTGGTGTTTTCTGATTTGAAAGGGGACATTTTATACTTCTTTCTTCCTGTTTAGTTAATCCACATAAACATTGACAATATTAACAATGTGGACATAAAACTTACTTTTGAAAATCTCTGCCCTGCTCTGCCTTAGTTGGCAATTCACGTACTCACACTTTTGAGCACCTCTTATTCCTCAGCTAATCAGTTTGCAATTTATTTACATAACTTATATAAAGAAAGAGAAATTAAAATACATCAAAGCTGTACTATGTGAAAGGGTAGGTTGATAAGCAGGTAAATGTTATGACTAACTTAACGTGCCCAAAATTTCCTTCCTACATATTTAGAAAGTTGTTTCTTCCTCTTCTTGCACATCAACTTCTCTTTTGAAGTCATGCTTTATTAGCCTTTTGTTTCCAAGATCCTATAATTTAATAGAGGACAGAAGGGGATACTTTAATCTTTGGATTATGTTGCTTAATTTATGTTACATGAGGAGCGTATTAATTTATGTTGTCGTTGCTATTTGGTACCCTGTGTCTGGTTCTGCCTAATATGGATTAGTTTTGAAGTATTTTGGAGAACTGTTCACAGATCTTTGGAAGTTTTTCTGGGTTTTATCCTAACTTTGTAGGAATTCTTAGTTCTTTTGCCCAGAGGAGTCTCTCCTAAGATGCCATTTTGTAATTGTACTGGTTTTGTCTGGAACAGAGCTAATTTTCTTCATTGCAGCTTGTACAGTGTTACGTTTTGGATTTGTGACTAACACAGTTGATACCACACCACTGTTTTAGCTATTGCTGAGCAGTGCTCGCACAGAGTCAAGGCCTTTTCTGCTCCTCACACCAGCCCACCAGTCAGCAGGCTGGGGATGCACAAGAACCTGAGAGAGGACACAGCTGGGACAGCTGACCCCAACTGAGGAAGTGAATGTTCAAATCATATGATGCCATGCTCATCAATAAAATTTGTCGGAAAGGTGGGGGGGACAGTGAGGTTGTGGTTATTTATCTTCCCAAGTTACTCCGTGATGGAGTCCTGCTTTCCTGGAAATGGCTGCACACCTGCCTACCAACGCGAAGGAGTGAAAAATTCTTTATTTTGCTTTGTTTGTACACGCAGCTTTTGCTTTATCTGCAAAACTGTCTTTATCTCTGTCCATGAGTTTTCTCACTTCTCCCTTTCCCTTTCTCTCCTCCATTTCACTGCAGGGAAATTAAGCAAGTGGCTGTGTGGGGCTTGGCTGCCTATCAGTGTTGAGCCACAAGAGTTCATCATATTAGACAGTCATGCAAATAAGATAAAACTGAAAAATTTCATAAATGGTGTAATTGAATCTAGCTTAAGCTGATACTTCTTGTGAGGATATTACAAGATTCCCATCTTATCATTTATTGTTTTATTGTTAATAACATTTTCAAAAGTGAGTAAACTTGCAAGGTAAAGAAAGACAATCACTTAGTAAGGCCACAGTCTCCATGTCATGAAAGGTTCATGTAGATCATGTAGCAGATATTATGCAAGTGCTTTGAACTGAGTCCTCTGAGGTGTTAAGTGTGAGGCTTTTATATAGTTTAATAAAGGCAGCCCATTGTTATTTCTATATTGGAAAAGGTGAGGGAACATCTCACCACAGTTTTGGGACACATGAAGTTCCAGGTAAATGTCAGCAGATGGTCTAGTTTATAAGAAAAATATAACAGTGTTGCGAAATAAATCCTAGCCCCACCCTGTCTGCCTGAAATAGGTCAGCAGAAACATTATTTATCTGTTTTATTCCATCACCATGTTACTCCTTGCAGTATTTACAATAAAAAGGGATTTCTTTGTCATGTCACTCTGCATTACATGTTAAATTCATACTTCAATTTTATTCAGATTTATGTAATTTTAGGAGAAAATAATTCAAATGGACAGAAGCTAGAATTTTGTTTTAAATTCACCAGGTTGATTTTAGAAGAAAGCACTTCACCTTTATATAACTTCTAGACATTTTAATATTACCGGGTAAATATAATGAAGTATGAGAGTGTTTAAAATTAATTGATCCTATATAGAACGTATGAAAGTGCAGCAACTCGTAGTAGAAGATATTATACCTGTCAGATTCTATTTCTGCAGTAATTAATGCTTTTCTTAGTATTTTTAATGCAGGTTAACTAATAGAAATTTAAAAACTGACAAAATAACAAAGGAGAGAAGTCTCACAACATCAGTAAATTTCTGTAATCTTGAACCTTATCCCTCTGCAAACCAGTTATGAAAATAATCTGTTGGATAAGAATTTCATGCAGGAGTAATTTTGGAGAAGAATTGCTTACTCTAACAGAAATAAAAGTTTAGTTATGTCCTACACTGTACCAAATATAATTTTTTAAATAATGATGTTATAAATGTGAAATAATGAAGAAAATATTACAAGCACTTACTTAATAATAGAGCTTGGAAAGACAGTTCATTAATCTTACCTATGTTGAGGGACAGTTTAAGGATCAAATGGAAGTTCTCTCAGAGTCCACAGTTCTTAATATCTATGAAGGCTGGAAGTCCAGGGTAACCAATCTAAGTTCACATTATTTGGATTAGTTGACTTGCTTTCATCTAAAGTAAGGTGAAACAATTTCATCAGTAAAATGAACTAATTTAGAAACCCTCCTAATTTTAGAGGTTCCAAACTGAGAATTCCCAACCTATGGTGGAATTTTCTATCAGTATAAGTATTTGAGCCACTGAGAGGAAGCTTTTGAATTATTCTACACTAGCAAAAACTTCATTCTCCACAGTATAAACTTTATTTCACACAGTAGAAAATTGTTTTCATATACAACTTATTCCAATGCAGGTCGCCAACCTGAGCTTGGAAGAAAGGCAAAAATATCATTGTATTTTTTAATATATTTCTGTGGCATAAATTGTAATTACATTAGAAAGCTCCACTTGTTGTAGAAAACTGGCCATGGCCTATTTGGGAAAGGCAAAAAAAGAGTTAATTTCCTCTTAAATGCTGTTAATTAGAAACAGAGACATTACAAGAAAGGACAAATTAAGAATTCAAATGAGTGAAAAATCCCTGACAATCCTATGCAGTTTTTGTTTATCCAACAATACTGTGAATAGGAATCTGACACCATCAGCACTACACTTCACCACTTATCTGATGAACCAAAACCAGAGACACATTGGCACACCGGGTAGTCCTGTCAGTCACCACTAACTAGTTCACAAGTAGCTCCACAGGACACCCAGACTATTCAGATATATGGTTTAATCTTCATTGTAGGAAAGAAACATTCTTTTAATTAATCTTCTAAATAAGTGTGTTTAAAGAAACATTTCTGCCTATTAAGCTAGACCTCAAATTTAAGTCTGAATAGATCACTGAACTTTTTCCTAACCAAATGTTAATAATACACACATACATATGCACACAACTTTTTAGTTTAACATTAGTAAGCGGGTTTCCAGGAGAAAGAGGTCTACAGAAAAAAATCCAGGAGGAGGGAGAAACCCTTTTACTATGTTTCTTGGGAATAAATAAAAAAAAAAAAAAGAAAGCTTGGAACTATTAGTAAGGAACAATTGCTTACTTTACTTTAACATCAAAACCAAACCAAAACCTAATACTAGGTGAATGCTTAAAATACTTTAAGTAAATGATAGAGGAGAAAATTACTAGACTGACTTCAAAACTACACACCTGATGACAGACATTTATCATATTTAGTCAACAAATTCAAAATAAGACACTTACCATTGAATGTAGCATAAACCTGTTTTTTTTTATTAGTAATAGTGTTATTTTTATATCTTGACACAATCTCTTATTCACTAACATTTCCCATTAAGGAATAACCACTGATATAATTCAAATCATAAAAAGAAAGACTGGCTCATGATGGATGTTTTTTAAGGTGTTTTTTTTTTGCTTGTTTTGACACAAAACACCGGCAGAAAAGACTCGACATTATCACATTTTCCATTTTTAGCATCTGTGCATTGGTACTTCAGCAGTGGGGAATTCTAACTATGACTAACAAGATAAAGTACCCACCTGAAGTAAAAAATCTTAAGAAATATAAGCAGAAGGATATGAATATGTCTGTACCAATAAATTATATTCCTTATATATAACATTATATTATTTGCAAGTAAATGCATCATAAAAAAAAAACCTCTACTAGCCCTTCAGAAAGAAGTTTTAATATCTGTTCACAACTGATAAGTATTTTAAATAGACCTTGTCCATGCTTATGACAGAGCTTCACTTGATAACATTTTTAATTCCATAGAAAGATCTGTGTGGTTTTTGCTACAATGTAAGATAATAATGTCTATGAGGAGCAGTTTCCACTTACTCAGAGCTGTTAGGCTGTATTTAAAGCTAATCAACTACTTCCTTTTGGGCTCAGGATTCACTGAGTAATGAAAAGATTACTGCATTTGGAAAATTCACGTCATTTGTTAATTACATTATTTGTCAATAACTAGGTGGGAAAGAATACAAGATAATGTGTAACAATGAAATAATAATGAAGTCTATTAGCATACATATAAAACATAATGGTTTATTTAAAACATGAAAGCTTATTTAAAAGAGAATTGTAAGAACATGAAACTGAAGAAGTTTTGCTAGAGTAACTTTCCTTATCCTGTGTCTGAGTATAATAAAGCCAGTGAGAGGAGCCGGAATAAAGAATGTCATATAAATGGTCATTCCTTAATTAAGTATACTTTATTATTTTTTTCATTAAAATAAAAAACATATATAAATAACCTAGTCTGCATTTTTCCATACCTTACCAGTGAAGTTTTAGAAACAATATTGTCATTTTTGTGGGGTTTATGTCCTGAGTGTTAAAATAACTTTATAAAATACTTTATTTATTTCTTTATAATAAGGGAAATGCTAATTTTGGCTCTTCATAATTACCAAAAACTTTCACAGAGGTCTTTATATGAGATACTGAGTTTACTGAGGATAATAACACCTTCCTTAAACTGTGTTTCAGCAGGTTTCTTTCACCTGATAATGTTAAATTCTCCTTTTTTTTTTTAATGAATCAATACTGTGACTATTAGAGAAATAACTGGATGATTAAAAGTAACTGAAGTGTCTATCTTGCCTCTGAACAGTATTTACTTTCTCATTAGACAAAAGAATATAAAAAAATTAAAATTTAGTATCTAAGATAGAACTTGAGAAACCTTCCAGAGGGATTTTGCTACTTCATAGTATTGTAAATCCTGTCATTCACTGCTGCATTTTTCTCCATAATGCTGTTAAGTAGGAATAATTATACTAAAACTCTGCTTGAAAATTGCACAGGGCAATAGCTGTAGCATATGGTTTTGAGTCTGGGTAGACTATTCCCTCATTTCAAACTAAAGTGCTATATGGTATACATTTAGAAGGAATATTACTGCCTACAGTATAAAATGTATCTACCATTTATAGCTAGAAACTGCATACTCTTTCCATAATATATTTTTTATTATACCATAAAAGTGAGCAGTAATTTCACGGTCTAATAAAACAGCAATAGTATTCCACACATATGTATTACTCAACAATGTTGAACATGTTCCTTTCCTGATATCAGCTGAAATTAATTTGAATGTTTCATTAACAAGCACACTAACATAAACCAAAAACATAATGTTAAATATTGGTTTTCTAGCAGACAAATAGGAGGTTTTGCCCAATGGTGATTAATATTCCCATGTTTTTCCTTCATCATAATTGCTTTAATAAATTACCACTGTCCTGGAGCTTATTGATTATGTAGATCTTTTCATGCCCAATCTATAAAAAAACAACAAATACTGGTTTTAATCAAAACCACATTTTATCTACTTTTCTTTTCTTTAAATTTCAGTAATGCATGCATTGGAAAGGAATGCAGATGTTTATTGAAACAAGTTTTGTTGCTTTAGTGTTTTCACTTTAAGTCATATTTACTATTTGTGTATTACCAACTCAAGTAGGTCATAAGACAGTTTGGTTGTCCTGAGTGTACAAAAGAAGAAAATGATGTAAAATCACTGGTTCTTCACTGTGATCTGTGGACTATGGGTGATCTCTGAGATCACTGTCAGTGGTTCAGTGCTGACCCATGAATCAACCAAGCACATCATTTGCATTGTTTTCAGTCAGGTCATTTAAGTGTTATACAAACTGATATGTGAGAAAGCCTGAAGGTCAGCACTGCTTTGGAAGTGAACAAGATAATAGCCATGAAAGAAAATTAAAATAAAAAATCTTGTTAAATTTTTACTAAGAAAAGCCCAGAGAGCTATAGCATAACTGGAAATAATAAATCATTCAATATACTTGGGTCAGGCCCAGCTACAGTATTAACTACATTTGACCCAGCCAGAGACCTGAGTTTGTCTGTGGCAGCATATTAAATGTTGGCTTGTCCTTAGTAATTTAAAAGAATTGGAATATAGTATTTCCCTGTTCTATATAATGTATTAAAAAAATACAAACAGTTCTGCATCTTTACAGCTCTGTTATATCACAGCTTAGCTTTTCAACCCAGTTCTTTTAAAGTTAATTTGCTATCTTCTGGGTAGATGTATCCTAGTTTTGCTTAAGGGATTACAAGAGAAAGATCAGAAAAGTGTATTGTGAACTCTTGCATCATAGTTTAAGTGAAAGAGAGATTGCTGACATTTTAACAAATATATCTTTTGTCTAGAGTCATTAGAAATTGGATAGCAGTGAGCAGAAACAATGGACATAATTGCTTTTTCTCTTGCTGAAGTTCAAGGTGACCCTGCTGAAGTTAATTCATTGGGATCTCAGAAAACTGTGAAAAATAAGGCTTGCAAAAGCATTTTTCTTCAGATTTTCCAGTGTTACACTGTTATTTGAGCACGGATGTCAATAACGAGCAACATCAAAAGAGCTGCTGAAATACCATCGATCTTGTCAAAACCTATGTTAAGCTGTATCTCTAGGAGCTCTATTCATCTGATCACATTGCTGTAGTTTTCCTCTACTAGTAATTCTGGTCAAATATTTATAGAACATTTTTATGATTCTTAGAAAGTGTATTTGGGCTTAAACAGGTAATCTCCCATCCTGCTCCACCATGAATAGTAAAGGACTTTTTAATTCATTAGCAATGCAGCAGTGAGCATTTGGTCACCTGTTAATTGCCCAAATTTTTATAACTACTACACGACTTATTTGACAGATCATCTACCTCTCTGAGGGCATAGAGGAAACGGGTTATTTAGTAACTTTGCTACACTTATTTTTGATGTGTAAAATTTGGTTGTTAAAAAAGAGAAGGACAAAAAATGAACTAAGAATGAAGAAATCTTATTTTTTAAAGTCACAAGTTGCCTAATTCTGGAACCTACTCCTGGTAGCATGAGTAGCTAGCTGACCTTAAAATGTACTTAGTGAAATGTAAATGTTTTAAAATCCTAAAGTAATGGTAGTTAAGATACATATTTGAAATACTGTACAAACTTTAATTCAAAGTACACAGTATTTATAAGCCAGCTTTACCTTAGTCCTGCAAAATAAAATCCCTAATTTACTTAACTTGATCAACCAAATTCAAGACATTAAGTTCTTTTGGACAGATGTACTACTTTACATTCTGATTTACTATATTCACTTGATATCACATACTGTAAGAACAATCTCAAACTACTTTTTAATTAAAAGGAAAAATATGCAGACACTAAATTGATTCTGTAGATCAGATTTGTTTAATTTAAATTAATGCCTTTGTCACGTCATTTTCCTTCTTTGAAGCATGCTGGGTATGTGTAGGTTTCCTTCTATAACAGGGGTGATTTGTGATAATAGAGTGAGAGAGATGGTTTTTGGACTGTTTCTTCCCTCAGTTCTGTCTGTCTTCACATCATCACATTTCCAGGAAGAAGAATTGGCTGATAAATGACTCTGAGTAAGCCCTGCTTAGTGCTTTTTCTGTGTAAAACTTAAAAGTGACATTATGGTATCAGGCAGCTTTTTTTGGTGGTTTTTTTTTTTCTTCTTTTCCCCCCAGCCAGATGCAAGGGCAATGATATGAAACTGAAAGAAACCACAGCTCAATCGTCTGCCTTCCACTTAATTTTTCATAAAAATTTAAGCTCGGGTTGTGGCCTGGTAACCAGTAAGGTGTATGTAACATTAGAACAGTAATTCTCTGAAACTGATTATGAAGAGAAATCAGGGGTAATGGACAGGAGCCTGCTCTTGGTTAAACTAAAACTACATCAGCTCCATTACTGTATGGAGTAATGGACTTCTTCAGATTTATACTACTGTTAAGTAAGTGTAGAACCCATCAGTGGACAACAATGACACAGTTCTGCTAGACTTTCAAGAAAATAAGTTTTTATGTAAATGTATATGAATTTTATAAACTTTACATACTTATATCTGTTTGTGTGTAAAAGATATCTACAAACACTAAAGCATGCCAATATAACAAAAACTGCCATATATTTCTGATTAGATAATAAAATCATTGTTTATAAATACAAAACTTGTTATTTACACAAGCAAAAGGAAAAGTATCAGTAGAACAACACTTAAAGAGCTGCCACTGCTTTTTACTTTTGTTCATTAAATACAAGACCTCCCTGTGCTTGATCTTTGTGCAAACATTTGCATCTTCCTTATTTAAGAATAATTACATATATATGTCAAAGCAAAATATTCTTGTGGGGTTTTTTAAAGACATTTCTGTATTGACAGAAAGGTTATTTGAAGAATGTAACAGAATCTAAATCTACCTTCCATCTAGTCTTATTGAAGCAAAACAATAAAGCAGTGCTGAGCCTAAGTTGTGGGGATGTCCAGAACCTGGTAGGGACCTTTCAGCAGAAATATTAAGATCCATGTTACAGAAACTAATCCCAAATTTTCAGTAAACTGATTTTTTTTAAAGTCTGTGAGAACAATGATGAAGGAGATTTATAATGAAATTTAAAACATTTCTGCTTTGATAAGTGCATGAGGGAACCCAAGGAAACCTCAAAACTGTCCTGATTTTCTGCTTTCCTACTCATCTTCTCTCAAGCTGATATCTTGAGCTTCAAGCTCCAGCAGTGCAGGCTTCCTCAGGTATATATATACGTGTGTGTATATATATATATGGTAACTGTATGTATATGTATATATATTAGTTTCTTAAGCTCCCTAACTCTCAAGGCATGAAGATACAGCTGACTTGGGTATCAAGGATAACTAAGGAGAACCCTTTGAAATAGTAATCAACTTTTTGTTATTTGACTGCAGAGAAATAACAAAGGTCCTGCTATTCTGCACTGTTTGATTCATTTTGGAGAATTACCCTGAAGATCATCTCATTTAAACTTCAGTGTTAGCAGGAACTGTTCCAATGTTAGTACAGACTGTTTAATAATAATTCCCATCTAATTCTTGAGCCACCAATTAAGGGAGATATGAATTTCTTTTCAAAATCATTAGATGAAAAGAAAATAAAAAGGTAGCCTAAATTACAGAAGGCATTTTAGATTTGTATTAAATCAGTTAAGTGTTCTGGTTAAGGCATAGAAGATCCAAATACAAGAGCCTCAAATGCAACATTAACTCACGCTTCCAACCCTTCGTTGATCATATACTGAATAAAGTTTATTTTACAGTGTTGCCTTTTTACAGTATCATTTAAGGGCAATGGAACACTAAGAGGTCTGAGAAGGTCTGAGAAGAACTCAGAAAAAGGGATCTTGATAACATATGAAATTAATTTATTACTGTGTAATAAAACCTCATATTTATTCTAGCCAGGTGCAGACAAGGTTCATTGGACAGACCAGTTTTTACAACCAAATTAAAGACAGTGGAAACCAGAACTGGCTGACAAAGTACTATGATTCCTTCAGTATCTTCCTGAATGAGTGATCTGATGGCAGAAAGCTGCCAGTGTTTGACAGAACTCATTCCTCTGTCAATGGGCAAAGCAATGGTGATTTTATCTTGAACGTATTCCCAACCTCACTTAGCAAAACCTCATCACTGCTGAAATAATTTTGGATTGTCCCATTAATTTCTGTGAGGGTTTTAGTTCCCCCTTTGGGCTTTTAGTACAATGAGAATGTTGTTGAAATTCATGAAAGGTAAAGATATCAGGAAAAAAACCCCAAACTCTTACACTGCAGAAATTCAATAAAATAATGCATCACAGATGAACAGGATAGCTAAAAAAGAGCAAATAATTTCCTGGTTAGCTGTTAAAGGAAGATCTAACATTTTCAACACTTCAAACAATACTGCATATAAACTGTATAAAGTATAGCATATTCAACTTGTACTGTATTTTATGTGAAAATAAATTTAATAGCTCACTAATATTTTCATATGAATTCTCACTGTTGCATATTTTGTTTCAGTTCTGCATAGCAACTTTCTTGTCAATTACTAGATGTCCAGGAATGCAAATAAGAAATTGCAACCGTTACTTGTAATTTCCCCAATCAAACTCTGAACTCTTTCCCTGATGTTTTCAACAATTCTAGCATGTGGTACTTGAGATAATCCTGAACCCAGTATGCTTTCCTGATGGTTAGATTTGCCTGTCACTAGTGTTTGCTTACCAGCAGTATCATATGAATGAGGTGAATTTTCATTGGAAGAAACATATTGAAAACGTGTGTGATTCCTGCTTTGTTACATCTGTGTAAAGTTTCTCCTTCCAATGCAATTGTTTTTACTTTCTTTTAATCTTGCAAAGAAATGTAAAAGTGGAATAACTGACCCATGTTCAAAGTCATTGTCAGAGACAATGAAGTCATAGGCTTCTGTTTTTAATAACGTCTTGCAAAACACAAAGCATCATTAATCATATTCAGAGGATAAAAGACACACAGATTTCCTAGTCTCAAAGTTTTCTGAAGACTTGAACATTTCTGTGTTGTAGATTCACATAGATAACATCCCACAAATCTGCAAAGAAAGTTCAATCAGCATAGGAAATGTGAAATAATGCCATTTTTATTCCAACTTATAAAAACTGAGACTGTCTCTTATGCAAAGCAAAATAGAACAGCATGGCTATTCTGTAATAGCATTTCAATACCAGATGATTTCTGTAAGTAGATTCTCTTATTCTCTCTTTGGAGATGGTCTCAGTTAAACTACACCTAGGAACATAAATAAGGATGTCCATGCAAGAAATAAAACAGATAACAATCATTCTGTTGCAATATTCATGTTTTTACTTCCTTTCCAAATACCTCTTCTTGCAGACAAGCCTTGTGTTTTATTGTTTTTGTATGAATGGCAGAAACAAAATTGGACTACAAATGCCTCCAAATATTATTCTCTTATCCAACTGTCCAGATTTTTATATCAAGCCAAATGCTGTCAAATAAAATTACCTTCAATTTTGAATTAATTTTGTCTGGAAATATAGTCTATTTGTGCATTAAGACCTCAGGAAAAGAATTTTGCTCTAAAAGAAGGGAAATATAACAGAGATTTGCCCTTCTCCAATCTAGTGCAAGCCAAGATGGATCCAAAAGAAGAAATAACCATGATATTGTTTTTAAAGATGGTGGTCTCAGTGCAGCATAGTTTTTAAAAATTGTCTTCAGGCTGGCTTACATTTAAACATGTGCTTAGAATAGTATCCTAAGTTAGGACTATGTTCTCAGTATACATGTAAATGTGCAATAACAAAGGAAATGTATAATGCATGTATAATATATGTTACCCTTATATCTGTCTGATAAGCAAGAAATAGACTATAATTTGCTTACAGTTACAGCTTAACATGTTTCCAGACAAAAGGAGGACTACTTAGACTCAGGACAGTCTGCAGAGTGAAATTCAGCATTATGAAGGTCATATGAGACTTACCAGTGATTTCAGGACAATCAAGATTTCACTTTCAGAGTCATATTACTTTGCACTGGGATAGGTACACCCACTAAGAGTTTTTGCAACACTGCAGACAATTAAGAGAACTGCAGTGTAATTTTTTGCAGTTGTTGCATGGTAGGAGAAGAGGGGCATCAAGAGCCTTCATTAAATGAATGGAATAATCAGAATTGGGTTTAAGTCATCTCAAGAATATTTTTTTTCCATTTTCATAGACAACTTTGTACAGAAGTTCGTTGTAAAAGATTGTGTCTCTAAATTAATGACTTTGCTGAAATGTATGGATAAAATAATGCTATAGATATGTATATTAATACATATTTATTTCTGTGAATTTTGTAGAATGTGCATATTCATACTTGTGAGGAAAAATGTTTTCTATCATTCTTCATAGCAGGAAAATACTTTTCATCTACAATTGTATGCTATTATTTATTTACAGTAACTATTTTATTATTAAAATTATTTTATTTTAGTGTTAAATGGCCTTTTCTGTTAAATTACTTCTCTGTTTATATTTAATAAGGTTGTAAAGAACTGGCAGGGAATGGTAAAACTAGTGCCTTAAATCTGAATTACAACATTTAGTCATTGAAATAAAACTTACAGGCCAGAAGAACAGAAATTATGCGAGAAGATTCTACTTATTCCCTCTGAAGTCTGAATGGAAAGAAATTTGTTATAGTAGTCAGGCATTATTTTTTGGCTGTACATGCTTCTCGACATTTACAACACCGCAAATTACTTCTACAGCTGTCATCAAAATTTGTAAAAACCTAGATAGTCATTTTACACATAGTTTTTGCTTATTGTAAGAAATTAATTTTTTTAAGTGCAGCATTCAGTGAATATTAAAGAATGATAATGAAAACAAAAAATTCAAAATTTTAATTGTGTCTATTCTCACTGAAAAATACAGTTCTTGGGACTGTCTTCATGCATTAGTCAGTGCACTGTATGAGCTGTTATTAACTCAACTTGTACAACAGCATCCTCTCAAGGTACTGTAAAACATTTAATGCCATAGATATCTTGTCAAGTTTGTAAAATATACAAAGGTATATTTGGAAGAAGCAGCTGATAATCTGCTATCAACAAATTAGTTAAATCATTCCTAACAATAAACAGGATAAATGTAAAATAAAACTAGACCATTGCTCTATGTTATCTACATAACAGGGATGGTTTTAACTAAAAAATATACAATTTCTGGCTCAATCTTTCCCTTCCTACTGAATGAAAGATGATAAAAAGCATATTGCAGTATTACATTATCAAATTCATAATGAAGAGATCTTTAGATGTGATCTAGCTTCAACAGCATACTGTTTTTTCCAAGGAAAAATAAATCTGTCTCTGCAAGTTGAGTTTCTGAGGACCTCAGAATGCTCATGAAGGTATTCAAGAACTGGTTAACTGACATGGCTAAAACAGGGATGGGAAATACTTGGAAGTAGCAAAATGTCACCTTGTTTCAAATGTCAGGGTTTTTTCTGGAATTCCATAACATTCTTAAGGCATATTGTAAATTTTTTATAATTAAAAATATCATTTTTCATTTGAAAATTGACTGGGCATTTTTGTGTGGAGGCAGAAGTTTCATGGGTTTGTTTGTTCGTCGTTAATTTTGTCAAGAAACTGGAAAATATTTCTTTACATTTTAGCTAAAGTAGCATTTTCCTTCGCCTACATTTTTTGACAAAATCAGCACTCAGGAAGCCATTCCCTTGTATTTCTCATTTTTAGCCATTATACATGAGTGAGTTTTGTGATATTTTTTGCATTCTTGCAAAATTGCTCAACATCATCTTAAGATATCAGTTCATACGAAGTCATGAAGCTGCCATATCAAGACTGAGCATCATTCATCACTATTCACTTGTCATCCCAATAACATCCCTGGTGTGGGTTAAATAACACACCATACTGTGTATGTAAACTTGATGGTGTCTTGCATTTGTGTGTACGCTTGTGTGAGAGGTGTAGCATAAACAAGCCCAAAGATTGATGCATGTTTTCATTGGAAAAATTAGTAAAAACCAGCTTTCTATATCACTATCCAACTGTACTGCAAGAAAAAAATTGATTATTCATGGATTGTCCTTAATCAGTGTTTCACTGTTCTCTTTGGATGTCTTTGAGTGTTGCAGACTTGACATAGATTACAAAAAGGCTTTCTGGGTCTCTTCATTGGATAATTTTTCCAGAATTCAAACCAAACTATGAGTATGTATGCAGTATAGCCAAAAATATAAATCAACAAATAGGCACGGCTGGAGGTTGTTTTTTTTACATTGATTGTCTTGAAACCAGTGTTTTTATTCATTTCACCACCATTGTGGTTTAAGCCCAGTCCGCAACCAAAGTACCACACAACCGCTCTCTCACTTCCCTCCCTCTCCCCTGGTGGGATGGGGGAAAAAAAGGAAAAAAAAAAAGGAAATCCCATAGGTTGAAATAAGAACAGTTTAAAAATTGTAATAAAGTAAAATATAATGAAATAATAATAATAGAAAAATAATAAAGGAATAAAATAAACAGCAAAACAATAAACCCAAGTGATGCACAATACAACTGCTCACCACCCACTGACTCTACGCAACCTTGTCCTCAAGCAACAACTGACCCCTCCCAGCTGAATCCCCCCAGCTTATGTACTGGGAATGGCATGCTGTGGTATGGAATATCCCTTTGGATAGTTTGGGTCAGGTGTCTTGTTTCTGCTTCCTCCCAGCTTCTTGTGCCCCTCCTCACTGTAAATACCTTGACTTAGCACAACTAAAACATCAGTGTGTTATCAGCATTATTCTCATATTAAATCCAAAGCACAGCATTGCACCAGCTACTAGGAAGAAAATTAACCCTATCCCAGCTGAAACCAGAACAACCTGACTGAATTTTTCATTTATTTGGAGCTTAAATATTATTTCTTACCAAACAAAATTGGAAAAATCATATGCTGAAAGTAATGAAGAGTAGCTTTTCAATACAAATTGATATATAAAGTAATATGTGTATAGTAAAAATGAAGTATTTCTAATCACTTCATAATGATGACACAAGCAAAATATATTACATGCAATAAAGACTCAAAATACTTATTTCAAAGTGAAAGTTTTGAAATAGTGAAGGACAGTGGGGTAAAATGTATTAGTTCCAATAGAGAATACGAGCTTAAAAAATTTTACTTTTTTATTTTTTCACATGACTAGGAAATAGTACTGGCTTTCTTTACTGGGGAGCACAGTGATATACTCCTTTTCTTATTAAGATTAAAGATTTACATTCTGAATTTATTTTTCTGTACTTGATCAATATTAATATAGCTATGAGATACCTCTGACTACTTCTCTTTTTAAACAGTCTATAGCACTAAAAGTCCACACAATCTACCCCTATCCTCCTGTTCCCTGTCCCACTTAATAACAAAAGCATTTTCTTGTGGTCATCTGAACTGGGAAACTGGGCTGTGTCAGCACTACCTCTCCTTTTCTTACAAAGTACATCCATTTCCCAGTCTGATACGTTGCTCGGCTAAATGCATGCGTATACAGCAGACTGAAGCAGTAAGGGAAGGAAATGAGAGTGTGAATAGAAGATGACAATGCTCATTTCATTAGCAGTGGCTTTGAGCCAGTTTAAAACTTACAGTGAACCACTCTTTCAATCAAGGCTAAGGAATGTGGAAGTCAACTCTATGAGGATAAAGATAAGAGATCTGCCGCCACTGGTTTTTCTTTGCTTTATTGCCAAACTTTACTCACAAATACTGGAGAAAAAAATACACAGATGTAGTTGAATTCGTACTTGTGAAAAACTTCATAAAAGTTATTACACCAGGTCCAGATAATAAGGATATCATTATGTCATATGTGTGAACTCTTTTTCATCAAAATAAGTTTAAAGAACAACATCTTCAGAATAAAAACAAGCCAACCAACCAAACAAAAAATCTCTGTACCTCACCTGGGAGGATGTAATGCCTTTCTAGACAAAGCACTGAAAATGGGAATTTCCCGAGTGTGAAGCAATAGGATTTTCATTCCCAATACCATTATCTTTATAGAAGGATTGTAGAAGGGACACAGGGAATAGATCACAGTATCTCATTACTACCTTAAACTGAATGAATATTTTCATTTGTCATTGTCCATTTCCCAAACACTGAAAGTAACTGAGATTCAGTTTATTACCAGTGTATTTCAGTATGTTATAATCTTGCCTAAAATTAACACAAAAAGCCAATAGCCTGTTCATTACAGCTAATATCTGACTTTACTAAAAGAAAGTCAAGAGAGTGTTCCTGAAGTTTCAGAGTTTATCTTCTTTTGAGGATACTTGCGCTTTCCTTTTTCACATACAAAAAAAAAAGCATGATTCTAGACAACTTTTGTGTAGTTTTACTGAATATAAATGCAACAGAGTTGGGTTTTTTAACACATGTCACAAAGGTCAGCCTTAGTCCATTACTTTTTTTTCTAAGGATGCTTGATTACTCCTTGCAGATTTCTTTAACCTTGAATCACATAAATCAGTAAGTCCTTACTGGGAGCTGAACCATTTAGTAATGCAATGTTGAACATCTGTCTTTAGAAAACCTGCAAATTTGTTTTGTAAAGACTCAATTCAGCATAGCTCACAAATATGATTTCATGCTTTTTATTTCCCAGCTGGTTCTAGGTTCTATAGCGTAATGAATTAGTAACTGCTGAAATCTGTTGTAAGGGAATTAGTTACTAAATGCAAAATAGAAGATTTCTGAATAATATCCTTGTACTTTACAGAAGTATTAAGATATACATTTCTCAAGGGGACCACAAATCTTTGAGGTTCTAAGTTGTGCTGTGCATCATCTTGTCACTGCTGCTTAGCTGGTGTAAATATAAATGCGCACAGTAACTACACTGAAGCATGTTTCCACAGCTGAATATTTAACTCTGCAGGTGTGTTTTGAATATCAGTTCTCTCTATAACCTCATACTATTTTTTACATACCAGATTTCATAAGGAAACCTGATAATAGATGAGAAATCAATAGCAAGTGAGAGATCATAATTAAAAAAGTTGTCCAGACTTATAATCCTTGCAGAGGAACAACTACATCCAAGGTGTGGAACTTGTCACTGTAAGAGAGGTTCTTGAAACAATCTGATAAATCATGTTGCAAAATTCATTTTCATCCTTCAGATGGTAAAAGACAAGCATGACTAGTCCAGATCTATCCCATCGACCTAAATGTGGGCACCTACATTTGGGATTAATTTCTTGGTCTTTGTTGAAAACACACCACCATTAAGCCAGTGTTGAAGTGTTGCTCTTCAGTAGAGACAGCTAGAATAACAGCAACAACCACTTATCTTTGCCTCAGTCATTTTGTTCTTTTCTCAGACTTCTCCAACAAAATATATTGATTTTTATTTTACAAGTAAATACGCTTCAAATATGAGAAAAGTTATTCCAAACATTTTTCTTGGGATTTTTTCTGATATCATTTAGAGACCACTTTTGATGTATGTCAGTATTTCTAAGGAAACTTGTAATTTCTCCTTATGTTATTGTAGGTGCTGGTGTTTGGGTCTTGGCTGAGTTAGTATACTTAGCCGTTTCTCCCAGTCTTCAGGAGCATCAGCCTGAATTTGCTGTCTTTGTTTTCCCAGAGGTGAGCCATCAATTAGATGCCTACTAACCAGAATAAGAGAAGGACTGGAGGCATTAGCACTTCCTTTTTAAAATGGGAGCACCTGCTGAGTGCTCAGTGGTAAATGTGAAATAGAGCAAAATGTCAAAATATTTGCTGGGTAGATACTTTGGCTAACTGTCCATCCTGGGCTGCCTATTAGGCTTAACAGCAATTAGAGGGTGAGTGGCTATCACCGTCCTTAATTCGTTAAGAAAACATGAATTCCAATTAGCTTCAGGCAAAAGTAGATGTCCATGTGGAAGCTCCCAGTGGGATGCAGCCTGAACATCCTTCAGTCTCATAGCAGGCTGGAGACAGAACTCTATTAGAAACATCTTATTTACCCCTCTGTTGTGCCTTCAGCACCACAAATAACAGCACATGGAGTCCATTTTTTTTATAAATCTTGGTTTCAGCTTGTAAAAAAACAAAGGATATTATATTTAATGCTAATAGCAACGTCATGGGCTATGTCTTCTCAAGCTTTACTGAGAGCTTATACAGGCAAAATTCCCACAGTCTTGAATAGGTGATTTGCTTTTAAAAACTGAGCAAAATAATTAGTCAAATGATTAATTTAAATTTTCATATTATCCATAAAAACATTCTCACTGAATTATTCTAAACTGTTCTAAGGGGTGATTATGAACTACTGAATGTTATTTTTTAAGCTATATACCCTTTATTTTGTTTTTGAATTACACAAAAGCACTATTTGAAGTTGTGTGATTGGGTACCCAATGCTAAGAGAATCTTTGTTCTTTGCTGAGTGAGTCCATACCCCACTTTCCTGTGCAAAATGCCTTAGGCGCATTTCTGCACCTAACACTCAAGGAATGGCATACCACTGAGGTTATTGAAACACGCTCTGTTCCTCACAGTCCTTTAACACACAAGACTGTACTGATTCAACTTTTTAGAAACTTGAATAGCTCCCAATTTCCAAAGGGATTTTCACATTTTAATTTTATGAGCACTAACTTTCTGTGAAGTCTTCTCTGAGCTCTATTTTTCAGCTTCAGTCTAGGTTTTCTCTATCTTAAAATGCCTAGGTCTGCCTGGGATTTTAGCTGTCATGATTAGTGATTTAATGGTTCTTTGATTTCATGATTCAGCTAGTGTGATATTTATTCCTAATTTGGGAATTAAATGGTTTCCCCTACTTCAGCAAGGTCCAGAAATTGTGTTTTAACTTTTTATCTTGAAGTATCAGAGCACTGACCTTAGTGCTGGCACATTCATGTTGGACCCCATGTGTGTATCTGACTGCTCAGGAATACAAAGATGGCACAAGGCACTTGCATTCCCAATTCTGGATCACTCCTGCTGTGGAAGGACAAGTAGAAAGCATGTCAAAGAGGTTACCATGTCAACAGGACACTGGAAGTGTGAACAAAGAGTGAACAAAGAGTGAAAGAGAAGGTGGGACAGGCAGGGAGTTGGCAGGCGAACCTATTTTATGAAAAATGTCTTTGTGCCATGACCTCTTAATTTATCTTCTTCAAAAAAGCTTTTACACAAAACCTGCACTCTTCTAAAATGTCAGCGTTTGCAAGTTTAGCAAAGAATTGAAATATTCAGCTACTTTTCTTATCCATCATTAAATACTTCCTGTTCCTCAGTCTCCACCATAAGATGCTGTCTTCTGTGTTCCTCCCAGTTTCACAGACACGGGAGGATATGATGCTGGCATCCAGAAATTACCTGCTGTTTCTTTATATTCCTCCTATTCTAGTTAGGTTCCTTGTTTTGGCTCTCTTCAAAATTCAGTTGGGATGATTTTATTAATGTAATATATCTTTTAACCTAAGCTTATCACCCACATAATGATCAAAATCTTTGCTTTTCATGGATAACTGCAGCTGATGTCTACCTTACTCTCCAGAGTTTCTGGATGACTGAAACTTTAGTCTGATGGCAGAAATTGGTAGGTATTTATGAGTCCTGTACCACTTTTACATCATTTTTCAGATAGGAAGGAAGGGAACAAGGAAATACAAGGGAAAGGAAGCAAAGGCAAAAGAGCAAAGATTTTTTCCAACATAAAAGGTGTCTGACATCAAACTGAACTTACGCTTACAGAGCAAATGAGGACAGAAAGCTAAGAGACCATGATCTGCAGATTTCCAGGGCTTTTGTTGGTCTGTGGCTTTTAATCCTAGCTCATGTAACATTTTTAGAAATCTTTAATCCAGAAAGATTAACAACATTATTATTTATTTTTTTTAATGAAAAAAAGCTGGAAAACAGTATAAAATATATTACATGATAAGATGAATCAGATGACCTACCAAGTACTTCCCAGACCTAGTTTATTCTGTCTGATTTTTACATCTGGAATATAAAAAAGTGATTTTTTAAAAAATAATTCAGGAAACTGGATCTCTTTTTCACAGATCGAGTGCTTGTCTATTCAGAGAGTCAGATAATGCTTTGCTGCTGCCCATCTCAAAACTGACCAGCAACAAGTGTCAGTGTTTTGTAGTGAAAGAGTAATATTGTACCAGCTGAGGGGGAGTGGAATATGAATTGTTTCTCTTATTGCCCCTTCTTTTCTCTTTGTTTTGGATGGGGACTTTGATGCAGCTCAGTGCTTGGAATGCTTAAGGTAGTCCAGGCAGAGATGGATGAATGAGACAGACAAAGGGGGATGATAAATGTAATTTATTTCTTGACCACATATGTGGTACATACTTCTTTAGAAACAGTCTGACATGGTCCCAAGTATATATTATTCATCAGTGTATTGCACTGTTGCATGAATGTTTTCTTTTGATTTCATTCTCCTGTTGATAAATTTAAAGACTGAGCAAACCTGTAAGCAGACTTCCAGCCTTCTGTCTGATTTACTAATTGTGCTATGGCAATTAAAAGCTTTTTCAAAGTTGTTATACAGCCAAGTAATATGTTTAACTTGGTGAATAATATCACTTATTTCAAAATGACTAAAGAAGCACTCAAGTACCCTCTACTATTGTGTAGCAAGCACTGATGAAATTGTCTCAATTCAGAAAAATGTGTGTCATCTAACTCTAGGCCCAATCTGTTTTGTTCCAAGGAACTTACATTTTTTGTTTAGGATGCACACACTGCACAGCATGCCCTTTGTGAAGGATGCATTTATTGTCAGAGATGCAACTGCCTACAGAAGTCCCATTTTGGTTCTCTGAGAAGCTGAAGAACCCAAGGTAAAATGTACAACAAGCTGTAAACTGACCACCATTCTTTGAATGCTGTGGGAAAACACCAGGATTATGTGCATGAGTAACACCAGAAATTAGTTTTTCATGGATGGAAAATGCTTTCCCAGAGGCAATAGAGACTAAATAAAAATAAAGCAAAATATAGTAATTCTGGAACCAAAGAATATAACCAAATTGTTTCCTTACATGTATTTTTTGTTTAAACTTTATTTCCATTTTGAAGGAATGCCAAATAATCCAACTTCTCTTTCCATAAATTTATATGCGATTCCCTCTGGAGTGGGTGCGGAAAGGGGAGTCAAATGCAGTGTGTTATCACATAGCATAAATAGTTTACAGTGTTTTGAAATCATGGTGCCTTTATCTGACTAGGGGAATTTTGCCAAGTATTGACAATAAAAGCAGGAGGATTTTAAATAAGATTGACTCCTAGCATGCAAGAGCATATTTCTTTATGATTTCACCCAAGCCTGCAGGGCCACTATTTTCCTTAAAAACATATTTTGGCTTTTCGCCACCTAAAACTTTTGCCATTCCACTGCACTTGTCACATTAATTTTTTGTGATGCTTTTGGCAGCCATTAGACATTGCCTATTCCTAGCACGGGGAAAAAAAAAAAAAAAAAAGGAAACATGGATATGTTTGACATAGGGTAATTTTAGCTTTCCATAACATTACTGATAGCAAGAACCTCTTCATTTACCAGCTATAAAGTGTACAAAACATTAATAGAAAATTGGTTATGATTCTTTTTTTTTTTTTTTATAAAATCTGACCATCTACATGCTACTGGATGCTAAGTAAGAGCTGCTGCTCCAAACTATACTACTCACATGACTAGTAGCTTATTAAAATTTGATAAAAATATATGTCACCAATATGTATACAGCAAAACTCGCTTAAGGCCTAAATTACTTCATTAACTATCAGGAAGCTCACTGTCTACACTAACAGCTGACGAACTCATTTAGAATCATAGAATAGTTAGGGTTGGAAAGGACCTTAAGATCATCAAGTTCCAACCCCCCTGCCACGGGCAGAGACATCTCGCACTAAACCATATTACTCAAGGTCTCGTCCAACCTGGCCTTGAGCACTGCCAGGGATGGAGCATTCACAACCTCCCTGGACAATGCATTCCAGTGCCTCACCACCCTAACAGGAAAGAATTTCCTTATATCCAATCTAAATACCACCTGTTTAAGTTTGAACCCATTACTCCTTGTCCTATCACTACAGTCCCTAATGAAGTGTCCATCCCCAGCATCCCTATAGGCCCCCTTCAGACACTGGAAGGCTGCTATGAGGTCTCCACGCAGCCTTCTCCAGGCTGAACAGCCCCAGCTTTCTCAGCCTCCTATACAGGAGGAGCTCAAGCGCCCTGACCATCCTCTGGACTTGTTCCAACAGATCCATGTCCTTTTTATGTTGAGGACAACAGAACTGTACACAATACTCCAAGTGAGGTCTCATGAGAGCAGAGTAGAGGGGTAGGATCACCTCCTTCGACCTGCTGGTCACGCTCCTTTTAATGCAGCCCCGGATACGGTTGGATTTTTGGGCTGCAAGCGCACACTGCTGGCTCATGTTCATTTTCTCATCGACCAGGACCTCCAAGTCCTCCGCAGGACTGCTCTGAATCTCATCTCTGCCCAGCCTGTAGCTGTGCTTGGGATTGCTCCGACCCAGGTGTAGGACCTTGCACTTGGCATGGTTAAACTTCATGAGGTTGGCATCAGCCCACCTCACAAGTGTGTCAAGGTCCCTCTGGATGGCATTCCTTCCCTCCAGCGTATCAACCGAACCACACAGCTTGGTGTCATTGGCAAACTTGCTGAGGGAGCACTCAATATATCACTCAGCACAACAAATCTAGTTTTGTGATAGGCAGAATCTTTTGCTTAGGTCCTATCAGCTATCTGCTGGACTTCAACACATTTCTTTTTCTTCTTGTCTTATATATTTCTTCCTTTTTGTCCTTGCAGATTTTGAATAGAACTATGATATAAGGTTCAAAGACTAGAGAGAGTAACAGACACATCTTGCTCATAAAAACTTGGTCACTATTGCAGGGCATCCCAGAAGAAGATATTGTTCATAGCCCTCATATTTTTTCATATACCAAAAACAAACATTGAAAGATTTTAATTAAAGGAAAGAGGAAACAAAAAGTGTCTCAAGGGGGACATGGATTTTATATATAGTGTTCCAAAATGCAGCAAATCAAATTATTAGCTCTTTAACATAATTTTCCATCAAAGGTATGAAACCCTAGCACTGAAGCACTAGGCCTGGAAGCACAACACATGCTCATCACACTCATCAGTTTGTGAAGAAACAAGGAAACTGTTGTAACATGCAAAAAGGAAAAGGATAAATTATAAACAGAATTGGAGATTATCTAAAATTCAGCACTGGAATATCATCCCTATTTTCTGTGTTCAGACCTCTCTAGACTCCGAAACTAAGGATTAAATTCTGATCTCTTGCAATCTGTAAATACAGATTTATTCTCAAATATGTCTAAAGTTTCACTGGCATTGGAACATGGAAATGAGTCTGAAAAACCACTTGGGAAAAACAAGGAAGTCGGGCTTTTAGCTTTCAGGTTTGTCACACAGGAAGAGACCTCTAGTGGCAGGTGTAAGAATCACCATGTAGCTACCAGAAAAAAAATGGATTTTACGAAAGACAATTATGCAAGGAAAGTAGTTCCAAATGAGGAAAGCAGTTAAAAAAAACAAAACGACAGTGTTTGCATAACAGAAAATGCAGTGTAATCAAAATAAACCCTAATTAGGTAAAAATTTGGGGGGAAAGAAAGAGAGAGAGAGAGAATTTGAAGAAAAATACCTAAGGTTTCAATTGAACTGGAAGACAACTTAGCAAGTCTCCATAGCAAGATATAACACCTTTGTGTTGTTAACCAACTCCTAATTTCCTTGTCATTGTCTTTGGCTTGTGGCTATACTGCTGCAGTCAGCAAATGTTAAGAGATATTACACAGCAGCCAATCTGAATATGTAGGACATGTGGCACCTATCATGCACCCTGCTGATGATACAGGTTGCATAAAACAAGAAAAGATCAAGTAAGTAAATGCATACTAAGTTTACACAAATCTGTCTGTTACTTGTGTCCTGATTTCAAACTGCCTTACTCAGCCTGCTTCAGTTTAACAAATACATTACCTTTCAAACATTATCAGTCTGGAAAACAATCAAATAAATCCTGAAATATAGTGAAAATTAAAATAAGGTAGAGCATGCACAATTATTTTGAAACCCATAATTTTCACCTGGTAGAAAAACAATATTATGTGTATGTGTCTAAAATCAGTGTTTATGATACACATCTTCTGTTATTCACTGAGAAAACAACTACCTTTGCCAATTTCTATTAAACAAATTCCTCCTTTTTTAAAGCAATACTCCTGCCAACAGAAGTTCTGACTAACTAGGCATTGTACAGTTCAGCCAAGTAAGAGTTTTTCTTAGAGAAACCATGGTTTATAATGCATTTCTCAGCTATGTCATTTGTAAATTTAGGTGGAAACCAGAAATCATGAATAAGAACTCAGAATAGTCAGGACTCCCAAAAGTTAGAGAAATTTTCCTGAAGAGCAAGGTTTGTGGATTTTTTGGGACTTAATATTCCAGAGAAAAACACGGGCTGAGTGATGACGTTGATATGAAGTCTTTAATCTTCCCCAGCATATTACTTCAGGCTGGCTTAGCAAGTGAGTTTCTCAGTCTTTAAAGTACTCCCATTGAAACTGTTTTGGTCTCATTAAATATTCATCAAGTGCTGGTTTCTGGAATAAACCATGTCACAGAGCAGGCATATTCAAGAACTTGCTCTGAACCACATAGTTTTAGACCATGAACATAGTGAATGTGCTACAGCTCAGGTGGGAGTTTACTGACATTCTCCCCCCTTCATTGTCTTGGAAATTCTTTTTTTGAGATGTCTTCAGGTAGAAGAAAAACAGTGGTTAAAACCTCAGGATAGTTCCGTCACGCTCTTGCTGCCAGCCCCAGAAAATGCAAACCATTCCACAAGTGTGGAAGCAGCCAGAGAAGAGGTGCAAAAGAAAAAAAAAGTGTATTATTCCATACTGTTGATGTTTTTTCATAGGCTTTTGTCATTCAAATTATCTTCAGATAGAGACAATAAGATAATGGCTGATTTATGCATTATTGTCATTTTGCTGCCTTTTGCATCTTTTCACTGTTTTAGGAAGCTGCAGGGGTATATTGCAGCTCTCAAAGGAGAGTGGTGAAGGATGTTACTTTCAGTCAGTCCAGAACTGGTAGGAATGCTCCTCTTATTTGATAAAAGCTAGTTTCTAGAACAAGCCTATCATGACATATAGGTGGTAGAAAGTCTGCATCATGATTTTTGATGTCGATAAGTGTGTATTATTACTTCAATGTTGGCAAGGCTGGGGAAGTTGTGCAAACATCTAGCAGCAGAAATACAGGTAAGCAAGGTCTATCAGAGCAACAAAACATCTGAGCTAGACTTCAAGTACCTGAAATTTGGACTTATGGACCTAAAATTGAAATTATTTCCTTCATTCTTTTTGACTGTAGCTGCTGCATTATTTACTTGCTTTTTAGAAAATATTACCCTGAATCTCTGATCAGGGCCTCCAGACATTATTGCAATATGTATACATATTGCAGTTTTATATATATATATCACTGTAATATATAGATATACTGCAAAATAAAAGGCAATGATTTTGGTGCATAATAATTGTCAAAGACAGTAGCCAAAATGCAGTCATTTTTGTGACTGCAACTTTCATGTTTTTTAGTGGTTTGGTTTTTTTCTCTCTGTCTCATGGCTGAAAAGCTTCATAAAGGCAACAAAAAGAAAAGTTACATGACTGTGATAAGCACTTATATATGACTGTAGAGTCAGCAGTGTCTCGTGTTTCTCACCAGACTTCCATAACAGACAGCAAAGAACTAGCCTTTAAAAAAAT
Source organism: Neopsephotus bourkii (assembly GCF_033783945.1). NCBI lineage: Eukaryota > Metazoa > Chordata > Aves > Psittaciformes > Psittacidae > Neopsephotus > Neopsephotus bourkii. The sequence continues at coordinate 2,236,740 of NW_026901969.1, forward strand.
AAAAAGAAAAAAAAGGTTATAAGTATTGTCTTGCTCTGTGAAATTAAACACTAAGAAAAGCTTTGGGGAATATTTTCCATAAAGTTGCTGTGTATAATTATCAGCACAAAAAAGAGAGCCAAAATATAAAATCTTGGAAAGGTGCATATACTTCATGTTACCGAATGTACTTTGATGTTTCAGTAGGAAATACAAATAACTCATGAATCATCTTTCAAGTTGTTTATACTTATTTCTTCCTGCTCTTTTTTTTACCCACCCCCCCTTTAATTAGTTATTCAATATTCCCACAGAGAAGTAGATGAGAATTATTTATATAATGGAGACCACATACTGTATAACGAAACATTTCATAAGTAGCACACTCACTCTTGTCCTTCATAAGTGATCACAAAGAATGGTTTTATCCTTCATAGAGCAGGTTTCTCTAAAGTAAACAATGTCCTCCTCAAGGAGTGTATGTTGACACGTTTGTGAATAATGCACACAGTCTGCAAGAGAGACATTGCTCTGGATTACAACCAAAAGCCAAAAAGGATAGATATTTTTACAAAAGGTGGAGAAAATTCTTGCATTGAAAATATAATTCATGGTAAGCATATTAAATGAAAATTACTATATTTAGGAGCAAATGCAACATGATGCTATTAATCTTAATTTAGAATGGGGTACTATAATAGCATTATGATAAGGGAACTGTTTGACTTCATTGTAGAACCAGTTGGGAATTTTTCAAATAATGTATATCTACACAGTGCTGCACTGTGTCATGTAGGTGAATCCATAATGTCTCTTCATCTCATTTCTCTGACAATAACCCTTTTTTCCCACACTGACTGATTTGCTCAGCAGTTGCTTGCAGTGTGATTGGAAGCAAATAATTTTTTTGTCAGAATAAATATTACTCTGTAATTGTAAATTATAAAATCTCTGAGAAAAATACTAATTCTGACTGAGAAGCAATAAATTGAGAGAATTTTTAAAAATAAAGATCCTTTAACATTTAAAATCTATGCATATTTGTAATGAAAATGCTTCACAGAATTCTGTTAATTTTGTAGAAAATACATATTAAAATCAGAAAGAAATATTTTTTTATTATATAAATATCCTATGCTGTTATTTCAGAACCATTTTTTTCTGTTTGAGTGATCTTCATGTTGAAGCTTTCCACACTGTGACAGAACATGCAAGGCAATTTCTAATAAAATGTTCTGACTGAATGAAAACAAAACTTACCCACTCCTTGCTATTTTGCTTGTGGAGTACATAGAAGTGCAGAACGTTCTTAGTCAGAACAATCACAAAATATCATTTGCCAAATGGTATTTTCCTTCTCTTGGCAGCTTTTGTTAAGGTCCAAGCAAAAACAAACAAACAAAAAAAAAAAAGCAACCAAACATTCAAATAGTCACATTCACAAAAAAATGACAGAATTTTGTTCCATATCCATTTCTGTTATATACTGATAACTACTGATTTTTTTTAATGTAAATTTATCGTAAATTATACAAAGAAACTAGATGAGACTATATTTGATTTTTATCTCATGACTTAAACACAAGTTTATTTATTTATTATTATATTAAGTTCACAAATGGAGGTAATTAATGGGTAATTAAAGAAATTTTAGGAAATTACTGAGTTTTGGTCAACCCTTTGCAAAAGTATTCTCTGGCTTCAGCTTTTTGCTTTCCAAACTCATTTCTCATTCCCAGTGCAATCCTCAGCTAAGCACAACACTGCACACTGAGGCTAGAGTCAGTTCTGAAGATGTTGCCCTAGTTCCACTGAAATGCCCCTTCTGGACTTGCTTACTAGTAAACAGTCACAGATACTCGCAAATGTATGTAAGTGATCCAGAAAATCAGGCATCCTGAGATGCGATTTGTATCCCACACTGTTTAGATATATTTGTAGCCTTAAATTCTTCTCATTCAGCTCAGTTTTTAAGAAACTAGCAAAAATTTTAGCATCTTATTTTCACCAACTCTTTGTTCTTTAGAACTGATCTTTAGTTCATTATTTAATTTACCCATCTTTAAGAAAATCTAGAAGTCTGATGAGGTCAGACCTTCTATTTTGCTCATACATAGAGCATCTTTTCTACTATATTTTCCCGTAACAGTGAATATTCAGAATGCTTATGGTGAGAGATCTCTTGAGGCATTAAAGAAATATACTTCATGAGACTAATTGGTTTAGTTCAAATGAAGAGAAACAAATGTCCCGAGCAGCAACTTTGGGGATAGGATCAGATGCTACCCAGAGATTGTTTGGAAACAAACTCTTAACTAGGATTTGATTTATGATTGCAGTACAGATTATTATAATTTACTGTCAGTAGAACTAGAGTGCAAACTTCAGGAAAAAACAGTAAATATATGAAACCCTAAAATCAAAAAATGTAATGCTCAGCATCCCAAGGGATGGATTGAAAGAGATTTTTTTTTTTAACCTAGCTTTTTTGCTGCGTACAGCTTCAGATTTGTTTCCTGGTGTAGCTCAAAACAGAAAAGGATTGCACAAAAAGACTTTCACAATGGTTTCTTCTTCTTTGTTTCATACACAACAAAGCTAAGATTTCCAAAAGGAATTAAAAGTATGAGAAGCCCATCTGTTAGGCAGAAATCCTTATGGTGCCTTCCACATGGGAAAGAATTTTACCTGATACAAATAACCATAAAGATGTTGTAATTATCAAAATCTTTATTCAAATAAAATTGCAAAATTCAAAAGTTCACTTATTAAGATTATATTTTTACTAGCCACAATATAGATTTTTTTTGTGCGACATGGCATAAGCCTATTTGACTTCAGTAACGCTTCTGGTTTGTTTTTTGTTTTTTTGCACTGAAAACTAACATCAGGTTTATTTAAAAAAGTAAAGACTCTACTCACTCAGTTTGAGGTGAATTTGTTTAACTTTTTTTTTAATACCTTCTTCAAACCATCCTTTGGGAAAACATGATATAATGCTAACAATCCAGTGGATGAGCTACCAAGAAATGACCACTGAGTGTACTACGCTGGATGCACCACCCACTGGACATCAGTTTTTATATCTTGTTATTTCAAAAGGTAAGGGCTTTTATAACAACCAATTCTTACCCAAGGCAATTGTGTCTCTTTAACACCTTTGTGTAGTCACCTGGGAGAGAAAGACTAGAAATTAAGCTTTAGTTCTTTTCTTTTTCTAACTGAAAGTCTAACAAACCTCTTAAAAAAAAAAATAAAAATCCAAGTGCTCTGTTATGAAGTGTTGTCATAATGGTTTTCATTTACAGCCAAATGCCCTTTCAAGGTTTGTTTATTACTTTTAAAATCTCCCAAATTGATTGTTTGCTTGTGTGCATACGTAGGAATTTCTGTATATAGTTTGGAGGTGTTTTCTGCAGGGGAAGGTTAAATGTTTCCAACATTTTCATGAACTACCATCAGATGTCTTCCAGATCACTACTGGTTCCCAGAGCACAGATTGAGGAATACTGCATTAAAGGAGACATTTCCTTTTTCCATTGACTGTGGAGAGATTCTAAGGGGATTTGGCACCCCAGGCTAAGGTTAACTTTTGTGAACACCATCTGTAGTTTAATTTTAGACACACATTTTGGGGGAGGGTGTTATGTGATCACAAATGGTTAATGTTCATGGGTAGGCAGTCTTTAAGCAAACAGAGCTCATACTAAGAAAGAAATGCAGCACAGTATGCCAGTAAAAGCTCACACCAGTATTAAGACCTTATTGGGGTCTTTGTGAGATCACAGATAAAAGTGGCAGAGATGATTGACTAAGTCAGGGAAATGGCTGCAGTTTCTATATAGGCACAAGAAGCGCTATTTGGTCTGCATTGTTTGACCTCTTATATTTACCTTTTGGGGACTACCTGGACATTCCCATACCTTTGGGAGAGGCTAGACTAGGGACCTTGGTTGTGATCAGGATTACATATTAGTATATGAATTGTCATGCTTCTGATAAATAAAATGACATCATAATTGTTGTATCACAGTAGCTGTGTCTGGTGTTTGCCACAGCTAGGGAAACTGTAAGGCTGTAATTATGTTTTTTAGGAGCTTATAATTGTTTTCCAGAAACCTTACATCTACTATGCCAGTGCTAGCTTTCAAACCAGAAGAATAAGGAACTAAACTGAACACATCTGAATGAAGAGATGCCATTACCCCAGAAATTCAAGCTCTGTTCATGGGATGAGTTAAGGTAGCTATGAAAGGAAAACAGCAGAGCTGGAACTGTACTCAGCTCAGTATGAGCATCAGAGGCTGCCAGCAAATGTATTTAAGTTCAATATCGTATGAAGAAGGAAGGAATAATTTGAAATTAAGTCTGGAAAGAGGTAAAATTTATTATTCATATAGGATTTTCCTCCATGAAGTGGAAGGTAATGCTCCTTTTACTCAGAGTGGTTTTATTATCTAACCTAAAGGGAGAAGCCCTTAAGAACACAACAATGATATGAGTGGTCAGTAGTTGGCATGCATACCACATATAATTTTTCTTTCAACATTTCCCCCTTCCTTTCACTCCAGGTTTTATGCTAAGCTCTGAAGTACTGAGACACTGAGACATATACTGTGCTGTTTCAAATTCCTACCTCATCTAGTCAGTAGCCAGAAAGCATGACATGAGCTGTCAGTATGAAAATTTCCAATAAAACAGTGGGTTTAGACTGTGTTTCCATCTCTTTGAGAGCACTACAAGTTAAATACATTTTCATATGTATTTGTACCAGAGGTGCTTATATTTTTCTAGGCAGTGAAGTATGCTGTATGCAAAGATCTATATATTGCCTAGGTGTGTTATATGTTTAAAAGCATTTTTAAAAAAACAGCAACTTCCTGTGTATGCATAAATAAATGATACTAATCTTTCTGAACCACCTGTATACATATGTGCATATGTGAGCACATAGCCCACATGCAGTATAGTGTGATGCATAACACAATGTATAGTACCCAAATCAGACTAAATTTCTATTAATGGCTTCACATTTTCAAAGCTCTTTACAAAGAAAAGAAAGGAAGAAAGCTTTTGTTACTTGTAGGAGAACTCATCCTAAAGATATCAAGAGGATAGGTATGAATTGTTGAAACAGTGTGACTGTGCCAGAGCTGACCAGGGTTCAAGCAGCAAAAACTGAAGAAGGAAGAGACAAGCCCAGATGTTTGGCTGACCAAATGGGCTCCAAGAATCTTAACTAATAACAGTGCACTGCTGAAGGGTAGAAAGACAGTCATTTTCTATAACTCACTAAGGAAATCCCATGTTTGCTGTGATAATGGACATTAAAGCAGGTAAAAAAAAAAAGATATCTCTTGAACTTCAACAAAATACTTGATGCTGCTGGGCTGCTGTTTCTTCTCATAATGACTTTTGTTTTTAGAGGCTGCTCCATCTCTCCCCTGTCCGGCTAACATGTCAGAGGCAAGACAGATGGAGCAGGTTATCAGTGGCCAATACAGTCAAGCTAGCACTATAACATACTCTTTGTAGCTGCATCACCTGACACTATATTTTTGAATTTCTCTGAAATGTGGACATGTTCTTTACCAGAGTTTCAAGACACATTGTATGGGAAAAGTCAATAAATAATCAGAAACCAAATCACTGTTAAAATATCCCAGACTATCTACAGTTTCTTAAAAAATAAAAACAAAAATTAAAAAAAAAACCAGAAAAATAAAAAAGAAAAATAAAATAAAGATAAAAGTAAAAATAAAAATAAAAAAATCGGAGGCAAGTTGTAAACCTTAGCTAACGGACATAAATATATAAATATAAATAAATAACAATGACACGTCTGAAGGACTTCTGAGCCATTAAAAGAATTGAAAGTTTTATTTTGAGATATGACAAGAAGTACTATCATTTTGACTCAGGTTAGCTCTATTAGGGAGTCTGAAACCCTGAAACCGATGGAAAAAGGCAACTCAGGCTCTAATATCACTTCCATAATTGCTTTTATATGTACCAAAGCCACATGCTGTTCAATTGACATAACATCATACACAAAGGTGTTTCATTAGAGTGTAAGAGCTTCCACCTATGAGACACCATTCTCTTAGTCTTTAACATGTGTGTAATGTTTACTTGCCTGAGTAAGCTTACTAGTCTTCTTGGTACAATTCGTACAGGTCAGGACAGGGTCCTGAGAAGGGATGTTTCCTCCCTTGGTCCCCTTTTAAACATATTTTGTGCATACTGTAACAATCCCATTTCCACAGCCTTTTCTTCCTGTATTTACAGCAAAGCAGCAAGCTCATTTGTTAGATTCAGCTAGGAGAGAAGATTTGATTTGAATTGTGGGGAAAATCAGATTTCACCCTAACATTTCCTCAGGTAATGTCATTTTGGTTCATATGTGAGTGTTTAAACTATATCAATAAATAGATGAGAAAAGCAATGATTAAGTATTTGTGAAACATAAGGCAGACATTTAAAGGAGGGTCATTAAAGACAAAGACAATTAGTCAGACTAAAAAAACAAAACATTGAGATATGTATGTCTAGCCTAGATACACACAGTAGCTGCAGTCTGGAAGCATTTACCCTTGGATTACTTTTATCTATTAATAACATTTGAAAAATGATTGTTAACCCAAGTTAATTTCATGAGGCAAGTATAATGTAAAACCTTTTGCAGAGTATCAAACTTAAACACGAGCTATGGATGGTAGTTGAAGAACTCTTCATATGTTGTAGTCTGTGAACTAAGGTAGTTGCTAAAGAATTTTATTGCTTAAAATTAAGGAAAATATCAACTTTGTCTATTCTTGACAATAGAGAAACTTTTATTTTCTTTGCTAGCTTTATACAGATGAAAAGCACTTGAAAAAAAAATTAGATGAACAAGGAAAAACCTAAAATAATATGCCTTGAGCAAGCATGTCTGATGCAAAGCCTGTTAAGAACAACTAGAGACCTCTCACTTGTCTGACTGCATTTTGAATCAGAGCTCTAGCATAAAAAGTATAAAATCACACAGTCGACTGCTAGGAGCTGATTTTCCTGAATCATATGAAATTGCGTGTTCAGATTGACAGTGAAAGTATAGTAATGAGAGTAGTGAAAGAGAAAATCCCAGAAGAGTATATGGCATGGGAAGGCACATTCATTAAAAGATCAAAACCAAAGAAGAGTGCATAAATCACACAGCAGCCTCAGCCTGAGCTCTGGCTGTTAATGAAGGTTTTACTGCAACTCTTTTCGTGACTTTCAATAAAAAAGCATCTGCTGAACTATCAGCAGTGTTTGATACATACACTGCCCCCAAGATACAGAGCACCTTCTGAAAGAAATGTGATCGCCCCTGAGCACTTTGGACTGTTAAATCTTTTATTGCATTTTAAAAGAAAAATATATTCTATGTAATTCAATCATTTCCCCACTTCTTTATTTTTTTTGTCTTTTATTTTTTCCTTATAACGTTAGCATTTAAAATGTTACTACCTCAAAAGCATACATATGTTTCATACAATAGGACACATAAGAGGAAGCTTGCAGATGCAGAACAGTAGCAAGATGAAATATATAGATTTTTCATTAATATCGAGATTATAGTTTCTTAACTATCATGTCTGTAAGCCTTTTCTGGAAATGAAATAGAAGTGTGTGCTTTTCAACTTTTTTAAAGGAGAGGAAGTATTCTTTTAACCCAAGTGTCTTCCAAATCTACATTTCTGTCCAAGTCTGCTCTGCTTTGGCGTCTGTAGCCTTTGTAGAAAAATACTTTCTTATTGCAGTGTAAGAAAATTGAATGGAGCAGAATATCATTGCTATGCAAAATGTTTGATGCTTATTGGTAAACAGACAAGGGAAACACTCGTGATAAACAAATTTAACTCCTCAGCACTACCAGAGAAAAGCAGTGAGTCAGGCAGCTCTTTTTGCTATGTGGTTAGCTGCAAACTTTTCAACAGGATGCCGCTTATGGAACAGGACCATCAGCAGTGAGAATTTGGTAGCAAGCCCTGTGGAATGAAGGATAAAATGACTTATATTCAGGCACCATAAGAGATATAACATTACTAGTTATTAATATAACTGAGGAAGGAAGAAGTTTTGTGGATTATCTGCTAATACGCCTGTTAAGTACACATACGTAAATCTCTCCAAATACACATAATTAGCACAGTACTTTGCATCTCTAACTGTAACCAATAACCATCATTAAAACACCTTGAGAGAAGTTCCTCTTCTGACAACTTTGAGCTTTTTGTGTGGATTGGTTTATTAAACAAAGGACAAGACTAGGACAGGTAAAATGATAAGGAGAGGGTTGAGAGCCAGGAAGGCTGTTTTGCTTGTTTATCAAGAGAATCATAGCAGCTAACAACAGCCAGCAGGAAAATAAATGTACAAAACAATTCAGTAGTGAGAGCTACCTCAGATGTAACTGTTTTTCTTCAATGGGCAGGATAGGCTTAATACAACTTTTACAAACCAGAAAGCTAGAGTTTACAGCTGTAGTAAATGACACTTTGAAATAATATGTACTGGTGAGACAAACATGAAGTTGTCCAGTAACTCTACTCTACTACAGCCCAAATTAAACTGTGTTATGATTACAGGATGATTTAGTCTCCCTGAACTGTTAAGGTTCACTGTTTTTCATTTAAAGAACTTGCTGGGAGGAAGACACAAGTGGAAGAATGCTCAGGAGAAGTGAACAGTGTGAGTCAAGTGTTTAGCAGAAAATAGTTCACGCACTGTTTATGAGCTGGGTTGTGAACTTGGGTAGAAAATCATAGATGTATGCTCTAAAATAAAGACTGAGTGAAAGAGTTGCTTAGCTTTAAATCTTGCTTTTGACTTCAAAAGGGACCTTAACAGTCATCTTTTTTCAGTAGGAGTCCTGGCTGAAAGTGATGTGGGTAGGAAAAACACCACACTCATTTTGTTTAAGAAAGTGGGCATTTTATTTTTCTTGTTAATAAACAAACCAAAACAAGCCAAACAAGCAAACATAAAAACCCCAACACAAAAAAAACAACCAACCAAACAAACAAAAAAGACAATTCACTGTGCAATTTGTTTGTCTCCAGATGGAATAAAACATTAATTTCTGTAGTCTTTTAACTTAAAAGTCAAAATAATATAAATATTAAGATAATAACAAGTTGTGAATAAACCTTCAAGATTTACTTGCTCTAAAGGCATAATAAAAATGCTTACTAATACATCTTTAAATGGGTGTGACTTCACATTTTATTTAGAATGAGAGATATTAAATAAGTCATAAAAGTGCTGCAGCTATAGCTGTGACTATATCAAGACAGAGTTTTGTGCCTATATTGTGCCTTTGCCAAATTTATCAATTAATCCAATAAAAGAAAATGCCTTGTCTTACTTATGTTTCATAATTACGTTAGAAATAACTATACATAGAAAAACTGAAAGGATTTTTCTGACATCAAAATATTATCAGAAAAACACTTTTAGTCATGGTATAAAAGCCACGATTGTGACATCATGTCTGTCCCTGTGTTGTTGTAGTCCTCTAATGACTAAAATCATGTTTAAAGCTTACCTGTATTCCAGAACATGTCTGGAAATGCCAGAAAATTCTACACACAATCCCAGAATGCTTGCCTGATGGTACATATTTTAGAGAAATTTCAGACTACTTTTAAATCAATGGGAGCATGCTTTGGGCATTGGTGACATCACAATTCCGCCTTCTGTATATCCATCCAATGAATGCACAAAAGGTTTTGTTAAAAAAAAAACAATTGTTGTACAACAATAGCTGAAATTTCTTTATTTTAAACTATTTGGATGCCAGTGTGTAAGTTGACTTACTGAAATAAGTGAGGTTCAGTAATTACAGCTCAAATTCAACAAATGTAATTTCCTTGTAAAACTCCTTTAGAATTCAATTATGACAAATAGCTAAAATTTTTGATGTTGGTTCAAAATACAGTCCTGGCTGAATGCAGATAGCTACGTTCAATTTCTAAAGCAAAGAGAATTTGTTTGCGACTACAGTGAACTAATAAAAATTTTTTGTAGAAAATATAGTAGTTTAAATTTACTTAGGCATTCCGTTGTACTAAAGTTCCAGTTTCATTGTTTAATCAAATGATGTTGATTTATGAGGTGATTATTTTTCAGCACAGGATAAAACCGCTACTTAGCATTAACATAAAATACTAAGAAAAACAGCATTTGACTTAACTAATACGCTCATTTTAGCCCAAATGCCTGAGTAATGATAGTTATTAATTTTTGACCAGCTTCCTACAGCAATAAAAAAAGATACTGCAACAAACAATTATTATTTCATTTCCTCCCAGTTTAGTTGCACATTCCTGCGTCATACTTGGATGCACAACAAACTAGAAACTTGGTGTTCCCAGTGGTTATAAATGGGAAAACTTCAGCAATTTTTTTTTTATTTCACCTTGTCTAAAATAAAACAAACCTGGTTAACATGATTAAAAATATATAGTTCTGTTACTTCTCATGACATTTGTATTGCTGGAGACATTCTGCTTTCCTCTTCTAATGAGGTGCATTAGTCAAGAGCTAAAGGACCTCTGACCCTAGGATTAAGTGCCTACCCTGCAGGGACAGAGCTCAGTATATGGGATTATGGACTGACAAGAGACAGCTGGAAGAAATACCTGAGAATTCACACTTAACGTAATCCCTGAAAATTGAATGTAGGTATGTGGAAATAACAATTATGTTCTCTAGTGATGTTCTCTAGTGAAAAGCCTTATAAAAACTTAACTAGGGTTTTGAGACTTCATCAATGGCTGTACTATTGAATGAAACAATCAAGCATGTTTAACACTACACTCAACAGGGACTGAAGTTCTGTGAATGCGCTTAACCTCCAGTTGATTTTATTGCTGACTCCTTTCCTCTGCTAATGATATCCTGTGCTGTATAATAGTATAACACCACAAAATTTACCCATTATTAAATAGCAAAAACCCAAATGGTTTATTTGCAAAGGTTTTTCAGAACAAAGTTGATGACAGATACTTATAAATGCTTGAGGCACATAAATTGATGGATATGTAGAAGTGTCAGAATAAGAGCTTCTTTCATGTTTTCTGTACTTAAGAGAGATCAATTATTAAAAACAAAATGATTGGCATACTGTATATTTTATAATTTCAATTTAAAATTTAAAAAAAATCTAGCTACTCATTTGGAGTATTTTTGCCCTTTTTTCACCCGTTTGTACTTTTCAACAAGAAGTTTTCTAACATTTAAAATCATGTCAGAATAGATTCTAGTATGAATCTAGTTTTTTCTTGAGTGATTGAATGAAAATATAGTAAAAAAAGTATTTGCAGTTCAACCTAAGGAATGGTAATGATAAACAAATTTTTAGAAGCTTTGAACTTCTTCAGATTTTAAGTAAAATAGGCAAATAAGGAGGAAATTCTTTCCTGTTAGTGTGGTGAGGCACTGGAATAGGTTGCCCAGGGAGGTTGTGAATGCTTCATCCCTGGCAGTGTTCAAGGCCAGGTTGGATGAGGCCTTGGGTGATATGGTTAGAGCGAGGTGTCCCTGCCCATGGCAGGGGGGTTGGAGCTTGATGATCTTGAGGTCCTTTCCAACCCTAACTATTCTATGATTCTATGATTTTTATAAAAAACAAAATTCCTGAAATTTGGAGTTATCTTAAATTTACTTGAGATTTACCTGTGGGTTGTTTTTTTTTTCCATTAAAATATTTGCTGAAATTAAATTAAGTTTGTCAGTTTGGCCAATACTTTTCTTGATTTTTTCAATACAAAACTAATTACCTGAAAATGTTTTTAAGTTTTCAGTAAAAAAAAAAAAAAATAAATAATAAATTCTCTGGAGCATAAATTGAAATAAGATGCTTCTGTGTGTATATTGACACTATATTAGAACCTTCCATATCCTTTTTTTTTCATTTCTGGGTCTTGTACAGACCACTGCCATGACATGACACCTTGTTTCCAGTGAACTGATCTGAGGCTTTTGCCCCTGTTCCGTACTTGAAAATCATTGTACTGCTTCTGATTATTTTAATTACAAAAGGCATCAGGAAGTCAAAATGTAGCCAGGCCTGGCACAAGATGGGGACATTCGTTTGCTGTCACACTATTAAAACAGAAAGACAGAGGTGAGCAGGATACAGCTGTCTTTCTCCCTCTTTCTGCACTAAGGGACTGTCCTGCACTGAGACAATTTTCCAGTAGGATCTCCTGATGCTGCAGGATGAAGCAACAACAAATCCTACCTGAGAAACTACTACCTAAAAAACTGGCCACAAAATTAATGTATTATATCAGTTCATTAACTAAACTGTATGTCTATTTATATTAATGGCACATTTACACTAGGTTAATTCAGATTTGAATCAGACCCTTAGAAAAATAAAATCGGATTGCTGGTATCCAAAAGATACCAAAGGTCCTGGGGAGATCCTTCAAGCATTATGCAGCCTTAATCTTACCTTCAATTCCTAGTGAAAATGTGATGTAAAACTAATTTGGCAAGTTGAGGCAACCAGAAGTTCCAAGAGAAAATTTGCTTTCTTGTCAGCATGTTTTGGTCTTCAGTGTTCAGTTCTTGTATTGCTGATCTGAAAATGAGTCTATAATCTTTGATAGCCTAAGTGTTCAGACATGATCACCATAGACTAGTGCTGTTTCTCAAGGAAGAATACATCATTTTTCATAAGCGCTACATACATTGGAGTTGTCATTTTTAAAATGCTGCTGTTTTAAAAACAATCAAGATTTTGTCTCAAATGATAAATTACAATCTAAAGCTAAATGAGCTTGGTTTGTGATAATCCTTTAAGATCAACAGCTGCCTGGCTGTCTGGCTTACACTGGCTAAAGAAACCTAAATGCAAACATATATTGCCTATTATCATAATTGCAGGGAAAGGAAGCAAATCTGTCCTTCTTTCTAGAAAACAAAATAAATATGTGGCAAGGAGCAGTTTTATTTACAATTGCAGCAATCACAAGGATAGTAATAAAATAAATCCTGTAAACACTGCAATTATTCTGTTTATTATAAACTTGACATTGCATTTAGAATGAGCTCCTGGGAGACTTCCCTTCCCTTCTAGCAAGATATATGTTTCTGCACATAAAATGAAAGCTTCTGTCTTTGTGTAGTATATGTATGTTTGGGTGTGGGTGAGTGTACCAAAATTCTTGGTACAGAAACAAGTGGGTTAAAAGGCAATGAATTTAAACTAAGTAAACAAAATGCTTCACAGAAGAAACTTATTAAATAACTATATTTATTTTGTAAAATAAGACAATTTCAAGTAAATTTATTACTAAAAATAAGCATTGCAAATATGGCATATTTAGAGCACTGACTGTATCAGTATTGAGGCCGCCCATTTTTTAGGTGCACCTATATAAATACTAGCATACTGAAAAATAATCCATCAGAGATAAAAAGAAGAAAAGTTTGATCTTAATTGTAAATTTTCTCTTTTAAAAGAAGCAGCAACTATGCACAAGAAACAATCAGAGTTCACGACTGTGAACACACTGAAAAGAAAGTTAAACTGTTGTTGCAGCCATCCTTCAAGCATATTCTTCTAAGACATCATATGTCTTTCTTATTTTGTTGAAGCTATCATGGGATTATGATGATAATCAGCAGGCAGGAGCTATTGTTTGATTGTTTAATAGGAAAATAACTGGAAGTTGTTACGGATTTCATCAGTTTAAAAAAGGTAGCGGAAACCCAGATGAAGCCAACACAAGCCAGTATTGCTGTCACTAACTCAGTTTAACCCAGAAACAGAATTGCATGAGCTTTTTTACAATCTTTATCAAGGGCCAAAATATTAAGAATATAGTGAGTCAAATTATGCTGGGATTTCTGTGTTTTTATTTCTTTGGTTGGCCAAGCATCTTGTGCAATTAGAAATATATATATGTGTGTGTATATATATATATATAAAAAATATGTTTTTTCATCCCTGGCACCAACTTAATGACAAAGATCATTAGGTAATTTTAAAATATCAATATTTTTTTAATAAGTGAAAGTTATATTCCAAAATATTTAGAAACACATACAAATGTATTAATGAATTAAACTTTGGAAATGTTATTTCCCTTTTCATTTCTTATTTTAATAAAAAAATGTGTGTAGCATTAAGTCAGATATCATTCGTGTTGATTAGCATTCTTGCAAAAATACAGGTAAGAGAAACTCATCAATGACCTTCTAAGACTGTAACCTCTGTCTGATTTATATCCTTCAGCAAATTGTTCCAGTTGTTGTCTTCTTTTAAAAACATTTTTATTTCCAGCTAGTGAAATAAAATGTGTGAATCAGTGATGGCTACAATTACAAATGTGCTTGAAGCAATAAATTTTATGTCAGTTTTAACGAGTGGTGTCCCTCAGGAATCAGTGTTGGGACTAGTCTTGTTTAACATCTTTGTAGCTGACATGGACAGTGGGATTGAGTGCACCTTCAGCAAGTTTGCCGATGACACCAAGCTGTGTGGTTCGGTTGATACGGTGGAGGGAAGGAATGCCATCCAGAGGGACCTTGACACGCTTGTGAGGTGGGCTGATGCCAACCTCATGAAGTTTAACTATGCCAAGTGCAAGGTCCTACACCTGGGTCGGAGCAATCCCAGGCAAAGCTACAGGCTGGGCAGAGAAGAGATTCAGAGCAGCCCTGCGGAGAAGGACTTGAGGGTGTTGGTCGATGAGAAAATGAACATGAGCCAGCTTCAGTGTGCGCTTGCAGCCCAGAAAGCCAACTGTATCCTGGGCTGCATCAAAAGGAGCGTGACCAGCAGGTAGAAGGAGGTGATCCTGCCCCTTTATTCTGTTCTCGTGAGACCTCACCTGGACTATTGTGTGCAGTTCTGTTGTCCTCAACATAAAAAGGACATGGATCTGTTGGAACAAGTCCAGAGGAGGGCCACGAGAAGGATCAGGGGACAGGAGCACCTCCCATATGAAGATAGGCTCAGAAAGCTGGGACTGTTCAGCCTGGAGAAGGCTGCATGGAGACCTCATAGCAGCCTTCCAGTATCTGAAGGGGGCTTATAACGATGCTGGGGAGGGACTTTTCATTAGGGACTGTAGTGATAGGACAAGGGGTAATGGGTTCAAACTTAAACAGGTGGTATTTAGATTGGATATAAGGAGGAAATTCTTTCCTGTTAGGGTGGTGAGGCACTGGAATGGGTTGCCCAAGGAGGTTGTGAATGCTCCATCCCTGGCAGTGTTCAAGGCCTGGTTGGATGAGGCCTTGGGTGACATGGTTTAGAGCGAGGTGTCCCTGCCCATGGCAGGGGTGTTGGAACTTGATGATCTTGTGGTCCTTTCCAACCCTAACTATTCTCTGATTCTATGATTCTATGATATTTGAGACTGTGATACTATCATCAACAGTTATGTTTCTTTACTGTACAATTGCCCATTGCAAGATTGAGCTCTTTGAGTATAACAGTTTTAGAACAAGAGCTATCCTCTTCCACCTGCGGCCAAGAATAATCCTGATCCCAACTTCACCATTGGATGGAAATCCAAATAACAAAATCATTCACAACAGGAGTAAGATAGCAATGAGAAAGAGACATTAAGAAACTTCAGAAATTGTGCAGAAATAAAGAGAGCATTCCAGCTAACTTGTGCTTTACCTTAGCATTCTATATGTGCTTTAAAATTGTTTCCTCTGTAAATATAAATGGACCCATTTTTCTTTTTTTCATAGGTTTTTCATGATTTCTCCCCTTTTGGTTTCCCTTTCAGGACTCTGATGTAAGTGCAGCTGTAGTTTTTTTAAGAGGTGTTTATATCATTTCTTACACACAGCTCATCCATCACTCCCTGCTCCAATACAAAATTCAAAATGCAGCCTGAGTGGCACAGCTTTTTGCCTTTCATAAAGTGACTTAGCTGAACCTGAAGCATCAGTGTGTCACCAACAGCACATTCCTGGACTGAATGCAGTGATTTCTCCCATATTCCAGAATATGTCAAAGACCAGAAATGTTAATGTTTATACATACTATAGTGAAACTGGAGACTCATGCTGGAACAGCACTGCTTCATATTCACCATAGGTTCTTACTGGGGCTGTTTCATATGTCATCCTTGGTAGAAGACATTTTCTTTCATTCCAACTTATTGCTCTTAACTCGTCCTAATAAAGCATTATATGTTACCTACATGAAGGTGATACATAATCTGTTTTTCTTTCATATATATAACCATCTTTCTGGGTGAATGTTAGATATTTCTTAACGAAAAGCACATTATAAGTTTCAAACATGGCTCACTCCCTTAGATGAAGTTTGACTCTCAAGTTAAAGCTGTTTCTATCTGCTGTTTGACTGGGCCAACCAAGTCTGTGCAGAGTGATGTCTGTGACTGATTTATTTTTATCAGCTTCTGGTTTATATTGATCGGGAGCTACAGTCTTAGTTTATATCTGAAATGGCAATTCACAAAAGAATCCTTTCACCTTTGTGATGTTTTAAGTGTGCATATGCAGGTAGTATTAAATTCTTACTATCAGTGGGAGAAGACAGAGAGAAATACTATCAACTGAAGTTATTGGATATGAAAATGAACTCTGTAACAGCCCAAACTGAACACTGACTGCATTTCATACCCACATGCCTTATAACAGCAGAAAGGCAGAATTTTGCCTGTATTTCCTTCTTTCACATTCCCCCCTAAATTTACATGAGTACTGAGAAAAAAATAAACGTTAGCAAAATAGTCTGATAAATTCTAAGAATATAAAATCAAAAATATTATTTTTCAACATTAATTTAAGATAGCTGCCAATGACAGCATAACTTAAAAAAGCAAAAAAAAAAAAAAAAGAAAAATGAGTCTTAAGTTACTTTATTACCTAATAACTAGTGGGAAGCCCAATTTGGGGACCAGACACAAGTCAAGGAAGCACATGCTCCAGCTTATTTTTCTAGGGATGGGATTTCCAGTTTATTACAGTATTGGATGTGCCTTGTTTCATCTCTGTTCACAAAGATGAGAATTTCATAAGCACTCCATTTAGAAGTTAGATTGTCAATGTTTTAAATGTACATACTTGGTCTCAAGTGCTCCCTCCAAAAAGGAAAAACACAGATCACAATTTTAAACAGAATAATATCGAATAAAAAAAAAAATCATCACCAAGAGTAGATAAGTTTAAAATAAAGTTGAAAAAGTGCTACAGGCTTGTCTAGTGTCTATCAAATTACTTGAGTCTGTTATAGCTCAAGCTAAGCCTGGACTTCCAAATCTAACTCTAAGGGCTCCAGCTTAATTCCATGGCACTAATAAATATCACAGTATCACAGTATGTTAGAGATTGGAAGGGACCTCAAAAGATCATCTAGTCCAATCCCCCCACCGGAGCAGGAACACCTAGATAAGGTTACACGGAAACGTGTCCAGGCCGGTTTTGAATATCTCCAGAGAAGGAGACTACACAACCTCCCTGGGCAGCCTGTTCCAGTGTTCTGTCACCCTCACTGAGAAAAAGTTTCTTCTCAAGTTTAAGTGGAATCTCTTGTGTTCCAGTTTGTACCCATTGCCCCTTGTCCTATCATTGTTTGCCACTGAGAAGAGCCTGGCTCCATCCTCGTGACACTCCCCCTTTATATATTTATATACACTAATAAGGTCACCCCTCAGTCTCCTCCAAACTATAGAGACCCAGCTCCCTCAGTCTTTCCTCATAAGGGAGATGCTCCACTCCCTTAATCATCTTAGTTGCCCTGTGCTGGACTCTCTCCAGCAGGTCCCTGTCCTTCTTAAACTGAGGGGCCCAGAACTGGACACAGTATTCCAGATGAGGTCTCACCAGGGCAGAGTAGAGGGGAAGGAGAACCTCTCTCGACCTACTAACCACCCCCCTTCTAATACACCCCAGGATGCCATTGGCCTTCTTGGCCACAAGGGCACAGTGTCGGCTCATGGTCACCCTGTCGTCCACTAGGACCCCCAGGTCCCTCTCCCCTACACTGCTCTCTAACAGGTCGTTCCCCAATCTATACTGGAACCTGGGGTTGTTCCTGCCCAGATGTAGGACTCTACACTTTCCCTTGTTATATTTCATCAAGTTATTCCCCGCCCAACTCTCCAGCCTGTCCAGGTCTTGCTGGATGGCAGCACAGCCTTCTGGCGTGTCGGCCACCCCTCCCAGCTTAGTGTCATCAGCAAACTTGCTGATAGTACACTCAATACCCTCATCTAAATCGTTGATGAATATATTAAATAATATTGGTCCCAGTACCGACCCTTGAGGCACTCCACTACATACAGGCCTCCAACTAGACTCCGCCCCATAGACTACAACTCTCTGGCTTCTCTCCTTCAGCCAGTTCACAGTCCACCTCACCACCCGATCATCCAGACCACACTTCCTCAATTTAGCTGCAAGGATGCTGTGGGAGACCATGTCAAATGCTTTGCTGAAGTCAAGGTAGACCACATCCACCGCTCTGCCATCATCCATCCACCGTGTTATTTCCTCATAAAAGGCTATGAGATTGGTCAAGCATGACTTCCCCTTGGTGAAGCCATGTTGACTGCCCCTCATAACCCTCTTATCCTTGATATGCCTTAAGATGGCACCAAGGATAAGGTGTTCCATCACTTTCCCAGGAATGGAGGTGAGGCTGACCGGTCTATAGTTACCCGGGTCCTCCTTCTTGCCCTTTTTGAAGACGGGAGTGACATTTGCTTTCCTCCAGTCCTCAGGCACCTCTCCCGTTTCCCAAGACTTGGTAAAGATGATGGAGAGCGGTCTAGCAATGACCTCAGCCAGTTCCCTCAGCACCCACGGGTGCATCCCATCTGGACCCATGGATTTATGAATGTCCAAATTGCTCAACTGGTCTCTAACCCATTCCTCATCAACTAAGGCAAACCGCTCCATTGACGTGTCTTCATCTGAGGTCTCAGCAGTACAGGGCTCTTCAGGACTGCCTCTGGCAGAGTAGACAGAGACAAAGAAGGCATTCAGTAACTCTGCCATCTCTGTATCTTCTGTCACCAGGGCACCCGTCCCGTTCATCAGCGGGCCTACATTGCCTCTGGTGTTAGTTTTATCTGCCATGTATTTGAAAAAGCTCTTTCTGCTGTCCTTGACCCTTCTCGCCAGCTTTAATTCCAAGGAGGCCTTAGTCATCCTAGCTGCTTTCCTACATCCTCTAGCAGCAGCCTTATATTCCTCCCAAGTGGCCAGCCCTTCCTTCCATGACCTGTAAACTCTCCTCTTCCACTTGAGCATACCCAGCAATTCCCTATTTAGCCACGCAGGTCTCCTGACCCTCTTCCTTGACTTCCTACATGTCGGAATGTTCTGATCTTGAGCTCGGAAAAAGCAGTCCTTGAACGTCAACCAACTATCTTGGGCCCCTTTACCTTCAAGCAGCCTTGTCCATGGGATTTCCCCTAGCAATTGCTTGAAGAGGCCAAAGTTTGCCCTGCTAAAGTCCAGGGTTACAATTCTACTTGCTATTCTACTGGCCCTACCACACAAGATCCTGAATTCCACCATCTCATGGTCGCTGCAACCAAGGCAGCCCTCAACCTTCTGCTGTCACACAAGAAGTGTCTGAACAAAATCTTCTACCTAGATAAGACTGATTATAAACCATGACAATATTTATGATATAGTCACATGAGTAAGTTACCAAAAAAAGAAAAAAAATCTAGATTGTGGTTTTATGATGCATCATTTAGAATCATATAAAATCATAGAATCATAGAATAGTTAGGGTTGGAAAGGACATTAAGATCATCAAGTTCCAACCCCCCTGCCATGGGCAGGAACACCTCACACTAAACCATCTCACCCAGGCCCCTGTGTCCAATCTGGCCTTGAACACTGCCAGGGATGGAGCATTCGCAACCTCCCTGGGTAACCCATTCCAGTGCCTCACCACCCTAACAGGAAAGAATTTCCTCCTTATATCCAATCTAAACTTCCCCTGTTTAACTTTTAACCCATTACCCCTTGTCCTACCACTACAGTCCCTAATGAAGAGTCCATCCCCAGCCCCCTTCCTCAGAATAAATAAGGGGTAATCTTTTGAGAGGAAGAGCCTGCGTACAAACAGACAAAGCTGGTACGCTTTACACTGCTGGTGTGACCCATACATTACAAAATAACCTTAACAACTACCTGCAAGGGGAAAAAAGAAAAAAAAACATAAACTGAGCAACCAATTGCATTTAAAGAAATAAACTTAGTTTACATCAGAGAACTATTTTGCATTGTGTAACTGTTGTGCTTTTCATCCAATACTAACAGCTCAAAAGCTAGATATATTATATCAACAAACTTTAGATCTTGAGAATTGTGTGAGAAGCTGGATGTCCTCGGTTCAGCAGTAGCAGTCATTTTTTCTCCTTCTTAGTAGCTGGTGCAGTGCTGTGGTTTTGACTTTCGGCCTAGGAACAGAGCTGATAACACCAACGTTTTTAGTTACTGCTCAAATGTTTAGTCCTACCAAGGACTTTCTGAGTCTCGTGCTCTGCCAGGGAGGAGGTGAAGCCAGGAGGAAGCAGAGACAGGACACCTGACCCAAACTAGCCGAAGAGGTATTCCATACCACAGCATATCATGCCCAGGATGTAACTGAGAGCTACCTGGAGAGCTAGTTCACTGCTTGGTGGGGCTGGGTATCGGTGGGTGGTATTGTCTTCTCTTTCCTTGTTATTTCCCTTACCATTTTTATTATCGGTGGTAGCAGCAGTGATTTGTGTTATACCTTAGTTACTGGACTGCTCTTATCTCAACCTGTGGGAGTTACCTTCTTTTGATTCTCCTCCAAGTCCCTCTGGGAGCAGGGCGGGGTGAAGAAAGGGGGAAAATGAGGGAGTGGACTGCGTGGCTGATTTGCCAACAGGATTTAAACCATGACACTGGACTATGGTGGCTCCTTGTGAGCTGCTAGTTCTGAACTCCAGCACTGCAAATGATAGTTGTTCCATTGTTGAGGAATAAATGTGTGGTCATACCTTGAAAACTGTTTCAATGGAGTATCATCTGGGCATGGCAAGTTGTCCATGCATCATCTAAGTTAAACAGTGAAATGTAATCCATTTTCTGTAGACCTTAATTAAAAGTTAGTGGGATTTGAAAAGAAGTTCCAACCAAAAAGGAAAGAGGTAGCACATATTTCATAATGTTCAAAGAAAGCTCACCTATAAAAGAAGAGGCTCCTACAAAGCTGATTGGGCTATAAATCCACAACTGAAAACATGACAATGAATTTCAGGGCTTGAGAGCAAAACATCCTAAGTAGAGGAGAAACTCAAAACCTTTTATGGAAAACAAAGTAAACATATTAGGGCAGTAGAGGTAACACAGAATAAGAATAAAAAAAATTAGAATTTGGGGGAGGTTCTTGTTTGATTTCACCCAGATCAGGAGTTAATCTCTTTATATGTTATAATTATGTCTCCATTAAAAAGCACTGAAAACCGCTGGGATACTCTATTCCATATTCTTGTATTTAATGCTTAAATACAGGATCAAAGGCTCAGGAACAACAAAGTTTGACAAAAGAGAATCATTTGGGAGTAAGGGTCACAACCAAACAGGAACAAAAGAATAAAGAGCAGAAGAAAACATCTGCACGCCTTGCTTGTGGGGAGTGAGAAGGAAGTAGGAAGAGGGAGGAACCTTTCCACATATTTGCCCTCAGAGGTTTGCATACACTTGTGTACTCCACGCTGTTTGAACCTGATTTATAAAACAATTGCATTTCAGAGATAAGGAACATCACAGATGACCTCCCCAGAGGGCTTTCCCTTTCCCTTTAGGGATAGGGAGAAGATAACTTTCTCACCACAGGAGGACATAAAAACGTTTATGGGCTTTAACCACTTAATTCCCATAACTTTTGTGAGATATGTTATAAATGTGCAGACCTGAGCATGTCATTTCTTTAAACAGTCTCATTTCCTTCCATGCTTCTCATCTCAATTTTTATGTGTGGCTAGGCAAAATGCGGGGGCAGCACTACAATATAAAGTTCCAGAGGAGGCAGAGTCATGTGAAGTGAGCAGAACCCTATTTGCTCTGACTCCTGGTAGAGATTCAGAGTAATGAGTCCCAACCTAGGCAACAACCAAGCACCCAGAGACAGCTTAGAATTCACCTTATATTCTTCCTTACTGCCCGAAATAATTTTGGAACGAGCTGCAGCAATCCATTGCACACCTAGGAAAGCTTTAATTTATACCAGTAGATATACTTTCAACCACCTTTCATTCCCATGCCTAAAAGCCAGAGAGATATATGTGCCTTCGGTCTAGTAAACCAATAATAATAAAGTTATTATTTCACCAGTTGTTCACAGAATCTAAATTCAAATAGGTAATGTCCCTTTTCTAGGCTTCCTTTACACTATATCAGTATTGAAGGTTGCTGCTTCCTTATCTTGGTACATCTCCATGGACCAGACATCACAGGAGTTGGAAAGCATCACATAACTCTCTGTTTGCACTTTTTACTTTGGGAACGCATCAGGAAAACATCTTTTACATGTGTTCTCACACACAAACAGGATAGACAGAAAATGTTTAGCAGGGAGAAATAGGGTAGAAAATAGCGTCTATGAAAAGGATAGTTCCTCTTGCATGATTACTGTGTTTTTACAGTGCATGTTTTCCTCCATATAATATTTACTTGGCTTTTTTTTTTTTTTTTTTTTTAATTCAACTCCTGAAGTAATACTATACTTCTGTCTGTGGCTAATGGAATGTTAAAGTAACGCCATTTACTCATCAAAGACTTCTTATCTTCCTTACCCCTGTAAATTTTTGGAGCACTTGAACTTCTTACTATAGGGGTCCTTTGCAATGTAAATACTCACAATAAATGCTCAGTGATTTCCAATATATTGTAGACATAAAAGAGTAAAACTTGGAGATGATCTTTCCAAGATGTGGCATTAAACTCAAAATAAGCAAGACCTTTTCTCCAGCTTCTGGCTCAGACTTGTAAAATCTCTTTCCCACCCAGTGCACCATAAATGGGTATTAGATTTGATGATTAAATTGGCTATAAAAATGTAAACTTCCCTGTCAAATCAATGGGCACTTTTGTGAACTAAGGATGGTGAACTGTTTTCAGAAACAATGCAAATATGTTTCACAATGGGAGGGATTGATAAGTGGAGTAAATTTGTCATGGCCAGTGTCAAATTTTTAATCACTTGGAATCTTCAGACAGATGACTAAACATGTCTTAGCCAGACCCAGTTTCTCAGGACACAGAACCAATTTGTTTTCTGTGGTGGATTAACCTTGCTAAGGGCCCAATCACTCCCCACCCAGCAGGAGAGGGGGAGAGATAGCAGGATTAGGAAGCTTGCAGGTCAAGATAAAGACAGGGTGATCAATTACCAGTTACCCTCATGGGCAAAATTGCCTCAACTTGGGATAAATTAATTTAATTTTTGCCAGTTAAAATAGATAAGGATAGTAAGAAATAAAGATAAACTTTAAAGCAACTTTCCTCACCCATCTGCCCAGGTCAGCTTAGTTCCTTCACTCCCAACTCTTTTACCCAGTACAATAGTGATACAGGGGAGGTGATGGTCAATACATAATAGTTCCTCTCTGTCATTTCTTCCCTATCACACTTCTACCCTGCTCCAGCATGGAGTCTCCCCACAAGCTTTAGTTTCTTCTAGAAATAGCTGTTCCATCACAGGTCCTGCACAGACCTGTGGACACCTGCTCTGGTGCTTGAAGCACCTCCATCCCACCCACCACCCTCCTCTTCTCCCTCTGATCCTGGTGTTCCCTCCACTGTTTGTTATTCTTTTGGTTACTTTCTCCTCAATCTGTCCAGCAGTTCTACCTTTTTCTTAAATACTTTCTCAGAGGTGCTACCAGCTTTATTAATGGGCTCTGCTGTGTTCTGCAATGGGTTCAGCAGAGGGCAGCCCCTGGCCTTCTCCCACAGAGGCATTTGCTGTATCCCCCTGCTGCCAGCACCTTGATGTCTACACACAGCACAGCTGTCAGCAAGGGAAGAGGTTAAAATTCAATGGCTGGTACTAAAGTTTTAGAACCAACACTACATTAAAAATTTGCCTGTGTTTACAACATGCACAGTGTTCTCAAGCAAGCCAGGGCCAGCTTCCAATCAGTCATTGCTTCCAGCCAGTACTTTTCACTGCTTGCATCATTTATCTGTAGCCTCTTCAAAAGCTGAGAAATAAATCCCATATTTTTATGGACGAACAGGTCAGAAATAAAGATTAGTTTCTGAAATCGGATATAAGTCCCACTTTAAGGCTTGTAAATGTTACAAAATAGTGTGGTTTTGACTAATGAACACTTTACTGCAAATATCACCTATGTTAAAAAGCCACATAGTTTCAATTTCTGCATTTTAATATCTTTCACATAACTTTCTGCAGAGAATTTTACATACTGTTTAAAATATAGAGAAATTCAAAAATAAACGTTTTATGACAGTTAAAATATTTGTCTTTATATTTAGACTAAACAACATATTGTGTTATGCTGGTTTTGAATACCAAAATACAAAAATGCAGCCTAGATATCCTTAACCATGGTAACGCAGTTTTACAATGAGACAAGGGGGGGGCACGAAATTACAAAATGGTATATAGAAATCTTTAGAAGTAGCTTTAAATAGTGTTAAGTTTGATGGCTTTGTAACAGTAGCAATGGAAAATTACTGAGGTGCAGGGTACATAGAGAAAAATATGTGAAGAGAGTGCAGCTAGAGAACATACTGAGAATTCTCACAAGATAAATCGTTATAGTTGACATAGCTTTAAGAAAAAAACAGCCTAGAAAAACAGGACACAGGGATAAGGGGTATCTGGGAACTGCAGGTGTCCAGGATGGGCTACAGTTGAACTAACAGATAAGTAGGAGGATGGGAGGATTATTATGTCTCTGGTGCTAACGAACCAATTAAACTGGTATGAGCATCTACTGCGCGTGCTTCAAAGGCTGCCAGAAGTGATGAAGATCGTTGGAAGAAGTAAACGACCCTCAGAGACCACCACCACAAATCTGTACGCATGCGGGGAACTCTCTGGAAAATGATGTAATCCATATGTAGCCTCATGAATATGTATGTATGCCCAGGGGCTATAAAAGGACAGCTTGTGGGGCAATTAGAGAGACACACGTTAGGAGGATTTATCCCCCGTGTCTCCCGGCGCCGCAATAAAGAATACCTGCTTGTCAGCTTGAAAACTTTGTTGGCAAGTTTGTTCCTGGAGTTTTCTCCGAATCAATTTGGCACCCCAGATGGGACCCTCTCTGCTCGGCTGCAGGACCCGCTGAGGAGAGGGCTCCCTAGGGCCCTCGGGAATTTTTCCCGGTAATTAATTATTATTATTAATTATTACACAGTAATAAATATCAAAACCTATGTAATGCACGTATGGAAAACCTAGACTTTTTGAGACATGCAGGGTCATTTCTGCTTTGCAAATCATGAGCCTTAAGAGAGACGTCACTTTAAAGAGACAAAAAAGAGGACAATTTAGGAGGAGAGTCAAGGATTTATGATAGAACCGTACAGAAACTGTGGAAGATTTAGGCATCTATCTGCCATTTTATATGTCCAGATACAAAGGTTACAATGTCAATGTCACATCTAGATGAAGATGCGTAATCCAAGAGGAACCTGTGGCTTTGACTTTAAAGTATTCCAGGTGTGGAGAACTCTGTTCTGTACATGTAATTGAGGGCCATCTTATTGCTAGGGTTCAGCAACACAAAGCATGGTTTTCAGCTGAAACTTCCAGGATTCGCAAATTTCTTTGCAAAAGGTGAATCTGAATTTCCAAAGCTCCACACAGATGGAATTATCACTGGGCTGTGCTTTTTATGGCATCTGGCTCAGTTCCTTCTCATACTTGAAAAACTATAATAATTTTTACTAAACACTATCTTTGCAACAAGCCTTGGGTATTTTCAGGAGATATATCCTTCTATTACCTTCTGTTGAATCAAAAGATTAAGAAATTACTGTGCAAGGGTAATAAAGAGAGTAAATATGAATGAAAATTACTTTTATCATCTAATAAATAGACTCATATGAAAATTTTCCCATCCTGTTCCAGCAATATTAGCCAGATTCTTCCACTAAAAATTCATAAGAGTAAAATCTGGAATCCTATCTTGAAATACTTCATAGAATCTTAGAACAGTTAGTGTTGGAAAGGACCTTAAGATCATCGAGTTCCAATCCCCCTGCCATAGGCAGGGACACCTCACACTAAGCCATGTCACCCAAGGCTCTGTCCAACCCGGCCTTGAATACTGCCAAGGATGGAGCATTCACAATTTCCTCGGGCAACCCATTCCAGTGCCTCACCACCCTCACAGTAGTGCTTCCTTATATTTAACTTGAACTTCCTTTGTTTGACTTTAAACCCATTTCCCCTTGTCCTATTGCTACAGTCCCTGATGAAGAACTACTACATGATACAGTGCTATTTCATGTAGCAGAATTCCCTTTGATGTTTCTGAGCTGAATGATAACTCTGTCATATTTCCTAATGATGCTTTCAGTCTTAAAGAAAGTTTCCTCTGCTTCAGATGTTAGTGTAAGGTTTGAACCAGGGGCTGGAAAACCATGCCTCACCTCTTATGATCCAGGCAAACTATAACTCATTGGGAGATTTCTTAGGGAAAAAGGAACAAAAATGGGTCAAGTATAGAAAGGACAGTTTCTAATTGTATCTTAAAAAACCTTATTTGTATTATTTATTTAGAAAGGCAGGAGGACAATACAGCCTTATGTATGTGTAGGATAAGGCAGGAGAAATGTGTTGGCTGGGATCTTTACTTCAAATTCCCCCCAAAGTAGATTGTCTATAAAAACTGACTGGAAATCTATTGTGTTCTGTGACATATACAAAATCTATCCGTCTTATGTGAATAACATTTAAAAACAAAGAAGTTCCCTGGCATCACAGATTTCATATAATTCTTCCCTTTCCATTAATGTCTCCATCATCAGTATATGAACTCTTTTCTTCTGTTGGTCAATCAAAGAGTAAACTGCGTGTAAAGGATCGCCTCATGAGATACTTCTACAGTGATGAAGAAATCATGTATTGTTTCCTCATACCCCCATAACTTTGCAAAAGGACAGCTGATAAGGAACTAAACAGATCTGACAGATGCCCGTTGCTTTTCACTCCTTCAGTATTCACAGGTAAAAATGTATAACTTGTGGTTAATTCACTTCCATCATAATTTTCCCACAACCAATATATTTCCAAACAGAGTACGGTGCAAGTAAAAGCTAGGGGCTGACAGCACTTCTGTTGTAAACCCTGAATGGAAGAAGCCTTTTAAGTATGAATCACGTGTGAATTACATATGAAAAAGCATCAGCATCAACATCAGCAAATAATGCACAAACTTTTGTGGAAAAATATGTTGGCCAGTACATGGAAACTATATTAAGTCTGTAAGAAGAAAAAGGTGTAAGCTAATGAAGAGAAGAATGCAGATGAGAAAGAAAATGGAGTCTACATAAGGATAAAGAAGACTAGAATGAGAATCAGGTAGCTCAGTAGATGGAAGGTGTCCACTGGGAAGTGACTATGGAAGCTTTGTTCAGAACAAGAACTAAAAACAAGGAAACTGAGAGGAAGTCATAAATCTGGTTACCTACAAGGATTATTTTACCTAGTTGTTTGTGCCAATGATTCTGCTCAAAATTATGAACAGTTTCTGCTTTGAGGTGTCACAAGCTGAACATTCAGGAAAATGAATGACACTAGATCATTTTTGTGCAAATCCACAACATACTAAAATTACAAGGAATACAATTTAAAAGAACTAATTTGGGGGTCAGCCAAATCATTGCATGGGCTAACTCTAATACTCAATCAGAGCTATATAAAATTTTGCAAACATTGGTGAAGCAGAGATAATAGGTGACAATCAGCTTGCATAGTAACAAAAAAAAAAGCAGAGATGTGTAAAGCCTGAAGAGTTACAGCAAGCTGGATTTTGCTTTGACATACTATGGAAATGTAACAGAACAATTACATATAAAACCAAAGAACTCTAAACTCAAACTGGAAAGTAGCAGCAACACTTTATATATGCATATTGAATGCCAAAGAGGAAAGGAGGTGGAGAAGTTAAAATAAATAAAATGTCTTCTGTAGCAAGCTATTGCAGTTTATAGAATTCTTGCCTCTGACAACTTCCCAAGGCTCCTCAGCTGAATATTGACACACTGAATAAATGGAAAATAGCACTTTTTATTCTAGTCTATGGTTTCCAGCAGAATCAATAAAGTTGAAGGACAACAGAAATGTGATTAACCCGTTAATTCGCAGGACCAAAATTGACACAGCAGAATATCATCTCATGAATTTTAATGCAGAAAAACTCAGAGGGTTGATTTCAGGATGAATTAGTGCTCTAAGAGAAATGTTGAGACATAACAGAATACCTTTTACTAAGTGTCATCCATCTTGCATGCAAAAGTGGAGAGAGAGACAGATTTGGTTTTGTTTCATTTAAGGGATATAATAAACCATGTTTTCTTAAAAAAAAATTAAAAAAATTTAAAAAAAAGATCATTTTTTTTCCCAGGGTAATAAAATGTCTCTGTAAAAAGCCTCTGTGAACTTTGATCTTCCTCTTAAAGAGTGTAAACAGATGCATGCTTATAAAAAATGTGAGTCAAATAAGTTACACAGTAGTACTCAATCACTTGTTCTTTGTTGAAATCCTTTCCTTTCTCTGTAACTTGAATATAATATGAATATTATTATGCTTTCAGTGTAAGCATACTAGGACCAAGGTCCAAAGTCCTGACTCTGTTCTTCCTTACATCTCTGGGAATCAGAGTGACATGCAAATATAAAACTAGGGATATTAACATCACAACTGTGTCCCTCATCTACCTGTTTGACTCAGAAACACAACATACACTGATATGGAGAAGTTCATGAATAATGAATAATAGCTATAAGAAGCAGGAAAGTGGGGCAAGTGGCCTTTTCTCAGTCTAATAGCAGAAAACCTTGAGAACTTGACCTGCTGAAGAATAAGGTATAAACCTGCTAAGCAGATAAGAATATATGCAATATAGTGCCTTCTAAGGACCTGGGAAATTATTTTCATTGTTCTGACCTCAGGAGGATCAGTATTGATATTATCTTGTGGCAATGAAACATAGTTGATTGTTGCCTTGTTTTTTGAACATTAAAGAGCTTCTACGATGAAGCAGGCAAGACTTGTACATCACAGATTTCTCCTAAGCTAAAATACATATCAATCTCTTAGCTAGTCATATAAGACTCAGAAATGGCTTGAAGGACTCTGTTAAAGCTTCTGAATATTAGAAGAAAGCCCTCCGTCTCACAGTCGTCAACCATAACTATGATTTCTAAAATAGTATCCACAAAAAAAATGCAACAAAATATTATCTATACACTATACACAGGCTTATTACTGAAGATTTTGAGGTAAGCAATGACTTTTTTTTTTTCCTTTTGTTTGGATAGATGTCATAGGAAAAGTGAGTCTAAGAGAATAGGGAATATTTTTTGTCATTTTCCTTCTACAATTTTTCCATGATTCCTTTTTTGGAGACAGATAGAAGGTTATAACACTATTGGACCTGTTCACATGAGTAAGGTTGTTACAAATGGGGAAGTACGTCCTAGAAGTCAACAGTAAAAGTTTTCTTATTGATGATATGTAGCTTATGCATCTAGTGAGCCTTTTCTCTCCTACTTGTAGGAGAGAAACCTATTAGAGGAAAAAAGTTATCAGTAGAATTGGGAGCATCATCTGGTCTAAACAACTTTGTAGCAAGCCACTGATTCGTCTTATTCTTTTTCCAACACTGGATATAAGATAGACACACTGTGAATTGCTTTTATTATTCTGCTAGTGTTCCAGTAGATAGATACCATTCAATTTTATGTTGGACACAAATTCCCATACGTATGTTACTTATATAAACAACAATATAATAATGGTGAATTGAAGTATAAATATGTTCTTTGATAAACAAGCTAAAAATCAAATGGAGTTTTAATTTGGGTAGTGATCAGCAAAATTTGAAAGAATAAGATAGCGAGGTGGGTGGATATATTTCTATACAGCCTCTAGGGAGGGAAGTAACCCTATGCTATCCCAGTGTTTCTAGGTACGTCTGTGATATCTCTCAGCACCCTATATTTCAGGAAGTCAGCCTGTTTGTGAAGTTATTGTAAGGTAGCAGTGGGCATAAGTAAAACACTGCTAATATAGTACTTGGCCAAAAGTAGCCTTCCCTGTAGGAGTTTGTTTATAAATTGCTTTGGTCAACTTGACAAGGTCAAATCCATTCTCTTAATGATGAATCTCATCTGTTCTGGTGCAGAAAGAAATGTTTTCTTTCACTTCTACGTGTGGTAAGAGCTCATTCATCTCTGTATGTTCTAAAGGGAAATCTAGCTACATCAGAGAGAGAAGGAGTATTCAAAGGGCAACTGATGGCCAGGAAGATATATTGAATTCACTTTCCTGGGACAGACATTCAAATGGTAACAAGTGATAGAAAACAGCTCTATATTTCAGCATGATGTGTGTTCTCTCTCTTATGATTAAACCCCCTGTGGGCCATCTGCATTTAATGGGTTAGAACTACTTTGTAGCTGTAGTTTTTTCCTTCCATGCCTCTTATTTATTTGAGAGGAGACCAAACTGCACTCTTAAAAGTGCAGCATGTAGGAAACACTGCCAAAAGAATGAGAACAAAAAGGCAAATTTATGGGCCAGTGTTGTTTTAAGCATTTAGCAGTATAAATAGAAAGTGCAGATAAATGTGGACATATAAATGACTCTCTGTTTATCTCAGATACATTATTTGCCTAAATTCCAGAAAAGAATTAGCCCAATTAGTTTATACAAGGGTTAATGCTCTGCCTCTGGACTAGCAACTTAGCATAGAACTGTTTTCAAACGAAAACTAACACCCCTTAGAACAGGTCTCCCTAAAAAGAAAAAATTATTGCTCAGTCCATCCTTGTCTATTTTAATCTTAAAAAATCATCAAAAGAAGCAGATACAGACATGAAAACTATTGTAGTAAAATAGATGTAAAACACTGATTTAATAAAATTCAGTATTTTAAAAAGAGTTAAATAGACTACCTAAGGAAAAAAAAAAACACATATAAGCCAAGTAATATTTTTCCAGAACAATTTGATCTAGCATAGTAAATCCATTATGTAAATCTATTAGGGATCATATTCTGCTCCCAAGTGAAGTCTCTGGCAAATTTCCCTTTAATTTCAGTTAGGATTTGATCATAAGATTTTTTAACACAGTTAAAGAAATTTCATCCCATCTTGCCAACACTGAGTTTTATGGCTCCAAATACTCAATAAACTCCCAGTCAATGAGTGTATTTTCTTCTTTTCTCATTGTATATACTACTTAACCATTTGCTAAATAATACTAACTCAGATCTCTATTCCAGACCTTTTTCTAGAAGATTTCCAAGATCATTAAGTATTTAATTTACCTTATGTGTTCAAGTGACATCTGACAGATTTTTCCATATATAAATATGCGTTTCATTATATATTAAAATGTTTATAAAGGGTAATGAGAAAATAATTTTTAGTACTCCGGAAGCTGAGTTGTTCCCTTAATATCACTTTGAAAAAAAATGCAATGAACATGATTTTTATTGTCATTTTCACAAAGATCTCAGCTGCTTTCCATTTTTAATAACTGAAACAAAATCATTTGAGTAAATACAGTCTTACACAGATTCAGATACTTCTGTCTCTCTCTGAGGACACTAACAAAGCTTTCATTTTAACTGTACTCTTTCTTAGAAGGACAAAAATATTATGAAAGTGCTAACTAGGAGCTTATTACACCTACAAATACCTTGCTAATCATAATCAGACTGGATTTAGAAAAAAAAAAATAAAACAAAGAAAAAGTTTTCATTTTTTAACCATAAAAAAAAGGGGGGGCTTTAGCCTTCTTAGTTAGAATCATAGAATCATAGAATAGTTAGGGTTGGAAAGGACCTTAAGATCATCAAGTTCCAAACCCCCTGCCATAGGCAGGGACACCTCGCTCTAAACCATATCACCCAAGGCCTTGTCCAACCTGGTCTTGAACACTGCCAGGGATGAAGCATTCACAACCTCCCTGGGCAACCCATTCCAGTGCCTCACCACCCTAACAGGAAAGAATTTCCTCGTTATATCCAATCTAAACTCCCCCTGTTTAAGTTTTAACTCGTTACCCCTTGTCCTGTTACTACAATGCCTAATGAAGAGTCCATCCCCAGCATCCCTATAAGCCCCCTTCAGATCCTGGAAGGCTGCTATGAGGTCTCCACACAGCCTTCTCTTGTCCAGGCTGAACAGCCCCAACTTTCTCAGCCTATCTTCATATGGGAGGTGCTCCAGTCCCCTGATCATCCTTGTGGCCCTTCTCTGGACTTGTTCCAACAGTTCCATGTCCTTTTTATGTTGAGGACACCAGAACTGCACACAATAGTCCAGGTGAGGTCTCACGAGAGCAGAGTAAAGGGGCAGGATCACCACCTTTGACTTGCGGGTTACGCTCCTCCTGATGCAGCCCAGTATACAGAGTTATCCCTCTTCAGATCAATAAATGATGTTGATAATATAATGTGAATTGCTCATTCACAGAGCAATTCTGGGGACAAGAATCTAATATTTTGTAACTACTGGATTATAGCAGACTTTGCTCTGCTGTAATGACAGTGGTTCTAAGCTGTGGTTGGTACACGTATATGGACATTCTCACAAGAGTACATGGCAGGGAGATCAAACCTATTATTATTTTTCATAATTAAAGGATGCAGAAACCGTCATTTCCTCAGCTTCTGAGAAATAGAGCAGACAGCTGTTAGATTATGGAGGGTTGTTGTAGTTAAGACTGGAGCATGAAAAAGTACTCATGTAACAGGATCTTGTGAGCTACCAGGTTCAACTGTATAAACCAGTTAGAAAATATTATTTTTGTCCTGAGCCTATAACCTACAGTTTTCCAAAGTATGGTTTTTGTGCTAACATCATTTGCTCTAACCAATAGTATTATATATAGATTGATGCATTTATTAGTCTATTTTACTGTTTATTCCTATGTGAAAAGTCATTGTTATGAAGGTGGGCAGCATGAGCTAAGATGAAATTCTGAGCTATTGGGTGTGAGGCCTAACAACAGACATTACTCTTTCAGAAGATGATGGATTATGAAGACTCATTTATTTTAATTTTTTCATATATTGAAAAATCAAGGACATCTTACATGAGGACTGTATTTGAACATTTAGTGAGAAAATATGTAATTCTTATATTGTTGTTAAAAAGAATAAAACTGGCAAAAACAGGCCAATATCTCAAATATGTCTTATGTGAGAGTGCTGTGACATATTCCCTCATTTGCAAGACAAAGCTGTATCAGGTTTAAAGAGTTTGCAATGCAAAGGACAATGGCTGTTTCAGAAATTTCGTAGGCTCACTAGTCTAGCCATCAGTGTGTTTAAAACATTCTGCCTTAAAAATGAAGGGAAAGAAAATGTTAAGCTCATTAGGGACTGTAGTGATAGGACAAGGGGTAATGGGTTAAAACTTAAACAGGGGAAGCTTAGATTGGATATAAGGAGGAAATTCTTTCCTGTTAGGGTGGTGAGGCACTGGAATAGGTTGCCCAGGGAGGTTGTGAATCCTCCATCCCTGGCAGTGTTCAAGGCCATGTTGGATGAGGCCTTGGGTGATATGGTTTAGAGCGAGGTGTCCCTGCCCATGGCAGGGGGTTGGAACTTGATGATCTTAAGGTCCTTTCCAACCCTAACTATTCTACGATTCTATGATTATTAGAGATACACTTCCCCAAAATTACTTTTAAATTTCCCAATATATTTTTATTGGCATTGACAGCCATATACCTGCCAGACCTGCCTCTCCAAGACTGACTTTTGAGGTTCTATATATAGCCTTTAAACTCATGTTGTTCTTGCAAATAGAGACAGGAGAAGAAGCAATAAAGTAAATCTTACATTCACAGGTACTGGTGAGATTTAGGTGCAGGAAGCAAAAGGAGAAAAGGAGGGCTACATTTGGTTTAAGTTTTCTTCTTCCTTACTCCAGCACTGCACCCTGACTCTCCTCCCAGGTGATTATTCTGCCATTCCAAGTCATCATACACCCATTCTCCCTGCACAACCCTTCTATCATACCACACTTTACATTCAGTATTTGCCCAGTCTGCTGCTTATTTTACACAATGTAAATCTAAAATATGTTTTTTCAACTACCATTAATTTATATTCTGGATGTTTCCTTACTAACTCTGCTTATACCACCAGTATTTCATATGATAATACACCAGTGTACCACAGCTGTTTTGTGTTGCACTGACAATACAAAGCAGCTGTAGAGCTAGTTAAATTATACATATATTTCAGCTTCTTCAGGCTATTGAAAAGTGGTATAAAATAAATGGATACTAAGCTTCAGATAATCCAAAATATCTACTATCATTCTGATGCCACCCAAATCTGAAAAAGAATAGAATGATAAGAATGGTGTATTCTGCAGATGAGCGGGCCACTTGTTAACTGGGTATGAAAGTGTTAAGGGAAAAAAATCAGTGCCTGTGACAGAAAGAATCTCCCCTGGAAATATTTTTCATTTTAGCAGTATAAGAAGTGTTTTAAATGAGTTCTGACTCTTATCAGCCTGTTTTAACATTCATTTCTAAATATCTCTGATATTTACGAATTTATCAATAAAATATTAATTTGTGTCACTTTGAAAAATGACAATATTGGTCATATATTGGTCATATATTGGCCAGCAGTATTGGTCATATTTGTTAAATCAGATATTTCAGGGCCTTAGAATAAAGTTCGCAGTCAAAACAAAATGCCTTTAACATTGATCTGTTTTTTTCAGCACTTGATAGTGTGAAATATTGTGACCGTAAAGAAGTGAAGTGAGAAATATAGCTAATTCCATCTTATTCTCAGCAGTAAAAGATGCCTAGATGCCTTTATTGATATGTGCTTGTGATGTGTAACACTGCTGGTTAGGTGGAAATCAGTATTATCAAACTTTTCTGACCATCTTTATGGTAAGGAGAGTGCGACCTTAGCTGCTGCATGCACTGTTGTCTGTCACTCTAGTGAGTCTGTAAAACTCTAAAAGAGGGATTTCAATTTTCATAGATAAATTTACATGTGTACAAAAATTTGTTTGAATACACACTTAACATTTTCAAATTGTCAACGAATCAGTCATAGGAGGAAAAACAGCACAGTACTATGTCATCACAAATTCTTCACAGCAATAATTACAACAATATTTCACTTTCTCTTTTAATAGGATATGGACTCTTTGCCCAGAAGTTCTATAAATTTTCTCCTCAGCATTGCATGATGATCACATATCTCAAACATTAGTTAAAGTACTTGGCAGGGAGGCTATGTAAATCACCTCCTTTTGTTTTTAGTGCATTTGCCACATGTTGAAGAAGCAGTGAAAAGATTAGCTGCTTATGCTAAGAAATCATTAAGTGAATAAAATCAAAGCACAAGAGCACAAGTCCTGTCAAATGTGGGAGTATAGTCCAATGAAAAATAAAATAATTCACTTTGAATAGAAACTAACTGAAATTATTTATGTATACTAAAATGCCCCTTTTCTCAAATTTTGCTATAGAGAACCCTACAAATAGCCCTGTTGGCTCTATTTGAACTGTTTGAGAAATAAGGAGCTACTCATCTTGGTTAAAAAAATCTGAGTCTGGCCTTAAGCCAGTGTGGGCCAGATTCTGCCATCCTCACCAAAGCTGAATAGTATTTTAAGCTGGGCCTGATTATGAACCGATTACTCATGTTGTGCTGAGCGGTTCTTTGCATGAATGGAGCCATTGTGAATAAACATTTACAAGTGATTCACAATTTGGCCTATGTGAGTAGATTCATATCAATGCATCTACTCATGGAGTAAAGCACTACTAAATAAAAGTGGCAGAATGTGACCCTGTTGTAGTACTTGACATCTAACATGAAGATACTTTTTCATTAGCTAAATGAAACACTGCAACCAACAGACTATCATTCATTCTTTGAGACGAGGCTGATGCAAGAGCATGACAAGCTTAATGCAGGCCTGCAACTTATCACACCTCAGGTTTAATGAAGGGTTGAATACCTGTTTGTCTAATGCATAAAGGTATGCTAGTGACATATAACAAATAATTTCCATTGCTGAAATTAAGGATAAAGAATTAATTAGAATTTCATCCCTTTCACTTAATTAAAATCAGGAAGACGACATAGTCCTATTTTCCCATTGGTTTTACAGGCTTCAAACATCTAAAAATGTTGTAAAGTTTTGAAAATGGATGTTTATTGTCCCGAGTATTCTGTCATCACAAAAAAATCCATAAGAATTGTTTAGTTTTACTCTTGACATAAAAAGCCTTGTATAATGAGCACTTTTCTGGATTTCAGAAGAAAATAATTGGAAATTCTGTTATCAAAAGAAATAAGTAAACTGAAAAAGAGCCAACAATAAAAAAGGTTTGCAGTTTCCCAGTGAAACTTTTGCTTCTTTATGCACCAATTATTCTCTAACAAAAATTATCTGGATATCGTTTTGACATGTTCTAAACACTATACCTTAAAAAATTATTATGTTGAAACTGGAAAAAAAAAAAAAAGAGAGAAAAATTAGAACTGGAAACAGTTTGACCTGCTGAAACCCTTCTATTTCCACCACTTACATGTGGCACAAGTATCCACATAGAACTAGTATCTACCTGTACTAATAAAATTCTTATTTTTGCTTTATATCATGTATCATTTTCCTGCTGTCTAAACAGACCATAAAAAAGGAAATAATAAATTCTAACCAGAATACTCTTTCTCAGTTCCTCAGGCCAAAGATGAAGTTAATTTTTACAAAAAGAATAAAATTAGGAAACCACAAAGTAGAGTATACATATGTGTTAAATTCTGAGTATATTGCTAGTGGCAATTAAGACAGCTTTCCTTTCAGTCAGCTGTGTAAAAATCTGCTGAAAAATTTTCATTTTCAAATTATCCTAACAGTTTCAAAGTTTGTTAATTCCACTGAAAGATTACAGAACTAACCCATTCCCTATTTTTGTTTTCAAGTTTAGCCTCCTGAGTGGGAGCAGAGACAATTTGGGGGTTCCTGTGAGTTTGCTTTTGTGAGCACTGGGTCTGCAGTTGCTGTGATGAAATCCACTCCCCTGATCTTCACTTCCCCCCCCCCCCGCAATCCACTCTCTGTTCCTAACAAATAGCCGGAGAGAAAAGCAAGAAGGAGCAGGCGGCACCCAGAGAGTTGTATCCTGTTCTAATCACAGCCATGCAAGTCCTTCTTTATTTCAATTAATTTACTTTGCCTTTATGAACCTGAGAGGCTGACTGTTGCTTTCAAAGAGTCTGACATTTCACTCATCTGAAGGAGTTTGGAATGTGACAGGGGAAAGGGAGGAGAAGTAAATCAAAGCAGATAGCAATTCTCCAGATGTAAAGTATTTTTCTTCTCCTTTTTTTTTTCCACCAGAAATGTCAGAAAGTCTGCTGACATTTTAATTCCTTTGTGATAGGCTGGGAGCTGAGAGCCAAATCCTGTTGCCACTGAAGCTGAAAAGATTTTTCCTATCAATTTTAAAGGGAGCAAACCCTTTTTACACTCTGAAAAAAAATGAAATGTACTCTTATAACATCTTGAGGTCAGTTACAGAATAAAACTGGCATGCCTTGTTAGATTTTATTTTTTCAGTTTACCATAGCATAACAAAGAACAGTTAGTAAAACTGACTGAATTTGAAGTAAGACTTTGCTGTTGTGCTTTTTGTCTAGTTCTGTATTCTGGTGAAAGTGGCACAGTACTATTCCATG
The DNA here is from genome assembly GCF_033783945.1 of Neopsephotus bourkii. NCBI lineage: Eukaryota > Metazoa > Chordata > Aves > Psittaciformes > Psittacidae > Neopsephotus > Neopsephotus bourkii. The sequence goes on from NW_026901969.1 coordinate 2,274,684, forward strand.
TTCTCTTCTAGTCACCTAAGTTTCAAGATGTCCAATCTGCAACCTTAAGTTTCTTTTTAAACACTTGTTGGCTTGCATAATCTGAGTTTGAAAACTCTATTAAACACTGTGATCTTGCTTCTAGTGATATGTTTGGCAAAAAAAAAAAAAAAATCTCATTATCTTTAACAGGAACACGCTCAGGTCCATAAAATAAAGGATTAGCTTCTACACTCATTACACTAGTTGTGTATTGATATAACTCCAATGACTTTATAATATGCATTTTATAATATGTTGGCTCAGAGCAGCAGCAATGAGTTAGGTCTACAAATTCCACCTACAATATGAACGATAATATATTTCCTTCTCTGTGTGGTGTGCTTAGGGATTTACTTCATGGTTTTAGCATAATAAATTTATTTTCCTTTACAGAGTTGATCCCTTATGTAGTATTCATTTGTAAAGCATTAAATTTGACTGCTAAAAACCAACAGAGTAGACATATTTGCTTAATAGTTTTATTCTTTCTTGCAGGTTCTATAATCGTATTTCATCAACTGGTACAACAAAACATTTCTATATGTAAACCAAAACAAAGAGGGCTTGTTGAGCTTGTTGCATGGTAAATCTATTTGGTTTATTATTGGTTTATTGTTAAATATTATACTGCATTTGTTTAAGCAAACATCATTTATATTGTGTTTTCTAGCATTCCACACAGAGCAGCTTATTGTTGTGTCCTTTAAATATGGGAAATAAAAATGTTTTCATTTTGCTATTAAAAAAAAATAAAAAAGGCAATTAAGAAAGGGTACTTTTATATTACATAGCCCAGGAAATATTGGCAGCATGCTCTTTGGCTTTCATCCGTAGAACTGCAATGCTTGATGACCTCCTTTCAAACTCCGGCTTGGTTTCAAAAGCATGTCCATTGGTTGCCCCAGAAAGTAGAGAGTCAGTGAAAAAATTATTGAGGGGCACGTGGCTGAACTGATTCTGGTGGTTTGAAAAGCTTGTGTAGCCAGAATCTGTCCGGGGTGAATGGGAATAAGGTGTCATACAGGAGGATGTGTCTCGTGGTAGCATGCAGGAAGTAACCACAGAACCGCTAGCCGTATTCCCTGCCCACAGATTGTTCTGAATCTGGAACATATAAAATGAATAAGATTCAGTTTAGATAGTTCATCTTTTGTTTTCTGCAATGCTTGGTTTGCTTTACTTAATACATCCATTACTAATTCTTCTCTAAAACAAGCCAAAAGTTCTTAATTAGTTCTCTGCAATAGTACTAGAAAACACCAAGAAGACATTACCTGAATCAAGAAGACATTACTTGAGTCAAAATACTAGATCACTCACTTAAAAGTAAGGGCTTCTGAATCCTATTCCTTGCTCTGTCATCTATTTGCTCTGTGGCTTTACCTGGAGCGTTTACCATTGGACCGCAGGTTGCCATCAGCCCAGCCAGTCAGTAAAATCAGTGGAAGCACACAACTGATTTCAAAGAAAAGGTGTCAAAAGAATGTGCCGTATCATAGCTGTTTTACTGTAAAAGCTTCTATTCATCACAAATTTTTCTTATGATAATTGTAGGAAACAATATAAAAGGGTGAACAAAACAAACCAGGATTTCTAAAGAGATAAAACCCAACAAGTATTTGCAAAATTAAATATTGAGAAGCCTCGTGTAATTGCTTGAAAACAAATTAATCCATAAAATACAGGCATAGTTGATAATACATCTGAGAGTTTTTCCTAAAGCTGCTTCAAAGATGGTTTTAAGGTAGAAATTCTTTCATGATGTTTTTGTACAAAATTGTATTTGAGGTCACTTTTTTTAGTCTTAACTGGGTATGTAGTGCACCCCTGGAAAATGTTTCATGACAGACTAGGACACAAACTTTGTGGTTACCAGCAATGTCTGCTGAAGATCTGCAGTAACCATGTACTCAAGCTTTGATGTGTAATGCCTTCTATACTTGGCACTCACTTAAAGCTTTATTCTGAGTCTCAGGCTGTCTCCTATCATCTATGTATAGATGCTATTTATGGATAGGTATTTTTCACTTATTTCGCACTAGATGAATAGACAGAAAGATTTTCAAGACCTAGCACTAGTCAGCTCATGTCATTATCTCAGACCATGCATTCTTTCATTCCTCTTTTTTTTCACTTTGCTTTAATCAAATTTCTCAGTCAGCAGCTTTCCTGTTTTTTAGACTCTATATCCCTCTATCAGTACTATATGGTTATAATTTCTGGTATACTCTAACTTCCTCCATCATTTCCCACTTGCACTCGCCATTATACAAAATATAGCTTTATATTTCTTCTCCACTTTTATCTTTTTCCTGAATGATGACTTTTTTTTAAATGTACAAATATCATTATACAAGACATTTGTAACTCTCATTCACAATACAGAACTTCTCAGCCAGTAACTATATCCTTTTCTTTTTGTTTTACTTTGCGAAATTTGTCTTCATCCTAAGAATCTGTTGCCTGTTCATTATAGCACTTCTCTGATGCACTAGGATTGAGCCCACATGTCTTTTTTCTCTGATATGTGTTGGAGCAGTTGAAATTACTCTTTGGTTAGCACTCTAAATTCCCACTTCAAACTTAACTTTGTCTTCATGTTCCAAATCCATAGACAAAGGAAGCTTGGCTTTTAAGATATGTAGGTTATCTCTAGCTGAGTGGGTTTTTTTCTGCCAAACTAAAGATCAAGGCACTATGAATTATGACAGACACACACATACACACACAGGGAGAATGACAACATTTTTCTCGTGCTGAATTGTTTTTTTCCCCATTGTATTAGTACTTTGCAGCAACACACATCCACAAAGCCACCAACAAACTAAAGAGATAAATTATGGTTCACTGAACTAATCTAGCTGAGATCTAGTGCAGATAGGGAGGTAGAAATACAGTCTTATTTTAAAAGTTAATATTTTGAACACCTGTATTAACAGGGGTCATCAGGAGCTGACAAATTAATTTGGGCTCCTTAGCAATTCCAGCAGCAAAAAAAAAAAAAAAAAACAGTAGATACTCCATTCTGGTTTTCTTCCTTCCAAAAAGGGTGAGAAAAGTCATGTGTTAGCAACACATCTCCCCAAAAGCCTGGTCAGCCCAACTCCTTGTTCACACAGATATGCATATGCACAGGCACACACACTTCCAGAGCCACTCACGTGAATGCAGCTTGCCTTTCCACATACACACACACACGCTAGTTGGGCACACCTCAGACATCTGCTCCTGCATATCTTAGGTGGTCTGCTGAGAGGTAAGGGTGCCTAGGGAAGAATACTGAGGAATTTTCTGCCTTCTTGTTGGCCTCCTGAGATCTACAGGAGGAAAGAGAATCTAATGAGAGTTTCGGAACTTTCTAGTTCCCATCCTTCCCTCCTATTTTTAGCAGTTTTTAGAAGACTCTCAAACATCAACCCGTGGGAAACTCTGCAGCTTGATATGATGCTCAGTTGCCTTAATTAAGTCACCTGAGCCATTTTTTACTTATAATCAGACCTTTTTAAATCTTTGTGGACAGGTGGTTTATCTGGGGATTAAAGGACATGTCTTATCTGGACCTACATGAACCATTGTCGTGCTCAAGAATGTTTGTTGCATTGAGGCACACATCTATTATGGCTCATAAGGCTTACTGACTTCTCAGACTTAATAAGAGTTTGGAGCTACAAGGCATGTGATTAGAGTGCAGAGGGGAGTAGTAAAAAAGATTGCATCTGAAAGCCTGTAAGTTCCAGAGAACATCTTCACTTTGCTTAAAATCCCAAGCTGCATACATTCCGTCTCAGTCATGAGCTGAGAAGATCAGAAAGCCAGTCATCTATGCAAAAACCATCTTCTTTTTTTTTTCTTTTTTTCAGGATCACTACAAGTTTAAATTGTACTTTAGCGCATCTCACAGTTACATATATGTTTCTTGCAGAAGCAGTGACAGATTAAGGAATTGTTGGGGTTTTCTATCCCTTTCTTCCTACAAAACGAGTCACCCATACCTATTTCCATGCTGTTCCATTTCAGTTTTGCTGGTACAGCTCTCTACTGAACTGAAACAGGGAGCCAATACAGCTAAAAAAGAATTCAGGGGAAGAAAATAAATAAAATTAAATATTTTAAACACATGCACACACAGAACCCCATACTTTCTGATGCTATTTCCAGGCCTAACATTTAGTCTCAGAAACTTCATAACTGGATGAATTTGCCCAGGGAGAGACAAGTTCATCTATGCAGCATCTAATAGAGGAGCTAATTCTGAAGAAGCTAACTCATACATGACAAAGTTTCATTTATCTGACTTACTAAGATTTCTTTCTCAGAAACAGTATGTCAAATGCTGCAGTTGCCCAGGCTGCACAGATATATGTGAAGAATTTTCAAAAAAACATCTGTTTAATAGGAGCACTCACAAGTTTTCCTTTAATACAGTCATGATGGGAAGACTTCAAAAGGTTCAGAGGTTCAGTATGAAAGTGCCCAATAACCTATATGGTCTGGAGGTATCACAGAGTCACTCTTTCCTTCCATATTTTTAGTAGTTTGGATTGCAGTAAACTAAGTTTAGTACCACCAATTTTCCTGATATTTTTATCCTAAATAAACGTCTTTCAATTTAACTTCCGTGAGATTGTTCAGGTGTAAATAAGAATTCAGTTGCAAATCCTAAAACATACTAATGTCTTGTTAAAGAAATATATGAACAAGTGATTCATTCCTAAAATTTTCAAAGGGGTGCCCTAGGTTTCTTCCTTAGAGGAAGGAATCCAAAATAATGAACTTAATTTCAGAAATGCCACAAGATGCTAGGAAAGATTTACATTTTCTCTCATGAGACAGTTACATGTTTCAAAAAAATCAGTCACAGTTTTCAATCATATCAACCTTTTCTCAGTTGGTTAAGTGGCTTCACTTTTGATATTAGATTTTCATTTCTTAGAAAGGATTTGCAACATAGATGTCTTGTAGTGAAATTTAGGTGCAGAAGGCATTCCTGTATTTAAAATAAATATAGTAATGTTTTACAATAAGTCAAAATTATAAGACCTTCTTTCGGTATGTTGGAAGGAAAGGGAACATTATGTACATGAATTTAAAGAAAACATTTTTCCTCTTAAACTCTTGTGTGATCCGTGAACTACATAAAAGGCAATTCAGAGTCTGTGAATGAGGCTATACATACAGCACATCTCTGGTTTCTGTTAACATCACAAACAACTTGAGCTTCGCTCTTGTGGTTACCGTGAAATTACCAGAGCCCTTCAATATATTTACTTACTCTATGGTTTATATACAAACACACACACATGTACACACCCTTCCTGATAGCAAAAAGAAGTAGGATTTCATAGCTGTGAGAGAGTTATGGTTGTTAATATGGTTATGATATCATTTCCTAAGTGCATGACTTTCTGCTTGACACTGCAGAGGAAAATTAGCTGAGGTAATTGGTCATCCCACCTGGTGTCTTTTTTCCTCTTAAAATTTCAAGCTTCTGGAGCTTCAGCCGTCTTCCACAACACTTGGAGAAATCACATAAACTCGAAACTCCACATTTTCTGAGAGTCCTACTATCATTTACTCAGCTTTGGTTCTCCATCACCCAATGTGATGCTCATGCTATTTGAGCCACCTGCTTACCCAGACTGGAGTCTGTTTCCAACATGAGAACACACAGCTTCTATTTGAGTGGACATATGTTTTATCGTTTCACATGGGAAAAAAAAATTATAATATTTTTTAAATTTTCTAGATATGAAGTAATAAGTTGTTATTTGTAGTTTTATTATTATATTACATAATGTATGTTATGTTGTGTCATATTACACTATTACAATCAATCTAGCAAGTAATTAGAAACTAACATCGACTCTGTTTTCAGGATGTTGCTGGACATTGCAAGGGAGACAACAGTGGCACTAACTGAACAGTTAAGAATTTGCTTAATCATAGAAAATGTGAATGTCAAAGAGGCTTATTTGCTAAATTTTTGTCACTCCTCTTTGTGTGAAGCAACAATCCTTGCACTGTGAGAAAACGTGAAATCTATGATTGCACAAAGAGATACTTTAGGCAGATTAAATGCAACAGCTGTTAAACTGCTCAAAACTACTAGTTTACAACTCACAATCTGTAGTCTATTCCTAGTCCATCAGCAAAATTAATTTGGTCTGTCATTTGCTGCAAAATTTTTTTACTGGAAGGCTCTTAAGTATGGAACCCAAATGATGGGCAGAGATTTACCTCTAATCCCTGCATTCGAATCATAGATTCCCAGAATAATTTAAACTGAAAAGGACCTTTGGGATTTTTATTCTACACCCTTGCTCACAGGTAACATTGAATTTAGATCAGGTTACTTATAGCCTATCTAGACAAGTTTTGAGTAGCTCTAGCTACAGAGACACAGCAACTTCTAGAAGCAAATTGTTCCAATTCTTCACCACTCTTGTATTTTTTTCATTTATATGTAGACAAAAAGCTTTTTGGTGTAATTTCTGATCATTTTTTAGGAGCAAATGTACCTAATGAACACATGAAGATCATCTGTACTGGTTTGGGTTCAGGTACTTATGAGAGTCACACACAACATTTTCAGATATGTCCATAAAATGCAAGTTGGCCCTTGGTAACAAGAGGCTCAATGTTACAGCCCTAAAATGTGAGATAGTCTCATTCAGTCCACATTTAGACCTTAAAAAGAGCGAGCAAAATAAAAACACGTTTCTTTGATTCCATGCTTAACAAGCTTGCTTAAGTGCAAAACAATGCAGAATTTTAAAAGTCATCAGTCTTTCATTCGTTATAGGATATTTTGTATCTAAACTGTAAATTCTCCCTAGTGCAATTTCAGGACCAGTTACAATAAGAATTAATTATATTACACTTCTGTGATAAAGACAAAATTTCATACTTTAAAAAATACTATTAAAAAGTTTCTATATCAGAAAAAAAAAAATGGATTTGCCTCATAAGTAAGCCCTAGGCAAAGTCACTCACACACTTAAAGAAATACATGTTTCATAAAAAAAGTAATAAAGGAACAAATCAAATGTTGAGACTCTGAAGAGGACCACATACAACGATGGTTTAGAACCAAAAAAAAAAAAATAAATAAATTACAGTGCACAAACTACTTTGTGTGGAACAGACACCACCCAAAAAGATTAGAAGTGTTACTCTTGTTGAAAGATCATCCACAGCAGTGCAACAGTCAGCACATATGCAGCAAAGCAACATACCATGCAGGTGGTGGTCCAGCCTGAGCTCCACGCTGTCACAGCTAGACAGCATGAATATATGATAAAACTTCTTTGAAGCTAGCTCAGATATGTCTACCACATCTACTCCTACTTAATCAGTGTACCCATACCCTTAATGAACTATTGTGATTAACTGTCATTTATATGTCTACTACAGTTAAAAGAATTTTAAAGTCATATAACATGTGGTGTCTAATATATGCCATATGAAGGATTTAATTGGACCATGTAACTTTGATTATTGCTAATGAGAATTACCCATATGTACTAAGGCAAGAGCAGAACTGTAATGATGATCCAAGGACTTAGTACATAACACATGTATACTGATACCACTTCTACACTCTTTGATTGCCAAAACAAATCATATGATGCCATGCTGTTCAACATATTTAATTTGATTTATCAGTCTGGTGGGTGGAATGTAAACTTCAGCCTCTTCCTTCTATATTTGAGGTTTCAGCATTCTCCCTTCTCTCTACACACCTTCCATATCATTCCAGTTCCCCTACCTTTTAAATACTTTTGTCTCCTTGGGATTCCCACCTGCACTAGACTGCAATTTTCCATCAAAAAGGAAAAAAAAAAAAGTTAAATTCAGTCCTATGCAATTCTTGCCTGCGTTTTCAAGTGAATAAAGGAAACAAACTATCATTTCACCCATGATAGCAAGAGGAAAAGTGTAATGGTGTGACAGAAAAGACCCTTTCAAAAGAACTTAGGACATGAAGTAGACTTGAAGAACAAGCTAGAAGATGCAAAGTACGAAAATAGCCTAGGTGAGGAAAAACATTACCCTTTATATCTGTTTTTCAAGGATACAATTTAATGTTTATTTACATACTGATGCACTTATAAAGATAAGACCCTATAACAACCTTACAATACTTAAAGGGGGACTACAGAAAATCTAGAGAGGGAGTTTTTTACCTTATACTTTAGGAAGAGAAAATGTAATTGACCAGATTTTCACCAACTTTAAAAAAAAACAATCTCTGGCATAAGAGATTTGGTTAAGTTTCCTAAACACAGATGTCTATCTGGCCACCAGCTGCTTCCCCTAAAGGATGCATATTTCATGTAAGTCCTATTCATCAGCACTGTAAGTGTCTCAGATATCATATGACATCTTTAATAACACTAGAAACTGAATTTAGGTAACCAAATCAAGTACTGCTTATGTACTAGCATTTACTGAGATGAGTTGAAGTAAACACCTCCATGAAGCAAATCTGTATTCGTTTGCCAGCCGATGTTGAGATGCCGCCTCTTAGCTTTCATACCATCAGCAGAATATTACTAGTTAATGAGTCTCAAAGTTTCTGGGACAAGATTTAACCAATGAAATTTTTTTTCTGAGTGTACTTAAGATGACTTAGACCACATGTTGCATTGGCAAGAGAAACTTGAAGCTTAAATACTGAAACTAATGAAGCTGATATCTTTTACTAAAATGAATGAAAACTGTAAATTATATTTTCTTATAAAAAACTGATTTTCAGTATAATGTTTTCAAAAGTTAAATATTTAATCTGAATGAAAACTTAATAATGTTGTGGGTTTTTTAATGTTAAAGCCTAGAAAAAACACATGGAAAATAGATGATTGTCTGAAATATCGCACTAACTGTTCTCCTCTGCAATCCAGGTGTTATTAGAATAATTACTGGAAGATGTCTATTTGCAGAATTTGAATTTGCAGAGTTTAGGAGATAGTGAACTTCTTGGCAGCCATCTGAGCAACCATTTTGCACAATAAGTAACATGTAAAGTTAATATAGTGTAAAAATACTTAGGGTTAAACTGAATTAACAAAGCAAATAATTATGACCTAGTTTTAAAATAAATAAATAAATAAAAATAAAAGCACAATCAAAAACAAAACAACAAAACCTAAATTGTTTAGTACTATTTCAAAGATAAAAATGTACAATTTCATAGCAAAATTAGATCATATTATTGAAATTAGGGTTGGACCAGACTACCTCCAGAGGTCCCTCACCACCAACCATTCTCTGATTCAGAGCCAACCTTCTATCTGCAATAAGCTGAAAGGATCATTTCCTTGTTGGAAATCCTTTTGGGTTTATATAGTTACATGATGCATAGCAGCATCATGTTCTTAATTTGTATTTGATGAAAATAATTGGTGAAGAGACTAAGCAGGGGTCTCCACATTCTCTGTTGACTGCAAAAAAGACTGATGTTTTTGCTGGAATGTAAGTTAGATGTCTGTTTTGTGAACGTATCTGTGGTGGGATTCAAAGCAGATATCTTCAAGCTGCAAATTCTTGTAATGCACACCAGAAAATCGCATTTGTTCCTGCTCCTTCTGCCACACAGCAGTGAAGATCTCAGCTTGATTTAATTGTTTTTCAGCATTCATGCTATGTTTTTTTGCCAGCAACAGGGAGTCTGTTTTTTCCCCCATGTTAATAAAGGCTTCATAAATAACCTCTAGTGATCTGTGTTCTACAATCCTCAAGAAAAACTATTTACTCAAAAGTATGGAAAAGCTTGTCTAACTTTTACCTATATCAGTGTCACAATAAAAATGCTTGTACATGGGGCATGATGATTGGATTAAAAGATAAAAAGGATATTTGATTTCTTTTCTTGCATTAGCCACACTGAAATGATCGAATTTTTTTTGGAAATAAATCTATAATACTAAAGTAAAACATGCAGATAACAATTTTAAATATCTCTTTCTGCCTGAACTGTAGGATAGATAAATGAGTTTATAGTCAGTCATGTACTGTATATTTATTTTCCACAAGTGAGGCATTTATAAATGGACAACTAGTTTAAAAGATGTGAATGTAGAGATGTTAGTGGTCGTTGTTTTTAATACAGACTTTAATCGTTTCCACTATTCTCATTAGAAATGTTATATATATGATACAGATATGGTTTTGTTGCACTAACTGTTCTGTGATAATTGCCTGGGCACCTCTTCATATTCCACTATACAACAAAGTTGCTACCTCCTTCACTGAGAAGTAAAACACCTTGTTTTTATCATGTAGGCAAACTATGTATTCAAGTACTCTATTGAAATAGTCAATGTAAAGTGAACTCACACCTTGCTCCTGTTCATGAAGTACAATACAACAAAACTTTCTTGTTCAGGTGACCAGACTCAATTATACGTTTATGCCTGTCTAATTACTTGGAGTGTGTTAGTCTGCAGTTGTAGGTGAGTACTACATATTTATGTTTATGAATGATTATGCATTTTATATCTCTACATATTTTAGAAATGCTTTATTTAAGATTATTGTACCAACGTTTCCATTTCAATCTCCTAGTTTTAAGAACTTATAAACTAATGATAGAAAGTTTTGCCAGGCTGAAAATTGTCATCTGCCCAGGAAGGTATTTTTGTTGGTTTTTTTTTTTTTTTAATCATAAATAGAAAGGCAGTGAATTCACTCCTCATTTTATCAAACTCAAAGTACGAAGTAGGTATTTCATTGGGATTGGACTTTTATGAGTTACATTCTCATATAACTTAAAAAAGTGTTTATTCTTTTAAAAAGATTCATTTTAAGACAACCATCTTCTGTGTTTACCAATGGCTTGCATTATTCTATTATCTTATGCTAATTAAACCTTTAGTTGGGAAAATTTCTAGATTATGTCGCCCTAAAAATACAAGATGAGCTTGAAGATACAAAATTTAGTCTAGATTACTGAGTCAGGAATAGAAAGCCCAAAGCTTAAGTCCTATGCCTTGTATCATCTAGTGTGATGATATAGGCAAGGCATGAAGGACTTCAAAAGATACTTGAACACTTTGAGTGACATCTGTGAGTGACTGAGCATCTATGTCTTTGTGAGTCTGCATAGGAGTGCTTAAGACCCTTTTGCACACCTCCACTTAGAAAGGTCTCAGCCAAGTGTTGGGTCCTCCTACATAAACAGAGTGTGTCATGAAACAGTTGCTGATACAATTTGGGCTAATGCACATTATGTAAGAAAACCAGTCAAACATAAATGCCATCAAATCTGAAATAGTTGTGCTCATATTCTGAGCTGCTGCAACACAAACTAGCCTTGGCCCAGGTACCAAAACTACTAACATGCAACCTCCTCAGACTAAAAGCATTTTAGGCTAAGTAGATGATGCACAGGCCCAAGGCCTCTGTTTCAAAGCTACTCACATTCAGCCAACATAGAGCATGCTCAAAGCAAGCCCACACAGAGTATGAGTGTATTCTTAAGGCTGTCAGAGACCTTGCTTCCTAATGAACTAGAGGAGCATCTGGACACAAGCAGTGGAAGGACTCTACCACAGGGACCTATACAAGATTTCTGCTTTGTACAGTACCTTTTTTTTTTTGTTTGTTTTAATTATGTGGTAAAAGCAATGGGAAGATAAAGACATGGAAAACAATATTTCAAAATAAAGGTATTCAATGTACTAAGTCAAGCAAGCAGAAAAACAATAGCAGAGAGGGAGGCAAAGCAGTAAATCAAAGGACTAGAGAACAGAGACAGAAAATTATGATCTTACTATGCAGTATACCTTACTATATAGTAACAGAGCACAGAAAAAGAAAATAAAAAATTAAACAAACTACTACTGTCCAAGAGACCTTTCTTGTCTCTCTACCTCCCTCTCTCAGCCATATACACTCAATTCTCATTGCATGTGGCCATAATATGGTTTCATGCCAGTAGAAGACTTGTTGCATTTAATCGTCTATTGACGTCCGTAAAGAAATGGTGCATGATTAATACATCAGAAAGAAGTTGTCTACAGATCACATGGTTTACACTTCATCTTACCAAAGCATAGGAGACCAGAGTTGTTAAGACACTTTTGCCTGTGATTATAAACAGCCCAGAAGGGAAATCCTGATCTTATTGTGGTCAAAATTACATCATTCTAGTCAATATCATGTCTCTAATCTTCATTCAGAATTTTTGATGGACCTAAATGTGATTCAAATCCCCACACAGTTTTATGGGCAGAAAAGGATTAGCTGTATAACTATATTGCCAGCCATTTTCAGTACATAAATGACACAAAATTCTGCAGCTCCTAAACCTGTTTTTTAAATATACTTATTTCAAAAGTTAATTATTCAAATTAGATGTTAGAACTATTGCCCACAGGGGCAGGTCCTGTGAGTGTCTAAAGAACACAGAAAACTAAACACACAAAAGTCTTCATTCATCTTGTATTTTGTGCCTGGGAATGGAAGAGAAGGTAAATGTAGAACCAAAGTACTACTTGTATTTTACCGTACCTGAGGATAGCTGTCAGTCCTTGGAAGAACAGATATATCATAGGTGGCAGCAAAATGGCTCTTAGCTTGCTGGATCTGACCATAGCGTTCTCTTTTCCTCCATTTTGCTCTTCGGTTCTGGAACCAAACCTATAGCATATGAGCAAATAATCATCAAGGTAAACTTGATTACATACTGTGCAAACAGTCTTAGGAAAAAGCCAAGAGGTTTTGGACAGTAGCTTTTTTATCTAAGGTAAAAACAGTAGTTGTTTATCTAAGAAAAACAAGTTCTCCACTTGTTGATGAATTTCTTATAGTTTCAACCTTTTCAGTGTCAGACCTATTGGAATTATTTCTGGCTATTTTAAAAGTATACACTTTTTCCTTTCTAGTGCCAAAAAAAGAGAATCAAAGAAGATCACTCAGTCAGACAGTGATAATTTTGACAGAGTTCAGCTCTGTCGAGGAAAATTGCCAAGTAGTAACAAGTCAAATTTTAAAGAAATTTAAGAAACTTCCTCTTACTTTCACATGCTGACCCACTAGGTATGACTATATGTGATCTGCCTCCTAAAGGTATACATAATTATCAAGAGTAGTAATGAAAAGGCAAGGTTAAGCTGGTAGCAGGACAGTAGTCTGTACTGCAGAAAAAGTTTTTATAAGGAAAACTAACAGGGCAAGAAGATAACAAAAAAATCATGTGAACAGTTTTAACACTGTTGTGTGATTTTTTCACATTTATTTAGGTGATATCTGTTTCTGACAACAGAAAACTAAAGAATAGCACTTTGCATTTAGACTATGAAATCATTTAGACCCCAAGCAATGCCTTCTTGTCAACTGAAAGATATTTTCTTTATGCTTCAATAAACTTTGGGTTGTTCTGTAATAGAGCATCCGGTGTTACCTCAAAACCTATTACATGCACAGTTCTAGCTGTGATGATATCTGTCATTGTTTTCTTATCTTTAAAAAAACTTTCCTTTTTCCTTTCAAACAGTTTAGTTTGGACTGGCTAAGACTTACCCTGATGAATTAAAGAGATTGCGAAGAAAAGTAGCTGTTGCTTTATAAAAGTAATACTATCCAGCTAAAACTTTGTTGTTCAGCTATGAGCAAACAATTTCTTTAAAAGAAGTTACACTACTAATAGTAATACGTACATGAAGAGATTTTTGTTTTATATATAGACACTGTCGGTGAATCCCATTTTGAGGGATTTTTTCTGATCCCTGATGGTGCAATATTTAAAATAACAGTTTGGCTTATAATTCAGTTTTTGCCTTGATCTTTGAAGAACTCAACTGTCCTTTGATTCTGCTTAAGCAACCAGGGCATAAATTTCCTCATTTTAATTCCCAAGGACTTGTTGCTAATTTAGTATGTGTAATCTTTTAAAATGTACTCAGCAATCAAAGCAAGGTCTATGCACGTAACTGCTGAGTATATATTGCTAGGGACCTTGTTGGTAAATTTGTATTATTTACAACAGCTGAGTCTCAGCAAAAAGAAAAGAAAAGAAAAGAAAATGAAGAAAAAAAAATCTGTCTCCACAGAAGGCATCAAAAACACGCTAAGGGAATTTAGTCATGAGACCCTTTCATTGAAAAAAGACCTTGACAATCTCTTTAAAATGGGTGCCAATTACTTCACTGACATGCAGCAGGAAAGAGAACTACTTAGATAAATTAGGTTCAGGTTGGCATTCTCTGCATGTACGCAGGACAAATATTAAACTGGATGTTGATGAAATGGCGGTGAAGGGAAATGTGGGTAAGGTATCCAGCTGATCACTCTGGTAAACTAAATCAAATAATTTGCTTGAATTCATAGTAACTAAATGAGAAAGAAAGAAAAAAAAATGGCACATGTTTCTTTCCTTTGACAATCACCCAAATGTTTCTGTTTACATCACTTTACTAGAAACTGACTCTTGGCAGAGATAAAATAACCATTTGCCTCCACAAAGCAATGTAAAAATCTGCTGCTTGTTATCCTTGAATTGCCAGATGCTTGCTTCTAATGACGTAAGGTCTTTTAAATTGCTTAATCTTGTGATGGAATACTGTTGCTACTCTGGATAAAAATGACCACCATTTCCTTTCATATTTACTGTATGAGAAATGGAAAGATCAGTTATCTTTTAAGAAAGAGGAGAACATGTTTAAATAAAATAGAAACGGACAATCTGTGAAAGTCTGCTGCAGACATACATGGTTTTACATTTACTCTATTATTTTTAATACTTTTACCATACAAAGCTTCTAAAACTTAGAAAATGTGACAAAAGTCAGTTGACACATTTTACTCTAATTCCCCTCTCCCTGTTCTGACTATTAATGTTACCTTGGAGTAGTTTTCATTATCCCAGAACCATGCATTTGTAAGAACAGTGTTTTAACATCGTGCAAGCTTTCTTTTTTTTTTTTTTTTTTAATCAAGACTAAATGTGAATGAATGGTGGTCATACTTGGAAAACTGCACGAAATTCAGAGGGAGAGGGATTGCACAGAGCCTGAAGAGTTAAAAGCCACTGAACTAAGCTCCGCCAGCATCAGCAATATTCTATCAATGTAACTGGCACAAAATTTTGCCCTCTATTTTCCAGTAACTGTGAATATGCTGTCTGCTTGAATAGATATGAAAAGAACACATCTTTATAAAATTAATTAGCTGATTTAGTTTCTGAAAGTGATCCTGGTTTAACTTCAGTTGCATGCGTGTTCACTGAAGTCTATTTCTTTATATGCATGTGTGCATGTGTTTGATTACAAGTTGTGAAGTTGTTATCATATTCAAGTCTCTAAATTAAAAAAATTCATCCCAGTCTGTAAGAATTGACAGGGCTGCTATTCCCCAAACTGAAATGATGAGTATTACCAGAATAGAGATTTCTAAAAATAGGATAAGCTTGCAAAATACAGCTCATACCCTTTTCTAAGGGAAGACCTCTAAATGGGGAAAGGGTTGTATTTCCTGGATATTTAGCTTCTTTTCCCACCATTATACATCCAAAGCCATAAATATTGTTGAGATTACTCCACTGAATGCACATACTGAAGGAATCAACTCTGTACGCAGTAAGACACTCAAATACTTCACTAAGCGGTCAACAGTAAGTTTTGTTCCAAAACTTAGAATAACATTATCTATCAGATATGCAAGTTTAAAAACAGAAAATATACTTCCCAATTTTGTTAAGCTTATTCCATGCAACAGAAGTGAAATGATAACATTCTTGCTCTACACAAGACACAAACACACATACACAGGTATTTATATACATTTATGTATGTGCCGTTTCAATGCATACTCTTTGGATAAAATCAAGAAATTTGATTCCTTTTTAAATTCTGCTTTTCATGCTGCAACACACAGAGAATCCTCTGTGTCCAAGTTCTGCATCATCGTCAATTTAAACTACATGCAACTCTTTAATGGCATCTTTACATGAAACACTTTATGTAATCATTGCCTAGAACTCTGACAGTAAAACAGGACTACCAGAGAGCAAGACTATTTTACTGTTGATGTTGTTTTCTCATCCTTTAAACAAGTTTCTAGAACAGCAACACAAACCATTAAAAAAAGATGACAAGTTGTTTTAGTATTGCAGCATAACAGCTCACATCCGTAAAGAAATAAAGCAAAATGAGCTATTTACTTTAGATTTATGGGCTTTTGTACAGTCCCCAAGAGTGTCATTTACCAGTTCCTACAATGCACAACTTGTCATAGAAATGCTGAAGCTGGGTTCCTACCTGGACTCTGGCCTCAGTGAGCTCTGTTCTCAGAGCTAGCTGTTCTCTTACATAGACATCAGGGTAGTGAGTTTTCTGGAATACTTTCTCCAGTTCCTCCAGCTGCAAACTGGTGAAAGTTGTTCTGTGTCTCCTTTTCTTGCTGCTGGAGACATTGCTGTCACACTTATCACCAAGTTCATCCAGTTCCCCCTTCTCCTGCATCCCTTTCACCGGAGACATCCTGAGATTGTTGCAATTGTCCATGGGCCTGCTCATCTCTGTGTGAAGAGGCTGTCCTTCCACTTTAGTAATCCCATAGTTCACTGTACGTAAGGTAGGGGAGGGAAATAACTAGTTAAAGGGGAGGCTTTAGATTCAAGAGTTTATATAGAACAGTTTCACAAGGAACCAGGTTCTATGTGGCTGCGTATTTCTGTGCGAGATCATGAAAAGGAATCTGTAATATTAACCACATGCTGAGTAAAAGTACTAAATCATATTGAATTTTAAGAGAGAACTGTATCTGAAAATATAATCTAAAATCTTTCAGTGTAAGGAGACTGCATGAGAGTACTTGAATGTTTTTTCTCTGCCACAAAAGTAGTTAATAATCCATGAAATCACCTTCAACTGGAATTGCACAGATAAGGAATCTTAGCCTAAAACAGATTTTCATGTAAGTGGCATAAAGCTATTGAGAAACATGCCTTTAAACCTGGGGGTAGATATAAAAAAAAACCCAACCTTACTTCTGTGAAAATAGAAAATAACTGTGAAGCAAACTAAACAGCTGTAAACTGGCAATTTAAGAAGCAAATGAAACCCAAAATTAATTTCACTTTAAAAACTCAATATATTCCATATAACTTTTCTCGGATTTGTAAAGTGGAATTGCTTCCAATTAAGTTTGTTATGGTTACAAAATACGGAGGGCTTATGCAAAATGTTAACTTATTAAAAGAGATCTTTTCATATACTTTTTATTAGGATTGTGGTAACTACTTGGTTTTAGGTAAAATCTGAGCAGTAGATATAAGAAATATTCTTCTGTAGCTTCTTAATAAGAAATGAAAACATTCCTTTATTATTTATTTTATTTTTACATATCTCACATCACTGAAAAAGTCATGTGATACACTACAGGATTCGAAAAAGCAGGGGTTTTTTTCCCCTTCTCTCTCAAAGCAGGCAAAAAAAGTTTAAAACTGTTGAAATTAAAATACAAAGATGGCATGTAACATACAATGAGAAGCTTGCTTTGGGATATTTTCGTATTCTCAGTAATTTCTTTCAGTCCGACCTCATTTTAACCCAACACAATTTTCAGATACTTACCATAGGAAATGCCCCAAAGCCCCCAAGGCACACAGTAAATGATCTAATTAGGAAAAAAAAAATCACTGCATAAATTTTCTATAGGGACTTATTTTGGTTGCACTTGCAAGAATCTGTCCTTATTTCTTACAAAGAGCTTGATAAAAAAATTATGTTCGCAAAACAAATATTTCAGTGCCTAAGATGAAGTTGCTAGTCTCATTATTTCAGCTGATGTCTACCCTGTTTTCTGATTCTGCTGGGAAAATATTTTTGAAATTAACTTTTTTTTTGCACGTGATTTTCATCGTGGTGGAATAACTGGGCAAATTAAATTTTAAACGTTTCAAAAATAAAATATTCTACATCCTTCTTTCCGATGAGCTAGGGGGAAAAAAAATAATTGTATATATTTAATACTGTTGTTTGAATTGGATAAGTCGTTTTCGGTCACTGTGAAGAATCACCGCTATGTATTATTCGGTAACACAGCAGGAGAAAATAAAACTCTACTATACTACCCTCGCAGAGCGTTAGTTGGAAGATATGATTAAGAGACCTCCCATTCCCACCCTGTGGCCGTACCCGCCGGCCAGGAGCCTTCTGTGCCGCTGTCCTGCAGACACCGGCACCGGCTCTGCAGTTTCCAGGGACTTTGCTAGGTGAAAACGCCGGTCCCGAGTCCCAGCGCCGCGGAGAGCCCCGAACTATCCCGCACCCGCCGGTCACCGCCCCTCGGACACCGCGGGGCCGCCGCGGTCCTTCCCTGCCCTTTTGCTCTCCCGCCGGTTCGTCAGTCTGTCGGTAGTTTCCCGGGGCGGGCGGCCCCGGATCCCGGCTGGCCGTGCCTGTGTGCTCGGGGCTGTGCTTTCGGCGTCCTGCCGCTCCCGCCTGGTCCCGGGGCAGCAGGAAGGGCAGCAGCGGGAGAGGCAGCACCAGCAGACCAGCAAGGAAAGAGCCTTTCGAAATAGGAAATCACCTTTTTCTGGTGGTGGTATTATTAGTATTATTAATATTACTAATATTACTGTTGCTGTTATTACTATTATTGTTATTATTGTTATTATTATTATTTGCTACCTGACAGCCTCTCGCATTCCAGCACCCAGGGTCTGTGCAGCTGCTTTTGGTCTCCCATGGAAGAAACTCCACCAGCTCCCCTGCATGCCTCCAGGGAGGGCAAAGTGCAGGAGCAAAAGTGGTAACTCACCGTTGTTGTCCTGGCAGGGTGATGTCCTCTCCAACCTTACATGATGCTCAGCCCTTTGCAGAGGGTTAAAGGCCTGCACGCATTTGCTGCCTGTCGTTTTGCTATAAAAGGGCTCATTGTCCAAAGTTTCCATAACGTGCTCCAAAGTGCCTCCTGCTCCCATGTAAAAGTCACTGTTTTTGCTCGCCTGGCTCTTCAGGGCAAACTTCTCACTCAGAAAATCCATAATCATCTAAGGCTGCTTGAGAGCCTCTTCCTTAGACAGAGGCTGGACTGTGAGCAGGGGAGGGAGGGAAAGTGGGTGAGTGGATGGGAGGGAAGAAAGGAGGGAGTGAAAGACGTTCAGAGCTCAGGGAGCTGGTTTGCTTCTGAGCCTTTGATTTGTCTTGTCTTGAAAAGGGGAACCCGAAGTTGCTCTTATATCTTGAAGCTCAGCAGGGCTCCTTATGCAACCTCCCATTTCTAATGAATATGAAAATAGGCAAGCCCTGTAACTCCACCCCAGGTCCCCCAAGACCTAATCCCAACACAGGAGGGAGTTCCAGGCCCATTTTCGACAGACAGATCCGTTTCAGACAGAGAAACGCACACAAGTGTGCCAGGAGAGTGAGAGAAAACAGGGAGGGTGGGTGGAGGACGCCTGAAAAGGACACTTCTTCTCTGCAACCTATTCATATTTCTCCAGAGACTCTGGAAAGAAAGTAATCCCTCGTTTTCCTCCCTCTCCCCCCAGCTCCCTGAGGGGCTTAGAAAAAGGTAATTTCAAGGGTGCATACCCTCAAGTAAAGGATCTTCTTTAATCACTTTGACCAATACAGCGGTAGCTGCAGTCCTGTTCTCCAGTGTTGTAAAATTAAGAACCGGTGTTCATTCTTTATTGAACAACTCAGAAGTTTGGTCCTCCATTAAAAGGAGAAAGAAATATTACAGGCGGTTGTTTGTGTAGATGGAACAGAATATAGAGGAACTTAAAATTAGAAATCTCTCACATCAGAAACCGGCCTGAAAGGGAATTTGGCTGCTATCAAACAGACCTCCAGTCTGCCTCTGTGTGCGTGTGTAAAGTGGTTAAAAAGGGACCATTATTTTAAATCTTTTCAAATATTATCAATACCGACTTGAAAACAAAACAACAATGCAACAAAAAACACCAACAGAACAAAACACACACATACAAAAGAAAAAAAAAACGGAAAAAAGTTTCTAAATGAAAATATTGAAACAATAGTCTTAAGTAATAAAAAGAAAAATAAATGAGCAATATATGCATGCAATCCTATGGGTATTGAAAAGCGGGTGTTTTTCACCTAAAGTGTGAGCTTTGAAGTGATCAATTCTTTGGTCCTTTCGCACATAGACAGGATGTAAAACACAGGCAAGAGAGAGATAGGAAACTACTTAGAGAAGGCCTACATTCTAGAGAGGAGCTGCTCCTTGCTTCCCAGTGAAAGGAGTAATCATTGGACTAGAGTAACACCGAGTCTGCAATCAATTCGGATTAGTATTTCAGCATCGTGGGCCCGAGCTTGTGTCTTCTGTTAAGGCTATTTCAGAAATCAGTTCAGTGGCCCTTCCCCCATGTGAGGGAAGAAAACGTGAAGCTCAAATGAGTGGTTGAAGTATAGGTGCCCTGTGGCCAGCCGGGACTTCTGAGCGCCTTAGAGACCTTTCCTGTGAACCCAGCCAAAGGTGAAGGCCAGTTTAAGTCTAGCTTGTTCCCCTGCGAGCAGCTCCACTTCTTCTTCAGCTGGTTTCTGGTTTGATATTTTCCAGAAGAAAGGGGGGCTAAGTGAGGAATGCTTGTTTCAGCTACAGTGGAGTGGGCATCGTCCGACAAGGGCACAGCCTGCCCTTCTCTGCTATCGCTGCTGACACTTCCCATCTCCGGTCCGTTTTCCAGGGTTACCTACATCCAGCACCGGCCTCTGCGGCGGGAGGCGCAGACCCCTGCTCAGCTGCTGGCCCCCCTCCCCCAACCCCACTACCTCCCGCTCCGCAGAGGTGTCGCTGGGGGACTTGGGGTGGAGTGTTCTCGGGGGTGCTGCTCTGCCTGTCTAACGGGAGGCAAAGGTAGAAGAGGTTCCCGCAAGCTCAGGGAGAAGGGAAGGGCAAGGGGCGCAGAGGGCGAGCTGTGCCAGCCGTGCGCTGCCAGGTGCGGCGGGGTCTGGCCAGCCGCTGCCTTTCCCGGGAGAGGGACAGCACCCGGCCCCAAGAAGCCGCTACAGGGGAAGGTCCCGTCCCTGGATTTTTCTTGAAGAAGTGGCACGTTTCCTCTTTGCACGATTTGAAGCAACTCTTGCTCCAGATCCGGGTAAATAAATCCTCTCCCTGCCCCCCGCCGCCTGAATCTCTGTGTGCTGGCGTTTAGGCAGCTTGTTTATAACTATGCCTTAAAAGCACTGAATGCCTTGGGGGAGGGAAAAAGAGAGGGGAAAAAAAAAGAAGGAGCTCTCGGTGTCTTTTAAATGAAAGACACATGCAACGTTGTTGAAGCCTGCAATCAGCTTTTATTCCAATAAATGTCCCTCTTTAAAGGCAGCTATTAAACTCCAGGGGAGCCAAGGACAAGGAGCATCTCCTGTGCCCGTATAAACAAACCAACCCCAAGCGTCCCCAGCAGCAGCAGGGCTTTTTCCAGGGATGCTGTAGGGAGCGCCGGTGCCCTCCCGCAAGGACACGCGTGTCCCGCTGGCAGCCAAGAGCCGCCCCAGCGGCGGCGGGACTCGCTCCCTGCTGGCTGCCGCGCACTCCTTCAGCTACCCCCGCCTTGGCCACTCGGAAGGGGCTGGCGGTGGAAGCGCCGGCCGCGGCTAGGGACCAGGCTCGGAACAGACTGCGCGTCTTCTGTGCTGATCTCCCTCTCCTTCCCGCCCCAGATCCGCTGACGAAGACAGAGCCCTCCCGCAGCATCTTCACCCCCGAAGTGACTCCATTCGCTTCTGGCCCCGGCTTTGAAAAGCGCTTCCAGGCGAATTTACAGACGTGGTTTATATACATGAGCTAACAATATCTGAGCATTAAAGGTGGAGAGTGACAGAAATTATAACCGGAGCTTAAAATAAATCTCTCCTCCCCCAGGGAAATAAATAAATAAATAAATAAAACGATAACAAGATAAGTGAGTTTTCCCACATCATTGTTACCTCCAGGGGCCAAATTCTGCTCTCATTTAGCTCTCTGCAACCCAGCTGACTTCAAAAGGAAGGAGAGATGTAACCTAGGGGAGAATTGGCGCCACGTATGGCTTTCGTTCCCCTTAAAAGCTTGAAAACAGAAAGCTGACTTCAGCTGACTAAAACCATTTAAAAGGGGTTGGACAGATCCCGGGGGAGAAGGCGAAAAAAAAAAAAAAAAAAAAAAAGAAGAAAAAAAGTGAAAGAAAAAAAATAATCCTGTGCTGAGGTGAGACAGCTTTGAAAAGCATCTTTCTTCGGGGACTGCCTCCCTCCGCCGGGCGGCCCGGTTATTAAGAGCTGCGTGCAGATGTGCCGCTGTGTTTCCAGAGATGGAGTATCTCCTAAACCTTCTGTGAAAGGGTGTTATGTGTGATGGAGAGACGTTTCGTGGCCAGAGGTGGTGTGAAGGAGCTAGCCCCTGCAGTGCATAGGAGCTCCTCGGGGGAAGCCTGTCCCCAGAGATAAGCCGGGCGCGCCCTCCGCCCGCGGGGCTCTCCTGCAGGGAAGGCGTGTTGCCTCCCCCCTCCGCTTCGCATTCCATTCCTTCTGGAGATCAGAAGTTACAGCCCCGAGAGTAACAATGAGGATCCTGCACAAACCTCAAGTGTCTCGCTGCCGAAAACAGAACGGATTTAGGGAAAGAAAAAAGCGCGGGTCCGGTTCGGGACCCGCAAGGGACAAGCAAACGACCCCGGGGAGGTTAAGGGGTGTCGGTATGGGATCCCCAGTTGATGCTGCTGTGGCGGCTTTGGGTGGCAGTTTCCAGCCGAAACAGTGATTCTGCATGTTTGAGGATCTCCACAACAGCTCTCCTCACGTCCTTGCTTTTGTTTAAATAAAGTGCGAACGGCGTCTATACGGGCTAGCATCTCTTCCGAATGCCCGGGATTCCTCATCCCCCCCGTCCCTCCTCCCCATTTATAATAGAAGGTTTTAACTACGGATGTCTGGACCACAGAGAATATATTTTTATTCTTTAATCTGTTTCACATCAACACTTCTCTCCAGAAACGTTACAACATTAAATTTATTTAGGGACTGAATGGGAAGAAATCAGCGCTACCGGGGACTGGGTTAAAAGAATTTTTGGGGTCTTATTCGCTTCCCACACTCCAGTTATCCGGGAAAATGGAAGGGGAAGCTATGAGGACAAGAGCTGGGTGTTCCCGCAGGGGGACAGCCTCGCAGCGAGGGGCAGTTGTGGGCTGGCAGCGGGGGGAAAACGGGGAGCACTGCGTTTCCTTGGGTGGGATCGGGTACTCCGGCAGCCTCAGGAGTAAGGAGGGTCCGTGAAATACGAAAAGAACTGTCTGTCTCGAAAAAACAGGTGCTCAAACGGTTTAGTATTTCCACATACAGAAAAGACTTCTGTTTTCTTGGCTGAGGCTTCACCTCGCTCCTCGTTTCACGTTCAGACTCACAGATTTCATTGAGCTGGGTTCAGGAGTTAGGCTACAGGGAGACCTTCCTAGAGCCCATCGCCTCCGCCTCCGTCCCTCGGTCCTGGGAACGAGCGACCTGACCCGTGAAGGCGAAAGAAGGTGTAAAAGATACTCCGCGACTCGCTCTACGTCTCCCTCCCAGCAGAATATGGTAAATTGCAAATTACAGATTCAAAATCTAGCTTGGTTAAGTTATAATTTTCCAGACATCCTGTTTGTGAGAAGAATCATGTGAAATATTTTCACTGCCAGCAAGCAAAATATGTGTAGTGCATCTCAATGAACACTGAAAGAAGTTGAGCTGGGGGCTTGTTGGACCTTTTCCTTTAAGTATTTTAAGCATCACTATCCTAATACCTAAAAGTAACGATTGCATTTCGGATCTCTGCAGCCAGGCTGCAGAGGTACCGATCCAAGCCGCCTTTAACGAACTCTGTTCCAACAGGGCAGGTTTTCTTCACCTAGGAAAACAAACAAAACCGGTTCTGGTGTGGGGAGGTATCTCAGATTATCCGCTCGATGGGGAAGCGTTAATTGGCATAATTGTTTGGAGCTACTTTACCCAAAACCTGGGACCCGTGTTTTCAGAGATGAGTGAAAGTGTAGGAGCAAATCGACCGTTCTCCTGCTCGGTAGTTTAATGTTAATTCCGCGTGGGTAGGGGACGAGAGCGTTGAGCCCTCTCATCCCGCGCGGGGAAAGCGACGGGTCGTTTCTCATTAGGCTGGGCCCGAGTCCGGAGCCTTTCCCAGCCAGGCTAGAGGTTCAGAGGCTCCCAGACTTTGTCCACAAACCAGCCAACGCATAACGACAGCTATCATCTCACGGTTCCTGCAGTTTGGCGCTTTGACAGTTCCTCAGCTGTTTGGGAGGTTTCCTGTGTAACACCTGCCCAGATAAAATGAAGATTTCATGTGCCTCAAAGGCATATTCAGGAGGAAGACAAGAAACCGTGAATGGGAAGGTTCTCTCGTCCCATTCCGCCCGTTGGGGAAGCGGGATTGATGTCAAAGCTGGACGAACCTCGACAATTTTCTTCTCGCAACACGTAATGACCCTTCTTAAACCGTCTAAAGTTTCTTTCAACACAAAACGAAGTGAGATAATATTTAGTATGTGGATTTAATCTTAGCCCCGTAGGAAATGTCAGCAGAGATGCTCTGTATAAGTATTAATCTCTTATCTTGATCTAGTTCAAATTATAATGAATCCTACTTACATATGTGCTATAAAAACAAATCATACACGACTTTAATCTATGTTTTATCGGGCTGCTATTGTAGCCCTTTACCAAGTTTAGAAAGAATTTGAAAGTTGGGCCGTGGACTCAAAGCCCCGTGAAATTTGGCACTGTCAGGAAGACAGATCTGCCTCTAAAGATGTTTCTCGGATCCGACTTCTTTTCGCTCCGCAGCTGGAATAAGAGTAGGCTAGAGTAGACTGCGGGTTTCCACACGGGACCATAGGAGAGGAAGGCAGAGCCCTTTTCTCCACTCAGCCGGGGATGGCTCCGCTCCACCCGCCTTGGCGGGGGACAACCCTGGTGGCTGGCTTAGACGAGCGGGCAGGGACTCCTGCAGCGGGGTCTGCCCTCTGAACGGCAAACCCTCCCCCTCCCCGGCTCCGCCGTGCTTTCCAACAAATTATAGAGACACACGCAAGGCGAACTACAAACAGAGCAAAGAAACAGATGCCTTAGGATCAAAATCCAAACGCCAAAACCCTCACTAGTAGGTTACACAGTGTGTCACGGGTGAACATTTGCTTCTTCCCTCTCCCCGGGAATTAATTTACCCCGGAGAAGGTGATTCAGAGTTTTAAGTGTAGAAGTCTAAGTAAAGCTTGGTTTGCTTTTTTTCTTTACCAGCGACTCCTTCTCGCTCTCCCACGCCGAACTGCCTGGGAGCTGGCTGCAGAGTGCTGAGCATCAGAGCACCTCTGCGAAGGAGCAAACCAAAAGCAAAGCCCTCCTTGGCGAGTCACACATCTTCCCTGCTGGCAGCTTGATTAATATTAGGACCAGTCCGAAAATATACGAGTTACATTACCGGAGCGACCCCGAGGTTCTGAATATATCGAGGGGCCTGGAGAGTGTGTGGGGGGGCTGCCTTGTCATCTCAGATTAATTAACTTTTTCTAAGACATGAAATATGGGTCGACATTCTGGTTTCTAAGCACGAAGCTAAAGGAAGGTGTGAGACAGAAGGGACAGGGGCTAAAAAATAGATCCCTGTTCAAGCTAGAGGCACTAACAAACGGATGCATTGAGCTGCTTTGACAGGGACTGCCGGTTTCCAAGGCTAGCTCGTTTGAAAGAACTCTTTTTTTTTTTCCTTTTTTTTTTTTTTTTTTTTTTTTATGTGATGTGTGCTTGATCAGATTAAAAATGTGTAGTTCAGCGATGTTGAAAGCCACAGAGCTATTTTATCCCGGTCTTTCAGCACCCGCTGTGTACAGTCTCAGCCTTATTTTGTCCTTTGCTGAGAACTGCCCCTACCTTCTGAAACGCAAGCCTGCATTAGGGAACATCTATCCCCCACTCTTTAGACTTTCTGCCCTTCCTACCGAAGACGGCTAGATGAATACAGAAAAGGACTTAGTGGTTAACCGATACACTGCTAATATTTCATCCACAGGCCTCCTCCTCTTCCTCCCCTTTTAAAAATTCAGCTCTTGGAAAAACAACATATTTTAAGCTTTCCACACAAATATTGATATTGGCAAATAAAGTCAGCCCCCAGACTATGGTTAGAGACAGTCTTCTTTTTGTTTCTACCCTGGGCAATCAAAAGTAATCCACTGTATTACAAATTGCCTCAGAATATTTCACTTTTCCTGACAAAAAGCATACCTGGCATATGTCGCCAAGAGAGTGGGACCTTTTCCCCAGCACGTTTGTGCGGTGGCTGTTTCTAGGGGGTACCAGGCAGCGGTGGGCGCTGGGGAGAGGACATGACCCATCAGAAGAGTCGCTTCTTTGCGCCTGCGTTTGTGCTGGGGCAAGGGAAGTGGTTTCAAGTAATCAGGTAAAGTAGAGGTGATGCAAGCGTGCAGCTTCGCCTCGTCTGCCCGCCGAGAGCAGGTCGCCCTCTAGACCACTTGCCAGCACAGAATCCCTCCCGAGCAGCCGGGTGGAGGCTCCGAGTTTAACCTAGCAGACGGCCAGGCTGCACATCACAGTAACACAATAACCTCCCAAGGAATTACCTGCAACTCAAAGAGAATGAAAACAGCACCAACATGAAGGAACTCCATAAAATGCAGCTCTTTGCTTTTTTTTTTTTTTTTTTTTTTTTTTTAATTTGATTTCTTTTCCAGGCTAAAGTCGCAGAGAAATCAATGGGGCTGAACCCGCAATGAAGATTGAAGCCGTTGCACGTAAAGATGGAAACGACAGTGTGCAACCACTTAATACCCCCAGATCGCTCTGTGACACCCCCACCCCGGGGATAGGTAAGGGGGGGTGGGGGTGGGGATGGTGCGGAGCAGCTGTGGTTTGCACGGGAGCCGCAAATTAGGGATAAACTGCGACGGAAGAGAAAAAGCCACCAGAAATTATCATTTATTGGGACTGCGTGGTCTATGTATTCTCTCCTCTCTTGTCGCTCTAGCCGTGCTATTTTATTCCCCGCGGCACGCCTTTTTCTCTCATATTGAGGAAATTGTCACCTAATTGCTGTAGAACTGTATTAAATCGCGTGAATGACAACATATTAGGCAAATTAGAGATACGTTTATGGCTGACGTGCCTTGTTGCAACGAATAAACCCTCGAATCCCCTACACATAGTGATGGTGGCAGAAAATGTGATTTTGAAGGGACAGATCTCATCTAATGACCAGAATGTGGCAGGAAGACAGAACCTATTTTATGGTTTTATGTTCTCTTTTCAGAGCGTGTCTCATAAGCACAGAAAATTAAGCTGACTTAAAGTAGAGGCATCTATAGTTTATTAGAATAATAACTAAATACCTATCACAATCTCTCCTAAAGAGCAATTTGTACCTCATGATATCTATTGTGCACATTGACTGTGTCTCAGCTCAGTGATGGTACTTGTTTGCATTCAGGTTTGAAGTAATGCCTCACTAAAAAAATAAAGCTAACCTCTAGTTTCTTTCAAATCGACTAAGCAACTAACAAAAGGTTGCTAACTCAAAAAAAAAAAATAAAAAAAATCTATCTATCAAACAAGCGAAGACCGGGAGAGGAACAAATGTGAGTCCTTGGCAGCGAGGTATGTGCTAACCTGTTGTGTCATCATCTATGTCACCAAAATTATGAAATAAGTCCATCTGTGCTCATAAAGAACAATCCATTTGTCCAGCTGCCCTGCAAATAATAGTGTAGTTCATAATGTCATCCATTTCAAATTCCAGTCCTTGTAAAGATGTCCAGTCTGTGGCAGTTACACAATATTTCTAGTAAAAATATCTGAAAACCCATTTGCCATCATGGAACTTCATGAATGCCTCTCCGGCAGGGATTTTAGAGCTTGAAAACCCTCAGCACAACTTGGCCCCTAGCAAGTGACTTGAGGATGGATCCAAACACATGTGGTCAGGAGCTTCCTGTCCACATTTGCCTTTAAAACCAGGGAAGCAGCTCTCCGCAATACTCAAAATCTGCTTTAGACTGATCTATATGGTTACTTGCAGGCCTTACTTATGGCTCTTATCCTACTCTGGCACATTTTTCTGCCTCTGTGGGAAGAAAGAGGTGTTCCATTCCTACTTAACCACAGCTACTTCCATGATGAGTTGGCATCTCCCTTTGATATCTGTATCATCTATATCTATGTCATCTATGCAATCTATATCATCTATATCTAGACATATATATATCTATACATTACATCTATATTTAGTCCATAATCTATAATCTATGTCTATATCTATATAATCTACCTATATCTCACATGAGCTTTAATGAGCGCTGCAGTATTTCACTGTGGGCCAAGATTTCCATTCCCTAAGACCTTATGCAATGATGAGATCAGCCATTGACTGTGATTTGTCTGCTTTCCACAGGCTACTGGACAAAACTCCTATGTTTTCACAACTCCTATAAAAATAAAATAAGTTAATTCATTTTTCACTTATGGCTGTAAAAAGAAATAAACAAAATAAAGTTTACTGTTGTTTTTTTCTTTCTCCTTTCCCTCCCCTCTCTCCCAGCTAGTACAGATAAGTACAAACAGCTTGGATCTCAGAGGTGATATGAGGGTACTCAATCTTTTATAATATGGTTGAGTTTCTTTCCTAACTTTCTGGGGCCATGTGGTAACAGCTACTTTTTGTATGTTTTTCTAATTAAAGAAAACCACATTAAGAGAGTGCAGTGTCACAGAAAATTAGCCTAGCTTCTGCTAATGCTAACAGGTATAATTTCAGTGTGTATCAAGAAAACTCTCCACAAATATACATTGCCATTATCATGATTGGAGAACAGGTTTTATGAGGAATAGCTGAGGGAACTGGAGTTGTTTAGTCTGGAGAAGAAGAGGCTCAGGGGGGACCTTATCGCTCTCTACAACTACCTGAAAGGAGGTTGTAGTTAGGTGGGGATCAGTCTCTTTTCCCAAGTAACAAGTGATAGAACAAGAGGTTGCACCGGGGGAGGTTTAGAGTAGATATTAGGGAAATTTTCTTCACTGAGAGGGTGAACAGGCATTGGAACAGGCTGTCCAGAAAAGTGGTGGAATCACCATCCTTGAAAATGTTAAAAAAATATGTAAATGAGGGCCTTAGTGACACGGTTTGGTGGTTGACTTGGCAGTCCTGGTGTACAGGTTGGACTTGATCTTAAAGGTCTTTTCCAATCTAGTTGATTCTATGATTCTATATGACACTATTCCTCAGAGTTCCTAGTGGGAGAACAAGTGGCAGTTTTTCACCCATCTGTCTGAGGCCGGATTTGGACACCACCTGTGATGTGTTTAAAAAATGTGAACAGTGTGTATAGCAGAGACTTCTTTAATGAATGCATGTTTGAATAATAGGTTATTAATAATTATTTATAAGTCAAAATGTGACACTAACTCACCCTACACCAAAGCAATATCTATGCTATAGATACATGGGCTCCCTGCAATTTACAGATCTGTTAAAATAAATCTGAGCAATAATTTTGTGATTCAGCAAGTTTACTGTTAGAGTGTCTTAACATGTAAGTAGGAAAATCTGCCCGTTATTCAGTGAGAAACACTTCCTTAGGGTGTTTTCTCATTAGGGTGTTTTCTCATTCAGGTTTGGTAATCTGAGCACCATTAACACCTCTTTCTCATTCAGAACATGTATTTTGGGGAACACTTTTTTTCTGTTGCAGGAGATAATGATGATCCTAACATCACCGTTTAAAGACCAAGGGTTTAAGGAATTGCTGTGCAGACCTTTAGTAAATTGTACAGGAAAAGACACTCCAGGGACCCAACCAGGAGAGCTGCAAAAAGCTTTTCAATTAGATTTAGCTAATGACACCCATCAAAGGATCAATGCATAAATGTACCTCGGTTGTTTCATTCTTAATTTTGAATGAAGGCTTTTCTACATTCCTGAGAAAGGATCTTCATAGATTTGAGAAGCATTTTTTAAAGAGCTTATTCCCATGAAGTCCCTCCTGCTTCATGTTAAAGGATCTACAGGGAACAGAAAAAAAGTACTGAAATGGTGCTAGTGAGAGGTGAAGAGCTCTGGAGCACCACAAAGGCAGTAGCACACCTAGAAACATACAGTTTAGGGGCTTTGTGGTGCAGGTTTTGATGGGCTGTCACTGTTACTCACAGCCACACTACCACCAGAACAGATTGCCAGAGAAATATACTTTTAAGATTATGTTCTTGTCCTAAATGGGAATTGCTCTGTTGGGGGGTACTGATGGAGGGGATAAAGAAAAGAAGGGAAAAGAAAAAGAGCAAAAGAAAATTAAGAAGAAAAAAGAGAGAATGAAAAGAAAACACAAGAAAAACAAAGAAAGCATGAAACACCCTTCTGCTTTGCAGAACAGGGCTTGAAAAATTCATGTCATAAATATGTCACCCTGTGCAACATTCGCGTTACCTCTGACGTTACATACTATAAGATGTGACTATGAACAGCAGGCATTTGCCCAGATTTAGGG
The DNA here is from genome assembly GCF_033783945.1 of Neopsephotus bourkii. NCBI lineage: Eukaryota > Metazoa > Chordata > Aves > Psittaciformes > Psittacidae > Neopsephotus > Neopsephotus bourkii. The sequence goes on from NW_026901969.1 coordinate 2,305,207, forward strand.
TTGCTTCACCTTGTTCCTCAAAGGAATAAGGTCTATCTGTCTGATAGCTTGAACAGAAGTTGCACCTTGCACATTTACCCATATTTGACTAGACACACTCTACTTACATTGGATACAATAAGACATCAACCTTTTACACAACTCAATATCATGTAATGAAAACAGCAACATGCTTTGGCATACTTTATAACTTAATTTCTGTTGAGTATAGTAGTTAATCTATGCATAACAGTATGAATTTAGGGGACAGCAGATTAAGTATGCTAACAAACCTGAAAGAGCATGCCAGTGAATATAGTTTTGTAAATTGTACATTAAAAAGTTGCTATTTTGTCTTTTCAAAACAAAAGATTTTTTTAAATGTTGCCAAAACATTTTATTTAGGCTTGGAGGTATTTCTCATTTAGAAACACCTGGAAAGCAAGAGAGATCAGGTATGAAGACTTTTACACAGTCGAATTTTTGTAGATATAAAGGTAGGTATAGATGATATAGATGCAGACAGATTTATGAAATATGAAATATAGTTCTCTTATTTACTGTTGTGATGATGTGCAGTATGTTATGGATACTCTAGGCAAACAGAATAATCTGCAAGAACTGCTAAACTGTGAACTCCTTGATTTTGCATTTTGATCTCAAATTAACACCTGTGATGGTGGAGAATCTATTTACTGACTGCACTGCCACATATAGGGGCAGGCATTTTGAACTAACAAAGTTTTCCCTACAAAACTTATATCCTTGATAATACAATTGAAATTATAAAGAAAAAGGTCTTAGGTGGTGACATTTAAAAGTCATTATACAGCAGATCTGGAAATCAATTTTAACGCTTGCAACATACATTGGGAAACTAACTAGATGACACAAGCACCTAGTGATATTTTATACCCTGCTGACAACCACAGCATTTCTACAGCCAGGCTGAGCAATCTTCTGTGACCATCATTCTTCAGAAATGTAGAGAAATCTTTTCTGAAGTAGGCAGCAGTGACTTTTCAAAAGTAAAATGATAAACATGTAAAAAAACTAAAATGTTAAAAACCCCTAAGCTCACCACACTGATTCAAATGAGGTTTTCCATGAGGTCAACCATTTTTTAATATGAATGTAGATGCAAGTATTCACAAAAATGAGATAACTGTTTCAATCCATAGTCATATGTATGTTAGCATAAAAAGCACCTCACAAAATAATGTCATATTAAGTACATATTTAAAACAGCCACAGCATTAGAATTTATATTCTTCACTGACCGAAGATTCAGGCTCCATTAACCTCCCCACTTCTCTCAATCTGTTGCAGGTTGAGGCTTCACAATATTGGAAAAGATAGAGGAGATATCAAAGACAGACTTCTCTAGATCCAATTAGCAACTTCTACCCTCAAAGTAGAAAACATTAAAATGCTAGGCTTTGAAATCAAAGACCATTTTCTGTCCTGTATGTTGATGGACAAAGCATTCAGTAGAAGTAATGAGTCAGATACCCGTACACAGTTGATATAGTGTTTCTTTTCTTTCTCTACATCTTGTTGTACCACAAAACTTTCACACACAGATCTGAAGGAATCTGGCTACATGAACAAAGAAAGTTGGGTTAACAGTGTCATGTAGAAGTAATGTTATATTATCCCAGAACAAAATGAGAACTCAGTAAATTTATTTTTTTCTTTAGGCCTCTATGAAAATGTTAGAAGTCTTTGAAAGCATAAGACTATAAACAGGTTGCTTTAGCATATTATGACCATAATTTAGCTCTAGAGGACTTATCATGTTACTAAAATAAAAAGATGAGTGTATCTCCACCATTTGTAGATAGCTGTGAATTTTTGCTGCTTCAGAGAGATATTCTAAACAGATTTTTCCAAGAATGGCATTGCTCACAACAGTTTGCAAACATGTATTTTATTTGTGAGAAAATGAGAATTCACTGTTTTGATATGTGACATATATCACATGAGCATGAACCACTATTAAATTTGCACATCTCAACCACTTGTTATAAGCAATCCTAAACTTATTCACTTTACAACAATCCTTGTAGGGTTAGTCAGCTCTGCATTCTACAAAACATGAACATACAAGTAATTGAAAACACAAACTATGATAACTTACTGACAGGTATAAAATACTTTGACCAAAACAAAAGCAACCCAAACCACTGAAACCATGTATAATAAAAAATGTCAAACGTAGTTAATGGAAACTCTTTATATTGGTACTAAATGAGAATCCAAAAATTAATATTCATAGGCTTACAAAGAAACATCTCTCCATATGCTCTCCATGCTGGATTAAATCAACTAGTTAAATTATCTCCAATATTTTTAAGCTTTGTCCTTTTTTTGCCTGCTCCCCATCCTCCGCTGAACTGCACTGGATGGTCTCGAAATGATATCCGCTGTTTACGAGATGGACCCAAACATGATTTTTCTGGAGTAGGTATATTCTTTTCTAGGCAATAAATATACACATGAAATTAAAAAGCAAACAAAACTCCCTAAATTTTACTGCATCATATTCTTTTTAAGACAATAATACACATTAATATGTCTAATTTGATAGCACAGAACTTTCATAATTATTGCTCACTGTTTTAAAAGAAATACAAGCATTTTCACAAGATAGTACTTTTTAAAGAACAATCTCTTTATCAAAATAGGCAGTAAAATTACTACACAAAATGATATTTTTAAAAGCACCACTGTCCATTTTAAGCATATTTTAAACACATACACAGATACTCAGTGCCTTTGACATAGAAACTAGTAATGTCATCCATCCTTCAAGTGAATGGAGAATTAGTTCATAACATACATCTAATTAAAAGTTCTTCTTCAACTATATTAGAACAAATATAAGAGGATTTATTTTTTTTTCAGACCCAGGAATACTTAAATTTGGCGCTGAATGGTGCCACAGCAAATATAAACACACATAAAATTAAGTGAAATAATCACTTTCACAGTCATGCATACAGATGCTTGAGTAATTTAGTTTCTACAAAACCCTTAATTATTTAAATAAAATAACCAGTATACCTAAGAAAAGATATGATTCTTATTTTACAAAAATCATTGCTTTACAGATGGAAATACCTTTCTAAGATATCTGTAAGGAAGATAGCATCTGTGGAAGACAAACTGTGCAAGTGAATGATATGATATTCACAGTAGAACAGGGTTTTTTTACACATCTATATTTATCTAAAATTATCACAGCTTATCAAATAAAAATTTTACAAACACATTTTTGCCACCTATTAAAGCAAAAGCTTACTAATTGCATATTTTTAGCATTTTTGATATTTCAACTTTTTAGTACTGTTCAATAGCAAAAATAAATTTTTCACAATAAATAGTCCCCAAAATTAAAAGCTTAAATCATATGGCTGAATATAATTCTATTTATTAATATAAAAAACATAGCTATACATTTCAGACAGGAAGAACATCTCTGTTTTCTCATGGATGCTTTTCTGTAGTCTGCTAGATCTAAACGTCAGGAGCTTTTCCCAGCCTACACTTCCCTTTTCCATGTACCCCCTTTAATCTAAAAGATGTTTTATGAAGTTGAAAACATTGTTAAACAACAAAAAGAATAATAATAATAAAAAACAAATAAAAGGGAAACAGGTATTGCATCAACGATAAGGACAACATAGCAGTTATTTATTTCTATATTTCAACAAAACAAATATTTGCTATTATATTCTTTTAAAAGCAGAATAAACGACAGAACAAAAACCATCAGTAAGAATAAATTTGAAAATTAGTTTAGAAGTGATAGAGTTAATGTAGCAAAACAGGAAGCCAATCTCATCATAATTGCCTAATCTGTATTATTTCTGGACTAATAACCTCACTTGTTTATGAATCTCTCTGTAGTGCTAGATATCATTTTCACAATGGACTTTAGAAGTTTGCAGGTTTTCTGGCTTTCCACTTACACAGAATTCATTGCAAGGGATATTTTGTCTTCCCATTACTATGAAATGCATATTATTATTATTACAGAAAAATAAAATCCCCAAAGACCTGCCATATTTTTTTGCAAGAAACTTGTGAAAAGTCTTCATAAATTACTAATATAACCTTTTATTTTGGCAGAATAACAGCCACATTTGTCATACCATGAATTCTGCTTGTCTAAACTTCAGACTCAAAAGTTAATTGCAACTCAGTTTTGCATTGTTTAGATGGCAACACAGTCAAATATCTTGTGAGCAAAATGTAATAACTTATTAACTTTGAGTGAATATAAACTGCCTGAACAAAACAAGTTTTTAGATGTCTGTGAGAATCTAAGCTCAGGATTCGTAGGCCCTCAGTAACAGAGCAGGACACTTTCCTCAGCTGAAGGCAGGAAAATGTCAGGTACTCTAAAGCTGTAGACTCTGCTCCCTTGAATGCATGTTAATAAATCAGAGGCTATCCCAAATTCTGAAAGGCACAGGTCCCTTTTTCTTTATCTATCCTGAAGTGCTGGTTATATTTCCTAGGGTCTACTTTAAAATTTGCTACACACTAGTGACCTAGAAAGACAGGATTAAAGCATAGACTACTCTGTATTCTTTCTTTCCATCCTTCATAAAGTTCTCGGCACTGTCAGCCGAATAAAATAAAAACACTATAAGGAATGATCAACTATATCTACAAGACAAGTTTGTTGTAAATCACTGTAAATCACTCCCCTTGTATGTCCCATCTTCCCATCTTTGAAATGAGCATAATTATGCTTGCATTTCTGATATAGCACTTTTTATATTTAGTAAATAGTACTAAGAGGTGGGTATTACTATCAATGTTGCTGTTCCAGTGACCAGTCTAACTGTAGTGAAGAAAAATGGAATTGGCATAGAAATCCAACTGCCTATTCCCTGAAGAGGAATTCTCAAAGATATGAGTTAGACCTGCATATGAGCACAGTGAGGTTTGCTTACTCCTATTCATATTATACCTAATTCTCAAATATTATACTTAAACTGCTAGTCGCTTAAATTATAATTATGACTGAAAACAGAATAAAAAAAAAATACAGGAATGGAATGCACTACAATTTAGGACTTGCTGGATTTATCATACGTGCCCACAATTACTATGCTTATTTTTAATTCACGTCTTTTGCAGTTTCAGTGAAACTCTTGGTATGAACATTCTTGCAGTGAAGTAAGAACAGCTTTGAACTTAAGTGTAAATTAAACATCTAGGTAGGGTCTTGCAAGAAGTAAAGATACCATATACAAATTAAAACTAAAACACGATTACTTGGTGTCAATACCTGTATTTAAAATAGGCTTTCTGATTCTACATTATTATTCAAATGGGCAATTTTTTTTTCCTTCAGAAATATTCAATAAGGACAGTTCCATTAGCAAATGGTTAGAGTTTTCTCAAGATCAAGTAGATGACAGAAGACTAGAGACTCTGGTAAAGGATGACAATGCCATGCTGAATTAGTTCAAAGAAACTAGAACACTTAGAAATGTTCCTTTAAAATACAGTATTAATTTTCTTAAAAAAAACCACAAAACAAACAAAAACAAAACCAAAAAACCGAACCGAAACCAACCAACCAACCAACCAAAAAACCCCAACCAAAACCAAAAAACAAAAAACCCAAAACCAAACCAAACAAAAAAAAAAAAAGCTTATTATATTTGTTTCATTTATATCTGTTACCTTTACTTATATTTATTATGCTTTACTTCTCCTTGGACATAAGTATGTTTATGCCTGCTCGGGGCAGTTATGCAATTTTATTGCTTTATGAGATCTTTTTTATTTTAAGAACAAGGGAGAAAGTAATAAAAAGTGGAGTGGATATTTAGTTCAATGTACAGAAATAAATAAAGCAAAGATTCACCAAAAAAAAATGACTGCATTTTGCATTTTTTTTTTGAATGTTCTACTGAGCATATACTTGAAGTGCTTCAAGATCAATACTGAGGTATTATTAAAATGTAAAATATCTGAATCTGTTCTTTTAACTGTTTTTTGGGGCACACTTTATTTTAAAGTCTTACTTTGCACCTTTATATATTTTTTAAGGGAGATCTTATATTTTTCTCTCACTGCATGACTAATAATGTAAGCAGTTTTTCCAGCAAGATTGGATTTGCAATACCTTCATTTCCTCCTAAACTGCAATGTGTCTTGCAAATGAACAGTTCATGTATTAGCATATATAAGTGAATAAAAATAACTGCTATCAGAACTTTTTAACTGAAAAAATAAAAGGTGATATCTACAGTTATATTTTGCCATCAATGTAAAGATATTTGTAAGGCATATATGTAATTAATATGTGAACATACACACACAGATTGGCATGTGTGTATTTGTGGTTTATGAGTAATTTTAAACATGATCATGATATTTTCTTTTCATGTTATGCTCCATGACTATAATTGAAGTGGGACTTACCCAAAGGCAAAACCAGAAGGATTCACATTGCTTCAAGATATAAGTATCTTTACTAAGTATAAATTAGACCTATTAAAACTCCTGATTTTTTTATTTTATAAAGTACTGATATTTTTTATAACAATAATAGGAATAATAGCAATAATACTAACAGTAACAGTAGTAATGTTAATAAAGTAGGTCTCCCTGTCTGTGGCAGGGGAGTTGGAACTAGATGACCTTAAGGTAATTTCCAATCCTAACTGTTCTATGATTCTATGGTTCTATGATTCTATAATAGTAATAACTTTTACCATTACTGGTACTGGAATTAAATAGAACCTGGTGAGTGTATTAAGTACAATTTTACATGATATACAGTTATTCTAATGCCCCCTCATATGGAAACAAAATCTTAGCCAAGAAAAGCAATTTAACTTCTCCTATCCCAAATAAGGCTTGGAAGACAGGCTGTAACAGTTATTTACTGTATGTTCATTTAATTGTAGCATTGCCTATATGAAGCTCCAGTATAGTTTGGGAGATTTTCAGGTGCCTGTATATATCAAATAACCATTTCTTTTGAGTACATGTTGAAAGCTTGTCTTGGGTTAAGCTCACATGCTTCTATTTCTAAGCAGTCACATTTCTGTTGTTTAATCTGTTTTCTGCTATTGATTTGTTCTGGTCTTTTTTGGTTAAAGCCTGGGTCTTTTAACAAATGTCAAGGTTTACATACCCTCTGTTTTGATAAGTAATGCAATATGTAAAATTCTTTGAATGAAATTCTTGGTGTCCAAGAAGAAAAGCTTTGTTAAACAGGCTATGATAGACATTTTACGATGTATAGTAGACGTCATAGGGCATTTATCGATCCACCTAACATTGTGTGTCTGGAGATATAATTTATTTCAAAGTCCTTACCATATTGTATTACTTAAGTGCAAATACAGCATAAGAAGGCATGGAGAAAACACTTCAACATTTTCATGAAAGTGACCAGAACAAATCCATAGCAGCAAAGCATTTACATCAATCTAAGCTCTGAAAAGAAGCTAGATTCAGCAGGTCTGTGAAAAAGGTAAATGCTACAATCTCAGAAAAGTTAATTTTTAATAATGTTACTAATGGGTATATTGAAGGTGGATCAAACATGTTTTTTTAATTGCATTATTTGCATAAATGCAAAAATGTATTGCAATTTTACATTAAATTTTATATTTTATACACTTATATTTGTACATCCTTGAGAAGGAGCATCATATACGAAATCCCATGCAATATGCAAAGATATATCTCCTTTCCATATGGAGATTTGAAGATAAAACATACTTATGATTTTCTTTCGTTTTTTTTGCAAGTAAATGGTTAATTTCCTTTGTAAATCTCCTTGACTTCAAGTTAGTAGGACTAGAGACTAATCTTAACATTTTACACAAACAATGAACTTAAATATCTTTAGTCATTGAATACTGATTTTTTTTGACTAGATCTTGCTGACAATTAAATACGTGACTTAAATGTGACTGAGTTACATGAACAAATTCAGATAGATAAATGTTTACAAGCACTTGCAAGAATAAGTTATAAAATTTATTAATTGCCATTCTGAACACTCAAAATAATAAACATAATGCTCAAATAAGTTTCTTTGAATTATAACATTTTCCTAATTATGAACAGGATTTTAAGCACTGTTATTAAAGCCAAATATTTATTTATTTATTTATTTTTCAGCTCCTTATCCATTTATCAAATTTTGACCATTTAGGACAAAATTTTACACACTGAGTATCTGCCTTTGGCTGAAGTTTTCTGAAAGGTCGGTCACTTCTAAGAAAATATGTGAAACATTTATGTTCCCCTTTTCACAGAAGACCTTAAGTCTGCCAAGTAATAGAGACTTGCTGTTAGCATCTGTCCAAATTTGGATAAAGTATATACAAACTGAAGTTTCTACATGATTAGAGGACAAGTTCTTGATTGTTTTGGGCTTTATTCCCGAAAATATCAGTCAGCATGGAAACATGCTTTACCATGATGTTACACAGAGCTAAGCAAGACTATGGCTAAAAATAATGTTGAAGATCATGTTAGGTCAGGGAACTTAAGAGTCTGACTGTTTTATGCTTTCTGTGGCAGATGTAGCCTAGCTATGGAATGGATAAGAACTAAAGATCCCATAGGACGGAAACTGAGAGAAGAGGTAGGGGGCTGGAATTAAAACCTGAAAGAGAAATAAGACTGACTTTGAGTTAAGAGAGAAACTAAGGGGAAACTGAGTGAGAGTTAGTTTCTCTAACTCAGTTTCTTCGTTAGGGAAACTAAGGCTAACTTGGTACACAGTACCCTGGCATAGATAGCACAAGACACTAGAATGATGACATACAGACTGACACTGAGAGCAGAGAGAAAGTATGGGAAAGAAGAAAGTTGTGAATTGGCAAATGGGGACCGAATAAGAATAAAAGACATGGATTAAGTGTCACTAGATGGGCCCTAACTCTCAGAAATTTCATAATTAAAAAAAGTGAAAATACAGGTGATGATAAGAAATGATACACAGAATAAGTATATTAAGAGTCTGGGCTCAAGATCTGTCTAAATAGTAAACTAAACCAGGCCAAATTTGGAGGAAGGTTAAATTAGGAGATGCTGAATCTGAGCAATACTGGCAAGGAATATGTGGACACAAGAAGGAATGAAGAGACTGAGGAAAAAGATAATCAGAGAAGGATCTGTGGAAAGAAACACAGGACTTGGTGACTGTGAAGGAAGCCTAAGAATGTGTGGGAGAGGATGATGATGCTGGAGTAAGAAGTTTGAGGAGAAGAAACAAGAATTTTTCATAGTAAATGAAAGGACTAGGGAGCACAAGTGTGGAAAAGTCAGCAATGAAAAAGAGACAGATTAGAAGGGGAAAAAAGAACAAGGAAAGATTTTTTCTTGGGGGAGACACATCTTTGCCATCCAACAGAACTACTCTGTAGTAGCCCAGCATTCATTACTGTGTCCTTCTGTGCACTGACTTGAAAATTTGTTTTTGAAACTACCTAACAAATAACCCACATAAAGGAAATCCAAAATTGTTACCATTTGCCCCTCCCATATGAAAAATATCCTTCTGCTGTGTCTAATGGTTCCAGGGTTCCAAGTGGTTAATGCCTTAGAATGGATTTTCTCTTTTAAAAACCTGGTTTCTCTTTAACAAAACCAACCAATCTGCCCCCAGGTATCCCCAAATGATACTAAAAGACTAGGCTGTAATATTAAGCACTTAAATTTTAGGAAATGCCTCTGTGTATCTGTTAAACATAGTTGTTGAATTATTTTCATAAATCAAACCAGATGAAATTACATGTATAATTTTTCTCCCTAGCCTCATAAATTTTACGAAAGCAAGTTCAAAATGCCTTTTAAAGTCTGCATTTAGAGTATCTTAAAATATATAACCTAAAAGTGGATTAGAGCAGCATCTTGTAAATCACCATTCTGCAGTCTGTTCAAAAAGATTGTGTGTGCTATTTGATATACAATTAATACATAGAAAAATATATATGTATCTCCATAACAATTTCAAATGGTCAGAAAAGCAGTATCTTTCAGCTATGTTTAACAAACAGAAAAAAGTCATGATCCTGCAGAATCTGTCAAATTTGCACGCATAAGTATTCTCATTATGCAAAACTATACACAATACATTCCTGATCCAGATTTTCTTCTTCTTAATCACATATGATTAGTTGAATTTTTGGAACACTTGGGCATAGAATCAGTAGAACTAACTGATAAGCCAGGCCTATATGTGTGTTTCTTTATGTTTAAAAAAAAATATATATTATTAAGATGGCATATTTCAGGAACAGGGAAATACTAAAACATTATACTTTTAAATAAAAAAACTCCCTACAAACCAGTAACAAAATTGAAGTTTTTTTTCAGTGTACTATTTGTATGTATCATACCGATATCTGGGTTACTGGCTTTGATTGAGCCAGGATTTCACCTCAGATATTCACTTCCACTTTCACAATTTTATGTTCATTTTTGAAAGAAACCTTCTTCAAATTTTCTTCAAGGACTACTGCACTTTTATTGTTACTCAACACAACATCTCTCCAGTTAAGAAAAAAAAAAAAAAGAATCAGGTTGTGAATTTAAGAAACTGAAAGAATTAGAGTTAGACCTACATTGCCACCAATTACCTTATTTTGTGGTTTAACCATTCCATGATTTGACACATCGCTTGATTTTGTCACTACACTGTAACTAGTTTGTTGTCTGCATGGCTGTACCTATGTATATCCATCTGTAACATTACTCCTTTGTTGACATGGCAGCTTCCAAATAGTTTACCCAGTTCACAAATGAGGAGGAAGCCCCTTCCCTTTCCAAACTGTTAAACATAATGATGTTTTCATCAGCAGATATATAAACATTATATAAGGAATGTATATGTCATGACTATTATTTCTGCATATAGGAAAATTGACGTATATAGATTCCAAATGACATTCCTAGTATCAGCTAACAGGCTAGCGACAGAATGGGAAAAAGCCAAACCTCTGGAATTGGCAGTCAAATACTTTTTCTTGTGTGGATAAAATGTATCCTACCATCATCATAAACAGAAAAATAAGTTTTAGTATCTAAGCCTGCAAATGAACAAGTTCCATTGTGCTGTGTATTTTCACATATAGGACATCAATTAAAATTCAGCATACTGAAGAATGTTTAAAATGTAATGAAGATTACTGTTCTATTATTTTCTAATACACTGCATCTTCTCATTGATTATTTAAAAGAATCAATGTCAGATGAAAAATTTGGATGTGACACAATATTAAAATTATAAACTTTATCTACCTGCACCATAAGTTTGCAGAATATAAGGAAGTTCTAATTTGGAAGTCATTAAAGAATTTAAAATTTATATAGAGTTGTGCCACTGCTAAATTACCCCATCATTCTGCATGGCTTTTTGCCTAGGTACCATTCTAGTTTAACATGTCTAAGGGTTTCCAGATTGAGACTATTTTGCATTCCTTCAGACCCTAACACAGGTTTAATTACTTTCTATTTTTCTCTGGCCATGTAAATATATGCTAGGCGTGAAAGTATGGTGGATCAACACCTTTTTTTTCTGAGGCACATTTTGTATTATGATAAGACATACAGAGGAATCTGTGTGAAAAAAATGTTACACTGAAATGATGTTCAAAACAACATTCTTGCTTTTTTACTAGGTATCAAGGCCTGGTAAATTTTGATTACTTCAGAACTGCAGAACCCTTTTGCATCCATCTAATACCTTTTTTGAGCACAAAAATATTAATACTACAGACTCGTTTCACTACCTTTTAGTGGGCAAAATGCTTGTCCACTAATATTAATGTGGTCATATAACCAGATGTGGCTTGCAGAACAGACATCTTTATTCCTAAAATTGTGACAGCAGTTGTGATTTCCAAGGTAATTTGGGTTCAGCATTTTGTTGACAATAATAAGCAATTTGCATGGTAAATATCCACTATAAATTTACGGCATTTTCACACATTTTTAAAGAGAAAGCATAAATGCTACCATTATATTCTAGGAAGACTCTTAAGCAGGTAAATGCTGAGAAACTAAAAAGACAACTAAATGAGTACCTCCATATTTAATGCCATGTTTCTAGAGATGTTTCTTACACAGTTTCTATAACATTCTAATTCAGACTGTGTACAAAAAAGAAAAAAAAGGAAAGAGAAAAAAGACCACCAGAAGCCCCTCAGTAAAATATGAGTAAAGGCATGAAGACAGAGCTTAAAAATGAGATGTTTACTGCATGCAGTGAGTTTATAAATCCTAAATGAAAGACAGCAGTTATGGAACTAGAATATATAGACAATACTAATGCTAACAAGAAAGGAGCAGGAAATAAGGGATTTTTTTTAAGAAGTGAAGCTGTACCATAAAAGTTACTGTGTTTAATTTTTTTTTGGTCTTGATTTTGAAGCCTTTCCACTTTAAGAAAGGCATTATTAAACTTCATTAATTTCATTTGACTGACTGACAGAATGATAAAGTTTGAATTTATCTGAGAAATGAAACTGATAAATGTTTTGTAGTGGAGATAGTATTTATGGGCTATTTTTTTAACTAGGGGTGATTAAGGAATGACAAGATTCAGGTCCAAGTTCTTCTAAATTTTTTCCTGGAAAGAAGTTTTTTATTTGTATCAGAGACTCCCTGAAAGACTAGAATTCAAGGAAGAGAAGAATTAAGAATTCTGGACAGTATTTTAAATAACACTTAAAGGCATAGCTCCCATTGCATTCCATGTTCAAAATCTGGTGCTTCTGGAAATCTCTGTCAAAAGACAAGACTGTTCATAAGACAAGAAGTACAATGAAAATAAAGTATGATTTGCAGAGAAAAACAACAAAATCTTGACGACAGGTAGACAATGTAAATATGTAGGAGACTCATCCAAAGGTCGATAGGCTAGGATCAGATTAGGATGATAGAATGGAGGTGGACATCAGTATTGAAAAAAATCATCCTGTCTAGCTAGATATAAAAAAATAAATTACGTTTAGTTCTTGCAAAACATTCCTATACTCATCTTGCAACTTAGTGCTGACTACAGTAACAGTGTTCAAGCAAGCATTAAAGCAAAAAATGTAACCAGCAATTCACCCCAATATTTACAGAGTTAATGAAAATACTAATGAGTATCCATACTTGAATCTTGCATAATTCTTTACTGTAAGCCACTAACCATCTTATGTATGTGTATTACAGAGAAATTATACTTCAGGGAGGAAGAGCTTTTTTCTGTCGTGTTGCATAAAAGCAGGGTAAGTTTATGTGAAACTGAAAGGCAGAAAATAAAATCAGCTAAAGATTATTCTAACACACCTACTTTTGCAATTTATCGGCACTAGGAAACACAGAGATTAAGATTTTAGAATTGGTCAGACAAGAATGCATAAAAAAAGCCCCAAACCCACCCCAAAAATCCACCTCAAGAAACAGGAAAGGAAAATTAGTTAGCAGGGAGCATAAAGAAAAAACCTACAATTTCTGGAAGGGCTACAAAGTGGTATATGTTTGCACATCAGTAGAGACAAGGTCCTAAATTAGATACCTAATTAGTCTAACTGAATTATTGCTACACTTTCTTTAGGCTATATATACTTTTTTTTTTCCCTAATACTTGATGAATTTAATGCACAGTTAATTTTCCGTTTGAACATATAACATGGAACCACATCAAATACTTCAAATACACACATGCTTTTCTTAAACTGAGATACGCCCACAGCCTTTCTTTTATTCCTCATTTCATCTTGTTTTGTCAAGGAACAGAATGAAGTTAGTTTAGAATTAACCTACCCCATCCACTTTTTTCAGAAAAAAAAAAAAAAAAAGTAAATTCGGGTGATAAAAACCCTCAAATTCTTTAATGAAGACTTCTAAAAAAATTGGGCAGCTCCCAAAATATGTCTGAAAATCTTTACTTAGCCTTTCTAAAAAAAACCCTCTGAATGAAAGGATAACAGCTTTGAAGCATTGTACGTTTTGTTTTTACAAACACATTATAAGTCATGAAGTCATGTTCCTGTAGTATATAAAATGCATTTTATTTTAGTATCATATATATTCAAGATTTTTTCTTTGTAAATACACCTAAAAATCAAACCACCAAGGTCAAATTCTCCTGAAAAATTAGTACAAGAACCTGATTTAATTATTTATTCAAATGGCAGCACCTCTAACATCACAGCACTTTTTCTAAGCTCTTCTGTAATAAAAGGCTAGCTCAAAATGAATACACATACTAAATCACTAAAAAGGTTTCCAGGCTTCTTCGCTAGCTATTTCAGAAAGCAAAACCAAGAGAGACAATACAACAGGAAAGTATTTTATAATAAATAAAGGCTAATTTCTAGTGTTTCAGATTAAGGAAACCCACACAGCTAATAATTTATGTTCGATCATTGAAAATTAAATGTCTTCTGCAAACAGAACTAATGCAATAAACATGTTTATATACTGAATATAAATCGTACAAAGCTAATAGTAATGACATCATTTATATATAATATGCATTATGATTTAATGTATCATAGAATCATAGAATAGTTAGGGTTGGAAAGGACCTTAAGATCATCAAGCTCCAACCCCCCTGCCATGGGCAGGGACACCTCACTCTAAACCATATCATAATTGTTTAACTTATCAAATCCATGATGAAAGATTTATATAGATGCATGTGCAGAAATCTATATGGAAAGACATGAAATCTGGAGAATGAATATAAAATTTTGTTGTAGCATATGTGCATTTTATGAAAATACATACATATTAGCAGATACTGTAAACCGTCTCTCTGTCTCTCGCACTTACGACTTTGCCAGTTGATGGTTCCTTCCTGCTCCTTTCCTAGTCTCTTCTTGAAGGCATGATAGAATGACACTTTTTATCTTTATTGTTCCCAAACTCATAACATAGTTCTATATGCCTATCTTTGGTGAAAGACCTTATTATTTATTTTTCTGGATGGACATACAGTGTGAGTTACAATCTCGACAGCAATTACACATTAATACGAATGTAGTGTATACTGCATAACTCAATTATCCAAGATATGAATACATTCTATTCTGAATATATGAATATAATGTTAATTTTGCCATTGACGTCAGTAGCTTAGACTTGTCTTACTGAAATTTAGGATCTTAGCAGTTAGGAATCTCATCTAATTTAAATGGTGGGGGTTCATAACTAGCCAATGGAGAGAACCAGGAAAATTAAGGACATAATTCTTTCTTTTCTAAGATGGCAGCCAGAGAATCATATTCTTTCTTCATGGATAAAATTAATTTATACTAGGATGATTAAATTTATCTAATCTAATTTTAGGAAAGTAAATCAAGTAAATAAGCACAGATAAATTGTACTCACCATTATTTTTTGCCTGTGGTAACTAATATAATGCAAATAAATATTTATTCCAAAGCCTTTAAAAAGTGTGTCAGAAAAATAGAGGTATCAAATATTTTTACATGGTTACAGTGATTTTTATTTATTTTTTATTGTTAAAGTGAAAAGTCAGCATATATGAAAACATAATAAATATTATATACGAAAGCAAATCTGTAAAATGCATATGATTTATGAAATAACCTGATTTCTATTTTGACATAAAGCATTTCAAGAAGCTTCACTACTTAAAAATTTTTAGGAATTTCAATAATTTTGCCAAATTTATTAAATACTGCTTATATTTTCTGTAATTTTGGGGGCATGGAGTTTTATTTATCTGGAAAAGGTATTGTTCCCAAACAAAAAAAAAAAAATATAGTATCTCATATCATTAGAAATATAGTAACATTTTCTTCAGTTATATTACACAGAATAAAACATGAAACTTAAAATGCTAACATTTTATAACCTGCATTTTTTTCTGTATAGACATTCTTTTGTATGGTAATGGAGTGGTAACAATATAGGGCTTTAAAAGGATCCTCCGCGACTGAGCTACAGTAAGTCCAGTGGAGCGCATATACTACAGCATAACTGGCAATCAACATAGCAGAAATCTGTGGCTCAATTAGGATATGTGCTCTGGTATTCAGCTAACGAAACATGCATTTTCCAAACCGCTTTTGGAAAAAAAACCAAAACAGCAAACATTTAAAAAAGCCCACTATGCTTTATAATTTATAGAGAAAAAAATCATCTAAGAGTCAGATCATCAGAAGATGTATTCCATCATGTGGAACTTCCCATTAAAATCAGAAAAGCAAAATTCAATTCATGGCAGTTTTTAAACAGAACTGTAGAAAACATATGAAAAGGTTTTAGGTTAGAAACAAACAGAAAGGTAAGTAGCATGTGTTTTTAGGGATTCCAAGCATGCTCCTTTCCTAGCATTTTAAAATGATCTTTAAAACTGGTATTGAAAAAAAACGTAACTTACTTGAAGATCTTGCTGAGTGTCTGTGTGGCTGCTTATTTTTTTCTCTGTTCTCAGTCAAAGCACTTCCACTGGCCATGGAAACAAGGTCTAAATCCGTGTCTTCTCTGCTTACAGGGCTTGCCTGGAAGCAGTGGGAGAGAATGTACACAATCATGAAACAAAATATAACATTTTCTGAATGCAGCTCACATTACCCCAAATAAACAAACATAGTCTGTCAAACAACCTTCTTCAAAATGATACCACAATCCTTTATTGTTGCCTAAGCTGAACAAATGCACTATGTCAAAGCATTTTTGTAAATAAGAGCCGATCTTAAAATTGTGGTTTGTGATCTGAGTCAGTGCAACAACAAAAGAAAACATTTTAGTACAGTAATTTTGAAGAAAATCAATCTTGCAGACGGCTGATGAAACCTTAAACAGCTTAAGATCATTTACTGACCAGTCTATAATTTAAGTTATAGTTGAATGTCAGAGATGTCATACTGGATTATTTTCTGCAATATTTATGTTTTATCCAGGACACGTATCAGTTTAATCAGTCAAGGGCCCAGTAAGTAATTTAATCTACGTTTTTTGCTAATTAACCATAACCACCAGACAGCATTTTAATTGTACTTTAGGTAAGAGTATTATATTAATTATAAACTTTAACATCCAGTGGAGATACATTTTGGCATAAAGCTTGTCTTCTGCACATAAATATGGCAAAATAGAAATGAAAATCATATTTTAGCAACGAGTCCTTGCTTTGAAGACATCTAGGGCAAAGGTTAAAAATACTGACCTGGAAGATGCCATGCACTGTAAATGGTGGATTGTTAGTTTTGTGGAAATGGCTTAATATTTACTCAACAAGAGCTCCCTTTCCTTGAAATGAAGTTGTTCAATACCAAAAGCAGCCATCTAATACTGTTGACAAGATACTGAGGCAGTAACAATGATGAGGAAAAATCAGACACTGTGGAAGAGTGATCTACAAAATCCACAGTGTAGTTAGTCAGCTGGAAGTACTGAACATAAGTGCATACTTTTCTAGTCTCTGGACCTTCAGAAGCAGAGTCCAGAAGGCAGATTAAATCCTTCCTCTATTTGGTCTGAAAAGCCCCAGATCCTTTCAGAAGATAGGTGCCCAACTGAGTAGAGTCCACTTTTTATAAAAGCAAACAGTATCATAGTAGCTAGAGTGCTTAACTGGGAATCAGGAGACTGGGTTTCAACTCCTTCCTTGGGGGGTTGAAGCCTGCAGCTCCCCTTTTCTCAAGAATGTGCCATTACTATGAAGTTGTAGGATATTCTGGAGAAGACGATCTCCAGACTTCCTGTTTAAACCAGCTCAGTGTACCAAGAGCAGCATTGCACCAATGCAGACAGCCTTTGTAGTCCAGTCTAAGTTAGAGGACTCAGATGAAATGGAGACCTGTTTCATTTCTTTGTCTTTACCCAGTCACTGTTTAATGTAAAATTCATTAAAAAGTTCATGCATTTTCAAGCCAACAACTCCAAAGATACAGATAATTTTATGCTCTTCCTTAGTGACTGTGTAACCCTTGTGTTAGTACAGAAAGTTTATCCCTTGTTTTCTGATGCTTGCCTTTTATATGTTTAATGACCACGATTTTAAAGTTTTCTCTGCACAGGTAGCAGGCTATATTATTGCTGCTAGCATCAATATTTTATATTCTCTTCCACAGCAGTGTCTAGAAACTTTGAAAAGTATGAGTCTTATCTTGACAACTCTTTATATTTTTGGCCTTAATATTTAGTCACTTTAATCTTGTGAGAGCTCCTTGTGTTCAAAATCTTTAAATAGAAAGCTTTTAGTCTTTCAGTAATAAAATAATGCAATCATTGTTATGCCCAGAGAGATTTGAAACAATGTACTTGAACATTCTTATTTCCATCTAACTCTTAAAACACAGCAGAAATTTTCTAATGTTCAAATTCCCAAAGACCCAGTAGGCCACAGCACTTTAAACAACTCTTTCCACACAAGTATTATCCAATCCCTATCATCATAGAATCTGAGGTTTCATTATCATGTAGACAACAACAGTCAGTGTTATATACTAGACTTTAATAGGGCAGTCTGGTTCTCTGATGTAAAATCTTTGTTATTTTCTTTCAAATAAAGTTAAGTGTTTTCACTCAATTACAGTCAGAGCAATATTTAAGGTTGTATTAATCACTGGAGCAAACTTAATTTCAGGTTTGTAAAGAACCTGATTGAAGGTCCTCTGAAGCTAATTAAAACCTTCCTTTTTACATTTATAGCTTAGAGCCAAAATTTGGAAGACATTTAAGATACTTGTACTCTTTTTCACAGAGTGCAGTATTGGACTGCCATCTGTAGTGATCATCAGATTTACCTCTTCAGACTTTTTGCCATTAGCTTTTTAGTACAAACATTTTTTTCTTCTAATTAATTGGAAATTCATTTCAACCTGGAGGAATCTTTTCCTTGAATACAGCTCTGCATCTGAATATCTTTTCTATTCCTATGTCAAATTATCAAGATATTCTGTAACCTTCTGAGGTTAAGAGTGCTTTTAAATTCAAGTTATATCTTAATGTTTGGAGATACTGTTTAATAGTGAAATGGCTAAGCATGTAGGTAACTTAAACTGCATACAAAGATGAATCAGTAAGTATATCCTACTTGTCATTCAGGAAATCATATTATTTTAATTTTAATTAAAAATTGTATTAATCTAGTACATTCAGAATGCAAGCTTATGAAACACAAATTAGGGACCTTATACACAGGGAAACATTATGATCAAGCATATGACATGACTAAACTACTGGAAATTCCTAGGAATGCTTTCCTTTTCTAATATATTTTTCTTTTTTCTTGTTTTTTTTATGTATATTTTCTTTTTTTTTCTTCCAGTTTACCACAACTTTTCCTACATTTTGATAATGAGTGCAGCAAAGTGCTAGCTTAATCTTTGTCATGATTTCATAGCTTTTAACTGATTTGTTGTGCCAAAGCAGCAGGAGTATGTTTGCACTTAAACCTTTACAAGTTAAGAGAATCCATATAAATTTAAAAACCATAATACTCTAGCTGTCTATGTGTGCAAACCACATAATTATTTCATTGCCTACATAGTACTGTTTTCTGCATTAGAGATACATTTTATTCCTTTTTCTATTGCATTTTTGTCTGTATGTCATTCATGTGGAACAGCTATGTAATTATGTGGCACAGGCTGTGACAATCCCATAACATTGCCAGTTATGTGGGCACACCACATAATGCTGTTGTGGGATTGAAGTAGTATTTTGTGGACAGAACTGCCTACTATAAATAAAATACAACCTACCTATATGTACATATGCTTAACGATAATAATATGTAATTTAGATAACATTATTAGATTATGACTTGCTTAAATTAGAGCAATTACTGTTTTAGACTTTATGCAACAAATAACTATTTGTGCTGCTGCTGCAACCAAAATTCATCACAACGGTCATTTGGCTCTTAATGTCAGACCCTAAACTTTAACAGGAATCTAAGAACTGGGGACACCCCACACCAGAGAAAAATCTTTGACAAAATCTGACTTAATGAAAAAAGTAAATAGAAACATCTAAGTCTTAAAACCATTTATTCAACAGCGAATTTTAGAGGTTTAGGGAAGTGTTTCCAAAACGCATACTGCATAGATGATAAAGCTAAGGAAGGTAGGAGTTAGAAAGTGCCAAGATTTCTCAGAGTACAGAATGAGGAATATGACATATCTAACTGGGAAATTCTTTTTATGCAATTTTACACTAGATATATGAATATAAGACACCAATTATGTATAGTTTATAAGTTTTTTCCCATTTTTTTAACTCCCTACATAATCATATAAACAAGAATATTAGTAGTTTGGTAGTAAAATGTAAAGTGTGTGTGTATGTATATATATGTGTATGTGTATATATATATGTATGCAGAGTATAAATTGGCCTGTAATCACACCATTGTTGACTATCAAAGGAACCTTTGGTTATCTCTGACACTGAGTCTTTTCATTTTGTAAATCTTCAGGTTGTTAAATTTCTCATATTTCCCCTCCTGCCAACCTACCCATTTCAGAAAATGATTTTTTTTTTTTTAATGTTGAAAAAAAACCCCAACAAACCACCAAACCATGAAAAGGGTAGGGGACAGAGAAGAAATTGTCTGATTTTATACACTGTTTTTTGTAATGTCACCATATTAACACAAAAGCCGAACTTACTATCTTTCAATAAATGATGCTATGGGCACATTAGAATGATTTAGGTATGTGACTTACAGAATTTAAGAGTGTTTAAACTTGTCTGATTGACAAGAATACATGTTTTCAGTAAAAATGTAACTGGTGTTGAATCATACTCAATTTTTTAAAACATTTCGGTTGATTTAGAAGCTTTAAAAAACACACAGTAGCACTTGATGTCTTAAAACTAAACCTAATATCAGACCATTAAACTAGAACACTATGTTTACACATGGGTTCTTGTGCTAAAACATTTTCTTCCGATCTTCATCAATGGGTGACTTGATTGCCAAATAGAGACAATATTAAAAATTCTATTTAATTAGAAAAAGTCTGTTTTTTACACCAAATCTGCATTTTGAAGCACCACCAAGGCTTAGGTGAATTCCGTAAAATCCCATAAAGAAACAAATTCTTACCACAAGTTGTACTCGCCTACTATCACGTATCACAGGATCTAACTTGGGCAAAAAACGAGAGCTGGGAAAAGCATAGAATAGAAATTTCAGTAGGTCCCACTTTACTGGGTTCACTAAAATACATGTACACAATCTTTTCCTGGAAACACTCCTTCTTAAGTAGAAACAATACTATTTAAAATCATTTCAGGCTTAAGATGTAGCAGAGTAATTAATGCTAAAATGTTTGTACTTAAGATTAAAATCAATAAAACATTAACAATTAATATAGTTTATTAAAATGATACAATACTATTTAAAATAATAATGCCAATAAATGCAACGATGCATGAACTTTTGCTGTACTGACATAAATTTTAGTAAAAGCAGTTGTCATATTACATAGGAATAAAATTGTTTTCAGTTACATAATTTCACCATCTGTTAAAAACTGTCTATCAGTGATGTTCCAATGGAGATCAGTGGGACTTCTGTCACAGTGCAAAATGGTATCATAATTGTAAAAAATGTCATTACAAGTACTAGTGCATAGCACACACCTACAGAGGTAACATAATAACATTTAAAACAATTCTTTCATAAATTTCCATGTCTTCTTACTTTTATACGTCATTATATAATACGTCCCAATGTTTTCATTCAAATTAAAAATCATGGCAGTTATCTTAAACAAACACTTGGAGTGTTTAACTATTATGGAACATGACTGACAGATAAATATTTTCTAGGGAGTGCGTGCTGCATATACTCCCTGGAGTCACTGATACAATTAAGAAATGTGGAATATTTTTCCATACAAAACATAGCAATATTCAGTCCACTTCATAAAAAATTAAATACATTTTTAATGAAAATGAAGTCAAAATGCTTACACTAAGTCCACTGCCTGTCCATTGAAAACTTGTTTGGTTTTATTACAGGTGCTTGGCACTGTGTCTAATGACTTCACTGGGATATAAATAGTTTATACTGAATTTATGACCAAAATGTAGTATGTCTTCATATTATTTTATGGAACAAGACTAACCTTTCCTTTAATTGCATTGATATTTTACCTGTTTAATAACCAAAATTAAATAAAGGAGCATGTTTATAACATTTTACTAAAGTATACTCTGAAGATGAAAAAATTGAGTTGATGTTTTGAAGAAAAAATATAAATACATACAATCTAGTTAAAAAGTGGGGGGTTTACTTCTTTAATCAAATCTAACAATACAGGTAATGTTACAGTTGATCTAATTATAGCTGATCTTAATAAAACCATAATATATACCAATAATGTTATAAAATATGTGATGAATAAGCATTTTTTTACACTCTTTATAATATAAACACTGTATTGGTAGCATAAAGCTGTGTAGCTATTTATCATAAATTTGTGCACTGCTTACCACTGTGGAAGAAGTGTCTGTACAATGACTACTAAACTAATTCTAAAAGCTGCCATGTTTGAGACCAAGAAGTATGGTGTACTATCTGCTAGCTACAAAATCATGTTTGTTTTAGAGCTATTAACCTGGGGTTTACTTTACAAGATAAATTTAAAATGAAAAATAAAAAAAAAACTAATTAAAAGGCAATGACCTCACCACTTTGTATTTTTGAAACTGGCAGCTCCATAATCCAAAAGCTGTGTATGAAGCCATTTGTATGTAAAGTCTTTTCTCCTTTGTAATTTCTCATCTAAAGAAGTATCCAGCTGAGAAAATTCTTCTTTTTTACCTGGGGAGGAAAAAAGATATTCCTGTCTTTCATTATTATTTTAAAATTTTTTTTTTTTTTTTAAGATTCCCCATGTAGATAGAGTGCATTACCTTTTACAAAAGACAAAAAGGCAATTACTTGGGCTGAACATGTTCAGTGGCCAAACCCCACTTATTAAAATTAAGCAAGATCCTGGACCAGAATACGGAGTCATATATGTCTTGCTAGTGACATACAGACTAGAACTTAGGCAGACTAATTCATTCTCCGATGGTTTAAAGAACTTTCAATTACCTCTGTAGGAAGACAGAAAATTAAAAAGCTTGGATGGAGAGTCACTGTATCTAACCAAATGAGGTTGTGAGGGCTGTCTAAAAAAGGTCAAGTACAGAGATCATCACCTTCCTTGATTAATGTGGGAGCCATTTCTTCTTTTCTAAGTTTATGATATTGCCTTCCCCCATTCCTGGTTCAGTAATACAGTCTTCTGACCTTTACATTTTGAAAATTTATAGGTTCCAAGTCTGCAGCTACACTGGTATGCTTACAGCTCTTCAGATGAAGACTGTATGACTTCATAGGAGCAGTACTGGAGATTGAGCCTTCTGTGTATCCTCTCCAATGAGGAATAAGTCACAGTATCACAGTATCACAGTAAGTCCCCAGTAAATTACCTGCAGGATTTTTCTTATCTGTATTTACAGAAAAATTGGTCCAGTATTACCATCTTTCTCAGGGGAATTACATCTTTCTATTAAAAGGATCAGTATTATTTATGCATTTACTAAATGTTTGTTACCTTTTCTTCCATTAAAAGGGAAATCAATGTAAGGATTTAAATTCATTATTAGAAGTTCATGACTGAGTCTGTGTGCCAGTGATGGTTGAAAAAAGATGCAAATACAACAAGCTATGAATAAACATTAAAAAAAAAAAGAATAATTTGAACTCAGAAAGTTATGTTTCCAAAATGATTAATGACTTGCCTTAGTTGCACTTTGAATTTTTGACTGAGTTATGTCTGAAACACAGCTGCATTTATTTAACAAAATTTTATTTTAAATTTATTATTTATTTTGCATGTCAGTTATTGAATCATTATTCAAACAAGAAAGGGACCAAGATAAAAGTGTACTTTTTTTTTCTTAAAATTATATATGCTAGGAAAAGGAGTATTCTTATTCCATGTTCGTGTTAATAGTGTGGGTTTTTTTTCAAATAGGCATATACTGTCAATAATTTGTTTAATAACGCTGCAGAACTTTGAATTCTATTTTCTTATTTGGAACACACCCATGTACTTACTTTTTAATAGCTACATCTCTCCTTTTAATTCTTATGAAAAAATGCTATGTTATGAATTAAACTATAGAATTATCACTTTTCCCCTTCACTTATGAAAATCACGTGTTTGAGGATTTGGCGTATCAGTATCATTAACATGCATATGCTTGATATCTTTCTCAAATTAAGGCTCTGGGTTTTTTAAAAAACTTAGACATGATTTTGTAAAAGTACTAACACTCACAAATTCCACAGTTCTTAAGAGCGGTAAGCATTCAGCATCTTTGAAATGGATCAGACCTATAATTTTTAATTGTTAAGCCCAGACAACCCTTAGAATGTCAAAGAAAAAAGCAACATATCAAAGGCGGCACAACTCCATCAAAACCCAAATTATTTCAAAGGTATTTAAAGCATCATACCCTCATTATATTATTACTTCTAAGCTTTCAATCTTTTTGAATTTTTGTGTTTGTGGGGTTTTTTTTTTTTTTTTTTTTTTTTTTTTTTTTTTTACATGACACACACGTTAATAATTTAAGATTGGAATAGTCTTATGCTTTGCATTAATACAGTAATGAGTTTTAGGTGTTGCCAATTAGTCATATACACACATACTGTGCACTCAGGCCAGATCCAGTACAGCTTCCAGGGGCACCTACTGCCATTTTCCTACAGAATCTGGGCATCTAAGAAGGCAGAATTTATTCAGAAGCACATGAAATGTCCTTGGAATTGAACATTACAGGAAAATAGAAAACTATTCTCTATGTCCCCAAATCACCATGAAAATCTGTAAGAACCTGAACTTTGGGATCTAGAAAATGTCATTCTCCATCTGCATAAAACATCTTTTTGTTTGCTGGGCATGCTCTGAGCCAGTCAACCCATGTTCAGTTTAAAATATGGTTGCTACTTACGCACTTTAGACAATCTCTGACAAATCCATTACATGAGTAAAGGAGAAGGGCTAAATCTGTGAACTAGTTCTTGTGAAGTGCTCTAAATTCTAGAGAGAATTTTCTTCAAAATTGATGCATCTTGTGCCCTCAGCTGTAGCTGTCAGCTTTAAAAAAAAGGATTGAAACATACCAGAAAAGAATAGCTTTGCACGTGGAAGCTGAAGATTCAAATCTCACCACGCAAAGGAGCACCTGAAACCTGTTTCCCACTGTCTAAGGAGTACCTCATATCCATGTTCCCCAGTGAAGGGCAAGTGCTCTTAACAGCAAGCAAGTATACAAAAAAAAGGAAGCTGGTCACACAATGTTAACATTCAGGGTGATCTTTCAGATTCCGCATTTAAGTTTTGTGATTGTATGCCCATAAAAACCTGATCCTGACTCTTGTAAATCTCAGCTACTCAACTCTCTGTCAATTTATATTCTAGAGAATGCTGAAGAACCTGATTCAACACGGTGATTTTTTTTTTTTTTTAATAAATCTATTTGTTGGTGATGGGAAGATAAAAGATCTAACTTTATTATGTCACATTTTCTGAAACAGAAATGTATGGGGAAGTTGGCACTGTATCCAACTTTTCACAGTTGAATTTTGTGTTTAGAGGGTGATTTAAGTCACTCCAAAACTTGCTTCATACAGAGTATAATACAAATAAAGTAAGAGATCAAGAAAACTAAGATACAGAATGTGAAAGAAGGGCTTGGGATTTCTTCAGCATTCTCACTTAATATAAAAATCTGTGAGCAGAGTTAATTTTCTCAATATGTATTCTGGAAATGGTGCTTTTAATATAAGAATTAAGTAGCTGGGTTTGGTTATAAAAATTAATGTCTATGCCATTAATACATTGGCATTTTTCTTATCTGTTAGCATTCTGGCATACATTACTGGCCAGCAATGTACATTATGAGGGCATGTGCATGTGAGTGTGTATGGCTCTACAAACTATGTAAAAATATTATTCTCAATTAAAATTAAAATTATAGATAACCTATGAGAATTTTCATAATTTTTAATGTCTTCTATAAAGTTATGTTATAATACACATTAATAAATAATCTTGAACTCCTAAAACTAAAATCCAAAATTTTATCACATTTTCTGCATATGTTAGTCAATAAATAAACCAGCATTATTTCTGTCATAATCTGTATAATACGTGCATCACAGAAAGCAAGAATGTAAGTAATCACATTGCTATCAAGGCAAGAAACTAAAGAATTTGGAAACAGACAGGAAAATAACAATAATAAAAGCTCCACAACAACCCCCCCACCTCCACCCCCAAAACCATCCAGAAACTTACACAGAATGTAAGAGAAATGAGAGGAATTTCTTCACTTCCCGAAAAACTTGACCCATCTGTCGGAAGTCTACTTGTCAGAAGACATTAAATACACCTAAGCATTACATAACAATCACTGCATGCCATGTAAATGTACGCTACATGCTGCCATGGTTTTGGAAAACGAATGGTATTCAGAGTGGTCTTTAGCATATTCACAGGTACTCAGTGAATACATCTATTTTACCAATATATATGACTTCCAGACAGGTGTTAGTATTATGGGGCAGTAATTGATATGAATTCTTTTCACTTAAAATTGCAGTATCTTCAGGCACTCTTTACCTACAGCTCAGGTATGGAATTTTCAAATAGTGAAACACATACATTTCTGCCTTAAACCCAAAGAAACTTGTTTATAATATAGCTATATGGCACAGATTAGGTAATTGTAGATGAAACTTCTTCATCTGAGTAACTTTTGACTAAATCAACTTCTATCCCTAGGACCAGCATGCATCAAATAAAAATATTTATAGTGGTGTCTGAATGAGTTCACAGCTGAATAAGATTGGAAATAGATTTTTCTCACAAGAATACCACCCACGGGTTAAGACCTACAACATTTCTTGATGCTTAAAAATGCCTTATTAACTACACAGAGAGTTTTGAACCTTCTTCTCTTCTCTACCTCTTCGTCTGCTATTGTAACCATCTCCTTTCACCACAACTGTCCTTGACCTCACCCTCACATCATTCTTCCTTCACTGACTCCAGATCCCCACCACAACCTTCAGTTAAGACTATAGTCTTTATTTTGGCTGTCCTTTTTCTCCTTGTTCTCATTTCTAATTTTTGCTGTCTTTTACACTCTGCTCTATTTCTGAGTGATTAACACCAGTAATAAAGCTTCATTCACATAGTTCGTTCTGCTTCAGTGGCTACCATATTTCAGCCTTTGCTTTCTGTGTTAGCTCTTTGATGTCTTATTTGATTATGCAAAAGCTGAACAATTTCATTGAGATTCCTAAACCACTGAAACTACACAAATTTCAGCTTCTGAAATCAAGGAAAACAGGATTTCAAACTCGGGCCTTCCCACACATTATTTTCCATTTTGCTATTTGTTCCTGCCTCTGCAGAATACTCCACCCCTACTATTTATCAGTAGCAATTAGTATTTATACCTAGTTTATTTTTTATGCTAAATTTGCTCCTGTCCCCACGCTGAGGCAAATCCAAGTCTTACATAGTCTTCAATGGTGTACTTTTAAGATAACTTATTTAATGTCATTTCTCTCTTCATACCACAACAGTGTCAATGAGGTTCTTAGTATTTCCAGATTAATCTCTTCCACTGAAGCCATCTGATCACACAAATATATTGCAAACAACTAATTCATCTTAAAATGCTTATATGTTTTACTCTTCTTATGAATATGGTTCATTTCCCTTTGAATTACTTCATAAGCTCCACTCTCCTGGCACTGACTTCAAGACAGCATTAAACACTGTTCACTCCAATTTATCCAACTTTTGCAACTTTTATGGGCTGTCACCACTTCCTGTATTCTATTTACGTTAAACACAGTTTCTCATTTATTTTCTGTAACTTCCTTCAGAACAATATCTGTTTCATACAATGACATTTCCTAAGACATATATATATATATATATATATATGTATATATACCCTTTTGGAACTGACCTATAAATTTAAAGAAATATTTCACCTGAGGTGTGGACAGGAAGCTGCCACACAGGTAATTGCTGATTTAATTTTTTGCTAATTTATGACTGTTCTGATCTGGTTCGGGCAGTGGATCTTGATATAAGAACTTTAAGATCCATATAAAGGAAGATTTAGGTATTGAATAGAGGAGGGCTAATAACAGTAATAATGTAAGGCTAGGCTGCTCGAGTCAACTAAAAAGACATAGAGATGGGAAAAACAAGAAAAAGAAACATTAGTGAACTGCTTTAATACAGGTCCACACTAGTAAAGATGAGATTCCCTATTCAGCAAATAATTATTTTTATACATATACGTATATATAAATAAGTATACACATATACACATATATAAAAATATATAATATATCATATATATATATGTAATTTTTTTTTAAGAAGAAGCTGGAAACCAAAACAATATTCTGCCATTTGATTGAACTGGTTAATTTTGTACAATTTAAACCATTTTGCTTAGTTATGTAGACTACTGTTCAAACACATTTGTATCCATGAAATATTCAGAAGAAAAACGGTTTATTCCTTCAGGATGCTACAGCAGTTATTTAATAGTGGAATTAAAAATGTAGTTATGGTTATTTGTTTTTATCTCAGTGAATAACAAAGCCCATGTGATTTTCTTCACCATAGAAGAGCAGAAGAAAAGCAGAAGAAAATGCAGAAGAATAAGCTGCACAAACATTTGGAAAGCTTCATATTCTAGTTTCTCTGAAACCTCCCAAGACTGGAAATGCAAATATCGAGCTCTGGTGACTAAGTCTAGGATTTTGCATTTATTAATATTTTTATTAAATGCTATATAGATATTGACTCCCTATATCAGCTGTTCTGGGTATTTTTGTTTGTACTAATGCAAGTATTGAAGGCACCCAAGCATCAGACTCTTCAGCCCCAGTATGCTGGACTTGTACATTGTGGTAATGTTATAATAAACAGCATTACTATCAGGATAGTGAGAAATTTTTACTAGATTAATGCTGTGGTAAAAGTGAAGATAGACTGTATTTTACTCAGGAATAAAAGTTAACAAGTGACAAAAGATAGGATGTAAAATATATATATATAGAAAATTTAAGTATCTCGGCATCTTCTTATGCACACAGACACACACATGGCTTCCTGATGTTCCCCAAACTCGAACAGGTAGAAGCTGCACTACAACTAAAAAGAACATTAATATTTCTCAGTCCAGCCACCCAAGGGCAACTTGGTTTATGTGTAGGTTGGGAAACAACATAAAACAGCTTCATATATGAAAAATTGTTTCTTTCTTAAAAAAGAAAAATAACAAAAACAACACAAAAACCCCCTCAAAACCAAACCTGAGAAGCAAATTTGGAATATAGCTAAGAGTTACTCAGAGATCTTTGAACAGTCAAAGCCCTTGAAGAACCAAAGAAATCAAGGAGTGTAAAAAATCTTTTGAAATAATATGTTGAGTGTTTCCATGCTCAGTCATCCATTAATAAGTGCAAGGAATAAATAAAATGGAAGTATACTGAGCCTATTTTGTTTATCCTTACCTCCTACATCCTCAGATAATTTGTCTTATCCCACAAATCTGCCTAGTACAGACTCTATTTTTTCTCAGAATCTTTGGGAATTAATAAACCCCTAACGATGGATGCTCTCTACTGAACAGAGGTATGGGTTTTATATTGCTCAGGAGAAAATTACAAGATGCATGGTATCAAACCAATTTTTTACAAAGTTTTTTGATAGATTTTATTTCTATACATTCCCAGTTCTTAAGGTTATCTGACAGAAACAATTAAGAACTTGAACAGAAGTGTTTAGTTGTTCAGTAATGAAACAGTATTCCCAAACAAGAAAAGATTATCACTTCATATAGAGTCCAAGCCAGAGGAATACCCTTCTCTAAATTCAATAAACCACACAAACTGATTTACAACACCAGATCTTCTAAAGGAATTCTCAAAAAAAACAAATACAAAAGAAAGTTATGTAAGGGCACAGGAGGTCTAACTACAATGTTGCCCCTTGTCAGGAGGACAGAAAATACAAAATAGAATAAATTTTATTGAGTGTGACAATTATTAAGGTAGGTTTTGTTTGTACTGAAGGACTTAAAAATACAAGAAAAGGACAAAATCCAAACCCAATAGATTAAAAAATCTGAGATGATACATATCCCAAGTATTAAAAAGATTAGATAAAAAGTCATTACTCAGGAGCAGCATGAAGTTAGTCAGTAAAGCTGACTTGCACCACATTAATAGTCATAATTTTTATAAGTAATTAAAATAAGCAATTTTGT
This sequence comes from Neopsephotus bourkii, assembly GCF_033783945.1. Lineage (NCBI taxonomy): Eukaryota > Metazoa > Chordata > Aves > Psittaciformes > Psittacidae > Neopsephotus > Neopsephotus bourkii. Next base: position 2,335,534 of record NW_026901969.1, read on the forward strand.
ATCACAGCTTTGGAATGTACATTAAAAATAATCTTTGTTATGTTTACTCTTGTGAATAAATATTTTTTCTAGATAGTTATCTGAATAATATACAGACTTGTTTATAAGAACTCATGTTCAGCAATACACATGATGTACACTAGTGCCATATGTGATTGGTATTTTTCAATGCAGAATAACACTGAAAGTCAAATAATGAAATTATTCTATTAATGTCAATACGTAGTTCAGTTACAAATACCTATGCATTGGTTATCTATTTTATCTATTATGTATACATATAAATTTCAATTTACAAGTGTTTTATTTTGCATGGGTGAAATTATTTCTGGCTTACTTTTGGATGCTGACTTTAAATAGCTGTTGGTATTTGATGAACATATTGTGACAACAAATTACATTTTTGTCAGTGCAGTAATGCATAGCAGCAAACTAGGTTTTCAGATACATACAGAAAGTCTACACAGACTAAGTGCAAGGCTCCTGTTTAATTTACTTTACAGTAAAACCCAGAGGTACCACTGAAGATCAGGCCTGTCATTATGCCAAATGTTGCATAAACAAGGCTTGATTTAATGCTCATTGAATTAAATGGGAAAAAAGTCTCACATAGACATGTTTTTTTTTCTTAAGACTCTACATCTAAAGTGAGTTAATCCCCAAGTGTGTACAATTCTTATATATTTATACCCAGATTAAGGATAACCATAAGTACTAAACTTATGAGTGACTATTAATAAATATAGACATTAAAGTACTAATTCTTCTTTTTGAGTTATACTTAATTGGTTTATACATCATGGAAGAAAATAACAATATAAAATTTCAGGGTCTTATGTATCTACCTAAATATTCAAAAAAACCCCAAACAAAAAACCCAACTAAACAACAAAGGAATTCCAGGTAAAAAAACCCAAAACCAAAACCAGAATCAAAAACCCCCAAGCCACGATTTGCTTACAAGTTGCGTCAGGTTAATTCTTAATTCGTATGCATCAAAGCATTAGCATTTTTATAGATTCTTAAAATAATTTTTTTGATTATTTAGACCAAAATTTTCAGCTTGTAAACACGTGAAAAATGCAATAATTGAAGTAAGTACATAATTTTAGAGAAATCAACACATATTCAAGAGTATTCAGCCCCACAGTAATTGAATTGACTTGATGATGTTGATGTTAGATCAGTTGTAGTTACAATGACAGATTTTTCTATCCATGCAGAGGTTTGAATGATTTACCTTACTGAATGAAGAAATTAGAGATGAAAAGAGAATAAATTAGCCCTGACTCTTCCTGTTCTTCTATAGAGTTTTGTTTAGACCTTCATTCAAATTCTTATTTTAATGAGAAAATGAAGATAACAAAAATCTCTGTTCCATTACCGATCATAAATTAATCTTCCTTAAGCTTGACTGTAAATATTTTATTCTTAGACTAGGTGTTTTTAAATTAGGGTTTTTTTTTAATTAAACTTTTCAGCTAAATTTGCTACTGAACTCCCCACCTCACTGACATATGCGTGTATATTTCTATGTACATATACATAAAATTCATTTGAAAAGGAGGGAATAAGTTAAATGCCACGATGATTCTGAATAGATGAATTTGCCTCATGTGTATTCTGATTATATTTGCAATAGCCTTCAAGACAGCCATAACATTAACTTAAAAGTGTGATTTGTTTTACTTGTTGCCTTACAACAGGTAAAATAATTGTCCATTCCTAACTTGGCTTTTTTGCAGCCAATTATCTAGGCTCCTGCAAATAGCACAGGAGATTATAAACAGCACGTACAGAGCATTCAGGTCTGATGCAGAATGAAAAGAAATCCCAGAAATTCCAATTAGGTAAGCAAACTCTCTCTTCAGATCAAGGAACTTCAGTAGATAATCTTATACTATTTACTCCAGAAGAAGGAAACAGATATTATGTGGTTTACTAAATTAGGCTATTAAAATTGTACTATTTTACATAGGAATTTTTCAAACAGATTAAAAAAAATAAAAAAATTAACTATCCAAACCAAGATTTTACTCCACTGTAACAGTCACTGTCATGAAGAAGAACAAACAGCATTTCATTGCCAAATTTGAATGCAGTAAGAAAATACCTGAGAAAACAAGAGAATAAGAAAATACCTGAGAAAACAAGAGAACAAGAAAATACCTGAGAAAACAAGAAAACTTGTTTTATACAAAAGATTCTAATATAGTTTAATTTTCATACAAGATATAGCAATTTTAACAAAATAATCTGAGTGAAAAGGTGAACAGAGTTCTATAAAACAGTTGAAGAAATAGAGAAATATGAAATGAAATTGTAAGATTTACAGACTTTTTTTTTTTCATTTTACTACAAAAGTGAAAACAAAGCATTATTTTGTCCAGCAAGATTTTTCTGCTTTTCTGAAAAATGACATTGATTAGAGGTAGCATATTAGAGGTATTGATACAGAGGTTAGAAAAAGGTATATGTATATTCAATAATACAAAAACTTATATGAGTAAATACAAAAACTTGTCTGTAAATTGTACCACAATTCTTGAAACTCTTTTTCAAATCTTTGAACTTCTCCATATTCTGGTTCAGTGAATGCATCAAGGGATACTAGATCTGCAGAAACGTCTGAATAGCATCATCACCTTCAAGGCAGCGAGATCTCTGAATAGACTCTTCTTCAGGATTCTGGCTAGAAAAGGATGAAAACAGGAGAAAATGCAATGATGTAGCAAAATAATCACTAAACCCAATATATCTAATTTTCAATGATATTTAATAAGTCATAGTTCTACTCACCTTCTGGATTCCAAACAGATTCTTCAGCTTTCACCTGACTAGTCCTGAATAACTACATCTCAGCGCTCTGGGTGCTCATCAGTACTGTCTCCTTGTATAACCATATTAGATGTGCAATGAAAAAAGAGAATTTGCCTCTACTAATTCTATAATAAACATACTGTTGATGGGAAGTCATAGAAATACATAACACTCTCATAGGGTAAATAAAATAAATTTCAAAGTAAGGAATTAGTATGATGCACGGATAAGATGCATTCTTAGTAATATAGTGCAATAATAGTAACTATTTGTACGAAAGTAAGAAACTAAAAATCCTGAGCAGCCATAATTGTGGAAGTAGCAACTTTAATAATTTATTCCAAGTAAGCTTCTATAAATATTTCTGTTTGCAATAAATGAAATATGTTTGAAAGAGAATTTTAAATACAGTGCACACAACTCACATAGATGATGACAGCCTATGCAGTGTTTTAGCATATGTAGACCAGACTACAAGTAGAGTCTGACAAAACCTAAGAAGGCAGACCTGGCTAAGAGTCAGGAGTCACGCTTATTAAATTGAACTCTCAGGGGTATCATGCAATCAGAGGTCACAATCGAGGCAACAGAAGCAATGTCACGATATCAGAGAAAGGGCCAATTCAGACCTGCTCCCTGACAGGCAGTGAGGTCACAGCTCGCGGCAAATAACTGTATTAAAAGGGAATATTCTCTGCACACTTTTAGAACTGTCATCTGAACAAACAAAGTCAGGTCATTGGTAGGTTAAATCAGAACTTTCTGCCTTAGTAGCACATAGCTTCCTTTCTTTTCTCATTCACTTCTAATTTCTCACAAAATACACATCAACTATTAAAGCAAATTCTCAGTAAATTTAACTTTGAAATACACATTAATGTTAAAATTCCTCCTTTTAAAATAGTTAATTTTATTTTTGACAGATACCTCTGGTCTCTTCATAAACTGGAAGCTACCGAGCTTGCTGCTTATTCACAAAAAAAAGCATGCAAGTGTTTTAGGAAAATGTGATTCCACAGTCAATTTCTCAGGATACATTTCTTAGCCTGATACTTACTCTGCATTTAGAAACCATTCAAAAAATTAAAGTTGTTCATAATCTTCTTGTTTAATAATGATTGTGAAAGTGAAATGAAATTGTTCTTTTGGCTGGCCACTTGTATTTCTTTATCTCGTTACCTGGTCTGGGTTATCTACAGGATTCTACAAAAGTAGCAATTTATGAAATTATAACCATGTTGGATTAGCTAACCTGGAAATAAACATGCACAGGAAGAACTATTCTAGCATGCCATGTAAATAAAATTTTATTTAAAAATATTATCTCTGTACACAACCTTTCTCAGGAATATGAGAAAAAAATACATACATATATATACATGAAACTAACTGGAAAAATCAGTATTTCTACCTTTTTTTATATGCATAAACCATATAAAATATCTGCAGCACATACTTCAAAACATCACAAACCTATATTCAGATTTAAAAAAACTGTTAACATGTTTCTGTATTGCATGTGATAAGAATTGAACCTTAAAGTTATGAAGTTGGAAGATGTACATTGTAGAAATAATACGTGAAGTGCTATATAAAAGTTACTCAGGCATTACTGCATGATTGTACATTTTTTTTAGAATATTTGATTGAGTTAATTGCATTTCCTTGTAAAATTATCTATCACACATAGATCTTATTAATCACATGAAACTTGTAAAAGGTATAGAGCTTTGCTAGAAGAGTCAGTATTGAACAGTATAAAAATTTTAATACCTAGATTTCAATTTTAAAGTCTTCTTGTAATGTTCTGCATGAAAAAATATTGCACAATACCAGCAGATATTATGTATCTAAACTATGTTATTAATGAAAAAAAAAGAGACTTCAATGTGTGATGAACATTAAACACATGAAAATGGCCTTTTTGTAATGCAGTAGATCTCTGATCTCATTAATAGTATTAATTCTCCATTACACTATAAGTACCATTACAGAAGAGGAAAAAATAATTCCTTTATCAGAAACTTTAATCAATTACCGTTTCTAATCAATGAAAAGCTCTGTAGTGAAGGCCTTCCTTTAATTCACTTCTGAAAGTACTTAAAATATGCAGAGGTATTGTTACTAAACTGTATATCTAAAGGAAATGTTTCTTTGTTTAGGATTAAAAACGCATCATGTTGTCCAAGTGAAACAAGATTTGTACCTGTAAAATATTTCTAAGAATACATTATGTTCCTTGTTCATAGCTTCATACTAAATGGCAATTCTTTTGCAAGATGAACATTTGCGAAATGCAGCATTCATGACACTTCTACAGATATAAACCATACACTTTCTGTGCCCTATGTTAAAATATAATTTGCATAGCAATACGATTCTAATGCTTGAACTAGCTGCTTTGGAAAATGCTTGAATTATATCTTAAAATGCACTGTTAATGACCGCTTCATTAGAAATTGGTTTGTAGAAGTGTAAAAATAACACTGGGTACAGTTCAGTAATGACAGAAGAAACCACCCCAATAATGGCTACAGTCTCCAACCATCCAAACAGATAGCAATAAATTCAATAATTACTTTTAACTAGATGTACTAAAGCCAAGTGCTGTAATGCTTTATTTAGAGGAATTTAGCCAAACCTATTCTTCCTTACCCCCTCCAACCAAATCTTTTTGGATTCAACTTGTTGCTAAAATTATCTGTCTTTTGCATTCTAAGACCTGGGTCACAACCTTACTTAGGGACAGGAAATAGTTATCAGGTCACTGAATGGTCAAATGAAAAAGGATTTGAAATGCTTCAGTACTCAGGGATCTATTAATCCAAAATGATTGCCTTATGCAATATTAAAAGCTGTGGATCTGAATGTGGGGTCAACTTGTTTACATACACATTGGCTGAGATGCAGATATCTACACTACTTAGCTTTTGGACATAAAATGTCAAGGAAAGGCGAAAAGAAAGAGACATAGAATCTTAGAAGATACAAATAAAACTATCTGAACAATTGTGTTACCTTATTCAATTATGAGATAACATAGTCTTCAACCTCTGATGACATTTTGGGTGAAATTCCATTCCCACTGATGTCATCACTGGGCAGTTATTAGCAAAAAGGCAGAAAGACTTTTTTTTTAATTTTTTTTTTTTTTTTTCCATGTCCAGGTCCTTTAGGCTAAAGATTGATAAACTACTATGCTATGGAATCACAGGTTACAGACTAAACTTTGTATAAAACCCAAGTTTTGGGAGTTTGTTGGAGCAACCACTCTCTAGCTTAGAGACCACATTTAAGTCTGATGTACTAATAAAGTCCTTATACCACCACAAATTACACGAGTCTTCAAAATAGTAGAGACAGGAACAAAGACATAATACACAGGCAGGTGAAATATGTGGTTAGAAACTTTTAACACAGAAATACAGAAACCCTGAAGACTAGAACCACACAGAGAATTCATAATATTAAGTATGCATCTGTGGCAAGTACCTCCTGTTCAGGCAAATAGATATTTTATTTTTTATTTAATGAATGTGAAAATCAAAAATATTAATATAACTGTCATATGTGTAGATCATTTATAAATACTCAGACACTGAAGTGCGCTGCATAAGCATACATAAATGATGTTTTACATATTTATCTTTTAACATATATGATAATTTCAGGATTCCTTCATTGCACGAATACTGGAAAAATCCTACACTGTCATTGATGGACAGGGGGCTAGAAAACTAGGCACAGGTTTTATTTTTTAGTTTTATTTTCTAATAAGAAACTGGGCCACTAGAACTATGTAACCAAAGCTTGACGGCATGCACTGTAAGGCCCCTGAAGTCTTTTACAACTTTTCAGCGTACCGCTGTTGTGAACTGGGTTTGCACTCTGCCAGCAGAACAGCTCTGACCCATGGAGAGCACTCCTTCAGATCAACACTGCCTCAGGCTTTACTGCTTTCTCCAAGAAGTCTTACATTTCAGGCATCAAGTTGAATTTCTTCTGGAGATGATTAACCCAAACCCATGACAGATTTTTTCCAAGATATCCAACTCCTTATGTTTATTTTAACCTGGCTCTTTTTGGATGTACTGGACACAAGTAACCTACTCATTTTACACGTTAAAGGGATGGTGGAGAGACATTAATTCCTTAAAATGAGAAAAGTTTCAATGCGAGAGTTCTGTTGTGCGAGCTCAAACTAAATAATAAGAAACAAAGCCATAGAATTCTGATTTTAAGATAGATTCCCTTCCACACTACAGGTTTCTGTAATGCATTTTCATCACATTTCAGGTCAGATCTTACATTCTCTGGAAATGCATTATTCTGCCATTTTTGTCAGTGCTTTATGGTTTAGAAACTGCTTCCCTAACGTGGCATACAAATTTAAAGCCTGGGAGACATGTAATAACTAAATTTAACTCTAAGCATGGCAATTCAGAAAGTATAATTGCAGCAAGGCCAGATTTAGAATGTGTTCATTAATCCTTTTCAGACCACAGCTCAATAAAAGATGACTTAATTTATAAATGGATGTGCACAAACAATGCACTTCCTGGGAGTTGATGCCATTTATATTTTTCCATTGAAAATAGCTAATTTTTAAAATACAAAAATAGCTAACACAAATTAATAGCTATAGTTCAATGTCTTTTAAAATATTCTTTAATAGCACACAAAAAATACTTAAAGCTCAAAAAAAGCTGAATATTAGCATTCCACTCTTAGAACTTGCTGAACTCTCATGCAGATATTTAAAAACATCAGCAACTTGAACCAATACAAGTTCTATTTAATTGCCATATATACTTTTTCTTCACTGTATTCATATTTTTTAACACAGAAAACCTAAAAAATTATGTTGATCACTATGTAACAATGTTTTAATGAGCTCACATATTTAACTCAAATATAATCTTAAATTACCACTTTCCAAAGTCTCAAGTTCAGACTTTTAATTAGCACTAGTAATAATAATCTACAAGGATGTTCTGCAACATTTTCCACTTGAGACATTAAGGAGTTTCATAATTGTTAACTATCAGAAAGCTAGAAAACAGATGACTTTAAATGGATCCTTGATATTTACCTTCCAATCATATTACATAATCACAAGGTCATTTTACTTTTTCTTGTTCCAATATGAAAAATAAATGTTATTTCTACTGAAAATTTAAAGAGAAACAAATAAATATTTCTGCAATTAAAAGCTAACTGAGAAAGCATAATCTGTTCATTATCAAATCTGCATTGGTGAAATCTGCTTTAGCAGTATACCCATTGTTTTCTTTAGTCACCGATGAGCATAAAATGATGGGAAATACAGCACTACCAATTAGAATTACAGGTTTCCAAACTAGAGTAAACATATCTTGACAACATAGTCCAATACATTTTTAATATTGTTAAACTTCCCGGCATTTAACATTGTGCACATTCCTGAGTGAAGCTGCATTGTTTCTACTCCTTGGTGTGGTATTGATGTGCTACTGATGGATATGACTAAAAATAAATGTAGCATATGTGGCAATAAATCACCTAATTACACAACTAATTAGAGCATAGTCTATGAATTTCTGAGAAGTTAAATAATCATATCCAAATAATACTTGGGATAGTTTGACTGGACGCTTAGTTGATTTACTGTGTTCTCCCAATTCGCTCTACATATTGAAATCCACCTTCCCATTCCTCTGAACAGAAATTATTTGGATAACCCACCAAAATTGTTGAGGTAGATGGATTAAAGAGGACCCCAAAAGATATATACTGTTCCTAAAGCAAAACAATGTGCTAGGCTTCAGGGCTTCTTCTTTAGTTCTGAGCTGCTGTACTGGGACACAGCACTCACACTGCTGGTTGGAGAAGTAGGTATTCTTCCTTTGTGTAAATGAAATTACAGACCCTGTAATTACAGACCCACTGCTGACAGAGATGTTCTGTTACTTGTTCAACCAAGACTAATTGGAGTTTCTTAAGAAAAGAGTATTCAATGGTATATTCTTCCTCCAGTTCCTTATCTACTTTATCCAAAATAGTCAAGACTATTTTATGTTAAATCAATAACTGAAATAGCCTCCTATAATCTTTCTAAAATTATGCTTTGCAGCAAAATAGGAAATGCTGAAAATTATCTGTGATCCTTATAATGTTTCCAAAATTTTGAGATCTTTTGAAACGTCACCATCTACAAAACACACAAGAATCTCAAAAAATGCTCATTAAAATTGTAAGCAGGCATATTTTGTTTGTCAACCAACTGATACTAACTGAAACTCAACAACCAGGCTGGAAGCATAAGCCTATCACACCAAAAAACCCCCAGAGTGTAGTATATGTAAATCCAGGAAACATCCAGCAAATCATCAGAAGTGAAAGTAGATTAAGGCAGGCTTTCATCTGTCTTCGAGTTATTGATTAGGCTACAGTTTCTTAAGAGAAGCAGTAAACACGTATTTACACATTATAATCTATTGAAGTTAATGTCATAATATATAAGCATGATGCTAAAATGTTATTTATTTAAATTATAGTTTTAACGAATCTGTATTATAACCACATGCATTAACTTCATTTTAAAGAAATTGAAACACCACGTAAGCAGAAGGCATTAGGATTACAAAACACACGTTGATACTACAAACTACACCAGAGTAATTGTTCATAATTTACTTTCTAAATACAGAAACAAAAAAGCATAAGTGCTATGTAATGTATACATATTGACAGATACACATATACTCACACATATACACTAATACACATTTAATTATGCTCCCATGGTTTGTGCCTTCACATACTGCTTATATTTTTAAATGGTAAATTCTTGCCTGTCGGAATGTTTCCTCATGCTGTTGATGGAGTGTATAACAAAAAGGGGTTTGTCTCTGACTAACTTCTGTATGCTATTGTGATACAAATGTGAAATAATGGTCCTCTCTGGGGAGTAAGGCATAAGACTCTTCTAAAATGTAATAAAATTTTATGATGTCACTCCAATTAAAAAAAAATATTTTCCTACAATGTGTGTGCCAGATTAGAGATACGTAAATTGTCCCATGGGATTAAAGTTATGCACAGGTTTTCAAAATTGGATACCAACACTTCACATATTAGCTCATCACAACTTTTGTAACAGTAATAGAGTTGAATATAGAATCAACACTATGTCCTCACTATGTTTCGATATTCTTTTACAGATGCAGTGTTGCTGCAGGATACAACACTGTCAGTATGACGAAGTATTTTAGATGAGAAAGAATTTACAACAGAATATAACCTTTGCCTCCGAAATACACAAGCATCACATGTTAAACATTCCTTTCCACTCTTTATTTTTATACCTCTTATTATTTCTTTTTGTCTTATTTTTATTATTAAAGACAAGCTAAAGACACAGTGAAGACAAAAGACATTCTTCTTATTTTTTAACTAGATTGCCTCTTAAATATTCACTACCATGACATGTTCCAGTTTGAAAATCTAAAACTGTTCTAATTGTTTCACTTCCAAGGGCATCCCCTTTCAAAAGTAGTGATTCTGTTATTTAACAGATAACACGTGTACTTGCTGTTGATGCGATGGTTTCTCCCCCCATTTCACAATTTAAAGAAATAAAGCATGAAAATTTAAAACATGTCTTTTATTTATTTATTTATTTATTTTTAATTTGTAATTTATTTAGTGGTTTATGAAGGAGATAGATTGGAGTTCAGATTTTCTACCAGAGCACTGACTACCAGTCTGTGAAGGCAAAATGGCTTGAATGGAGGAAGTTTATTTCCACCAAGCAATGGACTGGTCTGTGTTCTCTCTTGACTTAAAATACAATGTCCACAAGATTTATGAATACAGAGTGAAAACATTCCACCTTCTTGTTACAGAAAGAACTCCCATCGGAGAACAGACCCAAAGAAATCTATTCCAGGCAAAAGAGGAAGAAATGGTCAAAAGGTGAGAGAGGGGAAATGGGAAACAAGCTTTTTTGTGAGTGAGGGAAGAAATGACTGATAGCACAACACTGAAATTATCATGCATATGCTTTGCTTTGGAGTAGGTAACAGGCAAAGTGTTACCAAATTCTAAATTTAAACTCTTAGCTTGGTCTGATGGTGTCTCACATACACATGAATAAATGATCTGTGCTCCTCTCAGGTTTCTAATTCACAACCTAGTGTTTTCTAGCCGTACCATCTGCAGTAGCAATACCTCAGGTAGGAGAATTTCATATTTTGATCCAACAGAAGAGTATTACTCATCTTGAAGGATCAGCAGATTGCATATGAGCACCCAATAAAAGATGGAAAAAAAAAATAATCTATTAGCTGGCCAAAGGAATACAGTGGTCCCTGAAATGAGAGAGAAACAAGAGTGCCACTACAGTGCTTACGTTTTGATATCTCATCTGCTATGGTACCTTCTCTCCATGTATTAAAAAAATAATTTCACTAATATTTAGAATGCACACATTGGCTTTTCCAATATCTCCAGGCACGAACAGCTAAACTACGGCAGAAAAGCTAGGCTAAACCTATAATGACTTTAGGGTACTGAGCCAGTGATCAAGCTTGATATGGTTTTGAAAATTCACGCTACTGCTTGTACGCTTAGGACATCCAATGTTTTGTAGGTAGTCAGCATGTTCTATTCAGTATATGACGCAATCTGGCATATAAGCATAGCCACAGCAACAGATACGAGACACTGGGAATACTAAATCAGTCGTATATATACAAATTATATTCTAGGTGAATTTATGCTTAGATCCAAGGAAAATAGTTTTGCAAACATTTTTCCTCTTCAGAACTTACCAAGAGTTGCTTCCAACCAAATTTGAGCATGTACTCATGAATGTGAAGCAAATCTAGGTTTTCATACAGTTAGATTAACTGACCAAATTCAGTTCAGGTACACTCAGACTGACTGCACACCTGTCTCAAGTTCTAATTTTTATTCTCATACACTGAACATTAATACAGTATTATTTTTAATTTTACTTTGTAGGTTTGGGAATGAATCAGACAGCATATGACTACTTTGAAAAGATAGAAGGAGAGAAATGACAACTCTCTGAACACACTGAGTTGCAGAAGTAATCAAAACAGTGAGAAAAAAAATAAATAAATAAATGCCTCCAGAGTCGTTCAGCTTCTTAGAACAAGGGTATTTTCAGTAGAATTTGCTTTATTCTAATTATACTGAAATCAAAGAGGGTTTTAAAATTAATTTCAACAGTAAAGGAGCTACACCAGTGTTTAAATGCTTTTGGAAAGTCAGTGTTATATTTACATGCTGGAGATACTTTTCTTGTCTTCTGTCAAATAGTGGGTTTTAGGGAATATTTATGAAAGTACCTTCCTAAAACCATGTTAATGATTATCAGGAATTAATGGATAGCTTGAGAAAAGATGACAATGAGACGAAGAATTTGAAGCGGTATTTCATTTTGAAAATCTCATTTTAGTGCTTTGCATGTTATATCTTTTTGACATGTTTTTATGTCTTTATAATGATTATTTTATGATGAAAATGTAATAATTATAAATAAATTATGTACCAGTTTATTATGAGTTAATCTCTAGGAGCACCCTCACCCTCCCCAATGAATAGAAACTGGAATGTTTCACTGCTGCAACTTGAGATACTCAGGAACAGATAAGGACCTTAAACTCCTGACTTCTTCTATTTGTGCATATTGTTTTACATTTTAAGTAGTCTTGCTTAAAATACATTACAAAATATAAATGCTTATATGCATAAAGTGAAATACTTGTTCATACCTTCAAAGTAACTAGCATTTATAGGCTGTGTCTTCCTCAGTGGTTTCACATGGAGATGTTTATTTTCATTGGTTTTGAACAACGCCACTCTCACAGCTGGGTCTAGATGACAAGAACAAGTTAAAATCAAAGGTCAGACCTGGCTCATTCATTCCTTCAAGTAGTTTTTCACCTTTTAGCCACTTAATAAATGAAAATACCTTTAAAAGTAAGTTTTATATTCACAAAGGATTACACTTTCTAAAATAAAGCAACATGTGCAACTGAGAATCAGTCACTATTTCACAGGATTTTAACACTGTTGATCTTTTGGCTAGCTCATCTCCAAAATAAATTCTAAAGCATATATTTCCAGAAAATATTCTTAAAAATATGCTTTCAAACCTTGAAATTAAAGCAGAAATATTGACAGAATATATGCCAAGCACTGTTTCTAAAAGCTGTGGTTCAGAATTATTCAGCAGTATAAATCAAGTCATTTACACCTAAAAAATGTTAACAAGAGGCAGATTATTTTTTGAGGCTAAACTTGTGGATAATAAACTAACATTCTTGCATGTGCCATCCTTACTGAAATAAAAGATACTCAAAAGTCTGTAGACTCATCTATATGCTACCGTATGAATTCTTAGTTTCATAACTGTTATTTCAAAAATTCTGCAAAGAAGCAAAGATGAGCACAGAATTGTGTATAAATCTAGATAATACATATTACTAAACTGGAAAATATACAAAGTTTAATTAAAAGTTTAACTAATGTGAAACCACACAAGTCAGAAAAGGTGATTTTCATGCATTATTTCTGATGTGAAGGGAGAATTATTTGCTTGACATAGAAGAAATATAGGAGTTTAAGGGAAACAGTAGGTTAGAAAGAATGTGAAAATTTTACACACAGCACAGAATAAACCAGCCATTTTATTAAAAAAAAAAAAAAAGAAAGAAAAAAACCCAAAAGGATTTAGAATGTAGAAACAAAACCAGATACATAATGATGAGCAAAAGTATATATAGGGTTGTGAAACTATGGCACTGAGCATATTATGAGTAAAGGAAAGCTAAAGCAAAAATCAAAGAAATATGTTTCTCATGGTTAAAAGAAGAAGACAATAGCCAAATCAGACAAATACATTCTCAGGAATATCTGAGAAACAATGAGGCAGAAGTTTGTCTACAGAGGTGACTACAGAGTGTCAGAAAAGGGTAGATACTAATAAAACTAAAGAAGGAAAACAGCAACAGAACATAGCAAGAAAGTACATATGGCAAGGAAATAATCTAGATTTCCACAAAGAGTGTAACTGTAACAGAAATGAATATGTGAGACCTTGCCAGAAGAGATAGAGTAGGAAACAAGAGGAAATTGAAAAACTCAAAAAGCACTGAGGCAGAATAAATTTACATGGCTATTTATCTGACGCTTTATTTTCAGTTTTTTACAAGGCCTGGCTGGTGTTTATTGAAAAAGTTTGTAGGAGTATCTATAATACTGCAGCAAAGTAAGTAGCATTTTTGCTGTTTCCTTACCTATGGACAGAAAAGATACTAATGCCCTGTTAAGTCAATGGGCAATTTCTTACACAGTTTAACCCCAATTTACAAAATTGTTTTTTGACTAGACCTCTGTATTTGCAGTAGATGCTTCAGTTATAAACTAATTGTACATAAAGGCATACTAGGAACTCCACTTTTTCTCAGAGAATGCTCTCTTGACACAAGCAAGACAAAAGCTGAGTGAAGATCTTTAATGGGTGTGGATACTTTTAAGAGATAATGCATTGACAAAACACATCAAAACTGTTACGGTATCCTTGGTCAGCCAACACTGCAGCAGCACTTGGTTGACAGAATGTTCTTAATGGTGCTAAGCGAAGTAGCAAAGGACAAATCAGCAAACTTGACTAACGAAGGAATCATGGAAAACACAGGTGGGAATAATTTAGGCCATGCCTTCTTCCCAAGACAGAATCAGATACCTTACACTTTCCTACTTCAAATTGTCTAGTAGAACATCTCTCATCTTGTTGTATGATGATTATTACAGATTAACACAAAGGATATCAGATTTAAAGTAATTTTAAAGTCTTTTACTGTGCAATTTGTAAATCCAGTGAAACAACCCAAGAATCAAAATAAATAATTATTAGCCCCATTAGTTTTAAAGGCAGATTATAAGAATGATTCTGATAATGGGATCACTTTATTCACAAACTGGATTACCAGGTCTGTAGATATCTTCTCTTTGCACAGATGGATGAAGTAGGCCTATATTGCCATGCCTCCCAGCTCAAAAAAAAATTTGTCATAACCTAGTGTTCTTAAGGGTAGCAAATGTTTGAGGCACTAGATCACAGTAAGATTTGGGCCAAAATAATATTAAGTAGTAATACATTATATTTTAAAAGTTCTTCTTGAAATATTAAGTAATAGAAGTTATAATAAATATTTAAAGTAAGGTATGAATTATTACTGTATCTTATACAGTGGTGAAATACACAGGCATACATATACTGTACATGAACAAAAATGTTCAAATTTTTTTCTAATTGCAATTTTTCCAACATGCAGCATTCAGTGTATTAATAAGAGGACTTCTAACTTCTCTTATATACTGGTTACTACATGTACTATATAACTAGCTTTACACTAGTTACAAAGTCAGTGTTTTCCTTCAATAGAAGACCAAAAACAGTGTGAAAAAAAAAATATTAAAACTTCAACAAAGTGCAATTGAGGCTTTCCAAACTATTTTTGATTAACTTAATTTCTGAAATTACACACTTCTTTTCCTGTGTGGGTCTACTAAAATATTTCCAAAATATTTTTAAAATGTCATCTTTCCTTAATCCAGCCTTCCACCAAATTCTATGAAAACTCCAACTAGTCTGAAGTTAAACTGTACCAAGGACTTCTGGGTGAAGTTACATGAAGTTATTGGTGTACACCTAGATTTTTCAAACATTTATGTGTGGCAAGGATACCAGCAGTAAAGAAGGTCCATGGAATGGGAAGACAGGGAAATGACAGAAACTGTTCTAACAGATTTCTATCAGAAGATTTAGCTTTGAGTCTTTGCAAAATTACAGGGATTTAACACAGTGCCAGACTACTTGAATTCGTACCTACCTGGATCACCTCAAGCACTGCCTACAGCTCTTTTGTTATTAAAAATGAGTCCTTTTCTTTATCTAGTTCCAAATGTAGGCAATATCACACGGTTTATAATACTAGTGCTTTTCAGTCTAGGGAAATGAACTGCATGTATGCTTTGATGACAAGCAATCAAATGTTTTAGATTTCACACAGAGAACTGTGAAAGAGTCCAGCAGTTCAAAATCATACAAATATCTTCCTGGATTCTGGCATTCTCATTTAAATGTGGCTTACTAGACAATGATCTGCGCTGGCAGTCTAAGAACCAGGGAGGTAATTTAATGCACATTGCTTGGCTGACTCCAACTATAGAAGATAAGTTGGACAAACATAAGAAATGTTATAGAAACAATATGGAAGGAATAGTTACTGCCTGATTTGGCACAATATTTACTAAATAACTTCTTGATAATATGGAAAACTGAAAAAAATTAAATGATTGTCATTAATTTTTGTTGTACAATATCTGTAATTAGAAAAAACATAAACATATCTGTGTCAACTTTAGAGAGTTGAAAAATCAAAGTAGCACAGAGTGACAGATACGTATCTATAAGGTATTTCAATTTGTAAATCCATTTGGAAGGAAGACCATATTTTGTTCTATAACTGAACAGCAATTAGGACTTCAACTCATGCATAGCTGGATTTCCCAGATGATACTGCTACATGAAATACACAGCAACAGAAGCAGCTTTCTTTCTGCTACTAAGGAAATATAGATCAATGGTTATTGATGTAAGAGGCAACAAAGAATAATATCCCCCACATTTTTATTCTGACTGTTAATTCAACAAATCAGTGTTGTATAGTCAGATCATCTGTTATGGGGTTCTCTGGGTTTTACACGGGGGTATGTTGGATTTTGTTTGGTTTTGGGGTTTGTTTGTTTGCTTGGTTTTATATAATTAGCATTGCATTGCTCTTTTAAATTCTATAATAGAACTAAAAGTATTTGTTGACCTCTGTGAAATACCAATGACATTGTGTTCTGGATTTAGGAGTCAAAGCCCACTGCAGCTCCTTTTTTTTTTTTTTTTTTTTTTTTACCTATGTGGCAGCAAGAATTAACATTTCATGCTGTCAGTTACTGGCAAGTTTTCCTTTCGATATGGTTAAATGAGTTTTCCTTCGGATATGGTTAAATGGTTAAACAAGAAGTAGTACAGCAGTGTAGGAGAGACAAGCTGAAAGCAAGACAATGCTTCCAGCCATCTTGAAAGGACTTAACTTTCAGACGTTAATATAAGATCCACAGAATCAAGGAAATTCAAAGTTAATCAAGAAACTCTGCACTGTTGTGCCAAGATATCTTTAGGAAGTTAGGATTGTTTTGAGTCACTGTGCTTAACTTTTAATCATAGTGAGGTGCGTTAATGTCTGCCGTACTTAGATTTTGAATTAGAATTTCTATAGAATTTTCTGCAGCCATGATAAACAGGAATATTTCTGACATTATATCCATTTTACTTGACTGCAATATTTCTGGTTTCTTGCCCACACTTTCTGTATTATCTTACTGTAGAGTAAAATAGTTGAAGCAGACACAGCCTACATTTGGTATCGTTAAAATACAGGCCACAACTTTATTTAACTACATAAACAAGCATACGTAACTAGCGGATTAGGGCATAACAGCCCTTAAGGCCATTATTTGGTGGGACTGGTCTACTGCAACATAAGCATTGCCTGAATCACCCCCTATTATAAGGTTATGCTACTTTAAGCTCTTGTAATACAAACCACAGCATTCAGTGCACTTGCTAGTATTTTCCATATTTGTTTCACTACTGGGAAGGTATTTGGCCAGACATATAAGGTAAGATACTTCTCAGTTTCTTCTGCATATCTACAGTTTAACTCTGTACTTCAGCCAGTCACTTTAGGTTTTCTGTCTAGGCAATAGAGATTTGTAAGTGCTTTTACACTGAGATGCAAGTAACCTGTTTTTAATTATGATTTAGGAGGAAATTTATAGCATCTAAGGTGGCTATTTCTTTACACAAAAGTATGTACATGACTAACTCAGATGTGGGCTTCTATATTTAACCGATTGTGCTGGAAGGAAGCAAAAGTTTTAGATGGAAAATTAAAGAAGAAATTCCAACACCTGAGAATGTTAAGAATCGAAGCTATTCACGACTTTCCAACACAAGTTCCGATGAAGCAGATGTCTTGACTATATAAAAGAGCAACTGTAAAACTCTTTGAATGGAAGCTCATTTAACACTTAGAACTTGTGAATCTTGGGCCTAAGGCAAAGGAATTTGATAACATATGGGAGCAGACAGCATCCTCTGACGAGCCATTTGTTCCTACAAAAACCATCAACACCTTATCCTTACCTTCAACTAAAAAGATCAGTAGCACAGAATGATCAATAGCACATAAAAGGTGTTTGAGATGATGCTGAAATCTTAGCATGAAGGCTATCAGTATATTTGGTAATAGCTTATAATTTATTTGTATCTAGAACCTTTAGAGATGCTGTTGCTTTGCTTTTTGTCAGAGCTTAAACTGTAGTTACCACATTTATTACTACAGTTATCAGTTACTGCCGATGTGTAGTAAAGGGATATAACATGGATAATTGCTTTTTTACACCTTATAATTCACTCTTTCAGGTGGATGCTGGCTACTTAGTTTCTAGTGGGTAGCAATTCTTATTGCTAACAAAATTATTTTATTGTATACATTCATACATTTATTGCATACATTCAACTATTTTAAATCACAAAGCTAAAAATGAAACAGTTGCAATTACACTGAGTACCTGGAAATTCAAAAGAACAGAAATAATAATGACAAAACCAAATCCTATGATATTTCAAATGCAGCTTATCATAGAATTATAGAATAATTAGGGTTGTAAAGGACCTTAAAGATCATCTACTTCCAACTCCCTTGC
Source organism: Neopsephotus bourkii (assembly GCF_033783945.1). Classification (NCBI taxonomy): domain Eukaryota; kingdom Metazoa; phylum Chordata; class Aves; order Psittaciformes; family Psittacidae; genus Neopsephotus; species Neopsephotus bourkii. The sequence goes on from NW_026901969.1 coordinate 2,354,197, forward strand.
CGTAGGCAGGGACTCCTTCAACTAGACCAAGTTGCTCAAATTTCAATCAATACAAGATATAGGAAGCTCATTTCAGAGGAGGTGAAGGTGGTAGGATGCTAATAGGTATAGAAACATTAAAAGACAATGTCGTCATCTACTTATTCAGATTAATTTCAAACTGCTTTTAAATATTAGAAGGAATAAAGTCTCTTCTAGAATTCCTTCTTCAGTAGGGTTAAACTGACAACAATGGCCTAAAACTTTGAACTCTCTCTAGTTATACTGGAATTGCTGCAAGTATTCTAGCATGAGCTGTACCACATGTAGATTCAAGAAAGACGCTGGCAGCCTAATGGATCTGGTTACAGATTCCTGATCTGGAGATGGCCAGCCTCAGGATAAGGTATAGCTAACCTAATTTAAATGCTGTAAAGTTGCTCTGTTCAACCAGACCCTCAACAAGATCCTGACTTGCTCATACCACTTCAGAGGAGGTAGTTGGCATAAAAATAATTATATACATGAAGATTCTTCCCACACGGTGAATATTAGATTAGGGTAATTCTTTAGTGCAACAACTGAGTTTTAACATAAGTTTAAGATAAACATACTTTTTTAATTGATAATGGTATACTTGGTCCACAGTGACCAAGTTGGCTTGGTAATCTTTGTACTGAAAATTGATTGAGTATGCAATATTTTCAGTTATATTTCATGGTTCTACAAATTATGCTTTCTGCATAGCTGAAGAAAAAGACCCTGATTTTAATGATTGTAAAAAAAACTCTACACAGAAAAATTATATATACAGTCTATTTTTGGCATGAGGTAAGTAAAAAAGACAAAAAGATTCTGTATGAGGTGGTGTCAAGAAGAGAAAATTTGAACCTGTACAAGAATTGTGCAAAAGTTTTGTTAATTTTTTTAAAACTGGTAATATACTTTGAGACTATTCCAAGTGATACATTAAAAAGCTCAACATCCATATACCATAACAAATAATCTGAACAAAGTGAATACAAACATACTCCAAAAGTCCAGGATAGCAAATTTGATATGCTCAATCAGACATTTATGACTGGATTAATTACCACTAACATAAACCAGAGAGCATATGGAGAAAAGACGATATAACTTAATAAGCTTTTCATTAAAATATAATGCAGAGGCCACCAAATGGAACATATGTAAAAACCTCAGCTGCACACCAGGTATTTACTACTTTTATTTTATTTTATTTTTTTTTTAGGTAACAGGGCATCATGAGAAGCCATGAAGATTTAAATATAGTCACTTTTACCTCTTACCCATTTTTTCCTTTCCATAACAATAAAGCATGGTTTGCTGATTACATGTCTCTTTCTTCCCCTTACTCTCCCCTATTTACATTTGTTAAATCTAAATAAAAGTACATTTTCCAAACACCATTTAGAGTTAGGTCTTATCGTCAACCAGGTTCTTATACATTTGAATGTTTTTCATACTAGCAGTATTTTGTTACTGTTTTTATCAACATATTCCATTAACATCTGCATTACTATATCATACTAACATGGTTCTAGAAAATGTTCATTGACACAAGAAGCATTTGAGAGGAATGAGAAGACAGTTACAGAGGAGTTGGATATACATTATATCCACAGTGAATATTTAATACAAAAAAATATTATTTAATTTCATATGTATTAAGCTATCATTTACATAAATATTTCTTGCACAGGTCAACATTTTTAACCTGCAATTCCCACAAGAGGAAAGCATAAAAAGCACAAAATGCAGAAATATAATTTTCACATCTGGAAAAAGAGATACATGAACAAACAAATAAAAAAATCTGTTTAGCACAGCTGTCAAATATTTAACTTCAAAATCCAGTGGATGTTTTTTATCACTGGAACAAATGGATTTAAACTGAGTAGTTTTTACTGAATCCACCTTTATTCAAATTAATGTTTAACGTTGTGCAAGCAAACTTTTAAAAGAGAGTAACTATTCTGAGATTTAAAGTTCAAAAAAAATACATTAATAGAACCTTTTTTTGAACTGTTACTTACCTAAATTTTTATTACTATACTTTTTAGGCTTCATTTTACGGGCCCTCTTCAGCATTAGCTGTGCAGTAGAAATATCTTTAAAACCCCTAGGGGAAGATAATAACTTACTAAGCATTTCACATGTATTATGTTACACCAGCTGCATATTATTGTATAATACACTTTCAAAAATAATACAAGTGCATATAGTACTTTTTATGCATGGTATGAAACTTTCTGAATTACACAGATAGCTGCAATATTTAACATTACATTAATGCAACTTATAAGCTGCTCTCGCACGCTTGCAAAAGTAATTACAATAATTTTTGCTTTGGTATAGAAGAGAGCTTCTTGAAAAGTGGAACTTAGAAAAGGCAAGCAACAAAGGCCAACTGTACTGTGTATATTCTTGGAAGTCACTATGTAAGCAAAATAGCTTAACATACCATTCTTCTGAAATTTTCTCTTCTTTTTGAGACATGAATGAAAATATCTTTTTTTCCTTCCAGTCAGAGAGCTGTGACATTGCTCCCTTCCCTGACCTGAAAACAAAGTAAAAGAGTGATACGGAAAGGTAGGTAAATAAGGCTCTTGGGTGACTATTTTGCAGTCTTTATTATTCTACAAGTTGTTTGTGCCTTTGAAAAGCACTTTTGGAGATTGGAAATAATACAAAAAAATCTATTTTAATACTCCCGGAAGGCTTTATCTTGGAGAGTAATAAAAGTCTGCCATCAATTTGAAATTGTTTACATTTCAATTACTTGGAGCATATTTCAGTCCTTTCTGTCCAAAAGAATGCAGCTGTGTAAGAAATCCCTTTTAATCTTTATCTAGTCTTACAAATCTCTATTTCAACATCTATGTTATGATATATGTGAAAAATATAAGTTTTATGATTTAAAGTCAAACCTAGATAAACAAAAATACATACATACATTCTTATATACTTAATTTGGATAGTCGATGAAAAACAACTGAATTTAATACATTTGATTTTAAGAAGTTAATACATTTTGGAATCATAGAATGGTTTGGGTTGAAAAGGACCTTAAGGATCACATATTCCAGCCGCCCCTGCCATGGGCAGGGACACCTTTCACTAGACCAGGTTGCTCAAACCCCCATCCAACCTGGCCTTGAACAATTCCAGGGATGGAGGAGCCACAGCTTCTTGGGCAAAACTGTTCCACTGCCTCACCACTCCCATAGTGAAGAATTTCTTCCTAATATCTAATCTAAACCTCCCCTCTTTCACTTTAGTCATTAGCCCTTGCCCTGTTACTACATGTTCATGTAAGAAGTCCCTCTGCATATTTCTAGTAGGTCCCTTCAGGTACTGGAAGGCTATTATAAGGTCTCTGTGGATCACTCTTTCCTCCAGCCTGAAGAATCCCAACTCAGCTTGTCTTCACAGGAGAGGTGCTTCAGCCTTCTGACCACTTTCGTGGCCTTCCTCTAGACCCAATTGAGTAGGTCCACATCCCTCTGTTGTTGGGGGCCTGGTCACACTCCTTTTGATGTAGCCCAGCATACAGACGGCTTTCTGGGCTGCAATCGCACATTGCCAGGTAGTGTTGATCTTCTCATCAACCAATGCACTAACTCTTTCTCCTCAGGGCTGCTCTCAATCCATTCTCCATCCAGCCTGTGTTTGCATTTGGGATTGCCCCAATTTTTTTAACTCCAGTAATATACAAACCAAATGTAGCAAAAGCATCAGAAAACAGCCTCAAGTTTTCCTCACTTTGATTGTTGTCAAATACAAATGAACTAAATATAAAGAAAAAATAAATAACTTACCTGCTATGAAAGCGACTATTTTCTGCTAAGTATGAATGTGGGCTGTTAATGCACTGCCCAACTTCTTGTGGTGACAGTGGTGAACCATTTGAATGTTCACTGGAATGTGAAGGCCTAGAATACTTCTAAGCAAGAGAAGGAGAAAAATAATTCAGTTAATGATTTCTGCAAGTTTGAGTTTAAAATGTGCAGGTAAACCTGCACCATACTTTGCAGAATCTGTTACCATAACAGAAAGGATTCTTAATAGCGATATACCCATTAGACCTTACATCTGGGGACTCATTCCCTAAATATAATGAATTATACTTTTATAGGAGTCCTTTCTTTTAATTGTAGGAAATAAAACATTAGTATTACTAAGCTTGTAACAAGAAGAGAAAGCTCTACCAAAACAAAAAGCTAAAACTTCAAAGTTTGTCAAATAACTAGCAGACATTAGTTTAATGACCTTTAGCTGTTCTGAAAACAGTCAGCTGTTGTCATATAATGCAGCTCTTAGCTTTTTTTAAAGTAGTGTGTCAACTAGCAATTTTTAATCCACTGCCAAATGTACAGATGAAGCACATCATCTTTTTTTCTGCTACTGTGAAGTGTTGAAATAGGTCCAAAATAAAGAAAAAAATAAGCAAATGAAAGAAAACCTTAAAGAAAAATTGCATCTGGAGATGAGGAGGAAGTCTGAGACTTCTAAAAGTAATTGTGTTTTCCAAGTCAATAGATTGTCATATTAATCACCCCAGAACAGCATACCCTTAAGGAATGAATAAAGACTGAAGAGTAAGAAGGTTCTGTGACATGTTACCTTTGGCCAGTGCAGCTGGTTCGAGAGCAGGAGTGCTTTTGAAGGGAAACGGGTGGAATCTAGAGTTAGCCATTCCTTCTCTAATGCAGCCTGCATGAATGAGTAAAGTTAAATAGTGCGCTGATAAAATCAGTTTAGTTTTGATAGCTTTTTCAAAGTCTCTTAAATTGTCTTACTCACTGTTCCAAGAGTTTTCAAGTCATATATCAGAACTGCCACCTGCAGAGCAATCACACTTAAACCACCTTTGGAGATCTGTACTGTACGTTTTTATTTTAAAAAAATCAGATTAATAGTATTTGTGAGCTGTGGGGTGTTTTTTTTTCAGGGGTTATTCCAATTTTTAGAGAATATGCACACTCTCCTTCTCAAATTCTTATAATTTTATCCCAATATTGTTAATAAACCCAAGTTATTCAAAAAGACTGCCATACAAGGGCTGAATAAGTACAGACCTAAGGTATTTAAAGGTCTAAAGAACATGAACAGCTTTGCTCATTTTTGACTAGTATTTTATATCCAGATGTAGGCGCCTGATCCTGTCAAACTTGTTTTTTAGTTGAATCAGTGAACAGTTTTCATTGAAACCTGGTGTTTAAAAAGGTGAATGCTACATGTACTTATTCCTTCAATTAATCAATTTTATTTTCGATGTTATGGAATAATTCGTGAACTAAAATAATAGCTTGGAATGAAGAAGGGTGAGAAGATTAGGTGCTAACTTGTGTCTCTAGCACTTCAAGGCAGAATTCAGTTTTCTTTCATAAAAGAAAAATTTAGATTTTTCAAACTCAACCTGCATATGACTTATTTTTCTTGTAAGTCCTTGAGGGTTTTTTTACCATCTGTTCTTTCACTGTATTCTGATAAGTGAAAGAAATAAATTACTCCTACACAGTAAGTAAATACTGCTGAAGAATTTGGCTTCACTTACACAGGGCTCAGTCATTCAGTCTATTCTTACTTCAGCAGCAAAGAGCCTGGGGTTCATTCTTTTGAAAATGTCTGATTTATAAAACTGGACTGTGTTTCTCCCATTCATAGAGTATTCCAGATTGCATGATTTCTGACCCTGTGAAATTATCTTAACTTCAGATACCTTACTGCTTAGTTTGTGTAAACAGCACTTTGCATAGCCTTAGATTGGTGAAGAAAAAGGCTTTCCAAACCCTTTGAAATTCTGAGAGACAAAAGGATCATATTCCAGCTATTTGAAAAGGTTACTTCAGGTAGTGGTCACATAATTCAGTAACTCTAAGACCACTCTCTCTTATTATAAGGTAATAGTTAACCAGTATTATTCTTCACCTTCCATTCAGATCTAACTGTTCAAAATAAATTTTCAATAAAAGTTGACTTTATTTTCAAATCTTAAAAGGGATTTCTTCTTATATCTTTGTTTCCTTGTTTCTGAGCTCCCTATTTTTTGATTACAGTATGTTTTGGTTTTCATTCTTTCATATAATAAAACTGGATAAACTCTATGCTCTCATGATTAACAGATAATGTCCCTTTATGACTCTTCCCCTTCCTAACATTTCAATTAATGATAAACATATAACATTACCCTTTTTACCACACCTCTTCTCTCAGGTGGTTGTATATTTTAAGAAATGTATGTAAATAAACTGTAGAGGCATGCAACAAATACAGTGTATCACATTCTTTAACTGGTACATTTACCTGCAACCTACTAACCCATATCTTCTCAGTGATTAGTCTTATGCCAATAAGGACAACAGAGTGGTTGATTCAAACAATTTTCATTAAGAAAAAAAAAAAAAAAAGGGTCATAGTTAAAATCTATTCCAGAAGCAGACTGTAGTAAATCAAAACATAAGGTGATCATTTAAAGATGTGAAACTGGTACAATTCAGACACAGAAGACTGATATGTTTGTATCTCAAGAGAGACAAATTTATATATTCAAGTCTTGTAATTGCCTGGGGTCTGTGGGCAGAATGGTCAAAAGGCAAAATGAGTAACTAGGAGAAAAAGGAGAAAATCTGACCAAAGACTGTCAGTGAAATCAGATATTAGTTCTCCTTGTCCTCCTTGAATTTATTCTTCAAATGCACTGCACAAATAATATTTCTGGCTTTTCAGATGAGAGTTTTTCACTAATATTCTAAGTGTGGCTTTGCAACCCAGTCACAGGTCAACTTAGTTTTTCGCAAAAGCTGTGTCTTCAACTTTGCTGGTATATAAAGGTTTATGAAAGTGGCAAATTTCTGAAGTATTTTTTTCCTCCTTTATTTGCAAGAGAATCAATACAGCTGGGAGAGCGCTAGATTTCCACTTCTTGTACAATTTAAATGTCAAATAATCTAATTGTTTTTTTTTGTGTACAATGACGTGTCTGTTAATCACCTGGCTACTTAGATGTCTTATATAAGGAGTGAATGTGATCCAGGTTCTAATGTCAAATTTTAGGTACAGCCTGCATCCTAGCTATTTGAATTTCTACCACTCTGATGAAATTGTTTGTGATAGAAATCAACAAAATCATGAAACATGAAAACTATCACCCCAAAATTGTAGTCAATTTTTTGGTACAAAAATAACTTAAGCAGCAAAAATCACTGACTGAATCCTTCTGCTTTATAGTTGTACCATGACCCAATTAAACTTCTTTGCTCTTAATCTTTAGGTTGAAACTATTCTCACAAGTATTTTCTTACCCCAGTGTTCACCATTTATTAATTTAATATTCTTCACAGTGTTTCTTTCATAGCATGTAAAATGTCTATCAGTATTCTAAATCTTGAAAATAAATTTCAGTGAAAATCTAAAATTACTTTTCAAAGGTATAAATATGCAAGACAAGAGATAACTGATTTATCATTAAGCACGTTTCACGCTCCTATGAATGTGTAGCATATTATAAAAATATATAACATTGACATTTGCTTTGGCCAATAAAAAAAAAAAAACCAGAATTGATTTTCAAATATATGCTCTTCCACTATGTTTATCCGTACAGATTTTGACAGTGCTAAGTTCAAGAAACTTTTGTCCATATTTTTCCCATAAATACAGTCCTAAATTAAAACTAATGAAAAGTTTATGACAGAATTACCAATACTTAAGGCTAAAAACTACATCCATTTCTACTGATATTGTCCATGGAAAAAAAACGCCAAACAACAACAAACCAACAATCTGAGATGAATTACAAAGCAAATAAAATTATAGTACTTGATTATATGGTCTACATGAACCATTACAGGCATACATTTGTTTCTAAAGCCAAATTAAGGAACCAATTTCTTAAATATTGAGGTATATTTGTAGTTTTACACATACGTGTAAATCGCATACAGTTGACTTAAAACATATTACTTCACCTGAAGATCTCTCAAACTTTTGTATCCTCCATACTTTGTTTAAAGTGTTTGCTTCAAATCAAAGACTGTATTCATTACTTTTTAAAAGTTGCAACTTTTACAGGTACACAAAACATACATAGACCTTTATAAATGTTTGTTAAAACTTCACAGAAATAAATTCACTCTAATTTATGATTTGAAACACATTTTTAATACTTGGCAAATTATTTGAAGGTTTCTTGAACTTTCTTTTTCTTTTTCTTTTTTTTTGCCAGACTTTGTGTTCATTTTGATTTAGCTCCTGCTCAAGATAAAACTCTTCCAAGACTAAAAAGAATACAGACCCCCAAATTCATTATTAAATATAATGCAATTATCCCCAATATCATCAATTTCATAGATGGACCACTCAGTGGATGAAGAACTGGCTGAATGGCCTCGCGTAGAGTTGTGGTCAATGGCTCAATGTCTGGCTGGAGACCAGTAACGAGTGGTGTCCCTCAGGGATCGGTGTTAGGACCAGTCTTGTTCAACATCTTTGTCGGTGACATGGACAGTGGGATTGAGTGCACCCTCAGCAAGTTTGCCAATGACACCAAGCTGTGTGGTTCAGTTGATATGCTGAAGGGAAGGAATGCCATCCAGAGGGATCTTGACACGCTTATGAGGTGGGCTGATGCCAATCTCATGAAGTTTAACCATGCCAAGTGCAAGGTCCTACACCTGGGTTGGTGCAATCCCAGGCACAGCTACAGGCTCAGCAGAGAAGAGATTCAGAGCAGTCCCACATAGAAAGACTCAGGGTTGTTGGTCGATGAGAAAATGAACATGAGCCAGCAGTGTGCGCTCACAGCCCAGAAAGCCGACCGTATCCTGGGCTGCATCCAAAGGAGTGTGACCAGCTGGTCAAAGGAGGTGATCTTGCCCCTCTACTCTGCTCTTGTGAAACCTCACTTGGAGTATTATGTGCAGTTCTGGGGTCCTCAACATAAAAAGGACATGGAACTATTGGAACAAGTCCAGAGGAGGGCATGAGGATGATCAGGGGAGTGGAGCACCTCCCATATGAAGGTAGGCTGAGAAAGTTGGGGCTGTTCAGCCTGGAGAAGAGAAGGCTGTGGGGAGACCTCATAGCAGCCTTCCAGTATCTGAAGGGGGCCTACAAGGATGCTAGGGAGGGACTCTTCACTAGGGACTGCAGTGATAGGACAAGGGGTAATGTGTTAAAACTTAAACAGGGTAAGTTCAGATTGTATATAAGGAAGAAGATCTTTACTGTAAGGGTGGTGAGGCACTGGAAGGGGTTGCCCAAGAAAGCTGTGAATGTTCCATCCCTGGCAGTGTTCAAGGCCAGGCTGGACAGAGCTTTGGGTGGCATGGTTTAGTGTGAGGTGTCCCTGCCCATGGCAGGGGGTTGGAAGTAGATAATCTTAAGGTCCTTTCCAACCCTAACTATTCTATGATTCTATGATTCATGACTGCTCCTGAACACTGCAATAGAGTAGAAGGAATGGGAGGGGGGAAGAAAGGGTATTTTATAAAAAAAGAAAAAAAAAGCGCCACATTGCAATTTCACAAAAATTGCGTGTGGAACTCTATTCTTAAAAAAAAATAATTCACCCTTCAGTTCACCTGCCTAGTTTTGTCTAACCTGTTTCTCTGAACTTCTCCCCTCAGTGAGGCAGGCCATTAGTGTCATTTTCAGTTAGAAAGGCCCTTTTTCCACCAGGTTTTACAGAGTACTTTGCCCAGAAAAGTGGTAGATGTGTCATCCCTAGAGACATTCAAGGACAGTCTGGATGTAGTTCTGGGCAACCTGATCTAGTTCAAGAGGTTCCTTCTCATTGTAGGGGGCGTTGGACTAGATGGCCTTTGAAAGTCCATTCCAACACAAACTATTCTATGATTTTATGATACTATATTATTTTTTAATAAGAATATGCAATAAGACAAACAAATTTGAAGGACTTTTCCACTAGTTTTCCTTATAGAATACAAGTTTAAACAAAGTTCTTCAGTGTGGCGATATCCTTGTTGCTACTTTCTTAGTTTTTAGTGAATATATTTCAATAGCGCAGTTAAAATCTAATTTACTCCAAGAAAATAAATCAAAAAGTTAAAATGAAAAGATAAGTGAAATATGGTATTTTAATTCAAGGCAGAACATTAACTTGCATTCTATGACTATTTCAAATAAGCTGGCAAAATTTCTTTTTGTGCAATACATGCCACATACAGAACTGCTTTTCCTAGTGTTAAATATTCTGTAGTTTAATAATTGATCAGACTGGCAGGGGGAGGGGTCAGGCAGAAGGATCATATGCTGAAGGTTATCCCTGTGGATGCTCACAACAGAAAAGGGCCTATTACAACCAGCCATACCAGCCACACTATACTGTCTTTCATCTGTCAGAAAACTGTAAATTTCTCTCTTGGTTCCTGGCAAACATATTTCATTCTGTGGAGTATTTAATTCAAATATCATGCTACTCCAGGACAACATCTTTAATTTCTTTTTAAACAAAACTTCATTTCTGCCAAGGCCCAAGTATTCTTTGCTAGAAATGTCCTCTCTAAAAGCATAAGTAAGTTTTGAGAAATTTCTTAAGAAATCACAAATTTTTAGATCTTGTAGCTGATACAGAAGGACCAGACTGTTTTTCTATGTTCATTTATATACTGGTGACAGGCTGTGATTGAAAACTTCCTTTGAAATTAAAGATCTGAATATATGTGTGTATTTAGCTTTTTATTTCACCCAGTCTTTTTAAGAAGCAGATTGCTCTATGTGGTAGCTTTTCCGAGTTACTCAAGTTCATATGTAAAGCTTAGCTCAGTGCTAGGAAGTTTAATATCAGTTCAGAACCAGACTTTCTAAAAGACTTCCAAAGCTAAGATAGCATCAAATACAAACATTCTTAATTGAATCATCTATTAGTTGCATTATTATTCTATTTTCAACACCACAAACCTTCAGTCTAAGTTCTGCCATTTTAAAACTATATGTAAATGTGCTGACTTGAACAAATTTATAAAAAAACCCTGCAGACTTCTTTTTAATTAGCGTAGTGAATATATGTTTTATGGAAAATGGATCTCTGAACTGCAAACAGTAGAAAAAATAGCCTCTTTCTCTGGGTTTGTCTTTCATGATTTTTCACATATTTTATGTGGTGAAGATAAATAGGTTAGCACCCTAATAAAGGTTATTTTAACCTTTGGTGGTGCTTCTTTTTCAACCCTGTCTTCATATAAGACAAGAGAAGTAGGAAAGAAAGCTGAGCATGGCTGAATTCTTATGACTGCTAAAACCAAACAATGTTTCAAGCCAAAAAAAGTAGCAAGTATCATCTGATTTCCAGAGAAACATTGCAATGATTAATTGACCCCAAGAGATTTTATAAACTTAAAAAAGCTGGTTAATTACTAGAGTATATTATTGTAGGAAAATTAGAGAACAGATGTAGTTGTGTAGATGTCCATTTATAAAAAGTACATATCGACAATTACTGGAAGAATTGTTAACATTCTGTTAAGAAAAACATTCAAGAAAATTTTATTCAGGAATATCTTATCCAAATGTTATTTCTCCAAAATATTTTATATGAAGAAATCTAACAGCTCTCTCAAATCCTAATACATTATTAGGATATGTAATCTTAATATATATATATATATATGCACCTATGTGATTTCTCTAGTTATGTATTACTAAAATTATGGAAATAATTTATTTAAGAATATATAAAAGTAAATAAACAATGAATATTTCAGAGACACCAAAAGTTTTCATTCGCAAAAGAGGTTGATTGTGTACATACATAATTAACTTTCCAGAAGTCTGAATCTTATTGTAATTTCATGTCAGTCATTCTTGACCTACATGACCCAAACTTTTCTAGAAGATCATTTTTGTCTTAAACCTGACAAGTGTTCAAACCAAGCTCTGGGTCCTACATCTTTTTTTTTTTTTTTTTAATACAAGAATAAATAATACAGATGGGTAAATGGTAACCTGAGCTTCAGAGGTTAGACACGGCTCATAAGCTCAGTAAGCATAAGAAATGCATGTTTCAAAAAAACTTTTGAGATGTATACACCCACCCACCTCAATAAACATCAGGCTCCTAGCACTGAATTCAGACCACCCCTCAAAAAGGCTCTCAGACCCCAGACGTAGTCTTTCCACATTAAGATGACAAGAATATTCAGGTCTTTCCCTCTCTGACACTGCCACATTATACAGACTTAGCTTGTATGTCCCTAAAAGCCTTTTCCCAAGTTCTTGTACCTCTGTGAAAACAAATAAACAAAAATTGCAGGGGCAATGAATCAAAAACCGCAGCAAACTAAACAGCCAAGGGACCACTCATCCTCACCCCTTAAATACTGTACGTTCAAAGAATATAGAATTTCAAAGGAATATAATCTGAAATGTTCTATCAAGTTTGGGAAATAAATACTAAAAAGACAATAGAAAAGAAAGTTGTACTTCAGCTTGCATTTATCGTCAAAAGGAAGTCAGGCAGAAGCAGAGGGTATTAAAAATAGACTAGTCTCATGTTTATAGTCATCTAACCTTTAATATGTTTCAAAGCTCTTGTCACATGAGATATTTGACTCAATTTCAAGAAAATGTTCCCTTTTTGTTTAAAAGTCCTTATTTCACAAATAATATAAAAAAAGTATTTGGAAGATGAATAGCAAAGTACTCAGTTGCAGCATATGTTTTTTGAAACTGATGATAAAAAATCTCTAATTATACTAAACTCACTTAACTGTAAAGAAGATATGCATTAATTATCTCTCAGCTTCACTTATACAGCCCTCCTTATATGCTCTTAGCAATAATTTTTTTATTTGAAATAAATTATGCACAAATGAATCTGCAAGTTGAAATTTGTTGATTCATTACTGTAGTCTTAACAACTTAATCTTTTGGAGCCTACAGTGCTACTTTCTGGTAAATTCAAGAATTTTGGCAGCTGATTCTTTGGGATGTTTTCCTATTATTAACTCGATGATGATTTTAACAGTATTTAGCATCTAGAATTCCTTAGCCCACTCCATTCAAGGACAAACTAGACATAAAGTTAATAGATTTTAGCTAAATTCAGACTGAATTACAGGGTATGGGTTATTGTTCTTTTTTTTGTTTGTTTGTTTGGTGTGTTTTGTTTTTTTTTTTCCCCTTCTCTAATGCCACTATTAGAAACTCAAGAATTGCATGGCAAAGAAAGTCCATTAGGGCCCTAGATCCTTTTCTGAGGTACTGGTTCCTAGACAGTCAGCCCTAGCCAACAATGTTGCATGTGGTGACTCTAGCCCATATGTTGGACTTTGCAGCTGCTTTTGCTGAACTTCATGAGGTCAACCTGTTTATCTAGTCTTTGCAGGCTTTCTGAAGAACACCCTGGTTCTACAGCGTACTGACGGCTGCTCCCAGTTTAGTATTATCTGCACACTTGCTGAGATTGCACTCTGTTCCATACAGGTTATTAATTCAAGTATTAACTACTTTGGTCCCCCCTTCCATCCATTATGTCCCCAAGTTGGATTTTGCACCACAGAACACAACTATTTGAGACTGGCAGTCCAGTTAATTTACCACCCTCTTGTCCAGCCCATACCTCAACAAATTTTGAGAATAAGACTGCATGAGACTGTCAATGGCCTTGCTAAAATAAAGGCATTCAGTATGCACTGCCTTCACCTTATTCATAGTGCCAGTCCCCTTGTGACAGAAAGCAATAATCAGCCCTTGGTAAACCCATGTTGGCTGCTCCCAATCACCTTCTTTCATGGGTTTAGCAATGGCTTCTGAGAGGATTTCCTCCACAACCTTCCCAGGAGCTGAGGTAAGGTTGATTGGCCTGTAGTTCTTTGAATCTTTCTTCTTGCCCTTCTTGAAGATGGGTGTGATGTCTGCCCTTTTTCAGTCACTAGTAACCTCCTCTAGTTGTCATGATCTCTCAAAGATGATAGAGACTGGCCTCAAAATTACACCAGTCAGCTTGATCAATCCTCTTGGATGTATCCCATCGGTTCCATGGAACTTGTATATGGTCAGGTGAGTTAAGCTGTGCTGCTGTTGGATAACAGCTGCTACATTCTAAACTAAAATGACTTCAAGCTCCAGGCAATGAGACATGTATGGATTTAATTGTGGAGGAGAAAGGAAGCTGAGATCTCCCTTTCCTCTTTGGTTCCTCAATTACAGTATTGGCTGTATCAATGGCCTCTTCTCACAGGGCACAGACAAGTCAGGGTAGCTCCTGAAATTTTTAAATAGACATTACTAAAAAAATCTTTGTATCAGTGGAAATCAAGGTATGTGGATATGGTAAAAATCAAACATTTAACTAGATCTATAACACAATCTATACCAACACTAAAATGCCAGTTTTAACATTACACAAAAATTAAAGAACTTAGAGAAGATACATTCAGTAATTTGTGATCCTTAGGCTCAGCTTTTAAGAAATTCCAGATGCAAATGTACTCACTGAGAAGAACTGATGGCTCTCTTATTACTTCCATTTACGACGAGGCATTTGGCTTAGAATGGCCTTTCCTTTGAGGGTACAGTAATGAGCCTAAAACTCCACAGAACTAAGACTTTTTTACTTTTGTATATTTTTTCCATTGCTTGGCCTGTTTATTCAGTTCCAATGCTTTCCTTTGTCTTTAGAGGAATAAGACTAGGAAGTACCATTAATTACATCACTATACTTTGATATGTCATACACGCTAAACATAATTTAGAAAAATACTATGCCATTTGGCTAAATATCTTTAGTGTCATGCATCATTAGTGGGCTTAGAACTGAGATCTCACGGTGAAAGGTCAGAAAGCAGTCAGAACACATTCTGCATGAGCTGTAAAGCTGGAGTGTTAGCAACAGCCACAACTCCTAATAGCTGTGTTTGTGTTTATTTTATCAGATACTGACTGCAACAATCTACTTCCAAGCCCAGGATATCTATCAGATAACTAGAAAACAAGATTTCAGCTTTTTAAATAAGCCTCATTGCTGAAAGAGGTAAAAAAGGGTCTCTACATAACTGATGATACCACAGACTGAGAATGGCATGCAATTCCTTAACACAGCAGCTGAAGAAGCATGATCATACTAAGACATTGTTGATACACACTTACTGAGAAGATTGCTCTTCCAATATGTTACTTAGGAGAGAGTTTTTCCCCTCCTTTTTAAAGAGGATGGATCTAATGAAATTTCATCATACGCTTTTTTGCTTTTCTATGACACTGTAACTTTGTCATAACTTTGATGAAAAAAGGATCATATTCTCTACAATATACCATACAGAAAGGCTGGAAACTGATCTGACATTTATAAGCAATTACAAGAGCTAGACCTGTGTGTGTCAAGATACAAGAAATATTATGGAGACATTCTAATCCATAGGCTACACTTATTTCCTGGCACTAGCCAGAAAACAGACAGAAAACTGTCTGTAAAAGACTGATCTGAAATCAGACCCTGCTGTCCATTGTCTCAAAGATTGGTATGAGAAGCTGAGTCTTCAGTTGGACTCTGACACAATCACAAGCTCAAAGCCTGAGACAAACCACATTATGAAGGATTATATTAAAACAAAACACATTGCATGTGTCTAGCTTTGACATGTGATAAGAACACTAAAATGAGGTGTAAAGAAATTGTTGTTCTAATTGGTGTTTACTTTTCAAGAGTTAGCACATGTAACATAGTTTTTCTTCTCTCTCCTCCCCCCCCTACACTCCCTCCAAAAAAGAAAACAAAAGAACCCCTAGAAAATAACACAGAGAACAGCTACTTATCTGCCATGGAAGGCAAGCAAAAAAAAAAAAAAAAAAAAAAAGAAAAAGAAGGAATAGCTAAGTGTCTGAGTGTGGATATGTAAAATGGAAATGTGAAGGAAACTCCTAGTCTATAATTTCAAAAAGACTGAGATTTTAAAATTCTACATAATAAAGCTCAGAAGCAGGACAACACTTTGTCTCAGTGCAACAAATTTGTTCCCTTTGATGAAGAAAACAGTGACAGTTTTCTTTTTAGCTTGGTTGCAACTTACAAAGTTAATTTCTGTTTTGAAAAGTATGACTAGACAGCCCTGATTTAAAACCAAATTCAAAAAATGACGTTTTGAGAAAAACAGTATTTACATTCTGTGCTATGTAACCACCATTACTGGTACTTACGTTGATGAGAATAAGACATATGTCCATATGCTGACTCAGTGTATGAAAAAAAATATTCAGTAGTCATTGTTCTGAGTAAAAAATGGTCTTAAAACTGATCATATTTAACTGATTCAGCTTTCTGTCACACTGGCAAGTTCAGCCATTTTGTATTTGGCTTTTACCATATTCACACTGCGAAAATAACAATGCTGATGGTTACACAGTACAGAAAGTAAGAACTGTGCCAAGTAAATATGTTGTCAGATTTTGTCCACCAGAGGTGAAATGAGCTCTGCCTTGTAGATCATTTGCTACATGGATGGGCTGCTGATGAAAGGCTGCCTTAAGATCAGCCTTTTGGAGCATATAAGGTGGAATTCTCCAAAGTCCACATGAAAGACATGAAAATATCACTAAATACCAGACTCATACTTTCTGAGACATATGTTGGCCAGATCTTTCATCTCATCTGGGATAGTCTGTTTGACACTGCACAATACAACAGACATAAAACACTACTGCCATCAATTGCTTCTGAATGTCTTTGGCAAGGTATGAGAGCTGATATGAATACAACAAGATACCAGTAATTGTTCAGGTAAAAAGATTACTAATCCTGATAATGTGAACAAGATAAAGGCCTTTCCTCCGGGTCAATCACATGCAATTCATTTTTCACATGATGTGGTGCCAAACTTCTGCTAAAATATACCACTGTTCATTGAGCATAAATGAAGTAAAAAGAGGAACTTTGGCAAGGACTAGAGTTTTCCCTATGGTGTTTCACAGCCTCACTTTCCACAGAACCCTGGGTACACTGAGTTTATAATTAATATATTAAATAGTAATTTAATGAAGACTGGTGCTGAATGATGGGTGCTTGCACACTTGTGATTTTGTGAGAACACTAAAAAATACTGAATAAAATAATTATGACTAAAATATATGTAACACTGGTAAAAAAACCCAAACAATGACTACATTACAAAATAGCAGATTATTACAAAGAACTGTGGAGAATGTTTAGTGCATTTCTACTGGTTTGTAATAAAGAATGTTTTTTCTGTCAGTTTCTCTCGTTTCATTTACCCTATCCAAACTGAATTCTGCAGTGCAAAATGGTGTCTGGATATTTTTCTCTTCGTTCACACCCTAGCATATGGGATCTCTTAGATCCAGCAATATATACTACTCCCTACCTACTTGTTTGAAACACAACAGATAGGCACTGATATAATGTGTCATTATTTGGCTTTGCTTCAGCTATGAAACACTGGGGACAGAAAAAAACACTGAGGACAGAAAGAAACACTGAGGTGAGAAAGGAGGGAATAAGCAGTATAGACTGTTCAAAGCTTCTGCTTCATATTTCTGCAGGAGAAAGTCCATGTGATTTCTTATTGCCCAGCTGCAGAGAACGAAACAGCTAAAGATGCATGGAACCAGGCAATCCAACACCAAGCAACATAGTACAGAGGATAGCTAGTCTGGGCTAGACAGAGCAGAGTGTAGGCCCATTTTAGTTAAGCCACAAACTCTTTAGTACAGACAAGATATATGCTTGGGAAAAAAAAAGTTAAGACAAATATTGCAGGGTGTAAGTCTAGTTACAGACATCAATCTGGAACACTGAAATGCTCACTCACTGAACACAGTAGCACAGTATCACAGCATGCTAGAGATTGGAAGGGACCTCAAAAGATCATCTAGTCCAATCCCCCTGCTGAAGCAGGAACACCTAAATAAGTTTACACAGGAATGTGTCCAGGCAGGTTTTGAATGTCTCCAGAGAAGGAGACTCCACAACCTCCCTGGGCAGCCTGTTCCAGTGTTCTGTCACCCTCACTGAGAAGAAGTTTCTTCTCAAGTTTAAGTGGAACCTCTTGTGTTCCGGTTTGTACCCATCAACATCCAGTTTGTACCCATCAACAAAGTATATCTTTCATGAGTATATACATTGTAAATTTAGCACATACACTGCTCTGTAGAAAACAGATGTTCTTACATTTTTCATCACAAGAAGCTAAGGGCTCAAGTAACTTTTTTGACATTAGTCCCTAGTTCAGAATTTGAGCCAGCTGTGCAAATTAAAATGTCAACTCGTGGGTCTCCTGTCACCATCTGAACCTAAACACTTTCTCTGAGAACTGCTCCTTAGACCTATCTTTTATTTCTTTCCTTATAAACTGAATATCAATTTGGAAAAAAACACAACCCAAACCTCAACAAAAAATCAAACCAGGAAGAGCTGTGTGGCAAAACCAGAGGGTGATACAGTGCAAGCCTCTCTGCCTCAGGAGCACCTGACCAAATGAGATTGCCTTCCTGACAGACAGATGAAATAAAACTGTCCACGTAGTTTTCTGTTTAGTAATTAAAACAAAAAAAAATATCAAGACACATCACAGGATTATTTGGGCCAAACAGAGTAAAACAAGAACAACTAAATTGAATTACAGCATATAAGACTCTGGCCTACTGACTGAATAATTCAAACCAGGATATTTTCCTTCTTTAATATACGAACAGATACTTCCTTCCTGTGTGAAGAAATAAATCCTTCAACTTTCTGCTTTTTATTATTTTAGAAAGAAGCCAGGGATCAGAGAACATCAACTAATGAGACTGTTCTTTTTTTGTATATATATTCCAAATTAAAATAAAATAAAAAAAATCCTAAAATTTAACCCAGATCTCTATGTTTACACAAACACATTTCCTGTCTACCAAATTATTCTTGGGACTCCTGCCCCAAACATTTTGCATGGTCTTATAATAAGACAGTAATTCTGAAAAGTGTGTTAAAATATCTGCTGAAAGGTAGAAGAGAAAAATAAAACTACTCCAAGTCATCAAGTCATTGATAATAATTTCATACAAACTGCAACAAGTGGCAAAAAAGGCTGATACTCAGATGACTGAAGACTGATCAACTGTACTGTTTCAACTAACAACATATTTGATTTCATAACTCTCTATGACCCATCCAAACATGTGATCATAAACAGATCTAATCCCGCCAGTAGCAGGGCTATCATATCAATCTCATTTGCAAAACTTCAGTGTAATATTGATAAATTGCTCTTGCAAAGATGTTGCAGCTGTATAAGCACATTCAGAGACAAGGGCTCATGAAAAAAACCCTCAGTCATATCCTCTTAGGTCTCAAATGGCTAAATTGTTATCAGTTTTCTTTGCTTTACCTGAAACCATTAAAAAAAGAAAAAAAAAAAAAGGGCAGCCAACAAATGCGAACAATGAAAGAAAGCTGTGCTCCAGACAAATACATAGGTAAGTCATCAACAGCTGCCTTACCATGCTTACTGAGTTTCAAACTTCCCCTGTATACTATGCCTTTTGAGGCTATATAAGATAAAATTGGTTTAAAGTTTCTTTTATTGCTTACAGAATGAAAATATTGATCCTGTGGACATTTTTTTTCACTTAATTATTGATAAATTCAGTTTTGAACGTGATGCTACTCCTCAAATTCCTTTAAAGCCTGCTTTTATTTTTTGAATAGAAACTTCTGAGCCAGTTAAAATCTTTTGAAACCAAAAGAACAACTCCATAATATGTGAAAATTACTAGAAATAATTTCTGGATTTTATGCATCACAGACCTTCTAAGTGTGAGGATTTTTTTTCCCAATTTAACTATATTTTGCTTTGTAATTTACTCTTGTATTCAGTCTTTTTAGCACTATACCTATATGACAAAAGTAGAGCTAGGAAGCCTGCTTCACCGCTGGTTTTGGAGGTGTGTTCTTTTTATTGGAATATTGCAACACTGAAACTCAGCTATATTTTCAGACATATTATTGTCCTCAGTCTATCCTGAAAATGAGTAAAATACACACTCAAATATTGTTGACATTATAATCTGTTACTAAAATACTAAAAAGCTAAATGTTTTAGAACAAAAGTAGCTGTTTCCTTATTCTCACATGATTGTCCTTTAAGTGTAGAAATCTATGGGATTCAATGGTGGGTGTGACATTAACAGCAAGGCAACTACCAGAGCATCTCGAAGAGCAGGAAGCAATTAATCCATGACAAATACATCTAAATGAGCTATATATATAACAAATGCTTCTTTATTTCTGGACATCCAACACATTAATTCTAACTCTGGTAGTCCATTCATGGTCTATTATTTCCAACACCTACGCAATTGCTTAATAATAATAATGATTATTTTTTACATAATTTTTTTCTGCTAATGATTGTGCTTACTTCAGAAAACGTGAAATCATCCACATTTATTTCTTCATAGTCATCCTCTACTTCATTGCTTTTAACAGCTGCAAGAGCACTGGCCAGGTTCTTTCGCAAAAGAAAACCCTTCCAAAATGCCTAAACAAAAAATTTAAAGCATGTTATACAAAGCCATAGATCAACTCCAAATCCAGATTCTCTGTGTTATCCCATTAGGAAGATAAAACATCTTGGGCCTTGGTTTAATAGCTCAATGATCTGTTTTTTGAACTTTATGTGACATTTAAAACTACAAGACAAATTAAATGCCAGCATATGTCTAAAGCTTAGAGTACTCAAGAGGCTCTCCACAAGTAAGCAGAAAGGAATCCTGCAACTCCCTCAACTACAAACCTGGGTCAACTAATTAATTATTTGACAATTCCTTCAGGGACTATTATAAACTGAAAGGATACATAACAAAAAGCTGAGTGTCAACTTTCAAATTTCTGAGAATAAAAATACAGTTGTACTAAATGTCTTACAGTTTACAAGAAGCAATTCTTAAAGACATTTCATGCAATTGACCTAAGTCAGTTACTCTTTCTTAACTGTCTAAGATCTTTACTTAAAAAAATATTACCAGTAGGCATAATCATATCTAAGAAAAAGGAGCACATTAGGAATTAACTGATAGAAAAAGAGGAAGGGTGTGAGGAACACATGCCAAGTTTTAGAACCAGATCCAGCAAAACACTTCAGAGATCAAAATTACATAGATGAAATTAAGAAAATTAAATACAGGACTGCAATTTTCCCCCAAATCAGTGTTTGACACCACTGAAGTTCAAGATGCCTTAAACATTTAAAGCACCATGTAAAAAATTTTAACTTTGCTGAAAGAAGCAGTGTAGTCCACATTTAATGGCTTTCCAATGAAGGCACTAAAATAGGAAGGTTAAATCTTATATTCTGTCTTAATGATTAGTTTATTAATTTTTAGGAAACTATTGTCTAACTGCATAGGATATTGAAAATGATACTGGTTTTAGACACATAATTCCTGACTATTATAAAAAAAAAGATTAAATGTATTAGAATTGCTTTCTTACAATTTCTTTGTTCCTATTTATTTTCCTACAGATTTTCATAACTATCCTGATAAAATATTCTTATGTTACTAAGTGATCACATGAAAAATATATTTAATACAACAAATACGATCAGTTTTTACAAAAGCAAAGGAAAAAAGGAATCCTAATGGTGTATGCAGAAGGATAAACTGTAAGGCAACTGTTAACAAAGATCTATGAAAACAATAGGTCAGTGGTCATTCACAATCAAAAAGAAAAATTATAAATTTGCTTTTAAGAAAGAAGATGAAAACTGCCTTACAGAACAAATTCATGATATATCTTCCCATGGAATTCAGTTCTAGTCACTTTAAAAAAGGTTATAATAGAATGAGGTAAAGGTTCATAGAGAGACAAAAAGATAAAAAGTACAGAGTAACATAAAGAGAATAAATGGACTAAACTTTTATTTACAAATGAACAAACATAACAATGGCTATAAAGAGATTTAAAAAAACCCATAAAATACACAGAAGATAAATAGTGAAAGGCTATTTTCATACTAACATGGAATTCTGAGGTCTGAAACAAATGAAAGGAAGGACATTTTAATCACTATATGAATTTATGAAACTTCACTTTAATGTGCAATAGAAGTCAAATATATAACTAAGTTTAAAAGTTTATAAAGTTTATGGAGATCAATTAATATACTAGCTAAGCATTATATTCCAGAAAAAAAATTTAGCTCAACTTCCCAGATAACTGACTGCTGCAGTATAATTCTGTACTTGTCCTGTTTCTTAGTACGCACATTTACTAAACATTTTGCTACTGCCAATTTGTTGCACAGATACTAATGAATTACTTGGATTTTCAGTTTGAAAATGGAACTTAGAAACCTAAATCACTTTGGCACTGTTGACATTTTTATAGAAGACCTACAATATAGAGTGCTTTTAAGATAACTTGAAATCTGGAATCAATACAGGGTCTGTTTGTTTAAAATGCAGAAAACCCCATGAACCCTGACAACTCTGCAGGTAAGTAAACTGGTTAGCAAACTAAACAGAGTCAAGGTATGGACTTCAGTTCTTGCACATAGTAACCCATTCTGTTTGCTCTTAGCTCAGTATCTACCCTAGGACAGCCTATGCCATGGTCTGTTCCCAATGTCACTATGAATAGGGCAATCCTGGGTTCTCAAGATGGGGAGAGAGGGAAAGTGATGGGTTAGTAAAATAGAAGAGATGGGAAGAATAGTTAGTTGTATGGCTATCATAAATGACGTACCAGTTACGGAGCATCTGTCAGTTTAATAGCATAGACATGACCCAACCAGAACATGAGCACAGTATGTCTTAAGCATAATATGAGAATTAAATCAAGCAAAACTAATTCAGGGAAATAGTGAAAAAGGGAACACATTTTTATGCTTCTATTAAACTTTTTGTAGAGAAGGCTCTCTTTTAGAAACATTAAACTGATGATAAAATAAATGTTTAATTATGAAACTATTCATCTTTCACTAATAAAATCTTAAAAAAAATAGAAGATGATAAGTACACAAAACTAGTAAGGTTTTTCTCTTATGAAATTTGCAAAGTAAAGAGAATACCATAACCCAACCTGGATCAGTGTTGCAGCTTCATGCTTCTGTCTCAAAGATTCTATAAACTGATGATTCTCTGGTTTTGTGCGGTCAGTTTTCCTCCTGTCATGGTACTGCCGCCAAAAAGACTGGATCACCGATGCTGCCATATGTAGCCTTACAGAGATATAAATACTTTTATGAATGATATAGCCTCACCAGTACACTGCATTATCATAGCTGTCAATAACAACCATAAAGCACAGTACTATGCATTGAGACAAATGGAAGGCACTGACTGCTATTAGACTGTTGAGAAATTATAATGCACATGTGACACGTATGTTCAGAAACACTGGAGGATATTCACATCACATAACTTTGGAAATCCAAATAACCAAGTGGACTAATTCCCACTAGGCTCTGTTCCCTGTATATTCACTGGAGAGGAAGAATCTCCTAAAATGGAGGGGTTTAACAATGACTGAATAAACTATTGGAGGCGTCCACTTATGTTCACTGCCCAAACAGAAAAAAAACGCCGAAAAACTAAAGAGAGCTAAATGCTGAAAACTTGCATGAGACAAATATCTCCAATGGAGTAAACAGAAAAAAAAAGAAAGTTCAATCTCATTTTTTGCCTACTTAAACTCTTCACTTTAACACTACTGATGACTGCTTATATTTCCTAATTTGCTCAGTGATTAACAAGCACTGACTACATGATATTTATATTTGTTCTATTTACTACATACAAATATCTTACTATATTTATATTTGAATGATAAAGCAGTAGCTGAGTTAAAAAACTACTGCCCAGTGGTTTGCATCCTTCATTGAAGGCTGCATGAAGACCTCATAGCAGCCTTCTAAGATGTGAAAGGGGCCTACAAGGATGCCAGAGAGGGGCTCTTCATCAGGGACTCTAGCAATAGGATAAGGGGTAACAGGTTCAAATTTAAACAGGGGAAGTTCAGGTTAGATATAAGGAAGAAGTTCTTTACTGCGAGGGCAGAGTGAGGTACTGGAACAGGTTGCCCAAAGAAGTGGAAAATGCTGCATAACTGACAGTGTTCAAGCCCAGGTTGGACAGAGCCTTGAGCAACATGGTGAGGCATCCTGGCCTATGGCAGGGGATTTGGAACTAGACGATCTTAAGGTCCTTTCTAACCCTAACCATTCTATGACTCTATGATTGAAGAGAACTGTTCAACAACTAACAGAATGCATTTAAAATATTAACTAAAAACTCTAAATGAACTATTTCAAAAAGGTTTTTCTGGAACATACATATTCCACAATAGACTACTGTATTCTTACTCATTTTACTATTGTACTCTTACTTTCAGCTTCCTGAGAGGCAATGATGAATTCTATTGTCTACCTCAATAATAAATGTTATGACAAATCATTGTTGTCTTAAATACCTACTAAGCACTAATGCCCATTTACCGTAAGTCTAAACAGCAAGAAGAATACTTTTCATGCTTAGCATTCTCAAAATGTATTTTCAAAATGGAGTTCTTATGGAACCATAACTGAACTTTTGTACATTTAGAGCAAAAAATTTCAGATTCCGTTTTCCCTGGCCATAAATCCAGAACCATACTAAACAGCAGCAAACACATTCCAAAGATATAATAAACCAGTCTGTTTCATACAGGAGAATATTTGGGGGCACAGAACACGCTGAACTGCCCTCTCACCCCTGCCTTTAAGAAGCAGGTTGAAGCATGTTGGAGGAGTACCAAGGGCAGGGCAGGCTGTTAGCTCTTCAGTCATCACAACAGCAGGAGATTGGCCTAAGGTCAAGGGAGTAGGATGGTAGACCTAAGCAACTTTTCCCTCTTGCCTTCTAAACTATACTGTCAGTAAACTCTACACAAACGAATCTTGAATATCTAATGAACAGTATAGCGAAAAAGCCTTACACTTTGTAAACTGACCCAACATTTCTACAAACCATCCATCATTTTCATCTCTAATATTGTATATGTAATTGAATTGGTGTCATAAATTTATCGCAAAAAAAGAAGAAAAAAGTAGGAGATCCAGCGGAAGTTTTCAAATTCTCTTGTTGACAGTATTTTAAAATTATCTTAAGTACATATATATATATATATATATTCTAATATAACAAGTGACAGAATACCACAAGAGATTGTTAATATGGAATCCTAATGTACACTTCCTTAAAATAACTCTTCACTGTCTAATAATTGTAAAAATATTGTTTTCTTCCTACAAGTTCTGTGCCTCTGTTTTAAAGAAGAAATCTGCACTCCTATTGCCTATCCAGTTAATCTATTTGAAAGCAGTCTGACATCTTTCTTACCTTTCTGTATCATTCTCAAAATGCTGAAGATCTTTTCCCACATTACTTACTACTATCACTGACTGTTGCAACATGAGTTCAGCTGACATGTTATTGTTGCCTTTGCTCTCCCCACTGTAATTAATACAAGATTCAGTGCTCGTCTGCCTCATTTTCTGATGTTCTTTATTTTCCTTTTGGTGCACAGGTATGGAGGAGTTAATGAATGTGGCCTGAGTATGGCCAGTAGCAATCCATCTTTTGGAAGGATCCAACAAGACCTGTTTATTTTCTGTCGCACCCATGATAAAGAGGTTATTTTCCTGTAGGCAGCCAGTAGATGTTTGCTTTAGATGATTTTGCAGTGCTTCTGGTCCACCTCTGCCAGTAATGTTTAGCTGACCATACTCATGTGCATATCGATGTTTAATGCTAAGTTTCATCAACTGATTGAAATACCAGCATTGTCCCTGTGCAGAATTGACAGAAGAGGCAATTCTGGGGAAAAAAAAAAAAAAAAAGACAAAAATGTCTTTACATGTTTCAAAATGTAAGAATGATTTTTTAAATATATATTTCCTCTATTGTTTTCTAAACTACCTTGTATTTTAAAGTATCCTTATATGTTTCCATATCTTTACAGTGAACAATAATTACTGTGATTGAAAACCATTTTCAGTATTTATAAATCCTATTTTCTTTTTTTTTTTTTTGGCAGTTTTTACAATAAACTCATATATTAGATTGCTTATTTTACTCTTTTTTTTTTTTTTTAAAGGTTTCAGTCTGTTTGAAACAGACACCAGGGCATGCATTTCACTATTAATTTTACATGTGGCTAGAGGCATATGAAGCTGAAAATTTTAGAGGATTTGAGATAATTTTGTTACACATGCTGTAATAGCCTTAATAATCCAATTTTATCTGGAAACTATGACAGCTAATATAAAAATAACAGTAATTCTACATTTTAGATTAGAACTGCATCAACAAACCCCAAACTTAGATTCAAACCAACAAACCACAATGCTAGAGAGAATATTTTTATTTTTTTTTTTAAATCTTCTTGGTATAGACATTTTTATCAGTGTAAAGGAAGGAATTAGACTGAAGCAGCATTGATCTACAAAGTCTACCTCATTAATTTTTTGTGCTAAACCATCTAAATGACAAGAATGAATAAAAGTAAATATGAAGAAATTGCTACAGATTCATAAGGCTGCATTAGGACAGTGTTTGTCCCTTGTATTAGGTAGAAGGTACCTTTGGAATCATGAAAATTTTTCCTTTGATAATAAAGATAGATGCAGAGATCTTAATCTGGCACTATTTTCAGAGGAACACAATGACAATTCTAAGTCAGAAATCCAAGAGAAAAAAATAGAAATAAGATCAATTATCAGGAATCTGTAAAAATCAGGTCCTAAGATTATAGTCTGAATAACAATTTGCTTTCCTGTTCATCATTCTTGAAAGGTGAAGCTTTTATAAGGTTTTATTGTGAAAAGACTCTTTAACCTATACAACTATTCCCTCTAGTGAAGTTCAACTAATAATTTTTCAGATTTTTAAGAACATATAGAATCAGATCTTACAAGGCTAAAAAGCATTCCACACCTTCTTCTCCTAGGGCAACTTCAGTGCTACTGGACAAAATATGAATGACTAAATTGGAAGCCAAATCAATACAGCCTAATTACACAACTCACTGTGCATTAGCTGTACATTTGATTACCTATTACACAATATTACTCCTATTCCTGTTAATTTCACAAATACGACAATTCTTAAAAAATATTTAAACAAATGCATACATTCACTTAAGGATCTAATAAATTCTAGGTGTCTCCAACTGCACAGTAAGAACAGTAATTTCTTCAACATGAAATATGTAAAGCATTAGTTTAATGCTTTAAATTAGCTAAGGTATTACAAAATATAAATTTGGTACATCATTACAAAATTTCTACAAAAAATACTATGGTGAGAATGCAAAAAAAAAAAGGAAAAAAGAATATAATTAATTTCCACCTTTTCTTTATTTGGTTTGTTTTCATTTGTTTATTTGAGGATTAAAATATTACATGAAAAAAAAAAGAATGTATTATATATTGAGCTAAATAAACTTCTGTATGAAAAACATATCCTGATTATATTTGTTTATTCTCAAGAATACAGAAAAAAAAAACCAAAAACACCATAACAGTGAACAGAAAAGGATATTTGCACATCCCCTCCTTTGACAGATGCAGGGCCATCCCAAGCAGCTGTTTCACCCTTCCAGGGACTATCAATGTGGGAAGCAGAAATGGAAGGGAAGGCTGAAAGCAATTGAAAATTCAGGCAGGGAGAAGTAACCGTATGGTCACTGGGGATCCTGTGTTATTTTTTTTCACAAAGGTTGCTTTTCCAAGCAGTAGCTGCAAAATAGTCTTGTTGCTGTGGGCATGCACCCTGTTTCCCAGCTGACACATTCCCTGGCAATCCACGACTGTACTCTGATTTCGCAGAATTTTTAGGCTGCTCCCCATATACCGGTGGCTTTCTTTTAAGGCAGTCAGATCAGCCTCAGCATCAAGAAACTACAAAGGAAGCTGCAGTGACATCTCGGAGAACTATAAGCAATGAAGGGGCTTGGTAACTGCACTTGGGATTCCCCTGCAAAAGTGAAGCTCCAAAACACAGACAACAAATATTAAGATAGGATGCAAGCACTAGGTAGCAGTCAGCTTGGTGGTTCCCTTAGGTGAACAGAGATTTCAAGCAGTTCTGGAGAAAAAAAGAACTGTTCAATAGGCTTGGGATAGAGCTATCCTATCAATGCACTGCAGCTTTCTCAGTGTCTCAGAAGGACTGCAATCTTGATATGAGAGAGGTTTCTGAAGACTGTATTCAAACCACAGATAGGAAGCTGCTATAATGGAAAATATGCACGACTGATTTACTTCTTTAATGGGAAAAAAAAAAAAACAACCAACCCTCACATGTAAGGAAAGAGAGAAGACAAAGTAAAAAATACTACAGTAGTGAGACTTTTGATACCACACCATTTCCTTTTCAGTTAATGCTAATTGGTTGTTTGCCTTTCAGACCTCTTTTGGCATAGTAGGTCAAGGGGTCTGGTCACAATAACTCTTCTGGAATTGCTTGTTGGTTAAGCTACAACCAAGGTTTTAAGCATAAACTGGCATCTTAACAAAACAAGAAATGAGATTATCCTGATAGAAGTGTCAGTATCCATACAGTCCTGCTATAGCAAAATTTTTAGGTCTTGCAGCTTTGACCAGCACATTCACTCATGTTCAGTGGTTCAAATTTCATCACAGCCACAAAAGATGCACTGCTTTTGTAGTGGCGGAAAGGGTTAACAAGTCAGAAGACAAAGGGATGTGAAAAAAGACATAGCGATGCACAAATGTGGTAGCATAGTGGCCCTGATAACACCTAAAGACCAAGACATTACTTTTGCAAACAAACGCTAAGAGCAGAAAGTTACCTGCAGCTTTCTTACCAAAAAGATACCTCTCAACTTGGGTTAGGATTTTGCAAGGACTTTGAGTAAAGATAAAAGCATTACAGTCAGATTATAATCTGTCTGGACATTCAAGGCAGGCATATATTAATGACTGCTACAACTTCAATCCTAATATCAATTCACCAAGAGTGTCCATCGCTGTCGGCTTGATTAATATAGACCAAATTCTGCTCAGCTTCACATGCAGTATTTGGGGAGGGAAAAGTAAAGGTGGGGAGGCGCAAACCCCCACTGACACCATCTAGAAAGTGTAAGGAGCCATGCACAGGATGACTTAACAGATATGTAAATGGACAAGTAATTCCTCCTTAAAGGCCTGCCTGTGGAGTTTAAATCAGCCAAAATTTTGCCACTTACAAAGTTTTAAGGTAACTGTGGAAGCTTGCTTACAGAGTGACACATTTTGTATAGAATTTCCTACTTGCTGTCAGCTTATTCCAAGAGCATCGTTTTGCCCGACTAAGACAATGAAATTTATATAGAAAAGCAGCAGAACGAAACTCTCAGAGGCAAAATGGATAGAGGACAAACAAGCCTGTTTTAGTCAGCAATGGCAGTATTTTCTTGGCCACTGTAGTAGCTAAATCATAAATAATATTCTACTCTGTTGTGCACTAGTTTGTGTACCCGTTAAAATTTTGCTTCATGCCATGTTTTTCCTTTTGCAGCTCTTCTGTGATTTCCATGATTCTAATAAATAGTACACTCCAATTTTAACTGAGCTTTTGCTCGTAATAGTGTGGTAAAATCTAACTTGTCTTTGGCAAAACTTCTATAAGCATCATCACTGATGTTCACTTGTGGGTTACAAAAGTCCCTTGCAAACACATGAAAGAGGGCACTGTTTATAGACTCTATCCCTGCAATACCGTTTATGAAATTCCTGTCATTTTCACTGTATTATACATACAGTATTTATAAACATTAAGTTCCACTAGCCAGACATCTGCATATTTGATGACTGAAAACAAATTACTGCAGCTAAGGTATAATTTTTTTCTATAATGACTCACTACTAGACATCTAAAGATTATGTGACAGAAAGCATTTATTAGAATAGAGAAGTTTAATTTTACAATATGTTTCATTCTTAAGCATGGCCAGAACAGTGAAGTTTCAGGCAGGAACAGCACAGACAATTTAACTGGCCAGCAGTGGTTTATGAAACATGGATTAGGGAAGCAAGCAGTGATTACTTCTGGCAGCTTACATATTTGAGGTCACACCTACAGGGGCTCATAACTTAGCAAGATGTGAAACAGAGAAGTTTGCTCTATTGTTGGCCTGTTCTTTAGCAACGTCACATTAATTCAGTTGAAGTATCACAGTATGTACATATAATAGCTATGCTGTGAAGGCTTATATGCAAACAAGTTGTTTAGAATTCCTTTTATGAACTGCAGTTTTCAATGGTTTTCAAATCATCCATAAATCATACTTTTAATCAAAATAAAACATAGTGGGCTTTAACACATAAGAAATTAACTTTAAGGCTAGATTTGATACAAGATGCTTCAACCATGCCACAGTTACCAATTTAAAAGATTGTGAATGAATTCTCAAAACCTTAAAAACCCCACAACTCTCCCTCACTCCACTGCCTCCCCCCCAAACCATACATTCAGGAAAGAAGAGACATTTACATAATTCTTTCTTCTGACTATTGTTCTTCTCAAACATCTGAAAGCTCTTTCAAGCAAAACTTACACTGAATCAGAAAAATTCTCAGTTGAAGGCACCTCAGGAGGTCTCCGATCTAACCTTCTGCTTCTCTGAGATCAGACCAGGTTGCTCAGAGCTTTATCCAAGGGACAATGCACCAAACTTGTTTCAATTTATCAATGTCTTTTATGTACTGGTGACCCAAAATATGGTGCACAGTATTCCAGCTGCGAGTTAATAAGGGCTGAAGAAATAACTTTCCTCAACCTACTGGCTATGCTTCTGTAGATACAACCCAGGATGTTCTTAACTTTCCTTTGTGCCAGGGCACATTGCTGATTCACATTCAGTTTCTTATCTACTCGGATCCAAACATCCTTTTCAGCAGAGACATTTCTCAGTCAGTCCCAGCCTGTACTGTTCCACAGAATCACTCCTTTCAAGGTAAAGAACCTTGCATTTGTCCATGTTGAATTTACAAGGATCCTGCTGGCTTACCTCTCCAGCTTGCCTAGGTGGTTCTGAACAATAGCCCTGTCCTCAGGCATGTAAACTGTTTCTTCCAAACTGCTGTCATCTGCAAGCACATTTAAGCGTGCACTCTGTCTCCTGCCCGTCTTTGATAAAGATGTCAGATGGACATGTCAGCTTCCATAAAGCAGCATGAGCCATTCCATTAACTATTAATAGCTAATGGATGGTCTGACTATCCAACAAATTTCTTACCTTTGTAGATGTCCATTCATGCATACTATGGTTAATAAACCATTACATTTTGTGAATATCATCATTCCCTCCCATTTTGACAATCTTGCAGACATGCATGGAAAAGTTAGGTCCTTAGATTTTACTACAGCTCTCTCACAAGACACATCCTAATTACAGACTGGCAATTTTTCCACAAAGAATACTGATGAAACAGGTCCTAAATCTCAGACATAAGAAAGTTTAACACAAAGGAGGATGAGTACAAACATCAGAAGTTTGAGCTACTTAGATATTGTAAAGAGGTGAAAAGATAGTAGGTATAAATGATAAATTACCACTTGCAATGTCTAAGCTGAAGTCACCGAACAACTGATCATGGTAATAATGGTAAAGGTAGTAAATGTGACAAAAATCAAAGATGTAGAAAGAGAGACATCTGGTTCGCTACTTTAAGAGAAAAGAGGTCAAACCTTTTTCAGTCATTTAGAACGTCAATAATACAGACACAGGAAACAAATGCAGGAAAAAGCAGACCATATATCCCACCAATATCCAAACTATGTTAATCATATTAACTATGTTAATCATATTAACAAACAAACCTAAATATTTTAATGCCTGTCTGAAATACTCTTTGCACTGGAGTTGATGATTCTAATCTCTTTCTTAACATAACATTTCCAGGCAAAAAGATAAGTAAAATTTGTAACATGCCAACTACACTAACAATACATGAAAACATATTTTTGAATGTAATTTATATTCATATACATACCTCAGTTCAGCAGCCTTTTTTTTCAGTAGAACATTTTCTTCAATTTGAAGTTGACAAAGTTCCATAAAAGTACTTGATTCTGATTTTTTGATCCTTTCAGTTGTAGGCAAAGTATTATAGTTTAAGAATTCACCATCAAGAAACTGCAAACTAGGAAGGACCTTACAAAAGGAAGGCCTTAGAAAACAAAAAGTTATAATCATTTGTACAAAAAGCATCTATTGCTAAAACTCCCATTTTATTGATACAATCATAACAAAACAGAACAAATTGACAGTTCTCTAAGTACATATATATATTTGTCATTACTTCATATACTATTAACTAAAAATGTTATTCTTAATAAATCACAGAACTTAACAAGACTTCTTAATACTTTGTTAATATAATGAGCACTGCTGAAATACTGACTCCAGAGAGGTCAGTGGCAACATTCTCAATTCACTAGAGCTAGCATTTTGCCTACTTCAACAGTAAGAGGAAAATTTGACACACTTGTGCATAGGCACCTGTAACATTTGATTAGTAGCTAACACAGCAAGCAAAGCCATAGGATTAAGATACAGCACTGATTTTGTCGACCATTGAAAGGTTTAGATATAAAAACTTCACAGAATACTAAATATTGTCAGTCTTATTCCCTTTAACATTTGCATATAAAGCAATATTATAAAAATTGCATATAATAACATAAATATGATATAAATTGTATATAAAGGATATAAATATAATATAATTGCATATAAAGCATTCGCATAAAGCAATATGATATTCAGTATGACTGACAGGAAAAAAATTTACAGGTCTGAAATACTGAATTTGGGGCAGTGAATGGGATGTCAGGGATGACAGTAAAGATGACGTTTCCTCGCTATGAAAAGGACAGTTGGGGCCACTGATGTAAGATAAAAATATGTATGAGATACTTGTCTATCAATTAAAAACAAAAAAGTATAATCTATGCCCAATCTTTTAGGTTATTGTGAAATATTAGCTAGTCTATTTCTTACACCAGACCAAATTTGTCAACAGTTTCAAGATTTCAAAACTGTTTAAAGCAATCCATCAATACTTTACATTTTTATTGTTAGTACTTAGTAATACTTGAAAGAGTACTTACTGTAGGCTTTAAGTCCCCTTACTATCAAAAAAATAATGCAATTTCAAAAATTTTAGAACTACCTGATTATTTGCTGTGAAGGTCAAGGACTATTACTCAGCTTAGACAATATACACTAAGTTTAAAATCAGTTTCTGTGACTGAGTTTGAATATTCAAAAATGTTGCTCAATAGAATATTAGTTTTTTGAAAATATAAAACTTTCCTTCTCTGCTGTCAATTAATGTAGGATTAATACTGTCTGAAATACCTTTGGAATAAAACGACGGGTTTAGATAGACTGTCCTTGAACAAATAGAGAGAAACTGCCAAAGCTGATACTGAATAGTGATACACACAAAAGTGCCATATCAAAGTTGATTGATGCTGGAAGTATTGTGTCTTAGAGCTATGGGATCTCAACACTAGTTTTTCCAGCTGGGTTTCTCCTGGTGAAGGGCTGAGTCAATATTTCATTTAGTGAAAACTTCCTGGTGAATATTCTGTCACTTAAGAGGCTCTATTAATCATTACAGCATTGAAACACATTCCCCTAGGAGTGCTCAGACTGATCCCAGGGTTTAATTTCTAAAAAGCAGTTTCTTACTACTTCACTTTTGTTGGTGTTATCACTGGCTGGACATGAAAGTACAAAACCAATTGGGAAATTTTACAATTAATTCCTTTGTTGGTATCAAGGGGTTATGTAAAGTTCACTAGAACATATAGCCTGAAGTTATGGTCAATGCTGTATTCAGCAAATCCATATTTTATAGTATCCCATACTTTAAATCCTTTAGACAAATGAATCTCTTGTCTAATCATAAAAGCTCTATTGGGTCAAGCAATCTAAAGTGTCAGTTCTTGCAGTTAAATTGGAATTCTGAAAACTTTTCCCCTCAAGGTTACTAGTGAAATAATAGCTAATTCTTTAAAATAGTGGGAATTAAAACAATGCACATAGGAATTTAAAATATTGTCACAGTCACAGAATTGTATTCACAAAATTACCTGCAGGCACCACAGGAGTGCAAAGAAGTCTGTTCATTTAAAAAAAACCAACCACCAAGAATGTATTTGTACAGCTATCTCTTAAAAGACTCATTTCCAACTAAACATTTCAAAGAGGATTTTTTTTTTCCCCACCAGAATACTAATCAGAAATTTGTGCAAAAATCTTATAATGTAAGATAATACATCTAAGAGTGGTTTTATTTTTGTTTGGTTTTTTTTTCCTCTTACAAGACATGTATCAAAATACACATACCCCAAAATTTGCTGTTGTTAAAATATGCAACCTACTATAGCAAATTTGATTACAATTTATCTAAACACATTCTTGTGTAACATTGCAATGTAAAGCCTCACCTTTAACTGACTTGCAATCACACAAAGAATAACTTTGGTCATTCTTCAAAACTGCTAAGCTTAAAAAAAAATAATCACATTTTTCTAATAAAAAAAAATTGCAGTCACCTGTTTTAATGGAAGTCTAACTGTCGTGTCTCATTACATGTCCTCAAATTTTACTATGTCAACACTTTCCTAGGTAAATACTAGATTTCCTTAACTGAAATAATTGGTAATGATTTAAATTTTTAATGATTAAATGCTTCTTTGCACATTAAAGGGAATTATGAGTTCATAAAAAGACACTACCATTTCAATACATATATTCTGGAAAATCACCTAAAAATATCTAAAATTGTATTTCTAGCTTGTCGCTCTGCTCTTTAAGGCT
The DNA here is from genome assembly GCF_033783945.1 of Neopsephotus bourkii. Lineage (NCBI taxonomy): Eukaryota > Metazoa > Chordata > Aves > Psittaciformes > Psittacidae > Neopsephotus > Neopsephotus bourkii. The sequence continues at coordinate 2,389,034 of NW_026901969.1, forward strand.
TGTAAATTAGAAAGGGCTAATTCTAAGGAAAGTGAAAGAACATTTCATATTAAAATAACAGCACTACTGTGCTTTTGCTGAGCAATTTTCTCAGACAGCTTTAAGTCTTGATGACACTGGGCCATGTATGGGGTTTCAGACCACAGAATTTTCAAGAAACAAGGAGACCTCTACTAAAATAAACAAAACAAAACAAAATGAGAAAAAAACAAACAACCTAACAACAAATCCCCCCCAAAAATCAAAAAGAACTATCCATGTACAATTTTATTCATTACAATTAATTACAAATACAATGCTATCACAACTGCTCATTTCAGGGATTTTGGTGACTGCATCTCATTTCATATGTCAAGTTTCCTTTCTACCCTATCCAGTTTTTATATATTCACATAGAGAATCACAGAATTAACTGGGTTGGAAAAAATCTTTAAGATCACCAAGTCCAACTGTGTATGTGTATATATTTGTATATATGGCTGGTCTCTAGGATCAGCCTTTTTTTTTTCCCCCAGATTATTCTTTAAGTATTACACATTACCGGAAGGCAACGAACAGCATTATTTTTACACCTGTCTCATAATCATATGAACTATTAATTTTTTGTGTAAAGATAAAAAAGAATCTCAGAAAAAGAAAAAAACACAATCTAAGCTTCAACTACTAAGGAAAACACAATTCATTCCGACCTTTTTTTCTTCTAACTTTTTTTCCTTAAAAGATGTTAAGCCAAGGTTTCATTGATACATTTATTATTCACACCATCCTTTCTCTAGCTATGTGTAATTTGAACCCGTCAAAGCAGCAAGACTGTTAAGCAGTGAATGGATGAAGTGATGGAAAGGAATAAATGAAAAAAAAAAAAAAAAAAGAGAGTAAAGCAGAAAAATAAATACTCCATGAAGCTTTGTGATAATCAGAAGCTGATGGTTATAAGAAGGGCAAGTAAGCAGTACAAGACCATTCATAATCAAGATAAAGTTTTTAAATAGTGCAGATAAAAGAGAAGAAGAAAAAGGTTGAGTGGATAGTCATGTCTTTGTGCAGAAGTTTTAATGAAATGTAAAACAGTGTAATAAAGTCAGACAAAACACCAGCCAGAAAGTTGAAATTACCAAAGGTGATAAACTTGTCAGTAAAGGGGAAAAATTCTTGCCTAAAAGGAAGATACTGTGATCAATGGACAAAGAAGCAGTTACAAATACACATTCAGAATAACAGTTAAACAGAATAGAGAGACAACTGTCGAGTTTTAGCACAAGCTGTTTATTAATAAGGTTCCAAGTGTTAGGTCAAACATCAGGATTTTTGTTTAAGCAAAACCACAAACTGAAATTCTTAGAAAATAAAGATCACAGAATTGAATTTTCTTTGTTGTTTTCATATCACTCTCTTCAAATTTGTCATAGTGTTCATATTTCCTCATTTCTAGTGTTTAACACATGTACACTAAGTTTTTGGCTGATTTTGGTTGATAAGCAATACGTATATACACCTAGGTTTTGGCTGATTTTGATTTTTTTGATTTAGCAAATCAATTTTTTACCTCCAATTTCTTTCTTGAAGAAGAGGATTTCCGCTGAGTGACAACTGCTTTAGCTTTTGACAGCCACTTAACCATGAAATGACACCTTCAAGGTCTGTATTGTAGTAGGAAAGAAAATGAAATTAAAATTTGAATGCAGAACCATTTAAATCTTACATGAAAGTCAACTGTACCAAAATCAGGAAGTATTACAAGCAATTCCTCTTCCTATATAGTATAGTTATAATTATTTTCTGTAACATCCATGTATGGAAAATACATATGTTTTCTGTATAAATGTCTCAAATAGGGACAAGTTTTGCTTGGATGGGGGTTTACGGGTATTTTTTACACAACTCACCTGACAAGCAGTTATTTTTGATATCCAGCTTTTCCAAAGATAAAAATGAATTCAAAGGCACAAGCTCAGTTAATCTAAGAACAAAACAGAAAGGTTTTGGGTTTTCAATTAAATAAAACATCCATTCATAAACAGAAGGCAACCAGAATGTTTTATAGTCATGACAATTTGCTTATTTACATAGAAAAATACCCATTTAGCTATCCAAGGTGCTAAAACTAATTACTGAAATTTTAACTTGAAAGCATTTCTTAGTCTTCTCATTAGCTCTGTTTTTAATATTTGCTCATTATTGGTTTTGTTTAGTTGGTAAACATTGTATTCTGTTTCATGCATTTAGTGCTGATCTGAAGTCTTGTAAAATTTAGACAACTCAACTGGCTTCTTTAGGCACCATAACTACAATGAAACTAACACAAGGCCGTGAGTCTGGAGAGGAAATAAAATCTGCTTTTCTCTTTCCTCTTCCTACATGTCCCATTGCTCAAACTTCTTGTCACCTTGTTTCTCTTCTCCACTCATCATTACTGCCTAGATCCTAAACCTAACTGAATCGTTGTCACAGTTGTATTAAAAGTCATGACTGTACTGTTCTGTAATGTATTTCGTGCTTTCTCTGTCTTCCTACTACTGTCAGACAGTGTCAAATAGATGCCTATTATACAGACAGTTATGAAACTGCTTTTCTTGTGCAACAAAGCAGCAAAGCCTGAGTAAAGCCATGACAAAATTTTTACTTGTCTTCAAAATCTTTATTGAAAGGTAAACATAAGGAAAGTGAGCTGATATTCATCTGTATAAAGGATTTTGGACTGTAAGGTGTCTACTATCACTGCTATTAAAACAAGTTTTTTTTACTTACTCAGAATCATAGAATCATAGAATAGTTAGGGTTGGAAAGGACCTTAAGATCATCAAGTTTCAACCCCCCTGCCATGGGCAGGGACACCTCGCTCTAAACCATATCACCCAACGCCTCGTCCAATAAGGAATGTTGAAAGGGTTGGTCAACTGCCAGGCTATTTGCAAATATTACCTTTCAGATTTAAACATTTATTTTGATTTATGTTAAATATGAAAAAGGGAGGAAAAATTAAAATCAAGATGCAAAATAAACCAGTCTTCAACTAAAACTAGAATGTTTATATATAAGCAAGTATTATATTAACTATCTTTTTAAAAAAAAATACACAATTAGGTAACATCTTTCAGCCTTGTAAAGACAAGGCCAGAGCATAATAAGAGAAAGGTAACACCAATAGCAATGTGTGTGTCTATTTTGTGACACACATTTTCATTAAAAATGGTATTTTCTGAGGGTTATAGTGCTTCTGAGAGCTATAAATCAGAATTGTTATGGTCTGAAACTTAAACATGCAAAAAAGGAAAACCCATTTTCTCCACAAACATACAAGTGGTCAGAGTCAAAAATACTTATTTGTTGCTGAAATGTGTGGCTATGTTGTATTTCAGCACAGGCACTACAACTTAAAGACAGAGCTGGATTTAACTCTGGTACACAAGTTTGGGACTAAATGTTGGTTGTAGATTCTTTAATCTTGATGGACATTTGACTTTACGCAAAAAATAAAAAAAGAAAATATTCCACATTCAGTTGATGAGTATTTCTATAAAACAACATTTTAGTACTAAATGCAGAGAAACATTTAAAGCAATTGATTATGCCTCAGTATACTTCCATTTGTTTCTCAAACCATACTGTAAAGTTGTTCTGCTTCTAGTCCTATTAAATTCTACTACCTCCTGCCAGTTTTCCATGGAATCAAATAAATATGAAGAAGTATTAACTCTAAAAAAGCATGTAGCTTTATGTAGAACTGTATGTAGTACAGCTAATATCAGTATTTTAGATTCTCATGACCAGTCAATAGTACATAAGTATGTTTGATATTTGTAACAAGTACCATCATAGATATTAATGGCTAACAGTATGGCTGCTAAGACTGAAAATCCATGATTCAGATTATAGAGACATATTCAGAAATACCCAGGAAAATGGATGTCATATTTTGCACAAAGGATGAAAGATAATGCAGCATTTTTTCATTTACAGTGATTGAGTTCTCTACATCTTTATCAGTATATGCTATGGTGAATTAGAAAATGTCTACTGGACTATCCTTGCCTGCCATTGGCACTATGAGAGTTAAAACGTTTCCCCGTCATTCTATAGCTTTCCTTTTGCTGATGTTCTTTGTTAATTTTTTTCCTAAGAAAATTCAAACCAGAAAGACAAAGGACATTACTGAAAACTTAATACTACTTGACCTTGTCACATTAGCCCTGGGCATAAGAGAGAGATAAATTACAAAGAAGACACGAAAGAAAAAGATATTCACAAAAAAGCAAACTATAGTTTCCTCTTTCTGCTCCCATTTAAGTCTGTAGCAGGACAAGACACAGATAGCCAGAGAAATTCTAGTTTAAAAAACAAGATTTAACAGACTAGTTGAATGTATGCATCAAACAAAATAAAGATTGCTTTTCTGAATGTGAACAGCAGTTACTGCTCAGGATGGTCGAAATCCTGCTGTACACCGTATTTCCCAGCAAAATTATCATCTAGATAATGAGAAGTTAGCAGGAAGAAGGTCTAAATAATTAAAAATAAATTTATACTAATCTCAATTTTAAGTAAAGCCCACATTTCTGTCTCATTCTTTAAAAATAGGAATCTTTTAATTTACAATATTTGCCATATTTATAAGTAGTAATCAAATAGAATATAGGAAATCTGTCAGCCACCTGTTTCTTGAATATTCTAGTAGGCACTTACTTCAACTGTATTGACATATACTTAGAGCTAAACTTATCATCAGCAAAGAATACTGAAAGTTACCAAAAATAATCTAGACTGGTAAGGACGGGATGGGGAAAAAAAACCCACTGCCTGTAAATATAACTTTTTCATGACTAACTTATTTCAACATCCACTGATATTTAAATTTATTATGGCAACTCTGTAAAAGTGGTGAAATTCTAAAAATATGGTGGCTTGCAATGACAGGGAGTTCAACTCCTATGGTCTGAGAAATTAGGTTAAAAACATAGATACCATGTATATTGAAGCATGGAGAACAATGCACACAAAAACAGAATTAAGCCAAGTTTTTTAGCATTTCTATTATAAGAATTTTAGGAATAGTATGCATCTACCTGCAAAAACATGAGAGCAACATTTTCATAAAGAATTTGATTCCAGCCAAGTCAGCTTCACCCCAAAAAAGGAATTTTTGCAAGATGACTTTATTTTTTTAAATATTAAAATTTTTGCTAGCACAGCTAGGTTATTTTCATGAAAAACAAGCAATAGCAAAAAAAGAACTTTGCCATATTATTGCCATATTAAAACAGAAATTTTAAGACAGATAGATTTCTCTATTTTGATGTTGTCCAAAAGGCCCCAAAAGCAATGGCTACCTGAACAGTAGACTGATTTAGTGCCTCACTGTAAAACTTCTAAATGAAAAGTACATTAACAAGTAAGCTACATAATGAAGTGGAATTACATGTAAATATAAATACCATGTGAACTCTAAATACACGTTAAATGCGTATTTATTTTAGTCCCAGGGCAAAGCTTTTTCTTTCCTATTCCTAAATTTTTATTGACAAAAGAAGAAAAAGGAAAATGTTCTCTTTTTAAACTAACTTAATAATTGTGCTCTCCAGCTGTTATAAAATAGACCATCGATATTCATAGTCCCAATTCTGCAATAACCAAGTCAAGAGGGTATTCATCATTGGTTTTGGTCAACTGCATATTGATGAAGTATATGCTTTGTATTTGAAAGCCATACTAAAATAATAGTGGTGAAGTGGTGAAATAGCTGCCATTTTTTATATTTGAAGGAGTTCATCATTACCTGTTCTATTATAATTCCATTTTGCTAGATTCCAGGTTTAAAGCATTTATTATTTTGAGTTTTATCTTTGGCAATTTCTGGTTTATGATGCAGGCAAAGCAACTCAGGAATAAAAACATCCTGTAAATTAGTGTAAGAATACTTTTCACAGTACTTCACTTTGTGAAAGACTACAGATTCACAGCATTACCATTATATGGGCTTCCTGCAACCCGTAGAAAGGAAATGGCACTCAGTGCACACTTGAAAAAAATTCACAAAATTGCACTAGCTGTAGGATAAAAGTAAAGAAACAGCTTTTCTTTCAACAGCTTACTCCATTACATTCACTGTTCCTATAGAACATCGAGTTACTTATGCTGTAGCACACATATGGAGCTGCTTATAAGTGCACATAAAGTGAGTGTAACATAGCATGCTACTGAAACGCCAGGAATTTTAAGGCTTTTAATACACATTTAAGGCTATCTTGTCCTGTTTGTCACAAAGTTTTGAGATAAACTATAGCTACATTAAGGAAAGAAAGAGAATTGCTTGGGGAGGAGGTATGTGTTCATTTTCAGCACATCCAATTTGCTGCTGCAAAAAATTGTGTTTTCTCCCAGTCCAGCTCAGTCCAGCTCACTGCATTTCAGCTTGACCATTGAAAAAACATAATAAGCACTACAAGGAACATTAAAAACTGTAAGATCATGGGATAGGAGAGTGACATAAGGTATATATATGCAGGCAGTCTACCACAACCTACATCCAGAGGCTGCATTCAACCTATGCCTGAGACTGTGCTCCTGTTTTTAATCTGCCTAGCAGGCACAAGGTCTTCAAGCAGTTTTGCACTTTTTATTACACACATCATAGCTACATCTTAATGTTAACAAAAAACTAATGGCATGAAGAGGAAGAAACTACACAAAGATAGAGCCACATTACTGCATTTTTCAAAAAAAGCTGATCAGGATAAGGAAAAAAAATAAATAAACTGAAGAACAGGAATTAAATCAATTTGTTTGATTCAGAATCTAACACTTAACAAGTAATGCCCCTGTTAATGACAAGCATAAAGCATTGTCTCCAAACTATAGAAGAATTAATAAAAGAACAAAACAAAAAAATAACAAACCTAAAAGCCCAACTTGAAGATTAGACTCTGTAAATATAGCTAGGTGTTACTTACATCTAAGAGCTTACATGCATACCACTTCATTAGAGATGATATGAAAACAATCTGAAAAGTTATAAAAAAATATAGGTTGTATGCACTCAAATAGTATTCATTTTCCATGAAGGAAATGCCTTATAATAACAAGACTCAGTCTTGCAAATCTTTGACCCCATAGGCTCCCAGATACAGTTGACTGCTGAACTAAATGTCACATAGGATGAGATGAATTTGTTCAACTGTAGACACCTACATATGAGCTGGTCATTTTGACTGTTAATAGTCAGTGAAGATGAAGAAGCACTTGTAGGATATGATTAGCCTCAAAGCAAACGACTAAAAATGGCAGATGAATCCCACTCTAAAAGCATCTCCTCTTCACTAACAGGAGAGTAAAGTGATTAGTTCAAAGTGTATATTGTGTATATTATGTGTAGCGAAGCATATTCTGTTTGTTTAGCTAAGATCAATCTTGTTCAGAGCGAAATGGTCACAGTATAGGAAAATGTTTTATATTAATAAAATTAATTTTATTACTAACATGGAAATTATAATGTGTTCTTTATTTTTTTAGCAGAATTTAAATTGAGAAAAAGGGGGTAGGGAAATCAAAATTTTGACTTCTGAATATCTTGTCATTCTAACTTTACAGATGTACAGATTAGCTTAGAAAATGAACAGAAAGCTAATTACAGAGTACTTGAGCGCATGATCTAGTCTTATGATGATTGTCTTGATTCTTCTTTTTTATTTTATACCTTTCAAACTGAACCATAACAGTGAAAAATAAAAGCAAATATGCTTGTTTTGGAGGACATTAACATATGCATGCACAATAAAAATTATTATTTTCTGTTCTTTTTAACTCTAGCAGTTACACTTAACATAGCCTGCAAAGTCTGTTTTGAATAAGCTAGCTGTGAAATACGAAGTTTGACAGACATACTCTAGAAACAATTGCTAAAGAAAAGAAAAAAGAAAAAACAAAACACCCCCCCCCAAAAAAAAGAAACACCATGGTTTTAATAATGTCACAATGCTCAAAAATTATTTTCATATCACATCTTATAGGAAAAATACTTTTAATAATTAATGCTGTTTTAAATTTTCTTAGCTAAAGGTAGCCAGTGTCATTACTTGTCAACCACATATTTTCAACAAGTATCTGGAAAAGACAGTGATATTTTAATCACGCTGAGAATTTTACTTTTCAGAGAAGTGTTATTTTAGTAAATGTCTCTCTGCCAGTTCTCTAAGTGGAAGAATGATACTTGCTTACCTATTTTGAGACAGCAAAAGAATCCGCAATAGAGGCAACCAATACAAAGAAAGCATCCTCATAGAAGAAAAGCTATTGTCATCCAAATATAGTTCTCTAAGGAGAACATGATTTTCCAGTCTTGGAAACTAAACAGAAAAGAGATGGTTATTTAAAATTAATATAAATTAGAGAAACAACAGTGGAATGCTTACCAGATGCTTTTCATAAATCATTGCTAAATACAAGCAAACCCCATATTTTTGATATATGTATCATTTCCTTATTACGTATGTACCAGTTACCACACATGATTTCTGCATATCAGGTGGTATTTTTTATGTCTTCTACCTAGTCTGAAAAGTCAATATTAAAAAAAAAAAAGGCCAACAAAAAAACAAGAGGCACATTATTTTGTTCATGCACTTATTTGCTGCTTACTGACAATGATTTTCCTCTCTCAGATTCATAAGAGAATCACTGTTTGTAAATATGACTAAGTGTAGCTAACAAACTACTTTCTATTTTTAAATGGAAATGCTGCAGCACAAATTTCAACTTTTGGAGGATCAGCATATATCAAATCAGCCTGAACTGTTAGTTATATGCAATGATAACAATATTCAGTTACATTTTTAACAGAGAGTCAGCATCAAATAGTACAAACTGAAGACTGGATGCTATAAACAGAGGGCAGAAATATAATTTCTGAAGCGCAAATTTTTCAAGGACTTGAGAGCAAAAAGTCACTAATCATGAGCCATTTGTACCTTTGAAAAATCTCCCTCTAATAGTGAAAAAAAAAAACCACCCAAGAGCACAAAGCATCCTACAGCAAGCAATGAGCACATGACCAGCATTCTGGAAAACATGACTGTCAACATAAGTGTATGCAAAACAGCCACTGAATCCAAAGCTTTTACCTCCTGGAGGTTATTGCCTTGCAACTTCAGGATTTGAAGTAGGCCACAATTCTCAATGCCTTCAACTTGTGTGAGGTGATTGAAAGAGCAGTCTAGGTGAATGAGAGTAGGTGCCTCATAAAGACCTTTTGTGCTGATTAACTGATTATGGTCCACAATTAATTGCTGAAGATTTTTCAGTGATGCCAGACCACCTGAAAGTTAAAGATTTTATCTAAATCAAACCGTGATGAAATAAAAACCTGTTGGTTTTCAAGTACTAAGAAAACTCTGAACTTTCAATATATTTATATTACCTATAGTAACAATTAATATGAATTAATTAATTAATTAATTAATCCTATATAAGGTTTAAAAATAATTTATGTATTTTGACCTGATCAAATATACAACATGTATATTTCAAAAATTTCTGAACCTGTTAACCAAGCAATAAAACCAGTTCATAACCCCTTTAGCACTTCTGTTAAAACACAGCATTCTTATCGTGATAAACTATACTTAAAATGCTTTGAACACTTTATAACTGCTACTTATAACCTATGGGTTCTCTGAAATGCTAACAGCCCTCTTAAAATCACCCCTCACAATGGAAACAGTTTTTATGTTTAAAATTTAATTTTCATTATTTAATTTTTAAAAGTGTTTTTTTTTTTCAAGCTATCAGCAAGGTGAGAACAAATTGTTAAAACTTAAGACAGCACCATCTTTATTAAAGTGCATCTTGTTTAAGGAATTATGTCATAAAACACTTTTAATGAAGAAGTTAATAAAAAAAGTTAGGTGCCTTTACATATAAGCGTATACTTCTATAGCCATTACACTCTCAACAAACTTATTCCTGCCAGGCACAGAGCAAGAATGTGTGCAATCTCTACCCTAAAAAGTTATAAAGGAAAAGGCTCCTGTCACTGTCTGTTTCTTCCACAGAATTTTTCCTGAATCATCTTCTTAAAATGGCAAAATCACACTGTCTTTCCATGGTGTTACACATGCTAGATGTTCTGCAATGACACTGATGCATTCGGCTTGCTATAAGTCCAAGTAGTTTTTCTGTGTATCTGTAGTAAAACTCCTCTGAAGGGACAACTTTTACAAAACATATCTAAAATAAGGAATTCTGAATTTACTTTTATTTCTTTACAGGATTATTTATATACTTTTTATATACTTATTATATTAAATAATACTTTATCACATTTTTATCTCACTCAAGACTTCCTAAGTCCCTAAAAGTAAGTCGGATGAGCTTTACAGAAGTGAATGTCTTTGTGATTGTCCTCTGAGAACAAACTTGATTATGAGACCAGAGACCAGCTCACACCACAGGTTATTGAGAATACAGAAGAAGAACCAAAAGAGAAAATGAATGATAAGGAGAAAACAACGGTAAAGAATAAAATGTGAAGACTAGTATGTTTAGAAATACCCAAACAAATATAGGCCTTTGAATCACAGTAATTTAAAAACGGGAAACACCTAATAGAAATAACATAGTCACCTGATATTGAAGAGATATAATCCTAAATCTAAACCAAATGTCTTATACTGTAACTTCAAAACTATGCTTTATGAAATAAATACACAAATATTTAATTATTCTGAAAGAATTTCAAACATGCCCATGACATACTATCCTCACTGCAAGATACTGGTCCATATTTTTTTACTCTAGGATAAAAATAAAAAGGAACCAGCACCATCTAGCGGTCTCAATAACAATTTCGTTTCAGTGTCAGCGCCCAAGACTTCCTTACAGGGGCAGTCGTTAAAACTCCATTGTTGAGTTATGAACACAGCAGTACTGAAAAACTTTAAAAGCACTGAATTGGTCTTGGGCAGGACAGAGAGAACAGACTGAACACACAGTAAGAAAAGGCAATGAGTTAATACACGATCTGGAAATCTATTCTGCATGCTGTAGAAAGCACTTTTTTACATATCCTCCTCATCTGTCTCATTTAATTAGACCAAATGTCATCCAGAACAGACATGCTGAGGCTACATACAATAGGATCATAATCTATTCTGGAACTATCAAATGCAGTCCATCAGAAACATACACAAGAGAGAATAATGCAATATAAACAGATGGCATTTTAATGTTTCTTCTGCACACATGCAAAATTAAAAATAAGCATGAAAGTCTTCTGCATATTTCCAGAAGATATTTCTGTTTTACATATGATGCAACCAATACATCAGTATATGGGAAAATGCATTCTGTTGAAAAACATATGGTTTCAGCAAAATTTGTGCAAAACCTTTACAGAAGTAGCTCTTAGCAATTTGAAAGCGCAGCTGGAGTCTGTTAGCTAGAGACTCTATCTTAGCTATCGATGCAGTTCTGAAACAACATCTGCATGTGACAAAGATAAATGATAAGAGAGGAGTGAAAGCTGACAGTGAACATGAAGATAAAAACACACATGCAGAAAAAAAACTAAAACCAAACAAAACAAATAAAACAAATCTGAAAGGTGTCTGGTTAAAAAAACCCTGCTTTCTTAAAAAGAGTAGGTCCAAAGAAGCATTTACAAATATCCACGGTTATGCATTGCTATTCTGAGCATTGCCAGAATTTTAACCAACATACTTTGACCACACAGGCACCCTACAAAAGCGTATTCTATGACTCAAGTCAAAATACTACTTTTTGTGTAAGAAAGTAAGGCATTCATTTTCCAAGTACAAACATACACATTGAACTTCAGTGTGTTACAGACACAATTATTGCATTCTGAAATGGAAAAGCATAATTGAGAGATTTCTCATACTTTTACTGTTATTTTTAAGGCTTTTCTGGCAACTAGTTTTTCCCCTACTGATGCTGTATTTCAATGAGAGAAAAAAAAAAATCTTAGTATGCTTGAAGTTTCCTACAATATGTATTGAAAGAGAAGCACCGCAAGCATAAATAAGCCTTACGTCTTAGGAAAAAGTCCACAGTTTTTTGTGAAAAAGCAGTACTGCAGCTTCCAAAATGCTAAGGGACATCTCCCAAGATTGGATGAGAAGGATACATTAACTTCTTAAAATCCATAAATCCATTTTTGTGTATTCTATGTGACTACTTACAACCAATATGTTACTGTATGAAACAAATCTTGTACTATGTTTTATAATGAGGATGTTTTAACCAGGCATCCTCAAAGCAATTCTGGAGAGGAAAAATATGGATTCCAAGCTGATTTTTGTAAACATTTATTCACTTATACTATTAGAGACTCAGTAAATATAGCAGCACACTCAACAAAACAGAAATGTATGAGAGGATTGCACTCCACTTGGCCTGTACATTCCACATACTACATTCCACACAGATGCCATATTCCTCTATGTCATCTACTAATACTATATCATTCCTACAGTAATCTTTCAAACAGATCTATCAAATGAAACAAACCTGAAGAAATGTCTTATGCAGCATTACTGGCCACAAGGATATAGGTGAAACCTCTTTAACCAGTTTATTCTACTGTTTCTTATTAGGGTCCTGATATGCTTTTACAGTTAGCACTGACATTCCAGCACCTTTATTCTCACGTATTATAAATTCAGTTCATAAATAGTAACATTCCAAATTTGCACACATAAGCAAAAAATATTAAAAATATCAGCATTAAAACCTCTAAATCTAGACAGTTTTTTTAGCTTTCCTATTTCCTGTTTGCTATGCCCTTGCTGTCTATCATGAAATTGCATTATCCATGCTCACACTGTTTCAGGTTTTGGTGTGTTTTTTTTTTAACAGTGTAAACCATTTAATTATATAAATGTCTTATGTGAAAGTGTTTCATTTATCAGCTTAATAACTGTTTTATATTATTTTCCTGCTGGGCTGCAGGAAAATAAAGTATGTCCATGTACTTTAAAGAAAATTAAATCAATTAGAAAAAAAAGAAAATATCACAGAATCATAGAATGGTTGGAGTTGGAAGGGACCTTAAAGACCACCTAGTTCCAATCCTCTTTGACAGGGGCAGGGACATCTTCCTTCCACTCTACCAGGTTTCTCAAAGCCCCATGCAGTCTGACCTTCAACAATTTCAGAGATGGAGCAGCCACAACTTCTTGGAGAAGCCTATTCCAGTGCCTCAACACCCTCACAGTGAAGAACTTCTTCCTAATATCAAATTTAAAGCTACCTTCTTTCACTTTAAAGCCACTGCCCCTTATCCTATCAATACATGCTCTTGCATAAAGTCCCTCTCTAGCTTTCTTGTACTGGAAGACTGTTAAAAGGCCTCCCTGGAGCCTTCTCTTCCCCAGCCTTGACAAGCCCAATTCTTTCACCCCATCTTCACAGGGGAGGTGCTTCAGTCCTTTGGTCGTATTTGTGGCCCTCCTCTGGACTCACTTGAGCAGGTCCATATTGTTGTTACATTGGTAGCCCTGGAGCTGAATGCAGTACTCCAGGTGGCGTCTCACAGAAGTAGAGTAGATGGGAAGAATCACGTCCCTTGACTTCCTAATCATGCTCCTTTTGATGCAGCCTAGGATACAGTTGGCTTTCTGGCCTGCAAGTTCACATTGCTGGGTCATGTTGATCAAAATCAGAATCTCCTTATATCCTTTCCATTCCCAGTTCTGCAGTCTTTCCCAGTAACCTCTTTAGATTTAGCATGGACATACATAATTTTAAAATCAAAAAACTGTCTTCACCACTTACATACAGCAAAGCTCTCTGTTATTTTCCACCATGCTACACTTTCCTGAACATTTGTCAGTAGAAAAGGTTCTGGATATTGTTTACATTTATATGAAATTTACATAACACAAAATTCACTGCAATAAAAAAAAAACAGCAAACAACTTGCCAGAAGCTGAGACACACTATTTGCACGTTAGGCACTTTATAGCCCAAGTAGCAGTACAAGCAGAGAGGCAATGAAAAATTCCCTGCTGGGCAAGAGAAAACATCTATCTCTTGGCAGAAAGATTTCAAGTATTGATGCATTGGTTGTGTGGTCTGGGTATATATAAATTCTAACTGGTTGACTGCTAAAGGTACACCTGTTACCTGCCAAGTGTTGGTTCTGACAAATATAACTACCTTTGTAGAAACAATATGGATTGGCACACCTGCTGTGCCTAAATGGTTGGTATGATTCTACTTTAAACTCATCTTTTTTTCCAGCTTTGGGGCAACGAGTAGTAATGAAAAGGCAGAGTGAAATAATAATAACCAGATAATATGGTTTCTATACAACTACTTACTGTGTCAGTAAAAAACACACTGTAATTCTTTGCAGTTGCAAGTCTAGGCTTTATATTGTTTCTGTAGATAAACTGAACTCAGGCTACTCACTTATTCCAACTGAGCTAACGCAGGTAATCTTAGGTGCCTTTGGAGAAAGACTTCTAGTTCTCTTTGACTGACAATAGTGACACAACCTGGTAGAAGTAACACACGGCAGTAGCTACGCCATACTACAAATGTGAAGTTGAGTATGCTTTAAAGCGCAAGTCTGTTCTAAGCCTCTTTTGTCATCCTCTTTTAGCAGCTAGCTGGCCCTGAATCCAAGTGAAGTATAACTGAATATAAAGAGCATAAGCATTGTCATACAATTTGGAATAACTTTTCATTAATTTTCTTACCAATCCGAGTGATTCTGTTGTAGGAAAGTTCAAGATTTTGAAGATTTATGCAGTCATCTAAGCCACAAACTGATGAAAGTCGGTTCTTACTCAGAATAAGAATACTAAGATTTTCTAGATTTTCACAGTCAATTATCTGAATGTTGTTTTCCTGCAATAAAGCAAAATGAGAATCTTAAAAAGTATCTGAAGTGAAATGTCAGAATTAAGTCTAAAAATATGACAGAAGGTCATCATAGCTTATTTTTATCCTAAACTTCTAGCTAGGAGTAAGGGCATCTCTATTTTTCCCATTAAGAAAATAAATTGATGAGTCACAGAAGCTGTCTTTAGTGTCCTGCTGGAATAGAACAAATATATATTTCAAACTTCATTCTGGCTCTGAAAATGCCCAGAAGTTGTACAAAAAAGTGTAAGGAGAAGTTAAGGATAGAGTAGTCTTTCTATTTATGCTTTCCCAGTTTCCCAAATCCCTTTAGAAAACTAAATTAGAAACGGAATAGAAACCACCATATTTATTAGACAATAACAAAAACAGCTGTGACTTTGCTGGAATCTATTAACAAAGAGTGAAAATCTGCATTTAGAGATATTTTGGTCACAAACATTAACACTGTTCTCAGCTAAAGTTCTGCTCCCAAGAGATCTTGCTTTTTTAACATCCCCTTCCCAAAACCGTTTTAATTATGCTTCCTCAAATTTTTATTTCACTATTTGCTGCCATTGCTGTTTTCCTGTTTTTCACCTGCAAATACTCAAACACACCTTATTCCTTGCCTTTGCAACATACTGATTAAACCAAAGTGTCTAATTCCCATTTCAGAATTAACAAACTGACTGGATTTAGGCACTACCTTCAGCTGCAGGCAGAAATTCTTACAGGTTTCCTTTGGAAGCCATAACACTTATTCCTGCCCTTGGACAGCCTCTTCAGTTGCATCAGTAAGTTAAAAGAGAGAACTGATATGGCTCAAATGTTAGCTTTTGTAACAACACAAATGAGGAGCAATATCAAGTAGAAATGAATGTCCAAGGGAAACAGAGGCAGCTGTTTTAGCTATGTGAGAAATATCCATGAACCAATCTTGGACTGTGACAAAAGAGGCTGTTTCTTAATTAATGCTGAATAGAAGACAACTGCCACATTAGCTGGCACAGCAAAAGTATGAAATATTATCACTAATAACATGTATAATTACTAAATTATTAATAAAGCCTACTTAAAATATATCTAAGAGTCTTTTCCTTAACTAAATTATCCTTATATATCATAGTGAGGCAACCCTGTGTATTTTTATAGGCATAACATTTTAAAATAAATAAACAATAATAAAAAGAAACCCAACCCAGCACAAAAAAACCAAACAAACCACAAACCCAAAACTGTTCTGTGACAGCCAATATTTGATAAAAAAAAAAAAAAAAAAAATCACATAAAAATACCAGTCTCAGGAAGCCTGGAGACACAGATATTATGCCCTTACACTAATATTTTGCTCTTGTATTTTGAGGTACCTAAAACTATCAAATCCTGATAACTGGTAAGAAAACTGAGAAAAAGATACAGATATTTCAACATGCCCTACTGCCAGGTCATGTTGAGCTTCTCATCAACCAACAGCCTCAAGTCTTTCTCCACAGGGTTACCCTCAACCCTTTCTCCACCCAGACTATTTATGCTTGGGATTGCCTCAACCCAGGTGCACGACCTTGCACTTGGCCTTTTTGAAATTCATGAACTTTACAAGGGCCCACCTCAAGCATGTAAAGATCCCTCTGGTTGGCATCCTTCCCACCAGCATGTCAACCACATCACACAGCTTGGGTCTTTTTTCTCTTTTAGAAATTGGGAGTTATGTTTCCCATTTTCCAGTCAGTGGGGTCTTCAATGGACTGCCACGACTTCTCAAATATGATGATGCATAGTGGCTTAGGCACTTAATCCACCAGTTCCCTCAGGACCTGCAGATGCATCTCATCAGGTCCCATTAACTTGGGCACCTTCAGATTCTTTAGATATTCTTGAACCTGATCTTCTACAGTGGGCAGTTCTTCATTCTCCCAGTCCTTCCCTTTGCCTTGTATGACTTGGGTGGTGCAGCTGGAGCACTTTCTGGTGAAGACTGAGGTAAAAAATTCGTTAAATACCTCAGCCTTCTCCATGTCCCAAGTAACAATGTCTCCCATCTCCTTATGGAAATAAGGGCATATTATCTTTCCTTTGAATTGGTATTGTTAAAGCACATGAAATGAAAAATGTGAACAGAGCTGCTTCTTGTAAATTATCAAGCTCAGGAACTAAGATGCATCACAGAGCAAAAAGTTTTCCTTTGTCATTAAATTTACAAGGCCATGCGAGACACTGCAGTAGAAGTACCTAGACATTATACCTCTAGTGTAACCCACTATACTGTTCCTTGAGCATATATGGGAATAATTTTACTAACATTCACTGTGTGTATTGCAAAGGACTTTTCCTTCTACCCATTCCTGCTTAAGTTGAGCATCTGCTATGGTGAGCAGTATCTGCCCACTCATAAATCTAAGATAATGAAGATCTATCAGTCTGCCATACTAACGCTAATCCTAGACTGATACTATAATGCACTTTTCTTAGTATAGTTTGATTCTTCTGCAGGATATTGCTTTAGTACAATGCAAATTTTTATATGCAATGCAAATCTGCTGGTATAACTTCGTTAACATTTGAGAGTATTTTGTTGATATTCCTATGCTCTTAAGGCAATAAAAGCTATATATTCACAGCTGGACAAAACTGTATAACCAACTAAGCAGAAGAACTGGCAGTTCTACCTGGGTTATTATAAAGAATCAAACACACTTGGTACCTCCACATTGATATACTTCAGGTCTTTGCAGCTACTTAGTCCTTCCAATGCAACTAGTCCACAGCGCCTCAGAGTCAAAAACTGAAGATTTGAACACTCAGATAACGTTGAGAGACTACAAGCTGGCAAATCTTCAAGTGTAAGTGTTGTGACCTACATGAATTAATTGATAAATAAAAGTAACTGTGCATATATTGAACATTCTTGTACAATGTCACATTATGGCTATTTTCTTTAAAAAGAACCAAACTACATTCTACTTACACTTTACAAAAATGCAAGCAACTAATGCTAACCCTTTCATGCAGAAAAGGATGACAATGATGGCTTTGATCTGTTAAATGGGAGAAGATGTAATGAAAACAATCTCATATTAACATCCACCTTGTAACAAATAAAACCAGTGCTTTACTAATGACATGAAATTTGAATGGGTGGAAGATTAACACTAAACAAAGCAACCAATAGTCTGAATTGTTTCCCATCACACTACCATAAATAACGAGTGTACAAAACCAGACAAAAATAGTTCAGACTAAAAGCATATGCAGTCATATCAGACTGGATACCAAGATGAGAGTACAGAACAGGCATACAGTGATAAGTTAGCAACTGCAAAGAAAAGTAGGTGCTGGGAACCAAGAGATGTTATTTATGGCAAAACTACTGTCTATAAGCTGATCAGCAATGTCTTGGTTCTGGAAGAGACTACTCTTCCCAAAACTCTGAAGAGGATAGAGAAGCAGGAGCTGAAATGCAGACCCTCATACCAAGGCAAAAACCACATTAATTTAACAGAAAATAGGAGCTAGGTGCTCCTGCCTTTTATAGACTTACGATACTATCAACTGTCTGAAGACTAATACCACACTAGTCTGCTCCACAATGCTTACAGGCATTCAAAAGTCTCAAAAAAAGGCAAATTCTCATTGCCCTTATTCTGCACTTATGCAGAGGAAGTCTCACTAAGATCTATATCCGGCTCAATGATAATCTCCTCCTCTTCCAAAAAAGCATTTGTTGACATACTGAATTAAAAAAATAATAATAAAAAAAGCTAAGTTGTAGCTTCCAATTTCATTCTAAATACTCTGTATAGTTACCTGCTTCAGAGTACACCAAGGGTTGCTATGAATTATCTTTTCTGTACTTAATGGAGGCATCTTAGGTATCTTGCTAAGTGAACTCTTCTTTGGTCGTTTTTTTTCAGCTGCTTTCTTTCTTTGATTTTCTTCATATATTTTAGACCAGGATTTACATGTGTTCATCCAGTTTATTCTCTTGTTTTCAATATCATCAGGAAGAATTATACTACTGGAACACTCAGCTAAATCTTGAATTTTGTCTGAAGTCTCTCTGACTTCGTTACTATCTTCCATTAGAAACACAGTTTTCTTCCTTGTTTCAGACTGAGAAACATGATCTTTGACTTCTTTATCACTACCATCTGGTTGGACGATTGGTGGACTGTTGCATATATTGCTTGCCTTATTTTCTACCATGTTGTTAGTTCCAAAATTAACAGATCCATTGCTTGAAGTATGACTATTTGAAGCTTTATTAAGATCTCTAGTTTGTGAGTAAATTTCTCCTATATGTGTTACTGAATTTTTGTATATGCTCTCATTATTCACTTGAAAAAAGTGCTCCTTCTCAGAGCCTAGCATATTTGATGTTGATGTCAAAGTTCTTTCTGCTGGAATAATCCAATATGTTTTTTCATCCATCATTTCAGCCTGTTTGTCTTCTTCTTCCTCCTCCTGTTCTCTTAGTACTTTCATATTTTCTGACAGCTTACGGTTGTTTACGTTTCCTTTCTTCTTTTCTGTGCTTTCAATCATCACAGCTTTTGCTTTTTTTTCTCCTAGTTTTCTCTGTTCTTCTTTTCTTATTTGCAACTGTTTTTCTCTTTTAAGTCTCAGGCTTTCTTTCTTTTTCTCATAATCCTCACATCTCACCTGTTCCAAATATTCCTGTCTTTCAAGAAGTTCTTGTCTCTTTTTTTCTTCTTCTTTCTTTTGCCAATTTTCTGCCATTCGCATTTTCATTTTTTCCTCTTTTTCTTTCATTTCTCTCTCTATTTCTTCTAGTATTTTCGGCTTTTTTTTTATGTCATCTTTCCATTGTTTTAAAATGGGAGCATATTTTTTATGGACTAAAAATGACCTAAATCTAGCTTGGATTTTCACAGCTGCTGTATTCTGTTGTTCCATCAGGTGTTGTCTTTCTTTTGTTTTCTGCTTTTCCAAAGCATTTTTCTCATCTTCTGTTTGCAATTGTAGCTTCATGATCAATTCCTAGGCCAAAACAAAAAGGATAGACTTCAAACACTTTTAAAATACAACAGGTGTTGACATATATTTAGCATTAATAAATAAATACAGTGTATTAACTATTTCAGAATAACATTGATTCTACAATGTGTGACAGTAACCTCAGAGTCTTTCAACAAAACCTCATTGTAGAACCTTACCTCTTGTTGCATTGTCTTGTCTCTCCAAGCTTTCTTTTCTTTCAGTAACTCATCTCCTATTGCAATTTGGTGTTTCTGCACAACAAATTAACTTAAGTGAGTACTGTACAAAACTTGGAACATCACAAACCACCCTCTCTCCAATCTCCCCCACCTTCTTGACTTTGCACTTTTATGAATGCCTAAATTAAAATTAGAAACTCAACTGTGCAAGAATAAAATAAACAACTGGGCACTTACACTCGTAATGAAGATTTGGTTATGTACTGAAGGATGCATACCTTCACAGAATCAGCATCTTGGTACTGACCCAAACAACTGCCACCTTCCTTTCCAAATTCTGTACTGCTATTGAAGATGAAAACTGTGCTTGTGAAACAACTATTCAAAGTACAGGTAGATAATAGAAATATAACCAAAACACTCTGAAAGTAGTGCGAACAATCTTCCTTTAATTGCACTGGTATGTTACTGTTGATCTTAAAATCTTTCAAACAGGAATTCTGTTCAGTAAAGCTAAATAATTATTTTCACTGAAATTGTTCCTCAACAGAAAATGAAAGTTCAAATCTATTTTCTCACTCTTTGAAAATAAATAGCATTTCACTCCTTGCCCAACATATTCTCAGTGAGAAAAAAAGAATTAATTATCTGCAAATTACATCTGACTGAAAATTAGCAGACAGTAAGTGCCTAAAAAAAAAGAGGCTTATCAAGAACCACATAACTTCTAGTGGAACCAAGATAAATCAGTATCAGCCAAATCAAATATACACCAGGATATGAAGGAACCAGTATACATAAACTAGCACTTCCAACTTGGGGCATAAAGACTCCCAGGTGCCTAAGCACTGTTTTTCATGCATATTCAGAACTATACTGTTGAGATAGTAGGAGACTAAATGTCTAGATCTTTCTGTAAAGGGGGAAGTTGGTCTCCATGTCTCACCTCCAAAAAGAGTGTGCTAGTGACAACACTACCAAAGTGTCTAAATGGGGATATGCCCCACCTTGTCCAGAGAAAGAAAGTCATTCTACATCCAGAAATGCTTCATGACATAAAAGAGCAGAGGGAGCCTAATCAGTTTTGTCACCTGTTGAAAAGGGAGCTGTATCAGTCACTTAACTAGCCTTCAGAGATCAAAGGTCTTTTCACTTACTAAGCCCTTCCTTAATTTTGGTGACTTTAATTACCTTGCTGGGACCAAGATGCCCACCTCTTCAGAAAGCTATATATTAGTTAACTAAAAATGCAATGCTAATGCATCTCTCAGAATACAAATATTTAGGCTAAATAATAAAATATTACGGTCCTACAAGTAAAATGACTGAGAGGTACGTTTCTTCACATTCTTACGCTCTTTTGTGGGGAGCTATCAAATTTTATTCTTCAGTATGCACAATGCACACTATCACAAAAAATGACTACATACGTTGAGAGTGCAACCAGTCAATGTGTGGAGTCATGTTCCATTGTGGCAGTACTCTGCAGATGAAGTCTAACTCCCAGATACAGGCAAGAAAAGGAAGAATTGTAATTTTTACCTAGATGAAGCACAAAACCAGCATTTCTGACCTGAATTATTTTGGTTTAGAAAACTTCACCTATGATTTGTCATCTAAATATTAAATTGGGGTGGGAGGTACGAAGTAAGTATTTTCAACTAAGGCACAGTGACCATATTTAATTTGGGAGCAATTTAGCACGACTCTCAATTCTGGTACTTTGGCTAGTGTCATAATATAAAAAAACTTAGTAAAGGCAAAACCAATAAAACAATTTAACACTTAGCACAGCAAATTCAATCACTGTTGATAAAGTAGTAAATGCATAAAACTTAATGGATCATACTTAAATATGTCTTACATTTCACTTTGGGATCACAAGTAGACAGAGTTTAGGACAGTCATATTAGTACTCTCCTTTTCCCATTAGATCTTGAATTAAGATAGTCTAGATGGGGACAGATTGACTTTAGCATCACTGATTACCTTATGAAGCAGCTCTAGCTTTATTTTTTCAGCCTCAAATTCCTCCAGACGCTGCCTCCTTCTTGTCTGTTCCTGTTCATATTGTTTTTCCTGTGCTTCTCTCTCAGCTTTCCACTTTTTCCTCTTCTCATCTTCAAGCTCCTTTTGTCTTTTCTCCCACTGCTCAAGTTCTTGTCTACACTTTTCTTCTACTTCACGATGAGTAAGGCTTATGCTCATTTCAACATCAGCTATGAATTTGTAATCAACCAACCAAACCTTTTATTTTATCTCCTTATGAGCACTGGGGCCATTAAAAAGTTTTAAAGTATTGACAAGAAAAGGATTCTGTGCTGATAAAGACAGCAATACATATCCCCAGGGAAATCTGAACTACATGAGTCTTTTTCATCAGATATATCTTATTATCATGATGCACATTTACTGACTCTGTTAGAATCGTTCTTATTCTATCGATGTATATTTCAGGATTACACTTTGGATTCAGGATTAATGTCTTCTGTGGCTATCAGCAGGGGTTTTATAACTGATGCAATCCACTCCCAAAACATGAAAAGGACATGGCAAAGGGAAACACTCCCAGCCAATATGACTATAAGTTATGACCAAAGCACAACCTGCTTAGTGCATCAAATCTGGTTTCCATTTGTATTCATAATTATTTGTATCCATAAATATTTCCATAATTTTGAGTAGCATTTTTTAAACAAATTTCTATAAAGACATTAGAGAAAAGGGTAATTTCATGGTCCAAAATGAGATAAAGGCGCAAGCATTTGCTCATGTCCAATTTGGGAAGTATCAAAATTTAATCCATACTGAAGCATGTAATTCTTTACAAAGAATGCTATGATACTCATGAAAACAGAAAAGCAGGAAATAGTGATATGACACTGAAGAGCAACTCAACCAAAAGACTAATGCATTTGCTTACCTGTAACAAAATGGTCATCAGATACCACTTCATCACTGGTGGACTGCCTGTTATAACTAGTTGTTGTAGCAATCTGTAAGTCTTCATTTTCAATTTCAAACAGTACCTTTTCATCATATGAAAAGTACAATAATACAAAACTTACTACTGACTGGAATCCTTAGACATTGAATAATGTAAATGTATCAGTCAAAATATTGTTTTCCAGAGTAATAAATATTGGACCATTTCTCAAAACACATAATATTTCTATGTGGGTTTTTTTAATATATTTTGACTTAGAAAAATGAATGATTTGCATTTGGGATTTGTTTTCCTTTCTCTGGAACTAACCACTTTATTTATGCATTAATACTGTTATGCACACAGGGGAAAAACTAGTTACAAAGTAAATTTTTAAGGAATCTGATTGGAAGTAATACTAGGGACATGCAGATTGCTATGTTTCTTTCATTGTTCTTTACTGGCAAGAAGCAATTTATTCCTGCTCATTTATCATCTGTTCATCACCTGCTTGGGGCATATGTTAATATTTCTAATGCAACTGAAGTCACATGAAGTAATTGTGCTAAACAATGGTGTTCTGAGAAAAATCATGTTTGCAAAAGTGCATACTAATAAAAGCCAGGCAACAAATTAAAAGTGATTAAATTCAATACAGTTTTATATTTTTCTAAAAACTTCAGCAAGTTACTCAGTTAAATCCTATGAAAACATAAAAGAATCCAGATTGATAGCTCTTGATTATGAAAGTTACAGACATTATTATCTTTAAATTTTCTATAAAATAATGGAATATAATAGGGGCAAGACTAATAGTAGCACATCCTCCTAATCATGATAAAAAGATAAGAGAATTTTAAAAGTGTTATCATACTACTGAGATAATATTCTGCAAATAATTAGCAATAAAAGATTATTCAGTTTTAATTCATCTTATTGATTTTTGTGCTGAGCACCTCAACTACTGATACAGAGAATTTATTCCAAATTTTAAAACTTATAAACATGGTGTATTACAGCTGATGACCTGGTTATAAAGAACAGCATGTACAAACTCGTCTTAATACCTTAGTATGACAGAAACGATACTGAATACACCTATAGGTCTCCTCTAGGAGGAGGAGATTAGATTAATTAATAGAATTTTGTTCATTATAAATATTATTTAAATAGAGAATACCTTTTTTTTAAATTGTTCTGGATCTTCATTATATTCAGAAGCCAATTCTGCCAAGTAATCTGACGCATGGCAAGAAACTACTCCATAAATCTTACCTAAAGAAGAAATAAATATATAAAATAAATATATAATTTAGTACACAGAGATAAAATCCTTTGCCAGTACTCACTTCTGTTCTATATTGCTTTGCTACTGTATTTCTTTAAAGTAAAACAAAACATTATTTCCCTTTAAAACTCTTAAACAGGCCAAATTTTAGTCAAGTATGTATAGCAGTCATTTCTGCACATGAAATGCAGCAAATATGTGCATCTGGAACACAAACAATGATATTGTAAGAATCCAGTTATAGGAAATATGAAAGAGAATTCCACAGCATAGAACACAGCAGAACATTTTCCATGTAGACAAATACAGTAGAACTTGTATCAGACAGGTCAAAATCAAAGAACTACAAAAATAATGAGCCCATTAGAAAAAACCAAACAAAATTATACAAAGAAACCTTCCTCAAACATAAAAATATATAGACAATTACTGAATCTCCTGTTCACAAAGACCATTACACTAAATGAGCGTGAAACCCAAGATGATGTGAAAAACTAGAATGGAACAGACAATGTCAGCTCCCTGGGCATATAAACTCTGAACTTGGCTTCAGATTGTTAGTCTAACTTCCAGTGGCAATACGAGGTGTGTAAATATTTTATCTGTGACACTTGCATACTTGCAGTTTCTTCATCTTCTAAGTCTTGCAGTATAAACTTTTCAGCATCTTGATTTCTACTTTTTATGAAGTTTAAATAGGAGATAACTGATTCTGGCAAGTCATCTGAAATCTAGAAAAACAAAGTATTTGACACAAATTCTGCATCTTCATCTCACAATCATGACCAGAGGTAAATACTTGACATGCAAGAATACTCATTTTGGCTTCACCTATAATAATGGAGATTAAGTAGCAGTGGCTACCAACATTGTTCCCAATTACTACACTCTTCCCACTATCTTATTACCTACTGAACAATTAATAATTCTCGCTTTTAATTACATTCGAAGTAAATTTTGATTGGAACACATCTTAGTAACTTATCTTCCACTACCTCCATAAACGTTTCAATTAATATTTTCTGTGTAATTGTGTTGGACCAAGAAATTAAGGAAAAGATTAAGACAAAAATTAACAAATACTGCAAGGATTTGGGGAAATGGGCTGCCTTTTCTCAGATGTGTGAATTGTGGTAGGCATTGCTGGCATTCAGCATGTGCGTGCATAAATAATTATCATTGATGCCTTTGCTGATCTTTATGTCATATCAAACATATGATATATGGTCACACACAACCAGTACAATCTATCCTAATAACTTATAGACCAATCCTTTTGTTATGACTGGATTTCAAAAGAAAATATTTTTCCAAAATAGGAAGTCATCCAACAAAGAGGACTTAAGCAATCAAGTTATATTAAATTAATAACAAGAAATCTTCAAACATTAGACAGTATCTTGTAAGATTTAAATACAGATTTAAATGAAGAAACATTGGTTTATTCATCCAGATTTAATCTACCTCATCAACTTTAATAAAATATTCCTGCTTTAGAGGATCTAAACACATTACCTCCGAGTCTGATTGCCTCACTTAAGCAGAATGCTGATATTCATCTGTCTTCTTGTCTTGTCACCATTGGCAGTTACAGTTTTTTCATGAAGCTTTACTACTGAGACAACTTTTCAGAATAAATCCTCAGGTTAGGTATGTCAGGAAAAACTTCATTCATTAGATCAGCTTTCCAATGCCCTTACTACTTTCAAGCAGAAATAGAAGCATTTTTAGCCTGTTGAATACTTACTGCCTCACTGTCTCTCAAAGCTCCATCTGATACCTCTGTGTCAAGGTCTGCTTCAAAGGAAGAAACACTGATTCTGCTTAATTCAACTTCTATTTCTTTTTCAATTCCCTCAGTATCTTCTGACATTTTACTTTCCACAGTGTCTTATCTGCTTTCAAATCTGCACAAGGAAAATTTTAACTTTCAGCACTGTATGAAACAAAATAGGACGATGCTTTTTTTAGCATAAGCTTAGTTGTATTTGCTGAACAGTTGGCTTAAAACATGAAAGGAACAGCAGAAGTTTGTTCTGAGAACTTCACTCCACACCAGCAAGCAAATAAGAAAACTGTTAGTGATAAGAGACTCTCAGTCTACCCCTCGAAATTCTGCAGGTGCTACTAAATTTGTATATTAAAAAAGTCTGCCTGCTCTCTACTCCTAGTGGACAGTATCAGTGCTGTGATCTAAGCCTCACAAAGGTTTGGGTGTTTGTGGTTTTTTTTTTTGTTTTGGGGTTTGTTTGTTTTTTGTTTGGTTGGTTTTGTTTTTTTTTCCCCACAAACCTAATAGCTGCAAATTAAATATATCCATATATCCACATATATATATAATTGTTTTGTAATTGTTAATATCAACTCTCTATATTGTAATTGTTTTGTAATTGTTAATATCAACTATATATGTACTATATATATAGTATTTATCAACTATATATATATCAACTATATCAACTACATATATATAGAGAGTTGATATTAACAATTACAAAATAAAACTAAGAACCCAGAAAGCATTCGATGAAGTTGTAAGAATACAGAAAAAGCAGTGAGAAATAGACTAACCCACAGAAGTACATACAAGACTTGTAGACGGACGCAGGCAGGACGGGAAGGGGTCCGCAGCTATCCCCCTCTCCCTCTGCAATCCGTACCCCACTCCTCACTCCTAGCCCCAGTCAGGGGGCAGGGGAGGAAGCCCAGACCAGCTCCATCAGAGCCAGCGAGCCTCGTCTGTCACCGGCTCCTGGAACAGGAGAACAAACACGCAGGGCGCGTCCCAGACGTAAAGTTTAGCACAAAGAAGTTCCTTCTTGAGAGGAACTACAGCTCCCAGAAGCCATGGCGATAGGGAGGATGCCTGCCAGCCGTCACTTCCCGGAATGACCGCAAAGTGTTTGCGTTGCATGCTGGGGCCTGTAGTCCTCCCTCTCGGGAGCCCATAGCCCTTCGGTCTCCTCGGTCTACTCCGTGCAGCTACTCACTCCTTTCAGCCGAGCTCCCACCGAAGCCTCCGCCTTCCTGGCTGACTCCGGAGACTGGCCACCCCCCGGCCGTGAAACTCCGCAGCCCTCAACCGCCTCTAGTCAGGCTCTCGCGGGACGGCGAAAATCTCTCCACCACTCTGTTGACCGCAAAGCGTCGCCAAGGCAACGGGAAGCCGCTGCTGGGAAGGCAAGCAGGAGGATCCAAGCTCTGCCAGCAGGTGGCGCTTCGCGCCGGTGGGGCGGCGGCTCTTGGGAGGCCGCTCTACGGGACTAAGCACCTCGCAACCCTTTCGTGTGTGTATACTTTTTAATGCTTTTTTTTTTATTGTAAGCAGTGAACTGGAATGCAGTGTTCAGAATAAATCTGAATCAGCAATTAATCAGAAAAAAGAATTAAAGCAAACCAAAAATAAACTATATAAAGATGGATTAAACCACTGCAATTTTGCTTCCTTTATGCCAGGACAACTCCAGAGGCATAAAAAATGAAAACCCACCAGGCATCCCTGCAGTGGTTTTTTTTTTTTTTTTTTGGTTTTAGGTTGTTCTGATTTGTTGTTTTTTTTCAGACTGTAACAGGGTGTGAAAAGTTTAATTCCTCTCAAATGAAACTAAATCAAGAAATGTACATCAACATCAATTGCAAATGGGTTCTCAGGCAATGGAAGGGCTAGTGGAGATGCTGCCCACAGCAATTGCCCCTGAAATACATGTAAAGTGTGCCTGAGAACCTAAAGCGCTTTCTGATCTCTAGCAGCCTGCCACAGGGCATGGGTTATTGTCTGCTACATTTGTTTGTTCATTAACCAGCTTTGTGTAATTTACATGTATACCCTTGATTGTGTCCTGTAGCTACATATCTAAATGACAAATGCCATGTTCACTTTGCAGGATTCAATACTAATTGAGATTTAGAACATGAACACTTCAGAATCTGATTGAAAAAGCAACAGCAGAACATTAGGCAAGATTCTGAACCCTTCTGAATGCTATTCCTTTATAAACTGCCTGGAGATGAGAAATACTTTGCTACAATTAGCCACACACAGGTCTTCGGGACCTGTAGAAAATGCCCAGTCATGTAATTAAAGACTCCACACAGTTCAATCTCGCAAAATCATATTGGGCAGGGAGGGTGCAGACAATACCCTTTTTAGTTTTAGTGGTGTTCTAGGGAATGCATCTGTTCCCAAAGTTAGATGAGGAATACCAAGGTGCAAAGACAGGTACAACAGAAAAATAAGACATGAAAGGTAGACAGGTTTTATATAGAAAATGGGCACTTTAGTGAGCAATGGGAAGGATCTGCCAAGGATTCTTTACTGAGTGGGTGGTGAGACCTTGGAACAGCATCCCCAAGAAGCTGTGGCTGCCCCATCCCTGGCAAGGCCAGGTTGGACAGGGCTTTTGAGCAACCTGGTGTAGTGGATGGTGTCCCTGGCCATGGCAGGAGGCATTGGAAGCAGATGATCTTTAAGGTCCCTTCCAACCCAAACCAATCTATGATTTTATGATGAATTTATGATAGCAGTTTTGTTTTTTTTTTTCATCTACTGTCTTTAAAATAAACTGAGGACCTTTCTGAAAGACTTGTGGATGCTAACCTCAGAATACTGGATTCAAGGGCAACTGCTTACCAATTTCTTATCAGTGTTATGGA
Source organism: Neopsephotus bourkii (assembly GCF_033783945.1). Lineage (NCBI taxonomy): Eukaryota > Metazoa > Chordata > Aves > Psittaciformes > Psittacidae > Neopsephotus > Neopsephotus bourkii. Next base: position 2,417,940 of record NW_026901969.1, read on the forward strand.
TGAGTAAGACATATAAATTATTTTAAAACAGTGGAAACTCATCCATTTGAAAAGTCCTGTATTTTACAGAATTATGTAACCAGTGAACTTTTCAATGTGGTCAAGCATTCAAGCACTGAGTTGACTGTGCACTTAGTATTTGTTTTGTAAGTGCAAGCTAGGCTGTACTCATGGCAACTGAAGACTGCAGGCACTATGTCATGCCTTTAGCAAACATCTTTGCCAACAAAAAAGATTTTTTTCTGTAGGCCTGTTGCCTGTAACCAGGAAGTCAGGGCTGATCAACAGAAGAAAACTTCTCTGTTGTAAGGATGCGGTTAAGTGAGACTTCAGAAAGAAACATATCATTATGAGACTGTTCTCTTTAAGGTAGGATAGAAATATTCAGAGCTGGTAAGTATTTTTAGTGTGAAGCAACAATGTAATGTAAAATTTAAATAATTTTATAAAGTTAATATTTCTGTTTTTCAGATAAATTATTGAAGATAAACTGACTTATTATTAAAATGGCTCAAAATAAAGCATAGGAACTGCAGTTATTTCAACAGAAACTATTGTAGATGCCAGTTTTCAAGTGAAATACTGTTGAGGGTTTTTTATTTGGATAACACATCACACCAATGTTTTAACACATGATGGTTTTGAAAATTCTGATGAAGCTTTATTACTCTTTAAAGTAGTGGATCTTCTTCTGCGAAAGTGCGAGACCAGTTATCTAATACAGTCCATAAGTTTACATAGTGTATTACTGACTCAAACCTGCTACAGAGCTAGTTGGAGAATCCTACAGCTTTCTTCATTCTACATTTCAGCAACAGAATATTCAGAATACAGGCATGAGGATCTTGACAGGGCAGTCAAAGCTTGCGCTTACTGAATCTTTTAATCAACAAATTTGATACATATGTAACATATGCTTTGCATGTAAAATAGGTTGTTAACGCAAGATATTTTTTGACCGCAGAAGTTTCGTCTCTGTTTTTCTGTTTTGCAAATAACAGAAGATGTAACTTCTTACTGTAATCAATCCATAGTAATTCTGACAGAAGACAAGAACAATTCCTTTCAAACAAATCCCTTTGCATTAGAAAATATTTTCTGAAGACTATGCCTGTGTTGGTTACATTCATGTGTCTGTGCATGCTTCTGTGCCTGCCTGCTTAACACATGAGAAGTGTAGGACAACTGCAGTTGGCTGCCATTGCAGTCAATCTTGTAACACTGCTGCTCTTGGACTCCTCTCGGCTTGTACCACAAAGCCAAGCAGACTAAAATCCTGGAGTATGTTTAGAGAAGAGGCAAGACAGGTGAAAGGGAACATGAGGCAGGTACGAGTTTCACTTTCTCTGCAAAAAGCTTCAGAGGCCCAGAAGATATGGTGCTATGATGATAATAATATCAATAATGATATATATGTATATAAAAAGAAATCCTGCATCAAAGAGTTTACAGTGCTAGGGGTCTTTCCCACTGAAATACTCAAACTATGCTCAAGATATGAATGCCCATGTGACTTCATTGTGGTCCTGTTGACATTTGCAAGCATTTGCAAGGATGATTCTTGGATGGTACTCAGGGTCTAATGCACACTTTACATGTATTTCAGGGCAGTTGCTGTGGGAAGGGTCTCTGCTTGCCCTTCCATTGATTTGCTGTTGATGATAGATGAAGTGCATTTCTGGTTCAATTTCATTTGAAAGGAATTAAAATTTTCACATCCTGTTGCATACCACAATTAAAATAACAGAGGAAAAAAGTAAGCAGAGTGACTAGGAGATCCACTTCAAAAGTGTAAAGGGTAGCACAGTTCGACAGCTCTTATGGCTTTGCTAGAACTGTGTGCTAAATCACACTGAAATAATTAGGCTGTATCTACTATTTTCAGCAAAACATTGAATTAGGTCACTTAAAAAAATGAGAGCTTATGTCTTTACTATGGTTATGTCTCTTCATTTCAGCTGGTATCTTTAATAATTAGTAAACTAAGTATATTGAAATATATAAACAAAAGTGTATTCCAGACTATGTAATTCTTGCCATCCTGCAATATAAATCTTGCCACATACATGCTGTCTCCAAATGTCTTTAGCAGTTCAGAAAAAAAGGCTAAAAAAGGAAATACTTATTGTACAGTGTAACATCAGAGGCAACTGAGACCAGACATCATCTTGATGCTTCTAGTGTTAATACTATTTTTCTGTTCAATGTATGAGGTGACTGTTTAAATTTACAAAACATTAGCTGAAGAAAATAAATCCCATTGTAATTAATAAGCTTAGTTATATCTGTTTCATATTGAAATAAATATATAATTATATTTTCAGCTGTGATTCAAAACTGAAAATGGAAGAATTAAAATAAAAGATAAAATAATTATTCAGAAGTACTACTTAAATATCTTCAAAGGAATTTTCTTGGTAAAAATTCTGTTTTTTTTTTCTTATTTATAAGGTTCAATTTTTTTTAATGTTTTTAATTAAAACAATAACGCTTTTTCTTCTTCTTTTTTTTTTTTTTCTTTCTCCAGGCTCTGGGTCGTATGCTTTTGACATTTGGCCTGTGGCTTTTATTTGACAGAAACAATTTATTCAGTGTGTTATGTGAGTATAAATAGAATTTTTCTTTTGTTTCAAATGATTGTAGGATAAATTAACATAAACAGTGACAGAATAAGTTTTTTTCACAAGGTGGCAGTATTGGATTGAAATGCATACGTTTTTTTTCCTCTTGACATTAGATCTTTTAGTTGGATATTTGGGTGGAATAAACACAGGTTGGAGCTTGGGTTTCTCCATATAGATATTCCTTTTTTGCAGAGTGTCTTAGCAAATCATTTCACAAAGAAGTAAGGTTTGGGTCCCATAACTACAGCTGGGATGTTCGATGAGCTGTCTGCCTTGGGGTACGCCAAGGAACATCAGTTCCCAACTGATAATATAGGAACCATCCAACATAGTAATTCTGGTACGAAGCATTTGAGACAGAAGTAATGAAACCTTCTGCTACTTTCCATATCTAACCAAAAATGATTAGAACGGAATGGGGAAAGTGGCTCGTCACAAAGATGGAGTTTAGCACTGAATCTGAGTCTGGATTTAATGAGAACTATATGTCTGCATAGTATTTGTACATGTGCTACTAATTTTTTGCCAAATGGAAAGAAATATCTGCAAACTTGTAATTGTTCTCTGATTTCATTGTGAGCGGTTCACATTGTTTAGTTGAATATGTTCTTGTTTACATGTTACATGCTCTTACCATTGCCTGCATTTATGGAAATATATTTTTTTTCTTTCTCTGACTCTTCATAGTGTAAATAATAATAATATCCTTTCACCATTTTGCTATTTCCACCCTTTCAGTAACAACATTGCAAAGATTTTATTGTTTTTCTGGAATAAGTTTTGTAAGTGAAGTCTCAAAAAGAAAAGTTACAGTATGAATGTACTGTGTTACAGTTTCTTCAGGCAAGAACCAACTAGTGGCATTTATTTCCTACATATTACTTGGAATTGGATCTGTTATTACTTTTACATCAGTCATGGGATTACTTGGAAGTGTTGTGGAAGTCAAATGTCTACTAGTTATGGTACGTGTAGATCAGACTCCAACTTTCTTGTAAAATGAAGGGGAGTTTTGCAGGCATGAAAACTGTAATACTGTCTTGATAATGTGATTTCCACATACAGTGCTTAACAAATCTGCAGATACAAAGATATTTCAAATAAGGTCCTAGCTCAAATGAAATCTGAACAAAACTGAATATCCTTCCATATCACTGTATGATTTTTTTCAATGTCAGAGCACTTGCAGTTTGAAATAGCAAAGGTTTTAACCGCTGTATTTTTTAAGTTAGAGGTCTTAAAATTAGTACTGAAATTATGCAGACTTTCTCTCAGTATGTGCTCATGTGCTTAATATATGCTGAAGAAATAAAGAAAAACCTGCCCCAAAATATTGCAGGTTGACGACACAGGTAGCTACATTATGGCTGCAGTATCAAAATGGAGAGTATGATTGGAAAGCTATTACCCATGTAGGCCTACCTGCACACTACATATTTATATATAATTCTGCTTTTTAAGAGAAGAAGATCTTGACTTCTGAAAAATTACATGGTAATTATGCATTCTTATGGTCACTTTGATTGTATTTTTGTCTGTTGTTTATTGTTACCCTTTTTGAGCAGTCTGGTTTAGACTATGTGAAGGCTAAAGCAGAAAACTGTTCTACTGATTCATTTATTAAGCGCTACAAATATCAGTTGGCACAGCTGTGAGAGGAGCCCTGATGGTATAACAAGGACTCTTGTGCCTTCTTCTGTCCTGCTACTGCCCCGTTTCCCTCAATTTATTAATTGATGAAAGAGAAAGAACTGTCTCATTTCCAATTTCAATGGAAGTATCTAGTGTCACAGCATCTCACTGAAAATTAATGCAATGAATTATTTTGTTTTGTTTGGGCATCTTATAGCTCAAAAAAGTCCTTAACTAGGCATGTGACTTAAGTACTATGGTAATTCAGAGAAGAAATAATGAAATGAGTTTTCTTCAGTGGAGCACAGCTGCTTAAGGACAGCTTTTGCTCCCCACTTGCAAGTTATGGCTTTGTCTTTAAGCCCAAATCAGTGAGTTGTGCTTTGCCTGAAGCCTGTCTCTTGGACTATGTCACTTTCTGATGGTTTCCAGGAAAAAAAATGTTTCTTACTTTTGTTCAAATGACTGTAAATAATAGTCATGAAGTCATGAGTCATCCATGAGCTCCTGGGACTTTTTACTGAAATACTCACTTGTTCAATATTATGTTTATCCATAACTTAGTTTTTTTGTTTGTTTGTTTTTCTTCCCCAGTATATGAGTTTTCAAATCCTAGTGTTTGTTACCCATATGGCAATACTGTTGCTTATATTTGCAAAGAAAGAAGAGGTATGTAAATAAACTACATGAAACTGCTGATAATTTCAAAATGGTTTCGTGCGGTTAATTAAAAAAAATTCGAATAGTTCTCACTCTATGCTGTATCAGTGTTTGAACTTGACTATTCTGTATGTCGACCAGGTATAGAAGAAGATGTGGAAAACTTAATTTGAGGAATTCATCATGGTTCAATAATTGTAAATGGGTGGGCATGGAAACATATTACCAGTTTATCCTCTGCAACAAAACATACTCTCTTGCTCAGGAATGTGGAATCAACAGTGTAAGGGACAGCTTTATTCTTCTTTGAGGGATGACCCACAAAGTCCCTCTTTCCTGGACATCAGCACAAGTAAAAGAAAGCATTAGATGCTAACCTGTATCTCCTAGCAAGTGATAACTGTAGTCTGCTTTGCAATTGGTAGTAGGAGTCATTGGTGTCATGGGATGAGAAGTATACTAATGAATTTTAGGCCTGTATTTATTTCGATAGAGCTCTAGTATAAGGAGTATGTACCTTTGCTTTTAACAACAGGAAGCAAACGTAAATACCAACATGGATGGTAATAGTATCTGTACTGCTTTGAAGCTTTATTCAGACATTTTTCTACATATAGCAAGACTAATAGCTTAAGGAATCCTCACAGTATTATATGAAAGGCAATTGGTACAGAATCCATACTGATCTGGCTGCTTCCCTATTACATAATTCCAAAATCTATGGTTTGAGAAAACCTCCTGTGACACCAGTCTCATAAGGTTCATATCGTTCTCCAAATCCTGATGCTATTAAGTCAATACAACACAAATAAATAAGTTTTACTCCATCAGAGTGCATCTGTTTCATCAAGATTTTTTATTAAATGTTAATTTATAATGATGTCCTCCCTGGTTTATATGATAGTTTTACATGGTGAAGGATTTGAACTGTCAACAGTGTTGCATTCTGGAGTCAGCTATTTGTGCTAGGAAAACTGGTTGAAAGATTGCAGTTAAATTCATTGTATATCAGCTGTAATTGTACTTGATCTCAACCTTAATTAAGTGTTGTTGAAGTATAATAAATTATGGTAACATCATCATTCACTCAGCAAGCTTTTGAGTTATTCTTTTTTAGGATGACTGTAGCAAGGGGAATGAGTTAGAGAAGCCACATTTTTTCTTGTTTTGTAATGATTCCTTCCAGTAGCCTAGGAGTTATTTTCTGCATGCATTCCCTGCTGCACCCTCTATGTCTGATTAGCTTGTCCACTTCAATTGTTGTTGAAGGGTTATTTTAATAGTGTCTGCAAAGACCCTAATCTATGGCCAATATGAACTGCTTACTTTCCTAGCTCAAAGCAATAACGTTTCCTAGCGCAAAGCAGTAACGTATGGTGCTCACACAAGTGTGTATCACACCAGGTATAGAATCAATTTTGATTTTCTGCTTATTACTGTATGGTGCTGTGCTTACTAAAAATAAGTATGACAGGTAGGATTTAGTATTTCAAGACAGATCAGGTGCATCTTGACTATGTTCTCTGTTTCTTCTGGCTCCATTTAGGCTAATCACCTTGTGTCTGACTGTGTTATTTTTGTGATTTGGATCACTTCATTTATCTTTCCCTTTTGCTTTCAACTTTCCTATTAGTGCAATGGCTATGACATGTTTCAGATCCTATTTGTCAAATTGATTACAATGTTGCTGTTTGCAAGTAACCCTTGAAGAAACCTGAGTATCAATGAAAGATCAAAGGTTGTACTATCCATCCACACTCAATATGCGTCTCTCAAATTCTATAAATATTTATAAACAGGTCCACAATCAATGGAATAACAGAATTGATGAAGTTATTTCTGAATATGGGAACAAGAGTCTGGCCGAGCAGGAACCTGTGTGGAACATTCTGAATGCTGTGCAGCATAATGTAAGGAAAAATCCAATAAATTATCACCACCAAAAATACAGCCAAAATGTGTATACCAACAAGAACTTACTTTAAAAAAACAACTCCTTTAGTGAAGGATGAATTTTTCAAGATAGGCTGCTAATATGTGGGTAGGCAGATTCTTTGCTGTTATGTGAGTTATTATGGATGAAATTAGGACTTTGAAGGATTTGTGAATTTATGTAGGGGCAGACAGCTTTGGTCACTGAAGTTTATTGCAGCTGAAAAGAACAATGTGTTTTCTAATATCTTCAGCAACTCTAGGTATCATAAAACACTTGGTCTGCTTAGGCATCAGGACTGACCTGAACCATGAACAGATATACTATGATGTCAAACCAGAGCTCCTACTGCAGAGCATTTGAATAGGTACTGCACTGAGACTCTCTCAGAAGTAATACTTAAAGCCTCAAATGAGTTTATGTATCAATACTGTCAGCACACATTCTTAATTATTAATCATAATAATTTTTGTGGCCTGGCAACATGTAATTTGTTTCCTATTTCAGAAAAGTCCTTTAAAGCACTTGTTTAGGATCAATTATTTTGAAAGTTGTTGGCAATGTTTTCATCCAGTGGGATGTGGCCTGCCATCCACCCTGCAAATTAATTCTGCATCACGAGCTTTTAATTATAAACACTGCAGTTTAGCAATTAAATATGGTTTAATATATTTCTATAGAACAGGTGTGAATATCTTGACATGACTTCTTGCAGAGGTGAATTACACAGTTCTTGACAAATGTTGAAGATAATTTATGATTCCAGATAACACACAAAGCATGTATGTCTAGACTCAAGAATACAAATGTAATGTATGTTCTTTGAAAATACAGTCTTCTCTCATTGCATTCATGATTTCTCTAGTGATTAATGGTGACTCCACTATGTCAGTGGTGAAGCTAAACTATGTGCTGGGATAATCTGAGCTAAAATATGACAGACTTTCCATCCCATAAAACAAATATTTCTGAAGTTTTATCCTGATTCAGAATGAAAAACTGCTGGAATTTCCTACATGAGAAGAATTCCATTCTCCACACTGTTTGGTGATTTGGTTTTATTTTGTGTGACAGGGATTGAAATAGGTTCTTGGGAAGAGCTAATTGATAATTCATTTGAACAGGGCATAATATCTTTTGATAAGAGCAGAGTGTTTTTGCAAATACAACATTAGAAGTAGCAAACAAATAACTAAAAGTTTTGAAAATCTGGTCCTTATTTAACTTTTCTCAACCAGAGTAAACCAGAGTGTATATGATTTTATTTTTATTTATTAAAATATGTGTTATTAAAATGTCTCCACATTTATCACATTGATTATGAAACAACAATAATTATTTTTATTTCCTATAATGTATAATTTTCTGTTTTCATTTTGTTATATTTCACAGTGAGCATATACTTACCTAGCTAATTTAATCAACTAATAGCTAACACTCATTGGGGTAGAAATTCCTCTGTGTGACAGACTTTATAGGTGTTGTAGTTAACAAATTACAGTATTTCTATTCTAGATGGAATGCTGTGGAAGATACAATGTTACACAGTGGGAAAAGAATAAAAACAAGGAAAACAGTACTCAGATCCCATGTTCATGCACAAAATCCAGCCTGAAGAAATGGTTTTGTGATGTCCCAAGGGGTTCAACATACCGCATGGTAAGAAATAAAATACCTGTCTTGATGAATGTAAATTTTACTACTAAAATGGACTTTGAAAACTGAAAACAAAACAAAACAAAACAAAACAACAAAACCAATTGAAAAACCCCACCAAAACTCAAAACATGTTTTCTACCAAGACTTGCCTTACAAATGCCAAAGCATCGATAACATTCATTTTTTTGTCTTTGGTCACTCTGAAGACTTATTTTTTACTTGTTAGGTGTCAGTCATGTAGTCAGTTCTAGATTAAGGATGCTTCAAGAAAACAGCTGTTATGCCTGATCGGTATTACACTGGGACATATAGTAGCACTTTATGAAGCAGGAAACATCTTGGCATTCAGAAATCCATGCTGTGGAAATCAGTGACGACAATGGGAAATCGCCGTATATAAAAATACGAAATACATTTTCTACTTGTAATTACTATTAATTACTTACAGAGTGTCATCAATGTCTCCACCTGTTTGTACTCTGTTTCCAGAGCATCTATCTCCAATACTTTACAGGACAAAAGGAATGAGCAAGGGATTGAAAAATGAGATGTGTTTCCCAAGACAGTTCATGTTAGCATTTACATTTCTTTATATAAAGGGACCAGTGATACATATTACTTTCTTCAATATACCCTCACGTGTTAATAGGACCATCCAATGAGAACACAAATTCAATTGGCACAGGTTTTTTCTTGACAATGTAAGACAGTAAGTAATAGAAAGGATGTTATCAAATGACATCTGATATTGTCTTCTTTTGCTCATCAGTCTTGAGTTGTTCTCTTTCTACAAACCCTTGTAATTATTAAAGATCACTTCAATGTATGGAAATCATCTGTTTATTTATAGTTATTTTAAACTATATAAGAATTTATAATTCAGTTTAAAAACCAATACAATAGGCATAGACTGTGATCTGAAAAACATGCACACGCGTTTCAGGATGCATAATGCATGAGAATCTGTGAAGACTTGAAAATATTCTTTCATGCATTTACTTGTAAGGAAAACTCTCAGTTATGCTCACACAAAAACAAATTCCATTTTGATTAATTCACAAGCTTTGTAACATTTCCATATCAGATTTCCATAAATATCAGATATACTTAAGTATTATCTGTTCAGTTCAGATAATTTAAAAAATGCTATAGCTGACTCTAGGTAGTACACATTACTGATCTGTTTACTTTCTGGCAAGTAAATATTAGAACGTGTCATAACATGTAGAAAGTCCTATTCTATATATTTTTAAAGTATGCTGTTATAAAGATGCAATATGTATTGCAAAGTTGAAATTATTTTTTCTTGAAATCTGTTCATCTGTACTTGCTTAGGGATGTGAAGAACATTTGAACACATGGTTTGAAAACAATGCTTTGATCTTAACTGCAATTACTGTCAGCCTGCTAATTACACAGGTAAGAGTACTTTTAAGCAAAAAACCCACAAAATATTGATATTCTGCTGGGGGTAAAAGTCAATTCATTGCCATTTGGCTTTGCCACGGTCTCCAAAATTTTTTAAAGCTTTCTATCAATTTTAAATAGGAGTAAGATCAAGCACTGCTTACCAACAAACTCTCATATATTCAAGCACCACCACAGATGTTGGTATCCAAAGCTTGTTGAATGAAATGCTTGACCTGACTTGCGAAAGCAAATGGCATTGCAAGGACAGGAAGCAGTTACAGAGAATCTAAAATCTGTGGAGCAAAAGGCCTCTTTTGTCCTGTAGCTGTACAGAACCTAGTCCATGAATATGTTAAATCAAATTACAAAATCATGAAAATCCTTCCTCCCACACATATCTGTGAGAAAATTTTATTGGGTGAAAAGGAATAAATCAATATAAAACCAAAATCATATTAATAATGGCAATAACTGATCTTTCACTCCACAGACACCCTGATGTTTGAGTACAATCGAGCAGGCAGAAAGATTTTTGATAATATCTAGAATTGTGAGGTTGAAAATGAGTTTAGTTCATTTTTACTCAGAGAATTAAAAGTATGCCCTATTTTAAGTCTTCCATATGTAGAACCTTCCCCCAGAAGTATGTAATAAAAACATTACAGCTATTGGATGGGCCAGTTCAGTAATAAAAACATTTTTTATTCATGTACTAGCCACTAGTACAAGCAAATACTGCACTCATGTACTAGCAAAGTCCATGAGTGTCTCATGATCTTCTTCGGTGTACTATCATCGACACCTTAATGGTTAGATGGGAAGGAACTGTTATCACCATTCAAGAGGTTAAGAGCAAGAATCATAGAATCATTTAGGTTGGAAAAGATCTTTAAGATCATTGAGTCCAAACGTATTTGGATTCATAGAGCACTGAAAAACTTGATACATAACTGAATTATATGCCACTTAAAATAGATTTCAAGATACTTCTGTGGATGTGGCTTACTGGAGGTCACACAGCAAGCCTGTGCCACAGCAAAGAGTTCAGCTTGTATTTTCCGGCATGTCCTGGTCATTCTCCTTTATATCTGTCTGCACTGTCATTCATAGGAGCCAGGTTAGCAGTCATATTGACTCAGTCATGAGTGAGTATCAACACTTTCTTTGTTGTTTTTAATGCATCCTTTTCTCTTTCTCAGATATTTTTGATCACACTGACTGGTCTGCTATTTGGAAACATCAGAAAGAATATTATTTGGCCATGACCTCTTTTGAGCATTGCTGTGGTGCAAGAATTATCTGATCTATGCCTGCGACAGTCAATGAAATTGCTTCCCCTAAAATTTGGTTTGGGCTCTACATATTGTAATCATTAGGATATTAACATGTGGGGTTTAAAAGTTTGTTTATTGTTCATGACTATGGATATGGTGGTATGCTACAAAACTGTGTGTGTTAATGTCTGAAGTACTATGTCATTTATTAGTTGGTTTATAAAACTTCCTAAGAAGTTTAATAGTAGTTTCCCGAGTCTCTGGAACAACTTGTTCAGAGTGCTGTGAATAGTACTGTATGGTATACTGCATTTTGAAACACAAGGAACCCATTTTCAGGTTCAGTCAAGAAAAAATATTTACTAAACATTGCTTATATTTCTTTAGGCCTTTACCTTTCCTTCCAGACCTTCTCTGTTTTTTTCTTGTCTGCTGTGCAATTTAATTTTCAAAAAAATTCAGTCTTATTAGTACTGGACTCTTAGCAGCTCTTTTCTAACAAGTGTTGTACTAGACATCTTTTGTTCTTGCTGAATGTCCATTTGCATTCATTTAAATGGTTTCAGTGGTTTAGATGGACTAAGCTTGAAACCCTAAAACATTCTTTATCCTCTGAGCGGGGAGGCGATTTAAATGTTGTAATGAGATATGAGCAAGGTGTGGTATTACAAATAAAGGTGGTAGCATTTTTAATTATTTTTTGTCTAAGACTTCTTATTTCAGTGATCTATTTTCTGATGCCCATAAATTTGGTAACTTCTTTTTATTTAGTCTAATTTAGTCTATTTCATGTGCCTAACACATTCTGAATTTCTTATTTGGAGAACTAAAATTCAGAGGTGAATAGTGAGTTTGGAACAGAATCTGAATTCCTAACTTGTATTTTTTGTTCTGCCACCAGCAAAAATCTAAGAAACACAGTAATGAAGTCTCTCATCTTGCTCAAAGGTTTATCTGTGTTAAGAATGGCAGATACCTGTTACCTTGATGTCTGTAATGTTTTAAGAGATTTTAATCTTTTTATTGAAGCAATCCACTCTGAAAATACAATTCAAAGAAGATACTGAAGTCCACAGTGTCACGGTCATTGCAGCTGAGATCCTTGATCTTTACATTTCCAATCAGTTCCTCCTTGTGTGTTATCAGAAGCAGCAGATCTTCTCTAGCTTGATTCTTGATCACCTGCATTGAGTCACTTTGTCAACACTGCAGAAATGTCCTTGGTTGCTTGTGTGTGGTGGTGTAATTTTATCCCTACCACTCCCCTCCCTCCTCCTTTCAATCCTCTGGGCTGTTCCACTATCTCATGAGTTTCCAACAGGCCCTGTCCTTTATGTAATGAATTGGGTGGTAAAGCATGCTTTGACTGAGGGACACCTCTCAAAGTTCACAAACTCTCAAGTTTGTGATAACTGGAGAACTGTCAGGCTGTTGCTGAAAGATGGAATCTGAGCTGAAGTCATCCACTCCTTGACCCTCACCCATTGAGACATACTGAGACATTAGATGTGAATATTGCACTGATTCAACTGGAATTTTTAACAGGTATACTTTTATGTGTCTTTATGTATGGGTGTGTGTACATATTGTTATAGGAATTGTATTAAATTCTATTGACTCAATTTATAAGATCCACTTTAAAACTGCAAACTGCTGTTAACTGATATTTGCAAACCCTTAGATGAACACCATCGACCAAGTCTAAGACTAAGACTAGATCCAGCCACACGTGGACTCCATCTAGAGTTTAGAAAGCAAAGGTGTCCAAACTGAATCTCATGACTCAGTGGGAGGGTCCCCCTTGCCCTTCCTGCCTTCAGTGTCTGTATCAATCACCTTTAGCTTGATTTTACCTTGATTTTCCTTTGTATACTTCATCTATGTAATAAGTAATAGAGTGAACCTGCCATCAAATTCTGTTAAGTCATGCCTTTATAAATCATATTAAAACTGCTGTTCCTTATACCTTTGCTGGTCATTCTTTAAGAGACCCTAAATCACTCATTTTGCAATATTGTACCAAACAATATTGCCTTTCCAGCAGGTCTCAGGTGATTCCCTGGGTGCAGGGGCCAGCAACCATGAGGCTTTCTCCTCCAGTTGCCTAAAGAAGACTTTGTGGACTTCATCTTCCTGATCAAACAGTCTCTGGTAGATACTGTCCTGGGTTCAGCAGTAGCAGTCATTTTTCTCCTTCTTGGTAGCTGGTGCAATGCTGTGGTTTCAACTTTCAGCCTGGGAACAATGCTGATAACACTGATGTTTTTAGCTGTTGCTAAGTACTGTTTACTCTGACGAAGGACCTACAACATCATCTGCATTGGTTTGTCTTCTGATTCTTTCCCATAAATTTTCAACTGATTTGACAGCCCTTAGAAGGCAAGGTTTGCTGCATTCTCCCTGAGATATCAAGTTGGCAGTGGAGTTCCTCTTTTCCTCCAAGACCTACATTTTCAGAAATACAGAATATATAAGTCAGTGTGAAGTAGCTACTGCAGCTATACAAATACTTCTATTCAGTACAAGCTGTCTGGTTCTTCACTACTCTAGTGCAGTAAATTGCATCCAAATCTAAAGAATAACTGTTGTTGCTTAAGCCCAGTAGGTAACTCAGAACCATGCAGCTGCTCACTCACTCCCCCCACCCTTCTTCCTCCCTAAGCTCCTGGAAGGATGGGGAGGAGAATCAAAAGAGTATAAATCCAACCGGTTGAGAACAGCCCCGTAACTAAGTTGTAACACAAAATCATTACTGCTACCACAAATAATAATAATGATAAGGGAAATAACAAGGGAAGAGAATACAACTGCTCACCACCTGCTGACAGATAGCCAGTCCGACCCGAGCAGTGATGTGGGCCCTCTGGGTAACTGCCCCCAGTTTGTGTACTGGGCATAATGTGCTGTGGTATGGAATACCCCTTTGCCTAGTTTGGGTCAGGTGCCCTGTCTCTGCTTCCTCCCAGCTTCCCCTCCTCCCTGGCAGAGCATGAGGCTCAGAAAGTCCTTGGTCAGACTAAACATTACAGAGCAGCAACTTAAAAACATTGGTGTTATCAGTCCTGTTCCCAGGCTGAAAGTCAAAACCCCAGCACTGCACCAGCTATTAAGAAGGAGAAAAATGACTGCTACTGCTGAACACAGGACAGTGTTCACCCCTTATTCCATACCATTCACATCATGCTCAGATCCCACATTTTTCAATGTACCATTGCTTTTGTCTCATATATGTATATATATACACATCAACATGCACACAAAGAGAGAGAGAGAGGTCATTCCTTAGTCTATAGACCAATCCCTATAACAGTCTTTCAGAGCAGGAGAGACGGTATGTAGTGTTGTATTGTTGCCTGCTGATGACACTGTGGAGCCTGTCTGGTCAGTGCTGAGCTCGTATGCTTTAGTCAAAGTCCATTCTTCGTTGGGAGGATGATCAGGGAAATCGAGGCCAGTTGCCGGTGACCTGAAGACATCTAGTTCGTGGGCTATAAGAGTACTACATAGCAGACAATAGCATATAATCGGCTTCATTGGCTGTTTTCCCCTAAAATCTAACCCCTTGAGGTACATATTGGACTTCCCCATCTTCCTGAGTTACCCACCAAGTATATCTGGGTCCCTGAGCAAAAGCAATCCCACAGGTGAGCTTGCCTTTACCTGAAGCAGGAATAACCCAGAATGTCTTCCCCAGCAAATTCTTTATATGCACTACACAAACTTTGTCCCCCTCTACGGTATGTAAAATTCTGACTGGGCTGAGCCAGCCCTGTTGGCAGATCCTCTGGTGTTGACCAACCAGGTGGCTTTTGTTAAATGTGTATCCCAGTGTTTGAAAGTCCCACTACCCATTGTTCTCAGTGTAGTTTTTAACAGCCCATTGTACTGTTTGATTTTCCCAGAGGCTGGTGCATGGTAGGGGGTGTGATATACCCACTCAATGCCATGCTCTTTGGCCCAAATGTCTATAAGTTATTCTGGAAATGAGTCCCATTGTCTGACTCAATTCTCTCTGGGGTGCCGTGTCACCTCAAAATCTGTTTCTTAAGGCCCAAGATAGTGTTTCAGGCAGTGGCATGGGGCACAGCGTATGTTTCCAGCCATCCGGTGGTTGCTTCCACCATGGTAAGCACATGGCGCTTGCCTTGGCAGGTTGGTGGCAGTGTGATATAATCAGTCTGCCAGGCCTCCCCATATTTGTACTTCAGCCATAGTCCTTCATATCAAAGAAGCTTTAGTCGCTTGGTTTGCTTAATTGCAGCACACATTTCACAGTTGTGAATAACCTGGGCAATAGTGTCCATTGTTAAGTCCACCCCTCAATCACGAGCCCATCTGTATGTTGCATCTCTGCCCTGATGGCCTGAAGTGCCATGGACCCACCAGGCCAAAAATAATTCACCCTTATGTTGCCAATCTAAGTCCATCTGAGTCACTTTAGTCTTAGCAGCTTTATCCACTTGTTGGTTGTTTTTCCCTCAGTGGCCCGACTCTTGGGTACGTGAGCATCTACATGGAGTACCTTCACCACCAAGTTCTGCACCCGGGCAGCGATATCTTGCCACAGTGCAGCAGCCCAGATGGGTTTACCTCTGCGTTGCCAGTTGCTCTGCTTCCATTGCTGCAACCACACCCACAGGGCATTTGCCACCATTCATGAGTCAGTATAAAGTACTGGCCACTTTTCTTGTTCAGCAATGTCCAAGGTCAGTTGAACGGCTTTCACCTCGGCAAACTGACTCAATTCACCCTCTCCTTCAGCAGCTTCTGCAACTTGTTGTTGAGGACTTCACACAGCTGCCTTCCATCTCCGATGTTTTCCCACAATATGGCAGGACCAAGTGAACAGGGCATATATTGCTTTTCACTTTCTGAAGAGGTGGGGCCTCCTCTGGTGACATTCCAAAACCTTTACCCTCTGGCCAGTCCATGTTGACTTCTAGAATTCCTGGACAACTGGGATTTCCTATTTGAGCTTGTGGTGTAATTAGTGCAGCAAACTTATTCCATGTAGCATCGGTTGCGTGATGTGTAGAGGAGACCCTGGATCAGTTCACGGCGGATGGAAAGGCTGTGTTTCTACCCCTGGGGCAGTTGGTTCCAAGTGTACTGGATGCCCTTCCAACTAAAAGCAAACTGTGGCCTGCGCTCTGCTGCCAAAGGAATTGAGAAAAATGCATTAGAAATATAAATCATGGCATACCACTTAGCTGCATTTAACTCCAGTTCATACTGAAGTTCTACTATGTCCGGTATGGCAGCACTCCATGGTGGTGTGACTTCATTCAGGCCACGATAGTGTACTGTTACTCTCCATTAGACTTTTGCACTGGGCATATGGGGCTGTTAAAGGGCGAGCAGGTCCTACTGATCACTCCTTGACCCTCCAGTCTAAGGATCAGCTTATGGATGGGAATCAGGGAGTCTTGGTTTGTGCGATATTGCCGCCAGTGCACTGTTGTGGTTGCAATTGGCACTTGTTGTTCTTTTACTTTCAGCAACCCCACAACAGAAGGATCCTCTGAGAGACCAGGCAAAGTGGACAGCTGCTTAATTTCCTCTATCTCCAAAGCAGTGACACCAAAAACCCATCAGTACCCTTTTGGGTCTTTGAAGTACTCTCTCCTGAGGTAGTCTATGCCAAGTCACAATGGGGTGCTTTTGCCACTTCCTCCCAGTCAGGCTGATTTCAGCCTCCAGTAGAGTCAGCTCTTGGGATCCTCCTGTCACTCCAGAAATATAGATGGGTTCCACCTCTTGAGGGTTTGATTGCATTATGGTACACTGTGCACCGGCATCTACTAGGGCCTTATACTTCTGTGGGAGTGATGTGCCAGGCCATCTGATTCACAGAGTCCAGTAAATACAACTGTCCCCTACTTCCAGTTGGCTGGAGGCAGGGCCCCTCTAATAGTGATCACAGTATTGGTTACTTACTGTTTGTAGAAAGGGATCAGTCTATCACAGGAGCTGGAGTAAAATTGGCAGTTCAACTCCATCTAGGAACCTGTTTACCAAAGACTGAAGCAGCAGCTTTCATGGGATGATCATCCGTGATCTTTGTTATCCCAGGACAATACCTATTCATGTTTCACTGGTTTGTTACACTTAAGGTAATTACTTATGCACACTCCCCTTGTTTTAAAAAGATATTAAGGGTGAGATTATCTGGGTAAATACAGCCATGTAAAAGCTGGACAATTATTCTAGCTCATGTGGAGAATTTGGTACTCATGTTGAGTAATGATTCTTACTTTTCCTAGGTAGGTATTATAGAGTGATGTCCTCTGAAAGTACCATTATCTTTCTGAGAGCCTAGTAGCACTACCTTATAGTTTCTACAACTTGAAATGGTTAACACTAGATTCAAGAATTCAGAAGACCTCATATGAAGTCACCTGAGGAATCTGAATTTTTACCTAATGTACCTGTATTATAAAACAGTTGCCAATTATGTGCACAAATACCGGCTCTCCACAGCAGGTTAAAATCCAAATTCTGTAAAAATGTACTGTTCTGTACCCAAATATTATTTTAAGGTGAATGTAAGCAGCTCCTGTTGTCCACAGTGACAGCTTGACATGCCCAAGTGAGGCAAGAATGTCCTTCAGTACACTAGACTATACCTACCAAAGCCTGCGTCAGCATTCCAATAAAATATACATACTGGCTGCTAAAATCTCCAGCAAGAACACAGACAGCTACATATTAGATGCATGTGTGTCTGCTAGAAGATTACATATAAAATTGTCAATATTGCCACACATGCTGCTGCTGCTTAACAAGAATAAATGCAGAAATATCACTGCTAATATAATATTTAGTAAAAAAGGAATAATACAGAATAGAGGAGAAAATTGGTATGATGGAACTTTTGTTTTTGTTTTTTTTAAGTTCTGAGACAAGAAAACAGAAACATATTAATTTGCCGATTCGTGCAATTCTGATAGGTAGACACTAGAGGACACAGGAAACTTAAGAATAACACAGGACATAGAAAAATAAACAATATTTACCGGATGCCACAACATGCACACCTTATACATGGTCTACACTTTAAAACATACTGAATAAATCTGAAAGTGATAGCCATGTGGCACTGCACTGTCAGAGAAAATGATGTCAGAGCAATCCCAGACACAGCTACAGGTTGGGCAGAGAAGAGATTCAGAGCAGCCCTGTGGAGAAGGACTTGGGGGTGCTGGTCGATGAGAAAATGAACATGAGCCAGCAGTGCGCGCTCACAGCCCAGAAAGCCAACCGTATCCTGGGCTGCATCAAAAGGAGCGTGACCAGCAGGTCGAAGGAGGTGATCCTGCCCCTTTATTCTGATCTCGTGAGACCTCACTTGGGGTATTGTGTGGAGTTCTGGTGTTCTCAACATAAAAAGGACATGGAACTGTTGGAACAAGTCCAGAGGAAGGCCATGAGGATGATCAGGGGACTGGAGCACCTCCCATATGAAGATCGGCTGAGAAAGTTGGGGCTGTTCATCCTGGAGAAGAGAAGGCTGCATGGACACCTCATAGCAGCCTTCCAGTATCTGAAGGGGGCCTATAGGGATGCTGGGGAGGGACTCTTCATTAGGGACTGTAGTGATAAGACAAGGGGTAATGGGTTAAAACTTAAACAGGGGAAGTTATATTGGATATAAGGAGGAAATTCTTTCCTGTTAGGGTGGTGAGGCACTGGAATGGGTTGCCCAGGGAGGTTGTGAATGCTCCATCCCTGGCAGTGTTCAAGGCCAGGTTGGATGAGGCTTTGAGTGATATGTTTTAGTGTGAGGTGTTTCTGCGCATGTCAGGGGCCTTGGAACTTGATGATCTTAAGGTCTTTTCCAACCCTAACTATTCTACGATTCTATGATTCCATGTTCTGAGACAACGTGCTTCAAAGGAATTGCATGGACACAACTCATTATATCTGTGCTAAAGATCAGTAAGATAATGAGTAGATCCAGTTCAGCTACATTAGAATTTATATCACCAAATTAGGACATGTCCCTAAAGAGATTATTGGTGAGAGAGTGCGGGGGAAAACATTAACTGCAAAAATTCCCTATACAAATCTGTACAGAGAGGAAACAGACTGAGGTTATACAGAGTCACTTTCATGTGGCCTAAAAGCACTCTGCTGCTAACGAGATGGTCCCTTGCTATGATCCCAAGTTGGGGAACAGCACTGGTACCCACGCAGCTTTGTAAGGGACTGGTCCAAGGCTGTGACTGGTCTAAAATATCCTACAATTAAAAAAAATGTTCAAGGATTTGTGTGTGTATCTTCTTTTTTGTTTCTTTGTTTATTTTGGGGGGGCTTTCTTTGATTGTTTGCTAGCTTTGGTTGCATTTTTTGTTTGTTTGCTGGACTGTTTGTTGATTTGCTTTTTTTCTTTTTTTTTTTGTCAGTGCTTGTCCAGTATAAAATACATATACATTTCAGGGGGCTGAGTCTCCATTCTGCCTCTCTGTACACAGAGTATCCTAACCCTTATGTTAAAATAAGTCTCCATTTTGCTTTCTTAGTATCTGCCCCATCATGTTATGAGCCTGATGGGATTATTTCAGGTATGAACTCCAAGAATTTGAGGATTGGAACACGAAAAGAACAGGCAAGTCAAAGAGATAATTTGTCTAGGATTGTCTTGGGTTCAGCAGTAGCAGCCATTTTTCTCGTTCTTGGTAGCTGGTGCAGTGCTGGGGTTTTGACTTTCAGCCTGGGAACAAGACTGGTAACACTGATGGTTTCAGTTGCTGCTCAAATGTTTAGTCTGACCAAGGACTTTCTGAGCCTCATGCTCTGCCAGGGAGGAGGGGAAGCTGGGAGGAAGGAGAGACAGGACACCTGACCCAAACTGACCAAAGAGGTATTCCATACCACAGCATGTCATGCTCAGGGTGTAGAACTGGGGGCTGTTACCTAGAAGGGCTAGATTACTGCTGCGGTTGGGCTGGGTATCGATCAGCCGGTGGTGAGCGGTTGTATTCTCCTCCCTTGTTATTTCCCTTATCATTATTATTATTCGTGGTAGCAGTAGTGATTTGTGTTATACCTTAGTTACTGGACTGTTCTTATCTCAACCCATGGGAGTTATATTATTTCTATTCCCCTCCCCATCCCTCTGGGAGCAGGGGGAGGGAGGGGAGGAGTGAGTGAACAGCTGCATGGTTTCTGAGTGACAGACTGGGCTTAAACCATGACAAGGATGAAAAGCTTTTTGTAACGAAAAAATAGATACCATTTTTAAGAGAAGGATACTAGCAGTTAGGACACTGTTTTCCATCAACAAACAGAAAAAGGAACACCTAGCATGAAAATGTAACAGAAAAAAAAGTAAGGTGTGAACCTCCTTTTTCTTTCTTTTTGAATGAGTCAGAGCTGCCAGATCTTAGAACAATCACTAGCAGAGATCCTGTTCTCCATTCTTACAAAAACATTCAGAATTCCAAAAAGAGTACAGTAAATAATACCCTTTTTGCTTTAACAGATGTAGTGACATTAGCATATGATCCCAGTGACCTAATGATATTTCAAAATGAAAGATGACCTTTCTTCCTTTAAAGAACTTTCCTAAGCCTCAATTATGTTAAATACACATGCAGGCAGTCCTGCATAATACTTTGATCATAGAACTTATGGAATTTATCCCTTATGACAATAAGGTGATTAGAATGATCTGTATATTTCATATATTGCAAAGCAAACTTTCTTCCCAGCTACATTCCCATCATGTATTTTCCCTTTGAAACAATGCACATTTATATTTCAATTTTCCCCAGTCTGAACTATTTTTAAGTAAATTAAGTTTGTTTTATATCGACTGAAATAAAGAGTTTCCAAAGACAAAGAACTAATGTTTAACTATAGTTTTTGGGAAAAAAAAATAAATTGTTGCAGAGTATAAATGAAGCATTTCCCAATGGCTCTTGAGTCTGAACCAGGATTTATTGCTGAATTATTTGATGAACATGACTGTTACAACTTTCACTATTCATCTTCAGGATTTCTGGGCTGGTGCCTGTTGTCATATCACATCCATCATGCTCTTTATGAGTAACTCCATTCGTCCGTCATTATCAAAGTGAAGTTTCATATGCTTAAATGGATTAGACACACTTTCAATATTCCTGTGAAACCATCTTGATTCCTTTGCTAATTCAGACACAGGTACGCATCATTAATTGAGCAGCTCAAAGGAATGGAATATAAACTTTTGGTAGCAGCTGTACATTCATCACAGAAAGTAAAGGCAACAAGAAGTACAATTTAAATGTCACTAGTATGAATCTCCCATGTTTTGTTATTCCTAAGCAAGCCCTAGTTCTTATGTTTAGGCACTGCGACCATTTCTTTTCTGTATAATGTCCTATGTTACTAATCAAGGTTATGTTTATATAGCAGCCCTTCCTTGAAGAGACTTTCTCCTATCCTCAGTCATCTTGTTTCTTTACTATAGTAGGAACCTTAAGTTTTTCAAACCTTTCAAACCATCCTCTAGAAAGTCTAGTTGAGAGTAGCAACAGATGCAGAAGATATGGGAATGGAATGACAGTTCAACACTCAGGCAAGGATGTGTCTGCATATCCCTACACACACACACACACACTCACCCATATGCACTCTCACAGGCGTACCACTACAGCGTGGCTATGCAGTCAGGTCTTATTTTCCTAAGAAATGCCACTGAAGAATTAGTCTATTAGCATACTTCCTAAAGCTGCTGCCCTATAGCTCTGCACGCCATGATCTCCACAGTCATTACATTGGGTTATGACTGCATGTAAATAGTTTAAATGCTGTTTTCCTTTACTAGAAAGGAAAGTATTCTTTTTCATTATTTCAGGCAGACAGCTGTGTACACTATTGGTTTTCAAATACTCAACAGTAAGTTAATCATCTGTGGGAACTCACACTAGCTAAGGGTCTGATCCACATGTTAGAAATTAGTTATATTTTACAGAAACTAAGCTAAAAGTAACAGAGGTAGTCCAATATTTTAAAAGCAAATAGCAGAGTCACCGATATGCTCTTTCCAAATTGCTGTGTCATGTTCTTGCTGAAAATTACAGATTTCTTAGAGACTCTTGCTTCTACACACTAGCTCAAAACCTCCAGGCAGTGATTTTCTTTTTCCTACACAGACTTAAATTGTGTTTTGCAGAAATAATAAATACAAATGAAAAATCTAAGAACCAACACATTTAGAATGTTGGCACAACTCTGCAAACATGAAGGGGAAAAGGCCACTGGAATGTTTCTCCACATTTATTGACAGACTTTTCATTTTCTCTCCGTCAAAGACAAATTGATTTTAAATGCCTCATGGATATGTATCTTTCTTTCAAGTAATGTCATGATTGGCTTCTTTGCATTGCACACATTTCATTGTGTCCTCTATAGCTGTAACAGCCAAAGAGGAATTCCCTAGGAAGAGAAAGGCCAGGCTCTTCTTCAGTTTACACCAGTTCGCATGGATCTAACTCCACTGTGTTTAGTGTTTTTCCTCAAGTTGAATAATAGTGCTAGCAAGAGCAGAGCCCGAATCATAATGCTTTCTCCAGCTTTTTTGGAGAAGAGAGGAATGTTTAAAAAAACTGAAAGTATATATTCCCTCCACTGCTGAACAGTCGTATGCAGCCTTTATGAGTTTCTTGTAACAATACATGAATATTTGTTCATGTGTCAAAGTGGTATAAGAAAGCCTTTAAACTGTATTTTTGATAAAATATATCATGGGATATACAGAACGGGTTATGCACAGATAGGATAAGCTATTGTGATGATTATGAGAAATGCAAATAGAAAGGAGAAGTTTAAGATAAAAAAGTTATTCAAGACCACCCTTGGCTGGATCTTGATTTAGAAATACAGTGTTAAAATCAGCTTTAAAACACTGTACTTAGAACAATAGACAGAGAGTTAAAAATTCTTGGTTCAGTTTTCTCTTTGCCATCAACATATTGGGCCATTATATGCAAATTTTTTCATTTCTTATTGTTCAAAACCCCCCTCTAACAACAGTTCCTTTTTGCCTTCATTTGTCTGACTTACTTTTTTTAAAATTTTATGCCTTTCAGATATAGGGCTTGTTTTTTTTTAACTTTGTGTGTTTGTTTGGTGGTCTTTGTTGGGAATCATTAGGCACTACTCTAACAAATAATAGTTCCACTGTTACTTGAAAGGTTATTTGGATTGGGTTCTCCAGTGGTAAAAGTAAAAATTCACATGCTAGGATCATAATAAATTAATTTACAAAATTCAGGTGAAGCTGCTTAAAATCCAACCGTCAGCAGGCTATGTCTGCTCCTATTAGCAACAATCAGTGCTTCTGCTCCCTATCAGTGAGAAAGGTGTTCAGCTCATTTGTTGAAGCTGATTAAATCCAGACAAGGACCAGACATTCATCCACAGGTTTGCACAAAGTGCATCAATACTAAAACTAGTCTAAAAAGACACAAGTTTGGATAGCTTTTCTCTTTATATTACCAAGGTATTTTTACCAAATGCGTTTTAGTACTGTATTGTCAGCAAAAATATCTGTAGACATCTCATTAGTATCTGGCAGAGTAAATCAATGAGTTTGTAAAAAACCAGAAAATATAATTCTTCTAATGTACTGTCAGATGATAGTATAATGGAGTAAGTTTTGAGATTATTTTATGGTTCCATATTGGAATCTATTATATTTTTAGCTGTTTGCTTTTGCCTTGCTATGCAAAACTGTCTTTAAAAAACTTCTGAAACAGATTGTTTTTTGCAGTATCCCCACACTGACAGAGGATTCTTGTGGTGAGGTCATTTCAGTCTTAAACTGACTTACTTGTGGTAGGTAAAATCCAGATTGGTTTCTGATTGAATTTAGCCCTCAAACAATGACCGGGAGGAAAGCCCAAAACAAGACACATTTTTGCAGTCTGTGATTCAAAGAAAAGAGTTACAAGGTAGAAAATGATACATAATCACTTTGTTTTCTTAGGAATTCTGACATCCAGTAATGGCAAGAGAGAGGGAGTTTCAAGGTTAAATCTGAATTCCTGTCTTTGCATTGCTTAAGTCTGAATCTTTCTTAACTCCTGAGTCACAAGAACTCCTCTGGAAGTCTGAACACTGACAACTGGGGAAATACTTTCTTTTACGTATCAGCTACTCTGTTTGGATGATTATATTAATAGTGGTCAGATTTGATTCAAATCAGAAAAGCTTTGACACCATCTTTCAAGGTATGTGGATTTTTTTATTATTAGTCAAGCAGATTTTTTTTCTTCACATCCAAAAAGATACATAATCTCAGAAGGATCCTGACACCAACAGTTAGTTTTCAGTTTTTTTCCTGTAATCCTCCTGTTTCATGAAGAAAATGGAAGCTTGCAGCTAAGCTCTGCCACTTTAGAGGCAGAAATCACCAACACTCCTGCTTTGCTTCCTTCTGATCAAAGGCAAAACAAGCATTCAGGATGTTACGAAGGGACATAGGAACTGCAATCCTGTTGAAATTTTACTGTTAGAACCTGCTTGTTGCTATAATCTCATGTTGAAGACTTGTATAGCTAATGGAGTGCTATAAACTTAGACAGTTTTTGCCTCCCTTACTTGAGTGGGCCAAGTGGCGTGTCAGGACAAATGCTTCCCAAATCAAGGATGTGTTAGTATTCTATTTCCTTGCTCTGTAGTTTCAAGTTCTTTACTGTAATTCATGGCATAAGTGTTTTTTTTAATTTTATTTTTTTTAATTCTACTACTTTAGAAATGGAGACATCAATTACTAATTTTTTGCATCCAAAAAACTTTGTCTTTTGACACTTAAATGCACTTAAGCATGCTGTTTAATAGAATAAATAAATATATTTAATCCTCAAGCTTTTACTTCATGCAAAATGGAAGAAAACAACTGTGAAATCTGTATGAAACAGAGCTTCTAAATGTGGGAACAGCCATCAGCAACTAACTCAACAGGATAGTTTATTGAAATGTGGTGGAAGGTCAGCCAGCTAAGCACTCAATAGTTATCTATGAAGACCAACCTTGCAGACAAACTGTAAACACACATAATAACAAAAGTTTCCTTACACTCCTTGATGACTATGAACTGCTGTTCCGAAAGTGTAAATGATTTCTGTAAGATCACACACAGAGGCTCAGGCCATGGGTGCACATTATGCAAGAGTCTGGGCAGCTGGCAGAGCACAGCAAGCAATGTGCAGCAAGAGCAGGCAGGTTTGAACAGGGAGTGAAGAATCAAAAAATATCAAAGCCATCCCTACTAAGAGGTTGCTCCCTAACCTACACATTAATGACAGTGAATGGAATTACAACCTAAATAGAATGAAATTGGATTTATACTTAATCTGCTTGGCTGTGATTGTAGGCCAGTCCTGTGCATGTGAGAGTATGCTCGTAAAAGCAGAGAAATTTGCCCGTGACACAAAAAATGAGGTACAGGATTGTTTCACGGCATTAGTGAAAGAAGTTTTCATGTGGTTTGTAATGAGTTCTAACCTGTTCAAATAACATCACATAATAGGTTAACATATCTTGTAATTGTCTTCAAGAATTATAAACTAGCCTTAAGGGCAGTTGACTAAGAGCAGCTCCCAACGATTTTGTTGCATCAGCAGCTACAGAAACAAAATCAAACCCTAGGATGAGAAGGTCAAATCCACTAAAATAGATGAGGCCATATTCAGACCAAGATTTATGCTTGACAGAGAAGCATCTATATCTTCCTTCTCTAGCTCCAAGTCAGTTTCCTGGACAGGACATGGTCCTTCTTCCACTTTCAGTAATCCAGGGGTATAGTATTTCCTCATGATTTCTATTCACATGGCAGACTTGCCACAGTTCTGTTGGATTCTTTGCCATTAAAGTCATCATTAATGATTTTAAGATTTGGTAGCAATGACTTTGAAAATAATTTTTACTATAGCTGTCCTGTGCATTAACACAAGATTGTGTCTCTGCTACATCTCTGCTACTGAAAGATCAGTTTACAGTAAATATTTTTCTCCCAGGAACTCCTATCAAACCAGCAAGTTTTAGTTACTTCTAGATAGCTACTGAAAATTTTAAAATCTTCAAAATCCCTGAAATATGGAATATTAGGCTGCAATTTTCCCATGATTCCATGAAGTGTTAATAAAAACCCAGGTATTTGTAAAACATATTTGAAATCAGGCATGCATTGACATTACCTTCTGGATCTTTCTGCAATGGTTCTGGACTCCACTATCAGGGGTCAACAAGAAGCGTCCTCATCTTTTAGCAGTTAAAGTTGAAAAATTATACATACCTAAAAAAGTAAGACGTAAGGTCATAAAATAGATGAGGGGGAATCACAGTCGTTATTCAGTTGGGGGAGAGTTTTGCTTTTGATTTCAGTAAAGCTATGCATTTTAAATGGAGCTGAAACAAGTCAAAATCCCCAAATTATGTTGTTTCATGGAGAAAAATCCTGAGAAGTAAAACTAAAAATAATACCATGAAAACATCTATGATCAACTTATCCTTCCTAAATTATTTTTCTGAATTCCTCTACAAATTTATTTCCCAATTATTTAGGAGTTAAAAAGAAATAGCAGGTTGATGTCTGAATGTCAAAGAGGAAGCTCATAGCTTTAATAGCCAATTTTACTTTTATTCTTCAACAAATTAATTACATTCTTGTATTCTCAGTGCTTTTTCTATCCTTTTATGAATAGTGTTGTATGAGCCTCTTTATATCTGTGCTTACAGTAGCTTGATGAGTCTGTATTACAATTCAAATAGTTTCAGTTACTAGGACTAAGAAACTAAATTTATTCTTAAAAAATACAAACCCCAAACCAGTTTAATATGCCCACTGACAGATGTGCCATGAGACAATTTTTTTCACAATGGGTCAGCATACTATTTAATATTTGACAATGATAACACCCGTAAATACAGGAAAAGTCTTGAGTTTTGAATAAAGCAAACAAAAAACAAACTTACAAATAACATGATAATCCAAACTTTAAACAAATAAAGGAATCTATATTTAACTAAAAGAATATCAGAGAAAAGAAGCAAGCATAGACACTTAAAAAAACTTAAAAAACCTTAAGCCATGGGTCTAAAAAAGCATTAGATTCTTCTTGCTTTCTTTTAACTATATAATGAGGTTCATCCATCTTCAAAACCAAAGCTCAGATCATTACTTGTTTCTAAGCCTAATCAGAATTCACTATCTAGGTTTTGTCCACTGAGGGGGTCAACCCAGCTAGTGTTGTCAGAGCTCACTGCCCATGTGGGAGTCCAGCCAAACAAATCTGTGGGTGCAACTGCATACTCACCCAGCATGTGGAGGACTTGTGGGTTCTTGCAAACTGGTCGTGAAAAAAGGACCAGGATGTGGATCTCTGCAGAATGAGACAGAAAAAGGTAGTAGGGTCATGGGTTTGTTTTATTCCAAATTAGCAACTTTCTCCTTTTTCCACTTTGTCTCTGCTCTCATCATGACTGAATAGAATCCAAAAAAAAAGGAATAATCTTAGACTGAACTCAGAGGTAGGGACATTCAAGCCAAGAACAATGGAGTTTAGACAGAGGAAGGGAAAGATAAGAAAGATAATAAATCTCATTTTCAGCTGAAAAAGTTTGAACACTTTCAATGGCTAATTTTGTCTGTGTGAGAGAGGAGAGCAGCAGAAGTTTCCTATGTGACTGAGTACACAGAGGTGGTACATACTTCTGAAATAAGACAGCAGTAAGTAGAAGTTAATAAGTAGATTTAATAGCCCATTTAAAAACTGGGTCACTCCTAGGAGAGTATCCTAGTCACTGGAAGGGACGGACAAGTTTCCATTTGTCACCTGTTTATGCTCCACTGAATCTGGATTATTTTGTTTCAGAGCGTTGCTATGCCAAAGGCAGAGGTGAAGTTTGCCCTCTCCCACACTATTTTGGAAACTTAACGAGCGGTAGGCAGAGCCCCAGATGTATTGTAGCCCCAGGTGTATTGGTAGATTTTAAAACAGCCCTGAGGCAAGTAAGTGCTTTTACCACTGAATTATAACCATCTACAGCTGGGTTTTAGGAGAGAGGAACAATCTCTGTTCCACCTTTGAAAGACTGGCCATTGCCCTTCAGTGCAACATGTGTAATGCTGGGTCCCAGAGGTAATAGTAGCAATATACCCCTGTCTCTCTTGCTTTGCTAATGCAACTGATCTGGAAGTGGGTGCGTGGCAAGGTTGGTTAATTTTATGGTCTCCAAGCATGTGGAAATCACAAGCAAGGCTGAAAAGATCATTTGCCTGCCTTGACATTCATAAGGTTAAAAAAAAAAAAAGAAAGAAAAAAAGGAAAAAGTTTTAATTTCTTGTCGATTTTTTTATGATTTTGAGTCTCCAGACTACACACAGGTTTCATCATGAAGTTCTCAATGTGACAATGGGAAGCAGCAATAGGGAGAGGATGGAGCAACACACTGCCGACCAAGATGAAATGTCAGGAAAAGGGGACAATTTGTCACCACTACAGTACACAACTATTTCAGAAAAAGAGAAAAGTGAAGAGCTATGCTTGTCACTCTTGGAGGAAATTCTGAGAGGTCAGAAAACAAATCTCTGCTTTCATAAAAGTTTGCTCTTGCAAGCCAGCTCTCAGATGCTCACCTTCTCCTCTTCCATGAACTCTTCCCCACATGGTTTCAGCAGCAGAAAATAGGTCAGACATCATCACCTCCATGCTGGAGTTACTGAAGCATCAGCAGCTGTCTTATGGTCTGCTGCGCCTGCCTGTCCTTGTAGCAGACTTGGCAGAGAACAAGATGTGGAATCTGTGACCAAGACACTTCCTACTCCCCTTCAGAAGCTGTCCCACACATTTCAGCAGTAGCAGTGAGCAGAGAATCATCTCTTAACACAGAGCACAGAAGATGATGTATGCCTTATTCTCTTCTATGCTAATTATTTGAGTGATTACTTTCATCAGCACAACAGAACAGATTAAATTTTAAATGAGATAATTCAATTTGGGGTAGGGTTTATGTGCTCTTTTTGTGATGTATTCTTCCCCATATTGACAGGAAAAATATATGAGAAATTCATTATCCTAATTTGAAAACCCTTCTTTAATCAATTACTAGGAATAAAAGAAAAAAGCCAACAACAAAAAAACCCAACTAGTGGCAAAATTCTTTTTTAATAATAACAGCATTCTTAATTCAACACTACCAGAACGGTTAAGGGTTTATTTTAAAGTAGCCCATTATATCTTCATTTATTTCATAGAATCATAGAATAGTTAGGGTTGGAAAGGACCTTAAGATCATCAAGTTCCAACTCCCCTGCCATGGGCAGGGACACCTCAAACTAAATTGCATTACCCAAAGCCTCGTCCAGCCTGGCCTTGAACACTGCCAGGGATGGAGCATTCACAACCTCCCTGGGCAACCCATTCCAGTGCCTCACCACCCTAACAGGAAAGAATTTCCTCCTTATATCCAATCTAAATACCACCTGTTTAAGTCTTAACCCATTACCCCTTGTCTTATCACTACAGTCCCTAATGAAGAGTCCATCCCCAGCATCCCTATAGGCCCCCTTCAGATACTAGAAGGCTGCTATGAGGTCTCCATGCAGCCTTCTCTTCTCCAGGCTGAACAGCCCCAACTTTCTCAGCCTACCTTCATATGGGAAGTGCTCCAGTTCCCTGATCATTCTCGTGGCCCTCCTCTGGACTTGTTCCAACAGTTCCATGTCCTTTTTATGTTGAGAACACCAGAACTCCACACAATACTCCAAGTGAGGTCTCACGAGATCAGAATAAAGGGGCAGGATCACCTCCTTTGACTTGCTGGTCACACTCCTTTTGATGCAGCCCAGGATATGGTTGGCTTACTGGGTTATTTCATAAAAATGTTTTTACTGAATGAAGTAAAGATCTTTTTGAATGTGATTAAGATAAAATAAAATGCATATTTACAAAATTGCTTCTTTGCCTATTCAGAAAACTTATGTAAAGGCAGATATTCCCTTACAAGGACCAGACATATATCCAGCAAAATATGTTATCAAGTGCCTTGCTATCCCTAAAGAATTTTGAATCTGCCTAAACTGTGAATTTGTGTTAGGAAAACACAGGACAACATTGTCCTTAGTCCAAAGATGCTCTAGCTCTTAATAAGAGAGAACATATAATTATTGGGTCTTAGATATTAATTTTTAGATTAAATTGTAATTCATATTCTTGTCTCTCAGGAGGAAGTATATATTTGGTGAGGTTTAGTAATTCCTTTTAGCTCTTGAATGGGCTGTAGTGGCTCATACATTATCTCAGATTTCTGCTACATCATGCCTTTACCTGTAAGTGGAAGTTGATGTCTTCTATTTGATATGTCTTCATGTAGTCGCAACAGGAGAAGAACTCATCAGGGCTGAAATATAAAATCAAATATTTCACTTCATTAAAAAAAAAAAAAAATGTAGTTATATGCAGGGGATGACATCAGTGGCCCAAAAAGTCAAAAGTCAATTCCAGGACTATATCTTACGCATTTTCAAATTAATCCTACAAAGATGGAATGCACAGCATATGTGAGAAAGAAAAAAATTGGGCAGCAACATTCAAAGGTAGAAGTACTAGCTTTGTTCACAAAAAAGGTTCATGCTAGGTTTCAGCGATAAGCCACTAATATCTTATGAGTGATTTTGCCTGAGGTGTTTCTAAAACCCTTCTATAAAAAGAAAAATTGAAATATTCTTAGATGGAAGATTGTTTCAAATCAATCCTTAACTTGAAAGAAATTCTGATCTTGAAGTGGTTTAGAGTTTTTTTGCATCTGAATTAGAGATTGATCACATCTGTGTGACGAACCTTCCTGTCCTGAGTTCAGCAGTAGCAGTCATTTTTCTCCTTCTTAGTAGCTGGTGGAGTGCTGTGGTTTTGACTTTCAGCCTGGGAACAACGCTGATAACACCAATGGTTTTAGTTGTTGCTGAGTCATGTTTAGTCTGCCCAAGGACTTTGTGAGTCTCACGCTCTGCCAGGGAGGAGGGGAAGCCAGGAGGAAGCAGAGACAGGACACCTGACCCAAACTAGGCAAAGGGGTATTCCATACCACAGCGCGTCATGCCCAGGATGTAAAACTGGGGGCAGTTACCCGGAAGGGCTAGATCGTTACTCGGGTCAGGCTGGGTATCTGTTGGCAGGTGGTGAGCAGTTGTATTCTCTTCCCTTGTTATTTCCCTTATCATTATTATTATTGGTGGTAGCAGCAGTGGTTTGTGTTATACCTTAGTTACTGGGCTGTTCTTATCTCAACCCTTGGGAGTTACGTTCTTTCAATTCTCCTTTCTATCCCTCTGTGAGCTGGGGGAGGAAAAACAGAGGGAGTGAGCGAGTGGCTGCATGGTTCTGAGTTGCCGGCTGGGCTTAAACCACAACACTTCTACAAACACTTCAAGTTTTGGAGAAGCCCAATACACTGCTCTAAGTCAATATTACACCTATATTGCCATTATCTTCTTAATTTCATGTAATAATGGCTGTAATAGTGACTGGAAAAATATAGTCTATTTTCTTGCAGAGAATCTTAAAAGAGGAAAGATAAGATGTAATGCATATGTTCTATATTTGTGTCATAATAACACTATCTCACTGAGGATGAAAGAATAAATCCTTTTAAATAGCTTTTTAAAGAGTCACCAAACATCAGCTTTCCTACATGTAAGTGTGGCGGTCTGGGGTGTGGGCATGATGTTTTTTGTTGTATCTGTAGTACAGGCAGAGAAGATAGGTAGTTCTTTGGACTGAGTGAGTGCCTTCATATACTGTTTCACAGACTGCTTCATCTTTCCCACTGCTTCAAAGAGTTTTAATCATTTTTACACCTTCCCAAACACTAGTAATTCATGCTAATATTGGGGATGGAAACCTCCTCAAATCTGACTTTTTCTCGCGCTGTCCCAGAGATATTGCCAGCAGAGATCAGGATCTTCTCCCTTCATGTGTTTTCTTTAGAGCTCTTCATAGGCCATCATATTCTGTCCCATGATAGGCTCTTCCAGTGGAATATCTTAGTGTTACTAAGGCAAAACTTCTAATACAAGAAGTGCCTCTCAAGAGCTATAGTAATGTAGTGAAGCACCGGGGCAGAGAAATAAAATACAACAGTACTGTCTCAGATATTACTCACCAGTTGTCTTCATCAAATATACAAATCACTAAAAGGACTGAGCAAGGATTCCCCATGTTTGTGTCAATACACTGCGATCTTGCCTTCTGTGTATCTACAGTGTTTTTTCTTTTCAGTGCGATCTGTGGAATTTCTGTCAGTTTTAGCTATTGACTCTCATTAGATAACGATATTTTTGTTAATCCTGGTCATTGTGTGAGAACTTCAGCTCAACACTTTCACTAAGAAGATCCTTTAAAATTATACATAGTTTGTATTTATGGTGCAAGCCACAATAGTTCAGATTGTAAACCAGTTAAGACTTCTGGAGTCTTAAACCTGCATGAAATGTAACAGTCATTTTCCACAAAGCCAGTCCTCTGTTTTTTTTTCCCCCAAGATTTGTTCATATTTCTGTAATAGAATCATAATTTACAGCACATTATCTGAATTTTTAACTACTAAAATATCTGGCTTTGTCAACACTGTCAGATCTACTTCAAACAGGATAAGGAGACTAGACTAGATAGTTGTGTCATCATTAAAATAAACATTCAAGCATGGTGTAAGAGTGGTGTCTGTACAGACTAATGGAGATTAACACGGGGTTTGAACTGGATTCTTAAGGACATTCAGTATCATTGCTGTACGTAGTGAGGTTTGAAAGTACAGAGGAGTCTTGTAGAAATAGCTTGCTATACATTACGGTCAGACATTTTAGTTTTGAAATTACCAGTTTCTCAGGTTCATTTACCTAATATAGTGAATTAAATTTACACAGTGCCTGTCAGCTTGATCTTTACAAGGATCTTCACAAAATTTCCTGAAACTTCAGCTGTTTATTCATGTGGATAGATCATTCTTAAACATAAGACTCTTCACATGGATAACAAATTAAGCTGCAACTGTATACATCTTACAAAAACTGTATACATCTTATAAAAGCATTGTAAAAGACACGTTAACTATGTAGACACAAGTCAGTTACTCCAACTGCACCATTAGATTTTATATTTTCATGCATTATATTGGCACAATAATCTTTCTCCATTATTTAAATTTACTGGAAGTTTATAAATTTAAAATATGTGTCTGACACCTGTGTCTTTCATTCTTGCAGGATTTTATGTCTACATTTCCCTTTTGCCCTGGAGATCAAATGGAGGATGACAGTAGTCAGCTATGAATCTTTGGGAGACATCACTTTGGTGAGGGAATTCACACCCACAATGGGTCCCCTACTCCTTCTCTCCTTGGGTGACTTTCTGGGAAAACAAAACCTAACTCTTGGTCCTTCTGACAGCCATGTACGTATATTTAAAATCTTCTAGCCCCCCAGGTCTTCAAGAGTGTATGGACAACATGGAACTACTTAATATCTGAAGAATTATTTTTAGCCATTTCTATCTTCTGAACTAAGGGTAAGGTAATAAGGTTAACCTCTGAACTTCTTAATGATGTAGAGTGATACTATGACTTATGGAAAATCCAAGTAACTTGTAAAACACGTATTTCTTCCATACTGATTTAACCCCTGACACTTAAGTGCCAAATAGGCACTGACCTGGAAGAACTGATATTAGAATAAGTAGCTAAAGCCCAGCTGTGACTGTTGAAGAACTTTGTCAAAGGTGGTGCTTGAACTAGGAACAGCCAAACAGTTGTTCAAATGTTTCTCAATTTTCTGAAATTCATCTATCTCACTACAACATAAGTTAGTTGGTAATAAAATTGCAGTGGATTTTTTTTTTTAAATGTGACAAAATTTCAAGCAGTAAGGGTAATTTTACACTTAATTTATACTTCTTAGCCTTGGAATATGTCTATAAACATAAACTCTATCTTAGTCAATGCAGACTACGTTTTTCCTTTTTGTCTCCTTAATGTTATCTCAAAAATACAGGTGAGAATGAAAGGCATTTTATGTAGTATTTATTTATTAAAGAAATTTTGAGACTCTTACTTTTCAAGAACAACAAACGTTTCATACACAACTGAGATTTATTTTTCAGCAACAATCAAAACTACTTTCTATTTATCCCATTTGCACAGCACTATTCATGCTCTTGGAAATCAGTAGTGTTTGATGTGTTAGTCCAGTTCAACATGAGTAATATGCTCTGCCTCCTTCTCTGTAATGCGACATGATTTTCAAATTGTACTTCTGAACAAAATGGCTGAACAATGAATGACTACCTTTGATCGTATAATTATACCTTCCCTATGAGCTTTTGTTCGTTCCTGTCTGTCCATCAGATTCTCCTGTGCCCACAGAATACTTGGTCAAGGAAGCCAGTCAGGAGCAGATGATAACTATGTTTTGTCAAAGATAAAATTCCTGACAGCTCTTTCCTACACAGCAAACAATAATATCCTATTGGAGAGGTGAGGGTACCTATCTTCCAGCTAATAATCTCCATATTGCATATTTAAGCACACAGCTGCTTGTATTTCACTTTCTTCTGTGGGAAAACCTGAACAATTGCAATTCGTGGAAAAATTATTCATCTGATCAGTTATGTTTATTTGTTTGAAAAATGGCTGCCAGGGAATATTACCACCTTTGCATGGTATCAGAGCAATTAGAGCAATGGCCCAGGGAAATACGACTTTTGTTGTAAAGGAGTAGATGGCTTGCACTGTTGTCTGGCTGTAACACATAGGCTAGAAGGCATAACTTTATTTACTATTTGTTGTTTGTGATGGTAGGCAATCCAAATGTTCTGAGGTCACTCTTGAAAGGAAGCAACCTGAATAAATCTCCAGTTCATACCAACAGAGCTTGGCATAGTCTGCTGTTTATGCCAACTAATTGTCATCTACAATTAGCTGTAGCTTATGATGATTGAGTTTCTTTGGAAAATGGTCATGGAAACTAGTTTCATGAAGCCACTTAGCTGCACCTCTGTACTAAATTAGTAGCAGCAGCTGATGCATAATAGTATCTTTTGTCCTATTGAAGAGCCATTCTGTAGCCAAGTTCTGTTCTCTTGGAGAATATGTTATCTATCACTAAATCACTTAGTAAGATTTTAGAAGTATTATTTCTTTCCTTCTCCAGATGATCCCAAGTATAATGATTAAAGGACAGTGTTGTTTTAGAATCCCAATGAAAATTGTGTCAGGTCACAAAATGCTAATGCTATAAGCATTTCTGAGATAATATTGTGAAGATGCAGTGGCATAAGTTCAGCTACAGTTCTCAAAGCTAAGCAAAACATATTAAAGATTAAAAAATAAATAAAAATGGAAACAGGGAAACTTCAAAATCACCCTTTTTTTTTGGCCAAATTTATTTTACATTCTTTGCTTTGGAGGAGTGGTTGCATTTACTTAGGAAATGAAGAAGTGTTGCCTTTTTTATTTTCTAGAGGTATAAAAAGCACTTTGCAAAGTACTATTTCAGCTTTTTTGAAAGTAAAAATGTAATTTTTTTCCAGTTAAAAAGATAAAAAGATCACAATTTAGAAGCTGAATGCAAATGTAAACTTAAAAAAATCCCAAAAAAAAAAAAAAATCAAAACAACAAAACCCAAAATGGGTTACAAATAATGATTAAAAACTGATTAAAAGCTGGTGAGTTTTTCAGCCTTTATTTTATTTTGAGTATTCATCTGGGTTTGCCATAGAAATGTGTTTATATTAACAGAATGTGAAATATGTCACTGAGCTCCCCGACTGGTTGATACTGTATCTTAAAACACATCTAGGAAAATGTAGATATGCATGAGAATGATGTCACAAGATAAAATAGTAAGGCTGGCACTTGGAATTCCAGATGGCCAGTGATCACAAGGCAGTAGTAGAACAGCAGGTGACCAGAAGAATCATAAGAGAGACCGAGAGGAAAGCAGAAATTTTCAGCTACTACACTGCCTACTATTTCAGCACAGCAGTTGCAAAATTGTCAGGGAAAATACTCAAAGGCACCTCCATAGCTTGGTGTCTGTGCTTGGGCCAAGTGTTTGAGAGTCATCCTCCAAAAGTAGGGCAGAATGGATCTGAAAGTGCATGTGGTGAAGAGATTTTCAGCTGAAATGAGGTTACTGCTTAAGCAAACTGGGGTTTGTCAATAAGATCAGAAGTGCCAATTTTAATCAGAAATATTAATTTCAAATCCAATTTGCAGCTCTTGCATAGTGAGAAGTCATTCTCACTAAGTGAACTGTCCAGGTTGTCCATAAAGTTAAATAAATCAGCTTCTCTGTAGTGCATATTTCTAATCAGACATTACACCTTTCTGAAGGCTTGAGTTTGATTCCTAGCAACATTTAGGGATAAAATATATTTTAAAAATATCTGGTTTATAATAGAATATATATTTAACAACAACAAAATAATAAAACAGCTTCTTTTCCTTCTATTGGCACTCCAAAAAAAATGAGAGAATGGGATTTCAACTTCCTCAAGGAAAAATGTTCTATACAGTCATATTTAATGTGTGAGTGCTTGTGGAGGCACATTCCATTCTTTTGAATCCATTTGTGGATATCAAACATGAGAGAGAAACAGAAGCCTCAAAACTGTTATGTTCATAGAAACCCAAGTTTTCTGAAAAAAAAAACAACTTGCACAGAGGAAAGTTATCCCAAACTCTGTTCTCAGTCCTAATTAGATCCCAATGAGTCCAGTCCTCAGACACAAATACATAAGAAAACTGGCCACATAATTTCTAATTCTGATAAAATATTAAGCCCTAGTACAAGGTCATCAGACAACCCTTGTGAAAAATCCAGTAGGAATGCTCTTCCTCTTTCTCCAGTGCTGCTGAGCAGAGTGCACACAATATCAAAATCAGAAAGTTAATGCAGACTAAGTGTGCATACCATCTTTACTACTCAAAACTGATGGACTAATGGTACTAAGAAGTGGCTGGACATAAACATAGACAGCATTAAAAGTACTCAATAGAACACTTAAAAAAGAAATTGAACTTCCTTAAGCAATGAAGACACCATCAATGTTAGTGTCATCAGCAAACTTTCAATCTCATCATCCATATAATATGAAGATGTTGAACAGCATGGGGGCCAGTATTGATTCCTGGGAGACACTGCGTGTGACAGGCTGCCAGCCTGAATAAGAACCACTGATCATTACCAGCTGAGTGCAGGCTGTGAGCCAATTTTATTTCCATCTTGCCAACCACCCATTCAGTATATCTTTCCAGTTTGTCTAGGAGGAGGCTGTGGGAAACTGTTAAGTGCTTTGCTGAAGTCCAGGTGTTTGCCTTAAATGTCCCTTCTCATCCTGCAAATTTTACTGCATGTCCAAGAAGCCTTAGAGCATTTTAGAGGTCACTGAAATTTTAACAGAAAGTTTTCAGGAAAATAATTTTTTCTCCATTTTGGCAATTTCTAATATTTTTCCCATTTGTGAATAATTTGCAGAATTAGGAACAAAATCAAGATTTTTGATACCTAATCTTGTGTGTCTAGAGAAGGTGTAGAAACACTGAACTGAAATCTGGATTCTGGGTGACATGTTCTTTTCTAATTTTTTAATTTTTTTATTAACAGATACCTTACTGTAAATATAGTTCTCAAGTCCTTCCAAACATTTGGCATGGTTTGCTCCTACATAACAACTATTATGATTATAGTCTTCAAATCTACTAGCTTGCACTTTGCCTATATAAATACAAATCACAATTATGTTATATTGTTTGGCCAGGATCCCTACGGTTTGAAATTCCTAACATATGAGAAATAAATTCAGAATGCATGTCAGGAAATGTTCGGGTTCTTTCCTTGTAAATTATTTCATCTGCAGGTTTCCAATAAAATAGGCTAAACAATAGATGATTTAATGATATCATTCTGCCTCACAGTAGACTCTTCAAATAAATTTGGTTATTGTTCATTCATTTTAAATATTATTTTTCAGTGAAACAAGTATCCAAAGGTATACAATGGCACTTAGACAAGGTAAACCAGAAGTCAAGATTCAGTATAAATTTTGGGGCTGACCAAAGTGTTGTCTATATGAAACCAACTGTTTAGGCTTTATTTAAGGATACGAAGACATAGAAACAAGAAGTGCATGAAGAAAAAAAAAGGAAATTGTCACGTAAATGAAAGTGTGCTTGTGATGATCTTTCTGTTATATTTCTCTGTATAGAATAAGTACATATATTCATAGGCCTGTATGTTCATTCATATACCTAATATACATGTATGCACATGTTGCTCTCATTACTGCACCACTGAAATTAATTCAGCCTCCCAGTGCTAAACTGTGTAGAACTTTCATAACTATTGGACTTACTACAACCATACGCTTTTTTCCTCCTTTAATGGCTTTCCCAATTTTGTGATACCACAAAACCGTGAAAATGTTAACAAAAGGGGTGATGGTATATTTAAATCAAGGCACTCCTTCAGACGCCCTCTTTGCTGCTCTGAAATCTGTGATCTTCAATCAAGAGGGTAATCTTGATATAAGATACAGAAAAATTCACAGAATTAAACTGCATAATATTACTGTGATTGAGTGGTTATGGAAGAAAAAAAACATAATCATTCAATTTCAAAGTGGCATCTCACTTTCACTCTAACCAGCCATTTGACTGTAACCTCAGGCATTAAGCCAGGTTCATTCCATTTCTTGAATCTCTGCATTTAATGAAGAATTAGGTGGAATACATAAGAAAATCATAGAGTCATAGAATAGTTTGGGTTGGAAGGGACCTTCAAAGGTCATCTAGTCCAACACCCTGCAATAAACAGGGACATCATCAACTACATCAGGTTGCCCGAACCACATCTAGCCTGGTCTTGAATGTTTCTGGGGATGGTGTATATATCACCTCTCTGGGCAACCTATTTAAATATTTTTACCACCATCACTGTAAAAACTTTTTTCTTCACATCCAGACTGAATCTCCCCTCTTTTAGTTTAAAACCAACACCCCTTGTCCTATCACAACAGGCCCTGCTAAAAAGTCTTTCCACATCTTTCTTATAGGCCCATTTTAAGTACTGGAAGGCCACAAACATTCTCTCTCCAGGCTGAGCAACCCCAACTCTCAGCTTTTTCTCTCAGTAGAGGTGCTCCATCACTCTGATAATTTTGTGGCCCTTCTCTGGACCCTGTCTGACAGGTCCATGTCTTTTCTGTACTGAGGAGTCCAGAGCTGGATGCACTACTCCATGTGGGGTCTCACCAGAGCAGAGGGGCAGAATTACCTCCCTTGACCTGCTAGCCACACTTCTATGTTTACGTTTTAGTCAATTTTTCCTTGTGGAACATAAGTTTTCAGTGGGGCACATAGGCTTCCAATGAGAAGAAAAGGAGAATTAGCTGCTTTAGAATGGGATCCAGAAAGAAGACACTGGAAAACAGTCAGTCTATACAGCCCATTAAGGAACAATGCATTTGAAATAGTGGTTTTAAGTGAAGAGCAAGAGCTGCAGAAGGACACTTGACTTTGAAATGGTCCGGGTGAGTACATACAAACTAAGGCAGACACTTCTCTCCAGACTTTTAAATCAATCAATTACTCTTTTAAAACAGTCGTAGTTACTTATCTTTCACACCTTTGTTAGAAAGTGTCCCCCACTTGGGTTCAAATTTCTCCTTAGTAAGTGAGTTTCAAAGCCATAAAGCTTTATTGTGTGGCCACACATTCACTGAATAATGGTTAGATTGCATTTTGCTGTCCATCTCCTGTGTCAGCACTGAAATATGTGAAACAAGTGAAAGAGGGGCTTGGAGTCACAAGCTGATAGCCAGGACTTGAACAGTGACGGAGAATTTTCTGTGTCACTTCTTCAATAACTATTTTCTATAATTTAAATCAAACATGACACAGACGGATGCCCATCTAAGAACCCATAAACCCATCTGACTTCTGTTTTTAACCCAGGGAGGTAAAATGCAGGCAGAATATGCAAAAAGCACCCCTCCACGTGCTTCTGTCCCCTCAACCAACCTACAGCTTCGTTCTTACAGGACTCTCCTGGAAGGTAGGTGCTGAGATTTTGAGTCCCTCAGGCAAAGGAGAGAATTCAATCCAGATTGCCTGTTTCCTGGTTGGATGCTTGAATCTCTGTGGCTACTACCTCCCCGCCAGCCACAACATTTTTGTGAGGTCCTGTCAGCCTGTATCTGCCCCTGGAGGATCCTGGCAGAGAAACGCCTAATGTCTGCATCTTCATCAGGCTTAGGTAGGAGATAAGCATCTCCTGGGTTTGGGGAAGCCCTAGGCATGCGTTGAAACTAAATTTTGAGAGTTTAAATAACTTTAAAATCAAACTGGGAGGAACCAAATGCTCTTAACAGCTTTCAGGTTCAGACAACACTGAGTGGGACTATCGGGGTTTTTTTGTTTATTTTTAGGCATCTCAGGTCTGCCTAAGTCCCACTTTGGCCCTCTACTACATCTAATGGAAAGATCCTGTTGCGGACTGAGTAATGCTGTTGAATACTTGTGTGGTGTGAGGGTCAAATGGCATAGTTTGTACGATCTGCAGAAATAAATTTCCAGGTGAAGAAAAAAAAGCATTTTCTTCAGAAAATATTTCCATTAAGAAAACCCCAAACAATTAACGTATATCACATAAGTCGTTCCTATTAGAAATATGGCTCAGATGAATGCAAAAACTTTCTGGAAAATTGTACTTAAGAAACCTTACCCATCAGACATTTATCTGAGTGATTTTTGCTGCTGTTGCTGTTTGAACGCAGCCTATAATTAATGACTAGCATATTCTCACAACGCAAAGGTGTGAGGTTTAGGTGTTTCTGTTAAATATATACATTTTCAGAAAGAATAAGTCAAAAAGACAACACATTCTCTTTAATGAATCAGTGAGTAAATTTTTGTTGCAAACAGAAGTTTATGAGCAGAAAAGGATTTGAACTACAAACTTTTGGCAATTTTAATATTTTCTGTTGAGAAAACATAAAAATCAATTTATACAAAATAAAATTTCAAAATTATTTTTGAGTTACTCAGACATCTAAAAAGTGTTTTGAACTAAAAAATAATATAATATATTATAGGTAATATACAAATATATATTGAAGGTAATATGTTATACAAAATAAATAAGTTTGGGATCAAACTTAAACAGGGGGGATTTAATTTGGATATAAACAAGAAATTCTTTACTGTGAGGCTGTTGATGAACCGAAACAGGCTATCCAACGAAGTTGTGAATGCTCCATCTTTGGCATTGTTCAAGGCCAGGTTGGACAGGGCAATGAGCAACATGGTCTAGTGGAAGGTATCTCTGCCAATGGCAGAGGGCTTGGAACTCAGTGATCTTCAGGTCCTTTCCAATCCAAACCATTATATGATTCTAAAATACAACTTTAAACCTGGATTTAAAAATTCAAATATGTGAAAAAAATTGAAACACTGAAACATGCAAAACAGAAAAAACTTCTAGCCTGTGGGACAACCTGAGTTGCTACATTTCAAATGATATATCATTAAAACATATTGTGTAGCATTTTCTGACATAATATTCAACTTTGGGATTTTTTAACTTGCTGTACACCTAATGCTTCTAGATATCTGCTGGAATTAAGATGAATGAAAACTGTAATCAGTGTTTTTAAAGTTTCTGGGATATGCTAAGAGCATGCCATTCTCTCAAGCTGCATAAGCATGGTATATACATAGTGGGCTACTGCAAATTTAATATCTGGATATATTGACTTGAAACCTATGAGCACTATTTCTCATCTTTGTTCTTTGTTTTATCATTACCCCAGTTCCTGGAGGTAGAAAAAAATTTCACATTTTCCTCTTAAAGCTTTACATATTCTACTTCTTTATTTTTCTTACTGAATGTATGATATTTCATTTGTTAATGTCTTAGCCATTCTTTTTTCTTATATTCTGATACAGTAGACAAAGATAAAAAAAACAAACAACTCAAACTAGTATTTCTAATGCTAAGTGTATCCACTTTTTTTTTTTTTTTTTTTTAGTATAAATAATTCTTGGAAATATATCTTAGAAAATTAATTGGCACTTCTGCTCACAGGGATTTTTGATACCTGTCCTGTTTTCCACAAGAATTATCTGCATTATCTCTGCAGTACACTGGGAAACTCCAGCTGTCCAAATCAATATTTCTACCTCTGTCGTTTAAATCCAAGCTCTGGCTGGTGCTGGGTGGCTGTGACACACCAGAGCCATCACATGCCTCCCTGTTGCTGCAGGCAACGTTGCAGAGGGCGGGAGCTGATCCCTGTACATCACATGGCAAGCTCTGACATGCCATGGTTTTAGACAGCCTCTCACTGAATTGCTTAAGCTGATGTTAAGATCACATGATCTTCCAAGAACTGTACTAGTGCCAGTCAAAAGTAACATGGTATTTTCTTTGTTACTGTAATAGACTTGTGCAACAGCTGCATCAAACCACATGCCTGACTTTCTCCACTAAAATAAAGGGGTAACCAACTAAACAAAATTTGTTCTCCTATTTTGACTCTATTTATTCATCCTGTGAAGGTATCAAAGGATATTTGGTTTTATCAGCATATTATAATTTTGGAGTATTCACTTAAAAATTACAGTGAGCTGAACACAAGTTATTAGGCAATTATGTTATTTGTTGGGGACACTGGGTTACATCAGCTATTTTATCTGGAGAATTTCTTCAGGTCACAAGTGGAAATTAACTTTCTGATGTTATTTTCCCATTAACTGGCTACAGATCCTCATTGCCATAGTTTTCATGACTGTCAGAGTTTGCTCAGGGGAGGCTTAGGACTGGAATAGCATGGGCATTACAGGTCAAGCATGCTGTACATTGGCAGAAATAGAAGACCCAGTTCTAAAATGAGCTTCTGTCACTACCATGAAAATTATAGTGAGTATCACTGAAAAAAAACCCCTTTTTTCAGATTCATATTCTTACTTTCCTTACCAAGGCATAAGTTCATAAGTAAAAACCAGCAACCTTATTTATTAATAAATATATTCTTACTGTTTTAATTTGCTAAAGGTTTCCTTAAAAAAAAAAAAATCACGTTTCATTTGTTAATATTGGCTTGCTTGAAATATTTTATTCAAATTATCTTCAAAATAAGGTTCACCACCTTATAGCAAATCTAGTGCCACTCAAGGATTTCCCAGTCCATCCCTGGAAATGTTCAAGGTCAGGTTGGATGGGAACCTGAACAACCTGATCTAGTTGAAGATGTCCTGGTCCTTGCAGAGGGTTGGACTCGATGACCTTTAAAAGTCCCTTCCAACACAAACCATTTTGTGATTCTATGATTTTATGAATTCTGGTGTGGCGGTCCCAGGAGATCTGGCAAAAAGAGCTAGGTATACCCACACTGGGCATGGTAGGGGCTGCTGGTACTGGGTTTTGGGTTTCAATTAGGAGACTA
This sequence comes from Neopsephotus bourkii, assembly GCF_033783945.1. Classification (NCBI taxonomy): domain Eukaryota; kingdom Metazoa; phylum Chordata; class Aves; order Psittaciformes; family Psittacidae; genus Neopsephotus; species Neopsephotus bourkii. The sequence continues at coordinate 2,461,619 of NW_026901969.1, forward strand.
AACATAGATTCCAGAACTTTGTAAACCTATAGAACAGTATTCTATGATTTTATTTTTGGGGGGTGAATACTGAATATATTTGTAAGATCTACTCTTATTTCAAGAAATGTAAGCATCTTCTGAATGTTAAATCCTTCTTTTCAAGAAATGGTGTTTATCAAATCAGCCAAATCTCTCAGCACAAAATATTACACCTGTAATCATCATAAAATACCCCCTTGTACTCTAGATATAATGCCCATGCCTTTTCAAAATGTGTGGGTTGAAATATCAATATGGAGTTAAGTCTGTACATGGCTGGAGGTAAGAATGGGTATGCCCGTGGCAGGAAGAACAGAAGGCTCATTATCCACACTGAAATGTTACAATCATCTCGTTTCACGTGTTTCAAAAATGTCTTGTCTATTTTTCTCCAGTTGAACTTCACAGGATATGTATACTTATCCAGAGGGAAGGAATGTAGAAAGAGGAGATTTCTTTCTTTCACTTCAAGACAAATGTGGGAAAATATTAAGTAGTTACAGAACCTCTGAATTAAGCCACAAACCCTTTTGGAAAACAAACAAACAAAAAGCACCTATTAAAATCCTTGCTCTTTCCAAAACACAAGATCTCTGTGGGTTAAATTTGTATCTCCTTAATCATTCCTGCTGCATGCCAGGGCATATGAAAGCAATTTCTCTCTATTATATTTACAACTCACTCAGCAAGCTTCCAATAGAAAAGAATGCAATGTAGAAAGAAAATCCACTGCCCATAATTAGCCACCCACAATGAACTTTGCATTATCAATAGCTCAGCTTTTTTCAGAGATCTTTCATGTTTTATTTTAAAGAAGTTATTCCATTTCCTTACCAAGATGCTCTGTTGTTAAAGAAGTGAGTTTAATATTTTCCAAAGTCCTTGGATTGCCACTTTTATAATCCAGTTAAAGAAATTACTCAGGCTCCAGTTGAGACAGGAGAGGTGGCAGATTCTAAATTGTATTTATTTCACTAAGATAGTCACTTCTTGTTCTACATAATTTTGCTTACATTGCTGAAATTAATTGCTGGGAAATGAGCAGTAAAGTTCATGGTAGAGTAAGAAGCATATATATTACTTATCCAAAGTAATATCAGAATGGAGATTTATCCTCTGACACTGTTAATTGTCCTTCACAAAATCAAATCTCTGGTGGTTGTTTTATTTGTTTGTTGTTTGTTTTTTTGGTTGATTGGTTGGTTGATTTTTTTTTTGGTTGGTTTTTTTTTTTTGTGTGTGTGTACAGAGTTTACATCTCTACATTGTATGGATTCCTGTAGATCCTGTCACTTGTATGTACATAGACACAGATACACCCAGTTCAGTTAGCACAGCAAATATTAGGTGCTGAACTTCATGAAGGAGCCTGAATTTTGGCTCCCTAAGATTGCAAAAAGCTGTAATATGCAATTAACATTATAAGGCAGAATTCTTTCAAGCACAGTAGAAAGTTATAGTAGAAAAGACCTATTAAAGAACATAGGACTTATCAGGAAAGTCCTGTAAGCACTATAAATCCTTATAAGGAATATAATGACTTATATGAATATGCTGTGGAAGTTTCACATATTATGAACAGTTATAGAAAATAATTTGTCCATGCTACAAGTGTTTTATGTTCAGTGCAGTTAACTGTACTTCCCTCTTACCTTCATGGATCATAAGGGAATGTACGGCCATTGATATACCTAGGTTCTGCCAAGATTTGACTGAGAAACACTGATTAAATGCTCATAACCTACAGCTCATAGCTTTGTAGTAAATACATTTACATATGAAATAGGAATACCAAATTTAAAATTTGTTTTAATGATTTAAAAAATGGACACGAACCTTATCTCTTACATCTCAAGAACTTATGAATAAAATCCCTCTCAAAAGAAATTATGCATAGCCTGAAAAACTGGGAAACTAACCTTATAAACTGAATCAGAAAGAACAGAATATTAAGCCTTGTCCCCCTTGGGCAAGACAAGTGTGATAACTGTAAAATTATTGCTTGCTAAATGGAGAGGAGGGAAAGTACTCTTTTATTCTTTATAACTCAACTCCCCTCTTCACCCAAACCCCCAACTTCCCACAAAGTACATCTCATTCTATTTTGGGATCCTGAAATGTGTTGCAGATCTGGAAATACTATTGCTGGAAGCAAATTTTCGTAAACTCTTGAATTTCTAAGGAAGCTGAGCAATGCAGCTTCTTGAACAGGGAAATGGGAAATGATTAGGAACTACTGGATGAATTAGAGGTACAAGGAAAAACAGTGACTCACTTCACTGAAGAGCTAACTGTCCTATTCTGCCCAGCTGGAGCTCCTCCCTGCTCCCAGCTAGAACCAGAGATATTATGGCTTATAGTAATGCAGCCTGGAAATAACAAGTGTGTGGAATGATGAATATTTTCAAATGAGTATATTATCCCCCTAAAAAATATCCATGGGAAAGGCCAATTAAAAATTTTCTACTAGATCATGTGAAAACCTGATTTTGAGACCTCTGCTGGACAGCTGTTCTATTCCAGAATAATGGGTTCACTGTAGCTAGAAGAGTTTTTATGTTCAAAGTTGACACAATAAGCATATATACCATCTTACAGTATAGGGATAAATTAAAAATACAAAATCACTTTCTTTTCTTTTTTTTTTTTTTGCAAAACCAGGCTCAAGAAAATAAGTTACTAACAGTAGCAGACTGATAGCAGTTGTGAAGACTGAGCACAAAGTCGTATTTAAATTAGAATTAGGGAGAAAAAAGGCTGAGAAAACTCTGATTTTTTATAAAGATGAAAATCATAGAATCAAGAATAGTTAGGGTTGGAAAGGACCTTAAGACCATCTAGTTCCAACCCCCATGCCATGAGCAGGGACACCTCACAATAAACCATGTCACCCATGTCACCATGTCCAACCTGGCCTTGAACACTGTCAGGGATGGAGCATTTACAGCCTTCCTGGGCAATGCATTCCAGTGCTTCACCACCCTAACAGGAAAGAATTTCCTCCTTATATCCAATCAAAACTTCCCCTGTTTAAGTTTTAACCCATTACCCCTTGTTCTGTCACTACAGTCCCTAATGAAGACTCCCTCCCCAGCATCCCTATAGGCCCCCTTCAGATACTAGAAGGCTGCTATGAGGTCTCCATGCAGCCTTCTCTTCTCCAGGCTGAACAGCCCCAACTTTCTCAGCCTACCTTCATATGAGAGGTGCTCCAGCCCCTGATAATCCTCGTGGCCCTCCTCTGCACTTGTTCCGACAGTTCCATGTCCTTTTTATGTTGAGGACACTAGAACTGCACACAATACTCCAAGTGGGCTCTCACGAGAGCAGAATAAAGGGGCAGGATCACCTCCTTTGACCTGCTGGTCACGCTTCTTTTGATGCAGCCCAGGATATGGTTGGCTTTCTGGGCTGCAAGCGCACACTGTAGCTGGCTCATGTTCATTTTCTCATCGACCAGCACCCCCAAGTCCTTCTCCGCAGAGCTGCTCTGAATCTCTTCTCTGCCCAGCCTGTAGCTGTGTCTGGGATTGTTCTGACCCAGGTGTAGGACCTTGCACTTGTCTTGGTTAAACTTCATGAGGTTGGCATCAGCCCACCTCCCAAGCGCGTCAGGGTCCCTCTGGATGGCATTCCTTCCCTCCAGCGTATCAACAGAACCACACAGCTTGGTGTCATCGGCAAACTTGCTGAGGGCGCACTCAGTCCCACTGTCCATGTCAGCGACAAAGATGTTAAACAAGACCGGTCCCAACACCGACCCCTGAGGGACACCACTCGTTACTGGTCTCCAGCTGGACATTGAGCCATTGACCACAACTCTTTGTGTGCGGCCATCCAGCCAGTTCTTTACCCACCAAGGGGTCCATCCATCAAACTGATGTCTCTCCAATTTAGAGACAAGAATGTCATGTGGGACATTGTTGAGCGCTTTGCACAAGTCCAGGTAGATGATGTCAGCTGCTCTACCCCTGTCCATCAGTTCCATAGCTCCATCATAGGAGGCCACCAAATTGGTCATGCAGGATTTCCCCTTAGTGAAGCCATGCTGGCTGTCACCAAGCACCTTGTTGTGTTTCACGTGCCTTAGCATGCCTTCCAGGAGAATCTGCTCGAAGATTTTGCCAGGCTCAGAGGTGAGACTGACTGGTCTGTAATTCCCTGGGTCATCCATTTTCCCCTTCTTGAAAATGGGGGTTATATTTCCCTTTTTCCAGTCATTGGGTTTGTTTGACATACCCTATTATTTGAGATGGTCAATTCACGGAGCAAAAGTTAAGGCAGAAAATAAAAATGGAATGATCAGGTTATAGTCACCTGTTTGAGTTGGTTAACTTCTTTTTTTCAACTGTTCATTCATAGAATTGTGGAATCATAGAATGGCTTGGGTTGGAAAGGGCCTTAAGATCATTTAGTCCTAACTTCCCTGCCATGGACAGGGATGCCTCATCCCAGACCGTGTCTCCCAAGGTTCTGTTCAACCAGTTCTTGAACACTGAAAGGGTTGGAGCATTCACCACTTTGTGCTACCTGTTGCAGTGCCTCACCACCCTCACAGTAAAGAACTTCTTCCTTATATCTATCCCAAACTTCCCCTGTTTAAGTTTAAACCCATTACCTTTTTCCTATTGCTACAGTCATTGTTGAAGAGTCCCTATCCAGCATCCTTGTAGGTCCCCTTCAGATACTGGAAAGCTGTTATGAGCTCTCCACACAGCCTTCTCTTTTCAAAGAAAAATTATCTCAAACCTCTGCAATAAAATAAAAAAATAATTTTAAAAGATACAGACTTACACAATGTATCTTCAGTCATACTCTTTTAATCAAAATTAGCTCAGTTGTGAATGTTTAGATGCTTTGCTTTTAACTCTAGCAGAACTAAGACTTTTCTGTATATTCCTTTTATTTGTTGCTGTTGTATTAATTTTCATTCATATCTGCTATGTTCTGTTTCATTTTATGGTGAATCTAAGCTTCTGTATAAGTAAGAGCAAGATAAACCCTTGAGACATCTAATTTCAACCTGTGGCCATTATATAAATATACCAGGCACCAGCAATGTTTCACTCTGTCCAACGGCCTAAGAAAATCTCTAACAATTTTTGATAGAGACAGATTTAATTACTGCACAGTTTCACAGAAGCCTGAGCATACAAGCACAGAGTGGGCATGAAGTGTTGTCAAGGCCCATTTGGCGATGTTTCAACTGCCAAGGGCAAGACTAGAGATCAAAGGAAAGAATCAAAACTCCTAATCTCTGTATGAAAGGCTCATGCAGGCCAGGCTTGCTGGCAGACCCCTATCAGATTATTGTTCATTATTACTTTTGCCATTTCTACTTATAGAAGAAAAATGAGGCTTGCCTATAAATGTTTTAACTGGAAAGAAATAGACATTCTCAAGAAAATTCTATAACCAGGGGATAAAAGAACATTCCCCCCCCCCCCCCATATTCTAACTCATTTGAGCAATGAGGGTTTAAATTTTAGAGTAAAACTTAAGTGCCCTGTGAACACAAGATTCCATCTGATTTTGGTTGTTTGCTCCAAGTCCTGGTGGCCCCAATGAAAAAAATTCTTTCTTGTCTCAAGTGGATTCACTTGATAGTTGAGTTTTGGGATAAGAAACAGGTGTTTCTTTTCAGTATGCTTTCAGTATCAAGTAGCAACAATCTATAGGTACCAGTCTACTGAGCTATTTTTTTGTAAGCCTGTGCCTTCCAATTAAGACATACATTTCTTTGAGGACAGGGGAGAAAAAAGAACTTGCTTCAAGAGAAGGGGGAGAAAAAGAGCTCCCTCTCCCTCTCCCTCTCCTCCCCCAAAAAGGAAAGAGGAATACACATGTACTTATTCCCTGTGCTCTCCTCTCCCTTGAGGTTGAAAAAAAACCCTTCAGACTAAGATGAATACATGTACATAATCTGCTTTTTCTTTCATCTGAACCAAAGAATCTTCATCTTTACTTGGCTGACATAAACACAGGTTTGGGGGCACCTCAGTCTGCTTTTAAAAAGAATGAAATTTCCCTAAATTCAAAATAAGTTTTGAAAACTAAACCTCACTCATATTTTGAATGTAATTACTCAGACACAGTTTTGGTAAAGGAGTGCAAGACAAAATAAGCTTCAGCACCGATGTTTTAATTTGTTCTATGAAATATTTTGCATTAAAAGGCCAAGGTCAGTAGCTTGGCTGAGACTAAGCAAATACAGCTATTTTGTCAGAAAATTGTTTAATAGAAAGCCTATGTATATGAAGGTGACGTTTTCATGAGATTCTGGAAAAAGTAAAAATAAGTGAAACTCTTGTCTCTCCATATTGTATGAAGTTCAAATGACCTTTTAGTACTGCTAGAAAGATCTCTTGAAGACATTCTTTGTTTGATACTAACCCTGTTACTGAGAGAAGAAAGAGTAGGATTTTATTGTACACTGGCTATACTAACAAAATGTAACAGGAATTTCCTGTGTCTTTTGATAATTACAACACTGATACATTTGTTTCTCCTGAGCATATGAGTGAAATTACAGTCATTAAATTATTTTATTCTCCATACCCAAATCTTTTCAATAATCACTTATTATGAACTTTCTGACTGCTTATATAAGCTTAAAATCTGAAATAGCAGAACTAATTTTTGAAGTTACATTTGAAAATGAATCATGAAACTTCAATACAACACACTTCTTTCTCTCATAAAATAGGCTCTGGTTCTGTTTCCCATGAAGCCAGTGGGAATTTTATCATCTGAGTTCAGTAAGAGTGGGACAGGACCAAGAAGCATTTTGTTTCCCTGAGAATATTTCAGAATGTAGACTTCCTAACTTAATTTCTTAAATTTTCTTATATATAAATGTTTGGGATTTGACTTTTTTTATATTTTTTTTCCCACATGACCAGCATTTACTGTAATTGACACAAAACTACCTTTACTTTTACTTTACTGCAGGAAGTAGGATGGAAAACTGCTGAGGGTACCTGATGGAGCTGAGTACTCATCCAGTCAAACTTTCCCATGCTTCCAAGGGCAGTATATCCATGCCTGCTCCAATCCTTCTGTGTTTCCTTTACCTCTCCTTACCATAACATAAGCATCACCGTCCTAGTCTCTCATATCTGAAGCATGAAATTCTATTTTACATACACTGTTGAGAAACATTGAGACAACTCAGGTTCATAAATCCCTATGTGATTGTTTAATTGGAGCATCTGTTACTGCTGCCAAAGCAGTAATCAACTGATTTTTGATCACCTTTCCTTTAAATGTTAAAACAGAATTTATGCCTTCCTTTTGTTTTGTGGTTTTGTTTTGTTTTGTTTTGTTTTTTATTTGGTAGCTTAAAAAGTTTCTAAAAAAAAATATGTTGACATATAAAAATGTCTGGAGTTTTCAAGACAGACCTGAAAGCTTCACCCTTAATCTTGTAGCTGAAACCTGGTAATCAGGTGACAAATATCCTTTGACAAACGCATATGCACACACCAGACCAGATTATAAATTAGTCTCCAAAAGGGATTTTTTTTTTGTGGTTATGTCTGAGCCGCTCAGGCTGTACAAGGAGACCTGACAGAAATAGTTTATATTAACTAAGCATTAAGATTAAATCTTGTGATACAATTGGATTTCATTTTCCCTCACTGAAAATCTCTTCTTAAAAGAAGCGGTTTAAAATATCTTGGTGTAAATTTTGATTAGAAATATCCAGACTGTCTGCAGAAGTTAATTATAGAATCATAGAATCATAGAATAGTTAGGGTTAGAAAGGACCTTAACATCATTTAGTTCAAACCCCCCTGCCATGAACACAGACACCTCGTACTAAACCATGTCACCCATGTCACCGTGTCCAACCTGGCCTTGAACACTGTCAGGGATGGAGCATAAACAACCTCATTGGGCAACCCATTCCAGTGCCTCACCACCCTAACAGGAAAGAATTTCCTCCTTATATCCAGTCTAAACTTCCCCTGTTTAAGTTTTAACCCGTTACCCCTTGTTCTGTCACTACAGTCCCTAATGAAGACTCCCTCCCCAGCATCCCTATAGGCCCCCTTCAGATACTGGAAGGCTGCTACGAGGTCTCCATGCAGCCTTCTCTTCTCCAGGCTGAACAGTCCCAACTTTCTCAGCCTGTCTTCATATGAGAGGTGCTCCAGCCCCTGATAATCCTCATGGCCCTCCTCTGCACTTGTTCCGACAGTTCCATGTCCTTTTTATGGTGAGGACACTAGAACTGCACACAATACTCCAAGTGGGCTCTCACGAGAGCAGAATAAAGGGGCAGGATCACCTCCTTCGACCTGCTGGTCACGCTTCTTTTGATGCAGCCCAGGATACGGTTGGCTTTCTGGGCTGCAAGCGCACACTGTAGCTGGCTCATGTTCATTTTCTCATCGACCAGCACCCCCAAGTCCTTCTTCGCAGAGCTGCTCTGAATCTCTTCTCTGCCCAGCCTGTAGCTGTGTCTGGGATTGTTCTGACCCAGGTGTAGGACCTTGCACTTGTCTTGGTTAAACTTCATGAGGTTGGCATCAGCCCACCTCATAACCATGTCCAGGTCCCTCTGGCAGCATATTTCACAGCATATGCTGTAAATACATGCTCAGTTCATCCTATTATTTAAAGGTGTACAGCCTTTTGGCACTAAATGATACTATTAAGACTTAAAAATAGGAGTCTTCTAAATGACCGTATCCTGGGCTGCATCAAAAGGAGTGTGACCAGCAGGTCAAAGGAGATGATCCTGCCCCTTTATTCTGCTCTTGTGAGACCTCACTTGGAGTACTGTGTGCAGTTCTGGTGTCCTCAACATAAAAAGAACTGTTGGAAGAAGTGCAGAGGAGGGCCACGAGAATGATCAGAGAACTGAAGCACCTCCCATATGAAGATAGGCTGAGAAAGTTGGGGCTGTTCAGCCTGGAGAAGAGAAGGCTGCGTGGAGACCTCATAGCAGCCTTCCAGTATCTGAAGTGGGGGCTATAGGGATGCTGGGATGGACTCTTCATTAGGGACTGTCGTGATAGGACAAGGGGTAATGGGTTAAAACTTAAACAGTGGAAGTTTAGACTGGATATAAGGAGTAAATTCTTTCCTGTTAGGGTGGTGAGGCACTGGAATAGGTTGCCCAGGGAGGTTGTGAATGCCCCATCCCTGGCAGTGTCCAAGGCCAGGTTGGATGAGGCCTTGGGTGACATGGCTTAGTGTGAGGTGTCCCTGCCCATGGCAGGGGGGCTGGAAATTGATGATCTTAAGGCCCTTTCCAACCCTAACTATTCTATGATTCTATGACATTGAGCATACTTACTAAATCAAAACCATAGACAGAATCACCAAATTTGGAGAAGCCACCTCTAAAACAAAAGCTTTATAATTTCTTTTGGAAAATGTTTTTACACGGATAAAACATCATAAAGGACTGCTAGAAGTGCAGCTTGTCTTGGGTTGAAAGTAGCTGGCTGAGGCACTACTGGCAGTACACCCACGCTGCAGCTGAGTGTGGTGTGAGTGGAATATTCATCCTGCTTCTTGGGAGATTTTCATTATGTGATGGGGTTTTATTTCCCCCATTAGTTAGCTAGTCATTCAGTAGTGACTGAACAAGGCAGAATAATTAGAGGTATCTTGCCATTACTTTTTATTGTACAGATGATGACTGAAAGATCTGGGAATTAGGATGGCAATTCAGTATAAGAAACTTGCTCTTGTGGTTGCTGTGTTGGGGACCATCACCCTCAACTCACCAACTGTGCGGTGTATCAAGTTCAGGATGAATGCCCTGGCACATCTATGTTAAAGGTACCTCATGGGCTACTGATCTGAAAAATTATCTGCCAGGTAGAAGATGTAGCTTGACTCACTTTTAAGTTGTGTGGGGTCTACACACTGGGTCTCTCAGTTGCTGAGATAGTCGTCCAAATTCTTAACTGCTGAGCTACAAGGTAGATATTGTTACCAGATGCCTTCCATCATGCTTCTCTCCTGGCAGGTGAGATTCTAAGTGCCTAGTGGTTCCTACCACGAGCAGTAATTTCTTCAGGATAAAAAGGGAGCATCCAGCTTATCAAGATTTCTGCCTCACAGGGTTTATATTTCCTCATCTAATGTATATGAGTTGTTCAGGCTACTAGTTAAAAAAGAAGTAGGCCAGCAACCAGAATTGTGAGGAAAAATAGTGTTTCACTGAAGAAACCTATCTGGCAAAACACTCTTGGTATACTCTTAAGTTTATAATTCTGTATCTGCATAATGCATCAGAATACAGTGATGTATGGAACAGTCATGAGAGCTGTACTGTAACAGCAAAGATCTGCATTCATGTGAGACCTGCATGATAGGGAACCTGTTTAAAACATGACCCGTCATGGTTCAATTATTCTAATACAGTTATAAAAAGTTATAACAACTGACTTTTCTTTCCTGCCACAGCTTGTGCCATAAACACAGCTTGAGACAATACAAGCCATTTGTATCATGTTTCTGGACAGAGGAATTAAAAATGTGTGATAGAACAGGTATTGCTGATGGGTTGTGAGTGTAATACAGAATTTTTCTATCCTAGAAACTTAGATATTCTTAACAAGCTCAGCAAAGTGAAGTTTATTGTTTAAATCTGCTATGAGAGGATTAGGTTGTCTCCTGCATTTAATTGTTTTAGCGTTTGGGTAGATTTAATTTATTTTTAAGCAGAAGTCTGATGAGAAAGATTTAACTGTAAGATTTATTTTAAGTTACTTGGAGTATTTAGGAATGAAGAAAGCTCAACTTCTTGCCAACTTGACCTCAAAAAATCAAACAATGGAATAAAATTTCTGCCATAACGCTCAGCTAGTTTTAGAGTAGCATATTTTCCTATAAGTACAAGTATAGCTGCAACTTGTCAAGAGCTGTAGACATGTTAAGATGCTGAAAATTATATACAATTAGAAATGTGTAACAATAGAAGTATTTAATTATTTTGGCAGGCAATTTTTCCTGGACATGTAGCTTCATGCATCAATAATGTATTGTAATTAATCCCAATTATCTTTTGTACCTTTAATCCACACATTAGGGCACAGGTCTGTGTGTTTTGGAGAAATCACTTAGTACACATTTGCTATGGAAAGTGAGTGACACTTGAATATTACATTGTATTTAGGACATTTCCTGAAACGAAAGAGTAACAAAGTCAGAGAAAATGCAGCTATAGTGACAAATCCTGGCGCTGATTCTCACTGCAGAGCCAGTAATTAAACAATTCAGCAAGTCCAGGATTATGAGGAAGAATTCAGACAAGTTAAATTCAACCAAACTCTGAAACCACTGAACTGCCTATTGCAACCTGCCTCTGGCATGCCATATTGCATGATGCTGTTCCCCGCTATTCTGGAAAGTGGTCTTTGTGGAGTACTGCTCCACTTTAGAACAGTATTGCCCTGGCCTGGACTTTTTAGTTTCCATACCTGAATGGGCTAGAAGAATCTAATTCCTGTTATCTTGGTTCATACTCTTGCCCTAAAAGACAAAAGAATAAGAACTGAAAACCATTGAAAAACTTGCTGAGGAAAAAAAATGGCAAGGTGAAATACAATAGATATTTATCTTGAAGTAAACCAGATAACTTTGCTGTACAGCTGAGCCAACTGTGCCTTCATATGCAATTTTTAGTAGATATGAAAATAGTTTGCCCTCAGAACTGCTTCATGATATAAGTACGGCCCTCCACAATACTGAAAAGAACTACAAAACAACAATGGAAAATTAAAACAAAACCCAAACCACTAAAACAACAGCTATTAGTAAACCTTTTCCAAACTTTAACTAAAACAGAGTAAAATACCTGTAGCAATTCAGAGGTGTACTCTATAACAACAGGGTTACCGAGTAAGCTCGTGTGTGTCAAGCATTCACTACAAATCTTGGTCCACCTACAAGAAAAGTTTCCTAGTGATTTTAAGAACTTTTGCAAGAAATATCTGGATGATGTCTCACGTGTCTTTGTTCAAAGGATCTCTTGAAAGACTAATTAGATTTTCTGGGTTCTTCAATCCAAACCAAACTGAAGCGCACATGAATGAATTCCAACTTGCTAAGTAGATGTCCTGGGTTCAGCAGTAGCAGTCATTTTTCTCCTTCTTAGTAGCTGGTGCAGTGCTGTGTTTTTGACTTTCAACCTGGGAACGGTGCTGATAGCATCGATGTTTTCAGTTACTGCTCAAATGTTTGGTCTGACCAAGGACTTTGTGAGCCTCATGCTCTGCCAGGGAGAAGGGGAAGCCAGGAGGAAGCAGAGACAGGACACCTCACCCATACTGACCAAAGAAGTATTCCATACCACAGCACGTCATACCCATGATGTAACTGGGAGTTACTGGAAGGGCTAGGGCACTGTGGGGTTGGACAAGGTATCAGTCAGTGCCCGGTCAGGCTGGAGGGAGGGGGGGTGAGTTATCGGTCGGCGGGTGGTGAGTTGTTGTATTCTCTTCTCTTGTTATTTCCTTTATCATTATTATTGGTGGTAGCAGTAGTGATTTGTGTCATACCTTAGTTACTGGACTGTTCTTATCTCAACCCATGGGAGTTGCATTCTTTCTATTCTCCTTCCCATCCCTCCAGGAGCAAAGGGAGGGAAAGAAGGGGGGAAGTGAGTGAACGAACTGCATGGATGGGTTTAAACCACAACAGCAGAGAAAAAGCTAAGTGATCCTTAAACGTGTAGTGGGAAAACAGAACCGCCTGGCAGGTTTCAAAATTATATGGACCTACTTTCACATATACATGTATGAATGAAGCCCTGGAAACACTAGAAGAACTATTAACAGAGCTAATGAAGAGCTAATTCTGGCCTATTTCTTGTTTGTAGCTTGCAAGCAACATCCATTTTGGTACAAATTTCAAGAAAATCAGAATTGCAAATATTTCAAAGCATTTTATGTATCTTTAAATTGCTTCTTTCTACAAGTTGCCAAAGGGGTGCCATAGAACTCCTTGAGGGTTGATATACAATTCAGCATGAGTCATGGAGGCATAACAAGGGAATAAACATTTCAAAGACGAATGATGACAATGTTTATCCTGGTCTCATTCAAAATACTCGTATGCACTTTTATGTAAAATGAAATTAAAACAGCATCTACGTATAAATCGTGACGATAGTTAGCATATACACATGAGTATAAGGTAATTGAAATCTTACAGGTAAGGCTGTTTGTGATTATGATTTCATACGGCCTAGTCAAGCTAAGGCACTCTTAAATTAGAAACAAATGTTTTGGTACATAAGATCTTCTGTCTCGGAAGATCTGCAGCAAATGAATGATGCATAGACCACAAGCAAATCATTTGTCTGAATTTATATACCAGTAAAATCTACAAGAACTGGTGTAGGACAAGAAATAGAGATGTTGATTTTGTAATGGACAAAGAAGTTAAAAGCCTAGAGGATCATGCTGAGACAGCTAAAGCAATCAGGAAAAGATCCTAATCATGACCCTGTTCAGCCTTTGTAAAGTGATAGTTCAGTTTGTTTCATTCCTTGAAAATGAACATTCTCATACAAGTTTTAAGGACGAAATTACAGGTTTGTTTGTTTGTTTGTTTTCCCTGAAGATACCAAATTCATATCTTCAGCTGATTTTTTTTTTTAAATTTCCTCACTATTTTCAATATAATCGTTTTAAGTATTTTGTATTTTATGTTTATATGAGGTTCAGTGGATGTCATTCTTGCCCTCTTTTTGGCATGACAGCCATACAAAATGGCTTATTCAAATCCTAACATTTCTTAACTCTTTTTTAGGTGTCCTAAAGCCATCTTGTACAGAAAGCTGAAGTTTGGATGTTAGAAGCAAAATTAAGGAAACTGGAGTTGAAATATGACTTATTTATGCAATTTTTCCTCAATTGTGTGTCACTGTAGCAGGCATGGGGTGATGGTGCCCAGGGTAAATGTCTGAAGAAGTCTCTAATTAACACACTGGTCCTTGTGAGCTATTACCAGTGCTGCAGCAGAGCTGTAGCAGAGCAATCATAAGGAAACTCTCTGGTCCTCAAAGGAATCAGGATGAGCTAATGTTCATCACTTGTGTTGGTGCTTATTTAAGTGACCCATGCAGTGATCATTGCTTATTGAGCTGTGACTGAAAAAATAGTGTACTGCAATAGCTCTCATCAATGAACAGCTAGATTAATAGACAGCAAGTGCAGGAATCTGACGTGTACAATAGATCTCCTCTAGTCACCCTTATCTCTTGTAATCAATAAAGAGAAGCTGGGCACCTCAGGAACAGTTCACCTTGTCCTGAGGTCAAGGGATTTGCACTGCAATATTGACTGTTTCTCTCATTTGGTTACAAAGAAACAAATCACCTGTCTATGTCTGCCCTGCAGCTCACTGAATTCAGCCGTGAAGCATCCCGTCCGTGCTGCTTGCCCCTAGAGTCCATACCTGTCACGACGGCCCATCACTACCTGTTTTCAGGTCATATGTTTCTGTTTTGAGCTCGTATATTATTTTAGCAGAAGGATGCACAAAAGGAGCTACTTAGTTTTACAATGGAAGAATATGCTCCTGAAAGCTCTGTTAGATTTTATGATACCAAGTCAAGCCATGTCTTGAAATGTGCTTGTGTGAAAATTAAAAATAAATTTGAAATTAAATACAACACAGCATATATGTTGTTAAATATGTTAAAAAACATATGCAAGCATAATATAGTGTATATATATATGTTCTGCATATTGATTCAACACTTATGAACCATGTTTATACTCTCATATACAGAAATATTTTCATTACAAAAATGAAGAAAACAACAAATGTTTGAAAATCATGACAAAAAAAAAAAAAGGCGGCAAGGAATTTTAAGTTATATCTTCCATATTGTACTTTAATCTGTGTATCAGAATTTTTGGTCCTTCCAGCACAGACAGGTCATCCTTTCAAGCTTTTCTGTAGCAGAAGAGCTGGAAGTTAGATGGGAATTTGGGCAAGATGTAAATTTTCTACAGACCCAAATATTTTATATTCAAAACTGGGATAAAAATTGGTATTTGTTTATCATTTATCTAGTTCTAATATATGCTGTTTATGCTTAGGTCTATACTCTTCCTATGGCACAAATATTGATTGTCAGACTCTAATTAAAGAAAGCTTTGATTTCAGCTGCAAGTTTTAAGAATGTTTATAAAGCAAACACAAAATCAGGTTATTTTTAAAATGTATAATCTAAATTGTTGAAAAATATACAAAGATTTTTTTTCTGCATCAGTTAATTTCATGTGTGCACATATCACAGCTCCTGAACAAAAATAATACTTTGCATTTTTCTGACATTTCATTTCTTAAAAAAAACCCCATAGAGATCTGTATTATATCTAAGTACTTCATACCTGAAATGCTTTATATGATTTACTTTTATCTAATAACTACAAGAATAGAATGAAGGGGAAATCAAAGACCATGTTAACTACTACATGGTGTCTCCTTCCCATCATTTCCTGTAGTAATAAGCAGTTGAAGCATTGTGATGAACCTGGGCCTCAAATCCTCTTCTGTATATAATTTTAAATGATGTCTCCTACATAACACAGAAAATGTCCTCTTCAATATTTTAATACCATGAATGACCGGAACTAGAAAACATTGTGAAACCATGTTTAATATGCATGTGATTATTCTGAATTTTACAAAGAAGAGACTTTTTTTTACAGGACTGGTGGATCATGAACTGACCAAAAAGAGAAAGAAAATGTTTAGAACATTTCTTCAGGAAGTGGCAGCATGTCAATATAGGTACAGTAAATCAAGACTTGAATTTTTGCCTTGCTGAATTTTCTATAGGTGGGAATTTAAAATAAAAGTGTTTTGCTTTTTTTTTATTTTATCTATTTTATATATAAATATAAAAAAAAAGTGGGGATGGTTTTAAAATGCTTTCATTTCAGTTTTCATTATGAAGTTAAGTGATCCAAAATGAAATCATATGCTTAATAGCTATTCAGTATGGCTGAAATGATGACTTTCTGTGGAGGAGAGATGTATCAGGACCAACTGATAATAATCTGTAGGCATGGGCAATTTTCTTTTTAGCTAGTTCAAGTTAAAACCAATCACCTGCACTTGGCATCAACTGTAGATTGTCAAGGGACATATGTTCTTCTGAATACTCAGTTATTAATCAGAGAAATGAACTAGAAAAGAAAGGTAGCTGTGCCAGAATTAATGCTTTTACAATAATGAAATATCACATACATCTCTACAAAAAACCCTATAGGGTCAGACTCTGTATTATATTAAAAAAAAAAAAAAACCCAAAAAAAAAAACCAACCAAAACCAAAAACCCCAAAACCAACAAAACCCAACAAGCAAGCAAGCAAGCAAACAAACAAACAAACAAAAAAAAAAACCAAAAACAAACCCAAAACCAACCAAACAACCCCCCCCCCCAAAAAAAAAAAAAAACAAAACAACCAAAACAAGTATTGTCTTTAAAAGGATCTATCCAGCTATCTGCAACACTGTGATCTCTGTAGTTATTATGGGACTAAGTGTGGAATAATGGCACAAGTAACAGATAGGAAGTAAATAAATTATGCATGCTTAAGCTTCTCTTTGCCAAAAGGATGATTACTTCACATAGTGCTTGCCAGGGAATGCTTATTTTCCCAATGACTTCTCAAGACGTGAAGCTATTAAAAGAAATAATACAGGTGGATTTAAATTTCCAAAGGGACCTGATTTCCACAGGCTAATTGTTTATCACTTTTTAATAATCAGAATCTTTTAAAATAAACTACTAAAAATACTAGAATTGCAGAAACCTGGTCACTTTTAGAAAATGATGCTGTCACAAGAATCGTTCAAAAAACCCAGAAACATGCTACCTGAATCTTAAAGATATTTCATGATCAGAAGGTGCTCATGATTAGAAGGTGTTTAAATATTCTACAAAGAATCAGTTGTGCTCAATACATTTTCAGTGACTACCTTGTGCACCGTCTGCATGGTTCATTGGACACAGCAGCCTTTCTTTGTCTCGGGCAGGTTGCAGGCTTGAGTAAAGTGAAAGATAACAGGATAAAATGATATCTGTATTCAATAACTAATTCAGTTAATCAGCTTATGAAAATCATTGGCACCACGTAAGTTAGCATGCAGAAATGACAACATGCAGAGAAGCAGAATGGAGTTAGCAGAAGCTGAATATCAAATCTTAAAGAAGCAGTGATTGATGAGGGAGGCATGTGACCCATGTTATGGTCAGAATGAGAGCAATAATTAGGAGGATTGTAAAACATCAATGTCTTCAGAGCATAGAAACATTCACATTTTTCAGTGCATAAGAATCAAGCTAAATGTTAACCCCAGGTCTGCAGTACTTAATGGGAATAGATGTGCTGTTGCAGTGCCCAAGCTTTGCAGCTGCATTTGAATTAAGTCCCAAAGAAAGGCAATCCCCAATTCTCAAATGCAAAGATACTTCTAAAATAATGATAATAAAACCAAACAAGTAAAGAAAAAGAAGCAGAATAAACACACACAAACTTTAATTAGGTAGAAAAGTGTTCTGCAAGGAAAGGTATTTCTATGCTACACAGTAAGTCGGTGCAGAGCAGCCAGGATTGCTGACAGACCTTCTGAAAATCTGTAGGTTGTTTCATTGTATCAGCCTGATGTTGCTAACAAACCAGGATTTCCAGTATAGGCAAGTACATTGTGCTCCTCACCTTTACAAAGTACTTTGGACACTGCTAAACTGTAATTGTTAATAATATTTGAAAGAGTAGGTAACAGAACCTTAAGAAATGCCACATGGACAAAAAGGCAATTTCAGTACGCTCCCTCCAGTAGTAGCCAAAAGTGGGTATCTAGTGAAGGGTGAAAAGACACAGGAAACATATACCTTCCCAAAAAAAGACTCAGTCATCCTCTTGGTTTCTGGTCATCTCCCATGTCAAAGGCTTTGAGCTTTACCTGCCTCTCCCTCCTCCTGTCGGATCCCAGCCAGCTGCTGGGGCTGCTCAGCTGCTTCTGAAATAATGAACCACAGCAGTTTACAGCCTGTCATACTAAGGTAAACCACCACCAGTTCCGGTTTTCTGTAATGTGTTAGGTTGTCTTTTGTGGCAATTCAAAAGCAGCTGCCTGAGCAGCTTAATGGTCTCTGGCCCACTGACCGCTGCAATGCACGCATGCCCATGGTTTAGGGTTCACTGGCAACTGTGTTGCGCTGTGAATTGCACATGTCTTTAGTTTCTTTAGGAGAAGCAAGTATGCTGCTAGCTAAGGGCAATATTGACATGTAATGTGATGACTAAAAAAGCTCCCATGACAACACTGATTTGCTACATCATTTTTGATTAAATATTTAGTAGTTTATAGTGCTTGGTAAGTGTGGTGGCTCAGGAGTTAACGATTCTCTGTGACAGACATAAGAATTAATATTTTATCACCTATAAGCTGTCAGGAGGCTGAAATATTGCTACCAGTCACAGCTATTAACTTTGCTTCACAACAAGGTATTGTTGTTACTGGCCTTAGTGTACATTGCAATGAAAGGGACATTACTTACTGTATGCAGTGGAGCCACATAATTTAAAAAGGATTATGATTACTAGCAGGAATATAGAGTCCATTGAGGTTTTATAGAACAATGTAATATCAAATGAAATTCCACATTCTTTTGCCTTGAAAGAAAATGTAAAATATTTAAACAACCCATCAGACTTCTGTTTACTTACAGTTTGGATAAAGTGAATAACTTCCTTTTCTCCTTTCTTTATCTTTAAAATATGGTATGTTTTATAGACATACATGACTTCTGAACTATAACAGTAAACAAGTTCATATAATCATATAGCACAAAAAGATACAGCAGAAGTATAAATGCACATGTTGACCATTTCTCAATTAATTGTTCGTACCCCACTATGGGTACTTACTTATTTTATCAACAAAATAAAAGATATTTAATAGCACAATGAAATCAACTACAAAATAAGATGACAGAGTAGTAGCATACGTAAAACAAAACAGGCACCAAAGTTTAACTGTATGCTTAAATGTGAACCTCTACTTCAGATAGTTTAAGATTAGTGAACTTTAAGGTCTATGTTGAATTGGAAATGAGTATTTGATGCGTGAAAAGGCATACAATATTATTTTCTGCTGAGACCACTAACTGTGATTTATAAATAATTACATTTTGAAAAGTATGTAAAAAGCAGTCTGTCTGCCTCAAAAATGTAAGCCAAGCCTGAGAAGAAATAACAGGCATATTTATTCTTATATCATTATTTTAATCTCTTAGTGTTTTAGCTCACTTCTATAGTTTCTATTTTCCATTCCTTCTATTCTTTTTACATCTATTATTTATTTTCTCATAAAACACTAACAAGTATTTCTTGTTCTAGCTGTACTTTAATAGAAGACCAGAAAGTTTTTATCTTTGAATTTCTATAGATTTAGAGTCTAAAAATGGTCTTGTGACCCTTGAGTACAACTGAAAAATGAAGGAAGCATTAATTTAAAATACAAATTATATTATAAATATTGAAAGAATATATTTATGAGGTAATGGTAAACTTTGATGTTATACGCATCAGATTTTCTGATATTAATTTCTCATTTGTGTCCAATTTTTCTGGTAGTAGGAACAAAATCCTGAAAAAAAAAAATCATCCCAAATATTGTGATTATTTATGAACTACAAAGATATGTAATATCACATATCTTTGTGTCTTGCCTATGCCTATATACAAAAGTATAAATAAACTAGATGAAGCAGAGAGCATCATTTCTTATCTCTCCTGTCAGTGTAGCTTATGCTATTCAGTATGCTGCTGCATAGGCTAAGTCTCTATGTTAAAGAATACTAAGGAAATATAAGACTTCAAAGTAATCTTTCAAAATGACATTGTCTCAACAGCTTGAGACTTAATTAGTTTTCATGTTTCTTTAAAAAAAAGAAAAGTAAATAAAAGGGGAAAAAAAATCCCCAAACCGAGCAACAAAACACTTCCATCCTTTTAAAATAGTTTTGAAAACAGCTAGAAATTTTCTTTCTTCTTGTGTTGAGAAGGAAACTGTCTTTTGTGTTACCTGAGAAGTCATATTTGGAATGTATAAACCAGAAAACTGAAGGTGAAACGTTCTATTTCAGGAAGTCTCTAAATTAACAGTCAAGCTGGAGATGAGCTGACTGCAAATAGAAGATTATCGATCATATCAGAGAAAAGAAAGAAAAGAAAATGTGAGGACTCTTCAAAATGCAGCCAGAAAGCTTATGTTAACTTTTAAACAAATTACTAGAGGGGATTACATTTTACATGCTCTCTATGAAAGGCAACCAAAGCAATGTAGTCCTCCGAGATGTAGATACATTAATGTCCATAAAAATATTGCAATACATTATAACTATGATGTTATGGATTGCAGAGTAAGACGGAGAAGCTCAAACTACCTTTACATGACCTGGTTAAGAGAAGGGAAGAACTTCAGCTGCAGCAACCTGGAGCACAGTGCAACTGACCCCGGACACAGTATCACCTGGCAAACAGTTGCCTGACATGTGTGTGACTGCCTCTGCGAGAAGTTCTCATATCCGTAATCTGGGATGAAGTGACTGCTCTATAATTATGTTTTTTGAAAAGTCAGCTGGTCAAACTAAGCAGCTGACAGACAATATTCAGGAGAACAAATAAATCAATAAGCTACAAGGCAGAAGAAAAAATCAGTGAAGAATCAATTTGATAAATACAGCTGACCCTTTAAACATTGCATATGAAGCTAAACAAGGCACAAGTAAAGTCCCTATATCCCACCCTCTATACTGGGATATAAACCTAAAATTTGAGATTTATTTTAGATGGAAAACGTCTAGATGTTGTGGTTTAACCCCATCTGGCAATTAATCCCTACACAGCTGCTCACTCTCCCTGCCCTGCGATGGGAAAATATGCAGGTTGAGATAAAGACAGTTTAAAAGGTAAAGCAAAGCACACAATCAAAGTAAAACAAGGAAATCTCTCACGACATCCCATTGGCAGGCAGGTGTTCAGCCATCTCCAGAAAATCCAGGCTCCATCATGTGTAACAGTTACTTGGAAAGACAAACTCCACCATTTCATTCCCCTCTTTCTTCTTCTTCTCCCAACTTTATCTGCTGAGTGTGCTGTCATATGGTATGGAATATCCCTTTGGTTAGTTGGGGTCAGCTGTCCTGGTTGTGTCCCCTCCCAGCTCCTTGTGAGCCCCAGGTCTACTCACTGGTGGTGTGGTGTGGTGTGAGAGCAAAAAAGGCCTTGACTCTGTGCAAGCACTGTTCAGCAATGACTAAAACATCTTTTTATTATCAGCACTGTTTTTAGCACAAATCCAAGACATAGCCCCGTATCAGTTATTATGAAGAAAATTAACTCTATCCCAGCCAAACATTCTCCACCCCTTACTCCATACCATTTCTGTTATGCTTAGATACCGCACTATCCAATTCAAAGTCATTAACAACAACCTGAGTTCCCGGAGGGATGGGGAGGAGAATCGAAAGAATGTAACTCCCAAGGGTTGAGATAAGAACAGTTTAGTAACTAATGTATAACACAAACCACTGCTGCTACCACCAATAATAATAATGATAAGGGAAATAACAAGGGGAGAGAATACAACTGATCACCACCCGCCAAAAAAAAAACACAGCACTGCACCAGCTACCAAGAAGGAGAAAACCAACTGCTACTGCTGAACCCAGGACAGTATCCACCCCTTATTCCATACCATTCACGTCATGCTTAGGTCCCCCATTTTCTATATACCATCACTCTTATCTCATATATACATGTATATATCCACCCACAGAGAGATATCATTCCTTAGTGCATGGACCAATCCCTGTAAAGCTGCTGAGTCCATCCAGTCCATGATGTTGGGCTCCATCTCTTGTAACAGTCTTTCACACTCTTCAATACCCTGAGGAACATTGTCCATTGCTAAGTCTACCCCTCGATCATGAGTCCATCTCTGTGTTGTATCTCTGCTCTGATGACCTGAAGTGTCATGGGCCCACCAGGCTCAAAATAATTCACCCCTTCAGCAGTTTCTGCAGCTTGTCACTGGGGACTCCATACAGCTGCCTTCCATCTCTGATGCTTCCAAAGCACTGGAGGGGCTCAGTAGACTAGATGCTTGCCCATACTGTCCTACACACCCTTTCACTCATGACTGTCCAGCCTCAGGGAAAATATCTTGGTCCTCCTATACCATCGTCTAATTATAGGCAAGACCCAAACATGACTCCACTTAACTTTCGAGATCAGACGGAAAGGCCATGGGTAAAACACAGTCTGTATGTGTGCCAACATGCTGATCCCCATCACAATCAGCAGGCAGGTCTCAAGGGTACTCAAAGGCCATTCAAAACCTTCACAACTCTCAAATGATGCTGCTGTACTTGCCACTGGGGCTGGTGTACTGCTGTGCTTGGAGTTGGAGTAGCTGTGTTATCTGTTGTAGTCAGAGTCTGAGTAGCTACTGTACTTGTCACTAGGGTGTGTGGGAATGTCTCCCTCATAGGCTGACCACCAGAGGAGAGGAAAAAAGATGTGTAATTGCTATACACTTCTATTATATACCTCCCAAAGTATAAAGGTGGTGACCACACTGGGAACGCAAGCCAGATCAGTTTCATGATCAATGAGTCTATTGTATTACAAGTCATTACCATAAAGTACAGCAAAACAAAATCTTTCCCCAAGTCCCCCAGCTGATAAACACTAAAACAGCAAATACTGGCTGTAAGTAAGGCACAACATGCTGAAACTGAGAGCAGGGGCAACAACTTTGAGAGCCAATAAATCAGCGTTATGACAAGTGACTATTAACCCAAAACAATGAATGCTTATCACAAATACAATTAGGCACACTCCGGTCAGATCCATCGTTATCTCAACCCTTCATGCCCCACGTTGGGCGCCAAAAAGAACTGTCATGGTTTAAACTCAGTCAGCCACATAGCCACTCTCTCACTCCCACCCTTCCTCCCCCTGGGTTCCCAGAGGGATGGGGAGGAGAATCAAAAGAATGTAACTCCTAGGGGTTGAAATAAGAGCAGTCCAGTAACTAATGTATAACACAAATCACTGCTGCTACCACCAATAATAATAATGATAAGGGGAATAACAAGGGAAAAGAATACAACCTCTCAACACCTGCTGACCGATATCCAGCCTGACCAAGCAACGATTTCGCCCTTCCGGGTAACTGACCCCAGTTTATGTACTGGGCATAATGTGCTGTGGTATGGAATACCCCTTTGGTTAGTTTGGGTCAGATTTCCTGTCTCTGCTTCCTCCCAGCTTCCCCTCCTCCCTTGCAGAGCATTAGACTCAGAAAGCCCTTGGTCAGAGTAAACATGACTTAGCAACAACTAAAAACATCGGTGTTATCAGAGTTGCTCCCAGGCTGAAAGTCAAAACCACAGCACTGCACCAGCTACTAAAGAGAAAAATGACTGCTACTGCTGAACCCAGGACATTTAGTTATGTACATAGCAGGAACAGGACAGCTTGCAGTTCCCACAGAGCACCAAAGCCAGCTTAGGCCGGGTCACTGCTGAACTTGCACTGCTTCTTGTAAGGCTTGTCCTTCAGTGTTTCCTGCTTATAGTAGTTCCTCTACTATGCAACTTAAAAATCAGTTACAACAATTTAACCCATACTAGTTACTGTGAGGAAAATACAGTCCAGCTCAGCAAAAACCTACACACTAGCCCACCTAATTTTATCCTTACTTAAAGTTCATTAATTAAGATCATGGAATCATAGAATGGTTAGGGTTGCAAAGGACCTTACTCTCATCTAGTTCCAATCCCCCTGCCATGGGCAGGGAGCCCTCTCACTAAACCATGTCTCCCAATGCTCTGTCCAACCTGGCCTTGAACACTGCCAGGAATGGAGCATTTACCACTTCTTTGGGCAACCCATTCCAGTGCCTCACCACCTTCACAATAAAGAACTTCTTCCTTACATCTAGCCTGAACTTCCCCTTTTTAAGTTTTAACCCGTTACCCCTTGTCCTATCACTACAGTCCCTAATGAGAGTCCATCTCCACCATCCTTGTAGGCCCCCTTCAGACACTGGAAGGCTGCTATGAGGTCTCTCCACAGCCTTCTCCAGGCTGAACAACCCCAGCTTTCTCAGCCTGTCTTCAGATGGAGGTGCTTCAGGCCCCTTATTGTCTTTGTGACCCTCCTCTGGACTTGATGTTAGATGGATAGATGTTAAAGCAAAATGAATTTTGGCAAATATTTGATGTAATGTGTTGTCTACACCTTGAACAAAAGTGAATTATGTCCAGAAAAAAAAAAATTAGAACAATGATTTTCTGTACATTAGAAAATAAAAGGTGTTTTAATGTATATTAATAACAATTTGTGAGTGGCCATATAACATTTAATGTTTTCCTAGGGTGTGTAAATAGCTAAATGATAAATTTTTCTATTAGGTTAGCATTCTTTGAAATTTTTGACAAAATTTTTTAAGACAACACAGATATCATGAAACATAATTACAATGGACATAAGTCATTAACTTCCAACAGTGAAAATACTATTGGAACACATTAAAAGACTGATAAAAGGGTTGTGAACATAGTACGTATTTAGTTATTTTAAGCAAATTTGTTTACCTTTATTGCTGGGTTGTACTTTTAATAGGAGATCTATTTCCTCCCTTAGAAAACTTAAATGAAAAGAAACCTCACTCTTCTCCATGCTTTGGTTTAGTTTATTTATGTTCATTTACTGAAATGAAACTTTAATTTGCAACATCTTATGGCTGAATCCAATCTTATACAACTCTTGTCTTTGGTGGAATTACACACAGAAAGGTTGAAGAAGTGAGATATAGTTGATTTCTTTGACTTGCCTGTTACTACCTTTCTTATTGACAATACAGGACAGCAAACAATTCCTTTGAACCATCTTTCTATGGAAAGAATTGGAAGGCCCAAACCTCTAAAAAGTTGTGCTCACTGATAATCATTCCGCTAATGACCCACAGAGAGGCAACTTTTTTTTTTTCAGGTAACACTACTAAATAAAGCAGTCCATAGGAAAAGTGGCACCTCCCAGGCTGTTATCAGTCAGAAACAGATGGAAAAATTGAGACTGTGATGCAAAACATGTTAAACTGTAGAGTTTTGGTGCATGATTTCCCCCAGGTTCATTCAGTTGATTTGATTGTTTCATCTAGCATTTATGGCTTATCCTTCAGACTAAAAGCTTTTAAGGACAGAGACTTTCTCATCAATTATTTTCATACAGTGTCTAGCACAATGAGACCCAGACTTGTTTCTAGGTGGTAACAAAATATAAACAAATGGTAAATACAGATAATAATAATTCAGAAGTAGTGACTACAAGCTGTCCGAACATGCATGCATGTATAGGAGTGAAACTTGAGTAAGCACTGAATTAGCCCTTTATTCATTTTCGGATGTGTCTGCTGACATGCCTGGTGTTTATTTTTTAGTTTATCTCCGTGATCTTTTGCAAACCAACATGAATGAGCATTGCCTGACTCCAAGCAAGTCAGGTGCAAGCCTGCACTGACACAGAAGCCACGTAGCTGGGGATCTGGCTCACAGCCTGCCTGTTTGGACAGAGATTACTGTCATCTGCCTCCAAAAGAAGTGAGGGAAACTCTTGACCTGCTTTGAGGCAATGCATTTGCTGCTCCTTCTTGGGTCTGCAAGGGTTTACTTGTACTTGACATGATAAGATCAGGTGGGCTGTCTGGAGGGAGCTTGTGTCTTTCCTATGGGAACTACAGAGGGGAAAGGGCAATGGTAAGAGCTGATTGCATACATAGAGAGTAAAGAGACTGCAGTGGGCAGCAAGGAACAGACCTCAACCTTGCCAGAAAGTGCTTCCTAGGGACCAGAGCAGAGCTTGCATTCCTCAGAAGCTTGCTGAGGGGCTGAGAGCAAGGGCCAACCTTCAAGAACACAACTGGCAGAAAGAGAGGGGAGTACAACCCTTGCAGCTTTCGGTTTTGCCCTAATTTCAATTTTCTCTGTTTCGAAGATGGATGTCTAGCTTCAGAATGGAATTTCCATTCTCACTTTCCCCAATAAACTTTTGATTTTAAAAGGTTTTAGGTCCGTGTGGGGAAATCTGAACATGTCTAAATCAAGCTTTATTAACCTACTAGAAAATCTATTAAAAATATAAATATAAATATTTATAAATAAGAATATAAAAAAATATGAAACTTTTACTAGGACTATACAAAAAAGTATAAATAACAAGAGGTTAAATGTTGTAGGACAAGTATCTTCAAGAGAAAGCCAGAACCTTCAAAACCACATAGAACTGGTCAAATATGCAGTGTCTTGCACCTAAAATATTGTCAAGACTGTGGCTTGCACTTGCTTGGATGAAGAAATACAAGCTTACTCATGTGCACTTCTGCAGTGGGAAATGGTCTAAGAATGAACAGAAAAAACATTGTTTTTCCATTTACTTAGAACCTAAGTAATTTGTAATAAAAATATTTCTAAAGGACAAGAAACTGCATGAGTGTTAATAAAATAACCCATCTTCTCCTTCTTTGCCTGAACACACATTTAAAAGACTTTTCTTCACAGAAAATCCCATTAATTTTCACTAGTTTATGTAATATTCTGATGATTAATATTAATTTCATATGGACAGGGGTCAAAAAAACCCTTCGTTCCATGTAGTCAAGATAAGTATCTGCTGCCATTTTATAAAATGGCCTACAGTTTGTGCTCATGCTGTTTTGTGGGAAGAGCATGCTACTTTATCACAGTCCTTTCATCACCATGTGTCTCTGAATTTCTATTCGCACTTTATGCACATGCCACCTTTGCAGCACGTTTGAGAGGAAGCTGTGAATTGAAAAGCACTTTAGTAAAAAGATAGATTTATTAAGCTAATGCATGGATTGTGTCATCTCCCCTTTGGACCAATGGCTGTGAACAAAGAAGGGGAAATAGAACTTCACCTTCCTTGGATGATGATATAGGTATTGACCTGTAATTTGGAAGATTCAGTGCTTTTGACCCAGGCGAACATCAGGTGAAAACAGAGCCCAACAGAGTGGGAGAATATGGAAGAACAGGCTGAGATAAGTAGTAAGGATGGGTAAATATGCACATGAAATAAATACAGCGATTCTCTTTTTTTACAATCCAACTTTAGAAATACAAGTTTCATTCTCTGCCTTTTCTTTCTCAGACACAAAAGGTGAGAAATAAGGGTGTTATTAGAATTTCATAATAAAGTTGGTATAGTTATCTGGTACAGGCACCAGACACAGTTTTCCTGTAGACAGGAAGGTGAAAAACTTAAGTGGACTGAAAAAGAATTTTCCCAGGCTGTCTGTGTGATACTGTGAACAGCATTTGCAAATTACTGTTAAAAACAGAGGGGCATTCAATATATCAGGACACCCTGAACTGAGAATTAAAAATTATGTTGCTAGTGAGCTCCTATTGGATTTCTGTGAATGAAAAGACCTAATTTTGGAGGGTCAGGCAGCAATATTCTTGCACAAGAAATGCAGCATAAATCTATTTCATTTTGCTCTTGATGAGAAGCCAAGACCACCAGGTTGTCTGTGCAACCTGGAAAACCTTTGTGCCAGTGAAGCACCAAAACAAACTTAGCCCCTGCAGTTCTGACATGTCTGCTAAATGGAAAACGAAATGAAAGATCAACACAGAAGTTTCCAGAGTCAGTATACCTCTCATATGCTTTTTTTTTTGCTCTAGCTTCTTCTTCATAAAGGTTTGTTTCTCAAGTCATAGCTCAGTTCCTCTGTATGCATGCATTATAACCCATGCTTCAGTCACATGACCAACAGAAATGTAAATGTAGCATTATTATTATCTGCTTTATTTTTAATTATTTTTTCCCTGAGGTCTTTCAATTTAAATAATCAGAACTTGCAAATGACGGGGAGTCAGTGAAAAAAATAGTATCCTGCTGAAGCCAATGCAGTAGGACAGGGTGTGAGTCAAGAGCAGAACCAGATCTTTTTAAACCTACTGTCCTCTTACAGGGAATCAGACTTTTTCAGGTATATTGTGAACTATTTATAAGAAAGTTTCTTTTCATCCAAGTCTAGGGTCTTACACCCTGCTATTTATCAGCTATATGAGCACCATGAACTTTATTGTTTTTCTTCTCACTCTTCCTCATGCTGCCTCCCCCTCCTTCCTCACCCCCCACCCCCACCGTGGCTATTCAACACATAGTCCTGAAAAATTGGTTTGCAGTAGTGGGCAAAGTGGAAATCTTTTGGGGGCCTTTTAAAAATAAGGTATCTCTAAGGTTACTTACAGACTACTTCCATAAACCACTTTGAGCATTAGAGAAATGAAATTGTTTTCTTAGGTACATGCATTTCTTCTAGCATTTGCACTTCCACATCAGCCATAAAGAAATTTAGTCTGCTGCATAACAGTCTAGTTTTAAAAATAAGGCTGTGTTGCCACTCATTCCATAGATTCCATCAGTTTTAGGATTCTATTATTTTTATTTAATAGAATCTCACAGCATTTTCTGCAAGTATGTAATAAAAATTATGTACATTACCTATGGTTTCTTTTACATTCCTGTAACTTAAAAATGGCTTATCATTTCCTTACTTTACATCTTCCAGAAAGGACCACTATAGCAAGTGACTCATGGGAAATATTAGTAAATATGCCTGAACAAAAAGAAAGTAAACTTGATGAAATACTAGTAACAGCACTGCAAAGAAATCTCAAAATTATGCTAAATCCAATCTGAGAAAAGATCTCCTTGGTGACAATCTTTATAGGTCTGATTCTCACCAGGAGTTCCCAGATCTCCAAATAGAGATGTTTCCTGTAGCTACTGCTGAGCTTAGTTAGTGTCACGTTCTGATAAAGGATCAATCTGCTCCCATGTGGCAAATTTTCTGGCCCGGATTTAGGCACCTGAAGTGTCGAGATCCATAGTCAAATGAATTTATTTCCTTCTCAAGTGCAGGCTTTCTCCTGCTCCAAACACAACTGGTTTTTGCAGCCCTGTGATCCACTATCCAGATGGACCTGATCAGTAGCATCCTGAAGGAGGGAAAGGAGGTGTTCGAAGCTATTGTTGGTGGCTTCCCAGCCACCAACCATGGTCCCTTCACCAACTGAAACAGGATATAGAGCAGAGTGAATAATGCCTCAAAATTTAGTTAAGAGGTAAGTCAAGGGATATGGGCTATGATGAAGAAATCTGCATTTAAAAACGATGATTTATCACATTCTGATGTTTGCCTGGGATTGACAAGTTGACATAATTGTGTACTCATCAAAATGTGCTATTCCCTGACTCAAAATGTGGCTTACTCTAGGCTTACTCTAATGTTCAGGTCAGAGCAAGTTTTGACAGTCACATAAGTCAGCTGAATGAGATGGGAGGAGTGAATGAAGAGGAAGAATACTTTAACTGTTAAACAGAGATAGCACCAGCACAATTACTAAACTTCACAGAGGAAAAAAAATTAAATAGTGATAGCTGAATATCCAGGTGAATTCAACTATAAAATAGTCTTAACACTTAGAAAAATAGCATTGAAGTCATATATACATATTGAAATAAGCCTCTTTAACCTGCAAGATTCTGAAATATCTGTCTGGCTGATCAGATAAAACTGCTATTTTGAGGGACGCCTCAAAAATGAACTTGCCATTATTTTCCATCTATTTATGTTGTTCCACAAGCTCTGGTCTAAATTGAAAAGTTATTTTAAGATAGCGCGTTAATACCTTCCTCTTAAACAGGAAGCTATAGCAAGCTGCTGTGCTAAAGTTTTCGTGGTGAGGGGTAAAGGGCTGGTCAGGAGCAACATACTGCAAGGGCATGAAGTTAGTGGCAGTGTTTCTGACAAAATTGCTATCTCAGACCTATGTATTTCAACATGAAAACAAAACTATATTGAAGTGATAATACTGTTTATAAACAAGTTTGGGTTGTGTGCATGCCTTTCTCTTTTCAATTTTTATCTTTCAGAGCACAGCTCCAAACATGAATTTATCTCAAACTAATATTTCCCGCTGCCTTTCTTACTGTAGTTATTAGGGCATATGGTGTTAAGTCTCAGCTGCAGAAATGCAAAATAGATTCTTTGGAATGTGTCAGGCTATTCTCTGAAATCAGTGTTGACTTCTGCCTTTCTACACCCTTTCAAGTAACGATTTAGTAGTTTGGCTTTGTATTTTTTGGCACACTCAGTATCTGCTCATGTTTCTTTGTTTTAGTAATAAGATGCTACTGAGACATGAAACGTTCTAGAAATTACATGGCAAAGCCATCTGTAACACCTGGAATATAGAAACTATAGAGGCAGCTTGGGTTTCTAACCATGTACAGTGAAATATTCCCTTATTTAGGTTTTCAGCAGAGGTATGCAGAATAGATTATGCTTTAGACAATGAAATCTTTGGCTATGATTCTCATACCTAGACTGACTTGGTCTGTGATTGTTAGCAACTCGTATTTGCCTTATGACAACAGTGAAATAAGAAGTTCTGAATATTGTTGTGACTCAAAAACATAAAAGTATGTAGAAATGCTTAACAATATATTTCATAATTATCTAAATTTTCTTTGAAATGCTTGAAAGGAAGATATATATACATATACAGCATAAATGAGAATTATTGTCTGCTTAGTATACAAGAATGTTTGTCCTTTATTACTTATTTACCTGCACTTTGATCTTTCAGAGCCATAAGTGCTTCTACCTTTGACTGATTACTTCACTTTTCCCGATCACATCTCTTTCACAGAAGCTTATAATGAATAATAGTACAGACTTTGTTATCCTACACTGAAAGATCGGAAATTATAGTGCTCATATCAGAGATATATAAAGAGGTATATAAATGAATTTGAAGACAACACATGTCAGTGCAAAGGGGTGTTTTATTTGATGTGGAAATTTATTAATCTTAGTCAGGTATATGTTTAATACCCTAAACCTGCATCTTATATTAGTTTAAACTATTAAATCTGGTGAACCTTTCTGGGCCAAGTCGTTAACCACTTTGCAACATCTTGCTAGCTTCGAGACATCTCAAATGAGCATGAGTTATGTTTGGTCACTTAAGAATCCTCTAACACCAAATATGAACGCAATAAGGCCCTGTTAATTTGACAGTTCACATGTATGTGAAACTCACAATAAGATAATGAATGATTTTTTTTTTAGCCAGTGTAAAACTCATAATCCTTTCATAATCTGCTGATTTTAGCTTTGTGCCTTCTTTTTTATCAGCAAGGCAAAGCTTATAGTATGAGAAAAAAAAAAAATTCCACTCTACCAGGCTCAGGAACTCAAAGCAAGACTCAATTGAAGTTGAACGGAGCAAAAAAAATACGTCAAGGAAAACTAAAGAAAATGCCTATGTTATTTCTTAATTCTCCTTTGAGGTTTCTCTTCAATTGGTTCCCTTCACTGCTAAGCAAAACTACTTGGAGTGAGTACTGGCATGTTGTAAATGGGCTATAAGTGGTGCACATAAGGTTGCATATTGATGTTTGGTTTTCATATTTACTATCATCATCTTGGTAGGGAAATCTCTATGAGTAAGAAAAGGGATGCATGTATGTATGAACACGTGTGTAAACAGAGAAAGAGACCACAACAGGAGCCTCACTGCTGCAGGTGGCTGAATCACAACAATTGCTCCACTTGCTTTGGTAGGATTGCCTGCAGATATCGTGCCATGGGTAACTGTGGGCTTGCTGGTGTTCACACAGACCACTGCATTGCCATGAATCATGGTGCAATATGCAAAACACAGTAAAGTCATATGGAAGGTGTGATGCTTATCCAATCAAAAGACGCATGCTTCGTACATGCAAAGGGTAAGTGTTTAGGTTATAAGCTTCAGCTATATTTGTACATGACACAACCTTCTTCTTCCAGTGAAGACCTTTACAATTTATGAAATTCTGTTAAGTAGCAGCAATAATAACAAGGAGGACAGCATATTCATAACTTGCTCTGATTGCTCTCCAGTGTTTGAAATAGTTTGAAGCATATGTCTAAAGGATATACTTCTTGATCATGAAAATCTGTTACTTATGGAAAACTTTGTTGTTCCCTATACCTGAATGTGTGTAGTAACTGTATAGCTGGTTAGTATCTTTAGTATCTTAACACGTTTCTCTAAAGAGAAAGTTATAAAGCAGAATTCCTATATTGTTAAATCACTGTCAAAATTTCACAATGACATGGTATTTTTTCCCTAGACCTCAGATCTCACTCTCTTTAACCCCCCTAAACCTGAAAATTTAATTCTAAAATCATATGGGTCATTGTTTCTCAACAAACACTATCCTGACATTAGCAGAACATGCTGTATGTAACCATTTTGATTTGAACTTTTACTAGATTTCACAGACCAAGTTAGAGAAAAGGCTGAACATCAGGATAGGTCTTTGAAAAACAAACTGTATAATAACCAGAGAAAAGAGAATGAAAGAGAAAAGAATGAGGTAGGACGAACAGGAGGAATAGGTATCAATCTGGCTTTCTGCCAGATGGAGCTGTATCAGAAACCAGTTTACTCTTGCTACCAAAATGCACAGCATTAGCCAAACATAAACGAACCTTCAGTTATAGAAAGCAGAAGCAGCTGAACTGAATTAATTAGTTGGGAGGGAAAAAAATGTAAAGACAAAAAGCTCTTTCAGCCAAGCTAAGACATGCAGAGCAACATGTGATGCTACACTGAACTTTGAGCATAATGAAGTATTCCTATCAAGGTGTTAAAGAAAAAAAAAAAATCCAAAGCTAAATGAAATATTTAGATGCACTCTGATATTTTTCATGAAAGCTTAAGATTGCTGGAGTTGATGTGAAGTATTTCACTAACTTATAGCTCTAATGAAATACATGTTTTAGTTGACAAATTTCAGTGAATAAGTATTGAGTCCATATTACTGCTTTTATCATTGCTGATGTTTTTTCTCCTCCCTCTTTTCTCCTCACTCTTTCTCTCCATGCTCATTAATATCTGAAAATATCTTTTATTTTGCCATCTCCATGATAGCAGGGATCATCTGGTAAAGGATTCAATTATCTCCACTTCTCATTTTTATCTGCATGCACAGCCATGACATGGAGGCTTTTCTCTGCCTTTTCATGAGTTTGAGTATCAGTGGGTTTTAAAGGGAAAGAATATGCATACTCTGACTTAAATTTTAATAGCTTTTGGCCAACAGACACTTTCTAATTAATGCTTTTTTATTCTGTTTTCAGGCTTAATTAGGCCTGATACAAAACAACTTGTAATTGCTAATGAAGTGTAAGCTTCCCTGTTCCTACAATGCACTTTAGAACTGATGTATTTCACTTTTCTGCTTGAGGATTATTATTTAAAGAAACACTGTTTTGTGAAAGCTTCTGAGTAGTTAGAATTTGCAAACTAATTTTTGCGAGCATATCTTTTGCCTGCAGACGTCCTTGTAATGAGGAAATACAGCTGTATGTTTGAAATTATCTAAGCCAAGAATCAGTTCCTTTCTCAAGTCTGCAGAAGAGAAATTCTTTTTCAGAAGTAACTTCAAAGGTTTCAAACTTTGGTTTTGTTCCTTATTAGCACATCCCAAATTTTCTGAACTTTGGTATTAAAAAAGTTCCATCATTCAAATGTTATTTCTCATATTTTACAATGCAAGAGCATAAATCTAAAGATGAGCTATATTAAAGCTAGGTTATATTTTAAAAGGCATTGTGTCATCTTTAGATGACTTGCGAGCAAAGTATAGAAGGTTTGTTATGCTCCACATTGCATAAGTAAATATGTACCCTTCTCCTACATGATCTGAAAACCTGGATGAGGTATGAGTGATTGAGTTTTAGGCTCAATACTTAAACATATTACAACACTCACACATACATTGGCTTATGATTTATAACAATACAAAGAACTGCATAATTTAAAGGTTTCTTAAATGGAAGGACTGACTTTTAGTATTTTTTTTAGGTATCATTTTAATTCTTTCACTTCTGAGTGGGTTTATAGCCACATCCAAGGAAGAACGACCAGATTATTTCTGGAAAAGGAGGCAAAGTAAAGGAAGATCCTGAACAGCTGTCAATAACTTCAGGGTGCCAAAGATGTCAACTTTACAGAAACACAGGAATTGTTTACTTATCTAAGTCTATGGCCAAAGAACATAACAACTTTTATGAGACAGTGGTGGGCAGACTTAGGTGAGGAAGCTGACTATTTTCCTTGGAACAAGGAAGGGGACATTGCGTTTGTTATCATGGTACTGCAGAATGGGTGTACCCTGGCAGAGCCCTTGTCCAGGATCTTGAACCTTGCAGCTGAAAATTAAATTCTGGACCTACCTTCTGGTTATCTTGCATCTGAAGGATGATGTATCCAGTTTGTCAGCACTTTCCTACTCCTCCAATATTTTTATTCAAAAGGTATAAGACTGGGCTTTAAGTAATATCTGGTTCATTGGTGAGTAAATGTGGGGTCATCAGGGAGACAACCTCCTTTGCCCACTGTCCATGCTTGCAAGGTCTGCCTATCCTGTTGTGGATTGCCTTACTCTGTTCGACAGATTTGAAGCCCGAAACAGTCTGTCTTGGTCCAGTTTTTCAGCATAGATAACAGTGGCAGTAGGTTTTCCACTTCATACTCAATGGTAAACTGACAAATAAGAGAGAAGAAAAAAAACTACTGAATTATGTATTAGGAAAATATAGTATATTTAAGTTGACATATAAAATGTGTCCTGCTTGCTACACTCTGAATACTGAGGTTTTTATTTAAATTAATCTTCATAATGAAAGCAAGTTCAGAGGTTTCTGTGGTGAGATACTGTGTACCCATTTTAAATGCTATATGCATCTGTTTTTAGCTTATTGGGCAATACAGTAATTTGAACAAGTGATTGAATAATATTTTCATTTTACTGTCATCACTGTTTCACCTGAGATGTCACAAATAGTATGTTTTCCCCTATGGGAGTACTCTCCATGCTATTATCCTAAAGCGATATATCAGTCAAAAAATTTCTTTCTCAGATAATAAAACAAAGAATGTGTAGTATCAAAAAAACGATATGTTTTCTCAAATGTAGAAACGGTTAAAAGATAAAAAGAAATCTGTGCTCATATATTAGACAATCTGAGTGATTCTCAAGTGAGAGGAAAGAAATTTTAATGTATTTCTATAATTCAGAAACCCATCTCTATTTCAAACTGATAAAATCATGCTTTGAAGTAACTTATCTGTTTTTGAAAATCATAGCCAGAAGCAAATACCTATTGTCAGGAGAATAGGATTATATCCCAAGAGAAATGATTGTAATCTATATACCAAAATATGCCAGAGGAATGTACAGCCTCATTGCTTGTTTCAGACAATTTTATTTCAAATTTCATCTGGCACTGATCCTCCTCCCCAGTTGCTTTCAGGAAGACTTTCTCCTGCTCCACAGAAAAAGAAATAAGTGAATAATAAACAATAAATGGTACAGTTTATACTTAGTCTGACAAGGTGAAGAAAACAAATAATTTCTGCATATTTGCAAGTTATGACAACATTTTAAATTTGAGTTTTGTGTAGCCAGAGGTCAACATTATGACTCACAACTGGGAAGCTGGCAGGATATCATTCTCCTGATTATATATAACAGACATGAAGTCATCCAATATATACCCTAGAAACTGGCATTAGCTGCTCAGTTAAACCAGACTAATAAAAGAAGCAAATATACCAATTAAGTAGATTTTCCTCATGCTGTGTTACCGTCACTCTACTCTGCCCTGGTTTTAAGTTGCATGAGAGTACACTTGCACAGGCACTGAAAGTGCATAGCATTTTATGAAGCAGGGTGAGCAAGGCACCACTTTATTATGATGCCCTTTTTAGAAGGCACAGTCTCTCCATGATCCCTGTAGTTATGAGTAGAAATATGCTAGAGGAACACACAGAGTTCCAAATTCGATGTCACCCTGGAGTAGTTCTCTCCATTGATGATGCTACATGCCATGATTGATCTGACCATCGACTGTTACCAAGTGATGCATTGCAGCAAATCGATATTGTGCGTAGCAACAGCACCTTGTCCTACTATTGTGAGTGTTGGTGGACCTGACAGATGGATATGCATCTCTCTCCCTCTCTCTCCCTGTGATATATGATTTATCTGTGAGTGTACGTATGTATACACATGTAGATATCCATATGCGTATCTTCAAACCCGGGCAGATGGAGCTTGTCTAGCCTTGCAAAGCCTTCCATCTAAGAGGATACTCTTACAAAACCTACGACCTGAGGACTTTGCTGTCACCATCCTAGCTCGCTAGGCCATGCCAGTTAAACCTCAGGTTTAAAGAGTGGGGCCAGTTCTGAGCAAGCTGCGCCTCACCTAAAAAAATCTACTGCACAGGCTGGAAAGGCTTAGTCTCACTTGTCTGTATGGACAGGCGAGGGTCGAATCGGCAGGTGACAAGGTGCATGGCAAGCTGCAGATCCAACCTTGCATGCAGGCAGACCAGGGCATGGGTCCCTCGAGATTGCCCCAGGAGATGACAGTCCAGGTCGGAAACTTACTGATTGCCTAAGCACCCTTTTTTCAACCAGATTTTCATATCCCACATGCCCTTGGTCTTCATGCTTGTAGTAAGTGTGGGTAAAGCTCTTCCCAAATCTTCGCTCCCGAAGCCAAACCATCAATTTGTGTATGCTTTTTTTTAGATATAGAGAATATATACAAGATCCAGTAAAAATACATATAATTTTTAAAATGTTACCTGATAAGAACACCTAGCAGCCAACAAGAGTTAACTTCTGAAGCTGTTTTCATGTTAGTTCATTCTTTGTAGGATGATAGATCTGATTTCTGTAAGACTTGCAATTAAGAAACAAGTGGTATGATGATGAATAATACAGTCCCTATCCCTTTAAGTATTCCAAATGTACAGTCATACTCTCTATTTTACCCATCATAAAACAGTCTGTTTGCTAAATTAGAACACTACATGCTAGATTACTGACTCATTTATTTTCAATAAACTTGAATTTGAGCCACAGGTGTTCCATTTTATATGGAAGCATTTCATAACAATATTTATTTATTTAAAGTCTTAATTTCATCACATACGGTACATAATTTTCAAAGTTATTACATTTTAAATGCATTCATAGAATGGTAACCTTTCTTTTGCATGTACTCTCAGGATTTATCAGCTTCTCACATTGTGAATTCAGATCTATTATGTTTCTTTTTATTTCTCCCTTTATCTGCTAATCTGTGAAAAAACTCTAGCAAAATTGCTCATATCAGGCATTCTGCACATAATAGGCTGGTGTGAGGTAGCAAGAGGTCTCTTTTTCCCTCCTAGAGCATAAGATGTTTGAGTATGGGTTTCACAGTGGTGCATCCAAACTCATTTACACAATTTTTCCAAAGAACATAGTAAAGTCTATTTGCAGCAATTCTGTGATTTATAATCTTTGCATTTCTCACATCAAAAGAGATGGCACAGAAAAGTTCACAGTGCTTCAGCTCAGATACAAGAGAGAAAATTCTAAAGAAATTAAACATAAAATCTGCTAAACCACTGTACAGAGAAAACAAGAACATCTGTGGTTGTGGTTTTGTGTTGTTTTTGTTTTTTTTTTTAATAAACTTTAAAAATAAACAAAGCTATAACGGCTGAAATCACCTTTCCCTCCTCTAACCCCATTTTAGTTTTTAATTGAAAAGGCCAAGCCCTCAAGTATATACTGTACTGTAACTCTACCCAAATTCAAAGTGTATGAACAAAGGAGCTCATCTGGTGAATATATACAACAGATAATTTGTTCTTTAAAATACAAGGTTAAATTTTCCTCGTGCAGAAAGTTATTAGGCTAAAATAATAAGATTCAAATTATCTAAGGTTTTTAAGGCTTTGTCTTTAAACTTTCCTTTTCAACGGTTGTCTTTATGTATTAAATGTTCATAATCTTGTTAATTAAAGTTCTTAGCAAAATATCTTGAGATAAAGAAAATAATTACAGAAATTCTAATTACTGAAAAATTCTCTCGTTTGTGAAAATCCTCAAATGAGCACATAATTTCTATTGATGAATAAAGCCTGAAACATGGCACATCACACTTACATAATTGTGAATGCACGTACATGTATATTTGATGAACCGGATACCAGATTTACTAAACTAAATCACCTTCTTCAGATAGTCCACCCTTAGCTCTTCCACTAAATGCTGAATTAAGCCCTAGCTGCTTCTTTTCCATGCCCATCGTTTGTGCTGATCCTTCAGTGAGTGCTATACTCATGCATGTAGGAATCTAGATGCCAAAATAACACAACTCTCAAGCTGCCATTATGAAGCACATAGCAAACCTCATCCTACAACCTTCCGGCATATTAATGGTCTTATTTGTTTAGCAAGAAGCTCTGTTATCTGTTTACTTTTTTCCAGCTTTTGACAAATTTATGAAAAGCTTTTGGAAATACATAATCCTCTGTGAATGAGCTGGAAAAATGAGTAGTTTAATTTAGTAGCATTTATCAGTTCTACTTGATAAATATGGCTTTAAATCTCTGCCCTAAATCTGAATAAGCGTCACCCTAATTAAAGACTAAATTTTGATTATGCACAATCTCTTTTCTTTTACAGGTAAAAGTGCATCAAAACCATTTG
This sequence comes from Neopsephotus bourkii, assembly GCF_033783945.1. Taxonomy (NCBI): domain Eukaryota; kingdom Metazoa; phylum Chordata; class Aves; order Psittaciformes; family Psittacidae; genus Neopsephotus; species Neopsephotus bourkii. The sequence goes on from NW_026901969.1 coordinate 2,500,354, forward strand.
CATGCTTCTTCAATGGATCTCTTAGGAAATCAAGAATATATATATATATATTTTTTTTTATAACAAACCCCATCCTTTTCATTGATTCAATGATGGCACCAGCAATACTATGTAAAAAAGGCTTGTTTTGCAGTGCCTTGCGGTCCCCATTTGTCATGTCCACATAAGAACATTGCATTTCAAAGATAAGAGACCAGGAAAAACAGCTTTCTAAGTGGTGTTTTCATGTGGATCCAGCATTAATTGTCTCTTTGTCCATATTCACAATAGATTCGTTACTTTGGACATACTATTTTTGTGAACAAAACATGTTTGTAAAGAAGCTTTCTATCTGTTTAGTCATACACTTAACCTCAACAAAGATATCAAGCTTGCCAAACTTCCCATTGTCTAACTTAATCTGACTTCCTCAGAGGTTTTAGCAAGTCTGATGCACAAAGCTCCATCCCTGGCAGTGTTTAAAGCCTTGGGTGGTATGGCTTAGTGTGAGGTGTCCCTGCGCGATGGCAGGGGGGCTGGAACTAGATGATCCTAAGGTCCTTTCCAACCCTAACTATTCTATGATTCTACGATTAAAGGAGCAGCTCTCACAAATGCCATGACTGCCTGCCTGAGGGACACATTGCTGCCATGCATGTCCCTGCTTACTTTTCTTACGTTGGGGAGTTATTTCTTGCTAGTTCATACATGCAGCAAAAGAAAGCTTTTGTTCATATGTACTTACACATTCTCAAGGACAGGGAGACTCTGATTGTTAATTACCAGGGAAATTTTGCCACTGACTTCACTAAGCACAGGATCAATCCCTGCTGTTAGATCCCTGAACCATTTAAGACAGGCAATATCACAAGGAAAGCAGATTTACAGAGAATTAAACTCACAGTCCACTCATTATTTAGCTATTTCAGTTCCAGAGCATAACACCCCATACTGCTCTCAGTAGCATCCAGGATAAATCAACAGCTCTAGGAAAAAGAATGAATCAGTCAAGACCACCACAAACTCCAAACCCTGGTCTTGCATGACAGCACCTACAAATTGCACTTGCACCTCTACAAATTACATTTAAGGCTTGCTTTTGAACCATGAGCCCTGTAAAACTGAATGTCTCTCATTTCAAAACATTTAAACTGCATCATTAGAATGACTCTTCAAAGTCATTGGAAGAGTCACTATAATTTCAGAGAAAGAGTCAACATAATTTCATAGAAAAGTCTCACCTAAGTAATATATGTTCATTAATATTATTTGTCTAACAGTAAAGAAGCAAATTAGAATGCTTTATAAAGAAATCATCCTACAAGAATATTAGTGTAAACATTGCATATTTTGATTTATGTATTGTACTAGTTGTGGTTTTACAACAGCCAGTGTAATTAACATTATGTGAAACACTGAAAGACAAGTTAAAATACTTATTCAGGAGATACACAGAAAAGTGATTACACCAATAGTAATACAGAAGGTGTAAAATACAATTTTTTTTATTAAGTAGCACCATTCAGGAGGTTAGAAGGACTAGGAATTTGCTAGAAACTGTGGAGTAGCTTTCCAAATCAGTGGCGGCAATGTAACCTCATTTCTGCCAAAATAAGAGAGGGTGGCATAGGCAGGAGGAGGGAAGCTTGTCTCAGTAGTAAAATCTAGGGAAGAGGAGAGACAATCAGGAACCAGATGAAAAGTAAAGACAGGATGATACATAGGAAACATGAGAATGTCTACAAGGCAGAATGACCCTTAGACAGGAATAGAACAGATGAGAAAGAGTCTGATATTCACTACATCAAAACAGTTGGGTCTTTGTGGTTAGAAAATAAAAATAGAGGCCTGCCCACTGAGCGGATTCAGACTCAATGAAGATTTAAGATACTGACTAGACTGAAAAGTTTTTAAATGCAGAAAAACCATTGACTGATCTTCACGTCTGGCTAAAAAGCTTCCTGATTTCCACTGAAAAACATAATAAATAGCAGACGGGCAAAATTCATAAAAGTGGAAGTCAGAAAACACAAGAATGCTGCTAGTCCAGCAGTTCTCACATCAGGAATTTGACCACAAAATGGAGTTTTAGGACTTTTAAGTGAGACAGCAAAGATTCACTTGATTATTTAAATTGGTATTTGGGGTTATAAACCCTTCAGAAGTAGAGCCTGCAGGTAGAGGGTGGTGTTTTTTTTTTAAATCCAGATACAGATAACAAAGCTGATCAGAAGATTTAAGGGATGTTCAACTTCTGGGAGGTATTTACAGTAAAAGGACTCTTCTGAACAGATGGAGTTGATTCTAAGCATGCAATTAAGCCCAGGTATCTAGCAATAAAGCTGGGTCCTCAGTATTTTTATTTTTTTTTTTAATCTGAGACACTCAGATAATCAGTCTACTTACATTTAGTAAAGAAGAAGAGAAAAAATGATAAATGGAGTGGTAAAGGATACAGAAAATGAAGAATAGCATTCTAGGAAAAAGAACATACAAACTGATGACAGTGACAAGAGCAGAAGCAGGAATGTAGGACAGAGAAATTCAGCTAGGAAACTGGATAAACTCATGAGGAAATAACTAATATATCTTTACACTAATGCGAAGAACTCGGAAAGTAAAATCAAAAACCTGCTGGCATAGGATACGGAAAAGAGACAATGTTAAAGAGGATATGTATTATTCTAGAAGCCGTTGTTCAAAATTTTAATTAAATCACAATTGAGCATGAATAAAAAACATTTTGGTTAGAAGAAATTTTGGGGTGCTGGTGGAAGGATTTTTTTTTTCTGTAATAATGGCATTGGTCTACTATAAACCTTCAGAACTAGACACTAGCATGAAGAAAATAATACTACTGGGAAGATAAATACTGAAATCTGTGTCATACACATAGAAACTATAGACAGTTTGGAGAGGAAAATTACCATCTACAGAAACTATTCCTGAGCAGGACAGATGATAGATTTATTATTTTTTTAACAAACAATTAATGAAGCAAAATATAGGCCAATATAAACTTGTTTTGGGGAACAGTGAAGTCATCTAAGGAAAAAAAATCAGATAAAGGATGAGTTCAGGCATCACAAGATAGTTCAACAGAATAATTAGACTGGTTAAGTAATTCTGTGGCTAGTGGTTTTAAAGGAGCCAGTAGTAAAAGTTAAGAAACTTACTAGGGAAGTTTTTGGGCTTACACAATGAGGAAGTAAAGAATCTCCATAGCTAAAATATGAAAGCTTGCTTGAGCCTTTAGCAAAATTGGTAGCGTAACTCTTGGTGGTGAAGAGAACTTCACTAATGAGAATGATTAAAATAGAGCAAACCTCAACAGTAAAACTTCCATTTCTGTGTACCTGGAGATGGTGGAGGAAGGAAAAAGCTACATTATTTCCATTCCAGAATACCAAAAGTATTATGCATGATATGTTTTAATACATGTTTGTAAAATTTTTCTTATCAGTTTTCTAAAGTTACTAACTTAAGGATTCTTTGCAAGGATTGTAAATATGTCTGGAAATAAATATATTTCAGGAAAAACTGTGAGGCTAGTTGTTTGACTTCAATCATACACAGATTTTTCAAACAAATATGAAAGAAAAGGTAATCAAAGAAAAAATCAGTAAGCTCTGTATGGGTTTACTAAGAATAATTAATGAATATAATATTCACATTTTTCTTTGATAAACTATTATTCTATTTTAACCATGGTTTTGTGTTGTTTTTTGTCTGACATTTATTAAGCATTTGACATAATATTTAGAAACCCACTGTTCAGGTGAACCTTTGTTCTGGTCCTACATATAACTGGAAAAGCGCTACAACAGCATTGTATTGTGCATGAGCTACTTAAGTCTTTCGCAGAGATATAATAAATCACTTCAGGGATAACACTATTATAATAATGTAGAAAACTATCACGTGCCTGATCCTTTCAAGACTCAAGCTAATACCTCTTCATGATGTGCATGACTAATTAGCATGAGGATAGTTTTGTTACCTTTTATTGCTCTAAAAGACCTCAGTTTTATACACTCTGCCAGTTCTATAAACTCTGTCAAAACAAAGGGGGGAAAAGTTAGTATTACTCTCTGTAAATACACGATGGTACATTAAGTACAAAGACAGAAAAGAGTTTAAGAACTTTCTGGCACAAGAACAAATGATGACAAATAGACTGTGACTAGATACTTGAAGAAGGTCTCTAACCATCATTGGAGAGTTCTGGTGAGAATTTTTACCAAGATGTGGTGGTGAAATAGAAATAGCTTAAGACTGAACATGATAAATTTAGGGATGAATTTATACAGGTAGGTTGGCTAGGATATCACAGAACTGGATTTGCTAAATCAAGTTGTCTCCGCCAGTCTCTTACTCCTGTGAATGAAATACACACCTTGGTCCTCACTCCCTGACATTAATTGACAGACAACAACCAAATTCTAATTTTATTAATATCTTATAAGCTTACATTTCCTTAGACTTGCTTTGTATTAAATGAAATTATTTAAAATTAATTGCTTGTGTCTTTTGACAGGAGGATCAAATGGTGGTTGATTCAAAATGTATTCAGCTTGAGGCATATGGAATACACCAGTCCCTTATACCACAGTTTTTAAAGAAAATTCCATGCAGGAATAAAAAAGTAATTTCCACCCTTGTCAATCAATAACTAAGTAAGAAACAGCATGTGTCTGACATGGGCAAATTCTAACATGGATTTTGTGTGATTATGAAATAACTCAGTTGTTATTACACTGTAAGTAGAGAATGATAAGTTTCTCTGTGCAGCAATGATTGACAGGATTACAGACATGAGTGAAGCCTTATGATAGCTCTTGCCAGTCCTGAGATGAAAAAATGTGTTTGGATTTTCTCAGCCCAGAAGCCTGTGATCTGAGGTCATATGTTAAAATATATTGTCAAAACAGTTTGCTCTGAAATTTCTTGGAGACAACCAACAGAGTCACAGACATCTTTTCTAGTTTTCTTCATGAAATGTGCAGATTAACATAGACTTAGCCCATGTTATCCTGGTCCATGAATTTTAGAATACATGTTAGTGAGGCTAGGATTTCATTCTGGTTCATCTCGTTATGAGATGATAAAGCCCACCATACCATAGCAAATCAATATATTTAAAATAGCTTGCCTAGCTCAAATATAAGGAATAGTTCTGAGTATCATGTGCAGCTTCAAGCAAGAACTGAACAAAAATACCATTCAGAACTGAATTCTTAGTATAATATTAAAAATGTGGTATATGGTGTGGTTGTGCAAACAAAAATAATTTTCCTTAGAAGGCTATACTGGAGGCTTAAAATCAAGCAAACAAATTTCCTGCCATTTTATCATTTTATCCCTTCATTCCAGATTTACAGTACGTCCATGAACAGATTGCTACGTTCAGCTGTATATTGGACTATTTTGTGATGCTTATGTGGTTTTGGCCCAAAAGATGATGATAACGGTTTATATTAACTTCATTTTAAACATGTTGACATACTTGAGTGAACCAGAAAAAAGCTGCTATAAAAGATTAAAACATTAGAATTTTATTTAAACATTAAATTTTGTATTTCACAGTATCACAGTATCACAGTAGGTTAGAGATTGGAAGGGACCTCAAAAGATCATCTAGTCCAATCCCCCTGCCGGAGCAGGAACACCTAGATAAGGTTACACAGGAACGTGTCCAGGCGGGTCTTGAATGTCTCCAAAGAAGGAGATTCCACAACCTCCCTGGGCAGCCTGTTCCAGTGTTCTGCCCCCGCCTGGAAAGAACAAGGCGCCTTCCTAATTATCTCCAGAAAAACAAAAAACAGTATGTCCATAGGGATGATTCGTCCCCCAAGGGATATGGAAAAACCTTCAGAATCCTGACCAGATACCATCTCCTAGGGAACTAAGAGCAGCCAGCATGTGCTGCAATAGCAAGCCATTGTGACTTCTCAGTGATTCTGTGCCATTCAGCTAGTGCTCCTCAACATGTTAATTATTAAAAAAAATAAAATAAAAAAATCAGTGAACATAAGCAACATAAAAAAAAAAAAAGAGTAAAAATGTTTTATGTAATCCTTCTGCTACTGTGGGAGAAAAAGCACATTTGAATTCCATAAATAGATCATGAAAGTTTATCCAAACAACCTACATTTAAAATAATTTTTTAAGTTGGAAATGGTCATAAGTGATTTAGAATTACTGGACCATGAGGCTTTTTGGAAAATATGGAAAAAATTGGAATAACAACTTCTTGAAAACTGTAGTTAAGATTACAATGTATAATATGTTAAAGACCTCACAGTTTAGCTTTATCCAGCATCCCTTTCAGTGTTTTGTAGTTGTGGCTAACATTTGCATAGCAAATTTATTTTTTTACTTGCTGTGCATTTGCTGCGGGGGTTCTTAGCTCCTTTATCCTTAGCCTCATACTCAATGCACTACAAAATATTATTTTTAAAAGTTTGTTGTCTTGAAATTTGATTTGTATACACATAAATTTGTGTAGTTATTGTATCTGTTGTTTTATATTCAAGAAAAGATGTAGCTGGGTGGCTGCTAGATTTTTACATTGCTGTCATCAACCTAATTTTGGTGATTTCTAAATTGTCAAAGATACAGAAAATAGCTCCATTATCAGAATTACATCTTCATTTTCCACATTTTCACAAGTAGCATAACAATCTTTATTAGATTGTTTATTAGAGATTGACTGCTAAAATATGACTTTGTTTATGATTGTTCTCTGGTTTGGATGCTAACATATGTTTTACCTGTAATGAAATATGTGGTTCTCTGAGCATCCGTGATTTGCATGTTCTTCCAATTATCCATTTTATCATTCATTGTTTCACATTTGGAAATACCTGTGATAGGTTTTTTTCTTCAATGGGTGAGAGAAGGGCACATTTACTCTGGCCAGATTTCTACAATAGCTCACCACTACCAGAATTTAATTTCTCATGTTATTCTCTACTAGACTGAGGTATACTGACTTGCTAAATGAGCTGCCAGAGTTGCCTAAATGTAAATATAAGTACACATTATGTGTATATTTAGGAGACTAAGCCTGAAGGCAAGATTTAGCTTTCTGGACTTTCCTCTCTCAGCATGATAAACACAGCAATAATGGCAGGAATCACATCAGCTACTGTCTTACCCTGCTGTATTCATGCAGCAAGGCCACACAAGACCACGGCTGAGAGATCATTAACATACTTTTATTATAAGCAACAGACAACTGCTACAACCACTTTTTCCTGCAATGCTTTTGCAAAGTCACAGAAATCCTATGCACTGAAATCTTCATGCAACTTCCATCTAAAAACAGAGAAAGGAGGAATATGAGTTATCTTACATACCCCTTGCCATATGCCACTGGTATACTCATGTGATTTTTCAACTGATGTTTAATCTTATCTTGCTTAGTTGTTAAGTCATTTCTGTGTGCAGTTGTAGAAATGTTTTAGTCGTCTTTTCAACAGACTCCTTTACTTTACATATAACAATGAATTTACACACAGAGTAACACATTTTTTACATGGAAAAAGACGTATCTTTTGATAAAGCCAGCAAAAAGTAGCAAATCTCTTACATCTATTAATATTTTAGAAAATATTTAGAGATGAAAATGTGAAAAAATGAAGAAGCATAGCCAGACTTCAAGTAATTCTTCATTACTGTCAAATGTATGAGCAACTACTGCAGCTTACAGGTGCTCACAGTACTTGGCAATATGCCAGCAGATCACTTGCTATATTATCATTGCCTGATATTTTTTGAATCACGGTGGCTTCTCATCTGATCCAAGTAGCTCATCACTCATCAAAGAACAACACTGAAGTCTACAATATTTTTTTGTAGATTTGGTAAGAACACTTGGGAATACAACTATTACAGTTGCTTGTCCAAGGAAGTCTGCTTATGCCATCAGGTTGTCCTACAGTAAGCAGCATTGTAGGGTCATACTGACCTGTTGTCCTGTCTGAAATTTTCTCCTTTTAAAGGATAAAGTAAGTTAGATATAAATACCCAAGATTGTTCTTTCTCTTCTACGCAGCAGATCCCACTAATGCACTGAGAAATGTGATTGCAACTATTTGGACCCATTTTAATAAGCTGAAAAGCTATTCAACTGTCCAGAACTGGAGTTCCAAAGCTAGTTGAGAGTTAGGACTTGCTATTGACTACATACCTTACTTACTGAGGGGTTTTGTGTGTAGCATCTGCATGATTACTGTGCCTCAAATCGTAGTTTAAGATCTGTAGAAATAAAGAATCGGTGCAAAGCAGTCTTCCAGAGACTTAGGTCATAGTGGTACAGCTGTAGCAGAGTAGTTAAATAGCATAGCTGATTGTTACTGATGTAACTCATCTTATCATCCACAATATTCTGAATCACAATACCTTAAACTAAAATTAAGTGCTGAGCTAATACAAAGACAGAAAATAAACAATAGTGACAGATTCAAAAGGTGCAAGATGCAATACTATCTAATTCCACATTTAGACGGCATATGAAAAAGTGAAATTTACATACACTGAGAATATAAAAAAAACTTTAATACAAAAGGCCTATTTAACAACAAACTGTCATTTTTTATTGAAGCACTATGAAACAGATTTGATGGAGAAGTCCAAAACACCAAATGGTTCTGTCCTGAAAGTTCAAGCCCTGAACTATGAACCTGAGGTATGATTTTTAATCAGTAAAAATGAAAATTCCTTATGATTGTTTCCATTCAAATTAACTGGTGTATACTGACTCATATTTACTCTATGTTGGTATGTGCTTCTCCATTTCATTATAGTTACAAGAACGTTATTCCTAACTTTGACCTATTACTGAATGGCACACCATCAATCTAGGGAATACAAACAGTTCAGGCCAGAAGATGCTTTTAAGGAACTCAATACATTATTAAGATTGCAGTTATTCAATAGTTAAAATAGGTATAAAAGTATTTTTATTAAGTGGCTTATTTTATATATGTGTACTTCCAGCAAAACTATGAAATAATGTGTTCTATTTAAAATGTCTATGGAAGAGACAAGACAGTAAAACCTAGCAGAAAACTTCTCTGTTTGTGCATTTTTTAATCTAAAGTTTCGACAAGGTAGAGGAGGTTTTGTAACTCAGCATCTCAGCTTTGCTTTATGATGTTTGTTCTCATGCTGGAATTTTCTGCTTTCCACTTAGATTGTTTCTCCCTGTCCTCAAACCTTCTGGGTCACAAGCAGATACACTGAGAGTCTGATCAGCAAAGGAGGCTTTCAGTGTGTATGTGCATAGGCCCATAACTCAGATTAGAGAATGATGGCTCAATCTTGTAACAGCTAAATCACAAACCTTGTGTCCAGCAGTGATTTCTTGTTTTTTTTTTTTTAAAAGGCAAAAGTTACTAAGTTATTTTTCCATCACATTCTTGTCATTTGTACCCAGAAACAAAAGTGGAAATCCTCTATTGGAAGTGGAATTGCTTTAACAGTTTTGAAGCTGAAATGTCTGCACTTTGAAGATTAAACCAATGTGGAATTTAAAGATGGTTATTTTAAATACCAGTAAACCTAATTAGAAAAGATTAGAAAGGAGACTGAAAGCACTGGAGTAAAAGATACAAGTGCTGCAGTAAAAATACCCTACTCAATCTATTCTGAATGTAGATCGCTGGTTTGCAGAAAGCCTGAAGGGAAGATTGCTACTGGATGGTTACCAATGTGGTATTTTACATTGTACTTGAGGAACTGCAAATTCCTCAAGGAACTGAAAAAAGCTCTAAGTGACTGATGATATGTTTGATGGACATTAAAAGTTGCATGATACCTTTCCTTTGTTAAAATTAGAGGTAGCAAATAATCGAGAACACAATTACAGATATATGCTCATCAATAACTCTATACAGAATTCAAAGAGATCCAGGAATGACCTTGAGCTGTGTCAATTAACTATGCAGTCATGTGATAATATTACTAATAAATTTACTGAAGAAAAGTATTACTCATGATCTGGCAATAGAAAGCATAAATTCTTCCTCTCATTACTATTTACTATAAAAAGTTTACTTCACAATTGGAAACTTACACAGGATAAGCTCATTTTAACTGAGCTCTAAATCATACTCAGTCGCTATGTGCAAAATCTGTCATTTACAGGACCGTTTTTACACATAACTGAAATACATTGGGGAAATTATTATTTAAGTCTACTATTAACGATAAATTCACAATACTATGTTAAAATGCCTTCGATAATGTAGTATAAATACGAAAATAAGTTTGCATCAAAGATTTCTCAGTGAAATATGAAGGAAATGTAGGCAGACTAACTTCGTAACTGAAGAAGAATTGCTCCACGATTCACGTAGTGTAAGAAAGTTATATATTTTTATTTGGCATGTGTTGAGATTGAAGCTGTTGCGTTAATTATTCACAGCATGATCATTAAAACCGTTCACTCAGTTCCATCGCCCCTACCTCCACCAAAGCTAGCGTGCCTTTCCTGCCTGCCTGACGCCCCTTTGAACAGCTGACTTCTACAAGCCGTTCTCTCTAGACAGGATCCATCTGCCTTTTTCAGTTAAAGAAAAATGCCGGTAAAAGAAAAAAGCCGGTAGAAGGGCACGGGGCAGTCTTCATGACAGAAAGTTTAGGGGGGTTGTTTAGGAGAAACATCATCTACACGAGGTTGCAGCAGCAGCTATTTTATGGCTCACAAGACTTGTGCCCCATCACCACGGGTATTGGCCGGTGCTCTCCATCCTCCTCTCAGTTTCTCTCCACCCCTTCACTCTCCAGGATAGCCCCCGCCAGCATGCCGCCGGCCGCGCACAGCCCACGTGCGCGGCACACGGGGCCCGGAGATACGATGAGTGCCACGCGTCCCGGCGGCGGGAGAGAGGGAGGGAGGGAGGGAGGCGGCTGGGTAAGGGGTACCCGCAGCGCCGTAGCGCGGCCACAGGGCTTTTGGCGCGGCGACAGCCCCTCCATCGCCCTCCTATCGCTGCTGCTTCTGCTTCTTCCCCGCCCGCAGGCGATGCTGCCACTGCTGCAGGCCGGGGGCGGGAGTGCTCCTCCCTGCGTCAGGAGGTGCGGCTCCCCGAGCCCGGCGCTACCCTCCCCTTTCCTTCCTTTCCCCCCCCCCTCCGCCGCTTTTATGTCTGTCTTTAAACGCCGTTGCAGCGAGGGTTGGGCACATGTTCCTACTGCCGCCTGCCCGTGCCTGAGCCCTGCACCCGCACGGCCCCGCTCGCCGCGTCGCGCCTCGGGGTCTACCCGGGCCCCCTCTTCCTTCCTTCCTCCCTTCCATCGTTCCCACAGCTGGCCCCCGGCGACCCCCGCGGGCGGAGGTAAGCAGGGCGAGGCTGATGGCCGCCGCGACCCGCACTTTCCTAGCCCGGCTGTGCGGCGGGAACAGCACCACTGGCCCTTCGCCTCCCGTGTGTCACAGGGTGGGAAGGGACAGTATGGGCCGGGAGCGTGGGGTCCCTTTCTGCCCCGTGTCCGCTGCTTTCCTGAGGGGTGGCTTTCCCAGCTCCCTCACCCGAGACTGCCTTCGTCCGGCAAGGAGGGAGCGGCCCGCAGAAGACAATAGCGAGTGCCCCGTGGTAGCTGCCCATGTGCTTTAACTCGGCGGTAGGTTAAAAGGATGTACGGGGCAGTTTTTATAATAATTAGAATTACTGAGGGTAGGCAGTGAACTTACATCCTTTTGGTACCGCGAGTGACATAAGATTCATTCATGTCCCGCGTGTTGCGTGAGGCACCTTGGATGTACGGGAAACTCGTGTTTCGGGGGAACATTGCTTTCATGCTCCTCCTAGAGCGGAGGGCTCGGGGCTTGCCGGGAGCAGGGCTCGGCCCGCCGCTCCCCCAGATGAGGGAGCGGGAGTACCGCCAGTCACGCCGGAAAGGGTCCGCGGGCTCCGTGTGCCAGGGAGGAGGGAGCCGCAGCTAGGCGACGGCTGCCGTAACCGTGTCCGAGGGTTGGGCGGAGGCGCAGGAGGTGGGCGAGGGAGACCCCGCGGCCGCTTTAGCTGCCTTGTTGCTGCGGGGGCTGGGAGTCGCCTGGCGGGGACTGACGGTGTTTCCCCTCTCGCCGCCGTTACCTCCTTTCTCTCCGCCACTGCACCACTCCCCCCGCGCAGGCTGAAGGAGCCCCGTTGGGCTGTTAGCTGGTGCACCCTGGTGTCAGCCATGTTTGGGTGGGTATGGTAATGAGGACCTGCTCTGAACCTTTGTGCGTCTTGGATTTATTTTCTGGTCAGGATTTTAATGCTTGCAGAGCTCTGTGTACTACAGCTTATCCGGAGGGTTGATTGACACCTACAGTTTTCTCCCAGTGACTCTTACCCCTTTCAGTTTTCTTACTAATTGTTCTTGTTTGCCATGCCCATATTGGCAGGTATTGCACAGATTTTGCTCGTATTAAAGTGAACTGGAATTTCTTCGGAAGGCTCTGCTTTTGTTGTTAAGGCAAATGAGATGATTGAAATACGTCTGTATAGTCACACTGATTTGCCACATGAGAGGTTGCCATTGGAATTCTGTCGTTTAAGTGAATTGCACTTTCTTTTATTTGTAAAAGATGTAGTCAAGACCTCGTCCTCATCAGCCATTTTATTTTCCATATGGTATTGCTACATAAAAAGCTCATTGCTGTAGTATTGATTTCTAAGAGACGCCTAATAATTTGTAAGTAACATGTCACCATCAGTGTGTCAGTGTGACATGCTATAGGACAGGGATCCAAATCTGATTTTCCCTCTCCAAAGAAAAGTATAAATGAATCTGATGTCACATGCATGTGCACTGGTTGTATCGTGAAGACAGCTTACTCCATTTGATTAAAAAATTATGGCAACATGCTATCTTTTTTCCTTCTGGTTAGTAGTATGTTTCCTGTTATCATCAGCTCATTAAAAAGCAAACTTTAAAAAATACCTAGGAAAGATTGCTTAATTTTGGTTTAGTTAATCTACAAGATCTCGTGGTTTACACATAGACCATGTTAAGATAACAGTAGCATTATAGCCTGTGTTCAGTGCCTATGAGACACTCCCTTTGAGCTCAGCTCTGCACTTCAGAGTCAAGAAGAAAAAATTCCATTGGTGTTGATCTGTGCATGAAAAACCAAACCATTTCATAGCTGTTCAGATGCACCACCAGTAGTGAAACTGAGTAAGTGAAATTGCTAAGGCATCTTGAAATGAGTTGCAGCATAAGCTGATTCCTTTTGACCTTTAGTATCTTGTCATTCTTACAGTTTTCTTTTTTCTTACAGGCAAACAAGTGAAAAAGTAATGGTGCAGATGAGAACCATATAGATTGAACAACTCTCTTTGCTGTGTATTGCAAAAGCCTGTACACATGTGACTTAAAATGCTGAAGTTCTCAGAAAAGAAAAAAGCCCTACAGGTTCTTCAGAAATACAGTCTAGTAATAACAGCTATGCCTTTTGGTATAAATTGCATTGTTAAGATATATTGGAGTAGCTGCTGTGCATGTGGTGTGGAATTACATCACTTGATAAGCATTAGTGGTAGGAATCTTTTGTGGAAGGCAAAATTTTTGTTGTTTTTTTTCTTTCTGAAATCCTCTTGTATGCAACCAGAAGCATTCACCACATCAAGGACAGGTTCACCTGTGTTCCCTGCTACTTTCCGTTGCGCTGTTTCACTCATATCAAGGAATGATGCTCGAAAGTATCTGTTGATTTTTGAAAAACATTTTTGGGTCCTTTGCTCATGTAGTTTATAGATTGTCATGGCAATGGATTGTAGAAAATGGAAATGCCAGTAGCAGCTTTTCTGTGTGACTTTAAAGATCTCTAAATTCTTAACAGAATAACTTTGACAGGTGGCAGCTTAAAACTTAAGCAACTCCATTCTTTATTGAGATGTGATTCAAAATAATCTTGTTACACAGGAAATGTTCTTGAATAATTTAGGAAAAAGATTATCATTGATAAATAATAACTGAGCACTATTCTACTGAAGGTCTGGTGCACAAAACCTGACAAGCCAATACAAAGTAGTGTGAAAGAGCAATGGTAACTGCCAGAACAGTTGCTTTAGGTAACGGCAGTAACTGGGCTGAGCTTCCCAGAAGCCATCACTGAAATAGATGTCTTAATTCTTATCCTTCATTCTTAAGACTGAGGATTCCATATTTTTTTGTATAGGAGAAATGAAGGAAAAGTTGCATAATACAGTGTAGAACAATGCCTTGAATCTAAGTCACGGTGCCAGTAGCCTGTTTCCCACTTCGGGAAAATATTTTTCTGATGCTGGCAAGTGATACTATTTTTCATATTTCAAGTGGCAGAAATGGTACTGCAGTGCTAATGAGTCAGCATGCTCTTCTTAAGCCGAAATGGAGAAGGAATGGGAAAATGTAATAGGACATTTACAGTGTTGGATTTTCTACAGCGGAATTGGTATTAATAATTTTCTTTTTAAAGATGTAGGATTTACTGTAACATAACTTGAAGGCATGATTTATATAATGAAATAATCAGCTTTGAGGGGGATTTGTCTATGAACAGTTCAGCTTCTTTGCTTATGTATAAAAACCAGGCAACAAAGTAATCACATAAATTCTTTGCAAGGACAAGTTGATTTACTTACTGATCCAAAACACAGAGGTCAGAGAATTGAAGTCTTGGGGCAGCTATATATCTGGTAATGTCTGATGTTCAGTACTTGATTTGCAGCTTAAATAACTTCAGTATTTAATGAAATATTTAATATAGTTTTATATTCTCTTACTTCTTAGAAGTGTGATAAGATTTTAAAATACAGTTGTGGTGCTGTTGTATTTTGTGGTGAACTTACTTAGAAAATGGAGATTTTGTTTCAAGTTGCCAGCAGTTTGAACTTGACCAATCAAGTATTGTCAGTATTGCTGAGAGTACTTCATCAGCTTCAGCTGGAGGTGTGGTAGCTACTGAATTTATTCTTTCAATAAAGTACATGTAAGAAAAGATCAGAGAATAAGTCATATCTTTTCTCCATCTGAATAAGAAATTACAGCTAACACATCATGTAAGTCTGTGAAGTATTTCAGAGCGGTTGATTTGTGAAAAGAAAATACTAAGAAACCTGTGAAAGCAGGTGAGAAACTACAGTAAGGCCAGTAAAGTCTTTAAAGATTACATGTAATGAAAAGAAAAAAATAAGACTGGTGATCTCTAGATTGTAATGTTCCGTTGGGCCAGTGATATGGAAGAAGTCATACAAATTGCTAAAATCAAATCTGCCATCAATGAACAAGTCTGAGAAAGAAATCTTAACTATTTTTGACAAATAATTCGGTTTATCTTACAACAGTAGGAAGTATTCTTCTGTAACTAAAATTTAAGGAGACTAATCTAGGAGAGAAACTGTCAGCATTTAAGATAAAACCAGGAAAAACATTTTGTAGGAACTGAGAACAAATTTCCCAGGCATATGAAACAGGTGCAGTGTCACTGAAGTCTGTATAACTACTACCTCTGCTTGCAGGAGGTGTGAATTTAGTCTTGTCTCTCTTGTTTTGCTATAGTCTAAATGATTTAAATGTGTAAGGACACTAGAATCAAAACCATTCATTTTTTTCTAATGCTTTCAAGTCTCCTGTAGCTCTTGCTGTTCTACAATGTCGTGTAGTATGTGTAACATGCATTAGCATGCCTCTGATAACATCACAGAAGAATGCAGATAAATGTGAGTTGCATTGCATAGAATATAATTATCTTGCATTATGATTAAGTACCTATTGAATATATATCTGTTACTGACAGGGTCTATTAAACTAGCCAGGGCAAGATACCAGATCATGTAGTCCATGCTGAAGAGCAGCATAATGGCTGCTTCAGTAGACAGGTAAAAGTGGGCTTGACTACGCAAAAAAGCTATGGTGCATATTCTTGTTTCCGCCAAAGAACACAATGCTGCACTGCAGCAGTAATTCAGTCCGTGCAGTGAGTACTCTTAGAAAGTGTAACTCTTGCTGAAGTTGTCTGTACACAGGTTTCCCCCAATGGTAGCCATTCTTCACAGTCACAGTACTCCTATGAAACCTAGTTTTCTCCTGCAGTATTCTTTCTTTCTCATTCGATATGACGGCCATTAGCATCCTGCCTGTACCAGTTACCTGATTCCTTTATGCAGACTCTCAGTAGTCCTTTCGGTGTTCCTTTTTCTATATTGGTTGTTTCCATCATGCTTTCTCCATGCCTACTTCATGGACTTGTATTTGAGATGTATTTCATAGGCTTCCTTCAAGGTGCAAAAGCTCCTCTTCTTCACTTTTGCATATAATTCTCATCCAGTGATTTCATAGGGACTAAAAACTTTGTCATGAATATCAGTCAGGATCTTTTACAAACATATGCCATGGTGAGAATCCAGACTTTTAGTTCTGTGTCCTGTGCTGACTCATACTGGTTTCTTCACTGGAAGTCTTGGAGATTTTGTGAACTGGAGTGCAAGATGTAAGCTTGAGGGACTGGACTGGTACACTGCGCTATCAGAGTCTACCCTCAAAGCAGAGATCATAGTACTGTGAACTGACTGTAGTTTCATACTGCATTTTGTTATCCCCACAGCAGCATGCTGCTACGTTAACTGCTCCATCAGAGAAGAACGCAGAGGTCTGAAGAACAGAATGTTAATCTTTTTCTCCGTTTAATGGCAGACATTGAACTTAAAAAGGTATCAATTCTCTGGTTGTTTTTTTTTTTTTTTTCCTATTTTTTAAAAAATGATGTTACACTAGCCTTCTAGAAAGTTATTTTCTGCATGGATATTTTTCCCCGTTCTTTCCTTTCTTTCCCTTCCAATTCATGCTGAAGATTTAAATAATTTTTGATCAAAGATGTGAGGATTACTTGTAATGCATTATAATTTGAACCTGCCAAATTGTTACATTTTGATCAGATGCAAAAATGAGATAATAAAAGAAATAAAGTACAGTCTTAGAAAAGAATGGAGGGTTTATAATGCAAGTTTTAAAAAGGAACACAGTGTAAAAATAATTGTGGTTTAATTTATGTCAGAAACTCGTTGCTGAAAGCTCTTTAATATTTAGTTATATCAGTTGTTGCAGTAGTATTGTGGGATGTTTTAAACATTAAATTGTTTTACAAACGGCTTTTTATAGAGACTTGTGCTGTGATTGCAAGAACATGGGGTGGTTGTACTCATTATACTTACAAATTTGTAAGCAAGTAAGATTTATTTATTTTTTTTCTTTGCACCTATTTTTTGTACATGTTGTGAAAATCTCCAGACTCATAACTTTTAATTGTTTACTGGTGCTACACAGTTGGGAGAACTAGAACTACTAGAAGTAGAATGTTCATTTAGTAAATGTCTGTATATTGGCATGCAGATCTGTCTAATAGAAATGCATTGAAGAGGATCCCAACATCAGCTTCATTACCAGTGTAATGGTGAAGAGGAGCAGGCAGTGTGGAACAGCACTAGTATGACTCTCTTACTAGACATTACATATAAGAAAGATTGGGAGAAAATAGCATGCAGTAAAATTTTTCAATGTGTCTTGGTGCTCTGCCTGATGAAGTCCCTTTGGGTCTTATTGCAAATGTTTGCAGTTTGGTCAGTGAGGGCTTTACAGGTCTTATCTCCCTGTGCCAGCATTTCTAAATGCGGGAATGAAGCTGATGTAAAAGTTCTAGAGCAAGCCCAGATCTTCCAGGGAGCTAATTTGGGACTGAATTCTCTGTCACAAGGGATTATTGCTTAATTTGCTAATAATGTGGTAGTCTAATCAGGTTATGTTGCTTGTGCATGCAAATGCAGTAAGTCTTGATTCTTCTTTTGTAGAAGAAAATAACAAAATTCCCACTGAGTTCTGAGAAAGCTTGGGTCTGCAGTTTGCTCGATGTGTCAAAAAAAAGACGCACTGATTTATATTTCAGTATGAGAAATAGAGATTTAAACATATCCAGGACAGTGCTAGTAAGACATAAAAATCTAGCTGAATTGTTTGGTTCTTTCCAGAAATGTGTTCATGCTAACTTAGTTTATTGATTACTGTTAGCTCAGTGACAGAATAATTTTCTAAATGTTCTTCTAAATGAACCATGTACCCATGTACTGTTCAGCAGTTTCCATTCTGTTAAAGTCTGTCAAATTCTGTCAAACAATACAGACACTTGTCAGGTAACTAAAAAAAAATATTTTTTTTTTCTTTTTTAAGAGGATTTTATATAAGAAAAGGGATTCCATCATTCTTTGTTCATTTCACTTGTGGAAAATTCCAGAGAAATGTTATACTCTTCAGTAAATGTGATTATAAAAATTTCCTTTCAGTGTTTTCACCTGACCATGACATCATTTGAAGTTATGAAAAAGATGAGTGAATCTGCCTGGAAACCAGATTAAATCAGTTGATCAAATTCCACTATCTGATCTAAGATAGGAAAAAAACGCAAACCTCCCCAAAACCAAAACAACACCTCAGCCTCTAAAGAGCTTTAATAAGGCTAAGTTATATTTGGACATGTTATTTTTAATTCAAGGTGGTGTAATAGAATATTAATATTTTAAAATACATGACAAAATTTAGGATTAGGAGTTTAAAATGATCGCAGTAATGATTGAGTCTGATACTGAATTCATTAGTTCATCAATAAATATGGTGGTTTGTTGTGTAGATTTTTAATGGTATTTAGGAGGAATATCTCATAGTGCTGTACTGCTTCACAAGGCTGTGTAGATGGTAGCTAGTAGTGGAACTACCTGAAAGGGCCGTGTAACAGAATTTGGCTTGTTACTGTCTAATTACTATTCAGTGCTAATGAAGAACTTCAGTTCTATACTGGACCAGATTGAAATGATGTGGGGACCTAAAACAGCATTTTGTAGGTTGAAGGGCTGAAGTTCAGTCCTGTGTTATTAAACAAACAAACAAAACAAAACAAGAACTTGTTCAGCTAAACTTGTATTTAGCTGAACTATGCTGGTGAATAACTTTACAACTTTACAAGGGATGTCCCTATACTGGTGAGATTACATCTTGAATACTGTGTTCAGTTGTGGGCCCTTCGCTGCAAGAAAGATGCTGAGGTACTGGAGCATGTCCAAAGAAGAGCAACAAAGCTGGTGAAGGGTCTAGAACACAGGTCTTAAGAGGAGTGGATGAGAGAACTGGGGTTGTTTAGTCTGGAGAAGTCTTAGGGGGGACCTTATCGCTGTCTACAACTACCTGAAAGGAGGTTGTAGCAAGGTGGGGTATGGGCTCTTCTCCCAAGCAGCAAGTGATAGGACAAGAGGTAACAGCTTCAAGGGATTGTTTTAGATTGCATATTAGGAAAAATTTCTTCACTGAAAGGTTTTTCAAGCACTGGAACAAACTGCCCAGGGAAGTGGTCAAGTCACCATCCCTGGAGGTATTTAAAAGACACGTAGACATGGCACTGAGGGATGTGGTTTAATAGTGGACTTGGCAGTGTTAGGTTAGCAGTTGGACCTGATGACCTTAAAGATCTTTTCCAACCTGAATAATTCTATGACTATTCAGTCTTCACTTGGGAGCATCCAAGTAACCAAGTAACCAATGTTACTCAGGCCGAGTAGTTTGGCATCTGCGTTCTGTGAGGGCTTGATTTGGATCAAAGCAAGAGGCTTCTGTGGTGTCTTAGAATGTATTCTGGGAGTGCTTATCAGGGAATGGCAGAGTCGAACAAACTAGCTGGGACCACGCTTTGAGCATTTGTACCTGAGGTATCTGGTGCGGTAGGACTCTTCATTTGGTTTGGTAGTGACTCCTTTAGTATAGAGAACAAGTTGTTAAATCTGACAGTCAGAGACCACCTGTGGATTTGTGATGTATCACCTTGAAGGGCTGTCCTGCATCCTTGATGCAGTTTGTACAGTGATACATACTCGGTTAGAAAACCAGTGCTGGAAGAGCCAAACACCAATGTGTTGAGCATGCTTCCCACATTTTCTCAAGTCCTGCAAGTATTGCAATCTATACAGTAATAGTGGTATGGATAACATCCTGCTTAATGGGTGATTAATGAAAGGGATGTTAATACTATTCTGTGCTAGGAATAAAAGTATCAAGCCCAGTCTATTCTGAAGTGTACTAATGCAATGTTTAATGCATGACAGGACAGAATGATGCAATTTCTGTTGGAATTGACTCATCTGTTAGAGCTCCAGATGCTGCCCTGCAAGCTACTGCATCTAAGATAATTAATACAAATAAGACCTTTTAAAACATTTTCTTAAATACTGGTAGGTGGCTTATGCCTTTTCTACTGAAAATATATTTTGCCTATTACAGTTAGAGGAGGATTTCAGACCTACAGACAAACACTTGTGTAGTTTCACTTATACAGCCGTTACATTATTACAGAGAGAAAATTGTTTCATTTTAATGTACTACCTGAACTTATTAGTAATTACTGGAACTGAGAAGCTGCTCTAATTTACATCAGGGGAACAAAAGGAAAAGGCAAGTTTCAAATGTGACTGAAAGTAGTAGCTGAAGAACCAGATGCTGTGGCTTATAGTCCCAAAGCTCTACTAGAACTGCTTAAATGCTTCAACTTAGTGTATTATTAGTGTTTGCATTCTGGTTCTACCTGCATATTTCAGTCACGGCTGAGAGCTGCTGAACCCTACATGAACTACAAGAGGGTGTAGTCCTTTGAATACAACCCAAAAGACAAAACCAGATAGAAAGAGGCCTAAATAGACACTGATTTAGCCCAGATATACAGGATATGGTATTAGGATTTCTCCATTGTCTCAACAACTCTTTTTCCCCATTATATTGTTCTGTGTATGGCTCATACACTTACTTTTTTTTTTAAAGAAGTGGTAGCAGTCAAAATAAAGCCTGATACTAGTTCCTCAGGTGTCAGAAGGAAAGTTCATCGGACTGTGAACCTTTCCAGTGACAGTGGTGCGCATGAAGCAGAGCAGAAACTGGCAGGCTCTACTGTGTGTAAAACATTTGGGCTGACTGCCAGAACTGGAGTTGCTGAGAAGAGGCAGTAACAGGAGGGAGTGAGACATGAGAAGGCAGTGACGGGAGCCTAGGGAACGAAGGAAAAGAGGTTACAGTGGAGTTCAGTAGGCA
Organism: Neopsephotus bourkii; assembly: GCF_033783945.1. Classification (NCBI taxonomy): domain Eukaryota; kingdom Metazoa; phylum Chordata; class Aves; order Psittaciformes; family Psittacidae; genus Neopsephotus; species Neopsephotus bourkii. The sequence goes on from NW_026901969.1 coordinate 2,521,429, forward strand.
ACTGGAGTGACGTTCAACTTCCAAATCCTTAGAAACTGTTGAAAAATGTAATGTTCTGTCAGCCATGAGGCTGGTGATAGTACTTGCAGTGACAGAGGTTTTACTTCTGTGTTGTGCAGTCTCGCCTTCATAAGGTGTGGGCTGGGTTCCAGTGGCTTGAAGTCTTTCTTCTGGTCTGTGGTTGAAGCAGCTGTAAGGTGCTTGATCTCTCAGTTATTTTACTAACAGTCCAGTAATACCCTGCAGTTCTCAGCTGTGTGCGAGTTCATCAGAACATGATACAGCCTTAGTGCTAAGGACCAGATGTTGCAGCCAGGTCCATAAGCAAAAGCTGAAAGGTCTCCTGTATCCTGGAGTAATTTCCCATGTTCATCAGTTAGCAGTTCTTGATTAGACTCCTTGTGTATTCCCTCTTCAGGGTTTTCATGAAGCTTAACATGTAATCTAAGTCCCTTTAAGACTCTTAACTCTGCGGATGGCTTTGCACATACTAGTTTTATGCCGTGTGATTAGTGAGGAATTTCTTGAAAAACATTCCTCCCCAAAATCATAGGGTTACCTTCAGTGTGGCAGCTGCAAGCAAGTTTGTGTGTCTTTTTCAATGATTCATTGTGTTACAGACAATACGTATTCAAATACAGGCATTTTTGTGTCTGTACATACACAATTGAAACAGCATGCTTTCAAAATGAGTTTGGTTACAGCTTTTCAGATGTTTCAGATATGTTTAATAATTTTGTATTTCTAAGAAACTTAACTAAAGCATCAAACTTCATACATGATGAACATCTCTCCTTTGAATATATGATGATTATATTTTCCTTGAAGAATACAGGAAAACAAGTCACCCTTGCTTTTGAAGTACTAAGTACATCATATATATAAAAATTTTGATTGCTGCATGACTTTCTGAAGTGGTCTGAAAAAATCTGTTTTGTTTAAAATAAACATTTTTAATAAATTGAAGTACAGCTGTTAAATCAGGAAGTAATGAAATTGGGCTCCTAATTTTTCTATAAAATGCCTACACAGTTACGCCTGATAAAAAGAATCTTGTTATGTTGTCAAAATATGAACAATTAGCTTATCAGTACTGAAGGTATAAAAAACCCAAAATTCTCAGCAAGTGAATGAAATGTATTCTACATAAATATTTAAGTACAATGAACTTAATTTCTACAATTTGGAAACGGGTTAACATCCCTTATTCTTTTTTACTTCTGTCTATTAATTGAGATAAGCACAAATGACTAAACCAAAACGTATGATTTGTAAATAAGTTTTTTCTCATTAATCCTTCTTTATTTTTCATTTTATTTTTTTCACAGGTACTTTCAGTAGAACAGGCTTTCAGGAAGCACAGTCCTTACTTTTGATTCCCTGGTATCCAGGACTCATCAGGCACCATCTTCAGCCTATTGCTTCAGTATTCTTGGCTAAGCAGAGGGAGAGCTTTCTTCAGCAGTTGTCCATCTGCCTCAGCTGAACCTGACTTACTTGCTGATTTTCTCTTATTACAAATGCCTAAGAACAGCAAGGTAGTGAAAAGAGAACTAGATGATGAGGTCATTGAGTCAGTTAAGGACCTTCTCTCTAATGAAGACTCTTCAGATGATCCCTTTAAGAAGAGTGAACTTATGGTTGATGATCAGGAAGAAAAAGATGTTGATGTTGAAGAAGGCTCAGATGTAGAAGATGAAAGACCTGCTTGGAACAGCAAACTCCAATATATTCCGGCGCAAGTTGGATTTTCCGTGGGATTAGGGAATGTATGGCGATTCCCATATCTGTGTCAGAAAAACGGTGGAGGTAAGTCTTGTGATAGCTGGTCATATCTAAATGATAAAGCTAACTTATCAGGTTTCAAGGTTAGCAGAGGTTTCAACAACAAAACCTGCTCCATCATGTCAGGTTTTTCCTTTAATTTCTTCCAGAACCTATGAAGAGAAACCCATATTCTCTTTATTTTAGTGAGATACACCTGTTAAAGTAAGTAGCAGATTAAGGTTCAATTTACTCATTTTAGGGAAGAAAGCTCTTGATATGACTTTAGTGGTCAAACTAGTGTCTTAAGCAAAACACGTATTTACAGAGAGGTTGCATTATTTAGGACCTGGCTATTGTTCTGCTGAAGTGTTCTTCGTAGTACTTGGATAATAAATTGGGGCATTATGTCTGCATTCACTTCAAAGACTAAAGCAGCATTCAGTCTTCAGTATTGAGCAGTATTAAGCTTCACACCTTTACTTTTTAATTGCTTTTAATTGTTTTTAGCTCCTAGGCCACTTGATCATGATTTATTTCCTGCAAGGACAACAAAATACTGTAGGAGTGAAAAGGTTTTATTTACTGATAATGAAGAATTTAAATTATTACCTTAAGAGAATGCATTTGTTTTGTGGTGTTATACAGCTAACTATTTTCCTAAACAACAAGTTACCTTTCACTTAGAACATTAACATCAAGCTGTTTGTTTGTTAGCTGTTCACCTGTGGTCTTGAATGTAGTATGAAGTATGAGGCTGGAGACCTCCCTTCCTCTGAATTCAGAATTAGTGTTTTATCCTATGCTGTACTGTACACTGCTGTACTACATTAACGCACATCCTCTTGTAACAATTTACTTGTCTGAATTTGAACCAAACTTGTCACTCTATGATACAAAAATTGAACCTGTACCACAGAACAGAAAACACAGAAAAAGATTTTACTCATGCTGGATTTTAAAAGTTGAATGACAAAACTGATGTGATTGAGGAATATAGAAATAAGCCTAGAATATGATCAGAGTATAATTCTTTATTTGTTTTCTGTCAGACAGTTCAAGCTGTAAAAATGAAGGTTATACTTTGAAATGTTCCATCTCCAGGATAAAATTATTATAGAATTCTTTTGTATCTAGTTATTGTAAGGTTGTTTTTTTTTTAATTCTTATTTAACTTCCTTTTTTCAACTTTATTCTGGAGATAAAGCAATTAAATGGTTGATTTAATGATTCCTGTGGAATCTAAAATTTTCTTCACCTGTAACTGTAATATTAACTGAGAAAACATGTTAAATGTTTCTCAAAGTCCATAGCTTTTCAGTGGATGGCAATCTCATATTCTACTAGACACAGTGTAGAATTGAAGTATTACTGCTATTTGGAAAAATAATACATATGCTAATAATTTTAAACCAAACTGGTTCAGTTAAAGGTATAGCTATTAAAATGTTATAATTTCATCCTAAGTATGGATGTCAGGATGTAATCTCAAGGATAATGCACTAAAGCAGTTTGTTCTGTGTAGTGGTGTCCCTTTTCAAAGTCTGTTTTATGTAGTTAGTTCCTAAATTTGCAAGACTGTTGGATTGTCCTTTGAACCAACATTAAAGATCCATTGGTACACTCTGTAGGCTGTTGGATTCATACCATCAGGAGCTTTTAAAGTTACTCTGCCGGAGTTAATTTAATTCAGATAAAATTTAAATGCATTTAGTTAATAATTTCACATTTTTGGGAAAAACAAAACCAAAAAACCCCACCAACCTTCAGGCATTATTGCACTTCATTAATCAAACTTGGAAAAATAAAAAGATGCCTTCATTTCAGATTGGTGTTAAATATTTTCCCCTGTGTTGTAATTGCAGGAACTTGGATGTGGAGTCTGTGGAGAAATAATGTTTTCTACACATTGCTGAGCCAAGGATGTATTTGGCTTTAACAGTATTTTTTCCCCATTTTTAGTGAATTGCAACCTTCAGAGCAGGACAGAAAAGCAAGTGATCATTAGAGCTAAAGCTTTCTTGGTGTTCAGGTTAACCATAATGCAAGATGGTAAGGGTGACACAAAATGTTGAAACATACAGTACATTGATGTCTGCATATGTGTCTGCAGATGGAGAGATAATTCTCACAAGTAAAAGAATAGGAGGAGGGAAAAAGGAAGGAGGGAAAAACTCAAATGCATGGTGAGAAAATCTATATCTACGTTTTATATGAGGTTCCAGTTTTCTGCTACATGTTTAATTCTAGGTAAAACAGTGGTTTTATGCAACCATTCCTAAGTATCAGTGTCAGAACTGCTCTGTAGTCTTCTGCTGAGAGTGCATTACTATAAATACCTGTTGGAGTCTCCAATACAAGGTAAACAGCCTTTCTATGGATTATCATTAGAGCTGTTTCAGTGAAACATGGCTAGGTCTCCACCTGCGGTTTTGTCCAAGCATTTTTCATTTTCTTCCCTACGTGTAAGGAAGTTATATCTGGCAAATACCATCAGGCAAGGGAAGTATAATAAAAAGTGGTAAACCAATAAACATACTTAAAATTTAAACCAAAAAACTTTGAACCCATAGTTACTCATTAGTTTCCTTAACAAGTTTCTTTGAACATTTAGTGTTCCAAAGCCACCAGTAAAGGAGAAGGTAAATCCTAACCACATAGTAGTCTTCAATTTTATCTTTCTTTTTTAAGAAAAATACCAAACCCAACCTTTTGTAAACAGAAGAACAAACCCAACAAAATAAACACAGAAAGATGCAGCCAAGTTAGCGCAATTAGATATATATTATAAGAGGATTTTGTGGGGGAAACCGTTGGGTGTTTACTGCCCTGTTTTCTAGAGAGATTAGGCTTGTTTTTGGCTATGGCCTGTAGTATGCCAGCATTCCTGACTTCAGAGTTCTGTACTGCTTCAGTAAGTTATTTGTGATACCATGTTTAAAAGTAACTTGTGTACCGCTACAGTGCACTGATGCTTGGCCATCCATATGTATTTTTCCAGTCAGTGTTTCTGGGTCTGGTCTGCACCACCAAAATCACTTTATTTCTTGTGATCGTTTAACAGTTTTCTCCTGTTGTTTTCATTCATATAAACTTGTAAATACTTAGAGTAATACCTGTTGGGGTTTTGTTAGTGCTCAACTAAGATACAACTAGAGTGGGTAGCTCTTTGCTGGCTTTCACACATGGCTGGAAGGAGACAGCACTTCAGGGTGCTCGTTTTCTAGACTTGTAATGAGACAGAGGGCCCAAAGGAGTTCATAGCCTTTGTGAATGAGGGTCTGAAGGTGCTCAGTAAAGTTTTGAGGAACTGATTATAGATCTCTGCCTACTTCACCTCTGTCCTCACCATGTGTCCTCCTTACGTCTGGTAAGCAATGCCCAGTTCTCATCTGACACTTAAGGTACGTATTCCACTCATTTTCAGTGTGTTACAATTGAAAAAAAGCTGTTTATTCTTTGATTACTCGAAAAGGTTATTTGCACTGGAGCTGGGTATTCTCTAACTTAGCTTTAGAAGTTTTTTATATTTATAATTTTTACACTATACAGTTTATTTATTATTCCTTTCCTATATGAAGACAAATATGTATGTTTGTTCAAATAGGCACAGTTCCTATATAACAATTTCAGAACCCATGTTAGCATGCAGTAGGTTCAGAGCTGCCTCAGGTTCCTATGAAAATAAACCACTCAGGTGTACCCAATCTTGCCATAAGGCTAATAAATAATGACAGACTAGACCTATGTTTGCCTGCTGCTTATAGCTATCACCTGGTGAGTAGCTTGCATACCTTGTGCTTTTTTTTTCAAAGAGCTATTTAAAGTTTATTTGATTTTGTTGTCATTTCCCTTTAGGATTGGCAGAAATAAAATGGTACTTTCACATATTAAAAGGAACAAAAGCAAACAACATTAGCTGTTCTGCTAGATTAGGTGATATTTGAGTGTTATTATGAAGACAAGTGAACATGGTTACCTAAGAGGTGCTTCTAGTGTTGCATATTGTAAGAGGATTTACTTGGAGTGTACAAAGTACTGCACACCCAATTGTGGTGCATTTTGATGAGCGTTAGCTTAATTTTCCTGATTTTGGTGGGTTTTTTTATTCTTTTTGGGGTCAGTCCTTTTAATATCTCAGTGATGTAAAATCTCAACTAGGAAAAACGATAAACAGATAAAAGTTATGAACAGCATAGTGAAATCTGTAGCAGAGTATCTTGCCATTATGTTTTGAAGGTAGACATGTGTAGAGTCACATCACGAGTCTTTACATTTAAGTATTCTGTATGTTATACCAAAATGTCAGTAGATAGCATTGTTAAGTTCTGTGGTCCAGCAGCTGTTGCTGAGAACTGCTGAGAAAATAGTATATAAACTCTAAATACTGGGTAGTCGTTATAAGCTGCAGTCTGATTGTCTAATACAAGCAAAATGGGAGCAAAGCAGATATTACCTAGTATTCCCAACACTGAGTATGCATTCAGTGGCTTAATTATTTAGCTTTTGATCAATAATTCATAATCAGTGTCTTGAATTCGCTGATGACTTCAGTACTATTTTGTGAGCTCAGACTTAAAATGTATGATCAGACTCAAAATCCATTTGTACTTCAGTGTGCTGAAAATGTCTGTTTTTGTTGTAATTCTTCATTAAAGCTTATTAGCTAAGGTCATTTTCATCCTTAAGCACAGCTTTTGTAAATAGGCATACCTGAACTTACTCAAATCATGAAAGACTAGTGACAGGAAGACTGTCCTATCAGTAAGATAAACTGCAAACCTACAGATAAAACATAAAACCTTTTATCAGATTTTCCTGATAAAAACAATTTGTATTTTGTAATGGTAAATATTTTTGCTTACAGGAGCTTCCTAGATTGTAAATATAAAAAATCAAAGTAGTGCTATGTATAGTATTAACATTCACCAGTTCCTGCAATCTTTTTTATCTTTATTATTCATTCTAGTGAAGAAGGATGAGGGTTTGTTGGTTGTTTTTTTTGTCTGTATGACGCTGAGGTAAGTTTTCTAATATCAAAGCCATTGTTGAAGGCAAAAATATGCAAAAAAGTGACTTTACAGTAGAATAATTTTGAATATATGGAAGGGGAAATCTGGGGATCCTGAACTGCACAAAATTGCAATATTCAGAAGGCTGCATAGCAGGCAGATGTAGCAGATGATATAACTAATTGTAGGGTGCTGTTCAAGGCCACCATGTATAGTTTATTGTTCTTATTCAAATAAAAATTATCCAATATTCTAACTCCAAGGACACATGTTTTTGTGCGCTAACAACTTAGAGGCATAGTGATCTGTTTCCATAGTGATTCTGGTCTAAGATGAAGTGAAGATGTCTTACAGTTCTTTGATGTCTAGCTTCAAGAGAAGGCTGAAACAAAATACTTTTCTAGAGATGCAGTGGTTTCATGTTATTTATAGGGCATAGAAGCCCTTTGCAGCTGTGATACACTGTTGTATAATCCACCAATGTCCAAAGTGTATTGCACTGAAACTCATAGGTACACTATTTTCCATTATGTCCCTCTTTTGGGGAGGGGCACAAGAACAAAAGGGAGCTCAGCAGGTTGGATTGATGGGAAGACCAGTGCTTCAGGTGCTCTGCACAAGCCCTGCAATATACAGGTGAACTCTGCTGGCTACACACACTGAATATAGGATTGTGTCATACGTAATGTGACATGGATTTAACACCACATTTCTGTAAATCATTTAGTTGAATCTTAACTGGTAAATCTTGCAACTTACATTGATACTGCACTATAAAACACCCACGTCAGCCCAGTCTTTAAATATGTGTTTAACTTTGCAGCCTTGTGATAAAGGTTGTGGACTGGGACACTGAAGAGGTGGGTTCAGTTCCTGCTCTAGTACAGTCATCCAGTGGGATACAGGGTAAGTCATTTAGGGCCCAATTATTTTCAGGTGTTTAGGATTGTCTGTGCACAGGTATGCAACACCTGTCTAATTAAGACCTCAGGTATCATTCACAGTAGTGTTATATGATGAAGAAAGTATATACTGTTGGCTTTCAGTTAATTGTATGAACAGATTTTTAAAGCTTGTAATGCCAAAGCTTCTCATTTGCAATGCGAGTTAACTGTATTTCTGTCTTGGCAGAAATTTTGAGAGAATGTAGATGATAAGGGTGTTTAATGGTATTATTTATCTTATACATTCTTAGACAGGTGGTCACCCTCATTTTGGAATGTGGTTGTCGCCCTATTCCTCAGTTTTCCTTACATTGGTTTCCTTCTGTCTCTGTTGTCTCACTTTTCACAGTAGACAGTAAGTCCTTTGGATTCTTTCTGCTTAGTGCACATAAGATGATAGACAAAACACCAAAATACTGGATGGGAATGTAGTTCCTACCTCAGTAGAAATAGCACTTAAGTGTCCTGCAGTGAGTAGATAGACCATGATGTTTGACTCTATGAAAGGTGCATTGTAACCTCAAAACCGGTATATTGTTCAGAGCCTGGCACAGGTTTTGACCAAATGGTGCTCAATGTCATTGATATCATATTATCATGTCATGAAAATAAAGCACAAGGCGGTATTCTGTTCTAATAATAGCCTGTAGACTGTGAGGTAAGTAAGATCAATATTCTTTGTCTGGTCCAGCAGTGTTTTTTTTTTTTTAGGTTTTATTTATTCTGTCTTTTTTTCCGACTATTCTTAGACTTGAGACTGTAGTTACTCCATGCTTAGGATCTTTGCAAGATCTTTGGAGTAGAAGGTGGAGTCCAGTTTTTCTGTAGCAAGTGGACCCATGCAGGAGTGGAAAGTACCAGAAAATCTGCAGTCTCCTGCACAGCTTAGGAAAATTTAATTCTTCTAGAATAAACAATTACATGAAATAAGCTACCTACTAAGGATATGCAAATGACAGTGTATTTTGACTCCAAAAAAAAAGCCCTAGAAAGTTGATGCTGGATGGAGAAACTTGAAGTAAGACTTAGCTGGAGTTGAGGATAAATCCCAAATTGGTTTCTGAAATTTGCTCAGCTTCTCTCTCATTGTACAGATGAACAGTTTGATTATACAACTTTATAGCTCTGAGTCTAAACTCCTGAGGTCTTTAGGTGTTTGCTCTGTAGCTTGCTCTGACATGCTGCAGTCTGCATCTCTCAGGTGCTTTTCTTTAACCTTACAATGGTTGCAATCAAAAGTCCTAAGCCTTTAGAGTTTGTTGGGCAGCACAGTACTCTACGTTGCAGCATAATAGCCAGCCGTTTGAAAATTAGGTGCCATGTTGCTGATTGGTGATGTCTGAATGTTTTGTTAGCTCTAGTGTTAAATACTCTGCAATACCAAGGAGTAAGTCAGGTTCTGAAATTTTCAGTGTGCTTAGTGTATGGACATATTTGCTTCCTATTAGTTTCACTGAAATAAATGAAAATATGTGCTTAAATTAGTATTGTATGACCACTTCCTAGGAATAAAATGTTGGGAAAAGGTGTTACAAATATGTACAAAGGTGAAATAACAGCTGTGTTTTGTTTTTTTTTTTTGGAGCATTTTTGAGTAATGTGAGATCTGGACCTACAGTACTCCATTTAATTTCCACCTCATGTTCCTAGTCTCTTTCTGGAGCCTGGTAGAAATGGGCTGATGTAGTGTTTTGCTTAGCTGGGTATAATCACTATCTGTATATTGTGAAATCCTCTTAGCATCTGAAGTTCACGTGGAGAAATCAACAGGTGATCTTTTAAAACTGTTTTAAGATTGGATGAAATTCAGAATGTTATGTGCACAATGTTTTCTGTATTTCTTTTATAAATTAAGTCATGCTGCTGTGTTAGAAGTCAAGGTGTTGAGTGTTTTAAGAGACATCGATTCAGCTCCTGATTGCCTCACTATGTATCTTAAAAGTTTGATTAATTGTCTAGAATTTCACACAAGTGAACAACTAGCTTAGATAATAATTCACTTTCAGTAGGGTTTGCCTCACAATGTTGCAGTGCTTTGGAAATTTGCTGTCTCTGGGTTTTTCCTTTTTTAGAAGATGTATGGCCAACTACATCAGTTAAAATTCTCTTTGCATGTGATCAGAAAAGCTTTGCGGACACTAATTCAATTGAAGCTCTTAGGTTTCACATTGGTTGTGTCAAGTTCTGACTCTTCTTCCACTCACTCTGACTCTTTATTCTGTTCATAGGTGCCTATCTTGTGCCATACTTAATCTTGCTACTGATAATAGGGATTCCACTCTTTTTCTTGGAGCTTGCTGTGGGGCAGAGGATCCGCCGAGGGAGAATTGGTGTATGGAATTACATCAGCCCCAAACTTGGAGGAATTGGATTTGCAAGCTGCGTAGTAAGTTATTAATTGTGTGGTTTGTTAGACTTTCTGTTTTGCTGCAGGGAAAGGCCACTGATCTGTAGTTGAGCATCAAGGTCAGTTTACAGTGTTTTGGGAGATCTTAAATTAAAACATTAAAAAATGTTGATATAGATGTGTCTGTAAAACCACTTAATGTGTATTTTGTGATTCTTTTGAAATTAGGAAGTAGGAACAAAGTAGTCTTCTGGAGAAAAAAAGCCTGTAAAAGTATAGGAGTTATGTGATAAATACAGAGGAAAGCAAAAATTTTGGCAAGTACTTTAATGGGGCAAGACATTCAGTTCTTTTTCTGACTTAATTAAAATTAGGTTCAGTGGCTGATGTGCTGAAATATGCAGAAGTTCAGTTGGGATTTTTTTCTTTTTTTAATTTGCAAATATAGTTGCACTTACTAACTTTTTTATCTGTCTTTTTTTATAGGTGTGTTTCTTTGTGGCCCTGTACTACAATGTCATTATTGGATGGAGTCTGTTTTACTTTTCCCAGTCTTTTCAACATCCATTACCATGGGACCAATGTCCTTTAGTTAAAAATACATCTCATACCTGTAAGTCTGTATTAATGTTATTAAAAATTCAAACCAACTGGAGAGATCTACCCCCTGCCCCGACAATTCAAAGAGATACTTCTGGGGAAAGAGTGTTGCATGCAAAGCTGGTTTTGCATCTTAATGCGATGTCACATTATTATACTTAGAAAAAATGCAACAAACCCCTGTAATTTAAGATAAATATACTTTATTTTGAAAGGAACATCACTGTCAACAGCATTTTAAAGAGAAGGAAATAAGGAGAGTGCTGCTTAGTGTGTTACAGGAAAAAAAAATTTCTGATTACTCTTTTCCTGATGTTCAGACTGCTTTTTATGCTTACTTGCTGAAAAACAAAGGTGAAAGGATATTTCTACACTTCAGTTGGTAGAGTACTTCCTGGTGTTGCATTACTAAGAAAGCAGAAAACTGAAAACTGTAAACATCGATGAAATGCATGTGATAAAAGTACTGTTTGCTTTGTAAACCAGTGGAATTGAGATAATTGGTCATTGGTTTGTCACTAAATTGTGATAGTCTTACATGGATGTATTATGCAATAGCATTGGAAGTTAGAATCATAGAATCATAGAATAGTTAGTGTTGGAAAGGATCTTAAGATCATCAAATTCCAACCGCCCTGCCATGGGCAGGGACACCTCGCTCTAAACCATATCACCCAAGGCCTTGTCCAACCTGGCCTTGAACACCGCCAGGGGTGGAGCATTCAGAACCTCCCTGGGGAACCCATTCCAGTGCCTCACCACCCTAACAGGAAAAAATTTCCTCCTTATATCCAATCTAAACTTCCCCTGTTTCAGTTTTTTATCCCTTGGTTTTGGTTATCTCGTAACAAGTTACACACTTTGCACACTTTGCATTATCCTTGCTATTGAAATACAAAATGTTTATTTTAATTTCTTTTTATTTCAGATTGTTTGGTTTGGTTTTTTTTTTTTCAATTACCTCTAATATGTTTGGGGCTTGTTTTACTGATTTAATAAAGAACATAATCAGGGACATTTAGTTTTATGACGTTTTGATAGTGTCTTTGCCTGAGTTCCTTGCTTCAGTTGCTTGAAATAATCAGTGTTTCTGGATATTGGCACACAGATAGCCTGAGTTCCACAAGCTTTTGTCTATTAATTGAGCCACAGTGATTGTTTATGTACTCTTACCCTGCTTAAATAATAAGGTACAGTGTGTCAGAGTAACTTCAGCAGAGGTCATCGTAACTATGCTTACACAAAGGAAAGTATTACATATGATGACCTCCTATAATTATTGACAGTTTAAGTAAGGACCTGAAATCTCTGTTGGGCTTCTTCAAATAAGTGTATCTTTCCCTTCTTTTCAGTAATTACCTTGACTCAGGATAATAAAAAAAAACCCCACACTTCTGGAATGCACATAGCAACTTTCGTTTAACAATGCTGTGTAGAAGCCATTTTTTCTTTTTCCCATCACTTTGAGATGATCATAGAATCACAGAATAGTTAGGGTTGAAAAGGACCTTAAGATCACCTAATTTCAACTCTCCTGCCATGGGCAGGGACACCTCCTGCTAAACCATGCTGCCCAAGGCTCTGTCCAACCTGGCCTTGAACTCTGCCAGGGATGGAGCATTCACAGCCTCCCTGGGCAACCTATTCCAGTGCCCCACCACCCTAACAGTAAAGAACTTCTGCCTTACATCCAGTCTAAAGTTCCCCTGTTTAAGTTTGAACCTGTTACTCCTTGTCCTGTCACTACAGTCCCTAATGAAAAGTCCATCCCCAGCATCCCTATAGCCCCCCTTCAGATACTGGAAGGCTGCTATGAGGTCTGCCCGCAGCCTTCTCTTCTTCAGGCAGAACAGCCCCAACTTTCTCAGCCTGTCTTCATATGGGAGGTGCTTCAGTCCCCTGATCATTCTCGTGGCCTTCCTCTGGACTTGTTCCAACAGTTCCATGACCTTTTTATGGAGGACGCCAGAGCTACAGACAATATTCCAAGTGAGCTCTCATGAGAGCAGAGGGTCAGGATCACCTCCTTCGACCTGTTGGTCACGCTTCTTTTGATGCAGCCCAGGGTATGGTTGGCTTTCTGGGCTGCGAGTGCACACTGCTGGCTCATGTTGACTTTCTCATCGACCAACACCCCCGAGTCCATCTCTGCAGGGCTGCTCTGATTCTCTTTTTTGCCCAACCTGTAGCTGTGTCTGGGATTGAACCGACCCAGGTGTAGGACCTTGCATTTGTCATGGTTAAACTATATAAGGTTGGCATCAGCCCACCTCACAAGCATGTCTAGGTCCTTCTGGATGGCATTCCTTCCCTCCAGTGTTATCAACTGAACCGCACAGCTTGGTATCATCAGCAACCTTGCTGAGGGCGCACTCAATCCCACTGTCCATGTCAACGAGAAAGATGTTAAACAAGATCAGTCCCAACACCGATCGCTGAGGGGCACCACTCATTACTGGTCTCCAGATGGACATTGACCACAACTCTGTGTGTGGCCATCCAGCCAGTTCTTTATCCACCGAGTGGTCCACCTATCAAACTGATGTCTCTCCAATGCAGAGACAAGGATGTTGTGTGGGACAGTGTTGAACCCTCTGCACAAGTTGAGGTAGATGGCATTAGCTGCTCTACCGCTGTCCATCAGTTCTGTAGCCCCATCATAGGCGGCCACCAAATTGGTCATGCAGGATTTCCCCTTAGTGAAGCCATGCTGGCTGTCACCAAGCACCTTGTTGTTTTTCATGTGCCTTAGCATGCCTTCCAGGAGAATCTGCTCCCAAGATTTTGCAAGGCACAGAGGTGAGACTGACTGGTCTGTAATTCCCCGGCTCATCCATTTTCCCATTCTTGAAAATGGGGGTTATATTTCCCTTTTTCCAGTCATCGGGAACTTCACCTGACTGCCATGATTTTTCGAATATGATGGCCAGTGGCTTAGCAACTTCATTTGCCAGCTCCTTCAGGACCGGCGGATGGATTTCATCAGGACCCATGGACTTGTGCACGTTCAGATTTTTAAGATGGTCTTGTACCAGATCCTCTTCTACAGTGGGCCCAAGGTCTTCATTCTCACAGTCCCTGCATCTGCCTTCCAAGACCTGGGTGGTGCAGTCAGAGCCTTGGCCAGTGAAGACTGAGGCAAAGAAGTCATTAAGAACCACAGCCTTCTCCAAATCCAGGGTAGCCCATTCTCCCAGGAGCTTCCAGAGGGTGGCTGCTTTGTCCCTATGCTGTCTTTTATTTGCTATGTACCTATATAATCCCTTCCTGCTATCCTTAACATTCCTAGCCAATTTTAATTCTAACTGGGCCTTAGCTTTCCTTACCTGGTCCCTAGCTTCCCAGACAACATCCCTGTATTCTTCCCAGGCCACCTGTCCTTGCTTCCACCTTTTATGAGCCTCTTTTTTCCTTCAGATTTTCCTCAGCAGCTACCTATCCATACAGTGAGGTCTCCTGGCCCCCTGCTGCATTTCCTTCTAGTTGGGATGCAACAATCCTGAGCTTGTAGTAGGTCATCCTTGAGTATCAACCAAGAAATGATGATGATTTTGATTGATTGATTGATTTTTGATTTGATTGATTTTGATTTGATTTTGATTTGATTGATGATGATAATTTTGCTGTTTGTAATAGTAGTAAGTTGCTTGTTGATTTGAGTGTCATATCAAAGCAAACACAAGCAAGAGTTTGTTTTCCATATATTTTCAAAATGGTGTTCAGTTTTAGAGAGGTGCATTTCATAATTTATGTCACTGTATCATGCGTAGGTAATGTAAAGAGAATGTATGTCTTCATCTAGACCTGCCTACTATTTAGTAGTTAAGTGAAAAATAAATTCTGCCTAGGACTTGGCTTGACTATATGCAAATAAAAAACTTATCCCAAAAGGGTGTTTTAAAAAGATCTTCCCAGAACCTTTCACCATTAGCAGTCACTTTCTCTTTTAGACAACATTTTAAGACACTTTTAGTTTTTTGGAAATGATTGTGACACAATTACAAATATTAAGAATTGGTATAACACTGTTATGAAATGTTGGGAAAATACTTCTGTCTGAGTCCCATTATTTACTGGCTAACATTTCTTGACAGTTGTGGAGCCTGAGTGTGAAAAGAGTTCTGCAACCACTTACTACTGGTACAGAGAAGCATTGAATATTTCCAGCTCTCTGTCAGAAAGCGGGGGTTTAAACTGGAAGATGACTATCTGCTTGCTGGCTGCCTGGGTCATGGTGTGCCTAGCCATGATCAAAGGAATTCAGTCCTCAGGCAAAGTGAGTACACTGTTTACCTAAATTACAGTGTTTTACTTTGAAACATTTCATGACATTTTTGTTCACCACACGCTCTGTTTACTCTCTCCTGAAATCTGTAGGAGCAGGTTAGAAGCTGTGACTCACCCTAGTATAATCTCAGGTAGAGGAATGTTAGTAGTTGAGCATTAAAACTGTAGTAATTTTAGTGGGAATTATATTAATTTAGTGGGAGTTGAGATCTCAAGAATAATTTCCATTCTCATCAGCATAACTGTTATTCATAACATAATGTGCAACATAAGTCCATGTGCTTCTAAATGTCTACAAATTTGGTTCCCATGTATACTCACATTGTATTTGCATTTCACCCAGATCCTCAAAAGGCCTTGCCATTTTTGTTACTGTTATGTGTACACATGCTTCTGTCATTAACACAGCTGCTTTTCAGGATTCTGGATTGTTTCTGTTGTCTAATGACTGCCATCCCTTTGCATCTGAGTACACCACCCTGTCTATTTTTTTTTGCTATGCAGCCAGCTGGATTGGCTAGTGAGTGTTTTGCTAGCTCTGTTGATCTCTGTGGGATTCTAAATGAAAAATAATCTATTTCAATAGCAAAACCTTTTGCTATTAAAAAGTTTGGCACTGAGGTGGAAAATTCTGTGACCTCTTTAATGTATTTTCATTACAGAACTAGCAAGTTTAGTGAGAGAATTATTTTACTATAAAGTACAGAATAGATTTGCTTTTCAGTGATGGAGAATGAAAGATTGTATTTGATTACTTCTGTTTTTTGCTGGTTTGGCATTGAGCATTGCTTAGTGATTCTAATCCATTGGTTATATACTTCCATTGACTTTTGTCTCCTGAAGACAAAAAGAATTTCTATTTGTGCTCTATAGCTTTACTATACCATGTACTTGAATCAAAATGCATTTGTATAGTGAAACATTTCGGAAACAATCTACTGTCCTTGTCATCATCTCATTGAATTTGCACTGAACTTCCCTGAAAGCCCAGCTGTTTTCAGTTAGTCAACACAATGACAACTGTATTGTTTTAGTAGATAATTTATTTTGCAGTTGTGATTTTGCTTTCTTCTGGAGAGACAAGGGGAATGGGAAGTTCCCCTACATGTGCTGTAGCACCATATGATTATCAATTCATTTGTATATCAAAGAGATACTGAATACTGAATGAAGCTACTGAAAATAAAGTGTATGGATGTCATGTTAAATTTCTTCTTAATGTCTTTCAGATCATGTATTTTAGTTCCCTTTTTCCTTATGTGGTACTTTTATGCTTTCTGATCAGAGGACTGCTCCTTAATGGGTCAGTGGATGGAATTCGTCACATGTTCACACCTAAGGTGCGTGCTTAATTTCTGTTTGCAATGTATGCAGTGGCATTTTGACCATTTATGAATGCTCTCATTTAAGCTTATTGTCTTCATAGAACGTTTAGCTATATTTCTGTTTGGTTAAATGAGATAACAAGCCCTGAGGTCCAAAAGCTCTAAGTATCACAGGCACCTGTGTAGAGTTACCTCCTTTAGGTGAAAGGTTCCCAGAGTTAGAAGCTTTTACAAAGCTAATGACTGAAAGTGCTGTTTACAGGATTCAGGATGTTCAGAGAGGTCCAAATACTGAAAAGAGAAGTGAATCTTAAATCTTGCCATTCGATAGGATTTAAATGCCTAGTTCTGGGTTGTCACAGTGAAATGCCTTATCTTGAACGCTGTCATGGCTTTACGTAATTAACTGACTCCTTTTGGAAGAGGTCAGGTTTGCTCCTTTTTAGAAATAATGTTGTTTGCATAGTAGCCCAAAGTACAGAGGAATTATCTTTAATACTAAAATAGTCTAAGTACTCACCACTCAGCTTTCCTTATTGTGTTCTTTATGGTTGTCATGTCATGCCGAGAGAGCAGCAGGTCTAAACATTTTTATTTTTTCTTTTTTTTTTTTTTTTACTGTCAACATTTTTACTGGGAATGTGTATTACAGAGCTTTAGATTTTATAACTATGGAGGTTAAAAAGGCTTTTACAAATCATTGTTTAGCCTGAAGATCTAAATTATCCCAGCCCACATCCATCTCAAGTGCTTGTAACCATATCTAGACTACAGGAACAGCACATTTGAGTAGTCAGAGTCATACTCAGCAATGCATAATGCTGGGCTTCAGACTGTATTATGAAATGAACTTCCCAACAAGTCCACTTCATAATACAGTTAAGCAGGACAGGAGTGACATTTCAAAAACAAAAGCCAAATAATAGGCTTATTAAAATCAATGCACATAGTGGCTAATGCCAGATGACAGGTTGTTGTCAGTTGTATTGACCCCAGGTGTTTTGAGTCTGTGGAGAACTGTCATCTTATAAAAATGACCTTTGTTAGCTATCACACTGTTATTTCTTGTGTTGTGATACATAGTCATAGTCATGGTAGGTGGACCACTCGCTGTCACGGCTTTAGAGAGTCGTGGTTCTTCAGGAACTTGCAGGCTGCTTTGGCAAATCTGGGAAATCAGAGGAACAGAGAAATGTAATGCTTCCTGACAAAGTCTGTAGCAGAGATGGAGAGGTGGAATACAAACCTCTAGAAGTTATAATTCAGTTTATTGACCACATTTTTAGTCCTTTCTTTAACTAGAGAAGTGTCACTAAATACTGAAGTAAACACTGAAACACCCCTTGAATAACAACACCTCTTCACTGTTCCATAAGTCAGACCTAAAAGAAATTGCAGCTGATGCTTACTTTAAAAGTTATTTTTTAACTTAGTTACACAGTTGTTCCAAGTTTTGGTTCCGTCTACTGGTTTCCAGTTCTTTATCTCAAGTTGTGGTTTAAATTTGGGGTTAGGAGACCTGTATGTCACGTGCAGTATATGTGAATATAAACCTTCAAAAGTATTTTCATTATAATGTCTGATTGTTTCTGTACTTGGGCCCTAATTCAGGGTGTAGATTCATATGAAACTACCTAAGGGAATTTAGACTCCCCTACCTGTTGTTGTTTCCATTCACTCTATAGTGCTAACAGTTTCTCTGGGGAGGAAGGCTGTAAAAAGGATTGCTAAACTGATCCAAATGGAAAATTACACAGTTAGATAAACATGAGAGGGGAGGGGAAAACATCTTCTTAGCCTTTATTAGCTCAGTTTTTCAACCACATTTAGGCCACCAACAACCACAATATACTCCCACGGAAGAGCTGTGTTAGCAGAGCAGAGGACTAGCACGCATTGGTGCAGGTGTGAGAGCACAGGGCTTATGAAGAGGGGCTGAATTTCTCTGTTTGGTGTTGTTGATGAATAAAGGATAAAATCTAAATAATAACCTTAATGAAAAACCTAAAGAATTGACATGTAAAGTCCACTGAAGTCAACTGCTGCAATGAAACTGCAGCAGGACTGAATGAAACTTAAATACAAAGCCCCCCAAATTTCACTGAAAAAAATCTTATATAGCAGATCAATTACAAATTTATTTTGAAATGCTAGACAATGTGTGTCTGAGAGCATACTGACTTCGATGGTGCTGAATTACATATTCCAGAAAGAGAGAAGTGTTTTGATACTTACTACAGTTACAGATTTGGCAAAAATTAAGAATATTCCTTGAACTCCCTCTAGTGGAAAAGCTCCAGCATGTGTTACAGGCAGCTAGAACTACGTGCAATAGCTGCTTGTGCATTGTAATTAAAAAGAAAATTGTGAGTCTGGAACAAGTTTGTTGTCATAAGCACTGGCCCTCTCCCCGAATATGCTGTATTTTAGCTATATATAAATAAATAAAACAGGTAGCTTCTGGCTATTTATAATGATATACCTTTATGGGAAACTGGAAATTTTTTTAAAATGTTACAATAACAGATATTTTTTTTTTCCTTCAAGTAAGGTAAGACAGACAGTCTAACAGTGCTGACATCTGTGCTCATGGTTTCTGGTTTTACTGTTTTTAGTAAGCCTAGGCTTTGATTGTTAGTTTTCTTTTAAATTACATGTACAAACGTAAGGCCTTTCACTGTTAAAGGGAGGCCCTGAATCAGCTTCAGAAAATCTAATGTATAAATTTCACATATAATTCTTTTTTGTGATTCAGTATCTAAAAGAATCTGAGATAGACAGACTTATAACTTTGTTGTAAGATGACTTATAACTTTGTAACAAAGATATTTCTTGAAGTACATTCATCTGAATGAGCAATACAGTTCAGTTTTTTTGATAAAGGCTTAAGTGTCCCTCAAATACCTGACCCATTTAATTTAGGGTAAATTCAAGGCATCTGGCTTAAGGAAGATTTGACTCGTGAGCTATAGAGATTGTGGTGGACAGTGTTTGCTTCATCTATTGCATTTTGCTTTACATATTTGCATGTGTAGAATCCCATATAAGCATTTGTATCTCATGGTCACCTTTTTTTTTTGACAAGTAACAACAAAGCAACTTTCAGCATATTAAATGCGTTTATAAGAGGATTGATCATCTCAAAATACACTGTAATTCAATCAACTGTCAATACATACACTCTTAAACAAAAGGACAGTAAATACTGTAAAATATAACTTCTGTCTTATTTCTCAGTATAACTAGCTGCTTTTTGAATTATATCTTCAGCAGTGTCTCATTATTGGGAACACAGTATAGAGCATGTTTCTCTTTAAGGATTGTATCATATAAAATTAAGAGAATTTCTAGCCCATAAGTTCACTCAACTTTAGGTGTCACATTCAGCTTTCATTCTATCATAATGAAAATATATTTGTAATTGAGTATTAGTGTTTTATGGTGTAGGTTGTCTTCCTGTTGTTATTTTTTTGTTTTTCTGTGATCTATTTCTGTTAATCTATTTCTGTTATAATAGAAATGCATTTTATAGCTGACATATATTATATCTAATTTCAAACAGCTTGAAATAATGCTGGAGCCCAAGGTCTGGAGAGAAGCTGCTACTCAGGTGTTCTTTGCCTTAGGGCTTGGATTTGGTGGAGTCATTGCCTTTTCAAGCTACAACAAGAGAGACAACAACTGCCATTTTGATGCTGTACTGGTGTCCTTCATCAATTTTTTCACTTCTGTGCTGGCAACTTTGGTGGTGTTTGCAGTTCTGGGCTTCAAAGCCAATATCATAAATGAAAAATGTGTTATCCAGTATGAATTTTTTTTTTTAATTTATATTTCATGTATAAATTAACACAGGTCATTGAGTTTGATTTCTCTGTTTTATTATGTTTTACAGAAATTCAGACAAGATTTTAAAACTTTTAAAAATGGGCAATCTGAGCCAGGATATGATCCCACATCATATCAATTTCTCAAGCATTACAGCAGAAGATTACAATTTAGTTTATGACATTATTCAGAAAGTTAAAGAAGAAGAGTTTGATTCTCTTGGTCTGAAATCTTGTCAAATTGAAGATGAACTTAACAAGGTGAGAGTAATAAGCGAGTCTTGAATACAGAGGTGATGAGCAGATGAATATTTGTAAGTCTGTGTAAGTATACTTCACAGTTTCAGACTATCCGTACAGTGTACCTGTGAGAAGTACACCTATAGAGATCCATATGAAAACATGGTTTTGTGCAGGGTTACATTCTAGCTCACCTAAGGACTTTTGGGTCAGATGTCCTAATATAGTCTTCACTGATTTATAATGTATTTTAATCCTTACATTGCTCTCCTCAGGAAATAATAAGTTTGTAAAGTTCCGTTCTTTAGAAGGGGTAGAGCATGAGAATTTTTCGAAAGACTAAACAGAGGTGTACCTATTCAGTGTCATACTTTGATGTCTTCCAATATTAAGATACAATCATTAAACATAAATATTGTTTTATTAGAAAGTAAAAAAGTATTATTTACTTATTAGATAATTGTTTAATGAATATCATCCTGGTTTAAAATCTTTACTGTAAACCAGATCTGTAAATTTTCTAGCTTTTTCTAGCTTTTTCAGAGGGACTTCCAGTTACAAGCATAGACCTCTATATGGTTTTGCCAGCATCTGAAGCTAAAATGTAAAATCAGTGACTTAGACCTTAAAAGCTTCTGTACTATTCCTGCCATTTAAATTTGAAATAAATAATTATAGAAATGAAGTCCTTGATATACTTAGTGGAGAAAACTGTGTATTTTGTAGCAGTCCTGTATAATAGTAGCTATTATGCAAAATTATTAATGAAAGAGAGATAGAAGTTCCAGCTGGACACAAGAGGGATTTTTTTTTCACAATGAGAACAGTCTTTGCAATAATATTCTCTGGGAAGTGGTGCAGTCCCTACCACTGAACATTTCTATGATAGAGCAGAACAGGATGCTGGAACATCTTGTTTAGACTATGCTTTTGCCAGGAAAGGTTGCACCAGATTATTCTTGAGGTCCCTTCCAACCTGATATTACATGATTCTCTGAAAGAAATGTGTTGCTAATATCATTCAACTTACAGATTCTCAGCCAAATCCAATGTTTCAGTAAATCCAGTATTAAGTTTGAAGGTTTGGAAGAATTGCATATTAGATGGCTACCTTTAAGTTTTAATCAATGACATTGTATGAACAGGAATCAGACTATCAAACTCAAAAAAAAAAAAAAAGAAATACTGTCCATGAATAATAATGGGGATTTTTCTTACTGACAGGCCGTTCAAGGAACTGGTTTAGCTTTTATTGCCTTCACAGAAGCGATGGCCCACTTCCCTGCTTCCCCATTCTGGTCAGTCATGTTCTTCCTCATGTTAGTAAATTTGGGACTTGGAAGTATGTTTGGAACCATTGAAGGCATCATCACACCTATTGTTGATACCTTCAAAGTCAGGAAAGAAATTCTTACTGGTGAGTTGCACAAACTTTCTTTTCTCACTATTCTCATTAGAGAGTTAAGGTACGGGGTTTTTTTGATCATATGATCATTTCTTGTTTTTTGACATGAGAGTTTTCAGTGCTGACATTTTACAGAGCAGTAATTCATTGTATTCCAGACTGTACTTCCAGTCTTAAATAAAATGTGTAGTTGTTTGGGGTTTTTTATTTAAATGCCTAAAGCTATTTGAGGTGTAGCCTGTTTATATAGCTCTGATCTTGTAGCAATTTCTCTTTTTGAGGTAGAAGGGCAGCATAAAATGTGAAAGTTAAGTTTCGGACAATCTGCATGACATCTGCAAAGGACTTGGTATGTTCTGCACAAATTATGTGACAGGAAGGGTAGAAAATTAAAAATATAATAAGCTGCTTTAACATTATCTAACTCTATGAAGGAAATAATAATATATTTTCTAAGAGCTAACCGTGGATGCAGCAGAGCATTGCTCTTTCCTGGATGCTTTCCTTACCTTATATTAATAAATAAGATTTAACAGAAAACATTTTCTTTTTTTTTTTTTGCTTTGCTAGAGGAAAATTCTGAAAAATCAGTTGATTTATCTTTAGGAAGTTCTAACCTATTGAGCAGTTGTTTATTTGCTTTACTTTGTTTGTTTTATCAGCTCTAATTCTTACTGAATGACCAGTGTGACATTTAGAAACTTGCTGTTCTTTCTAATTTTACATGCAAGTACTATGATATATAGCCATTACTCTGGCGTAAAGGAGGATTTTACAATAATTCCTTGTAACTGCATTTGAGAAAGAAACTATTTAAGATAAAGGTATATTAAAGAACTGCTTTTCTCATGTAATTTTTTTGAGTGGTATGCATGCATGATTTTTGCTGAACTCAGTTGTACTCAACGGATTACAACTCTATATAGTGTTTATATAATTAACTTACAAAACTAAAGTGCCTGGGTTATACTTCACGCAGTATTGGTGGGATTTAATAAGGATTATGCCTGCACGAGAGTTTGTACTTACAACCCACAAATACTCAATTTCTACAGAAGTGTGAGCACGTCTGCAGGTTTTTGCACTGTGGTTCCAGTTCAGTTCCTGTTGAGCTCAGGGAAAGAAACTCATAAGCTAAAAGATTTTTTGCATTCAAGTCAGATTCATTTCCTCAGTCTCCAAGGCAGCTATACTTGAAAGCCCACTAGTCCCCCTGACTGTTTCCTGAGACTGCCTGTGCCAAGGATGCACAGAGCCTCTGAACAAGTCAAGATGGGGTACTTTTTCCACTCATTCCCAGTCAAGCTGATTTCAGCCTCCATTACAGTCAGCTGTTGGGATCCTCCTGTCACTCCAGAGATACAAATGGGTTCTACCTCTTGATAGCTTGATGGCATCAGGGTACACTGTGCACCAGTGTCTACTAGAGCCTTATACTCCTGTGGGACTCATGTGCCAAGCCATCTGCTCCACACACTCCAGTAAACCCATCTGTCCCTAGCCTCCACCTGGCTGGAGGCAGGGCCCTTCTAGTCCTGGTTATAGAATTCTGCACTCACTTCTTGTGAAAGCAGATTAGAATTCCTTTCCATACGGTCAGGAGTCCTTCCACTGTCTGCAGCACTGCTCACTGGAGACTGAAGCAGCAATTTTCCTGGAAGAACATCCATTTGTGGGTTGTTTTTCCTTGCAGTTCATGTAGCTGTGGCTCTAGAGCTGAGGTAGATTTTCCATCTCACTTCCTCATGTCCACATGGGTTGTGTGCATTGGACTTCATCTGAATCTGTGAATGACTGTGTGTCGCTTGCCTGGGTGACAGATAACATATTCCTTCAAGGGATAACTTTTCTTCACACTTGACAGGAGACTCCCTGAGGTTGAGGACTTGTGTCCCTTTTCCAATTGCCTTGTCAATACCCCTTTCCCTAGAAAGTGATCCCAGCTGCTTGGCTTCCCTGTCATTTAATTCCAAACTGCCAGCCCCATTATCCCAGCACCAGAGCAGGTAGGTGTTAATACAATCACCTGGATGACAGCTGAAATCTTTTCATATATTGAATTAGTTGTCCCTAAACAAAAAAAGGGGCAGAAATTTTGTTGCTTAGTGTAAAAATGTACTTAGACTGATCCTAAAGGAACTTCATTCTGTAAGTAATTAGGGGAAGTGTTCAGCCTTTATACTTTTTAGAATTACAGTCCTAAAATTTTTAACTTTTTAGGTTTTTTTTTTCACTTTTTCATTTCTAAGTTATTTTCAATTCTGAATTCCAAAAAGTCATCTATTGACCAAGTAACATGATGTATGATGTTTAGCTTGCCAATTCTGTGTATTGTAGCCTTGCATTCACATTAAGTTGAATGTTTAAAGAGAAATAGTCACTTGATTAATCTGCTGCGTAATCAGTATTGCTGCAATATGGCAATTCCAGTAATTCTAGTTTAACAGCTTCTCCCCCCCCCAAAGTAAAACATTTCAAACTTTGATTATAAGAAATATAATGAAATAATGAGTTAAAGTATATCTTTGCTGTTTAGAGCTCTTCTGTTTCCTCTTGCGGAACTTCATTTTAATTACAGCTCACATTTCTGTTCTTTATTCCAGTCATCTGCTGCTTGGTAGCATTTTTTATTGGCCTGATCTTCGTGCAGCGCTCTGGAAATTATTTTGTGACAATGTTTGATGACTACTCAGCTACTCTGCCCCTGCTTATTGTGGTTATTTTGGAGAATATTGCAGTCACCAGAATTTATGGAATAAACAAGTAAGTGAAGGAAATGTATCTCCCTGTACATACCAACAGTATTAATTACAACAGCAATTACTATTTAAAGCATGAAGTATTTGCTATGTATGCATAGATACAATTAAGCAGAAAGTGGGTCAATCTGGATGTGACTGAAAACAGGTTTGAAGCAAGATATACTGCATTTCACTGGTGTGAAACCCAAATTGCAGTTGCAACAGGTACAAAGAGAGGAGAGTACAGAAAAAGAGGCAAAAGAAGAGTTACAAAGGCAGCTGGATATGCAAGTATGAGGAATTTATGTAGAAATAAGACAGCAAGGGTCATAGCAATTAACTGTTCTTTGCATTAGTTGTGAGAGGAAATAGAGAAAACTATAGGAAAAGACAGTGTCAAAACTTACTTGGAAGCAGCCTGGTTGACAATGAAGTTTCTATCAGTGAAGGCTGAAGAGAAATGACCATCAAGTCCTTCTAATTTTTTTACACTTTAAGACTGCAATCACCAGAATGTGTTCACTAAGCGAGATTGATATGTGCCACACTTAAGGAATACAAGAGTTCGTATGACAAAATAACTCATGCAATCCATAGATAAAACAGAGGATGCTATACTAGGTGCTGAAGTAATTTAAACATCTGTGATTCCTCTGCATTTACAAAGGGTGCACAGAATGGGTGGGTTTTCATTTGACATTTTGCTCCCACAGTCTGAGTAATCGGCCAGTCACTCACCATAATGAAATAAACTATATTAAGAAAATTTAACTTAATGGTTTCCAGACATTGTTTCTGGTCTGTGCAAGTAGTGCCTGTGTCTGCTTACTTGTTAAATGAGAATTCCCACTTGGGCCACATGTATGATGCTATGATTGATCACATAAACATGAAAACTGTGTAGATGTTCTTACACATGCAAATGAAAGATAAAGCAGATGATCAGGTTGGTAATGTCCAGTCGAGTTCCACTGCGGAGGTAGACATGCCAAAAAGTTTACCTGTGAGGAAGCTGATGTTAAGGAATAGCTAAAATATGGTAATATTTTGCTTCTGAATCAGAGTACAGTTGATTCATGTTTTCGGAAAAGGTTCTGACAGGATAAAGTGAAAAGTTAACAGCCAGTTTTCTTATTCATAATGGCCTCCTGAACCTCCCTCTGGAGTATTCCTGATACTTTTTCTGATGTATATTTCTCCAGAATAGCCTTCTTCAGGAACCCAGCATTCTTGTTTGCAAAAACTGCCAGAATCAACAGCTTCAGGTTGTCCTCAGCTGTGATAGCACTGAGGGGTCCTCCTTGTAGGTGAAGATCCGTACATATGTTTCCTCTGTCTTTGATCAGATAGGAAAAAAGTAACACATTTCATGCAAAGGGATTACAGCCAAATGATAGGCAATAATCTTCCTGTAACCAAGAAGGAAAATCTTCTGTGCTGGAATGAGTGCTAAAGGAACTTGGTAGCTTTTAAAAGAGGGTAAGTAGGATGGAGATGGTGAAAAACTTTAAAGTGAAGATAATAGATTTATGCTCAACTGAATGAGGTACTGGAGATCCCAGACAGGAGAGGCTATCTATAGTGGAGCACAATACATTTGTAAATCTCAGCTTCTTCTTAACGATGTGCTTCATTGCAGTGTAAGCAAGGGATAGAACACCCCACACTGTGCAGTTCAAAAACATTTTTGAGTTTATGTGACAGTAGCTTCACATGTGTAACTGCTTTGAAAACATATTTGTTCCTATGAGAGCTTTTTTTGAGAGGCACATTTCAGAAGGGAGTGGGATCACAAGGGAGTTAAAACAGAATTAGTGCTTTGTTCACACTCCAAAAGAATTAATTCTAAAAATATTCTCTCTTTTTCTACTGGCTCTGGAACCATGTATTCCTCCATCAAGAGTACAAAAATGGGAGTTTTGTTCATATCATAACTTGCAATTTTGAGGCACAGGGAGACAGATTTAAAAATTCACAAAGTTTTATTTCAGCACTTACATGATGCAAACCATACCTTATGCATAAAATTATTTTTTACACTGCACCAACATGTGGGTTCCAAATTAATTTTGCAGAATCTGTAAGATGTGCTGGTTTTACATGTCCTCAGAAGTAGTGACACATGCCTTAGTAAATAACCCAGTAAACAATGTAAGAAGATGTAAAAAAGAATCTTCTAAAAGGAAGGTGAGTTTAAATATGTTTCCAGCACAGTCCAACAAGCACTTTACTGAATCACTGCACTATGTAGCAAATCCACCTGTTCATTTGTTCTGAACTAGAAATTTAAACTCTTTTTTTTTTTTTTCATCCTATTAAGTAATCTAAACTGCAGCCTTTTCTATACATGCAGTTTTTCAGGGTTGGTTCCCTCAAGTTAGTTGCTATGTATCAATTATGGTACTTAAAATTTCAGTATTTCAGTGCACGCACTAACAATAAACTTTTATTCCCTTCACAGGTTTATGGAGGATCTGAAGGATATGCTTGGGTTTTCTCCAAGCCAGTATTATTACTACATGTGGAAGTATGTTTCACCTTTTGTATTGTTGTGTTTGTTGGTAGCTAGTGTTGTCCAAATGGGATTAAGTCCTCCTGGCTACAATGCTTGGATTGAAGATAAGGTATGTATATAACAGTTGCTATAGAATAGAATAGAATAGTTAGGGTTGGAAAGTACCTTAAGATCATCTAGTTCCAAACCGCCTGCCATGGGCAGGGTCACCTCACACTAAACTATGTCACCCAAGGCTATCATAGTGATCATATCTGAAGTATTCCAGAAATACATAAAAAGACAAAAGAATTGCAATTAGAAGTTCATAATCAGTATAAACTATGACATGGTTGTTTTTATCTCAAGTAACATTAATGTAAAACCAGCTATTTTTTAAATCTTAGAGTAGTTCTGCTTTAAAATATAACTACTTGACATGTACCTTCATGCTTTTTGTGACTTTTTGGTTTGTTGATGCATGTTGGAGAAATTCTTAAGGTTGGGAGAAGTTACTCACTTTCCTTAAATCTTATTTTCCTAGAGAAAATAGTTGGGCGATAACACTAAATAAATAATTTCAGATGGCATATTTCTTTTTTAATGCAAAATTAAATACTATGAGTTAGCCATGTCATAAATTTTCCCCTTTGGGAATGCATATCACATTGTATGTAGCAGCTGCATTAAAATGTTTCTGATAGGAGTGTTTGTTTTGTACAAAACTTGTCTGTATTAATAGTACAGTCAGTGCTGTATGTTGGTTCCAAAAAGAAATTCAGTCATAGTAACTCCTAAGAGTTCTACTGGCATGTAGGCTCAACAGCCCTCAGCTCTTTCTACAAGCTTGTCATACAAAATGCAGGGAGAGAAAAATATCAGAGAAATGAATCTTGGGGACCCTTCTGAATGGACAACTGTCTGAATTAGCTGTGGGGAGATTGCAGCAAAGACAGGTAAAGCGTAAACGCAAGAGGTTGGCTTTACAATAGGTAGACATCTACTTCTAACGAGACAACCACTGTACTTTCTCAGGATTCTTAGAAAAATGTTCTTGTTTATGCTTTATTCTTGCCCTCAAAAATTAGAAAGAGAATTACCTTAGAATAACAAATATAATATTCCTTTCCATGTATATAAAATCAGGCAAACTGAATTTGTTGGCCAGTGAGTCATGGTATGGGGTGCAGTCACTGCCCCAGTAAATGTGTTTGTTATAGTTTGCATTAAGTTTATAAGAAGTGGAACAATTCCACAGAGTCATCTGGGACAGTCCCTGTCTAGACTAGCTGTTGGCCTACAAGGACTTCTTTTCCAGGCACAGTAACAAATTCCACTGCACACTTGTCCGTCCTGATCATCCTTTAAGGAATTGGAGAGCAGCTGCAGACAAATGCACCAGAAAAGCTATTGTGAAAATTCTGATTTGGGTTCTGCTGGAGTTCTCTGAGCATCTCAGAAACTGGGGGACAGTGTTTAGGTCCTACTGACTGGCAAAAAGATGGCAATCCTACATCTCCATTTGAGATCTGTAATGATGCCCACATTGTGGGTGCAAGGTGGCAAGAAGATGAAAATGGCACGCTTCGGTGAGGACTGCAGGTTTGCTCTTTTTCAATGAAGACTTATTCTTTGTTTTTCTCTTGGGTTCCTCAGGCCATGGAAGAGTTCCACAGCTATCCAACATGGGGAATGATTGTCTGTATATCTCTGATGGTGTTGGCCATACTGCCAGTCCCAATAGTCTTCATGGTGCGCCGTTGCAACCTTATTGATGACAGCTCTGGTAGTTTGGCATCTGTATCCTACAAAAGAGGCCGGATAATAAAGGAACCTGTTAATCTGGAGGGGGATAATACAAGTCTGATTCATGGGAAGAGTCCAAGTGAAGTGCCGTCTCCAAATTTTGGCAAAACCATATATCGAAAACAGACAGAATCACCAACTCTGGATACTGCTCCAAATGGTCGTTACGGTATTGGATACCTGATGGCTGATATGCCTGATATGCCGGAGTCTGATTTGTAACTGCAGAAAAAAAGATGCTGTTAGTTTCTTCTCTCTCACTGATCATGGCTCTCCTACGAGAGGTGGTCAGCTTCACTTAGTAGGGTGCGATCTCAGATGGTCCATAGCGACAGTCTTTAAAATGTCATGACTGTATGTACAGGTTGAGAAAACTGGCTTTGGATTAATCCTCTGGGGTTTTTGCACTGAAGGGATCACATTCAAAATCAGTGGTAGCCTACATCTGCCAGTATAGCCAAGGATTTGATTTTTTAATTAATTTCTAAATTTAAAGCTTTCTATCTTCAAAGCCCAGGTGTCACTCAAATGAGAAACTATTTGTGTGGTAAAATAAGTGAAAATCCTTTTTTTCTGCTTTCAGGTTTACTCCCCAGTATTAAAAGTGAGCTCCAAAGTAGTTCACCAAGCCCGTGTTTGTGTAAACACTTGTATACTTTATGTAGATATGCTGTACTTATTTTGTTAGCACTGATAATTACTTAGGCTATTAGCTGAGTCAAAAACAAACCTGCAAACTATTTTCTTATGTAATAGCTGTATAGAGCAATAGGATTAGAAAATCGAGGAGTAGACTTACAGGAAGGTGAGGAAAGATTCCCTGTTTACTGGGGACTGCATAAACTGCGTCTGTATACTTTGTGTAAAATACTTGCTTTTTCAGTGTGAAAACAATGTTAGAGTGAGTCACTCCAAGAATCTTAAGGATTGTGCAGATTCTGCATTTTTTTCTATGCTGTGTGCCTAAAAAAGACCTTCTTGATATTTATTGTGGTTACAAGATTACATATATATTATATTTATATAATATACTTGTAATGTAAATATGTATATTATTCTGTATGTAATAATTTCAAAAGTTGAAGCAAGATGGCTTTTTTAATCAGTTTCCTTCAGTTTTGCTTCTGTTTTACGCAGGTAATTTTTTTCAGTTGGTAATTGCTGAGAACTGTATGGCATTACATTTTAACCGATGAATAAAGAGATTGACAAGGTGTTTCTCTGTGGTTTCCTAATATGCTTATTATAACACAGCCTGCTTTTCCCTCAGCTAGGCTGTCTGAAAGCATAACATTTACCACCTGAGTAGAGATGCTAAAAGAACCTGAAAACCCTCATAATTAATTGTTGGATAAGTACTTTTACTGTGAATATGGTAGTTGATGTATCACTGTAAACTGGCATGATACTCTGGAAGCTAGTACATGATTTATTCCTCACCTTAAGGATTTTTAAAGTTAGGCTTAAGTCCTGACTTAAGTACCTCTAGTACTGAGTACTAGAGGTACCTCAGTACCTCTAGTAAGGGCATAACTTAGCTACATTGTCCCAGCATCAAAGAACCATATTAATTCATTTGAGGTAAATGTAAGTTTCA
This sequence comes from Neopsephotus bourkii, assembly GCF_033783945.1. Taxonomy (NCBI): domain Eukaryota; kingdom Metazoa; phylum Chordata; class Aves; order Psittaciformes; family Psittacidae; genus Neopsephotus; species Neopsephotus bourkii. Next base: position 2,551,815 of record NW_026901969.1, read on the forward strand.
GAAGCTGTGTGCCTCAAGAACACAATTTTGAGTGTGTCAAGTGTAGAAAAGCTATGCCAAACAAATGAAAAGTACAGAAATCTTAAAACACCTTAGCAACTTGGTAAAATTCCTTAGGGATAACTTGTTTCTGGGGGATAATCCCAAATCCTTTTTCATTTCTACCTGGATCTTTTCACATAATTCCAATCAACAAAAAGTTGCACTAGTAGCATTGGCTGAGAAACAGCTATATTTAATTATGAGGCTCATCTTACAGTAGTTAGAAGTTGTGCACATAAAATAGGGTTGCAAGGAGTCCTCTAAAATGCATGTACTAGAACATATGGTAGAGATGGCATGATTTAAGCAGGTTGCTCATTCATAATTTATCAATTGCCAATACTAGTATGTGTATAATGGATAGCTATTATAGACACAGAGCAAGCATGTACAAAGTATTCCTGCTATAGCAGAGCTGCTGCAGATTTCCACCATCATATTGCATCAGGCTTCTAGAATAAGTGACTGCTCAGGATAGTTGTCATGCATCCGCTCTGTGTCCAGTACACAAAGTGCCGAAATCTGTTGTTACAGACTAGTTGCCTGTAGTGACATCTGCTTTTAGTAATACAGATGCTAGATTTAAATGTGAATTGATAGCCAAATGTCTGGTGCTGCACAAGACCTGTTAGAACACAAGCAAAAGCTTACTATCAAAGTGCAATAGGCTACTTTGTTTTAAAGAATCTTGAAGGGGACTACTGCTACTTAAGCAGACAGCTAAAGTTTATTCTGCTATGGAATAAATACGTCTTGTTTCTGCCCTTTTGCCTGTCTCCTTCAACACTTATAATGAGTATTTAGATTTTGCACACATTTAAACTACTGCTTCTTAATCAATTGCTTCCTAATAGCCAATTAGCATGAATTTCCTCAGCTTTATAGAAATTTTCAGGCTTGATGTATGTCAGAATGTATGCCCTGCCTACCACCAGATGTTTGATTCTTAGTTTGATCTTATCATGATTGAACAACCTGAAGTGCAGAAGTTCTTTAACCTGGTTCAGTCTGATTGGCTAAAAATGAAGGCACTGTCTGTCTTCTGTAAAGAAGCAGGACTGGTCAAAAAAAAAGTAGCTATATGAGGTGGTTTAAAAACACCAGAAATAATTAAAGTGTAGCATCCAGGCCCTTGGATATTAATGAAAGAACTGCTGAAGCAAAGTGTGAAATTGTATGTACAGTTGCTGGTAAAACTAAGGGAATTCCCACTGCTTTTACACTGCAACTTTGGGAGCAAGTGGCTACTTGCTGTCCTTATGAACAAAAAGAAAAGAGCAGGGGAGAGGTTTCAGATATTTATCTAAAAAGCCAGAATGTCTATGTGGTGTGTCAGTCATAACCACAATTAATTTATCCTCTTTTTTTTTTAAGGAAAAGGTCATTGCAAAAGGTAGTCATATTTAAAGAAAATCTTATTTGTGTCTTATACAATCAGAAATAGCCTAAGAACACACTCATTCATGTGGAAAGTGAAATAGATTTCCAATATAATTTATTGCAGAAGGCCTAAGGTTTCTGAAACCGGTATGCTTTGTGAGATCTGATTTCCCCAAAGATAACACGATTAGTCAGCATCAGTGTGGCACAAATGGAGGCCATTTCATTGCCTCCATGTTCTTCGATGAAGGTTCTCAAATGCCATGACATATTCAGGACAGTTACCACACAATCTTGTTGCCCATTCTTAGTCTTTTCTGATGTATTAAAATTTTGTCAATACTGCATTGGGTTTACATGGCAAGGTTTTGGTAGCAAGGGGAGCTAAAGGTTTGCTAGGAGCTTCCTTGGTGCCTGACAGAGCCAATGCCAGCGGACTCCACAATGGACCCACTGCTGGCCAAAGCTGAGCCCAACAGCAGCACTGGTAGCAGCTCTGGGATAACACATTTAGGGAGTAAAAGAGCCCTACACAACAGCAACTACAGCAGGAGTGACCGTATGTGAAAGTAACATCTCTGAAGACTCCATGTCTCCCTGCAGCCCATGGAGGTCCATGGTGGAGCAGATCTCCACCTGCAGCCCATAGGGTTCCCCATACAGGAGCAGGGCAATGCCCGAAGGAAGCTGTGACTCTGTGGGGATCCCGTGCTGGAGCAGACTCCTAGCAGCACCTGTGGCCACATCGAGAGAGGAGCCGACACTGGAGCAGGTTCGCTGCAGGACTGGTGAGCCCACGGGGACCCAGGCTGGAGCAGTCTGTTCCTGAAGGACTGCACTCGATGGAAGCGGCCCATGATGGAGCAGTGTGTGAAGAACTGCAGCCTGTGGGAAGGGCTCTCTCCCGTGGGAGAAACCCCAAGCTGGATCAGGGAGAGTGTGAGAAGTCCTCCCCTGAGGAGGAAGGAGTGGCAGACATGTGTGATGAATTGACCAGAATCCACATTCCCCATTCCCCTGAGCTGTTCTGGGGTGAGGAGGTGGAGAAATAAGGAACAAAATTAAGCCAGGGAGGGAGGGAGGGAATGGTGGGGGAAGGTGTTTCAAGATTTGTTTTTTTTTTTTTCCTAATTATTCTGCTCTGATTTGATTTGCAATAACTTAAACAAACTTACTTCCCTGAGTTGAGTCTGTTTTCCCTGTGATAGTAATTCATGAATGACGCATCCTTGACCCAGGAGCCTTTTGTACATTCCCCCTGCTGCCAATTGAGGAGGGGTGTGATAGAGCAGTTTTAGTGAACACCTGGCATCTAGCCACAGTCAATTCACCACAAATAGCTTACAGAGTATCATGCAGACAATTAAAAAGAGAACAAAGGAAAAATGGATAAGAATAAGATAAAAAATAAAAAAAAAAGTTGAACAATCATAACCCTATTGTTAGGGAAAAGCAGGTACGTGCTAACTGATGAATCCTCATGCCGGCATAATGGTCCCAGCAATCTTGTCACACTAGGAAGGAATCAGTTATGTTTGTGATAGCACTAGCAGACAAATGAAAGATGTGTTTGCAAAGGGTTTTAGATACTCTGGAGATACTAAACCATATTGACGACCATGAAAGACAAACGTCTAGTCTTCAGCTGAGATGCAGTGTATTCAAAGAAAAACAAAAGTTTTACTGCTACAACGTCTTTGAGAAATTAGCAGAAATGTTATGACAGTTTCTTTTAATGCAGCCTATTTAATATAAACATTTAAATGCCTACTTAGATGCTGTGATTTGAGGAAAAAGAGGAAATCAGAAATACGAGATGTGATTTACTTCCTTTGCCACTGGATGGTGCTCTTATTTCATGTGTATTGGTAAAATGGCATGTTCAGTTAAAGGGGGAGAATGCTGTATTTTTATTCTTTACCAAGACAAAGAACTCTTCAGAATGATCATAGTCTTGTTAAAACCCAGAACTTTACTAATTTGCTGTACCTTCAGCTGTTTTCATAGATAGTTGATTATTTTATATCCGAAAAAAAAAAAGATGCTCTGAATCTTCAATGCTAGTAAAAGCATCAGCACACTGTCAGTATCCCAGTGCCAAGTAGTGCACTTTTGGGTCTTGGAAGCAAGCAGCAGCTTCTTGATTCGATATTTTGAAATCAATAATTTTCTAACATGCTTTTGTTTTTCAAATATCCTATTTCTTGCTATTCTCATTTCTTAAATTAGCCAGTTAATTACTTAGCAAATTAATTAGTGGAATAAGGAAATCTCAAAATATAGTATTGCTATTAACACTAATAATATTAAAGAGTTCAACACTTCTCATTGCCATCATCAGTAAATGCTGAAGGTTGCAATGAGAGTTGTAGATGAGAACTGGGGGTCAGCAAGAAGCGCTGAAAAGGGACGGCAACTCAAGGAGCAATGGAAGCTTGCAACTGCTTCTGAGGAAAGAAACTACTGTGATATCTGGTAGTGTTTTAAAAGTAGTACAGCTACTAAAACATGTCTTGGGCAGCTGTTTAACCCTCTTGGTAAAGAAAATTGAAAGCATTTCTCACTAGCTCTGACAGAAACACTGTGCCTTTCATTTGTATTGTATTCATCACAACTTAGTACTAAATAAGTGAAAAATATTAACTAAGACACTTTTCTCAAGTCAGTGTTAATGCATTTCTCTGTTGTTGGGTTTTTTTTCCCAACAAAGTACACAGAATGGTAATGAGAGCTCCTATGCCATAGTCTTTAAATTACGGCGTTAAGATGAAGAATTTATTCAGTGAAAAAAAACACCAACAAACCGGATTTAGACATTCTCCTTATTTATTCAGTCCCATATCCTTTTCTGCTTTTAAGATGTTTCTTGGATGTCTCATGTCTAATCCGAACTCAACAGGTGGAAAATGAAGAATGTGTTTTCAAACACTAGAAATTCAAAGATAAGAGATACTCCCTTAACTAAAAGCAGAGCTGATTAGCAAAAAGGAAAATTATAAGAAAAAATAAATTTGCTTCAAAGCAAGAATAATTTGTTTTCAGATTTTTTTATTCAAGCAAAAAGTGCAGACATGTGAAGGAAGAGTCAGGTTTAAAAACTAAAGAATGAGAAATGAGGAAAAATGTTAAGAGTCATGAAAGGGTGTGGAACTGTATTGGAGCTCATTAAAAGAAGGGAAAAAAAAGATACTGAGGAAATAAGACTCAATGAATGGCAAAGCATAAATTAGAAAGATAAAAAGATATGGGGGGAAAAAAAGGACTTCAGTGAGAAAATAGGTTTTGGTGGCTGTGTGAAGTATGATGTAATCAAGCCTTTAGAAAAAACAATCTAGATACAGCTGTTAAAGAGAGGTATGAAGATAGGCTCAAAAAGTTGGGACTGTTTAGCCTGGAGAAGAGAAGGCTGCATGGAGACCTCATAGCAGCCTTCCAGTATCTGAAGGGGGACTATAGGGATGCTGGGGATAGACTCTTCTTTAGGGACTGTAGTGCTAGGACAAGGGGTAATGGGTTAAAACTTAAACAAGGGAAAGTTTAGATTGGATATAAGGAGGAAATTCTTTCCTGTTAGGGTGGTGAGGGACTGGAATAGGTTGTCCAGGGAGGTTGTGAATGCTCCATCCCTAGCGGTGTTCCAGGCCAGGTTGGACGAAGCCTTGGATGGCATGGTTTAGTGTGAGATGTCCCTGCCCATGGCAGGAGGGTTGGAACTTGATGATCTTAAGGTCCTTTCCAACCCTAACTGTTCTATGATTCTATGAATCAAAGGTGGTTGAAGTTTTGTTAGTATAGGAGGAGTGGGAGAGAAGAGGAACTAATCAGGAAAAGGGAATGCTGGGCTGGGAAGAAAGACTTGGGCTGTGTCAAAATCAATTTCCCTTTAAGTACTCAAGTGCCTTTGACGTATGAAAAGTTTGGTTATTTTCATAAAACATTGTGAAATGTTCTGGGGAAAGATGTTAAAGAAATGCAGCCTTCCAAAATTATTTTATTTTAGCTCTCTGATTTAAAGTCAAAACTATCAGGGTGAATCCATGGCACAATAGCAGGCAAATTGTGCCATGGATTTAAGGTTTAAGGAGAAAAGTAGTTACTTAAAAGCACAGAAAACTCAATGTATGAGGATGCGAGGTGAGGAAAAATGAGAGATTGTGACTAACAGCTCAGAGTCAGAACCACTGTGTTGCTGTGATTTAACATTGTAATAAATCTCCTGAGCACTTCCCTAGCGTCAAGGATATGAATAGTCCCAGCCGTTACTTACAGACTTGAAATAAGCCAAAACCTCAAAGCACCTAAATGATATACATTTTACTGCCTGGTCCCTGGAATGAAAACCAGATACCCAATCTCCCATATGCAATGCATCTGGACAGTCAAATGTTCCAAAATTATGAATCTATAAATGGGCAACATTTGGTGTGGGACTTGAGTGTGACAGAACCCCTTGTTCTCAAAAACAGAATCTGAGGCATTCTGGAGAAACTGCCAAATCAGGTGAGACATGAATGTCTGTGGGTCTTTACGGAAACTGAGCATTCAGCTCTGTTCAAGTAAAAAATAGTTTGTGTAAAATAAGTGTTTAATAACATGGATGTCATATTTAATGAAGATGTCATGAATGTTCTGCTTGCCCCTAGGCAGCAAAACCATATAATTCAAACTGGTTATCTGACTTAAAAATATTGAGTAGCTTGCAAACATGTTGTAAGCAATATATGTACACATTACCTACACCTTTACATAAACATACAGCTACAATTCAACTGGCTTTCTGAGAGAAGAGCAAAATAAGGATGGAACAGGAGGCACTCCTGCAGAAGATTTATTTCTAAATGAATCCAAGATTATTGTGTAAAGAGTCTTAAAAATGGTAAATGGCTGAAAGTAAGTAAGGTCACTACATAAAGAAAGAACTTTTGAATTAGAGAAATAAGAGGCTTCTTGAGACACATTTTGAAATTTCATAAGAAACTTTAAAATCTTCCCCAGATCTCAGGTCCTCTAGGGTCAGTTTAACAAGGCCTCCATAGATCTCATAGATATCCCAGTGCAAGGTCAAGCTCTCATATGTCTTAATTCACACGTTGTTATAAGCTTCCTTTTGATTTTGATTCCTCTCTGCTGCCCCAGGATTTCTCAGATGTTTCCCATTTTCACCACAGGCTGCACAAACAGCTATGCTGCCACAATGGATGTGGCACAATGGTGGTTTGGAGGCAGAAAGGAAGGACTGAGAGTGGAAATTGCTTAAACCTGCACTGCTACCGAAGGAAAAAACATGGAATTTTCCTTTCAGCCTCAAAAATACCATGTTTTTTCTATGGAAATGGTGTTATGAACAACTAAACAGTAGCAAAAAAATCCACAGTCTGTCTCTTACAGATTTTACTTAATTTACTGTTGACAGGTAGCTGAAAATTAGCCAACACATGGCATAGAGGTATGTGGCCACATAGACATATAAAAAAAATGCTGGTGACACTAAATCATGACTTTATCACAATCCTTATAAATAAATAAATAAATAATTTACTGAATTGTAATTCTTAAACTTCTTTCCATACCTTTTTCCCTTTGTTTTCAGGGATAACTTTTTCTAGCCCTCTCTGTCTTTTCCCCAGTCCACAATTGCCAGCTTTCAGGATTCATTTCATGGTTTGGTGAAGTACCTGGAATTTGCAGAATCAGCCTAACAGCATTTATCACACACATAGAAATTACATTGTAACTATCTGCATCAGATTTTTTAATTGCATTTGCAGTTTGAATACAGAGAAACTGAGTCTGTATTGCTATGCTGCACAGAAAACACTTGTGCCAATGCTGCATGGGTCAGAAGTCGTCTGGGCCAGATCACACTCTGACTGTGTACACATGCTCTGTATTAGCTGTGTAAAGGACCCAGGGATTTAATTCCCATTCTCTGAAACTCTTCAAACCATTCTTAGCTGAAGCACCTGTTGTGGGATATTTTGCTATAAAAGCCAACTGAACAAATCTAGCAATCTTGGGAGGAGGAGGGCATTTTTTCATCTTCCTACTCTCACTCCTGCTCACTTTGGCATTCATCAGACCTTCACACACAGATGCAATTTGTTAGGCCAGCAAAATGCTTCAATTTTTATTCCAGTGTGTTTTTTATTGTGAATTAAACTGATTTGTCACAGGATGAAGTGAGGACAAGCAGAGATGCAGGAGGGAGGAGGTGACTTTGCAGTGAGGAAAGGAGTAGACAGTTGTAGTGGAATGGACCTCTCTTTTGGTAGTAATGAAATTATTGTATCTGCTCAATCATGCAATATTAGCCCAAAGTAGAGGTGTATGACTGGATAGTATGAATTTTGGCCTAACAGGAACAATTCTCAGATCCACTATATTATTAAAACCCCCCTATTATGTGTAAATGGACTTTCACGGTATGCGTTACTAATTGAATTCATAAAGCACATTCTTATTAAAGGAAGTTAATAATATTCTAGAGCAAATTGTGAAAAAAATGTTGCTGTATTATCATGCCTTTAATGTGAATATAATAATTTGCCACTCCCTTAATTTTTACCTTTTCTTCTACTGAATTGATTCAGTGCTTTCCCTGCCTTGATATATGTTTGATTGTGCTGTTGACTTCTCATCCTCACACCCATAACACTGAATGGCTAATTTTATTTTACAGAATATCATTATTTACCTATGGGAACACATTTCTTCAGAGGCAATCCAAATGTGTCTAAGTCAGATCTGAAATTTGACTTCTAGCATATTTACAGACATATATGAGGTTTTCAGTGCTCTCTGGGCAAAATACTTCAGAAGCTCAGCATGTGGTATAACAGATTTTAGGACTATGCCTAGAAATAAAAAAAAAATGCATAATGAAAATTAAACACTTCAGTGTCCTTGCTGCCTCTATGAATAATTATTTATGTGCCATACTACATGTAGAAAATCTAATTTCAAGACACAACATCCGGAACAAAACCAGAAGGGTTTGCAGCTTCAGGAACAGATACTGCACAGAAGGTTAAGCCTTTTCTCATCATAGGGTGAAGCAGCTCCCCATGAATATGTTGTCTTTGTAAAGTATGCAAACAGCCAGAAACTCACTGGGCTCACAATAGGGTGATTACTTTAGACATCACGATGTCCTATGCTAATGAAGCTAAAAAGTACTTAACTAAGCATTGAGTGACAATGTCAGCCAATAAGAGGGGAGTTCTGGAGTGAAGTTGTGGAAAAGAAAATGCAGAGGAAAAAATGATGTTCAGACATTGATATCACAATAATATGGACCTAAAAATGCTTTAATTTGATTACTAAAGAGAATAAAGAAATAATCCACTGTTTCTAACTTTTGTGAACATCAAGAATGAAGGGTATTTTATAAGTATTGCTTGCGTGGAACAAGAAAACAACAACAGACAGGACAAAAATATCTTTGTGCTCTGCCTTTTTTCACTCACATATGGTACATATATGATGCACAGTGCATGCTTCTGGACCCTCTTCATCAAAATGCAGCCTTGCAGGGGACAAACAGATCTGTACAGCTGTTTATTCATTCTGCTAGCACATTCCAGGACCATGGCTAGGGTATAAACTCCACTGTGGAAAGCAGAATAAAGCCAGAAATAGCCCCCAACACACACATGCACAGAGATTAGCCCTCCATCTGCTCTACTAATAAAGGATTGTAGCTTACAGTTCGAAATCTGGCCTAGCAGACAGTGGTATAGAGAAAGGGATACAGTGGGAGATATCGGCTGTTCCCTCAAGATAGTGTTTTAGCAAGGGGAAATGAGTACTCAGTGTTAGTGAGACTTGGATGTGATTCTTTAATGAGAATAGAACAAAACACAAGCAAACCTCATCCACTCTCAGGCATTTCGAACATTCTTAAGATTGCTTTTTCTGACAGAAGCATCACTCTGATCGTGCAACCTATATCTTCCTAACCCCAGAAGATTCATGACAATTGTTGAAATGGAGAGAAATGCAAAAGCAACAAAATGAGATTTTAAATGCTTTTTATTCCTGTCCGCTTTCCTTTTTTTAACAAAGTACAGGAGCAAACTCCTCCAAAACTGAGAAAATAAGTCCTCTCATCATTTTTTTGTATTTGTATAATGTTAAGAAGGTGAGTCAGGTGGTGTAAAATAAACCAAACAAGTTAGCCCCTCATTTTGTTAACTGCAGGTCTTAAGGGGGAAATATGATATTTTATGCTCCTTGTATGCTACGGTGAGGAAAGTCTTGCAAGTAGAACAGAAGATTTAAGCTTTAAACTTCTGTTTACTTTAATGGATGTCATGCAGCTTAACCCTGTGAAAATGCATCCCTGTGCAACCATTAAGGATAAAGATCTTATTTTTTGAATCTTTCATGTGCTATACATTCTGGCTCAAAAGTCACACATTTGAGATAAATCATGCAGTATGTGCCAGTATCTTTTTCATTTTCAATGCTCTGGGCCCAAATTTAGGTTGACAGTCTAGACTCAAACTGATATAGCTGCATCACCTGTGTTGGAAAGAATTCATCTATGCTGTCAAATGTTTCCTTCCTGCATAGAAGAGTCAGTTCTACTCACTGATAGGGGCTATTAAGACTGAATTATTCTATTTGTAAAAAAGCTTTTGCCAAGAATATATGTGATATTGGAAAGAAGAGTATGACTCATAGGTGGCTGTATATGTTGTATTTCCCCTCTTTTCTAACGCTTTTTTTTTTTCCCCCCAATAGATAGGAATAGAAACAGGTTTGGGAACTGATTCCAGTGAGGCCAGATTGCCACCAGAGCTGTGAGATTGACATTCTTGTTATGAGTAACATTTGGTATGCTATAAAAACTTGCAAACAAGGATGGATGAGGATTTTTCTAACGCAGTTATGACTGTCTGAATCCCATGAGATACACCTCCTTCCCAGGAAGTACACTAGTGCTGGAAAGGTTCAGGTACCAGCCTACAAGAGGCAGGGCACTGTCAGGAATAAGGGTTGGGAGACCTGCTGGAAACAGTGCAGTGCAAAGGGTTGCACAACCTACAAAGGACTTTCCTGGAGTTATGACAACAGTGATTCTCCAACAGTTTAAGCCTGGAAGAGTGCAAGAATAGTTTCGATTATTTTAGCTCCTTTCCAGAACTGTGAGGCCTGTGATGTACCTTTTTAATTATTTATTTATTTTTTAATTTTTAACTTTAAGTGTGTAGTTGCACAAAGCTTTCATGAAATAGCATCTGGGATCTCCATTTTGCAGGGAAGACAAAGACTAGAAAGATCACAAATGAAGTCTATGACAGATCTAAAGATCAGATCACACTCTAGAGAAGGAACTGACACTTCCCTTATAAAGCCAAAGAAACAAACGTATCCTTACTTGAAAACATATTTTGCTGGGATTAGCAGATACTGGCTACTGGTGCAATTTCACATGGCTAGTCCAGAGCTGGATGCCACTGTTGGCCAATGTGTTTACCTTAGGTTTTCTTCTGTGCTTGTTCTCTAGCCTTTTTTGAACTAACAGCAAGATAAGGCAGCTATCTAATATAATTGAGGATTTTAATTACCCTTTACCCTATTGCTTTTCTTTTTAAGGTGGAGAAAATTAATTGGGGCTTTTTGTTTTAAAAGTATAAAATTCAAATGTCTCATAGACATTTCTTTCTGGTGCTGCCATGAGTAGCACCTGGATGTCATTTTGGAGAATGAGACCATGTGGCAGCAGATGCTGTATGGACAAGGTACATGAAGAGCTGTGACATAAGGTGAATAAATGTCCAAACAGCTGAGCACCAAGAATGTCATAACAGGTACACAATACAGGCTTCAAGCCTGTTTTGCAGATGCAACAGGTATCTACAGTTGCTATATATAAGTGACAGGAAAGAATTTCTTTAGTTCCCAATACAGAATTATGCATTGTGGAATAACAATTCTAAATGTAAATTTGACATAGATTTATTGTGTGATATTGTTTAATTTATCTTTCTTCATATCTGTTATTTTCTCCATAAAGTATGAAAAATGTTGCAACCTTAGAACAATAATCTTTTTGTGCATACATTGAAGACTGTCAATATAGTGTAATGGGTATTCTTTTTCTACCTAATAAAAGTTTTCTATTTTTAGGTATAAATTTCTTCTCAAGGAGTCATAAGGGACTCTAGCTGCACTCGAGTTAAGGTAAGTTATACCAGATCAGCAGTGATAGGTATTTCACAGTCAGAACTGGGCAGCTCTGCAGGCAGTAGACATTTCATTGATTTTTTGTCTCCACAGAAAACATTCACCACTATCTAACTTAGCCAAAAAATAGACTTTTCACAGCCTGGGATATAATGTAATACTCTGGTTGTTTATATCTTAAGCCAGATATACTGTGGACAACTTGGAGTGATAAACATATGCTCTTTCTAAAGGGAACTGGCATTGTAATTTTGTAATTTGGTGTATATTTAATTCCACATTCCTTTTTAATTAGGCCGTGTCTGATCATGCCAAAAATCCTCTTTGTAAAGGCAGGAGTAATTGATACAATGTTCCAATATGTTACCAATATTACTAACAATATATACTACTGTAGGAGTGGAATAGTTCAACCATGAATCCTATCATTATAATAAAAATAATAACCTTATCTGAAGAATTTATGCCCCTTCATAGGCAGAAGGAAATTCAGGCAAACTAACCCTTCAGTTAAAAGTTTGCTCATAGATTCAAACCAGAGTAGTAAAATATCAGTAGAGATTAACAGATTTGTTAACAAAAGTACATTTTCATTTCTTGTGAGTCTTTCATTGTATCCTGTTAAAATGCTTGTGGTCCAAAGATTTACTGATAAAACGCTGATTCCAATCTGTACAGCACATCTGGTGAAACACTACATAGCTCTTAGGAAATAGGTTGATGGAGACAGAAATACAGATTGGTACAGAGATAGGTAGATCACTCAATCCCCTTAAAAAACATTCCTCTTAATGACAGAAATGCCTCAGAGTTGTCTATGACACTGATCTGTTTTTTCCATTATGGCAGTATAAAGCACTGTATTCTGGGCTGTGTGTATACCCATTTCATTCTCTCAAGTGTAGTCAAAAGTGTGCATCCAGCCCATTCAGTACAGTGTGGTGTGTAATATTTCAGTTTTATGGAAACAGACTTGAGGTGATCAAGAATAAAGTGGGTTAGAGAGAATGATACATAATTCTGCCCCATACAGAAGAGGAACATTAAAATGCATTCATCAAGGACAATAGATGGAGCTCTTCTCAAACAGTTTAGCACCATAATTTGGCACACTTACTCCAAGTTTGATTCAATATCACATAAAGTGAGGAGAATGTAGGCAAGGCTGTTTTCATTCAGAGCACTACAGAACAAAAAGACAGGCTCACATGCAGGTTTCAAGGAGGGTTTGGGATTTTGTAATAATTTTGAAAAGATGACAAGCTGAAGTTGCTAGTTGCCTGGAAATTCTTTCTGGAAGAAAGATGCTAATTTTTTCCAGCTTGTGCTGGTAAAAACCACTGCAAGGAACAGGGTGAGAACATCACATTTTGCAACCTTGTACTAAGTCCTGATCTTAGTCATAGTGGAAGGTATAGCTATCTTTTTTAGAAAAACTATACCATGTGTAGACTGATGCAAACAAATTTGGTGGCTTTTGTATTCAGTGAAATAGTACCCCTATAGTTAATGTACATGCAGATGTTGAGACCTTGGTTGGAGTAGCTCTTCTCAAACAACAGCAGCCCATATCAGGCTTGATTTTCTGATTAAGGCTATTATATCAAGGGAAACTGTGAGTACTCAGCTCCTCACAAAATTAAAGCAGTAGTTTTCTCCACAGTGTTATGGCTAATAGTCATATTTAGACTCTGGCAGGTTATATAGTCATAAAAATTAGGCTATTTTTGGCAGCAGGGATGTTCTAATGCTGGTGGGAATGAGGTGTTTTGTTGATAGTTTTCCTCAGCCCCCTACAGAAACTGCCGGTGACGGGTAGGTCAGCCAACTGGAGACACTTGCCAGAGCTGTGGATTTCATGAGGCTAAATTTCACTTGAAAGTAAGTTTTCCCTGTCCTCATAAAATGTGTTTGTTCTTCAGAACGATTTCATTCTAACTGATAGGCTTGGACTTCAAATAAAAGTATCAGTGTATTAGTAATATCCCTGCAGATAACTTTTCAAATGACCACCCACACAAAGTAATAGGAGTCTGAATTCAAGACTCAAATTCATCATGAACCACAGAAGATATTGCAGGTTGCCATTTCTGCTGCCTGTGCATTTTAATAGTTTCTTTGAATCACACTTCTGAGCTTTGGAAAGACCCAACTCATGGACACAAAAAAGACACAGTACAGCATAGTCATGTAGCTGCTGAAAGTGAGCAGTACTGCTAGCCAAATAAGTTAAGCAGGGAAAAAAATATTATATGTAGTGCCATGATTTGTCATTCTGTCTGGTAACAAGGGACGAGAGAAACCCCTCAAAACACACAAAAGAACCCCCACCAGTTATCAAGAGATCTTAAATTTCTTTACTCCATGTACAGAAAATTAATTTAATTTTAATATTTGAAGGATGACGTTTCTAAAAGTGAACACCACCCTCACCTTGAGAGATTTGCAGCTGTTTGTTTTAATCCACAAGCAAAAAGAGATTTCATTCTCTCTGCTTCTGTAAAGAAATACATACTTACTAGCTAGTCATATTTTTCTATGAGCAGAACTAAATTTTTCTAGATTGACTGTGTGTCCTGTTTTGCAACTTTTACAGGGAAACAGCTTTTTGATTTTTGTGGAGAGAGATTAATGGTTTGACATAAAAAAGGTCTGTTCTGTTTTTATACTTGGAAAATACTTTTTATCCTCATGTACAACAGGAGCCAAATAATAAGTCATTTGAAGCAAGCCAATTCACTGCTTTGTATTTTCATATAGCAACCCAATGAGAATCCTAGCATATCTTCTTACATTCCACAGGTAGCGGCTACTTTCCCCCTGTGACTCCTACGTAGTCAAGATTTCTTTTCTTCTTTTTTTGAAAAACAAAAAAGATATTGGAAATAAGCTGGAGCAGACTGCCTAGAGAAGTTGTGGATGCCACGTCCCTGGAAATGTTCAAGGCCAGGATGAATGGGGCTTTGAGCAACCTGGTCTAGTGGAAGGTGTCTCTGCTTATGGCAAGGGGGGTTGGAACTGTATGGTCTTTAAAGTCCCTTCCAACCTAATCCATTCTATGATTGATTCTATGATATATAACATGAATGTTAAAAGATTTCATGATGATGCATGAATCTGTTTGGCAAACATATTTTACAGATTAAATATTGTCTAGAAGTGGGATATAATATTGGAACATGTCAACTGTTGCCACTCTACAAGGAAACTACCAGCTCCACTTGTTCAGAGTAATCCGTATACTCTAACAGATGCGGGGATGGGGGTTTGGTGCTGTGTTAGTTGAGAGGCAGAACTGATGAGCTCCACAAGAAGGAAGAGAATTGAGTGATACTGATAAAATAACACCAGACTGCCTGTATTTGAGTCTACATTGCTATGGTTTGACACGATGCTTTTTCCCTGCAGCCAAAGAGAAAATGAAAAAAGGATTAAGGTTGCTGAACCCATGCATCTTAGTTCATTAGAGCGAGAGATACTGATCAGTATCCAGCTCTGCGTATTCTTAAAAAACATCCAAAATCCATTTAACAAAGGTTCTAGGAACATTTCAGCTATCATCCTCAATTCTGAGAAAGGAGAACAGTTCCAAGAAACCTCTATTCCAATGTGGAGGTGAAAAATGAGCTGCCTGTAAATGTCATCCAGAAAAGGAGGGACCACATTTGGCTAGACCAGGTAAGCTGTTAAATGCCTAGGGGGAAGACAGGGAGAGGAAGAATTGAACCAGCACTTTCTGAAAATGAACTCAATACCAACTAACTTGTGCTATATGAGACTCCCAGATCTGAACAGATCCCATGAACTAGGAAAAACTCCCATTTTTATTTGTCAGACTAGGAACTGCATAGTAGGAGGTCAAAAGAAAGATTCGGCAAAACTTCAGACGCAGCTTTTCCACAAGACACAGCGTCCTTAAAAGAAAGGGGAACCATATGGATCAACTTGGTCAGCCTTGTGACAGATGAGCAGCGTGCAGCTCTTGTGTGCATAGGTGCTTATGTGAAAAGTTTGGCCTTCCTCTGGCAGCTTTCCTTGCTACTCCTACTGTGCAAAAGCAAGCTTTGAGGGAAGTAGAACAAAACTGCTGACAATAAATCCTGCATTTAAATTGTAGTAAGAACCACATGGTAGTATATGGAACAATACCTAATCAATCATTAATCACTCTTTCTGGAGCAGAACATTATTGTTAATAACAGCATATATTTACTGTGGTGTAACAAGAAACGATTTGCATGGTGCCAGCTATAACAGTCTGTTAGGGTTATTTGCTTAACTGTAAATCTGCCTCAAGTTTATACACCTGATTTTTGCTGTTTTCTGCAGCTGTTCTCAGCAACCACATTAAAGTCAGCTTCTTGTTGGCTAAAAGGTCAAGGAGAAATACTGCACTAGCTACTTAGAGCTGGACACATTTATGAGCAATTTTTTCTATACCTAAGTGTTCTGTAAACATATCCAAAAAACAGTGCAACTTTCAGTGTGAATGGAGATCTGTGTCTATTTAGAGTTATAACAAATGATCTAGGATTATATATGTAACATAGTTGGTGATAAGCATGTGGCTTCACCCTTTTTTAGAGCTGATTCTCTGGTAAATCCCACTTGGTTTATGAAAACTGAAGAGAACCAAAATCTGGACATGCTGAAATATTAGTGATCCTGCTTTGAAACCAGGTTTGTGTGTGAGTAATTATAAACTAAAAATGGGTTGATGATTATCCTGAACTATCTTAAATTCACTTTCCTTGCCATTTGTACTCATTTACACAATATACATATTTATACAATGTACATGTTTGTATATTTAGTACCCTTAGAGCAGTTTTCCAATACCTAAAGGGGGCGTACAAGAAATCTGGAGAGGACCATTTTACAAGGGCATGTAGTAACAGGGCAAGGGGTAATGGCTTTAAGATGAAAAAGGGTAGATTTAGATTAGCTATTAGGAACAAATTCTTCACTATGAGGGTGGTGAGACACTGGAACAGGTTGCCCAGAGAAGTGGATGCCCTATCCGTGTCAGTATTCAAGGCCAGGTTGATGGGGTTTTGAGCAACCTGGTCTAGTGTAATGTGTCCCTGCCAATGGCAGAGGGGTTGGAATGGAGTGATCTTTAAGGTCCCTTCCAACCTTAACCTTTATGCTATTCTATGTTTTACTAAAATGTTACCATTCAGACATGTAATGTACTTAATTAAATTCAAATACATCAATTAAAAAAAGAAATCTTTCACCTGCGGAATTGTTGATTTTCTCCAAAATCTTTCCAATTTGTCTTATAAGGTAACAACCAGAATAAGATGCATTAAAAGGAAACCTCTTGTCTTGCACAGAATCCACACATTTTGTTTTGATGCAGATTTTGGTGTTTATTAAAGGAATCTGCATTTGCCTTTTTCGCTTTTGCAAGCACCTCACTGTAAATTTATGTCCAACTTTCCTTGGGCTTCTTAGCAATTGCTTTTCCAGTATATCACTTACATTTACTATCCCTCTTAAGAACTGTAGATTCCAATTCTACAAAAAATCACCATAGCTTGACCTGCTTGCAGACTCTGTAGGCTTTAGCAAGTGATGTATGCCATCTACATCTGAGCTAGAGAATTTTTGTAGAAAGTTATCTAGCCTTTATTTAAAGTCTGCAGATGATAGAGAATTCACTGCTCACTAGGAAAGCTATTATAACAGTTAGCTACTCTGTCATAAAAAATGCATTCCTCAGTATTTGTTTGAATTTGTCTTACGTTAGCCTTCAGCCATTGCATACTGTGAAGTTTCTGCTTGTTAGATTAAAAATGCTCATACTTTATGATATTTATTCCACACTTACCTGCAGAATGTAATAAAATCGTCTTTATTTTTCTCTTGAATGGACACCAGATGTGGACACCATCATCAAATAATGATTTCACAAATGCTGTGCTGAGAAAAGCAATATGAAATCACAGTATCTATACTTGCACCTTCCAGTCCTTATGTTCTGCTTACACATAGGGGATTCACCGTGACATTCCCCAAAATTGCATTTGCCAGAAGGCAATTTCAGCTGACTATCCTTCAGCTGACTGTTGCAGTATCCTTTTCTTAGTCACCACTTTTAAAAAAATGTCCTCCTGACTGTGTAGCAATTTGGTTTTATCTGCACAGACTTTGCACAGATACGTATCACCATGGATATCTAAAAACTAATTTTCCATTATCCAGTACTGCAGTGTGTTTACCTTGGCTGGTTTCCAGGTGCCCACCCAGTCACTCTCTCCATCCTGCTCCTCAGCAGTATGTCGTGGTTTAAATCCAGCCAGACAGCTTGTTACCCACTCCCCCCCTTCTTGCCCTCCCCCTACTCCTGGGGGAACGGAGAGGAGAATCAGAAAAAAAAAAATGCAACTCCCATGGGTTGAGATAAGAACAGTTTAGTAACTAAGGTATAACACAAATCACTACTGCTACCACCAATAATAGTAATGATAAAGGAAATAACAAGGGAAGGGAATACAGCACCCCATCACCAGGCGACCGATAACTTGCTCCGCCCAGCCCGACCAAGCACTGACCAATACCTCCTCCAAACCTGCAGTCCACTCAGCCCTTCCGGGTAACTCCCAGTTACTTCCTGGTCATGACATGCTGTGGTATGGAATACCTCTTTGGTCAGTTTGGGTCAGGTGTCCTGTCTCTGCTTCCTCCCAGCTTCCCTCCTCCCTGGCAGAGCATGAGGCCCACAAAGTCCTTGGCCAAACCAAAACATCATTGTTTTTCAGCTCTGTTCCCAGATGAAAGTCAAAACACAGCACTGCAACAGCTACCAAGAAAGAGAAAAATGACTGCTACTGCTAAACCAGGACACAGCACAACATAACAAAAAAGGATGAAATAGCACATGGGCTGAGTGAGGGTTGATATAAGAACAGTATAATAACTAAAGTATAATACGAAGATACTACTACCACCACAATAATAGTCATTATAAGGGAAATAACAAAGGGAGAGAATACAATTGTTCACTACCCACCGACCAATATCCAGCCCAATCCAAGCAGTGATCTGGGCCTTCCAGGTAACTCCCCCCAGTTTATATACTGGGCATGAAGTGCTGTGGTATGGAATACCCCTTTTGCTAGTTTGGGTCAGGTGTCCTGTTTCTATTTCGTCCTGCCTTACAATACCCCTCCTCACTGGCAGAGCAAGGGAAACTGACAAGTTTTTGATCAGGGTAAGTATTACTTAGCCACAACTAAAACATTACTGTGTTATCAGCATTGTTCTCAGACTAAAGTTAAAAACACACCACTGTGCCACCTACTAAGAAGGAGAAAAAAATAACTGTTTGTCCTGGGTTCAGCAGTAGCAGTCATTTTTCTCCTTCTTAGTAGCTGGTGCAGTGCTGTGGTTTTGACTTTTGGCCTGGGAACAGTGTTGATAACACTGATGGTTTTAGCTGCTGCTCAGTAATGTTTACTCTAACCAAGGACTTTGTGAGCCTCATGCTCTGCCAGGGAGGAGGGAAGCTGGGAGGAAGCAGAGACAGGACACCTGACCCAAACTAACCAAAGAGGTATTCCATACCACAGCATATCACGCCCACTATATAAACTGGGGGCAGTTACCCAGAAGGGTTAGAACACTGCTTGGGTTGGGCTGGGTACTGGTCGGCGGGTGGTGAGCAGTTGTATTCTCTTCCCTTGTTATTTCCCTTATCATTATTATTGTTGGTGGTAGCAGCAGTGGTTTGTGTTATACCTTAGTTACTGGACTGCTCTTATCGCAACCCGTGGGAGTTACATTCTTTTGATTCTCCTCCCTATCCCTCTGGGAGCAGGGGGAGGGGCCGAGGGGAGTCAGCAAACATCTGCTTGGTTTCTGAGTGACAGGCTGGGCTTAAACCACGACACTGTTGCAGCTGAAACCAAGGCAGTAGGATAGCAAAAACTAAACCCAAAACTAAATACACCTTCCCACCAACACCCCTTCTTTCCAGGTTCATCTTCTTTCCTGACTCCCCTACGTTGTCCACTGAATAGTGCCAGGAAATGGGATTGCAGTCAGTTTATAACACTTCAGGTCTGCTGCTCCTTCCTCATCATGGTCTTCCACTGTTCCATTGTAGAGTCCCTCCTATGGGATACAGTCCTTCATGAAGGACTCTAAAAGGTTGGACCTGATGATCTTAAAGGTCTTTTCCAAACTCCTACAATTCTGTGAACTTCTTTAACATGCATAGGGTGCAGCTCTTCCAGAACTGTTCCAGTGTGCATGTCCCACAGGCAGCAGCTTCTACCAGGAGCATGCTTCTGCATGGGATCTCCACAGGCTGCAACTTTCTTCAGGTTACATCCAGCTGCTGTGGCATTAGGTTCTCCCAAGGACCTGGGCACCTGCATCCCATACATCCACCCCCCCCCCACCTCTGTAAAACGCATATTTAAGAATTAACAATAAAATACACATTCATCCCACAACCTGCAGAACTTCACCTACATCAGTAAGAAGAGATCCCTGTGTCAAGCTATCTTCACTGCACTGACAAAGGTGGACAACATACACACACTCCACTCCTCGACCCTTCACATTTTAACAACAAAATATTCCTGACAAATATTCCACTTTTCAGCAATGTCCAAACCAAGGTTTGCTTGTTACCTCTCCTGATTACTGTCCTTATCTACAACTCCTTCAGACCCCATGTGTGGCACCAGACAGGACTGTGTGGGTTAACCTGACCTCTTATCACAGCAGCTGCCCCTGCAGCCCCCTGCTGCCAAAACCCTGCCATGTGAACCCAATACAAACACCTTTTCTTTTTTTTTGTATTATCTACCAATTTTTAGTGAAGAACAATTTTATGGTCTTTTCTCGTTTCACTGATAAACATAACAAAATCATAAATTTTAACTAGATTAATTTGTGCCATGATGGATTTGCAGTCCCAGTTTAGGGTCTCTTTGAAGTTTATATTTTCCAACAAAATGAAAGAGTAAAATTTTTCTCCATCATAAGTCTTTTTGCCATCTGAATTGCAGAAAATAGGAAAGAAGTTGTCTCTTTGTATGAAAATGTTAACCAAATTGCCAGGCAACTTTCTTTTCTCCAAGTCTGTTGTTCATTGCCAGCCTAGAATATGGTACTGTACATTTAAGGATACAATTGCAAAGAAGAGCATCCTTTCCGTTTTGTTTCTAAGAAGTTAGAAAATGTTTCCATAGTATAGATAGTAGCTATCATTTGTTCCATGTCAGATTAGGTAAACTTTCCTATTTAAGGATATCTACTCAAGTAACTGCTTGTTCCATACATTTCATCATTTTCAAAGGAAACACATGTTCACTGTTATTGTCATCAGAACAAGTTTTAATAGAATCTTAAAAACTTTGGGGTTGCTTCTGTAATCGTAACCAAAGTTAATACTCTTTGAAATAAAATACTCTATTATTCCAATAGTAAGAAATACACTATTAATTAATAAGATTTTATGTCTTGAAAGACTATCTCACACACATACTGTAAATGTGGATCAGAATAGCTTCATACTGTATTCATAAAAGTTTTGTTTTTTTGAATGAAGTTGGCATAGTATATTAATTTTAGAAATGTTGTTTTTCCTTAGTTCTGATCTGTCTATGATAACCTGAAAGTGACACTAAAAACAAGATTTATTGTAGAGATACTTAATAAAGGCAGTAGATTCAAGGCAATACTATGAATAATAAAAAAGTCACTAATAAGTTTAAATCTTTGAAAACAGAATAAATAAAACTGTCTGAAACACACTTCGGCAGCCTCATTTTGCCAGGCTCACGCTGCTGTTTATTATTTTTCATTGGTTTCAAATTGAAGCTGATAGTTTAAGTGAAAGGAAAGGGCATTTAAGTGCAGATGCATACCTCTAAGTCTTTGATGATGCATTAAAAGTCTAATCTTCTTCCATGGAAACCTTCAGGAAGATATGCAAACTTCAGAGCTCTCTGTGGATTACTGAGTACAGAAGAAGGACAGGCTGCCACCTCAGGTAGGCTATTATTTTACGTACTGCTACATAAAATATCCTGTCCATTTGGTCAGTTACGAAATGATCTAAGTTAAATAGCAGCTTTCCTTCATTTTCAGGAACGTTGCTAAAGCTTTGTATCCTGCCACTTAATAAGAAGAATAATAATCTTATCCTTTGGTATAAAAATACCTGCAGATGAAACATCAGCTCTTGTACCCAGGTGGGGTAGTTTGCTACTTGACAGGCTCAGTCCAGGTGGCTGCCCTAAGAAGATGAAAGTTAAAGACATAGGGCCTGATTATACGAGATATTATGGAAGCGGACACTCTCATCCTAAATTAGGCTTAAATAGAGTATTATCTCAGCCTGTTTCAGGGTATGTGTTAGCCAATTTAATGCCAGTAACAATTAAAAGAGAAATCTCTGTTTTCAACATGAATTCCTTTAACTTTTATATTGGGAAATTGTAAGGAAAAAAGAAATCTCAAAAGACACCTATTTTTTCATGGCAAAAAAAAAAAACAAACTGAAAAAAAGGTTTTCTCATTTGTCATATTTATAATGAAGGTCTGAACTCTTCAACTGGGGCAGGTTTTAGAAATGAACAGACTCTAGACTCTTTCAGCTTTTCATGCCATATTATTTTTGCACTCTGAATCAAATTCTAATGTTATTTACATGGGGGTTTATATTTCAGTTACCAGTATTAATTTTTATTCTTAATTTCTTTCCAATTTTTAAGTCTTTAGATTTTTTTTTGTAATAATATTTCCAACCACTTTTAATTATGTTTCCAGTTATAACTACACATAATTTGACTTAGGTCAATATTCTTTTACATTTCAGATTCCTTTGAAGAAGTAAATCTGCCTCTTTTTATTTCCTCTTTCCCTTGTAATTTCTGCTCAGTTTATACTAGCCAGCCTGGTTCTGATTTATGTTTCATTTATTTACATTTCGTTATTTTCACCTTTTAAACTTTTTTTGCTCTGGGATTTCTCGTTTTCCAATTTTTTTAACTGCTTGAAAGCACTTCCCCCACACCTATAAAGAAATTTGGGTCTTTTTATTGCATTGCTATTTTACCCCATGCTGGTAGTTTTGTTTTGTTTTTTTTTTGTGAACATACCTTGTTATAATTTTCAGCATCTTTGCCCAGTGCTTTGGAAAACAATCAAACCCTAATGCTTTTTAAAACAAGGCTTGAGATTTTCCTGTTACATTTAACACCTAAGATAGTGCTAACTGTAACTAACACTTTGAAA
Organism: Neopsephotus bourkii; assembly: GCF_033783945.1. Taxonomy (NCBI): domain Eukaryota; kingdom Metazoa; phylum Chordata; class Aves; order Psittaciformes; family Psittacidae; genus Neopsephotus; species Neopsephotus bourkii. Next base: position 2,574,687 of record NW_026901969.1, read on the forward strand.
TAGTTTAGGATTTTATTGGCATCTCATTTTTTAAAAAAAAAAGAGTGTCGGAACATATCAGTCTCAGTCTGGCATGTTTCTTTTCACCATTTTACTGTGTTAAAACACAAAGGAAATGAGGATATGTTTTGCTTTGCATTAAGATTGGCTCCAACATGGAAAGAAAAAAGGCGTTGTTATGAAGGGTGAGGACTGATAATAACCATGATGGAATATTGAAAACAACATTAAAGGCAACATTTTGGCTCTAGCACATTTTATTTATTTATTTATTTTCCTCCAAACTGTTAAAAATGAGTCAGTGAAGTATCATTGTTCTCTGTGACGTTTCACACTTTTTGGGAAAGGCCTCTTGACAGAGACAAAAATCTTATCACATGTTTCTGTTTTCTGGATCGATTTTCTATTTCAAGACTGCATTTATTAACCATTTCTGAAGTTAAATAAGATTTTCTTCTACACATAGTACAATAGTATATTTCCTTTTAGATTTCACTTTCACACCATTTGGAAAATGAATGGCTTTTAAACCTGAACCTGGCAAAGAAATATTGAATACTTGTGCAGCATGCAAGATGGGACAATATTGAAAGACTTCCATTTAGTTTACAGGACATTAAACTGTTCCCTACTTTTGTTATAATTATACAATGACATCTGGAGTATTCAATGACTTTCACAGGAAATTCCTGTTGTCCTCTATATTCTGTTTATTTCAGCTTCTTTTATAGTGTCGGAATCTTTAGTGAAAACCAGGTGAATACTTAAACGTTTTGATCTTTCATCTTTATTGGTATGATGAGGTTGGTACTCAGGTGTTCCCAAAGCTGCAGCGTAAACTGAAGTTATCTTGAGTGGGTATGGCAACATGTTTTTTCCAGCCATGTGGCAGAAGGGGTGAACATATCTCATTTAACAACTCATTCTGTTAATTCGTATCTTTTGTAACTTCCTGTAATACAGTACATTGCTTTATAGAGGATGACTTCCAGTTTGATACCATATTTAATTGCCTTTCCTATTCATGTCACAAAGCAGATGTGAAACCTGCCTCACATTACAATTTTATCGGAAGGACCTGTCTCACCACACAGTGAAATGTTTTTCATGGTCAAAACTGGAGATTATTTTTTTTTTTGTGAGATTTAATATTTGTACTTCTATAAACTGATAAACTGTTGAATTTTTGTTTTGTTTTGTTTTGTTTTTTTAAGAAAAAAGTAGATGTAGCTGTAATTATTACTTTTTTTATGGCAGTAAAATAAATGCTTAAGCTCTTGTATGGATTTTAGGTACCTACATAACCTAAGACCTCAGAAATTGCTTTACATTCTAATGTTATATTATTCACATTAAAGCAAAATGAAACATCAAATTGGTGTTTGTGTGCAACCAAAGATTTCATTGTAATGGCTTGCTATTTCTTTTTTTCTTCTTTTTGAAGGCAGATTTTCCCTGAAGTGTTTCAGCTGTAGAGAAATAAGGAGAAAGGTTCCAAGGTTTTTTAAAAACTCAGAATAGCATTGCAGTACTTGAAAACTTACTATACTGTCATTTAATACTTTCAAAAATATGTTTGATGGCAGAGAAATTAATAAGTGGTTGCTCTTTTGGGTGGAAAACCTAAATCACACAGAATTTGGCTAATTATTGGTGTTAAGACATATTTTCTATCAATATTCTTTTCAATAATAAAACTAATTTTCAATTAAGTGAAAAAAAAATCTTGCATATTTTCTTCAGACAATCCTTTGACCAACACCTGAGTTTGGCAAGAATGCTCACTCTTAACCAACACATACAGAAATTTTTGAAGTTTATGGACAAAAATGTCCAAGTTTCAGTTTCCTAACATAGAAAAACCATCAATGTTTGGGTTTTTAAGTTTAACAAAATCTGCCATAAAAAAAAAGGTAGAGCAAAGGGGGAAATATGCTTATGAGGAACCTTCATCTTTACTTTCTAATTAACTCTAGTACTTTTCAAGAGATTGAGTTTGTAAAAGTCTACATATAATGAAATCACACTCTGTAGACTGCCATTTGAACTCATTCAGTGTTTCAGTTGTTTTAAAGTAAATGCTGAGACTTGCACATTTTTATTACTGATCCACATTATTCGGGTTAATAAACATTTAAATTTTATTGACCTGCAGTATAATTCCCATACTGTTATTAACAATAATGCAAAATATACATTGTTCTTCTGATATACATGAGTTTTGTATGAAGAGAATGAATCATCACACAGGCAATTTATTTTCTTTAATATTGTCAGACTTGCAACAATTTCAGAATAGTAAGTCTACTTCAAGAATAAGGACTTGTACAGGTCTGAGCTCAGATGTCAACATAGATACTAAATAAATAAATCCATATTTGCTTTCACATTAAGAAATATAGTTCAGAAAGTTATTTAATAATGATTCTTTGTAAAACATGCAATATAACAAAAAATACCCATACATATTTTTACTCCTGAGAGCATCTGTGTGGGGTTAGGTTTTAAATAGCACTAAATGCAGCTTTCTGTGGCTTTGTTCAGTTCTCATTCATGTACCTTTCAGAAGTGGTTGTGTAGTAAACAGAAAAAAAATCATAACAGGTATGTAAATAGCTGTCCTCACTGCCAACACCTTCAAATATAAAGGCATCCCAAAAAACACTTAAAAATTAAGAAGGTACAAATAACACTGACTAAAGAATATGTTTGAAAAAGAAATGTGCATAGTTGATCAGACCTGTAACCATTCATACCCTTCATGCTAGCTTAGGGTAATGAAATTCACATAAAATGCATAAATTCATTATATTACACAAGAAATGCAGACGAAAACTCCTTGGTTTATGTTTCAATGTGTTACACATCCACACATGTATATATAGCTGGACAGAAAGATAAACAGAAACATAAGGCAGAGACAGTCAGTGAGGGAGTATTCAACCATCAGAGCAAGAGAGAGCTCAATGGAAAAAGGCAGTAAAAATACTAAAGAAATAAGCTGGATAATGCAAACTTGATTTTGAAGTTTATTAATGAGTTTCAGCAGAGGTGGGAAACTAACTATAATACATTCTTGCAGAACAGTATTGCCTGCTCCTTTTACTATTGCTCTGGATTTCGTCTGCACTAAAAGTCTGGAAAAAATCAGGTTTTGCCTGAGGGCAGGTTCATAAGGCACAAAGTGATACAGGAAGTAGTGTTAATTTTCTTCTTTGAAGAGCATCCCATTGTGCCAGAAATGCAATATTAGAGTTTCATATAAGAAAGGAAAAATACAATTTTGTTTATCAAAGGAACATTATTGCTACTCACTGGCGATGTATCATTTATTAAAGATGGCATAAATATCTGTTGTGTTCTGAAGAAAGCATAGCTGTTTTGTTTGTTTTATTTCTTAAATGGCTTTCTTAATTCAAAGAGTCAGATTCTTAAACACTTCAAGATGCAAGTAAGTCACCATGAAAGAATTCAGCAGTGTTCTAACTCTATTGTTTCAAGGGGGTAAAGTACCAGCACCATGAGAATATTGTCTTTGAACAGCTGTCTAAAAGCTGCCTTCAAATCACTGTACCTGATGATGTGCCACACAGGGTACAGAGGACAGCCCAGTCTTTACAGCCATTCCAAGCTTCTGTGAGAATTAAAGCACAGGTCACCCTTGCCATCTTAATTGCTAGGTAGGCAAACCTTCCCCACTATCATGCCATCTAGGCTTAATGAGTTACAGGACCAACAGTAATGAAAAAAACTGGCTCTCAGAATTACTGCTTTATAGAAGTTGGTTTAGCATGAATGCGAGTTGAAAAGGTGGTTAGCCATATGATTAGGAAAGCAAGGTATTAATGTGTTTGTGGATAGAGAATGAATGCCATCACAGCTTTAGCATCAGCTGTCTTGGCAAGTGTATGAAAGGAGATTATGTAACATCTGGTTTTGATAAGAAACATTTACACATAGGAATAATACCATGCATGGATTACAGAAGTGACAGACATGAATGCTGTTGCTGAGGGTTCAAGAGCATACCATAATAAATGCTTTGTGGACTGACTCTTTACAGTGAACTACTCAAATCCAAGCAGATAAAACAACTTACACAGCATCCACCCATGACTTTTTTCAGTAGTGTCAATAAAAAGAAATAAAACCAGAAAGATGTTGGCTCTGCTGAGTTAATCAATTCTAGGGGATTCTTACACCCCTTTCCCTCCGAGGCCCAGATACAATATATCCAGGAAAACATCTGTGGGAACTATCGGTAGGACTGCCTTGGGATCCCTCCAAAATCAGCTACAAGACTTATTTATGAGTAATAATCTTTGGGAAGCTTAGTGGAAAAGCAGCACAGGAGTGTCACAGCTGGACTTCAGCCCTGGTAAGGGTTCAGCAGACAGAGCCAGAAAGTATCATCCGTACCAGTCATAGCAAATAGGTCTGCAATAGTCCCTGTGTCTGCCTTTGACTCCTTAAATTGCCCCTTCTCAGCCAGTTCCCAGTGTTTGAAACAAGCTGATTTAAGTAAACACTAACTGTTCCTTCAGCCACATACAATTAGCTTTGTGAACAAGAGAAAACCATGGCAACTAGACTTTGGGCAAAGCAATCTCATCTCAATTGCCATGTTCAAGTTAGCACCATTAGTCTCACATTGCTTCTGCTAGGTTCACTAGAATTTGTCCGGGCTTAAGTTTAAGCTGTTTGTGCTTTCAGCTGAGAGAAATTTACATCAGAACAAACATAGATGTTCTTTTCTACTTTTGAGGGAGACTGCATGTTTTTCTATTCTCCATATCTCGTATGAGGGTTAAAGTACACTCAGAGCATTAACGTACTTTGTAGTTGACTGCTTCTTGCAAGAAGTACACTTGTTACAGGCTTAGAAGAAAAAGATACATATTCAAACTTGACATTGTATGCCCTACCCCTCTTACTCAGCTTCATCTATCTACTCTTCCTACTTGGTTACCTAGTCATAATACGCTACTTCACATAGATCTCCAAAGTCCTTTCATACAGAGCACTAAAGTTCACACAGCTCATCCTGGGCTATCCTCCCTCTCAAGTTAATAAAAAACATCAAGGAGCCAAAGCTGAAACCCTTGAAAGAAAGGGTAAACCCCAAAATAACTGCAAAGTTAATTGAGCTGTGCTACCTAATTAGTAACTCTGCCTTTGACTATATTCACATTTATTTGGAAGCATCCCTGCAAGAACCTATCAGACTGGCTTCTTTGATTACAGTTTCTAGCAGCTATGCAAGGAATAGCCTCTGAATCACCTGGTAGTGGGTCACAGTGATTCATCATACCAGAACAAACTTAATACTAAAACAAGAAAACAATTATTTAGGAAGAAAAGTCTTCAGGTGTTACATCAGAGGCGAAAGATTACAAGTAAAATAAATATGAAGGTCTTGCTTAAATATAATAATCAGATGCCTTTTCAGTATTTTTGAGCTATGCTCCCAGAGACAGCAGGAAACACTACCTGCTTAAAAACCTCCACCAATTTTGAAGGCAAAATTTGCCAGATGCCGTGAGTGTGTGGGACTGACAGCAAGCTCTTCTAGGTTCTCCATAATATTTTTCTCCCTTAACCTGGTTTTATTTCTGATGCATGCATGCTTCAAGATTTATATCTTTATCTCTTGGTTGCCTTCTAGATGTTAGGTTTTGGTTATAAATTCATATCCCTTTGGTGAATCCGCTCTGGTGAAAAATGGTTATAGTTTAACCAGCTGTAGAGTCTATATAACTGCAAGTATTTTTTTTCTTTCTTCTGAGAGAGGATTATAGTTTTTTTTTTGTCTTAAGTGCTGGCTGACTACTTCCTGCCAAGCCTGAGTAGATTAATTATCCCTCAAAGCCTTGTTAGAGCTGCTATTAACATATATTAACTACTTTATGTAAATCATTTAAATACACATGCATTTAGCCATTTTGACTTTCTTCTATAAAAGCTTTACTGCAGAGGCTTTTGATGCTATTAGCAGATGTGGTAGCCAAACACTTTGTTCAGGCTACCACTGAACTGATGTCTCCTGGATTTTCTTTCTGTTTAACCTCATGGTGTTCAACAAGACCAAGTGCAGTGTCCTGAACGTGGGTTGAGGCAATCCCCACTATCATTAGACTTGGGAATGGACTGATTGAGAGAAGCCCTGCAGAGAAGGACTTGGGGATTCAGGTGGATAAGAAGAAGTGTGGTCATCAGATTGAAAGATATGGTTCTTCCCCTCTATTCTGCTCTGGTGAGACCCTACTCGGAGTAGTGCATTCACCTCTGAGGTCCCCTGTACAAGAAGGACACGGACCTCTAAGGGTGGATACCGAGAAGAGCTGCAAAAATGATCAGAAGACTGGAATAACTCTCCTGTGATGATAGGCTGAGAAAGTTGGGATTGTTCAGCCTGGGAAAAAGAAGGCTATGAGAAGACCTTATTGCGGTCTTTCACTACATAAAGGGAGCTTATAAGAAAGATAGTGTTTTTACCAAAGCCTGTGGAGACGGGACAACAGGCAATGGTTTTAAACTGAAAGATGGTAGATTAGGATTAAATATTAGATTTGCATGCTTGTCTTTGAGAATCTGACTACCAGATGATTAGGAGCTGCAGAAAACAAGCTAATTGCTATACCTGAAAAGAAATTGTTTTGGACCTGTGATATCCTGTCATGGTTTAAGCCCAGCTGGCTACCCAGAACCACGCAGCCGCTCACTCAATCCCCCCCATTCCTTCCCCCACTCCCAGAGGGTTGGGGAGGAGAATCAAAAGAATGTAACTCCCACGGGTTAAGATAAGAACAGTAACTAAGGTATACACAAATCACTACTGCTACCACCAATAATAATAATGATAAGGGAAATAATAAAGGGAGAGAATACAACTCCTCACCACCTGCCGACTGATATCCAGCCTGACCAAGCAGTGACCTCCCTTCCAGGTAACTGCCACCAGTTTATGTACTGGGCATGACGTGCTGTGGTATGGAATACCTCTTTGGCTGGTTTGGGTCACGTGTCCTGTCTCTGCTTCCTCCCAGCTTCCTTCCTCCCTGACAGAGCATAAGGCTCACAAAGTCCTTGGTCAGAGTGAACATGACTGAGCAACAACGAAAAGCATTGGTGTTATCAGCACTGTTCCCAGGCCAAAAGTCAAAACCACAGCACTGCACCAGCTACTAAGAAGGAGAAAATGACTGCTACTGCTGAACCCAGGACATATGCCCTTTCAGCTTTAATTGTTCAGTTTCTACAAATACCATGCCTAATTTTTTCCTAATTTTAATAGCTGCATGTTACCACAGAGAAACTCTCTTCTATATATTAATCATTTCTCTAGCAGCAACCAGTAAATGCTAATTGCAACAAAAACCACACTGATTTCTTCAGTTTTTCACAATAAGTCTCTTTATGGTGGTTTATAAAATACCTCATTTCTTATTGGAGCAAAAAATATTTTAGATAATTTGCATCTCTTCCTTTCCAGTGTCCCCATTGTTTCTTACAGAGAAAATGGGTATATGGAAGCTGTGTATGTCTAGCTTGATTTAGCTTTGTCTAGAAGATGTAGAGATTTAGAGAGCAGACTTCAGCCTCTTCAGGAACCTGCTTAGTAAGGTTCCGTGGGATATAGCCCTAGGGCACAGGGGGGTCCAAGACTGTTGGTTGGTATTCAAGGATCACCTTCTACAAGCTCAGGAGTGTTGTATCCCAACTAGAAGGAAGTGCAGGAGGAGAGCCAGGAGACCAGTTGTGAATGCTCCATCCCTGGCAGTGTTCAAGTCCAGGTAGGACAAAGCCTTGGGTGGCATAGTTTATTGTGAGGTGTCCCTGCCCATGGCAGGGGGATTGGAACTAGATGATCTTAAGGTCCTTTCCAGCCCTAACTATTCTATGATTCTATGATTCTATGTGAATAGCAAAAATGGTCAGCGATGTATCTAGGCTATGTCGTGTGAACTTTCAAACATTTATGAAGCCCCAGAGGGTGATAAAGAGGGAATCTAGAGCTGTGTAACCTTCTCTCCTCTTATTTTTCTTATCCACAAACAAAGACAATGCTTTCTTCCTCAGGATAGATTAAATAAAACCTTACTTTGCTGGTCTTGAACAGTTATTCTCCCAGTAGAGTATAACCTCTGTTTTGCTTAGTTTCATTTCTTTTAGAACAAAGATAAAACATACACATACTTTTTTCAGTGAGCTGCAATGGTGAAATAATAGAAGATTGAAAATGGTAAAATCAGCTCAGGACAGGATGTTTATCAAAGTCATCTCAGAGTAAAAACATGTAATCGTGAAAGCAATTAAGTTATGTTTGACCAAACAACTATCTGAAGATATGCCATCTTCTTGATGGAGAAAAATAGAAGCGATCCTTTGCAATTTTAGAGTGAAGAACATTAAAGAAAAAAAAAGTTAGCTCTTGGAAAAAGTCTTCTTTAACATCAACGTTACCAGATTGATGGCTGGAAACATGCTTAATTATTACTCACTTGATGAAAGATAAAAGCTAATTATTGTAATGGTCTAAAAAAAACTTTGAAAAATTATCTGTATTATGTGTTTGGGAATGTATTTATGGCAATATAAATATATATTTCTCCTCTGATGAACCAGAAAGTCTGATTTTTTTCTCATATTTTATATCTTGTATTTCTTATATCTTAAAGAGGATGGTACTTCTGAGAGTCTAGTAATATCCTTGCTATACAGAAAATCTTCTGGACAACAGACAAACCACCTTATACATGGAGTCAAGAACTTACTGCTTGACAAATAATATAGTAATAGTCTAATCCCAATTAAACAAACAACAACAAAAATTATTACTATAGTCTATTTGCAATAGGATACACTTACATTTAGTAATACAGTTAAGGCTGAGGTCCATAAATATCTGAGTATCTTCTATGGAGGTTACAGTGAGTTGTCCACATATTCTGTTCTTTCCTAGGAAGACTATGATGTTGCTGGGGATTTCTTCTCTCTTGGTCTTGGATCTGCTTAGGCGTATTTTTATGTTTCATAACAGTGTGATCACATGCTCTTTCTTCACTGATTCATAGATAAATTTTTACTATCTTCATCCTTTAGTTATTATTTTAAGATGCACAATAGCCTCCCTCAGTCCTAATTACCATAAAGACATATTGTCTGTTATTGACTTACTGCTTAGGTTTATTAGACTTTTATCATGGTATTTATAGGGCTAAGCTAAAACAGGTTAAACAGTAGCAGTTGATCACTAGACAGTTACCAAAATTAGCTCAGGCCAAGACAAGTCCAGATAAATTTAGAGACCCCATACCAGCAAAGGACCTGTCATGTCAATTGACCTTTTATTAATGGTTTTGGCTGGGATAGAGTTAATTTTCTTCTCAGTGGCTGGTACAGTGCTGTGTTTTGGATTTAGTATGAGAATAATTCTGATAACACATAGATGTTTTAGTTACTGTTAAACAGTGTTTACACCTAGAACTTTTCACCTTCTCACACCACCCCACCACCAGCAAGTAGGCTGGGGTGGCACAAGAAGCTGGATGAGATACAGCCAGGACAGCTGACCTCAGCTGATCAAGGGGATATTCTATACTATATGACATCATATAAACCGGGGGGAAAGCTGGCAGAGGATCATTGCTCAGGAAATGGTTGGGTGTTGGTCAGCAGGTACAGAGCAATTGTATTGTGCATCACTTATTTAGTATATTCTGATTCTTTAAGTAATTTTCCCCCTTCCTTTTCTGTTCTATTAAATTGCCTTTACCTCAACCTACTAATTTTACTTCTTTACCCCCATTCTCTCTCCTATCCCATTGCAAGAGGAATTGTGTGAATCAGAATCAGAGAAAGGGTAGGGTTGAAAGGGACCTTAAAGATCATCCAGTTCCAACCCTCCTGCCATGGGACACCTCCCACTACACAAGGCTTCTCAAGCCGTCTCCAAACTGGCCTTGAACACTGCCAGGGATGGACCATTTACCACTTCTTTGGGCAACCTGTTCCAGTGCCTCACCACCCTCACAAGAAATAACTTTTTCCTCATAACTAACCCAAAATTCCCCTGTTTAAATTTGAACCCACCGCGCCTTGTCACAGAATAGTTAGGGTTGGAAAAGACCTTAAGATCATCAATTTCCAACCCCCCTGCCATGGGGAGGGACACCTCGCTCTAAACCATATCACCCAAGGTTTCGTCCAAACTGGCCTTGGAAGAGGACAAGAGACACTAAATACATACCAAGAGACAAGCAGGGAGATAGTAGGGTTGGTTGGTCTGGCCAATGACCAAGTATAGGAAGCGTGAACTTATATCAAGCTAATAATTTTCGGATATTTTCTACTTGCATAAAAGAAAGGTTTTAAAGAGAAATCTGAATGGGAAATTGTGTTCGTTTCATGAATGTTTACAGGAAATTACTCCCAAGAACAACAAGCAGCATTTATATATGTTTAAACAGTGATGGAAATGAATTTTAATGGCTGGCTGAAGGAAGATATTAATTTACTAAAACTAAAAAAAGGCAGCAGCAAGTCTAAAAGAGTTATGTCTCATTTTAGTGCCGAAGGCCAGTAAAATATACTGGAGGCCATAAAGAGGGTGAGGACGATGACTGGATCTACTGAGAAGAGGGATATGAATTATGCAGGTTAGCAAAATGACCTCTTACCAAAGCAATCTGCCTTGATATTAGGAAGACAGCAGATTCTGAAATAGCAAAATGGTAAAGAAACACTGAAGCATGTTCTTATGATGCATGCAGTTCATTTCAGAATCATATAGTGGAAGAGCAAGGAGGCTCACTTGAGATTTGTGCATGTGGTATATTGGCTGTGCTATCTGCTCACCTTCTGTACTGGGCCGTATCCCACAAAGCTCAGTTTCCAATGAAGTATAAATGTCACTATTAGAATTCACACAAGCACCAGAGTATAGCACAATTTTATATCTGGAATTATGTGCAAAACCTGCTTCAAAAGCCCAGTCTCTGTTCCAGTAAATACTTGATACATGTAAGCAGGGACTTTTAAGAAGGGACTGGAACCAGGTCTTTCTTCTTGATCTTAATACTTTTGGGTTTTTTTCCCCCAAATCTTATTTCAAAACACCTACCTCACACATATGAGCACTGCCCAAATCCTCTGAGAGGATCTGAATCTGGGCCAGAAACCTGAGCCAATGTTTCTGAAGTTAGAGGGAGATTCGCCTAATAACACAAGAGCTGCAGGCCCCTTTGTACCTTCTCAGGTCTGGGATTTTGTAAACAGAAAGGCATTAGAGGGGATGGTTTGCAAGGACAGTTTGATTAGAAGGTGATAAGCTAGAAAATATCAACATGGCATTAGGAAGATTTTTTGGGGAAGGGGGTGGTAAAGAGATGATTATGGCTGTCCAGAGAATATGAAAGTCCATAATAAATACTGTGTGAAAATTTAAGATAGCTAGCTGGGAGAGAGGACTGGCCTGGAACTGCTTGTCCATTTAGTCATAATATTATCCTGAATTATGTCATAATCAATAGGTGATGAAAGACAGTATGAAAAATTCTACCAGGCCACCAAAGCTAGATGCCTTTTTTGTACTCCAGTTTACCAGTCTCATGGATGAACCTGATGTCTCATGGATGAGTCAGGGAAAGTAAGGAGACCCCAGATAGTTCACCTAAAGAGGTAAGGACTGTACACAGGCAAGAAGTCATGAATATTAAAGACTCCAAAAGGGCTACACAGAGAAATCTGTTGGAAAAGGAAGCCACAACCAACTATAACAAAATGTAAAAGGATGAAATATAAAAACCTTGTTTAAATAATTTCAAACTTAAAAATATAAAAATAGTGAATTTTATGTTATTGCGTTCATGATGGAGTTTTGCATATTTTGACTATTTTTTTTTTTAATCCTAGGTAGGGTAAAGATACAGAAACCTTTGTGCCTAGAACTATTTTTTCATGTTTATATTTTGTAACAAAATGTTATAGAATTTTTTGAAAGTTGTAAACAACACATTTCCTGAGACTTTTACTGAAATATGTACTATTGCATTATCTCATTTCTTTTACATTAAAGTTTAAGATACTTTATAAACTATTAGTTTAAATCTAGTATCTTAGCTAGTACTATTCCATACTATAGGAATGGAAAAAATCCAGTCATTCAGTTTTGTAACAAGTTCAGTTTTTTGCTTTCAGCAGGAGAATCGTTACGAGGGTACAATTACTACCATCATTACTAGAAGGAATTAGACTTCAGTTCCTCATTTCCCATTCAGAATTTTGCAAAAGCCTGCGTATTTTAGCTGAACCTTATGAGTGTAGCCTCTGTAGATTACTAACCTTGAGATTTTACTTGACAGGAACTTCCCCTTTTTACATTCTCAAAGGCATGCAGAAATAATAGCAATGTATTCTATGAGTCTAAAGGTGAGCAGTAGAGATGATCAGCCACAAAGATTAAGAAATGTGTTAGATTTTACAAGCTGATTAAGTTTCTTTGTGTCAAACACAATTAGAGCAAGTTTTATGAGAAAATACAGTTTGCTGCTAATTCTTGGAATTTCCAAACTTTTTAATTGCAATTGACTTTATTTTATTTATTTTTTTTCTGAGCTTACTTTTAATTCTTTTTCCTTTTCTTATTTTCTTCTAATTTTGCAGAAAGCAGAAAATGTAAACTGATGATATAAAATTGTCGTAAAATTGTTACATTTACATATTAAATGATATTTAAGTAGTTTGATACTTCAGCAAAGACATCTCCTACTAATTTATTATTCTCTTTTCCTACTAAAGGATTATTTTTTTCTCCCTTTTCAAATATGAATGAAACATTGTAGGATAGATTTTAAAGATAATATAAGAAACTTAAATCCTAATAATTTCTGAGCTTTTCTTATTATGTAGCTAGTAGGATCCTCCCAGGGTGACTCAGAAACAAAGCGGTACTATTAATAGTAGCCATTATTTAGTGGCTACCATTTTGCCATGGTATGACATCAACGTGTGCTAGTGAGTGATGTTGAAGACAAAGTATCAGGTCCTGTAGATGGAGACCAAGAGTAAAGTTTGTATTTCTTTCTTTAGTGAAGCCCGCAGTTTCAGTGTGGACCTACAGTGTAAATTTTCAAATCTTTATTTTTCAACTTTGAGTTCAAGAACTAGCCTTTAGAGCTGAAATTGTCCCTTTGGAGCCAACTATTTGCTAAAAGGCCCAGAACTTGGAAGAGGTTAACTGCAGTTGGACCAAACTGTTGACAGTCAGATGAGAGTTACAGATAATATCTTTAGTTACTGGAAATACTGTAATAAAGATGTCTTAAAAAAAAAAAAAGTCTGTATTAAATAGACTTTTTTTTTTTGTTTTAGCTTTGTTTATCATTCCACGTATCTCTCATCTCAGGAAGATGATGGATATGGGTTTGAAGCATGAAACAGCTAACAGTTTCATTTTCTACAAATTATCCCAAATAATTTCCTTTTATTGGCATTAACAAAAGAGAAGTCAAGCTTCAAATCATTCTCTCCTCAATGCTTATTGTAATAGATGAAAATTTCAGTCACCCAACTGATTGCCATTATCAAACTCATGTATAAAACACAAGTCTTCATGCGTAAAATGCATAAAACCCCAACTTTTTTGGAGTTACACGTTTTCCTTTGTACAGAAATTTTATTGTATGTGACCAATTTTGTTTTGTCTGTTTGTTTTCAAAAATACTTCAACTTATTTCAGGTGCATCATATTTATATGCCCCAGAATATCTTCTGTTGAGTATGTACCATTAGATTTTTTAAATAAATGAACATCTGAAATTATGAACTTCCTCCAACACCTAGAAGTTAATTAAAACATTTCTGTTTCTTCACTGTACCTAAATTAATATGGGTTAAACATATGTATATTGTATAAATATATAATATTGGAAATACTGAATTCCACAGAAACTGGTTTTCCTCTGCCAGTCCCACATACATATCCTTCAATAAATTCTATTCTATATATATATATTAAAACTGAAGCATATTTGCCATTTTGATGGTTTCAGAGTTAGAACTTATGAGGCAGACAAAAAATTTATTTCAAATTAAGCTAAACATAATGCTTTACTATTTGTATTATGAGCAACACTAAACTCATGAAGCCTGCTTCAAATTTCTCCTTAAATGATTTCATTTACGTTGAAACATGGAATTAAGAAATTAGAAGTCCAAAATTTGGTGAGTAAGGTCAGTTTTTCCCCTTCATTCATCATCTAGAAGAGTCTTGAGCATATAACTTTTAAATATTATAAATGTCCTCTTGTATCCTACTGTCAATGGTATGGATGCATTCACTAGCATGTGGAGTTTATGGGTTAGGGTTAAAGAGAGAACCTGTAAGTGTGACATTATAGTGGGTGTCTACTACAAGTTGCTTGACCAGGAAGAGCAAGTGGATGAGTCATCCTACACACAAATAAGAGCACCCTCCTGTTCACAGGACCTGGTCCTAGCGGGGGACTTCAGCCACCCTGATATTTGATGGAGGGGCAGCACAGCAAATGAACAGCACGTCATAGGCAGTTCAGAAAGTTCCTGAAATCCATTGATGATAGCTTTCTCATCCAGGTGATAGAGGAGACAATGAGGACAGGCATTCTGGTGGACCTTACACTCACCATCAAAGAGGCGCTTGTTGAGAATGTGAAGTTCAAAGGCAGCCTTGGCTGCACTGACCAGCTTTGGCTGCTGTGACGGTGCAGTTCAGCATCATAAGGGCAAGGAGGAGGGTTATGTGACGTTAAGTGGTTGTTCTTTCAGTATTAGCCATATTATTAATTACCTTTTCACCATTAACTTTTCTGCTCTACCTGTTGTTGTCCATCACTTCTTTCAAATCTCTCAACTGCAATGGATGTATTTGTCTGATCAGAGAGATAAAGCTGTCCTACATCTGTCCAGTGATCAGTTGAGAGACCCTGAAGAATGGTTGTCGTGGTTTAAGCTCAGTCAGCCACACAGTCTCGCTCTCTCACTCCTCCCCTTCCTTCCCCCACTCCTGGAGGGATGGGTAGGAGAATCAAAAGAATGTAACTCCCATGGGTTGAGATAAGAACAGTCCAATAACTAAGGTATGACACAAACCACTACTGCTACCACCAGTAATAATAATGATAAGGGAAATAACAAGGGAAGAGAATAAAACTGCTCACCATCCACAGACTTATACCCAGCCCAACCAAGCAGTGATATCCCTTCTGGGTAACTGCCACGTTTTACATCCTGGACATGACGTATTGTGGTATGGAATACCACTTTGGTCAGCTTGGGTCAGGTGTCCTGTCTCTGCTTCCTCCCGGCTTCCCCTCCTCCCTGGCAGAGCATGAGACTCAGAAAGTCCTTGGTCAGAGTGAACATGACTGGGCAACAACTAAAAACATTGGTGTTATCAGTGCTGTTCCCAGGCTCAAAGTCAAAACCACAGCACTGCACCAGCTACTAAGAAGGAGAAAAATGACTGCTACTGCTGAACCCAGGACAATGGCTTAGGCACCAAAGAGCTCAGGCAAGGAGTCGCGATTGAATACAATACCTTTCTTAGAGGCAGAATGGATTCCACTGCAGTCCCGTTTTGAGATGCCTGATAACAAATGGAAAAAGAAGATGCAAGTAAGCAAACAGAAATGCATTTTTACAGAAGTTTCCCACCTTTTTTTCCTTTAAGGAAATTAATGAAACTTCTGGAAGTTTGTTCAGTGATCAGCTTCTAGTAACTTTTGGTGGCTTGTTACTCCTTGGGTCAGCTCCTGTAGATTTTTTGATTCTTGTAAGATTGCAATGCAAGGTCTCCCAAAGCCTCCATCTCAAAAATGGTGAGATAGGAACTGGATAAAATTCCTGGGCTCAGAAGGTTGTGAAAAGTTTGCAAAGTCCAGCTGGGGTCTGGTTGACAGTGACACCTCTCATGGGTTGATACTGGAGCAATATTGCCAAATGAGTGTGTTAACAACTTGAATAATGAGAAATATCATTCTTAGCAAGTTCATGGACGGTAACAAACCCTGGAGGACACCGCTGCTAACAGAAAGACCTCAACAAGTTGGTGAAATGGGCTGACAGACACTTCATAACAAACAACAAGAGATGTATGAAGTCCTGCACCTGGGATAGAGTAACCCCATGCAGCAGCACAAGCTGGGACCTGGCTGTGGACATAGGAGGTATGCAGAAAATACTTGGTGGTACTGCCAAACAAGTTGAACATGAGCCAGCAATGTACCCTTGTGGCAGAGGTCAACAGAATCCAGGCCTCAACTGGTAGGCATGCAGCCAGCGGTCTGAGACATGATACTTCTCTCTGTTCATCACTTGCAAGGCCATATCTGAATGACTGTAACCAGTTTGGGCCTCTCCAGTACAAGAAAGATATTGACACACTGGAGCAATTTCAAGAGGGGCACCCAGATGGCTAGAGGGTTGGAGAACACATTGCACATGGGGGAGCTGAGAGTGGAGCTTGCTCAGCCTGAGGAGGAAGAGGTTCAGGGGAATCTGTTGCAGTCTTTGACTACATAATGCAGCGTATGCAGAACATGGAGCTATTCTAAATAATAAGCTTTCCTTCACTTCTTTTCCTTTCCTTTCCCCTTTCCCTTTCCCTTTCCCTTTCTCTTTTCATTTCTATTTTCATTTCCTTTTCCCTTTCTTTCCTTCTTCCCTTCTTTCCTTCCCCTTCATTTTCTTTCCCTTTTTACTGTAGGCAGCATGTAACACTGTGGGATCCAAGATCTGAGCTTGCTAGCTATTCAGTAACGTGAATAACAATGAATTCTTATGACTAGTTCTATCCAAAATAAACAATGTTTAACACACACTAACTGCAGCTTCTGTCAGCTTCTTGGCTTGTCAGAGCAGCTAAATGGTAAAACCAAAATCAACTAATAACAAACAAATGGATATGAATTATTTAGGATCTCCTATTTATGGCAGAAGATTTTAAAACAGATTTGTGTAATTAATGCCTTACCACGTGCCTTAGTTTCATTAACTCTGCTGAAAAGAATGCAGAAGCTCAGCGCATTTGTGGTCAGGTTTTAAATTCCCTTATACATTTACTGAACCCTGTAATCAGCACTGACGTAATGGTGTATCAAATGGAATATAATGTGAGCTGCATTTTGAACCTGTGGATGGCTCTCTAATTATATTCTCTGTAATTATTGCAATAAGCATGAATTTTGTTTTCAAAAGAGGGAAAAGTAGTTTTTTTTTTGGAGCAGCTGCAAAGTTACCTGATAAACAACTGAAAAATAAAAAGATATTTTCTTTATGATGTAACATCAGTAAAGGTTTGAAAATATATATAGATTTCAGAAAGTGAAACTTTTAGGAAGGGATTTACTAATTTTGCAGGAAATCTTAGAACTGACCTGATCAGCTTGAATCATTTGATAGAGACAAGGTATCTGTTAGAAAGTGAATAGTCCATCCCTCCAGGTTGTCAGAAAAGTTATAATTGGTTGTATTATAAAGATATTTCTTAGAGAAGGAATGCGTGTGGTTGCATCAAATTTTGTCTCATCAGCATTCATTGCTATAGAAAAAAGATTGCTTTTTGTGGTTTCTTGCAGACTTGCAGAATGTAACCGAAGAATAACCAATGTACAGCACTTAATTCATCATACCATTTTTCTTAGATAAAGTAGATGAATAGGTGAAAACTGTGCATTCCTTTTTCTTTTCCTTCAAAGGAGATAAGTAATCCTTCATGGTGATTTCCAGCACATTCTGTCTCACCTGCACTGAGAACAACTCTCCAAAAGCACACAGTATGCTCAAGTGTTTTGCTGTCTGAACAAAACCTGTGCCTCTGACCAGTACTGAGGCAGAAATTCTCCAGCTTTTTAGTTTTATCTAGAGTTTTCACACAGCTATCTGCTTTTCAGAACTGGTATGTAACACTGAGCATTTTTATAAATGTGTGGGTTTTTTTTGTGGGGTTTTATTGGCTTCCCCCCCCATCATGTTCTTAAATACGTTTCCAATGAATTGCACACCACCATTAGTCTTTGAGAAGAATTGTAAAAACTTACTGTAAGGCTGTCTGAAGTTTCAAATCACAGCATCCTTAGTGAGCAGAGTTAATCAGGAATTTAATGAAACAGTGTTAATTTCTTTCTGTCCTAAGTTTGATGTTAAGGGGAAAAAGAACCCTGAGAACACCCAAGGAAAATTATTTTAGAGTGGAAAACATAACTTTATGTTTTTATAAGATGTATTTGTTTCTGATTTTGAGTTGCAGTTTATGGTTATGGTAGGAGGATTTCTTGACTTCTTATATAATTCATGCATCCTCATACTTTGTTCTTGACTGCCTTTGTAAGCCATTACATCTCTTTTCAGATGTAAAGCCTTTACTGAGCATTAGGTTAAAATATATTTTTTATGTTATGCAAATGATAATATCATTCCACTGGTCTCAACAACTGTAACAATGAGGTTAATAAAACAAGATGAACTTCACAGTTCATCACCACAGTTATATTAAAATACCTTTTTGCTCTTGGGAAATCTGCTTCCTATGAAACTCTTAACTTAGCAGCAAAACCAACCTAAAATGACATTTCTAATTCACCAGAATTTCCTTTTGCACCAAGGAAGCAGCTGTTCTGTCAATATGACTTAAATGGCTGCATCTGACTGGTGACACATTTCTACTGGGAAATGTTCACAGTGATTACATGTTTTTCTTGTAGCACATTACTATTAGACAGCACCTCACCTTCCTCCCTGTATCAAGGAACAGATAGAACAAAATTTATTCAGTAGGTTGAAAAGTGGTAAAAATTACATGGAAAATTAAAGAAACTAACCAGCTGACTTAATCAGACAAAAATGAGGAATCATTATCTAATGGAGACTGTTGGACAGGTTGACTGCTTATAATGATTCAGACCAGCAGAAAGTTACACATGCTTAGGTGAAGCAGATCCTGACTCTGATATGTATTGATAAATACTGATGTATATTTCCTTTTCTTGGTGTTAAGAAGTTAGAGGAGAAGAAAACAGGGGTTGAAATGCTGACTGCACCTGCAGGCTGTTTTTCTTTTTGTGTTATTTTAGTCTTCCTGAAGTGGTGACTGAAAGTTCCTTTGTATTCACATTGAGTAAAACAAAATGCAGAAATTCCTGTAAATACCTTCGTGACTTTCAGAGATGTCTGTTTCCTAGCACCCACAGAGACATTTGTGTGACTATCTCCATCTAAAAGTTGGAGATCCAGAGTGTGCAATCACATTTTAGGGCAGATTCTGACACTCATTTTCTCCCAAAACATTTCAATAGCATTTCACTGGATGCAAGACTGTATGTAAGCTAAAGACGCCACTAATTTTATAATGACACGCTGTCATACAGCTAATTCAGCATGTATTTAGTAATAAAATATAGTACAAACGATATTGCCATGAGTAAAGAACTCTGAGACTCTTAGGAATATTATTTTTTTGGTAAATAATATTAAGTCCTAAAATAAAGTATAAGTAACGACATTAAGGTGCAAAATATTTTTTAAAACTACAGTTTTCTATCTTAAAATGCACACCAACAGCAACAGTGAGAATGTTAATACGTGAGAAATGTTATTTACCCATGAGCAGTCAGGTATGCAAATTACGTGAAGATCACATCATACATTTTCACAGGGATTTAAATGTTTGTGATTAAAGCAGTTTATGGTAAGTGCAGCATAAAACTTGGCTATTATATGGCTGTCATGATTAAAGCAGTGCAGCAAAACCCATGATTTTTACTATGACTGATTTCCAGGAAAAGCAGAACACTGAAGAAATACAGAATTCTGCAATGGTTGCTTTTCTCTATCAAGTAGTAAAAAAAAAAAAAAAAAAGTACATTTAGAGTTCTGTAAATTAAAGCACTGCATCACCTGAGATGAGATGGAGACACAAGTATAGCCTCATTCTCTGTGTAAAAAATTACAGAAACTTTGTAGCTCAAAAAATAGTGGGAAAAGCAGTGGGTGATAGGTGAGAATGGAGCAAAGGACCTTCCAATACAAATGGTTCACACAGGTTTTAGTAAGAAATCAAATTACCTCATATAGAAACTATCAGGAAAAAAACCAGGTTGTTAAAAGAAGGATCAAATTTTCATCTAGGTGAAATGGTTATTCCCACACAGATCACTAGGTGTCTGCTAAGTTTCAACACTGATGTTTAGATTCACGCATTTCATGTGTTCCAGTGCCAGGAGCCACAGTAGGTAGCAGCATAGAGCTGGATAGATAGCACTAAGGTGAGCATACTCATTTCTCTACTGTAGTAGGACACTAAAGGAGATGAGAATGTTTGTCCAAAAATAAATCATGAACATTGAAATTAACAGGAAAATCATGTAAGTAAGAAAAATGTGAAAAATGTGCGCTCACCAGACTGAAAACAAAGCCAATGTAGTTCTCCAGAAGAAAAATGCTTTTGATAAATAAGCAGCAAAAAAGCACCTGGTCATAGATTTTCAATCTAGAACCTAGTGCAACATCTTCCCAAGGAAACTATGGATCTAAGCCCACAAGAAGCCAAACCAAATACCTGGTGCTGGTGAATTCTGAAAATAAAGGTGCTGCCTATGCCGACTGTAAACGCACAAACAAGCAAACAAGCAATGCTGCCAGGCAGGTGCTGCTTTTGACCCCTTCATTTTGAGTTCCTGTAAGGAAGAGCAATCCTGCACTCTATTGTAATTTACCCTTTTTTTAAATTTTGCCCCTAATCATTGCGTGTGGAACCATTAGATATAATTTTCACAGCATTAGAAATCTTGTCGTGATGAAACATACTCTAATGCTGGTGGCCTTTTGGAATTTTCAAGCAATTTTAGGCAAGCTCATCAAGCAGGTAACATTTTCAAGAATTCAAATTTTTCTTCAGTGTTTTTAACCTTGCATCAGTTGCAGAGCAGGAGTTACTTACAGAACTGTTGTGCAGTTAAAACAATATACCACTGAAAATTCAGAGGAAAGTATAAAGATCATGTTAAAAACCCTGAAGATGGGCTCCAGCTTAAACGGCTGTGTATGAAAAAAATTGGAAACATAAATGTACTAGCTAAGGGTGCATAGCCAAGTGTGTGCTAGTAAAAACTTATTGCTGGTTTTGCTACATGTCCCTGCCACTCTTGGGAGAAAAAAAATGCAAGCATCTTTGATGCCTCTGTATAAAAATCAGTTTTTAAACCTAACCTTCGGCTTTTGCAACATCTTCTTGGTGACATATTGCACAGAGTATTTACGTTGATCTAGATACGATTTAATAGATGACATCTATTTTATATATCTTATTGCCATACTCTGTCTTTCTTCCACGTTACTAGCCTTCAGTACAACCCAATTGACTTTACTGTGAGAAGGGGTAGGATTTATCCTTGACTGTGCCAGCAAAATGTATCTCAAAACTAACAAATAAGGTTTTGCTCATTTCTCCAAAACCTGTGGTTTAAAAGAATATTTTCTCATAAAACTCTTTTTAGAGTACAGGTCTTCACAGTTACCCATGAAATTATCCACAGTTTAAACCAGATGCTGGGTGACTGGAATAAAATTTCTCTCCCTTATGACTTTCATTTCTGGTTGCTGGTGCACCCCTTGCTGTGGTAAATTCTCAGACAAATTCATCCTAAGAAGAAATTTATATTTTTGTGTAACTTTACTCCACATCAGTTAACTGTTTCTTTGCCTGATAAATGATGCATTATACATAGAAATAACATGTATGTGTCTAACATTTATGCATAGACGTAAATGCATTCAGGTTAGTAGGGACCTCTGGAAGTTGTTTGGTCCTACCTTTTGCTCAAGGCAGGATCAATTTAGTCTAGGTTGCTCAATTCAGAGCAGTCAGTAATGGTCTTCTGCAATCAATTATTGTCTAAATGTTTCTGGTAAGGTAGAAAATTGGTTCATATTAGGAAATTTCCTGTACTTTCTAGCTGCCTTTTGCATTACAAATGATTATTTGTTTTTCTTATAGTTTTGGGTAAAGGCCTACATGTTAGGTTTTGAGAAAGAGTCCACTAAGTTGCAAGAGCCTTTGTCCACCATCCAACAGGCCTTATCTTGATGGATTCAGGAAAAAAAATAATAATCAGAAGAGATGATCTTAAGGTCCTTTCCAACCCTAACTATTCTATGATTCTATGATTCTATGACAGTGTTTGGCTTGCTGTGGTAAGTTCAGGCTGTTATTAACACTGTCTCCAGCAACTGTACTCAGGGTTACCTTTGACAGACAAAAGGTGACACTTTGTGCTTTATATAAAAGCTTGAAAATCAGATGTCAGCAGATAATAAGTCTGGAAAAAGTTGAGTAAGATATCAGTTTACCTAGCAATAAAGGATGAATGTCCAGAATGCTACATGCAAAAGCAGTTAAAAGGTTACACTCATCTCTGCTGAATGTGATTGGCTGTTGGCCACAGAGATCTGGCATTCAAGCTTTCATATACAACACTTGTGACCTGTTCCATTAATATTTCACCTAAGGTAAAAGAATCTCTCATTAAAGGAGACCTTATCTCAGACAGAACTGCCTTGAAAGCTGCTGTCTCCTTGAAATACTGACTGTGGTAGGGCAGGGGAAGATGAAGGGTAAGTGAAGAGAATTGGACACCAAGCAATGACTCTAAGGTACAAGAAGCAAAAAGGAACACTACAGTGATTACCATCAGGAATATGTTCTTTCAGGCAAAGATGGAGGTGTGGATAGGGGTATCTTACATAAGCTGTATCTTGATAGGAATCTTGTTCAGGATATTATTCCCAGTACATCATTCCTGTCTTGCTGTTTAGGCGAAAAAGGTATTAATGAGCACTGCATTTTTTTACCAAAAAATATGACAATTCTTAGTCAAAGTTAACTGTATTTCTTTAGATGTTTATTTTCTTTACTGCTTAGCACATTAAAAATTTATGAAAATATTTGGATTTTATTCATTGTAAAGCACAATACTTCCTTCCCCAAAAGACCTCAAAAATTAACTTTATAATCTGAACATACTCAGTAGATTTTGCAAACTAAACAATGAAGAATTCATGAAAAACTATCTTTGAATTTCACCTGTGGAACTTTGTCCTTTTGTGACTGCTCTTCTAAGCATATAAATACACTTCTAAATATATAAATTACTAAAATTATATGGATATTTGGTAAAAAAAAAATGTCTAGGGCTAAAGAAGACTAGAAAGCCATGATAACCTTTGGCTAAATTGTATTGATGGTAATCTTAAAATAAAAAGGAAACGTGAAAAAGTGTGGGTTTCTTTAATATACTGTAAACATGGTAGTGAGCCAAATAAAATAAATAACTAATTCCGAGCAAACCCCTAAGGATGGCTGCATGCCTTCACAGATACTATGCTCTTCTGAAATGTAATGAGTAGCTCTAAGAAATATAGCTAAACATAAGTAAATAAAAGTAAGTAAGCATAATTCACATTGCTTGTCACCACAGGTATTTGCATAGATAAACTCTGCTTTGTTTGTGAAAGGGACCATGCCAAATCTTTACTACATTTTGCTCTTCAATATTTGAAGACTGAATGTCTTAAAATATTAATTAAACTAGTATTTTCTACTGACATCTTCTAAAATATATAGCATTAGTATTCATGTTTGGATTGTCTTGTAAGCATCTTTATAATTTGATTTAGACTTCCTTGTAAAGTTGACTTTTCACAGGATTTTGTTTACCTTTTGTCACTTCATCATCTGGAGAAAATGAAAATTCAGTGAGTTGTGAAAACATTCATGTTTATCGAGCTTTAGAAAAAAAAAAGGCTTATTCTTGGACAACTGGAGAAAAAAAGAAAAAAGAGGTTAAATAAGTTACTTGCATACCATTTCTGTATATGCACAGTCATGAAAGCCTTCTTGGAACTTAAGCACAATTCATACTGTAAAGGGTGACACTACAGTATGTGGTAAACCTCAGAATACAAACTGTAGACATGAACATTATGAAATCTTTCCTTGGCTAATAACAGCTAGTTAGGAATGGCGTTGCTGGATTGATGGGCACACAGTAGAAGATCCAGCAGGTTTAATTTCTGGTCTTGCTTGCCATAGTAAACACTGAAAATTATTTCATCCATTTCTCATTCATCAGAGAGAAAAACTCTACCTAATACAAACAAGGCAAACAAAACCACATTTCTAACAATGTGCTGCAGCACTAGCTTTGGGCTTTTCTATTATTCTACAAAACTGTCTAACTCAATTGAACAAAAAAACCAAAGAAACTGACAGTGAACCCAAACTTTATGTTTCCTATATGTTTGTTAGTCAGTTTATTAGGGTCAGTTCATCTCAATTAGTTATACAAGAGCAAAGAATAGTTAGTTACTTGGGGATTTGTTTCAAAACTGGAGAGAATATACACTAAAAAGTAGTATGATACTACAGAAATCTTTCAGCTACACACATTTCAAAATAGTCTTAAAATGTTCTTTTCGTCTTTTCTTTTTTTTTTCCAGAAACATAAAATCTCATAGCATCTCATAGCATACACCCCTGCAGCTAGTACCAAAAGAATGATCTTTTGGTATTTCCATTGTTCAGTAAACCTCTGTGGTCAAGGTTGGATACAATTGGCTCTGTTATGACCTTAAAACACAAGTTCTTCAGTTGCAGCCACATTAACATTAGCATTTACTTTTCTGCAGTGTCTTCCTCCATTTTCCTTCATTTCTTCCTTTCCTTTGATTTGTTTCTTATCTTTCGCTCATTAAGTATTTTTTCTTCTCCTTTTTGGATGACATCACTGCAAGTCTGTGACAAGTAGGAAAGCAAAACAAGGTAGTTATCTTCTCCATTGTCTACCTGAGATGAAGTGCTTTCAGTAGTTAAGACTGTATGAAAAGTGGGTGAAAGTCAGATTGCCTTACTCTGCTTTTTCTTTTGCTTAGCACTGTAGCCCCATCTGGCAAACAGAGACAGCTCCACTTTCAAGACTTTTGAAGAGGCTGACAGCCTCAATAAAATCCAAACCCAGGCCTGGACGGCTGTGGCGGAGATCAAGAATATTCTGAAGAAAAATATGAGGTCATTAAAGACAGTTATGGAACAAAGAAACTTAACAAACTTGCATTTTGAAAAATAACAGATTTTAGATGGGGGGGAATTGGAGTAGAGTGGTAAAGAATCAGATTTTTTATTTTACAAATATTTCCATTATTTTTTCTTGTTCCTAATCAAACCAGAAACATTTTAAATGTCCTTCAAAGCAAGTTAAAAGCCCCAAAAGGTCCATGTCTATCAAATCAACACATTTTTGTCACACATTTGATACTGGTGTTATGATTTTATACTCCATTTTAGGCCTGCAGATGAATTTCATTTTGATAAGTTATATCACTGCAGAAAAAGTAATACATCTCCTTTATAAAATCTGAAGTGATGGAACTTACACTATTTCTGCAAGGAAAGTTTGAAATATTTCTTATAATTTCTATCCTGACATATTATAAACAAGTACTTGTGTCAGTAGAACTGAAGAGATCTTCAGATGATTATTTTGTAATTCAGTTTACAAAACTAGTATTTTTCTCACCTGCATTGAATCATGCATGACAATAGTAGTGAAATATTCCTGTACATGGATTTAATAATGAGTTTATGCACCTTTCCTTGAGTCAATGCAATCAGAAGTGAGTGGCTGTTATGACAGACTGGGAGCTACTAGAGCAAATACTCCCTTTTTTTGCAACTTCCTTTAAACACCTCCACCATTACACAGATTTCTTTTCCCTGCCTTGCCTCTCATGCAAGGATATCTGCTTTCACTAACATAGAAATAACCATATGTGTCAAACCATATGTCACATTTTTCAAATGAACAAATGGCCAAGATTAATAGTAAAAAATGACTTTGTGGTTTAAGTACATAAATTTAGAAATTAAATGACAGAAAAAGCAATAACATTTCAGTTTCTGCCATTTCTTTTTTTTTAATTGCTTTTAACTCTGTTGCAAAACATGACATCAAAATGCCTGCAACCCTGAAGTATATGTTTCTAACAAAACTTGAAATATAGAAATAAAAATGTCAGTGAAGAAATAAATCTGATTGATGTGCCAACCAAAATATCCAGTCTTTAGCAGTCCTATGCACTGTGGGACCTCAGGTGTGCCTCACAGTTCCTGAGGTAGATGTATGACTTTTCTATGACAAGACTGCACATCAAGTTAAGATTGAGATACCTGCCCTTCTTTATCATATCTGGGTTTTCATGGGAGTAAAATCAGACTGTGTGGGCTAGAAATCAGATGTGCTTTCTTTCAACAGGTGCTCTGATCTGAATAATCTGAAGCACAGGGTGGCCAAGCATGTCTGACCAAACCTGTCACATAACATATACTCATTGATTGCTTTGCCTTAAATCTGATTAGTGTGATCTGAAAAACTGACTAAATTACATTTTACAAATTTGAAAAGAAATGGAACTCTGTAGCCTCTTTGAATCACAAATAGCTGCATTATGCCAGTTAGGCATAGTTCATAGTAATGCAAGATCTTGTTATATGAGGATAGTTATCACAGACCTAACAGTAGCTTCCAGTTTTTATTCTGATGTCCCTGCTCATTGCAGGGGGGTTGGACTAGATGGTCGTTGAAGGTCCCTTCCAACCTTAGCTATTTTATGATTCTACAAAATTTACAGAGCACAGGAGAGTTATTTAGCCCAAAAAAGTTACAAATATATTGCTCCATTTACTCCATGTGCCATGTTCTAAAGCATCTAATCCACTTTCTCCTTATCTTGGATAATGACTTCAGAAACACTTTGACTGAGGTAAGGTTTAAGAATCCATATGCCTTTGCACGATAGTATAAGTGAAAGACATGCTTGCGCAAGAAGGTCTGGTAGAAGAGAATTCGGAAATTCCATAAGTAAAAAACTACCTTCTTTAGGACAAAACAAATTTTGAAGTATCCTTTCTTCCTTCCCTGTCATTGTAGTGATGGACAGTAGTTAAGTACTTCATCAATGTTTTTTGCACACCTGCTTACTCAGTAAAGAAGTAATAGCTGCTACACATAAGAAAGCAAATCAAAGTAGGCCATGAAGAACATCCGGAGATGTTTAACATTCTCTTTTATTTTCCCTGGCAACAGAAACAAACTATAACCTAGCTTTTAAGATCCAAACTGAGATTTTTATAAGCAAAAGCACATTGAAGTTTTCCTTATTTGTTTCATTGTTTTTTTCTTTTTGGAAATACCCAACACCTCCTAAGCTACTTTAAAAAAAAAATATTATTTTTATTGTGTTTTGCAAAGGTATCACCTTTAAAACTGATTTGTCAATCTGGTTTACTCCTGGCTACCCAAATGATTCTGTCAATACTCACAGTTCTAAAGTGTGCTCCTAAATTGAGATACTGCATGCCAAATTCCAACCCACAGAAAAACCTCTGCTGAATTTTAACATCAGATTGCATTGATGCAGTTAAGCTTGGAACAATACTATGAATGTTGACACCATACTCTACTTGGAGGTTGTTTGAGCCTCAAATCTTTCATGTATGATGGTGCAAGTTTCTATGTGTGGATGTCCTGGGGAATCTTATGGCAAGAGATTGCAGAACTGAGATTGTGGTACATGATGTGAAAATTCCTTAGGGATGAAGAAAATATGGCTATTATATTTTACTGAAATACAACTGGCATAATGTATCACAACTCCCCCTATCGAATAAAAACTTCAGTACTAAATTATTTGTTATTTTCAGGATAGAGGAATGAGGAGGGAAGACAGTTGGGCAGGGGAAATTAAAAAAAGATGTGGTAAAGTTCCTGAACCAGGCAAGGAGAAATACACAGCTGCCAACATATATGGAATCAGAATGTTGCTGGGAAAATGAAACATCATGCAAATTGCAGTATGAGTTTAATTTATCATTTTTTAAGGTACTCTACACACTGAAAAAAAGTACCAAAATAAAGCCCTTGTTTTATTTTTTTTTAATAATTTCTACCTTTAGTTCTATTTTGTCACAGGTATTCTTTGACTTATAACATCCTTAACTCCATTCATATTTGTATAAAATTTTCTGGGTGTTTCTCAGTGTTCATTTATATCAAACTAACAATTCTCTGGCTGTTCTCAAACTATGATGCCTTCAGTGCCATCTGCTTCAGTCATACTTTTCAGCCTTTGATTTTTTTGTACATAATGATTTAGTTTGGGCTTAACCCCAGTTTTTAAAAATAAATTAACTGCCTGCTGTAATTAAAGAGGAGTTAAACTACTAGGGTACAGCTGAAATAGTCAACCATCTGCTGTATTTTTTGGTTCCTGAGCAGGGTAGAAGATCATTTGCAGATTTTCCATGGCAGTTACTTATATAAAACAGGAAACAAAAAACATTTTTACAAATGTTCATGCCTCTTTCAAAGAGTTCTCCAAAACTCTTCCTGGTATAATATTGACTAAATGAAGCATAAACTTCTTTAGTAATGATTAGGACAGCTGGTGTGCCATGACCATATCCTGTCACACTGACATTGTCCCTCTTCCAATTCTGGATGATCCTTCTGCAGCTTGGTTGAAGACTCTGCTCGGAGACTCTGCCTAGGTTCAAAACCATCTAAGGAACCTGAAGGAGCACACACCCATGGGACCTGATGAGATGCCTCTATAGGTCATGAGGGAACTGACAGGTGAAATGGCTAAGCCATTATCTATCATATCTGAAAAGCTGTGGCAGGGTGGTGAAATTCCCACTAACTGGAAAAGGGGAAATATAAGCCCCATTTTTAAAAAGGGGAAAAAAGAAGACCTGGGGAACTACAGACCAGTCAGTCTCAACATGACCCAGTAAGGTGCATTTACAACCCAGAAAGCCAACTGTACACTGGGCTGTATTAAAAGAAACGTGTCCAGCAGGTTGAGGGAGGTGATCCTGCCCCTCTGCTCTGCTTTCATGAGAATTATTATCTGAAGCAGTGCATTAAGCTCTGGGGCTCCCAACATCAGAAAGACATGGACCTGTTGGGTCAAGTCCAGAGAAGGGCTATGAAGGTGGGCAGAAGCACTTCTCCTATGAAGAGAATCTGAGAGAGCTGGGCTTATTCAGCCTGGAGAAGGTTTCATAGAGACCTTATAGCAGTCTTCCAGTACCTAAAGGGGGCCTACAAGAAAACTGGAGAAGGACTTTCTACAGATAGTGATTGGACATGGAAGAATGGCTTTAAACGGTAAGATTTAGATGAGATATTAGGAAGAATTTATTTTCTGTGGGGGTGGTGAGACACTGGAACAGGTTGCTCAGAGAAGGCTGGGTTGTGTCATCCCTGGAAATGTTCAAGGCCAGGTTGGATGGGGCTTTAAGAAACCTGGTCTGGTAGAAGGTGTCCCTGTCCATGGCAGAAGGATTGGAACCAGATGATCTTTAAGATCCCTTCCAACCCAAACCATTCTACGCTTCTATGATTCTGTAATATGCTGTGCATCTCTGGAGACTTGATAAATGTTTTGAAAACTTCTGCTTACCATACCGAAACACATACAATAGCCCGAAGAGGTATGGGTTAGACTGAAAGGAGGTAAGTTTTTCCTTGTCTTATAACCTAGGGATATGATTTTTAATCAGTGGAAAGTTATATTATTCACTAAGATTATTTTTTACAAGTGGTTTGACAGCCACAAGGACCAAGACTTCTGGCCCACACTTACGTGCTGTAAAAAGAAAAAAAGATACTATTTTTTATAAAACATGTCAAATTATTTGTTTTGAACTTTTAGATCAGGGTTGTCTAAACTCTTCCATTAGCACTAAGGTTGTGAATGGGCTAGGAAAGGAGAATGAAACACTCCAAGTCTCTGTACTGTATAGAGCTCTTTAGTGGGCAGGTGGGCTCTAGTGTAAATCACTAATCTCCTCCCAAGATAACAGGAATAAAAGCCATAATTCTTACACTTTTATTTCAACAAAACAGCCCAATTTTGTTTAAAGCAAGATTTAACTGCCAAAGCTGTATTGCATGGGGCTTTGAAGCTTCACATCACAGTTCAGTTTGTTGGCAGTCATAGTCTTAGTATGGTTCCAGGTTAAGTAATGGCATCTCAGTTAACATGTTCCTGGAACACTCCTAGTGCTGCACGCTTTTTGTGAAATATGCTTCAAACCCTCACAGGTAATGGGCATCTAGCTTAATAATGTATTATCAGGAAATATCTTGATATGGTACTTAATATGTTCATTCACAAGCTGCTTGCTTTCCTTGTCTCTGCCAGACATGACATAGAATCATGGAATCGTAGCACAGTTAGGGTTGGAAAGGACCTTAAGATCATCAAGACAAACACTAGCTAACCGAACCAGAGAACAGAAAGCTGTTTACTCTTTTTTCCAGTCTGGACCCTCTTCTAATTTTGTCCAAAGTCTCATGACATTCCAACTTGAAGAGTGATAAGATGGGGGAAGACTCTGAAGCAGAAAAGGAGATGTCTGAGCAACAAAGTGTCATGGTCTCCTGCTTTCATATTAACCCCATATTTGAAAAATGGAGGGACATTCTTGTTTGGGTTTCTGCCTCTGTGGGTCAGCTGATTTAGAGATAGATCCAGCTAGCAAGCCTCCATGCCATCTGCTGGGTTACTTACAATAGTGAGTTAGATGCACAGCAACAAACTGCCTCATAAAAAGACAGACCCTAATCCTCATTTTTTAGATGAGTCCTTAAGGACCAATCTATTACTTTGAAAGGAACTCAAATGTATTGCTTTTTCCTGTTTATATAATTTATAAAAACTGTAGCCTACATCACACTGCTAAGTGTAACTTTCTGGATATAAATCACTATCATTCATTATTATTTTTCTTGTTCTCAGGAAATAGAGCCATAAGTAAATGCTCACCCATATCAGCCACACTATGAAATTATATACTTAGGTCAGTGTTTAGAGGATCAGCACCTAAATTATTATCAAATCTGATAAATATCTTCTAAAATGACAGCCTCCACCAGAAGAGTTAAGTACAATTATTTCAAGTTGCTTTGCATACATCCTAGCTGTTTTCTTTCCCTGAATAAATAAGTAACTAAATCTTGCCTTTTGCTTTGCTATTTCACAGAGGGGAAAAAATATAATTACATTCAAAATTAGTTAGGGAGATAATTACAGATTACTCAGTACAGCAAACAGTGATGAATTCAAAATAATTTTGCCAGCATAATCAATAGTCATGCCTCTAATGACAAAGATTTCATTTGCAAAAAGAAGCTACAGTTTTTTTGAATGGAAAGAATATTTATGACACACAATATGTTTGAAAACTAGATTAAATACGTGTTTTATAAGTCAGTAATGATAAATATGCAAGCACGACACATACAGACATTCATCACACCAATGTGAGAGACATTTCCACGTATTAAATAAATAGTCTGATCTGCAATAAAGACTTATATTCAAAATTATTTGAAATCATTTACTTTTAATGCAGTGTATATGCATTTTATCATAGATCCAAGTAAAAATATTGGACAAAATACGTGAACAGCTACAGAAGATCTTTAAAAGTTTTCAGACAAGGCACTTTATATGGGGACAAATTTAAAGAGAAATTTAAGATTTCCTTTAACAGAGCTTGAGGTTTCTTTTTCACTCTGGAATGTGGTGTAAGAGGTCAGAGCCTGAAAGCTTGACATTTGGTTATTTTATTTCAAGTTTTCCCATTCCTCCATCTGCCAGAGGGAGAGGAAAAAACTTTCATTTCTTCTGTCTTCTTGAAGCCTTGCTGTAATCATAGAAATATTTCTTTGGGGTTTTTCAAAGATTTTTTTTCCAGGCCCTCTGTTGTAATTTGGAAACTTGTATTTCAAATCAAGTGAGTTATAAACCCTGTCAGTTTACTGAATGAAAAGGCAAATCTGTTATTTATATATGTAATGTACCGTTTTTAGTTCCCTGAGCAATGAAAAAAAAGAAAGTTCTCAGGGTTTTTTTCACAACATTTTTACATTCCTAAACTATCTGTCTATCAGTGTGAAACATTCTGTCAAGTACAAAAAAATTAGAATACATTTAATTAAGCTGGCGGTAAACTTAACATTATAAATGAGTATCTGGGCAATAATGTACAGGGTCACCTTCTATCGGAGGTTGACTGTGCCATAATGTGAAACAAGTTTCCTTTTCCATTAAGGTAAAGGTATAAGTTTCATAACAGTTGAGTTACGAAATTTCAACCCAAACAAGATTTTGAGTTTTAAAACTAGAGATATTTATTATAATTTGTAATAAAGACACATTGTCACATGAAGTTTTCTTGAATGTTTATTTTGCCAAATTAAGAGAGAACTACTGATCTTACTTATCTGTGGATATTTTTAAGCAGAAATGAGACAGAAAAACTGAGTTAAGGAGGAACTTATAAGGAAGAACTACCTTCTGTGGTAAAGAACATAAAAAAAATAGGCAGAAAACTCTATGTAGATACATATCAACTAACAATACTTTAAACGCTATTTGATTTTTTGGGAAACAAATAAAACTTTGCAAACAGAAAGTTCATAGTTACTTCCACTGAAAACAAGTCAATACCAAATCAAGTCCAAAACAGTCCAATCCAGTGTATCTGCAAGTGGTAGATATCTGATGTCAGGAAACTGGAAACAGATTCATAATTGAATAGGGGGAAAGGTCTTCAAATTCCCAGCAGAGTTTGTTTGGTTTATCTGTTTAATCTTGAAAGACCTACAATTTTAATATACTCTACAAATTTAATATATTTACTAAATGGATGATCTTCCGTTGCCTTCGTTTGTGAGATATGTTTGGCCATTTGTGCCCATTTGGAGTGCTTTAGATTAAATATGCAGAATAAAAACTCCTACCAAATTTCAAGTTTTCACCTTCACATTTTATTGAAGGAACAGGTAAGTGGAAATTTATGATTTATTGTCTTTGCATGTTCACTCTTTTTATTAGCTGCTATCTTATTCCTCATGTCTTGTTCATTATTGCTCTGAATTAAATTCAGCAGTTTCTGTTTTCTTAATCATCAGTAACTACTGTTGCCTCTTCCTAACACCTTCTGTTTCTAATGGCTCCAAAGACACAAGGTTAATAAAGGACAATAAATCATAATTTTTTTTTTTCATAACATACACCAAATCCAATAGAAATAGATACATGTAATTGCATTATGGAAGGATGCATGTATTGATTAGTCAAATTTGGTCTGAAATAAGATGCTGAAGGGAAAAAAAGCAATGAGCAAAATGTACGTAAAATATGCAAAGGAGATGTAAAAAACTTAAAAAGTAAAAAAGATGTAAATTTGGTAGACATGGAAAAGAAAGATCTAATAGAAAATAACAAACCAAACAAAGCCAAAAAAAACCAAAAATTGCCATAGTAGGTCTACATTAGAGAGTCTAAGCAAATACAGCAATGGAAGCGTTTGAGCTGTGGCAGTATTGAGCTACATGAGTGTTTTGATCCTCCTCAGTAGATCAGGCTTGGAAGCTGAAGGACAGGATAGGGCAACCTTCTTGTCTTCTGTGCAACAAACCCCCAGTAACCCAAAGCTGTGTTCCTGCCACATGGAAAACTCTTAAGCTTACTATGTTGTATGGGTATCTTTGAATTCGGAGGAGTAGGGGATATTCTAGAAGTTTTCCTTTGTCTTAAGTGTAGAGAGAAAGTGAACATTTGTTATTCAGAACTGATCTACTGACAGAAGCACAATAATAATCTCAATTTAAAGGCAAGCAGGTCAGCTCTGCACACTAAGCAACATAAAAGATCATTTTGTTAGGAAATATCACACAGTTTTCAATTCTGTAGATTTTTCTTGTTGTCTCCATTATTAGCAACAAGGATAACAACTCTTAGTACTTTTGCTGTTAGAAAGCTACCATATTTAAGTAGCCCTGAGGAGAAGGACTTGGGGGGTGTTGGCTGATGAAAATTTCAACGACCCAGCAATGTGTGCTGTGAAATAATTAAAAATTAGACTTATATTTAAAATATAGCATTGCTCATACATAAAGGAAAAACAGACTTTCAGTGGAAGATGTAACTGAACCTGGAATGCCAGGAATGTGCACTTCACAACGGTTCCTGTGACAGCCTTGATGGAGGATGGAGCAGAGTGGAGATTCTGTGGCCACGCTCTGTCCTAACACCAGCAGAGATGAGCGCTAGGTGGTACTAGAAACTGATAGGCTGCCTAATTGCTACCCTGAGCCAAC
The DNA here is from genome assembly GCF_033783945.1 of Neopsephotus bourkii. Lineage (NCBI taxonomy): Eukaryota > Metazoa > Chordata > Aves > Psittaciformes > Psittacidae > Neopsephotus > Neopsephotus bourkii. The sequence goes on from NW_026901969.1 coordinate 2,608,952, forward strand.
AGTCTGCCACCTTTTGACAAAGTGATGTCCTTTGTGTGAACTTGGTTTCATTATAAAGCATTTTAACACATTATAATAAAAAAAACCACCACCATCTCTAATGCTACCTGTCTCCAAAGTGCGATCACCCCTCTTTGAGCATGCTCTTTGAATTCTTTGTGGTATATACCTTTAAAAGTGAATTGAGAGAATTTTACACCAATAATAATAAAGGTATGTATGAGTAGAGTCACTAAAACTCCATTCTGAAGGTGAAAAATAATTTAAAATGGCCCAACAAAAGGGCAATATTAAGGAAAACATCATCGTGGACGAGTAGAGGAAAATTCAATCAGCAGATTACCCTTGACTCCAGAGATCGGTTGACGAGCTGGACCTTTCTTCCCTCCCCTCCCCCCCCCCCCCCCCCCCATCAGTGATGCCTTTGGGTAAGTCTTGCACTGAATTAAGTACCTCCCCAGTAAGATCAGGAAACGCTATATAAAGTTACTTTTCATCTTTTACTTTTTTATTTGAAAGCCAGACTGTGTTGTTTGTAACTTTATCGCAGTTTTGTATAACCAATTATTTGCATGTGCTTTTTCTGTCAGTGTATATATCACCGGCAATCCATCAGAACCCGTATCTGTTGTTTTAATAAACTGCATTGCTTAAGTAGCTAATTGTAATAGTTTTCTCATTGAACACAACCAAATCCTTCAGTGTGGCCATATTAGTTCACGAGCATGATTAGACTGAAGGTGCAGTGTGCTATCAGTGCATCCGGAACCATGATTTTCAATATATTGAACACGCCCGGACTTACAGCGGTAAATTGGGTATCACTCAGAATCTAAGCCTAGCTGCACCCAGCCCCTCTAGTATCTGAGGGTCATCTGGAAGGCAAGGGGGTTTATTTTCTGCAAAATTGTCTTGCCTTTTAACACAACATGTGCTCACAGCCCAGAAAGTCAACCATATGCTGGGCTGCATCAAAAGAAGCTCACCAGCAGGTTGAAGGAGGTGATCCTGCCCCTCTACTCTGCTCTCGTGAGACCTCACCTGGAGTATTGTGTACAGTTCTGGTGTTCTCAACATAAAAAGGACATCGAGCTGTTGGAACAAGACCAGAGGAGGGCCACAAGGATGACCAGGGGACTGAAGCACCTTCCATATGAAGATAGGCTGAGAAAGCTGGGGCTGTTCAGCCTGGAGAAGAGAAGGCTGCGTGGAGACCTCGTAGCAGCCTTCCAGTATCTGAAGGGAGCCTATAGGGATGCTGGGAAGTGACTCTTCATTAGGGCTGTAGTGATAGGACAAGGGGTAATGGGTTAAAACTTAAATAGGGGAAGTTTAGATTGGATATAAGGAGGAAATTCTTTCCTGTTAGGGTGGTGAGGCACTGGAATAGGTTGCCCAGGGAGGCTGTGAATGCTTCATCCCTGACAGAGTTCAAGGCCAGTTTGGACAAGGCCTTGGGTGATATGGTTTAGAGTGAGGTGTCCCTGCCCATGGCAGGGGGGTTGGAACTTGATGATCTTAAGGTCCTTTCCAACCCTAACTATTCTATGATTCTATTCTATGATTCTACGTGAATAACAAAGGTGGTCAGTGATGTATCTAGGCTATGTTGTTTGAACTCTCAAGCATGTATGATGTCTCAGAGGGTGATGACAGGGAATCTGCAGCTTTGCAAAGGGGGCTTACAGGGAAACTGGAGAAACACTTTTTTCAAGGTTATGCAGTGATGAGACATAGGGGAACGGTTTTAATTTGTAATGGAGAAGATTTAGATTAGATTTTATGAAGAAATTCTTCACTATGGGAGTGGCAAGGCACTGGAACAGCTGCCCAGAGAATCTGTGGCTGCCCAGTCCCTGGTAGTGTTCAAGGGCAGTTTGGATGGGTCTATGAGCAACATGGTCTAGTGGAAGGCTTCCCTGTCCATGGCAGGTGTGTTGGAAGTAGATGATTTTTAAGATCCCTTCCAACTCAAACCATTTTACAGTTCTATGATAGTCAAGATGTACTGGTCAGGGCCATTTCTACCGTGGTTGTCAATGTAGTACTTCAGGTAAACTATAATTTTTCTGTCTGGTTTAGAGGAGAGGAAATTCTCATATATTTTTGCCTTTGAAATGTTACCTTTGTAAATGACATTTCCCGGCAATGTTGCTGTATTTTATATGTCCCAGTATGCCACAGTTCCCCCACAAATTACATTTATACATTTCTACAGTTCAGAAACTTGCTACAGTCTTATTATGTAGTGAATTCAACCCCAAATCCGGATTACTTAATATACTGGTTGTTTGAAAGAATTAATGCATATGAGGAGATATCTGTAGCACTCAGTTCTATCTCATCTTGATTGTTTATAATATAATCAGGCATTGTATGGCTCCAACAACTTTTTATGTTCAGACTCTGTAGCAGTTTCTGGTAGATTTTCCCCTCAGTAAAAATGGCTGACATCATTTAATACCATCTTTGTCTACTAACACAAAAAGAAGTTCTGATGCTTGATCATTATGTTAATCAAGGACAATGTCCATGCAATAATAGAATGAATTAAATCTCACTAAATTAATTAAATAAAAATAATTAAATTAATTAATTTAGATTTATTTATGAAATTCAACAAAAATAATTTAATTAAAATTATATTAGAGCAATATGTATTACTGGTCTTTATTAGAAGAGATTGCAGTCTCTGGGATCAATAGCATATACTATGATATCTCATGATCAATGTCATCTCATAGATATCGCTGCCCAGAAGCTATGGATAAGATACTTATGTATGGGAGGAGATCCTTAAGAAACCTCATATAATTAGTTCTTTGGGATGTTTTCCACCTCTGTGTCCAGACACAATGAATGGCATTTGTGGTCTCTTCTGAATTTAATTTCAAAGAGCATACACACACCCAGTGCTTTTGGGGAAGATTTTCCAGACATCCTTTGTGTGTTTAACTTCTGTTGCAGAAAGTCATTGATGACTGTTATTATAGAAGCCTTACTCCCATTCCCTGTCCTCACTCATCCTTTAGCATTCTGACTGACTAGAAGACATAAAGGATCTTCTGTTTCCCCATGAAGCATGTTACTGTAATATATCAGCCAGTCTGCCTCCTTCTTTTTCCTGGAAAACCTAATAAGTACTTCATGAGCTCCTCCTACACATACATAAATAGGGAGACAACCAGAGTGTGCATGTTATAATTTATCTGAGCAGCATAATGGTTTTTTGTGTCTGCCAGATAGTCCATAGAAGTTTGGCAATAATCTAGAAGTTGCACAAGAAGTGAAGGCACCTCTTGCATCAAGAGGATTCGTTTGGGGGAAAATGAGCTGATGTTACTACCTTTGCTGAACCCAGGACACCATATTGCTTTAACTAAGTTTCTTTTAAAATAGGAGTACTTAGTGTGTTCAGGCAATCAAGAAGCCAACTGTCATAGGAATAGTTAGTCCTTGATTTATGACAAATGTCGTCAAAATGGGTACCTTCAAGGGTACTCCAGAAGGATGCCTCCCCAAGGACACTCACCTCTGACAGACTACTGGGGGACACTCTGCTCTGATACTGACTATGAACCCTGAAAGACTCCCACCACTGATGATGGCAGATCCCAGGGCCACCGCTGGATACTGGTGATGACTTTCTCTCTGCACCCCTAATCCTTGCTTCGTTTCCTATCTCTTTTCCAATCTGTCCTACCACTATCCTCTTTATTACAATAATTTCCCTTTTTTGTAATTGTGGTTTTGTAATTTGCAATTCACTTACTTATTGATTACTGTACTTGACCTCATTTGTGTCTTAATTTCACTCTTGGGATCACAAACTGAAACAGGGTCTGGCACCTGGGGTTTTCTCCAATCAGACCGTGACACTTAGCAGGCTGTATATTTGCTTGGAAGTCAGAAAAAAATTCCACTTCAAGCATTAAAAGGTTAAACTGGTATAATGAAGTCTGCTTACTGCCAGCTTCTCCTATTTATGATCATTGGTACTGCATGAAATGTCTAAGTAATTCAGCTAGAGTTGAATAAAATTCAACTCACTTTTCATTGAGTAGAGATTGCCCATTATGTTTCTTTACCAGTTTAAAAGCTTTTCTTGTGAACAATTTCAGCAGAAGCTTTGACTGCTGTTTATGAACTCCATAGCACAGAACTGCTTTTGTGAAATGATGAGATATGGTGCGGAAAAGGAATCTACTGCTAGGTCTTACACACTAAAAATTGTAATGCTGTACCATTTCTTTGAAAATGACTTAGTTTAGCTATGAAAGAATTTTAAAAGAGAATTGCATTTTTTGTTGCCCTTTTTTTTTTAATATAGCTTATGTAATAGATCAGAACAGGATGTGAAGGCTTAGCTAGACATGACTGAGACTCAGATGAGTTTTTTTAAATCTGATTGAGCTGCTGGCTAGTTTGTTAGTGTAATTCATTTCAGCTAAGCGAGTTCAAAATACAGCATCTTTGAGCTGAGAATTGGTAATATGAGAATGATTTTATTATTTTCAAATTCAAGATATCTTATGGAAGAACTATATTTCAGAAGTTAAATATGAAAACAATACTCCTAGAAGTTAGTTGGATCATATAGATCATGAGATCACACTGGTATAACTTAAGTAAAACACATAAAGTGATGTATTTCTGAAAAAGTAATCTCTAGTATTCATGAGTTGTATCTGGTAAATATGAACCAAGCATGTCTATGTACTTTATATGAAATATTGTAACAACACTAAAAATGTTGTGAACATAATTGAAGTCATTTAACACGGCTAGAATTTGTAGAATAAACAAGAGTATTATAGTAAATTTTAGGAAACTTGTGGCAAGGTGTTTTTTCATTCCATTAAATAGAGCAGAATTCCTTTAAGAATTTTAGCATACTTGGGGACAGTTTTCTCTATTTAATGTTCCATCTGAAAGGAGGGACTAAATAAGTCAGTAAAGCAACATTTCAGAGTTGCAAATGGCTGACTGGTTGGCTGCAGAGAAGTTAAATGGGCCCAAAGCTGGAGGTGGAAACAGATCATCAACTGTAGTTGCAGAGAAATGAGATGTCTTCAGAGCACACACTAGGACTTGGGTCAGTCTCATGGTACAGTCACTTTATACACCAGAAGATCAGAAACTCAATTCATGGTCAGAATTTGGTGAAGAAATTCCTGATCTGTAGGGTTCCATCTTGAACAAAGGGAGAGAATGATAGCCCAGAGCTGCAGCAAGGCTTGTATCTGAAGCTTACATGAATAAGGATGTCAAGATTATTTTCTCAAGGTATATTCCGCATCTTAATTTTTATAAAAATTATTAGTATCTTGGGACTTCTGTACATGGGACTAAATTAATGGTTCCTTCTTATAAATAGCTGTATGAAAAAAGATGACAACTACCCCAAAGTAGGTGTAATGCTGCTTCCTTAATAGACATTATTCATGCTCATTTTAAATGTATTTATCTCTAGAGCTGTTAACTATGATTTACTGGAAATATTTGAATTCTGACAGTTAAGATAGGGAAAATAATTCATAGCTTTTATTTTATGTGAAATACTTGCAGCAAAAAAGCATTTTGTCTTGTGAGCATATGTGGTTAGTGCTGCTATGGTTTTGTGTAAGTAAATTACATTTCAATGACAGTCTGCCCCATGGTATGTTTCAACAAAATCAGAATTCAAGTTTTTTATCAAGTTCTTACCCAACCAAATGTACCTCAAAGCAATATTTAAAAGATCAAGCAATAAAATTTTAGTTCACCACAAGCAAACAGCTTACAATTAAATATATTGAATTAACAAGACAAAAAAGGAGTCCCTGTTTGGAAAACAACTTGAATGATGACATACAATCAGGCAAAAAATATTCAAATTAACCACAACTAATTAACAGAAGAGAAGAACTAAATTCTCGCTCAAAATATATTGTGTGCTTGTGCTGTTCTAACAATCATACACAACTTGATTTCTGTTGGATGGGATATTTGCACTGTAGTAGAAAAATATTTCTTGAAGGGCAGGGTGTCAGATATGATTAAGAAAAAAATCAGGCTTAAGTTTTCTTAAGAAACTATAAGCATTTCATTAGTGAATTTAGTATAGTACAGCTGGCAGATGTCAGAACTTGTTTATCCAAAAGTTAGTTTTTCCTGTTCAGCATATTATATGTGTAAGGGGTTTTGCAGCTAATTTAACTCACCTGTGCAAATATATTTTTGGAGGAAACAAATAATCCCTCATTATCAATATTTACAAAAAATATATAAAAACTCTGAATATACCTTATCACCATAAGGAGGATTCTAGCTGTGATTTCTTTTGCCATGCCATCAATGCTTTTTTAACTGTCTTACCTTAGTGTTTTTAACTTGAAGTATTGTCACTATCACAACTCTGGGCCATGACTCATTTCAGGTGGTTGCAAGAGAGATTAGGGATGCCACCAAGATAACGATTCCTGGTGATCATGACAGAGAGATTGGCATACATAGGTGAAACGTGAGGGACTTTCATATCATGCAATTAGCCTGTTTGGTGTGATCAAACTTCTTGCCTTCCCCCTACTCCTGGAGGGACGGAGAGGAGAATCAGAAAGAATGCAACACCTCACCACCAGCTGACCTATAACTCGCCTCCCCAGCCCGACCAAGCACTGACCGATACCTCCTCCAACCCTGCAGTCCACCTAGCCCTTCCGGGTAACTCTCCATTACCTCCCAGCCATGATGTGCTGTGGTATGGAATACCTCTTTGGTCAGTTTGAGTCAGGTGTCCTGTCTCTGCTTCCTCCCGGCTTCCCCTCCTCCCTGGTAGAGCTTGAGGCTCACAAAGTCCTTGGCCAAACCAAAACATCATTGTTATCAGCTCTGTTTCCAGCCTGAAAGTCAAAACACAACACTGCTCCAGTTACCAAGAAAGAGAAAAAAAATGACTGCTACTGCTAAATCCAGGACAAGTTAAAAGTCTGTTACTGGAACAATAACAAAGACTGTAATAATTTTTCCATAGAAAGATAGTAAAGAAATAATAGACTAAACCTAAGAAATAAAAAAAAGAAGCAGTCAAACCAGCATGGTAAAAATATACTGAAAAGTGTATGGGTGAGATACTTCAAATTCACTCACCCCAGCAGTGTGCACTTGCAGCCCAGAAAGCTATGTTGAGCTGCATCAAAAGAAGTGTGACCAGCAGGCTGAGAGAAGTGGTTCTGCCCTGTTTTCTGCTTTCATGAGACTTTACGTGGAGCACTGTACTCAACTCTGGGGCCCCAACACTGGAAGGATATGTGCCTGCTTGAGCAAGTCCTGATTAGAGCCAAGAAGATGCTGAGAGGGCTGGAGCACATCTCCTATGAAGACAGGCTGAGAAAGTTGAACTTGTTCAACCTGGAAAAGAGAAGGCTTCATGGAGACCTCATAGCAACCTTCCAGTAAATAAAAGCGGGCCTACAGGCAAACTGAAGAACTAGATGACCTTTAAGGTCTCTTCCAATCAAAAAATTTCTATGATTCTGTGATCCTATGAAACATAATGAGAGAATTTTAAATTAGTTGTTTTTTTATTCTTACATTTACTTCTTTATAATATTTGAATTGAGTCTTAAAACGGTTCCATGTTAGTGTTTCAGTGGGAAAAGCATATGCTATTGTACAATCACCCAGTTATTATGAAGGTTCTAATGGAATTGCTGGCGTTTATGGTTATAAGTGAGAAGGATGGTCCAAAACTTTGAAAAATAATCTCTTTAAATGAGACTTATGTTTCAGAATAGTCTTGAGGAAAAAAGCTAAGTACACCAACAGTCTCAGAGAAAGAAATATGTTTGCATAACATATCTAAAAACAAACATGACCAATTTCAATTTTGAAAAGAGTAATATTTAATTTTAATATTTTTCTTGGAAATTAAAAAAAGATGAGCTGAGCCTGACTGAGTGATAATTGCTTTGATCTTATAAACCACAGATTTTATCATATGCATAACAAAGATCCTATTGTGAATGTTTAGGACTCTACTGAGAAAAGAGCTTTAAACTTAGTATGACATTTCTGTACAGTAAGCCTTTCTGATTCCCTATTTAAATCAGAAGCAGTTGCCTGCCAATGGCAAATGAATAAAACCACAAAGGATAATTCTGATATACAAATAAGAATTCAAGTACTGCATGCAAAAATGCAAAAGATCATGTCAGCTCTCCTGTGTAGTGTAAAGATAATATTGTTTTCTGTTATAAACTGAGTTAACTTCTAACTACATAGAAAATTCTCGAGGAAGGGTTTTTACACAATGTTTAGTAAAATCAGCACTTTATTGAATCATTATTCAGCTGTATTCTGAAATACATTCAAGAAAGGTAGATAGCTTAAGACAAAAATTTATGTGTCCTACCAAACACAGTTGAGGGATTTCTATAAGAGATGTCAGATATAAGGGAACAGAACCAAAGTAGTTAAGACAGGCAAGACTCTCATGTAAGGTTTCACATCCTATACTGTTATAAAAGTGGGTATATGCATATGTCTGTATAATTAAGGGTAATACACCTCAGGCACATCTTCAAACTACTGTTTTGAGGAAGTTGCGTGACATTCAGGATTCTGATGCAGGCACTCTCACATAACCATGGCAAAAATATAACAATTACACCTTCTACTACCATTTTCAATACTAGATTAGCAGTCGATTGTCTTAGAAAATGACCAATTATTGTCACTATTGTGTCCATAGCAGAACTTAGCCATACATATCATTGGAAAGTATTTCCTACATTTTGCAAGCTTGATATCAAAACTACAGGTACATGTAGTACAGGTACATTTCCTACATTTTGCTACTTGATAGCAAACTACAGGTACATGTTTTCATTCCCACTTATATCAATGTTGTTAAATTTTAAGGAGCTAATATTTCATTCCAAAAGGCACTGATGTTCCCTGAAATGTTTTTGGGTTGTAAACGCTACAAGACCAGTGTCTTGCACAGTCTTGGGAACTGCTGACTTGATCTGCAGTTATAAAACATGAAGATGGAATTTTCAGTCTTTGCAGTCTAATTTCTACCCAGGACACTGGAACAGATTGCCCAGACAAGCTGTGGATGTCCCATCCCTAGAAGTGCTCAAGGTCAAGCTGGTTTGTCCATGCCCATGGCAGGCATTAGAACTAGATGAACTTTAATGTCCTTTCCAATTCAAACCATTCTGTGATTCTGTAAATAAACTGGGATATTTAATGAGACGTTCTGTTACACTATTTGTTAAATTTCTTGAAAAGCAAATCTTCAGACTAGCAGGACTTACAAAAAAGAGCTATATACAAACCTAAAATATTTCATCAGTGGAGAAAATGTCGTCTGTGCCTTTGAACGTACTTTCACCTAAACCAAAGGCAAACTGCCTCTGAGTTGAACTACCAGAATCAGAACTGTGTTCCAGCATTCATTATTATTGTTTCCAACATAAGCAACATCACAATCATATTTTTTATTTACAAGACCAATTTATATATACTTGATTTGCTGAGAGTTTATTTCAAAGTATGAGTTTCCTTGTACTGTTTCCTGTTCATGTGCTTGTATTAGTTTATTCTGTTGCTAGTCTTGTCAAGAAACCTTCTAGATTAGGAATTACAAATTGCTTGCTGTACATCTTTAAATCCAGCTACATATTCTGTGTTTAACATCCCTTTTGAGGTTTACATTTTATTTAGGGTAATGCTATTCATTTCAGGATAATTCAGGTGGAAATGAAAGTGTGGTTATCTTTTCCTCTGCTGTTCAGTAAAACTAGTATTAAGAAGGAAGTAAATTTTAAACCTAATCTCAGTAAGTTCTACGGATCAGCAGACAGGGAGTTTGGCAAAGCAGAGCACTAAGTTGTCACTTTTTGGGATGCATTTGTAATAACTTTATTGTATGAAAGTATAAACCTAAATAATTCCTTTTGTGAGTCTTCTGTTATTAGTGAAGAGACACAGGCACTTAAAGAAAGGGAGTCATTTAATCCTAAAAGTCTCTCTCTCTCCATTGAAGGTTAAAAGAGGTATTCACCTCAGATGCAGAACTTTTAGGTGTCTGAAATGGCAAAGATAAATGCAACTCATTGTTTCTTTAAGAATCTGGTGCTGAGCAAAGAAGCTAATACGATAGTAAAAGTCTCTGTATATCCCTTTCCTTCATAAAGTGATGATTCATAGGCAAAAATATTTTCACACCTGTTTGTGGTTTAATATCTAATTTCTGCTCGCAAGTGTCACTTTTTTAAATATATATATAATCCTCTGATGCATGACAGCTTTCAGGAGTGAATTTCATTAAGTGATCTGGAAAAGCTGTAGGTTGCACACTTCCTGTACTTCCACATGTTTATACTTCCCTTCTGAATCTGAAATGAATCACAGAGTGATAGTTTTCTTGTGGAAGAAGAGGCAATTTTATGGCATCTGTATATACTGCAGTACCATTTGTAAAGCCTATTATCAGGCTGCTAGCTGGTATTGCTTTAGCATATATATAAACACAGGGTTATAAAATACATGTTGCAATGTATGATCAATTTTCAACCTAGCACACTTCTTCCTGAGTCAAAAGATAATATCTATTTTGCATAGAGGCAGAGAGTATCAGAAATAGAGAACTGTCCAGCTGCTAACCAAGATGAAACATCCTCTCAAACAAAAAACAAATTACTTAAGCAATGGCTCATTTTGTTATTGTTGCTTTGTTATAAAGTGCAAAACAATTAAAGGCATTCATTTCATCTCGAGAAGAATGATATATGAGGTTGAATTCAACACAGATTCCTTCATTCTCAATTTACTTTAATTGGTTTCATAGGAACCAATATAAATCCTCAAAAATAACTGCTACTATTGAAAAAAATACCCCTAAAGAATATTTCTTGTAGCACCTTATACCTGAGGTCTATAGGCTTATCAGTTTGTGCCTTTTTACTTGTTTTCCACAAAGTCAAATCAAGTGAATTCTGAAGATCTCTATGGAAAGTACCATAAGTCATGGTCAGTGACCAAAAACATCATTACACTATTTTATAAAATTATTGCTTTTGTAAAACTTTTAAACTGAGGTTTTATTTCCAAGGGTGGCACAGCAAAGATTGGGAATACTGTGAATACAACAGGTTCCACTACGAGCCTCCCCAAGGGTGAACTGAAATTTATCTGAAGAAAATTATTTGATGTTTACCATGCTGGAAGGCTAATGATGCTGATCTAAGAATGCAAGACAGAAATGTTTAAGGCAGAGAATATAATTTACTGATGTTAATAGGTTAACATATCTTAAAATTTTGGAGATTTATATTCTCTATGAGTGGAAGTCCTGGAAGTGATGGAATAGTGGAGGAAGAAGTCCTCCTCCATTTGTAGGAACAATGAGAAGACGTGTGGCAGAAAAATATCCTTTACATTTCCACAGGAAATGAAGAACAGCAGCAAGGTACTTTCATATTATATTTTTTAACTATGACATACTTGCAGCTCCTCCCAATTTCTGTGACATGAACTAAGCCCAGATTTAAAGCCTTGTTCCAAATACTAAAGAAACATATATTTTTGTTTGTTTCAAATACAGAAAAACAATATATTTGTTAAAGTAATTGGGTGAAGAAATAGAGATTTCTTTTAATTTTTTTCTGGGTTCTGCCAAAGTCTGCTGAGATTGCCACTTGAACTTAGCCTAAGAATATTCTGTAAACCTTTTATTTTAATTTCTTGTTCAATTTTGGAATATTATCAAGCATACAGTTAGAATATTATGCTGTTTATGAACTGAATTTTACATTTCTATAAATTGGAAATACCTTTTCTTATATATTTTACCAACATATATACACTAGTCATAAAATCATCATTGGATCAGATAATTCCATTAAAGAAATATTGTTTTTCAAGACTCTGGGGTTAGAAAAGAGTGTTTTACAAAAACTGAAGTTGTGCAAATATTCTAAAACTGAACCCCAAGACATTCTTTAGTCTCATATTATCTAGATGCATATTCTCTAATCAATAAATATGATGCCTGAATATGTGCAGCACATAGAATCATAGAATACTTAAGGCTGGAAAGGACCTTAAGATCATCAAGTTCCAACCCCCCTGCCATGGGCAGGGACACCTCACACTAAACTACCACACTCACTATAAACTATCTGTCCAACATGCCCTTGAACACCGCCAGGGATGGAGCATTCACAACTTCCCTGGGCAGCTCATTCCAGTGCCTCGCCACCCTTACAGTAAAGAACTTATATCCAATCTAAACTTCCCCTGTTTAAGTTTTAACCCGTTACCCCTTGTCCTGTCACTACAGTCCCTCGTGAAGAGTCCCTCTCTAGCATCCTTGTAGGCTCCCTTCAGATACTGGAAGGCTGCTATGAGGTCTCCATGCAGCCTTCTCTTCTCCAGGCTGAACAGCCCCAACTTTCTCAGCCTGTCTTCATATGGGAGGTGATCCAGCCCCCTGATCATCCTCTTATCAGGGAGCTGAGGGGCAGCCCCAGAGTGCGGGTGCCTAAGTTGGGGTGTCCCTCTAAAAAAGACCAAGGAGGTCATGTGGGGGATGAGTAGGAGCACCTGTGTCAGGGACTGGGAGCACTGTGACATTGAAATCCGTTGTGGTTTAAGCCCAGCCAGCAACCCAGAAACATGCAGCCACTCATTCACTCCTTCTCTTCCTCCCCTGCCCCCGGAAGGATGGGAAGGAGAATTGAAAGAATGTGACTCCCACAGGTTGAGATAAGAACAGTCCAGTAAGTAAGGTATAGCACAAATCACTGCTGCTACTACCAATAATAATAATGATAAGGGAAATAACAAGGGAAGAGAATACAACCACTCACCACCTGCCGACTGATACCCAGCCTGACCTGAGCACTTATCACACCCTTCCAGGTAACTGCCCCAAGTTTATATAGTGGCTATGATGTGCTGTGGTATGGAATACCTCTTTGGCTAGTTTGGGTCAGGTGTCCTGTCTCTGCTTCCTCCCAGCTTCCCCTCCTCTGTGGCAGAGCATGAGGCTTAGAAAGTCCATGGTCAGAGTAAACATTACTGAGAAGCAACTAAAAGCATCAGTGTTCTCAGCGCTGTTCCCAGGCCAAAAGTCAAAACCACAGCACTGCACCAGCTACTAAGAAGGAGAAAAATTATGGCTACTGCTGAACCCAGGACAAAGACCCAGCAGTATCTGGGCCACCCTTCATCTCCTCCCCATCCCTGATTCTTATCTCCCTGAGGGTGCCCAAGCACATTTACTGTATCTCACAAGTGAGATTCCACCAGAGCTGAGAATAATGAGACTGCTATTTTGATGGCTTCCACCAATAGTTCAGGACTGCCTTTGCACCTGCACTAGGACTGCCAGAAAACACCCAATCTGGGGCAGTGTCTATAATCTACCAATTGTGGATATGCAGTATGAGTTCACTCCTTCTCACACCCTTTCCCTTGACTGGAAGGTTTGAAGATGGCCCCTACCTGGCAGTCACATCCAAGATTGGGATTCGTAAGGAAGCATGAAGACTCAGCTCTAATTCCCCCTGAATGAGCAAAACAGTGATACAATTCAGTTTAAAAGAAAAAAAATTAAATTCTAAATCAATCACCTAAGAAGCACATTGAACTTCCCTGGTGCTGGGATGGTAACATTTCAGTCTCAGACAAACCCCTCACACCTCCACCTCTGCTTGGCTATGGGGAGTTCTGAGTACTGTACAGTGTCAAATATCACATGAAATACTGAGCCCTCAAAGACTTCATACAGATTTTTTATTTCTCTGCCAACTGCATTCAGTGATAATCTCTACATGCGGGTTCATGCTGGCTTAATGTTTCTGTTTTATTGTATGAGCCAATCTTTTGTGATTAAAATTTCTGCAGCTTCTAGATATTACGAATGTAGATCTTTTTTTTTTTTTTTCCCCACAAGAAAGCAGTGATATATTTGAATTTTCAGTGACTGAAATAAATAAAAATACATGCAGGTTGAGAATACTGTTTGTGTATTATGCTCTCTCCAATAGTCTGCATTCAATTTCTGAGATGCAGCTGCTTTGGCTGATGCTATTTTTTATTGGAAATATTCCTCTTCAGTAACTTCTGATATGTTTGTCTCAGTGTCTTGTCAATCTGATTGTAGTCAAGAGTATTCTGGACTAAAAGTAACTCAAAAGTCTGAAAATTACTCTAAGATATGGAGATTGTCTATGGAATTTTCAGTTGCTGTTCAGGCTATGAAAGCCCCTGAATTTTCAGTCCAGGTTCTGTATAATGCCTTTAGTGATTGTGGAAAGTGAATATGAAGGAAAGCAGCACATCATGGTTTTATTATGAAGGAGTACTAAATAATTTTCCTGGAACAAAAGTAAGGTTAAGGAAAATCTCAGTTGTCCGTTGACGGTAAACAATACATTTTTACTGTGAGTCAGAGAGTACTTTTTACTTTGAAGGGATGAGCTGTGCTGTTCCCCGCGTTCAGAGCAAGGTTAAGGGACTCCACCTCTTCCCACACGATCCTTTTGAAGCAAAGGAACTCAAGTGCACAGTTCACATGCAAGGCACAGCATGTTTTGAGACTCACAACATCTCTGTATGTTATGGGACCAGGACAAAAATACAATATAGATTACTAACATCTCTTTATCTCAGTGACTCAAAGACACAAAGGGACTCAGTCGCCACGGAAAAGGCTTCTTGGGAGCTACTTTGTTGTACCTCGTGTTTACGCATGAGCACAGTAGTCAAAATGTCCCTTACACAAAGAAGTGCAACAGATGAGTGCTTCAAATGTATGAATTACATCTTTTAAATCAGATACTGCAGAAGTAATGTATTCTGATTAGGATCTTCAGATCAGAATTTCAACTTTTCTTTGACAAGAAGATTATATACTGACTAACAGAGGATTTTGCCTTTTTCTTCTTTGGAAATCAGCAAGGTATTAAAAAAAAACAAAACAAACACCCAAAACAAATCACAAACAACCCCATCAGTTCAGACTGGTCATGCTTTTATGTGACAACTAAGCCCTAAGACTTAAACACAACAGATAATGGGAATGTTTAATTTTCTGCTAGCTAAAGAATACTCTGCAAGCAAAATACAATACAGCAGGTTAATCTTGGCTATGAATTACATTACACTAAAATTTAATATATAGATATTTATAAATTTAGATCGCTCATTTTGTATGTAGTGTATGTAGAAGTAAGAACAAGCCTGCTGTTCAGGTGAAGTGCAGACTCAATAGACTTTCTTTTAAAGCCTCATTGTTATATTCAGCATGATTTTGAAAGTAGGAAAAATATACATTCAGCCTCAACAGTTTTTTTTGCAAGCTTACAAAAGTAATGAGAAAAGTAGCAAAAGTTTTGAAGTAAATATCAGTTTAAAAATGGAAAATATGTGATTATCTTATATAAAATCCTGCAAAGACTGAATTCTTAGCTTCTCTAAGTCATTACTGTTGTAAACCAAGTCATTCTGTTGTCTGGGCCTTTTTTTTCTTTTCTTCTTTTTTTTCTTTTTGTTTGTTGTATGTTCTTTTCCTCCTTATGTTGCAGCACTTACGAAACCAAGTGTTGATGACATACAGCAAGACTGAGAAGTATGGGAGGGAGTTATCATGGAGTTGAGCTCTCCTGAACTGAAAGTCAGGTAAGGTCAGATCAAGTACAGAAATATTTGAACCTATTGCTATGATAACCTAACATCAATTTCAAGACAGAAACCCCCTCATAAACAAGGCTACTTGTACCTTTACTTATAGATATCTGTGTGCTGTAAAAATAAAGAGTTTTTTTCTTAATTTTATTACAAAGAGTGTATACATCTCCATGAGGGAGTCCACCTTCAGTAAACTGAATATCCTGATAAATAAGTCAGAAACAAACAAAACACAACCTCAGTAGTTGTAAATTAATGCCCAGAGCTGCTAAAATTTCAGTTTTGGAAACAAAGCTGGCACTTGCAGAAAGAGCATATTATAGAAGGAGAAATATTTCTTTGAACAAATATAGATTACAGATTCTTTCTCAGTATTTTTTTCTCATTTTCCTGTGCTCCCCTTTAGTTGCGACTCTCTGCTGTTTCTTAGTTTTGCTTCATTAGGGTGAATATACTAAACTGTTGCATTCAGATTTACAGATCTCTATGATCTAATAAATGTACTTCTCTCATTATGCAAAATGTATATACTTATTACCTATATTTTCAGTCACCCAAATCTATAGTCCTTAAAAATCATACAAATAAGTGCTGAAAGCATCAGTATACATAATTAAGTGCTTTCTTTAAATAATCTTACTGTATTTCATTATCTGAATATTGCTGCTCTTCACAATGTTGGTGCAAGTTAAACCAGTATGTTTCTTCACAGTAATTTCACAATTCTACAGTGCAGTGACGGATCAGGATACTGTACAGGAGTAGTGCTGGCCAACAGGAATGCCCTAGTTAATTTGCGAGGTGTATTCACTGTTATACATTAGTAAGAACTTTATTTTCACCTCTGATAGATGAAAATGAGACTTAGTGGTTATAGGTGCTTAAGAAAATGTTCCAAAAGCTGGTGCTCAAATTTCAGTGAGTGGTTGCATTATCCTCTACCTTGGAAGTGTCGCCCCTGATGCATCAGTTTATCTGTTAACCTATAGGCATAGTTACACTCCTTCCCATCTTTTGTTTTGGCCTTGGGGAAACAAGGGCGTCATCTGCTATGTCTTGCAGATCATCTAATTGTGTGACATTAAACTTTTGGTCCAAACTGTGCTACAGAAATTTATGGTTGTGCTTCTGTAGTTTTCAATCTGGTCAGATGTATGCTGCCGGCACTGACTGGCCTTTGCAGGCTAGAACCACATTGCAGACCAGATTCCAGTCCTTAGCAGTTTTCAGCTTTGACTTGAAAATTATGGCTATACATTACTACGTGGCAAATTTTGCTTCATCTGTGGCAAAGCTATTCAGAAATTCCACAGCTCATCTTGTTGACAACTGTGCAAGTTCAGGATGTATTATGATTCAGTACCAACTTGGGACAGTAGGTAAGAGTACACATCAAGGTTCACTGTGGTATGCTGCTTGTATATTATGGTTAATAAAGTGAGGGAAGCAATTGTAATAGCTTGAAGACATACGTTGTTAATATTTTCCTAGACCTGATATATCAGTGTGGTTCTTCCAGGGTCTGTGATTTGTGCTCTGTATTTTTTGTTAAACTGCCATTTGGCTGTGAATTGGTTAAAAAATTTTAGGATAGATTTCAAAACAGAAACAAAGACTGTGCAGGAGAAGGTAACATAAAAATTCTTTGGGCATGAAAAGTTAAGGCCTCAGTTAGCAGCCATGCTTAACAATGGCAGAAGGGATATAAATATGCTTTGTATAGAGAATTCCCCAGGTAATTGTCACCTGTTCTCCTGAAAGAGCAGTCAACAAGTGCTCCTGTGCACTGAAGCACAAGAGTTGGGGAATGATGAGAACAGGATAGCTCTGGACACCAAGCATCAGAATCAGATGCTAACATCTTAACAGATGATGAACCATAAAAAGCTGGATTGACTCTAGCCATCTATGATCTCTCAGTTTATTGAAAACAATGTGGAGTTTAGGAAGAATAAGTGAAGAGAACCATTTCTTTAACTAAAACAACTGGACAATAAATTTTGTCCATCAGCTAGGTCTTACAGATTGAATTTAGGTCACTGTGGAGTCAAGCAACTGAGGAGAACAGCTGGTGTGAATGTTTTTTACACTATAGGTACCTAAAATCCAGATATGTCACTTTACCTTACAATCTATCATCTGAATATGGCCTCTGCAGATAGACAGGCTTTTACATGGGATATAGGCAGAAAGGGGTACTCATCTAAGTTTTAGACATACGATACAAATATAGATCAAAACTGAAGTAGACTAGATATTATTACCACAGAATAAAAACAGGACTGCATTTGTGCCCAGTAGGTTTCTAAACAGGACCATGAAGGACCTACAGTTCAAAAAACTGTTGTCTCATAGGTAGATCTGTGACCCATCTGGAATTTAGCTTTCCCTACTTTGCCTGTTCAGCCAGAAGTACAACTGTACAGTTGTACAGACTTTACCTCATGTCTTGAGTGAACTGAAATAACAATCACCCCCACACCCCCAGAGCAACTTGGAACCTTTGTGACATTATAAATAGTAAAGTATGTTCTGACTCTGTCAAACTGTGAAAAATTGACTCATGGCATTAACTTGAAAGGAAGGTGAATCCTCAGGTTGCAATGGAAGGCTATGTGACACCTGCAGATTCATTGACTACGACATTTTACTTATTTCATGTTGGATATACACTAGCGGAGAAGTAAAATTGTAACAGTTAGCTAGTGTTTTCACTCAACTTGTGACAGTCTTGCCAAGAGATGCGTTAGAAGTTCTGCTTGACTGAGGAGAGCATGCCACACATAAATCTCTTTTCTCTAGGGACACACTATGGTGACTCTGCAGCAATCGTTTAGAAAAAAATCTTTAAATTGATTATCATTTTTTTGATGCATAAATGTTTGAGGGGTTTCTTTCATCCTTTTTATTTAATACTAGTATGGGTGTGAGAGAGGGAATTGTTTCTTGGCTGATGGAGGACAGTACCCCACTGTTCAAGGAAGGAGACCTCTGTGGCTTGTGGAACCAAACCCAATTTTATTTTCTGTTCTCTTACAAGATTCTAACTGGGGACTTGGCAAATGAACTGAAGAATTACAGAGGCTCCACTATTCATTGATCCAGTGCATTGTACCTTTCACTGCTCCTTTTCTGACAGCTTGTTTTTAATCTGTGCTGGTTTTATTACTAGTATTCTGGTTGTAGGATTTCTTTGTGGCTAAGAAAGTTCTTGACCTTGGTTATCTATTTATGACAGTAGAGGGTTTTGGCCTGGATCAAAGTTTTCTTCATTATTTTTATGGTTTCAGAATGAGTCATGTTTAAAGATTAATGAGAATCTTAACAAAAGTTTCCAAGAAGTCCTCAGAGCTGCTTTCCACCTGGGTATTAAATATTTTGATCCTGACTGACCAGGGTCTCTTTGCTTATGTATTGCATATTTACCTCTTTCTTAGCCCATTATATTATTGGTACATCCTACTTGACATTAACTTATTTTCACCTATGACAGACCATCCTGTGTTTAAATCAGTCTTATCACTTGTAAATTGTTACCTCTTGAGATTTTGACATAACTGTTGTCAAGCTTTTCTCATACCCCCCCCCCCCCCCCCCAAGCTCTGTACAGAGTGAAATGAAGCCTTTACGAATTGTTCCTTTCCACTCTGACTACATTAACTCTTCTGAACTTAGAGGACAGAGATGCTGAGGAAAAAATGGTCTGATTAGCTGGAAATTGCATGAATGCTCTCTGCAAATTATGTACAGAATGGGAATATACTTTATGATGGATTTCTTGGACAAACCTCACAATTGTGGTTCATCTGTGAAAACTGTAATATTGTTTGGAAATAAATCGTGTTTCTTTCCGCATGATTCCAATAATGTAGGAGTCTTACTTCTCTATTATCTTTCTTTTTTTAAACACTGGGTACTTTACATATGTTTATACGATGAATGAAATGCTTGTTTATGTATGTGTCTCAGTGAGTGTTAGAAAAACAGTTTGAAACTAAGCATGTCTATGTAGTTTTTCTGTATTTTCTCCTACTGCTGAAATAAGTGGTATTCTTTGCTTCTTTCTATGTCACAAGTGGCTTTGTTCATGTTGCCTTGACTTATGTTCTCTAGTCCAAATGGGCAGACACTTCTAAATTTACATATTCTTGAGATTATTAAAGATTACTGCATATTCTGTGATTTGGTCCTATTATGGCTTGCTTATTTTAATTCTGGATTTACATGATCGTTGTGATCATGTGAGTTGTGAGGAAGGTGACAGTTTGTAAAAATGTGTAGAATTTGCTTTTTGCATTCAAGATAGCATAGTTAATTTAAAAAGATAACAAATAAAACAAAACAAAAAAGTCCTAGCAAATTAATGAAAATCACCAGGGTGCCAGTAAAAAATGATGCAAAGTAGTTTTTGCCCTTGCAGGGTTCCTCTCTCTCCTTCCTTCCTTCCTCTCCCCCTCTTTCTTTCTCTGCTTGCTGATAAAACAGATTCTCTAGCATTTTAGCATTTTTCTTTCTGCAGAATAAGTGTCTGACCACATATCGGGGAAGCGCACTGAGTTCACTAATCTTGTTACTGAAATCTGTGGGGCAGCTAGTTAATGGATACTCCCTGTATCTTGCTCTTTTCTCAAAAGGACTTTACCATATGCTTGTAAGTTTTGCATTGAACTGTGGAGACTGCCTCTCTTTTCCTGTTGTGGTAACAGACCAGGTCAGTGTTTGTGTAGGTTGTTTCTAAGAGATATCCCAGCCGACGTATACCATAGGTCCTCATGTTATGACTTATTTACATCCACGCTAAATGGTGAATGAGTTTGCCAGGCACAGCATGTTCCACAATCAGTTACACATGCCTGACAAACCTCCCTCAGTGGTAGTTGTGCAAAATCCCTTTTTGGTGGAAACTGAGTGGGAATACTAGATATAGTTGAATTCCTCATGGGTTCTATGAGTAAATTTAAGCACAATATAGAATCTGAACCTGCATGGAATATCTGACTGAAAGTATTAAGAGTTGTGACAGAAATAAATGATGAAAAATCAATGCAAAAGTGGGACAAGTATGTTCATATGACCAGTAGATATATATCAAAGTTGCAAAGGAATTGGGCATCATATGTAGGAACAGCAGAACTGATGCTTGTCTGCTAAACTTGCCCTGGTGATTTTTAACCATAATATCTGCAATAATAATTAAAGTCTGGGGTATTTTCACTGAAGGAAATATTTCCTAGATGCATCTGCAGCTCTGATTCAGTTATGCTCCCTGCTTCCAGAGCTTGGTAATACTGTTTGCGCACTGTAAATGACATCCACTGCTGCTAGGTAGGTATATGTCTTGCAGACTTCTCCGAAGGTGGTGAACATGGGCACCTCACTGACACTGACCCACTGTGCTGCAACAATTTGCTTTTGTCAAGCATTCTGACACCTTTTATTCCTCCCCTCACCTTTGCCTGTGTCACAAGCTCTGACTGCTGGAGCAAACTCACACAGTGAGCTCAATACATATGCTGAAAGACTATGTCAGCTGAAACGCTGGAACAGTGCACATCACATATGGCTCAGGAAAACTGAAAATGGACTTAGCAATAGGAGCTCATTACCACCAGCATCAAGAATGCTTTTGGTTTATCCATGACTCCTGGGATGTGGCACAGTGCAGCAGCTGTCAGGATGTTTGGAGACAATGTAGAGCCTAAGAACTGCAGCTTTGATGTTGATGAGTCATGATAGTGCAGGCCATCAGGCCTGAACACTCTTTATGCAAGATTTATTAGAGCTGTCTATGTGTGACAATGCAGCTGTGTAGTGTAGGGTAACTAACTAGTCATTTTATTTAAGCTCTAATTCACTCATCAGCTATCTGTAACAAAGAAGATATTAAAAGCAAACTTTTAGTGAAACACTTTTAACTTTTTTTCTAAAGATATAAATTGTTGTTGCTTGAGTTTGTCACAGATTTGGTAATGACATAACCATGTCTTCAGCCTAATTTTAACACATACACTTTTAGGAGCTGGAAAAGTGAGGATATAGACCAATAGATTATAAACCACAACAGAGTAGAAAAGGGAACTTTGGTGTACCTGAGAACTATTTAATAAATCAGAATTAAATAAACTCTGGAGCTAAACACTTAAGAAACATATTCGGCAACCAAATAAAGACATTTTGTTCTGTGAAGAGAACCAAGAGAACCTGTACATAGAAGAAGGAAAGCTATGTACATCACTTGTGAAAGCTTATTTTTAATCATATACAGCCTTGAGTCCTAAAGTCACTTTTCATACTAATATTTAACACTCACTATTAAAATCTTAGGCTTCCAGCAGCTGTTGCTAAGATACTGAGACAGTCATCAGTGCAATAGCTTTGAAGTATTAGCTCATAAAGTCTAGTCTGGATAATTTTACCATTTATAGGATACATTTTTATTCTTTGCAGCTCTATAAGTTGCATGATGAACACTGTCAAAAGCTGTTAGTAGGATACTTATTGTCGTCAGTATTTGCGCAATGAAGATGGGGATTTTGACTGTCAAAGGCAGCAGAATTAATTGCTTTTCCATGAATGAAAATGAAATGGTAACACACTGGTTTTGAGGAATTGAAATTTGTGAATTCCTTTCTTGTGATACTGCCATCTTTTCATTAATGTTTAATTTGAGTTATTAAATAATTACATGATTTTTATTTAAGACATATGTGCAAATGTTTTCAATGCTTGTGGTGGTCACAGTTTGTCATTCTTATTGGTGCTGTTCTCTGAAAATAACCTGCTTTTAAAGGCCACCGAGATAAATGTTTTATTATTCATAATTGACTGCATTTTGTGTTGTCATGTTCTCTCTAGATTTTAAAACTTTTCTGCCAACTCTCCAATTTAAATTATTTCACCCCTGATGTCAGACATGTAGTAAATTGTGAACAGTACCTCCTTTCATTAAGGCAAATGTTACTTAATGAAGACATGAGAAGAATGGATGGAAATGGAATGGTATTCCTCCACCGGGAATACTCAGATATCTTGTTTATTAGGAAACATGCCGAACTAACTGGGACTCTATTTTCTATCACTATGAGATGTAGGGTGACATTCTGAAAAGCTTTCTTTACCAGTTATGAAGACCTTGGTGAATGGTTTTTTTAGAATCCTTAGTGTCAGTGAAATACTAAGTGCTTGTTCACATTTTCCTGATTCAGATATAACTTCCCAGATGTCCCAAAACAGTGGTCTACTTCAGCAAACCTTTACAACATTAATCTTTGCTCACCTCTTTACAGCTGGATTTCCTAGCTCCTTTGCCAATACTTTTATTGCTGCATGTAACATGTGTTAAGCACTGTGGCTCCGGGACGTCAATATCTAGAAGTCTTGAATGCTGACATGTGTGAGATGTCCTCTGTTAGAGTGAATGATAGAGACTTAAATGTATTGTCCAAGTATTTCTGCTTCATAACTGTTACTATCTTAGCCACAACAAGACAAAAACTACTGTTACATGTTTTTTGGATGTGACCATACAGAAATAGACCAGGCACATCTGTGACCCAAGCAAATATATTATAGATGCATTTTGTCTTTCAAAAGACATTTTAAGTGTCTTCACTTATAAGGACAATTTCATCATCTGGAGCAGTTGGTATGAAAGCAGCCATGTAACTTCTGCACTGTCAGGTAAATGCCACTGGTAGATGTGAGGCTCTTGGAGACTCAATTACAAGGTCAAATCAAATTTATATATCCATGTAAAGTCATGTCTGAGCCTACATTGCCAGCTGTTGTCTGTGTGACACCATGGCAGAAGAAAATAATCCAAGTGGCATTATTTGACCTGGGTACAATGTAAGTAGCTGTGTGTTTTAATACATAGGCCTTCATTAACAAATAGCAGAGGTCTAATTATTCTTCATGGTGTGTCCCAGCCTGCCAAAACTGTCATATGAGAGTCTACAGGTCTACAGTGAAAAGAGAGGTCCCAGGTGGCGCCAGGAAGTCAGTAAGTCAAGGTCACAAAGTAAATAATAGGCAGGCACAAACAATCCTACAAAACTGCTGAGGCAAGACCCAAAGGCAAGAAAAGTGCTTGAGCTTAAATGTAGCCTTTGGACACAAAGGGGAAAGCTTCAAGTGCGGTTTCCTACCACTCTTTCTCACAAAGCTTTTTCAGCAGTCTGATCCGAGGTCAAATGGCTGCGGCATAACAGAACTGTCACAGGCAGCCAGACACCTGGGCTGGGTAAATGAGCTCACACTCATGGCTCTGACTTTCTCTCTCACTGCTATATCACTTTGAAAGTAAAAAAGGAAACTTTTAGTCTGGAATTGTTTTTGCAGTGAATACAACAGATGCTCTTCACTCAGGATAAGAATAAAAATGACTGGACTCTTTAAGGAATAACTAGCTTGAATATCAAGAACAGCTACCTGAAATAATGAAATCTGGAAAAGAAGTAAAATTGTACAAAGGCTTTTAAAAAGTTCCTATAGTAAGAAAACTGTGGGGACATTGATTGTTTTGGAGAATTCTTACAGACCATTTTGAAACAAAATGTGTACAAAAAGAATCAGAAATTCAGGAGTATCCCAAAGAAGAAATCTTTAGCTTGCTCCTGAAAAGCAACCCATGAAACAGAGATTAGGATCAAGTACTAGTGAGTAAGATGCCTGTAATTCTGAAGCTGGGGCTGACATTTCTTCTTGTTTAGTCTCTACCGTGTTTAAGAAAGCAGGCTTCATTGCCCAGGTTTTCTAATGGAACGTGACTGTAGTAAAGAACCGTCTACACACTATTTCCTTTTTAAAAAAATTACCAAAACACTTAGATAAATGTATCATGTGAAAGGGATAATAGTCCCCCGCTAGTAAGTGTTGTGGCAAACCCCTAGAATTTTGAAGTGCTAAATGATGCCAGAGACCAGAGAATTAATGGTTAAATAACCTAAATTCAATCATCTAAATAATGGTTTAATCATCTAACTATGGCCAGCCCAGAATAACAAAATTTGTCTTTAAGGAATATTCATGTAAAATAATGGGATCATAAAATCATATAATCATAGAATAGCTGAATGGGTTGAATGGGACCTTTAAAAGTCATATAGTCCAACCCAGCTGCAATGAACAGGGACATCTTCAAATGTCTGTCTCAGGAGTGTGCATTTGACAAGAACTTAAAAAAAGAAATAAAAAAAATCTGGCATCCTTTTGCTGGTTTTCTCTACCATATCTGGAAATATCAACAATGCAAGTAATCACGATGGCCTCTAGGAGCAAAATGGATAAATACATAAATACATAATGGATAAATACATAAATAATAAAGACAGAAGACAAAAATACAATACCAAGGACAGAAACCATCCCTTAGTGTGGAACTATAGGACACTGAGAAAAAAAGGGCAGTGATATGAAAGGTCTGACTTTGAACCACTTTATGAATTATTAAATTGACTCATCAATTTTTTTAGGTTTTTAAAAAGTCATCTTTGTGTAAAAAGAACCATAGAACTCCCTAATTAAAATATCATGCATGCTCTTATTTTATTCTACCATAAAATTTGGTTTCATCTTTAGATTTCAAATGTGGGACAAATGGAAGAATAGTTTTTTAACCAGAATGTTTTTCGCTTTCAGGAAAATTTGATGGAAAGCAGTTTCATCATTTTTGAGTTAAAATCATTTAAAATCATTTGTGAGTTCATTATATAAATACTAACATATGGAGTTCACAGTTTTCATACTGCTGTAAATTATCCCCAGAATAATCTTTCATATAATATAATTATTCATTGTTAATTTTGTTTTCAGCAGTATAAAATTCATCTGATTCAATTATGTTTTGTATAATGTAATTTCACTAGTTCAGAATGTTATAAAACATGTTTTCCATAGAATATTTTGGAGCCCTTGGTTTTGGTTCTTTTTGTGGGTTTTTTTTGTTTGGTTGGTTGGTTTTTTTCCCATCTATTTTTTAAGAGGGAAAAACAAGTTGCTGAAATTCTCCATTTGCCTGATATCAAGGACTGGAAGGTTCTAAGGATCTTAGTCATGTCATTTTAAAAGGATACTTTCAAATTTATTTTGAATTGGCAGCCTACAGATAATTGGATTTTTCCCTTGGGGTAGTTTAAAGAGTTGCCATTTATGTTTTCATTCTCACTTTCATCAAGTAAAGCAATAGAAAATATCAATGAACTTGCTCTTCTGAGTACCAATCAATCTTGGGACCTGCAGGAAATAAATTCACTCACCCTGAAAGTGATATTGTTAGTCAGAAAATCAAAAGGCAGGGTTCAAATGATGTTCACCTTGAGCACAATACACACCACATATGCCTGGCATTTACTGAATGATTCATGATTTTTACATCTTCCCTCCTTACTAAGAAAATGAGGTAAAGATTGAATGAATAATAGGTGGCTAAGGTGAATCTTCACAGACAACTTATTACTGAATCCAAAGAAAAGAAAGAATGAATTTTTCATAAAGTCAAGATTTAATGGATAGAATAAGCAACATTTGTTATGAAGCATTTCAAAATTGACAGATAAAAAGCCTGATTGAGACAAGTAACATAGATGCCAAAAATACAAAGAAATCCCTCTGAGACTAGAGAAAATACAGAAAAAAAATCACACCACCGTGGTTTAATCAAAGGAGCTCTAAATTTGGTCACAAAGTCCCACTGGATATGATGAATTGGGTTGCTAGCACACAGATTTAACAACTGAATCCACATGTAAAACTTCAAGGCCTATACATGTAAATTAGCCTTTTTCTTCCTTCTGTCTGGAAAGTTCTCCTATGCAATTTCATACTGTGGTCCTGAATGCTGAGCTGCCTTATCTCAAGAATTCACTTGGTTCAGTTTCTTTTGTCACTTGCTTTGCTATGAATAATACATGTGTACAGACTAAGAATTCCTACTCCATTTTTTCTTTAAAATAAGTTAATTATTCAATCTCGTTCACCACAGTTTAACTGCCGCTGTGAATAATTGTTAAACGAGAGTCCATTTAATGAACTCAAAGTTTCATGCTGTGAAGACAGAAATTTGATAAGCTTGTTCAAGGGTAATTGTTAACCAAATCGGCTATGTTCCTTATGTTGCAATTTCTTGCTAATAGCATATAAAAAAATCATGCTGACAGTCTGTTTTAAAAATCAATTCTTTCCCCACTCTTTTATCTTTGTTATTTTTTTTTCTTTTCTTTGTTTTAATTTCTTTTTGTATTCTTCTTCAATATGGTTTAGCAAATGCTTCATGTTGTGGGCAAATACTCAGCTCCTATTCCAGATGCTTTAGAAGCTTTGAGTTTGCTGAAATCTGTAATAGTTATTTGCTGTTGGAAAACCTCAAAACCAATGAGGAGTGATCTTCTAAAGTTGCATTTTAGGATTCAAGAGCAGGAAACTTTGACAATACATTAAATTATTGGACTAAAACATTCAGCTATCATTGTATCCAGCTGCATTCTTGTGGCAGAGGAGACATCCTCTATAGCTTTAATAGCTGGTTTAGCCCTAGAGTCCCTGGGTTGTAATCCCTTTTAAAAGTCTGTTTTTTACAAAAAAGTAAGTCTGAGCTGAACACGGTCTGTGCCAGTGCCAAAACAAACAGCAACAGTCTTTCACAATCTTCATCAGCAACATGGATTCTTCATGCTCTTCAGAATCACAGAAACCTCTACAGGTTATTTCTAGCTCTGTCTAGGTGATTATGTAAATGAAACTAGCTGTATGCCCTTCTTTTGCTAGTGTTGCCACTGATCTGCTGTTGGTAAAGCTGATTTCTTTCATATAACAGAAGCCCAAAAAAGTGTAAGTAAAAATATCTTCTGAAAGCTGGGCTTGTGTGTCAAGATTCACGTTTGGTTTATAGCTCTTCCTTAAGGCCTCTCAGTTTTCAAAATAATATTAATCATAGTTCTGATGTTGCCTGCAATCAAACCTCAACTATGCTCTCTTTAGCTGAGATAAACATAATCCTTGACCTAATCCTGGTGATAATGCATGAAAGTTAGGAAACAAAGGAAAGGAGAGGAATTAATTTGCAGCACACCCGTGCTGTGTTTCCTGTGACTCACAGAACAGTTTCAAAACTTGAGCAAGTGTGCTTTCTAATTTAAATAATAACTTGTTTACTTTTTTTTTTCCCCTGGAAAATAGCTTTAAAAATATCAGAATGATAGAACATCTTGTAAAAAATACCTAATTTCTTTCTTAATATTCCTAGAAATAGAGTTTGCAAAATACATTCAAAGTTAATTAAGAAAAAGCCTTGGTTGGATAGTTATCACTTTAACTCAACAACAGAAATGAGAAGCAAGTGTAAACACTTGTATAAAGGACTAAATAATAAATTCTAAACAAAAGAAATAAAATAACCAATCATTATTTTGTAACCTGCTGGGATTGTTTCAGTGATTTGCTCACCTTTGGGGGTCTGTTTGGATTTCAAAGACTTACTACTAGCTCTCTGTAAAGCTTTGAACACCTTTTCATGTGTTCAAAGAACTCTGAAGAATATATGTAGAATATGTATTTTACAAATTTACTCTTTCTCTCCTCTCTGCAAGAACACTGACTTTATTTTGACTGCTTTGCCACCTTGCCGATAAACAGCTCTGCAATGTGACCCCCTTCTTTGTGATGTTATATTGCTAAGATCCTAAATAGACCTTTTGGTAATGCTGCTTCTTAGTGTTTGCATCATTCTGATTATCACTGTCACTATACTCTGAGTAGATTTCCTAAATTCATGGAACTGCACTCTATAAGCTTTATGTCTTTAGAAAAGTTTTCAAACATGTCTGACAGAAATAAAAAGAAGTCTGGACTAAAAAAAAAAAGACAGAAATTAAAAAAAAATAAAAAAAAGAAGAAAACCTGATCATTTCACTTTCTGCCTAGTCTTTTGGACTTTAAGAGAAAGCTGCAAGGATGATTTAGTCAGGCTGAGCCTCATTGACAGACTAAATCTACAGAAAGTAATTTTAAAAGGAGCTAGCAGTCATATGTATCTGAGCCGTTTCTCTATTATTTTTTATGCGTGCTCTCTCTTCCATGATGTTTACCTCTCTACTTTCAATAATCCTGTTTTCAGCATATTAAGTTTGTTATTCCTTCCACCTTTTCTCTAGTTTGTTCATCTCTTTATATAGCATATTTTTCCCTGACCACCCCTTTGACTAGTAGATTTTAAACATCCAAACCTGTTTTTTCCAAATCACAGAAATAAATAACCCTGTATAAACCACAAATTCCGTTGTTTCTCTGACTCTACTCTCTAACCCAGTATGCCTTTGACTAATTTTCTGTTAAACTATAAAAATTTGGACTCCATAATTCTGCATTCATAGGTTCCTTGTGAAACTTGTTGGATCATTAATCATTGCCATAACAACAAATAAGGAAAGCATCAGACACAAATGACTATGAAAAGAGACTTTTTATTTTGTTTTGTTTATTCCCAGGACTTGTATGTGAGCTTATATGAAGTTAGTGTGATTTTTCTAGTGAAAATGAAATAGATTGATTTCCTGACATCAGTTTCATTCCAAGCATTTGTGTATGCCAAAGTTAATTTGTTCCAAATAGGTGCTCTATCCAATAGAGTCCTGTGTGACTGCTATGTGGAAAAGAATCATAGAATCATAGAATAGTTAGGGTTGGAAAGAACCTTAAGATCATCAAGTTCCAACAACCCTGCCATGTGCAGGGACACCTCACACTAAACTATATCACCCAAGGCCTTGTCCAACCTGATCTTGAACACTGCCAGGGATGGAACATTCACAACCTCCCTGGACAGCCTATTCCAGTGCCTCACCACCACAGACATAGAAAATTATTAGGAAAAATCTCTCTGAATCAGTTACTGAGAGTATTATATACAGCATTTTTTAGTATTTTCAAGACACTCAAAACTAAAGTTCAATTCCTTACATTGTACTTACTATTCATAGAATATTATGAACTGGTAATTTCCAGGGTGCAAAATAGGTGCAAACTTCTTAAATGCTTACTTTAGTTCTTCTCCACTTGCTGTTAGCAAGCACTTGCTAAGGCATATTTCCTAAGCAGTAATTTTGCTGCTTGCCTTTCTGAATTACATCACCCATAACTTAAAATAATGCAGAATTGGTAAGTTGATGGCATAAGTTTACAGCAGCATAAGTCTTGGTGAATATTTGAAAGTCCATGAGCACATTCACAAACAGCTGACTGTTACCTGAACTGCCATTAATAATGGAAAACACCATGAACAACTTAATCAGAATTATAGTCTTCAGTTCCTCAATTTGATTTTCCATCCATCAATTCTACTGCATTTGCCCAAAGAAGTGGTAAATGCTCCATCCCTGGCAATGTTCAAGGCCAGGCTTGGCAGAACCTTGGGCGACATGGTCTGGGATGAGATGCTGCTGGGGGTGCGGAACTAGATGATCTTAAGGTCCTTTCCAATCCTAAGCATTCTATGGTTTTATGATTCTATATTAAGAATGTCTGAGTACAGGAGCTTTTTTTTCTGGCTCTAATTGCAACCCTGTGGAAATCAAGTGGTGATGCAGTGATCTTTAAAACTAATAGTGCAAGTTATGTGTCTTCTATGGTCTCTATTAAATGTTAGTATACCAGCAAGCAGCAGAAATGATTGTGCTATAGGTAAAAGTCTGTG
Source organism: Neopsephotus bourkii (assembly GCF_033783945.1). Taxonomy (NCBI): domain Eukaryota; kingdom Metazoa; phylum Chordata; class Aves; order Psittaciformes; family Psittacidae; genus Neopsephotus; species Neopsephotus bourkii. The sequence goes on from NW_026901969.1 coordinate 2,639,322, forward strand.
ATTTGCAAAATATTACAATGTAAATTTATAATTGTAATTTAATTGTCTTTCTAAGAAAAATATGGGGACATTTGAAACTGTTCATCAATGATATTTCAAAGGGTTCTCTATTCAGAACTTTAGTCTATTACCATGCCATGAACTCTCAAGCACTGATACCATAGATACAGTATAGAAAAGTGGTATAGGCTGCAAGAGAAATAGGAGAGTGCTTGACATATATCCAAAATTTCATTTTTCTTTAAGATTAATTTGAAGTGTTTTCCCTCCTCAGTCTACAAATACAATACAGAAATCAGCAGTGAGGTCCAGTCTCAAAGATAGCACTTCAGAAGCAGGTTTAGTGTATTTTATGGGGAAATGCCTTAGATAAATATTAGATTAACGTAGGGGGATATATAAATGAATTCAAAATTCTTTTTTCTTTCCCCTGGAGAACAATGATTTCTGAAAAAACAATTGTGTGCGGAAGAAACTCTCTGCAAATTAAGAATACTGGGAGTTTAATTTTCTTACCAAAAAACTACCTCTAACTCAAATTAGGGGCAGTCAGTGTCAAGTTCAAGACGGAGGAGAGAAATCCATCCAGGAAGACTTTGCCTGAGGCAAAGTGAGTTAGGGGAAAGCCAGACCACATCTAGAGGCATCCCTGATGTCTTTTCTCAGTTATGCTAGGTTTTAATCTATTTATGTCCAAAAAGATGCTTCTTCTTCTGATGTTATAACACTAAAGAAGACACAGAATAATCAATCATGGGTGAATATATCCAGTTTCTTACAATGCACTCTGAACTCATTTATGGTCAGCTTTGAGAATTAGTTTCTTTTAAACAGGGTATTTGTATTTCAGTCAGAAAAGAGACTTATCAATGTCAATGGGATTAGGGTACTGCATACAGAATAAGTCTAGTGACAAATGGATATAAACCACAATATGATCATTTAATGTTTGAAATATTTTCACTGAGGTACTTTCTAATAATCTTGAGTTGCTGCAAGAATTCAGGCAGGAGAAGAGCCCATGCCCAAATGCCGTGTTAAATTATATCTTACTATCTACTGTCACAAATACAAATAGCAAAAATCAGTTAAAGACAGCATCAATGGGAATTTAGGTAGTAGGAAACTAGTTGTAAGTCAAAAGAGGGCTCTTCCCAGTACAGTAACCCAAATCTTATTGACCTCTTGGATCTAGGTAACATGCACTGGAGTAACTTTCAATTTTATTATTCTGGAAACACACAGGTTGTCTTTTGCCAATAACAACTGGAAAAGTCTTTACTTGCTGTTGGAAGCAATCTTGGATGTCTTTTTATTCATTACAAAAATGGGCCTCTGATCCTTGACTGAACCTCTGGGCTTTGCTACAGTGCAAATAATAAAATAATGGTCTACATGGTACTGACTTTTTTCATCCAGCAGGACTGGTATATTAGTGTACAGTGTATCCCACTCCTGTTATCTCTCCTCTCACCCAAGAAGAAGCTATTCAAGGTAAACAAAACAGTTTTTAAATGCAAGGAAAAAAATTCAATACCTTCATAAAGTATATATCACACCAGGGAATTCTCTCAGCTCCTCTTCGCACTTCATTTGCATTGGATGGACTGGGAAAAGCAAACATCCAAGTTCATGCTATTTTACTGAAGTGAGTCATATCAGATACTTGAACAAGGGGGATAAAGAAGAAAAAAGAAAAAAAGGTTAAAAATTTATCCACTACTTATTGAGATGGATTTAACTATCCCAGTTTCCAGTGTCAGTCAAGTCAGTCTTTTTCTATATTTCATTAATGTTATAAGGTTGACAGATAAATGTAACTTAAGTTGGGATGCTAAAAAAGATTCTCTTGCTCTCTTTTTGATAAATAACTGAAAGGGGAAAAGGAGAAAGAAAGGGAGATGGAAAGAGAAAATAACATAAATTCACATAAATTTCTTAGAGTTCTTAATTTCCAAATAACTATCTTAAAAAAAACAAATAAAAATAAAAAATAAACCCTAAAACTCCTCCCATGCCAAACTTTCACCGGGTAAAGCAGTATAAATATATTCCAGTATAGGGTAGTAATGTTTGTGGAGACAACTGCATGCATTATGTGGAATACAATTATAGAAGATAAGTGTAGGTTTTCTCACTCTTAAAAAGATACTAATGTATATTTTAAATGATTGAAGAATCCTTTCTAAAAAGGACAAGAAATACTGACTTACCATCTTCTGATGTCAACAAGTATATTTCCTTAGGTGCGTAACAAGAAAGAATTGACAGACTATTCAGACTATACTTAAAATACAGTTCAGAAACTGATGTCAAGTGTTCTGTCTAGCCAAGGGTTTTGTGAAGCCGTGGTGTTTGTGATTTGTATAACCATAGCACTGCTGTGTACCACAAGGTTTGTAGGAAATTCTATTGACACAGTGTATCAGCAATGTAGGAAAGAAATATTCTGCTAGACATTATAGAAGAGTAAGGTGATTTTATCTAAAATAAAAACTGAAACAAACCAGTTTTTGATCAGTTGCCCTCACTCTTTCAATCTCATACTCACAAGCACCAGGATGTGCCCAGTCTTAGAAGCCCAGGCGCCTCAAAGCTTGTCCAGGTATGAAGTCCAGGATCCATCATGACGCCGTAGTGGAAAAGGGACATGAACTGTCAAGTTCTCCTTATGCCTTTTGGGTTTCTTCAAGCTTGGTGACTGCATGCATGATGCAGGTATGCATTTTTCTTCTGGAATCCTGATGATGGATGCAGATGGCTGATCTGGGAGCCATTAACAGAGGCCATTCAGAGAGCCCGGTCACTGCTATCGAGCTCTGGGTCCTATCCCATCCCTTCTGATTCCTCTGCATGCAGGCATTCCCATTCACACCAATCTTAGCCTTTCTATTACAATTCTCTGCAGGTTCACAGAACCACTGAAATATCAATAAGCAGAGTGACTTAACCCTTTTTTCAGAAAATGAATTCCAGTCTTCCTAATTATACTATAACACTCTTTTTGGCAAATATGCCTCTATGGTTATGTTTTAAATTACTTAATGAAAAATTATCAGTAAAAATATGCAAGTCATACAAGAGAATATTGAAGAGCTACAGGGGGGAACGTAATATCTGAATGAGAAGCAGCAAACCTGTGAGACTTATTTTCCCCTTGAGACAAACCTGTTATTTCTAAACAGAATCACTCACACACAGCTGTGTGCAGGCCAATTTAAATTATTTTTGTAAGGAGATTTTATTTCATCTGTATCAGAGCAATTTCAGTCCCTGTGTGGCAGTTTCCTTGAAAGTTTTGCTGCTTCTTAAATGGAATGCAATTCATCAGATCTCAGCATCATGGAAATGTCTTGAAAAATGTGGAAAGGCTATGGAGTAATATTAGCTATCACCTCTGGTTAGCAATATTTTAATCTGTGGCATTTCTTTTGTGCAAAACTCTAAACTTCTCTGGAGTAAGCGCACATGGTAATAAAAAAAAAAAATTCAACACCCCTTCCAACAACCCAAACATCTGAAGGAATAACTTCCATTAGAAAGAAACACCTCTGGGGAAATATTCTTTAGAGGACATAGTTCTTGCTTTCAAATCTGTAGCTCCTCAGAAGAGCTTTGCGTAATTGCAGGAAATATTCAAAGAGCTTGCAGGCCTCATTAGCAGCTGGGTCAACATCTACTTGGTTTCCTCTGGCCTATTGATGAAATAGTCTCCCACTGAATAAAATGTTTCCTTAGCTCAGGTTTTCCTACATTTTGAGTAATGATTCATTCTTCCTGAGATTTTTTGCTCTAAGGAAAAGGAATAGTAGGCTAAATTCAACTTCTCACATACTATCCTCTTTCTTTGCTTTTTTTTTTTTTTTTTTTCTTTGTGAGTGGGAGGTGGTGGGTTGACCTTGGCTGGATGACAAGTACCCACCAAGCCCCTTTATCACTCCCCTCTTTAGCAGGACATAAGGGCAAGAAAATAAGATGGAAAAAACCTTGTGGATTAAGATAAAGGCAGTTTAATAAAGCAAAAGCAAGGCTATACATGCACACAAAGTAGTACAAAATATTTGTTCTCTACTCCCATCAGCTAGTGATGTCTGTGGGGAGTGAAGGTGATAAGATTTGCAGGAAAAAAGAATTTGGGAATGAGCTCTGAGGCCTCGGTGCTTGACAAGCCCTGAGGAAGTGAGTTGGAAAGTTGAAGGACAGGAAAGGTAAGCAAGCAAGCCTTGGGAGGATGGACCAGGATGTAGTCGTGGTGGGAATCTCAGTTGGAGGCCATAGGATGTGGGGCTTGTGAGAACATCTGCAACGTTGTGACTGGACTATTTACCTGAAGAGTTTCACAGTGGCCAATGAGATTGAACGTTGTATGTATGTGCAGGTTGGGAAAGTATCAAAAAAGGGGATAAAAAGGGCTTGGTGATAATAAACGAGGATTTGAGTCCCTGCATCAACTTGAGTCCAGGTTGTGAAATGCCACAATGTCCGGACACTTCTCGGAAATTAGGGCTTCAGTATGCGTAGTGGTTATTCTGGGAGACAGCATCATAAATAATAAATGCCCCTTCTTTCTATTTCTTTCTCTTAGATTTTATTGTTGAGCAACCACTAAGCAGTATGGAATATTCCTGTCATAACTTAAACCCAGCTGGCAACTAAGTACCACATAGCCACTCTCTCACGCCTTTTTTCCCCATTCCTTGGGCAGGATGCGAAAGGGAGGAGAATCTGAAGTATGTAAAACCTACAGGTCAAGATAAGAACAGTTCAATAATCAAAATAAAGTAAAATATAGTGATAATAGAAAGAATACAAACAATAACAATACTGATAATAATAACATGGAATGATAAAAACAAACAAAAAAAAAGGCTGAATGAAAACTCAGAAAATGCAGGTGATGCTCAGTGCAACTGCTCAGCACCCACTGACCTGAGCAGTGATTGGTCCCTTCCATGTAACTCCCACAAGTTTATATACTGGGCATGACATGTTGTGGTACTGAATACCTCTTTGGTTATTTTTGGGTCAGATGTCCTTCTCCCTCCCAGCTTCTTGTGCCTCACCTCACTGGCAGATCATGAGAGACTGAAAAGTCCTTGATTAGGATAAGTGCTAGTTAGCAGCAACTGAAAATGTTGATGTGTTATCAGCATTGCTCTCAAAGTAAAGCAGAAAACACAGCACTGCACCAGCTACTAGGAAAAAAACCTCTGTTCCAGCTGAAAGGACATCCCTTTTTTCAGTTTGGTTCAGCTGTCCTGGCTATAGCTCCTCCCAAGATCTTGCCCTCCCCCCCCCCTCCCCCCCAACCTACTGCTGAGTAATCAGGGGGAAGCCGGAGAGACAGCCTCCTGAGGGACTCAAATTCCCCCCCTCTGTGTGAGTTGCATGGCCACTAGACTGAAAAAAAGGGGACCACTGATCTTTTTTATGGAGTCTCTTCCCCTATGTGTCAAAAATTTATACTTACTAGACCAGAGAGAAGGGACAAAACAAGAGCGCATCTATGAGTGGTTGGGGATTGGCCTTCCAGCTAGAGGGGAGCTTTCCAGGCCCATGATTCAGAGACTGTGCATTTTCCATTAAATGGTGATTGGAAAAATTCTCATAAATACTCTTTTGATCAGGAAACAGGGCTTGTAGTGAAGTAGGCCAATGTTCCAAAGACAGACCCATCGGATCTACAGTTATTCTAAGCAGAAAGGAATAGTTCCAACACAGGACTCAAACTTTGCTCTCCTTTCTGCCCTGTATTGCCTCTAGCAGAGAGCTGAGGGAAACCTGGGAAACAGACATGAGCTCTCACTCCTAAGCATTTGCTATGCACTGTGCCACTGGGTAGAAAAAAGCCCCGGGGGGACCAGCAGCTTCTCTTCAGAGGTCCTGTGAAAACTAATAATTGATTCAAGAATTCCAGCTACCCTGAGCAGGCTGGCTTTCAGGCACTGAAGGAAAAAAAAAAAAAAAACCTGAAGAACCTGAAATCTCTCTAGGATTAGATGGTAACTGAGTGAGAACTTTGGATCTTACCATTTGTACATAAACATAAGAGGAGTGAAGTGGGAATTACCCAGTTCCTCCTGCATGTATACCCTGGCTGTTTTAAATGTTAACTCTAGCTCACATGACTGAATACACCTGTGACATTTTACAAGGTTTTTTTTTTTTTTTTAACCTGCTGCTGGGACTTTATGAGTTTTCAGGATCAGAAACTGGTAACGAGCAAAAAGTTGTCTTTGCAGAAATATGACACAGAAATGCAGCCTTCTCAGCTTCAGCCTTTAAGTTGAAATTGCCAATACACTTCACCTGAAAGTGCACGCTCTTGCTGTTTATATAATACAGATTTGTCATCAAGATCATTAATTCTACTTCCTAAATAAAATGCATACTTACCAGATAGTAAACAAGCAGTGCTCTTTTTTTTTTTTTTTAAGAGCAATTTGAAAGATAACCACTCACTGTAAGATTATGTCAGTGATAGTGTTATGCAAATTTCCCAAAAGGTGGTCATCATACTACACAGACTTCGGACAGAACAGTTACCTGCATCTTTGTTCCGTTTGACTTATTTATCAATGTCATCAGTCAAGCAATACTGAAGTGAATTGGGTAACCCTCTTGTCTCACATATTTCATTTATAGACTGATCAATACTTGGATGGATTTTAAACTTGACATATTAAACCAAAACTGACAACAACAAAGCCTAGCTTTGCTAATTTAAAAAAAGCATTTAAAACATCTGTTAAGAAGGAGGAAGCTTGGGAATAGTAGGACATTCTTCTCCATTACATACTGATTTTTAGCAAAATTGAAAGGTAAATAAGAGGAAAATGATAATGCTGAGACATAAAGACTCATAGCAGTCTTTGCAGAAAGAATTTATATTAGCAAATTTCAGTGCCTCTAAAATGCCTTTCTGCCTGGAACTGAGAGTGGACAGCATTGAAAATATGTGCATCATATTGATATATTAGTCATAGTTAACAATCACTGTTGGGAGGTAATCTCTTTCAATCAGTGTCTTGCAGGCTGGGAGACATTTATTACTGTGCAAATGGACCTGCCAGCTGGTTTTCACAGGAGGTTGCAGGAGGAGAGGTAAGTTAAAAAGCTGCTTAAATGGAGTCACTAAGGGACTGTAAGCATCTCCAAAGGTTAAGATAGATAGTAGGACACTAAAAATACCCTATATGGGATACCTTTTCACGAAAAAAGCACAAGAGTAGAAAAACCTTTTTTCTGAAAAAATAGTTTTGGGTACCTTGGGTTCTCTGAGGTCTACAGAAAAATATATCTTATTAAACATAAAAATACTGTGTTTTCGGTAAACTCTCCAGTTCTTTCTCCAATGCTCCCTCCCTCCTTCCCTTTATTATTTCATTCCTTCCATGGTTGAATAGCAGTAATCTCTCAACAGTTCACAACTGTCTGTCTAAGTGACCTGGGTTCAGCAGTTGCAGTCATTTTTCTCCTTCTTAGTAGCTGGTGCAGCACTGTGGTTTTGACTTTCAGCCTGGGAACAGCGCTGATAACACCAAGTTTTTAGTTGCTGCTCAGTAATGTTTACTCTGACCTAGGACTTTGTGAGTCTCATGCTCTGCCAGGGAGGACACGAAGCCGGAATGAAGCAGAGACAGCACACCTGACCCAAACTAGCCAAAGAGGTATTCCATACCACAGCATGTCATTCCCACTATATAAACTGGGAGCAGTTACCCAGAAGGGCTATATCACTGCTCGGGTCGGGCTGGGTATCAGTCAGTGGGTGGTGAGCGGTTGTATTCTCTCTCTTTATTATTTCCCTTATCATTATCATTATTGGTAGTAGCAGTAGTGGTTTGTGTTATACCTTAATTACTGGACTGCTCTTATCTCAACCCCTGGGAGTTACATTCTTTCAGCTCTCTTCCCCTTCCCTCTGGGAGCAGTGGGAAGAAGTGGGGGAATGAGTGAGCAGCTGCGTGGTTCTGGGTGGCTGCTGTGACACTAAGCAAATATCATACCTGTTCTATGGCTGCCTTATCGAGATGCCAACTGTATTACACTATTGACCCCCAAATCTAACTTAGAGAAAAGAATAAAGCCTGCTTTGAAACATGTTCTCTTCCTTTGGAAATAAGGCACATTGTGGAAAGAGAGCTTATGTAGAGCTAAACTAGAAGCTTTTTCTGATACATCAAGGGCATGCATCCTTATTGGCTTTCTTTTCCTGGAAAAGTCAGGAAACAGATATAATTATCACATCATTTTAAGTTTTGGCCAGTATACCTCTTACACTTGCCAAACAGTTGCAATCAATATGGTTAAATATAATCCCAGTATAATTATACTGGCAAAATATTTAAGTGTTGTCTGGTAAAAGCTAAGCTCTATTTCTCTGTTTTATAGCCACTGCACTTTGGAAAGAAGGGGAAAAGAGAAGAAATAATGAGTTTCCCTTCCCCTTACACAAGCTGCATGAAAAGGCAGCAGTCTGCTGTTCCTAAATCCATGGGAAGACACACATTGCACCTTAATGATTTCCACAGGGTTATGTCTAAAAAGTTATGTCAAGGGATATAAGGGGCTCAGTGATGGTATGACAAATTAAAAAAAAAGGATAATTTTGCATGTGTGATACATGTGAAGAAAGGTTGTGTTGCTCAATTTAAAATGTAACTTTGGCCACTGATATTTATCTTTGGCATTAGCATTAGGTTCCTGCCTCCTTCAGGCTGGTTATCAAAGACTATCAGCATACATTAGTTTCCTACTTTTTATCATCCAGGAAAATTCTGTGTCATAAAAGATGTGATTTTGCATTCCTATCCACAAGACTGCACTGGGCCACTGTTGCAGCTGCAAGCAATGCTATGTTACACAGCAAAGTCTGAAAATAATTAAAGTTTTAATCAGTGTATTTGTGCTTAATGCTAGTGGTTTCTTTATTTTATTCCTATGAGAACAGACCAGTTCTTTCTGTAAAGTGGCTGTTTGTTAGCTTTCCGATTGAAATATAGAAATGGAACAAGGAGTAAATGGACATATTCCAGAGTTGCTTTGGGTAATTTGGATTTTTTTTTTTTTCTGTAAGTCATTCATGTTTCTGCTCAAGCCATGCAAAACCATGCAATTTTCCATGAGTTAATTAATCTTGCTGCAATTGAGAGAAAGCATGAGCTGAACATGAGAACAAACTTCTAGTCAGTAACTGACATTGCAAGTCATACAGAGAATTTATTTGTTTGAAAACTAAAATTATCAGCTAACTCAAACTAGAATAATTTTTAAGATAATTCACCTGTTATTTTGGGGTAAGCCTAATCATAAGTGTAACAAAAAATTATTTGTTTCATAAATTATCTTCCAATGCTGTCCACTTTGTAATGACCCTCACTGCCATAAAGTGTATTCAAAAAAAGCCTTAGCTGATTCTATGCTCTAACTTCCTTTAAATGACATTTGTTTCTACTGTTAGTTGCTAAACTAGTATATAGGTATTACTTAGTATATAAGTATACTTAGTATATAATATATAAGATACATAAGTAATATGTACTAATATATACTTAGCATATAAGCTAGTATATAAGTATTGCTATCAATGTAACTTCGCAGAAAAACATTTATCAAATTATCTTACCTTTTTTTGATTACAGACCTAAGAAAATTTTCGTTTTAACCAGAAAGGAAAAAATTCTATTCTCCAGTCTTCCACTCTTCTTCTCTGCAGCACATGCAAATTTATCTCAGAAAAGGATTTTAGCGAATTCAAAGTGAGTGATAGAAATGCCTGTTAGTTAAAGACAAAATTAAATTCCCACATAATTTCAAAAGTTACAAAATAATTTTTGTGCTAACTGGACATCTATTCTCTCCCAGAGCACAACTGCTAGTCATTGAAATGAGGAAGTATTTCCTGATGGGATTTATCTCACCTAGTTTTAGATATATACATGACAGTTTAAGTTTGATTAAATCTAATAATCTATTTTAGACCGAGATTCATTGCATTATAGACTCAACTGAGAACACTGACAACATCACCACAGACTGTAAAAAACAATTTCAGATGTAGAAATACTCATGTAAGAAACCCACAATGAGTCAGATACATCCCAGTGCTTGTCTGTGGTGTAAATGATCTGTCTAAAGGCTGAATACTCAAGAATTGGGCTGTAGTCAATGAAGTGCTAAAGTCACTTTGAATTGTCTGATTCTCTCTGAAACTTGACATCCAAAGTTCTTCAGATGGATTGTGCCTTAAAGGTTTTACACTCTAGGTTTCTACATTAGAGAAAATTATTCCTGTGCCTGATGCAACTGTAACAAGAAATTAATTTCCATATAGTAAATAATGTTTAAATTTAATGATGTAAATTAAATAATTGTTATAAATCATATGGATTAATTTAATGACATAAATCAAGCATAAATTAAGCATGAAGTGACATTTTTTGTGAAAACCCAAGATAGCCCTCAACTGTCATCTTATTGTGCATGCTTAGGTGGCTCCCCTCAGGTAATACAAACAGACAGTGGCTCCAGAACAGGTAATACAGATGATTGCTGCCTGTGTTTTTCTCTCTTTTGTCAGCTAATGTCCTGTTGATTTTTTTCTTGTAAATAAAGTTACCAATAAATTATATTCACTTGAAAGAGCTGTCTGGATGCCTGACTAGTGGTCTTAATGTTATATATTTCAACTTCATTAAGCAGAACTGTGGATCAAGGTACATGGCACTTAACATAGAAGCTTAAAATCAATGCTTCAATTAATACAATCCATGTGTCTATGCATGAATATCTGAAAAGCTTCTCTAGGGATGTTCTACACTGCAGAAACTGCTGTTATAGTGGAGTCTACCACCAACATAGAAAAAAAAAATCAGCTGACAAATGATTTTTCTTTCATCTTCACTGTGACAGTCAACAACCTAAACTATTCTAATAAAACTTATTTTCTATTGATGTAACTGAGTCCACATCACAGATATTGTTGGCATAGTGATGACAGATACATTTTTTCAGTAAAATATATGGCCACCTACTTTTGCCCACAGTAATTTCTAATGCACCTTGCATTTCTGCAAATATAACACAAAAGGTTGTCTAGCCATCACCCAATCTCATGAGGGATAAGTTATATCTCATGCATGACAAGAGGGGCACTTGAGGATGAGTGTGAAAGAACAAATTCTTACTAAACCTTATGCTCAAATCATTCAGTCATTCAGCTCACAGTGCTCACATTCTTTCACATTTACTGAACAATGAAAATAAAGAAACATTAAAAACTGCTGGATAATTACCACTTCTCATTCTTACAAAACCTTTTGATTAAAGTTCAAGGGAAGACCATTTCATCAGGAACCACCACACAGTTTAATGTCCAGCTTCTGAAATGCTTTGAGCGGGACATATGAAGAATTAGACCACAAAAAATACAATTTTCCAGTGAATATCTCACTGTTCAGACACATGCTCAAAATCCTAAATAAGCATATGCCCTGCTGTGAAAAAATGTGTCCTATTAATTTTGCATTCTGTGCAGATATTCATGATTTATGTTCCAAAAGTAAAGCAAAAGAAAGATTAGAAAAAATAAAGAAAATTAAATAACATTAATCATTATTTTATCTGGTAAATGGACTGTGCAATATTGCTATCTTTAATGCAATTTCAATTCATGCATTGATTCTATTGTGGCTCTTTTTTAGAAATGAAAGAGCAAGAAAAGCTTTTAAGGAATTATTACATATAGTAGAATAGCTGTTGAGTGAGAGTAAAACAACAAAATGATTAACTATAGAAGAATCCTAAGTGAAAAAAGTAGAATAATTTTAATATGTACCAAGGTAGAAAAATACCAAAGTCCTTAAAGCTTTCATAGAACCATAGAATCATTTAGGTTGGAAAAAACCTTTAAGATTATCGAGTCCAACTGTTAACCTAGCACTACCAAGTCCACCACTAAACCATGTCCCTAAGTACTACACCCACAGGTCTTTTTAATACCTCCTATTGCTTGTTATTTGGCAGAAGAGACTGACATTCACATTGCTACAACCTCCTTTTAGGTAGTTGTAGAGTGTAGAACAACCCCAGTTACCTCAGCTGCTCCTCATCAGACTTGTGCTCCAGACCCTTCACCAGCTCCGTTGCCCTTCTCTGGGCCTGCTCCAACACCTCAGTGTCTTTCTTGTAGTGAGGGGACCAGAACTGAACACATCGTTCTGGTGCAGCCTCACCAGTTCTGAGTATGGGAAGATGATCACTTCCTGAGTCCCACTGGCCACAGAATTCCTGATGCAAGCCAGAATGTTTTCTTGGTCACCTGGGCACACTGCTGGCTCATATTCATCCAGCTGTCAACCATCATCCAGAGATCATCTTGTTATAGAAGGAGATCAGGTTAGTCAAGCAGGAACCGCCTTTCATAAACCCATGCTGATTGGATCATAGAGATTGAAAAATAAACTAAAACATTTTATAGAATTACCTTGTCGGAAAGCATGGCTAGAGTGAAGAGAGAAATGTAGAGGTTTAAAGCAGTAAAGAGGTGAAAAAGGCAAGCTCTTTAAAATCTGAATGAAGGTTTAATGAAACAAAATTAAACAGAATCAGCTTCATTTTCTATTGGTGATCCTAATTTTCAGGCTACTGGAATGTCTGGTTTTATCAAAAAGATTAAAAGTCAATTCATTGCTATGTTCTCTTGTTGTGTTTGTAGCTGGCAAAACAATGGAACTGTGGTTAAAATTACATGATTGATAGCATTCTAACACAAAAACAAAAACCCCGTTTTATTCCCACTAAAAACTCCCACGAGAAAGGATTACAGAATTGAATTAAGTTTCCTTTCTTCCTTTTCACTCCTTTTCATCTCATTTATTTGTTTGTACAGGTTAGGCACCTGTTGTGTTTTGGTTTTGTTGTTTATTTTTTTTCTCACTGCCATAAAGATGCAAAGTATTCTTGTATATTCCACTAATAAGAAGAATTTTAGTATACATATGTGTGTTTATGTATAGTATCCTGGTGATATATCATTGTAACAAAATTAGTATAACCAAATAAACAGAGATACTAAAGAAGCAAAATTATCATCCAGTAATCATTAACCCTTAAGACAGCTAACTCCAGTTACTCTTAACTATGGAACCTTAACTTGAATCTCTTAAGTCATATTTCTTTGTATTTTAGCGCAAATCTTTACTTACTTCAGAGCTCACATTTTCTGCTTCTAAAGCTATAATGACCTTTTGAAATTAAGAGGAAGAACTTTGTATATATTCCTTTTTGATACATTCTGCCCTGGAATGGACCTTTAGAAAAATGTAAATGCTATCTTTGGGAATTCAGCTGTCAAATTCTACCCATTTAATCTGAAAATGTGAGAAAAAGGCAGCTTTCAGAATATGCAATAGATCCAAATTTTAGTTAATTTTCACTAGGAAAGGGCTTATGACTGGAGTTCCAGAAACAAAAAGACGGTACTACATCTTCAGAAAACAATTGTATTGATATTTTGAGTAAGTGCAAACCTATACTTTTTTCTTCTCTGATCTATTCTCAGATACATCTGAACTGTTTAAAGTGATGTTTTCAAAGACATTTCAGCACAGTCATTCTGTGCAGTTCTACATGGAATTACTAAATTGGGTGGTTCAAGTTCAGCACAGAAAATGTAAACAGTGTTTTAAGGGATGGATTGGTTAATATTAACTGTAGATTATGTTAGTCATGACTCTGAATCTTTGTTAAAAATGTGGTACATAATTCCAGTGTTTTACTTCCTTCAGTGTTTATTTCCTCTTCCAAGGGTAGGTTGGAGTTATCTTTTAACTGAATCCAGCTTACATAGCAGTGTATATGGACTCCCAAGGTAATGTTATTTTATCCTTGTACTTAACCCTGAATTTTGTCAATAGCTAATGATTAATATTAATGTCAGACAGACTGAAAAGAATCAGAAATTAAGTTTTATATTTCCTATAGTACTCAGTCATTATCTTGATGAGTCTTGTCAGTTTCACTTAGGAAGGTGACACCTTGATTTATTCCTCTTTATTGTCTGAATTTTGGAAATGTTCAACACAAAATTCAAACAACTGAAAAGAGAAGATAGAAACAGTGCCACAAAGAACTTTAACTTCTAGGAAATTAACCCCTGTATGAGAGACTAAATCAAAGTTAAATCTAGCATTAGACGCTCTACAATGACAAGCCCAGTTAGAATATAATTCTATAAAGTAGACAGATGAAAATACTTAAGAATTCAGTGGTTTGGTTTCACCCAAGATAAGATCTGTCTTTGGTTGTATTTACATAGCCACAGAGGACACACTGGAGGATGCAGCAAAGCTTTTTCTCTCTTCTGTTCCTTACAAAATGCTTCTTGATCCGTTATTTCTAGTCTCAAAAAATTTATCATCAATCATACTGTTGCAAAGGCGAAGCTTGACAGGTGTCTCAAATATTTAACCTACTGGCTGTGGAGGCTGTATCTCTTCACACTATGCCCATCTACTGTGATGGTCTTCCCTGGTACAGGAATGCCCAGCCCCATATATATTGATGTTAACCATTCTGTTATGTTTTGGACAGAGGTAAAATTTTTTATATAATAACAGGCAGAAATTAACTAAGTTATCATTTATTTTAACAATCACCTGATAAATTGGTTAATAAAGTGTCTTCTGATGGGAAATGGTCTTTTAACTAGGTAAGGCATGTATATGTCATGTTTCCATAACTAAAGGAGAAAAAAGAAGTTTTATAAGTGAAATTAAGCCCTGTTTAAGAAAACCCTGTGTATTAAAAACGTCTCTTATTTATTCAAAGCTATAACAACAAAAGCTTACTTCTCAGACAACAACTTGATCAGGAAGTTTTACTCTTGTTTCTCAAGAGAGCTGTAGTTGTCCATATATAATATGCTCTGTACGCTGGCTTTTACTGATAACTAATATTTTTTTCTGAAGCATCCATGGCTGGAGATATCTGTGGCAGTCTGTGGCAGTTCAGCAAACACAGCAACTGTGTGGTGGAATGTATAGTCCAGTTAGGAAACATAATCGATAGAGAGGAGTGATAGAAGATGACAGAAGTATATGTCTCATACAGAACAGTAGCGCATCATGCTATTGCCCATAGGGAATATTTAGCTAGAAATCTGCAAGGCTTTTTCCCCCAAAAGTCCAATGCTGTGATTAAAATGTCCTGGACTCAAAGACAAGTCACACACTAGTTTTAATAAATGTCCTTCAACTGAATTAATATCTTACAGTTGACAATTTGGACTGTTGCTAGGATACCCCAGTGAAATCTGAAACATTTTTCTTGCCTTTTCTCTTTAGGCCGTGCTCTTAGGGCCCTGAGTGCAGGAGATTCGAGCTGCCCTGAACTATTTTTCTTTATATTCAGCCTCTGCAGCCTCATAACAGCTCTCTCAGGGGTTTAGCTGACCCTGTTCAAAGTTTGCTCTGATGTGGTGCAGCCATGTGTAAACCTTGTGTCAGACTGCTGGGAAAACAAAGTATTGAGAAGAGATGAGATGAGACTTCCCTTGCTTGGATGATGATTTACACCCTTGTTCTCTGCTCAAGCTTTGTTGCAGCTGTGCCTGTGCCTGTGCTTTGCACTTCACTAGCCCGGAACTGGCTCCCTGGTTTTACCTGGGATCTGCATCCTTGATATAGACCTGCCTGGTCAACTGGGCTCTGGCCAACCCTGTCTTCACCATCAGACATGCTCTGCTTTGCTTGTTTGGGTACAGTGGGATTGTGTCCCTTGCTGGGGGGTGGGGGTGGGGGGGGGTGTGTCTTTATGTCAATCTTCAGATCCCCTTCCCTTCTAAAGGCTCCCTTTCCCTGCTTGATGGATGTAAAACATATAACTGGAATAAAGAGTTATTTCATAAAGCAAGTGTACTATATGAAAATTAATATCCCAATTCTACATGCTGTTTTCTGTTTCATTGCTGAATAAACCCCATATCTTTATGATTTAGTATAATAAACCCTGTTCAGAATTTTAAATTTAAATATTAATTTAATTTCAGAATAACAAAGCAAATGTTCATTTTTGAGTATAGGTATCAGGTATTAGTGGTGATGTGAACATTTACTGGGATAGGTACATCTTCAAGGTTATTTTCTCCAAATATTCCTGAACTTTGCAAGACTTTTTGAGGTTATGATGATTTAAGGCTTTCAGATTTAAGTGTGGGTACTTTCCACCAGCAAATGTACATCAACTTTGTGTGCTCTAGCTTAGTTGAGAAAAATTTTCCATTTCTTATTCTTACACAGCAATGTACAGATGTATGAAAACTGAAGTCTCTATGCAATCATTATTATTTAATTGTCCTAGTCATATATAATTTCACACCTATGTGGTTCAGCCAGGATTAAATTGTCTGTAAGAATTCATACCTTTAACATACACTGTGGCATGGACTGAAGATCAATGAGCAGTTATGCTCTTGAAATGAAAATTTACAACTTTCTGCTCTTTTGTTATCTTACGTAATGCAATTGCTTTGAAAAGTTATTTTTCCCTACAACTGTGTAACAGTTTGTTTCCTTCTGTTGTAAGAGAGGATTTACCCAGATATCTTAAAAGACAGGTAAACTGAAAGAGAGCACTACAGCAGTGTCACATATTTAGATTCTTTTATAAAATGTTCTGCAGTGTTTTTAATAGTAAGGGTGTATATTTAAGATATGACATTAAAAAAACCCTAAAATACAATTGTCAGAATAAAGTAACTTTTCCTAAATATTTACCATATTTTTAATGGGTTATTCCCATATTTACGTATTCACAAATGATTCACAAATGAAAGCAATTTCATGTGTATTTCTTGACAATGGGAAATAATTGTTACACTTGCTGAAGTTTCTTGCTGATGTCAACAGACAGATTTTGGTTCTGTATAGAGCTGGCAAAGTTACCATTCTGTGTTACATTATGAAAACATGGAATTGAACAGGAAAAGCTTACATCTACTTTTTACAAAGTTTATATGTCTAAGCCAGTATTTATTGTTTCAGATTGAAAAAACTCCATCAACACATAGAAAAGTAGGTATATGCATGTCCATTTAACTGACTTACATGAGTACACAGATATGTTTTTGGCACAGAGGTGACTAAGCTGCAAATCCCTGAGTAGAAATCCTTAATTTCCATGTCTTTAATCTTTTCTCGATTTTTATTCTGTGCTGCTACATGTGATCAGGCAGAAACCAAAATTTATTATTATTTTTTTAATAACTCTCCATTTTTTTTTTCACTTTAAATCTAAAGGATATTTCAAAGTAGATTTTCTTCCCATATTGTCTTTGCACCCTTTTTTTGGTACTTAATATATTAGGAGTTTGGAGTCTGACTTGGTATATATAAAGAATGAAAAATTAATTAATAAAACCAAATTTTCCCTTGTTCATATTCTACAAGGTTGTATGATGCATCTATATTTTCTACAGAGTTTGATGCATAGCTTTTCACAAGACTGTGAGAGACCAATCTGAAATCAGACTCCACTGTCCATTGTCCCTAAGATTGGTCTGAGAAGCTGAGATGGAAATTCACCTGTCTTTTGTCTCAGAGATGGGTGGGAGGAGTTGAGATAAGTCTCCAATGTCCCTTGCCTGGGAGAAGGCTGTGAGGAGCTGAAATAGCACTCCATCATCCTGAGCCTGAGGGATGAGCGGGAAAGACCTCAGTTAAAACTCTTCCATCCATTACTTCAAGGATTGGTGTGAAGTATTATCCCAAGAATTGCTGCAGACATGTGTGTGCAGACATGTGCAGTTGAAGTGCTGGCTGCAAGACTAGGGAAACTGGTCCACCAGGAACTTGTAGTACATGACATGGAGAGCAGAAGTACTCCTCCCAGCTCTTTACAAAAGGAGAAAAGGTAATCACCAAGAGACACATTACCAGGTAGCCACTGCCATGAGGATGACTCCAGAAGGACACCTCCGTGAGGACTCTCTCAGCAGATGACTATTACAGACCCTGTGGGACACCCTCCATGAGACATGGCCATGAGGGCAAATCCATGAGACATACTCTACGGGATACTTTCAAGGGGACTCCAGAAGGATGCCTCCATGAGGACGCCCACCACTGACAGACTCTTGGGGGACACTCTGCTCTGATACAATGAGACTACAAAACCTGAAGAACTCCCACCACTAACAACGAGGACAACGGATCACTGGGACACCACTGGATCCACAGTGTTGACTCTCTCTCTCTCTCTGCACCCCGAGTACTTATTTCATTTTCTACCTTTTTTTCCAATCTGTAGTATTGCTATCCCCTTTATTACAATAATTTCCCTTTTTTTATAATAACTGTCTTTTTGTAATTTGTAATAAACATTCTGTCCGATTGCAGTACTTGACCTTGTTTGTGTCTTAATTTCACTCTTGGGATCATGAACTGAAACAGGGTCCAGCACTGGAGTTTTTCTCCAATTGGACCCTGACAAAGACACACATTAGTGTTATCGTAGCTGTTATTACACTGCATGCATAAGTTCATTTGACAGATATTTACCTTTCATAAAAATCTCCATTGATTTTTAAATCATTGGTAATTGATTATAAATTGCTACTAGACCCAGTTAAAAAGTAGTGTTTTCCAGTCAATCTGGTGAAGTCCGATATGCTATCTCTCATCACCTGGGGTTGTTTTGTGGTGCTCTATCATGAAGACAAATAAGTGGTTGTTCTGTTTGCATGAAATTGAGGAAAAAAATACAAAAAGGTTGTATGTGCTTTAGAGCCAAAAGGCAATCAGATACCCAAGTCCAAAGAAGAATCCTGCTGATGCATAGCAACGTAAATGTTGTTAACTATGGAACACAAAATGCAAAGTGTAAGGTAGGGAAAAGAAGTTCAAATATTTTTAAATCATGCCATTATTATAGCTCAGTATATTCTCACTGGCAAAATGTTACTATATATGATTTTTCTTATTACTCATAATGATTTCTAGTGCCAGTGCCCTCTTGGCAGCCTCTACCTAGATGGTATCACATCAATAGAAAAACCTCCTGAGATGTGCTTCTGTTGTGGTTTAAGCCCAGCAGGCAGCCCAGCACCACGCAGCCACTTGCTCATTCCCCACTTTTCCCCCCAACCCTGCTCCCAGAGGGATGGGGAGGAGTATCGAAAGAATGTAACTCCCACAGGTTGAGATAAGAACAGTAACTAAGGTATAACACAAAACCACTACTGCTGCCACCAATAACAATAATGGTAAGGGAAATAACAAGAGAAGTGAATTCAATCACACACCAGCAGCCAACCGATAGCCAGCACGACCCAAGCAGTGATCTAACCCTTCTGGGTAACTGCCCCCCAGTTTATATACTGGGCATGACGTGTATGGGATAACTCTTTGAGGTATGGAATAACTCTTTGAGGTATGGAATACCTCTTTGGCTAGTTTGGGTCAGGTGTCCTGTCTCTGCTTCCTCCTGACTTCCCCTCCCCCCTGGCAGAGCACGAGACTCACAAAGTCCTTGGTCAGAGTAAACATTACTGAGCAACAACTAAAAACACCAGTGTTATCAGCGTGGTTCCCAGGCTGAAAGTCAAAACCACAGCACTGCACCATCTACTAAGAAGGAGAAAAATTACCGCTACTGCTGAACCCAGGACAGCTTCCAAAGAACAGATCAAAGCACACTGCAGTAGAAGTCAACATAGACACAAAAAGAAGGAAAAAGAAAAAGCCTTTTTAAAAAGTATTATTTTCACTAATATAAGTAATTATATTATATTCAATAATATAAGTGATTGACTCTTATAAAATTTACTCTTTAAATAAATGCAAATGAGACATACTATACACTGGGCACTGAAGGTTAGTTGCAGGGAGGACTACCCTCCTAGCTGTGCCGAGTCCAGAGGAGAGCCATGAAGGTGGTCAGAGGTCTGGACATCTCTTCTGTGAAAACAGGCTGAAAGAGCTGGGGCTGTTCAGCCTGGAGAAGAAAAGGCTCTAGGAAGACCCTATAGCGGCCTTCAGGAGGCCTACAAGAAATATGGAGAGGGACTTTTTACAAGGGCATGTCATGATAGTACAATGGGACATGACTTTAAACTGAAAGAGGGTAGATTTAGATTAGATATTAGGAATGACTTGTATTGTAAGAACGGTGAGGCACTGGAACAGTTTGCTTTGAGAAGTTGTGACTGTTCCATCCCTTGCAGTGTTCAAGGGCAGGTTGGGAGAAGACCTGCCCTTGATTTATTGTGCCATTAAATCCTGCCCATATTTGTACTCTGTTAGATGCTGGCGTACAAGGGAACCAGCTGTTGATTAGCTTAAATAAAAATAATCTTAAGAGTGTTGTCTTTACCACAGTCTTTACTACACTGAAATATTTACCACAGTAAAGACTATAGCTTTTACTACAGTGACAATATTTATTGAACGTAGAAAATGGGTTTCATGATGTTGGAATCAATGGGAGGTAGTTATGTAAATTTTTTCGATTGAGATACATTTATTTTGTAATTCAAAACTCTGGCAGCTGTTTGAATGAATATCTCTGCAGACACACAGACACTAAATGGGTATTGTCTCTTAGAAAGTAATAATGTTTGGCACCTCTTCCTCACAAATTACAGGGACAAACATCTCTCTTGAAAAATATCTCAGCTTCTCAGGAAAGACTCTTCTTTGTTTCTTGAATGTTTTCAGTTTCTTAGACTTACTTAGCATGGGAGCTGACCTAACTGTAAAGGGTTTTTTTCAAAGTCATTTTCCTTAATTTTTCAGGTTTTGTACTCTTACAATTGAGAACCCACAGGGTGGGTGCTCATTTTCCCCTGAAACTGTTTGTCTCAAATAATTGTAGTGACTAAGACTGTGACCACATTTAAACTATAAACACCTGCCAGTATGGCAATATGGTTTAGGGACCTGACTCTTATAAAATCTTTCCTTGCATATTCAATCGGTGTCGTGGCTTAACCCCAGCCAGACAGCTTTTCACTCACTCCCCCCTTTCTTTTCCTCCCCCTATTCCCAGAGGGACAGAGAGGAGAATCGAAAAAATGCAGCTCCCACGGGTTGAGATAAGAACAGTTTAGTAACTAAGGTATAACACAAATCACTACTGCTACCACCAATAATAATGATAAAAGAAATAACAAGGGAAGAGAATACAACACCTCACCACCAGCCGACCGATAACTCGCCCCCCAGCCCAACCAAGCACCAACCGATACCTCCTCCAACCCTGCAGTCCCCTAGCCCTTCCGGGTAACTCCCAGTTCCCTCCTGGGCATGACGTGCTGTGGTATGGAATACTTCTTTGGTCAGTTTGGGTCAGGTGTCCTGTCTCTGCTTCCTCCCTGCTTCCCCTCCTCCCTGGCAGAGCATGAGGCTCACAAAGCCCTTGGCCAAACCAAAACATTATTTTTATCAGCTCTGTTCCCAGCCTGAAATTCAAAACACAGCACTGCACCAGCTACTAAGAAAGAGAAAAATGACTGCTACTGCTAAACCCAGGACAATAGGATATCACATAAATGGCTTTCGCTGCTATAGCTTTCTTCATTTAAGGAGCTAGAATAAATAATATCAACAAATCTGATGTTATAGAGTCATAGAATCACAAAATAGCTTGGGTTGGAAAGGACCTTATGATCATCTAGTTCCAACCCCCTTGCCATGGGCACGACAACTTGCACTAAACTGTGTTACCCAAGACCCCATCCAACCTGGCCTTGAGCATTGCCAGGGATGAAGCATTCAGAATTTCCTTGAGCAACCCATTTCAGTGCCTCACCACTCACACAGTAAAGAACTTCTTCATTATATCTAACCTAAACTTCCCCTGTTTAAGTTTGAACCCATTACCCCTTGTCTTATCACTACACAGTCCTATCTTCTCACAGTGTAAATTATACCTGTGTTAGAAAGGCATGCTCCATTACCCTCAGATCCTGTCATAGTTGTTTGAGTTCTATAGGCTTTGATTATTGGTATCCTCATATATAACCAGCAAAGCAAAGGAATAAGTCAGTTGAATGCAAAGGATAACAAATTATACATGCTTTGGTAGCACACAAAGGAAAAGTTCCTTTGTGTCTATTAGGGTGACTATCTAACTCTGTAGTCCTTTGTAGAAAATGTCTAATTATATAAAAGCCAGATTTTCTTCGACACTCCCCACTGATATATTATTACATGCATATATCAGGAGCTTGCATTGAAGATGAATCAGGATAATCAGAACAGTTTCTGTTTTTAAGCTTCTGACATGCTGGAAATAATGATAAAATGCAGAAAATGATTATAAGTAATCTACTTTGTTTAAAATATGTAATATTGCAATGTTTTGGTTTGCAATAACAGTATTAATGTGTCAGTATAAATCTTTTTAAAACAATATTGCTTACACTAAAAAGGGACAACATAAAATATGCTACAGTTTCAGTTATTTAAACTACTATGCTAATAGTGAGTATCTGCTATTAGTCATCCTGTGAATTCTGCCTCAGTGAACAAGTTAAATTTAATTACCCTTTAAAACTTTTACCAGGTACCTATAGAAATATTTCATTTTAAATATTCAAATATGATTTTTAATAGACACTTTTCCTTTCATTTCATTATTACAGGCATTTTTGTGTGTGTGCTAGTTTTCATTTTTAGAATTGTGTCCTACAGAACTCAGTTCTAGTAAGAAGCCTACAGCAGTTCCTGGTTCTTGCTCCTGCTCTTGGCCTGAGAAGACAATTTGCATTCTGCTACACCCTGCTTTGATCCTGAAGAGGAGATGTTCCTTTTCCATGGTATGCTACAGCACTGTCATAGAAAAAAAAGCACACCTTAATCAGAGGGTGCAACCATTCAGTGCAAGCTTCCCACTATTTCACACAGCTCCATGAGTTGCAAGTGACTTGATAACTTTTCTAAGCTTGTGCCTACACTAGCAGGTGTATGGTCATTTAAGATGGCTCTGCCTGGACTACTCAAGGAAATGCAGGAATCCTTATGTGTGTACCTCCCTCTGAGGCTGGAATGAGTCAGCTGTAATTGAATGAGCTAGCTGGCTGAGCAGTACAGCTGCCTTGCAAAGGCAAGATATTTTAGCTCAAATGCATTTTCTTCAAATGAACCTGCATTGTTTTTAGATCTGAATTTAGTCCCACAAAGACTTGAACTATGCCATATAGGTTTGTCAGCTTCTAGCTCAGGGACTGCTGATGTTTATTGTTGTGGGGTTGTTTTTTTTTTCAGTGCAGCTATACTTTACAAGGAATCATGGGTATTTTCTGTTTTTCTCACTCACAAGCCCAGCTTAAACTTCTGTCAAATACACTTGTTTCTTTAGAAATGCTGAGCTTTTCAATGCACCAGCATGCAAACAGGTACTTGCACATCTGTCTACCTTGAGTAAAGACATGCTTGGCTCAATTTTGAACAACAGCAGACACTTCCTTTCATATTTCATCACCCTAATTTAAATTTCCTCTATAAGTCACACATGAGAGGTACTGAGATCATGACAGGCACAGAAGAGGAAGAATGGTATAGAATGATCCTTGCAACAATATCTCTGTTGCTCTCACCACTAATATAGGCTATTTACTACTATGTAATATCTTTACAACCACTGTATCACAAAATTGCATCTAAAGAATTCATAGCTGTCTTTTTTTTTTGTTTGTTTGTTTCCCCTTTCTTATCAAGACATTTTATAGCCTCACTGAAGAAATCACTTCTTTTTTTGTACAGTTTTGAATATGTGATAGTGCATTCTTCTCATAGAGAAATAGATGATTTGGTTTTGTTCTCTATCCAGTCATTTTCAATAGCTTTATCTTTGAAAAGTAAGCCAGTAAAATCTTCATAGAGATTCCTTTCTTTTTCTTTTTTTTTTTAATAAAATCTTCAACAGCATATCAAAATGGCAAGTAGGGTTTAATTGTAATCTGTGATAGAAGTATTGGAAACTTAAAGAAGGTCAACATAATGGTGAAAGAAAAACTAAACAGGAAACTAGTACTTCAAACGCCAGGAGCTGAGAAGGAGAATTTAGGACAAGAAAGAAAAGAAGCTGTTTGGACTTTCTTAAGTAAAACAAAAGAAAAAGAAAAAAAAAAAGAAAAGAAAGAGGAAAACAAACTTCTTGTTTTTCATTATCATTACATTATCTTTTTAATTATTATTGACTCTTCCAGGAAGCAGAAAATTTTTGGCCTTTGTAAATTAAATTCACTTGTGAATATATGTCAGTCATGAAGCTGAACCAGCCTCAGGAAGGAAAGCACAAGAGAATTGTGTCCGGAAATGTATGTGTTTCCTTCTTCAGATTACATGGTACCTGCTGCTTTGTCACATTTGATGAAATGGTGAAGACCTGAAATGAGGAAGAATCTTCTGTGAGAGCCAAATTATATGCCAGAGTAGTGAGGCAGTTTCAAAATTATTTCCGAGTGTCCTAGAATCAATTTTTTTATAAAGGACCATATGCATGAACTCCCATCCCAAACACTGTAAGTGCAGCTTCAAAAAAGATACTATCCTGCATTAATTCCCCCCTTATAGGTTAGTTCTTGCATGTGTGTTCTGCCCTTCAGTAGACATTTATGCAAAGATGCTGCCAAATGGAGTTTTAACTTTCTCTCTTCAAGAAGTCTGGAATTTTGTAAAATGTCCATTGCATCCATCAGCTTATTTTCTATATAAAAACAATAACTAAAAAGGGTAATAAATAATAATTATATTAAGTATAAAAATAATTACTATTTTTCTAATAAAAATGAAAACATAATTATATAATAATAATTACTAAGATACCCAGTTACTGATCATAGTTTTTTGATCTCATCATGACTTCTCTTCTCTGGCAAACATATGTCATGTGTTGATACATCTTTGGCAAGAATATCAACAATTTAAAGGGCACTGGAGACTACTATTTCTCCTCTTTCTATCTTGGTGTTTAAATCCTGAGTCTTGCAGGAAGCAAGCTATAAGGAAGGTTAGAAACTTATTGATTTAAAGATTTTAGCAGAGAGTTTAAATGTAAACTTTTTAGTCCCATGATGAAAAAAGCGTAAGACATCTAAGTACAAAGAAATTGTGAAATAATTTGTCCAATCTTAATTGGGGAGGCAGGAAGAAAAGTTTTCTACAGGTTAGCATAATACATGAACAAGTATATAACCCAGTGTGAATATATATCAATAGGCATTTGTCTTCTTTCTTTTGTTTTCAGTTCCATCTTCTCTTTTTTTTTTTTTTAACTTTTTTAATTCCTCCTCAGTTTAATCTTTTGTCTGGTTTTAAATCGGTTCTGATTAGGAAATTTTACATTCCTTTATGATTCTGTCAAATAACTTTCTACAGAATATAAAATTTCAATTACTGTGGTTTCCTCCAGTAACTGCTACAACAGTACCTTTGAAAATAGTAGATAATTTTTAACGCATTACTTGTCCTCAGCTTTGTTATATATGTTAATTGACTTCATGTGTCAGAATGATTAGCTATTTAGGTATTTCCTTTTTCTCAGTGAGAGTCAATGTGTAATTTATAAGAAAATACATACAGCTTTATTTTATTCTTCAGTATTTGCAACTACATTTTTACATTTAAAATAAGACTAAACTGCATATAGTTAGCCCTTTCCTGAATATCTTTACATTAAGTAAATATTATACGGTCTCTACCCTAACAGAGCAACTTCTTGACAGGCTATTTCCTTTTATGGTGTAGAAAAGACAGCAAGGGCAAGTGGAGTGATTTGTCCAAGACTAAGGAATCTAGAGCAGCAGAGTTACAAAGGGGACAAAAGTCCTCTGAGACATGTGATACTTTATCTGTTGATGTGCTCAGCATTTTTACTAAAGCAAATTGCTGTTACTTGTGCTTTTGTTGCTCTGCAGAACCAATGTAGCTCTCAGGGAATGATCCAGGCTTGTCTCCAGCTGGCACATCATCAACCAAGTTCCTCACAGCAGTCAGATTGCTTGGTCTTTGTGTGAGCCAGAGAAAACCCAGATTCACTTTCAGAGTTTAGGATGAGTTTGAGAATGGAAATACAGCTTTTTTTTTTTTTTTACATTTACACTGAGAAATGAGCAGCGGTAATATAAAAAACATTGAGAGACAATAAACAAGAAAATATATATATATATTTTAATGCAGCCAATTATCAGGGTAAAACCCCATTTTAAGGACTGTAACAGCCCTGGTCTGACTACATGTATCTATCTCCCTTTTCCAGCTTACTAACTCCACACACGATAAATGAAATCCTGAAGATGTCAAGGGATACATGCCAAAACAACCTTTAAAACTCTTTATTTCTAATAATATTTCACCAACACAAAGAAAAAAAGCAAAACTACAGTCTACTTTTCATAATATCTGTTATTTACTTAGAGCCAAGCCAAATATTTTTGTAAACAGTTTATCTGACAAATTTAGCTCTTGTGTATCATTCATGGAAACACCATGCATTTTTAATCATTCGTTCATGATTCAGAACTGACTGAACTTTTTATAAGAGTAAATGCAATGCTGTGGATTACAACAGGTGACAAGACCAAATGTTCAATATTTTTTTAAATCATGAGGCTTTAAGTTGATGAGAGGGAAGGGCAAAACTTTTCTGTTCTGGTTTTCCTTTCAGTTTTGACTTTTCAGGGTTGACCATAATGAAGTTCGCAAAATTTCCTCAAAACTGTAAAGATTAAATAAAAAAAGTATATTTTTTTTAATTTCTATGCACTTAGTTATGTATGAATATGAGATATATGTTATTTTATCTAAACATATACATATAAATATATGTAAATATATTAGGGTAAAAGATCTAACGGAACATGAGGAAGTTTCATCTCTACTTGTTTTCAAGGTAAGGAATTTAAAACATTAAATGCAAAGTGTTGGGAAAAAACACAGGTGTTGGCAATTAAGAAGCCATCATAAACACTTATGTTTATTATTCTCTTATCAGTCATGTCATCCATTGATCAACTTAGTGCAATCACATGTTTTTTTCCAGATATCTGTAATAGCAATAGAGAGCAGTTGTAAGCAATCGACTAGATTCCAAATAGGGAAGAAAGTGTGGTTTTGGTTTGTTGTTTTTTTCTCTATGTCTATATTATACATTAAACATCTGTTCAGACATCCCTAAGTCTTGTCTCCTTCTTCAGACTTGTGTGCTATCGGAAGAAATGAATCAATTTGACCTAGAAGGGCTTGGGCAAACACTTGTTTTGTCAAACTAACCAGAACACATGACATAAAATTTGTGTCAACTTTTACGGTTTTTGTGTTCCATGTGGGAGAACTGACAAAGCTTAACCTGGAATGAAGCTGCAGATAAAAACTTAATTCATTGTGGTGTTTGAACATATCTGAAAAGGCAGAATACAAGTGAAGTGATGTGTGACTGTCACTTTGCATCATTTAACCACACTATTTTTGATCTGCCACCAGAAGCCGGGCAGGGAGTTTAACATATTGTCACACCATGGCCAGATACACGTCTGAATGAGATAGTTGGAGGGTTGGAGGCAACCTAGCCAGCTCTGTGCAGCTGTACCCACACTCCGCTGATAACACTATCTTGCTTCTGGGCACTTAGTATTTATTTCAGTTTGACACCTCTCTCTGCTGTATGGACATACAGTATTCTGGGACAACTTAATTTTGGCTTTATGCTAACAAAAGAACATGAGATTTTACTTTGGTGTCTCAGACCATCTGTCCTTATAGCTGGAACATACAAATTTTTGTCATTCTCAGTTTGGGTGCTGTCTTCAGACAGAACATTCTGAGCATACAAAATAAAATTAGGACAAGATCTGCTCTATTTTTTTTTTTTATTCTCTTTAACCAAAGAGGTTAGACACTCTACAGTGTTAAAGAAAAATAAAACATCAAAACAACACATTCTTCTTTGTACAATCAAAAAACCCCATATTTGTCTTATTAGTGAAATACTGACAGTTAGTTGTCATGAGCAATTGCATTGCTAACAGCTGTAACTGATTTTATACTTTAATGATCCTCAGAAACTACACTAGCTCTCTGCAGATAGGATAACTAAACAAGGATAAATAGTGATTATACCTAAAAGCTACCCACTAGGGAAAGGAAATAATATCTGATGTTTCAATGATTTATCAGAAACCTTAAGTATTTAATACTTATTGGCTGACATAAACAATCAATACCTAATTAAAATCACTTCAGGCAATTTATTCCAGGCATCTGCACAGAACACAATGAACATTTTTAATAAATTGGCTTAAGAACAATTTATGAACAGAAAACTCAATTTTTATTAGATAATATATAAACTTTTTTTTTTTTTTTATCTGCTTCTTGCTGTGGCTGGAAATTTTATTGTATCTGTGAAAAGGGGCGGGGGGAGGGGGAATCACAGCCTCTGCCTTACACTTTAACTGTTCATAACTTCATGCACCTAGGGTATTTGGTTACTCATAAAGATCTCTGTAACTCTCCATGCATATTTTGTAACACAAATTTGAAGTAGTGCTTTTGTCCAGGGCTAAAACCTGAATATCAGAACCATGAACAAAAGAGGGCAGGGAATATAATAGTCATTCTTTAGATATCGTCAGGAAATCAGAGCCCTGGTTTTAACGTGCAGCTCATGTATAAAAAGTTACCAACAATCTCTGCCTCATCCTTCCCTCCAGTGACTGAATTTCTGAATTTCAGTCAGATTAGAAAACCTAGCACAGTGGTCAGTAATGCAGTCAGTCACACTTTATGCTTTTCAAACATTTTACCTTTCAAGAGTGAGTGAAAATTTATGAAACATTGAAACACTCAGATCCCATTGAAATATTTCTCTTTCTCCTAAATTTGAAATGAGAATTTATTTGTGTTAAAACACCTTAACATCTTGACTGTATAGGAGAATAACAAAAGTGAGTCTGAAATATGTGCTGCATGTGTCGTACAGAAAGTACCAGTCATGACAGGATCAATATTTTTTTCCCTTCCTGTTCTGGCTGCTGTGGAAAAGGTTAATTGACCATTACCCAAAATCCCAGCCATCTTTCTTTTATTCAATGACACAGTATGTGTTCTTGTCTTGGCATAGGATTTGATGAATCTCCAGCATCTGGCTTAAATTTCTTCTCTGTGAGATAAAGTGTGCATCTACAAGGGTGAAACAGCGCTTTCAGTGACACAGCTGTTCAGTAGCCAGAAGAGAGTTCTTGTAACTGCAGTTCTAGAACTTGTTTCTTCCTTGTTTAGAGAAAGAATTTGTTTAATGTTTAACTGGTTTTCAACAATAAAAATAGTAATTCGATTCAGTGCTTCCACGTTCTTTGTAATTAAATGCTTCAAAATATGAAACAGAGATCACTGTGATGTGTTTTGTTTAGACGCTGACATTCTGCCAACATACTGAAGATGGAAACTTACTTTGAGAAAATAATTGATCTTGAAAGGGGTCAAACTGCTTTTTACATTTTGGTATTAGGTTGATTGATTTTGTTATTGCATTTGTACTTTTTAAAAAATGTTTCAAATAAACTGCTTTAATTCATAAATGGGTGTTTTAATGTTGCATCCCCAACAGGGGTTGCATGGTACAAATTCTTGTCACAAAAATTCATTTACATTCACCTTAAACACTATGTGGCACAGTTTTCTTTGCTTGCTACAAATTACAAATGTTTTGTATAACACTGGTTTAGACCCATGGGTTTTATATGATTTTTGTAATTGAACCTCAAAGTTTCCCATCTGAATGTGATTCAGTCTACTCTAAGAAAATCTTCAAGGGCTGTGTACATTTATTCAGAGTGATACCACCTGTTAAACAGGTCTCTGACAGTGACCTGTAGATCATACTAATAGCTCACCACACAGACCAGGACTTAGGTGACACATCTGTTCACATACTGCTGTGGCCAAACCACAAGCAGGAAAGCAAATATTTAATGATGCGTTTCATGTTGATGCTTAACAGGAGAGACAAAACTGGCTTCTCTGTTGGAAAAGGAAAGCTGACAGCCAAATTGGTTCAGCTGTATAAACCTGTGCAAGTATCAGCATCTGGCCTGTTAAACGACTCCTGCATAGGTTTCAGCAATGGCAACTGGTGTTTGTAGGGAGGGTCTCTGTTCTGCAATGACAGGGTAAAGTGGCAGAGCACAGCCTGGACATATGGCAAGGTACAACAAGCAGGCTTGTTGCTAATTCTTTGAAAAACAGCAGCATGAAGCCAAAATTAACATATTCCTAATGGAACACATATCTTTGGTAATGAGGTGCTTCTGCTTCCCTGAGGAGGTTTTGATATGGTTCTAGAACTCTAATTAAAAAATCGTTACTTTATTACTATAGTATGTCCATTAAGACATACTTACTTGCCTCATTACGGTAGTTTATTATCTATTTGATGCTGAGCAGGGAGCTCAGATTCTCACAGGTTGTATTCTTTGTTACCCTAAATCAATAGATAGAAGCACTTAATTTTGTGCTTCTTACCTACCTTGGGCTGGGGCAGAAGTTCATAACTTTGTGTAGAGAAAGACTGTCAAGTAATTAGAGCAGGAGAACAAAGTGTTTTCTTTGCCTACGGTCACTATATGTATTGCATATAGTTTATGTGCCACATATACTGCACATAACGCATGTAGTTGGATACAAGTATGATGGTGTAATTTGCAGTAAAGTCGTTAACTGCTTTAATGAAATTCTAATGGCTGCTTAGAGATGTTTTTGTATGTTGACTAGGTAGCTTTGGGTCATGGAAAGAAAAGATAGTTATATACACCAGTGTATAGAAACTCCAACATGGCTACTAGTATTTTGGCCCTACTGGTTACTACAACTATAGAACTGAAAATGTAGTCTTTTTGAATGAAAGGTGTATTTTTTTATTGATTTTTTTCAGTAACTTCATTTGTCTTTCTCCTGGTAGTGTGCAGGATGAGGTAGCAGTATTCAAATGTAAAGTTAATTGGAATGTTTTCATTTGGTGATATTTGTAAAGTTCTTAAGGTAGTGCAGGGGTGGTTCTGCAGATCTTTCTGAACTCACATCAACATGTGCTTCACTAATTAGGATTTTTGTACTCCATACTTCTAGTAAAGCGTTTAGAGATAAAGTAAATTAAGTTTTAATATTTTTATATAAAATAGATACGTAAAATATCCACTCACTATAGTTCTTTGATTTTCTGTAAGACTCAAGTGAGACACGGATATTTTTGTCATGCAAAAAAAGTAATATTTTTTCCCACCTGTTCCATAGAGAAGATATTTTTACTTTATCAGCTCTGCGGGTAGGTATATTATGTGTTTCAGTCCACTATCTTCAATCAGTCAAACTGTGGTTTAATTACGTTAATTTAGGTGACTGCTTCCCATTTTTCATGAACTAAATACTATTTTCTTATATGAGGAAATAAGGTAAATGCAGCCTTCAGATCTTAATTCTGAGTATGTTTAAAAATTCCTACTTTTAGAAACAAAAAAGTTGCACTTATGACAGTTTAATTTTTATTCCAAAAAAATATTGTATGGCATATCTACAATACAGAAAAGATCTATCTGATTAGTTGGAATAAAGCATCAGCTCATCATAGGTCCTTGATCCAACCTCTATAATTATATACCTATGATTAATCTGAACTATTCTGTGAAACTTTGGTTTAGAAAACTCTCTACAAAGAAGCATTTTGAGATTAAATATTTGCATGTATGCCTACTTCAAAGCCTACTTCATATAAATTGCTCTGGAATCCTGCATGTCTAAGAAAAATGCAGAAACAGGCATGCAAATATTTTCTAAAAAGGAAACAGATAAATGAAAATACCTTCTACATTCATACCTGAAATGTTTTAGTGAATTACTACTTACAATGATACCATTTACAGCTAGGTATTTCCTAACATATCCTTATTTTTAAAATCACTTGTTATTCTTTTTCATTAATACTTTTTATCGCAGTTCTGAAATAGTATAATCTGTATTAAATTCACACACAAGCACAAAAAAAAAAAAAAAAAAGTCTATTTAATGCATTACCTCCCCATGACAAATGGTTTAATACAGATGAAGTAGTCATTGGAACCTTTCCTGCATCCACAAGAAGCTGCTAGCTTATCAACTGAAGACAAAGCAGCATCATAAAACATTTCTCAGCAAAGCCAAGGAGAATGATTTGATACCTAAACTCTCCAGTAATTGAAAACATATATACTTCTGAATTATAGCTGTGACTAATCTCAGTAAAGATTTTTCCTCTCTTACACTTGCTATACTGCAGAAAAGGTGTCTATGAGTTAGAAGGATGCTTTAAGATATAGTTGTCAATCAGGATAACTAAAATTATTCTCTGGATGTCAGTTTCCTGCCCTTCTACCGGCACCCTGCAAAAGCTAAAAGGCAGACTCGAAACTTACATAAAAAATTTCATTTTGTGACCTTTCTTGTAGTTACATTGTCATTTTATTTATTATTCTATCCTTCAGATGATAAAATTTATGAATGCAATAATATGAGAATCTAATAATACAGTTATGAACATTATGTCATCAAACATTTCCTGTTAGATTATAAGGAATATGGACATACAAGTAGAATATTAAAACTTTGGTTTAGGCAAGTCAGTTAATTGTGATGAGTTAAATGTAACAAGTTAAATGTGATGTAAGCAGCATAAAATTAGTCTGAAACCTGTTCTTTGACCTGTATGGGGTAAGTGGGTGGCCTTACATTGGCCTACCCAGATTACAGAAAATACTGTTGCAGCCAACAGGATTTGGAAGATGTGGTGGATGAACTTCCGAAGACCTACTGTATAGCTGTATTCAGATAATCAGAAGCTTCTCAGAGCTTTCTGAACATCTTAGTGCAGGAACTGGGATGCAGATCTCCTAAAAAAGTTTTTTTTAGCCATTGCATTTTTCAGGCATTTCTTTTTATGTAGTATACTTGGAATGATTTTAGGAACATGGGACTAGCAAAGATATTTTTGATCAGATTCTTGTGTCCTTTCTAAGACAGGCAACAAGCATTTATTCATATTCAGTTTATAGCATAAAACTCTATCTCAGATTGTCAGATTCTGTTATGAGTCTTTCAAGACAGTTTCACTACTTCACTCAGTAGGACACCATGCTGTAGTTTCCAGCACAATTTCCACTGTGTTATATATTATTGTGAGACAAGGCCTTATAATTTTATACCAAGTATTGTTACTGATTAAGGATAGTTTTAAAACAGCTAAAAAAAGATACATGCTATGTCATTGTTCATAACAGGATCCTTTTAGTGGTTTTTATTAGCACATTAGCATCAGGAGAGACATTATAGCATGGGAATTTCTGCTGTCAAAATATTTTTGATTTTTTTATAAAAAAGACATATGGCAGACACATTTCTAAAACTCTAAAGCTAAAATATCAAAAGAAAAACAGAACTATTAAAACAATTAGCAGATTTTTAAAAGGCTTGCTTATCCTTGACCTAATTATTTTTTATTGTGATGTCTACAACTCAGGATTTTATTATGTTTCATACTGATAGTTTTCATCTCACAAAAAGAGTTTAATTCACTAATTCAAAAAGAGTTATTTAAATTTGTTGAAAAAATAAGGTTCACAAATATGTTTAATTTATTAATATACCAATCTTTCAAATAATGAAGTGTAACTATACTGAACTCTGTCCTAAGAGATTTCTTAAATAACCTGTGAAAATGACTTGAAACAAAAAAAAAAAAAAAATTCAATACTTTTTTTAACACAAGCCAAGGGAAGAATAACACACCAAATTAACTTGTGAGGAAGAGATGGAGCAAATTTCCAAAGGCAGTAAAATTCTAGAGGGGAAACACAATAATGATTTTTTTTTTGTGCTCAGAATCTACTGTCTTGACAGCAGTGAGTTTCCTCAAGGCAAATGCTATAGAAAGGAGTAGACTTCTAAACAGATTTTGCAACCAGTTAAGAATTAAGCTTGAAAAATTTGGCAGCAGAGCTTTCTTTCAGACTATATTGACTAAAGTTCTGAGAGTTCTTAGAGGAATAGAAATCAGGTCATGGGTGGAAGCAATTTTTTTTAGACATCTTTTCATTTTATATGTTTTCTGTTGCCTGGTGCCTGTCTGTGTTCTTGAATTACTAAATTCCATTCCTATTAAATCTTTTTTGACAGCCATGCCGAGGTAGGTGTACTTTTATTTGTGTTAACAAAGTGGGGGAGTATTTGCTCCACAATCTTTTTTTTCTCATTAGGTTTAATATTCAAATTACATTGTACTGCAATAAAAAAAAAAAAAAAAAACAACTAAAAAAGAAGTGACTCAGACATCTGTTCCTTGCTGCTTTTTGACCAGCATTTTCTCCTTTATGTCCCTTAATCCCCACACTGACCTCCAGATTCTCTTGCCCAGAAGTTTACGGGAAGAATATTTCTTTGCGTCCATTCTCCAGTTAAGGATGCCTGACACCTAAAGACTTCTCATGCAACTAGTAATGTGCTGCTTTGTTTTACATTTTCCGTGTGTTCTCTTCAGTTTAGAAGACTGTAAAATTAAGCTAACTCAAGATGTTTCTCACTCCTCAGGAGATGGAATATACTGACAACCTTTGTCCTTGGGGTCTTTTTTTCACTGAACTGCATGCAGATTTGGAATATATATCTTTCTTCATGAACAGATTTGAGTATAAATCCCCTCATGGCACTTCAGACGCCTTCTTCCTTGCTCCTGCCTTGCACTACCAAATTCAATGACACAGTGACATGTCTCCTAATCCCTGAATACACTGTTGCAGAGATACAGACCCAGAAATATAACATAATGATGACTTTTAAAGATGTCTCCTAGATGACTCTCTTTCAGGAAAGCCTAGTATGTAAGTTATGTCTAGTTATGTAAACAAATCTATTTACCCACTGCATTTTATTCCTCCTGTCTAGATTTGTATCATCAGTGCTTTTTCAGTTCTGTGGACCTGGAATATCAGATCAGTAAGTCTATCTTTAGTACAGCTAAGAGACTTTAAAAAATAAAATAAATATAGGTAAACTGTTCAAAATTGACTCTTAGAAGACTTCTGTAAGTCCATTTTTATTGAACAGCATATTTTTTTTCAATCACTCAACATTTTCATTTTAAAATATAAAAGAATTTCCATGAGAGTCTTTCACTTGGTTTAATTTAGTATAAAAGTTTAATTCATTATAAATGTTAGTGGAACAGGATTTTTATCAGTATGAAGATTTTAAATGTAAGATTGCATGAATAATGTTGGGAGTTCTGATTGGGTTGAAACACCAACATATTGGATAACATTTCATCTTTGCAGAATACAAATGAAGAAGTGGATGTAATTTAGAGAATTATGGCCAATTTTGAGTTAAAAAAAATAAATTCACTGTTATGAGAAAAAGGTTTTGCGTTTAAAAAATCCATTTCACTGTACTGAACAAACAGAAGGAATTTATCAGATTCAACTTCCTGTACAAAGAATTGGCTTTACTAGGTGTGTATGTGTTTGTGTGTGTTTATATGTATGTGTACATGTACATATATATTCATGTATGTATACATACATGTGTATGCATATAACGTGAAAATACAAACACAAATGTCCCAAAGCGGTGACACACTTTCTGATTCTTATCTGTGCTTAAATGGTCATAGCACCTACAGGTTTACAATATGGCAGTATGTCTGTTGTACATAGGTGAGAGGAGTTACTCTCTGTCAGCTGGTACACTTAACTTACAAGAAGGTGAAAAAGCTCAAGGTGTTATAAGAAAAAAAAGGAAGAACCCTGAATAAGAACAATACAATGATTTCAGGTCATGTGAAGAAAGCATCTCCATCCTTCCCAGACGCCAATCAGCAGTCCTTTGGGAAACCAGGTAACTTCTAGACTTGACAGCAGAAGAGAACGCAGAATCTGGAGGAGGTGGTGACCTGAGGCTTAGGCTTGTTTCTTGTTTTTCTCCAAGGCACTTTAGAATGTAACTCAAGACACAAGCTTAGCTGCTGTCTATGTTTTGCTAAATAGATTAAGACATAAAACTGAATTTTTTTCTTAAAATGGAGATTTTTAAATACTGGTATTTAATTCTTCATATTTTAAATATTAACGATCTCGGCACTTTCTGATTCGATGAGACCTTGAAATACTCAGCAGCTGAGTCTGTCAGGGGGCTTGGAAATCTACCTTTCTTTGTCAATCAATCTTCAAAGTCATACATATAGTGAGGTTTTTGGGGGTTCTGCTTATATATTAATCTGAGACTCTGCTATTTAAATCTCTATGACATAAGCTTCTTCAATATAAGTCTCTGAATTAACTCTACAGAACTAGTCAGTTATTTTGTTTCTATTTTCAACTGGTTTGGTAAACATCCTTTCACTATTTTCCCCTGCCTCCTCTTTGGTTTTATATAATTTATGCTGCACAATAACCATAAGTAAGTCAATAAATAATTTTTACTGAAATAATATGTGTTTTATGTCAATATTAGATGCAAAGAAAATTAAACTGCTTCATCCATAAAAATCAAAACCGGACTCTTAAGTGAATTGATATATTTCCAGGACTTTTATAGTTAGTTTTGAAAATCTTAAAGACACATCATATGAGTTATTGAACCATCAAGCAGAAATACCAGAAAAACAAGTGAGTCTTTAGACCTCTACAATGTGATTATAGAGGCTTGTGTGAAATTCCTATTAAGAGCTCTGCAGCCACATTAACAAATGTCAAAGTGATTTTGTCAACTTGTTATAATCTTCTTTCAAGGGCATCTGCAAGCCCTATGTTCCCTCAGGGAATAAGCAGCCAGATAGAATAATTTTAGGAATTTTGCCTATGAAGTTTGCAAGAAACTGTGTGAGAAACCTTGCACAATTTGACTCAAGGAATGATTTGTCTTCCTTACCATAAATAACCTGCTGTTCTTCTGGAGCTTTAGTTTTACATCATTTCTCAGAATAAGATTCTTCAGCTCCCAGGCTGTAAATGTTAAGTACAGACTGAAATCTGGACTTAATATTGGTATTGTGGGGAAGGAGGTATTTGAGGTATTGGGAGCTCTTAGTTTTATCCAGCTGTAATATGAGAAAACACATCAGAAAAGCTGTGACTGATGGAAATTGAGTTTAATGTTAATCTATGCAAATAATTTTATTCATTTAGGGAGTTTGATTTTCAGGTTTTGATCTTTTCTGATGTTTTATCTGTTTATAATTTCAGTGTAAGTTAATATTTTAAATCCTCATTCTTTTAAAGGTCCCATTAGAGGACACCAGCTTTTGTCGAAAGGCAGGCGTAGAGGGGAACAGAAGCCAGAGAAAATTAAAGCAAGTAAAGTATGCTGTCTGCTATAGTTCTGTATAGGGTTTACATGGCAAAGTTTTGGTTTTAGGGGGCTTCAAGGGTGGCTTCTGTCAGAAAACTTCAGCAGCTGTTCCCATGTTGGACAGAGTCAGCTCCAGCTGGCTCCAAGACAGACCCACCACTGGCCAAACCTGAGCCAATCAGCAATGCTGGTAGTGCCTTTGTGTTAACATATTTAAGAAAATGTAAAAAATGC
Organism: Neopsephotus bourkii; assembly: GCF_033783945.1. Lineage (NCBI taxonomy): Eukaryota > Metazoa > Chordata > Aves > Psittaciformes > Psittacidae > Neopsephotus > Neopsephotus bourkii. The sequence goes on from NW_026901969.1 coordinate 2,676,926, forward strand.
TGCACGACAGCATCTGGGAAAAAAGAAGTCAGGAAATGTAAGATAAACAACTCTGCAGGCACCATGGTCAGTAAAGAACAGCACCGGAGTAGAGAATTCCCTGTGGCCCATGGAGAAGACTCTGGTGATGGAGGTTGTCCCTCTGAAGCCCATAAAGGTCCATGGTGCAGCAGATATCCAAACTGTATCCCAAAGAAGATCCCATGCTGGGTCAGGTGAATATACTTTGAAGGAAGCTGCAGCCTGTGGAAAGCCCATGTAGGATCAGGTTTTCTGGTAGAGGTCACCAATTTGGGAAACCATACTGGAGCAGTTCTCTTACAATTGCAGCCTATGGGAACAGCCTACACTGGAGAAGTTACTGAAGAACTAACCCTACAGGATGGAATACATTATGGAGCAGGGGAAGAATGTGAGGAAGAAAAAGAGGCAGAGATGAAGCATTATGAACTGACTGTAACTCATCATATAAATGATGAACTGGGTGTAACCATTTCCCACGTCCATGCACTGCTCTGGGAGAGGAGATAGAAGAGTTGGTAGTGAAGCTGAGCCTGAGAAGAAGGGTGGGTGGGGGGGAGGTGTTTTTAGGATTTTTTACCACTATCCTTCTCCTTTACTTGGCTGTAAATTAAATTTCCCTGCCTCAAGTCAAGTCTGTTTTGCTAATGATGTTAATAGGTAGATGATCTCCCTGTCCTTATACAACTTGCAAGCTTTTTGTTGTATTTTCTCCTCATATTCTGTTGAGGAAGAAGAGTGATAGAGTGGCTTGCTGGGTAGCTTCAATCCACCACAAGTTCTCATCTTTCTTATAAGAGCACATGTCAAGAGTCACTAGGGTAACTGCTTTGATTTTAGACCAGTTAATGTGGAACAAAATCTAGTGTCCCCTACCTGTTAGGATAATTAAACAAAAAAAACCACCAACCAACAAAGTTTAACTGAACTGTCCCTCATACCAAGGTCAACAAGAATGACTTAGACACCTTAAGGAATGTGATTTTCAGCTTTGCTTTTACTCTTTTCTGTCTTTGCCCCTGTGTTAGCAAAGAAGAGAGCCAGTCAGCACAAAATAAGTTTTCTGCTTCTCTGGGGCTTCCATTGCTGACCTCTTGTCAAGTAAGTCACTTGTCAAGTAAGTCACTGAGATTGACTTACATCCCCACTAAGTACGGTTATGTAGCATTGTGAAAACAAAACACATAACCAAAATATCATTCTATTTACATAGTCTGAATAATACAGACAATGAAATAAAAATCATATTTTTGAAAGCTTAACTTGGGAGGATTGTAGAAATACCTGAACTGAAAAGTCTGTTTGATTTGGCTGTTTCTTTGCCTAGACAAATTTAGGAACAAGTATCTTTTCTTGAAATGTTTTTTTCTCACTGAAGAATGACATAGACCTGCTTGCTGCATGATTACAGAGGGAAAAGTGTACAGATATACATTGTACTTAAATCATGTTGTAAGCAGTTTTTGTGTTTTGAATCTCAGATTACTGTTATATTTAATTTCATCAGAAAACAATGTTCTTTTGTTCCTTTCAGACTCAGGGGGTTACTTTGCCTTCTGGGATGATGTGAATAGTCTGAAGGAATGCAAAACTACTATGCTCAAGGGGAATGTCTGTCTCATATTACTCTGCAAACCAGAGTGTGTATTGCAAGACTGCTCATACACCAAACCAGCCTCATTGTGTCTTCAGCCTTTCTGAGAACTTAAGGAACAGACATGAAACAAACATGGTCTTGTATGATTTGAAAAGATAACTTAATATTCAAGTCTTGATAGTAGTCATAAGACAAATCATTTATCTATTATTTTGGCTTTGTGATCACATGCATACATTCCTGTGAAAACTCACATATTTGACTCCAGACTGTGCATTTCATAAACTCCCCCAGCCAATGACTTACAAAAGATTTTCAGAAATTAAACCTAGAAAAGTCAAAGTCCAAACATGAAAAAACCAGGGGGTGACATTTACATTGGCTGGAAAAACTTTTTGCCTCATGTTTCTTTTTAAATCATGATGGAGAAAACACTGGCAAAAAAGTCGATCAAATGATTTAATGACCATGGTTTTAATCTTTATTGCTTATATTAACTAGTATGTTCCAGTTGCTTTGCACTGCATGGGGAATACAGAAGAGCCATTAACAATATTTACTGGTCCATTAGTCTGGCTAGGTGGAATATTTTCTTTGTGAGGTTGCAAAATACTGCCCAGCTCAAAGTACCAATGCATCTGCACAGCACAATCAAAGGAGCATGTACAAAGCTATAAACTCAGTATTTTTAGATGAATTGTTTTTTGTATTCTAGTCAGCAAGGTACTGATTGTATATCTTAGTATCAGCCACAGTGAATTGGCATAAATGTCTGACTGCTTTTTCTATTTATTCTCATTTTCTCTGTTGCAGGGTATGGGGCAAAGTACTTAAAAAGGGGTGTACTGATTTGCTAGTCAGACAATAATCTGAATAAAATTATAAAATTAACAGAAAAAGAAATATAATGCTTAACTGTACCCAGATCTATCTCACATGGGTAACTTTAATGGAGTTACTCCATACGTACATTGTTGGAAGTCACCAAACCACAGCATTCAGTGCAGAGCTAGTGCTTCTCTCCCACAAAGCTCTGACTCACAAATTTAAAAACTAGAAGGATCATATAAGTCCATTACCCTTCCAGCCTGTGGAAGTTAGAAATCCAAAAGATTCTGAACAACTGTGCTGCTCAGTGGGACTGCATGCATATTCTCAAAGTAAAAAAGGTTTTCTTTAAGAAGGCAGTTCTGTGACGTGGGCAAAATCTCCGTGTACAAAAAGGTAGTGGAGAAAAAAAGATAACATAATTTTAAGACTAATCTTAAAGAATTCTGAGTTAATTTACACTTGAGGTTGATCTCTGGGACATTTTTACCAAAAATAAAGTGTATAATATAATACCTGTACTATTGTTATCTAAACATATTTCAAAAAATTAGAGTTGTGGAGTTCTCATAGTAGTGTTTTGGGGGGGTTTTGTTTTGTTTTGTGGTTTTAATTATATTTCTTTTATGATAATAGATATTGAGAAAGTTTTCTTACAAGCTGCATGAACTCTTTAAAAGCAATGCACCTACTCAACTGCACAAGACCCCAAAGTTTTTCAAAACATTATAATAGACTCAGATACCTCTATAAATCAAAGTTGTAGGGAAACAAACTTTTTAAAAAGTACATGTTTGTTTTTTGCTCTTCCCAGCAGTAGCAGAAAATTCAAGTAAAAGCTGTTGCATTTGTAATCTTATTTGTTTATTTTTACAGCCCATTTTAGAACACTTTAGATGATCACATTACTATCTGACAGGGACTAGAATAGCATGTCATAATACTATAAGAAAACATATTCTTATTTCCAGCTGATTATCAAAGCTGGAAATACTGGTTATAATGCTTTGTGAAAAACTACAGAAATAGTCAGGACATGCCACCAGCACCAGAATACATTTTTCAGAAAGTTACGATCTAGAATTGTTTCTCCTGCCTCACTTGTCATATTTCTGTTAATACAGTGGTTCTCAAAGCAATACTTGCAGCATCCAAAATTGAATTTCCATCACAAATCCAACTAATTCTTTCTAGTTTTCCATTATGGGGGAGGAAGGAGAACAAAAAAATAAAGAAAGGAAAAAGGTCCTTAACTGGTCTCTGGTTCCAGGATAAGATTAACTGCACTGTGATAACTCCTTCAAGACCGCCTCAGAAGTGTCTGAAGCATTTAGAGTAAAACCAGTGACAGATTCCCTTTGTGGGCACTTGCAAGCAGCTATGTTGGGAGGTAAAAAAGTGCAGAGTTGCAAATCCATGCTCATATACCTTTTATATGTTGAGTAATCAAGTGCTATATTTAAAACATGCTCTTGCACTATAAGGTAAGACTATTCTTTTAAACACTTTTGAGTTTCTGCACACATTAAGGGGTTAAATATTTTCCTACTTTAGCAGCATGTAAATGCAACATTGTTTAGGCAAATTACTCCTTGCTATTACCAGTTGCCACATGGAGACTGTGTTGTTAATTTAATACATGGTGCAATATTTCCTGGTAATACCACAAATGGTTCCTGTCACCGCTGTATTATCAAGAGCTTTTATGATATTTAGATATTTTGTTCTTAGGGTTTTTAATTAATTAATTTTTATTTTTTAATTTATTACACTGTCTGCTTACACTTTGATAGCTTTTCTAAAGCAAATAATAAAGAGATGGCTTTTGCACTATGTACACAAAAGGAAAGGGCTTGCCTGCTGTATGTTTTAGCCTCCCAGGATTCAGATCAGAGAGTTGGCCTAATTCACTGTCATTTAAAACCAGATGTTTTTTCTGGCACACTGTCTTGCAAAAGCAGCAATGATATCCATCAGATGGTACTCAGGGAAGCTTTAGTGAATTAACTTAGATACCACAAATAAGCAGGAACAATGAAGAACTGAAAATGAATCTTAAAAAGGAATCCAGACAAACGAGAGATTTTCCTCAACCATCTACTAGACATTTTGAGTTCAAAGGAGGTTTTTAATACAACTTAGGATGGAGAGCTGTTGCATACTTTAAAAATAGGTGCTGATGATATGTACCATTTACATAGATCTAGATTTTGTTACACAAAACAGTTATTTTCCTTGCTTCCAGGAAAAGTACAGTGTAAAACTACATGCACTGGTTTGGAAATTAAGCTTTTATATGGCCAGAAGTTTATGTAGAAAATGAACTTTGCATTGCTTCTGTATGGATTCTGAGCTAGTGAACTTAAAGCAGTTTGCCCCTGATCAGCCCTTGGCTCCTTGTATTCTCTGCAGATGAAAGAGTATAAAGTGAAGGAGAATGACATAAATGCAAGGCAGGGTTTTGGTGTTGTGGTGTTGAGCTTTTTTTCTATTGTTGTTGATATGATTTTACGTATTTATTTAATTTATCTATCTTCCATGTTCTTTTCATAAAATTGGCATAGCCAGCTCCATGTCATGCTGAAGAATTTGTGTGTAGCATCACGGATACATACAGGGTGCAAATATATCTTATATTAGATACATAGCTACTTGTCGCTAATCACTAGTTATTTGATAAACTACAGCTTGAAAGAACCTCAAACTAAACCCCTGTAATGTAAAGATCAAGCCATCTACCTAAACCAAGAAACCCTACTAATTCCTGAAACCTGAGAATGTACATCCAGCACTTTCAGACTTTTGAATTCTGTCATTCATCAAACGTATCATTGCTGAAAAGGTGTATGTAAAACTTCTGTACTGGGGCTGGTGAACAAAAGAAGGATCTAACCTTCAGGCTGAGAGAAATATAATTTTAATTCTCTAAATTGTACACACATCACCAGAATGTTTCCATTCAAAGAGAAGGTCTAACTAAACAAAAGAACTCAGAGGATGTAGAGTATCTGTGAATAATTTTAGGAAAATTAATAGCAGAGTTTGGGAAAAGATTTCTAAGAGGAAATTCTCACAAGAGCATCAAATAAATCTAAATCAAGAAAGGCAATTAGAAAAAGAAAAAGATTTCAGACCTCATTTTGCAAGCAAAATTTTTACCCTCAAATGGAGAAATGTGAGATTCACCACAATGCAAAGCCAGTGTGATATAAAGTCCAAAGAAAAGCATACATGTGATGTTCAACACAGCACAGTTTGACAAAATTTACAAGAGCAGTATGTAAAAAAAAGTAATTTGCAACATTAACTCAGTGCAGAAGTCGGAAAATACAATTTAATAAGCCTTTTATTTTTTTCCTCTTATCTTTTTCCTTCACTGTGTTAATCTGTTGATCCTCAGGAGTTAGGTAACAGAATTAGGAGTTGCAGAAAAGATGGGGATGGGGAAGGAAAATCTGAAGGGGGAAATGCCTGTAAGCACCACTGAATTTGTTTCTGGAACTGGAACATCTCCAATACTTTTGATTGATTATGGCTATGGCAGGAGTTAAGAATTCCTCTTTTCTTTGTCTATCCTAATATTTTAACTCTCTTCCTTTCAAAGACATTTTATTATTGTTTTTTTTTTATTTCTTTCTTTTTTTTTACAGTGTCTCTTTTTCACAAAGAGTCACTTTTTTACAGTGACTCTGTTTCCTTCCCATATTGTTCTAATTTTTAGCAGCCTGTCTTTGCTTCCCCTCAGTCTCTGATTCTAACCCAAAAAAATTCTAAAATACTTATTGGTCTCATCCTTCAAACATCATGTGAACAGCATGAAAGAAAGCTGCAACAATTCAAAGCAGTTTTTGTGGCACTAAGACTGGTGCAATACTTTCCCTCCCAGATACTGGGGTGCCAGCAAATATATGCCAGGTTTCTTGAATACCTCTCAAGTCCTCCCACAGAGACTACCACTTTCTAGCCATTGTATACAGTTGTGTAAGATTAAATGTGCCAAGGCCTCTGTCATCCAAAAATCATGTGTGGGAAAGTGTGTCTTAAATTTGTAAACACCCATGTGGGTTTGGATAACTATGCCACATGATTACTACTGTGCTCCCTGTCCTTGCTGGTCATTGTTCAGATCCATGGGCATTAATTCAGTTTGTTTCTCTTGTACATTTCTGGAACTAGTAAACCCAGTGGAAAAAGAAAGTTAAAACTGTGGTACACTAGAGGGCACTAAGACCTCCGAGATAATCTTGGGCAAAATTTTGCTGTACAAGAGGCTTTCAACTGTATTATTACAACTTTCACTAATTTTGCTATTTGTTAACAGTGTAGAGAAAAGGTCAGGGAGTGACTATCACTAATTTATAAAAAAAACCAACCCAGAAGTATTTATCCCTTTCCTTTTTATCTGAAAATTCCACATAACTAGCCTAATCCGCCAGAGTGGATACGTGAAAAATATGTGAGAACTTTTTAGAAGCTGAGGTACAAAAAGAGGAAAATTCAGAAGTTAATAGAAAAAAACAGAAGAAAGGTAGCTGAGAAGAAAATAGAAGTCAACTTTTTTTTGTGTGTGTGTGTGTGTGATATTTGACGTGAAATACCTGGTAAAACATCTTCCTGATATATTGGATTGGTGCTACAGACTGCAAATTCATTGGAAACCAATAATAAAAGATTTGTAACAAAAATAAAATAATTAGCTTATAAGAGAATGTACTATGACACTTCAGACTATGACACTTGTCAAGACAAATTATGACTGATATGAAAATTTAAACAGAGACCATCAAGATTCTAATGACAGTAACGATTCTAAACTGGAAATAAGTAAAAAAGAAAAGGTAAATACAAGGGAAAAAAATCCAGAAATCTGAAACATAATAACTTCTTTTTTCTTTATTTTTTTGTTTTCCTAGAAATTATACAGGAAAAACAGCCCTTAATATAGTAAAAGTAGTAATGCAGAAAAAAAAACAATTGTAACCATTATTTCAATGGACCCAAGAAAGACTTCACTTAAAAAAAAAAATATATATATATATAGAATTGTTATTTCACTAAACTGAAAAGAAATATTTCTTCTGCGTAATCCCGAAGCACAGTACGGTATGACATCTGCACACAGTATAGTTGGAACCTTTCATGACATTTTTATATTCATCATAATCCCAGGATGATTTGAATGCTTAAATACTTTTAGTTTTATAAACTACATTTTTTTTTCATATACGATTGTCCAGAATCTACCATTCAGCCTTGGATATGTGACTACTGGAGAAAGACTGAATAATTGAAAGGTAAGAGATGAGACAAGAGGACTAATGATCACAGAGCAACATTTCAAGGAATGTTAAAGGAGCTAAATGTGCACAGTCTGTATAAAAGACAATTAAAAGAAAGTATGATAAGCATCTGTAAATAATGGAGAGACCCCAAACCACTTTCCAGTCTTCCTATGGAATATTTAATATCTCTTATTAAATTAAATATACTTTTTAATTTAATGTTAAATTATGTAAAATAATTAATAGCAGTGATAATATTTTTCTATGGATACAGTACAATACCAGAGATTGGTGAGATCTAGGCCTATTTATTCAAGGAAATACTATTCATGGGAATCGAACTGTGCACTTCTAGCTCAAGGAAAATAGAACTGAGACAGGGGAGATTAGGGGTTATAGGTGATTATGGATTATCACAAAAAAAGTCATTTTGTCTTATTTTGTACTACTTTTAGAAAGCAGTGATAAAGTCTTTCAAAAGTCAGTGGTTATGTATTTTCTTCCATTCTGGCAGCATATTTTTTGTAGCCAAGATGTCTTTCAAGAGCCATTTACACTCAGCACGGACAATTAGAAGTGTGAGGAGTTAAGAATCTAAATAATAATATTCAGGGTTATAGGAATCATTTGAAATTGGAATATTGTTTTCCAATGTCCCAGCCTAAAAAAGGTAGACTTATTAAAGTTTCTGTGTTTAGTACCTAAGTTCCTGGGGCATTCTTAGCAAGTATTTTTGACTGAGACTGGAACTAGGATCAGGGGCATGATTCCACTTGCTTTCTAGCACAGCTATATATGGACCCCTCCTATATCGGTTCTCTTAGTCTTGTAACAAAGATGGTCTCAAAATTATTTAATAGTGTAGAAGCTGAACTAAAGGTAAGATGTAAAGACTGAGGGAGCTGGGTCTCTATAGTTTGGAGAAGAGGAGATTAAGGGGTGACCTTATTAGTGTATATAAATATATAAAGGGGGAGTGTCACGAGGATGGAGCCAGGCTCTTCTCAGTGGCAAACAATGAAAGGACAAGGGGTAATGGGTACAAATTGGAGCACAAGAGGTTCCACTTAAACCTGAGAAGAAACTTCTTCTCAGTGAGGGTGACGGAACACTGGAACAGGCTGCCCAGGGAGGTTGGGGAATCTCCTTCTTTGGAGACATTCAAAACCCGCCTGGACACGTTCCTGTGTAACCTTATCTAGGTGTTCCTGCTCCGGCAGGCGGATTGGACTAGATGATCTTTTGAGGTCCCTTCCAATCTCTAATATACTGTGATACTGTGATACTATGTAATGACACAAAATATCTTGCAAGGAAGCAGGAGGTATTGATAGAAGCAGATGAGCTAGCCTGGAGGCAAAAAGGAAAACAACAAACCAAACCTTCAAATAGATTTCAGGATGAGATGGTGAAAGAAAGAGTGCAACAAACAAACCTGAAGCAAATTGGTTGATAATGGACGGATAATGACATTTTATTCCCTATGGTATTCAGCCAACTCATTCCATTGTAAAGTGAATGGGTTCACACAGAAAGTTTTGAACAGCGCCTGCTTTGGATGCTCCTGCTCACTCCCTGGGGCAGCCTTTCTTCACTGATTACAGACAGAGCCTAAGGAAGGTAACAAAGTACTTAATGACAGCCATTAGCTGGAAAATAGCTGAAAGAAATATAATCTATCTTCTGAGGTGAAGTTGTGAGGCAACCAAAGAAATAAGCTGCTGCAGAATGAAAGATTCCACTTCTCACTAACTGTGACTGAATAGACTGACAGATGGGATTGAAAGGAACTACACCTTTCCCTGTTAGCAGGAGATGCTAAAGCTGGAACAGTATCACACCTAAACGGTTATCATTATAGAGTTTGATTTTATAATTTCTGGTTAACAGAACCAGAAACATGGGAAACCAGTGTGCACTGCAGGAATTGCAGCCTTCCACAGAAATCAGAAACAACAAGATAAAATTTTTAAATGGCTAAAAACGCATCAAAAACTTTTTCTGAAATTGGAAAATGTTACTGAACACTAAAAATTCCTATCAAACATCTAGTCAAAACAGGAAAAAAACTTCCCAGCTTTTTTACATTTACATTGTTTTATTTCTAGTGAGGGAGAGGCAGGTTCTTAATTATTGCCCTTTTCCTGCCTTAGAAATAAAATTCTCAGGATGTTTCATATATTAAAAAAAAAAAAAAAAAAAAAACAACAACAAAAAACCCAAACAAACCAAACAGAAAAACCCAAAACAAAGAACAACAAAAAATTCCCTCCATCCTTTCTGTCAGTAATAGTGGCACTTAAAATTCTGAATAATGAATGCATTTTAAGAGTCCTTCTGGTTTTGTGTTTGTGAAAAATAATCCAGTGAAACTTCCGGGAAGAAAAGAAACAGGGAGACGACCTACACCTTTCACAAAATTTAGACAACACTTGGGTTTAACTAGAATATTTCAATTTTCAGCTTGTTGATGAAAAATTTTCTTCTAAAATAAATGTTTTCCCCCTACCCTGCAAAATCCTACGATCTTTCTTTAGAATATGCAAAGAAAAGCTTTCAACCCATATGACTGTTATTTTCAGCTCTGATTTTTATTAGGGACATTTATTCTGTTAATACTGCTCCTATGTAACCAATATAATCTATGTGAAAATCCAGGGGATAGATCACATCTGGTTTGTTAACATATGCATCATATTTGGAATAGTATTAGCATGAAAGCTGGCCAGATATTTGCCATGGCCTGGCAGCTTCAACCACCAAGGGCAGGACTCTAGAAAGAAGGGAAATTGGTGCTTGCTTGAGCAAATATAGTTCCTGTGCAGCTGGGTAGACATGAAGAGAAAGATAATGTAGGAGGGATGTTGTAACCATGGTCAACATAAAGAGTTTGCTAGAAAGGTAGCAAAGTTAACTCTTACAGATAAATTTTATTACAAATTTGTCTTGAGGTGGATCAACTTTTCACTCTACCTGTAATTTCTTTATGCTGCAATTAATTTTGACTTCAGCTGTAAATCTGTGGAAACCAGAACAATGATTGCCTAATCTGCTTCATGAAAACATTATACATGGAACATTCATAATGATTATGTTAATACAGAGCAAACGGAAATAGTTTATAAAAATGTGACCATGCTTGATCTTCCTGACCCTTGGCAAAAAAGCATTTAATTAACAATTATTCACCTCCTTGCAAATTTTCTCAGAAATCTAAAAGAGAGTGGATTATTTGTTCCAAATCCCTCTACATATATAAAAATTATTTGATTTCAGTGTACTTTAAGGATAGTTTTCACATTTCCTCTTCTGCAAGTTTAAGCAGGAGTTGTGCAGCACCAAGTTTAATTTTCTACAAGATTATGCAGTGTTCAGAAATTTAGTGCCAAAAAATTAAATATTAATAATATTTTTAGTATCCTGCAGTCATTTCTGCTATTTATCATTGTATTGTAATACCACAGTTTTAAGAAAAACATAATAGTTGTCATATTTAAAGTTCATAAATGTGACCACAGTATTTAATGTCAAAATATAATAAATGCTGATGCTAAAATAATTGGCTTCTATGGCCTTATATGTATTCATTTTCTTCCCATCTGCTCACTCTCTCATCAGTCTTAGAGTCTTCATATTGTTTTCCGATGCTTCTGTAAGATTCTATGTGTTCTACTCACACTTATACATCTTATTTCTCAACAGTTCTATTCTCCTCTTTCTCTAAACAGGGTCTTTCTCAATGCTTTTTCAAATCAAACCTTAAGTACTTTAAATTTTTCTTTTGTCTAGAATGATATAATCTCAAAGTGCTTTTCATTATTCCTTTAGCATGTCCTTCAGTCTCAAGTCTTTCTCCTCCACCTCACTGTCATTCCCTGGACTAAACACCAAAGTATTTCCACTTGAAAGTGGTAATTTAATAATTTCTTTTTCTTCTTTCTTCTCTACCACCATATTAAAATTTTCATTTTGGTTTAGGTTGGGTTGTTTGGTGGGGTTTTTTCTCACTAAGGGACTTCTTAAAGGCAATCTGTCTCAAGCTCTGGAAACTTCTGGTAAAGGTTCTGAAGTTTATGTTTGTAACTGACCAACCACTAGGTACAGGAGCACAAATCAGAGAGATAGAATACAGGTAGGCTTCATTTACACCTGAGAGGAATCCAGTTTGCATGGTTCAGAAATACTCAATGATGAGACCCAAAGGATGATATGTGGGTGCATTTGGGAGTGCACTTTTGACCCAAATAGAAATGTTTTTTTAGACCTCAGGAACATTCTCTTCTTCAGTCCAAGGTAAAAGCTACTCAGCTTTAAAATACTTTTAAAGTACTTTCTTGAAAGTAAGGTCATATAAATTGCCATTGATGCTAGTAAGTGTTCTTTTGGCCTTTTTGTCATTTCCCCCTGCACCCCTCCCTTCTCTTTCTTTCTGTTGTATATGACCTGTTCTTAAAAACCTTACATGATGGGGACTGATTTCTTAGTTTACCTAAACAATATCTTCTCTTACTGTGACAAAGAGGAAGACTGCTGGATTATATATTAACTGTTTCAGTGTTCTGTCAAAATAGCAGAAGTAGCTATACGAATGCTTAAATGAGAAATTACTTTCTTCTGTCTTGGTTTTCTTTGATTGACAGAAATTAGAGCTGTTACTGCTATCATTAGGCTGTGGCTCACTTCAGAAGAAAGTATAATGTTTAAATTTTGTCTTTGTTCCACGAAACCACACTTTCTGAAGCTTCTAAAAGAGAGCCATCATTTGTTTTCACTAACAGTTACAAAATAAGGTTACAAGAATCCTGAAGGGGTCATTTAACTTCAAAGGCAAGATCAAGTTTACCTATACATGAAAATACTTGCCTGGTTAGTACTTACAAGCCTCCAAGAATGTATGTAGAATCTTATTGTTCAAGCTAGGCTAAGAATTAACTATTTTTAACCTTAGTAAAATTGCTAAGGTTTGAAATGGCTTTTTAAATCCCCTATCCAGTTCATTATCTCATCTTAGCAAAGGTCTATCTGCTCAGTAAACAAGGGAAAAAATTATTCCTTTCTTTGGGAGGTGGTTGGAACAAATATTTGAAAAGAGCTGTTGAATGTCCTTTCATTTTCTATTGACTATGAACTCCAAATTCTTCAGTCTTCCCTAGTTGGTCATATTTTGTAGATTATTCTCCAACAATGTCCACAGTTGATACACGGCTTTCTGTTATTTGTGTCCTGAAACAGAATATTCTATTGGGTATTTTCACCAGTAATGAGTAGAACAGGAGGATTATTCACGAGTTTGGTAAATGATTTACTATAATGAAGGAAGATCTTTGGCCTTTCTTGACCTGCTTTGGTCAGATACTTCTTGGCCTTCATGATTAGCCCACAGCTAAATAGGATGACTGTGGAAGACATACAAATGTGTTGGCATATTAGTGAGGAGATCATTGCTTCAATGTTACAACTGAGAGAGCTTCCAGAGAGGTGATAGTTCAAATATTAAGGAACTGTTGCTAACATTGATGCCAGATATATGAGCCCTCAGTCATTCAGAATGTGATGTTGACCAGGAAAGAAGACACATTACTTGTTTCCAAGCAGTCTGAGCAATGCATCAAATTTACTTGCAACAGTTCCTAGTTGTTTTAGAGGTAATTTTGGTTAGATGTATGTTAATCAAGATGCAGTCTATGTTGCCCTCTCCTAGCAGTGACCAGGATTTGTACTGCTCGACATGCTGAAAAGCATGTGAGATCATTCTGGATCCTGTTCAGATACAGCATCTAATTTCTGAATGATTTCAGTTTTAGATGTCCTGGAGTTACTGAGGAGCTCTGAATAACTTTCTTTTCTTTGTTGTTTTATAAGAAATCTTATAAATGAGTTACAAACTACCCCTTCCTCTGTCAAACTGAGAGGCTAGTGAGATTGATAGTTCAGAGGTATTTTTGTGTGATTGATTGCCACAGGATTCATGATCTTATCAATCTATAAATGACCTTCACTTTCTTTCCTGCATTAAATAGGTTTTTGGCAAAATCATATCTGGGTCTCAAGCCAGAATAAGAGGCCAGCAAAAATAATTTCAAATCTAATCTGAAAGCTGCCAAAGGCTGGAGGACTGGAAATCCTTATTAATCCTTCCTTTCTGGTACTCTTTCTTGGCCTCCCATGAATATAATAGTGACCTTTTTAAGTATGCAACACATGTTTCCAAGCTTGTCTAGAAATACTGTCATTTACTTGGATTTTTATTTTTTCATATATTGTAAAGCAAGAGTAATATTTTCTAATCCTCTCAAAGACTAAAGACAGTTTATTCCTGATAATTCTGATCAGCATAAGAAAGAGTCAACATGTAAATATATATGCTATTGAAAAAGGGTTTTTTTGATATTTCAAGATTATGAGTATTGGGATGAGCTTATCAGCACAAAATTATTAGTTGACATTAACTTAGGAGGTTTTGAATATTATTCAATCAAGAAAATACTGCTGAAGTGTTATTGATTGTTTGCCACTTATCTTAAATCTTGCATTTGAATAAAACACAGCAGAAAGGTCTAGCAAAATGTTACATTTTTTTCTTAGTTTTTCTAACATATTTAGTATAACATGAATAAGAATAGAAGCCAGATAATTTCTGTGTTAGATCATAAATTGAAGGATATGTTTTCTGTTAGTGGAGATAAGATGAAAATTAAAACTGTAAAAAGTAATTTGCGTTATATTTGAAATACTTTTTTAATATATATATATTGCTTAGTATTGCACTAGTATCATCCCCCAAAATGCCAAATGTGTGTAGAGAAAATAGTAAGGTGTTTTAAATTAAGTACTCTGCTAAGACATTAATGAAATCACAGTAGGTTGACACCAATGCTTTATAACACTTACAAAGCAAAAGCCTGATGACATTAGGATTTAAGTAATGTAAAATTTCCTATTCCATTGCACATTATTATCTTTGTGTTGAGGTAGGTATTTCATGTATGCAAAAGAGATTATCTAAAGGTTGTAAATATCTTGTTAAAAGAGAAACTATTTTCAGGAGATGAGACTGATTTATCTCTTGCTTTCTTCTTGCCAAAACCAGAATGGTTATATCAATGAGGAGAGCTTTATTTTGAGATCAGCATTAAAATATTTACTTGAATAGATCTTTAAGATTATATCGTATTGCTTCCCTTGTGCAAGTATTTTGTATATTAATTTAATTTTAATATGACTAATTAGAACAAAAAAACTAAACCAGGGTCAAATATAGATCAGTGTGGTGGATTTATCTGGGCCAGCACCCATAAAGCTTCTCACTCACTCCACAGGCTTGCCCTATACCCAGTAGGATGGGGAGAAGAATAGGAAGAGCAAAAGTGAGAAAACTCATTGATTGACATAAAGACTGTTACTAAGCAGAGGAAAGAGGAAAAAGGACAAGTGAATCAAAGGCAATCAATCACTCACCGCCTCCCACAAACAGACCAATGCCCAACCAGTCTCCAAGAAACAGTCAATTTGGAAGGTATACAACGGCTTTCTCTTCCTCTATCCCATGTTTATTGCTGAGCGTGACATTATATGCCAAGGAATATCCCTTTGGCCAGTTCGGGTCACCTTTCATGGCTCTGTCTTACCCCTGAACCCACACTTACTAAGCAGGGGTAGTGGTGCATGTGCACAGAATTAGAAAATCTAGGGTCTGTGCAAGCACTGTTCACCAATAGCACAAACATTTTATGACTGAAACCATCACTGTTTTAGTCATAAGTGTAAACCACAGCACCACATGGGCTGCTGGAAAAAAATGTTAAATCTATCCCAGCCAAACCAAGTACAATCAGTTCAAAGCTATTTATGAATCAACTCTATTAATATGTAAAATATGTGATTATTGCTTGAGCATTTTAGGGGTTTTTTGCACAGCCATTCTCTCACTCCCCCCCTTCCCCCCCACCCCCCATCCTCCCCCATGAGGAGGAGAATCAAAAGAATGTAACTCCCATGGGTTGAGATAAGAACAGTCCAGTAATTAAGGTATAACAGAAACCACTGCTGCTACCACCAATAATAATGATAAGGGAAATAACAAGAGAAGAGAATACAATCACTCATTACCTGCTGACTGATACGCAACCCAACCTGAGCAGTGATCTGATCCTTCCAGGTAACTGTCCCCGCTTTATATAGTGGGCATGACATGCTGTGGTACGGAATACCTCTTTGGCAAGTATGGGTCAGGTGTCCTGTCTCTGCTTCCTTCAGGCTTCCCCTCCTCCCTGGAAGAGCATGAGACTCAGAAAGACCTTGGTCAGAGTAAACATTACTGAGCAACAACTGAAAACATCGGGGTTATCAGTGCTGTTCCCAGGCCGAAAGTCAAAACCACAGTGCTGCACCAGCTACTAAGAAGGAGAAAAATGACTGCTACTGCTGAACCCAGGACAGTGTCAAATGCAATGAATCTTGACAAAAGTAATGTTACTAACTAAAATAAGTTATATAATTTAAAGTAAAAGACAAAGTCTGTGGAACTTCACAACTAATTTGAAATTCGGAAATGATTTTGATTATACTAGATTTCCTAAAATCAAAACAAGTCAAAATAATTAGTCACCATGAAGGACTTAAATTCTGATTACACATTCATTTTTTCAAATAGAAATCCACCCTTACGAAACTTCTGTTAGCCATCTGTGTCATGTTTATTAGAATATCCTTTCATTAGATAGGAAAACTCATTTAGCTATAATAGGAAGAATACCAATATTTGCTGAAATTTGAAATATCTATAATTCTATTTGGATTTCAGTGCTTCTCGTATTTCTTAAAAAACTCTCTCCTTTGTATATTTCCAGTTCATTTTGATTTAATGAGAAATTAAACATAATCCTTTCAGACATTTAAGAAGAGTAACTACCCACACACACAAAAATGCACACACAAAACCAAAACTAACCAGTTAATATTTTCTTATGCACTTTAGATATTTTATTCATCTTTGTTCTTTAAAGAACAAGAAAAAATTAAACCATAACACCTAAAAAGGAGCATTAAGACTTGGTTTATCCTGAAGTTACACTGTAGTAGAGTACATTGCAACAGAATGGAGAATAAGGTCTGTAGGGGATTATCTTTGGCAGCTGAGTAAACAAGATAACTGTATTTTTCAGTTTAAAAGGGGGTAATAATAAGTTTCTGACTCAAATAATGGCTGAATGAACAAAACAAAATATTTATGCAAATTGTTAGAGCCATGTAGTCACCCAAGTAGACAAGACTATAAGGCAGACTTTTCAAGAATTTCAGCAGAACTCTGAGCCTCTGTAGATTCACTGCACAACATCAGTGTGCTATCCTTCTATTAACAGTAAGGAACACCACCTAGGGTGGCCAGAAGTCGGGCATTATCCTTAGAGATAGACTCTTAAAATGGATTGCCCCAACTATTTGCACAAAGTTTGCATATACTTTTCCTTGTGCTACACTCAAGTAGGTAGCTCATCTGTGTGTAAGACAGTGAAATAACAAAAATTCATAGGTGTTAGGGTAGTGGACATTCTTTGAAAAAGAAACAAAGGGTTCAAATTCTCACACCATAACCCCATGAAACCCACCCATCCATTCTTTCTTGCAGAGAGAAGGGAGCTTTGTAGTTCTGGCAAAAAAAGTAAAAAAAAAAAAAATGCTTGAAAGTTTAAAGTTTGTGAGCTAACCTACTAATTTGAAGCTAACCTACTGCTGCTTTTGCAGAAAGAATTCTATGCTATGATGCTCTTCCACTGAAGCCAGAACACCATGTTCTAATACACAGGTAGGAAGTAACCAACTGAATACTTAGAAAAATCAGAAAGAGTGGAAGATTGGTGTAATGATTTAGGAAACCTATGCACAAATAGTAAACCTTTAAATGGAGAGCTATCTGGATGCATAGCATTTCTAATATAAATTAACTATCCCTTAGGACTGTTTTTAATCCAGATCATTTCAACGATCTGCTTTAAACAGCTATATAAACAATCTTGATAGGATGTAAAACAGATGTGGAAATCAATGGCCAGAACAAAGATAAGAGTCCAGAATTTTTGTTTTTCTCCATTGCTAAAGCCAGCATGTTAAGAAACAATAGCTTCTTAGGTTTCTTTATGTAGGACTGTGCACATCCTTCATATTCATTCTGTAAAAGAATAAAAAATGAGAGGTATCTTCATACTGGGGCTAAGGAAAAACAATATGAAGAATCAGTGCTACACAAATGGATCTAAATTTGATGACAAAGTATTAAAATAGGTGTTCACACTTGTTCCTTAGGCTCTTCAAAACTGGCTTTTTCTACATAGAGAAGTTGTTAAGTAGCAGTGGCCTTACCGGGAATTTATTCCAGTGACTAAAAAGGAGTCAGTAGTTTAACAATATCATTTATGGTATCCTTTAATATTTGTTGTGCACTAAAATAAACATATCTAAAAGTGTGCATAATAAAATTCTGTCGTTTTAAGTTTCTTCAATAATTCATTCTTAATGTTTCTGTTTAATGTGATCAGGATTTTGTTGACTAAGTGGGAAATTCATATCTACAAATACTGTATAAATGAACAATTGGCATGATCGTGTTATGAACAAAACTTCTATTGTAAACCAGAGTTACTGCCACTATCTTTCCTGTTAATTTGCCAGACACCATGTCAATATTTGGCAATATAATTAGTTTGAAATTTTCAGGGTCACCAAAATTTCCTTTGAGTTATAATTATTACCATTTACCAGTAAACATTCTGCCACAGATTGTGTTCCAACCTTTTAGATCCCCTCTGTTAAAAATAAATATTTTCCATTTTTTTTTGTGTGTTTTTTAATAGCATCCATCAGAAAGTTTATAGTGCCTCCTTTTTTATCTCCTTTTCCTCTCCTCTTTCTTCATCTCTTTCTGACCCAGAAGCTGTAAGAGCACCCATAGCTGGTATTCACACAGGGAGTTTTCCATTTTATTGTGTCTGCTCCTTCTGCAGATACAAATGTTGCAGTATCCCAAATGCTGCAATAAAGACTCAGATTGTTTTTATACCTATGCTTAATGCCACTGAGGGACTAATGAATGAAGATGTACTTAAAGCAGTTCCAGGAGTCCCTTTCAATGTCAGAAAGCTGGTCGAATAATATAAGGGAGCATCAATTTCCATATGCACTGAGTTTTCTGCTAGTATTAGTAGGGAGGTTTGGCACATTTGTATATGGGATGTCATTTGGATAAAAACTCCATACAGAGCAGAAATTTGTTGTAGGCAGAAATAGTTAATAAATATGCCAGAATAAGAAGTTATAAAAAGTTATGAAATACACCAAAACACTAATCTAGTTCCACACAGTGCTGAGGCACTGAGCTCAGTCACGGTTGCTTAGATACACTCAGACTCAGTTTAACTAGTTTTCTTGCTACTGATTTGGCCACCTTATTTAGCATATCAACATTGCACAGACAAACTCACTGAAGTGTAGCCTTTGGAAAATGCTGTCCAGAACAATCAGAAGATCTTTGCTATATAAGATCCAGATTCAAGACTATAAATAGCAGTTCCAGCTAGCACATCTGTTTACAGTAATTTCTATATTTGACATCTTAAAGAGAACATTTTTTATGCTTTATATCATTATGTATTATATCCTCTCATTCAAAAAGCCACAATTTTAGCAAAAAAGATCTGAATTAAGAGAAGGTTAAATGTTTCAAAAACACATCTAATGCAGTTCGTCAGTTGCAACTGTTGTTGAACAGAAGGACACACTCTGTGATTCTTAATCTATAAGGCGAATGCCTAGTATTAGGTTGTCATAATTCACAAGCTCAATACTGTGGCAAGACTTTGTGGACAATTAAGGAATATTACATATGCTTGTGGCAGTCCTAATCATCTCAGGTACAAGTTTACTATACTTGTATAATGTATACATGTACACACAAACCAAAGAAAGGGGATTGAAGAAAAAAATGGCCTTTAGCCATGTCTTGTAGTATAAGCCCTCCCTGATAGATGAGCAATAAATGAAGCAAAATGCCTTCACTCAAGATTTAGTGTTTTCTTAAATATAAAAAAACTTAAAAAAATCATGTTTTCTCACAATTTATTTTACTTTATTTGAGAAAATGTTTACTGTTCTGTCTTTATTTATTGGAAGGAGAAAAGCAGTTGAAAGTGAGCTCTGGAGACTGCCACTGTGAAAACAGCAAAATGGACAAAACCAAAGAGCGAGAAAAGGTGTCCCAAAATCAAGAATTTATCTTCATTAATTATAGTTAGGGAATATAAAAGGCAAGGATCCAGAAGTAGGGGTGAGAAGATTTCTGGTGATCAAATTTCTAACAAAGGAATCTTAGGGACTGAGGTAAAAGGTAAAAAATGGGGTTTGTTAAAACATATATGATGGGAAGGGAAAATGTGTAAGAATAAAATATTTTTAATCTAGGAATAAAAGTATTAAGAAATACATGGCATCTGGCAGTTTCTCAAGCAAATATAAATGCACAAGGGTGGGTTCACTAAAAAAGGAAGAAGAAAACACTAAAATCTTTCACTGGATCAACGAGAAATGAGGTGGTGAATTCTCAGTGCTTTCCACCTTTAATCATAGAATCATAGAATAGTTAGGGTTGGAAAGGACCTTAAGATCATCAAATTCCAACCCCCCTGCCATGGGCAGGGACAGCTCGCTCTAAAACATATCACCCAAGGCCTCGTACAACCTGGCCTTGAACACCGCCAGGGATGGAGCATTCACAACCTCCCTGGGCAACCTATTCCAGTGCCTCACCACCCTAACAGGAAAGAACTTCTTCCTTATGTCCAATCTAAACTTCCCCTGTTTAAGTTTTAACCCATTACCCCTTGTCCTATCACTACAGTCCCTAATGAAGAGTCCATCCCCAGCATCCCTATAGGCCTTCCTCAGATACTGGGAGGCTGCTATGAGGTCTTCACGTAGCCTTCTCTTCTCTAGGCTGAGCAGCCCCAACTTTCTCAGCCTATCTTCATATGGGAGGTGCTCCAGTCCCCTGATCATTCTCGTGGCCCTCCTCTGGATTTCTTCCAACAGATCCATGTCCTTTTTATGTTGAGGACAACAGAACTGTACACAATACTCCAAGTGAGGTCTCACGAGAGCAGAGATGTAGGATCACCTCCTTCGACCTGCTGGTCACACTCCTTTTGATGCAGCCCAGGTTACGGTTGGCTTTCTGGGCTGCAAGCGCACACTGCTGGCTCATGTTCATTTTCTCATCGACCAGCACCCCCAAGTCCTTCTCCACAGGGCTGCTCTGAATCTCTCTGCCCAGCCTGTAGCTGTGTCTGGGATTGTCATGACCCAGGTGTAGGACCGTGCACTTGTCATGGTTAAACTTCATGAGGTTGGCATCAGCCCACCTCACAAGCGTGTCAAGGTTCCTCTGGATGGCATTCCTTCCCTCCAGCGTACCAACCGAACCACACAGCTTGGTGTCATTGGCAAACTTGCTGAGGGCGCACTCAATCCCACTGTCCATGTCAGCGACAAAGATGTTAAACAAGACCAGTGCTAACACTGATCCCCGAGGGGCACCACTCGTTTCAGGTCTCCAGCCAGACATTGAGCCATTGACCACAACTCTTTGTGTGCGGCCATCCAGTCAGTTCTTTATCCACCGAGTGGTCCATTCATCAAATTTATGTCTCTCCAATTTAGAGACAAGAATGTTGTGTGGGACAGTGTCGAACGCTTTACACAAATCCAGGTAGGTGACATCAACTGCTCTATCATTTTCCATCAGTTCTGTAGCTCAGTCATAGAAGGCCACCAAATTGGTCAGGCAGGATTTCCCCTTAGTGAAGCCATGCTTGCTTTCACCAAGCACCTTGTTGATTTTCATGTCCCTCAGCATGCCTTCCAGGAGAATCTGCTCCAAGAATTTTCCAGGCACAGAGGTGAGACTGACTGGCTCATTCATTTTCCCCTTCTTGAAAATGGGGGTTATATTTCCCTTTTTCCAGTCGTCAGGAACTTCACCTGACTGCCATGATTTTGCAAATATGATGGCCAGCGGCTCAGCAACTTCATTTGCCAGCTCCTTCCAGACCCACGATAGATTTCATCAAGACCCATGGACCTGTGCACGTTCAGATTTTCAAGATGGCCTTGAACCAATTCCTCTTCTATAGTGGGTCCGAGGTCTTCATTCTCACAATCCCTACGTCTGTCTTCCAAGACTTGGGTGGTGCGGTCAGAGCCTTTGCTAGAGAAGACTGAGGTAAAGAAGTCATTCAGAACCTCAGCCTTCTCCAAATCCTGTGTAGCTAGTTCACCTGACAGCTTCCTGAGGGGGCCTACGTTCTCCCTAATCTGTTTTTTATTTGCTATGTACCTGTAGAACCCCTTCCTGTTATCCTTAATATCCCTAGCCAAGTTTAATTCTAACTGGGCCTTATCTTTCCTAACCTGGTCCCTAGCTTCCCGGACAACATCCCTGTGCTCTTCCCAGGCTGCCTGTCCTTGCTTCCACTTTTTATAAGCCTCTTTTTTCATTTCAATTTTCCTCATCAGCTTCTTATCCATCCAAGGAGGTCTCCTGGCCCTCCTGCTGCACTTCCTTCTAGTTGGGATGCAACACTCCTGAACTTGTAGCAGGTGATCGTTGAATATCAACCAAGAGTTTTGGACCCCCCTGCGCTCTAGGGCTATATCCCATGGAACCTTACTAAGCAGGTTCCTGAAGAGGCCGAAGTCTGCTCTTTTGAAGTCTAGGGCAGTGAGCTTGCTGCACACTCTTCTTACTGTCCTAAGGATCTCAAATTCAACCATATCGGGGTCGCTGCATCCAAGGCTGCCCTGCAGTGCCACATTTCCAACAAGCCCTTCCCTGTTGGTAAGCACAAGTTCAAGCATGGCACCTATCCTTGTCAGTTCCTCTATTATTTTCAGAAGGAAGTTGTCTTACACACAATCAAACAACCTCCTGGATTGCTTGTGCCGGGCCGTACCGTCATTCCAACAGATGTCAGGGTGGTTGAAGTCACCCATGAGAATGAGGGCCTGTGAGCGTGAGGCTTTTCCTATCTGCCTATAGAGTGCTTCATCCGCAGATTCCTCTTGATCAGGCGGCCTATAACAGACCCCCACAGTAATGTCTCCCATTGCTGTTTTCCCTTTAAACCTGACCCACAAGCTCTCTATTACCTGCTCACCTGTCCCCAGACAGAGTCCATACTCTCCAGCCTATCCCTAAATCTCCCCCTCCAGCCTGCCAGGCCTGTCTTTTCTAAAGAGTCTGTAACCTTCCATTCCAACACTCCAGCCATAGGAACCATCCCACCATGTTTCTGCAATGCCTATAATATCAGACCTCTGTAGACAAGCACACATCTTTAATTCCTCTTGTTTGTTACCCATGCTACGGGCATGTCCTACATCCCAGCCTACTTAAGATTTTGAACCAGAAACAGCATTCATTATTGCAACTGCTGTCCTGCTGCTCAAAGCCAGAATATTGTATTTCCGTATAAAGGCTAGATTACGGACCACAGCAGCGACAGTCTTTGGCACTTCACTGCCAAAAGAAACCTTGCCTGACTAGATAACTTATCACTCCTTGCCTCCAGATTCATATTCCTACCACCTTCCTTGTGCTGGACCTGGTGGTTTTTTCACTTTCAACAAGCTGATTCACTTCCTTGAATAGAAAACCAATCCAGCCATCATTGCTATTATTATGGCACAAGGAGTTGCTCATTCCAGTAGAGTATCACACAAGAAACTGAGCAAAGAGGGAGAGGAGGGATGTGCTGGAAATGCAGAGGGACCTCTCAGCTTCCATGTGTTCAATAACGTCTGAGTCAGTACATTATACCATTTTCTTAGCTAATTACTGAGAGAACTATTCAACTTTTTGGATGTTTTTGGTTATGAAAAATGAAGATTATACCTGTCATAAGCATTTACCAACAGCAAAAAAAAAAAAAAAAACAACAACCATGCAGGTTCTTCTCTTATTTCTGTACAGGCTTCATAAAACAGATGGACAATAGGAACTCTGCTGATCTGACGGCCTAATTCTTCTGTAGAAATCAGCACTAGTTGCTGTTGTGAAAAAAGGTAGTTCAAGTAAAATTCCACTATACAGGTTACATTTGCATAAATATGAACCTGAAAAAGATGTACATCAGAGCTGTTTCTGTCTGCCATTTGAAGACTTAGAATAGGTGTGGATCATAAAGGAAGAAAAATGAGACAAATTAGTCTGGGACTAATTACCAGTTCATGAAACATAGGCCCATCCTGTCAACAATTCAGTATAAGCTTCTAGCAAAAGGAAGCAATGCGAAGACTGATTAGCATGTAGTAGAAAATGGATATTTTAGGCACAAGTCTGACATTGCAGGGAAATAGATTCTGGTTTAAAAATTTTAGGAAGTATATTTCCTCTTATATTATACTCCTCTCACAAAAAATACAGTGATAATTTTGTTTGCAGGAGCCCTTTCCTTTCAAAACCATTATTTGTATTAATTTTGTCTTGTTTACATTATTAGTTCCTGAATAATACCGCATAAATGTGAAGTGTTTAAGTAATAGCCACAGTTATCAGTAAATTTTGTCATTCTTACATAATCCTTTCTGATGAGCTCTTTTTTAGTATCAGTTCTCTCATAATGGTATCTAAAAATGATTCTTTAATCACTTATAGGACACTTGATAGACATTCTGTGACTTCCATATGCCAAATAGAAGTAAAATGAAGGCAATAAAGGAAAAATGTTCGAAGGTAGAATTACAGATTAACAGTTTTTATTTCAATAAAACCATGAGCTTCTCACAAGCCTCTAGAGATCCTATGTCTTTTTTCCCTTTTTAATTACTCACCATCTTAAGATGCTTCAAACAACAAAGGCAACAGCACCGTCTCCCTGGTTTCAAAAGTATTATAAACATCTTTAAAGTAAAACCACAGTTGCTGGTTTAAAATGGAAGAGGTTTCGCTACTAATTTTGACCATTCTGGTTTTGACAGGACTTTCAGAATGGTGTGGAAGAATTTGCTCTCACTACATTTATAGTCCATTTAAAACAGAACTCGTGACCCAATTTTTCTGAATCAAGGGCTGATCTGGAATCTATAATTCCACTATTAATGAAATGAACCTTAAGCTTTTTTTTTTTTTTTAAATTTCCACCTTAATAAGGAAAGTGTCCAATTAAAAGTATGTCACTGTCAAAATGGTGGTACAAATACCAACCTGAAAACATGAGTTTCTTTTTCATTAGTGTGCCCCACGTGGTACACATTTCTCTAAATTGGGATAGAGTTAAACTCACAAAAGTCTTTATCAGTGAACATGGCAATCTTGCATTTTGCCTCTACCACCCTGAGGCTTGAATGGGTTTCAAAGGAGTTACTCTAGTTCAACTATATCTTGTTTATGCATTTCCAGAGGTCTAGTCACCAGATTATCTTGGGACCAGTTTCTGCAATTTCTTGAATGAACATCCTCTGCCAATGAGTGACTCTCTAGTTAGATTAATGTTTCAGTTATCTGCTGTTACTTGAATAGTGTCCTTATACTGAATGTCAAAAGTGTTTTGGAAAACTAAGCTCATACAAGTCAACAAAAAATCTTCTAATATATAAGAAACTTCAACACAAAAAAGACTTGAAAAGAAGACCTAGTCACTGGCAGACATTCCTTTCTGTGATCTGGGATACTAGCCTGGATGCTCATTCTCACTGGTAAATACAGCTTTAAAATGGGGAGAATATTTTCCAGCTGACCAATTGCCAGATAGCTTTATTAAAAGAAGGCTATAAACATGGTGTGGTTTAGGGTGCTGGAAAATATGGAAGCTCTTTGTTTCCATCTTTGTGGGAAAAAAAACCCTGTGATAAACAGTGTCAATTTTATAAACACAATTTTTTTTTTTTTTGCTGCATTCTGTGTAACTGCACAGCTGATGGGATGTAATGTTTAAATTATTTTGATCAACATCCAATGTTAAAACAGCAAGCAACTCAATCTGCTGTCCTTCTTTTTGGTGTCATGCTCATCTATTATTACAGGTTGCTGCTCTCTCTCAAGTCAGCTATGGGTATTGCTGACATCCTCTCTTGTTGATAATTCTCAGACCTTTTTGTTTGTTTTTTTTTTTTTTTGATAAAATGTTCTTCAAAAATTTCTGGGTAGCTCTATAAAAAGTCAAGTCAAATTCAATATCTTTTTCTTTGGATCTATTAGATCTGTTGTTACCTGTACAGAAGACATACTTTTACCACTTCTGTTGAACACTCCTAACTTGCTTTAGTCCCAGCCAATATCAGTTAAAAATAACGTCTCGTACAAGATTCAAACTACCCACTATCGATTCAAAAAGCATGTTTACAAGGTTTAGTTAATTTAAAGTTGCCAGCAGGATTACTCTGAGAACACTGATGTATTTTTTCTCTCAGTTCTCATTAATTAGTAGGCCATAAAATGTTTCTTACTCACCATAAGATCTTTGAAGTTCAAATAACTAAGATAAGTTTAATTCAGCTCATTGTTCTTTCAAGTTTTAGTCAGCCAAAAATGCTACTTAATATTTTTGTTATGACAATGCATGTTTATTTCTTACACATTCATTTTCGTATCACAAACATCTGTTTGACTGATGCTTTATCATCCTTTTACAAACATTCCACTTCAGTTACAATGTAATAAATTACATTAAAAGACATACATTTTCTGATAGAATTATTTTGTAGAAAAAAGAAAAAAAGCTATGAAGTATCCTGTCAGTGGTGCATAAACCCCTCTTACTTAGCACTCCGCATACACTTGAAATTATTTTTCTTTTTTTTATCAAAAAAGAAAGAAAGCAATCTTTTACCTAAATCAGTAGTTTAAGCAAAGCACTGCTGTGGGCCTCAAGGATAGCACAACCTGGCACTGCCTAATTCATCAGCCCACATTATGCAGTGACAAGGTTTCTGCGTTTAACAAGGCTTTAGTAGAATTTCCATGGAAATTAGAAATACAATAAAATCTTAATTATTTTCTGGAATAAAAATGATGAATTGCATTACACATAGTGGCGTGACATCACAGGATTAATTATTTTAATACTACCTCAATTTTTTAGTTCATAGAGAGCAATGGATTTTTTAAAAGATGACAATTGCATGGCTGATGTAGTCAGAAAAGTTGATGAAGTTTTGGTGGGTGGGGAAAAATGAAGAGTGTAAAGAAGCTGTGGCCAAGAAAAAGAGTGGAGTTAACATGTAGGTAGTATATCTTGGTTGGTAAATTCACTGGTTACAGCAGAAAGCACAAAAAGAAGCAGTAGTACCATACCAGTAATAAACTTAACATGGAGATTCAAATACTCTACAGTTATGTTCAGTATTAGATTATTTTCCAAAATAGGTATTACCGCTGTTAATCTTACTTCATATTTCAGAAAAGGTTTTGCCTATGCTTCGTCCTTCTGCTTACTTACCTATATCTTTGGTAAGCGGAAAGACTCTGTAATAGCTGTTAACAATTGAGTAAATTAAGTACTCTTCTCCAGGAGCAGAATTTAGGGTTGTTGAAACTTTATAATTTTATAAGAACACTTTAGCGTAGCATTTATCATGAAGTTTAGTTTACTCTTTAGGGGAGAGTGACAGCATTAACCTCTGCTCAGCTAGCAAGAAAATGGTTTAGTAATATACTGGAATCCCCACTGATACTCTGACGATCTGCTTCCCTTCTCCCAGCTTTTCGGTTAGGTTTTCCATTAACTTGTTAAAATTAGGATAAATAATTTTCCTGGGGAAAGGTGATATGTGTTTTGAGAAAACAGCAAGAATAACAAAAACGAATATTCCACGTGCTGTTTTAGCTCTCTGTGTTTCCAGGACTCTCACGTCTGTCACAAGCTGAATCATCATCCTTAGGCTGCACTTGCCATGAAAGCACTTTGTTAATTATGTTAATAAAGCTTTGCAATGGAATGCTTATAGCCCTCTCAAAAAGTAGCCTGACTTTGGCTGAGCTGGTAAGAAATCCATGCATTTCCTAGCTGTCAGCTACATTTTGAGAAGATCCACAAAATGCAGCTTGGGAAAGGATGTGCAAGTTAGCCTTCTTGCTCTTCTGATCTCAGTCCTCCTGGCTCCAGGCTGCTTCCTCATGTGTCCCTGAGGTTGTTACCAGTTGAGCCAGCTGGCAATGACCTCAGAGAGCTGATATTTTTTCACTTTGAATTAGATCTGCATAAATCCTTCTCCAAATAGGCCTCTATCCAGAACAATGGACATTCATTGAAAGGTACTTGAAAATCCACTAGATGAGTTAGGGCAGTGGTAGGAGAGGTTCCCATCAACAGAGGTTTCCATCAGGAACTGTGGTCCTGTAATGTATACATTGGCATAACAAAGGAGAGACACTGTAGTAGCTCAGTGCCTCCAGGGGATTTTGTTATCATAATGGCATAAAGATAGTGAATTGTATTGTGTGTTGTACCAAAGGTTTTGAATAGTGCTTTAATTCTTTATGACACGAACAAGAATCCAAAGGAAGAGGGCTCCTGTCTGATCTGCTGTTTCAGCTGGTTTTTGACTCTCACATATAGGTGTTTCTATATTCGCCACAATTGACTGACATGCACATGGCGACTGATAGCAGTGATCTTCTATCCAGAGTAATCTATAAACCTAGGAAAGATGGTGAAGCAGAGACACAGATGTGTGCTAAATGACTGTGATTTATCTATTAAATCCACAGAAGAGATTATTATATCATTGGTACTACTACTACTCCTCACAGTCTTAATCAGTCTTAACACATGGAACAATTTTCCCCTATCAACTTTTAATGTAAATAGAAAATATAAAAAACAGTATTAGGTTGTAGTCTCACAATTGTGTAGTGTCTTACATGTAGTCCACACAAAACCACAAAGACTGGGAGCACTGTCCAGTCAGAGCAAACACCTTCACCATGTTCTGACTTTGTTCCAGTGAGCTTGCACTGTTCCCAGGCCATTCCCTGTACTCTAGGGTGCAGCAGAACTCTGTTCCAATATATATTTTTTTGTTGCCTACACTTTTTTCAATAGAAGGGTTTATGTGTCTTGTCTGTGTGTGTTTCCACTAGCTGTAGGTTTTGGTTTAACAGGAAACATCTCTCCCTGAAGTAATTCTGCACTTATATTCTTAGTGATTGCAGCTAAAAAGTTATACAGCTGGTGTCATGACAGATTTCGTGCAAGAATGTGTGACTTTTATGTGACATAAAGTGAAGCTTTTGTTTTTCAGTATGGCACCTTTTTGAACTCTGTGTGGAACAGAAAATTTAACTTTATTTAGATCTTACTGAGATGAACATCCAGATGGTATAAAGGTACATTATACATTAAGCCTTTAACACTGAAACCTAATGGCCCATCAGCTTTTCTTCAACCAACAGATTCTTCCTATTACCCCAGGTGCTTTTCAAATAGGGCTCATGCCACATCTCTAGCTTTCTCATGGGGCCTGTCACAAATTCACATTTAATTATTTTCATGCTGGTTGGCTTTGGCTGTGGGATGCCCTAAGCAGTAGGAAGTTAGTAGGAAGCAGTAGCTGAGCACATTTCTGTTATATGACCTGTTCCAGTGATGTGCTGTTGATTGCCTGTTGTTTGGCAGCGATGGTGTAAACATGCTCACTCCATCTGGAATAGTTAGGGTATATTGTACCCCATAGAAATAAGGCTTTAAAAAAACCTGTGCTGCTCTTTGACAAGATTGAAAATCCAGCTGATAAAGATAGGATTGTTTTCACAATGTTCTTCAACTTCTTTAAGGCATTTAATTTATTATGGTATGATAATTTGGTTAAAAAGAATAACAAAGGCTAAAAAATATAACACTAGGACATGGTTTTAGACCCTCTAATTTATAAGTGGATTAGAGGCTGAAATAATGGCAGGCTGCAAACTATAACACCTCACTGTGAAATTTCATCAGTTAGACTCCCTGAATGTGTTTGTTTGTTTTTTTTTTAATGGGAGTAGTTCTCACTTTGGTTTTCACTATTTTTATTAATAGGATGCAATAAAATTTGAAATCAGGATAAAGACTGCAGATGATGGTGGGTTTCTAAATTATAGTAGTGAAATGTGATAGAAGATAAAAACATAAAATCTTCTTACAGTCTTGCATTATGTCAGATATAGGCTGGAGAGAGCTGGATTACAGCTCATAAGAACGAAAACGTGTCTTGTTTTATTTCTTACTGCCTATCTGCTCAGTGGAAATGTTGAAAATTCAAAAAATACCTGACATAAAATACTTTTAAATGGATGAAGAGTATCTCTTTAAAAAATCAACAAAAGAAAATATCCAAATGCTACCTTCTTGTAGAAATCTCCCTTGTTAGACATTTTAAAATATACTGTAGAATAAAAATAACAAGAACTTCAACACTACAAGTGTTTTCTGAGAAAGAAATATTCTCTGGTGTAAAATATGTTTTAATTTCTGAAAGTATTCAAACTTATAAGTTTCATGTAAGATATTTTAAGGTTTTTTTTTCTTTATTTTAGCCTTCAATAAAAAACAGAAACATAGGCCTGCCACAGGATAAAGAGAAATATGCATGGTCCTTGTGATCTAGAATTTAGAGTGGTTTTCATATGTATAAAGACATAAATATCAATAGAACAATCTGCATGGGCTTTTGACAAATACCTGTGATCTGTGAAACAGTCTGTCCAGCAAAAGATACTCTGGTTTAAAGCAGTACCCATGAGCACATGTGCTCTGTTTCTTTCTTCTTTTTTCCTACTCCACTATATATGATGTCTGTAACAGAACCAGAAATGACGGGAGATAATATGTGTACTGTCACATTATTTGTTAATATAAGAATTTAATTACTGACAGATATATACTGTAGGAATAATAAGACTTTATTGATCTACTAAGAGAAGAAGCACATAGAAGTATGAAAAATAATGTATTTTTCAAGTAAAAATTTTAAAGCCTAAAGTAGTAAATAGAATCTGCTTGTTAATTTAAATGATCTCATATCTTGTCTTTATCTTACTACAAACCTTCTTTTCTAGAAGTAGAACCTATTAGATTTAAAGGCTAAAATACGTCCTTAACCTGCTTTTACAAAAAGTTGTGTAAATCTGGGGAGTTCTTAAGGAACTTATTTCCTTCCTTCCTTCCCTTGCAAGGAGTCTAGCCATGATCCTGGGAAGTGCAAGGTGAAAACTTAAAGCATCTTGGGAAGTTTCAGGTCAACCAGTAGTGTATGTGATAAGTATCTTCAGAGTAAGATCAGTCACAGTCTAAGTCTTGTCTAAGTTTAAGTCACAGTCTAAATCACAGTCTAAGTTCGTAACTTATGTCTATGTGCATGTTAATGAAGGCTTAAGGATGATCACAAGCTTATCTCCAAGACCCTTCATGCTGATAGTTGTAACAATAATAATATTTGATTTGTTCAATAAAACATATCTTACTATAAATATGCTAAGTGTTATTGTTCCTGAATTAAATAGCATGCCTTCTGTAAAATCTTTGAAAACTGTATGGACAAAACCTACTGTATTGAATTCTAGCTCCAGAACAAACAAGGTGTCCTGTGTTTTCAGGTACTTCTTTTATCTCTATTGAATGCGAATTAAGAAGACAGAAAACAGTAACTGAAAAATACCCTTGAGATCAGTTTCCAAATTCTTAGAATCATAGAATAATAGAATCATAGATTAGTTAGGGTTGGAAAGGACCTTAAGATCATCAAATTCCAACCCCCCTGCCATGGGCAGGGACACCTCGCTCTAAACCATATCACCCAAGGCCTCGTCCAACCCAGCCTTGAACACTGCCAGGGATGGAGCATTCACAACCTCCCTGGGCAACCTATTCCAGTGCCTCACCACCCTAACAGGAAAGAACTTCTTCCTTATATCCAATCTAAACTTCCCCTGTTTAAGTTTTAACCCATTACCCCTTGTCCTATCAATACAGTCCCTAATGAAGAGTCCATCCCCAGCATCCCTATAGGCCTCCTTCAGATACTGGAAGGCTGCTAGGAGGTCTCCACGCAGCCTTCTCTTCTCCAGGCTGAACAGCCCCAACTTTCTCAGCCGATCGTCATATGGGAGGTGCTCCAGTCCCCTGAGCATTCTCGAGGCCCTCCTCTGGATTTGTTCCAACAGATCCATGTCCTTTTTATGTTGAGGACACCAGAACTGCACACAATACTCCAAGTGAGGTCCCACGAGAGTGGAGTAGAGGGACAGGATCACCTCCTTCGACTCACTGGTCACACTGCTTTTGATGCAGCCCAGGATATGGTTGGCTTTCTGGGCTGCAAGTGCACACTGCTGGCTCATGTTCATTTTCTCATTGACTAGCACCCCCAAGTCCTTCTCCACAGGGCTGCTCTGAATCTCTTCTCTGCCCAGCCTGTAGCTGTGTCTGGGATTGCTCCGACCCAGGTGTAGGACCTTGCACTTGGCATGGTTAAAGTTCATGAGGTTGGTATCAGCCCACCTCACGAGCATGTCAAGGTCCCTCTGGATGTCATTCCTTCCCTCCACCATATTAACGGAACCACACAGCTTGGTGTCATTGGCAAACTTGCTGAGTGTGCACTCAATCTCACTGTCCATGTCAGCAGCGAAGACGTTAAAGAAGACCGGTCCCAACACCGATCCCTGAGGGACACCGCTCGCTACAGGTCTCCAGTTCTTTATCCACCGAATGGTCCATCCATCAAATTGATGTCTCTCCAATTTAGAGACAAGGATGTCGTGTGGACAGTGTCGAACGTTTTACACAAATCCAGGTAGATGACATCAACTGCTCTACTGCTGTCCATCAGTTCTGTATCCCCATCATAAAAGGCCACCAAATTGACCAGGCAGGATTTCCCCTTCATATACGTTAAAATTCACATATAACTTATATCTGCCTGAATTACGTATTTCAATGGCTGTATGCATCTTCTTCTGTAGTTCTTGAATCGTAAGTTAATACTATTTATATCAATCAGTTTTAGAATGATTCAAAATAGCATTTTTCATAGAAATGATAGATGCAGAATATTAATTTCCAAACATAAAGTTCTATATTAATGTGTGCATATTTTGATATAAAATTTAAGTAAACTCATATAATGACAGGGTGACCATGAGCCGACACTGTGCCCTTGTGGCCAAGAAGGCCAATGGCATCCTGGGGTGTATTAGAAGGGGGGTGGTTAGTAGGTCGAGAGAGGTTCTCCTTCCCCTCTACTCAGCCCTGGTGAGACCTCATCTGGAATATTGTGTCCAGTTCTGGGCCCCTCAGTTTAAGAAGGACAGGGACCTGCTGGAGAGAGTCCAAGGCAGGGCAACTAAGATGATTAAGGGAGTGGAGCATCTCCCTTATGAGGAAAGACTGAGGGAGCTGGGTCTCTATAGTTTGGAGAAGAGGAGATTGAGGGGTGACCTTATTAGTGTATATAAATATTTAAAGGGGGAGTGTTACAAGGATGGAGCCAGGCTCTTCTCAGTGGCAAACAATGATAGGACAAGGGGAAATGGGTACAAACTGGAACACAAGAGGTTCCACTTAAACCTGAGAAGAAACTTCTTCTCAGTGAGGGTGACGGAACACTGGAACAGGCTGCCCAGGGAGGTTGTGGAATCTCCTTCTTTGGAGACATTCAAAATCCGCCTGGACACGTTCCTGTGTAACCTTATCTAGGTGTTTCTGCTCCGGCAGGGGGATTGGACTAGATGATCTTTTGAGGTCCCTTCCAATCTCTAACATACTGTGATACTGTGAACTTGGTGAAGTAGTATACTCTCCAATATTATTTGAATAATGTATATTTTTTTAAGTTTTATTTCACTGTGGAGAAAGTGAATCATGAAAGTGAACTTGAGAAGAAAAAATGTCCAAGACATCATCTCTTATTATCAAACATTTAAAAAATATTCTATATAGTTAGTACATTTTTTTCTTCTCTTTTTCTTTTTTTTCCTTAATAAAGGTAGCACCTGTACAAAGTCATTTCCCTTGAAAGAATTATCTTTTCAGGCCCACATGTTTGGCTTATCTGTAATGAATTTCTTTATGGAGTTTTCTTTTCTTCCCTATGTACCTTAAGTGAACTTTACTAAACACCTTGAGACCTTCAATTAAGAAGGAATAAAATATTTGATACCAAGTTCTAAAATGATGGCTGAGTTGGAGCACTGAACTAATAGAAAATAACAATTATGATAGGTCTTTTAATGTGAAAAGATATAGATAAATTATTTTAGAAAAAGAACAAAAGAGAAAATAATATTTCTGCCTGTTAAAGATCCTGATTGGACATATTATCTTGTATTTTGAATTAGTATATGATAGTAATTATTATTATTTGTGCATCAAATAAAAATATATGAACTGTCAATAAAATGCAAAAAAGTGTAAGAAATAAAAATAATAACAATAAAAAGGGGAGTAATGCAAAGAATTCCACAGCAGAGAAAATAAAGAGCTATAAATGAGCAGAATTAAACTTGTATAAAAGATTTGGAAAATTAATTCTGTGTTTTACAAGAGCTGATCTTCCAATATACATTGTTCAGTGGCAAAAACACTGTATGGTTCCTAATAAGCTTTCAGTATTACCTGTGCCAGCTGAACCCTTTCCTGTTTAATAAGAAGTTGCCGCAAAGCAATTTGCTTTGTGGAATAAAAAGGCATCTGAAGAGCCCAGACAGAGAAATCCAATTTCATCTCCAGATAACCACTGTGTTATATGCCTTCCATTTTAATGAGTAACATTCTATTTCTACTTTCTCAGCATAACAGAAGAAACTGCTTTTTCTGCCTAGTGAATAAAAAAAAATAAAAATTAGTTTCACAGTTTTTGGGGTTTATTTTGGTTGCACCATGCTTGCAACACATGCACATACATTTATTAATGCCTCACTTATTCTACCATTAATCTAGTTAAAATACTGTTACCAGGTTAATGAACTGTAGGCTTATATAAATTCTCTCTGTTGCTCCATCAAGCTTTTCTGATACTATGCCATCAATCCATCAAGTGTGAGATGACTGCAGATTTCTAAAAAATAAAACATTTTACTTTAAGACTGAAGCTGCATCTAAACCTTTGAAACACCCATGAGCTTCTCTATCAACTTACAACACGTTTAAAAAAGCAGATTTTTTTTTTTTGTTTTGCTTGTCCTGTTATAAAATGTCAACTTCACGGGGGTGGGGGGGTGGGGGGGGTGCAAGGGGATGGGAGTGGGAGTGGAGTTAGCTTTATCAAAATCTGTCCTCAGAAGAATTGCTACAGTTTTACATGCCAGTTTCAACAAAAGAGCCAAATTTGATGCCCAGTTGAAAGTAATTTTGGGAGGAAAATTTGCAGTTTAGGAGGCAAAACTTTTATTTCAGAAGCCTCTTGATCTTAGAAGTACAATAAAATTGCATTGTTTCATTCTTAAATGATTGAGGAACTTTTCATTCTTTATCAGTCATAAAGGCTATATTTGGCTACTCACTTCACTATTTGTATATGCACCTGTTTATATGTCCAGACCAGAAATAATTGCACTTAAAATTTCCATTGCAAAAATAATTAGCTTATTAAAAAAAAAAGTTTATGTTGTCTTTTAGTGAATTATGGAAGTCAAGCATTTCATTAATCAGTAATTCAAACTGATTTGCAAAGAAATGTTTTTAATTGAGTAGAACCTTAAAATCTAAACTCTTTGATCTATGGTTTTCAAGAAAGAACCTCTAAACTTCTAGCTCCCATTGGAATGCCTGAGTACTACTGGCAAGGAACTCCTGGATTCCCATGAGGATTTCTGGATCTCCAGATTCAGTGGTACCATTTGCTATTTGGAATGGAAAGCCCTGGGATTTTGTGGCAATAAGCCTGGGGCTTCTGAGCCCCAGCCTCTGCATAGCTTTGACCCTTGGCAGCCCAGAGAGTTAATAGTGATAGATCCAGAAAGCAGGAAATGGAAAATTGGTGGATTTCTTGGAAGATGATTCCTTCAAAAATTTAAATAATACTCAATTCTGCATGTAAAATAGAAGATAAAGTGATTTGAAATAAATTGAACATTTGCTGCATTTGTGGGGAAAAGTTACACTCAATAATCTAATAAGAGTTTATATTTTAAGTTAATATGGTGGTTATAGTGTTTCACTCCTTGTTTCTTCTGGTTTTCTGTTCCACTTCCTGCCTGATTTCTTTTTGTTTTTCTTTTTAGTTGTAAGAAATGCACTCTGTCAGTCATTAGTAACCTCCACTTGATAGCTCACCATTGTATCTCCCTGATTTTTCCCCTGTATGTTGGCTTTACAAAGTATAATCTTTGAGCATTTTATTTTTTACCCTGGGAACTGATTGGTAGCACTGATTGCTTTGAAACCTTTTTCCTATATTCTCAATTTTTTAAAGCCTTAAAAAGATCTTTTTTTAATAACATCATCTCTTTCGGCATTTTCTTCAACAAATCGTGAACTGTTTATGTTATTTATTGGTTTTATTTATCTTTGTAGCAATCATCTGGAGAAATGTTGAATCTCATCAGCTTTATTTTATTGCCAGACTCTAGTTCCAGTGAAACAAGTGAGAGTTTTGTTATTTTAACATGCTGGGACTGAAAACTGACTTTTAGCTGAAAAATCTTGGCAAAAGTAGAGGTATGAGAATAAGCTTCCAAGTTAGTGTTAGATACCCTAACACAACAACTTAGATTCTGAACTCAAAGACCATCAACAAGTAAAAAAGTTTTAGGACTTCTCAGGCTTGCTATGATTTAAGAGACTGTGACAATTAGAACAACCATTTGTCAGCAATTTTAAGCATTACAGTGATCACCAGAATGTGACCTGATAAAAGTCAAGACGTGTGTTGAATATATACACCAGTTTTGTTTCATGTAGCTGGTGCTGGTATCATGTCCACTTTTCAGTTAAGATTTTAGAATGGATGCAGTTGCATGCAATATCTACATGGAACTAAGGATTGCTGTTATAATTAACAGACTTACTTGAACTGCGAGTAATTGACTGCCAGTCCAAATTACTTCGTACAGTGCTATAATACTGTTTCACTTGAACACCTATGATATAAAATCTCAGCTGAGAATTTTATCTACCATGTTTTCTGAATTTCAGACCAATGTCCTTTGATAAGTCTCAGATCTCTTAAGTGGCATGATGTTTCCAGTTCAGACAGTTACTTCATCATATCAACCCTGTATTTAAGAACATACTGACATCCTTCTAAGATATCTTAATATTTGTGCATTTCAGACAGTGATATTTTCTGAAGGGAATGTAAAATATGCTGTAGAGTACCATCAAAACAAAATAAACCAAAACAGAAAAAGGCAACAAAGCTGGTGAGAGGTCTGGAGGAAGTCTGATGAGGGAACTTAGGCTGTTTAGCCCGGAGAAAAGGAGGTTCAAGGGGGACCTTATTGCTCTCTACAACTACCTGAAAGGATGCTGCAGTGAGGTGGGGTTCAGTCACTTCTCCCAAGTAACAAGTGATAGGATAAGAGGAAATCACCTCAAGTTGCACCAGGGGAGGTTTAGATTGGATATCGGGAAAAATTTCTTCACTGACAGGGTGATCAGGCATTGGAACAGGCTGCCCAGGGAAGCAGTAGAATCTCCATCCCTCGAAGTGTTCAAAAACCCTGCAGATGAGGCCCTCAGTGACATGGTTTAGTGATGGTCTTGGCAGTCCTGGAATAATGGTTGGACTTGATGATCTTAAAGTTCTTTTCCAACCTACTTGATTCTATGATTCTATGAGATTGCTATTGCACTGATACTGCCTTGGACATTCAGATGTAGTTTATTGCAAAAAGGGAAAGATCAAGCACGATTCTTCTGTGAAATGGAAAATAACGCTACACATTATTGTTCAACAAAGTTAATCTCTGTTTCTCAAAACACCTGTGATATATAATTTTCTCACTTTATTGCTAAATAACTCTAGTGTTTCCAGGGTAACAGAGGTGGTGATTTCTTTGTCTTTATTAACCTGTGCATAAAATTCATTGATATGATAGGTATGTCATACATAAGCTTACTGTATGATTATAAATAATATTTTTTGAAACATTTAGATCTATGAAGTGTATTCCAGACTGGGAATAGATAGAGGATGTTATTTGAGTTAAAGAACAAACATGTAAAAACCAAAAAATCAAAAGGACAGACAAAATGAATTATAAGTCTTAAACTCATTGGCTCTCTTTTTGTTATTTCACATTTTTGAGGTTTAAGTAAATGAAAGCTCCTTGCAAAACCTGGATAATAAGGGTGATAATAGGATTCTTATTTTAAGAAGTTTCTTTTGGGAAAGTGTTCATTTGGCAAAACCAACCTGTTTATGGGGACCTGCCAGTTTTGACGGATCTTCAGTTCAAATACATTTCTCAGATCGTGAGTATATTTGTTTTCAAAATCAGAAGACTAGGACAACAAATCAGTTGTGGAACTCACCTGAATTTGGCAATTTCAACTACATCTCTCCCACTGCCTTCATTCTGGTCCAATTCTGGCACTGCCTCATCTCAGAGTTTACTGGTTCACAGCTAATTTTCCATAAGTGTAACTCTTGACATCCATTAGAAAGACGAAGTCACCTGGTGATTCACATCTCCATTTTCCAGTCATCTCTAATTAAGTGTTCAGAATGGAGAATCGGGTTGCACACAAAAGGGCCAGGCAACTAATTTGTTTTTGCTAATTCACAAAAATGAGGTCAACAATTATGATAACTGTCCTTAACAAACAATGTTTGGGGTTTGTTTTTTTTTTCATTATTAAAATGAAGCCTACAGAAAATCAATCAGTTTCTCCACAGACTGAATATCATCTCTCTATAAGGTGGAAGCTGAGCCTGGATGTTTTTTAAATAGTAAAAAAACACAAAAAACAACAAACATTGACTCCTGTCAACAGTTTTTTTTTCTGTTTTTTTTTTAATTAATATCATGAGGTGATGTGGAATAAAGCTGCTCAATTTTCATGAGATAAATATTTTCCCAAAACAGGGAAGGGTTAATACCCAGTATCTGTTGCAGAAAATAATTTACTACAAATACGATAGCCTTTTTTTTTTGTCTTCTTTTTTTTTTTTTTCCCAAGCTGTATGTGTTTTAAGAATTTCTGGAACTCTTACAACCCAACATCTGTACAAGACACAGAATTGGATGACTCAGAAGATGAACTACAGTAAAAGCTGCCTTAAAAAACCACCAAGGCTCTGCTGTAAAAAAAAGTTATGTGGAGGCAAAAATAATTCTGGGCTGACCTATAAAACCACTAAACTTTGCAGAAAAAAAGGTAGATTACTGGAAAGAAAAAGAAAAATGTGGTGTTATATATATATATAGACATAGAGAAAGAAAACCAAGATAAACACTTTAATTTAGATTTCTCCTGTAGTTTAGGAATGAGACATTGAGTCCATTATACTAACAAAGTGCTACCTTTATGCAATAATTTGGGGTTTTTTTAAACTGTGTTCCAATAGGAAACAACAATGTATTTTGGAAGCAAGAAGAAATTTGAAAAAAATAATTGAGATTAAATTAGGGAGAGTAAAAATATTTTAAGCATATTAAGCTGTTAAGAAAACTCTTATAGTAAGGTTGGGAAACAGTGACAGAAAAAGGAGTGGGTAGAGTTCATTTCTGTTGTTGTTTTCCCTGGGTGGATCTACAGAGCAGGCAGCATATGCTAAGCAAAAGCTAAGTAAGTGAGCTCAAGGGTTATCTCCAGGAACCTGAACTATCATGAACACTTCTGTCAGTTACTACACTATACTAGCCTCTTTATTACTTAAAACAGGAGTGGTATGCACCTCATATGACAGAGAGCATAGACGATCCAGTAAGACTTAACTGTGGTTTGAAGACACATGACATTTAGAATCATGGTAACAATTGAGTATTTCACCAAAAAAAAAAAAAAAAAAAAAAAAAAAAAAGGCAGGGTTAGAAAAATTATCGTTTCGATTTCTACGTTTTCCGTCTATGTACGCTGTAGTTCACAGTGGCACTGAGCTGATGTTAGTTAACATTTAAACAAAGAGTGCTCATAACACCTTGCCCTACCTGAGCTAACTGGATTGAACAAAAAGATATTTCTCGTTGTCATGGCAATATTAAAAGCCCTTAAGAAAGGTTTAGAAAGCAAATTCACTGAATAGGTCATTCTGTAGATCATGGTGGTTACAAAAAGGATTTAGCATAGACACTAAGTATCTCTCAGTTTACTGCCAGGTGCTACTGATGAAGTTTGAGTTTTTAACTTCCACTGTGTTGGCTGCCATTGTTCCTAAGCAA
Source organism: Neopsephotus bourkii (assembly GCF_033783945.1). NCBI lineage: Eukaryota > Metazoa > Chordata > Aves > Psittaciformes > Psittacidae > Neopsephotus > Neopsephotus bourkii. The sequence goes on from NW_026901969.1 coordinate 2,717,004, forward strand.
TATAAGTGGACCTTTCTTCTTTTAAAGAGAAATATATTGAAAGTGAAATAGGCAGGATAATTAGACATTCCAGTTTTGTGAAATGCCCTCTTTCAAGAAACTGCAAGTCAGAAATAGATTTTTAAAAACTAAGTTAATAATTGCAAGGCATTTTTTAGTTTAATATTTTCCTCCTAGCTCTAAATTATTCTTTAGTTACTGAATTACGTACATAACATGGTGTATGGTGTATTCAGTTTTTCAGTTTCAAACACACACATTTTTTAAAGTATACAGGATTACAGTATCTTATAAACTAAGAAAGGTCTTGACACAAATGTCAAGGCACTTCCTATAGTAAAGTGGAAAATATTCATGATATGGTCTGTGGAACAAAGAAGACATTCTCTAGCAGATCTTGCAAATGCATCTTCAGTGACCGGTTGTACTAGAGATGGGGCTTCAGAAATGAGAAAGTTACTGTAGATGTTTGATTAATGTTATATTTCTAGGCACTGTATAAATAAAATAATGATAATGTAAGTGCATTGTTACATAATCATATTTGAATTAATGCATCATTTTTTGTCAACGCGGGTTAAGTAGCTTCAATAATTTGTTTCAGTGATGTCTTCTTTCAGCTGCTTTTCTTCAGGTTTAAATTTCTGGTTTAGTGTCCATAGTTTCCACTGACTTGTCTTCTTAGGTCCAGGACACACACAGACTTTGTTTTGTTTTGTTTTGTTTTGGCTTTTAATACAGGCTACCTGACAGTTATTCTTTTTTTTTCCAATGTCTTAAAATGTACTTCCTTTGGATAAGTTACTGTGGGTAAATTTTACAGTACTGTGTTGGCTTTCATCTCTTTTCATCCAGCTGGCAGTTCTCTCAGCCTCTTTAAACTATGGCTGTGTAGGATGCACACAAATATTCCTATTTTCTATTTGTCTGATATTCAGCCAGTTAAGTTATTGGAAGGCTTGTAAAGGTGCCATACTTCAGCTTCCAGAAAAAATGCCAGCACATTCCTTCACTGTAAACCCAGCAATGTACATTGTCTGTAGTAGTTGCTCCTTTGAGCAGCATTTTAAAATTGAGTGGAGAATTCTTACATTTTACAACGGTGTGGTGTATAATTTGGAAGTGTTTATAGACTTAGAATTTTTATTTGATGAGCTTCCAAAATTTTCTGTACAAAAGTAGTCTCTTTGTTATCTCTTTCATATAAGTTTTCTTACCGTTTTCACCAGCATCTTCCAAGAGCACATTAAGTTACACTGTCAGTTTATGGAACTTCTTGTTTATTCTCTCCCAAAAGAGAGAAAGATGAACAGCAGAGGTTTTGTTAGTGTTTTATACACACCTATGTCTATACATGTATGTCCATACAAAAAACATTTATGTATATAAGTATGTGCGTTGTTGAATTTCATGTTTTAATAATGTTGGAAAAATGATCCTTCCCTTTCATGCAGGAGTCAGGATACGCCTTCTGTGTGTGTGTGCTTTGTGTGACAGTGGTAAGAACAGAGGCAAGGACGAGTGAATGGAATATTTATTTTACGATCAGCTAAATGTGGAACAGATGTTGCCAGTCAAAGATGACCATGATCCATACCAGACAGATTTCAATTTTTCACAGAAATTGGGTCATCTATTGTGGTTTTCACATCCAAGGTTCTTAAAAGATGTTTTTAGTTGCCATGGAGGACTTGGAGATAAAGACTGTGTTTTCATATGCCATGGAAAGCCAATGTGTAGATCATAAAACAGGCCAAGAGGTTTGTTACATTCTGTACCAGACGAGCAAGATATCAAGGTGTTCTATTCATTGCTATAAGCATCAGTAGGGTTCCCATCCACAACTTTACCAATATCTACAATGCTTCTGTGCCCTAGACTTCATCATACTAAAAGTCACATTATTAACTATTTTCTGTGTTGCTGTTTCGACTCTTTTACTGTTTCACCTAAAAAGACGTATATGATTGATTACAGTAAAGTACAACGAAGTACCAAAAATGACAGAATGAAGAGCTGTTTGCTTTAATTTTTGACATGCAATATAGTACTCTTTAGACTTTTTTACACATAAGGGCACATTATAGAATCACAGAATCGTACAGTAGTTGGGGTTGGAAAGGACCTTAAGATCATCAAGTTTCAACCCCCCTGCCACGGGCAGGGACACCTCGCTCTAAACCATATCACGCAAGGCTCTGTCCAACCTCAACTTGAACGCTGCCAGGGATGGAGCATTCACAACTTCTTTGGGCAACCTATTCCAGTGCCTCACCACCCTTACAGGAAAGAGTTTCCTACTTATACCTAATCTAAACTTCCCCTGTTTAAGTTTTAACCCGTTACCCCTTGCCCTATCACTACAGTCCCTAATGAAGAGTCAATCTCCAGCATCCCTATAGCCCCCCTTCAGATACTGGAAGGCTGCTAGGAGGTCTCCATGCAGCCTTCACTTCTCCAGGCTGAACAGCCCCAACTTTCTCACCTATCTTCATACAGGAGGTGTTCTAGTCCCCTGATCATTCTTGTGGCCCTCCTCTGGACTTGTTCCAACAGTTCCATGTCCTTTTTATGTTGAGGACAACAGAACTTCACACGATACTCCAAGTGAGGTCTTATGAGAGCAGAGTAGAGGGGCAGGATCACCTCCTTCGACCTGCTGGTCACACTCTTTTTGATGCAGCCCAGGATACGGTTGGCTTTCTGGGCTGTGAGCGCACACTGCCAGCTCATGTTCATTTTCTCATCGACCAGCACCCCCAAGTCCTTCTCCGCAGGGCTTCTCTGATTCTCTACTTTGCCCAACCTGTAGCTGTGCCTGGGATTGTCACGAGCTAGGTGTAGGACCTTGCACTTGGCATGGTTAAACTTCATAAGGTTGGCATCAGCCCACCTCACAAGCATGTCAAGGTCCCTCTGGATGGCATTCCTTCCCTCCAATGTTATCAACCGAACCACACAGCTTGTTGTCATCGGCAAACTTGCTGAGGTTGCACTCAATCTCACTGTCCATGTCAGTGACGAAGATATCAGACAAGACCGGTCCCAACACCGATCCCTGAGGGACACCACTCGTTACAGGTCTCCAGCCGGACATTGAGCCATTGACCACAACTCTTTGTGTGTGACCATCCAGCCAGTTCTTTATCCACCAAGTGGTCCATCCATCAAATTGATGTCTCTCCAATTTAGAGACAAGGATGTCGTGTGGGACAGTGTCAAATGCTTTGCATAAATCCAGGTAGATGACATCAACTTCTCTACCCCTGTCCATCAGTTCTGTAGTTCCATCATAGAAGGCCACCAAATTGGTCAGGCAGGATTTCCCCTTAGTGAAGTACCTTGCTGTTTTTCATGTGCCTTAGCATGCCTTCCAGGAGAATCTTCTCCAAGATTTTCCAGGCATGGAGGTGAGACTGACTGGTCTGTAATTCTCTTGATCATCCATTTTCCCCTTCTTGAAAATGGCGGTTATATTACCCTTTTTCCAGTTGCTGGGGACTTCAACTGACTGCCATGGTTTTTCAAATATGATTGACAGTGGCTTAGCAACTTCATTTGCCAGGTCCTTCAGGACCTGCGAATGGATTTCATCGGGTCCCATGGACTTGTGCACATTCAGGTTCTTAAGATGCTCTCGAATCAAATCCCCTCCTACAGTGGGCCTAGGGTCTTCATTCTCACAGTCCCTGTGTCTTCATTCTAAGACTTGGGTGGTGTGATCAGAGCCTTTGCCAGTGAAGACAGAGGCAAAGAAGTCATTAAGAACCTCAGCCTTCTCCAAATCCAGGGTAGCCAGTTCTCCTGATAGCTCCCGGAGGGGGCCTACATTGTGCCTAGTCTTTTATTCGATACATACCTATAGAATACCTTCCTGTTATACTTAAGATCCCTAGCCAAGTTAAATTCTCTTTAGGCCTTAGCTTTCCTAACCTGGTCCCTAGCTTCCTGGTTCACAACCCTGTATTCTTCCCAGGCCACCTGTCCTTGCTTCCACCTTTTATAAGCCTCTTCTTTTTCTTCAAATTTTCATCAGCAGCTCCTTATCCATCCAAGGGGGTCTCCTGGCTTTCCTGCTGCACTTCCTTCTATTTGGGATGCAACAGTCTTGAGCTTGCAGTAGGTGATCCTTGAATATCAGCCAGAAGTCTTGGGGCCCCTGCCCTCTAGGTCTATATCCCATGGAATCTTACTAAGCAGGGTCCTGAAGAGGCCATAGTTTGCTCTCTTGAAGTCCAGGACAGTGAACTTGCTGCACAATCTGCATTAAATTCGGTATTAAATTGACATGTTTAAACTTTGCTTTTAAGCATTTTGTTATGAAGTCTCCACGCAGCCTTCTCTTCTCCAGGCTGAACAGCCCCAACTTTCTCAGCCTATCTTCATACAGGAGGTGCTCCAGTCCCCTGGTCATCCTTGTGGCCCTCCTCTGGAGTTGTTCCAACTGTTCCATGTCCTTTTTATGTTGAGAACACCAGAACTGTACACTATATTCCAAGTGTGATCTCATGAGAGCAGAGTAGAGGAGCAGGATCCTCTCCTTTGCCCTGCTGGTCATCCTCCTTTTGATGCAATGTAATGAAGGTTAAACAGACACAAATACAAAAGTAGAAAAATATCTATCTAATAACGGGCACTTTTTGTCATTCATCAGATTCCATCAACAACTTCCAATGCATGAACTAACATAGAATGCACCACTGAGGATTTATTTCATCTGAAGGGGGTAAGTCAGAAGATTTTATTTTATAAGCTTGATGAACATTTCATTTCCAGACATTACATGGAATATTATTGCTTTAATTATAAACTGTCAAAATAAATTATTTTCTGTCATTCACAATAGCTATTTAATTAGAAAGGATTTTTTGTAAAGAATACATTTTAAAGTAATGACAGGTATTAATGAATTATACTTAATATTGTACTTCTACTGTTTTGAAAACACTAATCCTTCTTTTAAACATTTATTTTCAGTTAAGACTTTTTAGTGTGAGGTGACCACAAAGACAAAATTAATGTTCATTAAGTGGTGGTATTTTACAAAACACTAGATCATATAAATATTTTTATTTGCCTTAATGACTTAAATACCTAGCTGGTCTGACATGAGTGGTAGTATTTTCTGATTTTTCAGTGTATCTATAGTTAAAATAATTACCTCTGTTGTCCTTTTAGTTGTTGGAATTTTTATTCTTAATTTACAAGGAGAGAAATTCAAATAAGGAAACTCCACATACAATTATTAACTACAAAGATGTTGCCTTTGATTCAGAAAGTCCTAGTCCATACTGCTGAAATCTTGCAGGGTCGTTTAAAGAATTATCACCACCTACTTCTCCTGTTCCTACCCTCTGTCCTGGGTTCATCAGTAGCAGTCATTTTTCTCTTTCTTGGTAGCTGATGCAGTGATGTGTTTTGACTTTCAGCTGGGAACAGAGCTGAAAACAATGATGTTTCTTTTTTTTCTTGCATGTCTAATAAACTTATGCTTAGGGGAAAATATGGTCTTATAGATGAATGTTTAAGTAGATATGTCCATTCATGCAGGTTAAACAGTGGTCTGCTATTGTATTTTGTTCTTACAAGGTAGTCATTTCAGAGAAAGGATACCTTGTTTACATGGTTAACTGCGATATCTTCTGGTGTTACAGAGAAAGGAAAAAAATGTCCCTTCAGAGGTACTTCTTCAAGGTATCAGAAACAAAATTTCTGTACTTTGCTCCAGCATATTTATTTTGTCTGAGACTTGGGAACACATTTAGGTCATATTCTTTAAGCCCTAGGATCGTCTTCAATAGGACTTTTTATTTGAGGTCAGTAATACATAAATCAAACTCTTCTTTTAGATTTTTTTTTAAATTATCAGATTTTGCTAATGTACATCCTTGCATCTATTCTGTAACACAATAGTTTCTGTGACGTCTCAACCTAAGTGGAAGACTGGTAAGCAAAGCTAATATTTCATTTGTGATGACAGGTTGGTTTTGTCAGATTTATATGTATATACGATTGGCTGTAATGTCGATCTGTCAAATACGTTAGAGATTGTGTAAATAATCAAACCTTGATATTCCAGTTTTGGACTGCAGTTGAAACATACAATCTTAATTTTCTTCAAGGATGGACCACTATTTTTCTGGCAGTAAGTCCAGTTCAGACAAATGGTCTCTCATAAAGATGCTTTTCCATTTTGTTTTGCATTGTTTGTATTCCAGATGTGAAACCAGAACATTTTTATCATTCAGATGCATTGACATCTAATTTTGATTGTTCCAGAAATGCACAATTCAATGATCTCCAGTTTGGAACTTGCTGTTGTAAGAGGGTTGCAAAGATACATACTGGGACATAGGTGGTTGTAGACAAATTCTATACTCTGAGAAAGCTATAATACAACGACTGAGAAGTCCTATTAATAGTGTATATGTGAGTAAACTGTGCCTAGAGTAATCAAAGAAAATTAAAAAAAATTTAATATGAAATTATTACATAAACTGTGTGAGGCATTAAGAAGGCTGACAAGTCATGCTAAATAATCAAGCTCCAACTAGTTCATTGCACATCTCCATGCTACAGTGAGGCTTATGCAGAGAAAATAAAGTCATAGTAAACAAGGAGTTCTTTTCTCATGAGAGATTCGCGTGCTTCTTTCACAAATGCATTAAAGATTATCAACAGCAAAGAAATATGAGCTTTTCTTTAGGCTTAGTGCATGGGCTGCAAAAACTGAAGTGGACAGGCTGGGAAAGGTACTTAGCTTCTCTTATGTTTCTTAAAATAATAATTTACACCTCATTGCACAGCTTGAAAAAATCACATTACTGTTGAAACCCTGTATGGGAAGGAAGGATACAAAACAAATATTAAATTTTTAATGATGAAAAAGCATTTCTAGAAATAATACACTAATTTAGAGCATGTAAAAGCCATAATTATATGCAGCAAGTAACCAAGGTTATGTATTCAGGAGTGTCATACCAATAGCATAAAGAAGTATTTTTATAAATGTATTTCTTTATATACTTTGCATTCTAAGGAACATTAAGTCCTGCTTCATTCATTGCTGAGGAGAACCAGAAAAAGCTATATATACATTTCTCTGCAACAAGCATGAGATTTGATCTTAAAAGGCTAAATAAAAATAAGTAGTGTGGTAAGAAAATCTTTGTATGAATGCAAAAATCTCAACAACTTGTAATATAAAGAGATGTTGAAAATATATTAAAATTATTTTAAAATTCATACGTTATATTTAAAATTAAGAATATTTTTATAATAGAAATATTTGCATTTTAAATTTTTTTATTAACATTTTTATTACAAAAAAAGAAAATGTAAACTCTAAGTAGACAGTTTCCTAAACTTATTCTGTATTAGGTTCATAATAATCATAATCAATGCCTGTGAATGGTGTAATTTTTAAGTTTCTTGAAAGAAACCTTCACTCAACAAGGAAAGTTAATTGAATCCTTTAAAAACATATTATATAAAAATAAGCAAATACATAGACAGTGTAAGATTTCCTACACTCTAAAGTACTTATTTTTGATCATGCAAAATATTTCTTTTAATGAAGAGTGTGAAGTTTTTTCATTAATTTAATTCTTTGCAGTCAATTGCTAACTTGATAACAGACTTTCTTATAATTACTATATTGTAAAGCTAAATGACAAAAATGAAAGCTTAATATCAAAGTTTTAGAGGGACCAAATGGGAAATTCATGACTGAATTGAACAATTATGAAAACTTATCATAGACTCAAATTGTGATTATTAATACTTTTTAATTAATAAACACTTTCTGCTTCATCAGTTATTTGAATTTTGTAACTCCTTACAGTTCTAGAATATTCTTTTTTTTCTTTGTTTTGCTCTGCAGAAGAGTTTGAAGACTTTTGGAGACAGTTTGGTTAGTAGCCTACAAGTTACCTTTTCAGCATGGGCAGAAAATTGTACGTCCACAGAACTTTCAGCAAAATGGAATGGGGAGATGACAAGTTACTATTTTGGGTCCAACTTTGCTGTATATAAAAGAAGCAGAGTTCAAGAAGTCTTGCTCCATCCTTTTTCCACCCTTACTTCAGCGACTTATACCCATTGTTGACATCCCTCCTGAGACCTCTCTAGGTTAAACAGTTACATCTCTTTTAGCCTTTCCTCGTAGGAGAGGTGCTCCAGTCCTTAATCATCTTTGTGACCCTTCATTGGAGTCTCTCCAGTATGTTCTTGCCTTTCTTGTAACAAGGAGCTCAGAGCTGGACACAGCATTCCAGGTATGGTCTCACCAGTGCTGAGCAGAGGGGAAGGATCACCTCTCTCGACTTGTTGACAATATTTAGCATAATACAGCTCAGGACACTCTTTGACCTCTTTGGCACAAAGGTGCATTTCTGGCTTGTGCTCACTTGGTCTCCACCAGGATGCCAAGGTCCCTTTCTGTGGAGCTGCTTTCCAGCTGGGTGACCCACAGTATCTGCTGGTGCATAATGTTACTCCTCCCCAGGTGCAGGACTTTGTACTGGCTGAACCTGATGAAATTCTTTTCAACCTGTTGAGGACCTTTTGGATGGAAGTATAGACCTCTGGTATATCAGTCACTCCTTCCAGTTTTGTATTATCATCAAACTCGTTGAGGGTATACTCTGCTCCATCATCCAGATGTTGAATAGGGTTGGACCCAGTATTGCCATGGGGTACATTGCTAGTTATTGGCCTCCAACTACACTTTGAAACACCAATCTCCAGCCTTTGAGCCCAGTCATTCAGACGATTTTCAGTAGGTTGGGTATTTTCTACCATTCCCAGCCTGTTTTGTGATAGGGTCCCAATGTTCTGCAGAGCATACCCTTCTTGAGACACAGCCTGATCTTCAGGTTTGCGTTCTGTAAGGAAGGTGATTTTGAGCTCAGTTTGCCTCCAACATGCAGCATAGGCTTATCCAGTGAGACCTCAGCTTTTGGCTACCATGAGAAGGCTGCTTCAAAATGCTTGCCTATAGTTTCTACATAATGTTTGAATACAAATAAGTAGAAAACCTCATTATATTGTTAATTTTTGAAATTCAGATATCTACTCCTGTGTTGTCACACCCTTAGTAAGTTACACATGCAAGAACCTCCCATTAAGAAGAGTTCCTGTTTGGTGAAGTCTGTTGCAAAAAGGAAAAAACCTAGGAAGAGTACCCTAACTAACTAAAAGCTAGGAAGAGTACACACTAATACTTAAGGTTTTCAGAGAGAGTGTTATTTTCTCTTTGTATCCTTCAGTAAATGAGGCTTTCTTTGAATTGCTCTGTCTTGACTGGGTGTTGCAAGTCCCTGTTTCTGCTTAAAATTGTTTCACTGACTGGAAAGGTGTCCAGAATCCTGCTGCTTAGGGTCTTTGGGAGGCTACCATTACAGTTTTCCGTCATCCACTTTTTCGTGTTAATCCTTTTAAAATGGGGACTGGAAAACAAGTGAAGGACCAATCCCTATTGTAGCATATAGTGAGAGTTTGACAGTGACTTTCCACATTTTGTAGTGACAAGACCTGCTGAGTACTTCTGTGTTTGCTGCTTTTGGCTCCGTAAAAATTAAGGCTCTCTGGAGCACTTTAAAATCTCCATGCTCATATGAGACTTTAGCTAATACACATAGAAAACTGAGAATAGAAGAGGACTTAATTATTAATTTTGGAGCACTTCTGCACCTAATGAAAAACACCCATTGGTTCTTTCTAACAAAACTGTACATTTCTTAAATGGACATTTTAAAATAACATATGCACTACTGAAAAACAGTTCAACTGATATGTGATGTTGTATTAAGTCTCCCGAAAAATATATGGCAGAAATAACAAAGGTTAATTGAGCTATTTTTTCCTTAATGTTTAGTATGGCATTCCAAAAGCTATAAATTATTTGACAGTGCTTTGCTATTGCCATTAGTTTAACAAAAGGTTGGTTTAATTCCAATTCCATTGTGTTGTATTTGTAGTTTCTATGGAGGTGGCAGAATAGCATTATAAAAGCAAAAAAGGACCAAACCAATTCTTAAGAAATGCCTGAAGCTTGACTCAAATATTGAAGGCATGAATTAGTTTTAAACATTTTTAAAAACATATGGGACAGATCATGGAGAAAAGAGATTTATTTTTTTTTGTCAGCAGCAGACTAGAATCAAAACTGTTATATTTATTGCTGTTCTAGACATAACATCCAGGTACATTCTGAATCTTTCCAGAAAGGTCATGTTAAACTCCAAGAATATAAAATTCTCATGTTATAAAATATGAGTACATTACCAATGTGTTTAAAACAATTTATTTAAGATAAAAATGGCTGGTTGTGTAAAGAAACAATTTGTATTAAAGGAAGAGAGAATGAAGTTTGAAGTTTACCTTAATAGGAATAAAAAGACCTCTAGGTTCACATATTATGAAAAGATATTTCAATAGCATATTATTATTCTATACTCCACTGAAATATTGCCTGTGGTTGTCATGATAACATAGTTCCATAATTAATATTATGTATGTTGGAATACTGTAAATGCTGAGCAGCTAATGCATACACTTGATTGGAAAGATGACCTGGCTATTGCATTCTGAATCAAGCTCAGCAACCATGCATCGATATTTCTTGGACTAGGGTCTCTGCTAAAATTAATCTTGATTAGTATGATCAATGTGATTTATTTTTTCTTAAAAAAAGATATTTTGTAGATGCAAAATCTATACAGTCTGCATTTCATTTTTAAGTTGCTGGGTTTCATTTAATTAATTTGCCTCTAAGTTTATTTGAAACTGAATTAAAAAAATGAAGAGGAAAAAGAATTGCTTCTTGGATATGCTTGAAGGCATTCTTTCTTAAAGCAGGTGCTTAGCTTTTGGCATTGTGAAAACTAGGAAAGGATTTCCATTCATTTCATTATCTGGTTTTATTTGTTAGAAAACTTTTATTGGCTTTTTCTCACAGAGGTGATTTTATGAGTTTTACACACAAATCTGAAAAATGTAAAAAAGACTTCTGGAAGTAATTTGTGAAAGTGTACTGAAGCAGCTACAAATCAGTTGATATAGGGTTTCAAATGATGCCCAAGAAACCTGAATTTTATTGGAAAATAAAATATAGGTAAATAAAAGTAGATCATCAAAGTTTTCCTATGAGTCAGCAAATTTGAATTTGGGAAAGAAAAGAAGAAAAACCAAATCCCTTGGATGATATATGTGGCTAAATTTACTAAAATATTATCACCCATTTAAAATTAAAATATTTTCTATGGTTTTAGCCAACTTCTTATGTAAACATGACTGAGAATTATATGTCATCACATCACCATTGAAGGGAATAAATAGAAAAATTCCTATTCATACACTATTTAAACAGTGAAATTTACTGTTTTTTAAGTTTTTTTCAATTTTGCTAAGGACAAACCGTTTTCACTGAATAAGAAACTATATCTGCTCTTGCTTATATAGAACACTGTTGTTGTTGTTGTTTTGGTGTTTTTGTTTGTTTGTTTTTTGTTTGTTTGTTTCTGCCCATTAAATGCAAACTGTGACTGGCCTGAGGTTTTCAAGGTCAGCTTCTTACTTAGCGTATATACAATTTCTAAATGTGGTCTCCATCTGAAATGGTATTTGTACTATTCTAGCTAATGACAACAGAAGTTGCAAATGGTAAACTTATTTCTTGCAATTAAAGTTTAAGGAACAAACAAACAGATCAAACTTCTCTTGCTTATCTAAGGTTACTTTATTCACTAGTAAATGTCTCTAATTCAAATTATTCATTTTGATACAATGTTAATTATCTACCAGATGCTAAACAAAGATATCAGAGGTAGAATATTGCTATAAGGTCTTTGAACTAAGTCACTGTTTCTGTAGGTAAGTAATGCAACACAGTGTCATAGAAACATGGGCTCCTATGTAATAAAGAGCATAAAACAGTGTTTTAGGAAATGACACAAACATGTAACCACAGAGAAGCAGCCACAGAAGACAGATTTACCATCACCGGATGTATTCCATTAGGTTGCTGAAGCTTTCAGTCCTCTGTCATTTATTTAAACAAAATTCAGGTTTGGATTTTGAAGATCTATAGTGAACAATCTGGATTTCTCATTTTGTAGCCAAGTGGATATTTGTCTACAGCATAAAATGTGCTTTGCAACTCAGGGGAATGCTCCTGAGATTTTATTAGAAAGGCCAGAAGGCAAATGGGCATAGAAATTTTTTGCCTGTATAGAGACATGTGATGAAATAATGTGGTTCGTTTTATTTATTTGTAAACTTTACACTGCTTTTAAGCTTCTTGTATTAATCATTGCTCAAATGTTCAAAAGTTGCTGGCACTGGCAACCCAGTCTAATGTAATGTTTCTTGCTCAGTAGTCTTGTCCACATGCAGAAGTTGCTGTTGGGCTGGACTGCATCACATTAAGCCTTAGGTGTTCGAAAATACCAATAGAATTCAGGGCAAACAGGATTACCCAAAAGTCTGTCTCATCATCTTGATAGGTGTGTTACCCTCACTATCTTGAATGCATATACCCATTCCTTATACAGTCCTTATACAAACATAGAAATTAATCTATTTTATACCTGAACCAGTTCCCACCATAAATGTCCAAGATTTTATAGGTCATCCTCTTTTCTCATCAGAGTTAATTGAAGGAAAAGCCACCATCTCTACTGCTACATCTAGTACTCAAAAAATGTGATCTGTGGTTTCCATTTGGCAGGTTCCATGCTACACAGAGTTCATCCTTGTTTATTCAGGACAGTCCATGGTGCCTATGGCCTCAACACAATTACTATTTTCATTTTTTTCAGTTCTGAGTGCTTAAAATAATCAGAGGTCCACAGGGAAAAACAAATACAAAAAAAACCCAACCCCAACAACACCTCCTCTGACTTCCCCCCCCAGAAAACCCCAAACCAGATCCAGAAGGGAAAAAAACAAACCTCAACCCCCAAACCAGAATTATTTTTTAATAGCATGAAGCTGAGAGAAAGAGCTCTACATACTGGTTCAGGGCATGAGAACTAAGAATATTTGAGGGAAGAAGGTTTAGTAATGATGGAAGAACATAAAGGGCGGAGTGAGCTAAATGTTTTTCCCTAGAAATGTGTCTCTGGTGCAAACAATTTAAAAAACCCCAACCGACTAACCAAGCAAAACCTTGTTGCATGGAGTATAAATTCAACTTCCTTAACGAAAGTTAAATTAACCCGAGAATTGAGAGACCCAAAAGAAAGTAAGGACTTCCTATTCTGTCTCCCAAAATCTAATTATCTAGCAGGCACTAAGAAAAAAGAAAGAGGAAAAATCAACAAAATTTCAGATATACAATAAAGTCCTAAACATCTGGGAAAACATATAACGTAATGCTTGAAGGCTTCATTGGTCTTTACCAGAGTTCACAAACAGGACAAGCATTGCATAGTTGTTCTAATTTTGGCCTGAGGGACTTGATATTTAATTTTTGAATGGAACCTCTACTTAAAAGCAAAAATAACAGAGATTTAAAATCAGCTTCTAGAAACTATTTAGAATATCAGAACAGATCCAGGATGATATGTTCTTTTGATGCACATTTGGCAGTATTGTTATCAAGACTTGCCATCATATGCATGCAAAGATACTTCTTTGGTTTTATTTAATTATTGGAGAATCTTGCCAGGAGAAATAACTATACCAAAATTTATCAGTCTTTACTTCTGAAAGAGTTATTATCTGGGATACATTCCAAAAAAAGAAAAAAACAACATAGCTGAAAAAAAAAAAACAGCTCCCAAATCAACATGTGAAAGATAAGGCTCTTTATTTATTCTTCAAGAATTTTTAAAATTGAGTCATAACTTTTCATTTAAAAAAATGCATATATAATGTTTTGCCAGGATTTTTTGTTGTTCTATTTCTTTATTAATTAGAATAGTTGTTATAGCTATTATATTTACAGAAAATTATATACAATCATTTTGTTCCATGGATTTTTTTTATTTTTTTTTGCTCACTTCCCATTTTTCCTATAACTTCATAAAGAGAAATTAATATTTGCTTTTAATATTTTTGTGCTTTTTGCTTTGGGTACAGCACACAGTATTTCTTTGAGGCTATGTTATGACAACCCATGAGATACTTATCTCTCATGTGAAAATTTCCAATATAGCGATCATTAAACTAGCTTCTGATGCACTGTTCTGAGGAAGAAAAGATAAACAAAAGGAAAAACTTTGTGAAGCAAAAAATATTAGTAGAATTTTATGTACTCAATAAAAGAAATGATTACATAATCTAGGCTTCAAATTTGGATTTTTATTACCTCCTGTCATATTTTGGCTTTAACAAAAAATACCAGTATTCATTTCCATACAACATCAATTGTAAAGTCTATGGTTAAATGAGAGTACATAAAGCAAACATTATGCTCATACTTTGCAATGTAAAAATTGAGGTTCAGCTTCTGAAATTACCACAAACAAGAAATTATGTGGGTTTTTTTAATTATTTCATTTGAATATTTATTTTTTGACTCAGGTGGAAAAAATTGAATTGTCATAATCTTGCATTTATAAACAATGATTCATAATACAGTTGCTCATCTCTTGCAAACAAGTTTTTGTCTCCACCTTAAAAACAAGGCTATGTTAATCTTTAGTTATCATCTCTAATAATGAAAATCATCCTGAATCAATTGTTAAAAGTATTCTAAAAACTCAATATGTATATTTACTCTGTAACTTTCAGCTTTTCTGCAAGCTTCAAGCACTAAGAACTGGCTTCTTCAATCAAAACAGTATGGACCATGCAGGATACAAACCAATTTCACTGCTATGTTTGTTTACTGGAAAATAGTAATATGGTGACACAAATATCAAATGTCCACAGGTTAATTTCACATTTTGCAGATGGGTAAATCCCACAGCCTTTCAATAAAATGTCTACCGTCTTACACCTATGACAAACTTCGAAGAGACATTGTCAACTATGTCATTTCACAAATTCACCAATCTAAAACACAAGGAAAGAAGCCTTGTGCAATAAACCTTTCTAATGTGCTTTGTTTCTGTATTTAAGCATCCCACTGTCCATGTGACTGGTCCCAACACTGATCCCTGATGGACACCACTCATGACTGGTCTCCAGCTGGACAATTAGCCATTGACCACAACTCTTTGTGTGTGGCCATCCAGCCAGCTCTTTATTCACTGAGTGGTCCACCTATCAAATTGATGTCTCTCCAATCTAGAGACAAGGATGTCGTGTGGGACAGTGTCGAACGCTTTGCACAAGTCCAGGTAGATGACATCAACTGCTCTACCCCTGTCCATCAGTTCCGCAGCCCCAGCACAGAAGGCCACCAAATTGTTCAGGCAGGATTTACCCTTAGGGAAGCCATGCTGGCTGTCACCAAGCACCTTGTTGTTTTTCATGTGCCTTAGCATGCATTCCAGGAGAATCTGCTCCAAGATTTTCCAGGCACAGAGGTGAGACTGACTGGTCTGCAATTCCCTGGCTCATCCATTTTCCCCTTCTTGAAAATGGGGGTTATATTACCCTTTATCCAGTCACTGAGAACTTCACCTGACTGCCATGATTTTTCAAATATGATTGACAGTGGCTTAGCAACTTCATTTGTCAGGTAACAACTTCATTTGCCAGCTAATATATTTTTTTTAATGAACTGTTATTACCATAGAGTCATTAACCATTGTCTTCTTTCTGCAAATGAAAATTAGATATATGCACAGCATGAGACTTCAGATGTAAATACTTAATACAGAAGTATATATACCTATGTATACACATAGTGCTGTCATCTTTAAAGCTGTCAGTGAAGGCCTACAGAATGGCTGAACCACATGAAATGCTGTTACGTAATACTGTCACTCACCTAACTGCTTAGCTACTGATGTAAAGACCTCTAATGGTGTTAATTAATCTCAGCTTCACCTTCTTCTTCCTTCTGGGGAAATTCAGTTTAGTTTGTTTTCCATAAGACTATTTTTCCTCATATTTTAATTTTCTTAAAAATATTTCTATCTAGCTCTCCAGTGTTCTACAGTCAGAACTGTTCGCTTTTGAAGTTACGTCTTACATTTCTGTATATATAGACATTTGTTTAGTTATTTAAGTGAACTATAGTCCTAAAAACATATTACATTTGAGTTTTACCTCAAACCTGTTTTATGTAAAGTTCTGGCAAAGATTCCATTTCATCCTCCATATTTTCTTGAGTCTTTATCAGCCCCAAATTCTTAGTTTCTTTTTTTCACTCCATTTGGAAATAAGCCACCACCAACAAAAGAAGAGTCAAATGAAAAGCAGGGGTTTATTTCACCAAAATATTTCTTTTAAAAGTTTGGTTTCACTAAACTCTTTTTTTTTTTAATGGTAGAAACATTAATTATGTGTTTTAGCTGAAGGCAGTTTCTAGTCTAGAAATCGAAGCCATGTAAGTTGCTGCATATAAATAGGTCTGAAGAAGAAAATGGCATTTTTCCTTTGGCAGATATATATGTGAGTTTATTGCAGGGGCAGTTTATGATATTCCAGGCCAGCAGCACTCTTCTGTATCTCATATATCAAACAAGAACTGTCCTCATATCAATAACTGGTTACATGTTTACTCAGTCTGAAGGCATTACTCTTTTTTTGGTGATTGTTAAATTAATTAACTTTGTATAGAATGATTATATAAGCTGTAGTCTACAATATATAAAGACAGTTTGGGGGATAATTTTTTGTATTATTTATAAGCTATAGGTTGAAAAAGGGTAATTGTATAGCCTATGCTGGCAGATAGATAATCTTGAGTAGAAAGACAGCTGCAATACTCACACCACCAAATATAAGCACATAATAGAAATTCTTCAGACTATGAAATTAGTCCTTCTGAAAAATAAAATAATTCACATAGATTGTAGCAAATAAACTATTTAAATCCAAAGAAATCTCTAAACTTCTTTTTTTTTGTTTTCACTCTGAATAGTATATGTTGGCTTCAATGAAGCTTAATAAATCAGTTCCTCAAGTTTATGAGAACCCATGTTGAAACACTTTTAAAGTGCCTTTTAGTTTAACCTAAATATGTTTTGCTTTTGTAGTATTAGAAAAAGCAAACAAAAGCCTCAGGTATGCCTGCTGTATCATATCTACTATATGGCATAACACTATATTTTACCCTTTTGCTCATCTCTCACTATTCCAAAAGCCAGAGTTAATGAAGTGTCTTTACATGACTTAATCGGCCTCCAGTTCAAACCAAGTCTTCCTAGCGGCTCTTAACATCGATGTGACATTGATAGATCTACATTTGTTCTTCTGTTGAGCTGAATTAGCTGTGTTAGCTGTGACTTGCTGCTTAGTTCAATCCCATGGGCTTTGAAATTACTTCCCAGAGATAAGCTTGGAAAGATACAAAGCAATTTATTCTCTGAGTCTAAATTTTGCATTGTCTTCATGATAGATATCCTCTGGCACACTGGCATCCCATTATAAAAACATCAAGCAGCAAAAACACACGATTTTTCATGGAGAATACAGGATATCCAGCTGCACCATTCAAAGCTGGTTTTTATTATTTGCTTTGAGTGACTGTATAAACCATGAAAACTACAGAAAATTACTACAACAACAAAGTTTGCATGAAACTAAATCCCTTTTTAAAAAGCTTACATTTGCAATGAACAAAGTCTGTCATAGTTTGAGGGCTCGCTTTTTGTAGTTAAATTTTTAACTTTCTGATGAAGACGTTTTAATAATATCCATTGAGGGAAACATGATCTTTTAAAAAGCTCTTACAAAAAAAAAAAAAAAATTCCTCCTAGCTTGTCAGAGGTCAAATGTTATCTAAAAACACTTGCAGGAAACTTTTCCTGCTTCTTATTTCTAATTATCTTCCAAAAAGCTTTAAGCCAGCATCTTTCAAAGAAAAAAAAAATAAGGAAAAGAAAGAAAAAACAGTTACTCTTTAGAAATTCGTTCCAAAAAGGATTTAAATATTGAAATTTAAGACAATAAAATTCTTCCACTGAACTAAGAAATTATAATTACATTTTTTTTTTAAGAATCAAAACATTATTATCAGAAACGCTTACTTTGACAATTTAAAGACATTATTTTGCTCAGAAAATAGTTTTTTCCATGCTTTACTCCTCTGAAGGTTATGGCACAGTGAGTACATGGAGACACACATACTAGTAACACGACACAAGGAGGACGTTACTGGGGATTTCCACATGATGGTCCTCAAGCATCATGCTGAAGATGCTGAGTTTGTGTGCTCTTGAAGAAACATTTTCTGCTGCTAATCGAAGGGTGGCCAATGTGGAAACAGAAATGAAATGCTGATGGGAAATAGGGGAAAGGGGAAATGGTCTTGCTCATAATACTCAAATGAAGTTGAGGAAGCATCTGAGGTTTCAGCTCCTACTCCTTGGAGGTACTTCCTCCACGTAAGTATTCAATAAAAACACAGAAGCTATTTTGATAGTAAGACTTCATACTCTGCCATTAGTAGTTTAGCCTCAAGGGTTCCTCCTTTATTTGCTCTTCTGCTGATTCCCGCTCTCTTCAGTGTACTGCAGAGGGGGAGTGCACAAGTTGCAGTTTCATGGGCACGGCGCTTTAGATATATGGATGTCTGAAGATGAAATGAGAAATTGGGTTTCTTCTTGGCCAAAAGCCCTAACCACCAGGCAAGTGTATACATGTTTATGTGTGTGTCTGTTCAGAAGAGCTTGTGAGGTATTAGCAGCAGACCAGCCCTTGCAGAGCAGAGGAGATGAAGAAGCTGGCTATTACTCTTGCCTGCAGGTTTTTACACTAGCCACAGAAGTGCTGGCTATCTTTAAAACACTGGTTTGTTTCTCAAGCGTTCACACAGTGTAGCAAACAACACAACCTGCCAGTGCTCTGCTGTCTTAAGCTTAGTCAACTGAATTGTCTTTCACTGTAGGAAGAATTATCTGACTTTCCAAGGGTTTTCAGAAAACTGGTTTTAAATGCTTGTAGCATATCTTTTTCATTTCAGAAGGGTGGACAATACTTAGGTCTTTCTAGTAAATTTTTGGTGGCTTGTATTTCTGGTGATGCAGCTGAAAGCATACATTGATTCTAATGATCTGGGTTACTTTTTGGGAAAAGAAATGAGAAGTGAGAGAGAGAAACAACATGAAAAATTAAAACTCTCCCTTGTAGCCAGACAGGAAGACAGGCAATAGGGCAGATAAGGTGTTTATCTGAGGAGCGTTCTCTCCCAAAGTCTTCTCCAGAATTGCATATGATCCCATATAGTATTTTCTTACAGTAACATTGTAGGTTTCTTCATGATCTGCTCAAAATCCCCATTGGCTGTTCTCGCTTATGATGCTTCTAGTGCTGTTTGGAGCCTACATTTGATAAGAGACAGGTATTGCTTGCTGATTAGTTGCTAAATCTTTTACAAGTCTAATATTTAATAATACTTATACTTCATTATTTTCTCATTCTTCTTTCTCCTCAAATATAAACTGAAAAATACAAAACAAAGTGTAAAAATGGAGAAATGAGAGAAAGAAGGAATAAGTACGAGAAATCTGACATAACAGGAATATGTGGGTTTGCTGATGTAGTGTTATGAGAAAAACAGCATGCAAACAGCAGGAGAACAAGAAAAAACACTGTCACAGTAGCTTCAGAAAAACATGATCATGGCAACTTAAAAGAGCTGCAAGTGAAGGGCAGGCTGCAAGGCTGCAGATGGAAACCCCTTAGTGTTACAAATGATGGGGCACTTACAAAACTGGATTGGGATAATTCTTTAGGGGAATTCTTACAGAAGTTTTACTTTGGAATATTCAGCAGATTGGACATTTCTATGCAAGTATATGTTGTGTATAAGAATCATATGTAGTCCTAGGCAGTTCAAAGGCACACTTTAAAAAGATTTTGAAAATGCTGTTTGTTTCAACATTATAATTTATATATAGAAACAGCACTAAAATTGATGAATACGGATTTTTTTTTTCTTCTGAGATAATGCATGACTTGAAAGCAAAATAAGTGGAATGTGTGTCCTTAAGGCAGCACACAACAATCCAATAACAAATTAACTGATATCAGTGTGACGCCTAAATAAGAACAGGTATATGGTGAAATTGTTAATATAAATCCAAATTGTTGTATATCTATAGCACAGAGAATTAATGTTTTCCATTTACTTTTTTCATTCAGATGACACATATCATAATCAACAGAGAACCAGTCTGAATTTCTTAATATTTGTCTTATGCTCCCACAGAAAGAAAAAACAAAACAAAACAAAACAGAGAAATAGTAAGCACTCTGAGTAATAGTCTTAGTATTACTGTATGTTCAAGTTCTCTAAAATCATCAAGTGAAGCCACATGATACTTTCAAGGATCATGTCTATATATCAAAGGAAGAATAAAATGCAGAGTTCTAGGGCACTCAAATATAAGTCTGGTCACAGACTCAACCCTGAACTCAGAGATGCTATAGTTCAGCTATTGTTAATTATGCCAAGCACAGGAGTAGGACACAAAAAAGATGGAAACGCCTCAGATTTACTGTGCCAAGCTACATATAGAAAAAAAACTATTAACTCTGGAAAACATAAAATGAGGTGTTTCCCCTCAAAGAGCTTAGCACAATATTCTATTTGAAAATCAGCTATCATCTATGTTCAACTGATTTTCAAGTTTCTTTAAGCATTATCACATAGCAACAACAAAATATTGAATTGCTTATATGAGAATAGCAATTGCATGGTCTCTTAAGAGCAATCATTCCTACTGTTTCTTGATCATGATGAAACAGCTGAGGACTGTAAGCAAGACCTTGAATAAGAATCCAGATAACCTAGTGGCTATGCCTCCTAACTCAAAGCCAGATATAAATGCTTCATTTTTTGTCACTGACCTAACAACAACCATCTTAAAAATTCTGCAATGTAGATTTAGATTTATCTATAGTGAACAGCTTCAGTGACATTATCAAAAGACACTGAGACAGAATTAAATCCCAGGGCACAATCCTTACTGACCTCACTGGGGTTGAGCTGTGAGCCTTGGAGGTGAGGCCAGACATTTAATAACCTGTAAATCCTCTTTAAACTTCTCATTGGCAGCATCACGAGTATTATATATGGAGTGCATGCAATGCGCATGCAAATGGAATGTGAAAATGTGCTGCTATTTCTTTTGCTTTTTTCTATTTGAGGCTGTGCCTTTTTCTTTGACCTAGTTCTATTTACTTTAGAAAAAAGTCTTCTGAACTACAACTGGCAAGTAAGGAAGTCAAAGGCTAAACGCTGCAATTATTTACTATAATACTAAATAGAGAACTTATAGTTTTCCCAGTGTCAAGAAAAGAGACAGGAAAAAGAGAAGGAAGAAAAGGAACTGGGGAAACCTTCACCTCTCTGAGGAAAAGTCTTGCCTGAGGAATGACTTATACCCCTGGTGCTAGAAAATTTTGTCTAAATTTGACAGAGATGACTATTGATTTTTGCACTGCATTTTTTCCCCCTTTTCTTTCCTTTTGAACTGATTTATAGGATGTGCTTGAAATATGACCTGTCTCTGGTTCAAGAATGAGAAATGCCACATTGATCACATTTCTCAGAGAAGAAGCAATGTGTCTGAGAAAGCTCTCTTGCTGCTCAAAACTGTCTTGTAGCAGTGACATAAGAAGCGAATAATTTTAATGCTAATGTCAGCGATGTAGGAAGACAGTCAGTGAAAGTCTTATTTCCCAGGCCAGAGAAACAGTTCCAAGAGGACCTAGCCAATGAAACAGTTCTTCCCATGGCCACACCTAACAGCTCCCTATCCTTCCAGCAAATGATAGAGTGCTAATCTGCATGACCTTCCTCTTTCCTTTCTCTTCCCTTCCTGTGTTCATCTTGACTATAAAGTTATAGGATTAATTCCATAAATGGAAATCATTGTTGTCAGAATTATAAACAAATACTGAATCCCTTTGCAGTTTTTACAGTAATGTTGACATACATTGTCAATATCACATTAATGGTCATTAGATTTTTTTTTCTTTTCTGAAATATTTTCTTTGCTAAAGCTGTGTTTCACTAATGAATTTGATAAAAAGAGCCCAGAACACTGTGTGATCAAAACTACTACAGAAATGTGAGAAATTGATCATGCACTTTGCAAAATGGATTGCTAAAGTTATTTCAGTGTAATGCAAAATCTTTTTTCTTTTTCCACATTTTTTCCATTTCAAAGACTTACATCTGTACATATTACAGCTTATACCAAGCTGGGCAGGACTGTTGATCTGCTTGAGAGTAGGAAGGCTCTACAGAGCGATCTGGACAGGCTGGATCAATCAGCTGAGGCCAACTGTTCAAGAAGGTTCAACAAAGCAATGTACTGAGTCCTGCAATTGGGTCACAACAACCCCATGCAACACAACTGGCCTCAGGAAAAGTGGTTGGAAAGCTGACAGGAAGAAAAGGAGCTGGGGGTGCTGATTGATGGCCAGCTGAATATGAGCCAGTTTGTGCCAAGAAGGCCAACAACATCCTGGCCTGTGGCCAGCAGGACTGCAGGAGTAATCATTGTCCTGTACTCAGCACTGGTGAGGCTGCACCTTGAATATTACCTTCAGTTCTGGGCCCTCACTATAAGAAAAACATTGGGGCGTGTCCAAAGAAAGGCAATGAAGCTGGTGAAGTGTCTAGAGCACATGTGTGATGAGGAACAGCTGAGGGAACTGGGATTGTTTAGTCGCAGAAGAGAAGGCTCAGGTACAACCTTATTGCTCTTTACAACTACCTGAAAGGAGAATGGAAAGAGGTGGGTGTCAGACTCTTTTCCCAGGTAACAAGCAATAGGACAACAGGAAAGACTTTCAGATTGTACCAGTGGTGGTTTAGATTGGACATAGTGAAAAATTTCTTCACCAAAAGGGTTGCCAAGCATTGGAACAGGCTGCCCAGGAAAGTGGTTGAGTCACCATTCCTGGAAGTATTTAAAAGACATGTGGATCTGGCACTTCAGGATATGGTTTAGTGATGGACTTGACAATGATAGGTTAAGAGTTGGACTCAATGATCTTAAGGGTCTTTTCAACTTAAATGATTCTGTGATCCCAAGATTCTGTATCTAGCATGAATAAAGTCACTATGAAAACAATAAGACTTAGACATATAATAAATGGGGCTTCTTCTTAATTTTAACTATTTCCCTAGATATCTAGGTATCTTTCCTAGGGATTTTACCACAACAATTCCTAGTAGAACTTAACGATTTTGACCCAACTTCAGGAAGTTGTATGCCAGATTTTATTACACTGTCTTATTGAGTTCCAAGCTTCATGAGAGTTTTATTTGGCATGCATTGTTGTGTCAATATGTCAGTGTACTCAAAATGAGGTATCTACTGGTTATTGTACAAGTCACATATTTCTATGCTTTTATATGCTAAAGGGTATGTTTTATACATACTTGATTATATTATTCCCTGGTGGAGATATTAAAAGAGCTTATTATTTGCTGGGAGTACAGGTTTTTCATGGTGTCTAGTTGAAAATGAGTGAGAAGCAGGTGGAAAATCCTATTTATCAAAGATTTTGACTATTTCCCCCAAGCATTAAATGTAACTCAGCCTATCCAATGTCAGGATAAGGTGAGAACATACAGTATGATAAAAAATTCCCTTAACTATTCAAAAATATTTGCTTTTGGAATTAGCTCACTTGAGAGGAGTAAGAAGTGCAAAACTGCTATCCCTCCCTCGCCCTCTTCCATAAAAATGGAAAGAATATCACTTTGGTCCTGGTAAGGATACCTTCCCTATTCAGGTTCCATTTGTTGTATGCTTGATGAGCTATTACATGTTCTCTAGATGTGAAGTTGGAATCACTTTACTTTTATTATGTGCATATTTATATCAGAATCTAAAGTTTTCAATTCATATGACAATAGTTTATTGTTATATGTTCAGCATGCAGTGCTGCTATTCTTAATAATCAGAACCAGGTGGCATAAGTACAACAATGATGGCAATGGGTTATGCACTCCTGAATTAGACGCAGTGAAAGCCAAGAATGACTGACTCTTTAACTCTGTCTCACTTTTTCATGACTAATGTCTTCTGTGAGGAAAGATTGCACAATTTCATACCCTTGAAATTCTGCACTGACATTTAACAGATGCTGAAACAAAATACTCCACTGTACTCTTTTTAGGAAGCTGTATTTTATACTATCAGCAATTATGGTGGTGAATAAAAGTTTTCATATTCGTATAAGGGATGTATTACAAGGAAAGAAACTGATTTTAACAGATTCAAACTACTAGAACATCCTTAAATGTGTTTCAATGGGCACACATTTTATGTAGTAGAAATCCATGCACTTCCCACTATATGAAAGTTTGACAACTGTACTAAACGGTACAAAAGAAATAATGCATATATACAGATAACTAACCAGTCTTTCTGAAGCAATTTTTATGTCTCCTTGAGTATCCATCTATAAAATAGAACAATATAATACTTGCTAAAATTTGAGAATCTCAGAACATGTCCTTTAAAGGACTGTTATTTGTGAAGGCCTTTATAAACCATCATTTATATTACACCTTACTTTTTTTGAGTGCTAATACATTTTAGAGGACAAATTACCTCAAATCTCATAGCATACCTAAGGAGGTTTTTTGCTAAGTGATTTGCCAAATGTCATAGAGAAAAAGGCAATATCGGACGCACTATCAATGTTTTGGGTCCTGGAATCCACACAATGTAAATTTAAATCTGATGACAGTTCCCAGGACTAGCAATCTTTAATATCAATTTTACTAAAACTAAATTTTACTAACTAAAGAATAAAACATTCACCAGCACTTTATCTCCGGATCATCTAAGTCTGACCTTCTGGTTTGCTTAAATTTACCAATTTTACAGGTGCATACGGACTTCAGATGTTTACCTCTTCCCCTAAATTATATGCAGTGCACAGAATCACAGAATCATTAGGACTGGAAGGGACCTATGGAGATCAAATAGTCCAACCTTCCTGCCAAAGCAGGGCCACCTAGAGCAGGTTTCACAGGAATGTGTCCAGGAAGCTTTTGTTTCTTCTCTGAGTGTAAGTAAATCGGATCTGGTAATAGCCATTAAGGTGGTAAAACACATTTGAAAGTACTCAATTTCCCAGCAGGAAATCTTAATTTTGTGAACTAAGTAATCTTCATTCAAGGCCAAGAGCTAGTTCCAAGAGACACATTTACCAAGTGCTTAACTAGGTCTCAGGCCAAACCACAATAACATCCTTGCATGAAATACAGTTTTGCTGTTGCACATAAACGTGGTGTCAGATGGTGTCTTTATTATTTATAAGAATTATTTTGTTTATTCCTAAAAATTTGAAATCAAATATACTATTCAAGGCTGTGGTCTACATTCACAGCTTGTCAGTCGCTTAAAATGTTAAGAAAATAGTAAAACCACTTTGGCTAATATAGGTGGTTAATATGTAGCAAAACGTAACAGTAAAAGAGATGGTAAAAAGAATGCATTAAAGATCTCTAATCAGATTAATTTTACTTTAATTGAAGACTTCTAAAGTGTCCTGAAATTAGGTATATTTCAAAGTACTGAGAAACAGAATTTCATCAGCTAGGTCTGGAAAATCTAGTAACTTGAACCTCAAAGATTTTTTAAAAGAAGAGGTAACAACTTCATCACTATGAACTGTGTGGAACTTCAATTACATGTTGTCTTTCTTCTTAGCAGCAAACCAGAAGGTACATCTCAAACTGGTGCTGCGGCCAAAACAAACCCTATGATATTCTGCCTGAATGGGAGTCTAGTTTCAGATCTGAAATTTAGATAATTTAGAGTGTATCTATTTCGCACAATAATCCATTTGTTTATAGATTCAAATGCAGCTGAAACTAATTCTTCCCATTTAATTATTCTTAGTTTGTCATTATTTATATGATTTCTTACCTCACAAATAATGTTATTCCCTGTAGCTGAGAATTGACTACGGATATGACAAAAAAATAATAAATCTCCCAGGTTGAGATGAACTGAGGTCAAACATTAGCAAAACATTCTATAGGAAACACAAGAACTGGTTTATTTAATGGGAGCTACAGAAACAGTATTGCTTGTCACAAATAGTTTAAGTCTTGATAACCCTGTCTTGAAGCAGGGTGAATGAATCTCTTGAAGTATATTCCACACCTAACTGGTGCATTCACTTAAGCCATCATTTTGGTTTCATTTGAAATACTTTTGCTCTTGCCTATTATGATGGATGTGCAAGTTTAAGTACAAGTTCAAAAATTTAAATATATATTCCCCAAGACACTGCCAGAGTCATTCCCTAAAAATGTGGTTTAGGAGAAAAATGAACTGTATATTCCAGTCTTAATTATACTCAGGTGTAGAAGTGCTTCTTTAATTAAAGTTGAAATCAGAATTTTAGTAACACCTTGCCATGTGAGTGGAAGGTAGTCCCTGCTAAAGATTTATGTATTACATATGATATGTTTTATTTCCTGATGGTGAATATGTGAATATGCTGAGGCACCCTCTCTTAGCGGAAACTTGCTGTATGGGTTTTCACTTAATAGTTAAGAGCTTTCCTTTGGCTTGCTTTTCCTTGCTTTCTTTGCATTGAGTGGATATCACACCAGTCTTAATCCTTTTTAAATTACATTTCTGATTATGGAACAGAATTGCTTGCATTTCTCCTACTGTACTATTAAGATATAATCTGTGAGCTTAGTTCCAAGGCCAAGGTTTGGTAACTATAACAACTTTATACAATGAAATTAGCTTTAGAATTATTTTGTATGTTTATGTTCTGTTCTATTCTCTCCTATTTTATTTTTAGATGTCTAAAAGTATAAACATAGCTTAAACCCAAATACTAACCTGCACTTCATGCAAGTAATTGCTTTATATTTGACAAAGCTGTCAACTAGAATTCAAAAACATTCTAACCAAGATAAAGAATCCTATAATTTCTGTGGTGAATCACCATAAGTAACTACTAAAGCACCAAAATAAAATGTACATGAAACATTTATATAGAATTTAGATCAAAACCAGGGCAAAACATGGAAGTATGTTGTTTTCCCTTCTTTCTGCATTTTGGGGACAATATAAAACATTTTTCTTGAATGTGCTGATAATTTTAATAACAAGCTAGGAGCACAATAGGCATAATCCGAAGAGATATCAAAAACTACTACTACTTAGAATTTTCCTTTGACTTCCATCATTGTAACACTTAGGCATCCCTGATTGTAATGGTAATTGGTACTCTTCAGGATCCTTGACATTATTTTATATTTATTACTAGGTCATTGCTATATATTTTATTTATCTAATAATTGTAGAAATGTTGTTTCAGAGGGTTATGTGGAGCAGCCACTGGGAACCTGTAATGTATGCTTTCCTTCCTATGGACTTCTGGCATAGTAGGAACAGAAAAATGCTGCTTTGTGGGGCAAGATCAATTTCCATAATATAATTTCTGATAAGTTATCAATTGAAGATGAGATTATAACATGAAAGCCATGTTCCTTTCTGCTTCTGGATCATCCTCCTCTGAATCAATCAGAAAGTATCTGGAAGCATGGAAATCAGAACAAAAGCAAAGATGCCACACATAGGTTTAGATTCAAAACCACTTCCAGCCTGTTTGACAGCAAAGTAGTTTGCAACTAGATTGGACAAACCCTGTACGTTTCAGACATGTAATACAAAAAGTATGTGAATAATGTAACCAGTCATTAACATTATTAAGAATAATATTTAAAAAAATTACAAAACAAGCTTAAATGTCTAACTGCATATTTTCTAATCATAATCTTTCTACACAGCAAAAAAAAGATCAATTAGGAGACACAAAGACTTACATGAAGACCAAAAAGCATATGTCAGTGGTGAAGAACAGCTGTTAAAAAGCCCTGTTCCAAAACTGTGCAAAAGTTACTATACTTATTGTTCTGTTTTCTTACCTCTAGTAAAACCCCTTTCTCGATAAAAGATAATTCACAACAAGTAAATTAGGTCTATCAAGGAAACACTACAGGACTCTGGGATCCAGCCATGCTGTGCTGTCTACTTGGTACTGCAACCTAAGTTCTAAAAATATTAATAACAAAGATCAGCAGTGAAAGCTGCAGGAATTAAAAAAATTATGATGGAGTAAATGAAAAATGAAATGAACAATACAAGGTACTGATCTTTGAAATCATACTAGAAAAAATTGAAGTATACCACAGAATTTTAAATCCAAATGTGCTTACTGGTATGCAAAATATTTGTGCAATCATAAATTACTGTAGAACTTTCTTGGACTTGTTTTCCACTGCTGGCACACAATTGAGACATTAGTGGCTCATAAAGAAGTGACACACTTGTGGCAGGAGCATACGCAGAGCTGCTGTCATGTCATTCAGAACTGAATGTATAGGAAATTTACTTAGAGTAAAGGAAATGAAACAGGGATAAAATGTTTTCATTTTAATTTAGACAATGTTTCTTGCAGTCTATAGCAACTGCTCTAGTGTCAGTCTTGTAAAATTTAATCTTAACACAATTTACAGTTACAAATGTTATTAATTTCCTTCAAAAAACATTTGCTACTAAAAAAAAATTCTCTGATTTATCATCCCAAAATAATTGTAGGGCATGTCAGGGAAAAAAAAAAAAAATCTACCAGAAATTAGTATCTGTGAAATTTACTCCTTATGCCTTAAAGTGAGAGCTTGGTTTCAGATTCAAAAATTAAGTCCATGATGAACAAAATACAAGAGACTTTTTGCACATATATCAATTTAGAGCCAAATGGAATAGGCATTCCTCCATTGCTATTGTAAGTTTTACCACTTTTGACACAATGGCGCATGACATATAGAACACATAGAGGCATGAAGATTGATCTACACTTCTGTTTTTCTTTTACTGTGATATTAGTTACAGGCTAGAATTTATCTGGTTGAGCTTTGCAACTGGAAATGTCAGAATCAGGTTTTTACAATGTATAATGGAAAATGTAGTCCTCATAAAGATCTACGTTTGCCTTTGTAATAAAATCTAGACTTGAATTTCAACAGTAAAGAGGTGTTCCTCATTGCAGCTGGTCATCATTAATGTCTACCTGTGAACTAGCCACTCTTCTGTATTAAAAATAGTCCATTGGTCATTTCAATATTTAAAACATTACTAAAGACTTCTTTTCTCTTTTGCAATGTGGATGAGCAAACTACACAACTCCTGGGATATGTCTGCAAGATGTTATAACTAGAGAGGAGGAAAATGTCATTCTTCTGTGAAAGATATTCCTTCAGTTAATGGTTAGAATGACAGTGAAAAAAATTAAGTACAATTGAAATCAATAAAAATATTAATACATCTGAATGAAGGTTCTGGAATTTAAAAGCAAACTACTGGATATATATGCAGGGATCAAGGTGCATGAAATAATAAAATTTTTACTGTGGGGTTTTAAGGGCAAGAGAATCTTGATATAGAACAATAGATCCAAAAGCAGCTGATGAGGGGCAAACTTGATTGAAGAAAAGCAGCTTATCATTTTCTGGGAAAGCTACTACCAAAACAGAAGACACAGGAATCTATGGATCAATCAAGAATGAAAAAGAGTTTCTAAGAAGATAACAGGAATCACAAAGGAAGTGAAAGAGAGGAAAAATAAAAGTAGGAGCTCCAAACATTCTGTTGTATTCTGATAAAGAATAAGTGAGAAAGGTATTTTTTTCTGCATCAAATCTTCCATAGTATCCCTGTGGAGGGGAAATCAAGTGTTTTCTGCTTGTAGTATTATCCATTGTTTCCTTTGGGAGACATATGAGGGGAAAAACTGGGTTTATTACCTTGTCATGTGTCATCAAGCATGCAGTCATCTGTGCTCAGATTGACTAGGTTTCTTTTCCAACCCGGTTATACCTTGCATATCGCATGACTTCAGGGCCCTTTAAAAGGGGACTTGATGTTTTCCAGCATAAATGCAAGAAAGATGAAATCTAAATTCAGGCTGCTCTCTCTTTGGAACATCATGTGGCTGAACGATAGCTGGCAGCATAGTTGTGTAGGACTCACTGTGTGAGCAGCCCACTTCATTTTATCCTGCTCCTTTCTCTAGCCCAGCAGCATCATGGGTGTAATTTTGTCAATAATCTGTAGCCAAGTTTTGCTGAAGAGTTTACTTCTGAGGTCAGACTGAGCTGGACACTAAATAGATTCAGCTAGCCCACATAGAACTCTCTTGGATTTGACTCTTGTCAAAAAAATTGGCAGGTTTTACATAGCTTATTTTCTGCCTTATAGCACTAAATACTATAAAGAAGATTAGAGGAATGACCAGCATTAAACACTTCTGTTAATTGGCTTTAAAGAGTGTTTTGCTTTATTACAGAGGTGGAGGAAATGAAGAATGATGCAATTGATTTTGTAATTGGCTAAAGAGAAAAAGCAGATTAAAAAAGGATCAGGATATAAATATATATATAGAGGAGAATCTTCTGCAAACCTGAAGACTCAAAGAATTCAAAATTCCCTCAGGATTTTACAGTGGAAAGAATGACCACTGGGATCAATGCATGTACGGTGATTGGCTATGACACAGCTGAATCCCCATAAATGAAAACAAGGATTGACCATATATACTACAGATTTCCATTAATAAGGGTGGAGATATTACTGCCATGAAGAACAGCAGCTTTGCCTGAAAATGTGAAATTTCTTTGAAAAGCAGCTTCCTTTTGGTGACGTCTACAATCCTCTTCTTTCCAAAAACCTTTCACTTGAAATCCTTCTTTCATTCGCTTCTCATCATAATCCCAACCCTCACAGATGATCAATCAACACTGAGCTATTCTGGCTTCTTCTTAACTGTTTTCATCTGATTTATTGTTTTATTAGTGTTGCTGATAGTGGACCAATTTGTTCCCCTTTACTTAAAAGTTTCCATTTACTTCAATCCATTTCATTCAAGATCTGTAAGCCTGTGCCAACTGAAAAAAAACTTTTTATTAGTTTTTTATTTAAACTACTTTGCTCACCAGGTGCTTTCCCAGCTCTATTAAAAAAAAAAAAAAAAAAAAAAGCCATTTTCCACTCTTTAAAAATAAAAACATAAAATGTGGGTGTCCATTTATTTGTGAGTATTATGGGTGCTCATTAATTCCAGTCTCCCCCCAACCTTTTTATCCCCCAGTTTTGATGTAGTTTACATCTGCACATTCTCAAGCAAAGTGGGGACAGGAGAGAAATTATTCCATTTGTTATACTCTAAGCTAAACTGTATGTGTTCTGCTGTTTTTCACATTTAGAATCTGGAACGCTCTCCTCTGCTTTCAAACACACGTATTTGACTGAACTTCCATCAACCCCAGCAGTACAATTGCACTGTAACAATTTGTGCAGACACAAGAAAGCTGTTAGTTGTCAATGAACACCTTGATGTATTCAAGTTTCATATATAACCAAAACTATTTTGCAAGAAAGAAGACTGAAAGAGTCATTTTAATAGACTGCCTCGTCCACCACCTAATTTCTTTATAAAATAAGGCGGAGCTGATTCCTGCTGTGATTGAATGGAAGAAAACAGCCAACAGGCTAACAGGCATTTTTTAAGCATACACTATTACAGCCTGAGACAGCGAATTTACACAACTCCACAATTGACACAACTCCAAATTACGTAATTCTCTCAAACTGAGTTACCTGGGGTAAGGAGCGATTGAATCCTCTCCTAACAACTTTTTCACTCTTGAAGTTAGGCTTAATTAATTCAGGTTGCTTTTCATACCTTTTCTCGCATCCTCTCCCATATATTAAGTATACTCTGCTATTCAGATCCAGTGGCATCAGAGATATTTAAAAGTGTCCTGTGTGGCAAAGGGTTAACACACTCAGTTACTGTTTTCCTTTCAGGATCAAGATATAGGCAGGAGGTCAAAATGATGGTAAGGGAAAGGATTTCTCAAAACTCTATGATTTTAGATGAGTTAAGTATAAGAATATACATAGTTCATTTCTTCATTTATGACATTACAAAATACTAAATATATTTTGTAGTTACATCCTTCTTGGTTTTAATTGGATAAAATTTCTCAACAGAATAAAGAAAACTCTGACTGCATTTTTAGTATCTCTCATCAACCACACGGTTCAGTATTGGCAATCTTTTCTGGAAGTTAGTCCCTGTCCTCTCACTTTTATAGGTGTTACATGGAGAATACTTCATCTGAAGTAGAAAGTGTTGAGGCAGTAACCTCCTTAATGGTTTATTTTTAAATAAAACCATAGTTCCTGAGACTCTTCCTAATATAGTGGCAGACTGCGAATGCAACCTACAAACTAATTTTTAAGTCTGTTTTATAAGCCCTGATGTATAGAAATGAGGGTTTGGGTGTTTTTTGGTTTTGGTTTGGTTTTGTTTTTTTTTTTTACTTTGCTGATATTGTTTACTTTGCTGTAGGAAAGTCTGTTGATGAATCTTAAACACTGTTGGCCGTTTGTCATGTAGGCAAATTAGAAATTCTTGGCATTACTTGCCTTCCCCTAGATACCTTTTTATATTTCACAGATCAGTAAATATGCCCCTGAAATCTGCTAGAATACTGCATTTACTTAGCGTCTTTCTGCTTGATGTGGGATGGGCAACTGCTTTGGAAAATTAACCTTTAATAAAGTATGTGCTACTACAAGGAAGGTAAAGTGATTTAAAAGCTTAAAACTGTTATTTGTGTGTCAAGCAAGGGCATTGATTAAAATCAAAAACATGTTTCAAAATTCTAGGAAAAAAAGATTCTGGATATTGACATTTGTGAGTATCATATGCATTGCACACCAGCTAACAGAAGCCAAACAATCACAGGTATTAACAACAGCACATGGTCATTTATTTCTATCTCTAATGATAAAAATGAATGAAAGAACTAAACAATTTTTTTCCTATGTAAAGCAAATTGGCTTTATGTTTCCTGAGGACTTAATTACAATGTTTATCAAATAAAGCTTTTTCCAAAATAATCTTTTGAGTAGTTTTGACAAGATAGACCCACTTAGTTACCTGTGCTATAGCTATGTAAAAGTTTTAAAAAACCCAACACTTCCTACCAAAAAATTCCAACCCTCTCTCCCGAAAAATACCCCAAACAAAGCAAAGAAAACAAAAAGAAGGGGTTTTTGCTTCATGGCACTCTGTGGAGAAAAAACAAGAAACCCCAGACTATTCACCTTCAAGATAGCCCATATAGGTTTCAAGAAGTATAATATGTTTGCATGCTGGTAAGTTAATAATAAAAAAATAAAAATAGTTTTGGGTGGGTTTTTTTTTTGGTTTTTTGTTTTGTTTTGTTTTGTTTGGTTTTTTTTGTTTTGTTCTGTTTTTTTAAGAGAAGGAATACCAAAAATCTAACATGATGTAGTGATTTCCCTCCTGTACAATCTTCACCCAACTCCTGTTTCTGCCTCCCTGATGATCTCTTTGGGAGCAATTACACATCAAAATACTTTACAATTTCACTTTACAGTTGTTGTAAATGATCCTCACATATTGCTCAGATAGGTATTGCTATTGTTAGTCCTCAACAGACAATTTACTGCTTCCTGGAAGACCTCTGAATTGCTGTAGAGAGTTCCCCTGGCTCCAGGTGCTGAGCCCCAGCTCAGAGAACCAGAGTTCTCCATTTCATTCAGCCACTTCTGTTTGTTTCTGTAGTTGTAATATAGACTTTTTATGCAGTTATAGCTCACAGAAGGGATTAAAATAATTTATGTTTCCTTGCCTGTTCGTAAAAAATAAATCTACTTTCAGCTTCAGATTTCACTTCTTAGCATACATAGATATAGGTGTAATCCTGCTTAATGCTGAAACTAAGCCCACTCTTCCTGAATTTGCAAGATATGCTAGCTTAAGTGCTAAAGTTAGTGTCTTTTCTTTACCAGAAGAGAGACTGAAGATCTTGTAAAAATCTACACTTATTTTTGAAAAATTTCACAATTGTATCTCGGCCTATTCCTTGATTGAGGGTGTCACCTTAAAGGAAAAGAAACCTGGAAAACTGGAGACAGGCTTTGATAATGTCATTATAATCTGTTAGTCAATCATGAGAAATATCTGAACTAAAAATTTTGCTTTCTGAAGGAAGTAATAAAGGCAAATGAGAATTTATCACTCAACACTCCAACTTGCTATTTTGGAGTAATAATATTTTTCCAGATCACTTTTCCAATAAATTTTAACAAATCAATGAATCAGATGACAATATTTAAATCAAACTAAGTAAGAATCTTATTTATTTGAAAATGCTACCTCAGTTATGAAGCTTGTGCAGTAACTGATAAATTAAAGGCATGATTTTTAAAGTTTGCATGGATATTCACAGAACTCTGACTGATCTTTGTGGGAGTCAGGTGGCTAAAACTCTTGTGTATCACCTTGAAAGTGTTCTCCTACGGTGTCTTAGAAAATGGGCTTTGCATAGTATAAGTAAGGTTACTCAAAGACATGCATAAGGTTAAATCAATACATCATTGTATGAATTACCCATAAGAGATAGCAAAAATGCAATGCCTAGAGGCTATTTCCAGTTCTTGTGTAGCAGCAATATATTAGCCAGGTCTGGTTTGTTATTTTAGCTGCATTTGATTCATTTCGTAACAGAATAAAAACGAAGTTTTAAAGGAAATAGAAAGCTCCAAAGGCAATGTGACAACAGATGAGAAGTATCTCATTTAATCAATGTGGTTTTGATTGTAAAAAAAAAAAAAAAGATGTAACAGTCATTAGCTCCTTTGGGTTTTTTGAAGAGGGGACCCAAAGATTGAGGTACATCGGTACACCAGCTGGTCTTTTAATATGGTGTAACAGCAGTAGCATATGCATTTGGCCTAGTGTCTACATGTCACAAACCAATGGCTAGTAAGCATGAAAAGTACAGTTAATTTGGATGAGATAACATAACATCAGTGTAAGAAGAATGTTAAGAGAATATACCCTAATTTGCATTATTTAAGAGTTAGTTACTGTTTAGAATACTAGTGCCTAAACCCAAGCTTTTATCTTTCTTCCCTTAGTTGCAGCAAGATAATTGGTTAGTCACTAACTTGGGGGCTAAGGGGTCTGTTACAAGGCTACAGCAGTCTTAGTGCAGCTAAAAAAATAAGCGATATGTACTTTTAATTTTCTTTAAGATTTATTTGATGATACTTAGTGTTATATTTTCTTATTTTGTAATAATTTCCCTGTGTGCATATACTAGACAAAGACATGATATTAAACAATTTATAATAGGAACAAATGTCAGTTGTTCACAGCTTCAGGATATCACACCCTAAAAATCACCATGTGGATGTCCTTATTTCTAGCATGTCTCAATGTCACTTGAACATGGGTACTGCTCATGGATGTGAAAAGCTAGTTCAGTTCATAACAATGTTTTATAAACTGAACATTGTTCTTATAACTACAACATAAACCATTCTGCATATTCACTAAATTTGTAAGAATATTTTCTATAGGATAATGTAGAAGTTAATTTTGTTTCTGAATAAAGCACTTACAAAATTTTCACTTGGAAGATTAATTTCTGCAATTATTAAAATTCTGCATTGCTTAATGTTTGGTTACCTGTGATTCAAATGAGACTAAAGTAATTAGAATCATCATACATCTAGGGGAAATTACAAATACCAAATCATGATGAGAAAAATGTCATACTGATTTGCTTGGTCTATTCTGTAATTATCTGATTTAACTGATAATCTTGAAAAATTATTAAAGAAACAACAAAAAGAGAGTTCTGTTAGTACAAAAGAAAATGTGTTACAACACCACAATTAAATAGTTGTATTTTTATCCTTGCCTGAACTGTCTAACGGAAAATATCACAGACAGACTGTTGACAAAGCAATTTTTTCCTGTCTGAAAAATGCTGCTGTACTGAGGCTTCTATTGTGTTTTCTGACTGTGGATCAAACACATTAAAATGGATTCCTTCATTGGAAATAATATTATTAAGGAATTCAGAAAGTTTTCTGAAGGTGATCCATTTAGTCACTTTACTGACAGAAAATGGGAGTGAAAACAACCAATCTGCAATGCACATTCTAATTGTTCTTTCATTAGTATTGCATCTACATTTGCAAAATATCTAACCTGTTTCACTTTTCATGTTGTATATAATACATAGCTAGCATATATCTGTTGTGACAATATCACAGTATCACAGTATCACAGTATGTTAGAGATTGGAAGGGACCTCAAAAGATCATCTAGTCCAATCCCCCTGCCGGAGCAGGAACACCTAGATAAGGTTACACAGGAACGTGTCCAGGCGGGTTTTGAAAGTCTCCAGAGAAGGAGACTCCACAACCTCCCTGGGCAGCCTGTTCCAGTGTTCTGTCACCCTCAATATACTTCTATGTTTTGATCTTTGTAGCTCCTTCCACTGGGATTGCACACCCCAAAACCAAAATAACAGCCTTCAGAATTTTTTACAATGACAAAACCCTGTGATCTTCTGAAGAAAATTGTTTCTCCTGATTTTTTTTTGTGGAATCTGAGAGAAGTCCCAAGACAATTGGTTTAATTTTTCAGGCAAAATTTCTTTGAGATCTTGACTGAGAACATGTGCTGTGAAAAACACCTGGAAAGCATCTATGCATATGTAAGGAAGACATCTGTTCAACATGCGACTGACCACCAGGAAAGGGCAAAAAAAGAAAGGCTAAACAAGAAAAAGAGTAGGAAGGCTTTGTGCCCAGATGGTTGCTTTGTTATTGCCAACAATTCCTTTTAGGCAACATACTAGATAACTTCAAAACACTTGTGAAATTTATTAACTTAATCAGTCTTCAACATTGCCTGTAGTAGACTGAGAAAATCATACACTAACTAAATTGGCAAGGAAAGTTGGATAGATAATTTACACCTGAAGAGAAGTATAGATAACAGAACAGCAGGACTTTAAACTTTAGACTCTGTTATCACAACTTACTCCATAATTTTTTTCTTCTCAGCTCTTGTGATTATTTTGGCTGAAATAATTCTTCTGCATAAGCAGAAAAGATAATTGGTACAACCATACTGAGCAATGCTACATACATTCCTAGACATAACTGGAGTCTCCTTACATTATTGGGATTAATAAATTATTTTTCATAATCACACTTGAATTATTAATGTTCAACATTTCACCTGTGGCCAATTTTTTCATGTACCTGCACTATTTAAACTTGTGTTTCTCCTATAATTATTTTTAAATAAAAAAAAATATTATTTTTAATACAGGCCAATAAATTACGGCAAAAAGAATCTCCCACAAAACCAAGATATAAAAAAAAAAGAGCCAACCAAAAAACAAACCAACCCCCCCCCCCGAAAACCCCTAAACAAAGCAAAACACAAACCCAAAACCAACAACCAAACAAAGACAAAAAAGTGGAACAAGAAAAAATTAATATCAATCTTTGGTGAGGGCTTTAATTAATCATATTTCAGTAGCTCTTCTTGTGACTATGTCACAAGATAGGTACCATTTCAGTTATCTGAGATTAGGTCTGTTCTTGGAGTTTGACATTTTATAAAGTTATCTTTATTTCATTTTATAAAGTTCTCCTTTTTTAACAAGGAAACAAATTAATTTATTATCTTAACAGAAGAGTGAGAGTCACCCAGAACAATTTAATTTTATATTACCTGCAGGTGTATTGACATCAGGCAGCACACAGGTGGAAGTGTGAAATTTATTTAATGTTATGGATTCCCCCTAAGCATATATAATTACACACACACACACACACACACACACACAAACACACAAAAGTGAAAAATCACTTATTTACTGAGAAAATTCCAAATAATTTACATCCAGATACATTTCTTTCAATTCTAACATGTGGAAGTATGTGTCTGTAGTTCAAAATATTTGAGAGGACAGATTCACGTTCTTTCATCCAATGTATACCTGCACAGCTTTGAGTGTTTTGTACCTTTACTGTTCATGCTGACTTTAGAGGAAGCAAGATTAAGGTAGATTTGTCTTGGTGCCTGACTGTGAGCAGAGTATATTTAACATTAAAATACAGAGATTTTAAAACTGCTACTATCAAAACCTGCAGTAATGATGCAAAAATATACGAAAATAACTCTGAGGTGTTTTTTTTTTTCCTCAGGAAACTAAAAAAGGAGTTTTATTTCCTCCCATAAACTTTGCTAAAAACTAATATGGTTTAGAAGTGCTAGGTATATTTTGCATAGACACAGGCAACACAAATTCTGGCTTTGGTGATGGACACTGTGATAGCTGTGGGTCTGGACAACATATTTGTTTATAACAACATAGCTTTGTTTATTGGTTTTGAGGTTGTTATATTTATGTTAAATAATAAAATGGTAGATCTTGTTTTTTTTTAAATCTTATGTTTTTTAAAGCATCAATGTTATTTACATTTATATATTATCATAGAATCATAGAATATTTTGGATTGGAAGGGACCATAAAGATCATCTACTTCCAACCCGCCTGTCACAGCCCGGGTCTTCTTCCTTCCACTCAACCAGGTTTCTCAAAACCCCACCCACCCTGTCTTTGAATATTTTCAGAGATAACGATACCACAACTTCTTTGGTCAACCTGTTTCAGTGCCTCAAATATTATCTGATGCCTCCTAATTAATGGATTTTTTTGTGTCATTCAGGCAATCAAAGATTATTTATTCGCTTTCTATGTCTAAAGTTTTCATCTATTTAGGTACATTATAATTCTACTCTTAATGATAGAATTTAAACATCTTTCTCATAAAATTATTAACTCTGCAGCAGTTTCTCACCTTTGAAAGACTTATTATACCTCCATGCAAAATTTAGAATATTCTTAACAACAAATTTTATCTAAATATTTGCACTATTCAAGATATAGCCGATACCTAAAGAATGCCTTCAAGAAATCTGGAGGACTTTTTACAAGGGCATCTTGTGACAAGACAAGGGGGAATGGCTTTCAACTGAAGGAGGAGATATTTAAATTAGTTACTAGAAAAAAATCTTCACTATGAGGGTGGTGACATGCTGGAACAGATTGCCTAGAGAAGCTGTTCATGCCTGGAAAGTGTTCAAGGCTAGGTTGGATGGGGTTCTGAGTAACATGGTCTAGTGGAAAGTGTCCCTGCCTATTGCAGAGGTGATGGAACTAAATGAACTTAAGGTCTCTTCTAACCCAAACCATTCTATGCGTCTATGTTTCTATATTTTACCAGGCTGTCCCAGTTTCAGCTGTAAGAGTTATTTTTCTTACCAGTAGTTAGTACCATGCCGTGGTTTGGCTTCAGTCTGAACAATGCTGATAACACGCTGCTGTTTTAATTGTCGCTGAGTAGCACTTACCCTGATCAAGGACTCTTGTTTCAAGGAATCAATTTCTCATTCTCTGCCAGTGAGAAGGGGCACAAGAAGCTGGGAGAAAGCAGAGACAGGACACTTGACCCAAACTAATTAAAGGAATA
The DNA here is from genome assembly GCF_033783945.1 of Neopsephotus bourkii. Taxonomy (NCBI): domain Eukaryota; kingdom Metazoa; phylum Chordata; class Aves; order Psittaciformes; family Psittacidae; genus Neopsephotus; species Neopsephotus bourkii. Next base: position 2,756,519 of record NW_026901969.1, read on the forward strand.
TTCCATAGCACAGTGTGTCATTCCCAGTACATTAACTGGAGAGTTACCTGGAAGGGACGCATCACTGCTCAGGTAGGGCTGGATATCGGTCAGCAGGTAGTGAGCAATTGCTCTATTTTCTGAGTTCATTTCTGAGTTTTCATTTCCTCTCTTGTTGTTTCCTATTATTATTACTATTGTTATTGTTTATATTCTTTCTATTATCACTATATTTTATTTTAGTAATTAAGATGTTCTCATCTCAACCCATGGGGTTTGCATTCTTCCGATTCTCCTCTCCATCCTGTCCAGGAAGAGCATCCAAAATAACATTAAGATTTCTATATGCTTTTTTTCTGAAGCATTTAGAATTTGTATTAGAGTATAGAATGTGTATTTTATATTCCTCCTTCACCTTCTCTTTCTTCTATATAAATTCTTATTTTCTGTGCTGACATTCCAACTATGAACAACTTATTTCTTTTTTTGGCTCTAGGCAAGTCACAGAAACTCTCTATCCTGCAACTATAAAATTAGCCTTCATTTTGGGTATTTAGAGAATTGAATAATTAAATAATTAATCCTTTGTGGGGTTCCTGGAGATATAAAGCACTAGTATACTGCTTTTGAAATCTTTTTGTAGCTGTACTTGCATGTATGAGACTCACAGTCACGATAATGTTTAAAAGCATTGGGAGGGTTTGATGCACTGCCACTTCAGCACATGGAAAAGAGTTTCTTTTAGCAGGTTCTTCCTTTTGATTTTGGACCCATCAAGCCTGGCAAAATACATCAAATCCCTCTATCTTGTGAGGTATTCCAGTATTCTGTGTAACTTGGTGCCAGAATATTGTGCTCACATAAACGCTACATTGACTCAATTCCTCCTAAAACAAAATTGGTTTGGGGTGGGGGTTTTTTCTGTTAAAAAAAGAAATTATTTTTCCAGGACTTTATGACTTCTACCAAAATCTAGCATCATTTATGATGTGTTACCTTGGCCATAAATGACTTGATGCTGTAAATCACCAGTGTTCCTTATTTCTGAATGGGAAGCCAGAAATACTGAGTGGGTCATATTCAGTTAAGGTTGAGCAAATGAGAGTAGGGCAAGTCTGAAGTTTCACAGTATTTCAGCTAGTACTGAGGTAGAGTATGACATAGAAGTCCGCATGTTATCTTCCAGATACAAACCAAAAGAAGTGATAGAAATCAGTGACATGAAACAGTAGATTTTGATAGCTTTCAATTGTTTGTGGTATTTGTATTACACTTTTAATTTGCTGGGATGGCCTTGCTGAATACATGAAAGGGGATTACAAACTCATATGTAATACACATTAATATAGAATCATAGAATAATTTATGTTGGAAAGACCTTAAGATCATCAGGTCCAACTGTTAATCTAACATTGCCAAGTCCCCACGCACCACCTCTACATGGCTTTTAAACACTTCCAGGGATGGTGACTCAACCACTTCCCTGGGCAGCCTGTTCCAGTGCTTGACAACCCTTTCGATGAAGAAATTTTTCCCATATCTATCTAAACCTCCCCTTGTGCAACTTGAGGCTGTTTCTTCTTGTCTTATCTCTTGTTACTTGGGAAAAGAGACCAACACACACCTCACTACAACCTTCTTTCAGGTAGTTGTAAAGAGTGATAAGCTCTCTCCTCAGCCTCCTTTTTCTCCAGATTAAACAACTTCAGTTCCCTCATCCATTTCTCATAAGACTTGTTCTTTATACCCTTCATAGGTTTGTTGCCCTCTTTGGGCATGCTCCAGCACCTCAGTATCTTTCTTGTAGTGAAGAGCCCAGAACTGAACACAGTATTCAAGGTGCAGCCTTACCAGTGCCAAGTACAGGGGGGACAATCACTTCCCTAGTGTTGCTGGCCATGTTAGTTGTGACAGGAACTAGAATGCCATTGGCCTCCTTGTCCATCTGGGCACAAGCTGGCTTATGTTCAACTGGCTGTTGACCAACCCCTCCAGGTCCTTTTCCACTGAGCAGCTTTTCAGCCACTCGTTCCCAAGCCTGTAGTATTGCATGGAGTTGTTGTGACCCAAGTGCAGTATCTGGCACATTGCCTTGTTGAATCTTCTTTAGCAACTGACCTCTGCTGATCGATCCAGCCTGTCCAGATTTCTCTGTAGACCCTTCTTACTCTCCAACAGATCAACAGGCCTGCCCAACTTCATGTTATCTGTAAACATATTGAGGGTGCACTCCATGCCCTCATCCAGATCCTTGATAAAGAAGGCAAAAAGAACTGGCCCAATACTGAGCTCTGGTAAATACCAGTTCTGACTGGCCACCAACTGGTTATAACTCCATTCACCAGCACTCCTGGTGCTTGTCTATTCAACCTGTCTTTTACCCAGAAAACAGTAAGCCTGTCCAAGCATGAGCAACAGTTTTCTCCAGGAGAATGCTGTGGGATTCATTGTCAAAGGCTTTACTGATGTCTAGGTAAACAACATCTGCAGCCTTTCCCTCATCCACTAAGCAGGTCATCTTCTCATGGAAGGAGATCAAGTTAACCAAGCAGTACCTGCCTTTTGTAAACTGCCATTCATGCTGACTGGGCCTGATCATGTGGTTGTCCTGTATGTGCTGTGGGATGTCACTCAAGATGATCTGCTCTAATCCCTTCCCTGGCACTGAGGTCAGGATGACAGGCTTGTAGTTCCCCAAATCCTCCTTCTGGCCCTTCTTGTAGATGGGACCTCCCCGGTTAGGCGGGACAGCTGAAAAATGTTTAAAAGTGCATCAGTGAGACTTCTGCCAGCTCCCTCTGTACCTTTAGGTGGATCCCATCCAACCCCATGTATATACACACCACACAGAGCACTCTATTTCAATGTCTACCTAATCCTTGCTATACTCATCCTGATGTAATTTGCATCTTTAGAAGTTTATTACAGATGTAGCCATTGTTCAAGACACAGGAACTGCAAAAGTCAACACACTTAAAACATATATTTATTTGATTTTGTGTTGAGCAAAGTGTCTGTTTCTTCCAAAGCTTTCTAAGGGATTTGGATTGTTAAAATCTCTTACTTTTATGGGACTTTGGCATCCTGACTTCATAAAGAACTTTAAAAATTAAGCCAGCGAGTTTATTTTACTTAGTAAATTTCAAGAACTGAGTAAAATGATATGCTGAAAAGGTCTTTAGCTGCATTAAGATAACAGTGATTTTAACTGCCTTATTCTTGTGCTGACCAAAAGACTGAACTGACATCACTGAATTTGATGCAAGTATGTGTCATTTTATTGCGTAAACAGAGGAAAAACATGTATTTTTCACTGATGACAAACTCTAGTGCAACTGGAATAAGACAGAAGCTTGCTAGCCTTTTCATGACTATAACATTAAAAATGCAATAGTTTCTTTTGTGCCTGGTAATGTAAATTAAATTATTTCCTGAACTCATACTTTAAAGGATTTATACTCTGATTATCTTTATACTGGAAAAACATCCTAGACTGGTATAACTGCTGTAAGATCAAGAAACTTTGCTAAGGGAATACAATATTGGAAAGAGAATGAAATCATATAGCACTTACCCAAGATAATGGAAAGAAAAATTCTTAAACTAACCCACACCTCAGTATTGCCCAAAAAATTGTTTTTCCTGCATTTTTATTCACACATTATAGAAATATTCTAAATGTAGTAATTGGTATATTTTTGCTGTATGGATCTTCTGCAAGTAGAATTCAGGTTATAATGCATAGATGAATAAGTTTGAATATCTGAAAGATAAAAATATAAAATTGCAGAGTCCCTAGTTCTGTCAGGAAAGTTTGTTACCTTGAAAGAGAAAAAGTAGGTATAAATTACAGCAGTAGTACTAGGAGGCAGGATAAGCATCACCTTAAAACTCAGATTTGTATCTAGGTAGGCTTAATTTAGTTACTTGAGAATACCCTGTATTATTTTACCACATGTAATGAAACAGGACTACATGAATTCGAAATTTGGACAGAAATGTACCTGATTCAGTAATTCCATTGACAAAGTAGATTCACCTACTGTACATGTGAATGGCATTCCTTTCCAGCTTTCCATGAAGTTTTCCAGCTTTGCAAGTGTTATCTTGTCTTTCTTCATCCAATTCAAGCTGAATTTAAACAAAAAATTTACATGTTATCTCACTGCTGCTTTCTTGCAACACATTTTGCCTTTTCTCTGGGAACAGTTTGGGTCATTTACCCAAAAAGATAAAATACCCAAGCTACACAGAGGAGTAGCAACAGAAAATAATGTTGAGGGTACCTGACAAATGACAAATGCTTTGGAGGTGGAAATCACTGCTTTAGATCAGATCCCTTCTTTGTATCACTGCAAAGTAGCCGGGTAATTTTTTTTTTTTTTTCACATTACAGACAATAATTCATTAATAACTTTATTTTTAGAAGATAGGTTTTGATAAACAGAAGTCAAGCATTCAAAAGGATTTACGAAGTCTAAAAAAGTTCAGTATTACAGGCACGTTTTTCATAAAATATGAGTGCAAAAATGTATTTTTCATACAAATTCCTACAAGGAACATGTGTTCTAGAACATATTTACCCACCCTGCATTAAAAATAGTACTACCTCTGTCTGAATACTTTCTGTGTAAAGAATCTATATTTACATAATTACATGACTCAGTTTTATTTTAAATTTATTTGGTTTACAACTTACTCAAAATATCCCATTAAAAAACAAACCTAAGACATCAAATGTTGCACCTGATCTAGAAAATACAATGCATGTAGCTGAGAAAATTATGTCCCTGTGATAAGGAATCTGATAATCGCTTGGAAATTGCATTAGTTGCATCATAAAATCAGTTCTCTTTCCACTTTAATTTTCTCAAAGAATGTTGCATCCTCTTGCCAGCCACCGCTGGGCATGCTAGCTGCCTTGTTAAATTGAACATCTTTCTGCTTTCCTAACCACCTGGGTTTCCTAACCCACTGTTCTAAGTTTCATTGTCTAAATGTAAAATAAGCAAGGTGGTAATGTACTAAAATCCTCTTTCACACAAAAATAAATTCATCCTTAATTCAATGAAATCAAAACGACTATGAACACAGATTTTCAGGATGCACCAGTAGTTCAACAATAAGGACATTCAGTTCCTCCAGCTTATAGATGCAGACACCTTTACCCCCTTTTTTTTTCATCTTTACTGTTTCAACTAAATACTACATTTTCATATGCATAATAAAAAGGATAGAAAAAAATTGTCTTTTATGTTGGGTTTCACTAAAGGTCTACTCTCTTTTGAGCGGCACTGTTGAATTTTGTACATGTTCTCACTCATGCTTTTTTAAACATTTTATTAAGTGTTTTTCCTGAAGATTTTGTTTTATTTCAGAATGAATGAAAATTAGGTACTCTTTTTATGTAAGTATCCATTACCTTTTTCCCTATAATAATGAAAGGTAATAAAAAAGCACTAGCTGAGGCCTGATTTCCATAGTTACCCTGGTTTTGTCCTACCATGGTTCCATTACTTTAGTAAAGTTACATGTAATTTACATCACTGTAATGGAATTATTCTTGAGCAGTCCTTTCCTGAATCTGGTGTAAGGCAATTAAGCGGAGAGTTGAAAGCCTAGTGTAGAAGGAAGGAAGCATTCTTCCATTGTGACATTCTAGAAATGTTTTTCAAAGCAAGGAAAAAAAAAAAGAAAATATCTTTGGCAGAAACTGTCTTCCACTTACAACTTATGTTCCGTTACAGAAGTCCAAAGTGTCAGGGAGCTGTAATGTATACACTATTTACCCAGCTGGTTTTTGGTTGGGTGCTTACATTGGCAGCCCCAGCAGCAGTAACGAGTCTTACTACCTGTAGTAGTCATGGATGGAAATGCTGCTGTCATTATCTTCATTAACCTGGGAACCTGTCATGAGACATATGTTATTTTGAAGAAGATTAAATATCTACTGTTCTACTCATGCCAGTGTATGAGAAACCTTGAGATTTATCTTGTGTGTTTTAAAAACTAGTACAACCTAAAAATACCTCTAACAGATGTAAAATCCAAGTTGAAATCCATTAATACATTTCAATTAAAAATATAAAAACAAATTATTAAAATTTCCCAACTTCTTTAATGACTTTTTTTTCAATAGATTTGTTTCCATGCAAGCAGATTTTGTGACTCAGTAGAAGTGGTTTAGTTCTGTTTTAAACCCCATGCTTAAAACTCCTGCAGGTTGGTAAGACTATAAAATATAACCAAAGTGTTCTTATTTTTTTATATAGGTATGAACTGTTGTTACATTAAGGAAAGCTATAACGGACTGGAGGAGAAGCAGCAATAGAGCTTTTTTTCTAATTGTTCCCAGATGTTTCCACTTTCAGCTTAAAGTAACAAACAAGTTACTTGATCAGGCTTTTGAAAGTATTATTGCATTATCTTGAAAGAAAGAATAAAATCTGGTACTCCAAGGAAGAGAAAAAAAAAAAAAAAAAAGGCAAATGAAGTGTCCAAAACAACATTTGCTTTCTCTGTCTTCATATACCAACTGATTTTTTAATGCTTATTCCTTTTTTGGGGAGTTTTTTTTTGTTTGTTTTGACATTTTTCTGTCTTTATATGTTAAAATTAATAATAATAATAAATTAGACATCGGTAATGAGGGACTGATTGTTGTTTTTTTTTTGTGGGGTTTTTTTTGTTTTTTTTTTTTTTATTTGGTTTTCGTAAACAAGCTCATAGTTCCTCAACTTAAGAAAAGTCTTTATGGAAACCACATATATTGTCCCCTGTGGAATTGCATGGGTCATAAAAGCAAACCTGTGGATTAGTCTGCTTCACATGACCCAGGGAAATACTCAAATTTCCACAACTGGACCTGCATTTTGGCCACATCATGATTACATCTTGAGACAAAGTCCTCCTCAGCCTGAAGATTCCCGAAGTAAAAGCAAGATGTACATCAGATGCAAACATGCCCTTCAGCATTGTCCAGCTGACCTGAAAAAGGAACCAACACCCTTGGGTCTTCTATAGCATTCATCATCCATCCCTCAGCAGACAGAATTATACTGTATGGCTTTAAACTGAATTTGTCAGCAATGCTGCTCCTCTGGTTTCACCTTTACAACTTTACTGAGCTGAATGTGGCCTAAATTTGTGAAACGTATTGACATTAAAAGACTACATGTATTTGTGTTTTCCCAAAATAATAGTATAGTCTCAAGCAAAACAAATGGGAAGTGCAAACCATGCTCTGAGTACAATTTCAGGAGAAATCTTGGGGAAAGGAGAGAGGAGTACGGTAGAAAGAAAGGAAGAGGAGGGGACAATCTCTCCTTTCCTTTCTTCTTCCTGCTCTCTTCCTTAAGGCAGGGTGGAAGGGACTATTGTTTCTATCAGGTTTGACTCTTGAAGCCCTCTCACAGTTAAGAGGAATGTATGATTTGAAGTCGGTAAATGTGGCATTTCATGACACGGACTCAAGTTGATGAGGAGACTCAAATCCTCGTTTATTATCCCCAAGCCCTTTTTGTCCCCTTGTTCACTACTTTCCCAACCTGAACGTACATAAAACGTTCAATCTCATTGGCCCCTGTAAAACTCTCCAGGTAAATAGTCTAATCACAATGCTGCAGACCCTCTCACAAGCCCCACATCCTCTGGCCTACAACTGAGATTCCCATCACAACTACATCCTGGGCCATCCTCCCAAGGCTTGCTTGTTTGCCTTTCCTGTCCTTCAGCTTCCAACTCATCAGCCCAGGGCTTGTCATGCACCAAGGCCTCAGAGCTCATCCCCAGACTCTTTCTCATGCAAATCTTATCACCTTCACTCCCCACATCTCCCCCTTCTTTGTTTTGTATATCCACTATCAATACCTGCTTAAGGTCTCGATTAATAAGAAACTGTATAAGCTAATAAAAACTAACAAAACAAACATTCTTAACACAATTTTTTCACTCGTGCTCCTAGCCTGGCAAATAAACAGTTAAAGAAGTTAACATTCTGCACTAACAGTTGGTTTCAAACTATATAATGAAAATACAGATACATATCCATTTTCACAGATCTTAACAAATCAATTTCTTATGGCTGTGTTGTTATACCCCCCAACCATCCCATGTGTCCACAGGATTCGAGGCTGCCACTGCTTCCAACAGCAGTCTGAAAGGACTTGTAGGTGTGGCAACCAACAGGCACAGCGTGTCTTATCCTGTCGCACTGGCTAATGTTCTACAGTTGTTCTCTTTTGGCTGGGCAGGAAGCCACGATAAGGTCAGTCCTTTTGTGATGAGGAGGCAGAAGACAAGGCAGGATGAAACCATCCTGTGGGGACCCAATGAGGTCCTTATCTATGGAAACACAAGCATACCCTTGTCCTCAGGTTATTAAAGGGAACGGGCCTTCCCAATCATGATTTTCAAGATTATGTACTTTAACATGAGCTTTCACCTGTTCAAAATTCTTAAAACCCCAAAATGGTGCTGTATAGGAGGTCCATCCTCCATCCAGCAATTTAAAAAATTCAAAACATAACAAACTTTCACTATATGTTCTTGTGGAGTTAACCCTGAACTCCCCTTTTTTGTTTCATATATGTACTATCAGTACCTACTTTATAACACCTACCATTGTGTTAGAATCTTTCTTTTGCCTTAGCATTTTTTAGCAGCTGCTGCAAATGTGCATGCTCTAGCATCTCTTTTACAAGTGACAAATCAATATAATACAAAATATAGTTTCTAATTAGCAACTGGCTAATAAATACAGGCAGTTTCTATACAAAATCATAGCCTCTAATAGCTACGTTACAAGCACACATATTCAAATTGTCACTTTTCAGTTGCCCCCAAGTGGTGTTTTTAATCATTCGTTTTTCTCTTCCTCTGTCTCATTTTGCTTGGGGTATTCACAGTCAAGTCCTGTAGTTGAAGCATTGGGTTCTTCCATGTGTCTGTCCAGCTCATGGTAAAACTTCACGAACTTTGCAGGCAGCTACCATGGACCTGTAGGTAGGACACAAATCCATCCCCTCCCCCAGGTTATCAGCTCTTGAGAAGAAGACAGGTTAAAGTGTTTTCTTAAAGCAGAGGCATTCTGATGCAAAAGGAATGTGAAGCAGCTGCAGAAGTAAACTGCTAAGTGTTAACAATCAAGGAGTTTGCTGTGTCATTACCCGCAGTTAAAGGGCCAGGCAGGTTGGAAACACAGGAGGTGTGCTGGCTCCTTTTTTAATGTTTGCCTCCTCTCAGGGTTTTTAATTCTTCTTCTGCCACCCTGATGCTGCTTGGGTGGAGCCTGATAAAGCTTGTGGTTGCGTTGCTCCTCTCTCTTTTTCAGTTAGAAGTTCTTGTTTCAACCCGTCTGTTCCTTCAAGTTCTGGATTCACCCTCAGGTTACCTTACACACACTAAGCAGGGCTCCTCTCATGTGCCCAGCATGTTGCAGGCGTTCTTTAGGCTTTCTTTATGGTGTCTCTACAAACTGCCCTGATACTTCAATAGAATGAAAGGGTTTGGGTTTTTTTCTTCACTCCACTGCTCTGATGTGCATCCTGGCCCATCCACCGGTGGAGCACTGGGAGATGAATTGGAGGGCAGCTTCTTTTGAACATGGTTATCAAACAACTAAAGGGGCCTCACTGCCTTTTTACACCCCCTGTTAAAAACTTCTATGCAAACACGATGACAAAAAATACACAGAACACCATCTGCCCTCAACACACACACAAACACACACACACACACACACACACAGGATCCCACAAGCACACTTCACACAATTACAATATTTCAACACAAAATTCAGATACATGAGTATCACAGAGAGACTATCAAATGAGACATATATGGCATTCCAAGTCCATGGTCCATAACCGTTCGCCTGATATCTTTGATAAGAGCATAGGAGAGACCTTCCCATCGTGGATCTTGATTCAGCAGATCCTTTTTCGGATCCACAGGCCCCAGGTCAAAAGGATCATCCAGGTCAACATCAGAATTATCAGGTGGCAGAACCACAGGAGCAGCAACAGCAGACTGACTTTTCAATCTCACTGCAGAGTCTGGCAAAGAGGGAGGTGGTAAGAGAGCCGAAGGTGACGCTTCTGCCCCCTGTGCTTGTGTGCTGGCATGAACTCTTAAAGTTTCAGAAATAACTCGCCACAGGCTCAATAAATTGGCGGCAAATTTATCATTTTTTTTGTAGCACAGTCCCACAAATTAACACCAATTTTGTACCAAATCCCCTGGGCATAAATATTAGACAGATTGACTTCTGATGCCCAGAGAAGGATAAGTTTCAATTCTTCCTTGTCAACTTTTTTCACATACTGCTTAAGAATCATAGCAAAAACTTCTGCTAAAGCAGACCCCATAATTCTCATCCGCTTACCCCCGTCCTGGGAGAGGCAGTCGATACAGTTTGAATTCACTTCCTTTCAGCTTACACCTTTGCTTACATTCAGCAAGCAGTTCAGCTGAGCCATGCCACTGGATCGATAGCTAGTCGGTTTTCATGCTCTATGTTGTCAGGCACCAAGGCCTCAGAGCTCATTCCCAAACTCTTTTTCATGCAAATCTTATCACCTTCACTCCCTACAGTTAAAGCTGGCTGAAGCCACTGGCTGAAGTCGACTGAAGCCTACGGGGTGTGCTTTTATTGATTTCAGTGTCTGAGCAATTTGAAGGTAGCATGTTGATAATACTGAAAAGAAAGATAAGTTATCATCCTGTCTAGTCTCTGCCCTATATAATTTCAAATTAATACCTTCTCAAACAAAGATTCACTTCCTTTGTCATTCCTCTCTGCTGGAGTGAAAGAAGTCCCACATTCGTTTTACAGTGCTTGTTCATGTTATTAGCATCTCTCCAGCAGTGAAGATTGTGAGCTACATAAACTGGTGTGGATGTTAGTGCTATGATCTTAGCTATCAAGGGAAAAATATGCAGCCCTGTGTTTAGAATGTGGCAACTTAAAACTTTACTTGACGAAAATCAAAGCACAGAATTTTTTCTTAATTATTAACTGCACCACCTTATTTTAAAAATTTGAAGTATATTTATCTTGTAAGAATGTAGACTTGCTTCATTAAGGCACCAATAGATTTTTTTCTATGTGTTGCCTTAATGGAGATAGGCAGTGGACTATAAGTTACAAATATATATTCCTGCACTATTAAGCTGTACATCAGCTTTCATCCCTGAATGATTATTAATTATTATTATTATTATTATTATGTTACCAGCTCCTGTGAATTGAATGACCAAAGACTTTAATTTAGTTCCGTTACCTGTTGTCACAATTATAAATTTAATATCATTAAATTTAGCCCAACCCACATTACACTTTTGACACATACTGTCAAAAGCTAGGAAGCTGGAAGGTAAGGCTTACTTTCCAGCTGCTTCATCTGACAGCATAAGAAATCACAGCTGGAGCTGAGGTTTGCTGACACAGACTACAAAGAGGAATACAATGTTAGAAATCTGGAAAAAATGCTTCTTTCTTCAACCTGGCATTTCGCAGCTATTGCTTTATATACGTCAGGAAAGCTCCATACTAATTCTGACTGTATTATATGATGGATACCAGTATTTTTAACCTAATGGTCTTATCAAATCCTTTTCAAACAATTAAACATTTTTTTTTCTGTATTTTAAAGGTATGGACCAGAAAAAAAAGAAAGCAAATGAGATCAGATTTTCAGATCTAAGCAAATTTTAACAATCAACATTTTTGGTTTGAGTTTTGGAATACACTATAAACCTCTACATGAGAAAGCTATGGACATGTTATCAAAATACTTGAAGGTGATAAGTGCTTCTCTTCTGCAGTCTAACGTTTCTTAAGCCAGTATAATTTAGCAGGCAGACCATGAAATTCACTGCAGTCTGTTCAACAGAGTACACAGACGTTAAATTAACATGTTTTTCAGAAGAACAGACTGACGTTATTTAAAAGCTTGGAGTAACAAATCAGTTTATTCTCAAAATTGTTACTTGAAAGATGTGACCTAGAAGCTTGAACAGGCAAGTAACTGACCAATTTGGTGGCCTTCTATGATGGGGCTACAGAACTGATGGACAGCGGCAGAGCAGTTGATGTCATCTACCTGGATTTGTGTGAATCGTTCGACACTGTCCCACACGACATCCTTCTCTCTAAATTGGAGAGACATCAATTTGATGAATGGACCACTCGGTGGATAAAGAACTGGCTGGATGGCCACACACAAAGAGTTGTGGTCAATGGCTCAGTGTCCAGCTGGAGACCAGTAACAAGTGGCGTCCCTCAGGGATCAGTGTTGGGACCGGTCTTGTTTAACATCTTCGTCACTGACATGGACAGTGAGATTGAGTGCGCCCTCAGCAAGTTTGCCAATGACACCAAGCTGTGTAGTTCTGTTGATACGCTGGAGGGAAGGAATGCCATCCAGAGGGACCTTCACACGCTTGTGAGGTGGGCTGATGCCAACCTCATGAAGTTTAAGCATGCCAAGTGCAAGGTCCTACACCTGGGTCATGACAATCCCAGACACAGCTACAGGCTGGGCAGAGAAGAGATTCAGAGCAGCCCTGCGGAAAAGGACTTGGGGGTGATAGTCAATGAGAAAATGAACATGAGCTGTCTTCAGTGTGCGCTTGCAGCCCAGAAAGCCAACCGTATCCTGGGCTGCATCAAAAGCAGTGTGACCAGCAGGTCGAAGGAGGTGATCCTGCCCCTCTACTCTGCTCTCGTGAGACCTCACTTGGAGTAGTGTGTGCAGTTCTGGTGTCCTCAACATAAAAAGGACATGGAACTGTTGGAACAAGTGCAGAGGAGGGGCACGAGAATGATCAGGGGACTGGAGCACCTCCCATATGAAGACAGGCTGAGAAAGTTGGGGCTGTTCAGCCTGGAGAAGAAAAGGCTGCATGGAGACCTCATAGCAGCCTTCCAGTATCTGAAGGGGGCCTATAGGGATGCTGGGGATGGACTCTTTATTAGGGGCTGTATTGGTAGGACAAGGGGTAATGGGTTAAAACTTAAACAGGGGACGTTTAGATTGGATATAAAGAAGAAATTCTTTCCTGTTAGGGTGGTGAGGCACTGGAATAGGTTGGCCAAGGAGGTTGTGAATACTCCATCCCTGGCAGTGTTCAAGGCCAGGTTGGACGAGGCCTTGGGTGATATGGTTTAGAGCGAGCTGTCCCTGCCCATGGCAGGGGGGTTGGATGATCTTTAGGTCCTTTCCAACCCTAACCATTCTATGATTCTATGATTCATTTCCAAACAATATTGAGAAACTGAGTGCGGAAGACTTGCTCAGAGAATGTTCAGACTCTGCAGGAAGCTGTTTTTCAGGAAGCACTCTTTCATCGCATATAATGCAACAAATATTATGGTTTAAATAAATCTGAGTGGCAAGTTAATCTGGCTGAGATTTATGAGTTATATTATTAACTGCCATTCAGCACCATATAACACAACAATTGCCTGAAATTTCATGCACACAGACAGATGTAGGGTCGCCCAGTGAGTTTCCAAAAGGTTTATGTGCTAATCTTTTGTAACTGGATTTTCTGATGCACTTAGCAACCGTACATTATCCTAAAACTAAGGAGATTCCAGAGGATTTACTTGGCCTACCTAAAGGACATTTGTAGCTAAAACGAAATCTTTGCCAACATTTCAGAAAATTCCTTGGTAGAAAAGTGAATGCAGATGCTTTATATGAAAAGTAATAACGATCATCTGCTGCAGTGAACAAAAATAAAAAAATGAATCTTTATATTATAAAAGTATACAAACAAGAAATGGCATAGACACTATAGCTAAAGACCATCTGTTCAGAATTTACAACAAGACTTTAAAGAAGTTTTTCTGGGGACTTTTAGGAAAACATTACTATTCATATTTACAGTAACAAATCCTTTAAGAAGGAAAAATAAAAATACGTTTATAAGGATTTCATGTTTTAAAATGAATTCTGAGCTTTTTCAATGGACGATAGAAAGACAGATTCACTTCGGGGTAATAAGTAACTTTTCATAGGGATTTTTATTATAAGCTAACTTTATATCTGTTCCAGTGAAAGATGGATACAGTGCTTGGCCAATAGATTAGGGAATTCCTGATACTTGTATCTTTCGGGTGCATTGGTGACTGCACTTTTAGTAGCACTAAGATGTAGTTTAAGTTATAACTTCTTTTGAACACAAAAATAAAAAGCTGTGGAGAAAACTACTTCTTAAAAATGAAGATAAAGGTTACAGTGTAGTCAGAGAGGTTATAATTATAAAGTTCTTGCAGTAGTGGGAATAATTTTAGCTCTAAGCTGGTTTTAGTTTTAAATATCAGTAAGTATCATTTTTTTCCTAGTACACTTATGTAACTACTATGATTTTAATAAACAAAATAACAGCATGGAAAATACTAGCCTTTTCTCAAGAAAGAGAATGTTTAAGATATGACAGGTACTAGGGGTTTGGTTGTTTTGGTTTTTTTTTTGTTGTTTTTTTTTACATGAAATTCTTTTAAGGAGGAAAATAAACCTGCTATGAAATCATATTTTTCCAGTTCATTATTGTTTACATGGGGAGGCTTTTATAAGTTTCGCATTCTGTCTTTTGTCAAAGATTATATTGTAAAAGCCTTCTGGGAGGACGGTTGAAAAGGAAGTAGTCTTTCTAGAGGAAGATTAAAACTTCTGTTTGCATTTCAGATTTTCTGCTTTCCATCCTTCCATCAAATTCAGCTGCTTCTCCCCAGTTAGTTGATTCAGATACCCACGACATATTTATTTTCCCCTTTTAAGCGGATGGATTTTGACAAGCTAGAGGTATGGAACCTCATGAAATTTGGTAAGGATAAGTGCAAAGTCTTAAACCTGGGAGTCAGTAATCCCATAGAACAATGAAGCTTTGGGACTACCTATCCAGGAAGCTGCTTTCCACACAAAGACCTCTGAGTCCATGTAGAAAACATGTAGAATATGAGTCAGCAGTGTTTTCTTGTGGCAAAAAGAACCAATGGCATCTGAGCTGCATGGGCAGGAATACAACCAGCAGGTTGAAGGATCCTTCCCCTCTTCCATACTTACAAGACCATATCTGCCCATACTGTTTTGAGTTCCCAAGTAGAAGAAAGACATTGGTCTCCTGGGGTCCAGCAGGGAGAAGCTCTGATGAGGGGACTCAAGTATAGAGCACACAACAGGAGGTTGAGAGCCTGAAGAAGGGAGGGCTCAGAGGAGACCTTAAAAAAGGAAAAAAAAAAACAACCACCTTTTAATGACAGTCATCAGGCACTGGAACAAGTTACCCAGACAGGCTGTGGAGTCTCCCTCCTTGGAGACATAAATTCATCTGGCCAAGACCCTGAATAATCTGATTTAATTGGACCTTCTTCAAAGAGTAGGTTGGAACAGGTGACCTCCTGAAGTCCCTTCCAAAATGCATCATTTTGTGATTCAGCAGTTTTATGACATGAAACAGTCAGACCTTTCTATCTGAACTGCTGAAGTGTCTGTAATTTCATCTTCCTTATGAAGACTGAAATTTTCAGCCACAGTTTGAAGCCATGAAGAAGCATCTACATTCTCACCTATCATCACCTACATGTCTAGAACCATATTACATATCAACAGTGTGCCAGGCTTTAAAATTAATCATTTTTTCGCTTAGTAGTTACACTCTTGTGTAGCAAAGCATGGTAGATGGAGCCCCTTAACTGGAAAATTAACGAGTTAAGTAGGTGATCCTACTGTCAGTAGATATTACATAGTGTGGAGGATGGTAAAACTGTCCCAAGATTTCATCTGTTCTAGTGGTTTAAACCCAGTCAGGCAGCTCGTTCACTCACTCTTCTTTCCTTCCCTCTATTCCTGGAGAGATGGAGAAGAGAATCAAAAAGAATGCAAATCCCACGGGTTGAGATAAGAACAGTTTAGTAACTAAGGTATAACACAGATCACTACTGCTACCACCAATAATAGTAATGATAAAGGAAATAACAAAGGAAGAGAACACAACACCTAACCACCAGCTGACCGATAACTCGCCCCCCCAGCCGGACCAAACACAGACCAATAGCTCCTCTAAACCTGCAGTCCTCTAGCCCTTTTGGGTAACTCTCAGTTATATCCTGGGCATGACGTGCTGTGGTATGGAATACTTCTTTGGTTAATCTGCATCAGGTTTCCTGTCTCTGCTTTCTCTTGGCTTCCCCGGCTCCCTGGCAGAGCATGAGGCTCACAAAGTCCTTGGCCAGACTAAAACATCAGTGTTATCAGCTCTGTTCCCAGGCCGAAAGCCAAAACACAGTGCTGCACCAGTTACTAAGAAGGAGAAAAATGACTGCTACTGCTGAACCCAGGACATCTATCTATCTCATCTGTAACTGATTACTTTACTCTTGATCTAGTCTAATATCAAGCCTATGAATAAAGGAATTCAGTTAAAGTTCTTTTTATAATCCCCAAACAGAATTCTATACCTGTGTCCCAGCTTCAAGCATAGTCCATTTATGATGCTTGAAGAACTCATTAATTAATAAAAAAAGGCAGAATATAAGCAAATAAGTATGTATACAGCCAACTGTGCAGTATAAAGGAATTATCACTTTTTCATTAGAAGCCATTGTTAATGATGTGCAAATGAAAATAATACACTACACCACATACTTTAGTTCCCTTTAATAACATTGATAACGAATGTAGAAACAGAAAGGATATAGTTAAAAACATGGTCTAAATTTCAAGGATAAGAATTTGTTCTTATCTCACTAATGAAAACCATCACAAAAAGTTCCTCATTCACTCATCCTTGGAACATGCATCATCAAAATATGTATATCCAGAAAGACTGCAACAATGAAAGCCCTGATAATATTTTGATCTAGAGTAAAAACATTCTTCTAACAAAACATTGTTTTTTCTTTTAATGGTTTACCACATAGCCTTTTGCATTTTTTCCTACCAAATTAATTACATGACATATCACTGGTTTTACATTTTGCTTTTGACTTTTTTTTGAGGTTTTTTCCTCCTTAATTTATTCCAAAACTTTTTGTACTAAGGTTTATAATGGCAATATCCTTTGTCTCTTTAAATCCATATATGTATCTAACATAAGGCTTCATTTAAAAGTAAAAAAATAAAATAAAAAAAAACTGCCTTGGAATTTAAGAGCATCTATTCCTTGTTTTGTTGCCTTTGTTTCAGAAGCTGTTTAAAAATCATTTAAAAGCTGTTGTATGTCTGTTTTCCATTTATATATTCTAAGTTATTTACTTTTACAATTCCATTTTCTGTAGCTTTTAGTGTTCATATGATTATAACCTCCATAGACACTGTCCTCAGTTGTCTATTACATTCAATGGTTCCTCTATAGAAAAAACATTTTCATAAACTTTGGTTACACCTAACTTTCCCTACATGATGATCTTTTAACATTTCATCTGGATTATATATTTTTTTTCTTTTACGCAAGCTAAAAATGTTAATGGAATAAACTCTATAGAAGAAGAAACAAGACCCTGGCTACATTAGTAACTGGATATCTGATCAAAGCACAACCAATAAGAATCAAATAGAATTTAACAAAATTGAAATAAATTATCTTATGACACACAAATATTCCAATTCTACTTCTATAAAAGGCAAGAACTCTTTAGGTGATCACAGGACAGGAAGAGACACTCCTGCCTTACCATTCAAAATCCAGTTCCTGCTTTATCCATTTGAAATCGAACTCCTGCTAGCAAAATCAGCTGTGATATACCAGACCTTCATAAATTTATCAAGCACCATGTTAAATCTTCAAAACTTTTATGGACTCTTCTCCATCTACTGAAAGGCTGTTTTAGAATTTCACCTCTCTTGATAGTTAAAAGCTTTCTAGTGTGTAAAGTTTATTCATACCCTGTTTAAATCTTGTGTCAGCAAGTATTCTTGTGTAAACATGGATCTTATGCCCCAAATAGCAACCTAAATAGCTCTGTGTCCTCTTTGAATTTACAGAGGACATCTTTATGAGCACCATTAACCTGCAGCTTTAGACACTGAGCACAGACCTGAGTGTTTTCTGCTGAATTTATTTCCTTGCAGGATGTGGATGAAGCTCATTAACCCAAAACAGAATCATTTAGCCTTCTATACTACTTGAAATCCTTGTTTTCGCTGTCTCTCATGGTCATCTATTTCTCACTGCAAAAAAATTTCAGTTTCTCTTCTACAGTGAACTGGAGCATCCTCTTAAATGTTATATGGATAACTTTTACATAAGCACTTGAAAATAGGAGTATTATAAGCATTAGGGACAAAGACACATATCAGTAAACATATCATAAACTAGCAGAACACACTTATCTGACTTGTTGAGTCACAGAGCCTATGAAGCTGACATTGATTCTTTCAGTGTTCATTTGGATTTCAATTAATCATCCGTACTTTAATAATGAACCAGATGTTTTGATTCTCATTGTGGCATAAACAGAAAGGAAGAGTAACACATCCATGATCAATGAGGAACTTCATCCACTTGTAAGTTGTCAGAAGGAAATCAAGATACTTCATACTAAATGTCTTGAATTTAGCTACAGGTTATAACCTCTTTTACCAATCAAAAGCCAAATAAATATTCCTTTCAACATATTTATATTTGGATACTATGATTTTTTTATACTATAATGTTCTAGAACATTAAGTAAATTATTAATAAAAGTTTGCAAATTTATCACATTGAATTAAGAAAAAAGTGCAAAATAAGGAAAAAAATGTTGATGTGGATACATCAACACACACAAACAAAACTTACAGAAGTATTTCAAGTTCTTGGGGAGCAAGGAGCAATCCCAAAACATGCACATGACAAGATGGATTAATGGGTCCTGAGGGAACTGGCAGATGAAATTTCCAAGTCACTATCAGTCATATTTTTTGCGTACTGAGCAGTCCTGGTAGTCCCATGGAGTTCCTGTTAATCAGAAAAGGGAAAACATAATCCCCCTTTTTTAAAAAGGAAGAAAAGGAAGATCTCAGGACCTGCGGGCCTCTCTACCCAGCAAGATCATGAAGCAGATCCTCCTGGTAACTATGCAAAGGCACATAGGCAGTAAGGGATGATTGCTGACAGTCAACATGGCTTCACTAAGGGCAAATAATGCCTGACAAATTTGGTGGCCATCAATGAGGGACCATGTCATTGGTGGATGAGGGCCAGTGCAACTGAAGCCATCTACTGGGACTTGTGCAAAACATTGGACACTGCTCTGCACAGCATCCTTGTCTCCAAATTGGAGGGGCAGATTTGACAGATGGACAACTCAGTGAATAAGGAACTGGCTGGATGGTTGCGCGCAAAGAGCTGTGGTTAATAGCTCAAACTCCATGCGGAGATTGATGATGACTGATGCTCCTCAAGGGTCAGCATATGACTCTTGCTGTTTAGCATCTTTGTCAATGACATGGACAGTGGAATAGAGTGTACCCTCAGCAAATCTGCCAACAACACCAAGCTGTGTGGTACAGTCAACAAAGTGGAGGGAAGGGGTGCCATTTAGAGGAACCTTCACAGTCTTGAGAGACGGGCAAATGCAAACCTCATGAAGTTCAATATGGCTAAGTCCAAGGTCATACAACTGGATCAGGGCAATCCCAAGCATAAATACAGGCTGGGATGAGAAAGGATGGAGAGCAGCCCTGAGGAGAAGGACTTGGGGGTGTTGGTTGACGAGAAGCTCAACATGAGCTGGCAGTCTAGAATGCCAAGTGTATGCTGGGCTGCATCAAACGAAGAGTGTCCAGCAGGTCAAGGGAGGCGATTCCTCCACTGCGTTGGTGAGACCCCACTTAGAGTACTGTGGTTTTTTGTACAAGAGCTTATAGTGACAGATGAAGTGGGAATGACTTTAAACTGACAGAGGGAAGACAACTTAGATTAGATATAAGGAAGGTCTTTACTGTGAAGGTGGTGTGACACTGGAGCAGGTTGCCCAGAGAAGCTATGGCTGTCCCATCCCTGTAAGTGTCCAAGGCTTTTACCAGCCTCGTCTGATGGCAGGTGTCCCTGCCCATGGCAGGGGGTTTGAAACTATATGACCTTAAGATCCCTTTCAACCCAAACAATTTTATGATTCTATGATTACATATACATCTTGATAATCCAGATTAATCTACCAACTAATCTCAAGCATCAGTTGATAAACGACTAAGGAAAATAAAGGTTGATGAAGATAGGGACTTGCTACAGAATCATCTGTTACAACTGACCTGGGTGGAAAGACACAAAGGTATTCTTTCAAATTCTAGACGTATTTGAACTACTTTACGTGGGAACTAGTGAAATTCAGTCTGAGATTCTGGACTCACCAGTTTCTTTCATTTCTTGGTAAATTATATTTTAGAATAGATATGTTAGAGAGTGATTCTTTGGCATCAACATTGTACTGCTCGGGTGTTTTATTTTTATTTTAAAGTATTCTTCATTGATATAATTTGGATAATGTAACTGAAACAGATGCTTCCATTATTAAAATGACTCCCATCAGATTTAATATTGTGTTCATGTTATTTATGAAATAATCTTAATAACTACCATTAAAAAGGGCAAAAGAGAAAGATGCCCTTGTAAGTGAAAAATACCATTTGATATACTTAAATAATGTGATAAACGTGAATTGCATTATGCCAAATTTATATCAAACAATCAAATAAGAAATTTTGAAGTTTTAAATGAGAAAATAAAAGCAAAATTCAAACAAGAATGAGACTTGTGTGTGCAATATTAAAAAATAATTAATTTAGTTTATTAAATGTGACATTTTATTTGCTTTTAATACTTTATCTCATGTTTCAGTGTTTTTTTTCAGACTTAATTAAGAGATAACATGAGAAAGCATGAGCTGTTAATGTTTCCTTTTAGCTGTACTGTGGGAACAGACAACACTAAAAGAAAATTCTATAGGGTATTATCTCTCATAACAAATTATGATTTATTTTAAAAATTGTGTTTCTTTTAAAATGGATAATTGTCCTAGGCCTTTTAAAAAGAGAACATATATTTTTTTAAGAATACTTATTGCCTTTCTGCATAATTATCACATGGATATTCTCAAGGTTTTTTATTTTTTTATTTATTTATTCTGAAACACACTCTGTGAAAAGTGAACAGGATTTTGGTTAGGCTTTATTATAAGTATTAATACTCTGCCTTAAACCACAAACAGGCTTGGTGAATGAATAAATGCAGAAGGTCTTCTATTATGCATTCTGAATAAAGAAAAAATTCAAGCAAGTAAAAACGTCTTTATCATTTTTCCCCAAAATGGCAATATGTTGGGATAGCTTCTAAATAATTTAACAGGTACGGTATAGTTTTCTGCAGAAGTTTTCTGTTCAAACTATAAGCAGTTCTTGTTATGTTTTGACATTTATAATAAGGTTTCAAGGAATTCCTTTCCAACATAGAGTTTTCTGTTTGTTTTGTTTGTTTTTTTTTTTTTTATATATCCCTGAATATAACATTTTCTCTAGCTCTGACTCTAATCTTGTTTTATTTGGGTTTTGCTTTGTTTTTTTCCAAAAGGGATACTCAAATGTGAGATAGAACTATTAAATTTTTTGGCCATCACTGTTTTCATTAAGTAGCTACCTGGGGTACTACATGTTCCTCAACATCAACATCGGCAGCAAGGGTATCAGATTGAAGAAAGTTTTCCAGGCAAGAAATCCCTAGTCAGTAAGAACTATCTACAGTATTACACAGATACTCATGAATGGAGTGTTAGTTTGGAGGGGGGGGAAGAAAAAAGAAAAGAAAAAGAAAGAAAAAACAATTATCCTTTTTTATCTTCTGCACAGGATAACACTTATGGGGACTAGAATATCAAATAAGATGACTGCTTCTTGTTCAAATGGCAACAAATATATATGATTGGTATATCTTCCCAATGCATAGACTGGAAAGATAAATTGATTTTTAATCTGAATGAGCTAAAGAGTTACCAAAACGGTCAATGTTTTAACTCTGTTACCATGAATGTATGGATTTATGGATTTTCTTTGTGGAGAATGGTTTTTTAAATCCCATTTAATAAATTATGTATAAGCTGTTAAACTTCTGTGAGCATATAAAAGTCCTGCTAACATCCACTGTACTGATGATTGCTTCTTATCAGGTGCAAATTCAGTCTGAAAGTTACTTCAGCATTTAGTGACATACCAGTTTCATCACAAAGCATTATAACGTGTTTGATTGATTACAGCTAAAGCCATTGTTTTGTTAAAGCCAAAACTAAATCCACTAGATGGCAGATAACATTTAAAATATGTACTAAGAAGAAACAGACCATGAATTTAAAATATGCTATTTTTCTTGGTTTATTAAAATATAGTCTATGTGGGGCATCTTCTAGGACTTGTTTATACAGTGGTAGCATAAAATGGGACAGTACCAGTATTTTTTTAACTATATCTTTTCTCACTTGCCTAGTCATTTTCACATAAATTAAGAACTTCGTTGGAAATTTCATTTGTGATTTACATGACTGTTGTGGTTTAAGCCTGGCCAGCAACTGTGCACCACACAGCTGCTTGCTCACTGCCTCCCTAGTGGGATGGGGAGGAGAATCATAAAAAATGTAAAAAAAAAAGTGAGTTGAGATAGAACAGTTTAATAAGGGAAATGAAAGTAAAATAATAATAATAATTATTAATACTAATGCAAGGAAATAAAGAGAGAAAGTGAGAGAGGAAGGAATAAACCCTGCCATCCAATAAAAAAACCCAAAACAGAGCAAATGATGCACAATTGCTCACCACCTGCCGACAGATGCTCACATCATCCCGGAGCAGTGATTGGGCCCTTCCCGCTAACTCCCCCCAGTTTGCATACTGAGCATGAAGTTTATATCCTGCTGGCTAGTTTGTATCAGGTGTCCTGTTTCTGCTTCCTCCCAGCTTCTTGTGCCCCTCCTCACTGACAGAGCATGAGAGACTGAAAAGTCCGTTGTTTAGGTTAAGCATTACTTAGCACAACTACAACATCAGTGTGTTATCAACATTATTCTCAGACTAAACTCAAAAGACAGCGCTGTACCAGCTGCTAGGAAGAAAATTAATTCTATCCCAGCCAAAATCAGGACAGTGAAAGTTCTGGAAAAGGTGTAGTAATTTTTGAGATAAGATGTGGAGAACTTGATGTTAATGCTGCTCTGCAGCAATATTATATTTTTTTTAAGTAATTAAGAACATTGTGTAACTGAAGAACAGTGTTTTTCTTGTACAATACAAACTATGTAATGCAATTGAATCAAATCAAAATGTGCTCAAACCTGTCATTTTTTAAAACTGTATTAAGATAGTTTAGTAGGAGTTTGCACTAATACTTCCACAGGGAATATTCGTCAAAATGACTGACACAAATGTCAAATGGACTGACATAAGATGTTGTAGAATTGCTATGTGTTGAAGAGCCTTGATAGTTCTAATACTAAAATATGAAGAAGAAATTACAGTGATAAGACTAAAAAATACTGGTATGAAAGAAAATATTTTGAGCAAGTGTTTTTCTGGATTTATTTGTATGCTTTTATTTTGGTTTGAGCTACTTTTGTTTGGTTGATTTGTTTTTTTTTTACTGTAGAATTGTTGTTAGGGTGTGCTTGCTTTCCATTTCTCCAGATCATACTTTTCGTGATTGTTCAGGTACAATCAATACATTATGTATAGCATTTGATGCCACAGTGAAAGTTGATAATTGGAAATCTTTCTTCTTTTTCTGCACCACTGTGGAGGTTAGCAATGATCTACTTCCTTGTCATAATAGGATGTTTAAAGTCTACTGCAGGGCAGGGTACACCTTACTGTGACAATGACATCAGAGTATTTGCATAGAAAGATCCTATGACATGAATATTTTTAAGCAGGCTTATCATCCAGCCATTTAGTAGTGTCAGACTTAGAGACTATGGTTGCTGCATTACAGTTACAATAAATGCCAGCTAAAATAAATTCCAGAATGCCAAATAAGTCACATATTTAACTACATCTATACTATTTATTTATCTTTACATATCAGATTTTTGCAAAGGCAACATTTATATTTTTCATATAAAAGACACAGTAATTTATTCAAGCACACATTTTAGAACTACAACCTTGCTTTATAGACCAATTTCCTGATATTAATTTTCAGAGGATAGTCAAGGTAACCAGACTTAAAAAAAAAAAAGAATTTAGACCATTTTTTTAAAATCCCTTCTCCTTTAACTCCTCTTTCAGAGGCATCCTTATGCTTTTAATAGCTATGATAGGTCTCCTGTCTCCTCAGCATCCTTGGTCTAAGATTCAACATTTTTTCCATTTATACATCATAAAACTTTTTTTTTTTGGGGGGGGGGGAGGGATTAAGGGGTGTGGGTGCGGCAATAAAAGTTTCCTGCTGCTTGCTTTTTTCTTGCCTGGGCAATCAACTTCCTCACATCATGATGCTTCCATTGTGAGTTGCTCTAAAAGCTGACATTCTAACACCTGTGAGAAAAAAAGGAAGGAAGGAAGCAAGCAGGTGGCCTGGAAACTTAAAAAAGTAACGTGAGCTGATTCCTGGCAGCAGGGAGGTACAGATTTTTCAATTTTCCTGATTTCCAGATGCTAGTTTTGTTTGCATTATGTGGAAGTCAAAGTATTTATCTTGCTGAAGCTAGGACAGGCCTATATAAGGCAGGGTGCATTACTGGCAACCAGTTATTCATATTTCATGTGTCAGTAGATCACTAGATGCTGATGAACAAGAATTATGCCTACTGCTGAGTGATTATAAGATTATAGAACACTAATTTATGGTTACATTTTAATTTGTTGACCCTTGAAGGCAGTGTTCAGGATACCCTTTAAGGTAAGGTTTTTCTGATTTAATGGCAGGAGGTAAGGTTTACGTAGGTGCCAAAAGCATGGTGGACAGCCTGGAACCTGAAGGCTGAAGGAATCATCTTGCTGATTGCTTCTCTCTTCCCTTTTCAGGGATGTGTGCTCTGTGTCAAAGTACTGGCATCTTTTTCAACATGTATTCTCCTTGTGAAACTTTCTGGTATCTTCTTTCAGCCTTTCTTCTGATTGCTGTTATGTGCTTACTGATATATTTGATTATTCTATATTTCTTGCAAGACTGTACAGGAAAATATGAATGCTGAAACACAGATTACAGAACTTGTCTTGAACCATAAAGAAGCCACAGCAAGAATAAGCTGTTTGGATGCAAGATCATGTAACAGTAGACCAGGTTTTGCTACTTTCTGTGGGAAGAAAACCATGCCTGGTACTGAAAAGTAGTATAAAAAAAATCATCATTTAGAAATTGAGACTTATTTAAAATCTGAGGCCACTGTTCTAAGAGGTTTGATGGACTAGATGGAGAAAGACAGGAGCATGTATCTTTCAGTGTTTCCCATTTGACAGACTATGGCTATATTTTTTTTTATTTTGTTAGATTTTGAGTATAACATCTCTGAAATTCTATTTGAAATCCTTCTTTTGGTTTAGTACAGACTTTACAGTGTTCATAGCTGCCCTGTTCTCCTTGTTCCACACATATTTTCCCTGTTGTTTTATTAGGCTTTGTTTCTGCTGTTATTTTTTCTTTTTTTTGTTTCTTTTTATTATCAGATAATGACATTATCACTGAAAGAGATGTATTATAAAATAACAGTAGTAATAAAGCAATAGAGATAGTTAAGGTCTAATTTATTCAAAAGTTTCAAGGACAGAAAACAGATTTTAAATTATTGCCTTTTTTTGAACAATTAAACCACAAAGGTAACTGGGCTTCTTTAATGATAACTATAGGTTCATCAGCAATGATCAGTTTTTCTGTTACCGAGAAGCAAGGAAACTATGGTTTTGATCGATTTTTTTCTGATAGTTTCCAGTCAATAAAGACTAACAGGTAGTTTTCTTTCCTTAATTGAAAACTTAAGGTCAATTTATATTGTATACAAATATTTCTTTTAGCTTACTCATGGAGGTAAATATGAAAATAAAGTTGATGTTAACACTGGCCAAAAAAGTTCTTCATGTTGTAATTGCTAAATAAACAATTCTTGCCTACAGAAGACACCACAGCTTCAGAGGGACATATTTCCCCAGCTTCTACCTATTTCCACAATAAAAGACAAGCCTCAGCACTGTAAATACAGCTGTTCTGCAGATGCTTTATTCACTAAGTTTTGATTCTTTACACACTGTTCTTTTGCTTTTGTAACTATGATGATGCTTGCTAAGCTCTCTATGGTATTCTGTGTTCCAGACCTTCTCACCTCCTGCCTTCTGAGTGGGGGAATTGTGAGGGGTTTCTTGGGGACTAGTTCTTTGGCTCCTCCTCTGTGGTGCCTTAAACATTCATGTGTTTTCATTACCTATATTTATTCTATGATATCATGGGATATACAATGTTGATAACATATATCTACACTGACATGTTCGTGTTAGCTGCACTAAACCCAGGAAAAATACCTGTGTATTACACTGATCTGTCTGATTTTCCTGAACAGTAGTAAAATGGGGTGGACAGGGCATTATCAGAGTTACTCTAGGAGTAAGGATGGGACTGTTTTACAGAATCTGAGCCAGTTTTCACATCTGAGAACAGTTTTGTGTAGTCTATCCTCTGGGTGATCTAAATCCTGCCTACCCCCACATGCAGAAGGACACGTCTGAGAAATCAGAATCTGTCGTAAACAGTAATCTGGGCTGGTAACTAAAGTCAAATCATGAAGAACTTAATCTGTGAAAAGTTTTAACCTCAGTGGTAATTTTTCCTGAGGTAGAACAGGTGGGATTCATTTAACTAAGTAATTGATAAGCTATTTTGTGGTAGACAGATAATGAGGTGGTGGCTTAGCTCATTCTATTTGAAAGAGATTCCCCAAGCTATGAAACTGCCTGAAAGCAAAATGACCTATACTAAAGAATGTATGTATGCAACAAAAAATGAGTGTCTCCCCATCTATTAGATTCTTTCCACATTCCCTTTAGTAAGCTGAATTTTACTGTGTTACTAATAAATGACATTTTTTTTTGTTTCGACAAACCATGGTATTCATGGTATGATATGGTTAAAATACTTGCACTAAGCTGCTTTTAGGCAAAAAAAAAAAAATCATTCAGGGATAATTCTGAATAAAAACAAGTTTCTGAAAAATAACCCTTAAGTAAACCCTAACTCAAAACAATTTTAGTGCAGAAGCAATAAATATATTACAGGGCAATCAGAATATAACAGGGCAATCAAAGTGCTTTCCTCCAGTTTCAGCCTTTTGATTTGCCATTATAGTGAAATATAACACAGAATTTAAAAAAATAAATAAGAGAGGAAAAAAAAAATTCAGAGAAGTTAAAACAAGGAGTTTTGTTTAGGATGAGAAGAAAAAGAATACCTAAATGCAGTTCCTTATACTAATGCGATACAGCTTTGTTGACTATAGGTAGAAGTGCTGATTTTCCTGAATAAGTGAATCCATTTCTGACAGCTGTTAGTAGAAATCATCCTCCAAATAGCTCAAAATATTTCTCTGAATCAACACTAGAAAAGTTTTGAAAATAAGCTGGATTCAGGAAAACATGCACATTATGATAGGTAACATTCATATTTAAGAAAATTTTCTGTAATAGCAATTAAAATAAAAGTTAAATTTGTTTTCGTTTCCTGCATAATATATTTCTGGGAACTTGTCAGCAATAGATCACTTTTGTAGTGAAGAAAGATCTACCAAGTCTTAACATCACAGCTTAGGTACCTACATGTATCTCAGTAGTATGAGTCCCATATTAAAAAACTGCTTTGAATAGAGTATTTTCTTTACTATCTCCTTTTTGTTGTGCCTTTAGTCAGCACCAGTCATAGTAAGATCCTGAGAACTTAAACTTACAGGGCTTTTGCTGGGGCTGAATTTACTCAGATGCATCATTTCAAAATCATGATAAATACTAAAGAAATATATATATATATATATCCGTACCTCTATCTTCTGAAGATGAGCAGAAAAAGAGGGAAATTCAAATTCTACCCCAATATGTTCCAAACCTATGTCACCTTAATCTATCCAAGGTTAAAATAGCATAATTTATGTGAAGAAACTTCTGTCTCTAATGAGCTTTTCATTGTCCAGCTTTTAGGGTTCTATCGTGAGTTATCAGTGAGATTACCGAAACAATCAGTGACCTCAGGCAATGGCATTTCCCTGGGACTGAGAACATACAGCTTGCACCATAACCGAGCTGACAACTTTTACTGTGACAAAGGAATGTTGTGCCGTTTTAATTATTTCACTCTGATGGCAGCCTGGCTCAGGATAAAAAGAAATATTGGCTATTTGACTATTTGTCATGATTTTGAAATGAAACCCCTTCAGTTTTGAAAGTGTCTCAAGGTATATGTGAGGAGATAAAAATGTCTGCTAAACTCATTAGTTCTAAAGGGCATATTTTGAAGGACATGGAAGAGTGACATTTCAAAGGAAAAGCTGATCTTACTTGTCTTCTTTTCCAAAACAATTATGTATGTAAAATTATGCAGAAAGTCTGCAGATTTATCTGTTAGAGTGTATTTGTGTTGACTCTTGTTGGTTTTTCTATAAGAATTACTGGTGCTTGTAGATCTGACAGGTACTCTGTGCTATGATATTAGCCAATAATAAAAATGGTCTGCCTAAACAAGGTGAAGTCTTTTGACACACTGCCAGTCTCAACTCTCAGTACTTCACTTTTTCAGTATTTGTTTCTATTATTTATTCAATAACCATATTTACATACATTAAACATTTCACACCTGCAAGTGACAAAAAGCCAAATTCCTAATTTTTTGGCATCCATACATTAAGGAAAAGCCTAAGCCAAATCAGCTATTGACCTCTCTCTCTACATTGTTTAATTCAATAGACCAGATGTTTACGTCACTAACTAAATTCTGTTTTGAGATTTTTGAAGTTTCTTAATACGGCAAACTACAAATTAATGAAACTAAATGCTTGTGTGTATGTTTATAGACATGTATGTGTGTTTTTATACATATAAATATATAAAAAGCAAGTAATTTCACAGTATGTCAAGACTTTTCACTTTCTCTTACTGCTGGGTATTGTGAAACTTGCTGAAGAAGGCCCCAGTGGTTAGCTAGCCAAGACACTTATCTCACTTCAGATGTTCAGGGCAATGCTGTACAAATAATGCTAGCTGATACTGTAGGACTTCCTTGCAGCTAATGAACCACAGACTGAGGTTTAACCAGCATTTTAGTAACTGCTCATACATGAAGACAAAGTTCATCACACAGATTTTACTTAAGAATAGTTCATGAGACTATTATATATGATAAACGTTTTATCTATTGAACTATGATGTATTTTCTTTCAGTTATAGTCCACATTTTCTACCCATTGTTCCTATTTTTTTTCCATACATTTTTGTATGTATATGGATCCTGTCAACAAGAAAAGAGAAATCCAGCAAACAGGTTAAGATGAGGGTATAAAAATAAAATAAAATAATAATAAAAAAAATTAATCTCTTCTACAGCTTCAGAATTCTTTTTCCAGACTTTCTAGTTTGGAAAGTCAGGGAGTCATATTTGGTTCTTGTTGATTTACATGATTGATTGCTTTGGGTTTGTTTTTTTTTTTTTTTGTTGGTTGGTTGGGTGGGTTTTTGTTTTTGTTTTTTTTTTAAAGGCAAAGTTTTACCAAACTTCCCACTGTTCAAAACTCTCCTATTCCAAGATTTTAGATTAGAATACCTTAGAGAAAGGGGAATACTGAAAAAAATAGCTTGCTAGGAGTGCTGTTTGGTTTTAAGGCATCTGTTTTACTAACTATATAACAGGATGAGATAGAAATGGACAAAAATACTTTATTCCCATCAGACCAGATTTCACAAAGTTAGGTCTGGTATATTTACTATGTCTGACCACTTGGATGACTTTCTCCAGGATGCCTAGAGAGTGGTTTTTAACTGTCTGTAAAATATATAGCATAGGGGAAGACAAAAAGAAGAACCTCTATGGACTCAATCAAACCTGATAACTGTAACTAATATATTTCCTATAGTGAAAAAAAAATTTCTTACTGCAAATAAGAGACATTCTCTTCTTAGATAAGGGACTTGTAAACTCTGGGAAGGGGAACACACTAACAGTGGATAAAGTTACTCTTTGACAGAGTACTTTCCAGCTAATACCTTGTAGTCTTATGCTAATCAGGACAGTACTTCAGAACTCCTTAGAGGAAAAATAGCTCTGCAAAGAGTAAAAGGTGTTAAACAGTACGCACGCTGTTAGTGGACAATGCAGTAGTTTAAATTCACGACCAAAACCACACTCATCCCTAAATCTTATTAAAATAAAACTGACTAGAAACTGTGCGTGACTAGAAAATTTTTCTAATGTTCCGGCTTTGCTATTCACTGAAAAAAATTCTGTAGCACCTAGTGGTGTACCATCTGATGTTGGTCATTCTCAATGTGTTTTACAAGTCAGAAGAGAGCAATTCTGAGGTTTGACTAATGAATTTTTTGTAGGGCAGGGAGAGTCATATTAATAAAACACCTACAGTCAAGATTCAGGAGAAGTTCCAAATTTTTATCCACTTCTGCTAATGTACAATATACTCTGTGCCAGTTGCTACTGCATAAAATGATAACAAGTTACCTACTTTGGCAAGAAAATGATTACAGCTGTTCTCTGAAGGATCAAAATATAGGTACCCCCAGTGTATAATTTATTACTTTTGGACTATATTTTCTTCTACTTTTGTCTTCTTTGGTAGCTGCTACTTCTTTAAATTATGGAAAAACATTCCTTTGCAAAATATAATCAGGGAAAGATTCCTCCTGCTGAAGAGAATAAACATGCTCATAGTAAATATGGGAACTCTGAACCTTTCAAATGTATCTTATTTCCTGTTTTTGTCTTGGAGAACAACATATAAGGAAATAAATTCCCTAACCTTTCATGAGAAGGTAGTCTACTAGCTAAAAACCAAGAAATGGTTCTAATCTCATCCTTTTTTTTTTTTCTTCTTCCTTTTTTTTTTTCTTTCTCTTTAGTCTGGTGATTTCCATTCCTTTCTCAATTCCTTTTGGTTTCTGTTGAGCGAAGTCAGCTGGCCTACCTTGGCAAAAATCCCAGGAAGAAAGAGGTTAATTGCTTCACTTACTATCGGATGTCCAGCTGAAGAGATTTAGATCAGTGGCTTTATAGAAGAGGACTGGTAAAACCAACTTTAAATAGAGTTTGAAAGAGCACCCTGGAAGAAATAGGAAAACTTCTTTGCTTTCAAGACTATGTGTTTGAAAATGTGAATACTGATCTGAAGAGTCAGAGCTAGGACTTGGTTTTTCAAAACAAACAGTATATTCTTTCCCTCCATTTTGCACTGTGTGAATGAAAATGCTTCAGCTTCTCATATATTCTAATAGGCTCTTTCACGTGAAACCAAGTCATGTTGATTACAGCAAGGAGACAATTTGTTATCCTTCTGTACAGCACTTAACACATGAAAGACCTTTGTGTGAGAA
Organism: Neopsephotus bourkii; assembly: GCF_033783945.1. Classification (NCBI taxonomy): domain Eukaryota; kingdom Metazoa; phylum Chordata; class Aves; order Psittaciformes; family Psittacidae; genus Neopsephotus; species Neopsephotus bourkii. The sequence goes on from NW_026901969.1 coordinate 2,788,033, forward strand.
TTCTACTCCTTGCAGAAAGCAACATTATAAGTAGTATGAGTATATGTGATATTAACATTATTTCAGCAAATATATTGAATCTTTATGTAGTGTTTTGTAGTCTTAGGCATGTCTCTAAAAATAAATGATTACCCCTCACCCCATTTGTTTGCATTTCTACTTCCACATGGAAAGAAAAGAATCTAGAAATCCTAGCTTGATTTTTTTCCTTTTTTTTTTTTATATTTTGTTTCGTTTAGAAAATCATCTATTTGGATGAAAGTAATATTCACTTTAGCCTTAGAAGGCTTTAGAGTTTAAAAGCTAGTGAGTTTTATGTGTGGTCTCTCAAAAGTTTTCTTCCCCAGCACACACCCCAGTGGAAATCCCTCCTATGCAATTAGCTTCCCTTAGTGCACTGATGCACTTTATTATCTGTTTATTTTACATCACTCTGCTAAGGAACAAATTTTGCCCTTGGATGCACAAATGTGGCTTCCATTAGCATAATGAAGGTTGCATGTGTGCATCCAAGGGTCAAATCTTTCCTTAAAAGTGATCAAATTAGCTACTCTAACAGCCCTGGCTAGGGCTTCGACTGCATGAATCAATTTTATTAAGAAAAGATGAACTGTACTAGAATTCTTTTTAAATCCTACTTGTTAAAATGTGCAGAGAAGAGATTTAGATACCAGCAGAAGTCTAACTCTATACACATTTTCTCTGGTGTAAATCTGGATAATTTCCAGTGATTCTTTCTGACATTTTGGCTCCAATGCCATGTAAGTTGACAGTCCTAGAAAATAACTGATCTTTCTTGTGACTTTGCAACATCACTTTGAAGTTAATAGGAATCCATGTGCATAAACTTCCTTTGCAAGATTAGAACCTAAATAACCAGGGACTTTGGCTGGGTGCCAAGGGCAGTATGGGGAAAAAGATTTCAAATTCTTCTCTAGAGATTTCAGTTTCCTTTATATTTCTTGGAAGAGACCTAGAATTCCTAATTTTTGAGATATGAGGTGTGACTGCTTGGTGGTTTTGGGTATATACATGAATTTATTTGAATAAATGTTATATATTTTTGTATAATACTCGATTCTGGCTATTGAACTAGTAAACATCACTGAATTACAATACTTTTAGTTACAAGAGAAATAACTACTTTAGGAACAGAACATATTCTCAAAACTGCTCAGGATCTGCTATTATCAATAATGTCAAGAACAGTTCATTCTGGGCTTACTATGTTAAAATACAAATAAGCTCCAAATTGTCACAGTAACCAGATGATTCATTTTTAAAAAAAAATCCATTCACAGCCATTTTTGTGTCTTTCATATGAAGATCTTTCTTAGAGTCTTTTCCTCTTATGCAGATAGGTCCTGCTATTTTTTTCTTTCCAGAAATAGTAATACAGTATGATGTATAAGGAGACCCAAATTACAGGGAATTTAGGGGTACATTAGTTTTTATGGCTATATTACTTAGGAAGCTAAATAGTTGTCTTCTTTTTGTGTCCTTCAGTATATAATTTACTTCTAGCTTGTTCAGAACAACTTGTAGTCTCATATTTATTTTTTATTCCATAAAAATGTCACTGACTGCTAAATTTTAAATCATGCATATTATTCCCCCTTTCAGCATAAGTTTACTTCATTTCCTAGTATTTTAGTGGGTTAAATATTTCACCCATGGTGAACTCCAGATTCAGTTAGTGGTCAGAAACTGAGATTACTTTCTGTTGTGTGTTTAACAACAATGGGCAGATTCAGTCTTCATCCCACCTTGGATGTTAAGCTACACATGAAGACATGGAAATAGGAACACTAGATACATTAAGGACAGAATGATAGTTTAGTTATGGACCAAAATGAAAGACTGGCTCTTTTTATAAATGTTATCATTATTAGATCTTCATTATTCTTTTATAAGGTGAACCATAAATTCCTGTACACGTGAATAACGTATGCATACCTTACGTTTCATATTAAATATTTTTTTATACATATATATGTGTATATATATATAGTGGATGTTTTATTCCTTTGTAGGCCATATGCTCAGTTCAGGAATACAATTTGAAGTCTTCATTCACACTGAAAAACCAATTTTTAATAGTTTCTGTAGATATAGACATGTTTGCATATTTGCTGCTGGGATGAACTGAATAATAATTATCAATATTCTTGGGTTTATAATTCAGTTTGTCCTACTAAAAAATTAAAGAAGCATTATTATTTCCAGGAGTCTTTTAATTAACAAGGAAGGGTTAGTATTTAGTACACCTGGGGAAAGGAAAACTCTTTAATGTACATTCTTCATCCAGTTAGTTATCTTTTAAGACATGAAAATACAGTTACAGTTTTTATAGCACCAGGAAAGTTTTGTGCATCATACAACTAAATTGGAAAAACTTTAAGTCCTTTATATGTATGCAAGAGAAGAGAAAGCAGATTTTGCTAACTGTGCATATTATTTCCATTATCTGACAGCATATCAAGAGATTTATGACAGTTTCTAACCAAATTATATTTACTGATAATTAAAAATAAAATTTTAAATAGATTTTTTCTCTTTAATTAGTTACGTATAAAAGATGTTATGAATTTAAAAATTTAAAGTAGAAGACATTTAACTCAAACATGAAATTTACATTTATTCAATGTCGTCTCCTAGGGGTTAATTCTTATGGGTATTTAATGCATGCAATATATCTGAATAGGATTTCTCCATTTACATAAAATGTTAAAGATTTCATCAGAGATATTCATTGGGCAGTGACTAGTAGCATCCCCCTACATGACTGACTAGCAAGCAATGGATTTCAGCTGAGGTAGACAATATGTCTTGAAGTCAGTGTGTGTTAGAATGCATTTACTTATTTCCCCTCCATCTCTTTCTGTTTATACTAATAATAATGTCTCTCTGTTTATAATGAATAATCACTTGTTGTTTTCTATTAGCAAATGTTATTGCTTAAAACATGTCAGGTTTTTTTTAATCCTGCTATAATAATAGTAACAGAAATTGTTTTTTCCTTTCAGATATGTATTTTAGAAATGAAATCTGAGGTATCTCCTCTCCCACAGCCATACAATTCTAACCTAAATTCCCAGTGCTGATGCTCAGAGCAAATTTCCTGGCACATTTGTGACTCATTTTTTATCAGAACGCATTTTTACTTAATTGTGACCTGTAGTTTTAATTCCATAAAATCATGTAATTAAAGATATTAATTCTGCTTTGTCTTTTGAATTCTCTCTCTCTTACTTTAAACATTTTTAGCCTCATTATGATGTAATTCATGTGCATACTTTGTTGGATAATTCACTTCTTAGAGAAAAATATATGTTAGCTATTTATGAAAAAACCCCAAACAAAACAGAAAACCAACACAAAATATTGCATAGAAAGACTGGTACTGTATAACCAATATGTGAGATGCATGAATAAGTGATTTAAAAAGAAAGAAAATAGAGCAGAAAGCCTATCCAAAAATCCCCAAAGGGTTCAAACCTGGGTCTGAATCTCAATGGGAGTAAATCATATCTCAGGATTTTGAGGATTTCTATACAATAGGAAACGACAAAAAAATAGGCTTCTATTGTTAGCTATGGAATTTATGAAATTATAACAGTATGATTGTAACAAATCTAATAAAGATAATATCTCCAGGCCAGTTTCAACAAAACCTCCATATGGTTTCTGCATTGTGGAAGCTCATGTTAAGTCCGGAATGCTTATGGGGCTCAGAGGTGGAGTGAGTTTGCCCAACTTTGTGTCAGTTTGCACAATGTAAGAGCCACAGTTTTATTTAGTCTGGCTGGCAGCTATTACAAATCCTGATAAATTGACTGGCAATCACAGAATCCATCTGTCATCTTTGCTCCATGTTATAATCACTTAAAGTCTGATTATATTTTAAACAACAAATGAAGTACCTGCACTATAAATGTGTTGAAACCATTGGCTTGACCACTTAACTACAATTCTGGTACTTGTGGGTTTGTTTTTTTTTTTTTTACCTAAATTGACTGATTCTCCATTTCTAGCTACTTTCTGTGATTCGTTAAATAGATTACATTAATGACATATATGATCATCAGCTTATTAATAGCTGGGGGAGAGGGTAAAGGTGAAGGGGTATGTGAGTTATTGTTCAAATTTTTAAAGTTTAAAATGGAGTTCACGGGTAGTCATATAAATAATTACTTGGAAATGCAAAAAACTAAGTACTGTGATCTACAACTAAAGCAGCTACAGGAAAAAGGCTTTCAGTTTTGCTCAGGGTTAAAACCTTACAAGCCATGCTCATACACAGAAAAGGAGTTACATCAACTAACAGATTTTTATTCTCTTTCTCTCTGTCTCTGACGCACAATGTTTATTTGATATTTGCATATTTGTCTCTAAAGCAAACATGAAAAATTTAGTTGGGAAATTATTACTAGAGGACATGTTTTCATTAAGACAAGAAAATTCTTGTTCCATTAGCTGTAAGGAAAAAAGTTAGATGTGGATTGAAGGTCAGACACAGTAAAAAGTCAGGTCCAACCAAGTCCTGAACCTGTGATTGTTCACGAATTTTAATTTGTCCAGTTAAAAACAACTTCCAGGTTCCTGAAAATGAAGCCTGAAATCCACTTCATTCCTAGCGTACTGTTCTAACTACGACATTGTTTCTGGCCTTCAGTACTGGCAGTGCACACTGTTCATTGCTCAGACCTGTGCTCTCCCTTGCCTCCTGCATACCCAGAATTATCTGTTTACTGTCTGCAAAATTTCTTGCACGTTTCTGTTACCAAGACCTGTAGAAACAAGACAAGATGCAATGACTTTAAACGGAAAGAGGATAGATTTAGATTGGACAAAAGAAGGAATTTTTCATTATGAGACACTTTTCAATGGTACTCTTGTTTTCAGGGTTTAATCTGCTTAGTACCTTTACTTTGACTCCTGATTTTATATCAGATCCTTAGTGTTGATTGCTTGGCACTTTTAATGCTTGTATATTGTATGGGATGCTACTTCAGTCACATTAAGATGAAGACTATCTCTCCTAAATTGTGTCTATGCAATCAAAGGTGGCATCATGTGAAAGCCAAGACAGAACTATTTCTGCTAGGCAGAGGATCTTGCAGGTTTTGCCTTCTACTATAATCATTTCAGTATCCAGACAAAAGATCTCAAATGTCTCACAAGGGTCACCATTCCTGAGCTACGATGACATGCTCTTAAATCCACACAGTGCAGAAAGACTTTGGTGTCACTTAAAAAAATATAGAAATAAAAAAAAATCACTCATCTTTAAAACAAAGAAACAAAGTATTAATGAGCTACAGATTATATTGAACAGATACAATCTACTTTGTTAGCTGAAATGAAAGAATAAAATCAGTAGGGAACAAAAATGGATTTTATATCTATGTATATATATGTAAGTATCATCAGAGTAACACAGGACAGTTTAGATAGAATTTTGAGAAACATCTAAAATAGGACATGGCAGTGCCTGAGGAGGTTCAGCAGTTCTTGTTTACATGTAACATAGTGTTTTCTGGTTAACTGTAAAATTCACCTGACTAATCATAACCAGTCATCTCAGCGTCTTAACTTTCAAAAATATGGAGGATTACATATATGTAATTTAAATATGACTCTGTGTTTGGTGGTTAATTAATGCAGGTTAATTTTTAGGGACCCTTTTGGGTTTAATACACAGATTCATGTTTTTAGCAAATTTTTCTATTATGCTAAATTCTTGGTAACTACCTGATATGATGATAAACTGCTTGGAATTTTGAGAAGTTGTATTTTTACTCAAACGCTGAAGAGTTCATGTGGTAGAACTGCAAAATTTGATCAAACAGTATGCAAAAAAAAGAAACCACCTGCAAGTTGAAGAATCTATACTAAACCATAGTAACTAGGAGAGAAACGTACTGTGTAGTGTTTTGTCTGGGTGAAATCCGGTTTATGCTAAAGCGCTGGACTTTTCTATTCTGTGAACAGTATGAAGCACTTCTGTCAAGTCAGCTGTCGAGGTGATCAATAGAAAAACAGAGGGAAAAAAATGGGTGTATATTTAAAACCATTATTGCAACATTAGCTAGAGTGTACATGTCAGTCTTCCAAGACAAATAGTGCGGTTAAAGTTCTACTCAGGCTGGAGGAAAAAAAACCCATCCTGGGTTTAGCCAATTAAAACTGAATTTGTAAGTTTCAGCATGAAGATTAACCTTATTTAAAGACATATAACCCATTCTTCTAAAATGCGCTGAAGATTATTTCATTTTACATTGGCCTAAATATCAGTCTTACACAGTGAAATTCATTATTACTTGAGATACTTCAGTTATTGTAAAGGAAGAGCCATGATGACAGAGCTGGAAACCATGTACCTCTTGTCCTTTAATAGGATTAGCATCTAATGAGCTTATTTGAATAAGAACAGACCCACAACAATGTTTTTTGAGGTCTGAGAACAACTACAGACTGGGTCATTAAATAATAGTCTAAAATATTATCAGAATTTTAGGCCTAGAAAAATAAAAAAAAATACAGAGGCCTTTTTTTTCTCAATGAATTTCAGCATATCATATACATACATATGTGGTTTTACCTACTCCCATGATTTAAAAAGAGCCACTGAGGATCTAATTTTGAATGTTAACAAGTGTAGTTTTACTTGTCATATCCATCTTCAAAAATTGTGAAGCAATGTAACACTAACAATTTATGGCCATCTTATTTCATTGGACATATACCATCCATATTGCTTTTGTTCATTTCAGGTGGGTGAACATTTTAACTGCCAGTCACCAAGTATAATGATGTAAGACTTGGCTCCCCAAATCTGATTGTTGTCTATTTTTGAAAGGCAACTTTGGAATATCAATTTGAATGCTTGTAAAGATTGCAATCCAAAGGAAAAAAAGAATAATAAGAATTAACAAAGTAAATAAATACTAAAAAAAGAATAAAACCTTAAAAAAAATCAAATAAAAAAAATGAAATTACTGGCAATTAAGACTATATGTTGGGACAACTGTTTGCCAGCCTTGAATCTTTACTTTTTAGAAATATTTCCTGTATAAGAAGCCTATGACTTAATATAAAAAAACCCCCAGTAATTAAGAAAATAAATTCCACCGATTAAGAGTTGCATAGCATATTCTTTCCATACAAAATCTGACTATTACATTACAGGCTTTTTTGAAAATTAAAATATAATTAAAAACTTTATAAATGCTTAAGGTTCATGGATAGTTATAATGGAATATATGCTTTGCATTCCAAAACTTACAATGAACAATATTAAATCAAAATGACCAGCACAAGTCACAAGATTAACTTACAAAATTGCTGCCATAAACTAGGAACAAAGTTTCAATAACTAGTCTAAGACAAAAATTTGTAGTATTCATGGTATAGCTGTAATAAAAATCTGCGTAATGCCCAGGTCCGATTGAAGGAAGGAAATATTCTATTCCTCTGCATTATTAGTTGTATTTCTCTCTATCCTGGATAAGCAAGCTCAATCAGTATCAGGTTCTATTTTTTTTTTTTTTTTTCCAGTTAGCTGTTTGAAATTAGGAACCTGAAATGCTGAACACAGGCTGAACTGCAGATGGAAATCACATAGATATTGTCAATAAGGAAACAGAGAAAGTTACTCTATTCTCTCTGAGATGCTTACTCCAGATACAAGAATCCTGTTGTCCAGAGTGAAACCAGCTAACAAGGAAGGAATCTTTCTGGATAAAAGGAAAATAAATCATTCCAGGAAAGTCACGATTGTTTTATCTTTGGACATTCATCTTTTCTGTGGTCTCCTACAAATTTGCAAAAGGAAATGAACATCGAGGCCTCAGTGCTAACTGGGAACAAATTTGCAGGTGATTATACTTGATTTTCTAGTACCTACATGGTTCTTCATTACTTTGCAATCTATTTCAAATTATTGCAATGTTAAGTACAGGATTACGCTGAAATTACTTATAAAGTTTGATGAATGAGAAATTCTAATATATGTTTCAAAAACATGCCGTGTTTTTAATTTTGTAACAGAGACCAATTTTTAAAGACCTGCAGATTTCAGAAATAAAAGGTGAAAAATACTCATACATCTTTTCTGTCGGTTAAACAAGCATTCTTATCAGAGCAATATTTGGGGAAGCAAATATATTTATCTAAAAAGTTTTATATCAGTTTGTGATGGACTTCTTTACCTGGGCTGACTTCCTAGCTCCGTTTAATTCAATGGCAAAATACATTTACATTAGGGGAATAGAATTTCTTGTCAGAACTCTCCAAGTACTAACATGAAAAATTAGTTTTGAATCATGAAGTACATTTAACATGAGCTATACGTGCAACATAAAGTGACAGTAGTAATTTAAGATTGATTTTAAACTACCTGCTAGGGAATGTAAGGCAGTCTTAAGCATCCACTGCACCTTCTAAGGTCAAGACACTGATGACTAATTTGTCCTGTTTTCTTTCAATCTGGCCGTATCTTCTGTACAATTAATGGAGAGAAGCAATTGCAATGCCACAGTTTAGTGTATATAAGTCTTAATCGACGGTCTTAATACAGTCTTTAATCTTTATCCATTCTGCAATTTGGTTCAACACAGTGCAAATGAGAATGTATTTTTAAAAGTTTAACTACTAATCTGAACAAGACATAGCTTTAAATGTGGAACAGATTAGATAATACTTTCTTGGGGGCAATGGGGAAACAGGAAAAACAGAAAAAAGAGAAAGCACCTTGTTTAATGCTCATTGAGAGGTATGCACTGCAATCGAGTCAAGCTTTTTTTCTTCCATTTGAACCACATCATTTATAAATGTTGTTTTAAAAATTACTTCTAAAGCTACTGTTCAACCACATTTTCTGTTACAGCCCTGCTGAGATAATTGATACACATTGCAGTGAAATTACTTTCTGCATGGTGCCAACGTAGCTTGTTTGTTTGTTTTTTTGTTTTTTTTTTTGCTTTCTGTTTTTTTGCTTTTTGAGGGGCCTTAGAGTGTAAGTCTGAGAGAAATTGAATGGAAACATGGACAAAATTATTCGTGCTGCCTAGAATCCTCTCAAATATTTCCCTGTCTGTGGAAAATTAAAGTGCATTTTTTAAATGCACGACACTGCTGTACATTAAATATCCATTTCACTACTACAATTCCTTCTGGAATTAAAGACCTATTTAAAAAAATAAATTAGCGCAGTGTAATTTTACTCCTCACCCTTATGTAAATAGGATACATTTCTTTTAAAATACAGCAGGGAAGATTTAATATTTCATAGTGATTTATTTTTCACTCATATAAATAGCATTCAGCATTTCTGGTTGGTTGTTGTGTTTTTTTTTTGTGGATGAGGTTTTAGATTGCTGTTGCCTGCCATTATTCACTGGCAGCCAAGGTAAGGAATTCATATATATCCATCTATGTTCTTGTAAGGTCACTATTCACTCCACTGTCACAGTGAGAAATAAACCCAGAAAACCGTCTTGTAGTCCCACTGATGCATATTGATGTGTTTCTTTTTCTATTTTCCAGCTGGTTTCTACAGCAGATATCTATAGAGTAGATCGTTTTAAAGAAGAATGGGGTCTAATCATTAGTTGCTGGATTCTAACAGGGATAGATCATTTTCAGTTGTACTCTAGGATCCTTCAGTGCCTGGCATCCCAGCACAGTAGTTGGGGATCAGTTGTCATTCCCAAGGGGTAGATCACCATTGTAAGATATTAATCAAGACCTAAATGTGAATCACACGTATAGAACTTTTTTATATATTTATATAAAAAAGAAGATAATTTTACGTGCCTCACAGAAGGACATGGACTTTTCAGTAGGACTCAGTCCTTGATCATGTGATTTAAAATTTGCCTATGTATCCAATGAGTGCAGAATGAGTCTTTAGAATTTTCAGCCATTATTGAACCCTGAGTTCAACAGCCTGAAGGACTTGAAACATTCTGTGACTGTCTTTTTGTACACAGAGGGGTTAGATCCGTATATATTACTATATCACTTACATGACCCATATGCTTAAAGTATGAAATAACTTCTCAACTGTGTGGAATATACCTTAGAACATATGTGTGGATCAAATCTGTTTTTCTGTCTTCTGTTTTTTGGGTCAGCCTGGGGCTTTAGTCTTAAACAATAGATCAGTCTCAGAAGTGCTCTAAGCTGTTCCTGGCTGTAATCAGCTGGCAGGCAGACTGTAAAAGTAATGAATTAAATATCTTTTCTCTAGCTCATAATTATTTCAGCAGTTAGCAAAACAAATCCCTACCCTACTAAACCTATTCACCACATGAGTTTCACTATATAGAAAGGAGTCAAAAGAAGGAGTGTTTTTCTAAAATTAATGCAAAAAAAACTGTACTGATGATACGTGGTATTTTTCTGGCATGCTATTATATAAACCGAATGCTTCAACTTCACTCTTCTTGAGGATTGGCATACTAATGGAAGCTTGTGTCATGCTAAGTTCCACTTTGATGGTTATATTCTATTAAATGTATTTTTTTTTTATGAGCTTGTGAACACTTGAATAAATATTCACATATTAAGGGTAATGTGAATTTCTCAGCTGAAATAAAAGAAGGAGCTTGAATGCTGAATTCCTGGTACATATCAGCAGAAATATAAAATGAATATTAATAAAATTAAGTACACAATTTGTACCACAGTTCAAGAAATAAATATAGAAGTCTTCTAAAGATCATTAAAATTACAGTAAAAAAGTAAGTAGGTACAAATAAAATTATATAAGTGTTACCAATCTGGATAACCAAGTAAAATGTATGATTTAATTTTATAATGTGAATGAACTATTCAGGGAACAAATCAGTTCATATCTAACATCATATTTCTGGTTATTATGCTATACATTTTTAGATGCAAAGAAGTTCTAATAATTCTTTGTGTGTGTTTAAGCATACATACTGCTCTAGATGAGACTAAATTTTTTATTTTGCTAATGAAATATTTGAATCAATTTTTCACTGATAAGTAAGTAAAGGATTCATGAGAGTTTGTAAAGTGAAGGGACTATGAAAACAAATGGGCATATTTGCATAATATGCAGCATTATGTCACATTAGTGCTTCTGGGAAACACTGATAAAGAGGAAAATGTCTGACTGCTGTTTCTTCTTTAGAATGCAGGTTTCTGACTTAGCAAAATATGACAGATGTAAGAAGAAAAAAAGAGGAAATATTGTAACAAAATGCACTACATTCTGCTTGACAATACTCAAACCAACAGAGGACAAGCTTGATGACAGTTTAAAAATATATTGCAACATAGCACCTTTTTCGTGTAATACGTGTACATTATGAACCTAAAAATGAATACGAAAATGCCTCAAAGCAGGAATTTAAATTTCTGAAACTAGCTATCTCACAGTTTCTAGCATGTCATAAAATTCTATTGTGGCCTCATACAACTGTGACTTGAACTGCCAATTTAAGAGAAACTATTTTGAGAAAAGAACAAAAAAATGCTTCTCCAACTGGCTTTAAAGTTAAATGGAGAATTCATTATTCCTGTAGAGCAGGTGAATCAAGCTTGAAGTCTGACAGGTTGGTAAACTCCTTCACAACCAAGGTGAACATAAATAAAGATCAAAATTGCAAAGCTTTAACAGGTGTTAGATTGGTTCACAGTAAATCATAATTATCTGACCTTACTTTGCCATTTACAATTTGCCCACAAAATTTTTAGACTTGATGCCAGTCTACATCTACCTTAAATGGATTCAACAATATTTATTTCTCTGGTGTGTATGTATGCAAATCTGGACATGGTAAGTTTAATTATTGTGCCTGTTCAGTGAACATGGAGGTTTATTATGGAATTAATAACAAAACCATATGCATATTGCTTATTTTAACTGTTGAACCACACATTGTTGGTTTAATTTCCATGAAATTTCTTGATATTAATTTAAGATGATTATAGTAGAAATAAATACTTAATTTAGCCATGGTCTGAAACTGAAAATTCTGAAGAATTTCAGAAGTCAGCCACCAGGGCGAGTGGCTCTGGTGCTGTCATGATCTGCAGCAGAGTGCTCCAGCAAGTGCCCAGGGGGCATCCAAAGTGGGAAACCTCAGGGGAAGCCAAGAGAGCCACCAGGAGCCCATAGATCAGGTGACAGCAGCTCACAGGACATGGCAGGGCCAGAGGCAATGGTGGCCAAGCCCCTCCACCTGCATAAAAACGTCCAGACCAAGCAAACAGGGTGTTGCACGGCAGGTGCTGAAGCTCCACCATGGAGCAATGGTATCCACCTCTGAGCTGAGCACCTGGAAGGACTGACTCAGGTTGCCAGGCAAAGCCCCGGTAGGAACCTGCTCTCAGCCGGGTGTCAGGCTGCAGGGTACACCCTTGCTTTTGTGCCAGCATCAGACAGCAGCAGTGAGCACACCTGAGGCAGGTGCTCCAGGTGGAGGAGCTCCTCCATTCGGTGACAGAGCTCCAGAAGAGTACCAGGGAGTGTGAGAGAGACACCAAGAGGCTACTGGAATTGCACCCCACCTTCCCTGAGACAGGCCAAGTGGGCAGACAGGACACATGACACAGAGAATTCTCTGTCCTCTGTCTGCCTGACTGAACACATCCCAGTGACTTAAGGGATAGGGGATAATACCAACAAGTTTCTACTCAACGCAGCAGGCATGTGTCCTCTGTGACTGCCCCACCTGCTCAGGTGCCCTTACATTATAGGTATGAGGCTCTGCACCTGGAATTGAGGAGGATGATTGTTTTGATGAATTGCATAGGCTGACTTAACCTCAGCCTATGCAATCACCTCATCATCCCCAGTTATTGCTAGCATTCTGAACTCATCAGGGTTAGTAATTATTCTGAAAAAAAATGAAAACATTTATCTTTCCCAAACTCTTACATGTAGACATTTATAAGCTGCTTGCATGCACAAATTCAGCACCCAGATAAACTCTTGTTCTAGCTTTGGTGGATGTCACTCTGTGTTCAACCTTCTGGAAAATCTGGTCTCTTTTTTTAAGCAGTTGAAAATTTAATTTCAAGAACTTGTTATGAGAATCTTGTCTCCAGCTTTTTTTAGCTTTCTTAATCTTTCTTCACTCTCCCACCTCTCCAAACTTAAGAACCTAAGCTTTCTCTTCCCATGTCTCCAAGCTTACTATCTGGCTTCTACAGATTTCTTTCATGTCCTTACAATTGCATTTTGGGGTACGAATATAGTTTTGTGCATTTGCAGTTCATACAGAAAAGGAACGTATTTATTAGATCAACAAACTTTTGTAATTACTGATAATTCCTGCAGAGATTTACTTTGTTTATAATATACATATAAAGAGCTCGGTTATATTCATTTCATCAACATGTCTCTCCAAAACCCAGCATTTGAATAATGTATGTGAACTGGTAATATCTTTTAAAAAAATAATTAGTAATAATCTTCCTAATTTGGAAATAAATAACTCCATAGAGCAAATAGAACAAAGAATATCATAAGGCATTATAAGAAACACGTGTATTAGAAAATCTACAGTATACTTAATGCACAAACAGTGGGGTTTTACTCCGTAATCTCTCATATTGCTCCATGACCTTTCACCTTTTGATTGATGATACTTATAACAACCACAGGCGAAATTATGAACAGGAATAAGAAAAGGTTTAAATTTGAAAAACCAGTTTCCACACAAACTGATTATGAACATCACTTGTTTAGAAATTCCATGCAACAATCCCTATGAAGTGAAACACTAACTTAAATCTACTGTGGCCCATAATGTGGGTGGCAATTACTGTTGTACAAGAGAGAAGCTGGTAGCTATTGGAAATGAGCTACAATTGCAATGAATAGTTTTGGGAGGATTCTTTTGATATAGTTCATCTTTTTCATGCCCATATTTGCATATCACCTAGAAAAATGAAGTACCCTTTCAGGTTTAGGTCTTGAAGTTATTATGACAATGATAATGATAATAATATTAATGGTAATGATAATAATACAAGAGAGATATGCTGCGGAGTTACAGAAAACACACCTGCCTTTACTAGTGAGCTGGTTCAGTTGATATAAGGACAGTTCTGCAGTTTTGTTCATTCCTCAAATGAAATAAAGCTTATGTTTGCATAGATTCAGAGTGACTCATATACTACTTTTGTCCTTTTTCTAGCTTGTCTGTATTAAAGTAAAACACTGGAAAAATCTTTGTTTTCATCTAAGAGACAGAAATCCTTCTCAGGGCAGTCTAAATCCAATCTGATTCTACAACATATTTGTGGCTTGTCTTTTAAAGAATGAAAAGCAATGTCAAAATTATACTTTGAACTTACTATTTATTAATGATCTGCCTATAATTCTTTAATTACTGCTTTAATTTCTTTTGCTGCTATATCTTGCTTAGATCACATCTGGTGCCTCACTGTCCCCTTTGAGGCAGTTTGACTCAGGACAAGTGTCCTTTAGCAAGTCTACAAATATGTAATGCTCCATCCACGCCCACAAAGGCAGTGGTTCTGTCACAAACACTTGAAGAATCTTCTCTTGTTCCAGGAATGAGAGTCATTTCTTGAATGCCTGATTTTCCCTGCTTCTGTTGCACTGACAGCCCTTGTCAAATATACAGCGCCACAAAAAGAGTAAATAATGCAAAGCCTTTTAGAACAACGTGCAGAGTTCTCAGGCGTTAGGAAACTGGCAATAGTGGAACTGTGGTGTGCTGTTTACTGCTCACTCCTCCTGCAGACATGCCAACTCTGGGCAGACACACAGATTTCAAACTGTGGCTGAGCATTTAAATATCTCTTTGTCTGCTGAAGTGCTGCCGAATGGAGAGAAGGATAAGGCAGTTGAGAAAACCCACTTCAGCCTTTTTCCTCCTGCTCAGATGAGCAAAAGCAGATGCCTAGGAAGCAGCTGGAGAAAAGAGAAAACATGAACAGTACTGCTCATTCATTCTCAAACAGCCTTCAGTCACTGTGTCTCAGCAGATTCCTCACCAAATAGCATAAGCCTTTATAAAGCTTACATTGGTGCATCAATCTTTTTTTTTGGGATTCATTAGTAAGTAGGACAGTTTTCAGTCCTTCTCCCTTTGGCTTTTAATGAGATGCTGAGTAGAGTGTAGGAGCCTCTGGACACCTCCCCTCAGGATACCAGAAAGAGGAGGACACATTTTCAAGAATACTCTGGATTCAGAAGTTCTTGTGAGTATAAAGAGGAAATTAAGAATAATGTGGGCTGCTGAACACTCATGCCCTTCAAATTCTATTTAGATTTTCAGGTAAGGCTTGGCATGCCTTTTGAAAATAATTGAAAATAAAACTGTAAGAAAAATACTTAAAATTTAACTTCTCCTGTGAATAAACATTATTTCTTCTTAGTGTTATAATTATTTGTGTGCATGCTTTACTCAAGATCTCAAGTATGCCTGAAGTGTTCCAAGTAAATTGCAGTTTACAGAAAAAAAAGGTGGTTTATTGATTAATTGTGATTAGAGGACATGCCTACAAATTCCCACTACAATACCGAACAAGTTCCATACAACTGGAGGCATTTTCACTTTTTCTTCCTTTTTTATTTTTTTTGCTCAGTTTATCAAAAGAAAGGGAACATAAAGGGTTCCAATTAATGTGTGAGTAGGGAACAGGTTGTAAAGAAGGTGAGGAAAGAAGCTTTTTCTCTAATTCAGATTGTCCGGTTGAAAATTTGTGGGTCTCAAGAGCAGAGGGTATAAGCTCCAACTGTGAAAGTCCTATTGCTTTGCTATATTTTTACAAGTTAAATTAATCACTTTGAGAATTAACAGTCATTAAGAGCTTAGGAAAAAAAGCAAAATACTTGCTGAAGGAAGCAAAAATCTGGAAGAGTCATAAAGATGAAACCTTTGAGAAATAACAAGAAAAATAAAAAATCAGACCTATTTATTGCATGTCATAATAACTGTTATTTGTTCTAATTGGAAAATCAGCTTACATTTGCTTAGAAGAGTAGTATATTTTTCTTTAAAGTAAGGACAACACTTCACAACACTCAACATTTGTTTACTTTTAGAATTAAATTGGGAGACACATGGGACACTTCCAAAACTTCTAACAATACTGCCCTGTAGAGAACTGAACATGGGGCTATATGTAACTATCGTTGACCTCACCAAAGCTTTTGACTCTGTGAGCAGAAAAGGCCTGTGGCTGATCTTGGAATGATTAGGTTGTCCCCCCAAGTTCCTCAAAATGATCATTCTGTAACATGAGGACCAGCAAGGCCAAGTCAGGTATGGTGATGCACTTTACGAGCCTTTCCCAATAACCAATGGCGTGAAACAAGGTTGCGTTCTCGCACCAACTTTATTCACAATTTTCTTCAGTATGATGCTCCAAAGGGCTACAGCAGACCTCGATGAACAAAATGGCATTTATATTTGATATCGTACCGATGGTAGCCTATTCAATCTAAGGCGACTGAAGGCCCACACTAAGACCCTAAACCATTTTGTCCGTGAACTGCTCTTTGCTGATGATGCCGCCCTTGTTGCCCACACAGAAGCAGCTCTGCAGCGTTTAACATCTTGCTTTGCGGAGGCGGCTGAGGTTTTTGGGCTGGAAGTCAGCTTGAAGAAGACAGTAGTCCTCTACCAACCTGCACCGCAAGAAGATTATCGCCATCCCCATATTACCATCGCCGAGTCAGAGCTTAAGACAGTTCAGCAGTTCAGCTATCTGGGAAGCATCATTTCCTTGGATGCCACGATCGACAAAGAGATAGACAACAGAATAGCAAAGGCATATAGAGCCTTCGGACAACTCCATAAAAGAGTCTGGCGCAATAAACACCTGAAGAAAAGTACAAAGATCAGTGTCTATAGAGCCATTGTATTGTCTCCTCTTTTATATGGGTCTGAAGCATGGGTCATCTACCATCATCACCTGCGACTCCTGGAACGCTTTCATCAGCGCTGCCTCCGTACAATTCTAAACATCCATTGGACTGACTATGTGTCTAATGTCACTGTCCTCGAACAGGCAGGGGTCACCAGTATTGAGGCCATACTGCTGAAATTGCAGCTCCGCTGGGCAGGGCACGTCTCTAGGATGAAGGATCACCGCCTCCCCAAGATTGTGTTTAATGGTGAACTTGCCACCGGTAGCTGCAAGAGAGGTGCCCCAAAGAAGCGATACAAGGACTCCCTGAAACAATATCTTAACCTTGGCCAAATTGACTACCAGTGGTCCGCCTTGGCCTCCAATCGGGATACTTGGAGGCACACCATACATAATGCTGTTGACTCCTTTGAGAGTTTATGAAGAACTAGTCTCGAGGAGAAAAGACAAGGCAGAAAGAATCGCGCCCCACCTGTACCACCCAAGGAGACTTTCTGCTGTGCTTTTTGTAGCCAGATTTGCCTATCCCACATCGGCCTTCTTAGCCATCAGTGTGCCTGTAGTAAGCGTGGGCAAAGCCCTTCCTAAATCTTCGTTCGCGAAGTCAAGCCATGATGATTGCCCTGTTACTTTATTGTGATTTACTTCCGGCTTTCTGCCTTTTGTTGATTTCTCTCTGAAGTATTATCTCTTTGCAATCATGAATGATAGCAAAAGTATCAATTCTAGCCTTCTGTGCTGGTTTTTCTACCATTTAAATGTTTCACCTGTTTATGTCTATTATTCACAGTGTCTTCTTCCTCACACAAAACATCAGTTTAACACCATTGCCTTTATCAGAGAATAATATGGAAGCAGATACATTATCAGCAATTATTTGGATTTATATGACAATCTTGGGAGGGCTTAATTGTACTTCAGTCATTATCCATGTGAGCATTTCTGGTAATCAACAAGATCATGGAAAGGACATGCATATATGTTACATACTTGCTTAACAGTTGTAGTTTTAAGCAAAGAAATTCATAAATTTCAGACAGGTTTTGGTAATTACTTAAGATACCACTTCCAATTCCATTTTTTTATTTCTGTATCCTTCCTTTCTTTCCCCCTTTTAGTCTCTCTTTAGTCACCCAATATTCTTCCAAACAGTAAGGAGCTCGTGACAGAGAGTAATAATGCAACTAGCTGACAAAGAGGCTCCTTATGCACTTGTCGTGGTTTGGGGGGGGGGGGGGGAGGGGGGAAGGGAATGTCTCCTGCACAGGTTGACCACCAAAGAAGGAGGAAAAAGTTGTGTAATTGCTATACACTTCTATTCTATACCTCCCAAAGTATAAAGGTGGTGACCACACTGGGAACGCAAGCCAGATCAGTTTCATAATCAATGATTCTACTGTATTACAAGTCATTACCATAAAGTACAATGAGACAAGAACCTTAGCCCAAGGCCCCCATCCAATAAACGCTAACACAGCAAATGCCGGCTTTAAGTAAGGTACAATATGTTGAAACTCTGAGATCAAGAGCAACAACTTTGAGAGCCAATATATCAACATTGTGACCAGTGACTATTAATCCAAAACAATGGATGCTTATCCCAAATCCAATTAAACACACTCCGGTCAGATCTGTTGTTATCTCAACCCTTCGTGCGCGATGTTGGGTGCTGAAAAGAACTGTCATGGCTTAAAACCAGTCAGCCACACAGTTTCTACTCCCCCCCCCGCCCCTTTCCTTCCCCCCCCGCTCCTCCAACCCCCCCCCCCAGCTCCCAGAGGGTGGGGAGGAGAATAGAAAGAATGTAACTCCCACAGGTTGAGATGAGAACAGTTTAGTAACTAAGGTATAGCACAAATCACTACTGCTACCACCAATAACAATAATGATAAAGGAAATAATAAGGGAAGAGAATACAATACCACCTGCTGAAACAAGTCCGACAGAGCAGTGAGTTCCCTTCTGGGTAACTCCCAGTTACCTCCCCAGGCGTGACATGCTGTGGTATGGAATACCTCTTTGGCTAGTTTGGGTCTCTGCTTCCTCCTGAATTCCCCTCCTCCCTGGCAGAGCATGAGACTCACAAAGTCCTATGGCCAGTCTAAACATTTGAGCAGTAACTAAAAACATCAATGTTATCAGTTCTGTTCCTAGGCCGAAAGTCAAAACACAGAGCTTCAGTAGCTACTAAGAAGGAATAAAAATGACTGCTACTGATGAACCCAGGACAGTATGAATTGATTATATTGATGAAAATGTATTCTAGGTCTTTGCTAAATATTGCAATTTTTCATGTTCATATATCATCCATAATAAAACATAGGAGGAATATACTAATGCTGAGTACGTACGCAAGGATAAAAAAATCTTAAAGATGTTCTGGCAGAAAATCAGTCTCTCATACGCTTTTCTGAGTGAAGATCCCTATAAGAGTGTCTTAGGCTGCCAGCAGCAACATTTTACAAGATGTGCAAAACAATGACATGGAGGGTCTGCACTGCTGACTGCTGTATTTTCATGCAGACCCTATTGGCATTAGTACAAAGAAATTAATTATGATGTTGATAGGTTTGGCATAGGACTTGCATTATCATCCATATGAAACTAAACATCTGATAATAGGATAAAACATCTACGAAGCATAGTTCTAAGACACTAAGGATAAAGAATTTCAATCTGTCCTTTCTTCCAAATTCAGAGATAGCAAGATCAAGCTTTTCAGTCCAAAGCAAGAACTTTGCTGTGTTTGTCCCTTTCTTTGTCCAGTTTGGGAGGGAATTTCAGGATTGTTTCTTCAGGGATGATTGCATCCCTGTATATCTTTAGTGATTGAACACAGCTCAGTAGCTGAGACTGATGAAATTTCTTTAATACTGGTACCTGGCATAGAAATGGAGGTGTAAGTGTAGCCTAACTTACTGTGATTTGTGTTCTCTAAATGTTATGCCATTTAAAATAAAAACGAGCTGAACACATGTATATGTATACGGATTTGTACGGGTATATGTTCACATGTATTTATATAAAAGGCATTTTGAAGTAGGTTAATAGTAAATGATGTGAATGTGCAAAATTATCCTGTAAAAATCATATTTTACATGCTAATGGTATGGTATGAATTATACTAGCTGATAGTATTACCCTTTCTAATTAATAAAAATTGGCCTTATGGTCAGAGTAATTTCAAATTTGTAGTCATTCCAACAACTTTTGGCTTGTTTAATTTTCAGAGGCTGCTGAGGTTAGGCAGATTTCCTCCTCAGCTGTTTTATGAAAAGGTGGGAGAGGATGGGGCTAATGATTTGACATCTTCTTAAACAAAGACAAGAATCTCTAATGCATGTATTACATAAAATTAAGAGTACTCTTATTTTCAATTTAATAAACTAGCTGGCAGGAATGTAATAAGATTTAAACTGCAAACTGCTTTTGAAATACCTTATGGCAAATCACAGCATAAGTTGTTTATTTCTGTTGGATTTATTGCCACCACTTGACTTAATTATTTTGATACTTTTGCAGTAATATTCAGGAATAAAAATAAATTTACAGAAGTTTGCTTTTTTTTTGTCATCTCAGGAATAAAAGTAGATGGTAACACTTTTCTAAGAAACTATCAAAATAAGCTATCTTTAAAAACCAATATAAATATGTTAATTAAAAGTTTTTACCATAGACTGAGTGGCAATCAATTTCTGAAGGAGGGGGAGAAAAATGTAGGGTCTTCTGGTAAAGAAAAAGATATTAAATGTTAATCTTTGCACTTTGATTATTTTTATGCTGGGTCAGTGGTATAATGATCGTACCTGTTGCACTGAGGCTATAAAGGAAAATGGAGACTATGAAGTCAGAAAATCATCATTATAATATTGCTACTAGAAAAAGTAGTCACACTTGTCTTCCTTATTTTATTACAATTGTGGACAGATATACCCAAACAGTTGCTGAGTGAAAGGCCTTTCCTTCTAACAACGAGGTGACAGTTTTTAAAAAGATGTCAGAGATTTGGAATCCTTCAGATCCACAGTCTTGAGGTTTATTTACAGATATGAAATCCTGGAGTACTGTGATGAAGCCTAGAAAGTTCATAGGCAGCCAACATCTGTATTTTAAGAATATGTATACACTTACTTTTATATACAGATATATAGACACCTAACTATTGTGGGTTTGTAAGTAATAATACATTTATGCAACTGTCCTGATTACTTTGTTGGGAAGGGATAAAATGAGTAACCCAAAACAGTGCTTTCAAGAAAATGGAAAGGAAAGAGGGATTTTAATGTTATGGACATTTTCTTCAGAAAAAAAAAAAAACAGAATTATGAGTAGATTTATGTTCAGAAATCGAGTTGAAAATATTAGCTCCAGCAAGTTTCCTCTTTTTACTATTGGAGAACTTAAAGTAGGAAACAGATCAGCTTTTTCTATCTAATTTTTATAATGATAAAATCTTCTACTTTCATTTTTTCACAGGTTAAATGTAACGATTGATAATTTTCCAAGCTGAATCTTCCATCAGAAAAAAACTGATTCATTTATTTAATGCCTCATCCTTCCCTCCACAAACACAGTTTTGCATCTTACTCACTGAGTACTGAAAGTAAGCGTCCCGTTTACATACAGAAATGGCAGCAAAAGCTTCTTTTGGACCTAACATGATTTAGAAGAGAGAACAGGTTCTGCCTGTTTCTACACACACAGATCTTAGATTTAGCTTACAGGAATTTCATACTTAAAAGGATTTTAATATTTGCATCCATATGGTAGGAACTTTCCCAGCCTGTCCTTTAGTTTGGCATGTTGTTTCCCTGACATAAGCAACAACTGCTACAAGTGGTTTATTATATAGCAGTCCTTCAACTGCTTCCCCATCTTGTTGGGAAGAATGCATACTGTTGCTAATTTCTGCATATTTTCCTGTAGCAGAAGCTAATGAAATGAGATTATTTTATTAAAAATGCATCAAGAAAAACTTTTAAGAGCTGCCACTTACATTAAGCAAAATTTCTGTCACATACGTAGGCATGGCTATGTGCTTTTTGCAGATTTCTTTCCACTGTTTCTGTTCTTTGAATTTTAACAAGTTTCTTGTACATCTAAATATACCATAAATGTAAATATTTATTACCACCTATGCACATTCTAAATGCCTTTGTTGCTGTTTTACTTGCCACCTTGTTTTTATAACAATTCACCTACCAAGATCCGGAGAGGTTCTTTTAAACAATTAAAGAATTAGACATACTGTATTGACACTTAATTCCTTATATGACAGTTTATAGCTTCCAGAGAATTTTTGGTACTCATCTGCAAAATTTGTCCATGCAGTAGGCTTTTAACATATGGACGTATTTTATGTCTTCCATAACATCCCCACGAACAAACTGTCCTGGGTTCAGCAGTAGCAATCATTTTTCTCCTAATTATCTGGTGCAGTGCTGAGGTTTCGACTCAGCCTGGGAATAGCACTGATAACACCGATGTTTTTAGTTGCTGCTCAGTAATGCTTACTCTGACCAAGGACTTTGTGAGCCTCATGCTCTGCCAGAGAGGAGGGAAAGCCGTGAGGAAGCAGAGACAGGACACCTGACCCAAGATAGCCAAAGAGGTACTCCATACCACAGCATGTCAGGCCCGCTACATAAAGTGAGGACAGTTACCCAGAAGGGTTAGATCACTGCTCGGGTAGGGCTGGGTATCGGTCAGTGGGTGGTGAGCGGTTGTATTCTCTTCCCTTGTTATTTTCCCTTACCATTATCATCATCACTCTGTATAAGAAAAAAGGTGCCAAGTCAGACTGCACAAACTACCGTGGTATAACTCTGCTCTCCATTGCTGGTAAAATTCTTGCAAGAATACTATTGAACAGACTAGTACCTGCCATTGCAGAAGAACTTCTACCTGAAAGTCAGTGTGGTTTCAGGGCTAATAGAAGTACCACAGACATGGTATTTGTTCTCAGACAATTGCAAGAAAAGTGTAGAGAACAGAATAAGGGGTTATACGTAACTTTCGTTGACCTCACCAAAGCCTTTGACACTGTGAGCAGGAAAGGCTTGTGGCTGATCTTAGAACGATTAGGTTGTCCCCCCAAGTTCCTGAAAATGATTATTCTGTTACATGAGGATCAGCAAGGCCAAGTCAGGTATGGTGATGCACTCTCTGAGCCTTTCCCAATAACCAATGGTGTGAAACAAGGTTGCGTTCTCGCACCGACCTTATTCACAATCTTCTTCAGCATGATGCTCCAAAGGGCTACAGCAGACCTCGACGAACAAGACGGCATTTATATTCGATATCGTACCGATGGTAGCCTATTCAATCTAAGGCGACTGAAGGCCCACACTAAGACCCTAAACCATCTTGTCCGTGAACTGCTCTTTGCTGATGATGCCGCCCTTGTCGCCCACACAGAAGCAGCTCTGCAGCGTTTAACATCTTGCTTTGCGGAGGCGGCTGAGGTTTTTGGGCTGGAAGTCAGCTTGAAGAAGACAGTAGTTCTCTACCAACCTGCACCGCAAGAAGATTATCGCCATCCCCATATTACCATCGGCGAGTCAGAGCTTAAGACAGTTCAGCAGTTCAGCTATCTGGGAAGCATCATTTCCTTGGATGCCACGATCGACAAAGAGATAGACAACAGAATAGCAAAGGCATATACAGCCTTTGGAAAACTCCATAAAAGAGTCTGGCGCAATAAACACCTGAAGAAAAGTACAAAGATCAGTGTCTACAGAGCCATTGTATTGTCTCCTCTTTTATATGGGTCTGAAGCATGGGTCATCTACCGTCATCACCTGCGACTCCTGGAACGCTTTCATCAGCGCTGCCTCCGTACAATTCTAAACATCCATTGGACTGACTATGTGTCTAATGTCACTGTCCTCGAACAGGCAGGGGTCACCAGCATCGAGGCCACATTGCTGAAACTGCAGCTGCGCTGGGCAGGGCACGTCTCTAGAATGAAGGATCACCGCCTCCCCAAGATTGTGTTTTACGGTGAACTTGCCACCGGTAGCCGCAAGAGAGGTGCCCCAAAGAAGAGATACAAGGACTCCCTGAAACAATGCCTTAGCCTTGGCCATATTGACTACCATCAGTGGTCCACCTTGGCCTCCAATCGGGAGACTTGGAGGCACACCATACATAATGCCGCTGACTCCTTTGAGTGCTCACGAAGAACTAGTCTCGAGGAGAAAAGACAACGCAGGAAGAATCGTGTCCCACGTGTTCCACCCAAGGAGACCTTCTGCTGTGCTTTTTGTAGCCGGATTTGCCTATCCCACATTGGCCTTCTTAGTCATCAGCGCGCCTGTAGTAAGCGTGGGTAAATGCCCTTCCCAAATCTTCGTTCGTGAAGTCAAGCCATGATGATGATTACTATTGGTGGCAGCAGTACTGGTTTTGTGTTATACCTTAGTTACTGGACTGCTCTTATCTCAACCCATGGGAGTTACATTCTTTTGGTTCTCCTACCCATCCGTCTGGGAGCAAGGAGGGGGGAGGAAGGCGGGGTAGTGAGCGAGCAACTGTGTGGCAGCTGTGTTTAAACCACGACACAAGCAAACAAAGAAACAAATGGTATTTAAAGGTATATGTACGAAAATCCAGATGGGTAAAATTCTTGGATAAATTCAGAGAGGATTCATATAGTTTATTCATTGGAAATAGATAAATATGCATTTTTTCATTTTCCTGCAGATAACTCTTTAAGTGTCTACAACTGAGAAGATTCAGACCTACTATAAACACGGAAATCAAGGCAAGAGACAGGAAAAAAAGACTACTAGTAGAACAGTTGGCTTGCTATTTATTTCAGACATTGGTCTGCAAACTCATGACTTTAGAGAAGTCACGTTTAATTTGCACCAACAGATCATTAAGCCTAATATAAATTAATTTTCTTTAACCCTACAAAACACTGAAGAAGTAAGATAGAAGTTGTTATCATGGTTGGTAAACTTTTACTGTCTTGAACACAACATTTGCATTGTGTATTATCTCAAATTTAGTTCAATGTCTATTTCAATTGTTTTGAAGAACATTGTGCATTTGAAGCATTTCTTACTTTTATAGTCTCAAGAAATATTCTTTTTTAAAATACTATGTGAATAAAAAAAACAACAAAAAACCACAAAGTTTCTACAAAATCCCTCTGAAATACTGCAGCAGCCATGAATTTCTGATGGGCTGAATGCTGAGCACAAAATTTGCATAAGTTCTGTCAAACCAGATAAGAAAAGCACTCCTTTTTCTCTTTAATTAGAAGAAGCTAGACAGTGGAACACCAGCAGTACTCAGAACTTACATTCTTTCCCCATTACTATCATACTGAATTATCATAACAGAAAAATATATGTATATCCAAATAGCAAAAGAGTAAGTGTTGAAGCATTACATCAGAAAAGATGTCGTTACATTGTTTCACCCAATCTACAAAGGAAGAAGGAAATAGCTACTGTATTTTATTTTCAAGTATTTCTGTAGAGAACACTGGAAGGGTAAAGTAATGAATGTATTTTAATATAGTTACTGGAGATGTCAATGCTGCTTTAGTAGAAAGGGCACTTTTCTGTCATAGCAACAGGAGCTATAGAGATGATCCTTCAATTTTTTCTTTTTTTCTTTTTATTTTTTTTCTTTTATTTTAGCCATGGCTCTTTAATTCATTTATCCCAGAAAAATTTTGCAATTCTGCAAAGTGTATTTGGTTTAAGATAAATAGTTGTTA
Organism: Neopsephotus bourkii; assembly: GCF_033783945.1. Lineage (NCBI taxonomy): Eukaryota > Metazoa > Chordata > Aves > Psittaciformes > Psittacidae > Neopsephotus > Neopsephotus bourkii. Next base: position 2,813,654 of record NW_026901969.1, read on the forward strand.
AAAGTTATATGAAAGCAAAATAGCATAGTAAAATAATACCGTATGGCAGTGGTAGTTATTGGCCTAATGTGAACTGCAATCAGCTTTCCACTAACATGAATAATATGGAGCTGATCTAATTGATAAATCTAGAGATTATGCAGCATTTATAGTGATAAATTAAACAGCAGTGGGTAATATTGCCACACAGTGGAATGACACCATCTAAACTGTTCAGCTGTTCAAATGACTCTCAAATGCCTCCTGGCACGCCTTTTTCCATATCAAATTGCAGCCTGTCAAGCAATCCCTGTAAGCTGTCCAATAAGTGTGGGCCAGAGACCATTAGCAACAGAAAATTTAATGTGGTCATGGGAAAGAGCTATATGGAGAGCTCCTGCCTTCTGTACAACCACAAAGAACCAGTTTTGGTGAGGCAGGCTTGTGAACTTTATGTCAGCAATAGCCATACCAGATTTAGTTTGGCTCTTGCCAAATCACTTGGGTTTCTGCTCTGTTTTCCCTGCTTTTGGATGAAGTGACTCATTAAAGCAAGACTGAGACCTTGCCAGCAGTGAGTCTCAGCTGATGTCTAGCACTGCATCAGAATGCCCTCTGGGAAGTGCCACGACACTAATTTTGCTCTAAAGGGCACAAAAGATCCAGTGTGAAACACTGATTCCCTGGCTAGACAACTCAGCAAAGTCACTTAGGCTGAGTCTGTGTTGGATCGCTCTGTCGCAGTGGGCACAGATCCAACACCTCAGTGTTCAAGGACCAGAGTACTGGCCCTTGAACACTGGCCTACAGGATGCTTGTTTACTCTTAACTGCACTTTCTTACTGAAGATCCCTGTGGCCCCAAAACTTCAGAAGCACTACGGCTTCCCACACACAGCTCTGTACCTCCATTAACCAGGGTAGGTCTGAGCTCTTTCTGGGCAGTTGACTGCATCATTAAAACATTTAATGTTTTTACTAATTTAGTATTCGAGGTATATGAATAGATGGGAAAAAAAACTTTGCTCTGCTCCCCTGGTTTCTGCTTAGTTTTAAGTAACATGATGAAAAGGTGATGGTATTCTGGCTATCACATGGTTGCTTAATCAAACAGATCATGAGCAGTGCTGACTGGGTTTTTCTTCATCTCACCTGAAAAGTCCTAGACAGCTTCAGAAGGAGTTGGAGAAATAATAAGTAATATAGTAACATATAGTCTTTGTAGTTATTATATGATAACCTTTAATGAAAACATTCATGAAATATTTTATAGGTTCATCAGAGATTACCATGGCACAAACTGTTTTAGAATGTCTTTGAAATACCAAATGTAATTTCTTTCTCCAGTGTTAAGAAGAAATACAGGAGTGAAAGTTACGACCTCATTCAGATCACCAGCAGTTATCCTAAGTACTGAAATATCTGAGAGAAAGACAAATTTTCAATCTACAGAGGTACAAAGACTAGGTTCCATTAGGAATTTAAGAGATGGATGCAGTTAATGGAGAAATCTAAATTCCCTGACTATGTATTCAGAGGGTCTAAATATAAAGCCTGACTCTTTTTATGGTGATTCAAGAACAGAAATGCAAAAGAAAAGGGGTTAACTTTGTGTATGTGCAAACTAAATGAAAAATTGTCCACAGTCAACACACACCAGACTCCAGACACAGGAATATCCTACTGTTAGCTTTATTCCAGGGTTTATGACAGGTAGTCTCTACAGTTGTCCTTACCCTATTTGCTTCTATAGTAAGCAGACATAATTGTTCATGAATCTGGGATAGGAACTTGTAGAGGTTGTCTCCCTTCTAAAAATGGTAGCAACATCAGCAATACCAAGAGGTCTGTCTGATCTCAGTGAAGTTTTTCCACACACTTCAACAAAAAACTAAAGCCAAAGAATCATGTTTAGGTAATGATTTATTTATTTTTGTTCACTCCCTGTCATGTTAACCTGTAATAAAATGTTTTCCAGAAAAAAAAAAAAGCTATTTTCCTGTAAATAAAATACTTTTACTAACTTCTACTTTCACACAGCAAGACATTTTTACATATCTGTGTATTTTACATTTGACATTAGGCTCAGTACAGTTGCCTTGCAGACTCTATGAAATTGTGATGCCAATAAACTGCAGTAGAACAATCAGATGACCTCATCACCATTCTCTCTGTGATCACAAAGGGTTTGTCTGGAGGCTTTCCAAACCAGTGATTTAGAATTAAAATTAACTGGTGCAGCTTTTTGCTGGAATGTGGGTGGCACACAGCAAGTTTCCAGCTGTTGAAGGTGGAAGAAATGTGGATAAACACAGAAATATTAGCAGTTAGTGAAGGGAAGAAAAGAGCATATATAGGCTCATTAATAATATGCACACAATTGTTTTGCAACAATTTAATCTATAGATAGAAGAACAGCTTGAAGATGTGCTCTCAGTGTGGAATAAATACTATTGTTTGTTTGGTGTTTGTCATTATTGCTTGTACATTATTTGAAAAAAGAAAATAAAAATATAAAAAAAAAAATACATTGTTGATTGAAAAAAAAGTTTTTTTCCAGGCTATTATATGCCTCTGTTGTTGTGTTTATTTCCACAAGTTGTTAATCTTAATTACACAGCTTCTTTCCCCTCTTTACCAGAGGTTTTCTTGCATATGTTCTTGAATATCTAAGTGGAAGGCAGTATTTCCAGTCACAAAATGTATGGCCATAGGAAGTATGCATGAAACACTTTCCCAACCTTTATTCCTCATATTATTTCCTTTAATAATTCAAGATCTTTGTGTTACTGGTCTGGGACTTTTTGTTTGTTTTGTGGTGATTTGTTTTTTTTTTACACTTCGGATTAAAATCTCATAGATTTTACTGTAAATCAGAGATCTCAAAATGGCTTTAATTTGGAATAAAAGGTTGACATAATAAAGAAATGCATTTTTTTTTTTTGTGGCATATTCTGCAATAGATGAATTTTGAAAGAGTTTGCCAAAGTAGTGGGTCCTTAAAAGTTCCTTATATCTTAACTGTAATGAATCTGGACAAGCTCCTTTGTACCACAATAAGATTTTACATGTGGAAGAGATCATGAGAAATTTGAACAGGATCTTGTTTTTAGGTATATAAACCTGAACAAATTCTTGACAATGACAGGCCTATCAAAGGGCTACAGCCTTCAATTGGGCAGCATATCCCAGCCAGCCCCACAGCAGACTGATCCTTAGGCAATTCCTTGGGTGCCAATACAAGCAAAGTTAGAGCCAGCTGCTTTCCACAGTGCAGCCAGCCAAGTGTTCAGATGCTGTTGCTAGAAAGATGTATGAAACAACAGAGCACCTGGATTTTTCAGCTGTAATGTTCACTGTTTAAGTTGCAGTTAGACTTTTTCCAAACATCTAAAATGAATACTGGGAATAAGAAAGACAAAATAAGTTCATTTGAAGTAGTAGCAGAAAGTAAATGTAGGAAGGTAAGTGCCAAGCATATGCCATATGGCAAACCCTGTATGCTGTTATCTTTCTGCTCTCAAGTCCTGTTCCTTTGCATATGTCATCAGCCCAAGAATTAACTTTACTTTTGTTACTGTCAAATCATACTTAATTGTGGGAAATTGCTTTATTAGAGTACCTATCAGCAGAAAGGAACCCTCAAAGTGCCCAGATATAACAAAAATGTACTTTCCAGATGAGGTATTTCACAATAAATAGAGTGTAACGTAGGTTGCAAAGCATACTGTGTATGAGTGTCTGCCGGAAATTTAAACTGAAATTCCTTAGTATAGGAAAGTAACTGGTTCTACTGTGGGAAAACATGTATCTTTGACAGTATAATATTTTAAAAAATAAATTAGCCCTTTTAAAACATTCTGGAACTGAATAGTCTTTTGTTGTCTCCATAAAAAATTGTGTGTTTAATACAAATGTAGCTCCTTTTCATAAGGTTTCAGTGAAAAATTTTTTATTATAGATTTAGGTCGGTAAAATAACTTCAAAATTTTCTCACGAATCTACAGGTGAACCTTCATCCTTCCAGTCTTGGCAATGCAAATATTGTGAGATAAAAGAAAAATTATATGATATGCCAAAGCACTTCCTCAACAACCGTTCCTAGAAAATTGACATCAGTACAATCTGAAGCTAGAAGAAGATAGATTAGTGAAAGTTCTCTAAATAATATCATGTTACATTCTAGCCAACATTTTCACGAAGTCCCAGGGTATTGACAATATACTAGAGAAAACAGAAATTGTTCCAATGTGGCTAAGATTATTAAAAAATACTTTTGCATTTGTAATCTAGTTTAACTGAAATTCATACATCGAAGATGTCAGACACATAGCAAGTGCTTGGATTTTCAGTTAAGTCACTATACAGAGCAACTGCCTATGCATATATGCATCAATTAGCTTATCCTATTATATCAAGGTTCTTCAATGGCATATGCATGCATTATGCGGTAGCATGTCACTCAAAAATATTTAAGTCTATAACTGGCTTAACAGCTTTCTGTTGAAACAGAAAAATAAAATTTCCCTCTAAGATAATGAAAACCTTTGTTATCCTACTTAAGGAAAAGAACCATAAAAACTAAAAATACAACTTTTATGAACAAAGGGATTACCAGGACAATTTGGATTTCGGATAACATGAAGAGAAAATTTTGACTTGCTTTCTGACAAAAATTCCTGACAGTTTTACCTGGTGGCAAGCGAAATTGCTGAAATCCTCAAGGCAAAAACAAAGTACTTCTGCTCCTTAATATCTTACTACCTCTGTGCAATTAATTCTTGCTTTTATGACCAGAAAAAGGGAGTACTTTACAATAGTTAGCATAAAACATTGATTTTAGGAACATTTCCCATTGAAAAGTATTCAAACAGAATTTTTCCAAGTAGATTTAGTGCTGTCACCATAAATATCAGTCAAACATATTTGATTTTATATTAATTGTCGTGGTTCAAACCCAGCCAGACAGCTCGTTCACTCACTCCCCCCCTTCTTGTCCTCCCCCTACTCCCGGAGGGACAGAGAGGAGAATCAAAAACAATGAAACTCCCACGGGTTGAGATAAGAACAGTTTAGTAACTAAGGTATAACACAAATCACTACTGCTACCACCAATAATAATAATGATAAAGGAAATAACAAGGGAAGAGAATACAACACCTCAGCACCAGCCAACCGATAACTCGCCCCCCTGGCCCGACCAAACACTAACCGATACCTCCTCCAACCCCGCAGTCCTCCTAAGCCTTCCAGGTAACTCTCCGTTACATCCTGAGCATGATGTGCTGTGGTATGGAATACCTCTTTGGTCAGTTTGGGTCAGGTGTCCTGTCTCTGCTTCCTCCTGGCTTCCCCTCCTCCCTGGCAGAGCATGAGGCTCACAAAGTCCTTGGCCAAACCAAAACATCATTGTTATCATCTCTGTTCCCAGGCCGAAAGTCAAAACACAGCACTGCACCAGCTACCAAGAAGGAGAGAAATGACTGCTGCTGCTGCTGAACCCAGGACATTTAATTGGCATACCCTATATTGTATACAACATCTAAATTGTATTTTTTCCCATGGCAACATGTGCTTTATATAAAAGATGAAATAGTACAATAAATAAATACTACAGGGTCTTGTATACAAGAATTTCAAGATTCTTGGTAAACATTCTACTGACCTTTATAACTTTCTGTTTCATATTATTATTTCCATTTTGCAGATGGGGAGATACATTCCTGTGGGATGCTCAACTCAGAAAGATCACACAGAAATTCTGCAGAGGATGATCCATTAACCTAAGCTTTCTGTGATTTGGTCTTTATATTTTTCCATGTCTTTCCTCTTTTTTTTGCCATGGTTTAGATTGCTTATAATAAGCTTCCTGTAGCACATATAAGTGTCTTACCAGTTATGCTGGGATACATCTGAGAGCAAGATAACAGAGTTAGTAGTGTCATCTCATAAAAACTGCATAACATACTGAATTAATGGTATGAGTAACTGTGGTCTTCTATGCAATTCTACATATATTTTTGTACCACACTTGTACATATTTACTTTTAATAAGTTGTTCCATGCTACCTAGTACTTCTATTTAGGCAATACTGTGTACATTTATGAAGATTTTTCTAATAATTTCTCTTTTTAAATGAAATATTATTTATCATTTTGGAAAAAACAGTTGTTTGCGATGGACAGATGGAGTTGACTAGTGAACTCTGGCAGTTGTGAATACTGAAAGCTAAAGTTGGCATAGAATATTTAATTTCTTTCAATTGAATTCTAATCACAAAATTAATCAGTATCTTCTTTTGATTTGCTTCATATTAACTCTTCATAAGAGGAGGCAAAAACTCATTTTTGATCTTTTTCACTCATTTATATGTCAATATAATGTCTAAAAAAGTTATTTACAAAAAAGCTAAAAACATTTTTTTTCCAAAACAGAAGCAAACAAAATATCATGATGTAATATAATCTGATTTTTTTTTTTTTTTATTGTTGCAGCACTATACCATTTTGGACATCATTATGCAAAAGTTAATCTAAAAGTAATTATCTAATGTCAGCTATTCAAAAATGAAAACTTACTTAGTGAGTTCTGTGAGGGTTTTTTTTTATAGAATATTCTAATATAATTGTTGTGAATAATCCTGTATGACTTTAACTGTTAATTCTCCTGAATTCTCTAGATCAAATACCTATCTGAAATTACCAGCGTCATTTTGAAGAAGTATCTTCATTATAATAATAAGGACATAGAATTTTTCTAGGTACTATATCCAGAACAGAACTATTAAGTAGCCATTCTACCCTAAGTATCTCTAGAAAGTTTTCAGCTGGTTAATATAATAATATATAGGTAAAATTTTATCGTATTTGCTCTCAAAAATATATCAGCAGTAATAGTGTGAAAAAAAGAGTTAAGCTAAAACTTTGGGTGCAAGAATAAAGTGTAAAAATTAGTTAAAGTATGTAAGCTATAAGGGTAGATTCTCTTTGTTGAATGAAGAATGCTCTGGAATATGGTTCTAATTGGAAAAGTAAGAATAGTCGTGATTAGCTTAAAGTTAGAGTTTTGATCAATACAGATAAAACATTGATTGAACGAGAAAAGAAATGTGAAAAAAGAAGCCATAATTAAAACCTTAGCTACTGAGCACTGTTCTTTCTGAAATGAATTATATTATAGCACTTAAAAAGGTGGATCAGGTATTGCCATATCAAAATTACTGCAAAATAGAAAATGTTAAGGAAGTGGTAGGCAACATAGAAGGTATAAAAATTAGATATATTTCTTTCTTTGCAAAAACGTGTGAAGCTAAATGTGTACGTATATTTCATTTATTACTCATGCTTTCAATTTATCTTTTGGTTTCTTGCCTCTTTTCTCCATCTTCACTACTCATTTGTTTGTATTAATGTATTCGCCAAAATACAGTTGCTAAAAGTATCACTGCATGTAGCCTGTGTGTAACAGAATGCTTGAAATTTTCAAGCAAAGAACTAATATTAAAGAAATTATAAGTTGGAGGAAAAATGCACACTAAAAATAGACCTCCTGGTGAAAACATAAAAAGACTAATTTTATACTAAATGGTGGTTATTATATGCCTTTGCATTTGATTGATTGGTGATTGTAAGGGCACTGCTCTGATTGCAGTAATGTTGCAGAAGCCCCAGAGTGCCCTCAGCAGAATCACTAAGAAAAATAAGGCAGTTTTCTTTTTCATTCATTCACAGAGCTGATATTTTATTTAAAATCAAACACTCCATGCTTATCAAAAGGTCTTTCTATTGCAACATGTAACATATGCAATTGATCCAGCCTGGACATGAACTTCAAAGGAATTAGTCTGAAAATTATGATAGTACCACAGGACAGACCTTTACTCACAGGTGTTTTAGACACAGAAATAATAACACAATCCCTTGAATCACCTATGTTATCTGAATCTTGCAAGGAATATTTGACAATTCTGAAAACCTAAAGAATCACACACACACATATACACACACACACACAAAACCACTAACAAAAAAAAACAACCCAACCCATATTAGAAACTTTATGTTACCATACTTCTTTCTAAGCCAGATGTTAAAGATTTCTTTTCTTTTTTTTTGTTTTTTTTTTTTTTATCCCAAATGCTACTTCAGGGGTTTTCCTTGGATTGACAGAACTGAGAAAAAACTATTGAGCAGAAATGTAAGAAGAACTTCCTAATTCTTGAATGACTTGATACTATGCATATACTCTTAAGAGTGCAAAATGGAAGAGTGGGATGCCTCTAAGACATTTAAGATAAACTACAGTTAATGGAATGGATATAACATCATAGAACAACAAAAAAGAGCTGGAGGGGAGCCTGAAAAGTTGTCTGCTCAAAAGCAGGATTGACAAACCTAAACCATTCTTGACAGGGGTTCTCCAACTGCTTCTTAAAATTTCCCTTTAGACTCTAAATTTCTCTAGACAATATATTCTGGGGCTCCTCAGTCCTTTCATGACAATTTTTTTTTTTTTGCAATGCCAATCTGAATCTCCCTTAACACACCTTCAACTTGCTGCATTTCATTTATAACATTTAGAACTGTCTTACAGTAATTCCAAGGGTTAGTCTCAAGAATATCTGATGACCATTAAATCTTTGCATACATTGTGTGATCTAAAACTTTTTCTGTCATAGTCAATACATATGATAACACAATGGTAACAAAGTCCTGCCTTTATTATCTTACTCTTACCTAAGCACAATTCATCGCACTTAATGACAGTTACTGCAGTGTTGTTGCATCAGATCTTCTGACAAGAGACAAGGAGGGCCTTTGTATATTTGAAGAATCACTTTATTAGTCCTAATAGTGTAATGTTGAAGATTGTAGGGAGATCTCAATAAGAAAAGTGTAATTGGGTCAAAGGCCAGTTTCCATGGTATAAAACCAGTGTTAAATCTAGAAAGTATGTTTATTTCTTTTAATTAATGTATTAACAGTAGTTTGTGTGTCAATAAACTCAGAGGATACAGTGTAAGATTCTTCTCACAAAACTCTTTCACACAAAATTCGTTAAAGCTTTTTGAAGGAGTTTATGGCTACAATATACTGTTTTTTAAATGCAAACCTGGGGTCAAGGCCCAAGTTTCTTCTCATTTATACTGCTTGAAAGACTCAACATACAGAAAATTACAGCTTATATTATCCTGTTTCCTCAGCTTTAAGCAGAATCCTGATGTGGGCAGATAAGACTTGCAGCACAGTCCCAGAGTGCTGACCTGTACCTTAGATGCACTCTTAGTACCATTTTGTGGTCAAAATTTCATTGACAAGTCAGCAGAGAAGTCACTTCTAGAAATGCTTTAACTCTGTACACCATAGAGAAACTTAGGATTTGTCACTAACCTGAGCTTGGATTATGTGTCCTCTAACTTGCTGTTTGTACAAGATTAAGCCATCTCTCAGCTGTTCTCTAAAGCTTGTACAGGCAAAGTTCAAGACTTTAAAAGAATATTGCTGTAAATGTTCTGCAATATTTGGAAATGGTGGATGATGGGAAGAGTCTATTGACATACATAAGTTGTGAGGGACAGAGTTCTCCTAAAAACTTGCTCTCAAATCATTAGCAACAGCCTCAGAATAAATTTCTCTCAGGGTATGATTTATGTTTCTGTCAGGCCTCAGAATGAGGCAAATTTACTATTTATAGTTAAAGTGCTTGCTAATCTTATTTATAAAGGGAATTGAGACTTTTTTCTACCACGTGCTTTTCCACTATGTCGTGGTTTAAACCCAACCAAGCAGCTCGTTTTCTCATTCCCCCTCTTCTTGCCCTCCCCCTACTCCCACAGGGACGGAGAGGAGAATCAAAAAGAATGCAACTTCCACGGGTTGAGATAAGAACAGTTTAGTAACTAAGGTATAACACAAATCACTACTGCTACCACCAATAATAGTAATGATAAAGGAAATAACAAGGGAAGGGAATACACCTCAGCATCAGCCGATCAATAACTTGCCCCACCCCACCCGACCGAACACCAGCCGATACCTCCTCCAACCCCGCAGTGAACCACCCTTCCAGGTAACTCTCAGTTGCATCCTGGGCACGACGTGCTGTGGTATGGAATACCCCTTTGGTCAGTTTGGGTCAGGTGTCCTGTGTCTGTTTCCTCCCGGCTTCCCTGGCAGAGCATGAGACTCAGAAAGTCCTTGGCCAAACCAAAACATATGAGCGTTACCAGCTCTGTTCCCAGGCCGAAAGTCAAAACCACAGCACTGCATCAGCTACTAAGAAGGAGAAAAAATGACTGCTACTGATAAACCCAGGACACACTAGAAAAAAAATTATTTCAAGATAATAAGAAAAAACCTCAGGAATGTTTACTTAATGAAATTTTTGTTGGCTAAATATCCTAATAGCTAGGGATTTAGGATACAGTTTTAAAAATATTCCTTCTGATGTAGGAAATGGTATGAGCTTACCATTTGACAATAGAAAATGTTACCTGCAGTATGTGGTGGCCAATACTGAAATTCTAGGTTTAAATCAAGCAACTTAAGGTAAAGCCTAAAATCTATTGCACAGGATTTTTTCATTATTTTAGGTTGATTTTTGGGTAAACTGTCTTCTTTACACATTGGAATTAAGCCATATGCTTAAAACAGATATCCTGCGTAAAATTAATTATCATTTTCCAGGTAGTCCTCATTTAAGTACTGCATTAATACTATGTTGGAACTTGAAATGCTCTCTAAATGTAAGTTGAAATGCTTTGTTGGAAGAAAGTTTATCCTATCTTCCATGTGGGACCAAGCTGGGGAAATAGAGACTGCTAAATGGTTCTGTGCTTTATACTTACCTGTTCACTAGCTTATGTCACTTTCTGAAGACAACCTCTTCTGTCTGATAGAGAATCTTCCTTAATTTGTTTATTGAAGTCAGCTTTTCTTAGGAAGAAGACTATTTTGCACATCTTCACAAGCCAAAACGAACCCCCAAGGATCTCCTCTGTCACATGGAGGTGGAAGCAAGAAGACAACTAAGAAAAGAGAAACAAAAATCTCACTGTGGCTGGAGACTTCAGAAATCTGTAAAAAGATTTTCTCAGAAGTTTGACATTTTCCCTTTTTTCCCCTCTTTGTCTCTAACAAACATGATGAATGGCTTGGGGGGCTGGAACTAGAAGATCTTAAGGTCCTTTCCAACCCTAACTATTCTACGATTCTATGATTCTATGAATGTTTAATGTAATGTACCACACATTAATTCTTAAATAAAATTTATTTCACATCTTCCTTTGAGATAACCTGGAGATTCTTTGATTCTATGAATACAGTTGCCTGCTGATTGCAACAACTCTGAATAATGTATTAAAGGTCTACCAAGTGAAACAGGATGATCTGATTCCCACATCAGGGATTAAAAGATTTTTATTTAAAATGTGTACAATAAAAAATTCCTTTTTTTAGTCTACTTCATAATCTGTGAAATATGAAGAAAAAAAATTTATTAATAGAGCTTCAGTTTTTCAGGGATTTCCCTGTAGAAATCTCCAGCTAAAATGAAAGCTACACTTAGTAAGTACCTGCTGTGCAAAATACGTTTAATAGGATTAAGGAATCAAAGTTGAAAAGTGTGTATAAAGTGCCTAATTCCAGGAATCTATGTGTGCCCATATTGTTTTTTCTCATATTTTCAAAGCCTTTCAGAACAGAAATGAGAACAAAATATCAAAATGTCAGAACTTTTCCTTATGTGAATGGGACTTCTTTGTGTAGAAGGAGGTATTTTCCAGGAGGTATCCAGGATCATTTGACAAGCCACAATTGTTTTGCAATTTTAACACATTTTTGACGATTGATTATGAAAATGAAAGATGTTCAGAAAAACACATGTCCTGCAAAAGTGCTTTAGGCCCACAGAAATATTCAATGTTGTTCCCCACAAAGACATTCTTACAGCAGGCAGTCCTTTCTGACAATTTGAAATCATTCTGTGAATAAGAGATCTGTCTTGTCTTCCCAGATTGTGCTATTGTGCTGTTACTGCTTTAACCCTTATCACAGAAAGATGTTTTTCATCACCTATGAGAATTTTTGTATGATGGGTACAATAGTACTGACAAAAATCTCCTTTTTTTGTGAAAATATGGGTAGCTAGATTTATTAGTGACACAAGCTAAACTCTGAATTGCTTCTTGGTATATCTACAAATATTATGAAACATGTATTTAGCTGTCTGTATTCTTCTGTGAGATCCTTAATCTTAGTGCTATAACTACACTGCAAATTAAGTCCAAAAATATTGATTGAAAAAAGTGTGGGTTTTTTAAATATAGTTCAAAGGTGGGATTTTTTTTCATATGAACCCCAAGTGTACTCAGTAATTAATCCCTGATTCTACCTAGGGTTAACCTAAACATTAAAATCTTAATATAAACCCTTTTTTTTTTGGCAATAAATCAATTCTTATTAACTAAAAGTGGTATTGCTTCAGGCTTCGTGTAAATAAAATATAACTAATTGGAGATCTAAGCAGAAACTAAAGTCAGACAAAGGGTAATTTCATAGTTCTTTTAATTTGATGTGACGTAAGTCCCTGTATAGCATAGTATAGCAGCAGGGAGTCACAAGCAAAAGCAAAATAGAAAATATAAAAATTTGACCATTTTATAGGAGACAATTAGTCACAGAAAATTTTGGGATGAAATTGCCAATAGAAATAGATGTCTAAAATTATTTTTTCATTATTTTATTGTTGTAGTGTATTTGCACAGTGAGACAATTTGTCATAAAATGTTATTCTCTGTCTTGGTCAGGCTTGTTGAAGACTTTTTAATGACACATAAAATTTTATTTTTCTTCTAGCATATATATAGCTTTAAACTCACAGCAGATTATTTCTCTGCATTCATACACTGTGAATACTGACTTATAACAATCAAATATTGTATCTTTAGTAAGTTAATAAAGAACAGAAAAATTTTTCATATCATTGCATCATTAATGAGATCACTTTGGAGGGGTCAAGGGTTATAAAAAGAGATTAGAAATGGATGAATGAAATGTAAGTGGAACTGCCTGAGAAATGCACCTAAGAAGGACATTTTTACTGGGAATCTTCTTTTTTTGTGATAGCGTGAAATAGCTTCGCCAGAAGTCTTCAAGCTAAGAGGAAAACTCCTCTTGAAAGATTATTCCTGACCAAAATCTGCAGCTTTCAGAGTAGTAAGCAGTTAGAACTACAATTTTGTTTATAAACAAAGTTTAAACAAAACTTAGGTAGCCTTTTAACATGTTGATTGAGAATTTCTGCCCCTGCAGATAAAATATTTGATATAACTCAGGAGTGGAAAACTACGACATGGAAGGGAAAGAAGACCTGAACAACTGTAGGCAGTAAAGGTATAAAAGTGCCTCAAAACAGTAACTGAAAAGTGAGGGGATGTTGCTGTGAAAATTACAATTGGTGAGATCTTTGTTAAACATTTTCTTTAGTTTTTTGAGTTATTGGCTTTTTACAGCACACTTATATAAAAAAGAGAACAGAATTTTCTATGTGAAGTTCCCAGACACTTTTAATTTCTGTGGGCAGGGAGCTATTTCAGGATATGCTCAGTTCCTGAACAAAATCTATCAAAAGTGCTAAACTCTGACTAACATCTATGGAGTTATAAATAGGTTTACTACATCAGAACTTCTTGAATAGGTTTAGTACATCAGCCACTGAGGTGAACGGCTCTGGTGATGTCATGATCTCCAGCAGAGTGCTCCGGACAGTACGCAGGCGAGTCCCAAACTGGGAAACCTGAAGGGGGGGGGGGCAGGAAAGTCACCAGGACCCTGCAGCTCAGGTGACAGCAGCTCCCAGGACCACGTCAGGGCCAGAGGCTCTTTGGGAGGACTAATGGTCAGGGCAAGCAAACAGGATGTCGCACGGAAGGTGCTGAAGCCCTGACAGCTCTACCAGGAGGCGACGGTATCCACCTCTGAGCTCTGCACCCTGCAGGACTGACTCAGGTTCCCAGACAAAGCCCTGGTAGGAACGTACTCTCAGAGTGCACCCTGCTCCTGTGCCAGAATCAGACAGCAGCAGTGAGCACACCTGAGGCAGGTGCTCCAGGTGGAGGAGCTCCTCCACTCAAGTGACAGAGCTCCAGAAGAGTACCAGGGAGTGTGAGAGAGAGACCAAGAGACTACTGGAATTGCACCCCACCTTCCCTGAGACAGGCCAAGCAGGCAGACAGGACACATGATATGGAGGATTCCGTCCTCTGTCTGCCTGTCTGAACACAGTGACTTAAGGGACAAAGGACAGTGGCAACAAGTTCCTGTCTGGTGCAGCAGGCATGTGTCCTCTGTGACTGCCCTCTGTGACTGCCCCACCTGCTCAGGTGCCCTCACATAATAGGTGTGAGGCTCTGCATACAGAACCAAACAAGGATGATGGTGGTTCATTCAGTAGGGGGGTGTCGCCGACATTAAGTTGGCCTATGCCCTCAGTCAAAAATGTTTCTATAAAGAGGAAAAGACATGTCATTGTCATAGGAGACTCCCTTCTGAAGGGAATAGAAATACCAATATGTAAAAAGCACCCACTGCGTAGGAAGTCTGCTGCCACTCTAGTGATCAGGTTAAAGGTGTGAACAGATAGCTTCCTACCTTGGTAAAGCCCTCAGACTATTATCCATTATTGATTTTTCAGGTAGGCAGCTATTAAGTTGAAACAAGAAGTCTGACGGCAATTAGGAGAGACTTCAGAGCCTAGGGACAACTGGTTAGAGGAGCAGGAGCACAAGCAGTGTTCTCCTCTATCCTAATTATGGAGAATGATGTGGGAAGAAACAGGAACAGCCAGCAGATCAATACATAGCTCTGAGCCTTGTGTCACTAGCAGAATTTGGGGTCATGGGAGACATGGTCTGGAGTGACATGTCCTTGTCCATGGCAGGGGAGTTGGAACTAGATGATCTTAAGGTCATTTCCTAATCTAACCATTCTGTGGTTCTATGTTTCTATGACAAAAAAGATGTCTCCCCTTAGTGATGAAGGGAGATAAAATAATTTATAATAGTCAAACAGGAAAATGAGTTTTTGAAAGCTTGCTTTAAAGTATATGGTTATTGGAGATAAGGTAATTATTTTAATCACAGGTTTAATTAATGTAATATTTTTCATGATCTAGAACAAAGAGTCTGAAACCTGAAGACTGACTAGTACAGAGGATGCAGTTGACCCAATGTGTAAAAGTCTGCAAGATGGATGCCTAGAACTCTTCTTTATGATGCTTTAACACTCAGTCATGTATCTGACTTTTCAACAGTGGCTTAGTTTCTGTAATTTTTTTCTGAAAATTTAAATGAACTTTGGAGGCATTGCTGATTAAACTGTATTGCTGCAGCCAATTTTGCACTATTAAAAATGCTAAATAAGAAAAGCTGGATTGAGCCCCAAGTATATATTCTATAATGTTTGCTGAACTGTTTGGATTTACTGTGTGTGTTAGCAATAGATACATCACAGCACGCAGGGGACAGTTTAAAGAATCATTATTATTGCTGTTTATTGGTGTGGGTTTTTTGCAGTGTAATGTACTGCACAGTCAAGTAATTGCTTTCAAAAGAACAATAAGTATCACTCCCAGTAAGGGTGGTTTATGGAAAAATATGTTGTCTAAAATTAACAGGCAGTGATACATTTTCCTCTGGGTTCACTTAGGTATTTTGGTTTTATAGCATTTTATACCTTTTTATGCTTGAAGAAATATTTTTGTATTGGCTTTGCTACTTGAACAGGGCCAAGTCATAAACTCAGGTAGATTTATTTCTTCCTTCTCCATTCTATTTATCTGGCTTTTGTTGCAGTTAACAGCAAATACACACAAATATCTCATTACCATAATTCCAAGAAGTGCAAGTACATAAAATGGAGCTCTTATCATATAATGAAATAAATATGGTGCAATTTAAAAAGCATTTAAACATTTCAGCAGGAAACACTGGTTTAAGACAAAGTGCTTGTATCTAATGGCTGTGTAAGCAGCTTATGAAGCTTTGTTGGTTTTGGTTTGTTTTTTTTTGTCCTGAATCATGTTATAAATTATTGTAAGACACTGTGACAGCTGCAGTGAAAAGTCTAAACATCCATTAGGCTCATTACCTATTGTGGTTGAGGTCATCGGCTTAGAAGCAGAATTATAAAGCAATGAAACATGGCCAGGCTCTTTCATTTTAAAAAATTATTTTTATAAAATTCCCCAAAACCTTTTATTTTTCTTACCCAGGTAAATGTTCTTGCAGTGAATAAGTTTAGGATTATTATGCTACCTCTATGCAACGTAAATAAGTTTTCTGAACTGTCTTAAGGAAATAAGTAATTTAAGATCTACTATTTTCTGTTTAGTTTTAACCATTTCCCCAATTAATTTAAGTTAATAAAATTATGTAAGTACCAATAAAAGTGTCTTCACCTTTTTTTTTTTTTAGGATTTGAAGAGGCATAGAATTTGTACTTCAAATGTGATTCAACAGTCACTAAAAAAAAAAAAAAAGAGGATAACTGTATTATAGTAAATTACTAAAATCTGTTAATCTTTCTCCTTCCTAGCAGCCTGTACTATATATATAGACTAAAAGAAAGGATAAATCTATTGCAGAATACATGTAGACTTTGTATGCTCAATAATCCTAACTTGGAAGTATTTGAATAGATATGTTATCTAATGCAAATAAATCTTATTTGTGCATAATTAGAACAAAGAAAACACATCATAAGAAACAGAACTCTTAATGTTTCTAAACCCATATGTCTCTAATACCAGAATTGATAGGATTAAGCAAAAATATTTTCCATAATGCTGCTGATACCTTTGGGTGCTGTTTCATAACAAAATAAATATACTACCTTGCTCTAGTTGTTCATGTCATCTGGTGCAAAATAATCTGCTTGGACATAAAGTACTAGGACATAAAGCAGCATGTCATAAATATCAACATGTATTTCCTCAGACTAAAGCATTCTATAAAATTTTAATAGGCAATATACAACCCAAATTGTTAGATATGTTCATGGTTTGAGCATCTGCCAAATGCAAGTGGTTTAAATTATTCAGAAACTCTTCAGATCTGAGGATAATTAAACACCCGCTTTACACTATTAACCATTGCACAGTCTGCCATTCTCTTGCTACTTGTTCTTTAAAGATCTATTTTCTGGCATTGCATTTATCCATGAAAATGTGTAGCTTGGCTGCAAATACTGCTGTTGTAGTTTGAACTTTATGACTTCTTCAAGTAAAAATTAATTTTCTATCATAACATTAAGAATAATTCTCTGAAAACACAAATAATTTTACAGATGATACTCCAGCACTTCCTTTCTATCTCCTAGTTTGCAAGTAGAATAAACAGAAACCCACCCTAGGTATAAAGAAAAGATTCTCAATACTCATTTGCTTACTGACAAATGAAGTCTTCCTTATTTTTTTCCCTGATAGTACTCTTCAAACTTGTAATAATTCTCACAATCTTTTTCTTTGTAGAAAGAGCAGTATTTTCCTGTTAATCAAACAGTACATTTCCTCAGTTGCAGAGTGGGTGAACAGTGATGACATAATAGGTGAAGTAATATGAAGTAATAAAATACATTTAAAGATAAAATACTGTCACATAGTAAAGTTATGTGTTGTATTGTGCAGCAGGAATGTATAAATTGTGAATACCAGTGAATAAAACAGATAAAATGTTAAATCTGTGCTTAGGTTTTCATACTAGGAGCAAATCTTGATTTTTGAGGTGACTTCAGGATCACAAAGAGTGATCACACCTTTCAGTCTTTTTTACCAAATAACAAATGATGAAGGGTGACAGAAGTGTGCATAGTGGCCAGTTAACTTGCAGGAAATAAAACTGGGGACAAATATAATTGGTTTCACCAGTGATCAAAATCTGACCAGAAAATTCCTTTTCTACAGAAATTTTCCAGTCTTGTTTCTTTTCCCCACTTGGGAACCTTGAAAATCTTCAAAGTTTGAGATAGCTGCTTGATAGCTTTTGCAGTCTTAATTAATAGTCCAAAAATTCATGCATAAGTTCTCATTTAAAAACAAAGTTCTGCAATACTTTGCTAAACAAACCTCTTGCTCTCTCACCTTTCCTCAACACCTGCACATAAGTGAAGAGGAAATTTACCAAACAAGAAAATATAGACTAGAACTCCAACTCTATTAAGATCTATCTAGATAGCTATATAAAAAAAGCTTTAAGACATTTAAGTATTTCAAGTACAGTACTTAAAAATTATGTGTTTAAAACTGCTGATCTACTACAAGATCCTATCTTATGTGTCAATTTCACATTAACTAGTCACCATAATCAAAGAATATACAACCTTGAAGGATAACTCAAAATCACAGGCAATGTTACCAAAATTGTACAGTAAAAATACAGAACGAAGGATAGAATGTTCACCTTTCTACTTCCTATACTTATTAATACTTCCTATACACTTGCAGTATTCAATGTTATATATGCAAACTGCAATATTTTTCTTTTCCAATTTCAAGAAAGAAAAGCACCCCTGCACATTTTCAGATAAGGCAGCACAGTAAAACTAGGCATTACTCTGGTCCACTAGGTAATTTTTGAAGAGTAACTAAAGTAACTCAAAACTCAAATGAACTTTGCATACATTTGACATTATGTTAATCTTTAAGTATTAATTTTTTTTTTTTGCATTTACTTTTTACTTTTCTATTTCTGTAGTTACTAGTTAAATTTAAACAACTGTATTTGAAATATAATGCAGCAGTTGTTCATTTGAAAGAATTTAGGCATTTAGCTGGGCATCTAATGAAAGATAGTACAGATCATGGGCATTATCCAGTGGAAAATGGGCCTCTTCCCTTGCAGATAATCTAACAGGTAAAAAAATAATTCACAGTTGAATCAATTGCCTGATTCAGCTAATTTTGCAGTTATACAGATAGCTTGCATCAACGCTAGGGCAATGATAATTAGGGAATAGAAGTAGCCAAGCAAGTGAAAAATTTAGGCCATACTGTTTAGAGACAAATTAGGGCTAATGTTGAATGAAAACGACCATTTGAACAGCACCTAGGTTTTCACTGTGCTAGTGAATGGAGAGACATTACTTAACAGTATTAGTTCAGGCCAAACAATGAGTAATTTGGTCAAAAAAAAAAAAAAAGAAAAAAAAAGATTAAAAAAGAAGTCCAATGGTCAAGGAAAAAAAATACTCTAAAAAGAAAATATCATCATTTTAATATACCATTGACAACTGAAGGATTCACTTACCAGAAATTTATAAACATAAAACCATGCAAAATATAGAAACAAGACCACATTACAATTGGAGTATAACACAAGTGGAATCAGTTATTATATGCGGTGACTAATAAAGTAGTATATTATCTTTTGCTATAATTTAAGGTAGATTCTTCTTTACTAATTACTACTATTCTATTACTATTGTTATATCATACTTTTAATACTATTCTGTAGTGACTGCCTTTAGTTACTTGAAGTTATTTTGATGACTTTTTTTTTTTGTTTATTATTTTTCTAGCAGTTCTAATTGTAACAATGATAGCAGCTAATTTCAGCTTAATAAATCCTTCAGACTAAAAGTTCTAATGCCATAATAAATGACATGGAAGACTGTAGTAACCTTGCTGTGCTTCATGTCTATGCTGTCTGGATAGAAACTGATGTTAGGAAGATCTCACAAGAGTGAGATTTCTTCAGTCAAAATGGGTAGCGCCCTGGATCATGATCTTGTCTTAGAGTGTCTTATCAGTATGGAATGAATGGCTGTACTAGAAACATTTGTTCTTTTCTGTGTCACTCATCCATAGAGCAGCAATATAGCAACCAGAAATATTCTGCAGATTTGCAGCAATTGAAACTTGATGTTATAGCAATATTTTAATGAACTCGGTTGTTCACAGAGACTTCTTTATTCACCCTATCAAATTAATGATGGGTTGACCGGGTCTGCTGTTCTCATAGCGTGTTGTAAAATGAACTACTGAACTGATAAATATCAATCCCTACATAAGGCTGATTGAATCAAAACAAAATAAAATACCTACTTGTACTTTTATGGCCCTAATATATGCTCAAGAACATTGTAAAGTCCTTACTTATTCTAAATTGTTACTTTTTACTATGCCTTCTTGAGCTGACTTACACCATTTTATTAGCTACTTCTCCGCTCTGTTTGACTATTTTCACTTAAAATATTTACCTGAGTGTCCAAGCTAAGGCAAGTGAAATGAATGCATAATGTAGCAATTCTTTTGTTTTGGATCTTGAAATTTCTTCACATTCTGAAGATACTTTATTTCTGTTTTACTGATTCATACCTATCCTACCTGTTCTTAGGAATTGTCCATTACGATTAAAAATCTTCCAAAGGTGACAGTTCTTTAAACTTATTTTGGTGTTTCATTAACTTTTACTTTAGGGAAGGTCTTCCTAATAGTCAGGTCGAATATTTTCTCCCTAAAATCTGTGACGTTTTGCCAGAACCATAACAGATTACTGTTTCTTACTGCAGCAGCAGTCACTGGAATAAATTCCCCATGTGATTTAAAACAAATGAGGGTTGAAGCAGTTTATAGATTTAATATTAATGAAATGCAACTAATCAACAATATCTGAACTATACATACCGAATCAGTAAAACATATACAATATTTGGCATTCACAAAATGCCTATAAACACCTATAAATTTAATCAACCTTCTCTAACTAACCCCTCAACCACCTAACTCCTCAGAAATATGCACAGTTATGTACCCTTTCCCCTCCTTTTTTACAGGACATGTTGGTTACAGATATCTTACATCTTTTCCATGCATGGCTTTCCTTATTTATGTACATCTTTTGTTGGAGGTGGAAGGGAGACTTCTTATTTACGTGGGGCTGTGCTGCTTCCCACAACCCACCAATTCACAATCAAGTGAGAAAGCACTCTGCAAAGTCAGAGGCACAAACCTGAGTTATGAGTCCCTGCTTAGCATCAAATGCCAATCTGGTTTTAAGTTACTCATGGCATTCAAAGGGAAGGATGAGCAGACAGACCTAGTCAAATACTGTCAGTTGCCTTCCGCCAGCATCTAACTCAGCCTGATATTTGTGCTGTTTTGCAATATTGAGCTCCACAGCCACTAATTTCTAGGCTTCTTTTACACATCTTTTCATGCTGACTCATTTTCCCAAAAGTCTCAATTTACAAAGCCTACTGTCCTGTCATAGAAGGAAATTAAATTAGGTTGACTGGGTTGTTTTTTGAAAAACTCAATATGAGTCTTCCCATTTTGTTCTTCCCATGTGATTACAGATATTTGATTATGTCTTTCTTTAAAGCATGTTTACCTTTTCTATTACTCTTAGCTGTGATACTAAAAATCTTGTTAAATTCAAAAGAGAGCTCATGGAGCCAAGGAATCATTATTAGGCCAATTATCACATTAACATATCAAATTATCTAACATGATATATATGAACTGCATACTGCTAGAAGGCTCATATAAAACCTTCTAGATATATATAACCCTTTCTCTGATGCTACCATCACCCTCTCAATAATTCTCTTGTCCTAAATCTGACACTTCTGTCTTTCTCAGACAGAGGAGAATGAAGTTATGGAAGCAGTCTGTATCAAAAAGTCATTGCTGGGAGTTCATGGTGGGAATATATCTCTGTTGGAAGGAGTATGGTGTAGGAGCTTCCCTCCACGCCATTCTTGGGGTCTGCCTGGATCTCCCTCTGCATGTTTCCTTACACAGACTGATTAATTCTCAGCCTTTCCCCCTCGTGCCTGGAATAACTTCCCTGGTCTCAGAGGATGCAAAGGGATATTTTGTCTTGATGCAAAGGGATAGTTTGCTTTGCACTCACTTTGTCCAAGGTTTGTCAAACCTCAACCATAACATACACACAGGGGTTGAACTGAAACAGTCTGGGTGATAGTCACTTGAAAGAGGTGCAACAGGTCTATACAAAGCCCGTGACTTGCTGGTAATGGCAAAGTCACATTTATGGGGTGACATGTGACATTATCTTTTATTTGCAAGTTTACAAAGATAGATTCATACATCCCCCAAATTATATCAGACAGTATTTTCACTCTGCAACCTGTTTTAAAAACATTGGGTTTATCTGAATTGATTTAATCTGCATACTCTTTTGTCTCTGAATCTCTCTTATATCCTTCCCTACTTGTATTTCTGTATTTATACTCATTCTAAAAATAATCTAGATGCAAATTCTTCCACCAAATCTCTGTTCAGTGTACTGTTATTTACATCAACATGATCTACATTTTATTGTCCCTCCCTATTTCAATAATTTGTTGAGCCTTCGCTAGACAACCTAAACAGGTAAGGAAAAATGGAAAAGATAGAAGAGAGACAGGGAGCTGATAAGTGTCTTCCAAAAGTTCTTTGAAGTTGATGAACTTGGCTTCAGACAATAACCTACAAGCCTTATAGATCTGATCTTTTGCTGAGAATATAAGCACACAGCCACTTTACTGTGAGGTTATGGAGGATGAACATGTGGAATATGACCACTAAGAAACTGAACAATTGCACACAGCAGTCCTGTGTGTCTTGAGTGAAAACCTGCCTCAAAGTATGCTTCTTACACTTACTGCTCTTACACTACATTTAGATTGGATATAAGGAGGAAATTCTTTCCTGTTAGGGTAGTGAGGCAGTGGAATAGATTGTCCAGGGAGGTTGAGAACACTTCATCCCTGGCAGTGTTCAAGGCCAGGTTGGACGAGGCCTTGGGTAATATGGTTTAGAGCGAGGTGTCCCTGCCCATGGCAGGTGGGGTTGGAACTTGATCATCTTAAGGTCCTTTCCAGCCCTAACTATTCTATGATTCTATGGTTCTACATCTACATGCTAACTTATCTGAAAACTAGTTGCTTGAGTGCCAAGTCCTCAGATTCAGAAAACTCTGTTGAATAGTCTTAAATTGCAGTAATTTAAAAATATTTGGTCCTTGTGTTAAGGTGCATAGAAAATCAAAACAATGTGAAATAGGGTAGCCTTAAAGAGGGGACACATTTGTCTAGGTTACAGACATCAATAAACAGGAAAGTCTATACTCCATGAAGTGTAGTTTTATGAAGCATAAAGAACTATATAAGGGCACACTATATGGCATTGTGATCTATAGACCACATTGTATGGTTTAATCATAAAATCATAGAATAATTAGGGTTGGAAAGGACCTGAAGATCATTTTAAGGTCCTCTAATGCCCTGCCATGGGAACGAACAACTCGCACTAAGCCATGTCACCCAAGGCTCCATCTATCCTGGCCTTGAACACTGCCAGGGATGGAGCATTCACAGCTTCCTTGGCCAGCCCATTCCAGTGCCACACCACCCTTACAGTAAAGAACTTCTTCCTTATACCTTCCCTTATACTTCCCCTGTTTAAGTTTTAACGCATTACCCCTTGCCCCACCACTACAGTCCCTCATGAAGAGTCCATCCCCAGCATCCCTATAGGCCCCCTTCAGATACTGGAATGCTGCTATGAGGTCTCCACGCAGCCTTCCCTTGTCCAGGCTGAATAGCCCCAACTTTCTCAGCCTCTGTTCATACAGGAGGTGCTCCAGTCCCCTGATCATCCTCGTGGCCCTCCTCTGGACTTGTTCCAACAGTTCCATGTCCTTTTTATGTTGAGGACACCAGAACTGTACACAATACTCCAAGTGAGGTCTCAGAAAAGCAGAGTAGCAGCTATGAATGAGTCCTACGTGTCCCATTATTTACTGCTAACTAAAGACCAAGTCATGTGAAGAAATATTCAGGATTATAAAATGTATCTTATATAATAAAAAAAGAAATAGTTAAGTTGAATGGTGGGACATATTTACAGACACTGAGATTCACTCATGTAGAACAACTTTATGAATACTTCAAAAGCACCCATGTCTTTGGTTACTTAAAATCAGAGAGAGCAAAGCACTACAAATTTTG
The DNA here is from genome assembly GCF_033783945.1 of Neopsephotus bourkii. Classification (NCBI taxonomy): domain Eukaryota; kingdom Metazoa; phylum Chordata; class Aves; order Psittaciformes; family Psittacidae; genus Neopsephotus; species Neopsephotus bourkii. The sequence goes on from NW_026901969.1 coordinate 2,837,644, forward strand.
TTTAGGGAACAATTTTTCCTTAATAATAAAAAGGACTGCATGATAACTGTATATAACTCTCCCATCTATAATTTAAATTGCCCTATATATACCCTGCAGATATCAAGGAGATGTAAAATATTGTCAAGTCTTAAAAGCGTATTTGTACATGCTACTCCGAACCTTAGTCTCTCTTGTTTCACATTTTATTCTGTTTTGTATAAACTGACTCTTCATTTTACAGTCTATATATGAAGCCAAAACTGCAGCTCTTTTTCAAATTTAGCTCTATAAATTCTTATTTCCTTGTCAGATCATTTATTTTTATTTCAAATACTTCCTTATACTTTGTTCTTTCTCAGAAAATAAAATCTAAGTTTATGACTAACGTAAGTTTCTAATCCAAGATAACAATACCTGCTTTTCCAGTAGAGTACAGTATTAATGTTTTTGTTAACCTTTCCAAGTCTTTGGCAACAGACCAGTGAGCATTTCTATGTAAATTATAATTTCTGGCTTTCAGAAAATTTTTCTCATTGTCTTTTTAACAATGATTATAAGCAGAGGGCAATATGGAAAGAAAGGCATTTAGCTGTTAGAAGTAGCTGCCAACTCATATTTGCAAATCAAGTATTATATTTTTCAGTCTGAACCACACCAGTGAGCCAGAGCATAGCAGAGTTTTAAAAATTGATTTATTCAGCTGAAATGTGGATTTAATTGACTCTTAATCTATTTGTAAAGTACTTTACAAAGGCCCTTTCACCCACGGATCTCAAAGTAATATTATCAGTAGCACAGACTGCAGCAAAGCACACATGAGGTTAACATAATAAACTTAGGTTGACTTTATCAGAGGAAAGAAATATTGTTTTAGCACTGGTCACTGAAACATGCACTCCTACATATTATGACATAACTGAAGTCACGCAGTTGGATAGCCTCTCTTATCATTAACCCTTGTGTACACGCAATAAATTTTCCTTCTCTCAGCCAAATCTTGCAGCACAGAGAAAGACTATAGGTATTGATTGCCTAAAGCCCGAGTGAAAAAAAATTGTTACCAGACAGCAACAGATATCTTACCAATTAGAATAAATTAATTTTAAAAGTGTAATTTTAAGGACAGCTTGATCTGATGTTTTATTATTTAGAAGTAGCTTATTGTAGCTGATTAAAAAAATTCTAACCTTTCTTAATGCAAGTGGAATTCTGAACTTCTGAAAACCCCTTTCTCAACTAAAGGATGTTGAACCCATATACCCCTTATATGGGACCTAAGGATGGAGGGATGCTCCCATACATGCAGGAAAGGTATGAATGGAGACAGTTCTGCATATTCTGCTGTAACTGGGGGTACTTTCCTGCTAGAAGAGCTGTGGCTCATGTATGTCAGAAGCTGAAAGAGGTCTCTCTTCCAGTTCTCTGCCATCATTAGGTGAGTAACAGATCCATGAATGCTCCTACTGGAAGTTGTTATTTCCCCATATAATTGCTTACTTTATCTATGCATTAAATCTGCCTTTCTGTTTTTCTATTGTGGCCTCGTATCATTCATGGCAAGCAACTCTCAACGTCCACCCTGTCAGCACCTGTAATGGACTACAAACTATACTGAGCTGGGCCGATAGTGCCAGAAAAACGTTAGTTTCTTGCTCTTCCCTTGGCAACTAAGCTCTCTCATCTCTTTTGGGGCTGCCAGAGAGATTTTCAAATGTTGTGCTCAGATTCTCAAATGATCTTGAATCAATTCTTTTCAGCCTCATGATGTTCTAGCTACCAAGCACATTTCCTGGAACCATCAGCATTGTCTTTCTGAAGACATGTCCTTCTCAGTGTATTCTTTATAGCCTGAAAAATACAGTTTTAGTATCACAGTCACAGCTTTTTCATGTATGGCCTCTTGTTAGCCCCATTTCCTTGAATTCATATAATCATTTATTGTGACTATATACCTTCTACTATAGATGGGAATCACATTATATTTTTTTCAGCACAGTATTAAGATTCCATAAGGCTGTAAAGTTTTTTCCATTGTTAAACTATATTCTCTTTGTAGCTCTTTCCACAATATGTTTTATATTTGGCATTCAATCTGCAGCAGTAAAGTCATCTGTTTGTTTTCATTTGCTCTGTCCTCTCCTCAGCTTGTGACATTTCTAGTTTCTAAGTTTATATATTAGTAACAAAACCGGGATTTCAAAAATACATTTCAGCTGACAATATGCAAAACTAGAAACATTTCCATTGTTTTTGTAATCTTTTTTTGTATGGAAGGAAGAAATATTTTCAAGACAGAATAAAAAAAAAAAAAAGGAAAAAGAAAACCAACTAACCAACCAAAAAAATAAAAACCACACAATAAAACATCGCTTTTTAATATGAATTTTGCCTTTTAGAGAACTTGCAATAAAATCAAAAGAAGTGGTGAGCTGTAATTATTTCCCTCACATAAGAAACAAATGATGCTCTGCTGGCTTCACCTAAGTTGTGCATTTAGAAAAAATTGGAAAAGAAAGAAAAGTTTTCTTCTTCTGCATTTGGGCATGTCTTAGAGAACCTCAACAACATGCATCCTTAGATTGTTACATGAATATTTCATGGAAATAGGATAGCTTTTTAAAAGACGTTTCTGAACTCTAGAAACAGAGCAATATCATTTTAAATTTAGTTTGCTGAAAGTAAATGAACTATGTTTTCCCTATTTTGGACAAGTGCCCCATACATTAGGTTACCAAAAAAAAAATTTACTTAATTGAAAAAAAAAAAAAAGTTGTTTTTCCCACTCCATGTTGTCATGGTTTAACCCCAGCCAGACAGCTCGTTCACCCACTCCCCCCCTCTCGTGGTTTAACCCCAACCAAGACAGCTTGTGCACTTACTCCCAGTGAGTGGTGCCAGGCTGGAAGCAATCGAGGGCCACGTTAGTCCGTCCCCCCTCCTTCCCCAGGGGCTGCCCCCCCCCCCCTTCCCCGCTCCTGGAGGGATGGGGAGGAGAATCGAAGGAATGCAACTCCACAGGCTGAGATAAGAGCAGTCTAGCAACTAATGTACAATATGAATCACAACCGCTACCACCAACGACAACAATGATAAGAGAAAATAGCAAGGGAAAGGAGTACAATACCACGCGCTGAACCAGCAGTCCGACCCGGCCGACCCCCTGTCCTTCCTGGTACCTCCCAGTTCCCCCCTGGGCATGACGTGCTGTGGTATGGAATACCTCTTTGGTCAGTTTGGGTCAGGTGTCCTGTCTCTGCTTCCTCCCTGCTTCCCCTCCTCCCTGGCAGGGCATGAGGCTCACAAAGTCCTTGGCCAAACCAAAACATCATTTTTATCAGCTTTGTTCCCAGCCCGAAAGTCAAAACACAGCACTGCACCAGATACCAAGAAGGAGAAAAAATGACTGCTGCTGCTAAACCCAGGACACCCCCCCTTCTTGCCCTCCACTTACTCCTGGAGGGAAGGAGAGGAGAATCAGAAAGAATGCAACTCCCATGAGTTGAGATAAGAACAGTTTAGTAACTAAGGTATAACACAAATCACTACTACTACCACCAATAATGATAAAGGAAATAACAAGGGAAGAGAATGCAACACCTCACCACCAGCTGACCGATAACTCGCCCCCCCAGCCCGACCAAGCACCGACTGATACCTCCTCCAACCCTGCAGTGTCCCCTAGCCCTTCCAGGTAACTCCCAGTTACATCCTGGGCATGACGTGCTGCGGTATGGAATACTTCTTTGGTCAGTTTGGGTCAGGTGTCCTGTCTCTGCTTCCTCCCGGTTTCCCCTCCTCCCTGGCAGAGCATGAGGTGCACAAAGTCCTTGGCCAAACCAAAACATCATTTTTATCATCTCCGTTCCCAGGCCGAAAGTCAAAACACAGTGCTGCACCAGTTACTAAGAAGTAGAAAAATGACTGCTACTGCTAAACGCAGGACATTATCCACCCCTTATTCCATACCATTCACATCATGCTCAGATCCCACATATTCAATATACCATCACTCTTATCTCAGTGCACTCTTATCTTAGTGCATGGACCAGTCCCTATAAAGCTGCTGAGTCCATCTGGTCCATAATGTCAGGCTCCATCTCTTGTAACAGGCTTTCAGAGCACGAGAGGCTGTGTGCAGTGTTCACACTTGTGAATAACCTGGGCAATAGTGTCCATTGCTAAGTCCACCCCTCGATCATGAGTCCAGCTCTGTGTTGCATCTCTGCTCTGATAGCCTTAAGGGTCATGGGCCCACCAGGCTCAAAATAATTCACTGTCCCCTTCAGCAGTTTTGCAGCTTGCTGCTGGGGACTCCATGCAGCTGCCTTCCATCTTCAATGCTTCCAGAGCACTGGAGGGGCCCATCTGTACTCCTCTCTCTTTGTATTGGAATAAACTGAATTATATTTCATTCCCTTATGTCTGGTGACATTATTAGCATACAGATGCGAGTTGTTACACTGTTCTATTGTTTTGCTCAATGTTTTCTTGGTTTTTTTTCATCAGATAGGAATGGAAGAGTTTTCAAAATAATTCTAAACCATCTACTATTGTGCAGAGCCTTCTGTGCTGTTTTCTGAAAGACAACTTCTTTAAAGTACCTCTTATGCATTCCAGCAGTTGGAAATTTTCTCCACATAGGAACCTCTTCACGATACTTTCTAAAATGTCTTAGAACAAGCTATGCAGCTCAACTACATCCTTAAAGTGTCAATAATTAGGGTTTTTTTTAATTGGGTTTTTTCCCCCCTTTGAGAGTATTCTAGTAAGTACTTCTTGCTAATTTCCAGCAGCGTCTTTATTCAAGATTAAAGGATATTATTATTCATGTCTAGAGTCTGTTATCATCAGGCTTACACAGGTCTAGGTTTTAATGAAAATGTTACTTCTTTCACTGCCTGTTAATCTACAAAACCAAGTCACACAACGTGAATTTTCACTGCAGAACCCTGCAATATATTCTGATTATTCTTTGTATTGATGGATTGTTTACATTTTAATATTTCATAGGCTTTATCTTTAGGGTGTCATATTTTTTTCCCTAGACACCTGCAAGTAGTCGTTTTGATGTTAGCACCAATATTCTCATGAACAGTCCTGAAAAGACTCCGCTTTGACCTGTCCTTTTTTTAAGAATAAAAGCATAATCCTTACAAACCTGACTCCTAGAAACTGTTTTGGTTTGTACTGGGGGATATACTACTTGGGCGAAATTGCCCAGTGTGAGGCATCCCTGCCCATGGCAGGGGGGTTGGAACTAGATAATCTTGAGGTCCTTTCCAACACTAACCATTCTATGATTCTATGATTCCATGTGTATATTTGTTTTGGTAGCTATCAAAAATTCTAGAAGACATTATCTGGAGATTTTATGTTATAACCCTTTTTACTCAGCCTTAATATTTGATAAATTATCTCTCAGTCAGGAAGTGCAATCACAGACCTACAGTTTATCTCCTTCCATTAACGAAAAGGGGTTTGCACTTTCATTTTTTCTGCCATTTAACCCTGATATTTCATTCCTTCCATATCAGTATCTCCAGCAGGGAACGTGTAAGACTGGTTTTGTTCTGGTTCCATAAGTAATGAAAACAGTACCTGGCTTGCTTAGTGTGTCCAATTCTCTGAAGCATTTCCTTGCATTTTGGGAGAGATGCTGATTATGGTCCATGGTGTTAAGTTTTTTTAAGACATAAGATGTTTGGTAACCCATTATTACTTAAGTATTTATCTGTTGCTCAGTAGATGTAGTGTTCCTTCTACTTTACATTTTTGTGTGTGAATGCATGACTGATTTGTTATTGATAGCCTGCACTTGACCATTTAGTTGTTTTGTTATCATACATCATGTTTCAGACCTGATGTTATTATGCACTGGTACTGCTAAAAATAAATTTCAGATCAGTCCAAAATACAATTGCAATCTAACTATTCATTGCTCCTGAAAGGAGCTGGGCTGAGAAGAGAGATTTGCTTAAACTTTCTGATTTTCTGATCAACTAGTAAGCTAAGTTGATCAGAAAATCAAGAAATAATCGTCAAGAATTAATTCGTACTTTATATTCTCTTCTTAACAAGAAAGATTAATTTAATTGTCCAGGCTAAAAAAAAAAGCAAAACTTAAAAATCAATCCTTTCCCCCCAAAAAACCAGTACTTGCACAACACATGTAAAATTTTAGGCTACAGAAAACATCTAATGTTTTAATTTGTACATGTTGTTTCACTTGTTCTGTGCATCTGTTCACCAAAAAGCAGGCAGAAAGCCAGCTTCATCTGATGCCTTAATAAGCTTATTTAGGAAAAGACAATAAAGATTTTCCCATCCAAATGCATGCTGACACTAAATTCACTTTCAGTTATTGTTATTGAATGAATAACAGAAATAAGGCATTCAGAGGAAAACAAAACAAAAAACACAGGAAAGAGGTTTACATCTTTTAGTTTATGTTTATACTAATTTTGTGTCTGACTAATCCTTTATCAAATAATTTTTTTATTCAAGTGAGATCATTCAGCATATTTAGGCTGAAACCTGTGCTCTGTTGCTTTTCCTGTTCCTGCAGCTGTGGTGGTGTAAAGTCTGGTTTCTGATGCAGGATCTAGAGACTTTCCTTGGCCTGAGAATGCACAATATAGTCCTCAAGTTGCTTGAACTGGAAATGAGCAGTGTGTCAAGAGTGGAGAGCCTGGCCATCCCAGAAGCTGTCCCAGGTGGTTCCTGTGTAGGATTGACTAAAATGTACGGAGATGAGGTACTTATAAACAGGCAGTAGAAACTGCACGCTGTAGGCTCTGGAATGATCACATAGATGTTTGTATGTGGTTTAAGAGAGTCAGTAGCAGGCATTGTGCATGTGTGTGAGTAAGCAGGTGGACTGCTGACCAGCTGGGTATATGAATTTAGCAGACCTGAGATTCAGGGACTCCTATCACAACAAGCTTGAGAAAATTTTGCATGAGAAACTTTGGACACATAGTGACCCACCACTCTGCTCAAATGGTCCAGATCTGTTCATGGGAATCACCTTTGTTCAAAAGATCCCATTAAATAGGGGTCTTTTTTCAGTTCATGCTTTTGGTTTTACCTCTCTCCTGGAGTGCCTGTGTAGCAAGGTGGTACAAATAGATGGAATCTCCTAACCAGCTCTGAGAAGACTTGTCCTTGCTTCCAAGGCATTACAGAGTCAAGTAAGTATAGCAACAAAAAGTTAGTGCAGATTTTTAAATGAAACAGAGAAGACACTAGTTTTGTGGCCAGGATTTGGGCTGGACCACTTACAAATTAGTTTTGCTTAGATATCTTAGACTGATATATTAATCTGGTTGGTTGGTTTTCTTTATCTAGACACAATTAAGGTGATTCAGCAAATATTCCAGCAGCTTTAGTATACACATACCATGAATAAATAAAAAGCAAATGTAATGTTCTGCAAATTTACCTAAGAAGGTATCTGAAATAAGATTTCTGTGTCTCAGTGTCTCAGTTGTGTTTCTAACTTTGGCAATGAGGGTGCAATCTGTTTTTGATTCTTTTTAACATACTATTTTTGTGATTATGGGAGATTTGGTCCAAAGAAATTAGTATAAAATTTAGCTAAAGGCCACTGAGAAGTGACTTTAGCCATTATTTTCTGCTGGGACTAGTTTCAGAAATAACTCTTTGAGAAGTTTACTTAATTTCCATCTTGTTGAGGATGGTGTCAGCATCTGTTAGGAGTGGTCCAGTGTAAATAAAGCTAGGTTGCACACTGTGAAAGAATTGTGCCAGAGATTTGACATGAAAGACTTGATTTCATACAATGAAAAATAATCCATAATAGCTCCCTATAAAATTCCTTCAAAAATGAAATGTTTTGTTGGCTTTTACAACCAGCATGCCAAAATAGCTATAAAATACCTACTTCATGTGCTGTAAGTTTGTAATAATTTCTGACTGCTTTTTAAGAGAGGTAGATAATTTGCTAGTATTATCTGTATGGGTGAAGCTACACATTTAATTTCCTTCAAGTTCCAAAGCCACGATAGCTTCCACTAAAAACAATATATTTAATATGTTGTTTATTTGCAACTAGAAAGGACACAAACAGGGAAAAGTCTACATCAAGGAGCAGAATATATAGAGAACTTACAACTGGTCAAGCTTTTAAAATTCAGATAATTTTTAGTAGCACTTGAAAAGCTTCTAAATTCTGCCTGACCTGTGATTTCCCACAGTGTTAAAAAGGAAAAAAAATAGGAGTCTGCTACTACACATGTACACTGACTTCCTAATACAGCAGTCTTTCACTACTACATAATTTGGGAGATAACTCTATGACAGCTGGCCAAAAGAGGAAGCAATTAGTGTGATAAGTAAAGAAACTGTCCTTGAAAGAATTTTCTTATGTACTGCCAAGACACTGTTCCTGGATAAGAGTTTAATAACTGCCTCATCTGTTCATTTTGTTTAATTAATGTTATTGTTGGAAAATTATGTAAATAAATATAAATATTTCCCCTATTAGACATATTTTAGAAGATATTTTGTTGTTATAATAGCATGCACCTCATTGTAAGTAGCATTTCCAATTACATTAAGGTTTGTTAATGATGTTAAGTTCTGAAAAGTTCACACAAGCTAGAGTTCCCTCTACTGTGTTTTTCTTTATTTATTATGTTATTTTTTCTCTTTAGTTTGTGTCACCTCTGTGTAATCTTAGAATGAGCTGCTATACATATGTAAGCAAAGAAAATCCATCTTTGTCCAATTGCTTATCCTTAGGTTAGAACACCTAACAGTTAGTTTCATCATAATGTGATTTTAGCTTTCAGTCATGTTCAGTAATCCACAGAGTTCAACTATATCTTTTTCTGTTGGAAATAATTGGGGTTTTTTTTAATTCTTCAGTGCTGATGTTTTGGGGTGTTTTTTTTTTTTTTGTTTCATTGATTGGTTGGGGGAAGTTTTTTGGTATGTGTTTGTTTATGTTACTCACATGGTTATTTGTTTATTTACAATAGAGTCTTATGACTAGTATACATACCCTTTACCAGATGCCAGTTCAGTTCCCTTAATCTGCTGTGTTGTAAGAGTTAGTTAGTGCTGAAACTAAAAAGAAATTGTAAATATGTTTTCACTCAAAAGGAGGCAAGAACATAAAAATACACTTTCCCTAATATATAGCAACAAATATTTGTTTAAAATTGTGTGACTTCTTCAGTTGCTTCCAATATAATTGGGAATATAACATAATGCAATAAAATACAGGGAAATTGCGTGCCTACCTTAAGGGGAAGGCACCTAACAAGTTGGCATTACACCACTTTACTACTAAGACTTTGTGACTAGGTGTATCATCAGTTCTTATTTCATGTCTAAGCAAAACCTTTATATAGAAGGCAGGATAGCACTTACCTGATGGGCCACTGCGAAGTGAATGACACTAGAATATAAGGTGCTTATACCTTATGGGCATGTGTGAACTAAACTCTACTGCAGGATGCGAAGATTTCTGTGCTAGAAAAACCATTTACATCATTAACCATGCTCAAGTGGAGTATTGCTTTTTTGGAACTTCAGCTGTATTTTGGTTTGGTAGCTACACTGTGCAACCAAAACAAAACAGCCCATTCAGGTGGTAAAACCCTTCTGCCTAAGCCATTGTTTTCTTATATAATTCATTCTCAGGTTACAGAATTGTTCCTTAGATGCTGTCATGACTCAATTATGGTCAGAATACATAAAAAGAAGTACTACAAAGTCTTGTCTATTATTTTATTCATACAATTCAGTGACTATCAGAAAAAAGCAAACTGTTTCTGAGGCATACATTGAAAAGCTAATACAGTAACAGATTACTTAGGAAGGAATAACAAAATTCGATACTGTGTAACAGGGGTAAGAGTCCACTTTGAATTGTGATCTTTAAATACCATGCTGGTGCTAGATGACACTCTAAATCACATAGTTTACTTTTAGGTAGTCCTGTGAGGAGCAGGGGGTTGGACTTGACCTTTATGGGATCTTCCAACCTGAGATATTCTATGAATCTATGCTTTTAAAAAAGGAGATCTGAAAAGACGAATGATATGTAAATAAAAGACGTATTAATTCACAGCAAATGAACTAAATAAATTAAATATCACAGGAATATAGAATCATAAAATCATAGAATAGTTAGGCTTGGAAAGGACCTTAAGATCATCAAGTTCCAACCCCCCTGCCATGGGCAGGGACACCTCACATTAAACCATGCCACCCAAGGCCTCTTCCAACCTGACCTTGAACACTGCCAGGGATGGAGTATTCACAGCTTCCTTGAACAGCCCATTCCAGTGCCTCACCACCCTTACAGTAAAGAACTTCTTCCTTATATCCAATCTAAACTTCCCCTGTTTAAGTTTTAACCCGTTACCCCTTGTCTTATCACTACAGTCCCTAATGAAGAGTCCCTCCGGCATCCTTATAGGCCCCCTTCAGATACTGGAAGGCTGCTATGAGGTCTCCATGCAGCCTTCTCTTCTCCAGGCTGAACAGCCCCAACTTTCTCAACCTCTCTTCATACAGGAGGTGCTCCAGTCCCCTGATTATCCTTGTGGCTCTCCTCTGGATTTGTTCTGACAGTTCCACGTTCCTTTTACGTTGAGGACACCAGAACTGCACACAATACTCCAAGTGAGGTCTCACGAGAGCAGAGTAGAGGGGCAGGATCACCTCCTTCGACTCACTGGTCACACTGCTTTTGATGCAGCTCAGGATACGGTTGGCTTTCTGGGCTGCAAGCACGCACTATTGACCAGCACCCCCAAGTCCTTCTCTGCAGGGCTGCTCTGAATCTCTTCTCTGCCCAGCCTGTAGCTGTGCCTGGGATTGCCATGACCCAGGTGTAGGACCTTGCACTTGGCATGGTTAAACTTCATGAGGTTGGCATCAGCCCACCTCAGAAGCGTGTCAAGGTCCCTCTGGATGGCATTCCTTCCCTCCAGCTTATCAACCGAACCACGCAGCTTGGTGTCATTGGCAAACTTGCTGAGGGCGCACTCAATCCCACTGTCCGTGTCAGCGACGAAGATGTTAAACAAGACCGGTCCCAACACTGACCCCTGAGGGACACCACTCGTTACCGGTCTCCAGCTGGACATTGAGCCATTGACCACAACTCTTTTTGTGCGGCCATCCAGCCAGTTCTTTATCCACTGAGTGGTCCATCTATCAAACTCATGTCTCTCCAATTTAGAAACAAGGTTATCATGTGGGACAGTGTCAAACGCTTTACACAAATCCAGGTAGATGACATCAACTGCTCTACCGCTGTCCATCAGTTCTGTATCTCCATCATAGAAGGCCACCAAATTGGTCAGGCAGGATTTCCCCTTAGTGAAGCCAGGCTGGCTGTCACCAGCACCTTGTTGGTTTTTATGTCCCTTATCATGCCTTCCAGGAGAATCTGCTCCAGGATTTTGCCAGGCACAGAGGTGAGATTGACTGGTCTGTGGTTCCCTGGGTCATCCATTTTTCCCTTCTTGAAAATGGGGGTTATATTTCCCTTTTTCTGGTCTTTGGGAACTTCACCTGACTGCCATGATTTTTCAAATATTATGGACAGTGCTTAGCAACTTCATTCATCAGCTCCTTCAGGACCTGCAGATGGATTCTATCAGGTCCCATGGATTTGTGCACGTTCAGGTTTTTAAGATGGTCTCTAACCATATTCTCATAGTCCCTGTGCCTATCTGCCTTCCAAGACTTGGGTGGTGTGGTCAGAGCCTTTGCCAGTGAAGACTGCGTCAAGGAAGTCTTTAAGAACCTCAGCCTTCTCCAAATCCAGGGTAGCCAGGTAGTCTCCTGATAGCTTCCTGAGAGGGCCCACATTGTTCCTAGTCTGTCTTTTATTTGTATTGTAGAATATAAAAATTAAAAAATAGTTATGACTATATCTGTTAAAAAGGTTTATGTTGCTTACAGAAACATCATTATCACTAAAAAAGGTTAATCTTTCTGTCAGTCATTGCCTACCTGTAAAGTGATGCCTGCTAGTTATTTGAAATATTTTCTGTTAGCTTGGCTCGTCTCTTTCCAGTAATCTTCATGAGCAAACTGAGTGAGTTTCCTGAAAAGAAAAATAAAAGGAAATGAATTAATAAATAAGTAATAAAAATCCCCAAAGCAAACAAAAAAAATCAAATGTGGTGTTTCTAGATAAGTTTTGTGGGGGACTTCTAGAAGTCCCTTTAAAACTTTGAAGAAAGAGAACTTTGCTGCGTTCTCATGGAAGAAATCATGAGCTATGTAACTTGACTATCTCAACAGTGGAATTTGTACAGGGCCTTATTTGCCCATATAAATCCATGTAGAAATTCCTCAGATACCAATATGACCTGAAAGAAAAATCATTCAGGATGATATAAAGCAGCCTTGCCAGCCCCACAACAACCTGGCCCCAGGATGATCCCAGCAGTTTTACGGCCAATAGTGCAGCAACTTATCAGTCAGTTTCTAAATAAGTCAAAGAATGAGAACTGCTGCTTGGAAAATATAAAAGGCTTATGGGAATTTATGAACTGGAAAGCCTGTTTCTCGTAATAATTAACAGTGCATCACTGCTTAAACCTTGATCTCTCAGAAGTGCTTGTGCCATATGTCAGGTGTTGAAAGACTGAAAACTTTCTGCTTGTAAGAAAAAGCAGTGCAGTGGAATGACAGTCAACTGGGATGTGAGCAGCGAAGATACTTATAACAGTTGAGGAAAATTTTATAAAGGCCTATGTAAAGCCAACACCAACAGAAAACTTCCCTAGAGAAAGACTGAAGACTAATGAATGAATACTGTATAATTTTTGGAAAGAAGTTTCAATAGAAAAAGTAAAGCAATAACAAATCTAAAATTACAGACACAAGGAACCTCTGTAAGAATAACAGAGTAATGGCCAACTAGTGACTACAGAAATGGCTGGAGAGCAAAATTCAGGAGAGTCCGGGTTTTTTCTTTTTAACATGATCTTCTGTAAAAGAAGTAACTGAAATCTGTGCGTTCTCTCCCCCATTGTCCCTAAAAGTTATAAAGTTAACAAATAAGATAAAATAAAATAAATGCCTATGAAGGTCACCAGTGAGGAAAAAAAAAAAATCCATACAAATTCTGTATTGATAAAACATTTAATTGGGTTTGTATATGCAAGAAGACATACCGAACTTGAGGATCAATGGTCCATGAACTTTGGAGGCCTACCATGATACAATGTTTAACAAAGCTTCTAAACAGGGGGCATCTGACACTTATGGGCGTACCTTTAAAGCTGTGTGTTTGTGCTACTCAAAACAGTAAAATCCTCACCCTATTTTTTCATCTTACTGATAGGGGGTTTTGTTGCCTTTTTTTTTTTTTTTCCTACTATAGGTCACTATATTTTAAAAGTACACTGATTAGTGGAGTAACATTTTTTCCTTTAGAAATACCCCAATGAACTGCGTCTTTTGAAATGTTTACACTGGATCAAGGCTTGGGAGGTCAACTAGGACCTGCACATAATGAGTTTATTCTTAATAACAGGATGACTTTTTTGTTATACTGTAAAATTATGTTCTTTTTACCCAGACAGCATAAGGAAAAATCTTCAGATTGTGAGTTTAGCTGTAAATTGAGGTAGTGTAAACAAACAGCTTCACAAAATATCAGATGTAGATTATGTTATTTAGATCTTGATTAATACTTTTTTAATACAAATTTGTAAAATAAAACCTCACAGATTATGGTTTTATTAATAAGCCACATGAAGCATTATGTGAACTCTTTTTCAAGTAAAAAAAATACCAAAAAAATACCCCAAAAACCTTTAATTCAAGCACATAGATTTTCACACTGGGAGAAACAGAGAAAACACAGTGACATTGCTATCTGGAGTGAAGACTCACATGTCAGACTCTCACAGTTATATCAAAACTAACGTAACAGCTACCCTGTGCATCACTCACTGCTATAAAGTTGCTATAAAAGCTGAATGAACTCCTTAGCAACTGAGATCTGCTTGGGTGTTCCTTTTATTCTTTTCACCATTTATCCCAAATTGTATGTCGGCAGGCAACAGAAAAGAGAGTGGTGAGCTTGCCAATTATTCTTCTGTGCAGCAAAAGTGTTCTTATCTGAGTACAGGAAATGTTATGTTAGTAAAGGATAATGAGCTTGACGTACACAATAGGGCTTTTTCTTCACCAAACACAAAGACAAGATATATTCTACTGACTGCCAGATGATTCCTCTGTGGGTTTTCCCCATGAAACAAGGAATGTATACAACAAAATTACAAGTTGTTTTAGACTGTAATACTGGACATCCAAGAATGTTAGCAAAATTTTCTTCTTGGAAGAATATGACAGAATAGTAGGGATACAGGTACACCCACTACCTGTTAAACAGTACACTGGGAACATTAATTATTCTCCTCCTTTTAGAATCCTCTAGTTCAGATTTTTCTGGATGAGCCTATACTGTCCTTCAGGACACCCACTGGGTTACCATGCAGATTTTACAAAGTCACAGACTGCATTAAGAGACCCTGCTTAGAATAGCATTTTAACACAGATTCACTTCCTTTCCTTTCCCTGCAAAAGCCAATTAAAAAGTAAATCAGACATCCCACTAAACTTGTGGTTTAATGAGCCTACATAAAATACTTTTCTGAATCCTTTTGTCCTGTATTTGTCCATTTTGACCAGCCAGAATAAAATTTGAGAACTGGATTTAAAATTATTACTTAAATTTTGTGTTAATCATGGTTGTATGGAAATTGTATTTTAGATTAGGTTGTATTTCTAAAACTATGTTATCACTTAAATATTCAAAGAAGAATTACTTTAGAATTATTGTGTGCAGTTCTGGTGTCCTCAACATAAAAAGGATATGGAACTGTTGAAACAAGTCCAGAGGAGGGTCACAAGGATGATCAGGGGGCTGGAGAACCTCCCATATGAAGACAGGCTGAGAAAGTTGGGGCTGTTCAGCCTGGAGAAGAGAAGGCTGCGTGGAGACCCCATAGCAACCTTCCAGTATCTGAAGGGGGCCTATAGGGATGCTGGGGATGGACTCTTCATTAGGGACTGTAGTGATAGGACAAGGGGTAATGGGTTCAAACTTAAACAGGGGAAGTTTAGATTGGATATAAGGAAGAATTTCTTTCCTGTAAGGGTGGTGAGGCACTGGAATAGGTTGCCCAGGGAGTCTGTGAATGCTCCATTCCTGGCAGAGTTCAAGGACAGGTTGGACGAGGCCTTGGGTGATACGGTTTAGTGTGAGGTGTTCCTGCCCATGGCAGGGAGGTTGGAACTTTATGATCGTAAGGTCCTTTCTAACCTTAACTATTCTATGATTTTATGATTCTATGATTATGACTAAACAAAATTTTCATTTGTAAAATTAAATGGATTGCTATTTTTAAACTGATTATATCTTTTATGTATATATATGCTGATAAATTCTTTTCACTATCAATAATTGCCTTATATAATTAGGAACCATATATAGACCTCATTAAAGTATTAGTGCTTATAAAAATGACAGCAGCTCATAAAATGGTCACATAACTGAGCGTAATATTAACAATTAATAATTTGCAAAGGCCTGTACAAAGTATCTCATCCCTCCCTATACCACGACTAAGAACAAAAATAGCAAATAATATGCTCTGCATTTAACTTACCTAAAGAAAGCACTATTGGCCAGAGATTGCACATAGAAGATGTGGAATGGTGTTCTGAGTTTCACCGGACTCAGACATTTTACATAATATTAAGTGCATAAAATGCTAATTATTAATATGACAGATAACGAATCAGAGTAATTACTTTCGATAGCATAGGCAAGTATACTAGTACCCACAGTAGAAAAAGTGATGGACGCATGGAGCATAAAGATAATTTTCTTACTAACAGTCTTGTAAGCACATTTTATTATGGTGCAACCTAAGTTAAGCAAATAATTTTATAACTCTGAAATATATTACACAGATTATCTACTTTCACAAAGGCTCTCATTGTCTTTGAAGCTGTGTGCAATGACAGTTACTTCAGGCAAAGCTTGAGACGGATGTTACTTAACAGATTCCATATTAGCAACTGAGTAGACACTATTGTCTATGTATTACATCATAGTATCACAGTATCACAGTATGTTAGAGATTGGAAGGGACCTCAAAAGATCATCTAGTCCAATCCCCCTGCCGGAGCAGGAACACCTAGATAAGGTTACACAGGAACGTGTCCAGGCGGGTCTTGAATGTCTCCAGAGAAGGAGACTCCACAACCTCCCTGGGCAGCCTGTTCCAGTGTTCCGTCACCCTCACTGAGAAGAAGTTTCTTCTCAGGTTTAAGTGGAACCTCTTGTGCTCCAATTTGTACCCATTACCCCTTGTCCTTTCATTGTTCGCCACTGAGAAGAGCCTGGCTCCATCCTCGTGACACTCCCCCTTTATATATTTATATACACTAATAAGGTCACCCCTCAGTCTCCTCTTCTCCAAACTATAGAGACCCAGCTCCCTCAGTCTTTCCTCATAAGGGAGATGCTCCACTCCCTTAATCATCTTAGTTGCCCTGCGCTGGACTCTCTCCAGCAGGTCCCTGTCCTTCTTAAACTGAGGGGCCCAGAACTGGACACAATATTCCAGATGGGGTCTCACCAGGGCCGAGTAGAGGGGAAGGAGGACCTCTCTTGACCTACTAACCACCCCCCTTCTAATACAACCCAGGATGCCATTGGCCTTCTTGGCCACAAGGGCACAGTGTCGGCTCATGGTCACCCTGTCGTCCACCAGGACCCCCAGGTCCCTCTCCCCTACACTGCTCTCTAACAGGTCGTTCCCCAATCTATACTGGAACCTGGGGTTGTTCCTGCCCAGATGCAGGACTCTACACTTTCCCTTGTTATATTTCATCAAGTTATTCCCCGCCCAACTCTCCAGCCTGTCCAGGTCTCGCTGGATGGCAGCACAGCCTTCTGGCGTGTCGGCCACCCCTCCCAGCTTAGTGTCATCAGCAAACTTGTTGATAGTACACTCAATTCCCTCATCTAAATCATTGATGAATATATTAAATAATACTGGGCCCAGTACCGACCCTTGAGGCACTCCACTAGATACAGGCCTCCAACTAGACTCCGCCCCATAGACTACAACTCTCTGGCTTCTCTCCTTCAGCCAGTTCACAGTCCACCTCACTACCCGATCATCCAGACCACACTTCCTCAATTTAGCTGCAAGGATGCTGTGGGAGACTGTGTCAAACGCTTTGCTGAAGTCAAGGTAGACCACATCCACCGCTCTGCCATCATCCATCCACCGTGTTATTTCCTCATAAAAGGCTACAAGATTGGTCAAGCATGACTTCCCCTTGCTGAAGCCATGTTGACTGCTCCTCATAACCCTCTTATCCTTGATATGCCTTAAGATGGCACCAAGGGTAAGGTGTTCCATCACTTTCCCAGGAATGGAGGTGAGGCTGACCGGTCTATAGTTACCCGGGTCCTCCTTCTTGCCCTTTTTGAAGACAGGAGTGACATTTGCTTTCCTCCAGTCCTCAGGCACCTCTCCCATTTCCCAAGACTTGGTTCACCACTGCTTTCAATTTTTTGTAATAAGAATGTTATTGCTTAGTGAAGTGATTTTTCAACTGGTTTTTTTGTTTGTTTGTTTTTGTTTTTTTTTTTTTTTTTAGGAATAACCCCTAACATTTACCCAGGGGTTTAGGATCCTTCTCTAGCAAATCCAAACTCTTTTTAAAGGTCAGAAGTTTCATTAAGCTGACCCAATTTCATTTCAATTTCCCAAGTTCAAGAGAATGTATGTAATCAGTTAAAAATCAAGTGACCAAACAAGTAATCAAGAAAATAAATTAAACCAGTCATAAACATGTAACCACAGAAAATGTCTTGAATACTGAAACTATTCAATATCCAGAGACTTTGCCCCCTTCTCCATGTGATTACTGCATAGATTTGCCTCCACAGAAATGCATGGAGGGCTGGGGAAAACACAGGATGTAAACAAACAGAAGAAAAAAAAGGTTTTTTAAAAAGCTTTCAGTGAATGTGTAAGAAAGTTATTAGGTTTTAAAGCAAAAATAGGACTATAATATTTACATCCTCCCAACAGATGGAAGTACAGCATAATCAGTGGGAGAGCAAACCTGAGTTGGTTGCATGAGAGTAACTGAAAGAAGCTCTTTGATTACATATGGCAGGAAAAAAATATCATCGAATTAATTCTAGAGATAAAAAGTCACATTTCTTCAGTTCTTCTGAAGTCTTGATCAAATCAGTCTTTCTGAAGCTCAGTTTCTTCTCACATAAAGCTACATAATGTCAAGGTACCGCAAAGGTATACATGAGACATTCACTTCTCATTGAGCCACATCCTGGAAGGATCTGATCACTGAGAACTACAAATGGATTAAAATGGTACAATTAGTTTTTAACAATTGCAAAATCTTTAAAGGGCTGTTCTCACTTAAATTGTTATTGGTATCTAACAAAATAAGTGTACAATATCCTTCACAGGATAATTATGACAAAATTCAAGTTTGTTCACCTTGTCATGTTTCTGTAGCTTTGAGTGGATCAAAACATGTATCTTCCATATTCTTATTTTGTAGAATGAGAGCATAAACAAAATAGCTGACAGGAACGGATTTTTTTGTAAACAGGCTTTGCTTATAGGATATTACCTTCGAATGTAACTGGTCAAACAGTGTATGTTGACATAAGGTCTAAACTGGATTAGGTGTGCAGTCCCCAAGAAATTCTTGTCTATTACCTATGCAACTACATGTTGTCATTAAGATTTACCGAAAGCTCCTTATGAAATGCAAGACACTAGTAGTAACCATGAAGTTTGAAACCCTCTTAACACAAGACTGATTGGAACTGTTACGGATATATTTCAGTTTGAAATTTCATTATAGAGAGTGCTACTATGGCAGAAAAATGGCAAAAGGACTCTACTGCATTTGGAAAGATATAAACTTGCAAACACATAACACGCACCATGTAAATGAGATAAAAATTTGCCTTTGCTTAAGTGCTTGGAGATCACAGGAGAAATGGAATTTGGTAATCATCTGGGCGTTTTATGACTTTTTTTTGCATTTTCTTTTCTTTTTTTTTTTTTTTTTAATTATATAACAGTGTCAAGACCAACACAGAACCAGGGCAGGATTTTTTAAGCTCATTTTTTATCATTTTGTTGATATTACAAAATATTCAGATGCAAGCAGCTGCCTTAGTCCAGGTCTGGGTAGCATGGCTTGTTTAGACATGGCTTCCTTGTTCATCACTTGTAGATGGGCCAGGAACCTGGCCAAATAAGCTGATCATTGTACCTAGGTTACATGAGTTCATAAAGCTACTAATTCCCACATTTTATTATTAAACAAGCATCCTTTCTGTTCAGTTATTTCTTGGTCTGGTTCCATTGTCTTCTGTGATTATTGAAGAGATTTTAGTGTAAACTTAATACAGATTTACTTCTGCATTTCATATATATCTCAGTTTTTCCACTTCTTTTTAATGAAAGAAAACATTTGTTATAGTAACTGGTGCTTTATATCTTCTAAAGATATTCACTCTCCTGGACTGCCCCACTGTTAAGACTTCAATGGCATGACACGTGCTAGTAATGTTTTGCCTGAAAAAAAATTTTCTTCCTTAATTCCAGGACCTTTAATTGGCTCTTTAATTCACTTTTAGCTATAAATATATTTTATAGGGTTTGTTTCTTAAAATCACACTTTTGGACATGTCTGCACCGCACAATGTAGTGTCATGCTAAAGATAACCCTGTGAAGTGGTATGGGGAAGTCAAGGGTATGGGCACAACTGTGGGTCATGGTTAAACTCTATTAGCATGGTTGTTAGTAGCCAGGCTAATTAGCTCAATCTCAAAACAGCACTAATTAGCTGATTCTCAGCAATGTGTTGAGCTATATTGCTTTCTTACACTTCCTCCAGTTCCTGAGGAAATTCAGTTGCATCCAGATCAAGTGTCTTTTGTCCAGCAATGTACACACATCCTGAGGCAAAACGTGTGGATTCATATGGCCTTTAGACCTGTTTCATAACTACCCTCTTCCTCTGTCAAGAAACCAGCTATTTCAACATAGAGCAACTAGTCAGAAAAATAGAAATTTTGAAATCTGACTTCAGAGTTCCCTTCCTAAACAGGAGCTGCTCTGCACTGCCAGTTTTCAAAATATCCTATTGGATTTGTGTAAAAATAGAGCAAAATAAATTTTACTTGGAGATGAAGGACAATGTAAATCTCATTGGTGAGGAGAATCATTTTGTCTATATGCTTCAATAAGTCATATTAAACAATCATGTTTATTATATTCAGCTGGTTGAGGTTTTACATGACCAGATAAAGATTAAGCTGTTTATGCATTCTTGTGTGGTCTTTTGCTGTGAATTGCTTTATTTACAGTAAGTTACACCCCATATTGCTGCTCACTAATGTCCTCTATGTGAAAAAAAGAAAACAAACCCAAAATCAAAACAACTTTTTAGAACAAATCCTCTGTGCCACAGAGTTATTTGGGATCAAAGCTATTTTACTAAGCCTGGGAATCTTCCTCTGCTTCAATCAGATTAATATTAATATTTATACAGACTTTTTGCATTGCCTTTTATACAGGAGATATTAAATTTGATATAACTAATGGCACTGCACTCTAGAAGTAGACATATACTAATTTTGTAAATTGCTTCCCATAAACTGATAGATTGAGAATATCTGGCATTACAAATATTTTTACATTTTCTGACTCCAGATCAAAAGTCCAATGAAAATATGTCCAGCCCTAAACACCAAGTACATGTAAAAGTTCACTGGTTGAATCTGTAGGTGGAATTAAATTATTGGAATAAAATCCAGGTCTTCATTGCACTGCACTATTCCTTTCTCTCCAATTGGAGGTTATTCTCTCTGCATAAAACAGTTAAACTTTCAAAGTGAAAGACAACATTAGGGTTAAAACGAACACTCAGTTAATATTGGAAACTCAATAAATCACAAAAGGGTAGAAAAAATGAATGAATTTTGATAGGGTCACAATTTTAACAGAATAATGTCACTAAAGCTTTAAATGAAGTGTCTTTTAAAGACAGCATAAAAGAGAAGCTTCTAAAATAGAATTAAAGGAAATTTGCAGACTTTGCATATTCACTGGAATAGGTTCCCCAGGGAAGTTGTGAATGCTCCATCCCTGGCAGTGTTCAAGGCCAGGTTGGACGAGGCCTTGGGTGATATGGTTTAGTGTGAGGTGTCCCTGCCCATGGCAGGGGTTTGGAACTTGATGATCTTAAGGTCCTTTCCAACCCTAACTATTCTATGATTCTATGATTCTATGTCTGTTGCTGTGAGACTATTTTGGTAAAGAGTTTCTAGAATATTCTGTGTCTTTATAATTGTTTAGAAAAACAGTTCAATCAATAGAAACAATACATGAATAATGCATTGAAAATATATAATAGAAAGGACACATTTACTTGAAGTTTAAATTAGAGTAGTTGCACTATTCTTTCAATTAGAGGTCATCCTTCATGCCAGTATTTGTGAGAGAAACAGGCTAGGAGATAAAAGGCTGAAGACAGGCAGGAGATTCAATTATTAGACTCCCTAATGATTAACTAGTGAAATTTCAGTGTTGGAATTCTGATGTAGAAAATCTGATTCAGAAAAGTCAAATAGTACAGTGTTTTTCACTTTATCGTCTTTTCAAGAAGCAATTTTTTGTTGTTCTTTAATAAAGGATCTTGAACTATCAGTAATATGTAGCATTTTTTATATGTGCTTAGGCTTTGATTAGAGTGGTTTTAATGTCAACAGTCTCTAATTATTTTGGCTGAAAAGTTCAAACGCAACCTTAAAAAGAAATGCAAGCTTTGATTCTGTGATATTTACTAGTAAAATTACAATTACATTTTTAAAATTGGCCCTCAAATGCTTATAAAAAACAGTACATAGAAAAAGGCCTGTACGATCTTATGTGCTATGGATGTCTTTTGAGAAAGAATAGCTGAATTTACCCATGGATTCACTTCTCGGTTTCTGACAACTTTCTTGATTCTAGTCTCACTGATTCAGAATGGGGTTGCTTGAAAATATTCTAGTGTAAACACTTTCAGGCAAATTCATTATGTTTGAGGACTAAATGTTTTGCTTCAATCACCTAGTAGACTGGGTTTTCTTGGAAGGTTGGTAGGTTTGGCAGTGTTGAGGGGGGGTAGCATTCATGGCAGTCAAAGAATCATATGCTTGGGTTTTCAGCAACTCTTAAAAACCTGAAGTTAGCTATGCATGTGCCTCTCTTTTCACTGAAAAAAAAATGTATTCTTTTCACGGAACAGCATATTCTTCCTAGTTTCATTGCTGCTAAGACAGCCAGGAGGATGCACTTCAATGAAGAACTGTGGTATTCAAGGTTGCCAAAAAAACCCACCCATCAAAAAAAAGCCAAATCTGAAAACAAGGAAATTTAAAACTTAAAAAAAAAACTTCTATTTTGTCTAACTACTACCAAAAACAATAAAAAGCAATGTTTAAAATAGTTATTTTGCTGTTTATAGCTTGAGGCTAGAAGCCTGTTCCAAAGCCTGTCAGTATCACTGATGGCACTTTCACTGACATGACTAAATTTTGTAGTACTGTCCTAAACTACTCCCATGAATAGAGGACAAAAAACATCTTTAAAGCAGGATTAAATGTATTTTTAAATTAAAATAAATTTCACTTTCATTAAAAAAAAGGTTTATTGGTTTAGTACATATACTAAAAACTTACTCTAATAAAAATATGATCACTGATAGACATATGCAGTGGAATTTGACTATTTTTTTCCTTATGCATACAGTATTTTGCTCCAGTTTGCTGTTGTAAGGTCTATATACATACATTTACTCTCTTTCAATCTGAACTGATTCACTCTTCGATACAAGTACCCCAGTGACAGGAGTTGATGTAGATGTTATGGCTGTTACCACTCTAGATGTTCATAGATATCTGTCTACTCAATGCTTTTAATTCATTCATGTAGGAACATGGCAAGGAGAATTAGACACAGTTTCTCACATACAAAGGAAGTGCAAAATATCATTTTACATACAACAGATGTCTAAAGAAAAGCAACCAGTTGCACAGTCATGAGGCTAGAAATCTTCATTTATTTTTTTTTTAAACAAAGATAAGAACAAAAGAACGTCACATTCTTCCCTATAATATTATCTGGCTTAGCATATTGCAAACACTGTGAGGCAAGATGCTTGCAACTTAAATTTGCAGCTCTTTTTCTTTGTAACCATGTTGGAGTTTTTTTCCATTAAATAAACAATTCTTCTAAAATATTTTTTAACAGTTTCACTTCTGTACTTGTTCATGCTATGTGTGCCCAGAGTTGGGAACTCAAGGTATCCCCAAAACAAGCACTAAAGCAAAAATCATCTCTCACACTAGTTTCCTCTGTACATGTCACTCCCCACTGTCCTCTTTCTTTTTGGCTTGAGAAACCTATAACATATTATCTTTGGCAATTGTTCAGTAACCATAAGCAAAGCTTCTATTCCAAGCCTGTCCCTTGGTATTTGAAATTTACATATAATTCCCAATCTTTCCATTACTGCTCAGAACACTTGCCAAAATAGGAGTAATGTATAAATCATCAAAATCAAAGTTGGCCCAAAAGCACTGTCAGGCATTTTCTTTTGCCCCAAGTTTTAGGATTGAAATTTCTAAAGATAACAGCTTTAAATGTGTCTTCAGAGCTTGGCAGCTCTCCAGATATAACTAGGACTAGGAGTCTTACATTAGGTACAGAACTTACCTAGGGTAGGGGACCCCCTGTTTTGTATACATAAATAGTTGCTTTGTTACAAACCCTGTGGAAGATACTACACATCTTGATATCTTTCTTTAAATAGAAGTTTTAAAGAGGATAAAAAACAAGTTACTGATGGTGGGGTGTGGATATTTAGACCAGATGACCTTTAGAGGTCCGTGTGGTTATGTGTTCTGAAATTTATGACCTATCCGTAGAAGATTTACCAGTGGATGTTTGTAAGTGCTGTTTCTAACAGCAACAGGAGTCTGCATCTGTCTTTTTATGTCAAGTGATAAATCCTAGGAGGCCCTCTGAGACTTAATTGCAGCTCCTAAGATTTGTCAAATTCTACAATTAAAAAAATATTTTTTAAAAGTGCCAGTGATCAGCTAGATCTAATACTTTATGAAATTCGAAGTACCTTCCATTGATCACACTGTTATACTTTTGGGCTTTATTCCCATGCAAAGGCATAAGTAAAAAGTCTACCTTTTGAAAGAGCCCTTTGTACTTTTTTACAGCACAAAAAACACCCGGGCATGACTAAAATATGTGAAATAGGTCTTAATGAGCAAGATAAAAGAGAATAGGTTTCTACTCTCTAATGCTAAATTTTTCTTGCACATTTTTATCTCTAGAAATCAAGTTTGTGTTCACATCACTATTTTTTGCCATTTTAGCAATTTATTTTCCATTAGTTCAATGTCTATGCATCTAACCACAACCTGTTGCTAATTAAAATCTGATTGACAGAATTTATACAGGCAAGTTTTCCTCAGGTCTAAGACAAACTCGTGAGTTACGCTGGCTCAATTAAATGTAGTAACTGTCCAAGTTTTCTTATATAATTGAATCTGTCAAGTGAGTTGGATTTTCCTACTTCAGACTGACATGGCAGGACTGATTTTCTTTGAAGCTTAGGGTCATGATTCTACACATAAACCTGCATGGCTGATATTTGTACATCATGCTTCAGCTGGTATGATATGGCTTTTACATTTAAGGTTCTGGTTCTACCACTCTGAAGAGTCACCCCTCTGCCCCTTACACTGACTGTAATGATATCCTTGAGAGTCACAGCCGAAAAGGGACAAACACATGTTTTTTCAAAGGATTTTTCAAAGCTTTGGAATGATTTTATTGCATATGTATAATCATCAACAATGTGTCATGTCAACATGTGAAAACAAAGTGTTGGCAATAAGCAAGAATTGTTTAGGATGCAGTCTATTTCTATGTCTGTAGTTTTCCCCTAGTTCAATATCTGCAATTCTGCTTGAAGATGGGGACAAAGCAGGAAACAAGGGTGGCCCACTCACAGGTTGTGCCTTCACTATCAATACATAGTCTGGGCACTGCGAACAAAGCTGGGTGCTGGTGATAAGGACTGAATGACAGCCCCAGAAAGGGTGAGGGGATGACTCAAGTCCATCACCCCTCCAGAATCCACCCAGGGCATCTAATCAGCAAGAGTGGGAGACAGGATTATAGCAGATGCAGTATAAATCCAAGGTCCACCAAAAGCCTGGAAGCAGGAACACCTCTGACAGGTTATGGGAGGTTTGCTTGGTCAGGTGAGCTGCAATGAGGCTCCTGGGCCCATGAGCAGAGGTGTGGGTGCTCAGAAAAATTAAGGCTTATCTGTGCATTCAAGGCTCTGACAAATATCTGCTCCTATTTCTTGTGGCTAGAAAAATTGTATGTTCATAAATCGTAGACTCATAGAACAGTTAGGGTTGGAAAGGACCTTAAGATCATTAAGTTCCAACCCCCCTGCCATGGGCAGGGACACCTCACACTAAGCCATGTCTCACACTAAGCCAAGGCTCTGTCCAGCCCAGCCTTGAACACTGCCAGGAATCCTTGAACACCTCCCTGGGCAACCTATTCCAGTGCCTCACCACCCTAACAGTAAAGAATATCTTCCTTACATCCCCCTTAAGCTTTAACCCATTACCCCTTGTCCTGTCACTGCAGTCCCTAATGAAGAGTCCATCCCCAGAATCCCTATAGGCCCCCTTCAGATACTGAAAGGCTGCTAGGAGGTCTCCACGCAGCCTTCTCCAGGCTGAACAGCCCCAACTTTCTCAGTCTATCTTCATACAGGAGGTGCTCCAGTCCCCTGATCATCCTTGTGGCCCTCCTCTGGACTAGTTCCAACAGTTCCATGTCCTTTTCATGTTAAGGACACCAGAACTGCACACAATACTCCAAATGAGGTCTCACAAGAGCAGAGTAGAGGGGCAGGATCGCCTCCTTTGACCTGCTGGTCACACTCCTTTTGATGCAGCCCAGGATACGGTTGGCTTTCTGGGCTGTGAGCGCACACTGATGCCGGTTCATGTTAATTTTCTCATCGACCAGTACCCCCAAATCCTTCTCTGCAGGGCTGCTCTGAATCTCTTCTCTGCCCAGCCTGTAGCTGTGCCTGGGATTGCTCCGACCCAAGAGTAGGACCTTGCACTTGGCATGGTTTTAGGATCTCAGAAAGGGAATTGATACAACCAGCATCCTGAGGAAGGAACTGCCTAAAATAATGCAAAGGGCAAAGCATGTGTCTGAGTCTTAAGCTGCAGTCCTGTCTAGAATTAGATGCCTTCCTCTGTGCTGTACAGATTTAAGTTTCTCCAGTTATATTCAGTCCTTGGTCTCTCCTTCCTTCAGGTCAGAAGACTCTAGACACTTTCGTTTTCGTTATCAGAGCTCCGACTAAGTTAAAGAGCCCTCACTGGTGCTATTTAACCATCGGGTTCATAACTAAATCTTATTGCCACTCTAACTCACCACCCCCACAGCCATATTTTACACATCACAGTTTTGCATTTCTAGGTCCAAAGCAGAAGATAGGAACAGGAAGTGTTAAGTCCAATCTAAGATGCAGAAATATATAAGAGGCTACTGTTTAGGCTGGGAGAATATCTCTTGTCCATAGGTATTTCAAATTATTAGTATTTAGGAGAGGAAATAGGGAAGTCATGCAAACCTGGACAGAGCTCAGAAGCATGTGGAAGTGGCCATCCATTTGAAAATACAGAATAGCCAGGCTTATCATTAGAAAGCAGTAAGCAGTGTAGGGGGCATAATTTACACAATACTAATCTTTGCAGTTTTGATCAAAAGCTTAAAACATTCCATAAGTTCTAAACATATTTATTCAAAGTAAATGGTGCTTGGAAGTCCCTATTGCAATTTATCTGTTTGTTAGAGTTGCCCTGGCTGAACCTCTTCTTTCCCTGCAAAACACTCTGACTCACTCCACTTTCCCTAAAATCCATTGCAATTCTGTGACAGCTGAGGAAAAATGTGTTTTATGTTTTACTAAATATTAGACTATCATGTTTGTCTTTTTAAATTTCCATTCCTTGCCAGATCAAATACTTGAGCTTATTGTAAATCAGAAGTATGTATTCTGTGGAAGCTGAAACTTACAAATGACAAGTTGGAGAAATGCACTATGTCAGCAAACTGTTCATCCTAAAAGTTGCACTTAGCTTAAATAAATCCTCTGCTTTTCATCATCTGTTACAATGTACTGCTGTTTTTCTGTGGAATACAATGCCACAACAGTGAGGAGTCACAGGCATAAAATGTATGTCCAGGCTGCTTTAAAAACAGGCTGGTCCCTGGTAGAAATTAGGGCAGGCAAAGCCCTTTCATAACTTATGTTCAACTGCAAAGGACAAATGCAGCAGCCAGGAACAGCTGGAGCAGAAGTATACTCCTGTAACACCTTCTGCTTTGCCACCTTCTCCTTTGGCCATGTTCCAACACCCTGCAGGCTGATCCAGGAAAGTGTTTAGTGCAGGCTTTGCCCCTTCCACTCCGTACTGCCTATGATTTTACTCTGGGGACAGCTCCAGGTGATTTATGGCTCCCTTGCATCAACAGAACTGCTACAAATTGAGCCTTGGAGACAAAATTAAGAGGGTTTGTTAGGCAGCAATTTATGTTGAAGTATTTGATAAAAAGGTTACTGTTGTGCTGTTTACATTCATGTAAACTGCACATGGTTCAAATAGCAAGTTACTAGTTTCCAAAAAGGCAAAAACTTAGAAAGTCTTCTACTTTGAAAAGGTAGCCTAAGAAGATAATTACCATACTATTATCTCTTACCAACATTAAATTCATTGTTAGGAACTTCACAAAGGGATATAAGGAAGAGCACACACGGTTAAAATAATTAAGTGTAAGAATTCAAAGAAAGTTGCAGCACATTTTTGGTGTTTATCCCACTCTAGACTCACATTTCTAAACAGAAATTTTCATAAGACAGTATAAGGAAAATGGTTTGTGTTCAGGCAAGAAAATAGTAAAGGACTTCTAGAAGAAACAGGTAGTGTTAGACTTACAAATCACCTGGACCAATACAACATATGGAGCAAATAAAAGCACATCTTTTTATAGGGCTATGTCTTCCTGACTCTTGGAGTGGTAGGCAGAGCTTACTTAAATGCATTCATTTATTTAAACTTAAGGAAATATTCTAATAAAGTCATTCACAAGGAGATATTAAGGATGCTTGATACCCACAATATGAAAGAAATATGTCTCATAATTAAAACTTTATATGACAAGTGTCCTCATCTAGGCTGTAAAAGTTATTTTTCTTCCTAGCAGCTGGTGCAGTGCTGTGTTTTGGCTTTAGTCTGAAAACAATGCTGATAACACACCGATGTTTTAGTTTTTGCTAAGTAGCACTTAACATTGATCAAGGGTTTTTCATTTTCTCATGCTCTGCCAGTAAGGAGGGGCACAAGAAGCAGGGAGGAAGCAGAGACAGGACACCTGAACCAAACTCTCCAAAGGGGTATTCCGTACTACAGCACGTCATGCCCAGTGTATGAACTGGGGGAGTCACTGGAAGGGCCATATCACTGCTGAGGTTAGCTGGGTATCATTCAGCTGGTGCTAAGCAATTGTATCGTGAATCGCATGCAACCATGACAGCAAGAAAACAGCAATTACAATAAAATAGCTGGTTTGAGCATACTCAAACATTAATAGCTATTGAATTCATAAGTTAAAAATTGGATTGGTAAAATTCAAAGTTCTTACCACATGCCATTTATCATATTTAAAAAAATGAAAAATAGTTAAGATTGTATCATGTTGGAAAAATACAATGAGAAATTGCACCTATACACAAAACATAATTTGTAAATGTGGTTAAAATCTGACTCGCATTAGCTCGAGATTCTAAGATTACATTTTCAATCTTTTGTAAGGCAAGACTGAAATCCTTGAATACCCTGGAATTATTTCCTTGTTAATTTAATAAAAAAATGAAATAACACATTATAAATTGATCAAAATATTTTGATAACATGAAGTAGCAAAAAAGACCTTGTTTCGCAAGGAGAAAACACAATATCAGGCAATTCCACAAGATCATTTTCTGGAACAAACCATTTCATGAGAAAGCTTGCAGACAACTTTAATGAAAATAAATGTAGGAAAAAATAACTACATCTCCTATCAATTATATGGTCTGGTAGAAAATCTAACAAAAAGATTCTGTAGGAAAATAAAAAAAAAAAATTGCTCTTCTTTCCCCCTACCTTTTCACAAACCAAATGTTATGTGTCATGAGTAAATATTTATAAGGAAACATTTCTTTACTGAGAAGGAGGTCAAACACTGGAACAGGCTTCCTAGAGAGGTGGTTGATGCCCCAAACCTGTCAGTGTTTAGGAGGCATTTGGACAATGCCCTTAATAACATACTTTAACATTTGGTCAACCCTGAGGTGTTCAGGTAGTTGGATTAGATGTTCATTTTATGTTCCAACTGAAAATTATCTATTCTATTCTGTGCAATTCAACTTGATTTCCTTCTATTTGGTTCCATTTGATTGATTTAGATTTTAAAAAGTAGTGGCTTCATTTTCTTGAGAGTCAGGTGAATTCAACAAAGTGGGAGAAAGAGACTCCTTGGCTTTTAAAGCGTAACAGACTAAAATCTAACATGCCTTTTTGTATTTCAAAGTTGAAATTTATTCTGGCTGGGACAGAAGCCATTGTACAATGAGTTTTCTTGGGTATAAAAATGAGCTATTAATTCTGCCATTTTAAATTTAGCACTTACAACCACTTACTAATGCTTCTTGGTTTCTTTCAGAAGTTTTTTTTTCTATATATTATATGTTTTGTGTGAAAGGCAGCAATTAAACTATCTCAGACTCTGATTCTCTTTTAATTCTTTTACACTTAAGCGGTCTGGCTTCTATTCCACTGAAAAGTAGCTCCAGCTTTCTAACGCTATTGCTTTCTGGGGAGCTAGTATGTACTTGACAAGATCACAGTCAATTATAGTAGCCTCCCACCAGGCCACCATTAGTTGGAGTGGTAAAAATGGTAAAACATCTCTCACAGAAAGACAAGTTGAAAATCAAGGTGCTCTTCCCTCTAAATAGCATCTATATGAGTTAAGAATTTTAACTATTAGAACTTTTCTTGAGGGATATGAAAACAAAGACTTTTAATCCCATTAAATTAATGAAAATATGTTACAGAAACTTTAAAATCTCTTCATGTTTCATTCAAATTTAGAATGAAAGATTGTCTAACAGTATTATTTCTTGTGTCTCAACTCTCTACTGCTAATTGTAAGGCCCCCATATGACTCAAATTGTAGCTTTAACTGTATCAAAATAAGTACTAATATTTACTTTTTCTGTCTTTATTGAAATGAATCAACCTAAAATCAAATAAAGGAATTTGAAAGTGTGATAATTGTTTTGATTATAGTCCCAGTAAATGGGACTTTGCCATTACCCACAGCAGTCTCAGGCTTTGTATGGACCTGCAGGCTCCTGAGTGTAGGCTCTCAGGACTTGTCTGGGCCTGTCCTGGCCTGACCTGGTTTCACCTTATTTTAACCACCATTCCCTTGCCAAGTGACTATTGCCTAGCCTGTTTTAGCTAAAAGCCTGTGAATACCTTATGGTAGAGGTCTGACAAACTTCGGACAAAGTGAGTGCAAAGCAAACAATATCTGTTTGCGTCCCTTGAGATGGCAGGAACCTATTCCAAGCATTGAGGGGAAAGAATGAGAAGGAATCAAACTGTGTAAAGTAAACATGTAGAAGGAAACCCAGGCAGATTCTGAGTGTGATGTGGAAGGAAGCTTCTACATCACACTTCTCCCATAGAGAGGAAGTAGAAGTCCCCGTATGAATTCCTAGCAGACCTGTGCTCTTTTTTCCCCAAATTTGTCTCAAATACTTAGATTTAGAGTGAAAAATACTCATGCTAGAGTAGAATTGGTTTACTATTGCTCAGAAATTTCTGGAAATATGTAGAGTTTGGGAAGAGTGCTGGAGTTGGTCTTAATTTTTAATCTCTCATTGGTGAACATACATCAGTTATTGCAGTCAGTTTTCAGTCAGCTGGCAGATTTCAGGTTACATGGCAGTGGCTTGATAATAGTTCCCTTTTTCCCCACAACATTTTATTTGCTTGAATCATATAAGCAGTAATGATAATTTCCTTGGTAAATGTACTTTTACAAGTACAATTTTTCAACACTGCTTCATGAATCACACAATTGCTCTTTTTCAACACTGCTTCACGAACTACACACAAAAAAAACCCAAAACACCACCTTTTTAACTAAATGTGATTTGGTTAGTCATAATTCTTCAAATGCCAGTTTCTTTTTTTATTCTCAACCTTGTCTTTAATCTGTGTTATGGAGAAATCACCTTTGTTCAAGGTCACTAAGTTAGATTTCAGAATCATTTCACATTCTTCTTCCTTTCATAGATATATTTTGTTATGAACAAACGACCAAATAATCAAAGACAGATAATAGAAGTTGCAAATAAGTGTAAGAATTTGTGATTTTAATTAATTTTGACAGATATTATAGGATTATTTTTTGTTCTTCACCTTGCATTCAAATACCTGAACTATGAAGCAATATTATTTTAATTTGTGATGCATATATCCATTTATACCTTTAAAGATCTAGGTATTGTTTCCTTGAAACATCAATCAGCAAATTCAATACTTCTAGAATAAAACTATTCCCTGTATAAATCCATAAATGTAGTTACAGAATAAATATATAAAATATGATCAGGATAATAAAAGATGCCCAGAGGCATGTGTGCTCTTTCTCAGAGTTTCACCCCTGTCTTGTAAATCCTTTGCATAATTTGTATGAAATTTATATTAAAAATCTTTCCTGCATCGGTAATGTGTTTGTATAAGGAAAATATCTGTTTTCTATTAAACTATGAAAACAATACTCTGTATCTTCTGATATCCACATCAAAAGCTGCCAGGAAATTCAGTATCAACCAGCATTCCATACTGTTTATTAAATTAAAATGATAGTATCACAAAAAGCACGAAAAAAGAAAACATGTAAAATAAATAATAGCTTCATCTATTTGCAAACAGGAAAAGCAACAGCAAAAGCTGTAGGAACAGCACCTTTCCAATGATTAGAAAAACTCTGTATTTTCCTTCTGTGTCATGCAGGTCAAATCAAGGGTCTTCTGGGGTCACCTGTCATCTGCTCAAAACAGGGACAACTAGCTCCAACTTTGAATTTTGAGTAGTTGTTCTATACCTTCACTAATTAAATATAACTATAATTTTTTACCTCTTCTTCTTAACTATGAGCTATTACTAGTCTTGCCAATAGTTTTCTCCTTTTCTCTAATTTCTACTTGCACAACATTAGAAAACGGACTATAGAAGAAGTTTTAACAAGCACAAGCTTGTGTCTCAAAATCAATGAACACATAAATATTATCACATCATCCTCAAAGTATTCTAACATTAATTAAAATTATGCATTTTGTTTGTTTGTTTTTCTCCGCAGAAGCATAAGATTACTTTTTAATAAGAAAAATGTTTTCTGTCTGTTGGGTCCTTTCAGAGATTTCTTTTGATCCCACATAAAAAGGTTTTATTCAAGATCAGGGGGATATTGAGGAAAGAATATATTTCCAATAGGAAAAGGAAGTGCAATTTTGTGGTACTTTCACCTGACAGGTTTGTCATTTTCTGATTTGCAGCTACATGGAAGTTATTGTACAATATAAGTAAATGTGCCTCCTTACTTTATTTTACAAAGGATGTCCCTTATGAAATTATCCACCCCTGGAGAGCAACTTTCAAATGCAAATGTATTTATTTCTCCTTTTAGATGTCATCCCAACACAGGCATCTTTCTGATGCCTGCTGTCTTATGCATGAGAAAATTAACAATATGTTACTGTGAAAATGTTTTTCATACGTCGTTTCAAAGTAACACTTAAAATGAGAGTTCTATTTGCAGAATACTGTGCAATTATTTTTGCCTGTTTGTTTTGCCTTTTATTGCAACAGGTATGACTTGCTCTTTTTTTCTACTTTCTAAGCTGAATAATGTATATAGTTGCTTATTTATTTAATTCATCCATCTCCAGTTAATAATTATTTTCACAGCATCATTGTGATTGCTTCAACTAAGTGTCCTGTGTTCAGCAGTACCAGTCTTTTTTTCTCCTTTTTAGTAGCTGGTGCAGTGCTGTGGTTTTGACTTTCAGCCTGGGAACAGCGCTGATAACACCGATGGTTTTAGTTACTGCTCAAACGTTTGGTCTGACCAAGGACTTTCTGAGCCTCATGCTCTGCCAGGGAGGAGGGGAAGCCAGGAGGAAGCAGAGACAGGACACCTGACCCAAACTAGCCAAAGAGGTATTCCGTACCACAGCACATCATGCCCAGGAGGTAACAGTTACCTGGAAGGGCACTCTCTTCTTGATCGGGCTTGTTTCGGTAGGTTGGTGTCATATTCTCTCCCCTTATTATTTCCCCTATCGTTATTGGTGGTAGCAGCAGCAGTCTGTGTTATACCTTAGTTACTGGACTGTTCTTATCTCAACCCATGGGAGTTACATTCTTTCAATTCTCCTCCCCATCCCTCCACGAGCAGGGGGGTGGGGGGGTAGGGGGCGTAAAAGAAAGAAAGAGGGGAGGGAGGGAATAGAAACTGTGGCTGACTGGGTTTAAACCATGACACTAAGTATCAATTAGTCAAAAAGCAGTAAAAATACAGTTATTTATAATTTATTCTCCATCTGTTTGATTCACAGTAGTATCAGTGCACTACCTCTTTATGGACTAAAAATTTTTGTCTTTAAATACCAAATGCTAGGTTACAGCTTCCTGGTTCCACTGTATCTTTCAGGCATTACCTCGAAAAGACCTTTTAACTGTTTACATCTGGATCATGAACCTCCACTTACTCAGCAAAGAAGATTCAGCAAAAGGGGTTTCAAGAGGAAATACAAAAGAAGTCTCTGAGTTTGTTTATGAAAAAGATCTATTTTTTATTTTGAAAATAAAAGGGATGATAGATCAAATGTAGCTATACAGCTAGACAAATGTTTTACAGTGTCTTTTGTTTATTTGCCTGTTAAGATTGAATAAAACTTGCTTTTAGTGAAACGCACTTGTAAAAAAGGCAACCAAAAATAAAACCAATTATTTTCTAAAACATTGTGTTTTGAAAACAGATTTGATTTGTAGATTATTTGAGCAAAGGAAGTTATCCAGAAGTGAAAAAAAAAATTACTTTCTTCATTCTTTTTTTTAGTAGTAGGAGAAATACTTCATACAGCGTTACAGAATGGATGAGGTTGGAGCTTAGCCCCCTGATCAAGGCAGGGTCAATACAGCAGGTTCCTCAGGGCAGTGTCCAGTTGGATTATGAGTATCTCCCAGGATAGAGATGCACAGCCTGTCATTACCAGGGTAATGTGGTCCAAGGTTTGATCACCCTCAGAGCAGAAATGTTTCTGCTTTTGTTTAAACAGCATTTCATGTATTTCAGTTTCAGACAAGAGTGCCGTTGCCTTGTCCATTCACTGTGCATCACTGACATGATCCCCCTTAGTCTTCTATTTTTCCTGTTCTCTTTTACAGACTCAACTCTCTCAGCATTTCCTTGTGTGTCAGATGCTCTGGTCCCATAGTCATCTTGTGAACCTTCACTGGAATTAAAGCAGTGTGCCCCTGTCTATCTTGCACTGTTTGTTTACACAGTTTGAAATCCCTAATATTGTAAGTCTTGTATTTCCCTAATCCTAGGAAAATGCTGCCTGTGTTTCTTCTCCTATACACACTATTTTCCTTCCTTTAGTGCTACGGAAAATGTCCTCTGAGGAGTAAGTCTTTAATGATGAAAAGAAGTAGAGGACAGGATTTTCTATGGAACTTGTCTCCCTCACTCATCCAATGCAATAAAAATTTGTATTTTTATCCTCTTTTCATGTCTTTGGATCAATAATTTTGTAGGTAAAATCCGCACTGTACCTTTGGTGACAAAGGATGTTTCTTTTCAATATTTCTCAATGAATTAAAATAAAAATGCTATTCTTTTTCTCTTATTGCTTTAGGAAGTGTTTGTTTATTCCTTTTAAGTTTGTTCCCCTTCTTATTCCTTTGTATTTATTTTACTTTGCCTGTTTTTTGTTTATTTTGTTTTCCATTTTTTCTCTTGGTCTTCCACCTGCTCCTGAAGCAAACATCAAAAGCAAGAGGAGTCATCTATAGGAAACATGCATATAAAAGACTTATTAAACCAAATACAGGGTTTGATAATTACCACCTCCATCAGCCTAATTACATACATTTTGATGCCTCTGACATGTCTTCTTCATTTATAAAATCTGCCTTCAAATCCAAAGATATGGAAGATATTTCAGCTGTGTGAATATTGAAATTCTTTATAGAATGTAATATTGGTATGTTATTTTCCACAGCATATCTTCCAAGAAGTTTACTCTTTTTTATATTTAATTTCCCAAAACAGTGCTGTGGTGAATAATTGTAATAATTTTGAGTTTTGTGTGCTTTAAGATTTTTTTCACACTGAGTATTCAGTGTTTCATATTAACTTGCCAAATTAGCCACTGTGAAAAGAGCTTAGTGGACTTCATTGTACAAGAGGGCTGTTTTTTTGTAGTGTTACTAGCCCACCATTTGCTAACATGAATTTGCAATCTCAAAACAATTTGTTTTGCTCCTCAGATGTGGAAAATCCAGATTTTTGTAGTGTCTCCATGACTCAGGGTCTTGGTTTTGTGCATTATAAGTAATTTCTTCACTGCCTATTATGATTTATTACTGTGAGAGGTGTTGAAAGTTAAGCCATGAAATCTGAAGTCTGGATTCAGACCAAAATCACTACAGGCATATATTTTGCACAAGGGATGCTATGAAAATAGGTCATTCTATTACCAAATATATATTAAAAAGCTCTCCCTGAAATGTTAACTGTCATAATTTTAGACTCCAAAAGTTAAGAACTTCTACGCTATCAAGAGATGTTTAGCTTGGAGCTTACTTTGTTCGTTATTTTACACAGTGCCATAGTGCTCTGATCCTCTTTTCCTTTATTATGATGTACTTCCATTGTGTAAAATTCTAACAATAGAACTATAATGGCAAACAGAGTAAAAGAGTAAATAATGTCTACAGCATTTATACTGCTTTCTGTTTTAAAGTATTTGAATTGTTTGAAGAACAAAGTAAATTACTTCTACATAACTAAATTTAGGATAAAGAAAGAAAAGAAACATTTGGAAATGCCACATGGACAATTATCTACTGCCTTCATGTAGGTCTATGTCAGAACCACAGAGTGCTATTTCAGATGCACACAGAATAATGTACCATTTATTCCTAAGTGTTGGTACACTATACCACATAATTTATGTGGATGATATAGTCACACTTCAGCTTGGATAACAAGACATTTTGCAAAAGCAACATACATTAAAATTGGAAATATAATTACTTTATTCACACAAGCTAATTTAAGACTGTTGAAAGCTCTATACAGTGTTTAATGAATTCTGAACTACTTGATTAGGCAATGCAGCACACATCACAGAGTCAAAATTCTCTGATAGATTTTATAGGTAAGGAAGCATTCCAGATACTAATGTAGACCAAGCACTGACTTACATTCTTTATTTAGTTGAAAACCCAGAAAACTGTATTAATCATTCGAACTCCTGTTCACGCATTATTGAAATACACAAGGAGGATCTACAGCATTTTTGTTGGAACTTGATTAATTTTGTCTTTTAATCTATGACACAAATAGAAACATAAACATTGCTATTCACATGAACTAGAGTATATCACAAAAATTCAGGGTTTGAAAATGTTCATATCATTTTTGGTAGTAGTTCCACACCTAAATACATTTTCAAATGAACAAATGAAATTATTGCAATAACTTTACAATAAAATAATTTTGTAAAAATAATATTAAAATATCCATTTGTCCTTATATTTCTGATATATTATTCATTTCTATGAATCTTTAAAAATGTTTTATAATTTTATTCTTGCAATCACTATTAAATTTATTGAATCTAAACAGAAGTGGGGTTTTTTTACACTTTTATAATTTGCTACTAATGAAATAGAATGCAGGGTTTTTTAAAGTGCAGTGTATTTTAAGTGGTTACTCTTTATGACAAAATTAAAGATAGTTGAAAAAGATCCCTTAAATGTGCAATAAACTAATATTGTTGCAGCATGGGCATATAGAGTAGAAAGGAACTAAAGGACAAATATTTAATCAGTCCCTATCTTCAGGAAAAATAACAAAACAAAACAAAACCGAATATATACAAGTCTCTCAATATTAATGACAATAATGAAAGATACTTGTTATTCAAAGAATATAGTGTGGGTGTGTGTATGTGTTGGTATGTATGTCTGCATTTAATATTTCACATACATGCACATGTTTTACAAGGATACTCGTCTTTATGTGTAGGAAGATTATTTGAGAAAATAAAAGTATTTTGGATTGTTAGAAAAGAAGACTAAACTGGGAAAACAAAAATATAATAATCTTTGCAGGTACAGTGGAGTTTCCAAATATATTCTTTACTGAAAATCCTATTCTGAATGGTTGACATCTGCATGCTCT
Source organism: Neopsephotus bourkii (assembly GCF_033783945.1). Taxonomy (NCBI): domain Eukaryota; kingdom Metazoa; phylum Chordata; class Aves; order Psittaciformes; family Psittacidae; genus Neopsephotus; species Neopsephotus bourkii. The sequence goes on from NW_026901969.1 coordinate 2,875,414, forward strand.
TGTGCTTTTCCAAAACAAGCACATTGTTTTATAGAAATAACTTTATGAATCCAGAAGGTCCTTTGTACAGCTAGCCTCACGGAAGATTTCGATATTATTTAAGAGTACTGAATTGTGTGTAGGGACCTTGAGGCTGCATTTGTATTTATATATTAAATAGTGACCAGAAATGTCATTTAGCCCTGGAATCTGATCATCTGTAGTTTTAAATTAATAGCATAGTTCTTAGCAGACTTCTGGCCTGTATCAGCCATTATTCTCCCAGCAGTTTCCAAATACAGCTACAGCATTGCAGAGGTCATTCCCAGCAGACAGTCTGAATGCGCTCACACTGTTCTAGAGGCCAAGATAGATTATTAACACCATGATAGGCTGTTCCAGGCCAACTAGCCTGAGCACCAGTGAGCATTCCTGGGCACACCTGGTGCATGTTACAATAGCCACGGACTCATAGTCCAAAGAGACATCCTTTCTGACTCTTTCATCTACTCTCAGTAGTGCACAAAATGTGTCTTCATCAGTTAAATGCAGTCATTTACTTACTATGTGCAATAAATTATGGCAAATAGAGTGATTTTATTTTTGACCACTACACTTCGAGTCTTATTCACAGACTCGCATCTTGTTAAATGTATTAGTCCTGGTAAAGACTTCTCTCTCTTTTTGGAATAATCTTTCTTTCACCTCTGTAAGCAGCAGCTACTAAAGAAGAAAAGTGGAATACTTATTAGTAAAGCTGTTTGTGTTGGTTTTGAAAAAGAAGATAATGATATTATACACCCTTTCCTCTCCACACCCTAAACTGCCATTTGCATTAATATATATGATTTTTAAAATGTATGAATCTATTGTGACTTTTTTGCATGACAGGCAAGAAATTAGGTAGAAAATTTGTATATATATAACATCAGTCATTTCATATCTAGTTCATCATACAGTCCAGTAAGTAATCCCAGCCAATCTATAAATAAAAATGCATTAAAACAAGCATGAAGTAGAAAATGTTGCCTTAAGTATTTTGTCTTCCCTATTCTGCTTTTGCCTTCTTTTTTCTTCCTTAACAGTATAGCTGCAGTGTTTTGTGTGCTTTCCAAATAGAAAAATAGCTTGCATCATATTCAACTGTCATCTTTATATGTCTCTCTCACACAGATACAGATGACTTCTATAGCTGTGAACTAAATTGGCCACAGAGAAGCACAGCACAGCACAGGCATATTGCTTGCAGCCCAACACCACATGCATTAGAGTATTCTCCAGGGTCAGTCAGCTCTGGGGTTAGAAGTGCTTCCCCCTTCCCCCTTGCACTCCAAGTGTTTGGAATTGGTTGAAGTAATGTTTGGCTTTATTTGGTTTATATGGTGATTTATTAGGGTGGGAAGTCTCCTTTTCCTACAGTTTCAGTAAAACATGCAGTCACTTCTGTGGTTCCCCTGGGTGTATTACCTGTTGTTATAGTATAGGTCGGGCTGCTGTGGAGATTATATGCTTCAGGCCTGCCTGATCATTATAGAAAGACATTTCCTCTTGAAGCAATAAAACAATCAGAAAACAAAGGATCTGCAAATACCTGAAACACCAAACTGTAAAGTCAAAGGGATAAAGAAGGGAACATGAGCAACATCTATCAAATACTACAGCAGCTCAGCATCCCTTTTAAATCAGGGCCTATATGCAGGTGCATTTGAAAAATGCCCCTTTCAAGCACAAGCTGTTTAAAGGAGTTCAGATGCCACCTGTTCTGTGGGATTAAATCTTTCCAGACTCCAGATGAATCAACTGCCCTTACAGTTGACATACCACAGGCTCATAAATCACGCTGCTAGGGAATAACTGTGTTATCACCACTGATGTCACCCTCAGTACTTTGAAAAAAATCACTGTGACCATGTGCATGTATCCCATTAGCTGGATACAAATTCTTCAAAGTTCTTCAAATAATAATACAAAAAAAATAAAATTACACTATCAGGAATGTGTGACATGCTTAAAAGTCAAATACTCTTTACCAGTTTTTCAGAATGTACTGTGTATTTTACAACTGCAGAGCAATCCACTGCAAAGTTTTGTTCTGGCAGCAATTTATATTTTTCCCCACAAAATGACTAAAATTCAAAGGCAATACCAGTGTTGGTTACATCCTGACACTTTCCATGAGGATTGTTTTAATGGAATTAGTCACAAAAGTTAATTAATTTCATAGTAGCTTAGTTAAACTCAATTAATTATCTATATCATATTCTTATTCAGCTTTAAAGTTATTTAAATAGAATTTGGCTTAATAAACTTTTAATGAGGATCTACAAGTATATATTAGTATTTATTTTAATAAATTTTAGATTGCAGCAGGAGCCATACAGGGTCTCCTAGTTGTGGCTAAGACCTTCACAACTAGCAAGAAAAAATTGAATCCTAGAAATTAAATTACATAAAACATGCTTTTAGTTTAAATAGGAAGGAGCCATAAAGAGATTTTAAACAGTTTCTGTAATATTGTTTCAATAACGTCATCATTTAGTTGGGATTAAAGGCTTCTTTTCAAGGCCCCTCCAGAAAGTCCTTAATAGTTTTTATTAATATTTCAGGAATGGCTTGCATATTTCCCCCTCCCCCTAGAATTTTCCTATTTTCCAATCTCTTATCCTCTGAAAATTAACAAAATCCCATGGAAATGAGAGAAAAATCTGTATGAAAGCCAATTTTAATGAGAAAATAAGGAGAACATAAAGACAAAAATCAAAAGAATAATAAAGTAGCATTTACATGCATTACAGTTTATTATTATTATATGATAAGTTGTATATATACACTATATATAATAATATATATCATTATTATAATAAGTTACTGTGTCTTTTACCACACCTTCTAAGATATTTTACAGAAGAGAGTATCAATACTCAGGCATGGTTGTGAAATATCTCAACAAGAAAATGTGTATTAAAATAGTAATTAGAGCCTGAGGTTTTGTACTTTTTTTCTGTTAGTCATCTGAGTTCAACAGAAGTTGACAGTGTAGGGACCAATGTCAGGTTTTTCTCAAGTGGCTTTAGGTGCTCATATTTATGGGATATATGCTGAGAGACCTTTCAGGTTGGCATTTTTTAAAAATCAGAGCTATAAAATTGTTTCAAGCTGGATGAAAATTCCTAAGATTTTTTTCCCCCTCAATCTTGAACTGAAAACTTTGCCTTTAAAAACATTACAAAGCTCTCAAATGTGGAATAGATTATCTCCCATGGCTATCTAGACATGTATTACATGCTCTTTACTATAATCATAGGGAGATGGAGCTCCAAGTATAATACATTCAAATACCCAACATTATTGCTGATGAGGTTTCAAGGAAGTTGTCCTGACCAGGGAACATCATGTTTCAGATGTGTCTGCTCTAGCTTTGGAGTAAAAGCAAGAATGTGTCTTGGTTACGATGCTAATGCACAAATTGTTTTCTACTCAGTAAAAGGAAGGGCTCCTATATACAGTATACCTCCTTTACTAATAAGTGCTGAATCTCTAGGGCCAAAAGCAGAAAAGTGTTTCAGCATAGCACATACCTGGAATACACACCATTCCAGGGCAGCGCACACAAGCTTGCACCAGATTCTACTCATGGAAGAACTGGAACCATTAACTGAGTATTATTATAGAGGTTATATCCCATCTTGATGTAGATATGGAGATTTGAATCCAAACATAGCTGTCAGTCATGGAAATCCTTATACCAGGTTTCTGTGCATACAGTTATATAGGAGACTACAGAAAGTGTTTACAAATTCCACTCACAGGAAATTATACCAAGAGCTGAAATTTTTAAACATTTTTCTTTTGCAATGTAAAACCATTTTAAAGCTGATTATGTCCAGCAATCACACTGTTCTAACAGAAATATACTGGGAGACTGCAGTGGAATAAGGGTGCTCCAGTTTCCTGAGTTTAATCTCTTTGAACAGTTACATGAAACGTTACTTTGCGTGATCATAGTCACCACATTTAAAAAAGAAACAAAACAAAACAAAGCTATCAGTTCTGATGTCCCTCTTCCTGCCTTTGCCCAATACCATGCTGCATTTAGTATGGCAGGAGTACTGCAAGCTCTGTAATTGATCTGGCTGTGGCTCAGTGGCTTAATTATGGATTAAGGTCAAAAGTTTGCAGTGTCATTAATTTCTAAATGCTTCAGAACATAATTTTTGCCACTGAGCAACAGGGAGGATAATATATAAAACTGAAATATTGGTATAAGAATGCCATAGTTCTGAGCTGATGTAAAAACTTGGATTTTTACTATATTTCTGAGTAAAATAATATATATATAGTAGACAGCTCTTTTACTAGTAAACAGAAAAATAGAATTCTAGCAGGTTTATTTTTTTGAAGACCTTTTGTGTTTTTAGGAGAAAAATGAAGATGTATAGTGTACTCTCTATTCAGACTGAAAAAGAAACGGACCACATTCCCTGTGAACCCTGCAGTTCAAATATGTTTCCAACACTCTAAGTCCTGTGTGACATGTTACTCCTGATATTGGAAACATAGCCGTGATGCAAACAATTTCCCTGTTTGAGCCAAACCAGATGAAGTAGAGACATGGTCTGTCATTCAGAATCTAGGAGGAAAATGTGCTATGGATCCTTACCTGTTCAAGTGTTCCTATACCTCAACACCTTGACTCCCAGTCCTTTTCTGTCATACTTAAGTTGGGTTGAGGTAAGGCTGCTGGCATCAGGAACTCACTCTGCGTACACCATGAGCCACAAGCTAAATCTGTGCCACTGGGCAGCCTACAAGGTTTCTTGACAGATGATGCTAGTTTGTAGATGATGTTGTCGACTGTCTTTTCTTCTTTATTCTTCTCTAAAAAAAAAAATAATTAAATTATTATGAAATTTAGTATGAATTCTTAGTTGATAGTTGAGCTGCAGTCTTTTTCCCTTCTGCATTGTTTTACTAAAGTTTTCCTTCTCTTAATGCACAATTTTCCTGTTTTCCTTAGAAATTTGTCTTTACTGTGGGTTTTATTAGCTGAAATGCTTCCAATATGTATGTTTTACAGCATAGTTTGTAAAAGGTACAATATATCACTATCAGAGTGACACAGTAAAAACTTTGTGCAATTATTGCACAAAGCACACATTCAGTAAATTACTGATGCAAAAAAATACACCAATAAAAGTTGAGTGAAACAGATTTTAGATCTGTTTAGAACCTTGCATAGCTTTAGCATTTTTGCAGATTTTTTTTTTATCTGATTCATATGGTAGATCATTGTTTTTGTCCACAAAGATTCTTTTGTTTTCTATTAAGACTATACTAAACCACAAAACTTCAAGGGACCATCTATTCAGGATGCTGTAACAAAATGGTTTTGTATGCACTCAGCAATTTTGTTGGACACTGGTCACACAATACCAAATCATGTTCATGTTTCTTTTCTGACTTCAAATATGGGACACACTTGACTGTGCGGTACAGTAGTAAGTTACCTTTGACTGCAGAGAGATTACCCAACTGCTAAAGTGGAATGCCTTGTTCAAGAAGCAATATAAGGAAGCAAAATCACTGGTTGCTCAGAATTAAGTTTTGTAGCAGACAGATGACTAATCAATGACTAACACTTTGAATTCACAGCTCCTTACTAGAATAGGTCATGAACTTGGGAGGGAAAAGAAAGAATAGTTAAACAAATATATTTGGAGTTTGCATGGATTTGCTTCTTGAAACTTAGCCTGATGATTATTTTGTTAGTCAGTGGATATTTCAGTGAGAGGGATCATAAGAAAGATTTTAGAAGTCAATGAAAGAGGGTAATATAATAGTCTACATGTCTGTGTTTCATGAACTGCTTACATATGCTATGTCAGCAGTTATCCCATGAAGTTTTAGCTCCTCACTACCCTGTAGATTTGACTTTCGGCAGTTTTAATGAATTTTTTTCCTACTTCCAAAGCAGTTGTCCACAGCATCTGTGCAGAACTGGAAGCACAAAAAGCAGGTTCTCATTATTAGGACCTTAACAGCTGCTTAAAAGATCCCAAAGACATGACTCGGGCTGATGTGATATTTGGAAAGAGATCCTTCTTTATAGAAAAATAATATACAATATGGCACTCACCTGAGCCAGTGCAGATGTTAGTAATCACATCAGCTTTATTCCAGATGAGAAAATAGATTTTCTAAATGTCCAGCGTGAGACTGTGCTAAAAAACAATCACTAAATACAAAACTGAACAGCTCACGTGTAATCAGTGAAAATGTTCCATCAGCTAATATAAAAATTATAACGTGTAGAACTGAGGTAATCTGAGAGTTCCATACACAGGAGGATATTCAGACAAATAGTCAGAACATAAACCAGAGACACAAAATGTGATATGATAATGAGATCTTTATAAAGCATTTTATGGACATTAAAGAATGAAAATATGAAAAGTCTCTAAATAGTACCAATAGGGCTGTTCTGTGAGAGAAAATGGTCACTGTGGAAGAATGAATGAGAGAAGAAGAAGAAAAAAATTTCCTGCATTTTTTAATAGCTAATTAAAATAATGTTCACTACTTTGATATATCTTTATTCCCTTTTTTCTCTAAACTCTTTTGCAAGAGAGAATACCTGAAAGATTGGAGTTGCTTCTTCAAAAACACTCCTGAGCAATAAGGACTGAATGATCCCTGGGTGAAATGCAGCATTCTATACGTATCACTGGACCGGGAGGAGCTAGTTTGTACTTGAACATAAACTTCCCCTTCGCATGTCGTATCGTATTCTGCCTCTGGTTTGCAACAGAACTCACCAACATCTGGAAGCTGTTACACTTCAGCACAGGAGTAAAGATGCTCAAGAACAGACAAGACCTGATCCAGGACTTGAAGGCAGCTGCGCCACAGTATAGGTATCACAGTTTTTGCCACACAGGTCCTACTATTCTTCCACTGGTGGCAACATCTGTCTTTAGAAGCTATTAGACAGAAAAGATTTTGTTTCATGCAATCAAATCAGACAGTTTTAATTGGAGTTGAGAGTATCAGCATTTTCTAAAATCTAATAAAAAAGCCCAATTATATTTTTTTGTGTCCATCCACATCTAGATTAATCACAAAAATGTTCAAAAGAAGCTATTAACAAAATTCCTATATTGAAACAAATTAAAGTTCCACATATACCACATTTCTAAAACTTGAGGGGGAAAAAAAAAAAAAGTTATGCTTTTAGGCATTCAGTTACCTACCTGAGTGCTGCAAGGCAATTATTTCTGTCAGTGTGTTTAATACAAGCTGATTTGCTTATATATATTTTTTCACATTTTAAACAAAACTACAGTTTTAATTGAGATAAAGACATCCCATGACAAAACTGTTTATATCCTTTTCTTGTTTTTAGAGTTTGATTTGATGCAACAGTATTAATTTCTTTTTGTTTCTCTTCTTTCCCTTTTGCCTCCTCTTACTGAGCAATCAGTCCTCTGTTAACAGTTTATTCAGGCTTAGATATGAATCTTAATTAACAGAAAAATTGTCAGCAGGTACTAAATCCCTGATCAGGAATAGAAAAAAGTCCCCATGGCACAGATTTTCTCAACATCAGTTTAATGAACTACCACTATCTAAATAGACCAGAGACCAGGAGACTGTATGTCTTTATTAGACATACTGCTTAAAATATGCTGTGTGAAAAAAAACTAAACACCATACTTTAATCTTCAGGAAGGATGAAAGTCTATACTAAAAGACAAATGTGAAAAATAAGCCATTCTGTAGACTATAACAAGAGCAAATTTCATAGGGAAAAAGTTGCAGTAAAATCTGGCTAATAAACCAGCATAAACAATTTTTTTTCTACTTTTCATTGGGTCAACCTTATAATTTCTAAATTTTGTAAGCCTTCCTCTTTCACACCAATTCCAGTATCCGTACATTGAATAAGATGCATAATTAACTCCAACAGCCAACAACCTGATGCCTACCACTTTACTTGACAAAAGAGAAAAGTCAAATTTAAATCAGGATACAAAGGAACTTAAAATAGTAGCCTTCATAAATGTATCTGTTTATGTCTAAGTCATTTAAAAAATACAATAAAATAAAATAAATCTATCATAGATTTAAGAAATTTACAGAAAAAAAACCAAAACAACCTCAGAATGTTTCCATGAGAAGATTTGTTGTCTCGAAACGGACATTTTCTAGTTAAAATTGAACTATAGGCATGGGGAAAGACCATCTAATCTACCTGAAGTGCATATATAATGATTGTTTGTACTGCACAGACCCCAAGTCACAAGTAAAGTTGCTTTGCGTTAGATACGTAAAACAGCTTAGCTGTACCTTCATAAACTAAAAGTTATTTAGAGAACTAAAGTCAATTTATCACTTAAGCAAGATAATAATTTCTAGTTCCATTATTGCAGCACAAGTCAATATATCTGAGTAAAGGTATATATGAAAATGACGTCATTAACCAAGGCTGAGGTAACAGTAACAGTGTGGGTCACCTTTGTGTACACAGTCTGCACACCTACTCCTTTCTTTTTCTTTTCTTTTTTTTTTTTTTTAATTAATTTAGAGTAGTGCCATCCACACCTAAGAAGAAAAATATACATTGGTTTCACAGTATTGGTTGCTTCCCATCCATTATTTGATCTTCCACTGCCACATAATTTATAGCAGATGCTTATTAGCTTTGCTACTGAAAATTGTCCACTTATTTTTTATACCTTTCTAAAAGGGACAGATTGTACAGAGAAACCTGGTTTGGAAATGTGTTTTCTTATCAGTTACAATAGCTTCAGTGAGCAAAGTGAAGTCCTATTTTTAGGTTAATATTATTATTTTTGGAACACTCACTTCAGTAAAGTTTCTTTCTTCAGAGAGAGAATTTATAGAATTTTAAGACACCTCCTAGAGCTGGAAGGCAGAGCTGTGATAATGGATCCTCCCTCACCTTCAAAAGATCAAGACTTTTTCCCTATTACTTTTTTTGTTTGGTTGGTTGGTTTTGTTGTTTTGTGTTTGGTTTGTTTCTTTTTTTCTTTATTGCAGATATATTCTTTCTATATTGCAGATTGAGTCAACTGTACACACAATAGGCAGGAGGCAAGAAGGTCAAAATGAGGTCCATCTCTAAATCCTTATTTTATTGACTTTGTGGCTTTAGAATCCGTCTGTAATCCAAGTCCACAAACTCAAAGTTGATTTTCCACCATAGACTGTCACTAGAAGATCTTTCTCTTTTCTCAGAGGATTACAACATAAAGATGAGAAACCTTCCTGAGTAAGGGTTCAGTTTGACAGACTAACACTGTCAGACGTAAGCATATTTTGTGTGAGACATAACTGGTCTACTCTGGAGTTTCAGTACAGTGTATTTTCAGTGAGATTTTACCAGTTCCCAGTCTCTCTCCGCAGAAGGGGTCCTGATATAAGCATAGTGGTTTACATGTTCTGGTGACTTTTATCAGTGTAATTTTCTTAAAAATACTGTAAAGAAAATATAACTTCTTAGAGTATACTGATGTATAGCTACTAAATAAAAAATCAATTTTGAGTAAAAAATTATCAAAAGCCACAGACTGAATCAAAATGCCAACTAAATTTCAGTGGTTATGTACCTTCTACCTGGGTGACTTCATAAAGTTTATAAGGCAGAAAGTTAAAGGTTTCTGCTATGCTAATAATACTAAAACTCAATGTAAAGTTACAATAGCCTCATATATCCTTAAGAACCCCTAGACATCTGGATGAGAGTTCTCTCTTGGCTACTTAACTAAAGGTTTATGCCAAAAACCTCTTACCTTGCAGCAGGAAAAGCTCTGGAAAGTAAATACATCCAAGTTAAGTCATTGCAATGTTCTTTCAAGTATTCTGATTCATAATCAATTTCCTTTGCAATAAAACAATGGTTACTCTTTATTTGTTCAAAATTCTTAGCAAAACAGTATTTAAATGTTATATAAATAGCACTTATGAATATTTACTGATGCACTTGTGTCTATAAAACACGCTGCTGAGAGCAATGCTTCCAAACCTTATACTATTGATATTGTCCTTGAGGAAACAGTATTACAAGCTGCCAGCTGCAGTTATTGTTTGCTAGCTTTTATATAAAACTCTTCTGCTTTGCAGATTTCTGTTGTGCTGGCCAGGTAAACATGAAAATAACTCGTGCACTTTCCTAGAACTTCAGGGTATATTAGAATGAGGCCTCACTATGGTATTGCATAAGGATAGTAAATAATAAAACTTACCCTGCACTTGTGGTTTTCTGCAGAAAAACTTGTTATAATTTATACATGTTGTAGATAATAAAACTTTTCAGTTGGTGTTCAAGAATTAGTCAGAAATACTTGTAGTTATTGTTTCCACTTCATGTCTCTAATGCAGGTACATATATATGCATATAAACTAATCTTCTTGGACATGTTCTCTTATATGAACCAGCTCCTGACCACTGAAGTGCACGAAAACTGTAGTAAATGTTTATTACTTGATAACGTGTATTTCATTCAATGGAATTTAATTATATGGTTTTTTTCCTTTAATAAAGTATTCCTCCCAAGAGGAAAATAGCCTCATCCTCTCCACTATTTTTTAAATGAGCTTAAAATCCTCAGCTGCCAAACCCCATCAAACTTAGTTAGACCTGAAACTTCTGCCTTTAGATGTCTATGCTTTAGTCAGGCACAAAAATGCCAAAAATGCACTATTTGGAAAGATTATAAGTTAATATCTGTTTACCTCAGATAAATGTGAATTGTCCATATCAACTCTAATGTTTCAGGTAGATTATCAGGTAGTTTAAAACAATCCTGTTCATGGAGCATACATATACTAGTTTAGTTAAAGTTGGATACAGCAAGTTGGAGGGAAAACCATGTGTCTGTGGCTTCCCCATTCATCTCTTCTCCACTGAGCATTTCGTTCAAAAAACTTTTCTGAAAATGCCTAGGGTTTTTCTAAAGTAGGACAAGTGCACTCATGAGAAGAAAAGGGATGTTTAATGAGAAATGACTCTTGACATGACAGAAGAAAGTTAAGTTATGGAACAAGGATGGAGCAAATCATAAAGTACTAAGCTGGATCCCATCTCACCTAGATTTAGAATTGGCTGGAACTAATCATCCATAGCAAAAGCAGTAATATCTTATCTGATATAATGCAATTTATCTGAAGATAACTTCGTAGTAAGCTGTAAGTCAAAGAAATGTTTTAAGTGAAAGAGGAAGAAATAGATGGCAAAAACCCCAGCACAGCTGAAATATTAACTTTTAGTGAGTGAATGTCGTAAATAAGCCTTCGTCGTTCCAGAATCTGGTTGTGTTCTTCCCTCCTGCTATCAGTGCCAGAGAGCATACTATTTAGCCTAAAGAATGCATTGCACAAGTTTTTCTTTCCTTGGCTATACAAGCTGATTGAAAAACTGGGCATGAGCTGACAGCGTGCACTTGCAGCCCAGAAAGCCAAATATATCCCATGTGGCTGCATCAAAAGGAGTGTGACCAACAGGTCAAGGGAGATTATTCTTCCTTCTACCTCTCTATTCTGCTCGTGTAAGACCCCACTATGGAGCAGTGTGCTCAGCTCTGGAGCCCCTGTATAAGAAAGACATAGGCCGGTTGAAGTAAGTCCAGAGGAGTGCCATGAAGATTATCAGAGGGATGGAGTACCTCTTCTATGGAGACAGGCTGAGAGGGCTGGGATTGTTCAGCCTGGAGAGCTGAAGGCTCTGAGGAAACCGTATAACAGCCTTTCAGTACTTAAAAAGATCTTATAAGATGGGACCAAACTTTTTTAGCAGTGTCTGTAAGCGAAAGGACAAGGACTAATGGTTTTTGAAAGAGGCTAGATTCAGACTAGATTCTATAGACATATAGAATAAGACCAAATGTTACCTGGAGGCATTATAATTAATAATAGTAATAATAATAATGAAATTGCCAGATTGGGTTGATGATTCTTGTAATTTTTTAGTTATTTCATCATTGTATGCTCAGAAGGATGGAACATACAATGGTTCAAACTGAAAAAAAAAAATCACCCAAACACCAAATAAAGGCTGCATCCCAGTTTTAATATTCTGTAAATTTGAGAGATATGGAAAAAACAGGTAAAATATTTCAAATAAACCCTAGTTAATATAAATATATTCTCATCTCAGTTAGAGCAAAGAAGTAGGTTTTGATGGCCTTTTCAGCCAGGTACTACATTAATGAGACAGGAAAAAAAACCTTTCTTCATCCTACTGATAATCCAAAATTGAATTCAAGAGCTACCAAGTATTGTATTATATGTGATATTGTAACAGCCTGATTTTTAAAATTAAGCTCTGAAGCCTTGAGGGGAATAACATTTCAACAACTAAAGCTCTGTAAGTTGTTGGCAAGGGTAATGTTAAACTAATATGTCATCAGCTTTGGCTTTCACCATTGTGACTCAAACAAACACATGGCCTGCAATCATTTTAAAAACTGCTGCTTTTAAAGATCTATCAAACTGTACTTCTATCTGCAATTCTTCCTTACCTCCTGCACCAAATTAACAAAAGATTTTAATGAAAAACAGAACAACCACTAACCACACATACCTGATCACAGCAAATAGGCACATTGCCGTAAAAAATTTTCCTGTCTGCTACAGGCTGCCCTACAAGAAAGACTGAGTGGATGAGGCCCCTATAAACAAATAGGAGCATCCACATATTTACAAGCTCTGCACCTCATGGGGGACTTCAGTAACCCCAATCTCTGCTGGAAGGACAGCACAGCAGGGCATAAACAATCCCAGAGTTTATTCAAATGCATTGATAAAACTTCCTTCTCTAAGTGAAGCCAATGAGGAGTGGTGCTATGTTGAACTTTCTTCTCACCAACAAAGAGGGGAATGTGAAGCCCAAGGGCAGTCTTGGCTGTAGCAACCATGAAATGGTGGAGTTCAACATCCTTAAGACATCAAGGAGGGTACACAGGAAGCTCACTACCCTTGACTTCATGAGAGCAGACTTTGGCTTCTTCAAGGATCTGCTTGGTAGAGTACTATGGGATAAAGCCCTGGAGGGAAGAAGGGCCCAAGAAAACTGGTTAATATTAAAGGATCACCTCCTCCAAGCTCAGGAGTGATGCACCCCAACAAAGAAGTCAGGCAAAACTGCCAGGAGGCCTGCGTGGATGAACAACAGCTCCTGGACAAACTCGAACACAAAAAGGAAACCTACAGAGGTGGAAGCAAGGACAGTGAGGAATACAGAGATATTTCCCATGCAGACAAGGATCTGGTCAGGAAAGCTAAAGCCCTGATAGAATTATATTTGGTCAGGGATGTCCACAGTAACAAAAAAAGTTTCTACAGGTGATAAAAGGAAGATTAGATGAAATTTGGGTCCTCTCCAGAAGGAAAGAGGAGACCTGGTTACACAGGGTATGGAGAAGGACAGATACTCAATGACTTTTTGCCTTAGCCTTTACTGGTGAGAGCACCAGCCACACTGCCCAAGTCACAGAAAACAGAAGCAGGGATGAGGAGAATGAAGAACCAGCTGCTGTAGGAGAAGATAAGGTTTGACGTATCTAAGGAACATAAAAGTGCCCAAGTCCATGGGACCTGATGAGCTGCATCTGCAGGTCCTGAGGGAACTGGTCAGTTAAGTGGCTAAGCCACTCTGCATCATATTTGAGAAGTCATGGAAGTCTAGTGAAGTTACCATAGACTGGAAAATGGGAAATATAACCCCCATTTCTAAAAAGGTAAAAAAAGGACAACTACAGGCCGGTCAGCCTCACCTTGATGCCTTGCAAGATCATGGAGCAGAGAGTTTCCTCCTGAAAACTATGCTAAGGCATATAGAAAATAAGGAGGTGAAAACAAGGAAAACTAAGGAAAACAAGGCTTCACTAAGGGCAAACCATGCCTGACAAATTTGGTGGAAGATATTAGGAAGATGTTCTTTATTCTGAGGGTGCTGAGGCACTGGCACAGTTTGCCCAGAGAAGCTGTGGCTACCCCATCTTTGGAAATGTTCAAAACCAGGTTGGATGGGGCTTTGAGCAACCTGGTCTATTAGGAGGTGCCCCTGCCTATGGCAGAGGGTTGTAACTAGATGATCTTTACAGTCCCTTCCAACATAAACCATTCTATGATGACTATCTGGACTGCTATAGTCAGTGGCTACTCAGTTAGATGCCTAAATATATTTGGTACTTTCCAGTAGTCTGTTGACTTCATCCTTATGAACTTTAATATTCTTGTGAACCTAACCCAAAGCCTACAAAATACTAGTGACAAATAAACAAGCAAACAAACAAAAAAGCCTCCACCAAAGCAAAACCAAAACCCCAACAAAACAAAAATAAAAACCAACAAAACAAAAAACCCCACAAATTCAGATGCATGAAGGAGTTACTGAGTTACATCTGTAAATGTGGGTACAGAGACATTCATATCAGCTGCTTTTGTGAAGTTAGGCAGGCATAATACAGGCCTGGTCTAGAAGCCGTGCACTCACTTTCAGATGGGACAGTCAGTAAGCTGACAAGAACTTCATCTCAGATTTTCCTCGAGTAAACTCAATCATGAATTAGTTAAGCTCCATCCTAAAAACCAATTAGCTAGTTTGATCCTAGTATTCTCATTAGAAAAATATTATGGAACATCACTCAGCTGATTTGGAGATCTCCTATTTTTTATCTGTGAGGGCTCACCAATACCTCCTACAATGTTATACTGAGATCACAATTACATCTGTAAAAGGAGGCTCTTCTTAAAGTAATTTAAATTTTGAACCAACAGTGGATTAGTCTCCAGGTACATGCCTCTCCAATTTGTTTCTTCATACTGCATCCCGTTTCTCTTCCTCTGGAACTTAAGGTCATTTAGTTCTTTCTACCTATTTTCCTGAGTCTCTGTGATGATGTCACTGATAACATCTGCCAACTGTGTTCCATCAATAAAGTTCCATCAGTAAAGAAGGCATCCCTTCAGGCAAATACTTTTTTACCCTTATGGTTAATGGCTAATAAAATCCAAAATAAAGTAAACCTCAGTATTGTTTCTTAGGGATTTATTACAGTAGCAACTTTCTTCACCATCATCTGCTGCTGTATTCTTTCATTCCACCAGTAAAGTCAACACTTCCCAATTCTAGTATGCCCTTTTTCTACTATTACACAACTTAGACTGGATTTGGTTTATTTGTCATTCTCTAAGAATATCAATATCAACAATAGAATCAACTATATTTACTGTATCTTACACAAAAAAAGTATTTCCTGTGGCTTAATTTGCTTTTGTAAATACAACTTGCATTTTTGTCTCAATTTACTTCCTTTGTTTCATTTTTAAGTAATATTACAACATACTGAGACCAGGCAAAACAATTTGTTAATTTAAATTTAACAAGTGACATTTGCTTTAAACGAAAGCCTGTGAAACGAGATAGACTGATACCATAAAAAGTATTTATTCCTTGGCTAAGTATGATATGATGCCATGCTTTTTAGCTGTGACTCCCTAGCAGCGCAATACCAATAAACTGTAAACCTTTCTTGTGGTGAAAGGCTGATTCAGTCTCCAAATATAATCATTCCTGACATTGTCCTTGCAGATATTGCCAATGGTATTAAAAGATACGTTAGCTTTATTCTCTAGGTTTTTTTTCTCCCCTGAGACCTGGGATATCTCAAAAGTTTCTCATTTATACTTGAAATAAAATTAAATCCTTTCAAAGGAAGAAAGTTGTTTAGGCAAATCCACTGAGTTACTTTGCGCTATTTCCTCATTTAGCTCACTTTCTGACCAGTTGCCAAAGTTGTCAGTTTTTAATTCTGTAAGATGGCTAAAAAGGACTGAATCTTACTTTGTGTATAGAAGCTGAAAATACAGCTCACTCTGAGATTATCCTCCTGCTTTCTGCATTTGAGAAGAATTCTTTAAAGGTAGAAAAAACTTGAAGGTCTACTCAGGGGGAAGAGAGTAAACAGCATAGAGAAATCCAGAGGTGGGGAAAAGGTCAGGAGATAGAAAGACAGGTATATTCTTAAGATCTGGCAATTTCTGCACAGCTAATATGTTAGCAATACCGCTACCCTCTGGTCATAAATAAACTAATAAATATGTGTGCAAATAAACTTTAATAAATTATTTATCAGTTTTCATTTCATAACTTTCTAATTCTGAATCTGTGTGGGAAATTACCTCCCTGTCAGGTATATTGTACCTGTGTCTTAAGCCTTATAAAAAAGTTTTTTACACTCTATGTAGAAAGAAGGTAACAGAATACTCAGTAACCCCAAGCCAAAGCCAATCACAATAGTTCTCAGGTTTACTGAACATCTAATTATTATCACAAAAATGCTCCAAGAGAAGAAATTCATTAAAGATCACCCTAGAATTACCACAACCATGGGAGAATGTAGGAGATGAGATGCAGGAAGATGCAGAGGGTTAGAAATGAAGATTCAGGATGTTTCTGTGTATGTCCAGGCAGCATCCAAACTACGGACTATCCTATGGCATCTCACTCACACTAGAACCTAACTCTTAAGCAAGGAATGAAATGAAGACTTTTCTTCTAACGATATCATTAAAATGACACCTATGTTTCCAGGTAATCATTCAATATTGATGGACTGATTATTTTCATTGAAAAGTCCCAACTATCTAAAATTCATTTATTCTGGGGCGTGACTTGCAAGTTATTCACTTCCACTGATACTTGTATAATTCCATATTTGTGATTGGTTTTTGAAAAATATATGACTGGCAATATTTCTGTGCCTTGAAACATTCAGTTTCAAATCCATAACGATTGTTCTGAAGAGCTGTTCGAATAGTTATGTAACATACACAAATAGAAAGTTGTTTGATTTTATTTTGATTTTAGGTGAAGGAAGACTTAGTCTATCATCACTGGAATTCATGTTACTTTGTGACTGATCATTTTTTATGCACCTTAACCATATCCTATGAAAAAAAAGAAAACTGGGCAATTTCATAGGTTATTACAAGATAAAAATTGTGACCATTAGACACTACAGTAATGAGAAGTTCACAGACCTTATTTAGATATTTGTTGCTGTTCATTGCAAGCAACTTTGAAAGCCTAGTTTTAATCACCAAAAATAGCAAAATTCATTGCAAATCTACTTTCATTTTAATAAATATATTTTCAGTTTTTATTAGAATATTTGCTCATCTTCTGCAATGAGCATTAATCTATGCAGCATACTTTTTTTTTCATAAACATTTGGGTCTAAAATCTCTATTGAGACCTGGCAAAAATCTTTAAAATAATATAATGGGATTCCATGTTATCCCTTTGGGTTCTAAATATCTTTTAAAATTAGCTTTAAAATATCCATTTCATTTTATGTATTTGTATTTATGACAAATCAGTGTAGTATGTCTAATTAAAGATTACAATGCCATGGGTGAAGTTAACATTTCTGGATGTTTCTTCTTCATTGAATCTAAGGTAAGTAATCATGCTGACAGGCATATACAGAGGGAGTGGAGCAGATTAAAAACATAACGTTCACGGTCTTATTTTTTTGGCAATACACAAGAGGAATTTAAAATAAACATGAAACATGAAAACAAACTACCTTTTCTGATTCAAACATGGTTTTGGGTTATGCAAGGCAGAAGTGTTAAGCTTATCTGGATGAAGAATACAACAGCAACAACATAATTGACTCCTAATAACCAAAAAGAGGTGTCATCATAAGAGGCATCACTGAACAGTATTGTCCTCTACAGCTGGTTAATTATATCTGAGCATTAACCACAGACCAGTCAAGTCATCATTACATTACAATATTCTATAAGTATTTCAACTATGTAAATAAAATGGGTCAACCAAAGCTCCAGTTCGACATAGTGTTCAAACTGTAAATACCTGTTTTATATTCAAATGAAAGGTAATTAATACACTAAAAAATAAGACTTTCAGTCTGTAAATTTGTCACTGTTGATAAATGTCACTTGCAGATTCTATAAAATACTGCAACAGAATTAAATTAAAATAACGTTTTGTGCCAACCTCCCTCCCTTCCTTCAGGCTTAACTCCCTGATCCATTTAATGATCTTGTTTCAATTCAGTAGCAATGCATTAGGAAAGTCTGGCAATCCAACCATCTTCATAAGACAACTTTTATGTTACTTTTTACCTACTGACATGTCTTTAGCTGTAAATTGTAATCTAAAAAGTAGATGATTAAAAAATTGAAATAACACCTGACTTTGCACCATAACACAGAAATAACTTCGTAAACAATATTAAACATTTTTCCACCCTTTTATCCAAATATTAGCTATCTACTGTACATATATTATTTCATTTTTAGGAAGAAATGAGTGCTCTTTGTTACTGCACTTGACTTTAGTTTCAGTATAAACTACGAGTTATATTATCTGAATTTTAATTCTGACCCAAATCAAATCTTAACTGTAGAAAAGGAAAAGTTCTTTCAGTCTCCTCATGGGTAAGAAATTTGTCAATTATGAACATATTTTGAACACAAAGAAAAACACTTTCAATAACAAGACAAGACCATTCCTAGAATTCTACTTTATGCTTAAGGGGAAAAAAAAAAAAAGTACTTCCAGATGTGAATCAATCTGTACCTTATTGAGCAGATTAAGCTGTTTTTAAACTGGCATAGGTTTAATTACTTTTGATATTGAAAACGATTACGTTGTTCAAAACGACAGAGCTATGACTTGTCAAACTGCTGTACTTAGTACGATTTGGTGATGAAATTCTAAATTAGCTTTGAATAGAAACACTTCAGAACAGAATCTCCAAGTCATTACAATTTACTTTTTATCCCTTCTTCAGTTTTCATGTGCACACAATTCATGGAGTGCAGAGAGGATCAAGTCTGCTTTCAGAATACAAGCCTGGGGCAAGGTGACATGACTAAGATTTCTCAGTATACATGAAATTGGAGAAAACGTATGCAAGAGGGTGCCTCAAAGCCTCCGTGTGCATGAGAGGGGAAAGAAGATTGTCCTATTACTAGAGAAGTGACCACGCAAATCTGAAACAAGCCCACTTCAGGGCACAGCTGTTCCATAGCAGATTTGGAATGAGAGACTTGCTACTCAGTCTTCAAATACTGGCATGCAATAACTCCAAAACTGTTGAAAGCTACCATATACTAGTTCCTGGGGTTTGCATGTGAGTAAGTGAACAGGTATATTAAGTCTCTCATTACATGAAATTGCTTTACATGAGCTAACTTTCCTGGAGGGAGTGTTCATGGCTGCTCATGAGATTCATGAATCAGTGAAGCTGGGAACTGGAAGTGATTCATGGAGTAGAAAAAACAATGTCAACACCAAAAGGGTCAAAAGATCCCAGCGAAGGACTGATTATTCCTATCTCATTCTTGGCAGATTTAATTTATTCTGAAAGATCTCCAGTACTTCCAGAGCATTCTCAGTCTGCTCTATTGGGGGGGGTGAGGGGGGGGGGGGGAGGAGGGAGATGAGGGCTATGAAGATCTTTACTGGGAACATTTCTTATCAAAGGCACAATTTTTTATTAAGAGTATGAAAGCCAGCATGTGCTTACATATGAAGATACATGCAAGACATTAAAGCGTCTTTCTATCATCCTGAATTTAGATTTGTCTTTCAGAAACTTTTTCTACTTTGTTGCAATTACAGTATTTCCAATATATATATATAAAAACCCCAACATTTAATTCTAAAGAAGCATCTTCCACCTGCTATGTCTAAATGGTCATCTACCACTTTGTCTTCTCACTAAATAGAATTCAACTCAGCTTTCACACTCACCTTCAGTCCTATATCTGCATTGCTTCTTTTTCTAGTAAAGTTGGTTGAAACATCTGACATTTTGGAAAGTTCAGTGAAGAACATTTTATTCTTTGTTGGGGAGTGGGGAGAAACCGGGACTTCCCACAAATGATAAATTAGCCAAAATGGCCATACCTCATAGAATCATAGAATCAGTTACGTAGGAAAAGACCTTTAAGATAATCAATTGTTACCCCATGACTGCCAAATCCGACTCACAGTTGTCCTTCTCAGATGATATACATCAGGAAAAAACAAGGCTATTTTTACCTTGTCCCTGACTAAGAATGTTGTACCTAGGAGTAACCAGACACATCAAGAACAATATACTTCTCACTTCACATGCTGATTAGCCATTTTCACTGCATCTCTCTGTGCAAAGATTTCAGCTCAATCAAGGATTATAAAAAGCAAGATGAGGAGAAATCTCCAGCTCCTCCCTGTTGCTGTAGACCCAGAGTGATTGAAAGAGTCTTAAGGGAAGCTAGTGCTGGATGCCATAGAGTTGCCTCCATCCTTTTCAGCCCCCTCCAACTAGTTCTTCTCTCCCAGACTACCAAGGAAGATGCCACCTTCAAAGTGGGAACCACAGAGGAAGAGACTGCAGAGTGCTGGAGGAAGCATATTACACGGATCTGCACCGTTCACTGACCTGTGAAGCTTTCAATAATTCGGGAGTTTCCTCTCTGGAAGTAAAAATTTGGTCATTCCAAATGTAGAAATTAGTCACTCCAGATCCTTAATAGCAAATAATTTTTTCACACAATCTTGGGATCACTTCTGCACAGCATCATAAAGCCATGACACCCACAACAGTGACCTTTCTTTCATTATATATATGGCATGAGGCTGAAAGAAGTAATTTGTCTTCCATTGTACCAGGTAGGAAAAGCCTGTTTCTACTTAAAAAAAAAAAAAAAAACACAACCAAAAACAACAACAACAACAAAAAAAAACCTACAAAAAACTCAGTAGCTTTTCTTACAGGTTGTTTCTAGGGCAGTCTAAAGGTGTTGAAAACAACAAAAAACTCAGTAGCTTTTCTTACAGGTTGTTTCTAGGGCAGTCTAAGGGTGTTCTCAGACCCTCTAACAGGTTCTGTAGTTGAAAGAAGAAAAAGATTTTTGTATCACATGCCCCTTCTTCTAGTTTCAAATATCATATGAAAAAGGGTGTGTTTCATTTGCTCATACCTTTTAATTTTGCATTTCTTCTGCTATGCTTACTTCTAGAATTGCACTGCATAGACAAGTGCTAGTAGTTGTACAGCTCAGTCTATGGGAAAGTTTTTATATTCACAGTTTTCTTTTCTCACTTGTAATTGATTCCAGAGAGAAAACACACACATTAATACATATTATCTCATTTGCAGTACAGATGTCTAATCATGAAGGCATTCCCTATATGAAACCCCATTAAAGTCTGTCATGCCTGCAACTGGACAGCAAGGCCAGGAGCAGATTTACTTTCATATAATTTCTATGCATTGATGGAGTATGTTTACTTTCTAATACATTACAAAGAGTGATGGGTAAACCACAGAGTAACTCAATACTTGGACAAACACCAAAAACTGTGGATGCTCTTTTAAACTTTATTCCAACTGTCTAAAGCCACTTGATTCTCCACAGCTGGGCTGGAAGTCTTACAAGATTAGATATTTCAGCACTTCTGCTTCCCATCTTAGCCAACTGGAGATAGTTTAAATTTGAAAAGCAGGAAGGGTAAAGGAGAAGAGAGGAAAAAAAGACCATGGCAAGCATTAAACATAAACTAGATTTCCAAATATTTACCTGTTAATCTGAGATTCCTGTAAAATTCTGTTCTTAAAATGTGCATCCCAGTGACTCAGACCCCAGACCATATAACACTATTTTTTCTCACTTACAACAGCTATTGAATACTCATTCTAACCTAGGTGGTGGATTTAGATCCCAGCCAAACACTTTGGTCTGATACAGACAGCAGGACATCTGAGTCAGTGATCCTGGAACTAGCAGACAGACAACAACTGATGCCATAACCATGACAGAAATGAGACTCAGTCTTGATTTCACCTTAGTATTCCTGAAAGTAAAAATGCAGAATGCTGAAACTTTAATCACCTAGTAAGAAGAATTACCAGGTATTGGAAAATAATGTGGCTCCTGAATAGTTTATGAGGTTTTCATGGAACTCACTGTATCAATCACTTTGAGTATCTCATTTTTACATCCCCATGTTAATCAACCCAAAGTTTAAATAAGCCAAACTTAGTCATATATAAATTCTAATATTTTAATGTTCATTTTTCTCAATGACAGAATTATGCACCTGATGCCCTGTGAAAGTTATGAAAATAAACACTGCACTAGATTAGCACTTTCTTTCTAAATGATATTTTACTGTGTTTCTTGGCCAGATGTTATGAGAAACTTAATCTGAGGCTTATCCTAGCAGGTACTGATGGTTTTGTTCAAAACACTTACGCAAGCAATCTGGCTGGCTGCTTTTAAGCTTCATTGAAAATGCAGAAAAAGTTCATAGTTAGAACAGCTGCTTTTGCTCCATAGCCATCAGAGTATTTCAGTAACATAACAAACCAAAACCCCACAATACATACCCACTAATTAGTTCTTTTAATGCCTAAGCACTCCTCATATTAAATATTTCAGTGAAACTGCTACTAACATTAACAGGTTTTTAAAAAGTACGTTTGTGTATTTTATTTATATATGTTTAACTATAAAATGTTTACTCAGAAAAACTATTGTGGCTGTCAGTGAGCTGCAGGAATGGGGCTGCTCTGAGACAGAGATGAGTCAGAAGCTGTGATGACCCCAGCACTCCAGGCTGGGCAGTGTTGCTCCTACAGGGTGCAATCCCATGGTACCAGATCAGGGGTGGTGCGAGCAACAGGTCCCAGAGACCAACCCAGACAAAGCAAGGAAATTAATAAGGTCCACAGCCCAGCCAGTAAAAAGTACCAAAAATCTTGGTCCAGCCAGACCAGTATAAAATGGTGGGCTTCTGATCTAGGGGCAGGAGTAAAGATAAGGCTGTACATAAGCTGAGTCCAAGTTCCATCCAACAATTCCATCGAGGAGGGCAGAACAGTAGGTAGCAGGACTAGGCACACATGTACTTACAGCATCACTTTGGCAAGGTGGGGTGTCCAGACCTCATTCTAAATGGAGCCCTCAAATTTATAGCCAGGTCCCAGCTGATGTCGGTCTGCACATGCAGTCTTTTGGTACCCTCTAGAACATACTAATTTTCATTCTGAAACACATGAGTAAGAGGTAGATCCCATGTCTTTGAACCCCCTTGAAAAGCATCTAAATGGTGTTATTTTTTCAAGAGTGGATTTCTTTAGGGTTGGGTAATAAGGGATAATATCTGGGGCACTATGCTAGGCAGAAAGGGAAGCTAAGCACTTCTTAAATGACTTCTTGAGTGGCTGACCCTTCTTAACTCCAACTATTGAAAACTTGATAAGCTGCTTTTCCTATCCTGCTTCTTCCTGCTGTCCCTCCAGTCATTTGCCTCTACAGAAAGCTACTGAATAGGTCATGGCAACTTCAAGGAAGTTATAATAGTCACTGAACCTGTAAATGTCTCCTTGCAGCCTAGGAGGGTCGGGGGGCGGGGGGGGGAGGATTTTCACACATAGGGCATAGAAAGTTGTCTCAGGCATATTCAGAGAAAACAAGAAAAGATGTGGGATAGAAATGGAGAATACTGAAGGGAAAGGAAAAAAAAAAATTGAATGTTAACAAATACATTTAGATAATAAACTGATGCAAAACATCAGCACAGCAAAACAAAGTAATACTGTGTAAGTCCAAACCTTGCCTAAACAAATCATTCTGTCAATGAATGAATAATTATTTCCTTGGATAAATTAATTAATTACCTTGGGATTGATTAATTTTGTGAGATTTTAATAAAGTATGAGCTTCAGTTGAAACTTTTCCTACACAGGTCTCTGCTTTGTATCTGAACTCCCCAGCGAGAGCTCATGTTATAGTTTTTCCTCATTATGGGGGCCTTAATAAGGTTTCTTTCCTTTAGTTATCCAGTTTCTCCAAACTTGCAAGATTTTCTTTATGTTTGAGTTCCCCCCTCTCTGCCACATGTGAACTGAAACTGGCAAATGGGTTCAGACTTTACTGGATGCACACAGTAATAGCATGACTGAATAATGACATTTTTTCCATAGGAAAACCAGAGTTTAAATAGTCTGGTAACAATACCTGTCAAGTTCACTTAACTATTATCATCAGCATATCAATGCTTTTGGGTTTGGTGTTTGTTTTTTTTTTTAGAGCCACATCTTCATAGGATTAAAAGACAGGAAATATTTTCTACAAATTTGGTAGGTGGTAGCAAAAATAAACTGGCTTTTAGTCAACAGATGCATCTCAAAACACTCCTATATCTCCAATTTGGAATGGATGAAATTATTTTTGCATTTTATATATTTGTGTATATGAACAATGTCTATATGTTTATAATCAGAGACCTGAAGAGATGGAAACTGATCCTTACGTGTAGAAACACAAATATACCCTTAGAATGTTGCAGAATATTATCTTCTGTGCTATATATATTGAACACATTTTGGATGCAAACTAAGTCCATTACTCACTTCCTTTTCTCTAGCTGAATCACTTTCCTTAGGTTCTTCTACTAACTCAGTTACATAGCATTTCAGCTTCACGATGAACAAAATCGACCAATTAGTATCTGATGATGCAAAGAAGACCCAAAATACTGAAGTATATGATGCAGTCAACATAAATCACTGTCTCATTTAGAAGAGAGAGAATCGTGAAGTCTGAAAGAATCCTTAAAGAAAAAATTGTGAAAATTACAAGATTTACTTCAGCCAAAACTGTAATCTTTTGTAATCAAATTAAATCTCTGCATCCAATTGGAAATTTGGCCAAATTGTAATAAAAGCTTTTTAGGGTAAAGTCAAGATTTTTGGCTGATTCACTCAAATGCCTAATCGGTGTTAGGTTCTAATTCCTGCAAATATTTTGTGAAGAGCTGAGATGCAGGAGCTGAAGCTACGGGTCTATCTAACCCGAACTAGATAAGAAGTGCAGAAACAGAAGCAACTCATATTAAAGAAAAAATAGTTAAACCACCTCTTTTTTTGGGGAAGAAGAAAAAAAAAAGGATGAAAGAAGGAAAGAAAAAAAAAGGAAGGAAGCAAGCTATTGAACAAATATAAACTCCTTATGCTATACTAGGAACAGAGAGACCTGAGAATCAATGTACAAAGCCTGGAATATGTGAGAGCCACAAAACTGAATTGTAAGAACAACCTAAACCTTAGCTGTAGCCCATCTCCCTATGTTATTGTCTGCTGCACATTTTTCTAAGCTGTTCTAAGATTTATTTTCTATACATGTGTAAGGAATGTGGAAAAAGCTGTCTACCTCTTATCAGATTTTCTTCCCATAATTCCTGACAATTATTCAGTTTCAAGACATTTAACTTCCTAATTCTATAAAGGAGTGGATACAATAAACTCTGGGCTTTAACTTACACTTTCAACCATATGAGCAAGCACCATAGAGATGAGCACACCATCAGTCTCTGCAATCTCTTCCCTGCAGCATCCTTCAGTGGTGCAGCTGTGAAACCCTATTTCAGACCACTTATCTGAGAAAGAGCTGTGAGAATGAACTGTAGCTTATTGGGGTTTTACCCTCTTAATTTGAGAACTGCATTTTAGCTTCAGGTCTTTGCACTTGGTCCATGGCTATAGCATGAGGCATGTGTTATGACTATGGTTGGCATCCAGGTTCAGCCTTATGTAAGTCTCATCATCAAGGACTTGTCAGGCACTCACTAGACTCAGCTGAAGCTGGTTATTGTCAGTGGGCCTCCTCTCCTTGTGTAAGCATTATGTGATAGCAGTTCTGTCAAGGAGCTAGTTGCCTTTCCTGCCTTGCTGTCACCCTTGGCCCTCATATTGTCTCTTGGGAAACAGATTGCCCTTGCTGTCTCCTGAGAGCAAGCAGCACAAATTAAGATGCATGTATGAGTCAACAGCAACTACCTAGATGTCCTTACACAATAACAGAACCATACAATAAAGGATGTTTGCTTTGTGTGAAACTCAGTTTAAATACATTTCCTATATGCTGCCTTCATAAATATCGGGAAAAATGGCTTGATTTAGTTGGAGGAAAGGTGGAGCATAGGTGAGCATGTAAATTAACTAGTTTCAAGTTCAGTTTAGGAGTACCCTAATGCTTTCACAAATACTGTTCTGTGCAGAATTTTCTCATTTACAAGCCTTTAAAACTCATTCATATTCTTACTTTACTGTGCCTACTATATTTTTCCAGCTCTCACTACATTCCCTAGCTTTTTATCTGTCATTCCTCCTTTTATCTCTGTCTTCCCTTAAAAGCACAAACCAATCACTCAAGCTCAAGCACTGGAGCCCAGAATTTTCAAGGGGATTAAAACAAAAAACTGAATTTGCTTATCTGTATCTAGCTAAAGTTTTTTTCAGTATTCCATTAGTTATTTCTCTTAACTATCAAATTTATTCGTCTCAAGCACTGTAGTACTTCCTAACATCAATATAATATACTAGATAGCCATTAGTTGTCTGAAGTAGCTCGTCACTGGTAATTGGCTGCCATTAAGTCTTTTGCACATCATGATATATATTTTTTTTTTTAATATAACCAGGTAAATGATGTTTTTTCCCATGTTCTGATTACTTTGTTATCAGATTTCTCTGGCTTTACTGAACATAATTCATTTGATGTAAATGGAAAAAAAGAATATATGAAATTAAGCTAACGTTCTCTATAAAGGCCATGGTAGTTTACTGTGACACAAAAAAAAAGAAACTTTACCTGGAAAATAAATGTTCATATGTTCTATGTTTTAGTCTTTTTGTAGCTTCTTTTGATGCAAAATGGATGGATTTTTTAGGAGTTCATGTGTAGTCTACTACTTATTCAGCACCTGGAATAAACCTGTCTATAGTGCCTTATGTGTCTTCTCATTATCTGAATTATCATAATCACAAGATTAACAACTTCAAGAGAAGTCACAAATAGAAGCATCTGTTTCAGACATTTTGCTTTCAGGAAAAGAAAATCCCTACAAGGTAGAATAGAGGTGTTTTTGCAAATTATTGCCAAGAGAGGTCATGAAAGATTTCCTGTCCTATATTAATGAACCTTGCATGATGAGTTTCTTTTAGCTTTAATTTCCTTTCTATGATATACATTTAAAAATCTAGGCAAAATTGTAGGTTAAGATTAAATTTTTATTTGATTGGTTTTAAGGAAGCTAGCTTTGCTGCTTGCTTAAGACTTTCAAATGATAGTCAATGACTGAAAGATCAACCTTGGTTAGCATAGTTTTCAGTTCTGAATTTGTGGGTTTGGGGGGTTTGTTTGTTTGATTGATTGATTTCTTTATGGTTGCTGGGGTTTATGAGGGTTTTATGGAACATAACTTGATATCTACATATGCCAGGCTCATTTTCATAATCATTAAATATATAGGATGATTGCTTGCCACACTTTAGTATATAATAACAATTTCGTAATTCTTGATCACACTTGCCTGTAAAAGTATCATAACTTGTTGTTTCTGAAGTTTTGGCTTCTTATTTTCTATGAACTTGAATCCATGCCTATAAGTCTGATTTTTTTTATATACATATATGAAGTCTCAATCTACAGTGAGAAACTGCTGTATTTACAAAGATATCTCAGTAAAACAACTGAGCTGTAATTATAGTTTGAGGGATTGTGTTGGTTATTTTTTTCATTGCTGCCATTTTTATTTCATAGTCATGTCTATAACACAGGAGTTTGAATTCTTTAAACATGTCATAAATAATGTTTAGAGACAGTGGAACAACACATGCTCTTCAATTGATATTGATCACTTTTCCATTATAAAACTAAACACACAGCCTACACACACCATGGGGAGAGTAAAACTGGTTATAAGATAGCAGATTCCATGTTCAACCTGTAAAATTCACACAAATGCGTGATGACAGTTCTATATTCTGTGTCATTTCTTCACTAGAGTTTTTCATGCTATTGGTATAATCCCTTTTAAGACAGCAGGTTCCCTGTTTAACCTGTAAAATTCTAAACCAAAGTCAAGTCTTTCCTCATTTTTAAAATTTTCCTTATTTGATTTTTTATTAATCTCTTCCATGAATTAACTCTATTCATTTCTCAAGTGGCATTTCAATCTTGAGTTATCAGAAACTAAATGATAAAAACAAAAAATAAAGCTAAAGAATTATAATCAAATTCCACATTCATGATTAGTAAAGAATTTTCTTTCAACGTTCAGATTCACAAGGGTCATGTATTGCCAGCAGCTCCAAAATCTGAGTAATATGGTGGAGTTTCTGCAGAAACATCATATGGTAAATAATACGATGACTTACCACCTGGATCATCCCGTTCCACGCAGATATGAGCATATTTGGATCCATTTGTGAATGCAGTTATACCATAAATAGCAAAGACATCTTTTAGAAATTGCAGTTGAACATATGCGGTTAAATATTTGACGGCCATACAACAGCACTTTTGTGGTAATTTAGAAGGAATAGTTTTTCCAAAAAGTTGGGAAATTACATCACCTCTTAAGGGGAAAAAAATAGCAGGATTTCCTAAATTGTACCTGGAAATAAGAATTATTTGAAACCTAACATGAATTGACCTTCTGCTTGAGAAAGTCATAGAAACTTGGTGGGTTTTTTTCATTTATTTATCCTCCTTAAAACTTTGAGTCTGAATAAACCTACCCACTGCTGTCTGATAATCTGTGTGGTAACAGAATGTCCTCTCCTCTATTTGAACTGCCCTTATCCTGCATAGCAGAGTTTTAAAGCATTCAATTTTTTGAACCCTGGTTATGCCAAAATTTTAGATAAGAAACATTTCAGTTAACCAGTACATCAATGTTTGATGGTTTAGTTTTTTATCTTCTTGCTTGCTTTAGTTAATTACTGTCCCAAATCTCACCTTGGTTGACCGCTTACCACAAGGTAAAATCATTTAATTTCTTGTCATAAGTTACTGGTTCTCAAATTCCTGCCATACTTATGATTTTTCTGTTTCTGTTTTTCTGCTCTTCTTTGCAGAATTTGGTGTAAAAATGGTGTATAGATGAACTGGTTAAACTGACTCTTACTAATTCTTTCTGGTTTTAATTAGCCTTTCTCAAACAATGCTTTTTTATTGTGATAGTTCTTTGTAGAGAACACCATGCTCTTTGAAAAAAGTTACTTGAAATTTCCTACTCTTCTATTTTTTCACATGAAATAAACAGAAGGAAAACATAAACATAAAAACTTGCCTTTGCTTTCTCTGTGGTTATTCCTGGGTCTAGACTTCCACTTCTGAAATACACTGCAAACAAGGTGAAGTAGAAGTGAAGTAGAGCTACACTCAGAATAATTATCACAGCAGTGAGTGTTTGGTCAACCTTTTAGACAGGTCACATCCTCCAGGGTTGTTTGAAGTGGAAATGTGACATCAGACTGCTTTTTCACCTGTGTTCCACTTAGAAATGTGAAATTGCACAGTACCCTGTAGAATTTCTTACAACTTTCAAACTTGGTAATTCACACAACAAAATAGCAAAGTAATTGCCTTGCATGTAACAATGTGTGGTTTATTTTTATGTACAAGACCAGTTCTGAATGGAACTCTTTCAGAGCCTATGGTTATCTTAACAATTAGTCTGATAACTACAAATTCATGTGTAAGGCTTTTTTTATTTTCTCTACTAGCAGGTAGGAGGATATTACTGAATCTATACCTGTGTTTAGCTCTATTCAAACAGTTACACCCTGCATAAATGAGGAAAAGAGGATAGCTTCCTATAAGTTCTTGAAGAAGACTAAATAGATTGGAATAATTCCATCCAGTGCGGGAGCTGGTTGGAACCATCATTGTCCAGTACAGGGCAGTCCCAGCCTCTCCTCACAAGACCCGTGCAGACCTGCTGTACACCTGATCAAGAGGAATCTACAGATGAAGCACTCTACAGGCAGTCAGGAACAGTCTCACACTTGCAGGCCCTTGTTCTCATGGGGGACTTCAACCACCCTGATATCTGTTGGAGGGATGGCTCCAGGGCAGCCTTGCTTGCAGCGATTGTGAGATGGTTGAGTTTGAGATCCTCAGGACAGTGAGAATAGCGCACAGCAAGCTCACAGATCTAGACTTCAAGAAAGCAGACTTTGTCCTCTTCAGGAACCTGCTTAGTAATGTTCCATGGGATATAGCGCTAGAGAGCAGGGGGGCCCAAGACTCTTGGTTGATATTCAAGGATCACCTGCTACAAGCTCAGGAGTGTTGCATCCCAACTAGAAGGAAGTGCAGCAGGAGGGCCAGGAGACGTCCTTGAGTGGATAAGGAGCTGTTGAGGAAACTTTGAAGGAAAAAAGAGGCTTATAAAAAGTGGAAGCAAGGACAGGTGGCCTGGGCAGAATACAAGGATGTTGTCCGGGAGGCTAGGGACCAGATTAGCAAAGCTAAGGCCCATTTAGAATTAAACTTGGATAGGGATGTTAAGGATAACAGGAAGGGATTCTATAGGTACACTGCAAATAAAACAGGCTAGGGACAATGTGGGCCCTCTCCAGAAACTATCAGGAGACTACCTGGCTACCCTGGATTTGGAGAAGGCTGAGGTTCTTAAAGACTTCCTTGACTCAGTCTTCACTGGCAAATGGTCTGACCACACCACCCAAGTCTTGGAAGGCAGACGCAGGGACTGTGAGAATCTGGTTTGAGACCATCTTAAGAACCTGAATGTGCAGAAGTCCATGGGACCTGATGAAATCCATCCACTGGTCCTGAAGGAGCTGGCGAATGAAGCTGTTAAGCTGCTGGACATCATATTTGAAAAATCATGGCAGTCAGGTGAAATTCCCGATGACTGAAAAAAGGGAAATATAACCCCCATTTTCAAGAAGGGGAAAATGGATGATCAAGGGAATTACAGACCAGTCAGTCTCAACTCTGTGCCTGGCAAATACTGGAGCAGATTCTCCTGGAAGGCATGCTAAGGCACATGAAAAACAACAAGGTGGTTGGTGACAGCCAGCATGACTTCACTAAGGGACATCCTGCCTGACAAATTTGGTGGCCTTCTATGATGGGGCTACAGAACTGATGGACAGCGGTAGAGCAGTTGATGTCATCTACCTGGACTTGTGCAAAGTGCTCACCACTGTCCCACACAACATCCTTGTCTCTAAATTGAAGAGACATCAGTTTGACAGGTGGACCACTCGGTGGATAAAGAACTGGCTGGATGGCCTCGCGCAGAGTTGTGGTCAATGGCTCAATGTCTGGCTGGAGACCAGTTACGAGTGGTGTCCCTCAGGTATCGGTGTTGGGACCAGTCTTGTTCAACATCTTTCTCAGTGCCATGGACAGTGGGATTGAGTGTGCTTTCAGCAAGTTTGTTGATGACACCAAGCTGTGTGTTTGGTTGATACGCTGGAGGGAAGGAATGCCATCTAGAGGGATCTTGACATGCTTGTGAGGTGGGCTGATACCAACTTTATGAAGTTTAACCATGCCAAGTGCAAGGTCCTACACCTGGGTCAGGGCAATCCCAGGCACAGCTACAGGTTGGGCAGAGAAGAGATTCAAAGCAGCCCTGTGGAGAAGGATTTGGGGATGTTGGTCAACGAGAAAATGACCATGAGCCAGCAGTGTGTGCTCACTGCCCAGAAAGCCAACCATACCCTGGGCTGCATCAAAAGGAGGTGATCCTGCCCCTCTACTCTGCTCTTGTGAGACCTCACTTGGAGTATTGTGTGCAGTTCTGGTGTTTTCAACATAAAAAGGACATGGAACTATTGGTAGAAGTCCAGATGAGGGCCACTAGGATGATCAGGAGACTGGAGCACCTCTCATATGAAGACAGGCTGAGAAATTTGGGGCTGTTCAGCCTGGAGAAGAGAAGGCTGCGTGGAGACCTCCTAGCAGCCTTCCAGTATTTGAAGGGGGCCTATAGGGATGCTGGGGATGGACTCTTCATTAGGGACTGTAGTGATAGGACAAGGTAGTGGAAGTTTAGGGGAAGTAAAGGGGAAGTTTAGATTGGGTATAAGGAAAAACTTCTTTACTGTGAATGTGGTGAGGCACTGGAATGGGTTGCCCAGGGCGTTTGTGAATGCTCCATACCTAGCAGTGTTCAAGGACAGGTTGAGACAGAGCCTTGGGTGACATGGTTTAGTATGAGGTGTCCCTGCCCGTGGACTACTAGTCTGCTTTTTCAACTTATTGGTGCCCCATCAAAAACTACCTGCCTCAGCCATTTTAAAGTATTGCTGGTTTCCATTTGATATAAACATTTACAGTTGGCATTACAATGTCAAGCTAACTGATCTTAATAAAGAAATTCTCTGATATGAATGTTTGGTAAAATCATGTACTGTCTCTTTAATGAAATATAAAATAATGCAATGGAAAATTCCAGACCTTGGAACATCTTTTAATGTGTACTATGTGTCTTACTTTTTGTCTTAGCCTTTTAGCCTACCACCAGCAAAGTTACTTTCCTTATATTTTTTAAAAGTAGTTTTGTTTTATGGTGAAATCTAGAAGTAAAATCTAGACAAGAAAATTGTTTGTCACCCATGAGTATGTCTGCAAGGTGCCATTAGCTTGTTAAATTAGGAATGATAGAGGATACTCTATTAATATATTACCACTTTAAACTAAAACTGACAGTGCTCATTAGAACAAGACTTGACATTTTATTGCTGACTTCATAGTGCATCAAATCACATTCTTAATATTAATATTCTACAGCAAATTACATACTTCCAAACTATGTCCCTCTGATTTTGTAACCCTGTTTCAGGCTAGAAATGTCATAGCCAGTGTTTTTCAAGTAGGTAGTGTAAAAGTCCTTTTTTTGAAAGTGATGTGAGGCTTAATATAGTGGAAACTACTTAATGTCACATACAGTTCAATCGAATTAAGTATAAAAGGAGATGTTATTTTCAATTGATGCAACCCCTTGCTGCAGAGAGCCAAGTGAGATTAAACAGTTCAGTGTTCATGTTCTCCACTTCTACCTTCCTATTCCTAATTTTTGTAAAAAGTTAAATGTAGCTGTGAATAATGTTCTGTTTAAACGTAAACTGTCCTTTCTAACTTTATCTTTCAAAAAAGAGCCATCTGCTGACAATGATTTATTATGGGAAATGCATGAGAAGTTAGTTAATGAGCCAAAGCATTTGTTATTTGCTCAAGCATATATGTTTTCAAGGTGTTGGGTTTTTTTAAACCTAATTTTTTTATTAAACAAAAAAAACTAATTAAAATCTATGAAGTATTAAAAATCTTAATGGATAAATATATCTTCCTGCAGATGCCTAAACAGAATAGTTTTCTTTCCTGATTTCATATAAAGAACAAATTGACTGTCAGTAGGCTCTAATTTACAATGTAGACAACTCACTGTCATTTAGAAATAATCATTTGTTTGCAGGCATGGTCTGGTATAGCCATGTTGTGCAGGTCAATTGGCAGTCTGTTGCTGTAGTTAAACAGTAGTATAAAATGAAAGAAAAACAAGTATTATAGGTCAGTTTAAGGCAAAAGTCCTGTGGTTTGGTCAGCTATTAACTGTCTCAGGCTGACTTAAAATATGATCTTTTGCATATGACTATAAACAAGTTCTGTCTAAGCAACTAATTCTGTGAATGCTCTTAATACCTGTCTAGACCATTCCTGAAATTGATATAAATTTATCTGTTTTATTTTGCTGTAAAATGTCTAGTTTCTTGAGGCTGTTACATTATCTCCACCATGGCAACCATCACTGCCAGCTGAACACAGTAAGGCCAATCCTCCCAATGGCTTACATGTTGCACTTACTTCTCCCTGGATTCTTTCACTGTCTCAGATACAGTAGAGGAAAAAGTAGAGAGAGATCTCTCATCTCTCATTGCTCTTTTGCATTTAAATGATGTGTATGCTGCCCAGTGTAGTATTCTGATTTTCATTAAACTAAGACATATTTTCACCAAGGTAAGGAAATTCGGGAACATCAAGAACAAGCTATGGTTATTGAACGGATAACTAAATGTATAATTCTTTTAAAGGTAAAGTTATGTTGACCAGTGGATCGTATGAAAAATGTCAACAACTTTCAAACAACCAAAATTACTGATGTCAAATTCCTATCAACAAAACATCTGAATTTCTTGAAATTTTCCCATTCTCACATAGCAGTAATGGCAGTCAATTAAGAAAAGGGACACAGGTAATATTGTTCCTAACCAAAATCTAGTAATCTGACCATACACAAAAATAAAGGAATGAGAAAACATCTGTGGCATATTTCACTACTGCTTATAAACTGCAGTGGAGTAGATGAGTAAGTAAACATTTTTGAGTAAAGATCAAGCCAGACTGGCTGTCTTGGAAAACACTTTGGAAAACAGAACATGAGTTTTGAAACTGGAAATATTTCTAGTTTGGCATTACTGCCTATTTCAACCATCCAAAATCATGAGTCAGACCTCAGATAATCAGGATTGGCCTAAAAATAGAACAGTTAAAATCTAGTTTGTGTTTCTTTTTACTGGTCCTTTCCTTTTTGAGGTCTTACAGATTACGTGTTTCATTTTTTCAAGGTTTTATAAACAAACATTAAAACTTGCAGCTTATCTTCTAAACTATAGTTCTCCTGCAATCTCTTAATTCCAGCTGCAGTGGCTTTATGAAAAAACTAAGTATCATGAGACTTGTTACATTTATGAGGGCTGGGAAAACAGGCAATTAGCAAGCAACATTTGAAAAACACATTGACAAAAGAAATAAATAAATGCATTCTTAACACATCTATTCACACTTATTTCTTTGGCACTAGGTAGACTCAAGACTGTTGACAGGCCGACTTCTTAATCACTGAGCAAGAGCAAAAGCAAAAGACCAAAGTGATAGCAACTTTCCTTACTGAAATGTCAGAGAAGTTAATGGGCAATAGATGGGCAAAGATAACCCCTTTGCCAGAAGCAAGGGATACACATTTGATCCACAGCCTTCATGTCTTGGTCTCACATTATTTTGATTTGCTGCAGCTGACATTATACAGACCTGTGAGGTCCCTGCTCCCAGTAGCCACTTGACTGCCCTGTATGACAATCCTAACACAACCATCCACCAAACATATGCTTCCCTTTCAGACTAAATATAGAAAGTGATCTGTGGCAAATAAGGCAAACTCTCCTGCCTAATTCTCTCCCTTCTTTCCCCGCTCATCCCCTCCCCTTATTCAGAAAGTTGTACTGATATAACAGCAAAGTAATTCTTCAATACAAATTTTCCACTGTAAGCTAAACCCCAATAACTCAGTTTTATAGCAGTATGACAGAGTCCAGACACAGAATCTAAATCTATTTAAACTAAAACACTACAATGGAGGAGAAGATAAGACTTTACATAGTAAGATCTCCAGAGCAAAAGACAATTCCTTACACTGAGAAAGTGCAGAACCTTGAAAAAGGCTGTCTTGAATGTATCTGTGTTTCTAGCTGGTATTGTAATAGAGGCAATATCAATAATAACAATCAAAAACATATGAGAAAGAGCGACTCAGTCATTGCTTTGTTTTCTATTCCGTTAATGGAAAACAGTTGTCATTTGTGGTTGTTTTTGACAATCCCAATTTCAAAAATTAAAACACTGGAAAAGCATTTGCTTGTCAGTTTTGTCACTAAGTCTGTTAAAAGGTTTCCAAATGGATGATGGGATTGAAGGCAATCATCACAGTCAGTATGGGATATCATCTTGATCCACAAAGCCTAATATCTGTGTATGAGAAGAAGTGACAACTTGTGATTACAGTCAGCTCTGTCCCTTGGAAAGTAACTTGCATGTGAATAGATATAAAATCCCTTTTATTACTTTTTCAAACAAAAAAACAAGATATTAAGAAATGAGATTTCTTATTATATGTCAACATAAGTAACAGTAATGAGAATGCTGATTCATTGACTATATATTTTAGCACTTCTTCATGGACACATTTTGAAACAGTAGTACAAAGTTTCATTATAAATAAAAATAAGCGAACAACAAAATCAATATAATCAACAACATAATGGAAGATATGTTCTAGGATTCTCAGTCTTATGATAGATTCTAATTTACCCTGCTTCTGTTTCAGTTTACATGGTCTTTCATGTCTCCGTCCTTTTACTATTTTCTGGGTTATCATTGTCATTCTGTTTATCTCGCATACAGACTTCTCCTGACGTTTGAGAATTTTGATGCTGTCATTGTTTACCATGTGTCGTGGTTTAACCCACAGCCAGACAGCTTGTTACCCACTCCCCCCCTACTTGCCCTCCCCCTACTCCTGGGGGAATGGAGAATCAAAAAGAATGCAACTCCCACGGGTTGAGATAAGAACAGTTTAGTAACTAAGGTATAACACAAATCACTACTGCTACCACCAATAATAGTAATGATAAAGGAAATAACAAGGGAAGAGAATACAACACCCCATCACCAGGTGACCGATAACTTGCCCCCCCCAGCCCGATCAAGCACCAACCCATACCTCCTCCAACCCTGCAGTCCACCCAGTCCTTCCGGCTAACTCCCAGTTACATCCTGGGCATGACGTGCTGTGGTATGGAATACCTCTTTGGTCAGTTTGGGTCAGGTGTCCTGTCTCTGCTTCCTCCTGGCTCCCCTCCTCCCTGGCAGAGCATGAGGCCCACAAAGTCCTTGGCCAAACCAAAACATCATTGTCTTTCAGCTCTGTTCCCAGCTGAAAGTCAAAACACAGCACTGCACCAGCTACCAAGAAAGAGATAAATGACTGCCACTGCTAAACCCAGGACACCATGCTAGTCACATCCTCAGTGTTTTGAAGGGACAAAGGAAGATAATAACTTTATGAATGAGATTATGAGTATTATATCAAAGTTGGGACAATGCAGAATAATGAAAACATCTGAGAGATTCCTTTTAGCTGCACTGACAATATCAGTGCAGAAACTTTTGTCTGTGAAAAGGCTGATGTCCTTGCCCATGGCAGGGGAGTTGGAACTAGATGATCTTAAGGTCCTTTCCAACCCTAACTATTCCATGATTCGATGGTTCTATGATGTTGCAGCTGCATAATGGACAGATTATGTCACACAGCTGTTGTTATAGTGACACGACATATTAAAACTACATGAGTTTCAAATTGATCAGTGCCCATGGACATAAATGAATTCTTTCAAAACCACATATATCATGCTAGTACATGTGCAACCCTCAGTTCTCTATGTGTTATATATATCCAAGAGGCTTTGTTTGCAAATCTCGCTACTAATAATCATATTGTTTCTTCAGTTATAAGAAAAAAAAAGAAAGTTTTAATGTCAATCATTTTTTGAGATTATTTGCCTGGGACTGAAAAATTAAAAAACATTCTATGCAGCAGTGTTAGTGTATGCATTATGTTAAAAGGTTCGATATTAGGATCCCGTGTTATAAAATATTTCATTAAATTTTCTTAGATAGCAACTTCTGGTTACTCCTCAGTCACAGAATAATAGAAATTGCTGCTGGAAGGCACTGTGAAGTTACTAAATCTATCAAAAAGCAAAATCGACTATATCTGTGTTATTCAGATATTGTGTCAGCTAGATAGTTTTATAAACTGCTTTTAATATTTCCAGTGATGAAGACTTCACAATCTCCAATGCTACATTATTTCTTTGTTCTTCAAGACTTCCCTTGTTACATTATAAGGACTCTTATCTTATGGGAAAGAGTTTATTCCTTGTTTCCTGGTAGGGGAAATTAAGAAGCCAACATCTGAATACATTTCAGGTGTTCAAGATGGAATTGAGGTCACTGAAGTGTGGAAATTCAGAAATTCATGTAGCAGGGGGCTAGGATGACATGAACAGCTACTAGTGAACCAGACGGCATCCTTAGCAGCACATGGTTGGAGAGAACTGTGTTTTAATACCCAAAGCTTCAGTCTTACTTCTGCACATCTGAAACAGGTTAGTTTGCAGCAGTCATAGGATTGTTGACCAAAATCAAGCAGTCTTTTATAAGTTCTTTTGAGGGTTTTATGAGGTTTTATCATGTTCCTTTTATAAAGAAATGTGATGAAGGAGTTTCTAAATTGGGACAGATAATTTTTATTCTCCTTCCAACAATGTGTCAGCATCCATCAAGAAAAACAGTAGGCAATGTAGTCCAAGTTAGTAATTTGCTGATGAGCTGGTGATGGTGGTCAGTCCCATATATCTTTCCGAAGTGACAGTGGTCATATCTCATGGACGTTGTCATCAGGCTTTTCGGAGACTAATGAAAAAAACTCAGAGCCAAAATAATTTACAAGAGCAGAAAGTTTTCTTGTTTCATTATTCCTAATGTTACTCTTATTGTTGAATTCATTTGCAACTGAAGTAATGTAAGGAAACCTCCTATATGATTGATGTCTGAGAGCTAGCACTGACTGGCACATTACCTCAAGTTAGAACTTTGAGCTCTTTTAGAGATTTTTCCCGTTCATAATTAACTTAGTTAAAGCATTCACAGTAAGAATGTGATTGAGCTAAACGTAATGAATAGATGTCCCAGACTAATTGTTCTCTGTCTACAGAGTATTTCATCTTGAGAAACACCAGGATGAGTGAAATGGGTAGGTTATACTGCTGAGTCCTTTAAACCTTAAGTTTATTATCCCCACATTATGCTATAGCATCTTATTTTCATTTAGCTATTAAAAGGTTTTAAGAAAGGCGGTATTGATACCCCTCTTCTATTGATGAGAAAACCACAGTGTTAGCATAGAACATGTAAAGAAACCATTCAGAATGTATTAGTAAGAGAAAATACATAATTTTACATTACAAGATCTTTCAGAATAAATCTTATGTGTAAATGGAAAGAGGTATTGTCTCACTGGACCACTTGTCAGTAGAATGCTGATGATAATAACTGGGTTCACTACATAAGTGAATACATTTTCAAAAGGAAGAATACACATAATCAGTCTAGCATCTTGTAGACTACATTCTCAGCCAGAAAAATGTCATCCCTCTCGCTTGTCCAGTACAATTTCTTACATTTCTTCTATCTTAATCATCTCAAACTTCAACACATGTAAGCTTACACTTGGCAGCTGCCAAATTCCTTGACATTAATTTACAGGAATTAGGTGATTTTTTTTTTTTTTTTTTACTTTCTCTAACAATACTTTTGAAACCATAAATGCCATACAATTATACGATCATTTATGTTGGAAAAGACCCTTAATATCATCAAGTCCAACCATAAACATAACACTGACAACTCCACCACTAAATCATCACAATTTCTAAAGAATAGAATTGGCAAAAACGTGCTAAAAATGGATTTAGTTTTCACTGTGTAAATATAATGAAGAAATATAATGTTATAACTACAGAGACATGAAACATTGGTCAGCACTGGATTGCACTAGCAAAAGCAAACCTGCAAATGGCTGTATGGATATATATGTGAATATAGAGTTAAATACAGATGCAAGTGGGATTGGTTTCAATTTACTTTAAATGTCTTCATCTGAGTTTGTCATCTAGAATCCTCTTATAGTCAGTGGAGAAAAAAAGGTTTTTCTGCATTGTGAATCATTTGACCTGGTTTAGATTTATTAATTAATCTGGAACAAGTTAACAGTAAATTTCCTTCTATTGATAATAACAAAAGTCAAATGGCTACCTCAGAAAAAAGTATGTCTGGTGTAAATTGGTAAGATTAAATCTGGCTTTGACATTTTCTTCTTGTTAATTATTTAAAAGCTTCTAAACCACAGTGAAGAGCAATAAGTAATGGATGCAACATAAGGCACCTTTTCTAAGAATAAATTGTTAGAAAAATTTAGAAGTCACCTCTTCAAAAGAAAAATTAATCTAATTTCTTCTGTTGTGGTAACTTGGTTTGAAAGGGAAAATGTGAGCCTTGAAGGCAACAAGAGATGGAACATCGCCTGACAGCGATAAGAGCTACTTGGAACTGTTAGAGGATGGAGTAGATACTAATGAACAAAATGTTTACTGCTCACTGGGATTTGTAGCTTAAAAATATGGATCAGAGTGACTGTAGCAAACTTCCGTAGCACAGGATAAATTCAAACAATATTATTAAAAAATTTATCCAATGCTGATTTCTAGATCTTTGTAACTAAGTGCAAGAAAAATTTCTATAAACCTTCAAGCCTATTCCAAAGCACAGCAACCAGTAAACAAATTCCTAGCTAGTACACTTTTATGCAAGAGTTTCATTGGATAGGAAAGGAGAAAAGAGAACATCTGAATTTTTTTATGTATTGCTTCTGATTACATGGAAATGATGGTGATCCTTATCTCCATGCAATGAATTAAAAAGACAAAGTTCAGTGACTGAGTATCATAAGTAAATATTTTCACAGTCCTAGGCAATACAGCTGTGGCATAGATGGGATCAACAGGCACATGAAGCCCAAATAAGTCAGCAAAATAAACTTTTCTACTTACTTTAATTCTTACTTTTATTAAGCATTTTTGAAAAGCTATATAAAAGATCTTATAAAAAGAAGAAAAACATTAATTCAGGGTACCATTTACTCATCATATACTAATTATATAATCAGGACTTATATATATCTCACAGGAAGTAAGATTCAGCCTTCTGTAATAATGATGGAAGCATTGTTTTCTGTCAGTTTTCCCTCTGCTGCTGGGTAATCAAAGGATGACAGACCTTTCCACCATTAAATTATTTTCCTTACATTTGTAGTTTAAGTCATATTTTAGACTAACGGGAGGAATTCAGAGTAATTTCCACCTCCCAAAAATCTTGTAATTAGAAAGCTATGAGAATTTTATTGTATTAGTATCTGAAAGCTCAGTCAAGAGTAATTTCCCAAGGCAGAGCAGGGGCTCAGAAAATTACTTCATTTGCTGAAATAAAACTTGAGTTAGTACACTATTAAAGTGTTTGCCAGAGCTAAGGTTGATGATTGACTGTCTGGCACAGTACCTTCAATTTAACAACATCTTTGTCATCCTGTGTCACACATGAGCAGCTGACTATGCGTATACTCCATCCTCAGTGGATCAGATATTGGAGAAAGCAGGGATAGGAAGGGGCATGGTGGAGAGGACCATCTTATAATAATATCAAACATTGGTGTATTGGGTTTATACAGCAAGGTTTTGGTAGCCTGGGGAGCTACAGGGGTGGCTTCTGTGAAAAGCTGCCAGAAGCTTCCCCATGTCAAACAAAGTCAATGTCAATCAGCTCCAAGATTAACCCACTGCTGGTCAAGGTCAAACCAATCAGCAATGGT
Organism: Neopsephotus bourkii; assembly: GCF_033783945.1. NCBI lineage: Eukaryota > Metazoa > Chordata > Aves > Psittaciformes > Psittacidae > Neopsephotus > Neopsephotus bourkii. Next base: position 2,916,590 of record NW_026901969.1, read on the forward strand.
GGTAGTGCCTCTGGAATAACGTGTTTAAGGGGGGAAAGCTGCTGCACAATAGTAGCTAGGAGACAGGAGTGAGAATATGTGACAGAAACAACCCTTCGGACACCAAGCAGCAAGGTTGGTGAAGAAGGAGGGCGGGATGTGCTCTAGGTGCTGGAGCAGAGATTCCTCTGCAGCCCATGGTGCAGTCCATGGCGAGGCAGGCCATGCCCCTGCAGACCTTGAGGACCTTTGCTCCAAAGTGGAAAAAATATTCACCTGCAGCCCCTGGAGGACCCCACAATGGAGCAGGGGGGATGCAGGAGGGTGTGACCCTGTGGGAAGCCCGTGTTGGAGCAGGCTTCTGTCAGGACCCATAGCCCCATGGAGAAAGGAGCCTGTGCTGGAGCAGGTTTGCTGCAGGACTGGTAACCTCACAGGGAATCCAAGTTGTTGCACCCTCTTCCTTAAGGACTGCACCAAATGGAAGAGACCCATGCTAGAGCTGTTCATGAAGATCTGCAGCCTGTGGGAAGTACTTGTGTTGGAGCAGTTCATGGAGAGCTCTCCCTCGTGGGAGGAGCCCTGCACTAGAGCAGGGAAAATGTGTGAGGAGTCATAGAATCATAGAATAGTTAGGGTTGGAAAAGACCTTAAGATCATCTAGTTTTGGGAGTCCTTCCATGAGGAGGAAGGAGAGACAGAAACAACATGTTATAAACTGACCACATCCTCCATTCTCCTTCCCCCTGTGCTGCTGGAAGGGAGGAAGAATTGAATTCAGGAGTAAAGTTAAGCCCAGGAAGAAGGGAGGGGTGAGGGGGAGGTGTTTTTAAGATTTGGTTTTATTTATTGCTTCCCAATCTGATTTGATTGGTTATAAATTAAAATATTTTCCCTGGGTTGAGTCTGTTCTGCCTGTGATGGTAACTGGTGAATGACCTTTCCCTGCCCTTATCCCACCCCAAGAGCCTTTTGTCACATTTTTTCTCCCCTGCTGAGAAGGGAGAGTAATAGAATGACTTTGGTGGGCATGTGGTGTCTAGCCGGTGTCAATCCACCACAAGTGGGCAGAAGCTGTGGAGTCCTGTCTGGAGTCTCTTTTGAGCCTGTAGCCTGACACAGCCAGACTAGGACCTCTTCATTGTTTCATGCCACAGTCTTTTTGCTTGCCCTGTGATCTGCTTGCAGTCATCCAATGGTCTGGAGAGGCACTGCACACTGCTCTAAGTGTGCTTGGGACACCTCTGGCAACAAAGTATGGAAGATCAGTTAGCTGAATAATTTCCATGTTCATTAAATAAGATTTGACCTAATAGTGAAATTCTGCCACACTTTTGTTCTGAATTTCAGACTCCAAATCCTTGCTCAGCTTCTATCTCTATTCACTCCCAGGCTAATAAATAAAAAGCTCTAGTCAGCATCTAAAAGCTGCATGTTTAAATCTGAAGTGTTTTCGTTTCCTGTTACCCCCATGCCGTATAAAAACAGATAGAGAAGCCAGTCTAGCAAAACATGCACCTGTCAGAGTTCAGCTCCTCTTGTACCTTATTATCCAAATTTGTTTCCTGTCTGTTGCAAGAAGCTAATGAATCTTTCATTCTTTCATGCCAGGAGACTATTAATGAAGTAATTCCCACAGTTATTTCCACTCTGAGCTTACCCTTTCACCCTGCACAATGTGACTTTTAGCCTAAAGGAACCACTCACATCTAAGCACATCCCCAGAGTATTGATATGTGAACTGTTAGCTCTGCAGAGATCTTTTTAGCTATTAGATGTGAAGACTGCTTTTGCAAACACAGAGGCTGAGGTGGCTGGTGTACACCATGGTCATACAAGGATAAGTCATTTCTGGGTGATTTATGGAAAATATGTCATGTAAGTAGAAAAGCTATCAAAACAGAGAAATTCAGTCTGTAAATTCCAATATCCTCTCTCCGCAAGTGACTCCTACTACACACTTTAGGGGAAAGGCTAAGAACTGAAGACAAAGAGCAGGCTTTCCTCAGAAGAAATGCGTTTTTAGACTTTCACTCTTGGGTGACTGCTCATATTCAGAATCAGTGAAACTCTGTCTTTGTCACAATAATTATAAAAAGAAAAGAACAGCCTATGCTTAATTTTGTGGATGGTCCCCTGGCTCACATAAATGTCTGATTCATTTAAAGTCAACTACATTCTCAACCTAACTAATAGGCTGTGCCGTTTTTCCTTTAGGAATGAATTCCAGAGGTTAATTATATATTGTAAAGACTTCTATCACTTTTCAGTTTAGCTGAATGTTGTTTTACCCCACTCTAGTCCCTCAACCTTTCCTCCTTTTCACTGTTTCGTACTCCTCTATCATATTTCTCTCACTTCATTTTTTTCTCCAGCATAAGTCCCCATCTTAGTTCTTGTTTTTATGGAAAGCCACAAGTAGAAAGACTCTAAGGGCTGTTTATTCACTAATTCTGGAGGTATGGATGCAAAATGAATTTTTGGTCAATACAATCTTATAAATTTTAGTGTAATGAAAATTAAAGCACATCCAGGCTGTGAAACTACCAGCATGAGATCCATTCCAATAATTACAACAGCACTGACAAAAGCCCTGAAATTAAATTTCCTGGATGAATAAATTCAAATAGTCTTATGAGAAGATGATTACGCACAATGAAGTGATCACAGGTACATCTGGCAGAATCCCTAATGAGTATTGCGTTCCCATCTACTAAGTATCAAACTCATTTTTTCTGTTCAGTGAGGCTGCTTAGATTTTAGACTATGGTCACTGTGTGCCATATGAAATGTATCTCATTAAAGTATTTTCAGAATCAAGGTGAAATTTATATTATATAATCATACCTATTACTTCTTGGAAGATCCAAATATATTAATATTTGCATACGTTAGGTTTTCAAAAGCATAGAGTAAAATCCTGGTTCCATTTCTGTGAGAACAATATGCAAGCTTTTTAAAATATTTTTTATTTATTATTTTTTAGATTACAGCAGTATATATTATTATGCATATTTTCTTTATTTTAATTCTTCAATGTTTAAGTAGATCTCTTGGGTTTTGACACTTAAATGGGGATTAATCATGTTCTATCATGTATTTTCCTCTCAAAAAAAAAAAAGACAAAACAAAACAAAAATAATGGAAACTGAGCCAAATAATCTGGTACAAGGAAGAAGGAGAGTGGGAGATAGAACATAAAGGAGAAGCAGGATGTAAATGTAAGGACAGATAAATGTGAAAGAAGCAAACAAATGTCTTTCTTTCTATACCAAACATGCAAAACAATGATTACCTGGAAGTTCTAGGACTGTGTATAGAAATATCACTAGGTGATAGTTCCAAAACCTGAAAGACATGAAGATTTCTCTCTTGCCATAACTTTCTCAAGCTTATATTTCTCAAAAGTAGCATTTAGGTAATTAAATGCCTAAGAATTGAAGTCTTGATTGGTATAAATGTATATGCTAACATCACAGTGAATATTTACTACATGCTTTTAGTTCTACATTGTCAATGCCCTTTATAATATTCACTGGAAAAAAGGAGTTCAGGTTAGATTTTAACCAATATTCTGAACATTGATTAATTTGCTAATGGTTGTTTGATTAAATGGCAATAGGTATTCTGAGACACTCTTATGTGCAGCTCCCAGGTTTGCTGTCTACTCTTCAGTATATGTTCTTCATTTTAGCAGTAGCCTCAGAGTATGTCATTGAAAACAACAGATATTAGTCTCTCCATAACTGCACTGCTGATAAACCAGAAGCACTGTGAAAGCATAACACATTACTGTGATTATTATAGCTTATTGCTGGTCTGGTTTTATCATTTTCTCCTTTAGATTTTAGGTTTAAACTAATATTTGTTCCAAAGTCGTGCCCATGCAGCAGAATGGAAAAACAGGACTTTTACCAAGGAATAGAACACGTTCACACATACTGGATAGGAAAAAATGAAACAACACTGTTATGGTTTTATGAGGTGTAAGCTGTGCCCAATGCAGCTAGACAATGCACAAAGACCTTAAGCTTTAAAATGCTCCATCTTGCAGAAAAGAAATGTATTTTATGTGAGTTTTGTGATATTCAGTAGAACTGAGCCTCCGAGGAACATGATTTCCTTTATGAAAGAGAAATTTAACTCTCAGAATTTTATGTATAGTATGTTTTAAGAGAACTGAAACCTCTAGATGAGCTCATAAAATCACAGCTGGAAAAGTCTAGATGTAAAAACAAATAAAGAAAATGTTCCTCAAATATTTTCTGTTCTTAAAAGTTGACTTTTCTGCCCTTAGTGAAGTAACAGGAATCATAGAACCTTAAGATCTGTTAAATATATATTGTTTTGTAAAATTTAAAATCACAAAATAAAGCAGATTGGAAAGGATGCCTGAAGGTCTTCTGATCCAAGGTCCTACTCAAAGCAGGACTAAGTTTAATGTTTGATCATATTACTCAGGATCTTGCCCGGTCTTGTATTTTGTCTGTGTATTTCTGAAAGGAGCATAGCTTTGTCTTCTTTATAACAACCCATTAGATAATTGAAGACAGAAGTAAGACTTCACTGACCCTTCTTCCTCAGGCTGAAAAAAAAAACCCAAACCCGACAACAATTTTCTCAGGCTCTTGAGGCACAATCTCTAACCCTCTTGGTAGTTCTCCATTGGGCTTGCTCCAGTTTGTGAGTGTCTTTCCTATCCTGGGGAGCCTAAATTTCGATGCAGCACTCACAGTGTGGTTACAGGTGATTGGGATTATCACTTCTCTCACATTACAGGCTCCGATTTTAGTAATGCTGCCCAATATGCAGTTAGCCTTCATAGCCGCAAGAGCGCACTGCTGACTCATTATCAATTTGCTGGCCACCAGGATTACCAAGACCTTTCCGTCAAAGCTGCTTTCAAGCCAGTTAGGCCTGTTCTCTCACAGTGAGTTATTGCAAAACCGTTTTGTTAAATTTAATGAGGTCTCTGTTAGTCCATTTTTTTTCCAGCACATCGAAATACCTTTTGGATGGTCACCTTTCCCTTCAATCAAAGTATCAAGCATTTCTCCCAGTTTGGTGTCATCCACAAATTTAATGAAGGTGCTTTTCATCTAGTCATCCTGGCTCTTAAAGTAACACATTAAATAGCATCAGTTTATTCCCGTCCTGTGAAAAACACCTCTAGTCACATAAGCCAGACTCTTCAGAAGCCTTGGATGCATTCTGCTGTCCTATCACTGTCCTACTGACTGAGTACATAAAAATATATTTTTATATTGTTTCAGTCCAGAGTTTCCCCTTCATCTATACTGACATTTTGCCAGGCTTGCTTGCTTTCCTGCACATCACGATGGACCATACTTGAGCCCTGAAGAAATGATCCCTGAGGATCAACCAACTCTGCTGAGCCTTTTTGTTCTTCAAGGCTACTTTCCACAGGAGTCTGCCAAGCGTTTCCATGAAAAAGCCTAGGTCAGCTCTCTTGAAGATCAGGGTTGCAATGCTGATATTCACCTTCACAGAATCACGGATTATTGAGGTTTACGGGATGTCTTGAGTCAAGTCTAACTTCCCTTGCTGAAGCAGGGTCAGGTAGGTCAGGTTGCCCAGAACACTGTCCAGTCCTTACCCCTGTTTCCTAGTATCTTCATCATATTCATAGTGGAGGCTTCTGTCAGTCTTCACATCTCTGACTAGTTTTAGCTTGTTTATATATAGCAGGTCCTGCAGAACACTTCCCCAAGCTGGCTTCCCAAACTCCAATGAGTACCAGGGTCTTCAACCACGAAGCTACTTCCTCTATAGTCCACAAAGAAGACTTCATCTGTTTCCTCTTCTTGTGAAGTACTCTGCAGGGGACACTCATCACAGTTTCCCTCTTGTTGATTTCTGTTCCTTAACCTGTCAGGTTTTAACTATCTTATCACTCATCCCAGAGCAAAACTTCACACAGTCAAGTGCTCCTCTGCACAGAGTATAAATGTCCATCTTGTCTTCCTGGCTTGCTTTTCATAAAAAAAAACAACCAAACCTACTTAACAGTAATCCCAAAGAGATTAGACTTTAGTGCATAAGGACTTCTGACTTTTCTTACCTGTTTCCCATGCTGCAAGAGCTCATGCACAGACACTTGGGACTGGCACCCCGATACACATCTTTGTTTGGTGAAGTGTGATATCTACCTACATCATGCTGCTCCTGAGAGCGTTCTGTCCTATTTTCCGTGCCATTATTTCACTTTTCCTTGTACTTCGTACACTCTCTCCCTCTGCATCTCACTTTAAGTCCAGCCTCCATCATACTGTGAATCTATTCCCTAAAAAATTCAGTAATTTAAGAATAACCTCAAACCATCTGTCCTTCCATGTAATATGGATTTATTTATTTATTAATTTTTGTCCCTGCAAGGTCTGTGCAAAGATCCTTTCCATGTCCAGATGTTACATCTACTCACCTTCTCCCATAGGTCCTTCAAGTGACAGCCCTGTGTCTCTCCTGGGGTGTATATCCCACACGTCATCCCTGGAGCAGGAGAAACCACATACATCCCTGACAATCTAGTACCCTGAGCAAACTTATCCTTCGTCAGCAGTTGGGTCTTGGTCAAAGCCATGTCATAGTGAAGGTCACTGCAGGTTCTGTTAGGAACCACACTCCCTGATATAACTTTGCTGTTGTAGCAGCAACTCCAGTAGTCACACACAGTTCCTTGTACAGTGCCCCTGGGTGTCCAGCATGTCTTATCCTGCACCAGCTGGTGAATGTTGATTAATAAGTCCTGTTTGCATGCTCATCTTTTATAAGATTGGTTTTGGTTATTTTTGGTAATTAATTTAGACTCTGTGGTTCTTACAAATACAAAACCTTAAGAGAAAGGGCAAGCAAGAAGAAGAACCTCTCTGTAACCCAGTGACACATGGTTCATTCTGAACCCACTTTGGAGAATTGTATATATTTTTTCCCATTTAAGAGTCTTGAGATAATATGTATAAATAGCATGTAGGAGATATGAAATCACAGTATTTCTTTATTGGGAAAACTTCTCGACTACAAAGTTTGATTCCCCTTTATTTAACATGTCCCAGCCTCAGGAAACTTTCTCAACTACTATAAGACTCCTTAGTAAGATACCTCTCCTTTTGCAGAGTATAGTCAACCATAGCTGTGTCACAGAGTATTGTTCAAGATTCTAAAGAATATGAAATTCCAGTGTTAAGTTGCTGTCAGGATGAGAATAACTAGAGCTCATTTTCTGATGTATAATTTGATCCTTGATAATTAAGTTGTGGTTCTAACACGGCGCGGCACCACTGTCACCTTGAAATGAACTTAAATTGAGGGGCCTTTGATGGGTTCTTAAACATTAAATAATACTTGACAGCGGGTGGTATTTGCTGAGAAATAAGTTGGAGAGTTCACCTTATTCTTACTTGACAACCATCTGAACATAGTTCTATTAGTGCGTTCCTTAAATTTCTTGTCATCTCAGAGAGGTCACGATACATTCTTTTGCTTTGAACAGGTGGTTTCTAATATCAGTGACAATGTTGAAATAGCTCACATGCCAGATTTAGAAAGATTATTTAAAATTATGTACATTTTATTTTTTCCATCAAAATATTTAGATTTTGCTGTTTTGAAATTTTAAAAGATAGATTCAGCCCCCACTGTTTTTTTAAGAGTTTCAATGGAATGTTAAAAAATGGCAGCCACATGGATTACAGTTTTCAGCAACACAGAGCATCATTTTATTTTGTCAGAAATTGGCATTTAATGTACAAGATATGTTACTGCAAATAAAATCATACAAGTGATATTCATTGGGCTTGACTGTGAAGTAATTTGGAATGGATGACTTGATGCTCATCAAAATCCTCTGTGAATGTAAATTAGACTGATTATTATTATTAAATAGCAGATTAGAAAAACAAAAGGAAGTGCAATATATGATGAAAATATGGAATTCTTTTACATAGGATATTTTAAATGCAAAAAAAAAAAAAAAGACTTAAGAAGGATTACAGATATTCATTGGAAAAAAAATTCAAATACGGTTAAACACAAAGATATAGTCTATAGCTCAGAAAATACTAAACCTGCAGATTTCTGGAAGGATTTATCCGGAGAAGTATCACTAAGGCATTACACTGACTGTATTTTTTTTCTAAGATGGGATACTGGACTAGATAAATCTTTCTCATGATATAATGGCTGTATTCCTGTAAGTTTTGTGTCAACATAAACTCTCCTTGGTCTATATTGACTGCAAAGTCATGCTTCCTAATTTATCATTTCATCAACATTCCTCTACTCCAGTCTAACATGTATAAGTTCCATGATGCAGAAAACACCTCTGACTAAGACATTTTAAAAACACTTTTGAAAGCATGTGAAAGCACTGACTTGAACTAAACCAGATCTCATTTCATGTATACCTTATCTTAGGTCACTAATAATGAAGTACCTTTGTGACAAACATGCCTCTGAACTACTGCATACAGTGTATGCAAATGTGATATAAAATACATATATCCTCAGTTTGAATCATTTAAACTAATTTCACTTCATTTCTAACACACAAGGCTTACCTTGCACAACTTTATGGTTCAGTTTCTGGCATTACATTTATACAGCTACAAGCCATGCAATATGACAAATCCTTTTTAATCCTCTAACGAATTACTATTTCAACTAGGAAGCAGAGTAATGAAATTATAATATTAACATTCATCCTTGAACTAAAATAGACTTGTTTCCCAAGAAACCAAAATAGCATTTGCACTCTACTTCAAACCCATGCCATTAAAATCTGAGCTGAATAATTTCTAGAACTGGATAAACAGTTGCAGTGATACTCTTAGAAAGTGAATATTAAGCTTCCACACTTGATGGCTTTCACCAGAAGGTTATAATTTATGTGGAATGAGATAATGTTTGGGGTAGTAAGGATTCCAAATCCCTTAGACTCTTAACACAGAAACAATTAAAGAGAGCCAGACAAGAGTCTGACTACATCCTTCACACCTACAACCAGGTATGCACACACAATTACTTCACAGCACTTTGACACATTGCTTTAAAATCTGTACCCAGCCAATAAACCTTACAGAAGCCTATTTTTTACACCCACAGTGCGATGAGCAAGGCCTAGGTGACCTAGAAAGGAAAACTTGTAGCTGTTTATTTTCTGATGATGTTTAGCTGATAACTCTAATCAACCTTCTTCACTCTATAAAAGACGCAGTGCCACAATGACTGCTACAAGGTCTCCTTCTAGTAATAGTACCAACTGTTCAAGAATCAATAACAATGCAAAATGTGCAACTGTCTATTTCACAGTACTGCAAATATTATACTATATATTGTAAAACCATGGCCCTATTGAAGATGGTGAAAAGTTTGTATCTAAATTCTGCAGGACTACAGTTACCAACTTTACAGGTTTTTGATTAAGACCTGACTCCTGAAGTTCTGTAGTCTCATAAGATTTTCAATTGTGTCTTATAAGGTTTTTCATAGAAATTATGACTGCAATGAGAAATTTGAAATTATAAACCAGAAAGTGAGTAAAAAAAAAAAAGCATTTGTGTTTCTGCATCTATCTACTTTTTTAAAAATCACTTGAGTGATATTTTTATTCACGAGACTTAGAGTTTGAATTTCTAATGTATTTTTTACCTTAACAATAATTTTTAAGTGCTCTAAAACTTACTTTGTTTTAAATATCATATTCAAAATTACAATGAAATAATAAATATAATATATATTGCTTTTATAATCAACTTCCAATAGGTGGGAGGAAATTATATTCTCTCAAACATAAGTAGCTAAAGTAATTATGTAAATATCTCAGCTGGCTGTAATAATTTATAACTTTTAAGTTGCCTTTCAACTTATTTCTAACAAATTTTCAGTGTTTAAAATGAAAGCTCACTATTTATGCTGAGCTATGCAAACCAAAATCCAGCAAATATACTTTTCTGATACATATTCTCTAAGCTGAAGCTAAATTATCACCCATCTTAATTCATAAATGAGCTCCACCTCCCAACAACAGGCTTAAATTCACTTATGTTTCTTCTACAGGAGGTGAAGGGGATGAGGAGGAAGGAGATCTGGATGGAGAGATTAGTCCAATTTATTAGTAAAAAACTCCATTTTAATATGAGGATCAGAGAACTGTTACTGAATTGTTAACTTCTAATTTGTCACAGTGTTATTGTACTGTTTTCTATATCCATTGGCAGTACTTGCCATTTGCTGCTTTCATATTTTACAATCATTATTTTCTTTGACATATGCTTGAATAAGGCTAACTGAAATTACCAAAGACAGAAAGACAAAAAGATGTCTAACACAATAAAGAGAACTAAGTAATGAGCTTTTTTCCTTGAAACTGTGTCTAATGTGTTTTACAAATTAAAATGAACAGTTCTAATAATAATTTTTAATATAACTGGAAATGTAAATGCTATTTTCTGATTTTCAGTGTTTACCCAAAAACACCACTAATGCTGACAATATACACCATTCCACATAATTCAGAGTATTCATTCAACAAATATCTTTCCCTCTTGAAACTGGTAATAGAAAGTGCTTTCTTTGTGCTAATACACATATCTATAGTAGAAAACTAGAACACTCATTTACTGTATGCTTACAGTAGATATCTGCCATGTATTTAAATGTGCCATGCTTCTTAGAAAATACTGCTAAATACATCAGTCACATCTTTGAAAAAGACTACTCCTGTCTTTCCAGTCACTGATGCAGGTTCAAGCCTGTGCAGGGTTTGTTGTTTTGTTTTGGTTTTTTTATCCCTCTGTCAAATTTCAGAGATACCAAGTTTGAAATAAACATATTAATTTTAAATGAAAACTGTCCATATGTACATACTTCTGAAGAAGGTCCTTCTCATATAAAAACATTTTTGTATATTCAGATATACCGTTTCCTTGTGCACCACTAGCAAATTCCTTGAATGAAAACCTGCTGTTATTCTAAGGAAAGGCACTTTGGCACCTTTCTGTTCCTCTGTCCCTTGCCTGTACCATGTTAGAGATCTACAGTTTCCTTTTTTGAGCGAGAGTGGAAGAAAATATGACAGTAGCAGGTGGTAACAGGTCTGATGTATTGGTTTAAATTAAGTACTCTTTTTAGAAACATTTATTGACATTTTCTGATTCAAGAGTCTCAAAAGCCATGAGGGATTCACAGACAGAAATAGGAAAGTAGTAGCTGTTTGGATTCTGAGATTTTTAAGAATCTGTTTTTGTAGAAGTGTGACCTGGGAAGAGACAGTGAGTCATGGGGCAATAAGCGGCAGGGACACAACAGTCTCAGTCTGGCTACATTCATTTCCCTGGAACAAGATGGGATTTATCCAGGAGAGCTGAAAGAGCTGGCTGCTGTGGTTACTGAATTCAATTGTCTGTCATCTGCAAAAAAAATGTGGTGATGAGGGGAGGAGTCCGACTAGTAAAAACTAGAAAAAAATTGATACTATGCTCATTTTGCCTTTGTAAAAGCCCGTGTGGGAACTGATCAGCATCACCTCAGCCCCTATAAACATCACAAAACATTTCCTCTTAGGTTCTATTCCAAGCACATGAAGGATAAGGGTATCTGTAGTAATTGTCACACATTTACAAAGGGCTTGACCAACACAAAATCTTTCTGCCATAAATCAAGTGATTATGTTAATGAAGAGAGACCGGTGGACACTGTTGTGTGCTTTTCACACTGTCCTTATTAGCATTCCCATTTGGAAATTGAGAAAACACAGACCTCACTTTAGAAAAATGAGCTATTAGGAGGACTGAAATTTGGCTGGACCACCAGGAACAAATACTAGCGACAATTTATTTGATTTTGCCTGACAAGCCGCAGCAATCAGATGGCTCCATCTGTGTCCCATATGTATTCAGCACCTTCATCAGCCACTTCAGTGCCACAGGCAAATTTGTAGATGACTCTAAACTAAAGGGAATTGTTGGCACAGAGTTTCAGTCTAGAGGGAGTTTGAAAAATTTGAAGACTGGGGCAAACAGAAAGCTCCTGATTTTTGGTGAGACAAAGTAAAAAGGCATAAACTATAATGGAAATTTCTGTGTATTTGTAAAGACTAGGAACTGACAGTCAAATAGTAGTACTGCTTAGGAGCTTAGACTGTAGCGGACTCCAGGTGGAACAGTGCACTGCCCTTGCACAGAAGCCAAACAAAACATTGGTCTATGTTAAGAGGAGTATGGCTAAAAGATAATAGAAAACTGCTGTCACTCTGTATTTGGCACTGATGAGATTACACTCAGAATATCACATATAGTTTTGCTTTCCACTCAGTTCCAGAGAGATATGGAGAAACTGGAGAGTTCAGTAGACTGTCATTATGACCAGGGATTCAGAGAACAAGGAACAGAAGTTGTTTAAATCAGAAAAGAGAAGACTGAGGGAAAATCTAATAAATTCCTATGGCCATTAGAAGGACAACTAGAGATGTCAAGGGACCTCTGTCCTGGAAGGTTTTCCATGCTCTGCTTAAACAATGTCATTGCTGACATGAAGTGATGCTGGCAATAGTCCCACTTCAAATGGGAGGTTAAACTAGGTGATCTCCAGAGTGCTAAATCTCATTATTTTATTGCAGATCTTAGCAAAATTTATAAGTCAGTTAAGGCCTGAGATCAAAATCACAAGAAACCACATGATCATATAAGAATTCCAGCTTATACTGCAGGGAAAAAAAAAAAGATAAAATCAGAAAAGAAATAGAAAGACCACCTTAAAATCATTGTTATATTGCAGATATTTTTCTGTTATTTAGGAGCGTTACTCATGGTTTGTGAACACCAAAATGGAATTTCTTTAAATCTAAAGGAGGTTGCAAGACCTTATGTTGGCACAAGAAATGGATGTCATGTTTCAAAATCAGAGAGGGAAATAAAATAGTTTTTTTAAGGTGATTTTTTTTTTGCTTATTTTTACTGATACAGATACTATTTAATCTTTGTATATGTCCACATAATGAACATATTACATAACACAAGGCTTTACAAGAAAAGTAGCGACATCCTGCTATATACAGAAGTCTTAAAAAAAATGAGGCATTAGATGAGGAAACATAAATCTGCCACCTCATCAAGTGCATAATAAAAAGAAATTGCAAAAGCGATTTGTATTACCCAACAACAGTATTCTTTTAGCTCATTATTATAAAAACTTTTCTGGAATTTGAAACTATTGAATAAACATGTTCTTTCATTTTGTAGTGGTATATGCAGTCTTATATGCAAACGTTGTACTGGAGCTCAGGCTTTGCCCCCACTAGTTAAAAACATAAAGAAATAGTCTGTTCTTTTTGCTAAGTCTTAGATCATCAGATCTGCTCAAAATTATGCAGTATGCATTAGGTAAAACTACTGTTTTGTTTCATATCTGAACATAGAAAGTCTGCTCCATTCTGGAAGATTGATGTATAAGTAGTAGATAGAATTGCCTTTGCTTCTGCATGCTCCTTTTCAGATAGCTTGTTTCCTGGAGTGAGCAAGCACCAGTCTGCTGGTGCTCATAGGAACAGATATCATTGGCCTATGCAAAGGCTAGGCAAAGAGGATTCTGGCATGTCACTGCACTTCTGTTTGCCAAAACTCCCTTTAGTAACTTTAGTTGACATCCACTATTTTGGACAGCAGCCCATCACAAGATGTGCAATAGGGTTTATATGACTTTCTATGCATTATGCAGAACTAGGGTGCAGTAAATAAAGTCCATTTTCTCTCTTTTCAATCTGCACACACACCATTCAATAAGTATTACTTTGGATACCTTTCTAATATATGTTTCTGGCAAAATGGCAAATGATGCAAATAGAAAATCAAATCCTGATGATTAGTCTGAAGCTTGAAGTTTCATTCCCACAGAAACAGCTGGGATGGGAGTGCTTCCAGAGGTTTTGGCAAATTTTGGCTGTTACTGTAAATTTGTAAATACAGTAATAAGGAAAATTTGGAACCAGAGACTGGCAGTGTTTGCTTGCTGTTTGGCTTCCCATGTATGCAATCAGAAATGACATATTAAAGCAGCTGTGGATCAGGCTCTATTTTGTGATTTTAGCATTATCCATAAAGTAACAAGATTATATTAGACTGTCAAATTTCATCCCTTCACCTGCTCCTTGATGTAGTTTGCTTGCACTCCCTTCTTTAAGACACAAAATGGAAGAATTATTGAAATTCAGACTGGCAATGCAAGTGCCAGGTGACCATTAAGGGGCCTTATCACCTAGTGCATGATACAATATGAACTGACCCTTCTGACATCCACCAGCTTTAAAACAGGCCCTGCCATACATACGAGAAATCTGTACTGTGAGCAATAGAAGAGTGCAACTAGCTTGGCCTATTCCCAAGCCCATTCCCAAGCAGCAAATGGCCCCTCCTAGCCAATTCCCCTCCTTTATATACTGAGCATGATGTTCTACAGTATGGAATACCCCTTTGGTTAGTTTGAGTTGGGTCACTGCTCCCTCCTGGCTTCTTGTGCCTCTCCTCACTGGCAGAGCCCGAGAAAATGAAAATCCTGTAATTAAGTTAAGCACTACTTAGCAACAACTAAAACATTAGTGTGTTATCAACATTATTATCATACTAAATCTAAAACATAGCACTGCACCAGCTAGTACAAAGAAACTTAACTCTATCCCAGCTAAAATCAGGACAACCACTATCACTCGATCAGATTGCTCAAAGACCCATCAATACAGCCTTGAAAGTTTCCAGGGATGGGGCATCCACAACTTCTGTGGGCAACCTGTTCCAGTGTCTCACCATACTCATTTTAAATGGTTTAAATGATTTTAAATATATTCAATCTAAGTTTACCCTGTTTAAAACCATTACTCCTTCTCATGTCACTACATGTCTCCCTCCATCTTATACGCCCTTATACAACAAAAGGCCAAAACAAGGTCTTCCCAGAGCCTTCTCTTCTCCAGGCTGAACAACCCTATCTCAGCCTGTCTTCACACATGAAGTACTCCAGCTCCCTGATCACCTTCAGGGCCGTTCCCTGGACTTGCTCAAGCACGTTCAAGTACTTCTTGTGTTGGGGTCTCCATAACTGAAAGCAGTACTCCAAGTGGGGTTTCACAGGAATGGAGTAGAGGGGGAGGATAACTTCCTTCAACTTGCTGGATGTATTTCTTTGGATGCAGCCAAGGATATGGTTGGTTTTCTGGGCTGCAAGTGCACATGGCCAGCTCAGGTACAATTTTTATTCCACCAGCATCCCCAGGTCCTCCTCAGGACTGCTCTCAATTCATTTATCCCCATCTATATTGATACTGGGGATTGTCCCAGCCTAGGTGCACTTGACTTTGTTGAATTTCATGAGGTTTGCACAGACCCATTCCTCAAGCCTGTCAAGGTCCCACTGGATGTCATGCCTTCCCTCCAGCGTATCAGCTGCACCACTCAGGTTGATGTCATCTGCAAACTCCCTAAAGGTGGACTCAATTTCACTGTCTATGACATTGATGAAGGTAGCAAATAACATTGGTCCCAGTACAGACCCTTGTGGGACCTCAGTGGTTTCCATCTATCCTTGCACAGTTCCTTATTCATCTAGCAATTCATCTAGCAAACATATTTATATCACTCCCTCTACACAGTGTATTTTATTCTGGGAAAACTCTGGACATCAAAGTATAAACAATGTCCTTTTGTGTTACAGCAATAATATATCCAAGATAATAGCTTCCATTTTTGTAGGAGGAATAAACAAATCGTCATTACTGCAACTTCTATCTTACACTGTCGAGAATCAAAAATCCTCTCCACTATATTGAAGGAAAATCAGTTTCCGAAGATTGATCTACATTATTCTACAGTTCTGTTTTCAAGTTTATGATATTTAAAAATTAGATATTAAACTCCAGTTATGTAACTGGCACACTTCTTTGACACCCAACAGTCAGTAAATATCTCTTGTATCTTCTTAAAACATTTGCAAAACAGGTTATTCTCAGAAAGGAGCTAAATCAACCATGTCATCTCGTCCTCATTCAATGTTCATGGGCTAAGTCAGCAAGCCAAAACAACAGCCCATTGCAGCAGTTTTAAATACATGAAAAAGAACTTGGAAATTGGCCAATTAATTTTCTGAAGAATTGAAGGAGGGAAGAAATCTTCTGTATTTTCCAATATACTCACAGAATTTAACGTCTCCCTGTAGAAAGACACAGCTCCATGCCTTCTCGCAAACCCCTGTAGGGTATGTTTCATTCCTGGTAGGAGAAAAAAAAAAAAAAACCTCACTGAATTCAGTCATTTATCCAAATTTCTTTTTCTTTTTTTTTTCACCACAGTAGGAGTAGCTCCTTGTGATTTCCTCATCAATACCTGGTGATTTGGTAACTCAGGTTAATGGTGAAGCATCGCCTTATTCAGTAAATCTATTGCAATTCATACAACAATACAGAAGGCTCCAGTCATTAAAAGAAATGAAAAGGAAAAGAAAAAGGTGAAGGAAAAGGAAAAGGAAACTTTTTGATACTCTTTCATGATCTACTTGAAAGTGTCTTTCTTCTTGGAGTTGCACAGTTGAGAGTAAACTTCCCCAATCCTACTTGTGGTCTAGTTTTTTTAAGATGTGCTAGGACTGTCTTATTTTTCCCTTAAAAGTTCTGGTATTCCCTTATATTTTGAAAAAAAGTCTATTTATTTACATAAAACTAGTGAGACAAAGAACAAAGATTTTTAGTGTTACCATCCTTTTGGTGGGTAATTTTCGTGTCAATCCTGCTAAGGAGACAAGGTGCAATTTGTGTCATGTTAATTGCTTTGTCTGACTCCTCTGGAGTACTTGGTTGCTTACGTAAGTTGCTTTTGTATATGCTCTACCTGTAAATTACGATGACTGATGTTTACCTACTGAGTTAATTTCTCTGCCTTTGTTCAGAAATCTCCTTTTTTTCCCTTAGTACTGAAAAATACAAGGAAAAGATTTGCCATGTTCAAAACTGTTAAAAATCTGGTGCAACTTCCCATGAACAACTATTCAGAAACCTAGTTGTTATGTTCTTTCATTACAGTTGAGCTGTAAGACACTTCATATATTTGCAGTTTCATTAATTTTCAAAGTTAAATGACAATTGTTAACTTTGATTCGGATTCCAGGGTAGATGTAATCCATTCTGGAGCTAAGAGGATGTGGATTTTGAAAACAACAAGTTATTGCAATTCATTACAAATATATTTAGTTCCAAACAGTCTTTGGCACACACACATTCAGTGAAAAAATGCAGAGTTAATTGATTCTGCATATGTAAATACCAGTGATATATATGGCACGACACTGTCCTCTCGTAAAACATACTTTGAGGGCAGTGGTGCATGCATAAAGGACAGACGAAGAGCATTTCTGAAAAAATACAGCATAGGGATGTTGGTTTTGAGTATTGAATTGGGTGATTTGGATTTTTTCCCTTCCTGTGTTGCATAAATTAGCACCAACAAACAGGAATCAAAGTTTGGGATTTGTTGGTTTGGTTTTTTTCCCCCCACCATTTAGAATTTGATAAGCTTAGTGGTAAGAAGTGTCACTGAATTTTACACCTGGCAATATGCTACATTCTATATAACATGGAAAAAAATTACAAGGATTTTGCCTAAAACAACTAACGAACCCTGTGGACTCAGTCCTACTATGAACAGTGCATATGAACTTCAAACCGACTGCAGTACCCACCAGACACATTAAAGCGCACCATACTGTATCTCAACTTTCTTATTCAGCACTTAAACACATGTAGCCCTTGATCTTATGTATTTTTCAGCTTCTTTGCAATTCTGTCAGTTGTCTAGTTTTTTGCCTGTTACCTATTTTTTTCAGAGGATACTCTGACTGCACAGTGCAAGCTTATGAAATTTTCCTCAAATTGGCCATTCTTCTTTTATTTTTGTGTGTGTGTGTGTCTGCTTTTGCTTTATGACTTTTTTTTTTTTTTTTACTGAAAACATGTTAAGAGCTATATAACACAGAAAACTATTCAAAATTTTGTCTAACAGTCTATAGGAACACAGTTACTGAGACAGACAAAGGAGGTTTTTCTTCACTTCTGTATTTATTAACTAGCATTCTGAGGATGCTACCCTCTGTTTAAAATCAGAAAATGTCTACTTTGTACTGAACTGACTGGATTATATCTGTTTAAGTAATGGATATTAAAAACATGAATTGAAGCCTACCTCCTTAGCTTTATTATTTCCTGAGATGCAATAGTTTCCAACAATTTTCACTGCTTATGTGGGATCAAGTTTTCACAGCAGGGATTTTATAACATGAGATAAACCACACACACACGCAAGCACACAAACGCACTCTCACACACATACACACTTCATTTTACTGTTTATGGCTTTGAACCTTTACAAAATGATGTAAAAAAATAAAAATACAAACATTTCCTTTCAGCATATCTCATTGTATTATGGCAAAGGAGAACATATGAATGACAAAAAAACAACACTTATAACTTTGCAAAGAAGCTTAATTGTTCACATTTCCCAGAGATAAATTCACTAAATTTCGGGTTACTTATTTTATCATGAACTTTAAATTGAATATCTAAGACGGAGGTAGCTATATTTCCTGATCTGCGATTGATAGAAGCAAAACATGCTCACATACTGATAGTTCAGAGGTCAGATTCTCAGATAAAAGAAGGAAATGAGAATGGTTCCCCACCAGTGTCCAAGAAAAGCTTAGTGACAGTAGTCTCAGAATGACTTACTCAGTCTGCTTCTTTCATACGGTCTCTAAAAGAAGCGAACACTGTAGGATATTTGCAACATGTTGAGAGAGGGAAATAGTCAGTGCTAAAGGCTTTTTAGAAACAAACCCAGCCATATATCTTATCTCTGCTTGATTCCTATGGACTGCTTGACCATATTCTTTGATGTGTTTATTGGATCACATGTTCTTATTCACTTCAAAAGGAGAACAAACTAATGCGCTCACAAGTGAAAAACAAAGCACAAAAAATGGAGATGATCAGATTTGCTTCAAAACCATGCTGAAACTTTAAAGTGGAGCTTTCTCATGCATTAAGAAATCCTTGTGTAAAGGTAGAACAGCTGACAACAGTGTACCACAGCCTTGGCATAGGAAATCCATTTAAACTCATTGTTTGTTGTATTTGACATGAACCACCAAGCATAAAGCTATGATTTTAAACTGAATACACAGTGACATAAGGAAGATTTGAATTCAGATATGAAAGGTTGTTTCTTCACTGCCATGACTATGACGATGGCCTAGTTATGAGAAAGATCTAGGTCTGTGATACGTGCAGTATGAAATCCCACTTTACTAAAGACATAATTTTTCCCTTTGATGCTCCTTAGAGGTTTCCCTTTAGCACAAGGCTACTATAACTGTATTAAAAGACTTGGGTCTGAAATTATTTGAAGGAGATAGGTGCAATCAGCCCCAGCTGGCTCAGTACTGATACCAGTTCAGGCAGTGTTAGGCCTCTAGAACTGTTGTTTTCATACTGCCAGTCAGTTGTAAACTTGAATTGTGATATTAAGGTACTAGGTTTATCAATCCCGCAAGTAGATGGCAATATCTTGCTAAGAATGAGACTCCCTTCCACTCAATTAAGGTTCAACAGCTTTGAAATGTTGTATTGTTGGCTTCTGCATTTCAAAGATTAGTACATGAAGGTCTTTCCTTGCCTCTTCTAATTTCCCAGTGCACTGTCCAGTGTAATTTCTTGCCATTTTTCCTCAATAGTTTCTTTAGAAGCACAATACTCCAATGTTAGCTTGTTTTCACAAAATCCAGTTGAATGAAATTAATGTATCTTCACGGGCAGTGGTCCAGTGCCCTGGTGTATTAAGAAACGCTCCAGTAAGATTTTTGTATAAAATTGAGGCACATGTATAAATTCTCAGGAAAGCAATCAAGCTAAAACCTTAAAATTTGAAATAAAGCAGCAAACTTCTGTTTAAATACCTAGATACATCTTTTCATGCTTAAGATATGTTGGACAAACTTTCATATGGTACATCCTATTGATATCACAAGGGCAAAAAGTCCTCACACTTTCTGGAAGTAGATAATTCTTACAAAAGGAAGACGATATATAGTATGATGGTAAGATGGAACATGACTGCAAATCTGGCATCTAAAACTTCCTTTTTAAATGAATGAACATTTTCAGTTTGAAAGCTCGCTGTGTTTTTTGTTTTCCTTTCAAAAATTTTCAAGCTATAAGGGTAACACCAAAACTTGTTTTTACAACAATATTCAGAATAAGACAAAAAAACCTGAGAAAAATTAGTTTAGTGAAATGGGGGATAAAATATATACCTATGCAGTGCAACACAGCAGCCAACACTTCTTTTTTTCTTTTTTTGCAATCACTGAATTAAAACAAGATCCAATACTAAATTTAGACATGCAATTTGTAAGCCAGATTTTCAAATCTACTGATCTTTGAACGGCTCCCATAAATTCTTGCAGGAGGTCACTGAATTCTTGGTCGTTCTAAGTATCAAAATCCATATGTCACTATCTAAATACATTTGGAAACCTAGCTTCACACATCTATTTTGAAAAATTGTATTCTCCAGCTGAATGCATCATGGGGGAAGTAGTTTTGATTTTATTCATTGTAAAGGAATGAATAATTAAATAATCACTAGCTGAAAAATGAACATAAATTTATATTTTAGGAATGCATCAGGCAATTAGTTCACAAAGAAAAAACATTCTCTCTCTTCCTGGAAACTGTTCATTGAAGTAGGGGCACTGAAAGTGCAATTTTTAAGCTTTAAAACACAATACGGTTTGGGTGTGGTTTTTACTAATTTAGGGTGGGGTTTTTTTCCCAAGTACGTATATGTCATGGTTTTAGGAATAATTTTGCAAAACAGTGAGCATTTCTTAATAGCATTCAGTTATGTTGTAAATTGGTTTCAATTGGGATATTCAAAAGTCTTATTAATAATCACTGAAAATATAATGCTTTTCTTCTCAGACATACATCTGTGTTCAACTTATGTCTTCAAATATACTGCATTTCAATATTCATACAAAAATTAAGGCAGATAAAAACTCACCAACCCACCACAAAAGGCTTACCAGTGTTGCCTGAATATTTGATTTCTTTCTAGATAATTATTTTCAAAATAAGTTATGTAAAACTTGGGTTCTATCAACTGCTTAGTGACTTTACAGACAGTTCTTTCAATACCTACAGTTTTCGGTTTGAAAAGCTTCCAGTTTATTACTGTCCTGGGTTCACCAGTAGCAGTCATTTTTCTCCTTCTTAGTAGCTGGTGCAGTGCTGTGGTTCTGACTTTCGGCCTGGGAAGAACGCTGATAACACCGATGGTTTTAGTTGTTGCTCAGTAATGTTTACTCTGACCAAGGACTTTCTGTGTCTCATGCTCTGCCAGGGAGGAGGGGAAGCCAGGAGGAAGCAGAGACAGGACACCTGACCCAGACTAACCAAAGAGGTATTCCATACCACAGCATGTCATGCCCCTTATATAAACTGGGGACAGCTACCCAGAACGGTTAAATCACTGCTTGGGTCAGGCTGGGTACTGGTGGGCGGGTGGTGAGCGGTTGTATACTCTTCCCTTGTTATTTCCCTTACCATTATTGTTATTGGTGGTAGCAGCAGTGATTTGTGTTATACCTTAGTTACTGGACTGTTCTTATCTCAGCCTGTGGAAGATTCATTCTTTTGATTCTCCTCCCCATCCCTCGGGGAGTGGGGGAGAGGAAAGAGGGGGAGTGAGAGAGCAGCAGAGTGGTTCTGGGTTGCCGACTGGGCTAAAACCACGACAATTTCTATTTATTTTCATTTCTACTTTAAAAACTGCAGCTCCTGGAAGACAAGAAAAAGCTCTTGATAAGAATAATCACCCAATCTTCAAACATTAGCAAATTCATAATAGTTCTATTCTCACCTTATGCCCAATTTCATTGTAAAATCATTAAATAGATTCTGTGGTAAGGGGAAAATTAAACAAGTAGAACTTTGAAATTTTAAACAAAATGCAGAAAAAATCTCCTTTGGATTTAATTCCAGAATCTTTGCCTAGAATTCTGTCATTTCTAAAAATTTTCTGGCAAAACTTCCTTGCATGTGTTATGTAATAATGAATAATTTCTGGATTTCTACATCTATTTCTAATGACAACAGCCATTTTTAATGGTTATTGAAAGCCTGTAGATTTCCCCAGAGTCATCCTATCCAAATACCCAGTGCTGTTGGTAATGGGTATTTCCCCTCAATACAGACATAAGAGGCAGTTTCCTCAGGGACCACTGCTGGACATGAAGCATGAATATTTTTCCTCCTCCACTCTCCTTCTACTGGTACCTTGGGGTTGTTTCCAAATTCTGCTTGGCTTGTACTGTATTTTGGAACAGGAAGTTCATGACTAATTTCAAATACAGCTCTCTAGTCATCATGGCATAATGTGTTGCTATCAAGATATCAGCTTAATGAACTAAGAGTAAAAATGCAGATTAAGGAAATGCAAGACTATTCAGAGCACACCTCTGTGAACATTTATACCCTCTAACCTTCTGTTTGAACGTTTCCTGAAAGAAACCTTCTACACATGGAAATGCAGGATTTGCTTCAACTGATGCAAGAAAAAGTCTTTCACAAATCGTGTAGAAAATGTAACAGCTGAAAAATAATAGAAAATAATAGAAATCCAGTATTTTTATCACTGGTTTTCAAAATTGATTAATTAGTATTAACTGATGCAAATAATCAGAGACGGTATGGCTTTTTTTGGTTTTGGTTTTGTTTCCATTTTCGCCTCTGACTTGTATTACATTATAAAATTACATACCCTTTCAGAAACTAGACCCCTTTTGTGAAGTTTCGTTTCAATTATATTCCAGATGCCTAGTGCATAATTTAACAAATGCAGGTTCATAATCTCCCACTCTTTTATGTAGACTAACATTGAATTGTGAGGCTATGGAACATCTGCTAAGAAGAGAATTTTCAGGAGTAAAATGTTTTGTCTGTGTTGTGTTTTAAGCCCAGCCAGTAACTCAGAACCACCTAGCTGCTCGCTCACTCCCCCCAGCCTTCCTCCCCCCGGCTCCTGTAGGGAAGGGGAGGAGAATCAAAAGAATGTAACTCCCATGAGTTGAGATAAGAGCAGCCCAGTAACTAAGGTATAACACAAACCACTGCTGCTACCATCAATAACAATAATGATAAGGGAAATAACAAGGGAAGAGTATACAACCGCTCACCACCCTCGAACCAATACCCAGCCTGACCCAAGCAGTGATTTAACCGTTCTGGGTAGCTGCCCCCAGTTTATATAGGGGGCATGATATGCTGTGGTATGGAATACCTCTTTGGTTAGTCTGGGTCAGGTGTCTTGTCTCTGCTTCCTCTCGGCTTCCCCTCCTCCCTGGCAGACCATGAGACTCAGAAAGTCCTTGGTCAGAGTAAACATTACTGAGCAACAACTAAAACCATCGGTGTTATCAGTGTTCTTCCCAGGCCGAAAGTCAAAACCACAGCACTGCACCAGCTACTAAGAAGGAGAAAAATGACTGCTACTGCTGAACCCAGGTTAGTCTTGATATTGAAAGTTAATATATTAGAGGAATTGTGGCATGTAAAAAGAAAAATGAGAGAAAAAAGATGTACTAAATGCATGCTTTCTGTACAGTCTGATGACTGTTTTACATTGAATTAACTGAAATTTTAATTTCTCCTGGAAGTGTCTTGAATTGTGTGATTGTCTTGAACTGTGTGACATAACTTTAACCAGCAAACAAAATTCAGTACTAAGAAATGAGAATAAAGAAGTACTTCTACTATGGCTGAAAATTTTCCAGCCTATTCCTCTTGTTTTTCTTCTTTTTCTGTACACTTACCTTTTTTTTGAACAAAACAAGAACTAGAAATAGACACAGCATAGCTGAACCATCTGAAGCAAAGACTTTTACTAAAAATATCTAGTGTTAAAATTAGCACAGTTCAGTAACATCTGAATTAAAAGGGATGGAATACAGTAACAGATAAGATGGGATTTTTCAAAATGGCTTTTTAGTTTGCTTTAGCCAAGTGTTTCATACATCTCTGTTGAAAGGAACATGTAAGTCTTTGGAGGTATGTCTCTCACTATTACTTGCTAACGTGAGAATATAATCAAAGGTATTGTTTGCTGTCATGCTGATCTCTGTGGGAACTGAATTCTCTTCAAAATGCTATTAAGCAAACAATATTTAAAGTGTGGCACATGATGTTGATGTTGTTTATTATTGTATAAGCATCATTAAACCTCAGAGTAACTATTACAACTGATTATATTCATCACTGTTACTCAATGAACACCTTTCTACCCTCATATCTCTCGAATAATGAAAATCTAAGTACTTGTGGATCCTGAACAAGATTTTTCAGCCTGGATCAAAAAGCACTCAGGTTCAAATATATGAAAATACAACTTAGGTGTATTCAAAAGAAGCAGTTATCTATCCATATCTTTAAGGAACAGTTTCAGAAGCCATTGAAATTACTGGAAATCTTTCCCTTAATTTCCATTGTTTCTCATTCAATATTTCATGATACCTGTTCTGCTCACATTTATTCATGCTTATATTCATTTTTTAATTTACCATTACTTTCTACCTCTTGATTTCGGTGTGACTTTCTCCAAAATATAGAAAGGCTTACAAAGTAAATGATCTCTTTACCAACAGTATGAATCGAACTCTATGATGAACCTGTTATTTGAGGACTAGAGTGTAACTTCCTTAAAAACCTTCAATCCTGTTTTTCAAAGAGACCTCAAAGTATAGTTGTGTTTCAAAATTAGTTTCCTTGAGCCATAAGAAGAGGAAAAAGTCACCTCCTCCTCCTCTTATAGCAAAATACCTGTTGATTCACAATTTTTTTTTCATATCACATTAGGAGCTCAAAACCACCTAACTATGAATCCTTTAAAACCTTCAAGTCCTAATTTTCCCAACTCTAGTCCTCAGCATTTTGACTTCACCTCCATATCTTATTTACCATCTAAAAAGTTTTTTAAAGTTTGGATACTTTTAGGAGGTTGAACTAACCTCATTAGGCCATCTAGGTCTGTATGGTTGATTGCCTTGTCTCCATCTTTACATCCCTCCCTACCATGTCTGTGCTCTACTTACACATTTGTGTATAAATGCCTAATACTAATCTGCCCATTCTAATGTTTGGGGTTTGTTTCTTACCCTTTTTGACTAATGTTATATTCACACCGAATGATGACAATTTTAATATTAGTCTAGTATCATTCTGTCTGGAGACAGCTATAATATCTACTGTTCAGTGAAAATGCTTCATCAACAAAGAACCCATAAACAACTGAGGGTATGTCTTACTGACGAATAGGGAGTGTTGATGCTTTTAAATGTAATGCAGTAGTAAAACTAATCTCTCAATAGTACATGAACATGATATGTACAGATATTTATCTCTGTTCACTAAAACATTTTATCTAAGAAGTCAGGCTTCTGACAAATCTTATTTATCACTTTATAAAAGCCCGTTCTGCCACCTCCAGGAAAACAAAACAAATACACAAACAAACAAACAAACAAAAAAAAGGTGGAATGGCATTATTTTGTGACTTTTTATTACTTAAATATTTTATTACCTTTTTCCTTTATTGGCTAGGACTTATATTAGCCGAAGCTGTCCTTCTTCTTAAGCCACATATTTGTCCAGCAGTATTTGAAGTCTCCCAGAACTATAGAAAAATGAGCATGACCAGCCATACGTATTCTTAGCCAGCTGTTTAAGAGCACTTGGTATTAAGAGTTTGAAGGCATTTTTATTCAAATATTCATCTTCTCACCAGGGAAGAAATAGGAAACTGGATAAATATGAAGGCCAGCCATGTAGGACCACCAAACACACACAATAAGGGCAAAATAATAGTAACTTGGATTCTATGAAACATAGGTCTCAGGGTGGCTGGTGGATTTCTTCTACGAGTAACTAAGAAAAACAAGCCTACAGTCAGCAAGTTGGAGTCCACTAAAAAAAGAAATGTATTTTCACTGCACTCTCTCTTTAGGGAAGCACAGATTGAGAGACTTGGATAGAGAGATATATTATCTACCAGTTGTGATTCCTGAAATGAAGATAGCAAGAATGAAAGGAATCTCTGAGTCATGAGGAGAATATAGAAGCAACACTGATAGCATTTAAAATAATCTATGTAAATTTATAAAGACTTTTTAATGATATTTACAGGACGAAATCTAATGAAAAATGAATGGGAGGAAATCACAGTCTATTTATAGAGAGGCCACAACAAGAATGAAGAACTAAATCATATACATAACTTACAGTAAGTTATTCATTAAACTGTCTCTTCCTATATAGTGCTGTTTCTGTTTTCCATGGTAGTTTAGACTGAACAATCACAGCTGTCTCTTCTTCTTTTAATATTAATAGAGAGGGAGCTTGTCTGGAGACGTGGTGCCTGACCCAAGCACAAATAGTTTATGGCCATGTATGAACATAGGTGGCACGCTGTTTCTATAAACACTGTAGTAAAGTCAGAACTAATTTGAAGACAGAGTGTCTGTAGCGGCTGTTTGTATTGTTATTTCTTTGATGCTATAGTCTCTGGCAGGTTTAGGTTTATTCAATTTTGACTGAATTGTTACACACTACTTTTAGTTTTGAGTCAGAAAGGAAGCATAGCTTGAAGACATAACTAGACATTTTTGTTATCTTCTCTTAGTCCTTTAATTAGACCAATCCCAGAATTGAGTATCACCAGCAAAAGAATATTCTAATACTCTTTTTCACACCTTACATCAAAGTAAGCATGATCAAAGTCTATGCACCTTTTAAATAGCTTTTAAATTTTATTTTAAGAATAACATTCTTAGGGGGAAAGGAGACTGCTCCTTCTTAAAGGTAAATTATTCAGTTTAAAATCAATACAAGCAGGCAAGAAACAAGAAAACATTATCATGTAGGATTTGACTGCAGTAGAGTTTGGAATTTTAAATTCAAATCTGTTTAGGAAGTTTCTTCAATTTTGTTCATGCATAATATAAGCTATATTCTAACACTGTCAGAACATGTGAAAAAAGAGATACACCGTGAAAAAATTTTAGTCAGCTTCAGGAGCATCAGTCTTTAAATGCATTCTTGTAAACAGATTGAAAAGAAGTTTTCATGCTAGATTGCATTGCATCAGCCTGACTCTCACATCTGTTATCCAGTGAACAGTGTCAGATGGAGTACAAGTATAAATGTTATTTTCAGAAATTATATTGCTCTTTATTCACAGCTAAACTCCACAATGTTTTATTTGCAAAATGAAGCTTTATTTCTTCAGCTTTTTGTCTGGTACACCAAAATATCACCTAGCTAGTCCTCCTTTAGAGTGTTTCTCTCAGGACTACAAATAAGACAGGATTCAGAAAAAGATATCATATAGGCAGTGGTATCTGATAAACGCATATAAATAAAAAAAACAACAACAACCAAACAGGAAAACCAAACAAAACCAACAGATGTTTTATTTCCCTTTGCTTACTTAACAATTTGAGCAGTCAACTTTTGTTCCATGAATATTATATGAATTGGAAGTAAATTTCAATCCATATTGTAACTAAACTTCAACCCTCCTTTCATAACAGAAAACAAACCAAAAGGAACAACAAAATCTTTGCTAGATATAGCTCAGATTTAATGTTTATTTTTTTCTTGGAAACCATATACTCCAGTAGGTTTAGTATCTTAGCAAACATCCATTTATTATGATGACTGCAAATTTCACTGCTAGAAATTGGTACAAAGCCAATTAATTCATTAATGCACTATTAGTTGTCACTCACTTTTTGCTATGGCCAGAAGTCTTCATATATTTCACATAATTATTTCTCAAGTTTGCATTCCTAAGACTATGACTTAAAAAAAGTTTAGCTGAGACAGATAATGTATGGTTTGGATTAAGGTTATTTTTAACCTGTCAGGTAATATTATTTTAACCAATAAATTAAATAGAACTGTATACAGTGGTACATACTTAAGCTTGCACATTAAAGAGAAAAACAACAAACCATAATACACTTAGCATATATTTCACATTTCTGATTTGCTTATTGTACCTCTGTGGATGCCCTTTCGGGATATGTCTTATTTCTTTGACATTCTTGTAATAAAACCTCATATTTAGCCCATGGTTTGGGTAGGTTCTTGGTTAACAAATTCTGCCTCCATCAGAATTTCATGTATCCTCAGACTTCATTGAGACTGGACTTTCATGCTTCTTCATATGAATGCTTATGGGCTGTGATCAAAAATTCTGATTAATGCCAAATTACCATTTATTTTGAAGCTAAAGCAAGATAATTTATGGTGATTTTAAAAGAAAAGTAGTTGTCTATCATCCTTGGAATATTACCCTGTCATGGATAACACACTTTTTAGATACTTGCATCTTGCTTCAAAGTGTCAGGTTCTGTGAATAGCATCATAACAAAGAAGTTCTAGCTCCCCAACTAAACATATAGCTTAACAAACTGGTTTTGGTATTTCTGAGTTTACCAATACCTAGTAATCTGTATACCTGTCTGAATCTATGCAGGACTAGATACAGGTATCCATGTTTGGTATGAACATGTTTCAACAATACAGTACCAGTAATACAGTGGTCCACCTGGATTTATTCATTTCAAATCACAACAGAAAATGACACATATAATGTTGTGCTAAATCCAGCTACAGCTACCATTTGGCTTACTGAGGAATAACTCTGACTTCTACTTATTACTACACTTCGTAGTATAGACATATCTTTTGAGAGATAAAGTATCTGTACTCATCACTTCGACTATAGGCACATAAAAATGGTAAGGTTAGTGCACTTCCCCAAAATAAGTCTCTACAAAACGTTTCAAAAAGCCAAATAAAACCTGTTCTGTGGGTAATGTTGCATATCAGACACAAAAAGAGCCAAGAAGAAAATAGCAAAGATACCTGAAATTAAATATTTCAATTTACTGAATACTGAACTAACTTTAGGACATTCATTTTGAGGTATTTCAAAATTAATCCATTCTCACTCTGCTAAATAATAAAGTACCTCAGTAGAATAGCATAATCATCCTACAGCCACAGATAGAAAAGAACTACTGAAATACCAAATCCACAATTTTTATGAAACAATGTTCCATTTTAGAGAAATATTAGTATTGCTAGGCTTTCAGCCACCTGAACGGTAGATTCAGCTACTTCTCAACAAGGACAGTGTTCCCCAAATCATCTAAGCTTTCATCTAAGCTAATTCAGGTAGACTAAACTCAACTACCACGCAATACTGAATCACAACAAAATTTCACAAAAGTTGTCTAATATCTACAGACATAATTAATGTATTTTCTTCTGCTAAACCAATAAGATAACAAATATTTCTCAATGAACACCATATGCTGGAGTCCAAATAGCCTTGACAGCCTGTATCATACATTTCTGGTAAAACTTGTCAAATTATTAGAACTATGTTTTCTTATGAGAGTTATGCAAAGCACCAAATATTCATGACTGGTAAAAGTAACAGATATTAATTGGGTCACAAGTCACAGTAAATTACCTCATGTTTTCATTAACTTTTATGTCCTCAACTACCTAATGACCAAGCTAGAATTTTTATTTTTTTTTCTAGGAAGTAATATTAAATGGAGAGTATTAAATTCATATTTTATTATCTTTATATTTTATTTTTATCATCCATGCAGAGAAAAATAATGGGTAAATTAAATGTCCCTATTCACAATGGAGCTAAAGATTTTTCCCAGAGATTTTTTTCTAGCTCTAAAATATTGATTTATTGCATTTGAAATCAAAATTCATCTTTATAAGTAACAGAGGCTTTATTCCTTTAGCTGGCAAGTGTAAACCAGATTTAATGTGTTATGATTCCAGACATAATTGTGATCTTGAAGTTATTTCTTGGTCTAGCCACTTAACTATGTTCTATGGAAAATTCAGTTTTTTTGTCATGCATTTTCTGATTCTATTAAAACAAAAAAAAAAAGCTAATTATTTTTTCAATTTTAAATACAATATAAAACCATATGTATTTTGGATAGAAAAAAAAAGAAAGATCTAAACATAAAATATGGAATCAATTGAATAAATTGTGATGCAGTTCAGAGAATCTGGGATTGAGCATTTCCATTACCTACTGGGACAATTTTATTCTGATAATGCTAGCTACAATACCAAATAAAAACATGAAAAAGCTTTCAGGCAAGATGGGCTTTGCAAAAGCTTTGTTTATAGCTCAGCTGAGAACAATTCCTTCCTTCAGGATTTCTTTTCCTTTTCTTTTGAAAGATAGAACACTCTTTCCAGAAACAATTTTTTCATAATGTAAAAATATTCTAGTCGCTATCGAACTTCAAAAATCTTTTGACACAAGGGTTTTTTGGAGGTTTTTTCGAGGGGCATCAGGGGACATGGGTAGGGGTAGGTCAAGAGTTTGACTAGTAAAACTGAAGTCAAGTCCTTCTCTTATGTGACTTAAGCAAGAGATAATATAAAAGTAATTCTGTTTAAACTAGTTGACGTGTTTATGCAAAAAAATGAATGCATTTAGCAAAAGAGGTTTAAAATCTACACCAGAATGAGCTACATCTCAAGTTTCCTCAGCTAGGATATGAGATAGGAACAAGCCCAAACACTCAACCAGAAACAGGAAAAGCACAGTCTTAGAAGTAAAAGTGATATCCAAGAACAGAATGTCACAGAACACTGGTCCACTCTACATTGCTTGTTGCAGTCTGCTATTAAATTGGACATTCTATGGTAAAACAGAAACTTCCTAACATCATTAATTCTGATCTAACCTTGTGAAAAGGTATGTTTTCATGAGTCAGCAGTTTTGATAAGCAACTACATCTCCAGAATAAAGACTCACTATCACCAGCTGCAGCTAATCCATGGCAGCTGCACTTAATCCATGTAGTCAATCTATGTAGTCAAGCCGTGACAGGTTAGCTTCAGTTTTATCCATGACTGAAGCCACTCTTTAAGATTCCCTTGGAAAAAATGTCAGAATAGATCAATTGGATTTTCTTATGTGGTGTGTTCACCCATTGTCTGACTAATCAACACATCAAATACACTATAATTTTCAAGGATTTATTTGAGGAATGAGTGTGATCCAACTTTTGCAAATAAGATCTTTCCAGAAAATGAAGATGGTAGTTGTGGCAGTCTCTGGTTTTGTTTGATTAGTTTTGCCATGTGAGTAAATTAATTTCTCTTTCTTCTAGAGTCTTAAGGACTGAAAGGTCAAGGCATGTTAATGTTATCATCTGTATTTCTGTGAAAATGCAAATCTGAAAAAAGAGCAGATATTCTTATATGTATTTGCTTTTCATATAGCACTGGAGGATATGAATTTTCTGGGTGATTGTGGCACACTCTCAAAATTCTATGCATAGCAAAGGGATGATACTCTGCACAACATACAGGACATTATGGTTAATAAAATTATATGAACCAGATTTACATTAAAAATATCAGATGCATTAATTTTTTCGTGTGTAAATTTTCTGTAAGGAGAACTTTTCATGCAATTATCTGTCTAGACTCTTTCCTGTTTTACGAAAGCTTATGACATAAACATCCCCTGGGTAAGCACATATTTTTTTCTCTAGACTGATGATTCTGAGCTAATTCATCCATCTCTGCAGTATATTAAGTGCACAGCTGTCACAAGACTTGATCATCTGTTCTTCCTCATTACAGCGCACCAGTAATACTACTGTATTAAATCAATTATCACACATCCATAAAAAATTAAAAAACAAATCAAATTATCAATGGCTGGAATTTAGCTGGTAGGTAAGCTTTCAGAAAACTTACATTCTCCATTCTCTGAGTTTCATTTTAATCCCAATTTTTTTCTTTGTTAACTTATTTTGGTTCATTTGTGTTTGTGATTTTTATTAGGATTAAGTAAAAATATGTGTATGATTTAAGCCTATATTCTGGGTTCAGCAGTAGCAGTCATTCTTTCTCCTTCTTAGTAGCTGGTGCAGTGCTGTGGTTTTTACTTTCAGCCTGGGAACAGCGCTGGTAACACTGATGTTTTTAGTTGCTGCTCAGTAATGTTTACTCTGGCCAAGGACTTTGTGAGCCTCATGATCTGCCAGGAAGGTGAAGCCGGGAGGAAGCAGAGACAGGACACCTGACCCAAGCTGACCAAAGAGGTATTCCATACCACAGCACATCATGCTCAGTATGTAAACTGAGGGCAGTTACCCGAAAGGGTTAGATCACTGCTTGGGTCCGATTGGGTATCAGTCAGTGGGTGGTGAGCGGTTGTATTCTCTTCCCTCGTTATTTCCCTGTCATTATTGTTTCTGGTGGTAACAGCAGTGGTTTGTGTTATACCTTAGTTACTGGGCTGCTCTTATCTCAACTTGTGGGAGTTACATTCTTTTGATTCTCCTCTCCATCCCTCCAGGAACATGGGGAGGAAGGGGGGGAGTGGGGAAAAGGCTGCTTGGTTTCTGAGTGACAGGCTGGACTTAAACCATGACAGGCTATTAAATTATTAATTAAAATTATTAATTCTTCTTAATGTGTCAATGCAAGCAATCAGCATAAAATAGGCTGTATAGATTGTGAAAACTTGTGTGCAGAGTAACCTTTTCCTATGCACATTTTCAGATAATTTTGCTATATAGTAGGTCCAAGGCATGCCACCACAATGATAGTACGGAAAAAAAGTCAAAGCATTTTTGTTGGATAATTAATGTGAAATGCAAACTGTCCTATAAGATAGGATGAATGCTCATTCTAGAGTTAGATAGACCTTAAACTGAAACTAGGTTTTCAACTGCTCTTTAGAATATCTTTTACTTTCAGTCTTTGAGGTTCTTTTTTGAAAAAGGATTCTTCTTGTGTTGGGTGTCCACAAGTGTGTGTTCATTCTTTAAAAACAAAACAATTGCTTATATACATATATAAATGCTAAATACCTCAGCGATGACACTATCATCTATATTTTGTGCCTCATTCGTGTTACAGGTATACAAAAAGTGACTGAAAAACAAACGCTACTGTTCAAAATCAAGTCATTAAATGCATTCCTTTATTTATAGTGTAAGGAAATTCCACAATTCAATGGAAACTGTTGCATTATTTAATATCCAGTATCCATTAAAGAGTGAAAAGTATCTAGGAGATTGCACTGCTTAGATTAAAGGACAAACACTTTCAATAATGAGGAATATAAAAGTGAGGTGAAATGCTCTTCATTTCTCTACCACAATCTAATTCTTATGGATTCTGGCTATGACCAAGTCCTCTTTATTTATATATTAACCTGAAACAGGCCATAACAGATGATGTATCTCTGACTCACTGAAAAGGGATCTGACATCTGGGTAACTAAGAACAAGTTTTTTCCATTCTTTTCTCAGTGAATTTTAAATTATGTTGAATAATGTTCAAAAGTAGAAATGGATTTTGTTGAACTATAAACCAACAATTCTTTCGAAAGTTGTTGGTAATGATGAATTGTTTAATCCAAGGAAGGAAAGGAGAAGGACTGGAACTAATTCAGAGCATTTCTATTTGTTTCTGCAAATTCCCAAAGACGTAATGGAATTATTATGTAATATAAAGTAATAAAATTTGCCAAGATTTCAGACAGGATATATATGGTTATCAGGTCACATTTTTAGACCATGGAAGAGAAAATGGACAGGCAAAATTGAAAAATCTAATTCAACATACCCCAGACTTGAATAACAAGTCTCAAAGATATCTGGAGATGGTCTGAAAGAGGCTACCATATATTACAATAATTTAGCTTTAATTAGAAACAAACGATTTAAGGTCACAGAAGAAACCCTTGAATGTCCATAAAATTATACTGAATAACAAGTACTGTAACTGTAGTGATTCCTTTTAAATGTCTTGCAAGAATCTGTGATTCATATATAAGGTCAAAACTGAAACACTTTTAATTGAAGGAATCAGAACATTCAGGATTTGCACTGATGTGATTTTTACAAACTGTTCATTATTGTAGAAATTTCAAAAGTGAATAAAAGATCTGAGTGAGAAATATAATATAGGAAATTAACATAGCTATTATAAGATGACATTAAAAACTAAAATAATATTATTCATCATTTTAATGGGAACCAGTAATAATTGCGAGAGACTACAGACAGCAAAAATCCATAGTTTCATAGGAATAACATTCAAATGTTTGATTTAAAATATTAGTATTTCATTAATGGCAAACAAATGTCATTGAGCTATGCATTAAGTAGCATTAAAACTTTGCCTGCATAGAAGGAATAATTTATATTGCATGAATTTGCTTGCAAACATGTCTATAATTCTCTGCCTTCTACAGATCAGTATAAATTAAATTTAGAGGCATTCTGGGTAGGTTTGATCTGCTATCATAGCAAGGCAAATGTTCATTTCAATCCTCAACACACTTTGGTTTCAGCATTGTAATAAGACTTAGTCATTGTAATCATGGACTATGTACATTAGATTCCGCTCTTTCCTAAACATTTGATAATTGTTTCTACACATAAAGTCTAAATGAGGAAGCACTGATCAGCCCAGTCTGAGAATTTTTGAGTTAGTCTTCTACACTGCTGCCATAAAGCTACATACCTGGAAATAAAAAGCAGGATCTAGGTCCAGCTAGCTCAAACCAAGTCAGAGTGGCAGACATCTTTATATCTGTTGTCATGTTCTTAATAACATTTTTATGTAGTTTTTGCCTTCAGTGCTCTTTCAGTGAGTTGGCTTAAAAAGTTCTATTTATATTTTTCATTGTAAATCTCATTCCATTGGTAGGTAACATCACACTGTGTATGATTTCTGCTAAATGAAGGCACTCCGTAATACTATATTCTTGTCCTATGATTTATTGTTTATGCAAAACCAACTGTCAAGACAATATTAATTGTTATTACTGATGTATTACCTTCTTTGTGTTTTATTCAGGGAGACTTTTACTGATAAATTTTTAAATCTCCTTGCAAAGTATCTGTTGAAAGTTTTGCCTAACAATGTTTTAAGAAATTTCTAAAATGGTTAGTTGGGTTTTTTTATAAATTGCAAGCAATGACATAGTGTCTTGCATTTCCAGTAGGAGCTAATGCAATGAAAAATGTATGGTTAAGATATTAATCAAAAAATGAAAACTCAATTTTAATACCTCAGGGAAGCTGGATCTGTAGAAAGCTAGAAAACTTTAGGCAAAATTTGATTAATTTAACAGTGATTTCAAGATAATATTAGAATAAGGAGAGAAAGAGAAGATAACGCCCAAATTTGGGTGGTTCATGCAAGCTCAGTATAGTTTCATTAATTTCACTGGAATTACAAGTTTTTGTCAAATGCAGGCTCAACATTTAAAATTTTAGGAAATATAGGTTCTAATAAAATATCAGTCATGTATTTTGCTGTAATAAGAAAAAAGAGGAAACATCTGAATAGATTTTGAAATGTGATGTTTAGTATCTGATATTGCCTCCTTATAGAGTCTAAAACGATAACTCATTTTTTACTTGCAAAGTCATCAGTCACTTCCCTGAAGTAAAGTTTGTAGTAGTTTACAAATTCCTAGGGGATTTTCAAAGGCATTTTGCATTGTGCATGAGGACTTGTATATTTCTAGTTCGAGAAATTGAATCAATCCATCACAATAACTAGAATGGCAGTATATTAAATACTGTACATCAGTCTCATACCAGAAAATGTCAGCTTCTTGTTTCTGACATTCCCATTTTGTGTGGTGTTAAACAAATATTTGCACAGTCTGTGAAGCATCAAGACAGTATTTGTGAGCTACAAAAGAGTAAATTAGCATGTTTATATATATGCACGCATAAAAAATAATCTTTGTAATCATAATATTCCTTTAGCCATGTTATTCCTCATTTGTCTGCTTACTCATGCCCTAGCTTTTCTCATACCAGGAACTATGAAGCGATGTTTTTCCTTTTAACTTTGCCTTAATAGTTTCAACAGCCTTTCCTGTCATGCTTCTTCAGAGACTTTACTAGCAGATTGATAGCTTGGTGGCTTAGTGGCAGCATTTTCCATTTGTTCCTGATTGCAAGCTTTATGGTTGTGAGTGAGTTTCCAAGCCTGGGGAAGCAAATTACACAGGCTTGCTTGACAACATTCAAAATGTTGTGAAAAGATTAGTGTTACAATAGTTATAAGAAATTTACAGAAATCTTCTGGGTATAACTTCTAATGTATGGGGCCACATTTTCACAGGTAAAGACAGCAAAAAGAATTACAAAAGTTAGAAAATTAATTATCAATTCCCTAGAACTGTCATTATGAACAGGTTAGCATTTCTCATGATTCTGAGCTGAATGAGATAAATAAGTCATAGAGGACTTGGAAAAATGATAATGTTTTTAAATAAATAATTTCTATTTCACAGGAATGGGATGACTGTTCACAAGATAACTTATTTTCTGAACTGTTGTTAATGATGTAAAATTTTTCAAAATCTGCGGTTTAAGATATGATCTTTGGAAGACATTACTCTAACCATTAGAAATAATCTTCCCCATGAGAACCTGATTTATGACTAAAATTTTAGGGTCTTGCAAGGTCTGTGTAGCATCGTAGGTAGAAAAAACAGAGAAGATAACTGAAATTTAAAATCAATGAAGATGGATATTACATTTTAATGCCCTCATGATCACTTCTATAACACAAATTACTGCAGAAACCCTATGGTGAACTTTATAAAGTCTCTTCTGGAAAACATTGTATGATCCTGCTTACAAAGCCTGAAGTAGAGACATCCTGTGTCCTGAAGAAATGACAGTAATTTGTGACCAATGGAAATTGGTGTGTCCATGGGTATTTTTCTTGCTTATGAGCTCTAATTCCAGTGACTATTACAATCTCCCCAAGGATATGACTACAGATAGGTAACATTATACACTGCAGTTATTTGGAGCTATGTGTGCACTGGCCAAACTCAGTTGCCGATTGCCTCCTCAAATGCTGTCAAGCACAATTCCTGAAGACTGAATTCAGCTTTTCACTTGCTTTTACTCAGCACTGATTTTTAAAAAGATTGTAGAAATCAAATCATCTTTGATAGTTCTAACATCTTGTCCAACTTCCTTGAAACTGGTTTAAAGGTCTTGCAGGTACACACTCAGACAACTCAGTCACAGAAGATCTTTTTTTCTTGAAGGAGTGGATGAGGAATTAAAAAAAAGAAACAAAAACAAAAAAAAAAAAAAGACAATTCTAATCTAAATGATATCAAATAAATCTGAAAAATTACTATACCAAAAGTTAATGTAAATATCAAAGCTGTAATGACAGACAGCATATATCCATTCTGATACAATCTTTAATCAAGAAAGCCGCATACAAGTGTAGGTAAATCTCCCTTTAAAACAGATATCCTGGAATATGCTTTAATTGAAAGAAATACAGTTTTCATGTCACATCTAAAATTTGGGATTAGAATTCATTACACTTTTACTTAATAAATGCTTTTATTTGAAGAAAAGATCATCCTCAGTAGCTCATAGTGAAGTTATTTGATAGTATTATGATTTGCATCATGACGGCATTTTGAAGATTTTGAAATGGATTGGAAGATCAGTGTGGGAAACACTATAGAAACAAGCAGATGAGTAGGTTGGGCCAAGAACAAAAGACTGATTGCAACAGAATAATATTAACCCCATGCTGACCATTGGCAGCATTTGACAATTCTTGGCAAGAAACGCAGGCATCAGAGGCA
The DNA here is from genome assembly GCF_033783945.1 of Neopsephotus bourkii. Lineage (NCBI taxonomy): Eukaryota > Metazoa > Chordata > Aves > Psittaciformes > Psittacidae > Neopsephotus > Neopsephotus bourkii. The sequence goes on from NW_026901969.1 coordinate 2,954,407, forward strand.
ACACAGGTTAGAACATAAATGTTTAATTTTGTAGAAAGATTGTAAAGACAAGATTTAGTTGACTTCAAAAAATATTGTGAGGCTCTTTCAAAGTCTGGGAACCAACATAAAAAAGTTTCTCAGAAAAAATGTTTCTTTACCTCATCAGAGGCAATAATGAACAGGAACACATGTAATTTGGAACACTGTTATGTCAAGTTACCCCTGTCTGATATTGGGATTCTAGTATTAGATTTGATAAAGACATTTTTTGTGGACATAGAAGCAGTAATTAGCTTTTGAAATCGGGATGTCTTCAACTTTTTACCATGGAAGGCTAGTTGATTTTGGTCTTAAATACAATTTTTATATTCAAAAAACAGTCAAGTCTTCTTCAACCATTATCTAGCTCATTTAGTCCTAAATAATATCAGACATAAAAGCAAGATTAGAATTACTGCTATTAAATTAATGTTATTCAGAAAAAAACCTCATAATTATTTAACTTGGGGTTTAGGGCTTACTGGTTTACCATCAAAGTAATAGATTATTCTGTCACATGCCTAAAGATTAACTTCAGGAAAAGGTTGAGGAAGATTAAGTAAATTAAGTTGTTTCAAATCATAAATTTCCGGCTTGAAAAATATAGACTGCATGTTGATTGCAGAGGTGTAACAAATGAATTGGGCTTTACTCCATTCATTATGAAAATATTTTAAAAATGTTAAAAAGGAATCATTTATCTGTGACTACCACTTGCTCACACCAAGGTATGAATGTATGCAGCAGACCAATATAGAAAGGTCTGCATAACAATGGAAACAGTTTACATACAATATGGTTTTGGCATTAGACACCCGATTTTTCTTGCACAGAGCCAAACCTTTCATACAGCCTCAAATATAAATGTGTTGCAAACTGAGGCAAAAAAGAGTTCAATTAGAAATAAGCCAAGCAATATTCAGGCTACATTTTTAATTCTTCTCTTTTTTATTGTAAGAACAGCTCTTGCTGTATTTTTTTCTCTTAATGTAAGGTTAAAGACTATGATTTTTTTCAGGCTTTCATTTTGCAGACTCCCACGTACACAATTTTCAAGTACGCTTTCAGACCCAAATACTGCTAATCTAAGCCTACTTACAACAAGCTTGCTTTTCTTAGTTATCTGTTAGAATTCAGGATTATGGGACTCTACGTAATTTTTTTTTTTTTTTCAAAACAAACAAATCGATAGTTAGTACCTATTTAAATCACAGCTGACCTGGGAAAGAATAGAGCTCCAAGGACAGCAAACCATGAAGGTACAAAGGTTTATTTACTACCATGTTACTTTCCAACATGAAAGATTCAGAAAAATACCATGTCTATGGATGTCTTGCATTATCCCTGCATGTTTAGCTATGACAGTCTCTAAGGCCATAAAGGTTTACAGAAGATACCATGACAGAGTATCACGTTTCAGATCTTAAATACCTCAGCCATTTAGCTTTATAAGAAATAAAGCTGACAGTGTCCCAACTACAGCTCATCCTTTTGTAGTCCCCACACCTCCTGCTATAGTTAATGAGAAACATTTGTTCACAGGTAATGATGGAAGACTGAAAAATGTTAAGTGGCAGACACCTGATACATGTTAAAAAAAGATGTACAGCTGTTCATTAATCATAGCACATCTTTTCAGCTAGGGAAGTATATGTCAAAAGGAAAGGTTTCAAAACATATTGAAAAACATACTGTCAAACCCACTAAATGAGATTGTCTTTCTATTGTAACAGAGGTGTAATGAAGGTTAAGTCAGCACTACAGTTCTAAACTCTCCTTTCCAAGGGACTTGTCATTCAACAATGTAAAACAGAAGTCAAAGATGGGTTAAAGCATGTCACTCTACTTTTCAGTTCGACAAGGACTTTTTAACCCTATTCATTTTTTTTTTATTTTTTTTTTTACACTGTTCAGCTCTTTGAATTGAATTTGAAGTTCAGATTCCAAAAAAGCAACAGTTTTCATTTCTCATGTAAATTTGTATTTAACACTTTGGCTTTCCAAAATCTTTTTCCTTTGAAAGTACTTATGAGAAACTCTCTTGATACTTGAAAGAAATAAATACAGATATTAGTAAGTGAACTCTCCCTGGTTTTATTTCCTTTTATTTTAATTGAGTTTGGTAGACAAGCAAGTTTAACATAACCAAGCTATCGATCATTTCTCCATGTGGCAAATATAACATTCTAATGTCAACTCAACTATATGTATGCCTCATTAAAATGAGGATTAAATGGAGTATATGATAGTTCTCATTTCCACAGAATCCCCACTTGAATATAGGATTTCCTGCTTATTTACAATATTCAGGCAAGAGAGCACGTGGAAATAAGAAACCAAGATTATTGGTCATTCCCAGCTGGTCATCCCAAAGCTCATTATTGCCTTCCAAACCAGACATAGTGTAAGGAATAGTTTTCTAGACCTGTATTTATGGATATTTTACTTCATTTTCTATTCCTGTTGTTAAATAGTGAGAGGGTCTGCACACTCAGGTTCATAGATTGAGAAGGCCAAAAACAAAAGAGAGAAATGGTACAAATAAAGTTAGACTTCAGGTAAGTATTTACTGCTGAATACAAAAAAGATGGGGAAAGGAGGAAACTTATGATCAGACAGACAGTATTTGACTTCAGGCATTCCCAGATTACCTGACAGTATATGTAGTTCAAGAAATAGCTGCTGAGCTGTACCATATCCCAGGTAGCATACAGTCCCTATTACAAGAATGTGGAGGGGAAATATTGTACAGAACTTAGCAGCTGCCTAGAGAATTGAATAGAGGTACATATGCAATGCCCACCACATTTGTTTGTCAGAGCAGAGAAAATATGAGCACGTAGATGTATTCCAGAGCTACAAAATGCACAGAAAGGGAATCCAGCTATACAGGAGTATGGAGGAAATCATTTCATCTACTGCACATCCCTACAGTCTGAAGGTATGATCTTGAACATGAGATTAATTTATGCTAATGTAGTTTCTAGTAGTATCTCTTTTCAGGGGCTATAGATCGAGGAAGAGTAGAGCTGTAAGTAGTATGGTGTGATAAGGAGCCAAATGAATAAGAAAGACGAAGACAACAAAGTGGAAAAACAATATGTGCAGGCAGTATGTAGCAAGTCAGGAACTTCTTGGGCAATCATAAAAGATTTTCCTTTTTTACAATAAAGGTTAGCACATGCAGGTGTGCTAAATGCTAGCAATCTATCTGTACAAGTTTCTGCATTATAGTCACAAAGATGGGTTATTTTCAAATGCCCCTTTCTATGTTAGTTGATTAAATAGTTCAGTAAAATAAAAATCAAACCAAGTCAAGGAAAGAGACACCCTGTATTTTACAATAAAATATTAGCAGCAGGACTTTATGAAATAGAAGGCCAACATCAGGTTTTTATGAATCATAGTGGTTCAGCTTTATGAGAAAAATAACCTTTGAACTTCAAGTTTCCAGATGTTAGCATTTGCTGTGTAATGGTCAAAACAGATTCATAACTGTAACCCACACTGAGAGCTGGCGGGCCTCCATAATCAGGGATATAATACTATTTTTGTAACTATATCATCATTGCAAGGGTGTGTCACATATATACAGAGAGTTTTTCATAAATCTTTACACTACAATAGTCTCCAAAGGAATATATGAGAAATTAGATTAATTTTCTTGAGATAATATGTTTGTTTTCTTTTACTTTAGCCAGTCTCCTGATAAAAAAAAATTGCCTTAAGGGATTTATGAAAAAAATCAATAAGGAAAGCAAAATTTAGTGTTGTATTGTTTTAATGAGATTAAGGTAGTTGTCTATACTACACTTCAGTTCCTCACCTTTACATGAAAATGCACAATAGCAAAATAAAGATGTATATGATATAAATTTAATGAAAACTGCCCAAAATCTTTTGTCTTCTCTCTCAGAACTTACAGAAGGTTCAGGGTTCCCTGAATATTTGGTCTCTGGAAAGCCTTTTGGAGGGGGAAGGGAGTGCCAGAGTTCAGGCCTCTTCTCAGAGGAAGATATAGCGGCTACCTCATTTATAAAGAAACCTGTCCGGATCCTTTCTACCGATCTCAGTTGCATATGCAGAAGTGTTTTTCTTACAAATATGTATGTAGTGTGCTTTAAGGCTGATCTGTGCTGCAATCACAAGTAGGACAAAAATCATTACAACAGAGCTCATTGGATATGGGGGTGAAGCCAACCACCCATCTTATTGTAACCAGGAAAATATAGAATCATAGAATTATAGAATAGTTAGGGTTGGAAAGGACCTTAAAGATCATCTAGTTCCAACCACCCTGCCATGAGCAGGGACACCTCACATTAAACCACACCACCCAAGGATTTGTCCAGCCTGGACTTGAACACTGCCAGGGATGGAGCATTCACAACTTCCCTGGACAACCCATTCCAGTGCCTCACCACCCTCACAGTAAAGAACTTCCTCCTTATATCCAATCTAAGCTTCCCCTGTTTAAGTTTTAACCCATTACGCCTTGTCCTGTCGCTACAGTCCTTATAGACCCCCTTCAGATACTGGAAGGCTGCTATGAGGTCTTCACGTAGCCTTCTCTTCTCTAGGCTAAACAGCCCCAACTTTATCAGCCTATCTTCATACAGGAGGTGCTCCAGTCCCCTGATCATCCTCGTGGCACTCCTCAGGACAGTTCCATGTCCTTTTTATGTTAAGGACACCAAAACCGCACACAATATTCCAAGTGAGATCTCACGAGAGCAGAGTAGAGGGGCAGGATCACCTGCCCCTTCGAGGCGCTCCTTTTGATGCAGCCCAGGATACGGTTGGCTTTCTGAGCTGCAAGTGCACACTGAAGCCGGCTCATGTTCATTTTCTCATTGACCAACACCCCCAAGTCCTTCTCCACAGGGCTGCTCTGAATGTCTTCTCTGCCCAGCCTGTAGCTGTGCCTGGGATTGCTCCAACCCTGGTGTAGGGCCTTGCACTTGGCATGGTTAAACTTCATAAGGTTGACATCAGCCCACCTCACAAGTGTGTCAAGGTCCCTCTGGATGGCATTCCTTCCCTCCAGCGTATCAACCGAACCACACAGCTTCGTGTCATCGGAAAAGTAACATAAACATATATGAAAACAAAAACACAGCCTACTCCTTTAAACCATTAACAGCATAGTAATTTATATTGTTTTATTCTGTGACTGAGCCTTCAATGTTCCATGCAATTCTTCAGTAAGTAAAAAGGAAGAATGGAGAGGAGCTGGAAGCCATGGTAGTCATTTGGTAATCTAGGCAGCGTTGTATGATTCTTTTTATACTTAATGTCCTTAATATACATCATTTTCCATTATTCTGAGTTATTGTTTATTTTTTTTATGCCATGTGGCAACCTGAAGGGAAGAATATTATTGTAAAAGTCATTAAGCAAACACAGAAGAAATTTCGTTACTTGACCCTAAATTATTTATAAGCTTATTGTAGGCTCAGGATAAAAGATAAATAAAAGGGAGATGGGGGAGCATCTAAATAGCTTCTGACGTTCTTTTCCTGATAGCTATAGCCATACAGCAGAAATCTGTGATATCCCAACTATGGAGTCTTACAAAACCAATTAAATCTTTTGGATATATTTCTGGGATTTTTTTTTTTTCAAATATGAAGTATCATTTTTAATTTATATTCCTATCTCAGCTGTATATGAGAAAAAAAATTCCCTGCACAACAGGCTTAGAGGAGATTGTCGTAAAACTAAAGTTATTCAAATTTGATAGAACAAATATCTGTCCTCATAGTCTTTTCTAATGACTGTCAGCAAAGTCTGTGTAATTCTTTTTTTTTTTGCCTTTTTTTTTTTTGCCCTTTTTTTTTTTTTTTGCTTTTCTCTCTTCTCTCCCTTTGAAAAACACAGTTGTTTATTTGTTTTCTTATTTAAAGACCAATGCTGGCAGGCCAATATTAATAAGAAAAATCTGGCAAGAATATGTCAGACAAGACTTGCAATGAGTGTGTAAATTTTTATAAGGAAGTATTTCAATTTCATGACTCTATGAGGTTAAAAACCAGAACAAAAAATATGGCATTTGAAAAATGACTTTTGAGCTAATAACTATGCAGTTTATTCAATTTCTGTTTCTGAAGGACTATATATGAATATCAATTTTTAATTTTTCAATTTTTATATTTTTTTACTTTTATCAGACTCGTGTAATATTAAAAATAATAAAAGCAAAAAAAAAAACCAAAACAAAACCCAACAAAACTCATGTAATTTCATGGGCAAATGTAAGTGTTCAGGCTTATTCCAAGTAACAGTTTTGAAACCATTTTAAAGAAACCCTGTAAATGAATACCGTTTGTGTCAATTTTTTGTTATGATAGGACTGATTTATGAAAAATACACGAAGTTCATTGCTCAGTGAAATTGTACATCTAGTATCAGAAGTATCAATGAAGAACTTCAGTTTATAAGATTGACATACGAAAATCAAACCACTGCCTATTGCAAATGTATGATTGGATTGAGAAATGAAGCATCCCCAGTGGATGTTTCAAATGACTAATAATGTCTTCATGTCTTAATTATGTTTGGAAACAAAGAAAAATACTTTGTCAGTCTAAATGTTATCTGCCATAACTCTGTGTTGACATCAATGTCTCGAGATTTTAACAGGAAGACTGTTCATATATGGTGCAAAATGTTTTTATATTTATAAACATCTCATGCTTGTAAATATAGTTTCTGTTACCTGAAGTTTGTTGCATGAAATATTGCCCCCAAGACTGGAAAAGCACCCATAAAAATGGAAGACGATTATTTGGTTTCCACTGTTCAAAAGAATCGTTTTGTTGGTTTTCTGAGTTTTGATTTATTGTGGTTCTGGCTTTTTGCTTGTTTGGTTGGTTGTTTTGTTTGTTTGTTTTTTGTTTGGTTTTTTTTTTTTAATTTTTTCATATCCTTGTGCATATGCATCTGTTTGTCTCTGGAACTGCCTAGAAACAGTTTTATACTTTGGTTTGAGTTAACTTTCCTTTACATCTATTAATTTCATTTAGTATAATGTTCCCTTGGATGTATATGAAAATTTAATAGTAGAATTAATTAAAGAAAGAAAAATCTTCCTTATGTGAACATTTAAAACTTTTATGGAAAGATCTACCAGGACAAACGGACTAATTAATTCCACAGTTCTGGCTTGCAATATGTATTGAGAATAACTTCTTGAAGTGCTTATTTGCATGACAATGCCAAGACTACACTTCAAACTCCTACCTACTACCCCAGGATAATTTTTCATTTATTCCATTATATATATATATTCTGGAATTTACACACACAATTTTGCATAACTAACGTGTCTTATCCTTAAATTAAACTACTCCCTTAACAACTGGCAAGAACCGATATTTTTCTTCAATCTATGCTTGAGTCACTGTGAAACTCGCACTATTAATCAGGATGAAAAACTACTCAAGAGATGTTTGGTTAATAAACAGAAATAAAACTTGTCAGCAAGATGCATCAGAGCAGACATTCTCTCAGAGTTCTGCAACCTAATCATCCATTTATGTAATTTGATTGTGATTGCCATCGACTTTGATGATTTCATTTCAATCTTCAACTGCTATAAAAGCTATAGACTAATCAAAATTATATCCTCTGATTCAAGTGGAGTTTGCATTTAAACTTCAAGAAGCAGTTTAACATAACTGGTCCTTTCCTAGAAAGGAATTTGATAATTATCATTCTGAAATACTTGCTTAGTAGTATTTATTTATTTATAAATTTATTATAAATATTTGTTTCGCAGACAATAGCACTGAAATATATATTATGCAACAAAAAGAATTACATATAATCTTAATCCCCCAACTTAAAATTTAAATCTTAAAATTAAATTGTAAAATTTCATTATACAAAACATTAAGAAATGCAATTAAAACTTTATTTCTTCAATCACTTCATTCCTTTTCAGTAAATAGGCAAAATGGCAGTATAATACTGGCTGTAACTATGCACTACATTCTTTTTTTCTCTTATTATCTGTATCTTCATCTACTTCACAGTTTAAATGCAATCAGTAGTCAGTGATGTTGTACATATTTTGTAGTTCTTCTGTCATATCTTCTTTCTTGTAGGGAATTCTTACTGTTTTTCAGTCATCTCACAAGTACACAGAAGCTATGTGGTCCTGAGAGTCTGATTCTGATGTACGTTCTCATTTCAGGAATCTTTCAAATAAGAGTTCTTTCAGATGCTAGTCAGAATGTCAAATTCTTGCTTTGTAAGTGAAGATTAATGCTTTTTTAGAGAATGTTTTGCCTCTTGTTAATACTTATCCCCAGAGCATTTAGTCACAATTTCTCTAAGCATCCAAACTCCGTGAGTTATATTTACACAGGAAAAATTTTGATTTAATAAAAAAAAGAAGATAAAAATATCAGAGTAGTACAGAAAAATATGGAAACATATATAAAGAAGGCCTTTTTTCTCACTTTTCAAAGTCAAATAATTTAAAATATAATAAAATTCAGGATGGACACATAACATTCATGTTTTATATTTGATTTGGCCGCCCCAATTTAATCAGCTTTAATTTAATAGCAGAGTTTAAATATTATATTTAAAAAAGTACTTTTTATTTCTGTCTTTCATGTTTGCTAGCATAGCAGTGCATCCAGTTAAAACTACGAAGTTGGTGTTTTGGTCAAATGCTTTCTATGTGATTAAAAGTCTCTCCCTGCAGCCCAGTTCCACCCAAAACAAAAAAACACAAAAAACACAAAAAAACAACCAACCAACCAAACAAACAAACAAAAAACCCAACAAACCAAAGTACCAAAAAAAAAAAAAAATGGGGGCTGTGTCAGGAAAAGTGAAATAACATTATTGTCGTTCGTCTGTAAGCTGTACCTGAGGATGAGATACTTAGTCTTCTGTTTTTACAAAATCCTTGCAGATTTTCATAGATATTAATTCTTGGTGAAAGACAAGTAAGTATGTAATTTTCTACATTCTACATATTGAAAATTAGTGGAAAAAATGTTGTTGCTGCATGGTTCATGTAAAGGGAACCTGAGTCACCTTAAATAAGGATTTGTTGGTTTTTTTTTTTTTTTAGGGTTTTTGTTTTTTAAAGGAAATATATTAGATAAGACTATAAATTCAATTTAGATATCCAAAATAGATCTGATGAACCAAGCTCTAAAGGAGGTGCCTAAAAAGGATTCTGAAGCACAAAAATATATGAGCAGATGAAGATACTGACAACAATCCTAGAACTGGATCATAGGAGTCTCTCTATGTGGTCTTCAGCTGTGAGATGGCAAATTTCAAATAACACCTTGCTTCCACTTCTGGAAGCCAAGTTTTACGTTTTAAAATCATTACAATTCTTTACAGAAAGGACATAAATTTAATTTTGAGTAAAAGTGAGACTTTCTGATTGTGCTTAGAAGTACACTGCTGTAAAAAGCTGTTCCTTGCCCTCTGTGAAAAAAAAAAAGTTACCAAATGTACTCTCTAGACCCTGTGTCATCGGGAAGGATCCCCATTTCATAGCTACAGATTCTTCTTTCACTCATTACCATGCAGCTAAGCAAGTGCTGTGCACAACATGGCATCAAGGGGTAACTCAAACACATAATAACATAAGTGATCTTCCTTCAGCTCATGACTCAATGTTGTATAAAAAAAATTGTTGAAACCTTTTTTTAGGATACAGCAAATGTCTTTTTCATCACAAACAAAAACACTTGTTTTATTTTTATTTTTTCTACTCTATTCATTCAGTGCTAATCTCTTCCCAAGATTGTGTTCCAAATTAAATAAAAAACAGAATTCAAATTATAGCATATTTTTAAGAAAACCCCAAGCCCAGCAACAAGCAAAGAAAAAAGAAAAAGCAAAAAAACTTTTCCATATTCCTTTCAAATATTGTTTCTTTCTGTTTAGTATTTCAATCAAACTTTTTTATGCCTATAATCTGAAAAGACTGGTTTCTCCATTTAAAGTGCAGAGTACAGGAATTTCCATACTAGAGATAGCTACTTGGGGATCTGATGTCCATACCATGTTTGAAAGACACAGAACAGGGTAATGGGCAAGGATACAGAAAGTCCATCTAGATTTCAGAAGATGTAGTTTTTACTTGCAGTAGGGAGTAGTCATCAAGATTCTGTTCAAGAATACAGCTATTTTGAAGGGAATAGAGAAAGTTCTAGCACATATAGAAGGGGGGAAAAAAGTCAAGTCCATGCATCATCAATTACACTGCCACTCACACAAAGGACATACATGGAGAATAGACACTGGTAGATAGAATTCATTTCACAAACCTTAAATACTTAAAATATTGATATCTGCAACTGAAGTACCCACTTTTCTATCTTTTTATTATTAGTGCATAGGTAAGCCTCTCTAGTTATCACAGTTGTCACAAGGAGAAAAGGAACACCAGATAACTTGACACTGTTGAGGGCAATTTATTAAGCAGACCATGTAAAGGATAAGGTGCATCATGAAAAGACTTATACAAAGACTCTCACAGAACAAATTAAGGCAACAACAATTACTTCATCAGTGAGTTGGCATACCTGAGCCTGGAAGAAACATGACTCTGGGTCAGGCAAGTCACAGTGTTATACTCTGGCTGCTGACTGGGTACATGGCTATACACTGTGTATACCCTCCCCTTCTACATGGTGCTAGATGCTGGGTATCCGTGTAACAGTGCTTCGCCTCAGACTCTCCTGAAGTGCAGGAAGGACATTACAAGCACAGTCTGACAATTAAATCAGACAACCAGGATACCATTGTATAGCTTAGCAGAAGTTTCAGATGTTTTTCTCCTGTTACTCATTAACCCGTAACCTATACCAAGCATCATCACACTCAGTTTTGGTTGTATTGTCTTACCATCCATTGTATAGTATATGCAGATACACCATTCTTGATGCATCCATGAAAGCAGGTCAGATAAGAAGTACACTAAAGAGATTTCTCTTTCTAATAACTATTAAGAAAACTTGAGATACTTTTGTCAGGTGTAGGTGTCCATGAAATAGATACAACTAAATGACATGAATCCACTCCCAATGTGATTAGCCCTTTGAAGATGCTGGTATGGAAGTAATATTTTTATTAACAGAGTTTGAACCTTTTATTATTTTTCTGAAAATCTAAGGTTATTTTTAAATTGTAATAAGGCAACCAGATCAAGGACAGCAACTAGATCAAGTCATGCTGTGCTCAGCAGTGTCCCTAGTTTTCTATTAGTTATGTAGGAATTGAGAGAGATGTCAGTGGAAACTTCAGTCATTTTTCTCAAGCAGCAATCCTAAAGGATGCTGTGAAATTTTCTGCCAGATACATAAATCTCAGCACATATAATCTATGTTTCTGTTACTACCATTTTAATGAGAAGCTTATCTTGTGATATTGATATTAATGGCCATGCCAAAGGTGGAGAACCAGTTCTATTCACAGTTCATTTCTTATTAACTTCTTAATAGCCAGAGACAAAAATATATAAAATGTTATTCTTTCAGTAGTTTAACTGGCAAATAAAAAAGAAGGAATAGCAACCAGTTTTCTTTTTCTGACCTCAAACAATGCCAGCTGTTACTTAAATTAAATGCAAACATTAAGCTAGATTTTAATTAAAACTGTTTTCCAATATATGTCATGCTTTGTATGTGGCAAGAAACACAGCTCATGAAACTGTTCCAGAACTTTGAAAGTTTTGAGACATGAAAATGAGCTAACAAGAACCATCTCAAGAACAAAGGATATTTGGGAACAATAAGCTGAAAGAGTCAAAGCTCAGTCAATAAGAAAAATATCACCACAGCATCTTGAGGAAGTTAGACTTTGTTTCATTGCTGTATGAAGCTGTGCAGAGCAGGGCTTCTGACAGTCCACCTTGCCACCCCCAAGCCTACATTGACAGGTGTAAGTGGACTGCACAATATCTTTTGGACAGTCAATAAAATCATGATTCTATGAAATAAGCATTTTCAAGGTTATAAGACTATATATTTTCCCAAGGGGATCCTCCTCAGAGAAAGAGAGGTCATTCAATACGATCTGATGTATTTATTCCGGTAACTGTTGTATAATTATTAATTCATTTGAAATAAAGTTTTTTCCAAGCTCACATAGGAGTTGTGCAAACTCCATTGGGGAATGTGAATACCTTCATCACATTGAACTTTAATTTGTGTAGATAGTTTAGTCTTGTCTCTGTATGTTAGTCTTGTATTTTATTGCCCCATTTGTATTTATTCAGAAGATTTCTAAAAGCAATCATTTTTCTCTTACTACTTTCTTTCTGGCTTTCAACCTCCATTTCACTCTCACTATTTCTGTCTTCTCATCTTTTATTGTGTTATATATTCCAATTTCATTTGTTCCATACAAATCTCATCTATATCTTCTTCATCCCTATGAGGAAGGAAAAAAACAGTAAGTTTAATAAATACAATGGAATGCCAAAGACCAGCTAAGATCAGGGACTCAAATATAAAAAATGTACTTGAATGTTTATTGCAAAGACTGTTTATCTTGGCTGCCACTGAGATAGAACATGGAGAATTGAACCACATATCTAGATTATGGCTATAGCAGAATGCTTGGTTTCCCTGGGATCTAAAGACCACACCTGTCAACTTTGAAATTCTGGTTTCAGAGTCTGCAGCTCCCACCTCAGTAAGGTACCTATTTAGTGCAGAATTCATCACACCAGAAGGTCATAAGCTGGGAATGTAGTATAAGCAGTTTTGTTTGGATCCCCTTTAAGTCAATGGCTAAAGAGGTGAATATACCTAGTTCTCTGCTGAAGCTATGTTATTCTTGTATAGGTTATTCTCATTCTTGCTACTCTAGACAGGCAAAGGATTTCAAAGAAAACAGGTCTATAGAAGGGAATTCCAATGTTACAATACATAACAAATAAGGGTCAAAAAAGAAGCAGTTCAGTACCCAATTTACTTCCCTACTCACAGTATATCAGCACCATGACCTCCTACATCACTTTACCTCAAACAATAAAATATTTCTTGTCTGTTTGCTTACAAAGTATGTATATTTTTTCAACAACACTAGAAAAGTTTGCAAAAATCATAGGCAACTGATTTTAAAACTAGATAATCACATTCACACATAGCAGCACAGAGTGTTTCATTAGAACTGTTGTGCTCTAATATATCACCACTTCATTTACTAAGTAAAAAAAAACAAAGAACTTTGTCCAGATGATTTTCCATTCTTAGGCAACAGTTACAGACAATGTTTTTTCTTATTACACATTTAGGGAAAAAAAAAAAAAAGAAAAAGAAAACAAATAACCAGAGTTAACTTAGTTCTCATGCTTAGTTAAAATAGCAAGGTTGTTTTTTTGGTTGGGTTTGTTGTTGATGTTTGTTTTTTTTTTTTAAGAGAAAATTTTCCTCAAAAGATCTCTCACCTTTTTGTAATCTGAAAAGTTTTAAATGTACTCTTTCCCTATCTTGTCCTGTTTCAGAATTAAAGCACTATTTGCACAGAACAGTTCCTTAGAAATACAAGGACTAGACTTGTGCACAGGCAGGCTTGTAACATATACATATACTGTAAGAGTAACTAAATTGTGTCACATATTTTCACAAAGATCTTCCATATGGATATTGAAGGAAACAGAAAAACACTGTGATGAGTGGTTAGTTTTAACTCACACTATTTTCAAAACCTTAGGTTAGATTATCTCAAGTATTTCAGGTACGGTCCTCTTAAAGACTCTTCTGTACAATGGGAAGAAATCAAATTAAAGACATCTATAGTTTCTGAGATAATTAGGATCAGTATTTTAACTTTCTAATGATTCTTATTATACCACTGAAGTCTGCTTAAACCATAAAGTCTTTCTAATATTTGAGGTCTTGAGACTTTTCCCTTTAAGGCTCGTGAAAGTTTCCCCTGAGATAAATAGATGCAGTATTGTTTATTAAATTAGCTGGTTAGTTCTTTTATCTCCTATCAGTGAAGATTTTTATAGTGGAAATTTCTCTGAAATGACTTTGAAAGAAAGTCTCCCCCCCAAAAAAAGCTCACAATCACCACAAAAAAAACCAAAACAACCAAGCAACCTAAACAATAACCAACCCCCTCAAAAATAAAAAAAAAAAAAAAAGCACAAACAAACCATCAAAATCCCTCAAAACTTCTTAAAGGACTCTTAAAAACAACAAAAAAAAGCAATTTAAAAATGAACTGTATTTACAGTTTCTTCCAAAGTCCTTGTTTCTAAGCACACATTCAATGCCATTCTTGTTACACTGAAACAGCTGCAGACAATCAACTCAGTCACTTCTCCAGACTGTTAACTCAGTCTTAAGGGGTTACTTCATCCATAACAGGATAACTAGGTGTTAGGAAGTTTCCTAGCACCATTTAATTTCGTTATTCTGCCTTTTTAAACTTTTAATATTTAACAAAAGTTCAATTGGATTTCTAAGTGTATTTTAAGTGTTAAAGAAAACAAAAATGAAAGAAATCTTTCATTTCAGGCTGTCTAGAAATCAAAAATTAAAATAAATAAAGTGCCAAAACAACAACCAAATTTACGCATCCACTATATTTTTTCAAAGTCCACATAAGTTCCACAAATGTTTTAAAGATCCTAAAGAACAGTTAAAAAACAAACAAACAAACAAACAAACCAAACAGCCAAGCATCCTCATTTATCCTTTGTTTTTAACCACATCTGTATAACTAGGCTCATTGTTTTTGCTCTGTTCAATGTCAGGATGCATAACGAATCAAGGTAGGGATTTGAAAGCACATATTGTCAAATGTGAAGGGTTCTTTTAGCTGTCTGATATTAACCCCAGACTGGCTAATTAGAAGATATTTATTCTGTGAGTCACAGAAACACCTTTGTATGTAGGCACTTCTCAGATACATCAGTAACAAATAACACGATACTCATCAATATTCATCAATAACGACATTCTTACAACCACGACGACAGTGTGGTTAGGCAAAAGCTTCCATTCAGGCAAAGCTAAAGGTATTGTAGTCTTGTATAACTTTGAAATGATTCAAATCAGTACTGGTAAATTCATCAGGGCCTGGAAAACATTTTTTTGAAATTATATGCTGCACAGAGAGGTGTGAGTTCTGGCTTTGCTGTAGCCTCAAAGCAACCCCAGATTGCCACAAGGAATATTGCCTCTCATAAGAATGACCATGAGCCATATGCCTAGATGACTGGAGGGGATACTGCCCCTACCCAGGGAATGCTCTTTAGGTTAGACTGTTGATTAGATAGAAACTCTACAGCACTCCAGAGTCAAAGCCATGCTTCTGGATAGCTACAGTATTGTAGCTGTGAGCTCAGATCCAAACTGATAACATTGTGATGGTCAAGAGACCCTTTTTTGCTTTTGTCTCAAAACAACTCAAAAGACGGGAGGAACGGACAGGTCGTTATTGCTTAGGGCAAACGGCAGGGGTCCTGCTCCAGCAAGGTGGGGGATGCTTCCCTGTCTTGTCTGCCTGAGGCTGTGAAGATCAACTGCACGAGCAATGAATTGCCTGCAGAGAGAGTACAGACATTGCAGCACTTGCCAGGGCACAACATGAACTGAGTGTGGGGCTCGTCAAACCCTCTTCAAATGAGTCCCCACCTGAGGGAGGCTTCCAAGAGAGCCTGACCCCATAAAAAGGACAACCGTCCTGCAGCTCTCTGCATGCATCCCTCCAACCTGGGTCACAGAAGGATCACTTACTGAAAGGACTACAAACACAGAGAGAACATGTCTCTAGATCCACGGGGTGGTGATCCTTCCTTCCTTCCTTCCTTCCTTCCTTCCTTCCTTCCTTCCTTCCTTCCTTCCTTCCTTCCTTCCTTCCTTCCTCTTTCTTTCTTTCTCTTTCTTTCTCTTTCTCTCTTTCTCTCTTTCTCTCTCTCTCTCTCTCTCTCTCTTTATTTCTTTCTTTCTTTCCCTTCTCCTTTTCTCCCTCTACTTCAGATCCTATTTATAAGAGTAAGAACTTGCCAAGACTTTTGTTCCTCCTGACACAGTTCTAGGGAAGTTTACTGTAAAATTGTTTCAGTTTTCAGCTTCTGGAGGGACTTTGGTTTCTCCAATGAACCTTGAAGAGTATTGCAAATGATCACCCTCCCCCTGACCCGCTGAGAAGGACAAGAGCACAGGTCCAGTTCAAATTCAGTCTCTGGATGAAGATGAGAAGGCTTGAGCTCTTTAGTACAGACCTATATGTGCCTCTGATTGTCTTGGCTGCCATGGGTGCCACATATGTCTTTAGACACAAGTTTATAAGTCCCTTAGTGGCAGAGAAGCTGGCTTGGGATCCTGCTCTGAGGCTGTATCACATGCAGCAGGAACTAGGAGAGGAGAAAGACCCTACTATCATACTCAACCTGGCAGTATAGGTGCGCAATGAGAAGTACATGTTAGCGCTACTATGCTTTAGAATGCTCACTGGTTCATGCTCCAGTGTCATTATTTTACAGATGGAAGTGTAGATTTTTAATTTTAGACAAAGATCATGATTGCGGAGAATGAGTATGTGCATGAAGTGACTAAGAAATCAAGTGTTTAGTCAAAGATGTAAACAAAATATCAAAAGGCTGGAAGCTAAACTAGGCAATTTGTGAACTGGAAATAAAAGGTTACCTTGGACAGGTAACTAGTTACAAATCCAGACTTTTAAGATATTGTCTAGTCATTAATTTAAATTTGATTCCTAGGATATTCTTTGTTTGGTGGAGAATCTATGCAATTATCTGTTGCCATTCCTCCACACTCTCCAGAAACTGATGTGAAGGAGGAACTCGACTGTAGGTTTATTGTTGTATATTCTTCATTCTGTTTTCTTAGCTCAAAGAAAGTAAACATATAGTCACCATATACAGAAATCAGAGAGCGACTCTAGGAAGAGATGTAGAAGATAAAATAATTATTGGGAAAGTCACCTGTGCAGGAATAGTACTGGGTTTGGCTGGAATAGAGTTAATTTCCTTCATAGAACCTTGTATGGAGCTGTGTTTTGGATATGTACTGGAAAGAATGTTGACAATACTGGGATGTTTTAGTTACCAGTGAAGGGCATTCACACTGAGTCAATGCTTTTTCTGCTTCTTCCCTTCCAGGGAGGAGGCTGGAAGTACACAAGAAGCTGAGAGGGGACACGTGGGACAAGTGGCCAGAGAGATACTCCATACCATAGGAAGTCATGCTCAGCAATAAAAGCTGTGGGGAAGAAGGACAAAGGAGGAAAGGGAGGATATTCAGAGTTACAGCCTCTGTCTTTCCTGGAAATGGCTAAACACCTGCTTGCCGGTAGAAAGTAGGCAATAAATTCCTTATCTTGCTTTGTTTGCACTTATAGCTGTTGCTTTACCTATTAGCCTGTCTGTATCTGAACCGTCTCTTTCATGGACACCCCCTTGTCGTGGGGAAAGAGCTTGCGTGCCCTTGTGAAGTTGGGAGCTATGCTGGTGGTGTCTTATGCTTCCGGTAGGGTCTACAATGCCAGTCAGGTCTCAACTGAAGGGTCAGACAAAGTGTGTCCATGGGCAGGATGGGCTCACTAGCCTTCGGGCAACCATCTTAGGAGAAGGACAACTCCAACTTCAAACCCGGGCAGATGGAGCTCGTGTAGCCCTGTAAGGCCATCCATCTAAGAGAAGGATACTCTAATCAAACCTACGACCTGAGGACTTTGCTGTCACCATCCAAGTTCACTAGGCCCTGGCAGATAAACCTCAGGTGTAAAGGGTGAGGCCAGTTCTGCGCACGCTGTGCCTCACCTAAAAAAAATCCACTGCGCAGGCCCGAGGGGTTTACCCACACTTGCAAAGCCCTGTAGCGACAGGCGAGGAACGAAACGGCAGGTGATAAAGTGCACTGGAGGTCACAGACCCAACCCTGCATGCAGGCGGTTCAGGACTTTGGTCGCTCAAGAGTGACCCAGGAGATGAGAGTCTTGTTCACCAGCATCCTGAATGACCAAGCGGCCTTTTTCAAGGACAGCACTGCTTGCTCCATATGGAGAGAGGCCTAGAAAAGGTGGCCTAACCAAAGCTCATCCCCCCTCCACCTGGTTGGCTAGCTGCGGCCAATGGGCATCTTCTATTGCGGTCAGTTAAAGACAAAGAGCCAAAGGCATACACCTGCCTCCAAAGCTGTGTCCAGATTGACACTCGCATGTTGGAACATCAGAACCATGCTTGATACAGTGAACAGTGGGTGCCCTGAGCCCCGTTCTGCGCTTATTGCCCATGAATTGTCACGACTTAACATCAATATCACTGCTCTCAGTGAAGTTCGCATTCATGAGGAAGGTAGCCTCAAAGAACATGATGTTGGCTATACACTCTACTGGTCAGGCAAACCCAAAACTGAAAGTCATCTTTCTGGAGTCGGCTTCACGATTAAAAACTCCATCATCTCTAAACTTGAAAATTTGCCGATAGGTCATTCCGACCGTATTATCTCCTTACGTCTTCCACTACACAATAAGCAACCTGTTCTTCTTTTCAGCATATATGCTCCAACTCTGCAAGCTGACCCTGCAGAAAAAGAAAAATTCTACTCCAACCTGTGTCACCTCACTCAAAAGGTTCTTATAGAAGATAAGATCATAATCCTTGGTGATTTCAGCGCCCGAGTAGGAAAGAACTTTGAAGCCTGGAAAGGAGAACTAGGCAAGCACGGTGTTGGCAGCTGCAATGATAACGGTCACCTCTTACTAGAGTTCTGTGCAGAGCAACAGTTTACCATCACCAACACTACCTTCCAGCAGAAAGACAGCTGGAAGGCAACCTGGATGCATCCTCAATCTAAACATTGGCACCTTATTGATTATGTTTTAGTGCGCCAGAGAAATATTCGTGATGTCTGCCAGACCAGAGTGATGCCTAGTGCAGAATGTCAAACAGACCACCGCCTTGTGCGTCGCAAACTTAATTTCCACTTCAAGCCCAAACCTAAGAGGGGCGGCATTCTGAGGAGGAGGCTCAATGTTAATAATCTCCAAATAGCTCCAATGAGGGACAGCTTTCAGGCTAACCTTCAAACTAGGCTTGAAGACCAACTTATAGATTCTTCTCCTGAAGTGCTTCGGCGACATACTAAAAATAGCATCCTGCAGTCCTCCGTAGAACCCATTGGGTTCTCCTCAAAGAAAAACAAAGACTGGTTTGACAATAGCAACCAGGAGGTCCAGGAATTGCTGACAAAAAAAAGAGATCTGCTCATCAAGCACACCTCGCTCAGCCACTCTGTCATGTAAGAAAAGCAGCCTTTCGTCTTGCATGCAGCAAACTCCAACAGAAACTTAGAGACATCCAGAAAAAGTGGTGGCTCAATCTAGCAGAAAAGACTCAACCATGTGCAGATTTGGGTGACCACAAAGGATTCTATGAGGCTCTGAAGGCAGTGTATGGACCCACATTTCAGGTTCAAACCCCCTTACTTAGTGCAGATGGCCAAACACTTCTTACAGATAAAACCTCCATCCTGAATCGTTGGTCTGAACATTTTCAAACACTCCTTAGTGCTAATCGTGTAGTCCAAGGTGAAGGAATCCAGCACATTCTGCAACATCCAATGAAAAACGAATTGGATTTAGCCCCTGCCATGGGAGAGACTCTTAAGGTCATACAGCAGGTGAAAACTGGCAAGGCAGCTGGGGTATTTCAGTCCCACCTGAAATATGGAAGCATGGAGGCCAAGCACTTCATGCTAAATTTCATGAGCTAGCTGTGTGCTGTTGGGAACAAGGCAAAATACCATCAGACTTTCATGATGCAATCATCGTCACTCTGTATAAGAAAAAAGGTGTCAAGTCAGACTTCTCAAGCTACCGTGGTATAACTCTGCTCTCCGTTGCTGGAAAATTTCTTGCAAGAATACTATTGAACAGACTAGTACCTGCTATCGCAGAAGAACTTCTACCTGAAAGTCAGTGTGATTTCAGAGCTGATAGAAGTACCACAGACATGATATTTGTTCTCAGACAACTGCAAGAAAAGTGGAGAGAACAGAATAAGGGGTTGTTATATGTAACTTTTGTTGACCTCACCAAAGCTTTTGACACTGTGAGCAGAAAAGGCCTGTGGCTGATCTTGGAACGATTAGGTTGTCCCCCCAAGTTCCTGAAAATGATTATTCTGTTACATGAAGATCAGCAAGACCAAGTCAGGTATGGCGATGCACTCTCTGAGCCTTTCCCAATAACCAGTGGTGTGAAACAAGGTTGCGTTCTCGCACCGCCCTTATTCACAATCTTCTTCTGAATCATGGGTCATCTACCGTCATCACCTGCGACTCCTGGAACGCTTTCATCAGCGCTGCCTCCGTACAATTCTAAACATCCATTGGACTGACTATATGTCTAATGTCACTGTCCTCGAACAGGCAGGGGTCACCAGTATTGAGGCCATATTGCTGAAATTGCAGCTGCACTGGGCAGGGCACGTCTCTAGGATGAAGGATCACCGCCTCCCCAAGATCGTGTTTTACGGAGAACTTGCCACCTGTGGCCGCAAGAGAGGTGCCCCAAAGAAGAGATATAAGGACTCCCTGGAACAATACCTTAGCCTTGGCCATATTGACTACCATCAGTGGTCCACCTTGGCCTCCAGTCGGGAGCCACATAGTGTCGTTGACTCCTTTGAGAGCTCACGAAGAACTAGTCTCGAGGAAAAAAGACAATGCAGGAAGAATTGCGCCCCACCTGTACCACCCAAGGAGACCTTCTGCTGTGCTTTTTGTAGCCGGTTTTGTCTATCCCACATTGGCCTTCTTAGTCATCAGCGCGCTTGTAGTAAGCGTGGGTAAAGCCCTTCCCAAATCTTCATTCGCGAAGTCAAGCCGTGATGATGATGATGATGATCTGAACCGTTCAGTTTTCTTCCTTTTAGCCATTCAAGACTCTGACCCATTCCACTGCAGAGAAGTGAACAAATGGCTGTGTGGTCCTTTGATGACTACTGGGGTTACCCCACACCACTGTCTCATCACCAACAGTCCCACAACCTGAGTGCCTTGAGTAAGTCAAAACGCTAGTTTAAAGAAACCTTGTTATTTATAGTTTAAAGAGCTTGCAAAGTCAGTCTTCTGTGTGTTTTGCCTGGGTGCATAAGAATAAAGCAAGTAAGTATGAATCAAGAATAGTCCCCAGAACAAACACTTGAGAAAATGAAAAAAAAAACAAATAAAAACACAACCCAAACATATACAGCTTGAGACAGGACTAGACTTAGTTTTGGTTGCTGCTCAGTTGAAAAATAACAATAAACAGAGCCAAATAATCCACTCTTACATAAGCATATTAATTAGTCTGCAGTTTATTGTTTAAGATTGCAATTCTCAGTAACAATGACTCTCTGTAGGTGTTAGAAAGTCCTTAACCATTCAGTGGTATTAAAGAACATCTTTTTTTCTCTAATCTCTTACCCAAAATAAAGACTTTAAGCATTTGATGCATACATCTCACTTTTCTGTCAATTATGTGTTTGTTAGCATAATCAGTGTTGAATCAAAATTTATGGGATACCATTCAGATGAAAGATACCTTGGTTACATCTGCCCACCTCTTACTTACCCAGCTAATCTAGTATGAGTTGGGAAAAACAACAGACTTTTGCTACTATTACTAACTTCATACATTTGTAGTACATCAGAAACAGGAAAACAAAGGGTGTTAGAAGCCCCAGTAATAACTAATTCACCTTAAATGTAAAGAAAGCAAAAGAAATTGATATGTAATTGTTGCAGCCATTGACAGTTTACACCCATGGTATAATTCATAAGCAATAAGTAGCTAAAACAGAAGTTCGTTAGGGAGGGAAGCGCATACATGAACAAATGCTGGACACAGTACAGAAGGCTGAGTCTGAAGTGGCAATGCCATCTGTGGGGGGAACAGGCTGACAGCAAAGACCCAGCTCATCCTTTGGTCAGGGTGAACATCCTCCTACCTTCAGCCTTTAGAACTGTTACCCAGGCTATAGGAGCTGTGTGTGCGTGTGCGCAGTAAGTACATGCTGTAGAACAGAAATCCTGGGATAGAAATCACTATCCACCTGACATAACCATTCTGTTCAATAAATAAATTTTAGATTATAAGTCACAGGGTGGTGTGATTCCCATTTTGTGGCCACCTTGTTCAAATTCCCCATGATACATGCGTAAGATAGTAGGTTGTCCTGGTTTTGGCTGAGCTTAAATTTAGCTTCCAGCTAGGCTCACACCCTGACATAAGGCTTTAATGAAATAGATTTCAATCATAATAAATGGCTGATCTCACTAGCTGTGAGAAGTTTGTCTCCGCCCTTTATCATTTGTTTGAATTTCAAATGTTAGTATTCTCTATGAGAGATTTTTATACCTCTGACCAGAATATCATATAATTTTAGATGTAGACTTTGCTACCTATTTCTTCCAGTCCATATGTTTAAGCTGTTGAGGATCAGCTGTGAGGGGGAATAAACTATGAGCTACTCCTGGTTCTGAATTTACACAGAAAGAAAATTCAATGTATCAAAAAGGAGATCAGACTGTGCAAACTGCACAGGTTAATTTTAAACCCAGCCCTAGTCAGAAAAAAAAAAAGTGTAATGATGGTTGTTATCTCTATACTGTCTTTTGATTTTCTGTAGTTAGAAAGAGGAACTATGGGATTTGTGTTATGTCCTTCAGGAAATCAGACTGCAATCAATGGCAAGTAAAAATGAATTAAAAAAGAGAATATAGAATCTTTGATTCCAGCATAATTTAGACTGGAAGAGATCACTGAATCCTGTTCAAACCCACACTTAAAAGAGTGTCCACCTTAATGTTATATTAGGTTAGTTCAGGTTTCTGCCCAGTCAATTTTGATTATCTTCAAGGATGGAGATCATACAGCCTCTTTGAAAAAGTTGTCCTAATCCTTGACCCTACCTCCACCCTAACTGAGAAGGATTCACCCTTATACTTAGTAGGAATTTCCTACATCTTGTCCTTTTGTTCTGTACCTCAGAGGAAAGGTTTGTTCTATCTTCTATGTTACCACCCATATAATTACCACATAAATGAATGAAAATTTCTAGATTCACAGTAGGCTAATCAAAAAAAAAAAAAAAAGGTATTTCTGAATTCCAGACCCTATTCTAATATTTTACATACTTTGTGTGAAACAGTGAAATACAAAACTCAGGTTTTTATTGCAGAGACTAAAATTCCATGCAATTCCAGGAGGATACAGTGTCAAGTGCACTCCAAATATACAAATATAAGACTTACTGTTCCAAAGCACAGAGGCTGAATTAATTCCAGTGCTGCTTAGCTAGAGCACTGGACAGACAGGCACGGAGCTTCCACACTACCTTTTATCTTTCTGTTCTATGTGTCAACAGCAGCGTGGTGGCCTTCAGGGTGTGGTTATCAGGCAGCAGTAGGGACCATGGATGGCAAGCTGAGGGTGGCCATGAAGCAGACTGGGTAGTGACCACCCCAAGCACAGTTCCACAACATTTAAGCCTGATGAGCAGAGGTAGCTGGTGACAGGAAAGAGTCCTACTGAATGAATATCTGGTGTCAGGCAAAAGCAAAGGTGCAACTCGGGTCTGAGGTGAATCCAGGAAATTCAGGCCAGGTAGGGACAGAACTGGAGGCATGAACCTTTAAAGCATAGCTCAGATTTGATGAAGGGCTCAAGCAAGGCTCCTCAGGACCACTGTGGCTTATTAGTAACC
The DNA here is from genome assembly GCF_033783945.1 of Neopsephotus bourkii. Lineage (NCBI taxonomy): Eukaryota > Metazoa > Chordata > Aves > Psittaciformes > Psittacidae > Neopsephotus > Neopsephotus bourkii. Next base: position 2,978,147 of record NW_026901969.1, read on the forward strand.
CAAGGACCCTGATGGTGATTTAGGACTGTGAATCTTGGTAGATAGTCACATTTTTGGAGTGCACAAACTTACTCTTCTCAGCTTTTTTCCTTTTTTTTTTTTTTTTTTTTATGGGGGGATTGAGATGACTCTTGCTCATTCTTGCTGGCTTCTATGTATGCTTAGTTCTGTCTCTATTTACATCCTGTAGAAAATATAGGAATTTCCATGACAGACTGGTGTGCTTCAGCAATGAACTTTGCTGAGCCTAGGTAAATTTATGCTGAGGTGCCAGTATTTCTGACCCCTGACAGAGGATCCTGTACTCTAAAGCTGCCTGAGCCATGCCTCAAGACCAGTAGGACCTGAGGCAAGTGACACTCTGCCAACAGAGTGTAGACTCCTGGGGACTAACACTGTCCCGTTTTCCAGAGCCAACCATTTGATGATGAAAGTGTCTTTAAAAAAATGAGTTCAATAGTAAAAAAGTTAATATTTATTTGGACAGGTTATTTGATGAACATTATGCTTACAGAAATTATGAATGGGTCATGAATAATTCAGAAAAACACAACAGATTATATTTGTTGGGTAATTTGACAACAAATAATTCAGCTAACTGAAATCATATAAAACTCACATAAAATCCACATCTTCTTGCTCTGGAAACCTTTAATGTAGGAATAGATACTTTCAGCAGGAAAGTTCATATCACTGTCAAATGTTAGACTGGTTCATATTCATTTGAAAATAATGTGTAGGTTTTAAAAAATATAAACCAATATGGACATTTAATCACATATGATGACAACAGGAGGATTATGCAAGCAAAAGACTGTTGTAGACAGAAAATTAAATTTAGTTATATAAAATTAAATAACAAACTCCTCAAAAGGTGAAAATGTCTCTGTTTCAGTAATATTTTTAAAAATAACACACATTTACAGCATAAAGTACGTAAGCAGAGGACAACAGTGAATGACATAAATAACCTCAGAAAAGCTGAATAATATTGCATTTAGGCTGTGAAGCAGGCCTTGCAGGAGCTAGAAAACATATGTGACTAAAATAATTTATATAAATATTGCAATGTAATGTTTGATATACTTGCAAAACCTCAACATGTCATTGCAAAATGTAAACTGCAACATAGTATGATACCAACAAAGTGCACGTTTTATTGCAGTAGATTTAACTTGTTTTTCAGGATCGCTTTATACAACACATTGTCTTGATTTGATAGAAACGTCATTTCACTTCATTTCCTATATCCAGAAATGGGAAATTTATTAAATTCAGGCTCTCAAATATAGAATTCATTTTGTTTAGATTTAGCTAGAGTTATTGCGTGAGAAGTGAATGATTGCTAGCAGACTATTCCAACAATTTCTGGACTTCATTATAAATGCACCTACACAGTGTATGCAGAGCAGTAAGTTTTGCACTCAGTAGAATTATACCAAGAATAACTTACTGGTAAAATAAAATGAAATTGCTTTACTATGAGCTACATGTATGTACGTTCTTATGTGTGTGTATTAATATTTATATATAGTATGTAGCTTGGTTCTACAAGGTCTGAGTGTTATGCATATGACCCAATTAACTACCTAGATGCGTATCTAATTTCTCTGGAATTTCAAAGGTATTAATCATGCTTGAAGTTTATGTAAAGTTATGTAAAAGCTTAAGCATTTTGGTGAATCAGAGCCAGAGTATTCACCACCTTGCAGGAACAGCCTCTAATCACTGCACTTCAGAACACATATTTTTATAGACTTTTAAATGTATTTCTGACCAAATAAAAACTTGGATCTGAATAACCCCAGCTTTAGAAAAGCTATTCTGAAATGTGCATAGTGAAAAAAAAACAAACAACCAAACAGATTTAGGAGACTGAAAAAAGGAAGCCCCAGCTAATTCACGGGTTCAGAAGGAACATGTTGGGGATTTTCTCTTGAGGTTTTTTTAGATATTATGGCAACATACAACACATTGTTTAAAAAATTTCATGTGCCGTAGCAGCCTTCTTTGGAGCAGTCTGCTGAACACTACTGCAGTTTCCCTCCTCATTTAGAAGTTGCTGTGTGTTGAAACTGTATTACTTGATTCAGCCATTTGATGGACTGCTTGTAAAACCGTAACAAACTTCTTTCTACACTGCAGCTGCATTCTCATCACGTCCCTGGTGGTCTTAACATACAAAATTCAGCCTGAACATTCAGCCTCATGTTAAGAAGTGCTCAGTTACAAACTAGGCAGAAGCATTTCTTCGACCCATTGGGGAATTTCCTAAGCTTGGCTTGTAGCTTTGAGGAGCTGGGAAGCTGCTGAGGAACCGAACAAAGTGCTTTCATGGCTTTAGTGGTGAATTTACAGCACTTTTGCAAAGGAGTAAGACTTAAGAAAAAATAAGCAGGTAGATTAAGCTCTCAGCTTTCTTCATCTGACTGACAATAACTGTGAGGAGCAGCAAGAATCCCTGTTAAGCGATATGATAGGATAAATAAGGATTAAAAATAATATAAATCATGTATGTTATACAAATGAAATTAGCATGCAAAATCTAATCCTGAGGCTGCAACTTCAGTGACCATCTCTCTCTCTTCCTATGGGAAAATAAATAATTAGTAAAAGCATCCAAACATCTTTCTATGATTCTTTTTTTCTCTTTGAAAATGCAAATTAAATTACCAAATAAAATTTAAGGAAATGAGTAGGTTAGTGAAAGTGGCTGTAAACCAGATAAAGAGACTTTTGCAGTCTCCCAGTCTAGTGTGTAGAGTGGAAATCTGATGAATAAGTTTGACACTGTTGCAATAGTAAAAACAAAACTCATATCACAGAGTCACAGAAGAGGAGGCATTTTAAGAACATAGCTGGTAATTTTACATGAATATTCTGCAATATTTTAAAGTGGCTATGGATTTCAGAACAGTTTATTATTTTAATGATTTTACAATATATAGAAAAGATGATACATTAGAATTTTCACAGGAATGGTGATACTGATATCACAAGAATTTAATGTTCTTTACAGTAAATACAGAATTATTGCAAACTCACATTTCCAGATTCTTCTGTTCTTGTGTGTACAGAACTGAAAGATACCAACTTTGCTACAGAAATAGATGAAAACCACCTGAGCTTATGCCTAGATGTGTTGCTCAACTGTGACCAGCAACCAAGTCTCACATAACCACTCACCCCCCCCAGGCCCCAGTGGGATGGAAAAGAGAATCAGATGAAGAATCACAAGTGAGAAAACTCTGAAAGACCATTTAATAGGTAAAGCAAAAGTTGTGGGTGTAAGCAAAGCAAGACAAGGAATTCATTCATTACTTTCCATCAGGAGGCAGATATTCACCCATCTCCAGGAAAGCTGGGATGACAAATAACCTCTTTAGGAGCCTGCTTAGTAAGGTTCCATGGGATATAGCCCTAGAGGGCAGGGGGGCTCAAGACTCTTGGTTGGTCTTCAAGGATCACCTGCTACAAGCTCAGGAGTGCTGCATCCCAACTAGAAGGAAGTGCAGCAGGAGGGCCAGGAGACCTCCTTGGATGGATAAGGAGCTCCTGAGGAAAATTCAAAGGAAAAAAGACTTTTATAGAAAGTGAAAGCAAGGACAGGCGGTCTGGTACAGGGATGTTGTCCGGGAAGCTAGGGACCAGGTTAAGAAAGCTAAGGCCCAGTTAGAATTAAACTTGGCTAGGGATACTAAGGATAAGAGGAAGGGATTCTACAGGTACATAGCAAATAAAAAACAGATTAGGGAGAACGTAGGCCCCCTCAGGAAGCTCCCAGGTGAACTAGCTACACAGGATTTGGAGAAGGCTGAGGTTCTGAACGAATTCTTTGCCTCGGTCTTTTCTAGCAAATGCTCTGACCGCACCACCCAAGTCTTGGAAGGCAGACACAGGGACTGTGAGAATGAAGACCTTGGGCCCACTGTAGGAGAGGAATTGGTTCGTGACCATCTTAAAAATCTGAACGTGCACAAGTCCATGGGTCCTGATGAAATCTATCCGCAGGTCCTGAAGGAGCTGGCAAATGAAGTTGCTAAGCCGCTGGCAATCATATTTGAAAAATCATGGCAGTCAGGTGAAGTTCCCAACGACTGCAAAAAGGGAAATATAACCCCATTTTCAAGAACGGGAAAATGGATGACCCGGGCAATTAGAGACCAGTCAGTCTCACCTCTGTGCCTGGAAAAATCTTGGAGCAGATTCTCATGGAAGGCATGCTAAGGCACATGAAAAACAACAAGGTGCTTGGCGACAGCCAGCAGGGCTTCACTGAGGGGAAATCCTGCCTGACCAATTTGGTGGCCTTCTATGATGGGGCTAGAGAACAGATGGACAGGGGTAGAGCAGTTGATGTCATCTGCCTGGACTTGTGCAAAGTCTTTGACGCTGTCCCACACGACATCCTTGTCTCTAAATTGGAGAGACATCAATTTGGTGGATGGACCACTTGGTAGATAAAGAACTGGCTGGATGGCCGCACACAAAGAGTTGTGGTCAATGGCTCAATGTCCGGCTGGAGACCTGTAACGAGTGGTGTCCCTCAGGGATCGGTGTTGGGATTGGTCTTGCTTAACATCTTCGTCGCTGACATGGACAGTGGGATTGAGTGCGCCCTCAGCAAGTTTGCCAATGACACCAAGCTGTGTGGTTCGGTTGATACGCTGGAGGGAAGGAATGCCATCCAGAGGGACCTTGACATGCTTGTGAGGTGGGCTGATGCCAACCTCATGAAGTTTAACCATGTCAAGTGCAAGGTCCTACACCTGGGTCGGAGCAATCCCAGACACAGCTACAGGCTGGGTGGAGAACAGATTCAGAGCAGCCCTGTGGAGAATGACTTGGGGGTGCCGGTCGATGAGAAAATCAACATGAGTCAGCAGTGTGCACTCGCAGCCCAGAAAGCCTGGGCTGCATCAAAAGGAGTGTGACCAGCAGGTCAAAAGAGGTGATCCTGCCCCTTTATTCTGCTCTCGTGAGACCTCACTTGGAGTATTGTGTGCAGTTCTGGTATCCTCAACATAAAAAGGACATGGAACTGTTGGAACAAGTCCAGAGGAGCGCCATGAGAATGATCAGGGGACTGGAGCACCTCCCATATGAAGATAGGCTGAGAAAGTTGGGGCTGTTCAGCCTGGAGAAGAGAAGGCTGTGTGGAGACCTCACAGCAGCCTTCCAGTATCTGGAGAGGGGGCTATAGGGATGCTGAGTATGGACTCTTCATGAGGGACTGTAGTGATAGGACAAGGCGTAATGGGTTAAAATTTAAACAGGGGAAGTTTAGATTGGATATAAGGAGGAAATTCTTTCCTGTTAGGGTATTGAGGCACTGGAATAGGTTACCCAGGGAGGTTGTGAATGCTCCATCCCTGGCATTGTTCAAAGCCAGGTTGGACGAGGCCTTGGGTGATATGGTTTAGAGCGAGGTGTCCCTGCCCATGGCAGGGGGTTGGAACTTGATGATCTTAAGGTCCTTTCCAACAATAACCATTCTGTGATTCTATGATTCTGTAACATGACTCCAAATGTTCCCAGTTTCATCCTTCTTCCCACACCATTTATTGCTGTAACATCATAGATTATGGGAAATCCCTTTGGTCAGCTGAGGTCAGCTGTCCCAGGTGCACCCTCTCCCAGATTCTGGTGCACCCCCAGCTTACTTGCTGGCAGTTGAGCACAAGAAGCAGAAAAGGCTGTGCTGCTGTGGCAGCACTGCTTAGCAATAGGTAAACCATCACTGTTATCACCACTGTTTTCATCACAAATCAAAACATAGCATATATGAGGTATTATGAAAAATATTAACTCTATCCCAGCAATAGACAGAATGCACTAGAGAAAAAAAAAAAAAACCCAAACCAAACAAACAAACAAAAAAAAACCCACCCAAAAAATAAGCAAACCAAACAAAAGAACAAACTGGAGCAATTCCCCAAAACAGTACAATGGTCTTCTATTAATCTTTAATGGACACCAGGCAAAAATGGTAGACAAATGGGGAAGAAAAACAGAACTGGGGAATGAGTATATTGCACCCTATTTATTCAAGCAGAGAATGTAGGACTTGTTCGTAATTGAGAAATCAGTGACAGAACAAAAAAAGAGCTCAAAAGTAGTTTCTACTATAGAAACAACTATTATTCTTGCTAGAATAATGCTAAGAACAGGCGCTCTGCATCTGACTTTCTCAGCTGTATTTACTGAAAACAAGTTGAAACTAAGTAGATATTTAAAGGAGGTTATAGCAGAAGTCCCCACGGAAAAGCAACAAATTGCCTTTTCTACATAATGTTACCATGCAGACAGCTGCAGCAACGGTGCAGACGGGTGGGACTCATACTTACCACAAGAAAATGCCATAGGTATGTGGGAAGGTTACCCCAGAGCCAGCTATGAGTATGGTTCTCAGAAATTTATAGCCAACAGAAGGCTATTCTGATGCCAAACCTGCCTGTCACGTAATAAATTCATACATAAACAGGTAATCTCTGTAATAATATGATATTTTCATTGATCGTTTTGGTAAAAATAGTGTTACTCGTTTATCAAGACCAGACTTATTTTCTCAGGCAATATAATGAAACCATACTCAAGTACAATGAGCTTCCATATCATAATCCCTGATGTAAACTGGATATAATTTCTGGCTTCCTATTCCATATCATAAATTTCTATGCGAAACATATTTATACTGTCATCAATTTAGTTTCAGAATTAAGATTTCATGTCTGCACAAATAAGTGCATAATTTTGATAATTTATGCCTTGAATGTTCCAGGGCAAGCTCTAAGTGCCCTGCTTAAGTATTTGTACAATCTCTCCCCTATTACCTAGTCACCAGAAGTATTCCAGCATAGATATGCTAAGTATATATTTTATTAGAGCATGGTTTATACTGTAATCTTAAACTCCAATATGAAAAGGATTCATGCTGAAACTCTCTGCCTTCCATTCTTAAAGTGGTGAGGGGCAGGTATTGCTCTTGTAAAACTTTTATAGTTAATTTAGGCTCTATGTTATTATAATTTGTCTCCCTTGGTTTGGGTCTGTTAGGGTTTTTTTCTTTTTATTGCAGTTCTATTTTTTATTCATTTTTTTTCTGTTGCCTAGAATAAGAGAGGAATCCTGCCTGCTTACCCACATAAACAGCTCAAATGTTTGCTATTTGCAGATGTTGGAGGTTGCAGGTATTAGCCTCGGCAAGTTTGCTCTCTGCATGTCAGAAGCTGTTTCCTGACATCACACAAGAGGTGGACTGAGCAAGATTCCAAATGAATCATAGAATCACAGAATAGTTAGAGTGGTAAAGGACCATAAGATCATCTATTTCCAATCCCCCTACCATGGGCAGGGACACCTCTGAAATAGAGATCAGCTCTGCACCTCTGGAATAAAGAGGTCTGTATCCATAATAGTAGTGTAGAACTATTAGAAGTGTTCTTGGATGCCAGCACAGAGAAAATTAGCATAGCTAAACTAACACAGAAGTGGGAGACCAGCCATTCCAATAAAAGGGGGTTTATGGAGCAAAGTTCTCCAAGTCACTGTTTGATCCTGGGTAGACTGATAGGGAAATATTGCTCTGTCCTTTGTATGTCTCTAGGAGGGTCAGGGGGGGACAGGAGGGGGGGTATCAGATGGCTACCAAGCATTGTTTATTCTCTGTTCACTAATAAAAAAAGAAAAAAGATAAATTTTTCTCCACGTTTCGAGGTCAGCTCAACTTTTTGCTCCCATGATTGACACACCTCAACGTAGCTCGCAAACAGCGGCTTAATGCCTACTGACAGATATACAGCACAATGTTCTTGCTGCCTCATCAGTATGGAAAAGTCATCCCTCTAATTTTACTGCCATCATGAACTGCAAACTTCAGCAGCTCTGGCAGAGCTTTACTTCAGTCCTAGGGTCATTTATTTTCTTCTTGCTTTTCCTAGTTGCCTGATATGTACAAGGGATATTCATTCACCTGAAAAGATGAGTATATGCAATGATTGTCATAACAGAAGATAGAACATAAGAGATCTAGGTGCTATGCACCTAAAACTACAGCAGACGTTGAGGTTTTTAACTTTAAAACATAGCCTTGTTTCCATGCAGCTGATAGAGATTTCTTTGTATTATAAAATGTCAGAATTTAAGTTTGGATACTCACAGTTTTCTTGTTATGTCTGAATCTTTATGCAATTTTGGCTAGAAGTACCAAATTTTTGTCCCTACATCAAATGGTGAAAACCTGACCTGAAATATGACTACTAAGTTTGTTCTTACATATCTATTTTAGGTGCATATGTGTATTGTAGATATCTGAATTTTTATCAGAAAAATAGCTCCTTCTTCATCAAAGAGATGTGTACACTCCAACAGCAAAATACCATTGACCAGTTTTATTGTGATGAAATTAATTACATCATACAGATGCCCCTATTGTTGAATATAAACGACACAAAGAAAAGTAGTTCAGGAGCAGGTAATTATTATATGGGCAAATTTCACATACTGTTTTTTTTTGTTCATAAAATCTCATTCTGATATTTCATTTCCCTCCTGAGCTAGCAGGTAGTCAGTCTTAATGGGACATTTAGGAAAAACATATTTAGATTTCCTAGTAGCATCATCACAGTGAAGGTGATGACACTTGAGGGAAATTTGAAGGGAACTGCAACTTATCCAGCTATATCCATCATTTCTTATCTATTTTTTAAAAGCCAGAACTTTTGGAATATTGTCCTCCTGGTCACATGCATGTTTCCTATTAGTTGTATTTGAGATTGGAGTGAGAGCCAGTTTCATCTTGTAAGGAAAATAGCTGCCTTATTCAGCACTTAAGCCAAGATACTAACATCTGGGACTATGTTCAAAGCTAGTAACCAAACAGGCATGGCAATTTAATCATTACCTTTGTTACACAATGAACATGCCTACAAGTTTGTGCAGCAATATCAGCAGGAGAATCTTCCTCTTTCTTAAAATTTTGCTTCTCTTATATCTTGTCTCATTATCAAAAGGAATGAAAAAGCAGAAACCAAAGTCTGATTTCAACATATTCAAGCTAATAATATAATTTTGAATGGATGAGCATAAATATTCTTTGGAACTATTTTATACTTATTTGTCTGCTAAATTCCTCCTTTCAAATCCTTCTGTGAGGCACAGATCTTTCATACAGATCCGCTAGAGAAAGTTTCCTCATCTTTTCTCTTTCTTTCTTTGCCTCATCTATCACATTTTTGTGACTTGGATTATGGGTTCCTTGAGGCAAGGAATAAAGGCCAAAAATGTGTTATTAAATACTCTAATGTAAGTCTGAAAAATCTTTTTGAAAATCTATGAAGATTCTCCAGATGGTCACCACTAGTAACTGCTTTAAACATGTTCTTGTGCCTTTGAAAGGTATATAAAAGCTTGTGTACATGGAAGTTTGTCACAGTAACAGAAACTAGTCTTCATACTGAATTATAGTCTGACACAACAGTATTGTTTGTCTGAAGTGTCCTGATAACCAATGGTTTTCTTAGAGCTTCAAGTCCCAGAATTACGGGTTTGCATTGTAAAGAAACCTGGGAGTGTACAGCCTGTATTTCCTTTGGATAAAACTAAACTGTAAGCTTATATGAGTCTACATTATATGTCTAATATAATAGAAACCACTATCAAGCAACCTGATAAGGAGGCAGTGAAACACAAGATCACTAGTCTTCCAAATTAGATACAGTACACAGTAGGGAGCTTACAATTTTTTTTTCCTGTCTGTAGAACAGAAAACAAATAACCTGTTACAGAGTGGCTTGGTCAAATAGTACTTGATCCAGAATAAAGCTTTCTTATATAAAGTTAACTGACAAAATTATTTCAACCAACTTGAACAAATAAAATGAGTTTTTACTGGAACAGTACTTTGTATCTTGTGCCTGTAATGGTTTTCATCTAGTGCAGAAAGCACCATAGCCAGATTTGTGAGCCTTTCATTTACATGTAAAAGCTCTCAATGAAGTCACTCTTTCTTAATAAAGTAAAATTTAGTGGTTTGTTAGACTAACAAAACCAAGAACATATAATTTCAGGATCACTACATTACAGGCAGAATGAAGCTCCACACTCCTCAGGATGGGTACCCAGGAAAGTAACACAGTTCTGTGCCTGACCAGTCACTTTACCAGCTTTTTTTTCTTTTTGTACATATTTTGACCATCGGTGACACCAGCCATACAGAACTTGTCCAACTTTGCAGAAAACTGGGAGAAGTGAATATTTTTATTCCAGTGCAACTCTACATTATCTTCGTATGCAGCCAACTACTGCACAATTGTGGCAACATGGCATAGTTTGCAGCAGAGTAGAAAAAGACCTGTTGGGGAGTGGTTAGCCTTCAGACTATCTCATTTTTAATCTAAAGTCTTACCTCTCACCATTCAGAGGAAGGACAGATAGCTACCACTGTGTTACGTTAACCCTGAAGTAAATAGGCATCTGTACATTGAATGTTTTTTACTAGCATAATAAACCTTTTTTTTTTTTTTTTTTCCTTTAGGGACTTAAAATATCCTTCATAAAGGTGATTCAAATGAAGCTGGTATTCATCTAAAATGAATTGCACTACATGACTAATGCAAACCAGTATCCTCTGATCACATAATCCAATAGTGTAACAATGCCAGTTTTCTCAATGAACTTAAAATGGACTGCTGGTAAGTGTGTTATCTCCTGCTCTCCTGGTAATTGGTACAACAAATGATAACCCTGTTAATCTTTTACTTTAAGTCCTCTGTTGTTTGGAAGCCTCATTCACTGAAGAATTATTCACTCATATATATTGCTATTCAGTACACAACCTGGCAAGAAAAAGATCAATGTGTCTCTTTCAGAAAGGATAGCAGTTGTGATCTTCCTTCTGTTGTTTGCATCACCCATTCTCAATATATTTAGACTTCACTCACACACCTGTGCTGTCCGTTAGCCATCAGGCTAAATTTATTCTGATAGTTTTAGCAGCCTAACCATGCCATACTTTCTGCTTACATTCAAGACAGAGTGCAGAGATAACAGACTGCAGTAGCTATACTGTTTGAATTGAAGAGGGCAAAATTTACATCTAGTTGTTAATGTCAGCGATATACTACTCACAAATTTAAAATGCAGGACACTGAGTCAAAGGTGTACAAATGAACATATATAACACTGGGAAGTATTCTGTAATCATAGGTTACAGTGTCTTAGACATAAGAAATGTCAGAGAACCGATTAATATAAAATTAGTGCTGTGAGATATGATCAGGAAAGTCAGAATGAAAAATGCCTGGTGCTATAGGAACACAATATATATTTAGAATTGGCTGGTTTTTCTATTATAAACATCTCCAGATGTCAAAGTTGTTTCCACTTCAAAGACCTGACAAAAAAACAAAACAAAATCAGAAAACCCAAACCCACCTGAAACCATCAATGGTGTTTTTAATTTTAAGAAATCCCATATAAATAAAAAACAGGGACCAAATAATGGTTTGTCAATTTCAAAGAAAGAAAAGAGTTGTCATAAAAATACTATAAATAATAGAAATTTTCAAAAACTCAGTATGCTTCAAAGATATTTTATTTTCTAAACTACAAAATTTTTCATTAATAAAAATGTTTGAAAAATATCAACTAGATAACCACCTTTAAACAGGTATAGAAAAGTTACCTCCATCCTGAAGATGAAGAGAATGAGTGAAAAAAAAACCTTAACTGCTAAACTAATACAGAACAGCTCTGAACTTTAAAATCAAATCACAGGACTGCTTTTCTACTAACATATTACTCTGTTAGCTTCATACTTTTCCTGAAGCTTCTGTCTGGCAATGTTCTAACTATCCAGTGCCCTGGCCTCAGCAAGCAGGTGTGTGGAAAGGAGGTTTTCATTGAGGCTAACCTGCATTATATCTAGGCCAGCCTGTGAAGTGGAAGTTGTGACTGCAGTTCCTGGAAGCTGCAGAAGGCCAGGACCCAAGTTTCTCCCTTCCTGAGAGAGCGCATGCCTGTAAATTGATGTAAAATAAGGACATGAGCTCATTACTCCGAGTTAACTTTGTGTGATCAGTCAGCACAAATTTTAAAAGAGGCTTAGATAAGCATTTGAGAATACAACAATTAAGAACCTTGCCTTTGAATTCCAGAAAGCCTTCAGAAGAAAAATTGTCACCTTAGTAGTCGGCACAAAAGATGAAGCAGGAATACTTCTAAGTATGCTCATTGAACAATTCCTGCACTACAGTAACTGAGGTTCCCAAGTTGGCTGGAGACAAATTTCTCGAGTTTCAATGCTAAGAATATAAACTGGCATTGTTGTTTACAAATTTAAGTATTTTGTTGAATCTCAGCTTAACTTACCTGGTATAGAGAAAAAGCCATTATCAGAACCAAGAACGAAATCTGGCTCCCTTTCCTAGTTTCTTTATCAGAAGAGTATTCTTTCTTTCTAAGGACTAAACATGTTACCTAAGTAAAAAAATAGTTGATGGAAATTCAGAGATATAAGAAATGGCTGGCAGAATACTCCAAAGAAAGCTTTATATGTAATGAATAATTAATTTTCTTACAACTGGGATTAAAAGAGATTAAAAGGCAATAAATGCAGTCTAAAATTTGCAGTGTTGTCGCTAGACTTTTTACCACACTTTCCTTTTTTTATTTTTTTTATTTTTGTTTGCTGAACTCAATCTGAATATTGTCCAGCAATATGAATCAAGAAATTACTTGGTTACTTTCCAGGAATTCACAAAGATTTGCATATGTCTTTGGCTACCAGTGAAGAGGTGTGTTTTTTCCTCCAGTATTGGTCTTTTTTCAGCCCCTTTCTAATGGTTTCCTGAAATACAGTACTTGCCTTTTTCATACCTAGAAAAAGTTTGTCTTTTTATTACCTACTAGCCTTGGCTGCATGTTTGATGCGTGCTCTTGTGAAGAGCCTCCCAGGCTCTGCTGCCTCTGTCTTCTTGCCCCACCATGACCCTGTTCTTATCTGACCAATCCTTTTCCCTGGACTCTTCTCCCAGGTCCAGATACTTATCCTTCTTTGGAAAGTGCTGTCACTGCCCAGAAAGTGGTCACTCCCCACTGAGCTTTCCCCAGAAAACTCAGGCTGGCTGTGCACAACATATTTTTGTCTATTACCCCAACACTTCTAACAGAAGAAAACAGTTAGAGGAGATAACTGGGGAAAAAAGAAGGAAATTATACCATCCAAAAAAGATGACATCTGTCACATCTGGTTGTGTCTTAGCATTACAAACCTGTCTGTAGTTTAATCTGTCACAATTAAACCTGTCATGAATTTTCTGACCCATTGTATTTTGAACAATGCTGTTCCCTAAAACAAGTTTTGTGTCCAATAAAGACCATCAGCACACAAGATTTTCCTTGGTTTTCAACTATTCACCTAGTTCAGCTTTATACTGAAAAGAAAACAAGACTTAAGAGCATCTGGTGCACATATTAGGATTGGTATCTGATTGATTGTAATTGTTTTAGCAGCATAATTAGGTCTTTGCAGTTATTAAACCATTACAGTTGTCATCAGTTTTAAATACTTTGCCTTAAACCTTAGTGGTTTATTGCTAATTGGGTGATTAGATATAAGCTTAATTGGTTAGGATGGCTGAATTAAAGATTCAAAAAACTGTGCCTCAGATAGAGTAGATTTTTTAACAGATCTTTGTTCCTCTGGGAAAAAAAGACAGAAATAACCACTGCAAGGATAAATATATCCCACTGTACTTAATCTTAACTTCATTTTATCTAAGAAATCAGAGCATGAAATGCAATAGTTAATAATAAATTAATGACACTAGGAAAAAGATCCAGACAGTAGTGGTGTTTTAGAACATTCTATGTAAGGCTTTGTTATGGTTCTCATAATTGACCTCTGCAGGAGACAGCAAAACTGAGAAAAATAGTAGCTAGTGGGATGACCAGGAAAGACAGAAGATTTATTTCTTAGTCTTACATGTAATGTAGAAAAGTCACAACAAACGCCATGTGTGGTGGGCTGACCTTGGAGTGCAGCCAGATGTCCACCCTCCTGCTTTCCCACTCCTCCTCCTCAACAGGACAGAAGTAGAAAATAGAATTAAAATTCTTGTGGGTCAAGATAAAGATAGGGACATCACTTACCAATTACTGTCACAGGCAAAACAGACTTGCAAACTCAACACTCCTTCACTCCCAAATACTCTACCTTCCCCCATAACCTGAGCATTGCAGGGGGATTAGGAATAGGGATTGTGGTCAGTTCATAACAGCTCTGCTCTGTCTCATGTTCCTCCTCACACTTTTCCTTGCTTCCTACATGGGCTCCTCAACACAGGCTTCAGCTTCCTTTGGGGTCCATTCACCTGCTTCTGCATGTGATTCTACATGAACTGCAGTGTGGGTATTTGGACTAATGTGGTCATATACAGGCAGCAGGGGGGTAACCTACTCCACTATAGTCGATCCTCCGTTGATGGCAGGGGAATGTGTGCTTCAGCACCTGGAGCATCTTCTTCCACTTTTTAACCTTGTTACCTGCAGGGTTACTTCTCACGCTTTTTTCCTTTCCCCTCTCTCCTCTCTGCTTTCTTTGTTATTGCTCTTTCTTAAACCTGTTTTCCCCAGAGGAACTACAGTCTTGTCTGAGTGTCTCAGCTATGGCCTGTAGTGGGTCGTGTGGAGGTGGCTGGGCCCAGCTGTATCCCGCACAGAGCACCGCTGGTGTCTCCTCACAGAGGCCAAATCCTGCAGCGCCATTCCCTCCACTGCCAGCATGTGGGCATCTGCATCCCATTCAACCTGCTAGCTCTTCCAAAGCCTTGAGATTGCAGAAACAGGGAAGCTTTGCAGGAAATATTGTACTTCAGAAAAAGGATCAACATCACCTAAATCCCAAGCCTCAACTCTCACAAAATGCACTATCAACAAGTCTCTCAGCACAGATAAGGTTAGAGACATGCATGTAGAGAGTAGCTGATTATGTGCTTCATCACTAAGCAAAAAAAATTGGAAAACCAGGCCTTTTTTAGAGTATATCAAGGTTAATTATAAGCTGAGGAGTTGTTTCTTTGCAGTAGAACATAAAGTATGCTCCTTTCCCATGTGCATTATTCAGGTCTAATGCAATGCTTCCCTAAATTCAGAATACACCATCAGGCCACCAGGCAAATGTGTAAAAATATAGAAAACAAGTGTCTCCAAAACAATTAGAAATAAACCTCTGTAATTTAGAGAACAACATTACAAGAAAGATATTTAAGTAAATTCCAAAGAGTTTCATGAATTTGGCATAAATTCACATAATTTTAGGTGGTGCAGATGTTCTGTAAGTACAATGTTTTACAGTTTTACAGATCTTTAAGCTGTAACCACATTGATCTGAGAAACTCCCTCTTGTTCAAGCTGATGCCAAATGTGCAAGTGTCTTAAGCATGGTAAGCACGAAGAAGGGCAGGTCTGGAAGTGGTTGTTACAGTCATTAAGCAGTAGTGGGAAGAGCAGGAAATGGTGTAAAGGAAGATATATGGCAGACTTGGGATATTTTTCTTTCTAAGGCTCTTATTCAGAAAAGCTTTATTAAGTAATGTTCTTATGCCAAGGTTAGACCTCTTAAAGGTGCCACTCCATTGATTTTTTCCCTATAATGTGCAAAGGCTGCATTAATATTGAATTTCTGTTCACCCTATCCATATTATAACTCATGTGCAACTACATGGCTCACATATATATATCCCTTCAACTAGATGTGTTTTTATCTTAAATAGGTTACTAAGCTTCCTATGTTTTTTGACTTTTACATAAAAGCTTCACAGAGAAATCAGAGAACCTTGACAAATTATGTGAAGCTTGAACAGATTTTTTTATCGCATGAATCTTTACAATTTACAGACCTCAAATTATAAGCGTTTCACATCCTTCGGGTTTGATAAAAGAAACAGGGTCTGATGAAGCTGTTTTGGGGAATAATACTAGTTGTATGAATTAGGTGGTTCGTATAAATTTCATTTAAATAAAATACATGGTGGAGAGTTATCACAGTGATTCTCTAACGCAGTCCATTTTGAATCATAAGAGTCATAGAATAGTTAGGGTTGGAAAGGATTTTAACATCATCTAGTTCCAACCCCCCTGCCATAGGCAGGGACACCAAAATGACAGTTTGATGTTTTTGTCAGAAAGGTCAGAAATATACTATTGCTGAGCTGGACTTTATATGGATATTTTGAAGGAGTAGCCTGTATTCTGAAGTGTTACATTTAGCTCATTCTATTTCAGTGGCATTTAAGTTCAGGAACTCTAAAAGACAGATAGAAATAAGATAGGGATTCCATTTCAGGGAAAAAGAAAACTAAAACAGAACCTGGCTGTAATTTCATTTTGCAGAAAATGAAAAAAAAAAAAAAAAAAAAAAAGAGGATTACTGTGCTAACAGTTTTGTAGTCCACATAATGGTGTGATAAGAAATGAGAAAGACTGGCATTATCTTTCAGAAATATTTGAGGCAAAACCCATTTCAGCATATTCCAGCATAACCAGCATATTCCAGCATAACCATTGGTTTTGTAGTCACCACACATTCAGTCAAGTGCTTAAGCTTTTAACTTTAGACATATGTCTAAATGCCATGGTGAGTGTTTTGCAGAACAGTGATGTAATTAAGCATAAGCTTAAATGCTTTGCTCATCTGGGACTTTAATGAATACCTCTCTGATAATCTTGACCTAATACAGAATGATCACTTTCTCTAGGGATTAGTTAGCAGTTCAGTTAAATGCTGTTTTCTCTCAACTGCAGATGTGAAATAAAATCCTTTAGAGACTGTGCATAAACCACAAATTATGCCTCAGAGACATGAACTGAAGTTTGAGATAAGAAGGTTGGCTTTTTTATGTGCTCAGGCACCCAAACTCAGGGGAAGAAACATAATGCTACTTGCATTTTCAAAGCTCATGTGACTTCTGTGAAAATCCCTTTTGTGTTTACTACTTCCTGTTCATTGAGTAATTAGTTTCTTGGCATAAGGCACACCAATGACAATCAAAAGAAACCATTCCTTTGAAGATTGTACTATAAAAGAAGCCAGGAAACAGGATTCACAGTTTAAAAACTTTATGGCGTGAAAGACCCTCCTAGTGCATTACATACTTGTTTTGCTTAGCCAGACACAGAAAGTTCCAAAAAACAGACCAGCTGCCCCTTTCCCCAACACATTCAGCCTTTCCTTCTGTAGCAGGCATAACTCTATTCATTCTTACAAAGGGGAAAACAGAAGCTGAAGTAATTGAAACACGTTATTGTATATGTTCCCCAATATCTGAAAATCAGAACCAGTTCATATGGCTCTACAAACTGGTTAAAGCTGGTTGGAGGAAGGACCTTAAAAGAATAGGAACCCTGCATCCAGTAAAAGCTGGCAATTAAGGTAACATTTAACCTAAAGTAAAGAAGGAAAAATAATCTACTTCCATATGCTTTGTCAGCCATATAGTAATCCTGCAATAACAACACAAAATGTAGAATTTTTAACTTCAAAATGTTTATTTGAACCAAAAATGTACTTTTTGCTTTGCTCTAACGGATAGCATCTTGCAGCCATACTTTGATAGAGGCAGTTATCCGCAGACATAAGAATAATCTTGCACCTAAACTCAGACTGTTTTCAAGCAGTACTAGAACTTGATGCATATGAACATTTATGTGCAGATTAGCTGTTATTTCCTATAGCATGGCTTGTATATACTTCCAGGTCTGAAACTCAGACATAGACTTTGAAATAGGATCATTTGAAAGAAAAATACAAATTACTTTATGACCTGGAATTTCTTTGAACCATTTATTTTTATTTGCAATTAGTTCTACAAGAAAAATAAAGGCAGGAAAAAATGTTTTTCATAAATCTTTCAGTTGCATTACTCTTTGGTTATTATCACAACTTCTCAGAAATCAGTTTTGCAGGAAACACATTCCAAACAGCAAGGGTGAATAAAATTTTAAAGGGAAAAAATTTATAGACTTTGGAATGAACAAGGAGTTTAAATGCTATCAAAGACTATCTGAATAGCACACCTTGGAAATATCTTCTAAAGTGAATAAAATGGTTCTTTTGCCAGTACTCATCACTTCAGGTTTTACAAAATGAATGCAATGTGGTTCGAAAGTGCTACCTTACCGTACTTCAGCATTTTGCAATCTCACTTCAGTCAACTTTAAAGTAACAATCTATGGTACTTGGGAAGAGAAAAACAGGCCCACAAACTTTGCAATGAGCAGACTAAGCAGCTGTGTAACTGTTTACCTTACAGTGATACTGTATTACTTGTAGTAAACAAGGATACACAAAGATCTAGAGTTATTCCACTCTACATATGTATACATGCATGCATATATGTGTGCAGTCTTTCCACGTGCGCATTCCTGTATAACTTCAGATGATGGGGTATTGGGCACATGGGTGCTCTTTAGTAGCTTCCATAAGTGTTCTTAACAGATTTCCATACACCTATGTAAGATTTTTGCCCTTGCAATGAATATCAGTAGCACATGGCAACACACATTACTTTGAAGTTTACAGTCACATTTTCTCTTTCCTGATGAGTTTGTCAGTTCATGGGTTTGGAGTAAACCTGGTAGAGAGCTGGCTCAGAAAACTGGAGGAAATGTGTGATACAGTGCTTCCTTGAGCCACCTGCTGAGAAACAACTCAGTGAAGTTTCTTGTCTGATTCCTCACACTCAATAGAGAGGAAAGTAAAACCGACAGGTATGTATGCTTCAGGCTGGCCTTATGTTAGTACAGTAGATATTCCTAACATTGTTTTCAAGGTTCTTTTTTTTTGCTTCTTCACTGACACAAATTCTGGTTTACAAGGAGTTTTGCTTCTTCACTGACACAAATTCTGGTTTGCAAGGAGCTGCAATATATTCAGCTTCATTTATAAAAAAAAATTGAAGCATACATATTTGTTCTTAAAATAGAAAGCCTGATTTTGCAACAGATTTCACCAGGTCAGAAATACTGCCTCAACAATGAGAAATGTGTTAATATCATTATTAATTAATTACTCCTTGGTGATTCAAGGGAACTTGAAAGGTCTTTTTCTACTTCCTGTCCATACTAAAAAAACATGTCAGGAAAATATTCCTCCTGTTGTTATCCAGTAGTCCTTTACTGATTAACTAAAGTTATGTCTCTTTCAATGAGGCAAGATTTAAGTCTACATGGACAGAGCACACTAATTCAAGAAAGCACTTAAACAGACTTGTGATATATATGTAGTCCCTTTGAAGTAGGCATGGAGCTGAAGTTGATACAGCTCATTCTTAAATCTGCTGCGAATTCAATATTGTTCTACAATGTAAATTTTTCTAACAATAAAAGCTCCATCCATTTTCTTCGGTTTATTCTCCAGTCCATTTCTGCTTGTGAAGTAATATTTGTGATATTAAGCCTGAGTTTACTGCCTCCTGCATTGACTCTCTTATTCTTTTTGCTAACCCTTAACTTTATAATCTTCAAATTAGTTTAAATTTAGTTTCAACTCTGTATCTGTTATGTAGTAATGCATACCTGGGCATATTTAAGTTATTTTCTGATTAAGTCAGGCATAAGTTTTTCCCAAGGTTCCAAAACACCTTTATATGTATCAAATTACAGGTAAAAATAAAACATATTAGTTCCCTAATCCCAGGGACTGGCAACTGACTTGAAAGATTTAGCATATGATTTTTAATCCTGAATGAGGTTATACATAGAAATCTCCACAGATTTGCATGTTTCAGAAAGAATTTAAATGTCATAATCTCAAACATCAAGAATAAGACTGATAACTTGATCACAAATTATTTGCAGAAATTCCAAATTAGCTTCATAAGAATTTTTATTAATAAAAGTTTGCTGCAGTAGTAATAGCAAAGTTTTCTTCGATTTTGCGAGAAAAATGGGGATATGTATAAACTAACACCCCCCTCAATACTTATAACTTTTCAGCGAGAAGTGAAAATACAAAACCGTTGTGAGAATTTAAGGCAAAAAATATATTTTCTTTCTTCTTCTAGACATCGTACTTTCCCAGTTTTAATTTCCTCTAAGAAACTATTATTAGTGAATAAAACATTATCTTGCTCAAATGAAGTAATTGAAATCAGCACTTTGAACCTTCCTTTGTAAATATATTCAAGTTTGTGTGGAAAAATAAATATGAAAAACTCTTCAACCCTGTGGAATTTGTGCCCATATGGTACATCTGGAGTTTCAGGCAAAAACTGGTCTGCAGCAGCAGTATGACTTTCTGGCAAGCACTTTCCTGGCTTTTAAACCATTTTCTAAGCAATCCACCAAAAAGTTGATGCAGAGTGACAAGTTTAGGGACTTTTAGACTAGCGATTAACCAAAGCAGTGTACCTTTCACTAATTAATATCCCTGCTGCTAGCAAATTTTTCTTTCCAGCTTTAAAATGTTGAACTTCTCAGTTGTATGTCAATGCTGCATTAAGCTGATATTACAGTAATAAGCTGTGAAAGGCCCCAGATGTATTGTGGAGGAGAAAAAGGAAGCCTTTTATCAAAAGCCAGTTCCTGCTTCCTGAACTATGATACAGCTTCTAAAGTTTCCCTCCAGATAATAGACCGCAGTCAGAGCTCAGAATATGGGAGAAGGAAAACACACGTACATGCACATACACTGAAACATAGTACAGTTCTCCTCACATAGATGCAGCAAGTGAAGTGCACCAGCTAAGTGAAAACAAATAAAAATAATTTTATAGAATCTAGTAAAAGGTCTACAGAACAGCAGTGTAATTGAACTGCTTCTGGAAACTAGACTAAGTTCTGTTTGAGTGAAGGTGCCATAAAAAAAGAAAATCTTTAAAGTCATAGAAGTATTCTACCCTGATACACTAATACTCTTCATGTTAAGTTGGAAAGTCAAGGTGTGGAAAAAAAACCGAACTAGGCTTAGAAGCTGTTTTGTCCTCTTTGCCAAATGCTCCAGTGGGGTTTAAATGAGTTTAACTACTGTACTGCCTAATTCTATCACATAAAATTACATATACACCAAATACTAAAGAAAATGTGTGATTTTGTGTTATATTTAGCTTTGCATATTTTCCTCCACTTTTATTCATTTCACCTTTGAGACTTAAAACAAACACTAAGCAGAGACCAGAAAAGCAAATCATTTCCTTTTAATTACTCCTCCAGGAAATCAGTTAATGGAGGTTCACCCTGGGTCATGTAAAACTGCTATCACAAATCTTTAAGACACAACTGAACTAGGAGAAGAAATCTGTCTGCCACACATGGTGTGATTTTTCCCAGGCGTTTCTTTCACTAATTGATAAAGAGTAACAAATGTTCTATGTGTGTGGGTGAAAAAAAGAAATAAATAAAAATATACCAACCAAAAAAACCCAAAACACATCTTCCTTCCTTTATAACACATAGCCTGCGCTTTTCCCACCATGACATTTGATACAAACCCAACTTGGTGTATATTAAAAGGATTAAAAACTGTCTGATATGTTTCAAAAAGTAATTATTAATAGGGAATCATC
The DNA here is from genome assembly GCF_033783945.1 of Neopsephotus bourkii. NCBI lineage: Eukaryota > Metazoa > Chordata > Aves > Psittaciformes > Psittacidae > Neopsephotus > Neopsephotus bourkii. The sequence goes on from NW_026901969.1 coordinate 2,999,710, forward strand.
CTGAAACAGGTGAACTCTCAGTGGGTCCTAAAAGAATTCATTTATATACTCAGTTGTTTCATTCTTTTACTGGAGGAAAACCTGATGCATTCTTGCTGATAAAGTTAGTAGATGACAAATGGATTACGAAAGAAGCAGGTAAACAGGAGTAGAGAGTAAAAAAACAAAGCAAAATAAAAGCAAAGTAATCCAGGAAGCTTCATAATGTGGGCAGAAACATAGAACTCATTTTTTAATATAATGAGCGGCAAAGAGAGAAATCTACCACAGGAGGCAAGGGTTCTTGCAGGGATTAGGAAGGTAATGGCAGATAATAGGACAAACATGAGCTCTTACTACATATCTATAGCCAAAAGGGCTAGTGAAATCCTTAGATGTTTAAACAGAAGACTGTCAATTAGGAAGGATACATTACCTTTGTATCTGGCAATCATACAACTGCAATTGCAAAGCTTTCCCCACTTTTTGGAGGCCTACAAAGATGTTGATCAGTTGGAGAGAGTTCAGAACAGAAGCATGAGACTGCTTAAAAGATGAAAATGTGCATTATAGTGAAAGATTTATGGTGCTAAATCTGTTTATCCTAACAACAGCAAAAAGAGATCTAATCATAATGTCTAAGTATTTAAAAAGGAAAAGAATGTTGTTAAGAGAGAATTCTCAGTACACTTATAAGTATAATGAGATGAAACGGCTTAAAGTGAAACCCAGACCATTTCAACCTCCAGTTAAGCAAATCCATTAGACTATTAAAATTAAAAAAAATAAAAAAAAAATAAAAAAATGTCTCTCTGCATGGCATTGTCTTTGTATAAAAAAAGGGAAATGTGTTACTAGTAGTTTTCATCTCTTTTAACACTGCAGAGCAACTGAATTAATGAGAATAGAGCTGTTCCATAAAAACTTTTTCAATCGCAAAAAAATATCAGCTATTTCGTACCTCTGGAATGAATATGGGAATACATTATGATTTGTATTAGTCCAAGTGTGACTCCTAATCTGTTCATCTTCTGTTTTTACATGTTGATTTGTGGTGCACAGATTTCACTTGTAGGAATCACTGAATTTTGAAGATGAATTCCATGAACAAATATAATATTTCTGGTTTTCTCCAATACATGTGCCAAACTTCATGATTTTTTGCAAGTCTGTAGTCATTGTTCAATTCAGTAAACGTTTCATATTGAATCCAGTTACAAATATTTGATTGCACAGGCCATATTCTTCAATGATATGAATCTGTGCTTCTTTAATTTTCCTGCTCTGATCCCGGGTGTAATGCTTGGGACTTCTCTAGATTTCAATATAATATATTTTCATGAGCCCTATTAGGTTCCAATTACTTCCACTTTGCTACTGCACTTGTCAAAGACCCCCTATGTCCTTTCCATGTAAGAAATGGAATACCTTTCAAGAATACCATGAATTCTAAGTCCATGATTTGTTTTCTAGGTCGTTTGAAACATGTTTAGAAAATAAGTTCCTTTCCATCCTATATGATACAATGTTTACTTATTCAACAGATATACATGGCCAGCACCCCATCTTCCTATTTTTCTGACCTAACGTTGGTCTGTTGTTAGTCAGGCATAATTTGAAAAACCCATGAAATCATTCTATGAACCACAGGATAAGACAGCAATATATAAGCATTTTTCAGTCCTCCAAATCCTTATTCAGTTGCCTAAATGTGAAAAATACCATGATTATATTAACTGTCCTGACTGAAAAAACAAACACACGTGCATCATCATATTTCATTGGTAGATAACTCCTCCAAACATTGCTGCAAAAAAACACTAATAAAGTGATGTCACATTCAGAAATCATGGAACTACAATCTTTCAGTCAATTGCGTTATGACCACCAGGATCTAAATTTCTCATTAAAGTCAATATGAAGTTATATTTCCTCTGGATTGTAAAGCAAGCTTTTGTATTGGTGGTAAGTATAAAGCGAATGATTTACACTTCTGAAATGGAAAGATAAGCACCATCATAAGGAAAAGGAGCATTAACATTAACGCTTTATTACATAAGACAGCATCAAAACTTTATATTCATGGAAATAAAGACATTGTTCGGTCCATTTAGAGGATAAAAATGCTTTTTTAGTCAAATGAGGGAGGTGTGGTTATAATCTTTAAAAAATAGATAAAGTACATTCTCACATATGGAGTAATGAAATACACAATTATATTAATTATCTGGTAGATTCAGCCAAAAAATGCATTAAATAAATTGGTAGTGGAATAAGTTAAAAAATGCCAACAAACAAGATAAAAGCCCCATGCCTAAATAACCTTCTTCTTGTCCTAGATATCACCCCTAACATTTGTTTTCTGTGTTCTCCTAGCTTCCTTAGTTTGTGAACAAAAAACTGTGTGAACTCAGAAGCATCTCGTGATAAGAAACCATGCAAAACTGTCCTAGAAACAAACAGGTGCAATTAAAGTGATATACAGAAAAGATTTTAACAGTACAGTCTCAAACAATTTAGTCTTAAGAGTGATTGTTTGCCAACTACTCTTGTCTTTCTGGATATCAAAAATATTGGCTTAATGTCAAAGGCTGTTACAACATGGTTAACAATATACAAATTGTTCATACACTGGAAGTGGAAAATATAAGAGGAAGGAAAAAAAACATTAAAAATATGGTAGCTTCAAATCCATTTCAATAATATGATGAAATTAGAAACTTTATGTCTGGAATTTTGGAGAAGCCAGAACATAACAAAAGTTTGGTTGTTGTAAGAATTTCTGCTGCTGCTTAATATTTAAGGCTTATATATTTAGAACAGCTGAATCTTCATTTTTTTACAGTTTCCAAATGCTAAAAGCTGGAAATAATTAAGCCATTATTTTCACACTATCTCATTAAGGTAAATAGGGTTGTTTTTTTTTCTTTGTTGCAGCTAAATGTTTAAAATTACATTTTTTTTTTCCAAACTTACAGCAATTATAGCTAGATCAGAGGGAAGGTCTTGCACTAGGCCAGCAGATGTCTGAGAAAATTGATATAGCAAACTAAAATCCCAGAAAAAAAGATACAGCAGCTGCTGTCTTTGATGGAAAGTACGCATATAGAAATTACATAGGAAGTTTTTCTGAATGTCTTTCTTAAATTTAATGGAAGACAGCTACTTCTGCGTGGCTTCTTAAGGGCCACTAGTTTAATTTTGTATTTTCCCCAAGGATAACTTACACAACTGACAGTGCTATTCATGCTCAACCTCACTCTTAGTGACTTTCATAACTAATCTGTAAATGATGAGACATGTAAAACGAAAGCACATTATTTGAACTACATTAAATATGAACTGATAGAAAATTTGCAGTTTGTATCTGATTAGATATTAAAGGCATTAAGATAAATCCTTTCAGAATTTACTATAAAGAGCTAAAATAGCCTTGTGGTTTTAAAGAATCACAGACTAGTTGATGTTAGATTTTAATTTTTCTGAAGCAGCATTTTGGTGCAAAAAAAGCAGTATTTTCAAATTTTTGCACATTTTCTTATTAAACCTGTGACCAGTAGCCTTATAATTCAGCTGTCTTCTCCCTGTAAATCTAAATTAATATAGGTCTTGAATCTATTACAAAGTATTTAAGTGTGTATCATATTGTTAAGAACATTATAGAGTAATCCAAAGTAAAAAAAAACTGAATGTAGCAGGACTTCATTTTATATACTTTCTACACCATCCTAATAAAAATCTGGAAATCATTGAAATATAGTAAGTATGGAACCCCATGAAGTTACTTACATGGTCTTTTAGGAGTCAAATTGCACTTCGACATTTGTGAATGTTCTTGTCCTTTTATACAAATGTACTGTGTGCTTGTATACTTGCCATTTAGAAATGTACTTACTTTACTCTTCTTGATTTTTGTACTGCTCAGGCTACCTGGAATAATGTGTTCCAGAATATCATATATTGGGGTTTAATTTAACTGTGGACCCATGTGGTTACGAAAAGATTATGTGTGTGACTAAACTCAGGAGGGTGGCAGACTCAGCTTTATCTGTTTCGTCAGTAAGAAATCATTAGAATACCAAAGACTGTGCAATCAGTGCCCAGGGGTTTTAAGCCTTTGGAATAAGTAACTAAAGCCTGAGGGACAGCTTTGAAACTGTCATATACATGCAGACCTTGGTTTAAAAGGTAACGTGGCAAAGCATAAAGGGTTCAGTCAAATGTACTGGAAAATACTATGGGTGCCAAATTTTTAATTTGAGCTTGCTAAAACTAATGCTGTAGTCTTTGAGCAAGCATGACTTACCAGAGGTGATTAATTTTCAGCAGAACACTCATTGGCTCTGGTGCCTCATGTTATGACAGCTTGCCAATGATATGAAAAAAAATGAACAGGTTTTGGAAAGTACAAATATTTTGTAAGAACTACTTAACTCAGTTTTCCCAAGCTTTTTTGTTTTAATAATTCTAAACTATGTCATATTAGTACCATAATTTTTGATAGATTTAAATGGACAACTTAAACTATGGAAAATGTATTAAGTTCTTCCTGAAATATGCCATAATCTACTACCTGTATGCTAAAGGCCACATAATGCAAATACATGAAATACATAAATATGTACAGACATAAATATTAACAAAATAATGAGAGATATGTAGTCAAGCATCTTCTTTATTCTTATCACTTTTTTCTTCTAAATGTTTCCTTAAAAAAAATAAAGCAAAGGTATTCCAAGGCAATTCAGATTCTCTGCATTTTGTGAGAAACAAATTCTGAATGCCTGAAGTTAATCATCAGAACAGAAAACAAATAAAGATAACTAGTCCATAAGTGAACCATTGTCATTACCTCACCACACTTTTAGTTTTGGATGTCTACATTTTCTGATGTGGCCTTGCAGTAACATCTTTTGGATATTCATACAAGAAAATTCTCAAGATTTGGCATCTAAATGGCAAGTCAACATGTTTGCTTTTCATTTGTCACTTGCTAAATTAACCATAACTATACATAACAGAAGATGAATGAGCAAGTCTGGTGATGAAAGTAGAGCTTTTGGGACTGAATTGATGAGTTACTTATTGACTTGCTTCTCAGGGCAATATGTGAAAGAGTATCATTCGTTTCTCCTTTAAAAAGGTGAAGGGTTTAGTTTATAGGGATTTTTATGAAATGTATTATGTATACTGAAAGAAAAAGAGCATGTGTGATACTTGGAGAGAAAATATTAGTAAGCATATATTGAAATATAAAAGAAAGCATATTTATCATACTGCTTGCTTTGTTAAATCAACGTTTAGAAGTCTTTGTATAATTATTTTTTACTAGAATTAAGATGCAAAGCACTGTCAAGTATAACAGCTTTCATCAAGCATCCTAGTCTTAAGGATATAGGAAGCCTGGGTATCTTAATTCCTAAACAATATTTTGCATGAAAGAATAAGGGTTTAGACAGTGAATCATTAACTTCAAATCAAAGCTTTTCCAGAACTACTGGAAGCCTTTGTTTCACTTCTTCTGCCCTCATTAAGCTCAAAATCATCTGATGTATTTACAAGACAATGGAGTTTTAATCACAGAAAAAATGAATGTACTGAACCTTTGAGCATTTTCAGCTAATGTAAATTGCCAGAGCTCTGCTGAAGCCTATAAACCTATGGCAGTTTGTACAGTCTCAGAAACTGAAGTTAAAAAATTTTGGGGTTAAGTCCTGCAGCTTATTTATTAAAAGTATTGAATACAGTATAATTAATTAAAAAACACAGAAGGAAAATTAAACAGATTTACCTACATAAGTATCAATAGTGGCCTGTTTATTTAATTTAAATTCAGATTATTTCTTTCCTGGATGTTGGTTTACTTATAATATCACTATTTTTACATTGATTTATTTTATGAAATAAGCAGAGGTTTACAGCTTGGCCCAGGTATTTTTGCAGAAAGCACGTTCAAAGTACAGCATGAGAATGGTGTCACCTTTGGGTTGTAGTCCTGTCACTGTAATAATTTTTGTGTATTGATAAGTTTATGAAAAATATTTAATTACATATATCTAAGTTATTTAAAAATTTCCCAGTGACTATAGGGGACATCGATTAAGTACTAAGAGGGCTGGAGCCTTGGGTGAAAACAACCAGGCTTCATCACTATTGGTCTAAAAGGATTCCCTAGTCTCCCTAGTCCGGCTGAAAAAAAGTTCAAGAAAGTTTATTTATTCAGCAACCAACACCAATAGTTTCTCCCATAAGGGGTAAAAATCACCTACATGATTGTGTTGGTAGGAGTTCCCTGTTCAAAATCACTCGGGACAACTTTCACATTTTTAGCACCTCACAGTGGTCCAGCTCTTCAAATAACCAAGCAACAGATGCCATGTGCTTTCACAATCTGAACCTTGCTCATAGCAATAAAACCTTTAAAAGATCAAGGGTTTATTGCCAGAGCAACCTTAGCATTAAAGAGAATCTTGGTATTTTTCCTAAGAAGATGTTGCCATTTTAATACTAGGCAAAATATTTAAAATCTCTTTAGGTAATACTAACTCACGGTATTATCACCATTACCTTATGTCTAAAGACTTGAAGATTTCTTAATCTGTTATATCCAATAGGTTCCTTAATTATGGTTCCTTGGTCTGGGCATGTATCTAATATTTGTCCCAGTCGCATATTGAAGTGGAAAAGTTTTCCCTCACAGAAGGTATCTTGCAGTCCAGTGAGCAGCCACAGGGCAAGTTTTACAGGGGTGTAATCCACCCAACAGATGGCCCAAGAGCCTGACATCGACTGCAGCAATCTCCCACTGCTCAGTTTAGGTGAAGCTATAGTTAAACAAGATGGGAACTGGATAGAACTAAATACATTGACACAAAGAAAGTGAATAAGCAAGAGACAAGAAGAAAAAAAGGAAACACTTATTTTGGTTCTGTACTGTTCTTGTCATTTAGATTTTTATTTTTTTTTTTTAAGTCTTCAAGATGCAAAGAGATTACTAGAACTTTGCATTCTAGCAAACAGCAGTTTCAAAATAATGAAAATTTGTTTTCTTTAATGAAAGAGAGTTAAAATCGATCACATTATAGTTCAATTGCCACAGACTAAGAGCATGCAATTGGATAGTCACTTTTAGACAGTGATTGAACTTGTAGGAGTTAAGTTCTTGCTTCAACAGCATTTCTATTTCTGAAAATGTCCTCCATAAAGAATCATTTAAAACTCAGCATCATTTCAGAAGGCTTATTTTATAAAATGTACTTTCTTTACACTTGTAAGATCCTACCAAATTCAGTGGGAATTTCATTCACACATTCAGTCTCTATCCAACAGTCTGTCTATATTTTTGTTCTACTAGGTCATGTCAGCCCTTTTTAACTATTAAACTGATTTTATTCTCCATGTCTCTTAAATAAATGTTATTTATTAAGAGCAAAATAGAGTATCTGAATGATAAAAAAAAACGTGTGTTTTGTTACATCACTCTCCAGTGCACTGTAGAGGCACTCCATCATACTCAGGTTGGTTTTAGTTAGTGACTAACAGGATCTGACTATTTCTTTTTACTCAAGTAAGGACAGAAATAAGCTTTATGTGGTGGAAGTTACAAAACATATCAACCAGGATAAAATATGCAATTTGTTCTGTGAAGCAGAGAATTCAGACATCAAATGACCTCACAACTATCTTTGACATTTTTAACTCATTTGTATCTATAAACTGATTCAATATTCTTTTCCCTCTTTATTTTTGACCATTTCCTGAAAAGAAAAGAGCACATTTCTGCTGTATCTGAGTACCTGAATTTTGAAGCTGCTATTTATCAGTTAGTTTTAAATTCATAACTTCCCAGTATGCCTTGTTAGCTGAGATAGTAACCGGGTAACTATAGACCGGTTAGCCTCACCTCCATTCCTGGGAAAGTGATGGAACACCTTATCCTTGGTGCCATCTTAAGGCATATCAAGGATAAGAGGGTTATGAGGGGCAGTCAACATGGCTTCACCAAGGGGAAGTCGTGCTTGACCAATCTTGTAGCCTTTTATGAGGAAATAACCGGTGGATGGATGATGGTAGAGCGGTGGATGTGGTCTACCTCGACTTCAGCAAAGCGTTTGACACGGTCTCCCACAGCATCCTTGCGGCTAAATTGAGGAAGTGTGGTCTGGATGATCGGGTAGTGAGGTGGACTGTGAACTGGCTGAAGGAGAGAAGCCAGAGAGTTGTAGTCTATGGGGCGGAGTCTAGTTGGAGGCTGTATCTAGTGGAGTGCCTCAAGGGTCGGTACTGGGACCAGTATTATTTAATATATTCATCAACGATTTAGATGAGGGAATTGAGTGTACTATCAGCAAGTTTGCTGATGACACTAAGCTGGGAGGGGTGGCCGACACGCCGGAAGGCTGTGCTGCCATCCAGAGGGACCTGGACAGGCTGGAGAGCTGGGCGGGGAATAACTTGATGAAATATAACAAGGGAAAGTGTAGAGTCCTGCATCTGGGCAGGAACAACCCCAGGTTCCAGTATAGGCTGGGGAACGACCTGTTAGAGAGCAGTGTAGGGGAGAGGGACCTGGGGGTCCTGGTGGACGACAGGGTGACCATGAGCCGACACTGTGCCCTTGTGGCCAAGAAGGCCAATGGCATCCTGGGGTGTATTAGAAGGGGGGTGGTTAGTAGGTCGAGAGAGGTCCTCCTTCCCCTCTACTCTGCCCTGGTGAGACCTCATCTGGAATATTGTGTCCAGTTCTGGGCCCCTCAGTTTAAGAAGGACAGGGACCTGCTGGAGAGAGTCCAGCGCAGGGCAACTAAGATGATTAAGGGAGTGGAGAATCTCCCTTATGAGGAAAGACTGAGGGAGCTGGGTCTCTATAGTTTGGAGAAGAGGAGATTGAGGGGTGACCTTATTAGTGTATATAAATATATAAAGGGGGAGTGTCACGAGGATGGAGCCAGGCTCTTCTCAGTGGCAAACAATGAAAGGATAAGGGGTAATGGGTACAAATTGGAGCACAAGAGGTTCCACTTAAACCTGAGAAGAAACTTCTTCTCGGTGAGGGTGACGGAACACTGGAACAGGCTGCCCAGGGAGGTTGTGGAATCTCCTTCTTTGGAGACATTCAAGACCCGCCTGGACACGTTCCTGTGTAACCTTATCTAGGTGTTCCTGCTCCGGCAGGGGGATTGGACTAGATGATCTTTTGAGGTCCCTTCCAATCTCTAACCTACTGTGATACTGTGATACTGTGATACTGTGATAGTAAGAGGATAGATATGTATGTTTACATGAAGGTTTCTTGAATAGTCCCTGAATAAGGATATCATCTGTCTCTCACTGAAATCAATCATTTCAATAGTCTGTGAATCAGCCTCATATAAATTAACTTCCTTTGTACTAGACAGCTTTATACATGATTTCAGAATACGAAGCTGGAAAGAAATGCATAATACTTACAAATCGTACTCTTAAAAACAAATCTTCCATTAACTTTAATGAGAGTAAAATTGAGTGTATCATAGGAAAGAAGGGGATATGTGATGAAATTAAACATCTGTAAATTTAATTTAATATGAATAAAAGGACGTCTTTCCTAGCCCAGAGTATAACCAATATGGGGAGAAAACTTTCCACAGGAGATCATCTAGATGGCTAGATTTAACAAATGACTGGATAGCTTTACATCTATTATAAAAATTTGTTGCTATGCAAGCTTAGACAGTGATGTGAATAATAACATTTCAGGCTTCGGGGTTTAAACTGATTGCTCATGAGCATTAGAGAATAATCCACCTTCTCATTCCATATTACTGTGAAAGAGAGCAATTGATTTATTTCAAAATACGAGGTAGTGGTCACTAAGTTACAGGAACAATAGAAAAGGAAGCAACCCCTGTAATCCACATGCTTTGTTTGGTTATTGATTACAAGCATGCCAATTTAAAGACCGGGGGCTGGGAGCTTATTGCATTGTTGAATTATCCTGTTGCATTTCGTATAGATTTCTGTTGTAGATTGGAGACTGCAGAATACCTTATTCTACTTTTCTTCACATCTCATAATATTTTTTTATATTCATAGTTACTGTTTACTTTCATTCCAGAAGGCAAATAATGAAACAGATATTTTTAATTTTTAGGAAAGATAATCTTTACCAGGAAACATGTTATATAATTTGTAAATGTTCTCAACACTGTTAAAAAACCCCACTAGTCTCAAGTTTTTCCATCTTCCTTATAAAGTTGAAGATATGAGCTATTAAATTATAAGTAATTAAATTTGAAAAATTCAACAAAACTGAGATAACAAGAACACATTTTCTACAAAGGGGATTATTTCATAGAAAATATAAGTAACTTGTGCAGAAATTGTCTTCTTTGCTGCATGTCACTAATTTTATGATTGTGTTATTTTTAGAGGTAGTGTTGTGCAGGACAATGCATATTCACCTTTCTAAGACTATTCATTAAATAAGGAATATTTGTTTTAATATTATACAAGAAAAAATCACTGTAAAATAAAAGCAATGAATTTCATAAAAGTTGATTTATCCTTTTGCTGTATATACATTCTCACAGCTTGGCTACACTTTCGCTTTGTTGTAAATACAGGTGGAAACCTATTTCTTCAGAATGTCATCAACTGTGGGGAGTACAGAAAACAGAAGATTTTTTGGTTCAGGTGCATTTTCAGGTGTTGAGCAGTTGTATTCTCTTCCCTTGTTATTTCCCTTATCATTATTATTATTGGTTGTAGCAGCATTGGGTTTGTTATATCTTAGTTACTGGGCTGTTTTTATCTCAACCTATGGGAGTTACATTCTTTCTATTCTCCTCCCCAACCCTCCAGAACTGGGGGGAGGAATAAGAGAGGAAGTGAACGAGCAGCTGCGTGGTTCTGAGTTACCATCTGGTAGGTCAATAATACAGTAACTGTAATACAATAGAGTCATTGATCATGAAACTGATCTGGCTTGCGTTTCCAGTGTGGTCATCAGCTCTGTACATTGGCTGGTATATAAGGCAAGTGTTTTGCAATTACACATCTTTTTTTCTCTCCTCATGTGGTCAGCCTATGAAGAAGACATTCCCTTACACCCCCATCACCCCCACCAGACTATTTACAGCATCCTTTGAGAGTTCCGAAGGTTTTGAACGGCCTTTGAGTACCTTTGAGACCTGCCTGATGATTGTGATAAGGATCGGCATGGTGGCACACATACAGACTGTGTTTTAACCATGACCATTTCATCTGATTTGGAAAGTTAAGCAGAGTCAGGTTTGGGTCTTGTCTACTGTTAGATGACGATATAGGAGGACCAGGCAATTTTCTCTGAGGCTAGACAGTCATGACTGGCAGGGTTTGTGGGATAGTATGGGCAAGTATCTAGACCAGTGGGCCCCTCCAGTGATTTGGAACTTCACCACTGAACAAGCTCCACAAAAACTAGTAAGACACTTAAATGAGGTGTGCTGTCATCTTGGTCATACCAGAGAGGGTCAAATCATGACAATGTGCTGGGTTTTCAACTGTGCTTACAGAGCCCTGTTCAACATTATCCAGTGACTTCAAAGGGAAAAAAAATGTCTTGGAATCTGATGGCAAAGGAACAGACACTGCAGCTACTCCAGCTCCAAGCACTGAAACTACACCAACCCCAGCAACAAGTACAACAGCTACTCAAACCCCAACAGCAAAAGACAACACAGCTGCTGGTGCTACTCAACCACCGAGAACAGAGGCTGCGCTGACCCTGACAATAGATACTGCAGCCACTCCAACCCTAGTGTCAGATACTGCAGCCACTCCAACCACAGTGATAATCACTGCAGCTAAACCAAAGGACCAATTTGTGCCAGTATCAGTTGACCCTGTACGCAAGGGGAAAAGTACACAAGAGGCACAGAAAGCAACCTGTACAGTGAAGAAAGATGAAGAACAAATGCACTTACTACATGGGACAGCATTTGAACAAGAGTTATTATTATGTGGGTCAGAGCAAGAGAAAGAAGAAGAGATGACTTCTCAACCCCGGACCTCAACAGAGATATGAATAATGCGCGAAGATTTTACCCATCAACCAGGGGAGTACATCATCACCTGACTGCTCCAATGCTGGGACAATGGGGCCAACAGTCATGAACTAGAAGATAGGGAAGCCAAGCAGCTGGGATCACTTGCTAGGGAAGGGGGAATTGACAAAGCAATTGCAAAAAGAGAAACAGTTCCTCAGCCTTTGAAAGTGGCTCTTGGCAGCTGTGAAAGAAAGGTTTCCCTACAAGGACAATGTAATGAGTCATTCGGCCAACTGGACCATGATAGAGAAAAGCATCCAGTCTCTGAGGAAGTCAGCCATAGTAGAGATGTTCTATATTAGGCCGGATGCTGGGAATGCACCCTTAGATCCAGATGAAATTGAATGTACACCACCCATGTGGTGGAAATTTACATGGAATGCACCATCATCATATGTCCACTCATTGGCATCAATAATCTGACATGACGCAGTAACACCAACAGTGGATGAAGTGATTCATCAGCTCTGAGAGGTTGAAGACAATCTCACCCCTTCCATCATTTCAGTTGTGGAAAAACTGTCTCAGGAGTTCAGACAATTGAGAGACAATCTATCCAATCTATCCAGCTCCCCACGTGTACCAACCCACATCTCAGCTATTAACAAAAGACGTCCTACCGCTTGAGAGAAAAAATATAGGAGATATATGTCACGGGCCACCCTATGGTTTTACCTGTGGGATCACAGAGAAGGCATGAGAAAGTGGGATGGAAATCCTGCCTCAGCTCTGGAGGAACTGGTGTGTGAATTGAAGAGGAAAAAAAAGGTCAAGGATGATCATTCTATGAAAGCTGCTGCTTCAGTCTCTGGTGAGCAGATTCCCAGATGAAGTGGAAGAGCTGATTTTACTCCAGCTCCTGTGATAAAGAAGATTAATCCCTGCCTAAAAGACATAAGTGACCAATATTGTGATCACTATTAGAAGGGCGCTGCACACTGGACTGTGTGGGTCAGATGGCCTGGCACATCAGTCCCACAGTATAAGGCTGTAGTAGATACCAGTGCACAGTGTACCCTGATGAGATCAAGCTGTCAAGGGGTGGAACCCGTTTATATTTCTGAAGTGAAAGGAGGATCCCAAGAGTTGACTGTACTGTGCAGGCCACAGTTTGCTTTTACTTGGAGGGGTGTCCAGTACACTTGGAACCGACTGCCCCAGGGGTGGAAACACAACCCTACCATTTGCCATGGACTGATCCAGACAGCACTGGAACAGGGGCAAGCTCCAGAACACCTGCAATATATTCATGACATTATTGTGTGGGGCAATATAGTGGAAGAAGTCTTTGAGAAAGGGAGGAAAATAATCCAAATCTTTGCCATAAGATGGAGTAAGGTCAAGGGACCTGCACAGGAGGTTCAATTTTGGGGAATAAAATGGCAAGATGGATGTTGCCAGATCCCCACAGATGTGATCAACAAGATAACAACGTCTCCACCAAACAATAAGAAAGAAACACAAGCTGTCTTAGGTGTTGTGGGGTTCTGGAGAATGCACATCCCAAATTACAGTTTGATTGTAAGCCCTCTTTATCATGTGAGCCGGAAGAGAATGAATTCAAAAGGGGCCCTGAGCAACAACAAGCCTCTGAGCAAATTAAACAAGAGATAGTTCATACAGTAGCCCTTGGACCAGTCCGGACAGGGCCAGATGTAAAAACTGTACTCTACACCACAGCCAGGGAGAATGGTTCTACCTGGAGCCTCTGGCAGAGAACTCCAGGGAGATTCAACTTCAGCCCCTCAGGTCGAGCAATGGGTGGTGGGATTTTCAAACATTGAGATACACATTTACCAAAAGCCACCTGGTTGGTCAACACCAGAGGATCTTCCAACAGGGCTGGCTCAGCCCAGTCAGATCTTTTAAATACTGTAGAAGGGGATAAAGTTCCTGTGGTGCACATAAAGAATTTGCTGGGGAAGACTGTCTGGGTTATTCCTGCTTCAGGTAAAGGCAAATCCACTCATGGGATTGCTTTTGCTCAGGGACCCGAATACACTTGATGGGTTATGCAGGAAGACGGAGCATTCTGATGTGTACCTCAAGGGGATTTGATTTCAAGGGAAAACAGCCAATGAACTCAATTATATGCTGTTGCCTGCTATGTAGCACTTTTATAGCCGACCAACTAGATGCCTCAGGTCACTGGCGACTGGCCTTGACTTCCCTCCTATAATAATCAACAAAGAATGAACTTTGATGAAACCAGATGAGCTCAGCAGTGACCAGACAAGTTCCATGGTGTCATCAGCAGGCAACAATCCAACACTGCATACCATCTCACCTGCTCTGAATGTCTGCTACAAGAGATGGAGCCTGACATCATGGACTGGATTAATTCAGCAGCTTAGTGGTCCATGGACTAAGGAATGATATCTCTTTCTTTGCATGGATGTGGGTGTGCATAATACATATTTGTATATATTTATATATATATATATACGAGACAAAAACGATGTTATATTGAAAAATGTGGGATCTGATTGTGTCGTGAATGATATGGAATAAAGGGTGGATATTGTCCTGGGTTCAGCGGTAGCAGTCATTTTTCTCAGTCTCAGTAGCTGGTGCAGTGCTGTGTTTTTGACTTTCAGCCTGGGAACAACGCTGATAACACCGATGGTTTTAGTTGTTCCTAAGTAATGTTTACTCTGACCAAGGACTTTCTGAGTCTCATGCTCTGCCAGGGAGGAAGGAAAGCTGGGAGGAAGCAGAGACAGGACACCTGACCCAAACCAGCCAAAGAGTATTCCATACCACAGCACCTCATGCCCAGTATGTAAACTGGGAGCAACTACCTGAAAGGGCTAGATCGCTACTTGGGTCGGGCTGGATATCTGTCGGCAGGTGGTGAATGGTTGTATTCTCTTCCCTTATTATTTCCCTTATCATTATTATTGGTGGTAGCAGCAGTGGTTTGTGTTATACCTTAGTTACTGGACTGCTCTTATCTCTTGATTCTCCTCCCCATCCCTCTGGGAGTGGGGGGAGGAAGCGGAGGGGAGTGAGCGAGTGGCTGCATGGTTCTGAGTTACTGGCTGGGCTTAAACCACGCCCTGTGAGAAAAAAAAATATATACTGAGGCAGATCCAATACAGACATTTGAGGTTATAACAGCTGAAGATCTGGCCCATTTTTCTGTGTTCTTGCTGCATTTCATTGCCTGCTTAGCAATGTTTCATTGTATTCCTCTGATCTTTATCTAACCATCATCATTCAAAGCACACAGATGATCATATGAGCTATAATAATAACAGCAACAACAGCAATGACAATAATAATCCCTTTGCTTCCCAAGCTCTCAATCTGTCCATTTCAGTGTTCAGTTTTGATGCGGAACTTCATGACAATTTTGTTAGATCTTTCTTCAGCTTTTCTATGTTGTCTCTGTACTAGCATTAAGTGGTCCTACATGGACCACTGACATACAAATCAGACACTGAACTAACTCAGGTTAAAAATAAATCTCGAAAAAGAGTTATTTTTTAGTAGGATTATTCAATTCAAACTCAGACTCCATGAACTACTATAGTAGTCTGAAAGTGATGGCAAACTGTAGTTCTGAATAAGACCGGACAGCCAAGGGGAAGGAAAGAGGTGGCAACTTTTCACCTGACTTTGCAGCCAAAGTCAATATCTGACAGAAATTTTGTGCCAATCTTTTTTTCTTTGCAATGGGTGGGTGTTATAGAAAAATGCTTATATAAAAGAATTTTAATCTATAATTCCTATCCTTCACTAATGGCTATTTAGCATACATCTACACAAGATTCTGATATAATTAAATCTACTAACTGTGCTGTGGTGCACCACATCCAATTCTTCTTAAGATGAATTTGTACTTCTGTTATAAACATTTCAGATGTATATTGAAGCACCTTTTGTCAGTTATGAAGATTTCCTTGATTCAGCTGGTAGCATGTGGAAATAAGAATTGAGCAGATGTGGACATTTGGGATTACAATATCTTTAGAAACATGAAATCTTGTCATTCTGGGTAAATTCCAGGAGATGATCAAATAGTTTGCAAATTCTAAGCACAAGAGTTGAGCAGATGTGGACATTTGGGATTATGATATCTTTAGAAACATGAAATCTTGTCATTCTGGGTAAATTCCAGGAGATGATCAAGTAGTTTGCAAATTCTAAGCACCTTTTTTTTAGAATAACCTAACTCCGAAAATCTCGTGTTGTTCTAAGATATTGTAGCAACTAATTACCTGAAATAATTGCATGCGCATAATTAGACATGAAAAATAAACTAACAAGTTTTTTGAACTGTGAATGTTCTGAAATAGTTACGTCTAAAAGAACATCAATAACAAGCCATAAGAAATAAACAGGATGCATATGTTTATATGGATTTCAAATGGGCATTTTGAGAAGGAAAAGTCTGGCTGCGATTTGAGAAAAATACTCCACTGTAGTCTTATGTTGTTCTCAGTATATGGACATCTGGACCATCCCGTCTCATATCCTATCATTATAAAGTTTATTTGACCTATATTTGGCTCAACATTAATTCCTGGCACTTCTGGTCTTAGTTATGCAATACAGTATGCTGTTAGAATATGGTAAGAGATTACAACAAAAATCGCACCTGGGGTTTGAAGAAATCTCAGTAGTGGATATTGTAACATAGTTTTATATTCATAAGCTGTAACTCAATCTAATGTTTCTAGATGAGAACCGCTAGAATATGCCAGACAAACTTTATTGAAGGAATGGAAACAGCTTAAGCTGATTGTTTTCCAGAACAATCTACAGATTGTATAATAATAATGCTAAGGGAAATAACAAGGGAAGAGAATGCAACCGTTCACCAACAGCCAACTGATACCCAGCCTGAGCTGAGCAGTGTCTCGGTAACTGCCCCCACTTTACATACCGGGCATGATGTGCTGTGGTATGGAATACCTCTTTGGTTATTTTGGGTCAGGTGTCCTGTTTCTGCTTCCTCCTGGCTTCCCCTCCTCCCTAGCAGAGCATGAGACTCAGAAAGTCTTTGGTCAGAGTAAACATTACTGAGCAACAAGTAAGAACATTGGTTTTATCAGCATTGTTCCCAGGCTGTAAGTAAAAAGCACAGCCCTGCACCAGCTACTGAGGCTGAGAAAAATGACTGCTACTGCTGAACCCTGGACACTCAAAATAGTAGACAAAACATTCAGCTATATGCTGAAAAATGAGGGAAAGATTAAATATAGGATTTGCCTGCATTTGAAACACGCATGATTTCCAGGGAAATTAGGTTTTAGATCTATATTTTATTTGTGAGTTCTCAAACATGCTCTGACACCACGCAAAAATGTATATGTCCATATTTATGGAAAACAACTTAGTATTCATTTTAAAAGTACATTTCATATATGTTTTTCTGTGCTGAAAAGTGGTAGTCTTTCCTGTTTTGGAGCTAGTCACTAACTCACTGTGAACACCACTCAAAGACGGAAAAATTTCTATATAAACTAAATGTCTAAACTATAAACTGCATCTATACAATTAGGAACAAAATGAAATTTTAAAATAGGGAATTTTCTGAGAATTAATAAGGCAAGACCTTAATAAAAAAGAATAGAAAAATGTTACCATGATGTGCACTATTTTTATCAGAAGGTATTGTCCTAAGTTAGATAAACCAAGGATATTTGCTCAAACTCAAGTTAACAGAAATCCAGGGTATGCACTGAATCCATTAGCTGTGGATAATATCTTGGATTTTGTTAGGAGGAATGGACTTTTAAACCCATTTTGGTGTTTCCTTATAAATGCTCCTTTGAATATATCCACAAACCATTGTAGACTTATGTAGACTTCAGTAAATGATGAAACCTATAGATAATACTGGAAAATACTAGCTTAATACAGTGAAAGTTACAATTTGCCTTTACTTCCATAGATGATAAAAGCTCATGTGTTTTATACAGACAATGCATCCAATAGATTCACTGAAAAAGATTTCTGAAAAAAATGCATACTGTGGCATGCCATATGTCTTCATTTTGCAGTAGCGTGCTCAAAGGTCTTTAACAGAGTTCTTCAAAGACCGCATTTAACTTTAATCTGAAAAGAAAGATGGAAATAGCTATGGAAAGACCTCTGCCCTTTTCTGAAATAAACTTAAGTGCATTTCTATTAATAGTGTTTTATTTCTGCTGTCACAGGACCAAATAGTGTAACAGACATCAAGCCTGGAATACATTTGAGGTTAAAAAGACAATAATGAGATTTTTATCAGACTTTTTTTTTAACGATCCTGCTCCAGACAAAGTAGTAAACACTTTGTATTACTGCTTAGATAAAGTAAAAACACATCCTTCCATCATTACCTCTAGGAAATCTAGTTTCCAAATAGATGGAATTAAATGTTCTGTTATATTTTTCCTGCTTTATAAGCCCTTGTCTGCCTGACAGTACCTTAATAAGGTTATTCAAAAGACAATAATCATCTCTTAGTGTAAATGATTCCCAAAAGTGCCGTTAGTTAATGACTTACATTAGTAGTCTCCAGTTATATCTTTTCTGTAACTTTTGTTTCACTCACGTACCAGATCTCACTATGGAGTGTTGCAACTACAATGTGTTACCCATGTAAAAAAATGTTCTGTTTATCTTACACAACAAAAGGAAATCCCCAATCAGTTTTCTTTTCAAATTTCTGAAAGTGATTTGAAAGACTTGTAACAAAGAATTCCTCAGGGTTCTCAAACTAAAGGGTTCATTTTTACTATATTTCCATATTAATTGCTTTAGCTATTACAAATAGCAGTTCTAATTGGCTTTTGAAGACTTTCTGAACTTCAGTAATTAAGTCCATAAGGTACTCTTAAAACTGTTGGCTCTAACCCACTGTCGTCTCCTTGTCTGCCCACACATTGTGTAATACATATAGACTCTATGCAGTCTGTCCCTTCATGTTCACTATTTGCGCTGTGTATATATTTCTTACACAGAATGATATGCATAGGCATACAAACAAAGTAAAATTCAAGGAGGATTTGAATCTGGCAGTAAATTATTAATCTGTTAAATCTGCAGAAAACAAGGCAAAACCGAATCAAAACAAAACCAACATTTCTATTCTGAAACAACATTCTATGATTTCTGTTTTCTTCCATAACTGACTGACTGACCCTTTTGTTTCTTACTGAGCTAATTTTGATGGTACTGTGCAAAACCTCATGAGAAGCTTGCACTGTTAACAGAAAAACAGCACTGGCTTTGCCGAGAATTTCACTATCCTTTGGAGCCACTTCAGTATGATTTAATGCCAGGATGATGCACCTGCTCTTCTTTGCCAAGCAGCTCTGGAAAACACCTGAAAATCTCCTGCAGTATAAAAATAAACTAAACTAAGGTATCACAGCCTACCAGTTGGTGAAAACAAAGACGCATGAACAAGTGTGTGTAAAACATTATCTGTTCTACTGTTGCTGAGAAGTTGAGATATCAGCAAGTGGTAAAAGAATGAGATACAATTTTTCATGAAAGCCACAGAAACAGCATTCTTTTGGTGTCAGGTTCATCAGATTCCTTATGCAGCAAAGCTTTTCATCAGTGGTTGAGACTATAGGTATCTGGGGCATGATTCAGTAACCTGAACATAAAGTCCTAACTTGTTCCTGAGTCTCTGAGGTCTAGCAAATAGGACTGGAAAATATGAATCAAGATTTATGATGCTCCCACACTTAGGCAAGGTATCACTGTTCACACTAAACACCTGCTTTAGAAAGCTGAACCCTGTAGTGAATTGCAGCTCCTGATGAAGATATTTAAAACTATGTGGCTATTGGGTGGGCATCTATTAAGAGGTACTCAAGTGTCCAAACTCATGGTGGAGACAATGGAAATCTAAGAATTGCAGGCAGTGAAGTGAGTGGTCCTGTTCACCATAGATTAGAAAAGTCATAGCTGCTCAGATATGTAGCGCTTCAAGTTGTTAAGGGTGTTGACTGATGATTTCAGTCAGCTGCCTACAGCATACTGAAAATTGAGATGGTGTCTCTTCCAAAGAATGCAGATTTCTCACAGAGCTTGTCATATATATCAGTTCCATGCATATATCTCAAAATATTTTAGGGCACCCTAAATGATACTATAAACATGTAGGGATACAATGCACATAAGCAGCTAAATTAAGGTATCTAATATAGAGCTAATTTCCGTATTTGGAATTCCTGGTTTTGGTTAAGTCCCACTGAACTAAGACCTCAGATTATTATACCTAAAATAAATAAAAATCTGCAGCTTCATTTAAAATTCACATCACAATTGTATATTTATACAAGATTCTTTGAACAAGCTTAAAAATAAGAAGAAATATGCCACAGACCCTGTGAAATTAAAAGAAAAACTCATACCATTGGAATATCTTTTACTGATTGTTAAGCAGTGGGCTATCAGTTTTAAAACAATATCACTTTAACAAACATTAACTTCCTTGTAGCTTCCACATAAAACATCATGTCTTTCAAATTAATTTAAATTTTAACTAAATCAATGTATTTGTTTCACAAAGGAGAAAAAAAAAAAAAATCGAAGCAGTGCAGTCATGTTTGTAAAAAAAGTCCAGTGAAGATGGCTTCTAGAATTTGCATCCATATTCACAGTTAGAGTAAAATCCGACTAAACTATATGCACTTCTATGCTTTTTCTACTGCCCTAGATCATAATGTAGAACAAGAGTTTCAGTTCACCTTTTGCTTTTTTTTGCATTATCTTTCTTCTGTTCACAATGTGAGTTACACTCTGGGCAAAATTAAATTCATAATAATATGTTTGAGATCGAGAGATATTCTTTCTTTGCTTTTAACAATGTTTAAAATCCGCCAGATTTTCTTCTAAATAGATAACAGATGAATGAAACAAAGTAACTTATATTTGGATAAGCTAAATCTCAGTAATGACAAATACAGAGAAAGAAAAAAAATTATGTAAATTACATGGTTGATAGAAAGGAGGTAAAGAGCACAGGTTCCATAGGAATCAAAAGTATATAGGATTCAGCAAACATTTCCAGTGTCTTATCAGTGTGAACTACATACCAGACTAAAAGAATAAACACACTTATACTTTGTAAGCTTGATGACCTTTGTATTTCTTTGCAATCATCTTATCAAGCTTGTGTTAATGATAGTTGTTTAAGGTGTTATTACCATCAACTAACCTCTATTGTGATGGTAGGTAATGTGCATAAAAGAAGTCGATAAATAAGGAGCTTCCTGAATGCCATAAATCATAGCCCAAGATACTAAATCAAACTGTCATTCATTTTGCTTTAAAATATTACACCAGGCTATAAGAGGTAAAAACAGAAGATAGTCCCACATATGCTGTTATGCCTGTTATAACAAGATAACCTCTGAATAAAACACAAAGTAACCATGTGGTCTTTTTCCAAATAAAGTTTCTATTCCCTTCAAAGAATTACAGCAGAAGTATCTTTTTATTATTAATATTATTATTATTATTATTATTATTATTATTAAAATACTTGCCACTTCAATGCTGCTTGTCCTGGAACTTGAAATAAAGGACCATTAATTTTGCCATGCTAATATTATGATAAAGTAAAAGAATTTGTGACAGTCAGCCACCAAGCCTCTCTTACATACTGTTGCAAGCAGCAAAATTTTCTGAGTGAACAGGCTTGGAAAAAGCATAACATAAAAAAATGATTCATCCATACATTATAAGAAAGGAAAGAGTTTTTATTTAAATCTCCCAAACTTTCCTTCTAGTGCTGGAAGAAAATATAAACATATGCTTCCAGTAAACATAACACACTGATGTCTTAATTTTGTAGAACAGCTCTCTCAAAAATATATTTATCCATTCAGATTTTATGTATAGAGACTATTAATTTGACATCTATTTTCAATTTCTTTCGTGGTCAGATACCAGAACTCCTATAATGCATATTCAAAGTTTACCGAGAAAACTGATTTCAGATATGCTATAGATTCATAATGAAATGATTTCTACTATCGAATTTATCATTCCAATTATATGAATTTGAATGTTATACCAGGATATTGCAAACGTTTTCCAAATAAAGATTGAATCTTTGGCACAACTTCACATCGTTAACATGAAAATAAGAAGTTGTGATTACAGAAAGACTATGAACTGCTGCTACTGCTCTGAAATACAGGGAGAGAGAGGTTTTGGAAGGTTTTTAGAAAAAATAACTTTATTTTTCTGTTAGGGTTGGGACTGCTTTGCATATTTGTTATTTCTGAAAGATTGATTGTGAAGTACGAAAATGTAAAATTCAATTTCATAAACTGCTTAAGGGATTTGGAGACACATTTTTAAAAGCATTTAGGTAGTCAAGGTTGAAGAAAATAAATGCCTCAGCAGCTTGGGTATTGTTTTAAAAAAAAATCTCACAAAGCATATTTGCTTTGCAACCTCCATGTATTTGCTATTCTCTTTTATTACAATTCCATGAAATAGTGAAATCCACAGGAAGAAATTAAAAACTATGGACACTGCATTTGTGCATCTGTTAAAAATAAGTTGTGAAAAGTGCATTTTAAACTTTACTTTTTAGCAGGGTATCATTAGGACAGTTAGATGCAAACAATATAAGATAGTTTTTAAAGTTCTCATTTAAATTTATGCCTATTGTACATGACAGATTTTCAGTAACGGAACATACAGATCATTGTACCTTGTCCTATCAAAGTGGTCTTGAGGTTTTTTAGAGAAAGTAGGTTTTCCTAGGGACTTGAAATTGTCCTATGAGAGGCTGAGATTCTGGCGAAAAGTTGTTTCTTGTTAATCTTTGGGAAGTCGAATGTGAAAGAAATAGAAAGAATTAAAATGTAGAACTATTTTCCCCTGCTAGGAATTAAAGAATAGCTAACATATTTTTAAAAGAACTAGTTTCTACATCTTTAGTCTTTCATGAAGTGAATAAATCCATTTGTTTGCTATTAAAATTTTCAACAACTGCCATCTAGATTAATACTCTGCTTGTAACATAGTAATCATAGAATCATAGAATCAATAGTTAGGGTTGGAAAGGACCTTAAGATCATCAAGTTCCAACCAGCCTGCCATGGACAGGGATGCGTCACCCTAGATCATGTCACCCAAGGCTCTGTCTAGCCTGGCCTTGAACACTGTCAGGGATGGAGCATTTACCATTTGTTTGGGCAACCCATTCTAGTGCCTCACCACCCTAACAGGAAAGAATTTCTTCCTTATATCTAACCTGAACTTCCTCTGTTTAAATTTAAGCCATTACCCCTTGTCCTGTCACTACAGTCCTTAATGACGAGTCCATCCCAAGCATCCCTATTGGCCCCCTTCAAATACTGGAAGGATGCTATGAGGTCTCCACACAGCCTTCTCTTCTCCAGGCTGAGCAGCCCCAACTTTCTCAGCCGATCTTCATATGGGAGGTGCTCCAGTCCCCTGATCATTCTCGTGGCCCTCCTCTGTACTTGTTCCAATAGTTCAGTTTCCTTTTTATGTTGAGGACAGCACAACTGTACACAATACTCCAAGAGAGGTCTCATGAGAGCAGAGTAGAGGGGCAGGATCATCGCCTTCAATCTGCTAGTCACACTCCTTTTGGTGGGTTGCCCAGATGTTATTATACACATATATTCCTAGCTGAGATGAGCCATCTTGTTACATGAGTTCATTCATCACTAGCCTGAGAGTAGAAAACTCATGATACAGATTGTTATTCTGACGTTTTTAAAATTAAGAATGATGTTGCGGTACACTTAAATGCATCATTATATTAAGATATTTATTTCAGAGTACAACAGATAATCATCCATTTACTGGTTAAAACTCACAAAAATCATATGGGGGATTCTTAAATAAGTAGAACTTCAGTATGGTGAGAAGGATGTTTCTGACTGATGTATAATGATCCAGAGCACTTAGCATCTATGAAGTCCCAAAGCTCAACATAATTTGCCAATAGTAAAATACTGAAAATTAGTTATGTCAATCTTTGTCTTTCTTTTTTTCTTGCACCTCAAGACTAAGACTTGAAGCCCATGGGCCTCCACAGATACTCTTTTGTATTTTAGAAACATTTATACAATGCTTGCGCATGTTATACCATCTGGGGCCTCTGATGTTATCTGTCTCATCAGTCTTACTACAGCAATTTTACTACAGTGGTGTCTTCAGTGCTGCCTAAAAGAACTGCTGGCATTGTAAAGGCATTTTAAACGCCAGAGCAGTGTGCTGAACTAATTTACCTGCCTGACAGTGGAAGCTTTTTCTGTCATAAGTAAGGAAGCTATGAAGAAGCAGCAGTAAGCTGCCATCTATGTGTGAAGAATGGGACTGCATCTTCTGGAGGAAAGCCTAAAAGTATAAATTATATCAATCTAAACTGCTCTACAGCATTTTTCAATTGGTGCCAGCAGAATTCTCAAAGAATACCTGGGTCTTCACAGCACAATGGGTATTCTCTGTATCCAGAAAACCTACTAAGATATTAAAATAAATAAAATAAATAATAAATAAAGTAAAAGAAATAAATAATTTGTGCTATGAAAAATTTGAAGGGAAAAGAAACTAACTTCAGCCATTTTCTCCATATAAACTCTTTCTATACTATTCCTATTTGCTATGCAGATTTAGCTTAGGGATTGCAACATTACATTTTTATCTCTTCAGTAAAAACACAGTTTTCCTATTAGTTCCTACCAGTTTTCTTTCTTAAATAATGTCACCAAATTATAACACATTGTGTTTAAGTCTTTAAAAATTTTTGTTTACTGCTGTACATGTAGGTCAATGCAATCCCACTAAGTGATCCATGACAGAATTCTGTGTCATTACTCAGATTGAAAAGGAGATAAGAAAAATGAGGGTACAAAAAAATCCAGAAGGGTGAATTTTCCCTGACAGAAGCTAGCAGCTATCAGCACTTACACACAAACCATACACACACACACACATGCAAAGAAAAAAAGAGGGTGGCCCCAGCTGTCACCAGTTCATCCAGGTATCTCTTACTGTGGCAGCTGTTGTCACAATAAGATTGTCAATGGTGGAAATCCAAAAACTGTCATGTGCTGCTGAAAAGACCAATGTGTTCTTCCCAGTCAGGATCAGCAGCATTTTTATCACTTGTTTTAACAAAAAACTGATTCACAGCTGTTGATTGTCCAAGATCTCTGATAAAGGTAGCACCTCTATTAAATATCCATTCCCTCTTATTCTCTAGGTCACCATTTATTTTACATAAGTAGGGAAAAACTTGCAATGTCTGTCTCATTATTCAGCCTGTCTTCCCATTTTAATCAAGGAAATTGGTGGAATCAGTACTTGACATAAAGTTATAAAACTTTTTATATTTTAAAATTTTATAACTGCACCAAAAATGTGAAGTGACATATTTATAGCCAATCCAGACAAACCACCTTTCATTTCTAGAAAAAAAAAACAACAACAAAGAACTTACCATATCAAATGAAGGTATTTTTCCTTCAGCAGGAAACCCATTTCATCTTAATTCCCACATATTTAATAAAAAAAAAACCCCAAACAAACAACAACAAAAAAAAAAAAAAAAACACAACAGAAAATAAGTGCCAAAACCAACTTTCTCTAAATTATGATGTAAGCATCAGGCAGAAAATATGAGGTATTTCTAGTCCCTTTCAGGTGTCTGGGTTGTCTAGAAATTTTACATTCCAAGTCCAACTCTGCTTTTTTCCTAGCTGTAGTTGACAATAGGTTTGAGAAGAATAAACTGACCAACTCACAAAACTGTTTTTCTCTGTAAGAAATACTTAAGAGTTCATATAATCTACAGCAGTGCCAGAGGTGAAGACAATCCATCACTGAGTTACTCCAGGATATTGGATAAATTCAGTTCAGTGCTTTCATCAGATTCAATTTTTCCTATGTGTGTATGAAGTCACATGTCCTTTACAAAAGTTCTCTAACTGTACAGTGAGTGCTTAGCAAGGGGAAGCATGCTATCTCATGTATTTGCATGCTCAGTGTCTTATTAGCGATTTACTATGGTTTGTCCTCTGGTCCTGTGGATACACAAGGTATGGCAAATAAAATACATATCCATACACTACTTTCCCCCTTTTTTTTGAAGGAATTACAAACTGTATATTCCCTCCATTTGCATAAAAATCATGCTGTCTAGAGCAACTGTAATTTACAGAATGTATATGTTGATGTTAATCTACTACTGCCTAAACTAACTTCTCGTAAAAGCAGGAGAATGAAATTGTAGGAAATGTCAATTGATAGCAAAATCATGTTGGACTGATTCTGTAATAAGTTGCATACAGAAGCTGATTTTCTTAATCGGCTGCTGAAGTTTACAATTGGTTTCCTGGTATCCGTGATATTTTCTACCTTACCTGGGTGCGTATATAATTCCTTGAAAATGGTCAACATGCAGTGCAAATAGAAAGGTGGGTGGCTACAGCTAACAATAAAGCCTGTGCTGAAAATGTGGCCTCTGCTATACCAGGCTACATTTGCAGAAGGGGAAGACTAATCTTACACTTTACTTCTATTTTACTTCCCAGATATCTTTCCACTTCAGTCATAGATTGTGTATTCACCATATCCTCTAGTCTTCTTCAAGTAAGTCCAGTCAAAATAAGCAGATTTTTAATTAAGAAAGCTGCAAGCAACCCAATCATATCTAGCTGGAGAAAGAAAAGCAAATGATGGTTGTAGGGGTATAATAATGTGCTGTGATCAAGGCTGAATCATAGCTGAAACCTGAAGCTGATTGTCCCACTGTGGGTTGATTGAAATGTGAAAAAATAATTTAATGCATTCAAAACATTTACACAGATTCCTAAGTGAATTACAAAAACTAAGGTAGTTGCCTTAAAAATAAATTATACTTCAGTGCTTCCATATGCATACTAATCTGTGTCGCTGGACATTTTATCCAACTATGGTGGGAAAACTAGAGAGAAATATAGAATCCTGAACAATTCACAATTTTGTGGGGGCCTGATTTTGTTTTAGCAAGCATGACTTCTATTTTTGTAAATATACAGAAATTTTAGTTGATTATGCATTATTAGTTTCATTTCAGGAGTGTCTGATGGGCAGCATACCTGGACCATATAATACTAGATGTGGTATATAAAATGAGAAAAACCTCTCCTTCCTTGAGTCCTCATTCCTTAAAATGAATAACAAAAAAAGGAGTAGGAAAACTTTTTAAGCATGATTACAGTATACTGTGCACGTTACAATGTATTTGTTTAGATAAAAGAGTGAACCATCAGGAAAATCCTGAGACTTGCATGTTGGGGGAAGAATAAATACAAGCCTAGAATGTTAAAATATAAAATTCAGGAAATGAGGCTGTATAAAACTGAAGATTGAACCTGTCCTACACTGACATTATTTGGAGTTCGTCATTATCTTTAGCAAGGTTTAGGTGCTCCTAAAATGTCATGCAGATAAATTCACTCCGAGATTTGATCCCAGAACAAAGTAACACAATCTTCATGACTGAAGTGCACATGGACTGATAGAATGGTGAAGCTTTGTGGAATGTTGACCATGTATCTAAACATGGAGGGTTAGTCAGAAACTCTCACAAAGTATCTGATTCACTTAGAAGCACAATGGTCACTTCAAAGGGAAATGGTAAGTTTACTTCAAGCACTGTGTTCACACTGAACCCCATGCTATGTCTGAAGAGATTGTAACATCCAATCTTTGAAAGCTGAAAAATAATATGGAAGAGGTCCTGAAGTTTTTAATGTTGCCTAATGTTTTAACTTCACTTTTATGTTAAGGAATGTTAATTTGGACCCACACAAATGACCTCACATGCAGCATTCTGGCTTTTTTCCTCTCTTAATTTCTATAATTTATTGAGCTTTTTTATAGCCTGTCCTGCCATTTTACATTTCACAAATGAAAAGTACTGCAGTGCAAATCCTACTGAACGGATAGGAACTAGAACTAGTACAGTCAGTCTACAGTGACTTCCTTGTCCCCAGAACAAAGCTACAAGCACCAACTGAGAAATCTGTACAAAAGCCTCTCCACTTGAGACATCTATAGTTAGGATCTCTGCACAGCAGCAAACAATGCAGTTTCTAGCTCATAACTATCTCCACGTAAAAATCTTATCAATGTTTATCCAATAGCTATTTAGATTAAAAAATACATTATTACTTCTCACTGTTTTGTTCTAGAAACCTACTAAAGCTTATGTTCCTCGACTAGCCTAATACTGAGGCATTTGCATCAGAAGACAAGAACAAGGTCCAAAATCCAGAGATTGTTGAAGTCTTTTAAGAAGCCTTCCAGACAAACTGATTTTAATGTGCTAAGATCTTGTACATTAAGAAACTAATATAATGTTAAAAAATCCACAGGTTAATGAATAGTTATTTTATTCTCTCTCCAAAGGTAGTGCAAGTGGAACTGGGGATAACATCATCAGAAAGTTTTTGGAAAAACTGTGGGAATGGGAAGGAGATATGATTTCATTCAAACTCATTAAACATTT
Source organism: Neopsephotus bourkii (assembly GCF_033783945.1). Lineage (NCBI taxonomy): Eukaryota > Metazoa > Chordata > Aves > Psittaciformes > Psittacidae > Neopsephotus > Neopsephotus bourkii. Next base: position 3,028,258 of record NW_026901969.1, read on the forward strand.
TTTATAAAGACCAGTTACAGATCTCCTTTGTTCTCTCTATGTAACCTTCTTAGTTACTTTAAAGAACAAATCAATTTTTGGTGTTTTGTAAATACTCTTTCATACATATCTAACATATATTGATTAAGAAGGGGTCATTCTATTTTTTTGAGACCCTGTAAAATACACTGTTTTACAGATAGGCTAAAATTACCTTTGCCTTTAAATGCTATTCTGCTCCATTTCTGTCTGGAAAGAGATCATTGAGATTCTAAAATCCTGTTGGGACACAAGTACAACATAACTCTTAGGTATATGAAATATAGATGAAACTCTAGATTCTCAGAGAAGGCAAAATGAAACAAATGTAAAATTTTGCAAGTGGAAGACGTGTTTTGAATTGGGCCAATGCAGCTTTTTCAGTATCAACATTCTCGAGGAGGGAAAAAAGTGTAATTCCAAGGGCATCCCAAATGGGCCCCAGATGATCCGTTAAGCATCTGAATCCATTTGCTTCTAGCACTGGCGAGAGAAACTTCCTGCTGTTCTGTCTTGCTTGTTAAAGCCTGCTGGCTCCAGGATGAAACCAAGACGCTTTGCCCTTTATCTTTTTTAGGAGCACATTTCATCAAGTAGATATCCCAGGAAAATCCATAAAACTGTATGTTAAGAAATACAGGAAATCCACACTTCCTGCCAGGGTAGACTCAAAGTTTTTAGAAGTTTTCTTTACCTGGGACAGAATAGACTGCCAAAGGGCCAACTCAGGCATCTAGGATAGACTTCACTAGTTCACAGAATATCACAACTTTCTGAAACCTTTAGTTTCTCATTCTTTCTGTGTCTTCAGAAGCCTTTTTCAACACTTCTGAAGCCCTGAAAAAGATATTGATAATTTAAGGTCTCATGTTTTATACAATAAATATAGAGGTAGCAATAGGATACCACAATAGGATTTTGTTCAGAAATATTTTTACCCCTTCTTAGCTTCTAGGTGAGAGTGCTACCTTAGTAGTACACAGAGAAAAGGAGATCATGAACCTGAAAAACAATGGGAATGTTCTGCACTTCAGCATAACATGTGAGGCTTTCTACAGTTACAAAGGTTTGATTCAGGAAAAGAAAGTGGCTGTCCTCTGGTACAACTTATTCCTATAAAATGCAGATCACTGACTTCACAGGAGCTGGATCTGCTGAACATCTTTCAGAAGCTGAGTTGTTAAATTCCCTGACAATAGAAGACGGTAATGATTTTAAGCCAAACAGTTTCTAAATCTGTATTATGGAGCATTTTATCTGTAATAGTGGAATGTCACAGGGCAATGCTGGGAAGGTCCAGGGCAATGCTGTGTTGCTTCAGAACTGAAGCATCTCATATCTTGTTTTTCTGAGGCATTAAAGACATAAAAGTACTGCAAGGGAAGAGGAATTACTTCATAATTTAATTTCAAACCTTATTCAAGTATATAGAAACAGTCATTCATAATTTAATTTCAAACCTTATTCAAGTATATAGAAACAGTCATCCTGTCTTTCAGTGTCTTCTCTGGTGTGTGTTTAGCAGAGCTGCTCTGTAAGGAATTCCTTAAGGGAAAGTCTTTGCAGCACATGCTCCTGAGAGAGGAAGGGGGACTGTGGAAATACCCAAATACTTCTGAAATTATTCAGGGTTTCTATATGTTCTCGTTAAAGGCACAAAACTCAAACTGCTATGTTTTTCCTTATTTCAGTGTTGAACTTAAAACTGAGTTTTTGAGGCAGACAGTATAACCTTGAGTACTATTGAGCATGTCAGCACATCTAAGGGCTGCTTTATTATTTCTAGGGAAAGGACAATATGAGATTTTGCTAAAATATAGGAAATCAAATAAATGAAAAAGAAAACAAAGAGCTTCCAGCTAATGGGAGCAGATTATAAATCTCCTATAAAACCAGAATTTCTGTTTACTGTTCCTGTGGTGTAACCTGACACCAGTAACAAATTACTTAGCATGTAACACATTTAACTTGCCTTGAAAATACTACAATCACAAGACAAACAGTGATTTCATGGGTTATAATGTCAAGAATACAAAAGATACTGCTTAAAAAAAGCTCACAGCATTAAATTTTCCTAAATTAGCTGTGATGGCTTCATAAAGATGAGAATTTTGTGTGTAAATGTAACCTCAGAGAAAGCTCTTAATATGCTGTAAAGCCACAGAACTTCAGGAAAATGCTCTGAAATTCTGGCTGCTTGGACTGGAAATTTCTACCATGGTAACGTTTCTTCCATTCATTCCATATAGTAACACAAGGTAAACATCCCAGAACGGCCTGCAATTAACACCTGCTGTGATGTCTCAAATTTCACATACTAAACAGACTTGAGCCAAGACAGTACTTGGAAGATGTAGGTGCTTTGTTATATATGGCTGATAAGTAAATAAATAGTTCCATTTGAATGCTAGTCTGTCTTTGCTTTCTGTGTCTATGAACTTTTGAACTATGGTCTTATCTTCTTAAAATGCATTCATCAAAGGTGTCAAGGTTGTCTCCCTTAAAAAGTATATATATATATATATATATATATAATTACTTACATTTTAAATTATAAGAAATAGTGAATTATGACCTAGAACTAAAATGAAATTTTTTGAAAAATAATATCGTTTAGAAAATTATGTAGCCTAAAGATTCATAGAAAGGATTAAAACAACCACTTTATAGCATTGTAATTATTAAAATGTGATCATGTGAAGCTTGGAAGATGAATTTATAATAGAATAATGTTACTCTTGAAAATACACTCTCCCACAGACGACTAGGAATTCTTGGTAGAAACTGTAAACTATAAGAAGATTGAGTTCATGAATCTGGGTTATTTGAGCATGCTTGTGTTTCTTGATATCTCACAAGTTGAACTTGCAGTTACTTAGAAGCTATTTGCCTTTTCCAGGAAACTGAGTTAGAGGCTGATTCAGAGATGTGTGGGCCTAACTGCAGAAATTACTTGTACCTTCTGTCTTCTTCTATTGTACAATATCAGACACAAAGCATTAATTAAAAAAAAAAATTACTGAGGAGGATGATTGCTGTTAAATAAACTATCTGTGTGATATGGATTCACAGCTCTTGCCCACATGGTAAAACTATCTGACTTAAAGTAAACAAAAGAAAATAGATTTTTCCTTTATAGTTTGCTGTTCTGTCCAGAGACTGATAGTTTATCAGCCACCTGTGCTTCCAAATACTTCTGGCAGTTTTCTGTGATTTAAAGCAGGATGCAACTGGGAACATGGAAAGGTTTTGAAGTAAATTTTACTGTGAGAAAATACTGTCACTGAAATGTATTACAGTAAAAAGCAAAAATATACCATGCTTTTTGTAGGTGCATAAATTGTATTACATAGATAATAAAGAAAAAATCTATTTAAGCAATGCTATTATAATTGAGATAATGAAAGAATAAAAATACACCTGGTGTGCAAAACTAAAAACTCATTGTATTCTGCAATTAAATGCCTCTATCATTTTATGCAAAATAAACAGTGTGTAACATGGTTTCTGGGGTCGATTTCCGAATCCTGGAGCCAAAAATCTAGCACTGCTAGGCAACTGGGTTAGCAATATAAACTTACCTGTAAGTAAAAGTTGCAATGTACATTAGCTGAGACTCTAAAGACTAATGTTATGAACATGTATTTTTTTAGAGTTAATGAGTGCATGATTGCGTATACATATACAGATAAAACTAATCTCTTCCCATACAGCTGCATTGGCACAGTGCTGTACCTTATCTTTTTTTCCTGGGCTGGGTAATAGAGATTTTGATTAACACTTTTGTGTGTGTGTGCGATAACACTGCCATTAACTTTTTATCCAAACCTGGTTTACATCCAGACACCTTAGAGAGTTGAAGATTTCAACTAACCATAGTTGTATACACTTAAGTAGTACACACTTACGTATATTAGTTACTTAAAAATTTTACTATTTATATTGGTAGGGGTTTTATTTTTGGAAATATTTTTATTAATTGTGGTGAAAAAAAATTACAGGCCAACTACTTTTAAGGCACCTATTCAATTTCATCTAGTACAGTGTAAAGCTACACAGGCAAAAACCTACTTTTGCAGGTTTAGATCTATTTACAATTTATGAAACAAAATAAAATTTGACACAAATATTAGACCACAAATTTTGTAGTATGAAATTATTTAAAGCTTTCCAATAAATAAAAATAATAATAACTTCTCTTTTGTGTGTGTGCGTGCATAAATTAATACTCTCAGCAATGTTTTAATCCAAAAGCCAGAAAGTATTGAAAATTTAAGGAGAAATTTGTTATGTGCTATTTTTGTCTCCTATAATAAAAAATGTTGTAAGTTTCCAGGGAAATCTGGTTTACACGTTTGCAGTCCAGTATAACATGTAAAATATGATGGCTTTGAAACCTGTAGTGACAAAAACATCAAGGAACTGGGAATAACAAGATTTTTAGAAACAGGTGCCAGTGAAAGAAAGACATTAAAAAAAAAAAAAAAAAGAGGAGTCTGTGGTTCCCAAGAAAGTAAAAATAGATGGATTTTTTCTATATTTCTGTTTAAAAAATTAATTACAATAAGAAATCCATTGATCAAATTTAATTAACGTATTAATAATATTTACTAAGGCATGACATTTCATTTCTTTCTTGATATACCCCTTAGTTATTTAAATAACCAAAATAAGCCCAGACCTTTCTAAGTTGTTGTCCTGGGTTCAGCTGTAACAGTTGTTTTTCTCCTTGCTAGTAGCTGGTGCAGTGCTGTGTTTTGGCTTCAGTCTGAGAACGCTAGTAACACACCAATATTTTAGTTGTTGCTAAGTAATGCTTACTCTGAGAGACTTTGCAGTTTCTCATGCTCTTCCAGTGAGGAGGAGCATGGGAAGCCAGGAGGAAGGAGAGACAGGGCACCCGACCCAAACTAGCCAAAGGGGTATTCCATACAACACCCTGCATATAAACTGGGGGAGTCACCCGAAAGGCCCAGATTGCTGCTCGTGTTGGGCTGGGTATGGTGGTGAGCAGTTGTGTTCTCTCCCCTTTTTATTTCCCCTATCATTACTATTATCGGTGGTAGCAGCAGTGATTTGTGTTATACCTTAGTTATCGGGCTGCTCTTATCTCAACCTGTGGGAGTTACATTCTTTTGATTCTCCTCCTCAACCTTCTGGGAGCTGGGGGGAATAAGAAGGGAAGTGAGCAAGTGGCTGTGTGGTTCTAAGTTACTAGCTGAGCTTAGACCATGACAGGTATCAAAACAGCATTAGGCAGCCATTATCTAGCTTGTTACGTGGGATGTTGCTACAAACATAGTTCTATTTTCCTGGTGGGGAAAAATAAACCAAGAAACAATTCTGAGATTTAAAAGACACACAGTAGATCACTAAGCCAATGAGAGTTATGAAAATACAAAAGTTTTGGACAGAACAATATTAAAAAAAGATCAGAAAAAAAAATCTCTTACCTCTGGCTGACACAAAAGTTAATTCCACAGCATAAAAACTGAAGCCAATTAAGGGTGTTTTCAGGATTCAGTCATCAGGTCTTGCTTTGATATGGAGATAAAAACCTTATCTGGGAGGCAGTAAGATCCTTCAGGATCAGCAATACAGCAATAACAATTGCAACAACTGAAATAGTGGCTTCTACAACAAGGCAGTTTAGAATTATATAAAAACAAGATCTAAAAGAAAAAAGCCCTTTCACTTTCTGTTCTGATGACTCAGACAATCGCTCTAGATTCTGCGTCCAATTTACTTATTTGAAATTACACTAGATGGAAAAATAAATAAGGCCAGAAAGCAAGGCCTAAAACATTACTGAAATCTTGATTTATACCTCAATATGTAACATTTCTTTATTTCCTGAGCTTGAGATGTTAAAAAGATGTTACAACTCTGCCTTAGGAAATGCAGGACAAGCTAAGAAGGGACAAAACCACAGAGAGAGTATTTTCTTTATGGTGCCAAGAATCTCAATTCATTGGATCATGCTTTCTTATCCTCTAGTGTGTCCCTAATTGCATGACTGTATGATAGTTAATTAATTGGTTTACATCATATTTTTACCAACCAGCACTTTAAAAAATAATATATTATAATGATTATATATCAGTTCTTTGGCAATCTGGAAAATGTAAACTAGCTAGTGATATTTATGCTTCAAAATTCTTAGGAGGCTGAGAAGTCAAGCTCTGGAATCACTGTATGGAATGAAAACAGTTACAAAAATAAAGAGCATAAATAATTTAGAGAAAGAACAAGCAAAAATGTAGAAACAACAGGGAATGAATATATGTGTACTGTAAAACTAAAACATGTAAAATCTTCTCCAGATTTCACTTTAGCATGTCTTATTTCTAAGTGCAACATCAAAACAGAGGCAAAGGTGCTGAAGACTGAAGACTGGATGATATCAGGGTGAAGTGGTGCATCAAATGAGTCTTAATTCTGATTAACAATTGCAGACTGCAGAGAAAAACTCTAATTGCCTACTTGATTAAGAGCTGCTGTCAAGTAGGTTCAAGTTTAAAACTGAGTTTTCTGCTAAAAAAGTAAACACTGAAAAGGGTTCTGGAGTTGAATAGCAGTGACTCAGGAGTAGTCTTTGAATAAGAGAAAAAGAGATTGATCTTTTTTTACTAAGAATCACACAAGTGTATTATGTTTTTTGTTTCATTTCTATTCAGCCCCATTCTCCAAGTGCATACATTTTCTACTTTAGTTTCTTTGCAAATAAACTACATTGTGGAATTCTCAGTGTAAGACGTGATGAAATTCAATGAAGGAAAAAATTAGGGCACGGATAACGAACAGAAAAGGAGAGATAAAGGAACCTTACAAGGTTGGTTACTGGGTGACAAGTAACCTATGACATGCTGTACAAGAGGTTCAGAGTAAAACTGACTTCTTTTAAATTGGGATTTAATCTAAACATACTAGTTACTAAGCTACACATTATGACTTTAAATGTGTGATCACAATGTGATGTATTAGTCGGCTTTAAAAGTACTTGTCAGTCTTGTTTTGGAAATGAGTTAATGAGGAGGTTTTTGTGTCAGGCAGATAGAAAATTACTTAAACTAAAAAAAATAATAAGTCCTCTATAAACATGTGCTCTGTGAATCAAACTAAAAATTCTTCAATAAGTGATGACCCTGCTCATTACTTCCTTTCAGCTGTTGGATAGAGACCTTACAGTGCAGATGCTTTATATAATCTCTTGCACCTTCCTACACCACTTCACTAGTATGTGAGAGATTAACTTTGGTTACCTATAGTATTAACTTAACTTGAACTGATTCTGTATTGAGACAGACAAGTAATGCTTAGACAATTAACTACAATGTTTAACTTGTAAGGCAGTAACTTCAGTTTATGGTTAGTTAATAGACTTAAAACTAGTTGACTATTTACTTAGCTTATACATTTTCTTTGTATAAGAAAAAAAGTGTCAATTCAGACTGCTCAAGCTACCGTGGTATAACTCTGCTCTCCATTGCTGGTAAAATTCTTGCAAGAATACTATTGAACAGACTAGTACCTGCTATCGCAGAAGAACTTCTACCTGAAAGTCAGTGTGGTTTCAGAGCTAATAGAAGTACCACAGACATGGTATATGTTCTCAGACAATTGCAAGAAAAGTGTAGAGAACAGAACAAGGGGTTATACGTAACTTTCGTTGACCTCACCAAAGCTTTTGACACTGTGAGCAGGAAAGGCCTGTGGCTGATCTTGGAACGATTAGGTTGTCCCCCCAAGTTCCTCAAAATGATTATTCTGTTACATGAGGATCAGCAAGACCAAGTCAGGTATGGCGATGCACTCTCTGAGCCTTTCCCAATAACCAATGGTGTGAAACAAGGTTGCGTTCTCACACCAACCTTATTCACAATTTTCTTCAGCATGATGCTCCAAAGGGCTACAGCAGACCTCGACAAACAAGACGGCATTTATATTCGATATCGTACCGATGGTAGCCTATTCAATCTAAGGCGACTGAAGGCCCACACTAAGACCCTAAACCATCTTGTCCGTGAACTGCTCTTTGCTGATGATGCCGCCCTTGTTGCCCACACAGAAGCAGCTCTGCAGCATTTAACATCTTGCTTTGCGGAGGCGGCTGAGGTTTTTGGGCTGGAAGTCAGATTGAAGAAGACAGTAGTCCTCTACCAACCTGCACCACAAGAAGATTATCGCCACCCCCATATTACCATCGCCAAGTCAGACCTTAAGACAGTTCAGCAGTTCAGCTATCTGGGAAGCATCATTTCCTCGGATGCCACGATCGACAAAGAGATAGACAACAGAATAGCAAAGGCATATAGAGCCTTCGGAAAACTCCATAAAAGAGTCTGGTGTAATAAACACCTGAAGAAAAGTACAAAGATCAGTGTCTACAGAGCCATTGTATTGTCTACTCTTTTATATGGGTCTGAATCATGGGTCATCTACCGTCATCACCTGCAACTCCTGGAACGCTTTCATCAGCGTTGCCTCTGTACAATTCTAAACATCCATTGGACTGACTATGTGTCTAATGTCACTGTCCTCGAACAGGCAGGGGTCACCAGCATCGAGGCCATACTGCTGAAATTGCAGCTGCGCTGGGCAGGGCACGTCTCTAGAATGAAGGATCACCGCCTCCCCAAGATCTTTTTTTACGGTGAACTTGCCACCAGTAGCCGCAAGAGAGGTGCCCCAAAGAAGAGATATAAGGACTCCCTGAAACAATACCTTAGCCTTGGCCATATTGACTACCATCAGTGGTCCACCTTGGCCTCCAATCGGGAGACTTGGAGGCACACCATACATAATGCCGCTGACTCCTTTGAGAGTTCACGAAGAACTAGTCTCAAGGAGAAAAGGCAACGCAGAAAGAATTGCGCCCCAACTGTTCCACCCAAGGAGACCTTCTGCTGTGCTTTTTGTAGCCGGACTTGCCTATCCCGCCTTGGCCTCCTTAGTCATCAGCGCGCTTGTAGTAAGCGTGGGTAAAGCCTTTCCCAAATCTTCGTTCGCGAAGTCAAGCCATGATGATGATGATTTACTTAGCATACGTATAAACCTTTATATGTCTTTGCCTTGCTTTTTTGTATTTTCATTAAATCATAAACTGCCACAAATCTATAATATATGAATTATTAATGAGAACTATTTCACAGAAGCAATAAATAGAAATATTTTAGTTTAGAGTTTTCTTTTTGAACTTAGAAATACAATATCATCATGCTAGCATAAAACCGAGGAACTGCAAATATCAGCTCTGAAGAGAGAACTATTCAAGTCTGGTCAGAAAAGATATAAAATTATAAAATTCCAACACTTTCACTGTCAGGTTTCCAAGAGATTATTTATTTGATAACAATTAATTCATTATTTTGTCTTTTAAATAATTCAGTATGAAATGCAAAAACAAAGTAAGATATTCAAAGGCTATTGTTCAGAATTTTTATATTTCAGCTGTCCAAAGGCTAATGAAAAATCCATTAAAGAAGTAGATTAATTACTATTAACTCTGGTGAGCTCTAAACTAGATCCCCAGCAGTGCCCCACAAAAATGATCTGATTTTTTGGTCTACTCATTCCTCATATTCCTTCTCTGGAGTGGGAGGCACCTTGTGAACCTTCCCTGCCTGATGTGTTTTTCTAGCAGTTTCACTGAACTTCCTTGTGGAAATCTTACATGGACAAATGCTTCCTTCTCATGCTAATGCACCAGTGCTTAAAAAGTTATAATTAAGCCTTAAAGCTGGTATCTTTTCAAGATTTAGTATCTTTGACATAATAACAAGCTTGAGTATCTGTGTAGGTGAAGAAGTCTCAGTGTTTAAGCAGATGTCAGTAATTTCTTAGGAAATTGAACTAGATTTGCCGATGATTATGACTGCAGAGTTTAAAAATTGCTCTGTTGCAGTAACAGAAAGTGGCATGTGAGAAAAACCAGATTGCATTGTAGCAAAAGATACTTTAAAGTTAACGTTAAGAAACTAAAAACAAGCTGCATCTCAAGCTCTAGATTTTTTCTTTTTTTAGCTCAGAATTGGAAGCTGATTAGCCGACACTCATTATTTTTCCCTGGAAACATCTAACTTTACAAAGCAGAATTTAATGTAGCCATTCTATCCAGGCACAGTCATCCCAAAACAAACCTTAGCAGGCTGCTCATTCTTCGGAACTGGTATGTTCTTACAGCACTAAAATATTTAAGTAAGTTCCCAATGAGTTGCCTGAGAGATGGAGCAGGCCCAAAGCAAGTATAAATTGGTATACTTTGTTCTTTCTGTAACATACTACAGTCCTAGCCCCAGTTACTGTTTTTACCACAAGAAAAAAATAGAAAAGAAGAAAATCAAAACTGTCTTTTGAGGCCATTTCTTAATGATTTCATCATTCTTTTAATACTTGATTCCTTTCATTGACTCTAACTGCCAGATTCATAGACAACATGTTGAAGACCTTTCCACTTTTATTTTTCTTAACGTGAGGTAAATGGCAACAAATGCCAGTAAAAAGGGGTAACAAAGGAAACATACCCTATAGCCAGGCCCAGGGAACCATGTGCCTATGAGCAGGTACATCCTTCACCTATGGTGCATACCTTCCCCGTGGGATGTCCAAAATCAGCAGTAGATGGGACATGATGTCATGTGGTGAGATATAGGTCTTACTATACTACAACACAAATGTACAAGAAATGTGAGGGGTTACCTCTTCTGAAGTAAGGACAAGCCTGTGTGTGATAACTACATGGTGCTAACAGGCTGTTGAAGAAGCTGGAGACAGCCACAGAGCAGCCACTGGGAAGTTAGTCAGAATTTTTAGTTTGGGGTGGCTAAATTACATGGTTTGATTTGGACAAGACTCTACAATCACATCACTTCTATTGCACTTATATCTGTCCATCTGGTCCATTACTTTGATTTGATTAAAAGTTGTAAAAAATCCTTTTGGGTTTCCATGAAGAGTAATAAGTTTTCCTAACCTTTGACTCATTTCTTTTGTGCAAAAAAATATTGTGCACGAAAAACTGGCAACAAGACCTTAGTCATCCCTTGTTAGCAATTGGATTTTAAAAGAATTTTTAGCACTTGAAGTATATGGTTACAAACCATTTTCCTACAAACTTTAAATACAAAAATAGTTTCTTGAAGCTAAGCACATATAAAGAGCTATTTGCCAAAATATCCAGCAATTCAGTTAAAGTTACTGATAGAGTGAGTGTGTTGAAAGTCTCTTTCTTGCAGAAGACAGCAAATAAATATATATGGTTATTTTTTTCTGAAAATGGATTATTTCACCTTAAGCTACATATAAACTCTGTTTTAATTTCTTTTTTATAAATCATCATAGCTGTGTTGAGCACAAGAGCTAAACACATACAAGTTATACAATGCAACAGCTTTAAGACTGCAGTTGCTGAGAAACATCACATTATTTCATCCAAAGTGATAGTTCAATCATTACAACAATGGAAAATTTTTAAGAGATTACCATCATTCTTCAGGATGTTTCAAGATACTGTTCACTGAAACCAGCTGCTTAATACTATGGACAGTTGGTTCTGTAATGCTATAGAAATAAGAAACCTATACACAGTAATAAATTGAAAGCTTGTTATAGATACTTATCAGAAGAGGCAATAACCTTCTTTAACCTACCACAGTTGTGGTACTTTTTGAAAGGAGTCTTGGAGCATAATGTGACAAGCTCCATGTGGTAGCATGTCACTCGGTGGAGGCAAAGAAGTTGTGAAATATTTAAATTTAGTGTATTCATATGTATCTTTTTAAAATACAACAAATAATAAAACTGTCAAACTAAGTTACACCCTTAACCTTATGTTATAATACCACAGTCAGTGGGTTTGCATGGATGCAGCTGAAAGAAAATTTTTAAAGATTAAAACTTTCAGATGCTTTAACTTTCATGGCAATAAAATATGTTAGATGAGTTTGGAGAAGTTCCATGTTCAATAAACCATAGTTTGTTTGACCTGCATAGAAGGTTTTCTTGACTGAATGTGTGGTGATGTCTAGAAAAAAGGAAATATAACCCCCATTTTCAAGAAGGGGAAAATGGATGACCCAGGGAACCAGAGACCAGTCAGTCTCACCTCTGTGCCTGGCAAAATCTTGGAGCAGATTCTTCTGGAAGGCATGTTAAGGCACATGCAAAACAACAAGGTGCTTGGTGACAGCCAGCATGACTTCACTAAGGGGAAATCCTGCCTGACCAATTTGGTGGCCTTCTATGATGGGGCTACAGAACTGATGGACAGGGGTAGAGCAGTTGATGTCATCTGCCTGGACTTGTGCAAAGTCTTTGACGCTGTCCCACATGACATCCTTGTCTCTAAATTGGAGATACATCAATTTGATAGAGGGACCACTTGGGGATAAAGAACTGACTGGATGGCCGCACAAAAAGAGTTGTGGTCAATGGCTCAATGTCCAGCTGGAGACCTGTAATGAGTGGTGTCCTTCAGGGATCAGTGTTGGGACGGGTCTTGTTCAACATCTTTGTCGATGACATGGACAGTGGGATTGAGTGCGCCCTCAGCAAGTTTGCCGATGACACCAAGCTGTGTGGTTGGGTTGATACGCTGGAGGGAAGGAATGCCATCCAGAGAGACCTTGACACGCTTGTGAGGTGGGCTGATGCCAACATCATGAAGTTTAACCATGCCAAGTGCAAGGTCCTACACCTGGGTCGGAGCAATCCCAGGCACAGCTACAGGTTGGGCAGAGAAGAGATTCAGAGCAGCCCTGTGGAGAAGGACTTGGGGGTGCTGGTCGATGAGAAAATGAACATGAGCCAGCAGTGTGCACCTGCAGCCCAGAAAGCCAACCGTATCCTGGGCTGCATCAAAAGTAGCATGACCAGCAGGTCAAAGGAGGTGATCCTGCCCCTCTACTCTGCTCTCTTGAGACCCCACTTGGAGTACCGTGTGCAGTTCTGGTGTCCTCAACATAAGAAGGACATGAAACTGTTGGAGCAAGTTCAGAAGATAAAGGGGCTGGAGCACCTCTCATCCAAAGACAGTCTAAGAAGATTGGGGCTGTTCAGCCTGGAGAAGGCTGCATGGAGAGCTCATAGTACTTTCCAGTATCTGAAGGGAGCTTACAAGGATGCTGGAGAGGGATAATCAGCTACTAGTGATAGGACAAGGGATAATGGATTTAAAAAGGGAAGGCTTAGGTTAGGTATAAGGAAGAAATTATTTACTGTGAGAGTGGTGATGCACTGGAACAGGCTGCCCAAGGATGTTGTGAATGTTCCATCTTTGGGGGTGCTCAAGGCCAGGTCATACAGAGCATTGAGCAACCTGGTCTAGTAGGCATGTCCCTGACCATGGCAAAAAGGTGGGAACTAGATGACGTTAAGGTCCTTTCCAACCCAAACCATTTTATGATTCTATGATTCTGTGTGTCATGGAAGTGCATTTTTTCAATACAGGACTTTATTTTAAAATATCTTATGAGTGCATGGAATCCTACTGAAATAGTCCATGAAGAATAACGTGGAACAATTATGAAGCTATCTAAAGATACCACTCTATCAAGGTTCAAGTTAAAAATACAGTGTCTATCATTTAATGGAAAGAATACTCACAGAATTTAGGTAACCTCATCTTGAGAGACAGCTAGATAAGGCATGTACACTTCTTCTATGCCCTAGAAGCCAGGGCCTTCTATGAAAATTGTAGAGTCCCTGAAGACCTGTTTTGGCAGGTGGTAAGAAAACCCTAACTTATGCATTACATATGTGATCTGTGATGGTCTTGCTCTTGCAGTTCCTCACAAATTCCTTAGAATATACCACAAATAACATTTTCACAGAAGATGTAACTAAAACTCTTATTGCATTATTGGTTTAGCTCTTGAATATTATTTTAGTACAACTTGACAGGGTATTTTATATATTTATATATGTCTATACACTCATATGCATGCATGTGTGTGTTGTATTTTTCTCACTTGTTTCCTTTTTTTAGTGGGAAGTTTGTGTGTATTCATAACAGAGCACAGATCAGTGCTTTGTTTATCTTGTGTGATTACTGTAACTTCATGAAACCCATCTGGGAAACAAACCTGAACATTTGCATACATCTGGGTATAAATAACATGTTGCTATAAAATGGATTAATAATTGCATTTAGAACTCCATAATTAACTGCATTTACATTTTGGTGCCTGTGGCAAAAGGAGAAAATGAATATTTTTCATTCCTTCATTGAATTAATTTGTAAAAGTTAGCAACTGAACTCATGCTTTATGTACAGTATTTTTGCATGCTTTAGCACTATAAAGCTGCTCCTTTTCCGCTTTATAACGATCACAAGGATCGTTTAGCATTAGAAGATTTTCTTTGAAATGGCGTAATTTCGCTGTGTAGCAATATAAGAAAACATACAGTTTGCAATGAAGGTAGGTCATGTGCATTTCCTTCTGCAGGTAAAGTGCCTGGCAACTGTAGATTATATTCAGAAGTAAATGAGAGTTCTGGTAAGTGTAATTCTAGTACACTAAACAATGTGTAGACTCACAGCTTTAAACAGTTTATCCTCACTGAAGCCATTTAGGAAAATCAGCTTTTTTCTACAGAGCTGGCTAAACACTGAGGTGGTAAGATAATTCTTATGTGCTTGAGGTGGTAAGATAATTCTTATGTGCTTGAGAAAAACATAATAATTAAAAAAAACCTTGAAAAAAACAACACTATGCCACCTTTCATTAGCAGAAAATATGAGAAGTACTGGAAGTCAGACTCTAGTGTCTCCTGGAATCTGTGTCTGAAAATAACCTGCATAGACAGTTTCAGCTGTGAGAGGATTCAATAAAACTGCTCAGGGACCAGATATGAAGAAGAGAAGCAATTTTGCACAATATATAACTATGAAAATCTGGCTATGTAATGTAATTATCAAATTCATTATAGCAGAATGAAGAATTGCGAACAGTATGCCAAAATTTACTCCAAGTTGATGCATTTCAGATATACTTTTTTATTTATTTTTCTTCAGCATTCTTGTGATCAAATTTGCTAGCTCCACAATTGCAGAAAATAAATTTCCAGAGCTTAGCATGACTAACTAAATAAAAATTACTGTAGACATTTCTATATTCAAGACTAGGTAGGCCACTTATGAAAAGAAATCCTTCACCCAGTCACAGAATAGCTGAGGTTGGAATGGACAACTGGAGATCATGTAATCCAATACTGCTGTGAAAACAGGAACAAGTAGAACAGGTTGCTTGGAGTTGTGCCCAGTCAGATTTTAAATATCTCTGTTGTGGAGACTTTACAACCTCTCTGGGCAACCTGTTCCAGTGTTTGATGACCCTCACTATAAAAAGGACTTTCTTATGCTCAGTGCAGCTGGCTTTCATATGTGCCTCACTATCTGTGATGCCTCAGTGTCTAGTAAATACTTCATCAGTTTGTCAGTGAGGAAGTTATGGGAGCCAGGTCAAAGGCTTTACTAAATTAATGGTAAACAACATCCATGGCTTTCCTTCATCTACTGAGCCAGTCATGTCATTATAGAAGATAATCAAGTTGGTTAGACGTGATTTCCCCTTCATAATCCATGCTGACTGCTTCCAAACACCTTCTTGTCCGTCATGTATTTCAAAATGGTTTCCTTGGCTCATGCCTTTTGATATTTGATTTTACATTATTCAGGTTATTAGGCACTGTTACTAGTAGAAAATAAGAAAATCCTTTTTCTTGCAAAAGCAATTTAGGAAAACAGTGAGATATAACGAAATAACAGGAAAACTACTCCCCTTAGGTATGGAGTACTTGTTTATATCAAATAGAAAAGATTATATTGCTTCCAAAAGGTGTAAGATATACCCCTGCATGCCTCACCAAATTAGATCATACTGAAATGTCTGCAGATTATAAACTGTAGAAATGTAGAAGATAAACAATCATTTTTTTTGAGGCAGAGTTAGAACTTGTAGCATTTGTTACTTTTATTTTCTGAGCTGAGATTATAGTGTACTCTTTTTAAAAGAGTGTCATAATAATTTGATTAAAAGGAGGAAATATATATGTAAATACTGTAAGGTATTTTAAAATAGCTTGATGTTATTACACAATGGGGTAATGGTTGGACTTGATGATCTTAAATGCCTTTTCTAACCTAGTTGATTCTATGATTCTAAAGCAACAAGAGGAAATGAGAGGCCAAAACATCTAAAGAAAGACCTTCAGTGAAATATTATCTTTTTTCACTATATTATCTAGTCCAATAAAAGATCTTATCTCTTCCAACAAACTTTGCCTGTCTGAAGAACAAATAACGTTGTAGTTAAAATGAATATTGCAATATTTTTGCCTAGGAAAGCCTATCCTGTAGATTTGGAAAGCGTCCCTTGGCAAAACTTTCAAGGTAGAAAATTTTGGCACTGGTTGTGGAATGCAGCTTTGGAAAATGTATGAAAAATGTCTGACTGTAACTGTGTTGCTCTTTATCTGTGGAATTGTGCTCCAGTTCCAGTACAGTTATTAATTAAGTGCCAGTTTTTCCAAAATGATCATTGCTGTTGGCAACACTGAATCTAAAATGTACTTGAGAGGTATCCAGATATTTAGATCTACAGATGGTACTTTGGTAGCTTCATTCTAGTTAAAGAATAAGATTTGGCAGTAAAGCAATACACAATATGGATGGGATGTTAAACTTTGTAAAGTTTGCTGCATATTCAGCAGCTAATTTTCATCAAAAGTGTTCTAAATATTGCGTTAAATGATCCAAGTTCATTCTTTCGTTTGTGCTCTAACCTCCCATAAAGTCAGTGGATTTTGTGTGCAAACATCTGATAACAGAATTTTGGCTAATTAACTTTTTGTAGCAGCTGAAAGAGAGTGAATGGCCATACAGAATGATTATAGAAGTCCTGGCCAGCTTTTCTGCATAGGTGATGGATTCATTGACTAATCCCCTGTTTCATTCTCTTTCTAGAGTGCCAGAAAAGAAAATTCAGTGAAGAATGGTAAGATAGTCAGAGGTACATGTTATGACAGAGAAAAATGTAACAAAGGAAAATAACACTAGAATTTTTTTTGTCTAGAAGGAAAACATTGTCCTGAAGGGAAGGATTAAATTATAGCTTAATAGAGCTGAACATGAGCATTGTAAAGTATACAGCATAAACAAAGGATAGTATTTTCTTACTTTTCAGGGAAAAAAAACCCCAACCTAATAAAAACCAAAGCAAACAAAATCCAGTCATTTAATTTCAAAAATGCTGTAGAACAATGAGCAAATTAAGGTGAATACAATATCTATTATCCTTTTGAAGCCAATTTTAATACTTCCAAATTTCTGTTGCACAATCCACCAAGATGGGACTCATATAAATGTATTAGAGAGGAATCAAAGCTTTCACCTTGACAAGCTAGAATTATGATGTTAGTGCATTTCCATTAAAAGATTCCTTTTCTTTAGAAGTGAAGGATATTTAAACATTTTTCCCTATAACTGGAGGTTATTTTCATTATCTAAACTCTTCACAGGATCTTTCTTAAACCACATTGAGAAAATTTATGTCCAGATATGAAGTATTTTTTTTTCATTACAGAAGAAAGAAAGAAAAAATATGTTGTGTGTTTTGCTTTCATCTAAACACCAAAATGCACTAAGTGTTGAAAGAAGATAGCAAAAATGGTGTCCTGTAAAAAGAACAGGTATAGAGACTCAACTATGACAACTTTCACCCCTAAAGATGAGAAGAGTCACTATTCTAGGATGCTTATCAAGTTTTTAAGAGAAGAAAAATATAAATTCATGAAAAAAATTATATGAGTAAATGCAAGTAAATAATTCCATAATAATTCCATAATAATGTTACATACATGTTTCTCCAGCCTCATAGTAGAAATCCAAAGTTTCAGTATCAATACATTTTTGCCCCTACTATAAACTTCACACATTTTCTGAACTGGTCACCAAAGCAAAAATGTTTTTTACATCTTTTATGAATAGATTTAGTGAGGCCTTTCAGTTTTATCTTTTGCCATAAAACAATTAAATAGGACTTAATGACAGCCTTGTTGATATGAGCTACCTTTTTTCTGTGATCACACTCTGAAATAAGACAGATCTGAATTAAGTGGTAATATCGACTAGTGTGCAAACAGGGCCTTGAGATATTGTATCAACCATACAGATAGCAGAACAGTCTTTTAAAGGCCTTTTATGTTAGCTCTGGGGTCACATTTTCAGAAAGACTGAATATTCTAAAAGCTTTTCATGCATTTTATATGTTTAAAGATGCAAGAAGTTTCAAAATTATTTATTTTTCAAATCAAAGGTTTGATTTACTTTAGCATAGTAATGTATCAAAAGAGACTCAAAGTCAAATCACTGGATCTTACTTTCAAGTAAAGTAGAGGTTGCTAGAGTATATCTGGTAACACTTTAAGCTCTTTTAATACAATGACAACATTTTTCCATATAGCAATAATCCGTAAATTATAATGAATACAAATTCTGTGTTCAGGGTAGGAAATTCAGGTAGTATTTAGTTTTTTATTTATGTATTTATGCCGTATTCTAAAATTGTATGCTTTTTACAGATGGCAATTTCTATTTGTTTATTGGCTGTTCTGTTAATGTAAAGCAAGATAAACACAGTTGAAAGGTAAAAAACATTTGCATAGATTTAGGTTGGTTTTTGTTGGTTTTTTTTTGCAACCCATCTCTTTGCTGTCACTTGAATAAGCAAGACTGCATCTGACACTTAGAAACAGATCACTGACATTCTATTGCTGCACTTGCACTTACTGTCAAACACTCCCTTTAAGAGATGTTTATGATGTGTTTCATGTAAGGAAGTGCACCAGGAAAGCAGTGGAAAAAAATGACATCAGAGAAATAAAAACATTAATCTTCTGTTACTTAATTAACATGTTACATTAATTCAGGTGGTTAAAAATACTTAATGAAGCCATATTTTTTAAATGAGGAGATATTAATTAGTGTCATCAGTAAAACCACAAAGTTTAATGTCTCCAGAAACTACTGACTGTATTAAGTATTTCAATGTAGACAGCATAAATGCTCTTAAGATGCCTTGTTTCAATATAGAAAAGAGCTTATTTATTTATATGAGTTTCCAGGGTAAAGCTAACAGAGAGTGAAGCAGAGGTAAAATATTCATACTGCATGGCATAATTACTGTACTATTGCTAAGCAAAATCCTCTAATTTTTCTAATTTTCCTGATGAGGAAGGATGGATTAAATTATGAGTTTCTGCTTGTCACTAGGCTATCTTCTGTCACCATTTTTGGCTTCCCCTGAAATGGGAGCTTAGAGGAACTAACTTTTATATTTTCACTAAAATTTTGTTGCCTAAAAGAAGCAACAATTTCAGGAAATTATGAACTTACTGAGAGCTGAAAACTAGAAACTCCTACCTTGAAAAATAGTAAAAATCTTTATTTATATGAAGAAGGCTATCAAGCTTCTGAATAGAAGCTAGTGATCATGATGGCAGGTCCCTCTCACAAAACTGAAAAGCGTGTGTGGAAAGTGATTGTGTGGAAGACAATTTCCTTCTGCAATAGAAGTGACAAGAAGAGGTGCCATGCTTGACCTCGTGCTCACCAACAAGGAAAGGCTCCTTGGAAATGTGGCACTTCCGGGCAGCCTTGGATGCAGCAGTCATGAGATGGCTGAATTTGAGATCCTCAGGACACTGAGAAGAGCGTGCAGCAAGCTCACTGCCCTGGACTTCAACAGAGCAGACTTTGGCTTCTTGAGGAACCTGCTTAGTAAGGTTCCATGGGATATAGCCCTAGAGGGCAGGGGGGCCCAAAACTCTTGGTTGATATTCAAGGATCACCTGCTACATGCTCAGGAGTGTTGCATCCCAACTAGAAGAAAGTGCAGCAGGAGGGCCAGGAGACCTCCTTGGATGGATAAGGAGCTGCTGAGGAAAATTCAAATGAAAAAAGAGTTTTATAGAAAGTGGAAGCAAGGACACGAGGTCTGGGAAGAGTACAGGGATGTTGTCTGGGAAGCTAGGGACCAGGTTAGAAAAGCTAAGGCCCAGTTAGGATGAAACTTGGCTAGGGATATTAAGGATAACAGGAAGGGATTCTACAGGTACATAGCAAATAAAAAACAGATTAGGGAGAACGTAGGTCCCCTCAGGAAGTTCGCGGGAGAACTAGCTACACAGGATTTGGAGATGGCTGGGGTTCTGAATGACTTACTTGCCTCGGTCTTCACTGGCAAAGGCGCTGACCGCACCACCCAAGTCTTGGAAGCCAGATGCAGGGACTGTGAGAATGAAGACCTTGGGCCCACTGTAGGATAGGAACTGGTTCGAGACCATCTTAAAATCTGAACGTGCACCCAAGTCCATGGGTCCTGATGAAATTTATCTGTGAGTTCTGAAGGAGCTGGTAAATGAAGTTGCTAAGCCACTGGTCATCATATTTGAGAAATCATGGCAGTCAGGTGAAGTTCCCGACGACGGCAAAAAGGGAAATATAACCCCCATTTTCAAGAAGGGGAAAATGGATGACTCAAGTAATTACAGACCAGTCAGTCTCACCTCTGTGCCTGGAAAAATCTTGGAGCAGATTCTCCTGGAAGACATGCTAAGGCACATGAAAAACAACAAGGTGCTTGGTGACAGCCAGCATGGCTTCACTAAGGGGAAATCCTGCCTGACCAATTTGGTGGCCTTCTATGATGGGGCTACAGAACTGATGGACAGGGGTAGAGCAGTTGATGTCATCTACCTGGACTTATGCAAAGCATTCGACACTGTCCCACACAACATCCTTGTCTTTAAATTGGAGAGACAACAATTTTATAGCTGGACCTCTTTGTGGATAAAGAACTGGCTGGATGGCCGCACAAAAAGAGTTGTGGTCCATGGCTCAGTGTCCAGCTGCAAACCTGTAACAAGTGGTGTCCCTCAGGGATCAGTGTTGGGGCCGGTCTTGTTTAACATCTTTGTCGCTGACATGGACAGTGGGATTGAGTGCGCCCTCAGCAAGTTTGCCGATGACACCAAGCTGTGTGGTTCGGTTTATACGCTGGAGGAAGAGAATGCCATCCAGAGAGACCTTGACACGCTTGTGAGGTGGGCTGATGCCAACATCATGTAGTTTAATCATGACAAATACAAGTTCCTACACCTGGGTTGGAGCAATCCCCGGCACAGCTACGGGTTGGGCAGAGAAGAGATTCAGAGCAGCCCTGTTGAGAAGGACTCGAGGGTGCTGGTCAACGAGAAAATGAACATGAGCCAGCAGTGTGCGCTTGCAACCCAGAAAGCCAACCGTATCCTGGGCTGCATCAAAAGGAGCGTGACCAGCAGGTCGAAGGAGGTGATCCTGCCCCTCTACTCTGCTCTCATGAGACACCACCTGGAGTACTGTGTGCAGTTCTGGTGTCCTCAACATAAAAAGGACATGGATCTATTGGAACAAGTCCAGAGGAGAGCCATGAGAATGATCAGGAGACTGGAGCACCTCCCATATGAAGGTGGGCTGAGAAAGTTGGGGCTGTTCAGCCTGGAGAAGAGAAGGCTGCGTGGAGACCTCATAGCAGCCTTCCAGTATCTGAAGGGGGCCTATAGGTATGCTGGGGATGGACTCTTCATTAGGGACTGTAATGATAGGACAAGGGGTAATGGGTTAAAACTTAAACATGGGAAGTTTAGATTGTATATAAGGAGGAAATTCTTTCCTGTTAGGGTGGTGAGGCACTGGAATGAGTTGTCCAGGGAGGTTGTGAATGCTCCATCCCCGGCAGTGTTCAAGACCAGGTTGGACGAGGCCTTGGGTGATATGGCTTAGTGGGAGGTGTCACTGCCCATGGCAGGCTAGTTGGAAACTGATGATCTTAAGGTCCTTTCCAACCCTAACTATTCTATAATTTTATTATTCTATGTGTTAGAGACAGCTTTTCAGCTTCGTGTGCAATGAGAACCTTGCAGGTACAGTAGCAGCCTGGTTGCTGGGGCAAAATATCTTCTGAATTCTAGGCCGTAGAAACAATGACACTGCAACTCAAGAACTACTTCAGCACATGGGCTCAGTTGAAGCTCGTGATCAAGATCTTGCTCCTCTAAGCTAGGCTGCTAAAGCAGTTTAACTGCAGGATAACAGAGCCAAGGCATAGCTGGGTGTACCTGAGCCTTATTCTGAAAGAAAATTTGATCTTTAACCACCGAAAGACATTACCATATAGACATTAGACATAGCAGGTTCATATACACTACCAAATAAAATAAGTCCAGGACCTTTCTTTGGCCCTTGTCTCCTCCAAAAGAAAACAGCCACATCCAAATTGCCCATCAGAAATAGTCCAGAACTATTCCCTGTCACTCTCTAGTTTACTAATATAGGCACCTATACTGATAAGAAATCAGTGAAAGTATTAAACTACTTGAGTAGTCTCTGCAACAGTTGTAGACTGATGCTCAATTGATCTCTTGTGTCTAAGCACATCTGGGAGGATAACATGCCAGTGATGAACACCAAACAGGATCTTGGTTACAGCCTCTCTAT
The DNA here is from genome assembly GCF_033783945.1 of Neopsephotus bourkii. Taxonomy (NCBI): domain Eukaryota; kingdom Metazoa; phylum Chordata; class Aves; order Psittaciformes; family Psittacidae; genus Neopsephotus; species Neopsephotus bourkii. The sequence goes on from NW_026901969.1 coordinate 3,050,810, forward strand.
AAGTCAGAGAGTTATTTGTACTCAGCTGCTCCCAGACTGAGGTCCAACAAATCACTATTATTATTGTTGTTATCGTCAATAATAATAGTAACAACAACAACAGCAACAACAACAATAATAATGATAATAATAATAACAATAATAATAATTTGATTGCATAGATACAGCCAATGCCTATGGAAAACTTAAATGCTATAGACAACAATCCTGAAGGCAGTTTCAAAGTTAGTAAGTTAGTGTCAGGGAATGTTCCAGGCTCTGAAAGTTGATTGTCATTACTATTAAATTGCCAAGACAGTTCCTAAACCAGTTTTAGCCCATATCAGGCTTTGATGCAAAGAGTTCCCAGGCAGAGCTCAAGGGTTAGTATGGGTCAGGGACTAAGTATTCCCAGCAGGCAGTTTTATGTTTTACAGGGAAGAGATCTTTACGACATAGATGTTTGCGTGTCTGTGATGAGTGACATCAGTGCCACTCTACAGTCTCAGACATTTAATTTACTAATTAAGACACAGCTAAATGTGTCCCTTTTCTTGGGAAGTTTCCGAGGGTCCTGAAATATATATAGTTGTTTTATAGCACAGTTTTACTGCTGAGTTTGAAAGAGAAAACATCTTATCAGGAAATCAGATGTATATCGAGAAACACTGAGCAATTATAAGACAGAGGGAAATTTTTGTGCTTTCTTGGTCCCCAGGCTGATTTCATTCAGTACTCAGAAGTGGTGCAAGCCACATGAAAATGAATCCTTGATCACCATGACTACTAAGAATGATTTTTTTCATACTCATCCCACAACCCCCATAAAGCCCAGAAGGTTTTGTCAAGCCAGGAGAATGAGCATTTAACTGAAAACTATATTATGCTGTTTATAGAGCCTCTCATTACTTTAATTCTTCATATTTCCTAAAGAAAACTATGCTTTCCTTCATAGTAAGTAGTGTCTTCTGTCAGTTTAATGTGCTTTAGACCATTTAGGAAGGAGTATAAGAAAAAATATCCAAAGCCCAGAAGAGATTAGACAGTTATAGACTAAAGTAGGATAAGGATAAATACAAGGGATGATTTCTTATTCTGTCATCCTGATATACATTGATGCTGAGCTCCTGAAGACAATGAAGCCACTTGAGATTATATAGGTTAAATCAGGAGTACAATCCAGCTGGCAGTCCAATGTTGTGTAAATACTACTATGTGGGACTCAGTTGGGACGTCTGAGTCTTTGTCCTGCTAATGAAAACAAAGACTTTATGAAGAATCTTCTTCAGACCATGCTACAGGTTAAGATGGTAGCCTACTTATGTTGTGACTAAAAGGACTTATGGAAATGACAAAAGGTACTAAACATGGCAACTATGTTCTAAAAAGGGATTAAAAGGGCTTCTGAACACAAAGAAGAAGCTAATGCAGATTTTCTTAATGTGAGCTTGGTTTATTTATCATGATTCTGTCTTATTTTATACATTAAAATGCATAAAATTTATGCATATATAATAGTTTACCATCTTTTTATACACAAAGAATATTTATAGATCATTGTACATGCTTTTTATTTGTGTTTTAATTTTTACTTTAAATTGGCATTTACAGTCTTGCTAAGGATTTCTGATTAATAACCTAATTGCAAGAATATATTATATTTTCTTACATCTGGACTTTGTTTCTAACAGCTAAATTACATCTAGTTTTTTTTTTTTTTTTAATAGCAAACCAAACAAATTATGTTCTAGAAATTAACACATACAACTGGGAAAGTCAGATACAACAGCAGGTAACATAGCTGTATTGCAAGTGTTTTGCCATGTTTTTTGTGACCTTCATTATACTTAAAGAGGAAAAGCAGCAAAAAAATCCCAAACCCAAGGCCTTCAGTAACATTTTTAATCAAGGTGTAATTTCATCAATTTATACATGCAACTAAAATTATTGATAGATGAGTTGATAGTGAAAATTTTACATAATATTCAAAACCAAATAAATTAAACTGAGCTAAATACACAAATGCTATTTCATAACTTACATTAAGTATAAACACATGGAAAAAAAATTACAAGCATTTGATAGTTAAAGGTGAAATCAACTTAGCCTCATAGCAATGTCAGTAAAGACACATTATTAATTCAAATTTAGCACTGATAATTATTCATGCTGCATAACTTTTCCAGGTAAAGATAAGATTCAGATGTTTTCCTCACCTCTTATCCTTTCCTTTGCCCTGGTACAGTTAGTGGTGAAGCTGAACAAGCCTCTGGTCTTCATCTTGAGCAGGTTAATAGGTCTTTAGACTTCATTTACCGCTAAGATTTTAGACCATCATAAGTTTAAAACATAGGTTCATGCTGACAGTTTAATGGTCCAATAAGCAAAAAGTTAACTCTACTTTTAACATCTAAACCTTCTGACCTTTCTTCCAGGGCCACAAAAGTGAATTGCAGCATGTATTTTCTAATGTGTTTTTGAATGTGCACATGTGGCAATGTTTAAAACAGCTGCCTGTATTTATGTTACAGCCCTTTCAAAATATTTTTCTTATCTTTTTATTTTGCGTGGCCTCTGTGAGCAGGAAAGGTAAACAAAGAGATTCTCCTTTCCTTACCTTTTATCTGGTTAAGTCAACCTTCAGAGTTACATTATACATCATCTGAGGGAAGAAGAATCTCACACAAGCTAAATATTCAACCTTTTCTTTGGCTTTTGCCAAGAGACGTGTTTGGAGGTTGTTTTATTTTAATCAATGTGCCAGACCTCAAAGCATTCACCATATACCAGCTTTTGCCAACAGCAGGTCAAAGAATTAAATAATTATATTCATGAGACAGAAATGTCATCCCTTCCCATTACACAGAGACCCTTCACCTTCTAGCCTTATAAGCACTTTAACTGGCTCTTTTCCAGAAAAAACACAGTAGTTTCTTGACTTCATTTTAACATATAAAGATAAAAGAGAAATTTGCAATGTGGATAAAATCCTGTCAATATCAAAGAAGTTAGACTTTTTGATGGTAGAAAAGAGAGAAGTTCAGCTTTAAGGTGATAAACAAAATAATTATCTTTGTTTTTAGCTTTTAATAAGCTTCTTTAACACCTGTGAATATCATATAAACTGATTTTAGTACATGCTGCTAAAGGGAAGGATTCTGCTGAATCCTTTCAGGACCTGTGATGCAAAGATAAAGGAAAAAAAATCAAAGTAACATTGATCAGTATTTTTCATTTTATGCCAATCAAAAAAAAATACAAGAAATAATGTGAAAGCACAAATTTGAAGAACTTTAAGCTAGGTTCAGATGGGGAAAGGGGTAAAATTATGCATCCTAGTGGTAAGCTATTGACTGGCATGACAATGTTTGAGTCACGACATGCTATTGACTGCTTTCACCCTGCCTCACAGTGTGCTAAGTACACTGGAGTGGTTTTGAAAAGTTTGCATACTAATGCACACAGTATGAGAAATAAATATTAGAAACTAGAAACAATAGCTATGACATTATTGGCATAAGTGAGACTTGATGGGAAGAATCCTAGAGTGGAGTACTGTGATAGAAGGCTATATACCCTTCAGGAGAGAGAAGAAGGGCATGCAAAATGGAGGGGTAGCACTATATGTATAAAGGAGGGGCTGAACTGCACAGCACTTGCAGTTGGGGACGAAGTGGTTGAGAGCTTCTGAGTGAGGATTAGGAGAAAAGCTAATAACGTAGATTTTTTTGTGGAAGTCAACTATAGATGTACACTGATGTATTATTCGTAAGGTATTAAGGGAAATCTCTGCATCAGTTGACCTTGTCCTTATGGGTGACTTCAACTTCCAGGTCTTAAATGGAACTATGATGCAGCAGACACCAACAGGTCCAGGAAATTCCTGAAGTGTGTTAAAGATAACTTTTCTAGATAGAGATACTAAGGGAGATGTCTAGGAAATGTGCTCTCCTAGATCTGCTGGTTGTAAACAAAGATGGTGTCATGCGTGAAGAAATGACTGGTGGTTGTCTTGGCCACAGAACCCCAAAACCAGTTAAGTTTAAAATCTTTGATGATATGAGAAAACTGTCAGCAGAGCTACTACACTGGATCTGGGGAGAGCAGAATTTAGGCTTCTCAAGGAACTAGTTAGGAAGGTCCCCTGGGAATTTGGTTTTGAAAGTATTAAGGTCCATAAATGCTGGCCACTCTTTCAGAATCATCCTTCACAAGTACAGGAGGAAGGGATTCCAGGGCTTTTTAAAGTATGTTAACAGCAAAAAGAAGACTCAAGAAAACACTGGTGCATTATTTGATGAGTTTGGTCGCCTAAGGAAGATAAAGCAGTAACACTTAACACCTTCTTTGCCTGTCTTTAACATCAGTGTTGGGCCTTGGGACCACCAGAGCTCTGTGTTGGAGGACCACAGCTAGTGGAGAGGTCACTTTCCAGATGACTTTGAACTTGGTTTCTGAAGATGAAGTGATTTTAAAACAATAGCCTTTAGCACAACGTTTGTTTCACACTGAAAATATCAAATAGGTACTAGAAACGTTTTTCAGTATTCTATTCAGCAAACCGGGTTGTCAATATAGGTAAGAAATGGATGATGCATTGGTGAATCAAAACCAGCTGTTAAAAATAGACCAAAAGGATGTAAAGAGGGAGAAGCTAATGAGAAAAGCATGACTGAAATCTTAACCATTTTCTCATTCTATTTTGGATTATATTTTTTTCTCAAAGAATCTTTTTCAGTGAATATAGAATAGAAATAGTAAAGCTAGAAGCAATTAAAGATACTCTGAAATACCCTTTACATGTCTATTGATTGAGGCTTCAGACATTAAAACACCCTTTTCTCTGTAAGATTCATGAATATTCTGTTTCTCTTTTTTTTTTAAATGTCAAAAAGTGTATATCATCGAGTTACTAGACCTGCACAATTAGTCCTCCTATGGTTTTCAACAGGAATGTCTGGAAGTGAAATGAAATGCAATAGTTACTTACACTATGTTAACAAGGTCTGCAGAGAAACTCATACTAAAATAAAATATTGAGAATAAATAAATCTGTGAACTTTACACATAGTTATTTTACATTCTCCTCCATTGATTGCAGATCCTGTTATGAAACTTAAGTTTAAACTCACCTATCCTACAAAGTAACAACTAACCATGTAGAGAAAAAAATTCTGCTTTTTAAAAAATTACTTTTAACATGCAAGTGAAATAAAAGCAATTACGCATGCAACTGAATTTTCTTTTTAAAAACGGATATAACTCAAAAGTCTTTTTTAAAATGTTTATTATTATTTAGATAAGTTAAAAAATAAACTTATTTGGAGCATTTCCACATCTCATTTTATATTTAGAATCTCTTTGCTACTTAATCATAGAATAGTTACGGTTGGAAAGGACCTTAAGATCATCTAGTTCTAAACCCCTTGCCATGGGCAGGAGCACCTCACACTAAGCTATGTCATCAAAGGCTCTGTCCAGCCTGGCCTTGAACACCACCAGGGATGGAGCATTCACAACCTCACTGGGCAACACATTCCAGTGCCTCACAGCCATCACAATAAAAAACTTCTTCCTTAAATCCAATCTAAACTTCCCCTGTTTAAGATTTAACCCATTACCCCTTGTCCAGCCACTACAGTCCCTAATAAATAGTCCTTCCCCAGCATCCCTATAGGCCCCCTTCAGATACTGGAAGGCTGCTATGAGGTCTCCACGCAGCCTTCTCTTCTCCAGGCTGAATATCCCCAAATTTCTCAGCCGATCTTCATATGGGAGGTGCTCCAGTCCCCTGATCATTCTCGTGGCCCTCCTCTGGATTTGTTCCAATAGATCCATGTCCTTTTTATGTTGAGGACACCAGAACTTCACACAATACTCCAAGTGAGGTCTCACGAGAGCAGAATAAAGGGGCAGGATCACCTCCTTCAACCTGCTGGTCACGCTCCTTTTGGTGCAGCCCAGGATACGGTTAGCTTCTCCACAGGGCTGCTCTGAATCTCTTCTCTGCCCAACCTGTAACTGTGCCTGGGATTGCTCCCACCCAGGGGTAGGACCTTGCACTTGGCATGGTTAAACTTCATGAAGCTGGCATCAGCCCACCTTACACCAGGTCTCTCTGGATGGAATTCCTTCCCTCCAGCGTATCAACCAAACCACACAGCTTGCTGTCGTCAGCAAATTTGCTGAGGGCGCACTCAATCCCATTGTCCATGTCACTGACAAAGATGTTGAACAAGACCAGTCCCAACACTGATCCCTGAGGGACACCACTCATTACTGGTCTCCAGCTGGACACTGAGCCATTGACCACAACTCTTTGGGTGAAGCCATCCAGCCAGTTCTTTATCACCAAAGAGGTCCAGCTATAACATTGATGTCTCCGCAAGGATGTCATGTGGGACAGCTTTGCACAAGTCCAGGTAGAGGACATCAGCTTCTCTACCCCTGTCCATCAGTTCTGTAGCCCTATCATAGAAGGCCACCAAATTGGTCAGGCAGGATTTCCCCTTAGTGAAGCCATGCTGGCTGTCACCAAGCACCTTGTTGTTTTTCATGTGCCTTAGCATGACTTTCAGGAGAATCTGCTCCAAGATTTTGCCAGGCACAGAGGTGAGACTGACTGGTCTGTAATTCTCTGGGTCATCCATTTTCCCCTTCTTGAAAATGGGGGTTATATTTCCCTTTTTGCAGTCGTCGGGAACTTCACCTGACTGCCATGATTTTTCAAATATGGCTTAGCAACTTCATTTGGCCGCTCCTTCAGGACCCACGGATGGATTTCATGAGATCCTTTGGATTTGTGCACATTCAGGTTCTTAAGATGGTCTCGAACCAGTTCCTCTCCTACAGTGGGCCTGAGGTCATTCTTATAATCTCTGCGTCTGCCTTCCAAGACTTGGGTTTTGTGGTTACAGCATTTGCCAGTGAAGACCGAGGCAAAGAAGTCATTCAGAACCTCAGCCTTCTCCAAATCCAGGGTAGCCAGTTCTCCCAATAGCTTCCGGAGGGGGGCCACGTTGTCCCTTGTCTGTCTTTTATTTGCTGTGTACCTGTAGAATCCCCTCCTGTTATCCTTAATATCCCTAGCCACGTTTAATTCTAACTGGGCCTTAGCTTCCCAGACAACATCCCTGAATTCTTCCCATGCCACCTGTCCTTGCTTCCACTTTCTATAAAACTCCTTTTTCCTTTGAAATTTCCTCAGGAGCTCCTTATCCATCCAAGGAGGTCTCCTGGCCCTCCTGCTGCACTTCCTTCTGGTTGGGATGCAACACTCCTGAGCTTGTAGCAGGTGATCCTTGAATATCAACCAAGAGTTTTGGGCCCCCCTGCCCTCTAGGGCTATATCCCATGGAACCTTGCTAAGCAGGTTCCTCAAGAAGCCAAAGTCTGCTCTGTTGAAGTCCAGGGCAGTGAGCTTGCTGCACGCTCTTCTCAGTGTCCTGAGGATCTCAAATTCAGCCATCTCATGACTGCTGCATCCAAGGCTGCCCTGCAGTGCCACATTTCCAACAAGCCCTTCCCTGTTGGTGTGCACAAGATCAAGCATGGCACCTGTCCTTGTCGGCTCCTCTATTACTTGCAGAAGGAAGTTGTCTTCCACACAATCAAGGAACCTCCTGGATTGCTTTTGCCACACCGTACATTTCCTACAACAGATGTCAGGGTGGCTGAAGTTCCCATGCGAACAAGGGCCTGTGAGCATGAGGCTGTTCCTTATCTATCTGTGAAGTACTTCATCCACAAATTCCGCTTGATCAGGCAGTCTGTAATAGAACCCCACAGTAATGTCCCCCACAGTTGTTATCCCTTTGACCCTGACCCACAAACTCCCTTTTAACTGATCACCTGTCCCCAGACAGAGTCCATACTCTCTGGCCTGTCAATCACTGACATAACTAGCTACTCCCCCTCCCCATTTGCCTGGTCTGTCTTTTCTAAAAAGCCTATAATCTTCTATTCTGACAGTCCAGTGAAAGGAACCATCCCATAGAAGAGTGTAATTTTCAAGCAAGATATATATTTTTAAGGCTAACAAAAAAAGTATTTAAAATTTTATGACACCAGTTTGCCTCTAACAATTTCTAGTTGTTTTATTGAAGCATCTTACCCATTTGATAAAAATAGCATGAAAAATATAAATCAAAAGTGACATGCATTGTTAATTTCAATCATTGTGATATTAGGAATCTACATCAGATAACAATGTGTATTCTTTATATACACACATACATATATGGAACTGATCTTTTGTTATCTAGCAGATACAGATGTAGCTGAGGCAGAACAGGAATATTGGCACCTTTATTCAAACCATTTCTGTTCTAGACAATTTAGCACAGTCTCAGGACTTCCTCAGATTTTGCTACTAATGCAGAATTCCTGGCTGAGGAAGAAATTAGGCTGGTTAAAGAATCTTTCAAGGCTAATGTCCTTGTGAATTGATATAGAAACATCTTTGCATGATCAGATCCTGTAATCATTAGTATTTTTTAACCTCATATTACATAATTTTTTACCTCCTGCACACACATAGTCTTTACTTACATTCTTCTCTTTTATTCACATTATCATGCATACCCAATTTTTCCAAACCACACATACAGACATATAAAACCAGAGGCAGGCTCCATCCTGAACCCATTCCTTTTGCAAATTCTGTTGTATTCCCACACCCACACATACCACCACACATATAAACAATTTCTCCAGACATACTATTAGCTCGACTTTTTTTTTATCAAAAGAAAGGAAAAAGAAGTTGGTATAAATCGTAATAGAAGAAGCCTTTGCAAAGACCTTAACATGGAATTATTTATTCTATCTATGCCCATGATAGTTTCAATATAACATGATGCTTCCCAGTGAGTACAGTTTACCACTTAAAAAAAAGTATTCCCAGTGGATAAAGAAATGTTTGTCAATTATTAAATCTTTTGGTACTAAGGATACTTTCTGCAATCATGATGAACTCATTCATTTTTACTGAGAATTCAAGTACCATGAATTACATAATAATTTACACATACTTCAGAATTAGTAATTGTCCAAAATATTGCTTTTCTAAAGAGGAAGGAAGGGAAGGGAAGGGAAGGGAAGGGAAGGGAAGGGAAGGGAAGGGAAGGGAAGGGAAGGGAAGGGAAGGGAAGGGAAGGGAAGGGAAGGGAAGGGAAGGGAAGGGAAGGGAAGGGAAGGGAAGGGAAGGGAAGGGAAGGGAAGGGAAGGCAAGTGTCTATACTTCAAGATCCCTCTGAGGATAATGACTAGTAGAAATGCCAAAAACTGACTTTGCAGTAGTGAAAAGCTATGTGGAGCAGCTAAGGTTTTAAACTTATTTCATACTCACCTTTGGACTGACAGTATTATGGGTAGGTTGGTAATTGAATCTGGAGTAATGCCTAGTACATTACATCATCAATCTGAACCTAAACAAACATAACAAAAAAAAAAAAGGGGGGGGGGAGGGGGTGGAAAACAAAGCAAACCAAACGAACAACAAAAATAAAAAAAAAAAAAGATAAGAAATATTTGAGCTATAATAAAAATGATGGAATGGACAAGCCTGTTTTGAAACAGAGCAAACAAGGAAAACAGAAATATTCCAACTCCTTTGGAGGTAAAAGCAGATATATTTAAAGAAGAGGTGAGAGAAAAAGGTCAAATATAAAATTGAAACCAGATTCTTATGAAAACAAAAATATTAGATCTAGTTACTGCAGAAAAGGTACAAAGGAAAACAGATAAAGACCTATAGTGACTCCCGCAAGAACAAATAAGAACAAGAGTGTATGAAGATAAAATGTACTGTCTCTTTGTGCCAAAAAATGGTTTCTTAAAAAAGTCATTTTATTTTCTTTTTTATGTCATCTCATGGGTTTGAAAACAATTATGATTCAAGGCCCGCTGAAATCAATCTTTTTCCTAACCTTTTTAGTTGGAATCTACATTTCTCACAATTTATTACATACTTGCCTTTTTTTTTCATTAGTATGGGTAGCATGGCTATACTTAATGGAAGTTTTGTGTCACAGTATCACAGTATCACAGTATGTTAGAGATTGGAAGGGACCTCAAAAGGTCATCTAGTCCAATCTATATATTGTTATTAACACTGTATAAATTTATTGTATTTATGCACTGTAATTTAGTGTATAAATTTAGTAGGTACCAAGGACAGAGAAGTAGATATGCTAGGCACTTTCAGACTTTTATAGTTTCAGCTTAGCAACCCAGTACTTTCAGTAGTGGTGAATCCCCAAAAGAATGCACTTTTTCCTTTCCACATTGCAAAGAATTAGTTCCAACACAAAATTTACCTTAATTTTTATTGTTGGGTTATTATTAGTATTGTTATTATTAGTATTGTTATTGTTATTATTATATGATTATGATGATGATGATGATGATGATGATACCTCAGCTTCTTAGTGAACTTCAGTTATAGCTCATTATTTCTGTCTTTTTAAAATTCTCTGTCTAAATGATCCCATAGGGATTCCCCTTAAACACTCAACCTTTGCAACTCAGAATAATTCATATTTTTAAAAGCTTTTTATAAGCAAAAGTGGTGTTTCACGTATTAGTAATATCAGCTGATACCAGTTTCTGTCTAAATTTATTCAAATATATGTACAGAGCCTTTCTGTTAGTGTTTGGTAAACTGATATGAATTGGAATGTATTTTCACAACATACACATTATCAGCCAATATCTGTAGTTAGCAATCATCAGGAGATTGTATACTTACAGAAGCAGAAAATAGGGAAAAGCCACTTTTTTGTGTTCTACAAGCAAAATTCTAAGGGAAAAAAACAAAACCAAACCACAAACCACAAAAATCTGAAGGCAGGAGGGTGACAATATTTATCTGATAAAATAGGACAAAAATAGAGATTCGGTTTTCACATGTGTTAAAAGTAAACGTGGATCAAAGAACATGAAAATTATTAATTAAAAGCACCACCTGTTTGTTATCCTCTGTAAGCAACAGAGCAAATACATGTGCATTCTGTTACATGTGGAAACAGTTTCTATAACCATGCCGTGCTTCTGCAGAGCATGGGCCCCTCTGAAGTCCATTGCTGCAGAAAGCCTGAGTAATACCAGTATTGCAGACTGGTATTTTAAAGGAACCTTCCAGATTATAAATTACTGCTTTTTCCTAGCACTAATGTACCAGATAGAAAGAATATTCTTCTCACATTCCTTCTATGCAGACTTTGAGTCCACACAGATTGGAATGAAAGAAATTACCCATCCACTTACCCTCAAAAGCTATACAGTATAAAAGAATGTATAATATGAATCTTGGATTCATTTTACAGTTGCAGAGCCAAGAGGAAGGAGATGAACTGATGATCATTTAGTCATTGTATAATAAAGCAATAAACGACTACCTATTTGGAGGCAACAGATGGTGGTGTTAAAAGGAGAGTGTATACCATATGTGAACTCCAAGTATTCCAAATACTGTTATGTCTTTGGATGGTTACTGAAATGCTCATCAAGGCTTTCTATATCATCATCTTTCTAGTCAATTTTATGCATACACTAACCTAGCCTTACAAGCAGACTTAACAAAAAGTGAGAAGCTATTATTTCACTCTTACTTGTAATGAAGCAATGTACCACCTAAATATTGCTCATTATTACCTGTTGTACCACAAGACAAATTAGATGTTCTTTGACAGCTTACAGAAAAACTTCCAAATATACTCTGTCCTACTGTTACTTTTAGTTTCTCTTTTCAAATCATTTTAATATTCTTGACATTTTTCCAAAATTTAATGGTTATGGGAATTATTTCCATGTTTGTATCATAAAATGTAAGAATAACTGTGGAACAGCTCTCTGTTTGTTATGTCTGGTATTATTCCTTTGACACCTAATCTTGAAGCCTGTCTCACAAAGTTATTTTATAATTCTCTCTGGACTGGAAAAAAAAAAAAAAAAGTTCTTTAATTTTTCATTTGTAATCATTCATTTAACTTGATATTGGTTTAGGAGGAATTTTGAGTAACTGAATAGATATTTTGTTTTCCAGCTTTATGATGGGAAAAGCATCTAGTATGGCATTTGATTCTGAATGCAAGAAAACAATAGAGGATTATTGCCCCCGTAATTTTCAATGAGGTTTTGCTATTATTGCCTGCACAACTGTAGAACTTTACATATATCTGCAATCAGATTTTTTTCTAATTCTCAGAAGGCAGAATGAAAAGTCATAAGATGATTGAGGCTTAAAGAAAAAAAATCATGTTTTATGCTTTAGATTTAGATATGTATAGAGATGCTTTTAAAATTTCTATAATCAGAAATATTACTAAAGACTATGTGTTAGAGGAAGATTTAACCTTCCCAGATATGGTCTGACAATTAAATGCTGTCAATACTAATAATACCTAATTGTTCCTTCATGGGAAAAATGACATGAAGTAGCAATTAAACCAGAGGTAATGTTATTATAGACAAGATGCAGTAATTAATGCACATTCTTTTTCCACAATATGTTTTTATTCTCTCTGTGTATTTCTTCATAAATTTTTGATAAATGTGACTAATTCACAGGGTTTTTTGAACCTCACTGCTCTACAGATATAGATAAATATTGCAAATGCCCATTGAATTAATTCAGTTTCAGATTCATATAGCTTAAGTTTAGTAATCAAAAGGTTTGTCAGTCAGCCATTCAGACTTCTAAAGAAACAATAGATATGCCTAAAAAAATGTGGATAAATTAAAAAATTTGACTAAAAATCTGAATTTTATTATTTTTTAATCAAATACCTAATGAAGGAATGTGAAGATATTATCCAGTTATTTTTTATCAGATACTGATGAAATTAATTTTTATCAGAAATTTCTCAGGTGATTACCAGAGAAACTTCTGAAGATACAGTTACATTTGAATTCTGAAATTTCTTTCTTTGGAATGCAGGCATGGTCATAAAAGTTTAGAGAGATAGGCATTCAGGACACCACCTCACTGTGCACATAAAACCCAAAGAAAGTTTAAGATTAGTAACTATTTTTCTCTTGTTATCTACATAAAGTCCCTAAGGGAAATACAGGAAAGTAAAGAATATGAAAGAAAGAATCCCACCCTATAATATCGCTTTTCTTTAGATTCTTTCAGGCAATGATACATGTTTCATCATTTAGTTGTTTCTTCAAAAGAGTAAATGCATTGAAATTTAGCAGAATAGTTCAATCTGAGTACTAAATGCACAGCCTTTCATGAGTGGCATTAGGCATTTTAGAGGCAATACTGATCCTGTGAGGTCTAGTTTAAATGTTTTCATTTAGAATGCTGCGCTTCCAAATCTATTCCACTCCTTAAGAATCATATAATTTACAATTTCTGGTATTTCTCCTTCACCTTTTTTGAACTTGGGTCTACTTAATTGGTCAGGCATTCCTATAAGAGATGTTGCAATTATTTACAGTCCAACACCAAGCTTAGCTCCCAGATTCAGATATTTTTTATTTATCCCCATTTATTATACTTTTATTCCCATTCTAATTCTACCTTTACCCTCAGTTTGTATTCTTCAGCCCCTGAAAAGTAGCATAATGCCACAAAATGTAGTCTACAGCTAGCCCAAAGAAGCTTTTTGAATTTTTTTAATTCAATGTTAAGTGCAAAAACCATTCTGCAAAAATATTTTAGGGAAAGCTCACTTGCCTTGGAAGTAAATAAATCACTTTCCTTAGTCAGCTTTACACATATACAGATAAGATAATATAACCTAAGTCTTTAGCTCTTCTTGATGAGTGTACTTTGAAGACTGTTTTACTATTTCTGTGGGAAAGTCATTCTAAGTAGGAAATTACACTTTACCAACAGATACTTAATTCATCTGGAATCCTCATTGACAATCTTCAGAGAAGGCAGGAGCCTGTCATCTTGAAAACTCACCTACCTAAATGCAATAACTCATTAACTATTTTAAATAAAAATGAGTTACAAATATAAAAAATAGGACTGTGAGAGTGGTTTATGTTCTTAAATTATTCAGAGTATTTTAAAATGGCCCATTAATATTTTCATTTAATTTTCCAAAAATCCATACTGCTTTGTGGATGTCACATTTTTTCTTTTTTCTTTTATCTTTTCTCTTTCTCTTTTTTTTTTTTTTTAATAAAGAAATAGTTCCCAGGAAGGCATTCTGAAATTAAGTGCTTGTTTTGGAGACAGGAAAGGAAGGCAGTAAAATTGCTACTGATATTTGTATGAACTATGTCATCTGCAATATCTGGCTGTTGTTTTCGTATACATAGGGACATTAAAGTAACTCTAAAGTCTGTCCATATGATTTGTCATTATGTACCATACAACAAGGGAAATTGGAACTGAACACATTAAATGCATGATAAGTCCCATATAATATTTTCAGAGAAAATACTGGCAGTTATCTACATAACAATCATTTTTTTTCCCCCACTACAAAGGAAGCCCTATATCACCAAACAACCTCACTCTTCTTAACCCGCTTTCATTGACTCCATTTTTGCAATACACCTGAAAGAGCAGGCCATTCACTACTTTTGCAGAAAAATAAATGAAAGCTTCTGCAGTTCATAAGATAATACTTTTATTATTTGATTGAAGTTGGCTCATAAATATAATGATAAACAGAAGGCCTTGTTATTTTTCTAGAGGGAATAACTTTAAAAAAATATATAATTTCCCCTGTGGTTTTTCTGCACCGTATATTTTTTTTCCTAGGAATTATTTTAGCAGGCTAATAATCCAACTGGATGTTTTTTTACTCAATGACATCTAAGATATCCTATTACTACACAACTCTAGAGAGTTCCGTGCAGCACAGCTACAGTCATTGTAAGCATAGTGATTTTTTTTATGGTAGCATTACTCATTGTACCACTATCAATCAGTATGAGATTGTGGTTTCTTTCTACCTCCTTTTAAAGAAACAAAGCCTTAAAGCATAGTCCATATACTTGTATTCCAATAATTAATAGCAATTAAGAGCAAACAGAGGAAGGAAGTGGCAGAAGTAGATAAAAATTTTTGTTGGATGATACACTGAGTCTTTTTAGAGTTCATATATGAAAATTTTCTACCTTACAGTTTTGATTGTTTTGTTTTAATGCATATTAATAACATCTTTTTTCAAAAGGTTTGTATGCATTGTATTATTGTATTGTGCTATGTATTATTCATTAACAGAATTGCAATTACTGAAACTAGCAGACAACTATTAACATAAAAATTCAAATATTTACCTATTGGTCAAGCACCCTCTGAAATCTATAATCCACTTCGATCTTATAATGGATGGAGGTATATGGTGCATTAAGGGGAACATACAGCTGCAGATATATTGTGACACATGTATAAAGCGGTATAGAAGAATAGATAACTGCATTTTAATGCTGTATGAACTCAAAATGAAATGTCACCACCTCACAACCAAAGCAGCTTTTGCAATATGCTGTTGCTTGACAAGTTCCAATTTTTCAACTCAATTAAGTACTAAAAGTTGAAATAGCTGAGTTTCCCCATGGAACAGTAATTTTAATTTTGGCTCAGCTCTACTTAATGTTACCTCAGCAACCTTCCTTTTTGCTTGTTATACAGGTTTGTCTGCATTACCAGTGGGAAAGCATCCTTCATTTATGAGGTGGAAAAGCAACCTCTGCAGAGCCATTACTTCCCCTTTCCATAATGGTGTGAAGAGAGTAGGCTGAGCCTTGATATTATTTCTTTACCCAAGAACGTAACTACACTAATACAGTGGCACCTGGCCATATAATTGAATGAAGTATAGAGCTGCTGTATTACAGTCTATTCTACCCAGAGGTGACGGCAGGAGGTAGATTACGCCTGAGTTACAATCTGCGACTGGGGCACTGCAAAAAAATCATATGCTGCTTGCTCTTTCTATGTGCCATTGGCACAGTATTTGTAAAAAGTCACAGTTTTGTTATTACCTATAGCCACTGGAAAGACTGTGGTCTAGCACTATATCAACTGAATATTTTTTTGGCTAGGATAACAATGTTATTAATTCCAGTGAAACTGTGGTTGCACCCTAGGCCTGAAAAGAAATTTTCTTTCTGAATGTGATCTCTCTACAGTGGAAAAAAGATGCAAATCATCTGCAGTAGCAGTAATTTAAAGGTCTACTGTTTTTTCAGTGTAGCATCTTTTTAAACTGCTAAATTTTAATTTCTTGGAAAGTACAGATATTATTTATTCTCCCTTGTCTCAAAAAATTATTTTTAAGAGTAATGAGATTATTCTGTGGAGACATACTTCAGCATTCATTGACCTGATGCCTTCACAGTAATGCAATCCAATATATTGATATTGCAGATTTCTGTATTATATTATTTAAAATCTCACACGTTGAAGCTGAAAATTTGAAGGAAATAGCTTTTTCATATTCACTGTATGCTGCATTTAAGGTGAAATCTAAGACATGAATTCATGACCATAAGGGTGTTTTCTTCTCTGTGAAATTACACTGAAGTTAATAGGAATGTCCCAGGACACTGTTTCTGATGAAAGTATGGACATTGTACTCTAGCCCAAATATGTCTCTTTATTACATCTATGTTTATATATGCAGTATTGAAAAATAATTACCTCAGATGTTAAAAATAACTTTCTAACCAAATTCACAGATAATGTAAGTTTTACATTGACAAAATTTGGTTTCTCCATCCAGTCTATTGTGTTTTACAATTATCTGTTAACCTATGAACACATCAAAATAAATCTCCTTTTATTATCACGCTAATTAACTGAAGAGGGGCATATACCAAGTATGATTAGGTACAGCCACATGTAAGCTTATAAAACAGTCATCATTGCTTTTTCTAAAGAGGAATCTCAAAGCAAACTAAGCATACCATTTAATGAGAAATAAAAAGACTGAACTTCTAGATGGTGTGCCTAGCTACAGAAGTAAGAGTTAATGACACTAATCTTTGTACCATGATTCAATGCTTTCATTTCATTGCATTATTGGTATTTCATGAAAAGCTATGTGATCTATAATCTATGACATGGTGTCATGGGTTCAGTCGTAACAGCCATTTTTCCTCTTAGTAGCTGTTACAACACTGTGTTTCAGCTTTAGTCTGAGAGCAATGCTGATAACACACCAACGTTTTTACTTGTTGCTAAGTAATGCTTACCCTCATCAAGCATTTTTCAGTCTCTCATGCTCTGCCAGTGAGGAGACGCACAAGAAGACGGGAGGAAGCAGAGACAGAATACTTGACCCAAACTAGCCAAAGGGGTATTCCATGCCGCAGCACATCATGCCCAGTACATAAACCAGGGAGAGTCACCTGGAAGGGACTGATCGCTGCTTGTGTTGGGCTGGGTATCGGTCAGTGAGTGGGGAGCAGTTGCATTGTGTATCATTTATGGTTATTGTTGGGGATTTTTTACCCTTCCCTTTTAGTTTTATATTCTCTCCCATTGTTATTTCCCTTATAATTGTTATTATTGGTGGTATTAGTAGTGGGTTTATATTATACCTTAGTTATTGGACTGTTCTCATCTCAACCCATGGGGTTTACCTTCTTTTGAGTCTATTCCCCATCCCTTCAGGAGCTAGGGGGAAGAAGGGGAGGAATGAGCAAGCGGCTGTATGGTTCTGAGCTACTGGCTGGGCTTAAATCATGACACATGGTAATGCTATATTAAAAGAAGGTTAATTAGGCCTTTTAGGAGGTGATATAAGAGAAAACAGTGGAAAGAATTTGTACGGTGGATTACTGGATTTATAATAAAAGGATTCTCCTAGATTGGCACAAATGTAACAAAGGATTGAAGTCAGCCAATCATATTTATTATTTTATTTCTGCAAAACTAATTTTAAACTGTAGGATAAGGAGGGGGCAGGGGTTGTCAGTAACTTATTTATGGCTTAATGCCTTCATGTGTCTTAACTTCATAGGTTGCAAATGGATCCTGTCGAGTTTCATAGTAGTCTCCGCATTTCCATAAAGGACTTTTACTCAGAAAATTATAGTAACTTCAACATTCTTCTCTTGGCTGCCTCACTATTTGTCTTGCTGGCACATGTATACAAGTGTTTTTTAAGCACAGATTGACTAACATCATGTTGGTCTCAACAGTCTCCATTACCATCGGTATTGAGAGCTTATGATAAATAACATAAAGCCACTGAAGAACGTTTTGAAATTTCAGAGGCAGGTAAAAAGTGCATTTTGTTGGAAATATACATATAAACTGTGTCTACACAGTAAGAAAAGGGAATCCAAACACTTAGAAGAAAAAGTCAGGAGAAAGAAAATGAGAATACACTGGAGGTACTTGATATATCAAGTTAAGCATTGCATGTGGCTTTTTAGGTTCAGTGCCTAAGAAGATGGATGAGCAGAAACACATAGCAGGGATTAGCCAGATAATCCAGTCTGCCTAGAGAAAGAAAAGTGACTGCATTGATCTTGGATATAATAAAAGCTTAATTTTCTTTAGATCTTTGGAAAACTGGACTGATGATACTGTCTGTCATCACTAATGAAAGCAGAATCAGCTGCTAATATACTGTCCTCATTAGAGCAAATAGCTTCACATAAATTCCATTTGTGCTTTGAAGTAAAAGTTGAACAGACTAGAATGAATTTTGGTCTTGTAAAATTTTAAACTTATATGTCTCAGTTAAGAAAAGTATTTAGGTGCTCCATGTGCTTCTGAGATGTATGCAGCAATAGCCTCATTTACTTTTGTTTTCCTAGACTCCTGAAAGAATCTAGTTTGAACTCCTGACCCAGCCCATTTAAAGGATTACCCCTTTCACATGGAATTCTGGTTTGCCTTATGAGTAAGGACGGACATCTATTTGCTGCAAAAAAAAAATTATTCCTGCAAAGCAGATTTGTCTTTTAAGGTTTACATTCTTCAGATCCTTTTTGCAGTCACATAGCATGGCATATGTGCCATGTCATTCATTCATCCCAGTCTAGCATTCATTGCATACAGGTGCTTTTTCTTTTACTTCAAAACTAACTTTCTCATATAAACTACTGATAGCATATTAGTGTCACATATGTGCAATTCTTTTCATGTGGCTCGACATGCAGATGTGTGAATCTGGTCTAGTAATTTAGTAAATAAAGAGAAACAATTTCTGTATAGTTTTATGCATCTGCTCTATTTTATGACAGATAAGTGAGATGAATCCGCCCTTAAAAACACAAACCTAACTATCTTCAATGTAGATATTCTGACTGTAGACGATTCAATTAGACAAACTAAAGTTTTCCCATCATGCTTAGTCACATATTCAACTTGATATAGTTGGGTTAAATCTAGAACTAGGACAGAGATGGCTAGAAACAATGAGCTCTACTGTCTTGAAATAACCAGTCAATTCTCTGTTATCTGCATAATAACTCATTATCTTAGCACATAATTTAATGATTATGTAATCAGTTATTTAGCTGGATCTCTCACTGAAGTAGTTCCTTTTGTACTTTTCCTATAAACAGTAATAATGTTTAACATTGTTTATTGTTCACAAATATTCACATATGTTAATGACCCATCAAATGCAGCAAGAATATCAAATCGTTAACTGCTGCTTATATTTTGCGGCCTGGCAAGACACTGACATCTATTAATATGCAGGAAAGAAAAGTTAAAATAATCACATTCATACAATAAGAAAAAAGAAAGAAACTCAAAACAGCTGTTAATTAGACACGGACAAAAACTGAAATACCCATGCGCAAGAACAATAGAAACTTGTTAGTGTGAAAAATTCATTAATTCCAAGGAATTAGTTTCTTCCTGTGTGTATTTCTAAAGAGAACTCCACCATAAAGTCTTTGTTCTTCTGAAATAAAGTTTTTATGTGCAGTTAGATAACCCTGGCAATGTAGAATGATGCTTTTTCATGCCAAACAAACACAAACACTAGCTTGAAGATAACTGTGAAACGAACCCATTCATCTCCATGGAGTGTTAAATGTAAGGTCTAATTAGCTAAATCTGCTCACCGTTTTACTGCTGATCACCCTCCTTTAAATATACAACCAAAGCTGTTCATTTTGATTAAATGGCACTGTTAAGCTTTCACAATCAGAAGAGGTACTGAAGCCATTTAAAAAAAAAAAAAAAAAGAAAGCATGAAGGGTCCAGAAACGTTTTTTTTATCATCTTGTCCTTCAAATATACTTCTTTTTAGTAAACTTAGATTTTTCAGTTAGTTGATTGTTATTGTTCCTTTTCCCATGTTTAGACATTCACCCATTAAGGCTATTAAAACTATATGAAACTGTCAACTACTTACTTAGTAAATAATCGCAAAAGTTTCCCAGGCAGCCAATCTGTGAGCATACTGAGTTTTAAACTGATGTTGGCTTTCCAGTGTTAAATTTTTCAGTATATTTTTCACTGTTAAAGAGTCATAAATAAATGCCTTTTTTCAAAATGCTCCTTATATAAATGGCATGGAAAGAAAACTGGAGTTTAAAAATGAAGGACAGACTTCATAATGTTTCTGGGAAGAAAAAAAGAAGAAAAAAGGAAAGCCTAAGTTTAAATCCTGAGGCAACAAAATACATATGTTCACCACATGAGCAGGTGGTGGGGGTGAAAGTTATTCTGTATCCTTAATGTAGACCTCATACACTTCCTTTGAGCATCTGCTAGCATTTTAAATTTTACAGTGCAAGTCTCAGAGATACTGACCAGGTGGCTGCAATATCTTGAAAGCTGTGACTTGGAGATTAATTAATAGGGAAATGAAAGCTGGAATAACAAGAGATGTGAAACACCTATGTGTTCATTACTTTCATGGGCAGTAGGTGTATAGATCAAAAAATCAGAAGATAGCCTTGATAATCTCTTTAGTTCAGTATGATTTTCAGTGCACTAATGATTATGGCAATGGATAAGGAGCATGACAGCTTAAAGGCAGAGAGTCAAGATAGGAAAAAAATGTAATTGTATGCTTTGCAGGACTGTGTCAGTCAGTCTGTCTGTTAAGAAGCAGAGAAAATTCTACATCTATGAACATGGAGCCACTCAGACACGTCTAGCTTCTGTTAGTAGGAAACACGAGTTAAACAGCCATCTGATCTCTCAAGAATCCCTTATTTAAACATAACCTCATAGAATCATAGAGTGGTTTGGGCTGGAAGGGGTTGTAAAGATCATTTAATTCCAACATCCTCACCATGGGGAAGGACATCTTCCACTAGACCAGGTTGCTCAAAGCCTCATCCAACCTGGCCTTGAACATTTCCAGATATGGGGTGCTCAGACATAGTTAATAGAATCCAAACAAAATTTACGGTTGTGTAATTTGTATTTGATATCTAATATTACTGAACACCAGAGCATAATAAGGTTATATATATTGTGTAAGAGAAAATAAAATAATTTTTAAAAGATAAAGAGCTGAATTAATTTCAAAGTCATAAAACTTTTAGTTTTAAAATTAAATTATGAAAAATATTGCATACAGAGATAAATACTTAAATATTTCTAGTAAGTGTTACTAATCAAAGACACCTCTGACTGGAGGTTCTCATTAGTGATACAGTTCTGTTCAACATTGTCATGAATACGTTTCCTATAATAACAATAAATTTTAAGACAATAGTAAATCAAAACATTTTGAAGATACATTTTTTTATGAGAAAGTCTCTGAATATCCCCTATATCAGTCACAGCTTAGTTCCTCCATGAATTACCTCTGGTTTCACATTAGTAGAAGTCTGATGCTGATCAAGTCAATAACATACATAAACATATTGTAAAGCTGGTTTCAGTCATGCTTCCTTTCTGTTCATCTTTAATTTACATAATAACCTTTCTACTGAGGTAATAGCCAACTGCTCTGAGATACAGAATGAGTGTGTTTTTATGCAATATTTAATCAGTGATTGTCCACTTCTTTTTGGATGAAACATAACCCCAGCTCCTGCTGCTCTCACTGTTACCCATTTCCTGAAAACTGTGTTGTTCTCTTGATTGTAAAGGGTTTACTGGCTAGCAATTTATTCATATTCTTAAATCCTTTCCCACAGTGTTGAGTTTTAAGCCTTCTTTTTGAGAGGGAAGGGGAGAGTGGGTGGTCAGTCATCGTTACCACCCCCTTTTAAATACAGAACATTTTATTTTTCTACTATGAAAACAACTGTATTTACAATTATCTACAATTAGTGTTATAGTTTCTACTCCAGCAAAGTTGCATGACTTGATTAAATGGCATTATTATTATCAAAATTATGTATCAGCTAAGACTGCTCTGTTGCACAAACAGTCTGTATCTCAAGTCAACTATATAATGCTAAGATCTTCAAGGATCTGTAAAAATTGTATATATGATGATATATTCCTTGAAGCCACAGGTATAATAAGAGAACAGTAGAATACTTTGTTTACCAACAAAAAAGTGTCTTACCTCAGGAAATTATTGAGCTTTAATGGCAATATTCAGTATATTGAAACACCAAAATATTGTTGGCTGTTTAGGGAGTTTCTGGTGAACCTAAGAGACAGAATAAGAACCCTGTGCTGTAGGGATTCAATTCTAAATGTCCATGTATTCAAAGTAGAGAAGAAAGTAAGCTGTGATACTTTAAATAATTATTTAGTAAAATCTTAGCAGTAAAATTTTGGCAAGCACATAGAAACAGACATTCAAAATGGGGTTTAAAGTGACAGTTGAATTTTTAGTCACATCTATTTTACTGTGGTAACTATGTTGCATCTATTACAGATAAGAATTCTGCATGTTGGTTTAACCCCAGCCAGACAGCTTGTTCACCCACTCCCCCCCCCCCCCCTTGCCCTCCCCCTACTCCTGGAGGGACGGAGAGGAGAATCAGAAAGAACGCAACTCCCACGGGTTGAGATAAGAACAGTTTAGTAACTAAGGTATAACACAAATCACTACTGCTACCACCAATAATAGCAATGATAAAGGAAATAACAAGGGAAGAGAATACAACACCTCAGCACCAGCTGACCAATAACTTGCCCCCCCCAGCCTGATCAAGCACCAACTGATACCTCCTCCAACCCTGCAGTCCCCTAGCCCTTCCGGGTAATACCCAGTTACATCCTGGGCATGACGTGCTGTGGTATGGAATACCTCTTTGGTCAGTTTGGGTCAGACATCCTGTCTCTGCTTCCTCCCGGCTTCTCCTCCTCCCTGGCAGAGCATGAGGCTCACAAAGTCCTTGGCCAAACCAAAACATCATTTTTATCAGCACTGTTCCCAGCCCGAAAGTCAAAAAACAGCACTGCATCAGCTACCAAGAAAGAGAAAAATGACTGCTACTGCTAAACCCAGGACAACTACTTTTTAGAGGTTTTCAGCTTTTCTCTGCAGTTGTGCAGAGAAGCAGAAGAGAGCATGGTGGGGGGTGGAACACACAGAGCTCTAGCAAACATGCAGCAGTGAGCTGCTGTAGGCTTAGAGTCTGAATATTTCTGCCTTTGTGCATCTGATCCCACAATTATCAGAAGAAGCCAGTGACCCAGTACTTGTCCACTACTGTCTACTGTCATGAACTACTGCACTATTGTCACGCTCAGACTCTCAAAATCACAAGGTTGACTTGATTTGTTGTTTTGTTTTGTTTTTTTTTTCAGATAACTAGTGTGTTTTGTATTTCATTTGGTTTCTGATTTGGGAGTCTCTAGGGGCACTTTTTGTTTTGTCAAAACCAGTAAAGACAGTAGTATCAATGACTGTGAGCAGAGGGTATGTAAATAGCTTCATGGATCTGGGCCTGATCTATATATCCCAGCTTCCCACCTGAAAAAGATTATCAAACATTGTGAGAAGAAAATAATGACTCTGTTAAACGTTCATATACTACCAGAAAAAAAGGTATATGAATACTTAAGATATGAGAACTACGGGTGATGAAATTTACTGACTGAAATTCCTATGAATTTGCATGACTCTAGAAGCATGGGCCACCCCCCCCCAAAAAAAAATCTAGATCATAACCTGAGGTTCATGAAAAACTAATAATTGTAGGCAGCACAGGCACAACAACACACAACTCATCACTTCTGCTGAAGAAGTATTGGATTAATTTATAGTAGCAACACCAGTTGCAAGCAGATCTGGAAATACTCAGCACTTTCCATACCCTCTCTTATTAAAAAAAAAGAAAAAAGGAAAAAGGGGTATATGAGATAATCAATTTCCAGCAATTGATCACAGCAAATACCAGTTTAGTGTCTGCAAAGTACAGAGTACAATAAAAAGGTATTACCTCTTTGTACATGTGCATAACATTACAGTGTCACCATGGTTATGGAATTATTACTTTGCAAAGTTCATTTTAAATACACAAAAAAGCATGCAAAGAAAAAAAAAAAAAAAAAAACAACACCAAACCACACAGCCTAAAGGAAATTCAGCAATGGAATCCAAAAGGAAGACTGGGTGATACCAAAGATACAAGAGCAATAACATGCAAGATTCAATTACTTACAGCTGGACTTCATTCAGGTTGGGTTTGTGAAGGAGGTGTGAACGATACATTCAATACTTTATCACACAGCATTATTTATGAAAATCACTGAAACTATAACTTCACATTAGGAAGTATTTGACATAAAAATCTAAAAATAATTTCCTGGGTCTATGTACATGGTTTAGAGATCACGCACAAAACTTATGTGCTACGAAAGGGGTCTCTTTCAAATGGAGGTCACATCTGTACTAGAGCTCTCAGGTATTTTTTCAAGAGGGTGATTAGAGCAAGTCTATCCAAATACAACAGTTTCAAATTGTGTTCTGTCATTCTGACCTTCTGAATTTAGGTGTCAGCAACACAACTGCTGAACCTTTTTGTGTGATTTCTTCAAAACAGAAAATGAACTTCCAACTAACAAGCTGTGCATATTTGCTCTGCTTCAATTGCCCCATAACGTATTGATAGCGATAATTCACTAAGAAGTACCTGCAGCCTTTGTAGGTTTCTTCTGCTAGGAAGACTTCTGCATTTCATTTGTTTTCCACTAAGTTGAAGAAATGGTTAAAACCGAAAAAGTCTGACCATGGCACTATGTCACAATCTTTCACAAGGACATGAAATTACTCATGAAAATCTTTTCATGAGCATGAAAATCTTTTCATGAGCATGAAATTTTCTATGTGTTACATTTTTCTTTTTTCTTTTCCCTTTTTTTTTCAAAATGTCTTGCTTTTCTTTCTCTGATGTTCATTCTTAATAATTTCAAGAAAACATTGTAACATTTTTCCCTTTCTGATGAGCTGTTGTTAATATAGGATCATAGAATCATAGAATAGTTAGGGTGGGAAAGGACCTTAAGATCATCAACTTCCAACCCCCTGCCATGGGCAGGAGCACTTTGCAGTAAACCATGTCACCCAAGGCTCTGTCCAACCTGGACTTGAACACCGTCAGGGATGGAATATTCACAATTTCCTTGGACAACCTATTCCAGTGCCTCATCACCCTCACAGTAAAGAACTTTCTCCTTATATCCAATATAAACTTCCCCTGTTTAAGTTTTAACCCATTACCCCTTGTCTTATCAACAGTCCCTAATGAAGAGTCCCTCCCCAGCATCCTTATAGGTCCCCTTCAGATACTGGGAGGCTGCTATGAGATTTCGAGACAGCCTTCTATTCTCCAGGCTAAACTGCCCCAACTTTGTCAGCCTGTCATATGAACATACTATTGTTTTATTTATGGTCTACATATGAAACTTGTTTTATTTATGGTCTGCATATGACACTGAGTTGGTGTATTTCAATTAGTAAAATGTTGCAGCTTTCAGAAATAAGTTCTGGCTGTCTGCAAACCATAATAAGAAGGTAGAAGGGTATATGAGGAATAAGAAGATTGAAGACTTTTACATTTCTTATTCTGGATACTGGGTTCAGAAGTTTCAAGATTTTTCTCCATTGGTCATGTCCACCGTGAGCTATCCTTTGGATCATAGGATCATACTGGTTGGAACAGACCTCCATGGACAGCTACTGCAACCCCAAGCTCAAAAGAAGCCCAGTAAAAGCAGGTTGCCCAGGGCCATGTCCAGGCAAGTTTTGGAGGGCTCCATGACCTCTCAGGCAACCTGTTCCAGTGCTTTACCATACTCATGGGGAAAGATATTTCTCCCTCGTCTCCCTGCACTTTTATAATCTCCACTCCATAATCATTTCTGATGATTGCTCCAATATGCCCATATCTGTCTTGTACAGGGAACTCAGAACAGGTCACTAGTCCAGATGTGATTTCACAATAGATGTTAAGTATCACTTCCCTGGACCTCCTGGCAGCACTCCTGTTAATACAGCCCAGCAGGTGGTTGGTCTTTTTTACACTGAGGGCAGACTGCTGAGTCACATTCAAATTCTTTTGTAGCAGGTCCCCACAGATCATTTTCTGCAGAACTGCTTTCCATCAAGTTGACTCCCCGCAAGAACAGTTGCAGGGCATTATTCCTTACAAGATGCAGGTTCTGCATCACATCTATCTTCCAGAGCACTGATTTCTCCTCACAGTTTTTTAGAGACAGTGAACTCTCTGGTCCCGAGTCTATTCCATCATCTAGGTCTTTAATAAAAGTGTTAAACACTACTGCATCAGCAGCCATCACTGAAGGACACCTCCTGTAACTAGCAACTGGTTGGACTTTGCACAGCAGATCAGAACTGTCTCAGCCCAATGCTCCAGCCAATTTTCCACCCAATTTATTGTCCACTTATCAGTCCACATCTCATTGATCATCCTGTAACAATATTATGTCAGTGTCAAAGTCCTTGCTAAGGTCAAGGTAAGCAACAGTCACTGCTTTCTTTAGCTTTGCAGCTGGTCATCTCACCAGGCAAGACAATCAGGCTAGTGAGGCATAATTTACACTTGGTAAATTGATACTGGCTGTTCCTAATCTACTTCTAGTGCTTCATATAGCTGGAAAAGACTTTGAGGAGTTCTCAGCCACTAGATAGAGACTGTCCAGCCTGTAGTTCCCTGAATTCTTCTTTTTACCCTTCCTGAAGATGGCTGCAACATCCATGCTGCAAAAATTCATTTCATGAATCTATGACTGCACCTGAGTACCATCAGCAGAAATCTCATTGTGGATGAGCAACAACCACGTCCCAGACAACCTTATTTTCAGAGTAAGATTTTATGCCTCATGCAACATGAAGTTCAGTTACTCCTTGGAAAGGACACAGAAGACACTAACATGACAGTCTTAGACAAAGAGAAAAAAATAGTTACTTCCAGTCAAATTGCAGCCATTACAGTATGTTAGAGATTGGAAGGGACCTCAAAAGATCATCTAGTCCAATCCCCCTGCCGGAGCAGGAACACCTAGATAAGGTTACACAGGAACGTGTCCAGGCGGGTTTTGAATGTCTCCAAAGAAGGAGATTCCACAACCTCCCTGGGCAGCCTGTTCCAGGGTTCCGTCACCCTCACTGAGAAGAAGTTTCTTCTCAAGTTTAAGTGGAACCTCTTGTGTTCCAGTTTGTACCCATTGCCCCTTGTCCTATCATTGTTTGCCACTGAGAAGAGCCTGGCTCCATCCTCGTGACACTCCCCCTTTATATATTTATATACACTAATAAGGTCACCCCTCAGTCTCCTCTTCTCCAAACTATAGAGACCCAGCTCCCTCAGTCTTTCCTCATAAGGGAGATGCTCCACTCCCTTAATCATCTTAGTTGCCCTGCGCTGGACTCTCTCCAGCAGGTCCCTGTCCTTCTTAAACTGAGGGGCCCAGAACTGGACACAATATTCCAGATGAGGTCTCACCAGGGCTGAGTAGAGGGGAAGGAGAACCTCTCTCGACCTACTAACCACCCCCCTTCTAATACAACCCAGGATGCCATTGGCCTTCTTGGCCACAAGTGCACAGTGTCGGCTCATGGTCATCCTGTCGTCCACCAGGACCCCCAGGTCCCTCTCCCCTACACTGCTCTCTAACAGGTCGTTCCCCAATCTATACTGGAACCTGAGGTTGTTAGTGCCTAGATGCAGGACTCTACACTTTCCCTTGTTATATTTCATCAAGTTATTCCCTGCCCAACTCTCCAGCCTGTCCAGGTCTCGCTGGATGGCAGCACAGCCTTCTGTTAGAAGTATTAAATTAGAAGTAGATATATTAAAATGTTCACCAAGTATGCAGGAAAGTAAGGTTCTAATACCTAAACAATCACATAAAGCCTTGAGATGATGAGAACATTGATTTTAACACATTGTCTAAAAACAGTGAGAATACTTCTTTACAAAGTTATAACTGTTATAACAGAGCATGTTGTCAGCTTCTGGGCCTCATGCCTTCCATGAATTATATTCATATATGTCACAATTTTTGAGGGTAGTGCTCACAGTGCTCTTTTAAATGCTAATTGTTAACAGGATTAAATATAAAAGAGCTGTCAGTTTTGTTGGGCTTTGGCTGTGTTTTTTTGATTTTTGGTTGTTTTGGGTTTTTTTTTACTTTCCAGTAGATTTAGATTGAATACAGGCAAGTTGCAGATAAAATCAAACATTCAATTTGAAATACATGCTTTCTTAACATCCTATAATATATAGCTGAGAATATTTAGTATTTACATGTTCTCCAAATCTTAACATGTCATAATCATGTCCAGTATTTTTTCATGACCCCAGCTGAACTGCTGTCAAGCAAGAATTAGCACTTTATCTCTAAGTTTTCCACTTTATTCCACATCCTTTTATCCCCACAATATTTTCAAATATATTTTGGACGAAGGAGTAACTATCCAAGGGTACACTGCGTATGGCAAAGGCATTTACTCCTTTCTTGTGTGCTCACTGATTTCTTATTAGTACTAATGGAAGTTTATTACATGCACTTCACTCAAAGAGCAGTCCTTGAGGAGAAAATGAAATGGCTGAGTACAACAGGTTTCACTGTTGATATCAGAGTTGTCATTTAAAGAAAAAAAAAAACCAATAGCAAAGAATGAAAACTGAATGGAGAAATGTAACAATTTCTCTATTTACTTCTCACCTAGCTTCACTATACATAGGAAATATCCAACAGTTTAAGTGGCTTCTGAGAACAGAGGTTATTGTATACATATTTTAAAGATGCACTTTGATTTAATAATTCTAACAGAATTCAAATAGACACAGCATTGTCTCAGTGTTAAAAATTCTGGTTAACATTGATAAGAATTAATAAGTTTTGTATGTGCAATCCAAAAAGTTTCAAGAGGGCTAAGGAGCACTGCTGCTGGTTTCACCCTGTGGTTTTGAACAAGTCACGTAAGGCTAGATCTATGCTGCAGGACCCAGTGTTCATGCAGCTTTGCAGAACCCACTTTGAGAAAGGGGCTCCATCAAAGATTCATAATATTCAACCTTCTTATGAATTTTGGAACTCAAGAGCTTTCTGTTTTCAAAACATAGAAAGATGTAATAGTGCCAAACAAGATAATCAGAGCACTCAGGACTATTAGGTTCAAATTTGGAGGAATCCAAACCCAACTTTCCATGATAGTGCTCTACCAATACATGGTCTTGTGAGGTGGTTCTATCGTTCCACAGAACTATTAATTTTTAAGTAGGCTAACCTACTTAACTAACCTGTTGGCCTTTCCATAATCTTATAACAAAAACTTTAGGGGTTTTGACTGCAACAGTACAACCTCATGTTTCATTTTATCCTGGTATGATGCAGTAGAGATTACTGCAGTAGTGGCCTGAACATAGAAAGTCCCTTTCTTGGAAGAAAGTCTTATATCCAAATCCTTAGAATCATTTTAGCACTCTTTCTTGGAGAAGATATTCCAGGACAGGCATTTTCCCCATTCACGCCCTGAGTATTATATAAAACAAAGCCTGGTGCATATTCTTCCACTGTATTGTTATTTAAGGAAAAATACAAAAGGCAAATCACCATATCACCATGTCTGTGGTCTAACCACCAAACCATTCCTAAAAAAGGTTAGTTATCTTCTGTACTTTGTAACAAACATGTTTTCTGGGGTATGCAAGTGTGATAGGTTAATATTTATTCTGCAAGACTGCTGGGAGACACTGGGAGACAAGTGAAATATATACCAATCCACTCAGAGCTCTTGATGCTGAAACTTTACCAAGCATGCAAGAAACCAGAAAGATGTATGTCTGCTCATTTTAGAGTGCCTTTGAGATTAAACAAGAGCTAAAAGGCACTTTGGATATTTAATTGTCTTCAAATTCCTATACACATCTCACTGTGGATGAGAGATTGCGGCAATCAGTGTATTGGCCTCCATCTACACAACTTTTATTGGCTGTGGCCCAACGCAGACTTGCATTTACCTAGTCAATAGTGTCTATACCAATTGCAGGTGGGGTCTGGAGTTAAGTCAATGCTTGCATTCTCAAGAAGTTTCCTTCTTTTCTGGCTTCTGCACTTTAATGATGACATAAGCCACCATGAAGCAACATGAGAATAGGGAAAATCTGAGTTGAACAGGAGCTGGAGCTTGAAAGTAACATTAAAATGTAGCCATTGTTCTTGTGTTTGCTTCAACTGCCCTTAATGCAGAATAAATTTAATAATGTCGAGACAATGAAGCAATGTATCAGTGGGGGAGTAGACTAAATGTCATATAGATAGTTAAGATGGGAACAACTTAAGTGTTGTGACAATTCCCTACTTGGATATGAAAGAATGCCCCTGACAGAAGAGAACTTGCTAGAAGAAAAAAAAAACCCAGAAAAACAAAAATAAAACAACCAAAAACCACAGAAAAGCAGTTCCTGCCTTGGCACTCACTTGTATACAAAAGAACTGTGAAATAATGTAGGCACTACCTTGGTAGTAGGAAGAAACAGGAGAAAAACTGTGGCTTGTTCATGATTACTGTAGTCAAACCAACAGAATCATGAAAAGGCAACAGATTATTTTGCCTAACTTGAGGAAACTTTCAAAGATAGCTGATTTAATTGCTGTTTTACCCTCTCTTCTTGGTTCTAACACTCCAGCTGGACCTAGACAATCAGATTTATAGCCTAGTTATGTTCCATGATGTTTGAAGTCTGGAATCATTCCTTTGTGCCATTGGCAGCTTATGTTTACAACACGTCAAAGGCTATAAATAGTTGTCTGCAAATCCCCATGTTTCTCCCATTCCTTGAAATACACTTTATCAGTACCATGCACCTTCAGGATCTGAGTTATTATCTTCAGAGAAAACATGCAAACAATAAAAAAGAAAACATACATATTATATAAAAACAAAGTAATAAAAAAAATATTTCTTAAGGTTTGCAGTAGAAACACCAGATGTGCACTGCATCACAGGTATCTAGGATCTTAGTGATCTTTAGAAATACTCTTTTCAACCAATTTATTGACAACCTTCCTACAAAATATACATGGAAGTCTTACAGCCTGTAAAATATACAGAAAGCTTGAGTTTGGTATGATTACCATGGTTTTCTGTAAGACACACTTGAAAAGCAGAAGATGTCCCCAGAGAAAATATTTAACAGCCTTGGTGCAGCCACAGATCATATCACAATGAGTTGCTAGAATACTTAAATTTGATTCTTAAACAGAGGAAGTTTAGATTGGATATAAGGAGGAAATTCTTTCCTCTTAGGGTGGTGAGGCACTGGAATGGGTTGCCCAGGGAGGTTGTGAATGCTCCATCCCTGGCAGTGTTCAAGGCCAGGTTGGACGAGGCCTTGGGTGATACGGTTTAGAGCTAGGTGTCCCTGCCCATGGCAGGGGGGTTGGAACTCGATGATCTTAAGGTCCTTTCCAACCCTAACTATTCTATGATTCTGTGATTCTACTCTATAGATCAAAATGGCAAAGTGAGGGATTCTACCTTAATTAACTTACACTGATTGAGTGTTCTGTTTGCTAGTCCTACTCATTAGCCTGTAGATATACAAAAAAATCCTTCTTACCATCTAGAAGCCAAATGCTACTGTCAGTTTTACCTATTTAATCTTTTTTTTTTTTTTTTTTCACTTTATGCCTTCAGCTATATATAGGGAAATCTGTAAAGATTAGAGGTGGAATCCTGTATCCCTGGTATAAATGTAAGCATTTCCATTTTTTAAGAAGTTCAGTCTACATAATTCCAAATTATACTTCAGTTGTACACAAATATGGCATTGATTTAATTACTTTTTGCTTTGCTATTTAGACAAATAAGGAAAGTTAAAGAAGGTGTTCTCGTGAACACACTCGTCATAAGTCAGTAAGCAACTATATTCTATATGTTCACAGAGTTTTACAGTGGTTTAATTAGACGAACACACTTGAGTTAAAATGGGACTTATAGCCTATACAAGATTAAATGCTGTGGTTTAGATCCTTTCCAGGATATGAATATATTCCTATTTTAATTTGTTACACTAGAGATTTTTTATATATCTACTTATTTGATCTCTGTAACTGTGGAAACTAGGAGATTACCAATAACACATTTACCCTCTCTAAAGTTGGGAAACACTGTGACTGCCATTTCAGTAATGGAAAGCTAAGAGAGAGAGAGATTAAGAGTTAGGTATTTTGGCATGTGGCCACCAGAGTGGAACTCAAAGCTCTGACTAAACTTTCAGTGCTGTGCCTGGAGGAAATTATCCATTCAAGCAACGGATTCATAGCAGTCAGCATGCTGAACCAGGGATATGCTTAAACTGGAGAATAGGAAATGATGGAGAGAACACATTCTTTGATTCTCACACATCTTTTTGACATTGATATATCACTTCTACAGACTGCAACAGAGTATGGAAGTACATGATCTAACTATACTGAAAGTATCTTAACATGAAAAATGAGCAAACACTTAGCTCCTTTTGATGATGATACAGTGCTTAATCTGAATAATTTAGTTTTTTATAAACTTTACATTAGGGTATATTTTAGGGTATATTTTAGGTTGGAATTTGAAGTCCTGAACCTTTCTTGTGAAGTAAAAAAATGAAGCTGTTTCCCTGGGAGAAGAGAAGCCAATTTCCCTTTTCTTTTAAAACTTGGCCAATGGTAAAGCTGTGTTTCATTAGGGCACTTGAACTCAGGGCCTTCCTCAGCACTGGAACATTCAATCAAATTTTTTCTATCTTCTAAATGTATTTCTTCGCCATAAGCTTAGAGTACAAGCATTCCTCATTGAAATACAGAAACAATCCTAGAAAACACAACTGGAAAATAAGACTCCTGTTTTCATGGGAGAGCTGTAATCACCAGACTAGTGTAATAAATCTGTAATTTTTGCTTCATAGTGGCACCATGTCAACATACTGGGTAGACTTTTGAGGCCTCATTACTAAACTGCATCCTTTCCTACATCTGGCAATGTGTTTTTTCTATACTGCATGTGTATAGAGGGAGAAGCACATTTTTTAGTGTTTTGCAGCCACAGAACTTGAAGTAAAATACTGGAATATATTCTCCATCTCTCCCTCTAGATTTGTGGTAAAGTACTTGGGGTAAGAAAACATGAGAATTTCTCACAGAAAAATACAATTTTTTTTACAACAGCTACCTGTATCCAACTTCCTATATGTGTGACGAACAATATACATACACATACACACCCCACACATATATAAATATATCTGTGTTTAAATACAAATGTAGGATAACTATATAGTCTATTTAGCATTTTTCTATGTTCATATTAAACTGAAACCTGGCTTTTAAGACCATGGGACACAAAGTAAATATTTATTCCCTTTTAACATCCAGTACACGGTGGTCAGTAATAGCATTGTGGTGAGAGCACCCAGGCATAACTTCTTAAAAATTTTTCAGGAAGACACTAAAGTCTGATGGAAACGTATAGACTCATTTGCAGGCTTAAGAAACAGTATTATTTATAGAACCCATAATTCCATTCTTCATAATTCCTAACAGCTTTATGAATTGCTGAGATGAATACATGTCATCAGGCATGTAGATATTAAATTAGATCTGTATTTGCATATGTTTATATATGTGCACTTGTGTGCTAAAAACACACAGCTTTTTAGAAGAAAAATCTGTATTTTGTTCCTAACTTTGATTGGTTCTCTTGAAATTGCACTAGGCAAAAAGCGCAGTTGTAATTTTATGTATTGGCAAGTACACGTGAAAGTGTACAGGGATGACTGCACATTGTTTCCTATGGTTAGAGCTTTGAAGTTTCCTTGTAAGAAAGACGCAATCTATTCTGTTGGCTACAAACTTAGGAATGAAAGCAATTATATTTTAAAGTCACAGACAATTCACAAAAAAACATATCTGAATTATCTAGCATATTATAGTACATATTATGAATTCATTATTCTGTGCCATTACAACATAACTCTTGTAGGGATATGGACAGGGTTACTCTTGGTACATCTGTAAAAATATCTGCATAGAGAAAATTTAGATGATGGATGTTATAAATATTTTTACAATTTGCTGTTTCCTAATGTTCTAGGATTTTTCATCTAGCCATAGAAAATAAAAGTAAACTAATGTCTTGATAGTCTTTTTTTTACGTAATGCACCTAAATATAATTTAAGTTCTGCTCTCTACTCTAAAGAGGAGGTTTTGATTGACAAAAGGCTTTCTACTGAAAAATGGTAATATCTGGGCTCCCAAAACTTGTCTTTCTCAAAGACAGATGGTAAATCTGTCAGCAGTAGCATTCTGCACAACAGCAGCCCAGATGCTTTTAGGCTTTGTGTGTGAAGCCTCTCCACCCCTCAAGAGTACCAATGGGCTACTTGCCAGACAAAGGTCCCCAAGGCAATTAGCTGCCTCCGAATTCAGCTTCAGCTGTCTGAAAAGTCAAATGAAGGCAGCTTGTTTGGTCATACACTGTTTAATGTGAAGAGTCTGCTTCTTTATGATTAAGCCAGACTTCCATATATCAGGCCAGCTGTTCTAAAATAACCCCTACGCAACCTTCGTGGTTCACAATAGAAACTTTCAGCTTACAGTACGTTTTATACTTTATTCAATGAAATTTTCTATGCGAAAACAAACATAACTCAAGGGAACATAAAGAAAACATGGATTTTAGAAGATGTGCAGGAAAAATTTTGCAAAGTAATGTAGATTATAAGGAAACTTTATCAATACTTCTGCATATCTATATCCGTCATATGTGTGTTTATACAGATACACATACTGACAACATCAAAATGAAGATGCTTGAATCTATGGATCAGATCAATTCATTAGTTTGTTGGTATTAAGATAAATAGCATTGCAATCAGCAAAGTACCAGGCATCTTAATTTGAAGAGAAGGATCCTGTTCAGATACTATTCAGATACCCTTGCAGCTGGTTAAAGATATCCCTTTTTACAAAAACACATCTATATGAAAAGTTTCACTGCTTAACACTCTTGCTAAGGTATTATATCTTCCTAAAAAGTAAATGTCAAAATATTAATTCCATTCAAATATTACTCATATAGATATTTATTCCTGTGAAAGCAGGACTTGTTAGTCATAGAAATCTAAAAAAATCAATCCTCTACTCTCCTCTGAACATTCACAGGCTCTGTCTTCTCTTTCAAACAACTATCACTTGTAATTAGTTCATAGGAGAGAGAAAAACCATTGTAAGATTATGGATTAAAATTATTTTGCAACAAAAATTTTATTAAAACTCTCTTGGTTTCAGATTATGGTTAATGCTTGAAAAAATTATACAAAAAATAAGGAGGTTTCTATATGCAAAAGTATGTTTGCTCCACAAGATCTTCCAAGATACAAAAAGAAGTAGATGGGTCCATGGGTCCTGATGGGTCCTGATGAAATCCATCCGTGGGTCCTGAAGGAGCTGGTGAATGAAGTTGCTAAGCCGCTGGCCATCATATTTGAAAAATCATGACAGTCAGGTGAAGTTCCCGATGACTGCAAAAAGGGAAATATAACCCCAATTTTCAAGAACGGGAAAATGGATGACCCAGAGAATTACAGACCAGTCAGTCTCACCTTTGTTCCTGGCAAAATCTTGGAGCAGATTCTCCTGGAAGGCATGCTAAGGCACATGAAAAACAACAAGGTGCTTGGTAACAGCCAGCATGGCTTCACTAAGGCGAAATCCTGCCTGACCAATTTGGTGGCCTTCTATGATGGGACTACAGAACTGATGGACAGCGGTAGAGCAGTTGATGTCACCTACCTGGATTTGTGTAAAGCGTTCGACACTGTCCCACACGACATCCTTGTCTCTGAATTGGAGAGACATCAATTTGCTGAATGGACCACTCGGTGGATAAAGAACTGGCTGGATGGCTGCACCCAAAGAGTTGTGGTCAATGCCTCAGTGTCCAGCTGGAGACCAGTAATGAGTGGTGTCCCTCAGGGATCGGTGTTGGGACCGATCTTCTTTAACATCTTCGTTGCTGACGTGGACAGTGGGATTGAGTACGCCCTCAGCAAGTTTGCTGATGACACCAAGCTGTGTGGTTCGATTGATACGCTGGAGGGAAGGAATGCCATCCAGAGGGACCTTGACATGCTTGTGAGGTGGGCTGATGCCAACCTCATGAAGTTTAACCATGCCAAGTGCAAGGTCCGACACCTGGGTCAGAGCAATCCCAGACACAGCTACAGGCTGGGCAGGGAAGAGATTCAGAGCAGCCCTGCGGAGAATGACTTGGTGGTGCTAGTCAATGACAAAATGAACATGAGCCAGCTTCAGTGTGTGCTTGCAGCCCAGAAAGCCAACCGTATCCTGGGCTGCATCAAAAGGAGTGTGACCAGCAGGTCGAAAGAGGTGATCCTGCCCCTTTATTCTGCTCTTGTGAGACCTCACTTGGAGTATTGTGTGTAGTTCTGGTGTCCTCAGCAAAAAAAGGACATGGAACTGTTGGAACAAGTCCAGAGGAGGGCCACGAGAATGATCAGGGGACTGGAGCACCTCCCATATGAAGATCGTTTGAGAAAGTTGGGGCTGTTCAACCTGGAGAAGAGAAGGCTGCGTGGAGACCTCATAGCAGCCTTCCCGTATCTGAAGGGGGCCTATAGGGATGCTGGGGATGGACTCTTCATTAGGGGCTGCAGTGATAGGACCAGGGGTAATGGGTTAAAACTTAAACAGGGGAAGTTTATATTGGATGTAAGGAGGAAATTCTTTCCTGTTAGGGTGGTGAGGCACTGTAATAGGTTGCCCAGGGAAGTTGCGAATGCTCCATCCCTGGCAGTGTTCAAGGCCAGGTTGGACGAGGCCTTGGGTGATATGGTTTAGAGTGAGGAGTCCCTGCCCATGGCAGGGAGTTGGAACTTGATGATCTTAAGGGCCTTTCCAACCCTAACTATTTTATGATTCTATGATTCTATAACTTATGGAGGAGAATTTCTTCATAAACAATAGGAATGCTTTCATTTGATACCAGGTTTGATACCTCTGCCCAAGATTTTATGCAGGTTAATGTCCCCAGGAAAGAATTGGAATGTTAATTAAAATTATCCTGTCGTTATTTTTAGATAGTAAGTATTAGTATTACAAAGTTTAACTGTTTAAAATGAAGAAAATGGTAATGAATACTAGAAAAAAAATGGTAATTCCAAAAATCAATGAGCCAGAAAATGTCAGAAAGATCACAGCTAGAAAACAGAGGATTTAAATTATGCAAATAGAAAACATTCACAGGAGTGAATTTTTGGCAGGGAATAATGAGGTAAATAATATTATTTTTTTTTCCTTTCTAGGAAAGCAAGAGAGGAGGATAACTCTTGAGGCTTCTGAGTGTCCTGGGTTCAGCAGTAGCAGTCATTTTTCTCCTTCTTAGTAGCTGTTGCAGTGCTGTCTTTTTGACTTTCAGCCTGGGAACAGCACTGATAAACTGATGTTTTTAGTTGTTGCTCAGTAATGTTTACTCTGACCAAGGACTTTCTGAGTTTCATGCTCTGCCAGGGAGGAGAGGAAGCCAGGAGGAAGCAGAGACAGGGCACCTGACCCAAACTAGCCAAAGAGGTATTCCATACCACAGTACATCATGGCCACTATATAAACTGGGGGCAGTTACACGGAAGGGCTAGTTCACTGCTTTGTTGGGCTGGGTATCGGTCGGCTGGTGGTGAACGGCTGTATTCTCTTCTGTTGTTATTTCCCTTATCATGATTATTATTGGTGGCAGCAGAGTGTTTTGTGTTATACTGGACTGTTCTTATCTCAACCCATGAGAGTTACATTTTTTCGATTCTCCACCCCATCCCTCTAGGAATGGGGGGCAGAAAGGGGGGAAATGAGCGAGCAGCTGCATGGTTCTGAGTTACTGGCTGGGCTTAAGCCATGACACTGAGATAATGGAGTGACATCAGTCGTGCAGCAGTGATGTTACAGGAGCATATTTAGCATAAATAGAAAGGAGAGAGCTCCACTGATCTCCCAGGCTCTCTTCTTTCCCTTTGTTCTTGTTAGGATCAGCACAGCTAGGGTATGCGTTAGCTTGGCTGCAGCCTAATGCTTGAGGTAGCACTGAAATTGTAGCTTTGCACTATAAAAAGCTGAGGTCTGAGAATTTGTTTGAAAACTCATTTAACAAAGTCACCACAAAAAGTGGGGACACGAACAGTAATGAATGCTACAAAAAGGGCAGCCACATTTTCCAGAATATCTTAAATCCACTCAAGACTGTCACCCCAATTATTTCTTTTGCTTTCAATAAAGCTTTGATTATCTGCAATTCTATCTTGTATATTACTCCATTCACCTTGTCAGTGTAATAAGTATGGTCTGCTGCCCTGGTAACAGGAGACAAAAACAACCAGCAAATCAACTCACAATCGCAATTCAGTATGTACTGATCCCAGTGAAATACTGATTTTAGAAGCACAAGCAATTTCTGGTCTGCACCAGTCTGGAAAGGTGTACACCACACAAAAATTGGACCTGAGCTTTCCAAAGTATTTTATGAAGCATCTACTCATTTTTTCTGCTTATATTTTTTGCTGTTATAGATTCCTAACTCAGAAAGTTGGATATTCACACATAGAAATAAATATCAAGTGAAAGAAGAGGACTTGGTGTTTTGCTTTGTCTTGTTTTAAAATAAATTAACCTTTTATCCTTTCTATTTAAAGAAGTCAAATCCTACCTACTTTTCATACATATTAACCACTGTAGAATTGACAGTGCTCAGTTCCTCAGTGCCTCAGCAGACCCTCAGTGTTTATTGCTACTTATCAAACCTTCCACTTCAATAGAGGGCTTGTGTCCCTAGAAGAGATAAAGTTTGTAGATTTAAGTAGGGATCCCTGTCATCAAAGCTGTCTAAACTTAAACCTGACTGTTTGCCATCACTCCCCAGAAGAAATAACCTCAGTAAGTCTGCAGAAGTAAAGGAAGGAAGAGGAGAGAAACCAGACATCTGGTCAGATGAATAGAAAACAGTATAAATACTGTTGTCAGCATTCAGATTTCCACAGCTGTCATCTAGATTAAATTCTTAGTGCATATCAATATTGTGATTTAATCTTTTTAATAACAGATATTCATTACAGAACTAAAAATAGGATCATATTAGAAACTGAGCTTTGTTCAACTTTCATCTCTAATAATATCCATGCTTTAAAAATTTCTCTTTCAGTAGGATTTTACAGAGTGTCAGTATTTAATATTTGAAAATTTCACTCAGCCCAAACAAATGAAAAAGATATGCAAAGCCATTAGATGTCATGAGCCTAATTTTATTAGGCTTCTTTTTTTAAATCATAGACAATCTGCATTTTTGTCAAAGCCAAAACTCTTCTTTGGGAGGGATTTAATTTATATATTACAAAAATTAACCAAATTTAACATTAAAAATATCATACAGATCAGGTTGTTCTTTTTGAAATGTTTCAAGTTTTCTTTAAAGAAGCCAATAGATACACTATTTTAAAAGGTTCTCTTTTTTCACCTAAAGATGGCAGCAAGTATTTTGATGATTTATTTACACAAATTAAACACCCCTGGCAGTGTTCAACACCAGGCTGGATGGGCCTTTGAGCAACTTGGTCTAATGGAAGGTGTCCCTGCTCATGACAGGGGATTGGAACAATGATCTTTAAGGTTCCTTCTAACCCAAACCATTCTATGATTTCCCAGCCCCCCTTCTCCACCCGAACTTGATTAAAGAACATCATATTGTGGCATAAGTAGAAGTGTTCTGAAGGCTTCCATCTAATCTACTTTTAGTTAATGACTAGCAGTGTTAATATAATTGTTAAAGATTACAGATTTTTCATAAATAATGTGCCTGCCTGTTATATGTAATGACAATCAGGAAATTGCCCTGTCATTACAATTTGACATGTAGTGTGTAAACTAATTTTCACAAATGACACAATTGAAACAAACACATGGTTGAGACATGTGGCTAGATCATCAAGCTGCCTTTGGAAATGTTTTAAATAATTTGTATTGATTATTGGCCAAAACTTAGGTGTGGTAAATCAAAATAACGTTAATGATTGCAATAGAGATATGTCTTCTAATAGACAGAAAGAGGAACTTTTCCTGGAAAAGTCATGAAGTTTATCTCCACTCCCCAAGACAGATTCCCAACTGGAGTATTTCATTCACTTTAGGACAGTGAACTTTAAGATGTTACATGTTGAAGTGCAGTCCAGATAAAAACAAAACCAAAACCACCAAACCAACCAAAACAACAAAACCAAAACCAAACAACAACCAAAAAAAAAAAAACAACCTAAGTAAAAAAGAACAAACCTTATCCTCATGAAATATTTGGAGAGAAATATTTATCCTAAGGAAGGAAGAAAGGTTTACAGTTAAAGAATTATGGCTTCAAAAGCCATAGGAGTAATGTTTTTTTCTGTTTATAATACATGCAAAGAAATAATAGGCTTATTTGCATAAAAAAAAAGATTGAACATTTTAAAAGATTTTCCAAAAGTAAGAA
The DNA here is from genome assembly GCF_033783945.1 of Neopsephotus bourkii. NCBI lineage: Eukaryota > Metazoa > Chordata > Aves > Psittaciformes > Psittacidae > Neopsephotus > Neopsephotus bourkii. The sequence goes on from NW_026901969.1 coordinate 3,091,634, forward strand.
AAGAAAAACTTAAGAATAGTTGACTGAGTGACTACTGCATATGTGACTGAGAGTTTTAAAAAGGGATTAAGCAAATATACACTAGGAATTATATAAATGCAAGGAATCCTGTGTTGTATCAAGAGTGTATGAGATGACCTCGCTGTACTCCTACAAAGATTTTTCCATCTTTCTACTATTACTGCTCTTAGCTATTTATTCTTAGAAGTCAGTTTGGTTGATTGAACTATAAGGATTTTTTCACCCCCTGATTCATACAGACATAAGTACAGACAGCAAATTTTGAGATAAGTTCTCATGTGCTCTGGCCTTTGTAAAGTATAAAGGAGAAATGCATAGGAAGGGCAAATATAAATAAACAACATATTAGAAGAAGCACACAAATAATTATTGAAGTAAATGTTGCTAAGGTGAATAGTGGTAAGCATGATGAAACTGAGAAAATCATCCCTTGCCAATTTACATCACAGAAGCATAGAGTCACAGAATAGTTAGGGTTGGAAAGAGCCTTAAGGTCATCTAGTTCCTATCTCCCTATCATAAGCAGGGATGTCTCACCCTAGATCATGTAGCCCACAGCTCTGCCTAACCTGCCCTTGAACACTGGCATTCTTAGATACTGAATTTGTTGAGAACTGGAATGCCAGAATACCTTTAGCCACCTTGGAAACAGGGGTACATTTCTGGCTTATGTTCAACCTGATGTCCACCACAACACTCAGGTCCCTTTCTGCCAAGCTGCTTTCCAGACAATCAGCCCCCAGCATATACTGGTACTGGTATATGGTGCTGCTTGTCCCCAGCTGAAGGACTTTGTACTTCCCCTTGCTGAATTTCTTGAGATTCCTGTCAGCCTGTCAGAGTCTGTTTGGATGACTGGCAGCATGACCCTCTGGTGTAGCAGCCACTCCTCCCAGTTTTGTGTCATCAGCAAACTTACTGAGGATATGCTCTGCCTCATCACCCAAATCATTAATGAAGACACTGAACAAGACTGGATCCTTGGGTTACATCACTAGCTAATAGCCTCCAGCTAGACCTTGTGCCACTGATAACCACCCTCTGGGCAATTCAGACAGTTTTCAATCCACCTTACTGTCTGTACATCCAACCAACAGCTTGTCTGTGAGGTATTCATAGGAAACAGTATCAAAGGCCTTGCTAAGGTCCAGGTAAACAGTACCTACTACTTTTCCTTCATCTGCAAGGCCAATCATTTGTTAGTATTTACACTGTAGTTTGAAGTGGGTGTAGTTTGCTGTTCTGCTGAGCCAGAGGAAACTCCTAAAGTTGCAACCACACTTCTTAGATTGGGTATACTCCTCATATTCTAAAACCGCCAAAGTGTAGTCACTCTTTTCTATAAAACTTGTTTTATATTTTTGCATAAAAGGAATAATCTGTACTATATTTAGTGGATAAATGGCAACCACATCTAAGATTTATGAAAAGCTGTTAGCTAGTATGAGATACACCTCATGCTTTTGAAGTAGAGTTCTATGGTCTTTTTTCTGTTCCTTGTGGCTTCACATACTATACAATATGGGCTGATCTTTGGCTGACCTACAGCTACCACAGTGCGTCACTGATACCACTGAATTAGATGGTATTTAATCTGATGAAATGCATCTGGCATACTGGATCACAGAGAGGAGCCAGAGGCTACAGTACGGCACTATGGCTGCAGGCTATGTAATCTGCTCAGGTCCACTTCAAGGTGCACACCCTACCCGACTTCCACTGCCACCCAGCCCTGGCACACAGCTCTCTGACCTACCTTCCCTTGCCTCGCACTAGTGCTTTTGCAGACTTTGAGCAAATTAAGTTTCTTGAGGAAATGTACCACCGAGAAGGTAAACTATCCAAGAGTGAACATTAATCAGAAATAATCTCCTCAGGGTTCCAAGAACATTGATATTTTTATCTGTAATATGATAATACCTAGGAGCTCCTCAGTTATCAACTAGAATTCTGCCATGCAGCAGAATGATAGTTTTATTCTGCAGGAGAAGCAGTGAAAAACAAAAAGGGGAAAGAAAATAGAAAGCAGAAAAAGGAGAAGAGAGAGGAAGAGACAAGGAAAAGGAAGACACAAGGAAAGGAAAAGGAAACTAAGTAAGACATAAGGAAAAAAACTAAAGAAAACAAAAAGCAAAATATATTTTTATATAGAAAAAGATAAAAATAGAAAAAAAACAGACAAAAATTAAGGGCAGGTTTCATTTTAAGTAATTTTCAACTCACACAATGATTTTTTTCTTTAAAAGTCTTCAGATCATAGAATCTTAGAATCATAGAATCATAGAATAGTTAGGGTTGGAAAGGACCTAAAGATCATCAAGTTCCAACCCCCCTGCCATGGGCACGGACAACTTGCTCTAAACCATATCACCCAAGGCCTCGTCCAACCTGGCCTTGAACAGTGCCAGGGATGGAGCATTAACAATCTCCTTGGTCAACCTATTCCAGTGCCTCAATACCCTAACAGGAAAGAATTTCCTCCTTACATCCAATATAAACTTCCCCTGTTTAAGTTTTAACCCATTACACCTTGTCCTATCAATACAGCCCCTAATAAAGAGTCCATCCGCAGCATCCCTATAGGCCCCCTTCAGATACGGTAAGGCTGCTATGAGGTCTCCACGCAGCCTTCTCTTCTCCAGGTTGAACAGCCCCAACTTTCTCAAACGATCTTCATATGGGAAGTACTCCAGTCCCCTGATCATTCTCGTGGCCCTCCTCTGGACTTGTTCCAACAGTTCCATGTCCTTTTTATGCTGAGGACACCAGAACTGCACACAATACTCCAGGTGAGATCTCACGAGAGCAGAATAAAGGGGCAGGATCACCTCTTTTGACCTGCTGGTCACACTTATTTTGATGCAGCCCAGGATACGGTTAGCTTTCTGGGCTGCAAGCGCACACTGAAGCTGGCTCATGTTCATTTTGTCATTGACTAGCACCACCAAGTCCTTCTCCGCAGGGCTGCTCTGAATCTCTTCTCTGCCCAGCCTGTAGCTGTGTCTGGGATTGCTCTGACCCAGGTGTCGGACCTTGCACTTGGCATGGTTAAACTTCATGAGATTGGCATCAGCCCACCTCACAAGAGCGTCAAGGTCCCTCTGGATGGCATTCCTTCCCTCCAGCATATCAACCGAACCACATAGCTTGGTGTCATCGGCAAACTTGCTGAGGGCGCACTCAATCCCACTGTCCACGTCAGCAACGAAGATGTTAAAGAAGATCGGTCCCAACACCGATCCCTGAGGGACACCACTCATTACTGGTCTCCAGCTGGACACTGAGGCATTGACCACAACTCTTTGGGTGCAGCCATCCAGCCAGTTCTTTATCCACCGAGTGGTCCATTCAGCAAACTGATGTCTCTTCAATTCAGAGACAAGGATGTCGTGTGGGACAGTGTCGAACGCTTTACACAAATCCAGGTAGGTGACATCAACTCCTCTACCGCTGTCCATCAGTTCTGTAGTCCCATCATAGAAGGCCACCAAATTGGTCAGGCAGGATTTCCCCTTAGTGAAGCCATGCTGGCTGTCACCAAGCACCTTGTTTTTCATGTGCCTTAGCATGCCTTCCAGGAGAATCTGCTCCAAGATTTTGCTAGGCACAGAGGTGAGACTGACTGGTCTGTAATTCCCTGGGTCATCCATTTTCCCCTTCTAGAAAATGGGGCTTATATTTCCCTTTTTCCAGTCTTCAGGAACTTCACCTGACTGCCATGATTTTTCAAATATGATGGCCAGCGGCTTAGCAACTTCATCCGCCAGCTCCTTCAGAACTTGCAGATAAATTTCATCAGGACCCATGGACTTGTGCACGTTCAGATTTTTAAGATGGTCTCGAACCAGTTCCTATCCTACAGTGGGCCCAAGGTCTTCATTCTCACAGTCCCTGTGTCTGCCTTCCAAGACTTGGGTGGTGAGGTCAGAGCATTTGCCAGAGAAGACCGAGGCAAAGAAGTCATTCAAAACCTCAGCCTTCTCCAAATCCTGTGTAGCTAGTTCACCTGAGAGATTCCTGAGGGGGCCTACGTTCTCCCTAATCTGTTTTTTATTTGCTATGTACCTATAGAATCCCTTCCTGTTGTCCTTAATATCCCTAGCCAAGTTTAATTCTAACTGGGCCTTAGCTTTCTTAACCTGGTCCCTAGCTTCCCGGACAACATCCCTGTACTCTTCCCAGGCCGCCTGTCCTTGCTTCCACTTTCTATAAAACTCCTTATTTATTTGAATTTTCCTCAGGAGCTCCTTATCCATCCAAGGAGGTCTCCTGTCCCTCCTGCTGCACTTCCTTCTAGTTGAGATGCAACACTCCTGAGCTTGTAGCAGGTGATCCTTGAATATCAACCAAGAGTCTTGGGCCCTCCTGCCCTCTAGGGCTATATCCCATGGAACCTTACTAAGCAGGTTCCTGAAGAGGCCAAAGTCTGCTCTTTTGAAGTCTAGGGCAGTGAGCTTGCTGCGTGTTCTTCTCAGTGTCCTGAGGATCTCAAATTCAACCATCTCATGGTCGCTGCATCCAAGGCTGCCCTGCAGTGCCACATTTCCAAGGAGCCCTTCCCTGTTGGTGAGCCCAAGGTCAAGCATGGATGCAACACAAAAGCAAACACTTTCTAAACTTTCCTCTCCACATCTCTGTGTTAGCTACCTTAACCTTAGCATCAAAAGGCAAATTTCCATATCAGTACCAGTTATACACTGCGTAACAGAGACTTAGTTCTGTTTTGTAAGAACCAATCTGACATTTGGCCTTTATAAATTGAGGTCTTTATGTTACATGCAAGAAAAGACATTCACTACAGAAAATAATTCACAGAGAAGACAATTATTACTGTAAAAATGTTACACACAATTTTACCTGTAGCTGTAGTATGGAGAGGGTAAAGAGATGGTCAGAAATCATTACATCAATGTCAAAAAAGTAAATCTGGATTTATTTCTTTCACTCCTTTGCTGTGTCTCTTCTAATCTATTGTTTGATTAATATAACCCACAGGAGAACTTGTCACTAAAATTTCAGTTTGCATCAGGGAAAAAACAGGAGACTGAGACTTTAATTCTCCTTGCATTAAGAAAAGTAGTTTCAAAACAAATATTTCTGCTATTGATCATAGTCCTGTAATTTAATTACATTTTCTGTTGGCTGCAAAGGATATCACAGTCAGACTTATGAAAATTGAGATTTTTAAAAAAAACAGGCTTCATTCATTAACAGTAACTTCTATGCACTGGAATTTAGTCTGAATCCTTCACAAACCAGATTATACACTCTCTGCCTTTCAGATATTTTGTCATTGTCTCCAGTACTGTATGTAGTCAAAAACAGATACTGGATTAGATGAGCCCATGATCAAATTCAGAATTCAGCACAGCACTTCATACATATTTAAGTCATAAATGTATTTTCTTAAACAGATGTAAACAAAGTACCTGTAAGAAAGCCAACTAGTTTTTCTTGTCCCATCCCAGACACTTTAAAGCTCCCTTGCAGCAGGAGGCTAGAAGGGCTGGGGAGCAAAATTAGTTGCACAACGAAAGTTGCACAATAAGGCAGAGATATCAGTAAACTGAATTAAAAGCCGAGGTAGTGATATTATTTCCTTCGCACATGACTGATTTATAAGAAAGCAGTTCTTTCCTACACCACAAGATCTCTCTTTTAAAATTGTAGATGTTTTACTCAAACAAGGTTTCTGCAGGATGAAATTTACTGTAATTTCCCTCAGACACAGGGCAGGTTTCTTTAAAATGCAACCCTACCTTGAAAGTGAGTACTTAATTTTCTGTTCATTATGCCTCAGTGATTCTGATATTAAAAATGCTAGCAATGAATATTAAATCCACACAAACTCAACCTGAAAGCCAATCTAATTCCTTCCTTTAATAGAATAATAAAGATTCTGCACAGCAAATTATGCCTCAGTTACAAATGTGCAGCTCCAGTCTTCTGATTATGTTTTCATTGACGCCTGTGGCACCCTATTGGCATCAATGTTTTTATGCATGTGCAAGCTCAGGCAGCTAGCTGGAATCTGCTTAATCTCGCCCTGGCTGGTGCTCTAGAAGAGATTGCATTATGTTGCTATTTTTTAATATTCCCACAAAGTTAATGTAAAATAATTTTAGATTTTATTTTATTTTATTTTATTTTTGGTGACTGTTGTGCTGCTTTTGTCTGGGGTAGAATTAATTTTCTCCATAGTAACTGGTACAACCCTATGTTTTGAATTTCTGCTGGAAATCATGTTATTAATACAGGGATGGTTTAGTCATTGCTGAGCAGTGCTCACAGAGTCAAGCCTTTTCTGCTTATCACACAGGTGAATAGGCTGGGGGTACACAAGGAGTTGGTAGGGAACACAGCCAGGACAGCTGACCCCAGCTGACCAAAAGGATATTCCATACTGACATGGTTTAAACCCACCCAGGCAGCTTTTCACTCACTCCCCCCTCCTTCTTGCCCTCCCCCTACTCCTGGAGGGATGGAGAGGAGAATCAGAAAGAATGCAACTCCCACGGGTTGAGATAAGAGCAGTTTAGTAACTAAGGTATAACACAAATCACTACTGCTACCACCAATAATAGCAATGATAAAGGAAATAACAAGGGAAAAGAATACAACACCTCATCACCAGGTGACCAATAACTTGCCCCCCCCAGCCCGATCAAGCACCAACTGATACCTCCTCCAACCCTGCAGTCCCCTAGCCCTTCCGGGTAATTCCCAGTTATATCCTGGGCATGACGTGCTGTGGTATGGAATACCTCTTTGGTCAGTTTGGGTCAGACATCCTGTCTCTGCTTCCTCCCGGCTTCTCCTCCTCCCTGGCAGAGCATGAGGCTCACAAAGTCCTTGGCCAAACCAAAACATCATTTTTATCAGCACTGTTCCCAGCCCGAAAGTCAAAAAACAGCACTGCACCAGCTACCAAGAAGGAGAAAAATGACTGCTACTGCTAAAGCCAGGACACATACCATATGACATCATGATCAGCATATAAAGCTAGGAGAAGAAGAAGGAAAGGGAGGATGTTTGGAGTGATGGTGTTTGTCTTCCCAAGTCACGGTAATGCATGATAGAGGTCAGCTCTCTTGGAGATGGCTGAACACCTGCTGCCAGGAAGTAAAGAATGAATTCCTTGTTTTACTTTGATTGAATGCACAGCTTGTGCTTTACCTATTAAACTGTCTTTATCTCAGCCTCTTGAGTTTTCTCACTTTTGCACAATTTTCTCCCCCCTGCCAAATTTCATGCTACGGTCCTATGATTATGAATGTAATAAGGAATAAATATTGTTGTTCTTTAAGAAAAGTTAACGCATTAAATTCAATAAATTTTGAGAACCAAAATAATAATTAAAGACTTTTAAAAAAAAAAAAAACAACAAACAGTGGAAAGCAAGGTGAGGGGGTGGCATTAGTTTATATAGTTTTGGGGGGGTTTTTTGTTTGAAACAAGAAAGTTGGAATCATTTTATTTTCAACATACAAGTAATTTTTATTTTTTTATGTACTATTTGTGATGGTGCTTGTTCTGGTACAGGTGAATGTGTGGATTCAGAGTAAGATAAACTCCAAACACTCAGAATATACATCACCAAATTTTTCTTCAGTGGTGAAACATCTGACTGCTGCTGCTATTCAGAAGGAGGTGAATTACCACGTTGAACTAGTTAAAGCACCCTTATAGCTATCCTGGAGAGCTGAGGAAAGTTATGCCCTGAAAACCACATTCATGGAAGAAAAGTTTTAGTGCAAATATAGGTGGTTATTAGTATAGAAAAGAATACATGTATATGCATTTATTTAAGGCTAATCAGTTTCATACGGGGGTCTAAGTTGTTTCATATCGATAAATGATAATGTAAAGTATACACAATAAAAATTGTTTCAAAAAAACTCATTTGGGGGTTGCCCAAAAACCTTTAATAATAATATCTGTAATATTAAGTTTAAGTTTACAGCCTTAGTAATCAAATCTGTTCTTCAGGTTTCTTTTGAATACCTTCATTACCATCATGTGTGATTGCATCTGATAGCTACTCCAACAAAACTGCAAGGTTTCTGCTTCAGTAGGTCTTGAACTCATCACTTTAAATATCCTATTAGCTCTAAAGCCATCTGAAAGTCTAATTTTCTATCTGTGAATTTGTTTTGCCTCATGCCATAAAAGTCTAGCTAAGGGCAGCTATAACATATATAATGTAAGCAATGCAGTATAATCAGAATGAAGTAACTTCAATTTAGAAAAACACTTTGTAAGCTTGGTTTGCACAAACAAAACAAATATAAATCAGGAAGATACCCACATACAGGTACTTTATCCCTCTAACAGATGATTTATTTTATTACACGCATACAAATTCATCTGTATTGAAACCGGCTCTGATCTGAGCATCCAGTCAAAAAATTACCTATTTAGGACTATAGCCTATTGCTCACAAAATACTAAAAACAAAAATGCTGGTGGGATGGGTGGAATTTATGTTAATGAGACATTTGCTAAAGGTTTAACTTGTACATATGTTGCCTTATATTTACAATATTATATTTTTCATATACATTGACATTTTTCAGCTTAAAATGGTTTTTTGTCTTGAAGACCTACATTAACATTATAAAGACAACTGTTATAGCTTTGTTGCTGTGTGCTGTGAATTAAAGTAACTGGATATGCAGAATACCCATTGAATTTTATTAAAATAACCAGCATTTTAAATTCACGCAGAAGGGTAGAAACAGACACAGACAAACTTTCTGTCTCTTAAATCTGTTGAATAGTCTTTCACTTGTTACTGTTAAACTTTTTCTCAATAAACAAGTAAGTTTTACATCCTAACAACTTCCTAGATCAATCTCCAAAACAACATTATTCAGGTGATATTATCTGGAATGAATTATGATTATTTCCCTGCCCATGGCAGGGGGGTTGGAACTTGATGATCTTAAGGTCCTTTCCAACTCTTACCTTTCTATGATTCTGTGATTAAGAAAAAAAGAACAGCTGATACTGGAAAAGTAGTGGTGGTCTTAGTTCTTACCTCAAATATTTTGGAAGAGTTTTCCTAATGTTTTTTAAAATAAAGTGTCCCAAAATATAAGTGGCCATTACAACCAATAAAGATGCTATTTGAAGATACATAAAGACATTAACTCTCTTTCGCTCCCCCCCCTCCCCCCCCCAGCCCCGAGTAAGAATTACAAGGTGTTAAAAGGTTATATGGCTAAAAAAATAATGAGCACAAAACCATCTGCAGCTTCTGAGCAGAAAAGGAAGGTCAATTAACTTTCTGCCATACTTGAAACTCAGAATAAATCAGCAATTCTCAACATTAAAGAAATAAGACAGCAGCAGGAAGTTGTGTGTCAAAGCAAGAGCTCCAAAGAAAGAGAAATCTAGATAGACGGGTTTACATGTTTAATAGGAAGTGGTAACTTTGAAAAGGACTGTAGAAGTCCCATACACATAACAGAAAAAAATGAATGAAATATGGCAACCATCTTTACCCCTGGGAAAGATGAGACAGGCAGCCTGAGAATTTTCAGGAGTGCCACCTGATGTGTTGCAGTCAGTAACATACCTCTACAGATGCAAAGAGATGCTCAAAAGGAAATTCACGCTCACACATCACCACCATATATTTAAATTCAAACAAGCTTAATACTTAAGCTTTCTCTCACATGTTGAGACCTGATATACACTGAATAAACAGTCAGTGATCAATGGAGAAAAACTAAGATTCTCCAAGCTGTTAAATAAAAGAACGAAAAACTATTTACACTTGCATATTACAGCTTCAATTTCTGATTGTTCTTGTTTTATCCATTCATAAAATATTCTATCCAACTATCTATCGTCCTCCTCATGCTTCTAATGAAATAAAATAAACCACCAGAAACTATTACAAGTTACTAATGTATGTTTCTTAGCTCATCTTTTCCTAGATGTTTTAAACAATGACCTCACTGTAAAGATTTTAAATTGCTTTGAATCAGTATGGTCCCCATTAGAAATGCTACACTTCCAGAGGAAACATTTCTTCCTGACCCTAATTATTAAACAAGTTGTGTTCTGAAACTTGATTGGTAGCCCTTAAACTTTTATCGTAAAAGTACTAGGAGAATGCTTTTCTCATTTATGTGATGTTGGAACACACTTTTTAAATTTACTAGGTTGTATTCCTAATTCCTATCTTGCATTAATGAGCTCTACACAGTAATTCCCTTATTTGCTTTCTTCTAAATTTTAAAATTAACTGGTTTTACATCGAAAACTCTTTTTTTTTAACATGGGTGAAAGTAAATAAGTGCAATTGACTGACGTTTCTCTGTTATTTTTTCATTATTTCATATATCACCTCAAAGTGATTTATATATGAAGTATTAATGCAATATGCCTACAGTTCTTGAATCTGAGAACCAAATTCAAAGGAAGTCTGAAAGAATACTCTAAAGTGTTTAGTCAATCCTGATCTCCTCCTTTGAAATCAATTGGAGTTTCACCACTGATCCTTTGGGAGCATATTGAGTATTATTAAAGTACAAAAATCATAATTGCCCAACAACACTGTAAGTCACAGATGAATACTGACATCATGTCCTCTACCATGGGATGCCTAAAATGTATAAAAGCATTTTGTTTGTATGTTAATTTATAAATTATTTATATTACTGTCATATATTATTATGGAATCTTCTCCATTAAGAAGAAATTAGTGCCTTTATTAATGATATTCTAAAGCATTTGAGAATAAATGTTCTGACTTTTTCTCTGTGATGCATTTGCAAAAGCAATTAATATATCCAGATCAGCACACTCACATATTGCAGGACAGAGTTTTTCTCTGATCAGGAGCTTAATATATGTACTGTATCTCCCAGCTCACCTGCTGCTGTTCACTAAAACAATAATCAGAAATCTTTTGTCTTCTTTCATGTCCTATCTGCAAGAGGGCCAAGTCCCACAGCTGTAGTGATGACCACAGATCCAAGCTACAAGAATGGGGAAAAGATAATTAACTCAGATGAAGTACTATGAAGGCTGTGGGAGCCATGCAAACAATTATTATATTGCCTTATGAACTGAATAAATGGCATCAAAAAAGTGAGTGGCTAGTTCAATTTTGGTCTCTGGAAACTCTAATAAGATTGCAAACATTGTTTCTACGTAAAGTTGGTGCTGATGTTAATATCTAGTTTACACCTAGGTGCTAAATTGAGACAAGCTCTCTCAATCACAGACCGTGGTATGGTTAATTATCAGAATCATATCTTTTCAGTACCTTTAATTTAGGATTTTTCTGTGAAGTTAGTAAATTTCTCAGCAAGAAAGTGCAACAGGCATATATATTGCATATGGATACCAATATATGTGTAAAAATTATGATTATGGGTAAGTTTCCCTGACCACTGTTGATATGTCTTTTTTAAAAAAGCTTCTGTTAGTTTACAAATTTAAAACTATTCCAGATATGAATCATTTAAGCTGGATTGTTTTCTATTGCACAGTGTTTCTTAAAACGTTTAACAGAACCATGCTGCAGAGTAAAAATAGGGATTCAAATTTCAGCAAATATATCAAGTCAATAAATACTCCCTTGCCATTCACATGACAATCTATCCACTGCAGCTTCAACAAGGTACCAAGGTATAATCCTCTGATAAGCTGTAGTTGTCACATACTCCACACCAGCTGCATTTTGACTCCATGCAGTAATGTGGTTTTGAGGCAAACCATCCACTCTTACTATAGGTTGGCCACTTTCAAGTAAATGTGGTACTTGGGAATTGGACTCCTACCAGGGAAAAATCAACCAGAAGCTCCACTACAGATGCACACCAATTATGCTGAAACCTCTGATGGGTACATAAAGGTCCAAGTCAAAAACCGGTTCTTTGGACAGCTTCAAACACTACACATAGAGACATTTAGTGGGTGGAGATACACCATTTAAGGTCAAACCTTATCTCGGCCTACACTGGTTATCTCATTATAGTCTGTCTGAGCACTGCTGCTTGCATCATCAAATTACTTCCTAATAATATGCCTATATACATAGATATGACCATAAAACATCCTAGACTTTGGGAACTAAGTTCTGGCATCTGTCTCTCCTTTACGTCTTTTCCTTCATGAGTTTTTCTGGGTCACTTTATTTATTACTTACCTTCAGGTAGAATGAAGTATTTAGAGTGTCAAAATATTTATCTTAGTTTACTTGATTTGTCATTCAAATTTATCTACTCAGCTTTTGTTTATTTCAAACACTCTTTTTTCTAAAATGAACAATCTTGGGTTCAATAATTTCCATGTATAATTTGAGCTTGGAGGGTGAGCATCAGGCTCAAGAATCAAACCAGTAAAGAATAAAAAAAGTTTGAGCAGAAATAGATGAAAAAGTGAATTTTTATGTTTTAATAAAAGAGACACCATAATAAAGTCTCTTTAATCTGAATTGACCATACTCAATGAATTCCTTGAAAGTCAAATAACATTTATGATTCACAACACTGGCCAGCGATTAGAAGTACTTATAAAGCTTCTTTTTTAGACATCCTAATCCCAAAATTGATATTTCAGGCATAACCAGAAAGCATTGCAAACAGAGTTTTAGGGATTATGAGCAGGAGAAAAATAGGCTACACTAGGAACACTAGAATTTTAACAGCAAAAGTAAAAGAAGAAAAATAGAAAAAAAACCCAGTACATAATTTTTTTGATAAATTAAGGCAACCCAAACTGATTGACTGGCTATATGAAACACACCATAATTATAAAAGAACACAAAGCAAACTCAGTAGGCGTAAGCTCTTTTAGTAAACGAATGTCCAGATGCTATTTACATTCCATCTCTAATTTACAACGACAATGGGCTGACAATATCTGCAGTATACTTGTCAGATTTTTAAAAACATTGGTAGATAAGGGCTGCCACAGTTTCTTACAGCTATGTATTCCAGCATTAACTTGCAAGAAACTTTTGGCAGTGAGCTGTATTATTTTATTGGACTGATATACGTTTCTTTGTAATCCTTATTCATTAATTTGATAAACTTAGCAAGAGATGTCGAATGACATGTTTTTTGACAGTGTGTTTCTTTGGTTTTGCTAAAAGTCAAGCCTATTACCATGAAACTAGAATGAATATTTGGAGTATACTCATTAAATATCCTTGTAATTCATATTTTTCCTTTACCTTTAAAATTGAGCACTCCAGATAGGTATGAAATCATTGACATGTAATTTACTATGCAGGATGCATGCTTTCCAGCTTTTTATTTGCACATTTTATATAAACACGTGGTTTGGGTTGAATGGCAAATTAAACTTTCAGGAGACAGTTTCAGTCACATCAACACAAATAAACTATTTAATCTGTTGTAATTTTTAAAAAGACAGAACTCTGTATGCAAGTTTCTGTAGAATAAAATTACTTTCAGTAGCAAAAATATTTTTATTAATTAAATTGTTTTACTATTATAAATTGCATTTCTGTTTACGGATGTATGTCACTGAATTATTTAGTGATATCTATTGCATTATATTGACAATACTGTCTGAAGATCATTGAATGTTATTGAATGACATGGAATATTTTTCCAGCGTACATATTCCTGTTCATATACACTGAATTTTTCTAGCTGTAATGATGAGTGGAAGTGATAACTCGAGGATTCATGTCAGATTATTTTTGAGCATTCCAAACTGCCATGCAAACCAACCAGGCTGACAACTATCTGAATAGTGTGGGTGCTCTACAGCTAGTTCTGGTACAAGCAGATGAGTATCATGTTTGTTGGTCTTCAGGCTGACCAAGTGCAGCCTGCCTCAAATCATCAACTGCCATTTGAGGAGTTTCACCAGCAACCTCTTCATGTGCTCCAGGTTTGGAGGAAGAGGGCTGAGTTCTGTAAGTGTCATTTCCCCAAACAAGTAATTTCTAACAATAATAATTTAATATGCCCTTACCTGAAAGTGCAGGATTAAAGATCAACCTCAGTTGCATGTCATATTTACATATCTGCTATCCCACTTAAGTCTGAGGTTATTGCTCTGTTTCCTATCAAGTTACCGTGCTAAACTTATTCACATTACAACACTGTCTCCCTTAATATTTTCCCCTGATGTTAAACTATTGTTTCATTTGCTGGCTGTTGTGCATGTCTTTTTCTCTCTTCTCAGTCAGTGGACCTGTAAGCCAAATTCAGAAGTGATATGTAAGGTGCTGTAAGATAGATCACATAATATTCACTTGAATTCCCTCAGTATTTCATACTTTACTCCTCATAATGTGAAAGGGAATGTAACACAATATAACTCTCATACAAAGTAGGTGAAAGGAGTTGAGTAAGCTAAAGCATCTCCTATATATTATGCTTTCCCCTAGCTGTTTATTATGTGAGTTAATTTTGATTCAAGTGCAGGAGATCTGAGGGAGAGAGTAGAGTAGTAGACACAAGTCCGAGGTAATTCTCCACTAGTTGTGGGTTCACTGGCAAGTTCACAGGTAAACCATGCAAAAGGAGAGACTCTCTGTGGGCTGGTTCAGCTTAAAGGTGGTTTAGCATTGTTGATTACAGATCTGACTGGCTCCATGTATTTATGAAAACATTATGATCCTGAGTCAGCAGAATCAAGCCACCCAAGAACCATTTTTGGGGGGAAAAACAAATGAGACACCCGCTACCTCAAACAAGGGCGATTATAATGAAAAGCTATTGAACTGTCTAAATGGTTTCCATTATTTTCAGTATCTCATCTTCTAAGTAAATAGAACAGAGTTGACTATAAAACAGGCTTTTTACACTACTCTTCACTTTTACCTGTTTTATCACTTCTGAATTCAGCTCTATTATTTCAACAGAGCTATGTACATATGTTTGAGAAGCAAAGGTGTTTTGTTGTCAGTCTTACCTACTATGTAAAATAAAACATATCATACCTGTAAATTTTGCTTTAAAGAAAAAAGGAAAGGAAAGGGAAGGAAAGGGAAGGGAAGGGAAGGGAAGGGAAGGGAAGGGAAGGGAAGGGAAGGGAAGGGAAGGGAAGGGAAGGGAAGGGAAGGGAAGGGAAGGGAAGGGAAGGGAAGGGAAGGGAAGGGAAGGGAAGGGAAGGGAAGGGAAGGGAAGGGAAGGGAAGGGAAGGGAAGGGAAGGGAAGGGAAGGGAAGGGAAGGGAAGGGAAGGGAAGGGAAGGGAAGGGAAGGGAAGGGAAGGAAGAGAAAAGAAAAGAAAAGAAAAGAAAAGAAAAGAAAAGAAAAGAAAAGAAAAGAAAAGAAAAGAAAAGAAAAGAAAAGAAAAGAAAAGAAAAGAAAAGAAAAGAAAAGAAAAGAAAAGAAAAGAAAAGAAAAGAAAAGAAAAGAAAAGAAAAGAAAAGAAAAGAAAAGAAAAGAAAAGAAAAGAAAAGAAAAGAAAAGAAAAGAAAAGAAAAGAAAAGAAAAGAAAAGAAAAGAAAAGAAAAGAAAAGAAAAGAAAAGAGAGTTTTCTCTTTCTGAAAGCAAGAGAGAGGTTTATTTTCTGCAGTGGTCTAAGTGAACCAGTCCAGATTTTCAGGACATAGTAGAGTCTCTCATACTCAGAAGTTGGTGACAGAGAGAGGGAGAGTGGTTCAATCTTTTATGCCTGTTTCCCCCGGGCATTCATTGCCTTTCATGATGCTTGAGTCTGATAACCCATATGACATTGCAGAGTAGTTTATGGGAACTGAAGTTTACATCAATAGGCTTTCCATATTCATTTTTCAGTGAAAGTGAAATTGTTTCCAATAGAGACTTTGCACTCAACCCTCTTTTTTCACAAGGAGATTGTGAATCATGTCTTTGTAAATTCTAACTTGGTTATGGAATTTTTAACAATAAAAATTCAAGTGTTGCTGATATGACCACATTAATAAGAAAGAACTGGCATTCTGGATCCACACAAAATCTCTACCTCTGAGAACTTTTTACAATATATATATGCTCATAGAAATAAGTAGTGTCAATGTCTTGCTGTTTGTCTAGAATATAGATATTTCAATGCAAAAGCTAATTTCTGTCTAATTTGATTTCCATCTTCTGTGCTAGCAAATTTTCACTCTAGAAGTGTCCAAAAACCATGTTCATGATGCAGATTGCTCCTGCAATACTTGTCTCACACAAGCATGTTGTAGAAATTGCCTAACTTGGGATTATTGCTGGCGTATGAATTTAATATGCAGTCTCTTTGTTAAAGCACATCTTTTTTATATTTTAAACTTGGATTAAATATTGAAAGAATGAATATTTGCATCCTACTCAACTTCACTGTAAGCATCAACATTAAGAATAGTTGTAGTGAAGCTTCACTTTTATCTATATGTTGCGGTTTAGCCCCTTGGCGAGTCAGCCACGCAGCTGCTCGCTTACTCCCCACCTTCCTCTCCCCCCTCTCCCAGAGGAATGGGGAGGAGAATCGAAAGAATGTAACTCCCACGGGTTGAGATAAGAAGAGGTTAGTAACTAAGGTATAACACAAACCACTGCTGCTACCACCAATAATAATAATGCTAAGGGAAACAGCAAGGGGAGAGAATAAAAACGCTCACCACCCGCCGACCAATACCCAGCCCTACCAAGCAGTGAACTAGCTCTTCCGGGTAACTGCCCCCAGTTCTACATCCTGGGTACAACGTGCTGTGGTATGGAACACCTCCTTGGCTAGTTTGGGTGAGGTATTCTGTCTCTGCTTCCTCTCAGCTTCCCCTCCTCCCCGGCAGAGCATGAGACTCAGAAAGTCCTTGGTCAGAGTAAACATGACTTAGCAACAACTAAAAACATCTATGTTGTCAACGTTGCCAGGCTGAAAATCAAAACCACAGCACTGCACCACCTACTAAGAGGAAGAAAAATGATTGCTACTGCTGAACCCAGAACACTACATTACTGAAAAATGCTATGTAGAAGTAATTCTTTTTATTGTTTTTAAGGGTGGAAAGGGATTGCCCAAGTACTTTGATGTCTTTAATAAAATGCCACGTTATTTGCTAATTTTAATAATGGCCAAACCACCCCTTGTCTAAAAGTAGAGACACTGGAAGCCATATCAGACTCACGAGCACTGACATTTTGTGTATATAGCAGATCTAGGATTTTGCAAATTCAAGACGATGAGAAATTCAATTTATCTATCTCCTGCACTGAATTGATTATGTTGATGTGAAAAGATTATTATCCACATAAATACATGCTTGGTGTTAATAGTCCTCTCAATACCACTTTTTCTTTGCATATATATATATAATCCTTACAGTTATTCCAAAAAAAGGAAAATAAAGTAATTTAACATATTTTAAGCTGTTTAATTCTAGAAGTCACCTTCTTCGTATGTGACATTCTCTTAGTGGTCCTCAGGCTGGGTGGTGGAAAAGCCCCATTATATGCTCTGGTTCCTATTCACTCAATTAGTATACACTCAGGAGTTACTCTTATGTGGCAGACCTGCCCATAATTGAATTTATGTCAGAAAAGATGTTGTACTTATACATCCACTGGGAGCAGAAATGAAGACATCAGCCATAAGGCACACAAAGGTTTCTCTTTGTTATAATCTCAATGAAACAGCTGCCATTTGTTTTTAGAGTATTGTGCAGATGCATAACAACCCCGGGACTGATTTACCTGACACTTCTAGGAATACTCAGTGATTTCTCCAACAGGTCAGGCTATCCCACTTCATGAAGATGACAGATGACAATGGTTTGCCAACCTACATCATTAATCTTTGTTGTAAGAACCACCTATGTACTATTCCAGAAATTACAAATGTAGGGGCAATTTACAAAAAATTAAAAGTAATTTTTCAATTCTAAACTGCAAAATAAAAATCAGGAAAACAACTTTTTTTTTTATGTGTTTTTTAATGTGTTTTGTCATTTCTTTTTCTGGATGCGAATTTCATTCTGAATATATTGAAATGGAAAAAAAAAGAAGTTATTATTAATAAATTATATAAGGGCAAAGCAAAATCTAACTGGAACATGTTTCATTCACCAGCCCTCCAACTATAGGTCACGTTGGCAGTGAAATTAACTGGATGGGTTGACACTGATTTCTTTGTACAAAGAGAATCACTTGCTTTTTTGTTTCTTTGTAGCCTTTTTATAAAACTCTTGCAGTGCAAAAGAACAGTGAATAAAGTTAAAAGCTGGTCTTTGGTTCTAAGGTGGTGTACACCCAGAAGTGAAAAAAACTAAAATACAATCAATCAACTCAGGTAAACTGAACTATATTTCAAGAGAGCTTCCATATCATTATAATAGGACGTTCCATTACTGCCTAAAGGAGTAAGTGATTAACAGATCCATATACTGGATAAATTTTCTTGCATAAAAACAATACAATGGAAAATGACAATGTGTCCTTAATACTTACCATATTGAACAGTTAAAAACTTTCATATTCTGAAGGATTTATTCAATTGCAAGAAAAGACTCACTAAAATAAATAGAGCATTTTAGTTCACCCTGTGAGAAATTCCTATTAAGGACAAATGTTTGAGTCAGAAAATTTCTTAAGCTTCAAAAATAAACTGTATGACTAAAGGAGATTCTTCATAATGCACACTAAAAGTGTTTGATTCCTCTTCTGTTTTTACAGATGTAAATCACATTTCATTTAGACTGGTGAAAGAAAGTGGAGAATTCCGGCCACACTGACTAATCATGCAGTACTCAAGTTTGATATTTATATTTCTTTCTTTCGGGGTGTTTTTTTACAGTGGGATTTTTCTTGGTTTTGTGTTGTTGGTTTTTTGTTGGTTTTTTTTTTGGGGGGGGGGTTTGTTGTTTGTTTTTTTTTTTTTTTTAATTACTCAACCGGAGTAGCATCTACAATAAGGCACAGAAGTTCAAATCATAAAGAAATACCCTGTAGTCAGTGACTGATTGTCCATTGATGAGATTCTTTCCAGATTGCATTTGTTCACATGTTTCTTTCTATTTTCAGGATCCACAATTGCAATCAAATATCTGACATAAACAAATAATCACAGTCTACTTTAGCTGAGAGTTCAGTTTACACAGAGGGTAGTTCTAATGTTTTCTCAAAGAGTAGAGAAGGTGTTTTTTTTTTGTTGCCACACACATAAGGAACAGAATCTGAACCCTTCATATTTCTTTCTGATTGAGTACAACAAACTCTGTAGGTGAATGTTGGAGAAAGTGTAGTGTAATACCCCGCATTTTCAACTCCTGTCCCAGCCCTGTAGATTCTACTTCATGCTTGTTCCTAAGGAAACATTTCCAGGCTCTGGTACCAGCTGCCCTTAACATTACTCAAGGGTGGTCTCTTGGTATCTGACTGATCAAAGACTAGCTGCCTTGCCTTATCTAACATTAATACCTAAACCAAACACTCTATAAGCTATCATAAAAATCACATTCTCACAGGATTTGCCTTTCAGGTTTTAGGATGTACACAATAAAAATAAAGGTGCTGACTGATTGCAAATGTTGCAAATATTCTTGCTCTGGATATAGTAAGATTTTAATGCTTTTGCTTATGGGTAAAATAAAGAGTGCTTTAGGATGGGAACATTTTACTTAATTGACACATTTTATTTTCCACATGTTCTGCAATAACCGTCAAAAACTGATACTACCCTTTTGCTATGGGATTAATCATCATTAAACATTAAACCATAACAATGTAAAGTAACCTGTCAAACATTAACAAGCGCTATAGCTTTAGCAGGCCTTACCACAAAATCAGTGAGTAGGCTATCTTTAATGGCCACATGTCATTATAAATGTATTCAAATTTCTATGCCTAATCTATGAGTGATTCATTTTACAAAGGTATTAAATAGACTAAAGTAGCTTGCTCAGGAGATTGACAGAAATTAGATATCTGACAAATGAGTTACGAATTAACTTTTTCATTGAATGTGCTCTAATATGAAGTTGCCATGCTCATAACATACATTTTTAGTGTACAGCATAGTTAATCATGGAGCACTTCCAGGATTTCTCATTGTGTGTGCCCTGTCCAGAGAAAGAAAGAAGACAAAACATCTCCTCTTTCATCTGCAGGTTTTCAGACCATGCCGACATTCTGAGGGTGATCAGATATTTCAGTAACATTTATAATACAGTCTACCAGAAAACGTTAAAAATTAGCTTTAAGGAAATTCCACTACTTACCTACAGAATACTGATACATTTTCCAGGCTTCCAATCATCCTTTCTCAGTCAAAGACACACTACAAGTCAGATTTTTGCCAGGCTGAAGGCTCCATTTACAGCAAATGCTGAAATCAAATATGTCACATTCTTTCCAGGTCAAGAAAATGGTATGTCAATAGAAATTTATTTGATGAAAATACTTTGGACAGTGATTCCTTTCAAAATGTGGAGTATGTGGTGGAAAATACAGAATTGTAGATACAAAACAAACTATTTGTAATTTTGATGGATAAATTAATCAGAAGAAGAGTCCTAGAGCCAAAGAGGCAGACCAAAACAAGCTTTGTCCCAGCAGGAACAGAAGGAGCTAAGAGACTTAGCCACCGTGTAAGGTTAAATGCTGTCGTGGTTTAAACCCATCCAGACAGCTTGTTAACTCACTCTCCCCCCTTCTTGCCCTCCCCCTACTCTCGGAGGGATGGAGAGGAGAATCAATTCTTTTAATGCAACTCCCACGGGTTGAGATAAGAACAGTTTAGTAACTAAGGTATAACACAAATCACTACTGCTGCCACCAATAATAGTAATGATAAAGGAAATAACAAGGGAAGAGAATACAACACCCCATCACCAGGCGACCGATAACTTGCCCCCCCAGCCCGACCAAGCACCCACCTATACCTCCTCCAACCCTGCAGTCCCTTCTAGCCCCTTCCGGGCCACCCCAGTTACATCCTGGGCATGACGTGCTGTGGTATGGAATACCTCTTTGGTCAGTTTGGGTCAGGTGTCCTGTCTCTGCTTCCTCCCGGCTCCCCCTCCTCCCCGGCAGAGCATGAGGCTCACAAAGTCCTTGGCCAAACCAAAACATCATTGTTTTTCAGCTCTGTTTCCAGCTGAAAGTCAAAACACAGCACTGCACCAGCTACCAAGAAAAATTACTGCCACTGCTAAACCCAGGATAAATGCTAACAGTGAATATGGAAAGAGGTATCCACACTATGCAAAGCAAGACATGAACTTAAAAACTCTGAAGAGTCTGAAATGTACTAAGAAAAATAGAAGTGTATTTTGCTTAGGCCAGTTTGCCTCTGGATCTGTTTATTTGCTTACAATAGTAACAAAATGTAACTGAAATCACCAACACATGCTTTGTGTTTGGTATTTAATCTCTGCTTCTAAGAAGTTAACTCATAAAAGAAAGAATTTAGGATCAAGGTATTCATAACCTCCAGAGGGTATTGACACTCAGAGGGTCTAGTAGCTGCGTCATGGATTGTTGGCTCTCAGGCAAGTTGCCTCCTAGGATGTGCCTTCTGCTCCTGACAAAGGGCTGTAAACACAGGGAAATGTGGTCTGAGAGCAATCACAGCAACCTCAAAAGTGTCTGTCAGGGGAGGACTTGGCTGTGGTTCTCACAGGGTCCTAATATCCCAAAGGTGCCTTAACACATTGAGCTCAGGGAAGAAAACAAAATAGCCACAGAGATAAATACAGTGGGTGTCCTTTTAAATGTTGTTAATTCATCACAAATCAGTTCTTACTGAAATTGCATTCATCTAGCCTTTTGCTTGTCCTGCTCTGAGCAGTAATTCTATTTGCTACTATTCTCAGTGACCTCACGGATAACAACGCTTCCTTTGAATGCTCTGCACATCTCTTAATAGTAATGAGTTGCCCTGTGCATGTGCATTTTTAAACTCAGGGTTAATAAGGCAATCACTTGTTTATTAGGGACAAGCACATTTGCTGCTCTCACTTGATGTTCTAATATGGCATATTTCAAGAGATAAATTTTATTTTCTGGAAGTAGGTGGAATTTCAGTAATTGCAGAGGTTCTGAGTTATGTCTATCACATATATTTTATAGTTTTGGTTCATCAAAACCATGGAAAAAGGAATGAGAATTATTTATTTTGTTTCCCCAGATCCAGGAGCCTAGCTGGTAAAGACTAATTTTATGGAAAACTGCATTGAGAGAGACGGGGGAATACAGGTCAATATTTTATTGGACATGACAGATAATCTCTGTGTACTGCTGGTTTTATGGATGTGAGACATAAACATTTACGTAGTAGGTCATACACATGTTGAGAACAATACATAAATATTTAATATTGATTATTTTTTTGTTAAAACAGGTCTCCTGCCCTATGAATCTTAAAACTCAATCTCTTTGCTAATTCGTGATTGTGTCAATTGATATAAATATATAAATTTTTTTCTATTTGATTTCCCTTTAATAATGATAATTCTTTCTTAGTCTCCAAGCTTAAGCTGTCAGCCTTATAAACCTGACTTACAAAACAAGTGATCATTAATGAAGTCTTTTTCCTCAGAAGGACCTGAGAAATTACAAGAGAGAATCAACCACTTCTGTTGTATGAAAGTTAGTCCCTCCCCATGTAAGCTAGTTTCTAGTAAAGCACACAGCACACAGTAGTAATACTTATCTTTGGTAAAAATTACTTTTGCTGATGTCCTAGCTCAGTGCAATTGGACACTGATTCATCTACACAGAAACAGTTCCCACGATCTCTAATTTTTGTTCTGAAAAACCATGCAGTGTACCTGGGTCATAAATCAGGACAATCCTTACTCAGAAGGAGTTTTCATTCTCTCTGTTGTCTTGTGTGATACAATCCAGAATTCAGTCCTTATTCGTAACTATGAAACACTATATGCATACTTACAGATAATGAAATATTGCTATCTTTACTATTTTAAGCAGTTTATATGATAGCAAGCATATTTCTACAGATAGAATACAATCTTATTTTAAAGCTATCTATATATTTCAATATATATATATAGGAAAAAGCCTAGAGTCCCTAGCAATGACTTTTGCAAGTCTGCTTAGCACTTTAAAGGAAACATGAAACAGTTAGCCAGAGAAAATATTTGTCTTAAAAAACATCATGTTCCTCTGAGTCATTTAAAGAGCAAAGTTATTTTTTTTTAATTGCAAGAACATGCTCCCACACATCTATAAATTATGTAACAAAATATAGTATTTTGCTCTATTTCACTTATCAAAAATGATTTTATTATAAACCTAATAATTTTATCATTAATAAATTCATAACTAGACCTTCCTCTTACTTATCCTCTGAAATACAACATAGAAGAATTGAAATGGTCTGACTGCAATGGGGATGTTAAAGCTATTACTCAAATAAAATTACATCTGAGATAATTTGCAGCTGTCCCTAAAATTAAAAAAAAAAAAAAATAGCCTTAGTTTAAAATCCTAAGTAGAAAATGAACAGATATTTCAGAGTTTTTGGCACATGCTTTACATCTGTTTATACAATAGAAAACACACTTAAAATTTAAGTCCAAATCTACAAAATAACCCTATGAGTTTTGTCCTTGTATAATTTCTTTTTTTGCAAACTCTTGTAAAGGGATCCGTTAGGTTTAAAGGTCCCTCTTTAAGGTTGCACTTTTGTAAATTAATTTGCAGTGCTAGGTCTGACTTTCTGATAAAAGTGTGAAGCAAACAGCACTTGTATTTCATTGCCAATCAAAATATCCATCAGTGACAAAATAAAAAATTATTATTGTACAGAAAGGAGGAAGCATATTTTTGATACTGAAATATTAGGTGCTTAACAATTTTGCTAACAGGGGTTTTTCTTTATATAACAATATCATAATCATATAACTCACAAATTCAGTAAATGCAATAACACAAGTCTCTAAACCTATTTAGCTAAAGGGCGTTATTTGCAAAATCTTCACGTAAAATACTTTTTACTAATTCCAGAACAAAAAATTTGAACATGAAACTATGCATCCATGATGAGAGCTCCGAGAATATTTTGTTCCATGTGGATCATAAGGGATCATATCCCAGCCTTCATTAGCTGCCTAAAAGAAATTTGTATACTACCCAAAACATCCACCCAAAATCAATAGAATTCAAGCCTAAATAATCATTCCTTTCTTTAGTTTATAACATTTGGTCAGAATTAAATTTTGTCTCATAGCAGAGCAGAACACAACCTATATAGGTAACATTATAAACACAGTGAATTACTGATTCTTACATTGGTTTTATATAAATAAATTGCTATACTGTCACTATGTTTTTATTGCTGCTTGAGAATATAGACTTCAACCTGAAAGAGACAGTTTTAATACATGATTGTCTGCAAACATTTATCAGTCATTGGAAATCTGAGTATAAGGAACACCAGAATAAATGAAACTGCAATATCAGAAGCCAAGCTCTGACCTTCCTCAGTTTTCACTCAGTCTTTTCCTGGAGACAGTGCAATTCAGAAATGAATCATAACCTACAGCTCAGTGTGTGGCTTACTCTCCAATATCTGCAGGACAGTTAAGACCTGCATTGCTTTCTTCCTCACATTGGAAAGTGCTTGGTAGAGATTGCAAGCTTATGTGCCCTGGGTTTTTTTCAGGTTTTCTATAATGAACAATGTTACATTTTCTCAGTAATGTTACACATCTTAGTCTGAGAGCTATTACATTTTCAACAAATGCATTGTACCCATTTGTTTATGCTGAAAACAGCAAAGGGTTATGTCACCTTCAACTCCACTACAACCTTGATTCTATGAAGCTGGATAGTCAAGCTCACTACTTCCCACTATTTATATCACAGGACTTGATCCTATAGGTCTGCTGCCAGACAGCTGAACAGATGTCTGCTAATAACAGCAGATCCCAGAGCTAATGAGATGTGTCACTCACCAAGGACGTGACACAGGATCATTGCTGGCATGTAGAGTGTATTGTCTTTATGGAGACTCAAGGTATCAACAGCCTAGACTTCCGGAAATACAAAGCCAAATGAAATCAGAGGCAATTACTGAAAAATGGTGAACTCTTTTCCAAATTAACAGAGATGGATATGTGCCTCCAAGAGTACTCAACCTATCCAAGTGAAACGTAGGAGACTTATATGGAAACATCTGCTGACTGCTGGCTGCTGGCTGCAGACTGAAGTCTGCAAACATCCCTGACTTGGAGATGACACCTGAATGCAGATCTTCTTCAGCTCATCTTGTTAGCTGTTCTCAGGCAGATTTCTCTACTGGAACTCTCCCAACCCGCACAAATAATTTCAGGCATACTGCATGAAGGATTTGATTATCAGATTCCAGACTCCGATGTTCAGAGCTCTGAGCTACAGGTTCACTCCCTTTGGCCTAAACACTACGTAATTACTTATGCAGTTCTAAAAGTAGTGCCAACAGAATAAGTTGAGAGACTTTCACAAAAATACATGAGCCTTTGGTGATTTAGCACTGCAGGACTGTAGCAAATGGGTGTAAATAGAGAATAATATGGTTTTGAAGCAGAACTACCTACAGGTAAAACAAGAAAACAAGAGATCTATTTTGTATTGACTATTATGATGTGGCTTATTTTTCTGCATACTGTTCCTGTCTCTCATGTTTGTCAAAACACCCAAGTTTCCTGCTTCTTTTCCTTTGTTCTTATTCTATGTAGTTAATTTTCTTCATTGAACATCTTACTCTCTTGAATGTCTGCATTGTATACCCAATACCTCCCGTGTGCTGTGCAGTGGTGGAAAGGACCCCATTTAAGACAGGGTTTCCTACTAAACAACAAAGAATCTTGAAATAATAGTAGCAGAACATTCAAGGTCTCCACAGTTAAGCTTCTCTCTGACAATGGTACATAAGCCAATAATTGCTGGAAAATATTTGTATTTTTGTCTCCTTCTGATTTCAGTGGGGGGTGCAGGAACTCAGCTCTATGCCAGATGATTTTGAATTCATATTTCTTCAGAAACTGTACTCAATTTCTTTAGTCACGTTTAAGGCATTTCGGAAGCAATCTGC
Organism: Neopsephotus bourkii; assembly: GCF_033783945.1. Lineage (NCBI taxonomy): Eukaryota > Metazoa > Chordata > Aves > Psittaciformes > Psittacidae > Neopsephotus > Neopsephotus bourkii. The sequence continues at coordinate 3,117,630 of NW_026901969.1, forward strand.
ATTTTAAAGATCAAAGATGGAACAAATCTAGCCACTAGCACATAGTAGCTCTGGCGCAACTATGGATAAGAAGTTTCTTGTAGCTTCATTGTAGAACTTTTTTTGTAAGAAAAGCTACCAGATAACAAAATGTTATGTGCATATTGCTTCCACCACATCCTTCTTATACTAGAAATACCTCCAATACAATAATCAACTAAAAGTCCAAGCTACACTGTACCGATTTTTTTTTAATTCCCTTTTCTTATTGCTCTCACTAGTCAACAGGTCAGTTAGGATTTCACCTCACTTAATGATCTGCAAGACTGTTGAAATCTATAAAGCACTACTTGGCTCCATCTCTGTCAAAACTGCTAAGTCATATTTGCCCAAGTTCTAAAAGAGATTATTCATAACAAATGTATTGATTTGTTTATAACCATTTCAGATGAAAGACCGCTCCATAAAAAGAACCTTCACTGTCTGCAGACTTATAACCTACAGTAACAAAATGTTTGAACTGCGTGAGAGACAGCCAATTTTTTTTATGAACCTACTACTTGAAGCTACTGTACTTTAATGTGGTATCCCAAATGGAAAGAAATTGTTTCATTTTATTTGTCTTACTTAAAACTTTCCACTTATCTGTGCAACTGGGAGATTGAAATCATGGATTTCGTTACACATCCCACAAAGCAAAGCCACTAGCATAACCAGCATCTTCCCTCCTTAGCTGAAAAAGCATATATATCACGTCTGTATACTGCAAAGTCTATTTTCAGCTAAAGTATTTCAGCAAAATCTCATGCCAAGTTCCATATCATTATATATTTCTGTACATACCATTTCTTGGAATACTCAGATGTTATTTTTAAAGTGTTATGACATGTATTTTGAAATCCATGCGTAAGACAAGGTGGTCCAGTCTGAAAGCTTCCATTCACTCTATTTCTTTTTCCAAGGAAATGACCATCTGAATGTGAGCAGACTCTACAGAGTTATGTCTTCATTTGCTGAGAGGGCACAGTTAAAGCTCCACATACATCTGCCAAGAAACTATGGGAGGCTGGGGTGAATAGGAATCCTGCTGTATTAGCAGTTTCATCTCCAACCCACAGCACTGTCAACAGCATTTGGGTCAAGCACTCAGAAGCAAATCTGGTCCCAGTGGTTTATGAGGTTAAGCTATGGATAAATGCTTGTACAATGGACTGATGCTAAAGAGTAAGAATATGTTCTGTATCAGCAGAAATAGTGCCTGGAGATGAACGGTGGAGGCGAGAATGTTCATAGAGGAATGGGTCTGGAAGCACCCCCCACAAATTCCTGCATGCCCTGATCACCTTAGGTGTTTTAGACATATGTGACCATTTAGGGTTTAGCAGTTGAAATCTTTACCCCTTATAACTGGGGCTCCTCTGTTTGATTTGGGGATGTCAGGCTCAACCTGTATTAACACATCAAATTTGGCCCATTGTAGTTTAGATCTAATCACTTTTAGAAGAGAAATCACAGGCTGGCAATAGAAAATTTTGCATCCAATTGCAACGGGAGAGCAAACTTTGTTTCAATTGCACCTAATCTGGCAACCTAACAGCTGAAACTCTGATGCAAACTAGAACTCTGATTTAAATAAAGAAAAGGTTGGTAATTATTTAAGATACGGGAATCATCTATAGCTGTTACACTGAGAAGGTATGAAGGATGAAGGACAGAAAGGAGAAAAGGAGAGAGGGAGGTGACATTCAGCGGGTATGATTACAACAAGAAGAAATACTTATTTCTGTGTTCTCCCAGAAATGATTCCTGACAATGCAGGGTGGTGGACAATTTCTTAGATGTCACTAGACTCAGATTCTACTTTTTTTGCCATGAAGGATATCAATTTGAAAAACTATGGTTTAGCATTGTATACTGCAAGCTAAGCAATGCATATTTTGAGGGTTTCTATGGCTCTTGTGAAATTTGTTTGTTGAAATGTTCCATTTGGCTCAAGATTATTCCTCTCCTGTCAACATTTAGTGAGCAAAACAAGGACAAACTACCCTTGAGTTAAAAAGAGGTCTTTAATAGCCCCAGGATAGGTGATAATTGGTTTTTCATGCATTTTGCTTCAATTATTCTACCCAACATGCATTCTGCGTGCACATAAGGAAAAAACAGAAAGCCAAGGAAATAGAGAGAAAACTTACAAAAAAGAAAAAATTTATCAACAGAAATTATCCAAGACAGCAACAACTGAAAAGACAAATATATTTTCTTGTTAATTTCTCACTCTTGTTTACCCTTCCTTTTTCTTTTTTGTTCTTTATTTACTCCTTACTGACTGATCTTCTTTGGCTAACACACAAGATTAGATTCATCCCTTGTCTTGCACTCTTGCACATTAGCTTTACTAAAACAGTTATCTGCAAAACTGATTAACTGTACCACATTTAAAAGGGCTATTAAAGCATAAATCACTGCTTTGCAAGCATAAAGCTATCAGGAATTAAGTTTTCACATTTTGAGCTTAGTCTACTCTTAGCATCCAGTCTGTGAGACCCCTGAAAGAGCAAGAGCATGATGATTTTCCTGCTGATGCCAGGGTTTCCATGTTGCACCTCACCATTCTGCAGCTCCTGAGACAGTTCCATCAGTAAGCCTGCCAGATAGGCTTGAAATTCTGAATTCAGCACATACCTTGCTGCCAGAATTCAAGATTACACTTTAATCACAGCTGCTAGGCTTCTTCACTTTCCCCATTCTTTCCTCTTCCATGATATATTTCTTCCCCGAGTCACTTTAAACATCTGATTACCATTTGTGGGGATTCTGGTGCTGCAAAGAGGTTATTTCACCACAACCAGCCACCACTGGCAGAAGGGAAACTGAGTTATTGCAGTTGTGTATTATTATGTGTCAGTTCAAATGACTGCACCTCTTCTCCTTTGTTTTTTTGACCTTGTAGTCGCAATAGCTAGAAATATTGACATGCATACTCTGGAAAAGTGGCAGTAGGATTCAAGAAGTTAATATAAAGAGCTGTTTTATCACAAAAGGCACATGAGTTACAATTGTTCCAAGGTGGAGTGTTACCAGCAACTCCAGCGACCAGTGGGCAAAATTCCCAACATATCAGCATGTGGAGAGCTCTAATGCTGCAGTGACAGCTTCACAGCTGCCTACATGGTATTCCCTGACTTATTGGAATGCTCTCATCTCCACAGTCCTACCATTAACCCAATGACCACAGCTTTTTTTCCTGTGAATTTGGGCTGAGAAAAATAGAAAAAGGTTATTGGCAACTGTAGTTGGCAAAAATAAGAGAGTTGGGGGCTTTTGTTGGTTTCCTGTTGGGTTGTTCTTTTTTTTCACTTTTGACCTCTAAAAAAGTCTCAGAAAGGTTTCAGTACAGCCAATTTGGATTCATTTGCTGAAATGTTTATGAAGTTTATGAACAGAACCTCTGGTCCTTGAGATTATTTTTTTCAAAACAAATTTAAGTGTTATTTCACAGAAAATGAGAAGGGCCATCTTGTTAAGGATTTCTTCTGAAGTGTTTTTCACTCCTTTTCTTCCCCTTTTTAGTCCAAGCCCAGGTGTGCTGTGAAATGGGAAACTAAGAAGAATACAAAAATGACAGTCAGAAGTAGCTTAACAAAATGAGTCCCAGGTCAAGCCAGGGAGCCAGTTCAGGAAGGGTGGATCAGGCCAGAGAGATGAAAGACACAGGCACAAGCACAGCTGAGACATACATCAGGCAGAGGACAAGGATGTAAATCATCATCCAAGCAAGGGGAAGCTCCCCATAGCTCTTCTCACCACCTCTGTGTTTTGCCAGTGGTCAGATCCATGGCTACAAGGCTGCACCATAGCAAACCTGGTCTTGAGCATTGGCAGCCAAACACTTAGGCGGGTTTAGACACACTTTAGGCACTGAGAGTTCTTTCATTTTGCCCTCAGTGAGAAAATGCATAAAGATCATACTTCCAAGAACATGACCTCATTTTTCCAAGCATTTCTAATTTCTTTCATTCCTGAGACTCTCCAACTACGTAGTTATAAAAAAGACCATCATCAAAAATATGTCATTAATTAGCACAACTCACCTGCCAACACAAATGGATATGAAAGTATAGATTTCAATCAACACCTTTGATAGCAAAAGCTAAGTAAAACGCCCTGAAAACTTTGGTGATACTATCAGTATATTGACTATCATCTATTGTCACAGAAACTTCAGCAAGAACAACTTGTTGGCAACTTACTTATAAGAAATAGTAGTTTTTGCCATGAAGCAGAGTAATTAATAGCCATCAAAAGGTTGTCAGGTCAGGCTTAGCTTGATTAAACCCCTAAAATATGAATGTTTGTCCCAAGTTCATACAACATTCCAGAGTCAGCAAAATTTGGCAGAAAAATACACAGTACAATTCAAATTTTGGCTGGTTCCCAGAGCTGCAGATATATGCAAAAATGATAAATTGGTCATGCTAGGTAACAAAGGAAAAGTCTACATTTCAGAACCTTAAAATGTCTAGCTCTAGTATTGATAAGAATGTTTATGTAAGGAAGTGATTTCATTTAAACTGGTTTCATCAACCATAGTGCATTTGAGTATGGATTTACATATATGAAACCGGAAAGTCATATTCAATGTGTGAATACAAAAATGAGGGAAAGCACTGGATAAATAATCTCAGTTGCATATACACTGTAAATTAAATAAGAAAAAATAAAATTATATAATAAAATTATCTGCAAAAGTAGTTCCCCTGATAATTTCAAGGGTTTTTAGTATTTTACTGCTTCCATTTCCCAAAGGCTTCCATGTTGAGGAAAGAAAGGAAGTTTTTAAAATGTCCATTCAGCTCCTTTGAAACCAGAATGCCGTTTGAAGTCTTCAAGTAGCATTGCCATAAAGTGATCTTTCCCTTACATCTGAGCTCCTTTTAAATTTCTTCAATAAACTTTCACTTGATAACACACTTTAAAATCATCGACATAAAGACACAAAATTACATGTCTCTTCAATGGCACAGGCTGCTGAAGTTGTGAATACTATGAAATTCAAACTTGGCACTTCTCACAGTGTTAAGTTCAACTTGCATCTTATCTCCAACATTTAAGGATAACCCACCAGATGAACTAATCTAGACAAAAACTGCAATTAATGGTTTCATTCATCAGGCAAATAAGACCTTTCAAACAGTAGGAGAAAGTCTCTCTGAACAGGAGGTTGCCCTTTACAGAGTGCTGGTCCAAGTTTGTCACAGAAGGAAATGAAGACTTCTTATATCTGAAAAATCACAGACATCTGGAGCCACTGAATTTTATTATTTTGCCTCTCCTTAGGAAAATTTGACAAAAATGTCATTTAACTCTGTCTCTAAGAAATCTCGCAGAAGCTGATAATATTTAGCAAAAGTTACAGAGCAACACAGGTGAAAAAGAAGGGGGAGGGGGAAGCAAAACAGAGAACACAAAAGGGAAAAAACAATTCAGAATATACTTAGAATACTGCCCTCAGTAGCCTAAAGGAAAATTAAAGAAGCAAGCACAAAATATCTGTCTTCCATACTATCTTTTTGAATTCTGTCAAGAAGAGTTCATACCTCTCTAATTTAAACCCTGAGGAACAAGACAAAACTTTTAAAATTATAAATTTTTTCAAAGTTTATAGGTCTTTTTCTATTTTAACCTACTCCAGACAGAGGGAAAAATATTCTGAAGTGAATCAGATTGAAGAGATGTCTCTGGAGAACAGTTGTCTATTCTTGTGTCCTGTCCATTTGGTAGCCAGTACAATGACCCTCTGATTGAAATTCTTTTATCACCAATAGCGATAATAGACTCAAATGCATAGAAAATTAAAGCTTCCAAATGTCATTTTTTCACATAAAATTTGTCAATAAACTTAAGCTTATAATTTATAAAAGCAACAATATTACATATAGTTGTATTGTTTTTATAGTGCAGGTAATATGTTTGGGAATTTGGGGATATTTTTATTGTCTAGAGGATTTCCTTCTCCAATGCTTTTAAACCTGTAGGTTTTCTGGTGTTTCTGCTTTTCAGGGAAGTTCTGAATCTTCATTTTATGTGACTCTGGATTTTCCTTTTTTGTCTCACTGCCTTCTGAAGCTGTCATTATCCACAGTTTTCTTCAGTTTTCCTAGTCTTACTGTAAGGATTGGGCTGCCCTTACAGTTATGAATAACATTATGGTGATACAAAAACTCTGCCCCATGTCTTGCCAGGAGAGATGTCTCCACTGAGCCTCCACTACAACAATATACAATTCAACTCATGCTATATTCCCAAATTTGAGTTACCCCTTTCTCATTTTGTTTTAGTAGCCATAACATTGAGGTGTCATGCTTTCCCTCACTTTTTATGACCAAGGGGGAAAACATTCCTCCTGGAAGCCTCAGACAGTCAAATCATTAGGCTTTTTTCACCCTGCTTTCTAACCTTGAACTTGCTTCCTGTTTCCATCCAATTGTCTTGAATTTATGGACTTTGGGCAGCTCAACCAAATCGGTCCCCAAGCTGCCCTGAAGCCAGCCAAGTTTCAGAAATCCCATCTACATATTTAAGGTTTCATACAACAAAGGGAGAAAGGAGGGCAGAGGGGAGCCAACACGTTAGCAGGGCTCCCTTTATAATTCCTCAGGGGAAGAAAAATAACACTGTAATGATTTAAACAGCCTGATGTGTGTTGTCAAGGCCCATAAGTCAGCACCAAAGAGTTATATGCAATATAGGCCATAGAAACTAAAAAATGCATTTGCCATAAAAATATACTGTGTTATTCACCTAATGTTCTTCACAAATTCAGCCCACGCCCTCTAGCAGGAGACCAGTTTAAACAAGGTAAAGCTCTGGAGATTGGTTATTACTATACACTACAGCTTGCAAAACAACTCCATATTGATGATCTAGATGAGAAAAATCTCTTTTGCATATACTCATTTTCTCTAGTCTCAGAATCCTAATTTCTGCAATATCAAGTTATTTTAGAAAGTAGTTAATTTTCACTACAAGCCAAGTAAATGCTTCTAATTTAAGGACACTCCACAATATTAAACCTGCAGTAAATTTGAATAAAATACTTAGAGAAAGTTGTCAATCAATATAACACTGTGTTTATTGGAATTTAAAACCAGTACAATATATGCATATTGTATTAAACTTTCTTAACATCATCAGGATGTTAATCTGTTAAGAAAGAAAACATCATTCTATCTCTATTCATCTGCAGCTAGCACTTTACTCTTTCTGATGCACAAGATGCATTAAGGAGACAGGTAACTAACTGATCCTCACCTTTGTTTCAATGACATGTGGCATAAACAGATTCCCCAACTGAGGGATTCAGGGAACTGTATTAGTGTTGCGCAATAAGGTGCACCTATGCCAATCTGCTGCATATCAGCAAGCTGTATCTAACCCTCACTGCTTCTGTACGGAAGATGTACGTACCATGTCAATGCGATATTTGTCCCTGGCCAGCATGCCTGATGCCACATAGCACCTGCTTTGATGCAATACTCCACTGATCAGGTGTTCAGTGTTTGCTGTAAAGTCCTACTGAATTTGATTCTGATTTGAACAAGACTACTTTTCATGCTCAAGTGGACTGCCATTGTCAGAGAGGATGTGAACCAAGGAAAGGTTTGGCCTTCAACATTTCAGGCTTTAGATAAAATCTGAACAAGCAGGAGATGCAAATAAGTAATAATGCTTTCCATGTAACCGTTATTCCTGTCACTTTGCCAAACAGAGGAGTTGAGGGTCACTACATTTTAATACAAGCATTCTTAACTTTCAGTGTTATTAAGACCTTGTGAGTCACTCAAGGTAATGATTCCAAATGGAGGGGAAAAGTATGGTAGATAATGGAGCCAGCAGGCGTGGAAGAGATTTTACTATTCCTGGGAGACACTATACAGAAATGTCAGACTGGACACCTACTGAAAAGTGCTGGAACAAGTGTCTTTCTGTAAAAGTGAGTAATGCTCAAAATAAATTCATCAAACTGTGTTTATTTAAATAAAAAACAGAGGGATTCTTAGGGGGAGGAGAGATTCTTATCTGGTATTTCCTCTGGTCATTATTTTTTCTGTAGATGGAACTGAATGAAATGCAATTTTATACTGCTTTTACCTTTTGGATCCTAAAACACTACAAAAGCACTATTCACCTAAACTTATAGTGATGAAGTGCAGCAACTTTTCGGGTGGAAAGGGGTAACTACCATACTCCAGAAGCTCCCACTACCAAGAGCCAATTTTTCCATCCTATTTCCCCTCCTTCCCCATGAAAGCTCTTCCCCTACAGCTTCTGTTTTGTTTTGGTTTAATTTGCCTTTTAAATATTAGACAAAAAAATGCTGTAAGAGATACGATATCATTTAGGTGTTTCTAATCTCAGTTTCCAGAAACAGAAAGCAAATACTATTTTGCCTGCGTTTGTAAGTCAAGAAGTAGTAGGTTAAATGCCCACTAGATTATACCATTTTAAAATATTTTATTTTATTAATAAGGTATTTTAATATTACTTTTAGTAACAAATTAAAGTTAAGAATCACCATACTGGGACATAAGTTTCAACTCCTTTGAAAATGTGGGTATATTTGCATATCTAGCAGAACCTAAACTAAGGATATAATCAAAACCACACTTGTCAGCTCAAGAAGTAATTTATTAAAAGAAATAACCCTATTAGGTCTTTCAGTAGAAGTCTGAGGTTATTTGTCATAGTCATGAGCAACAGTCCATGACACTTCTGGTAATCATTTGGTCTTTCATCTTTCCTAGTCAGTGTTACCCCTACCTCTCTTCTGCAGGTTAATATTTAGAAAACCTATTAGAAAATATTATTTTTTTTCCTTTCCTTTCTCTTTCTCTTTCCTTTTTTTATTTATCAGAAGTTCCTTTAATATGCAGAGAATAGATATGACAGAGACTTTTATGGCCATGATTATGAAGTTAGTTTTCTTTTTTATTTCAGAGACATCTAATTTCCTGTCCTCTCCTGGTCTATCCAGGGGCAAAATGAAGTTCCAAGAAATCCCCACTTCATCACATTTCACTACAGGTCAGCTTTATGTTTCTAAATTTTATAGGAGACAATATTAGTCACACAGGTCCTTGTGACTGATTACTTAATATATTCATACTTGAGAATCGTACTTGAGCCAGTTTCACTGCAGCATTATTTAAAGACATGAACTGTGTCTCCAAAGTCCTGTCTTTACATTTCACGTCCAGTTGACTTTCTATTCATATAAAAGCAGGTAATCTGGCAAGCAGGTTACCAGACTGCTTGTAAAGTTTTCTCTGGTTTTTTTTTTTTTTTGATGCTCTGTATAGGTTTCTGCTCATTTCTCTTTCAGTTTAAGACACTGTATTATGTGAGTTATTGCTATTTTAGCAAAAAATACATTCTCCTTCTGCAGGAGATCATTGTCTCCAGTGTGATATAGCTTTAAAAAAACATAATGTCTATTCCTCCATGTTTTTAATGGGAGGGTAAGGGGGAAATATGACCCTGTGGCACCTGCTTGCAGATGGACAAAGAAGAAAGAGAGGAGATACCAACTTTAATCATCATGGTGTGGCTCCCTAGATACTTCCGTGGTCATGCATCAGGAGCAGCACCAAGCCACTGTCAGAGGTGACAGGCAGAAGAATCACCCCGTTTTTCTCTTCTGCTAATTTGTAGGACATTTGCAGTTCCTCATCTGCAAATCCTCCACAGATTTACTGTTAATTCCTTTAGCTACACCATTTACATATGCCATTTCCAACATCTGACTAAACATTTGTTTTTGTAATTTCTGCAGGTAGATTTCTAAACATCCGCCTCATATTCATTCTTTAGTTCAGGCAGTTGTGTAAGGTTTCTCTCTTTGTTAGTATTATTTTACTTTTCAGCCACAGATTCACTTCTGTGAAAAATGATATTTCAGGAAAGGAGACACACATCTCCAAAGCATGATGAGAATTTAAGTTTAGAAAGAGTAATTTTGGAAGATTGTCTTATGAGCAGGAGAGATTGAAAGCAATCGCTACCTCAGAGCATGGAGCATTTTCAGAAGGGCTTCCAGCTTTGCAGGTAAGAATAACCTAGTATGCATCTGATACACGCCAAAGCAGAGGTATAAAATGCTTTTTAACCTGATATGTCTGGAAAGAGAAACAGGATGAAAAGCTTATCATAGGTACATGAAAAACATATTGACTGATTACAAATCTTTGCAGCCCTCTGTGTCCCTACCTCTTTAAGCAAGGCAGAGCACCTCTTTTCAATTATGCCATTTTATGCCCTGGACTTTGCTTGCCTATCTTTTCATTTAGGACAGGGACTTATCACACAATTGATGGAATTCAACAAAGGCTCAAAGTACTATTTAAAATTTTAATGATTTGTTTACTTGGGAAAGCTGTATCTAACCACATAGAATTCTATTTCAACTAGAAATACCAGAAAAAAAAAAAAAAAGCACATCCAAGGTATCTGGTGTTTACATGAAAATATGCTTCCTATCACAAGGATTAGATTGTGCCAGAAACCTGCTATGATTTCCTAACATTTTGTGCCATTTGAGGTAAAAAATATGCACCTTTAAGAAATTATAATAAATACATCTGTGTTCTGTGTTTGTTTTCTTAAATATGGAAAGTAAGATTAAAACCTATTTTCCTTTATATCAATCAAAACCAATAAAGTATAAAAGAAATAAAAAACAATAACGTATAAACCAGAGAAATTTCTCTGACAATATGCAGCATAAATCTACAGTTAGTTTTCTTTAAAATGTTCTATTTACATGTAAAAACCTTAGTGAGGGAAATGGTAGGAACCATAGTATCATTTTCCACAAAAATACAGACATTGCATAATGTCCAAAAAGACTTAAGGGTCAAAGTCAGGGATCACTTATACCCATGAAGTTCCATTGAATTCAGACATGTGAGCAAAATCTGCACTTTAAAATTGCTCAAAATGCCTGAGGTAGTCCCATAAGGAAAAGTACATCCATTTGCCTGGCTGAGAGTACTGATATAGACGGGCTTTTTTTCAAGCAGATTCACTTCAACAATTATGGTAATCAGACCTACAAAGGTCCCAGCAGGAGTGATGCTAACATCAATCCAGCTGTTTCATAAGAAAAAACATTATGTGAAATCAGCATTCTCCATCCCATATTTTTTGTGAGACAGAGACCCCAGGTCTCCCACAAACAAAGATAGATATTTTAGTGTAATGTTACTGTTATTCTACAGGAAGAAAAAGAGACTATGAAATGTAGTTCTGTGACTGAAATTGAATCAGGATTTCTGGAGCTGATGCCATTTAAATATGATTTTGCTGAGAAGATGCAAAAGGCAACTTCAGTGCAAGCAAAAATCCTATGAAGACCACAGTATAAGGAAAGGAATCATCAAAAGAATCATCTTTCTTTCTGTCCCTAAGGCAGTGTTAGATTCTTAGCTTTCAATGAAAAACAAAAGTTACAACAGCTGACTATGGCCTATAACTTTCACAGTCAGCTATAGTTCTCAAATGCTGCTGCAACACTGTCTTCAGAAATTCTACAGACTGACACAAGCAGAAGTTAAACACATCTGGGAAATGTCAGTGTGAATGGGTTCTTTTTAATATTAGTGGCACCAAGAAAATGTTGGATAATTTTTTTCATGATTTGTTTTTAGACCAGCAATGACAAACATACTAGTTCTTTTATTACTTATTTTTCTAACAAAATACATTACAACAATAACAGTATATCTTTATGGCCTCCATCTAGTTACATATTTTTGTAATGACAAGATCAATGTTGATGAGATCAGTAATGCCCATAAAAATATTTTATACTTATCAAAAATACTGGGTTTAATTGTTGAAGATTTTGAGAAAATGTAATTCCTTAAAATAAGTTGGTGTTCTTGAGGTTTGCATAACAAAGGGAAGTGTTAGAACCACATTTTTACTGAATGAAAACTTAGAATTTTGGAATGAAATATGACACAGGCAAATTCCACTAGTCCACTGAGTGCAAAGGAAGGAATAAAACAGTCCCAGTAATGGTAAAGAAACAAAAGCTCTCATTTCACAATGCACAATCATGTTGCCTTTGGAACTGAGACACTTTCTAATGAGTCACTTTCAAAAAGCTGCAAATCATTTCACTTTTGAGGAAACACACCGTCACTACATAAAATTGGAGGGCATCACAGCTTCCATGTGGTATTGCACCATGTTATGTACAACAAAGCAAGAACTCTGCCAGAAAAATACAGATGAACGCTATTTAATCCAAAGACTGGAGATCTGTACACAGGGGCAATTCCTATTCGCCTCTAGACTGATCCGTAGTTAATTCAGATAAGGATCATAGGAACAGTCTGAACATACCTGCTCTCGTCAGAAAAACTCTGATGTACTTTAAGGGTGCTTCATTCATTTTTATGGATCAGATGCTCAAAAGAGAGAAATGTCTCAAGTTTTCCTGAGCATTACCTTTGTTCTCAAAATTGTCTCTGGGTTTGTATCTATCAAAATTGTCTGAGTTTGTGTCTATCTAACACATACTGAGAGTATATCGGTATTAACCGGAGCCCTTACACTTACATTTTAGTCTAACTTAAACAATGTGAACAGAAGACATCACATATATTGAGAAATAGTCTTTATCAATAAACAATCCACAGAAAAAAAAGAAAAAGAAAAATCCAACCCACAAAACAAGAAACCAAACCAAAACTGAGAAAGGCTTTGTTAGGTGTGGGGGTATGCTGAAGAATGTTCACAGCGGAAAACTGAAGATGAGATTATGGGAGAGAAAGAGCATCATCTTGTGTGTGATCTTATGTGCATGCCTCAGTTTATCCACTGTACAATATTTTGTCTGAGTGCATAAACTAAAGAAGGATAGAATGTGTTAGGGAGGGCAAGAAACCAAGAACTAAATAAAAATACTGAGCTCTCTTTCCTCAGTGATTCCACAAGTTTCTAGAAAGACTGCAGACTAATTTTGCCAAGACCAGAGTAAAAGAATAGAATGAATCATGTCCCACCATGAGGAAAAAATAATGGAAAGAAGAATGGTGGCTTATCAGAAAAAGAGATAAACAGAATTTTTGCAGGATGCTTTTGAGACAGCTGTGCTCATTTAAACTCTGAGCAGGTGACAAGCTGCAGGCAATTGATCTAATAGTTTGAATGCTTTTTCTGACTGCTGTATGCAATTACTAGGTGAATAGAAAATAGTCCTGTTTATTCCAAGCTTAATAACAGATGCTTGATAGGTAGGACCTGACAAGGCTTAATTGCAGTTTTGGCTTCATGTTGATATGGGAGGGAGCCCATATATAAGGGAGCCTTATTTTTATGTCTGGTCTAAGAAGCTGAAAGATATTTCCCTGATGGATGTATACATCTGAAGGGCATATATTTAATTGGTGGCAAGCTGAGGGTATGTAGAAGGAGAATAAAGGCCTCTCCTGGGTCTCTAACAGGACAGTAGAATCTGGAGGTCTGTGATTTTTTTGTAGGACTACCTAGTGAATGAAAACCAGTATGTCTTTGATATGGAGAAAGGCAAGCAACAGTTTATCACTGGGAAAAACATTTATTATGAAAACAGAGGAGGGGAAAAGATCCCATTTTGCAATTCTTGAAACTTCACTGTGCTCTCAGGAAAATACAAAGATTTCTCAGGGAGCTATTCCCAAGCTATATTTTACCATATAGAATTTTTTCAAAAGAGATGTTGATCAGACTATTTTCTCTATGAAATGTTTATTTATCCTTGTGTAACTTTGACAGATTTAAAAAATGTATGATTTTGGTGAACTTCTAAGACCCTTATGCATATGGAGCAGCTAGTTTGTACTGCAAATACCTGCATATTTTAGTCTTAATGTGAATCATGACTAATTGCATACTCCTAACAGCTTGATGGCACTGTAAACAGATATTATTTAATGTGATTTTTTTAAAAAGAATGCATTTACATGACTGTAAAAGATAGAATTCAAACAGGCACAGGATGAAATCAGCAGAAAGAAAAAGCTGAGGTACATTTCTTGTTAAGGAACAGTGTGTTACTGCCCTTGCTGTGAACTAGTGACTGGTGTCTAGTTAGGTAGTCTGTTTAGATGGACCTGGCAGTTTCTCACTGTGTTTGAATCAAAGAGGGTGAAGATAAACTTCTGCTCTGAATATTGTTCTGTAAAAATGAATGAAGTGTTTGGCAGCTTGCTTGTGAAAGATATTTTGCTATATTCGTGTACAAGATTAATTTTTTTAATGTTGCTGATATTTCAGTCCTGCTATCAATAAAGAAAATCTATTAGTAGCAAAGACAGACTGTATTTTCTAACTGAAATCAAGAAACCTTTGGAAAGGGGGGAGAGAGGAGAAAAACTGAAATGTATTCAGGGAGTTGACAAAACAAATTCAGAAAACACTGAAAATTTGTTTTCAAGGTGTCCTTACATTATTTTAGGGATTTCTAAACGTCTTCTTTTCTAATTGGCACACGTAAGTCTGAAATACATAAAAGGGCAAACAAAATTAAAATACCAAGTATTTCAATTCTTGAATGTTGCTTGAATGCTTCTATACCTCCAAAATTAAATATTCTGATGTAAAAAAAAAAATAATGTTTTATTCTTTAGAAAATCTTCACTTTTACTATTTTTGCTGATTTAAAATAATCATACAAACACAGATGTCAAATCTATACCTGATCTCAGTCTCTCTTTCATTTTCTACCAAATGAAGTCAGTGCCATATAAAAAATTTTTCCTTCATAACTCTAAATACAAGAGTTATTTTGATTGTCTTCTGTGCTTTACTCCCCCTCTCTGAGGCGTGCCAGTGTTCACAGTCATTATTTCTAGCCTTGGCATTCGCTGTGCAATGATAAGAGGGGACTACACTACACCAAAAACCTGAATAGGGAAGGAATGTAAATTAGAACGGCAGGTTTGCCACCTCCTGAAGAGATGCAAATGCAAACTTTTCCTGCACAATAGTGATGTAGTGTTAGCTTTTGTAGTATTTTTGCAACCTTTGTATGTCGTGCTAACATTAATTTGTCCTGAGTTTATTGTGACTATCCCTGTGTACAGATCCTGCACATCTGCAAGAAGCTCTTTCTTTTGCCCTGGGGAGGGAACGAAGAACAATTTAGCTGCAATCTTTGCCCATAACAGTTTTGGTAAATTTAAAGGTATTCTGCCCCTTTATCATGAATGTTTTCAACACTGACCATCATAACTGCTATAACCAGTGCCAGCACAAAAGACAAGGTTTTTAATTTTACAGAGCCAGTAACATAGCGCAGGGTGTCCAAACCCAGTATGTTGTATGATAATCTAAATTAGAGCCATCTGTAGATGTACAATGTATGCTATCCTCTAAGCCCTAGAGCACGTATGAGGTTAATTATTTTTCAGATCAAAAATGCCACTCTTTTAAAGGCAGTATTATTTGTTTTAAAGAGAAATGAAAAGAAGGAAGCAATAGGTTGTGCAGAACAAAACAATTAGTTTAGGAAATAAGCATCGGAAGAGTAGGATATGTGCCATAATATAAATTTCACACTATCTGAAAAATTATAATAAGCATGTCTTTAGTAAATATGAGTCTTGAAAGCACAATAGCATGTAAGGCATCCTGGGGCTGAGGGAGAGAAATAATCCTTCCCTCATCATCAAGGGGTGCATGACTTAGCCAAACCAAACCACTCAAAGTTCCAACTCCAGTACCGTGATGCCCTGCCAAGCTCTGACTACAGACTGGCTTACTTCTGTGGATGTCTGTCAGCCTCAGTGTTTGTAAAACGAGCTATTGAAGCAGATACCAGACTGATTTTTTTAACCTGTGGTAAACCAATGGGGCATTAACAACTCCACTACTTCCTGTGTATACTGTCATTCTGAATATTGCCCTCTGTGCCCTCCCTTGATCTCTCTACAAGCAATGAGAAAGGACCATCTAGATGAAGGTCTCAGATCTTTCCTTAGGAAAGCCCATTAATTTTCTTCATCTATATTGTATAGGCTGCAATTTTCCATTTTGCTCTTAACTCAGCTTGCAAAAAACTTTACACTGTTGTTTGTCCATCATTAATAGTATTCTGATTTTTTATGTTTGTCTGCAACTTCCGAATATGGCTGGACTCATAAGTAAAAGGCTGTAAGTAATACCTACATAAAATCTGGGAGGAAAACAGAAGCAAAAGCTGTACAAGGAAAGGGAATACAGAAGACAGTAATAAATTATGAAAATTTAATGCAAACTAAATAGCTCCCAGTTACCCACAGGCATCAAAGCTGGAAGAGATGGATTTTTGTCTGGTGATTAAGACTACCCCTAACCACCCTTCCAGCTGCTATCAAGTCCTAAGAACTTATTTATTGTAGAGCTAGGGAGACAGCCTAATCTCAGGAGAACTGAAATGCTTTAATTTAAATTTAATTTTACAAGAAATTTAAAGATAAAGAGTGGCAAGAAGAAAGAGTTTGGAAGAATTTGCAAAAAGTAATTCTGGTTTACTTTTTTCATTTTATGTTAACAGGAGCTGCAGGATGTATATAAACGTCTCTAAAATGCCATTATTCTTCATGTTAATCTATACGCTAACATGCACACGTCTATATACATACAGATATAGATACTCCTGTTATGTTGTTAACTCACATTTGGTGTTTGAAACCAAACTTCAGTGTCTTTGAGAAATTGAACATAGCAAAAGGATTATATGAATTTATTAAAAATAGTCAAAGCAATTTCCATAACATAGTAAGAGAAAGTTCTCAGGGTTTTTTCCAAGCATAATACTGGATTGGTTTTATATATAGTTAAATAACATCCTTTTTATTTTCAGGACATATATAAATGGCTCAGTACATCCTGGATGCATAAACTGATTAAGACTCAGCTGTAACAGGAGTGGATAATTTCAGGATTTCTAGATGTTACACAGCTTGGTGAAAGCAGTAAAGATGCCAAGAAATCACTGAACATATAGAAGTCTTCCAACATCATCTACACGTGACTTAGAGATTGAGAAAGAGGCCTTTATCCAGGAATAATGGATGTATACAGACCCTCAATATTCCACAGAGTAAAATCTTCTGCATGATTTGCAAATTTCCATTCTTTCTATTCTTTATCAACTTAGGGTAATTACAAGCATGGGTAAAAAATATGGTCGCTTATTTTGGTGTCTCTGGCTAAACGAAAAATCTGTTCTGATTATACAAAACTTAAAGAAAAGACATAATGAAATTGTTTCCTGTCTGAACACACTAATATCTGAAAATTACATTTGTTGCATCCCAACTGTGGCACTGAAATAGAAGAAAAATGCAACTATGACATAACTTCACTAGCATCCTCAGATCTCCAATTAGCTATTTTTACCAGGTGCTAATCCTGCCAAACACATGCATTAATTTCTGCATATGCCCAAATACCCAAGCTGTTTCGTAGCTAGCAGGTCTACCTCATCACCACAGCATGTCTAGGACACATTTCAGGAAAATTAAAGGCAGAAAGTCATATTCACCATAGCCACCATAGATTTTGGGAAACCTGCTATATTGCCGAGACATTGATCTTCACATTCAGTCTGGCTGCTGCTTCAGACTTGATTTGCTCTGGCAAACTAAAATAGATTGAAGACAACCAAGAAATAGGTATCTCCAGGTAGATTCCATCCCATATTGTAATAGGAAAACAACACTGTAATAATGCCAAACCAACAGCCAGTGGTCAAGGTGAAGAACATAGTCCTATTACTGTGGTTTAAAATGCTCTACTTGGTTTATCTGGACGTAAAAAAAAAAATGTTATTCTTATGTACTTACATAGTACAGAACCAGCTAATGAACTACAGCTCCTCAGCTTCCAAGACAATTTAAATGCCTATACAGAAACATTCAGCAAGAACTGCAAAAGCAAAGACTGAAAAAATGCTCACCAGAGAAGCAGTGTCCACAAAGGTATCAAGTCAAGCCACAGATGGCTCATTTTATAGACATTTTTCTCACTTTAAAAACATTTACATTGAGTTTATGGTGATTTCTGCACCCTCACCAAGCTCCCTGAAATTTTCTTATCAGAAGCTTTTTTTCCAATTCATTTTTTTTTTCATTTTGAGCTTAACTTGCATAACTTTGCAAACCCCCTTTCATGTTTTCCTTCAATAACCATTTTTCACAAGTTTATATGTTGAAGTGACTTTTCTTTTACCTTTCACCTGCTCAAATAATGTATTACTTTTTGCTTCATAGTAAGATTCAAGATATCTCCTCCTCCTTTACTTATGATATGCACTGATTAAATTAATTTCAAACTAGTCTGGGGTTTATTTGGGGTAAGGGTCATTTCCATCAGGATATTTGTAGAGTTTTCACTACAAATTGCTCTGTTACAATTGGCCATTAGTAGAGTACAAAAAAAGAGGTGTTATTAACAACAACAGCAGCTTTAGGTTCAAAGATCAGGTGAGGTGATGTCCAAAAACAAAAGATACAATTTCATTTGGTTGGCTAGCAAATAATGATCACTTGATGAATTCAGTGTTTGCACCTTCTGCTGAGAATTCCTGACTGATGGGAGTCTGTCTGGTGTCACTTGTTAGAGCTGTTGGAACATAACTTTGATGTGCATGTTTCAGCACCGTCTGCTTTTCTCTGTCACTTTTGGTATGTGTCAAGATCTAAATTGTTGATTACAAACTGATGGTCATTTAGACATTACTGATTTTAGCATTCTTAATTCTGCTTCTCTACCCTGGCTTTTATTCAAGCATAAGAGAGGTACAAAGTACCTTAACCACATAAAGAAACTTCAGATGAATCTGGCATTCTTACAGAATGGTAACTTGAATTAGGATATTTTCTTCTTTTCTGCATGTTGTTTTGAGTTGGGTTTTTTTGACTAAGCAATTTTCTGTATTTAAATAAATTGCTATAAATTCAACACATAATACAATTAGTAAGGCCATTTAAATTTTTAAAGCCTAGAGTGGTAGCATATTATCATTTTAAACCTAATTTAAGTGAACATCAATGAAGAACTTTGTGAAGTTTTTAATAACATCATGAAATGTGTATGAAATTGTTATCAATAATAGCAAAAGCATAACAACTCATGGTGAACTAACATATTTGTTAGTCAGCAAAACTGGCAGTACAGAATTGCTAGAGAAATTCATATACTATACGTGTCAAGGTAAGACTTAAAAGAGATGCAATTATCCAAATGAAATACCACTGGAGTTGATACATATATTTTGGAATATAGTATGATATTGGAAAAGTGAAAATATGCCTTTAAGGTACAATACTTGATGAACAGTAATTTTAAGAAACTGTAGAGATTTGTAAATCTGATATTTCATATAATTCAGAGAAAAAACTCCTAGGTGACTGACAGAAAAGCTCTTTCATAGAAGAAAACTCATAAAAGAGGATGTCTTACCATGTGTTCGTTTTTATGATCTGTATGTGTAGTCCAGCCTGTAAAGCAGTGAAACTTCACATCATCTGGGAAGTTCAGAGAGGAAGAAAGTTGCAATACACCTGAAGAGCATTTCAAAGGCCTAACTGTAGGGAATTCATGCCATTTTTGACCCTAGAATAATTGCGTGGGACTGGCTTATATGACATATGACCCAAAAGAGACACAGATCCTTCAAAGCTGCTAAATAACAAGCATAAGACCATAGCACATCTAAAATAGCACTAGATGATTAAGCATCTGAATCCTGTGTTCATCCCTCCTTAGCAGTCTTGCTCAAGTGACTGATTGATAGACACTGTTTCTTATAGCCTTCCATTCATTCTTCCCTTTTCAAGAAATTTGCTCTTCGAACAAGTTGAAAGCAATGGTTACTCCTACTTTCAAAAAAGAGCAGGAAGAAGGACCTAGGGGACTACAGACCAGTCAGCTTCACCTTGATCCCTGGGAAGGTGATGGAACAACTAATCCTGGAAACCATTTCTTAGGCAGAAGAAGGACAATATAGTGACTGGGAGTAGTTATTGTAGAAAGCAGAAGTCATACTTAACCAACTTGATACACCTCAATGCTGAAATTAGTAAGGATTTCATACTGTCCCCCACAAGATCCTTATAGGGAAGCTGTTGATATATGGGCTGGGTGGGAGGACAGTGAGGTAGATTTAAAACTGTCCATCTGGAGGGTGATGAGGTGGTGATCAGTGTAGCAAGGTCTAGATGGAGGCTAGTAGCTAGCGGTATAACCCAGGGGTCAATAATGGTTCCAATCCTGTGTAACACCATCATTAATGATCTGGATGGTGGATCAGACCAAGTTTGCTAAGGATGCAAAAATGGATGGAGTGGCTGATGTCCCAAAGGGATATGCTGTCATCCATAGAGACCACAACAGGCTGGAGAAATGGGCTGACAGGAACCTCATGAAGTTCAATAAGAGGAACTACAAAATCCTGCATCTAGGGAGGAACAGTCCCATGTGCAAATATATGCTGGGGGCCACCCAGCTGGAAAGCTGCTTTACTGAAAAAGACCTGGGGGTTGAGTGAGGTGATGTTTCCTTTCTGCTCATCACTGGTAAGGCTACATCTGGAGTATGCTGCGTTCAGTTCTAGGCTCCTCATTGCAAGACATATATCGGAGAGAGTCAAGCAAAGGAGCATAAAGATGATTAAGGGATTGGACCATCACTCCTATTAGGAAAAACTGAGAGTACTTTTACTCTACAGCCTAGAAAAGGCTCAGGGGGAAATCTCTTCAATGTGAACAAATATCTGAAAAGAGGGTGTAAAGAAGATGGAGCCAAACCATTTTCCATAGTGCTCAGTGACAGCACAGGAGGCAATGGGTGCAAACTGAAACATGGATGGCTCTCTCTAAACATCAGGGAACATTTTTTGTAACAGTGAGGGTGGCTCAGTACTGGCATAGGCAGCCCAGAGCAGTTGTGGGATATACTACCTTGGAGATACTCAAAAGCTGTCTGGCCACAGTGATGGGCAACTGGCTCTAAGTGACCTCTTAATCAGGAGGCTGGACCAGATTATATCCAGAGGTTCCTTCCAACTTCAACTGTTCTAGGATTCTATGAAGGGGAAATTAAAAGATGTCTTGATACTGCAAACATTTAATTCACATCACCGTATACCTAACAAAAAATGACATTATTCAAGTGGACTGCAAACATTCTAGCATATGAATTCAAGTCTAACTCTGAAGTCCATCTCAGCCTACAAGACAGTGTGCAATCTGAAATTACAGATGAACAACTATGTGTAACTCCTGAAGATGTTCTCACACACTTGGAGAAACTCAGGCACTGATAGAAAAATGCACCCACCTATGATTCAGGTACACTTACATAGACATGCACGTACCACGTGGGCATTTGCATAATCATGCAAAACACCTCGTCATGGTTTAAAGCCAGCCAGTAACTCAGAACACACAGTTGTTCACTCACTCCACCTCCTTTTCCCTTGCCCTAGGCAGGATGGGGAGGAGAATCAAAAGAATGAAAAACTAGTAGGTTGAGATAAGAATAGTTTAATAAATAAAGTATAATATACTACTACTACTATTAATGATAAGGGAAATAACAAGGGGAGAGAATATAAAGCTAAAAAGTGGA
The DNA here is from genome assembly GCF_033783945.1 of Neopsephotus bourkii. Lineage (NCBI taxonomy): Eukaryota > Metazoa > Chordata > Aves > Psittaciformes > Psittacidae > Neopsephotus > Neopsephotus bourkii. Next base: position 3,139,272 of record NW_026901969.1, read on the forward strand.
AAATAAAAATGAACAATAAACATAAATGATGCACAATAGAATTGCTCACCACCCACTGACCAATAACTAGCCTGGCCCAAGCAGCAATCAGTCCCTTAGGGGTAAATCCTCCCAGTTTATGTACTGGGCATGATGTGCTGTAGTATGGAATACCCCTTTGGCTAGTTTGGGTCAGGTGTCCTGTCTCTATTTTCTCCCAGCTTCTTGTGCCCTTTCTCACTGGCAGAGCATGAGAGACTGAAAAAGATCTTGACCAAAGTGCTACTTAGCAACAACTAAAAACATCAGTGTGTTATCAGCATTATTCTCAGACTAAAGGCAAAAACACAGCACTGCACCAGCTACTAGGAAGAAAGTTAACTCTATCCCAGCTGAAATTAGGACACTCCTGCATGCAGAAAATTAGTTTCTTAGGATACAAGATAGCACCTCTTCTTTAATGTGTTTCAAATTTCTCTGTTTGGGGCTTCTCTCCAGATTAATAGAGTCCCATGGCTAGCTCCACAAATATTGCTTCAATCACTATGGGAAAAGTTCCAATATCTGGTTGTCCTGGGTTTAGCAGTAGCAGTCATTTTTCTCTTTCTTAGTAGCTGGTGCAGTGCTGTGTTTTGACTTTCGGGCTGGGAGCAGAGCTGATAAAAATGAGGTTTTGGTTTGGCCAAGGACTCTGTGAGCCTCATGCTCTGCCAGGGAGGAGGGGAAGCCGGGAGGAAGCAGAGACAGAACACCTGACCCAAACTGACCAAAGTGGTGTTCCATACCACAGCACGTCATTCCCAGGATGTAACTGGGAGTTACCCGGAAGGGCTAGGGGACTGCAGGGTTGGAGGAGGTATCTGTCGGTGCTTGGTCAGGCTGGGGGGGCGAGTTATCGGTCGGCTGGTGATGAGGTGTTGTATTCTTTTCCCTTGTTATTTCCTTTATTGTTACTATTATTGGTGGTAGCAGTAGTGATTTGTGTTATACCTTAGTTATTAAACTGTTCTTATCTCAACCCGTGGGAGCTGCATTCTTTCTGATTCTCCTCTCAGTCCCTCCAGGAGTAGGGGGAGGGCAAGAAGAGGAGGGGAGTGGGTGAACAAGCTGTCTAGCTGGGGTTAAACCACGACACTGGTAAAGGTAATCTCTATCATGCACTTTATGCAAGTAGTTCTGTGGGCATTACATTACAGCATTTTATCTTCTGTTTTTCTGATGCAGTTCATTAAACATATTTCTTCCTAGATCCTGTTGCATTCATTCTGATTCACTAAAGCCCTCTGAGCGGGAGAAAAGCTGCCAGGGTATATATGTCCAAAAGTGTCCCAAAACTCTGCAGAACATTAATTTATCTTTACATATGAACATAGCTCAATTTGTTGCAGTAATATCAAAACTAAATAATGAAAAATCAATGAGCTGTGTAGGAATTATTCCACCTACACTGTTTGAAAGACTTGCCTTTTCAAACTAGTAAATGATCTATATCTTGCTCTTTGTACTAAAAATGAAAATACAAAATCTTACTGTAATACAATGCCCAGCTACCTATCTTACACATTTTCCTACAAAATTTGCTTTAAAAGGTCTGAGTAACATTGCAAACCAGAAAATGGCTACAGAAACCATGTTTGACATATAATCTTAAGTCACTTGGTTACAAAAGATAATAAAAATTAGAAATGCTTGTTTTTAGCGATGACAGCAGAGATTTCATATCAGCCAGTCTCTGAAGCTGTCAGACATTTGGCAGGTGTCAGTATTTGTTGAAAAAAAGCAGGTGAAATAGTAAGGTGATACAAATACTGTAAGTTTATAATTGAGACAGCCTTTTCATGGTCAAAAATAAATCCCTATTATTTTCATTTTTTTCAAGGAAAGTGGAAAATTCCACAGTGTTAGGCACTTCCTCTCCACTTAGAAAAGTCCAAAACTTGGAGACAAACAGGTGTTCTCAAGCAGTATTTCAGTTGTTTCAGTTTTACAGGAATTTGTGAGAGCAAATTGATTTAGAAAGTTGGGGAAAGAGCTGGATAGCATAAATGCTGTACGTTTCAAATGTCAAGAAAGATGACAATGGCTTACACTGCCATGAATGGTCCATATCTGAGGTCTGATTATAAAACAATTCCTCGACTACCTTTCCTATTAACAACAGAAGCTTTCTGGGGAGCCACATATTTGCACTTCCTTTTTTCATATTTTCAGGCTTCAGATACCCTTTCCATAAGCTAAGTTTCAAATAAGTGTTTACTTATTATAGACCACCTGTGTGCTATGAATTGGTTACATCTGTAACCATAACTGGTGTCTTACTTTCATTGCAGAACAGCTAAGTGGAAAACAGTGTGTATAAAAAAATACAACTGTTTTAAATATAAAAAGCTGAAAGGAAATTTACAGTATTAGGTTACTTTAAATTGCAAAGGTATTGAAGAAAATAGTATGTTATTCCAAAATTTTAATCAAACATCTTATTGTAGAAATGATCAACATAATGTGCTAAAAGGTTGATCTGATCCTGTAATTTCTGCAGAAAAAAAAATATAAGCATTTCAGTTTTCTCTATTAAGAATTTCTAAGAAGTTAAGTTCATGTGGTGTACCTCAAATTTTTACTATACCTCTTGGACTATTCATAAGGTGCTATACTCTCCATGTCATATAGTAACACACCAAGAAGTTTCTGATTCGTTCAGTAAGATATGCTTGGTGATGTTTGAAAGCTCTGCCAAATTACTTGGTCTGCCCCTGTGAAGTACTTTTTTTTTCCAATGAACCCTCAAGAGACTTACTTTGAGATTACACATACGGTATATAATTCCATTTCTTTCTTTTTTCTTTTTAATTTTGGTTTGGCTTTTGGGTTGGGTTGGTTTGTTTTTCTGTGACCAAGACATTATTTTGCTTGTTGTTGAGAAAGTATTTTGTTACAACATATTATTGCTGATAGGTTTAAAAGATAACTTGTGCAGCCTTCATGTGCTAATGCCAGGTTGGTTATTTATAAATAGCTCATTTGAATTTTCATACTGTCTTCTTTATACAAATACATTGTGATTTGTAGCTGCGTAGTTAAATGTGTCAGAGAATATATGGTGTATAAGTTATAGATAAAGAGGACAGTAGAAAACAAGCTGGAAATATTAATCAAGAAAAGTAACTGCAATGGTAGTTATTTTCTGCCAGTGACATACATTTTTTTTTAACTGATCTACAAATAAAGAATTTAGCAGCAACATTTTTGGGTGGTGTTTACCCACAGCACCATGAACAGTTGAAAAAAAAATGTGGTAGGCTTTTTACTGCACCTTGTATTACTTGCTGTGTAAGTTAGATGAAAAGTAGGATAAAATGCATGCTAATCAACTATATGTCCCATATCAGTAAAATCTCACACAAATTTCAAGTAAGAACTTGATCCACAGCATGCTTTTGATTAATAACACGTATTTCTAGAGGTTTCAGTAGGCTTTGGATTAGGCCCTAAAGGTAAGAGCAGGAGTTGAAGAACAGAATCAAGCTGTTAAAGTCAGAAAGCAACATATGATCCAGAAAATTTTTCCTGGTAAGCCCCGCACTACTGTTTCCTCAGTATCTGTACACTTGCTTGTGCAGGATAATGTTTTCAAGGTGGATCCAAATAAACCATTACATTGACGTTCATATGTTGGTAATAACATAACCAGGATCTTCTGCACCTAACTTCCGTTCAGGAAAGACAATATGTTCTTAGAGCAATGATGTGTTTCATTAGGCTGTGGTAAAATATTCCTGAAGGTACAATAGTGTAGATACTGTACTTGGCTAAGCCATCTCCCAGAAGAAGCGATAGTAATGACAACTTAATCCAAGCCTTCCAACTTTGATATTAGCTCAGATATGGATTATTGCTAGGGACATCTTAAATGTTAAAATTAGTCCTCAGTGGAGCAACCTACAAATACAGTCTTTGGAAATATTGGTGACATTACAGTTGCTTTCCTTTGGCAGACAAGATTCATATGCACCTCCTTTCAGACCAATTAATATATCTGCAGACCCAGCTACAAGGTTTGCCACAGAAAAGATTATCAGTGTACCCATCACAGAGATCCTCACCCAGCCTATTTCAAAAAGGTCTATAATTTCTGTTTTCACACACTAGACCTGTGCTTTCTGACATTTGTATGTACCAATAGGTGAAAAAAACCCTAAGAAAAGTCAATGTGCATGCTGGGCTACCTAAGGAGAAAGCCTAAAAGCACTGGAGCTTGGAATTTGGAATGCTATTCAAAGAAACATACAGCTGCCAGTGGAGATGAATAATGCCCATTATTTTGGAATTAACCTTTGCCTGAAAATGAAAAGTCTGATCAATAAAAATCTTTACAAATCTTTCTTTTTCGTGTTCAAAGGCTTGGACTGCCTCACCCACTTTCTCTCTGGGCATCAAATTAGTATAACTGGTCATCACATTTATCATAGTTCATCAGCTTATTTGTGCTGCTTCGTGGTAGAGGGCTGCAGCTTGTATCAATTTTGATTAAAAGTAATGTTTTACGTTTAGTTGGGGTTTTCTGGTTTGGTTTTCTCAAGTTAGGTTTGTCCATATGGCAGGTGGTTTTGAGGTACTTACACTAATTTTTGACCTTGTTATTATCATGGTCTTGAGTCAACAGTGTTGTCTCATCTATGGAACAGGAAATTAATGCCTACCCTAATGATAACTTTAATTTTCTTACTACTTCCTGAAACTACATTTAAAACATGGTGTTCCCATTTTAAATTAGCACAAATCAGTGTTACGGTCAAACAATCTGTGTAATTCTCACTCCTGCTCTCTGTGTGCTACCACAAACATCCTTTCTGAACACTTTTTTATTATTATTATTTTTTATTCATCAAGATAATTTTAATTCAGGTTGTTTCCCCAAATCTTTTCTGTTTTGTAACATTATAAATGCTTATACCAACAGAAGGGAGGAGATAGTAGCGAGTAAGTGAAAAACTGATCAGAGCAGCAAAACACCAGTACTACTACTTCCTTCCTCAGCCTAAAGGCACTGTGGCTACGCTCTGACTTATGCAGCCTTTCCTTGGATACTTTAAAAAGGTGGTGAGGAACGTAAGAGTTGGCAGAATATGCAGTTTTGCCCAGAATTTTGGATTCCAACACTGACTTTCACATGCACACAGGTTGAAAAGGGAGTACTTTGGCTCTTGACAAGTGTCGTGGTTACTTATTACATACATATGGCAGATTTTCAACTACAGATTTCAATTTCTACATGAGTTGGACACTTTGTACATGAATGCAAGTCAAATTATGGGACTTCAGAGAGTTCAAGGAAGAATTCAGGTGTCCATGTAGACTCAGCCTTGCTTAGTTCTTTTCCTCTTGGGTGACTGGTTAGATCAAGTCATAATCAGTTTTGGTTGGAAAATGACTGTGTGTTCTTACAAGCAGATGTGAATCAAAGCACCTAAGGTGAATAGGGCATCCAGTACTATGGAAACTTATTAGAAATGCTCATAACAAAATAAAAATATTTGAAGTAAAATCTTTTACAGGCAGCATGAGATCCAATAACATTTTCTCACTTTTTCCCAGTGGTCTGCCTTAGGTTTACAAGGATTCAGAAGGTCTCCTTTACAAATTGCTTTAATATTTCTGTGAAGGTAGCATGAATGTCTAACTGCATATTGAAATAATTTTGAATTTTTTAAACTATACAATTTAAAATAGAAGTGTAAAGAATAAATTTTGCAAATTATTTTCAAAGGCATTTACTGAACCTAGACAAAGGAACTTACCTGTCAGAAAATCCTTATCACATAAGCCGGTAGTCAAGAAAAATCAAAAGCCATTATATTTCTGAAAATTTTCTAATGGAAAATCCTAATATATTTTACAATGCCACTGACATTTTCACCATGCACAGGATGAGCAGAAACTTCAAAATCAGAGGTGGATTTTGGCAAAATGAGAGCAGTTACTGGCGTGTCACTGACTGAGTATCAGAAGTTTTCAAATCCCCTTTCAAATAATGCATCTAGACTTTTTTATACTTGAGATATTGCAAAACTAAAGGAGATCATAATATTTAAGGCACACTAAGTACTCATTTCAAACAGCTGGTTGCACTTAGAAATAATAATGTTCATAACCTCTCATTAGTGGACTCAGACATTATTCAATGGATTCCAGCTCATACTAAAATTGTACAGCTCCTTTGACCTCCAAGATACTTAGAAAATACTAGGTTCTAGAAAAAAAAGTAATTGTAGTGTATAACCACTTTGTAAAATATAATAATTAGGGTTTTTTTATTTTTTTCTTTTTTCTTTTTTTTTAAAATAGCTATTTGCAATAAGCTAGCCGTTTCATACTGCTAGTAGATACTGCTAACTTAGAAGCATGTAATATGATGTACACATCTGCCATTGAACAGGCAATCTAATTTGTCATGGTATAAAAGATTTTTCTTTGTACATGCCACCTGTGTTTTACAGCTGACAAGTGATTCAGCTACATGAAAAAATGTGCAAAATTACATTGAGCTGCTAATAGAGGAATTCATTTGCAAGAATTAACTGGGGAACTTGGAAACATATTCAACTAATTAACTATACAAATTACAAATATATGAGGGAATAGAAAATAGAAAAGCTTTTTCAACACTATGAAAAATAGTACTTTAGTGATCCAAGTATGCCATTGCCAGATTACTTCAGAGTGTAATGGATCCTTGAGTGAAAGATTCAATACATATCTGTTTTTCTAGTGGTCACATTTGTGATCCATATGTAAAGGAAGAGAAAGCTATATTTTATGACTTGAGATGACAGAAGATTTGGAAAACCCTGGGGTGATCCACAAGAAACGGAAAACATTAAGTGTATAGGAGCCATACTGTTTCTGTCTTAAGCATTTAGGACTGCTGTATAAAACTTTGAAGGTTAAAAGAAAGAACTGAAAAAAAGAAACTTCAGGATAGCAGCCTTCAAGACTTTTATCAGGACTGTGTGAGGTTTCTTGCTTGTTATACTTAATTTCAAGGGGTATATCTGGCAGACAGAGAGGAAACAGTGCTTCAAAGAACAGTTTGAGGAACGTAATGAAAAGTCTAAACAATAATCCTTATCTATGAAATCCATCTCAATTTTTAATAAACTGCTGTTATTTTCTTCTTTAAAACATCTACAGCTGACTGAAAATATTCAGCAGCTAATGCCAAATGGTTTTGATATGTCATCAGACTTGTATCATGTTTAAATTAGTGTGATACAGGTTAACACTCAAGAAAGAAGATTCATCAATTTTATTCTTGGCTCCACTAAGACTGCCAGCAAATGACACACCTCTATTTACTTGTATGTAAAGAGGTCAAAAGGATATCTTCGGGCAGTCAGTTTCTCCACCCCAGAACTAATCATAGCACTCAAATATGAGGTCTAACCAGAGCCACCTTTAGCATTATAAAAAGCACATCAAAAAAACATCATAGTTACTGTTTATTCTAAAGCACTGTGGACCAAATGAAAATGTGTTCTGATATGAAACTTAAACATCTAAAAACATTTTAGGGTTAATTTAATAACAAAGATCTAAGGAGGTATTTCATAATACCATGGAATTTAAATTTTGAAAACTAATCATATTTAAGAAACTGAAGTTTTGTGGCTGGGCCTGTCATGGTTTGCCTCTGTCTTGTTTGAATAGAGCGACTCCACATATATCTCATAACCAAGCCTATTGAAGAGTCAGCATGTGCTCTTGCATGTAAATGCCTTGAAGGACCTTGGAGGTCCTAAACCCTTTGAAATATTTTGTTTATCTCTAAAAAATATGAATAATCCTGAGCAGAAAATCATTTATTCAGACAACAGGTGATTACATGAAGTCATGGGTTGTCACCCCAGGGCTTGTTCCTTCATCAGGGAGGTGTTCACTCATTGAAGACTTTACCCCTTATACTGTTATATTAACGTATAACAGTATATCCCTTCAGAATAACTTAATTACTTTTACAGGCAAAACCAATTAAAATTAGTCTTCTTACATGTCTGAATTTATTATATTCAAGGAAATAAATCCATTACACATTTATGATCTTCAGAGTTCACTTTAAGAAACAATTAAAGACTTTTTTTTTTTTTTTAATTTCAGCAAAACAAAGATCTAACTCTGATAATAAGAAGAGAGTACTTGAAAAGCAAATACACCACTAAGCTAAAATGTGGTTTCAAATACTACTAAGACTAAGGTTCATCCTTTGACATTGAGGGAATGGGCTGATTCAGGAATCTGGCTTTGCCTTTCTGAGTCCCGTCAATCTGCATCTGCTCTGTCACTGTGTTCGAACATAATCCTCCTGTCTCTCCTTCACACACTTTTTGAAAAGTTATTCCACTGAAAGCACAGCTTTTCTATTTATACTGCCTTAAGCTATGATGACTCATGGTTTATCCATCTCCTGGTTTTTGTAATATGTCACATGACAGATAAGAGCATGAGACTGTACCACACATGCCTCATACGATTTACTATAGAAGCTCACTTTCTTCTCATTGTGGAGACTGAATATAACAAATTAATAATACATTTGGAAACTTGACATTTTGAAAGACATCCGCTTTAGTTTCAGTTCTTGGCATCACAATAATCTATTAAATAGAACACTTCATGAGATTTTTTTGAGGTTTGTGGTCTTTTTACCTCTGCATCAGCCTTTGAAGAAAGTATCTAAACCAACAGACTGCACACAAGGCTAAGTGTCTTCCCAGGTGTCTGGTTTGAGTTAAGATATGGTGCAACAAGACATAGAAAATGTAGAGGGAGAAGTGCAGACAGAGGAAGAGAGCACATTAATTTCAAGCAGCTTGATTTAATAATCTACTGATGAATTCATTCAGGATCTAATTGTCAAGCACGAAGGATAGACATTCAAGAATATTACAAATCAGCCAACCTAATTAAAAAAAAAGTTTGATTATTTATAATTTATAGATACAATTATGGAGGGATAAGTAAAGGTATGGAAATATGACATTGTAAGTACAGGTCTGCTGGATAAGATCACAGATCCATATAGACCTCTGTCCTTTCAGAGTAACTATTAAAGGATACCATGGGAAAGAGTTTAGGTCATGATACATAGAAAATTACACCCTGCACATGCTTTTTCAAGACAACTTCCCAGCTTTCCTTTGTAGAGATTTCCTGAACTACTGGTTATCTGCTAAACTGTTTTAATAGCCATTGATGAAACTCTTTGATAGATATATTTTGGATTAGAACATTTGCTATAATACATTTTATTAACTTGTTCTAAAATCACTTCCTTTACTAATTTATTCTCAGAAGTGCCAATGTGTCCTCATACTCCTTCCGTTGTAAAGAAAACTTGGTGTCATAAACTCTCTTAATCTTTTCTGTATGAGATTAAGACTCAGAACAAAAAGGAAGTTTCAAATATTGTTGCAACTTAAAATTTAATGCATGTTCCCTTTTGGTTTATATTAAGACGCAGAACAACAACTCCAGCTGAAGCCAGTTAGCTGAAACTATGTCTGCAGAGGCGTTAGAATAATGGCCTCAGTACATAAATCTTTGCAAGACTTTCCAGTCTGAACATGAAAGAGTATTCTCACTATTTTACCCCTGAGTGGTTAGTGGACTATTTTCTTTATGAGACTTTTTTTATTTGCTTATTGTGCTTTCATTTTTATTCCCCAACTGTTTTGATCTATTGGGATATATTGTCTTTTTTAATCAAACTGTGGTTTAGGTATTGTTGTTCAGAACTCATAGGCCTATTGACAGAAGTATGCATTAATACAATTATTTAATTATTATTCTTTCTAATGCTGCCCATTATAGTGGCACATATATATATTAACTGCCCAAACTGCTTTTTTTTTTTAGTCCAAGCATGACTCACCAGAAATGCAGAGGGGGAGGGGGGGGAGAAGAGCTTTCACTAAAGAATAACAAAGGAAAGAAATAATTCAAAGACACAAATTTTAGTATCTACTAGGAAAATGAAAGACCAAGAACAAATTCAACTGGAAACATAAAATCAGAAAGAGATATCCTATGAGTGAGGAAAGATTTGAATTTTTCTTGACCTCAATGCATTGACAGAGATGAAGCATGAGGAACTGAAATGCATTAAGCAAAATACTTCCATAGATTAAATAAAGTCGTTTTAATAACTTTAATATTTTAATGTAGAAAGTTATCAGTCAGAGCTGTTGTCCATAAAAATAGGAGACATTAATTTTGATACACAATAGAACTTTCTTTAGTAGTGCACCTTTCACAAAAATTGTATTCAAAGACACTTTATCCTGTTAAATAATACAATAATAGAGCTGAATAATAAATAATAAAGGAACTGAGGAAGACACAAATTAGATAGTATCAGAAAATGTAGATTTTTTTTAATTTTTTTTATGACCTACAAAAAAATTAAGAACATAGGCACATACAGACTGTTCTGTATGATAGGAGCTGTACTGGAAGCAATTCCATTTGTGGCCAGGAAATACTATGGGTAAGCGGAAGTGTTTGGGGAGTGTCGCATAAAGACACAATATGATAATACGAAATAAAACACTGAAAGCGGCAGAGAATAGCTGAGAAGAAGAAAACATAGAATCTGGGGTTTGCTTTTGTTTTGGTTTGTTTTATGATGACACCTAATGATCCATGCCTTTAGGTTAGAACCATGTTACATATGATTTTGTAGGTTAAGAGAGAGAAAAAATTCACACAAGGGATCAATAGGTAGCTACTCAGATCCTCAGTTTAGCCACCTACCACCATTTAAACATTCAGAAATGGAAAATACCCAAGCTGATATGAAAAGAGAAAAAATAATCTTAGTTTCAGCTCAGGTGCCCAAATATAAGTAAACACTCAATGCAGATGGAGATGAAAAACTAAAACTTGTATGAATGCATTCTGTCATTTTTTCCCCACCTGTGTCCACGTTGGAAGTCAAGGCCAGACTTCCTTTGATTGGAAAAGACCATCATGGAATAATTTGTCATGGTATGGTAATATTTATGCAAAGATTTTATTTAATAAAATTGTAAGCTCATCAATTAAATCAATAACCATCCTCAGTAACCTCTCCCTTGGTTGCTCTGTTAGTTGGAATAAGAAATGTTCCTCTGTGCAGCACTTCAAGTGAATCTGAATTCATGTTTTTATTACTTACATTCTTTTCAGAAACACCTCCCGTGCTTCTCTGAGTGTAACAATGAATATACTTTACAATTAATTTACCTTCACACACACAAATTAAAAATTCCTTAGCTATTCATCAATACGACTTTTGTTGAACCTACATAAAAAAATCATATTTTAGTATTTATATTTTACACTCTGTGGGATGCAAATAAGTATCAGAATTTATATCTGCATAATTATTCTGCAATCACTTTAGACATTAGAATCTCCTCTGATTATGATTGCAGCTTTTTCACCATGGTAAAAATTAGGCTGGAAATACACCTTATTAATTAGAAGCTATTAGGTCTTCTTAACGTAAGACTTTCCAAAAGAATAACAAAATAGCTTGTTCTTAGCACGGGCTATGTTGTAAACTATCACTGTTTCGACCCTGTTATAACAATATTTATCACTGGTGTACTTTACCAACTACAATTGCTTATGCAAAAATTAATGTACATTTGCACATTTGTACATAATGCACATTTATTAGCCTTTAAAGTATGTTTGGTCTTCCCCTTTGCTGAACTGAAGAATTTCTTTGGACAAATGTATAAATTTTTATTTTGCAGAGATGAAATTGAAATTCTTTTTCATTGTAGCAGAGAACAAAGAAGTATTAGAAATGTAGCTCTCTCGCAGCCTGCTTTTTCTTTAATATAATTTTTTAATCTAGCACTCACTTTTTAGAAACAATTGGGATTATTTGTTAAGACATTTTAAGAGGCTCTCAAATTGACCAACTGTAAACTTTTTCTAAAACAACTACCTTGGTTTCCATTTTTATTCTGTAATAAGCTTTGAAATTTCCACAGTCTTTGTCCTAACCAGCTGCTGTTTGGATTGTTTCAGCTAAATTAATGCATATCTGACCACCATATTTTCAGTTCCAAGTTTCATGTGACCCTTGTATCAAGAATATACTCAAATATTTCACTTTCTTGCCCTTTATCCTTTTAATAACTCAAACTGTCATAATGGGGAAGTCCAACCTATCTCATAATCCTCTCTACATTTATTTTAGGAGAAGCAAACAGAATGGAAAGTGGTAACATGGACTTGTTCTTGTCTCAAAGATTACTTCAGCTATATGAAGAGGTTTTCCACTAGGGAGAGTTTAGGTGTGACAAAACTCAGTAGTCTAAAGTTAGAGATAGTTAAATGTATGAAAGGGATTGCACATCATGGCTGTTGCTTGGGGCTGTGCTCAGGAGTACCCCTCTCCAGCCCTACACTCCCATATGTCAGAAGGAAATCCTCCCTAAGGAAATCTCCCCTTTTCCAGATCAGCATCCTTGAAGGTCTCTTTTTAACTTCTGATATTGCTCTAGGTTTGGAGCAATCTGCTTCCCTTCTCAGATGATTTTTGAGGACTTAGCAAGTGTACGAATACTTGTGTCTTGCTGCTCTTCCCAGCCATTGTTAATATGTTCCCTCTCACAAACTGAGATCATGTAACCACACAAAATAGACATTCCCTCTGAGCTTAGGATCTCAACATATTAAGGTTGTCTATAACTGAAAAACTGAAAACTGTCTTTGCATCATAAAAACCTGTAAAGAGCAATTCAAAATAATCATTCCATTACTGACTATTCTAGCTAGATTTGCTACTACTGGGGAATATTTTTTTCTTACCTTACTACAAAACTGTGTTTACCCTATGTAAATTGTATCTTTCTTCAGATCATGCATCATCTGCATTTGATAACAAATATAACCTAATCAGAGGGATGAAACAAACACAGATAGGGAAGACCGAAAAAAAAAAAGAAAAAAGAAACAAAACTAAACAAACAGAAAACAACCCTAAAAGACCATGAAAAAAACAAACAAAAAAACCACAAAAATAAAAAGCCAAAGCAACAAGACTAAAATATTAAGAAATTTTTTAAATATCAGAGAGATGTATATAACAGTACATTGACCCATTCTTAAACCCAGTTCAGATAAAATTCCCCAAACATAAAGTATCTAATCTAATATGCACCAGATGTAGAAGGACATAGCGCTCCCCAGTCCACACATATTGTTTAATGCAACTTGATCAACTCATAGTACCAACATCATATATTGTATGGATCATAATTCGTAGGAGAACTTGATACAACACTGTGAAGACTATTAAGAGCATTCTTTCTTTCTGTGGGTGTTACAGACTTAATCACACAATCATACCCAGGCAAAATTTGAAGGAATATGTGAGTTTGGTATGGTTTAATTTCAATATGAGAGACACCCTATACTTACAAGGAAACCAGGAAAAATGAATTATTTGGGATTAAAACATTAAAAACTTGCTAATAGATTCTATTTTAAAATAATTTTCTTTAAAATTCTCTCACTTTGTAGCCAAGGATTGCCCTCTGGAAAAACACTGAATTTCTCATTGATAACAAAGGTGGATCAAATCCTTAACGTAGAGTCCTCTGTGAAGTTTAAATGAAATGCAGTGAATAGGTTATTTACGGTTAACAAATTACTTATACATTCTTGAGAGTATTTTTTTTCATGAGAAATTAAACTTTCCATAACTTGGGTTACTAGAGTTGCTCATGAATATCTCAGATTTCTAAATGGGTAGATCTTCACAAAAGCAGAGGGAGAAAAAGCAGAATTTAATACCCCCAGTCCGGCCTTGGTTTTGCAAAGTCTACCCCCTGTGTAATATCACTCAGTGGCAGTGATCAAATGCAATCAAGCTGAAATAATTCAATTTAAGAAGAAAAATCACCTGCTAATAGAAATTTCTCTGAACTATGGAGATCAGTTTGCTTAGTTTGATTTGGTGATGCAAGACCAATAAACTGAAAAGCTCAGGCTTGATACGAGATTTTTGGAGATGATGTCTGGATTCATCAAGGACACTAAAGCATATATTTTTTTATTTATTATGTGATTTATAAGATCAAGTTGGTTAACTTCAGGGCAATGGTTGTTCTTTCTTCTCACTTTGGATCTTGGTTTTCTTGCATAACTGTTAAAAAGAATTTTTAGATGATAGGAGATAATTCTTTTCATAAATTGGAAACTATAATTTAAAAAAATTCTCCGGCTTTAGCATTTAGTTTTACCTTGTCAAAAAATATACTCACATATCAGAAATGAGAAAAATACTAACAAAGAAAGTCTTATATATTGTCCAAGCCTCACCTGAAGCTCAGAAACCAGAAAATTAAGATGGTGCTCTATCTCAAGATAAGCTATGGAAAACTTACATTTTCCTTCGAATTTTGCAAGGTACAATAAGGTTAAAATGTAACATTTAGCAGTCCTTATCCTTTACAGCCTATTTTTTAATCTACCCAAATACTTACTTCCTGAGAGTTTTCTCTAGCTTGTCCCTGTGGTTAGGCAGGAAGCTGAGATAAATGCAGGAGACTCAAGATGCTTAGATCTTGCATGTGTAAAACAGAATGGACAGAAAGAGAAAAAAAAAAAAAACACAACCTTGCAGATTTCTTTTTTTTTTTGGGGGGGGGGGGGGGTGGGATATGACAGCTGATGACTTAAATGAAAACTTCCACAGGGATTTCCAGACTAGCTCTTCATTTTGAATTCTAAACTGTATTACAAAGAGCTAATATTTTCCACTCAGCTTTAATGGTTGTCACCTACACTATGCACTCTATCTAGCACATACACGTACGCTTTAGAAATACATGGAAATAAAAGATTTCCGTCTCTGTACAAAAAAAATTAGCATAGGTCCCATATTCTCACAAGGAAGAAATAGTTACTTAAACAGCTTGACAACCTAGGCTTAATACTCTGGTAGAATAGATATCTGAAATGATGTAAAAATCTCTGCAGTATGGAGCTTTTAAGTTCATTTCTCTGCTAGATGATTGTTCACTCACAGATAGCTAAATTTCAGTTTGCTAGTGTTGATCTATGATTTCTGATAGTGTTTGATGATAGTGTTGATATAGTATGATTTTTAAAGCATTTTAAATAAAATGTTATTAAAATCATTAAAAGTATTTTCAAATTCAGGCCACTGGATATAGCAAATGATTTCTATAATTACTTGTCTGTGTGTGTGTGTGTGTATACATATCCTGTGTATTTTGACTATAGACAGTTCAATAGGTACAGAAGTCATAGAATCATAGAATCACAGAATAGTTAGGGTTGGAAAGGACCTTAAGATCATCAAGTTCCAACCCCCTTGCCATGGGCAGGGACACCTCACACTAAACTGTATCACCCAAGGCTTCCTCCAACCTGGCCTTGAACACTGCCAGGGATGGAGCATTCACAGCCTCCCTGGGCAACCCATTCCAGTGCCTCACCACCCTAACAGGAAAGAATTTCCTCGTTATATCCAATCTAAACTTCCCCTGTTTAAGTTTTAACCCGTTACCTCTTGACCTATCACTACAGTCCCTAATGAAGGGTCCCTCCCCAGCATCCCTATAGGCCCCCTTCAGATACTGGAAGGCTGATATGAGGTCTCCACACAGCCTTCTCTTCTCCAGGCTGAACAGCCTCAACTTTCTCAGCTGATCTTCATATGGGATGTGCCCCAGTCCCCTGATCATTCTCGTGGCCCTCCTCTGGACTTGTTCCAACAGTTCCATGTCCTTTTTATGTTGAGGACACCAGAACTGCACACAGTACTCCAAGTGAGGTCTCACGAGAGCAGAGTAAAGGGGCAGGATCACCTCCTTCGACCTGCTGTACGCACTCCATATATACATGATATACAGAAATAGACAGACAGGTAGACATCAGATAAATGGATTAAATACTTCTCTAATATTTTCTCCCATTACATATGTGCACTTGGAGAGTGCAAAATATTTCTTTCCAAGGGTCATTTAAGAGTGTTTGCCATCCCTGCAGAGAGAAGCAGTCCCTGAGGACTGTATTCTAACCATGCTGGGAACAACCTTTCCAACTCTCCATTAATCTTAATTTTTCTTATCATATTCACAAAGAAACATTGTGTCACATTTACTAAGCAAAGAAAAAGTTCTCCCAAAATACCTTACTCTCATTAGAGGCTTTCAGAGAAGGAAGCCGTTTCCACTTACAAATTTCATGCCTGTCAAAGGCCCTGGAAAGCATTTCCTTCTCTTGTTTTTGTTATGTTTTGGTCAGTTTTCTCCCTCTTGCTCTGTTATTCTCAGCACTATTCCAGTGATTTTATTTCTTTCATTCTCCCTAGGTTTTTTTGAAAGCTTGCCGACCACTAATAAGACAAGGAACTGCTCCCCTGCCACATCCTCTGATTCAACCTAGGAGCCCAAGATATAAACTGGTTCTTTTCTTCAGGATTTTGGATGCCTTTTCAAAGCATTTTCTGATAATGTTTGTAAACATTTGAAACTAAATTAAACAGAACATCATAAAAAATGCCGTAACATAGCAGAATGAAACAGGTACTGGAAAGAGATGGATATTTTTTAGCTTTCCGTAGCTCTCCCTGTGACTCCTTGCACTGTTAAACCAAGACCAACATTAGCCTTTGTCATATCAACCCCATAACGCTGGCACTAGTCAGCAACCAAGAAGTATATCTGCCTGAATCTAAGAAGGAAAAACCAAGGCATGCCTGGCCACAGTCACAGCTGCAATGTCAGGGACGAGCATGGAGGAATGCAGGCTCCCCATGGCTGAAGGAGGCAGACCATGCTCTCTGCTATACAGTGCTAACAGAAGCAGAGTTATTTTCTTCTTCCAAGTACATGGAAAGAGTATCAGAGGTTCCTACCTCCAAAAAGATGTGGGCAGTACCATGTTATTCTCAACTAAAAATGCACATAAAATGTAATTCAGAGAAGATCTGCTTTGGACTAAGGAAACAGATAATTTTGCTCAAGCACAGCAAACGTCTTCACATTAATGCCTTGCCAGTAACAGATTTTTTCTGTGGTCACTAACAGAGCCATCTGGTTTAACAGTCTTACTGTGTGTCTGTTTAGACACAGTTTCTTTTCTAACCTTCTTGTGAACCTAAGGGAAAGGCACAATTGGCTGGTTTTAATTTACATTCTAAACACACCACATGACAATTCAAGGAGGAGAAGTTATTTCAGTCTTGACTTATAACTAATATAAATATCTGCAAAATGTATGCATGTGTCTAACTTTCCAAGTGTTTGACTTTGATTGATAAATACAGACATGTACAAAATGTTGATGCATATATTAAACACAGGCTATATTCAACTTTTAAAATTATTTAACAATTAAAATATTCTTGGTATAAAAAAAACCTCACGTCAAAGCATTCACATTACTCTGTGGGATATTTTTCCTGTATTGTACAATGGCAATGAACCCTTAAGGAATTTTGTAAGTAAATGTGGCAAAAAAAAATTGATTGTGAATTTATTTTTCTTATAATTTGTGTATGTTTTCTTTCTCTTTAGAACTTCTGCCCTTGTTAGATGAGGGATTTGAACAATTCTTTTTGCAATTATTTACAATCTTTTATACGGATTCTGAGGTCAAAAGTTTCCAAAGTTTCTGGGTAGAAATAGCACAGAACAGCAAATATGTGCAAAAATATACAGAAAGTTTAGTGACCATGTACAAGAAAAAGGTTGGGAATGCACACCACTTAGTTGTGAGAGCTCTCAGAAGTATGTCCTTCTGCAAAAACAAATCTGAGAAATAGAATATTAAAATTATAGTGCTAGCTAAGCAGGGGATTTTAAAGGAAGCTAACAAGCTTCCTGTCATAATATGCTATATTCTACTTTGTTATAGGACTGAACTGTTGTTTCTCTCTATAAAATTAAGATAAGCGCTCTCACCAATCAAATCTGTTAACACATGTAAACTATTGACAAAGACTGTGTTTTTTCTCTAAGCAGTTAGCAGGAGAAAATGCTTGCTTGTGGAGAAGTCTGGAGGGTACCAATAGCTATATTTGATCTTTAAGGTGGTCTAAATGATTCACATTAGAAAATACGATTTTTTTTTTCCTTTGGCCAGTGTGGTCCTGCACCAATTTGCCATGTCATATAGTCCAGTTTCATTGAGATTCATCATTTTGCATAAAGTCTCAGCTCCCCAGGTTAAAAGATCTGAAACTAAAAGCAAGAACAGCAAGAAGAAAGAGAAACTATGCCCTCAGCTTGGTGTGAAAACCTATTCGCAAACAATGACCATGAAGATTACAAAAAGAGAAGAAAAGCTGTCCCACTTTTTTCACCTGAAGATATATACATCAGCCATAACAATGGTGGTTAATAGTAGTCCAATTTTTTAATATCCTGCTTTTTTCCTGTGTAATAACAAGAATACTTGGCATTAGGTAATCTAAACCAGGAAGCTCAAGACCCAAAATGATCACTGACTCATCCAAGTTTTGTAATACACACAGAATGATCACGTTCTTTAGTCTTCAGAGGAGGCTTGCAATGATGTTTAATGAACTGCATAGTTATGAACTATAGCTATAAGCAGCATTTTCTCTGAGCAATCTAATATGTTAAAAGGCTGGTAACATGATGAGTATTCAATATCAGTTTTACATCTGTAAGAATTCAAGTTTAAACTTGTGTAGTTATTATATACTTCTAGAAATACCTCCATCACTTCTTACTACTTCTTACATCAGTATACAACTGTTTTGCTTCTACAAGATTAAAATGCCCTGAAAAGCAAATACGATTTTAAGGTTGCCTCTTGAAGAACACATTGTATCTACATTTACTACACTTACGCCTGCAAGTATTAATGGGAGCAGTTGCTCCTGAGTATTCCCAGCTAAATCCTTCAGATTACTATGAGAACAAAATCCTTGAGCTCTGGAGAAAATAAATTTAAAAAATGTGATTTTGCTAAAATGTGGCCTAATTGCACTTAATGTCAAATGGCAATTACGGAAGATACAGAACAAGCCTCAAACAATATTTATAATTTGAAAAAGTCCTTCCTTTTTTCCCCTACACTCTCTTAGGAAAATCATATAAATTAATGACTTTTTTTTATGAATTTGGAAGTGTATTCAAGAAAAAAAGCCTTAAAGAGATAAAAATCAGATACCATCTGCCAACCACATAACCATGACAACTCTAGATCCAGATGTAAAATTGCTCTTTCCCCAGCAAACTCTCATTAAAAAGAAAGCTATTATTGGGTTTTAACTTATAGGTCCAGGGGAAGTGAGATAAAACAGAAAATCAGTACAAATTTATGTTGTTTCAGTAAATGTTCTTTCTATGTTAGTCAGTGTCTGGTATAAAGTCGCCTGGCACTAAAACACATGTAATAGGTGGCAGATAATACAGACTTTCAGAGCCCATAATCAGATCCAGCAGCATTTGCATAGATCAGAAGGAAGCGGAGTTTTAGAAATAGTTTTGTTACTACATAGAGTGAGAACTGTGCTGAGGAACAGCTTTGTTGGATATCTTTTTTAGGAAGAGTTTGGAAAGAGACTGCAGCACTTCTTCGAAGACTTACTTATTCTGAGCTTCATTTCATACTTTGAAGATTCTTGACAATACTCTGTTGTCAGGTTTCATTCTGATTTGGTTATTTTTTCTGTTTAACAAATGTGTTCCTGATCAGCATTTGGCTAGTTCAGCAAACATTCTGCCCAGTGAGAACAGAGTATTGACAGATCACAGCAAGGGTGATGATTGACTGCTTCAGTGCAGACATAGGCTGATTAATTATTGGCAAGAGTTTGTGGAACTGTGGTCTTGCTTTTTTATATCATTAAACTCTAATTCTTATTTCCATTATGTTTAGGAAAATCCAAAGAAACAAAAAAACTAATGTAACTAGCAATGCCTATATATAAGGATAAATTTGATTACAGTTTGACTTTTTCTAAGTTAGTTTAATGAATTTGAAGAGTTATGCCTATTTACACAAAGTTAAGATGCCAGACTTCTATGATCTCATATATGTTTGGGATGCATTTGGGATTAAAGCAAAATGACTTACTATTTATTTGCAGAGACACATTCTAGATACTTGTAGTGCTTTGACTCAGTGGCATTATTCTGTAATGTATGAGAAAGACATAAAGCAGGGTTCAGGGGGGAAATGGTTTCTTATAAATACCCATCTGCTGATAATAGCCATTAACAAATCATGCCAAATGATGATCATGTTACTCTAATGAGGAATAGTTAAGGCAGAGAACCAAGCAAGAAACATCTGCCAGTTTCCAAAGTTACTTGAATGAAATGGCCATGGCATGACCTGATTGAAGTGAGAAAAGACAGTGGATGCGAAATCCTGGATTTTGAGGTCAAAGCTCAGTACACTTACCTACTCTTTCAAAAATTCTTCCTCTGAAAATATTGTCCCTATTGCTATACAGAAGTTACTTTTATTTTAAGAAGACAGGGTTTTTTACAAATAGCTATATATCACAGTCATGAAAGAGGTCTATATAACTAAATCCAGATGACTCTCACAAATATCAGCCATTGATTTGCACTATTCTGCAGTTCCAGTGCTCCTATACAAAGAAGAACATATACTGAATTTCACCTGGGGGTGGGTGAAGAAGTCAGGCATGGTAATGAAAGAGAGCATTCAGAGAATATGAACTTAAACCCATTCCTTTCATTTATTTTTCTTAGCTTTAGAAATAGATCTGCAAATAAACTTAGCCCAATTGCTTTTTTTTTTTTTTTTACACCATAATATTTAAGAAAGCAGCAATCTCAAATTTCATTAAAGTATAAACTAACTTCTGTCTGGGAATTTATTTTTATTTTCTTAAACTGAACATTTATTTAACAGTAATTTCTAGCGCAGAAACTGTGTCACAGAACTGTGTTTCTGTTTTTATGCTGTCATACTCCCAAAATCTGCTTTTAGGCCAGATATGCATATTGTCACCATAGGGAGCAGAATATCACTGAGTGGCACGTTCCATAAAAGACACAAATCAAAACACAATTGTAGTGATATATTTGCTACACAGATGCTGGAATTAAAAGTGATTTTGGGTTACCTGAGGAACATCATTAAGACAGATATGCAGGTTTTTTCCTTGTAGTTAGGAGACTCAATTGAAAATACTTATATTAAAATTAACATTGAGTAATGATCAAGACTGTAAAAATAATAGGCACACTACATTATTTACCTATAACAGATGGTATACGGAGAATATCAGATAATTTAACTTACATAAGGTAGGTGAATTTCATTGACTATGGAAACTGTGGGGTTTTCTTCTGTCCAAGCACTGTAGATATGAGGCTACCTCACTTCCTTGTCCCCAGGACCAGGCAGTAGGGAATCTCAGCACAGTTCCCAACACACACAGAGGAGAAAGTTAAAAGTAGCATCTAACAGAATATAGAACATACTGTGTTGATAAAGCTCAGGACTCAGACACATATACTGAGCAGCCAGAACCTGTTTGTATGTGGTCACATACTTCTATTATATTTCCTTTTCTTCTATTTCCTTCTATATTATATTTCCTTTTATTGTCCTACTCTTTCCTATCCCAGTCTTGCTTGACTGTTCATTTTCTCTGCCTTCAAACTGCCTTCTAAATATCTCATTATCAAGGCTTTCTATAGTTTCATACATAAATCACAAAATTACTCAGTGAGTCTCATGTTCTAGGGGGAAAAAATGTATTGAAAACAATTTTCCAGAAGTGTTTAACACTTGGCATATACCGTATACATATGGCTACACAAAGTGAAAGGCAACATGAGGATCAAGCCTCAATCTATAACCAGAAGATGCTGGTTAACTATATCCTTATTGTTTAACTTCGTCTAGCTGCAAGCACTATTTCAGAAAAAAAAAAAAAAAATCTGGTTATGTTTATCTTCTATCAGGCTGATAGCATCTCAGAACTTTTCCAATCAGTGCTTCAGACTGAATTACAGCATGAAGCCTTATGAGATTTTAATTACAGGTTATTCATAAAGATCGCAGTTAAGCAAGTAAAAAAAAAAATTAAATTCAAAAGCTTCTCTGAGATGATTTAGCCCTTATTTACTATTTTTCTCATGTCTAGTTTTGTTAAGAACTACAGATTGTTTTCATTTCAATACCTAGCTTTTCGTAGTAGAGAGAAACCTAGTGTTTGAGCTTTGATGTTTCAGTCACATCAACCAAGTTTAAAATAAAATATTATAAAACTATGCTTTTATTCTACTTTTTCAATCAATTAAACTAAATTAAACTGTCAAGACATTTACTACATTCATCCATTTCCTTTTTTTTTCTTTTTTTTTTGTCATATATATATATACCTATTTTCAGAAAAAGGATCTTGAGAGTAATTACCTCCAAACTGTCTTAATTCTACAGGAGTCTAACAGAATTTTTCAGATGAAGAAAGTCCTAATTTAATACCTGGAGGTGTTCAGCAACGTGCCCTGCCAGTCCAGAGTGCAAAACGCATCTTGGGGTGCATCAAATGCAGCATAGTCAGCTGGTCAAAAGAGGTGATTTTCCTGCTGTATTCAGCATTGGTAAGGCCTCACCTTCAGCACTGTGGGCAGTTCTGGGCCTCACAGTTTAAGAAGGATGTGAAGGTCCTCGAATGTGTCCAGAGGAGTAAAGGTAAAAGCCCGGTAAAAGGGCTTGAAGGTATGTCCTGTGATGAGTGGCTGAGGACTTTGGGCTTATCTAGTTTGGATAAAAGAAGGCTATGGGGCAACCTTAATGTTCTCCAAAGCTTCCTGAGGCAGTTGTCTCATTTGCATCAGTCCCAGTCTCTCCTGATTCGGAGTTTTCTTTCATATTTTTTTTCTTTCTACTTAACCTGCAATAAAGCTGTAAAATACTAACTCACATTCCCTTCTTTTTTCTTAATAAACTTATCCTTATCAGACAAATAGAATAAGAAATTTTTGTATGACTATCTGTTGTAGAGCAAAGTTAAAAGAAACTCAGAGTCAGATCCTAAAACAGAAAGTTTTGAGCACTACACTAAAAGCTTCCCATCAGCTCTACACAAAGTACAAAGCAGGAACAAACAGTAACGTGGTTCTAGAGTAACCCAGCCAGAATGCATCAGCAAACAAGTAAATTGAGTTATCTATTTTGCTACTGTTATTTTAATATAGGTATATGTTTTCTAATTATAAGGATAAAAAATTCAAATAACACTTGTTTCCAAGAAATGCAATAAGGGTCAAGACTGTAAATTGATTGTTCAATTTTAGTAGTCGAGGACCACACAGAGGTGCAATCTGATAATGGGTCAAAGACATAAGGCATTTCCAACAGCTAGCAGCCACGTGGAAGATATGAATTTCTCACTCTGCCATACCTGGCAGAAAATACCTGACTGATGTCTTTACTGATGTTAAGAACTATGAAAACACATAAATAACACAACTGAACATCTTAAAACATTCAAAGTTGCATTTTATGATGCCATAGACACAGTACTCTGTTTACAATGCTTTACAATGAATCTTTGACTTAGCCTTTTAATGATGGACCAGAAATTCTTAACCTATGTCTCACAACCATTATAAATAATGATGGTAAGAGTTAAGATTTGTTCTGAGAAAGATTACCACACCAGTCCGTAACAGTAAAAAGTAGTCCCTCATAATGTAGAATTCAACCTTTTCAACATAATAAAATATTTTAATTTCCTTCACAAGACTCTTATTTGGTTCTTTAATTCTCTGTCACTTACAGGATGCCAGGAACTGCGCTTTCCAGAAGCACTTATGATTTAAAGAGTTGAGCTTTGCAGAACTATTATTTATTTAATCTTGCCAGAGCCCGCAGCTGATAAATCTTCTATGCAATGACAGTCTTCAGTGTATAACGTGACACTGGTGGATTTAACTTTTGAAAAAGATCCTAATTTGTTTGGCTTCAAAGACTGGTAACAGAATAATCCTTCACCTCTGTTAGTTCTAGCATTCAGCTGTGAACAAATTCACATGGTCAAGAGTCTGTGAGTACATATCACTTTTCTTGGAATATCTCATTCTGAGATTCTTAGCTGAGCTGTTTTTCAGCAGCTTGCTTTCCAGCATGTTTTCAAACACCAATTACCTGAAGTCTTATGACCAAAATAAATAGTAACCTTTCAAAATCCTGATCTTTTCAGGTCAGAAAAAGATTAAATATTTTCCAAGTGGGACATTTTAGCAGCACTTTGCTTTATGTATACAAGCCACTTAGTTTCTGTCAGTCTTGAATTTTATACAAGCATTTGGATAAACAGATGGCAGTATCACAGTGGTTCAAGAAATTACAATATTTTTTAGCTCTCAACACTAATATAAGAATTTATGTCATGCTTTAACCAATATTTAGGAAATGATGGAATCAATAATAACTCATTTTATTTGAATTTTTAGAGTTCAAATAATCTAACAGCACTTTGGGATCATTTCATATTTTAATGTTTTGTAATTTATATAATTTAAACTCAAGTGACCAAAGAATGTTTTATTTGTAATATGAAGAAGCAGCACACTATCAGTATTAACAGGTCTTGGAAGAAAATTCCTATGAAGATATTTAAAAATGTGTATTAAATATCCCTACCACAGAATTCTGTTTGGCTTCTAGGAAGAAAAGAATAATATTTACTGTGATTCAGAGGACGAAATTCTCCCTTAATTTACATGTTATGTAAAGGAAGCACAGAGCCAAGAAAATGGAAGTCTTAGACCTAGGAGACATTATGCACCATATCTTCAGGCCTTGATGAGTTCAAACATGTATTTTTTATAGATATCCATGGTTATTTTAATTTTTTTTGTAGCTTTTTTCAGTTTATCAAAATCCAGATGCAATAGGAAGTTCTTTTTCTGCGCACTTTTTAATTAATGGAGAATAAGTGGACCCATCCATCCATCCATCCACCCATCCATCCACCCATCCATCCATCCATCCATCCATCCATCCATCCATCCATCCATCCCCTTAAGTCTCAGGAATTAGATTATACTAAAATTAACAAGAAGCAACTTGATAGGAAAAGACCTGTACATTGAAATGTTTAATAATGAGGTTTGTAAATATTTTAGGGGGTTTAATTTGTGGGATTGATTGTCCAAAAGCTGAAGAAAATTAGCTGCTGAAACAGTGCACATCTGGAACATATCTTCCAGTGTAATGTCGTCAAAAAGAAATTCAGTTCATGTCCTTTAGTTTCCTCGGTAGGCATGAGAGAACAACAGACAGATTTCACACCTAAAACAGTTCTCTTCTAGTCTATATCATGAAAGTAGATAAATCCTTAGGTAGCGCAAAAGAGTAAAAATTGTAGAGTGGCAAAAATGAGTCCACAGTAAGTAAATGATAACTATAGGTTTTTAGATTCTTGAAAGAAAACATCATTCTAAGATTTATAAAAAGAATTATTACTTTTGGGTTGATTTTGGTTATCACTACAGAATAACAGGTCACTCCGTACTAAAACCACTGCTTTCATAACCTGGAATTTTGGGAAGGTCCAAAAAAAATAATTAATTAATTTAAATCTTATGAGCATTTCCTCTGTGAAGAGAGCAACATGTCCAGAAAGTTACCAGATAGAAATGACTGACGGCAGCAGGAAGACCTGAGTATCCTATTAGTTAATTCAGCCTAAGTGGAATGAATAATTTGATTGCTGCAGCCCTCTTTGGTCAGTGTCACTGTTAAGCAAGAAATTAATACATCAGCTGTCCATTAACGAAAACCACACAGTAATAGAGGGAACTCTGGAGCTACATAACTAGAACCACATCTAGTACTGATAGGAAAAACAACCACCATGCTGAATTTGTTATACAGCATGTCGTTGCATATGGATGCTTTGCAAATGCTGAAGTAACCCTAAAGCAACTCCATATAAATCAGCACCTACAGTATGACTTCATTCTGAAACCTGATGAAGTACTCCATGATGCAAATATACCTGGGAATTGCATTCCAAAGTGTGCAGGGGGAATAAAATAAAGGTACAAAAAGTCATTTGGACATGGGTTAGCCGGGAGACTTTAAAATCCTTAGAAGTCAATCATATGAATCAATAATAACATCACGATTATTTTTCTTTTAGCAAGTATAGTTTACATATTGAAATTAAATCACTACAGAAAATCTATGAAGACAGACCTGGCTCTCTCCTCTGTAAATTGTCTGAATCTTTATCAGTTCTATTCCTGGTACCAAATGTGTGATATTATTGGGATGTAACTTCAGCACTCTGCATACAGTGTAGCAATTCCATGGGAAAAGAAGGAAGAACTGGGTAAAAGCCCTGAAAAATCTGTATAAATCAAAGTTTTGTGTATCCTGAAATAAATGTTGTCAAGATCCTACAGCCTGTTAAGAGGAAATGAAGTGGCAGGCATTGTAAATCTGCTCAATAGATAGTATAGCTCTTTGTGATACAACTGACATAAGAATTTGGCCTCAGATTCACGAAGTATGCATGCTCAGATGGGAAAGCTATCCACCTTAACACCTCTTTTTGCCTCTTTTTCCAAGAAAATTTCCTTCTGAGTCAGAAAGTGCACTTCCTTCTTATGGTTTTTAAAATGGCATTTTCTGTTGTATTAATGTTCTTTTACATTCCATTCAGCACAACCTTTTAAAAGCATTGAGGTTACCTAAAGGAAACTCACTCAATAAGTCACTGTAGATGAGTTATAAAAACGATCCATTAATTACTGATCTACACATTATTATGTCAGCTACTCAAAAATGTAAAGCCCACTTAAAACCTAGGAAGCTATGGTATTTTCCACCAAGTGACAAAGAAGATTGCACAACCATCCCCACTGCTATCTGACCACAAGTACTTTTTGAGTTTTCAGAGTTAAGAGACAAGCAGCAGGACTTTAACTCTACAGCATCAGGATGTTGTGTGTCCCTTGCTACTATTTTTAAGAAACTGTTTGTTCATTATATTTAAAAAAAAGAAAAAGTGATAGATGGGAATTCAGCCTTCTTGATATCCACTAGTCAAGTTAAAAATAAATCTGTTTTGCAGCAGATAGATGTGGCAGCAAGGATTGGCAAATTAAATATAACTAATTGTCTTTCTGTTTATTCAAACAAATAAAAAACTTTTTGCATAACTGGCCATATAGTATAGAATTTCAAAGAAATTTAGATGCAAATGTACATTAAATATGGTTTAGTTATAAAAAAGATAATTTTCTACTCTGTGTATTTTTATGCAAATTTGTGGGCTAATCTACTCTCAAGGGAAATTTTAGAGGTAGGGGTAGAATTTCCATATTACAAAAGGCAAATGCTTGTTTCAAACAGCTCCCATTCTTAGCACAGAATTTCATACAACACAATATTAGCGTTCATTCCTAGATTTATTCATAATGAAAAATTAGTAAGCTTTAAAAAACAGGTGATATTTTACTTGTGTCTTTAAATTGTGTAGGTCTGACTTGACAAAGATCACTGTAGACCTGACTTCAGAAAAGGGCGAGCTTTTCTTTAGGTCTATGTCATACTTAACCATCACAGGGGCACGGAGCATTGTCTTCTACATCAAGATTTTAATGCTTGTTTTTGCTGGATATTCATTACAGCTCCTAAAAAATAGTGATATGGCTTCCAGGTTTACAAGCCTGAGAAATAATGAAAGATGCAAACCTTCAGAGCAGGAATAAGACTCGGAGGAAGCTCAAACACACTAGTCAACCCAACATAAAGCAGCTCTATGAGCTTAACATAAAGTTGATATGACACTATCAGCCATATAAACTTTCAACATAAATTTTATCGTAGCTCACAATGACTCCGATGTTTAAATCAGATTATTTTCTTCAGGTTTACAATACTTCAGTTGTGGTATGATGTCTTCTGCATTTCCAAAATCATGATCTGTTCCATCAGCATGCAATTGCAGTCACTGCACATTATTTTGACTGTGATGTATCTTACTAACAACATCACCTCCTTTTGATTTACATTGACAGTACTTAAAATACATAAGTGGAATATTCTCCAAGGCATATAATCAATAGCATCTGCTGCATTTCTGGTATTTCCTTTTGCCCTGTTTATACCATTACTGTCTCTGCTGAAGCTATATTGCTATAAATGCTTCCAGGAACATAAGTTGGCATCAGCTCACAGCACTGTTTCTACAGTGCTAACAATTTAATCCCTCAGAGGAATCTCAGAAGTATTACTGCTTTATTGTTCTAATGCTCAAGTTATTGCATTAAATAAGATGATGAAACATACACACTAAAATCCTCTGTAGCACATGCTAGTTTGTGCAATACAAGATAATAATGGGAAAGCATTTTCAATAATAATAAAAAAAAATCTTACTATATTGGAAAAATAATAATTAGACACTATTTTTTTACAAGAAAAAAAAGAATAGTGTTCCAATATTAACATCAGCTAGCTTTTGAAAACATATTAGCATAAAAATCAATGCTCTCAAGAGCTATTTAGGACAATGCAACTAACACAAGAGAAAAACTATGTTAAAGAAATGTGTGTATATGCATTAATTAAATCACATTTTCGAATAGAAGTATTCACGTTATTAAAAAGCACAGTTGAAAATTAAAGAATTATGTTAACGACTGGAGAGTAGAAAGGAAGCTGGGAAAAGACTGATGAGCTACAGGTTTGTAGCTGAACAGAGAGAAAAGTCTATGCATAAATTAAACAGCATTGTCTGATTTAGTTATAGTAAACGTGTCAGACTAAGTACTTTAAAACACATTAATTTTGATAGTATGTTAAGCTTAGGCACATCATGAGTCATGAAAATATTTCAGGTATAAATATCTAACTGTTTAAGTGTAGGATAGACTTATAATTGCTCCAAATTTTTATAATTAAAAAAAAACCCACCACATTTAACGTGTTCAAGTGAAACAAGAGTGCACCTACTTTCCTTTAGGCAGGTGAAGAAATGCTGAATCCAGCTAAAAGGGTCTTTCAAGGTCAAATTCTAAGAGAAAGTTGTTACATATAAAAGAGATTAAATGAGGAGCTTTTTGAAGTTTATCATTGGAAGTGGTATCAGGAGCAGTAATACATAATGAACTGAAAAGAGTTATTGCAGATCATTTATCTGCTGCATACATCTCATTCATAATAGTGCTGAAGATGATGTAAACTGAAGTGTATATGTGGGCCTATGAAAGCTCAGCATATGAAATCTGTTTGCCTGATTAACTTACACAACTTTTATTTCTTAAAAATCACATGTTCTACCAGAAGACTAAGGATTTCTTTAGACTAAAAATAAGTCTTCATGAAACTTAATTCAAATTATATTTCAGAAATTATTTAATGGTCACTTAAATGATAATTTAAAATGATCTTAAAAAAAAGAAAGAGGAAAAAAAATCATGTGCTATCACTGTGTTTAAAAAGGAAGATTACCAGTAGTTTCAAGGTGACAGAACATTTTTCTTTAGTAAGAAAGAAAAAAGTTACTAACTTGAAATCTGTGTCTAAATCTGGCCCTTTTCTTGAACTCTTCATTGAGATCATGTTGTCAATTATGTCAAAATTGCATTTCTTGACTGTTTTTAATCTCATTTCCATGTAGGGATGAAGGGATGGGAGGAACTGTCTTACTGCAGTTATCATTCTGAAATCTGAATTTACTTACCTTCTAGGCCTAGTGCTCCATCTAAATGTGGTGGACACTTTTACTGCTGGAAAGAAGTAGGCACTTCATGGATAAAGAAATGTGTCTCAGAATTGAAGGTGCATGATGAAACACCAGCAGGTTAACTTAAAGACATACCAAATGCGCCACAGATTACAGAATCACAGAATCCCAAGGGTTGGAAGGGACCTCAAAAAACCATCTAGTCCAACCCCCCCGCAAGAGCAGGGTAACCTAGAGTACATGACACAGGAACTTATCCAGGAGGGCCTTGAATGTCTCCAAGTTAGGAGACTCCACAACCCCCCTGGGCAACGTTACCCAGATACCCACGGTGTCAGGAATGGCCTTTCTGAAGCACACATTACAGCAGGAAAAAAAACCCAAAGAGACAGTAGATGAAGGATTCATCAGTGGATGGAGAAAAAGATTAAGACAAAATTTAACTATGTTTCTCTAGTTTCTCTCTCATTAAAGTGTTTCTCTAGGAACTCAGAAACCTGTTCTTATGCTCTAATTTCTGTTTATTGTATTTTGTACTAAAGAGAAAAGCAGCAAAAACCTATAGGTAAGGTTCATGTCCTCAGCTGCTATCCCTTGCTGTGAGTGCTTCCACATATGGCTTGTCTTCCAGTGCATGTCCTCAATAAGACATAAACATTTTACCGGCTTATTTCAGTAGAAAAGAAGATTATCATAATAAGAGGATGATCTTCCTGATAGTGGATCAAAGTGTGAAAAATGGGAAGAAATAGCCAGATATCATAATTTGCATTCTGATAGAAGTCTCTGAACACTAGGCTCTTGCATAGTAACAGCATCACCAACTGCTATAACTTCAAGAGAAAGCAGTGAACAGCAAGCTCCTTGAATGTCCTCTGTATTGTATCTCCTCAGAAATATGAAAAATCTGTGGCTTTTAGTCTTTTTCAGATGTCAGAACATCATTTGTACCTTAAAAACTGAAATATTTCTAGTCATATAATTGGTAACTCCAACACAGTGAAAAATAAGGTGTCTAGAAACTTTGATGTTGAGAAGTGTCAAATGATTTTGTTAGGGAATTGTATTTTGTCCTCGAGCAATACCACTTTAGTGGAGGTATCTACCAGTTCTTTGCTGATAGATGGTAAAGAATAGGTTTATACATTATTTTTTGGCGAAGTGGCAAACTAAGTGCTTGACCTCGTGCTCACCAACAGGGAAGGGCTCGTTGGAAATGTGGCACTCCAGGGCAGCCTTGGATGCAGCGACCATGAGATGGTTGAATTTGAGGTCCTCAGGACAGTGAGAAGAGTGTGCAGCAAGCTCAATGCCCTAGACTTCAAAAGAGCAGACTTTAGTCTCTTCAGGAACCTGCTTAGTAAGGTTCCATGGGATATAGCCCTAGAGGGCAGGGGGGCCCAAGACTCTTGGCTGGTCTTCAAGGATCACCTGCTACAAGCTCAGGAGTGTTGCATCCCAACCAGAAGGAAGTGCAGCAGGAGGGCCAGGAGACCTCCTTGGATGGATAAGGAGCTGCTGAGACAAATTCAAATGAAAAAAAGAGTCTTATAGAAAGTGGAAGCAAGGACAGGCAGCCTGGGAAGAGTACAGGGATATTGTCCGGGAAGCTAGGGACCAGGTTACGAAAGCTAAGGCCCAGTTAGAATTAAACTTGGCTAGGGATATTAAGGATAACAAGAAGGGATTCTACAGGTACATAGCAAATAAAAAAGAGACTAGGATGAACATAGGCCCCATCAGGAAGATCTCGGGTGAACTAGCTACACAGGATTTGGAGTAGGCTGAGGTTCTGAATGACTTCTTTGCCTCGGTCAACACTGGCAAAGACTCTGACAGCACCACCCAAGTCTTGGAAGCCAGATGCAGGGACTGTGAGAATGAAGACCTTAGGCCCACTGTAGGAGAGGAATTGGTTCGAGACCATCTTAAAAATCTGAACGTGCACAAGTCCACGGGTCCTGATGAAATCTATCCGCGGGTCCTGAAGGAGCTGGCGAATGAAGTTGCTAAGCCACTGGCCATCATATTTGAGAAATCATAGCAGTCAGGTGAAGTTCCCGACGACTGCAAAAAGGGAAATATAACCCCCATTTTCAAGAAGGGGGAAATGGATGACCCAGGGAATTACAGACCAGTCAGTCTCACCTTTGTGCCTTGCAAAATCTTGGAGCAGGTTCTCCTGGAAGGCATGCTAAGGCACATGAAAAACAAGGTGCTTGGTGACAGCCAGCATGGCTTCACTAAGGGGAAATCCTGCCTGACCAATTTGGTGGCCTTCTATGATGGGGCTACAGAACTGATGGGCAGCGGTAGAGCAGTTGATGTCATCTACCTGGATTTGTGCAAAGTATTTGACACTGTCCCACACAACATCCTTGTCTCTAAATTGGAGAGACTCCAATTTGATGAATGGATCACTAGGTGGATAAAGAACTGGCTGGATGGCCGCACACAAAGAGCTGTGGTCAATGGCTCAATGTCTGGCTGGAGACCAGGAACGAGTGGTGTCCCTCAGGGATCAGTGTTGGGACCGATCTTGTTTAACATCTCCATCGCTGACATGGACAGCAGGATTGAGTGCGCCCTCAGCAAGTTTGCCAATGACACCAAGCTGTGTGGTTTGGTTGATACGCTGGAGGGAAGGAATGCCATCCAGAGGGACCTTGACACGCTTGTGAGGTGGGCTGATGCCAACTTCATGAAGTTTAACCATGCCGAGTGCAATGTCCTACACCTGGGTCAGAGCAATCACAGACACAGCTACACGTTGGGCAGAGAAGAAATTCAGAGCAGCCCTGAGGAGAAGGATTTGGGGGTGCTGGTCGATGAGAAAATGAACATGAGCCGCCTTCAGTGTGCGCTTGCAGCCCAGAAAGCCAACCGTATCCTGGGCTGCCTCAAAAGGAACGTTACCAGCAGGTCGAAGGAGGTGGTCCTGCCCCTCTACTCTGCTCTTGTGAGACGCCACTTGGAGTACTGTGTGCAGTTCTGGCGCCTCAACATAAAAAGGACATGGAACTGTTGGAACAAGTCCAGAGGAGGGCCACGAGAATGATCAGGGGACTGGAGCACATCCCATATGAAGATAGGCTGAGAAAGTTGGGGCTGTTCATCCTGGAGAAGAGAAGGCTGCATGGAGACCTCATAGAAGCCTTCCAGTATCTGAACGGGGCCTATAAGGATGGTGGGGATGGACTCTTCATTAGGGACTGTAGTGATAGGACAAGGGGTAATGGGTTAAAACTTAAACATGGGAAGTTTAGATTGGATATAAGGAGGAAATTCTTTCCTGTTAGGGTGGTGAGGCACTGGAATAGGTTGCCCAGGGAGGCTGTGAATGCTCCATCCCTGGAAATGTTCAAGGTCAGGTTGGACGAGGCCTTGGGTGATATGGTTTAGAGCGAGGAGTCCCTGTCCATGGCAGGGGGGTTGGAATGAGATGATCTTAAGGTCCTTTCCATGATTCTAAAACATTCTCATTTATTAAATCAGTCAAATTATACTCTACCTTTGTGTTACTTATATGAAGTGTCTGTTTTATTTATGCACAAGTGGGATTTTTTAACTTTGCGTGTTCTAATGGTGCAAAATTCCAGTTCATATTAGCATGTTCTAAGTACATATATCACATAAATGCCTAAAGAGAAGCCGTGATCAAAGTAGTTCACTCTAGGAACACTTATGTTCATAGTAGATCTATCCCTATTTCATCTTTTTTCCATAAGAATGAAAATATACTGGAACAAATCTGAAAATGAGTGCATACAAACACTATAAATAACAGATACTAGCAGCTTCTACATGGCATTTATCAGTATGTCAGACACCAGCAAAGGTGAACTCATCTTCTATTTATAATGCAATACAGGTTTCCATATCTTCAGTTCTTAATTTTGTAAGTGTTTATTTCTAAGATTTTGAGTTTGATTTACTTCTAAATCATGGACTTCCCCTCCAAAATTTCTCAAAAATCTCATTCTTGCATCTCTCAATACTTTCATGTCAAATGTAAACTGAAATGTAGTTCAAAAGTGGGTGGGTGCTGGAAAAGAATAACAAGCACATTTGGTCTATACGTTCCCCAGAATTCTGGTAACTTTTTAAGGAAAAGTAAAAATGCAGTTAGATAGGGCAAGAAGATCAGAGAAAGAAGAGGACATTCCCATTAAAAGAATAATGATTTTCCTTTGGAGGGCACACACTTTTTTGTAACTGCTGGAAGAATATAGGTATTTTTAAGACATACATATATATTAAGATGTTCATTAACTCAATTTCTGCCACCTGCTTTCATTGGCTCTCTGGGAACCGTACTTTCCAGCTTTTAAGCAAAGGTTACCTACATTGAAAAACCTCTAAGAAGAAAGATTACATAAAAGATGAATAAATTATAAATTCATCATGGGATCCACTAAATAATAACCTTACAATAAAAAAAAAAATTTTAGTGGAACTTCTCAGCACTAGGCCTACGACTCTCCCACACTGACAACCACAAAGAGTAACACAGTAGATGGAGTATCCACTTAAAATATTTCCTGTATTTTCTCTGAATTTCCTCATTCTTTTGTGGCTATGAAAATAGATATTAGCTTTAAAATCATACTCAAATAGGAAAATTTAAATAATTTCTCTATGATTTTTCACAGTATCAATTCAGATTTAATTTCATATTGTGAAAACATCAAGATAAAATTCCTGCAGTGGCTTTCTTAGCAGTTATGCATATTTTTGTATTTTGATTGGCAGGCCTATACTTAAAACAAGTAAAGATTACATTTTTAAAGTGGTTATTAAACTTGCCATATAAATTCTCTAGTGTTCTGCAGATTTTCTTACATTATTAATACTCAGGAAATGGCTTCTTGATGGAGAAATATCTTTCAAGAACTACCTGCATGCAATTTCTGCAAAAAGTAGAAATAGAATACAAATTACATACTTTAGTTAATAATCAAGTAGTGTTAAGACTGGAAGTCAGTATTCATCTATGAATACTATGCCTATAATACATTATATATTATAGCTATAGCATTCATCATAATTAGCTGGTTCACGGTTGTTCTAGGAGAGTTAACCTGCAGTCCAGAAAAAAAGACACATGGCCAGCAACATCATGTTTTAACAATAAAAATGCAAAGCTTCTTTGAGAGAACCTGTGGGAGACAGGGTTTACACTGCTTCATTAGCCAATTAAAGATCTTTATAGCAAGGTTTTTAAATCAAGAATCACGGCATTTCTCCAACATATCAAGTTTTTTAATGGACTCAGCTGTAAGCCTAAAAGGCACCTCCAGTGGGCTGGGTTCTTATATATATATATATATATATATATATATATGAGCAGATAAGCCCAAAGACAGGTACTCATCGTGCATTTAGGACCTGACAGGCACCACAGCATAATGTCCTGGATTGTACAAGGTTTATGGCCCTACGTTTTCTTCCTATGTGACATATGTTAGTACATCTTATTATATAAAAAAGAGTTAAAATACAGGTCAAAATGAAAAAAGTATTCAGTAGATCTGTATTACATATTTTATATAATTTTGCCCTGATTTACAAAATGTCAAGTTTTAATTCTAGAAAAGAATTATTTTCAACATTTCCATTGCTTTTGCCCAGTTCCCAGAAGAACAAGAAATCCAGTTTTCATTCACTATTTTTCATTCTTCAGGAATTTATAATTATACCAAAGCTGGAATACTTTCTTCTATTTACCCTTCTTTAGGTATTAGTTTTAAGAAGTTCTCCTGTCTCTTGGGAAAGTTCCTTGTATATCAGATATGCACATAAGAAAAAGAAAATATAATTACAGGTAAAAGCAATATAAGTTTAAGTCCTCAGAAGAAGGATTTAGATCCCTCAAGCTCTGATTAACATACTAACTTATAATCTGTGGCGTAAAACAGATGTTTGGAGCAGTGCAATCTTGGACACAGGTACATTTTAATGACAAATCTGATTGTAGAATGGAATTTCTTTTTCGAAATACAGTTTAACTTCACAGGTGTTCTGGCAGTTTATTTTTTCATGAATATATAAATGTCCAAAATCAGCTCTTCCAGAAACATAGGGCTTTCAGATGAAGCATTCAAGTACAAGCAAATCTATTTTAAATTGAAAAGAAGGAAGTTTAATTGATCTCTCTTTAAGCTGCAGAGACTGGAGAGAGATGTAAAAAATAAAACAGCAGCTAAACTCACCAGGCAAGTAGTCCTAATCTCTCAGAGTATTAATCATGTTCCTTGTAATGAGAAAATTTTATTAGCTATTGCATTTAAAATCATGTGCAAAAACACTGAAAAGAGCTTATTTTAGAAACTATTTCTTCTTCAAAGATTTTAATGGAACAATTGGATTCAATACAACATGACACATAACACATTTGTTATATATACATTAGTGTACAGAATTCAAGTTCAGTAATTGAGTGACTACGTATATTGGGACATGTATTTGGGCAGTCAAGTTGTGTGCTTCTTTTCATTCATAAAGTGACTGTTTCCCTCCACTACAGCTCCATTCATCAAACAATATCCTCACAGTGAAAAGATTTTTTATACACTGGAAACATCATGTTCTACGAAAAAAAACCCCATGATAAATAACCAGTCAATATCATTTATGTCTCAGCTCTCTAAACTTTCTGCAACTGAAATCAGTTCCTGAATGGTGTCTAAATTGCTACATTTAAATTGCAATACAAAATACAATCTAAATTAAAGTCCAGTCCTGCCGTTTTTTAAGTACCTCATTAAATTCTTGGATTCTAAGTCCTTAACAAAGCAAACTGTATTTTATACTAGCCACTGAACTCAAATGGTCTATATTATAATCTGTATTCACCATCTAAATTATGTGAAGCTTTCTTTTTCATTCAGGAGACTGCAGGACCCCTTTGCCCTTCACTTCTACACAGCATTCAGAAAAACCCCAGTCTCTGGCACCACACAGCAACACAATTCTACTAGCAGTTACTAATTAGTAATTTTTCCCATTGAAAAGTATTGAAAATAAAGGTGCAAGTATTGGAAGGATACTACCTCTGCACTCCCTTCAACAATTGCATACATATACAGCTGAGTTGCATGTAGTTGACTTAGTCCATTTAGGAAAAAACTTTATGTAGAAACTTTATGTCTCCTTAGTCTCCACCATTCAAATGTCATAAAGCTTTGGCAAAGGAGACTGGTAGGAAGGGATACTGTAGTCAGGATCTTTTGTGTGAGTACATTACCCAGTCATTCTTTGCACTGCTATTTATTTCTTCTCCATACATGCAGAAGCAAATTCAATGAATAGACAATCTGTAAGTTGTGGCTCCTGCTTAAATGCTAAGAAATGCTTTGTGTTGTCTCACTGAGAATAATCACTAGAATGAAACCAAAAAACTTCATTCAATAAATGTGCTTCAGTGGCTTTGGGTTTTTTGTTTTGGTTTTTTTTTTGTTTGTTTGGTTGGTTGGTTTTTTGTAAAATATACATCTTATACATATTGTGATTTTTATTTATTTGTTTTTGGTTATGCTAGGCTTTTGATTGAGAGATACATTGAATGAGAAACTTCAAGTGCCATCTCAAATTAAGGTTTCCAGCTATAAATTTAACTAGGCAGTTACTGGGCACTACAATCAGTAAATACTAACTGATTAAATTCAGACATGATTAGCTGTGTAATAGATACATATATATTGTATCAGTTTTATAGAGTTTTATTAGCCAACTACTATTTCAAGCTCTTATAAAAACTAACTAACTGGTTCTTTAGCCTGAATGTGATGGATTACATATTATTCAGTTACTATTTGTGAATGCTGTATGTTGACCTGGATATTATTAGCCCATGGCTTGTATTTTGCTACTGCCAGAGCTAGATGGCTAGTATCTTCCCTGCTCTGCATCAGTGAACACACTGTGCTAAATAAAACCAGTAAGAGAAAACACTGTGCATAACAGCCCCTTTAGTCCTCATCATCCAGTAAAGGCAACCCTTAGTCTTGAAAACAAGAAAAAGCAATGCCAGAAGATGACCCATACCCCCATCTTAAGGTGACTGAAACATAAGTTTTGATTCATGGACTCAGGAAACTGTTGAGATTGGAAGAGACCTCTGGAGATTGTGTAGTTCAACCACTCTGCTGAAAGCAAAGCAAAAGGACCTCCTGGCATTAAAAAGTCTTGCAAAAAGAGGACGTTGTGAAAATGCTTTTCAGATGGATACAAGCATATGTATTCAGCTTCACCTAAGCTATTACATTATGATAAAAAACAAAGTTAAAAGACATTGTTGTTCCTTCATATCCTTATTGAACTTCAATCAATTTCATTAGGAAGAGTATCAAATATCTATTTTAAACATAGAACTTTGGCACATCACTGTATTATTACATCTTTGGTGTTTACTCTGCATCAACTGAACAACAGTGGTTAACTGTATAGCTCCAACACAATGCCAAGTATGTCAAAAGAAGCTCAAGGAGAGACGTTTAAGCTAACATGTTATAGCTCAAGCTGGAATACATGCACAGTTAGTAAAAAATGCTCAATTGATCCTCACTAGTGTGTGTAGCTACATCTCTGAGCCAAAATAGAGATAAAGGAAATCCAGTACCTACTGCCACTGGAAAAAGTGTCTAATGAAATCTATGCTGAGTAACTGACTCATCGAAATATACCATACCACCAAAACGTGTCCAAAGTTTCCAGTTGCTTTTTTCTTTCAGTAGGATTTTTTTATTCTTAGCTTATAGATTTAAAATGTTGATGGCTTGGGACCGTGTGTATAAATGCTTATACATGGTTAAAAGTGTGTCTAGGATAAATGCCTACATAACTATTTGCTAGACTTGAGCTGTGAGTGTGAGGAAAGTACATGAACAATAACTGAATTTCACACATTTCCATTTTTAGTCTGGAACTCCCCATCTCAGTCTGTTCAGAGGGGTTTCAAGTTTTATTGCTATGGTAGTAAAATCAATGACCCAATGGCAAGTCCCCATCCAGGCAGTGAAAATTCCAAAACTTGAAAGTCTGATCCAGTAAGATATTTAAACCTGCGTGATTCCTTAACACAAAAGTAGTCCCACTGAAGTCAATTAGAACTGCTTCTTTACTTAAAATAACGCATGAGATATGTATTCTGCCAAATCGGAACTGAAGAGAAAATGTCTCATAGAAAAGAAAACAGCTATAATTCCTATTTTCTGTTAGGGGATTTTTATTTTTTTTCCTAAGTTTTCACATCTGGGCTCAAACTCCTTTACTTAAATCATTCAATTGGTATTAAGAACATGTAGACTCCTTTTTTAAAGAAGGCTAAATTGGGGCAGAAATAAAACCTTACAATGATAATAAGACAGCACAGCTGAAAAAGACTGACAAGGAAGTTTGCCTAAGCATTCTGATGCAACTTTCCAAATAATTTGTGTTCCAGTAGCACCCGTATGCAACAGATCATTTTACCACAGTTATGGACTAAGAAATTCAAAGAGGTAGTGAGCTCAGATTGTTCATCATAAATTAAGACCAAATTATTTAACTCAAGTTTCTGGGGAGGCTTTCCCTGATTATCTAACATTTTCCTTGGCTATGCCCTCAGTATACACAGGCATTCAGAGAAGATTGCATCTGAATGTGGTCAGGTAGCACCCTTGCTCAAAGCTTGGTCCCTGATGATAAACATTTGAGCTGAAATTTAACACGAACAATTTCATATCTTTCTAGTATATTCTGTACTCTTTCGTCAATCAAAGTTTAATTCATAAAAACAAGTCAGCATACTCTTCATAATTTAGTTTCACACTTTTGCTAATGTAAGTGCAGTTCGGTGATGTTGGGCTTTGCTTTTTACTCTGCATATAGTCTTCTGACAGCACAATAATGAATTACTGCAGGATGTGTAATTAATCTTACACATTTTTGGAGGGTGTTTTATGACGCATCGGGACCATGAAATCATTTCTATTAGAAGACTCATCCTACATTATTTTGTCATAAAATACTAATTTATATGTCATCTACTGAAATTCAACAAATGTAATTTGCTTTTAGTTTTAGCACAAACAAGAAATGCATCTTGTTTTCACATCCCACTCCACTAGTCACGTTGTTTAAGACAATAAATAACCATAAAACCCTTGTACTAGCATAAATACAATATTCAGGAACAAAGAGACACTAGAATGTTTTTGTAACAAATGGATTTTGAAGACCTTGGGCCCTGGGAAGGTAATTATGTGATTTGATGGAGTTCACAGCAGCTGCAATCTGATTAAAGAACTGATTACATTACTGATGACCATGAACCTGTCAATACTTTCCTTTTTACGCAGTGTTTGCTTCAGTACAGCTAGATTATACTTTTAAAAAGATCTACCACAGTAATTTCAATCTGATTGTAATGTATAAACTAAATATTAGTGTCACTAATGTCTTGTTAATTTTTTTCTTTTTTTTTTTTTGTTTTATTTGCTTAGGTGTTTCAATTCTTTTGAGCCTAGAGTGAAGTAGGATAGATGCTATAAATGTTTTACACTGAACTAGTTGAAATGAAATGTGAATTAAGGTGGAGTGTTGAAGTGTTATGGTACACTTCTCCATGAGAGAAAAATATAGGCTACTTTTGAGAATTATGAAAATCACTTTATTGAATCAAGTAGAAGAGTTGATTTAAGAGACCTTTAAATATTTGTTAAATAACATCACTGAAGAACTTTTCACTTGTCACTGTATTCCAAAATGCGAGGACGAAGGAATTTAAAAGTCTTTTGACTTTCTGTTTGTTACAGATATATCCAAAGAGGTCAACTAAATTCTACAGCTGACAGTTAAGGTAGCACATCATCTAAAGTAAATATTCTACTCTCTAAAACATCGAGAGAATTTCACCTTGCTGGGTAAAACATCCTTTGCCCCAAAAGGCATTACTGTATGCATAGCTCTCCTTTTGGATAATACGGTGTCCTGGGTTTAGCAGTAGCAGTCATTTTTCTCCTCCTTAGTAGTTGGTGCAGCACTCTGTTTTGACTTTCAGCCTGGGAACAGAACTGGTAACACTGATGTTTTAGTCCGACCAAGGACTTTCCGAGCCTCATGCTCTGTCAGGGAGGAGGGAAGCCGGGAGGAAGCAGAGACAGGACACCTGACCCAAACTGATCAAAGAAGTATTCCATACCACAGCACGTCATGCCCAGGATGTAACTGGGAGTGACCTGGAAGGGCTAGGGGGACTTCAGGGTTGGAGGAGGTATCTGTCGGTGTTTGGTCTGGCTGAGGGGGTGAGTTATCGGTCGGTTGGTGCTGAGGTGTTGTATTCTCTTCCCTTGTTATTTCCTTTATCATTACTATTATTGGCGGTAGCAGTAGTGATTTGTCTTATACCTTAGTTACTAAACTGTTCTTATCTCAACCCATGGGAGTTGCATTCTTTCCAATTCTCCTCTCTGTCCCTCTGGGAGTAGGGGGAGGGCAAGAAAGGGGGGAGTGAGTGGATGAGCTGCCTGACTGGTTTTAAACCACGACATACATATAATTAAAAATCCTCTAATCTTCTCAAGTATGATTATGTAGGTCAGTTAAGTAAAGAAATCTAAAGTTACATTTTTAAGTGGGTGTGAGGATAAGAAAGTCACAAATTTGTATTTGATAACCTCTAGTATTGCGTAAGCATAAACATATTTGCACATGAAAACTATGCTGCTTAAGCAAAGCACAAAATTGAAATTACAACATGTATGTACAAACACAGTTTGTGTGCTATTTTCACATTGTTCCCCAAGCAAAGCCTTGTCTTTGAAGAAGTATTTGCTAAATATGAACATA
The DNA here is from genome assembly GCF_033783945.1 of Neopsephotus bourkii. Classification (NCBI taxonomy): domain Eukaryota; kingdom Metazoa; phylum Chordata; class Aves; order Psittaciformes; family Psittacidae; genus Neopsephotus; species Neopsephotus bourkii. Next base: position 3,180,838 of record NW_026901969.1, read on the forward strand.
AAATTATCAATGTGCTATTTGAGAAACACTACAGATGAAATATGGTTCTAAATTAAAGTTGATGACTTGCAAAGAAGGTATCACAGAAGGTAAGTGGTTTTCTTAGTGGGTTTTTTCTGTCAGCCTAGGTAGATTGGGAAACATGCTGACTTCCTGTCAAAGTCAGGAAAACATGTTGTCATTAATTGCCTGGAAAGACAGAGTTTAGTTGTTGAAGTCATAAGAAATTTGATGGGGAGCAGTTATTTTGAATGCACAACTCCAGAAATGCTAAGTTCCTCATAGGTGTTGATACCAACAACCTGAAGGAACCACCCATTATTATCAAGCACACATTCTTCCTTTTCAAGTAAATCACACTATGCAATCCTCTTTGAACCACCCATTATTATCAAATACACATTCTTCCTTTTCAAGTAAATCACACTGTGTAATCCTCTTTATGTATATATGACATTTACTTTGCTTAGGAAATGAATTATAAAAAAAATTTACTAATTTTGTAAAATATGATTAAACTTTGATAAATCATTTTTTCATCTCCTTGAATGTCTTGTTTTGTTGTCTTTACATTATCTGAGAATCACCTATTTAAAAAAAACTATATTTGCCTAATCTTCTAAAAGGCCCTTTCCTTTTTCCCAAAAATGCGATCAATGCTAATAAAGATACAAATACCACTGTTGAGATGAAATACAAAGACAACTTATTAAAGTAATGTAATCTTTCACATATACACTCAATTCCAGCACCTCCCAAATGCATCAAACTGAAGACCCTGAGCAATAGATTTAGATTTATTCATAGAAATGAGTGCAGAATAGAAACTGTAAAAGATTTGTTCACTGCTACCATACCTGTCTTTAACTTTATCCCCAAGGAACAAACTAACACAATTAAAACAATAGAATTTAACTGGGGGGGGGGGGGGGTTTCCTGTCTATAATATTCCTCATGAGTTGGTTAACAAAAATTCCTTTTAATGCCAGTTATGATGGTATGACCATTTGTACACTGATAAGGTACAATTACATTTCAAACTGTCCTCTTGGTCAGTACAGGTAAGTAGTCATTAGCTGGCAGTAATTTCTTATTGTACTAGGAAGGTACAACTGGAAAAGCTGCCTAAACAAGTACAAATATGTCATATAATTGGAATGTAGTGTGGTTTTGGAGTCAAACTCAGTCTTTGAGAAACACCAATTTGTAGCACCTGAAAACCTGGCCCATTTAAGCCGCCTTTTAAGGAATTCCTTCTTTGGGAAAAAATCTCACATTTATTTCAATAGAAAACTTGTCAGGCAGAGCATTAGCCAGAAGCTTTGTGTATTCTTTTCATAATGCAAGAGAAGAAGGAGTAGTAAGATGAGGTAAGAAGTGTTCCCTAAAAATTTTTAACTCATATAATTTTAGACATTTTGGAGAGCCTGACTAGATGATTAAAATATATAATTTAAATTGCTGAAAATGTATTTCAAAATAAGAAAATTTAGCAACTGTTATTTAAATTCAACTTAAATTTCTTTCTTTCCTTAATGATTGATTTAACTTGTAGGGATTTTTATGGTAGTGTTCATGAACAACATGGAAAACAAGATTGCTTTATAGTTTGAAAAGTATGGATGAAACAGTAGCTAATGAGCTATAGGAAATAATTTTTTTCAGTTCATGTGGTGAGAATATTAAGATTAAGAAATATAAAGCATTTAATTTTTTTTAATTATTTATCTTGGAACTGTATTGTAAATTTTATTTATTTAAAGCAAATAGAATATGCATGTTCTTTACATTATTTTTTAGATAACATACAACAATTTTTTTAAGTATCTGGTAAAAAAAGCATAAAAGATACCTTGTGTCAACATCTCTGTCTTGCTTAGTATAAAAAGAGATGTCTAAGACCTTCCCTCTTGGAATTTGCCAGCTAATTAGCCACAAAAATTCCATTTGATTGTTTGACAGTGAAAGATGGTTTATGAAAAGCATGACTTTCAGAGGTCTGTTAAAAGCTAAAGATGAAAAAAAAATGTGTTAAAGCCGCATCCTTAATTTAGGGGGCTGAGATTGCCTTTCAGGGGCTTTATTTGCTTTCATTTTATCCTCTTCAGGGCAGAAGTTCCTTCCCAGTCCCAAGAAGCTGCTCTCTCTCCTGATCTGGAACCCTGCTGGTTCTGGTCCCCTAAAGCAATCTCTGTCTCTGGTTCACTCACCCTCTCCCCACACACTCCCCCCTTTCCTCCACAGCTATTCCTTCTCTTAATATTTAATTCATTCTTCCTGTGCACCATATTTATATGCAACCTGGATACATATTAATTTCTTCTTCTAACATCCTACAAAGAGCAAGAAATCTAATAAAACACTAACTAAATGCTATGAACAAGAGTGTGCTATTTTATAGCAAGGCACCAAGTAGGCAATAAGATTTTCACTATCTTCTTGAGTCATATAGTAAAGCCAGGATTAAATTTGCTTCTTTGTTCAAGGACATAGCATCCTGTCTAATTCAAAATAAAACAGAACAGTCCAGTTATCAAAATTGAAGGGAAAAGCTAGGCAGTGTCTGCCTTACTGCTCTAGAAAATGGACATTTTGATTTTCAGATTTTTTTTAATATTGTTTCCCAAGACTCTTTTCCAGTGCAACATTTCCTTTGAAGCCTTACATAGCTTTCAAGTGCCAAACTACATGCTCTAGAGACATGTCAGTAACCTGCTTGTAAATGATAAGGCAGGAGAGGCTGACACAGTCAATGTATTTTGTTTGAAGAAATTTTACCTCATTGATCAATAACTGTACATAATGGAAAGATAGCTTCATTCTCCCTTTGACATGGTGCTAGCTACACTGCCTAAGGACTTTTTTCACTGTCAAACATGTTTTATTCTAATATCTATAGCCAGTTTAACAGCAACATAATATTTTATACTCAGAAGTGCCAGCTATGCTTTCACATTTGATTTGTATTCATTCCATCAAAACATTTCTATTTAATACGCTGTAGTGCCTGGCTTTAAATCACTGTCAGTAAACTAAACTTGCTGAGTAACAAGATCAGATCCTCGGAGTTGATTCCAGGCAGTGGCGGGTTTTACTGTAAATTTTTGTTTTCTAGACCTTGATCTTCACAACAGAACCTCAAACATTGTGGCAAAGGTTATTATTATTCTTAAAGTATTTAGTAAATACAGCTGCTTGTTGAAGCTCCGGGAAGATATGCATCAAGATAATGGACTGAAAGATGCACAGTCCTTGATTTAGATATAAAAAAGAAGGTGGAACCAGATGATCTTAAGGTCCTTTCCAACCCTATGATTCTATAATTCTATAACTGGGAGATAAAATGTATTTTTTATCTCCTCCTCAGAGCTGAGGCCTAATAAGAGAATGGCAGACAATTAGTCTGTTTTGTTTGTTCAATACCTCTCATTTAGTTACATTCAGGCATTTGTTTATACCGCTAAAATACGTCTTTGTTGCAGACTTCTATACATAGAGGTATATTTTTGGTAGTGGTAAGTAAGGTCATGCAGAAAAAGCCAAGTAGGTAAGAGTTTTTACAAAAAGGACTAATTCTAGAGAAACAATTGGTCGTACTGAAATGGGAATACAGATGAAAGCTGAAATTGACAATTTAGAGTTAACATGAAGTCCTGGACTGTTTTTCAGTTTCGGCTCATTAGGACAAAAAGCTTAGAACCTGATCTACTGATGTTTTAGCTGAGAAAACAGTTTTAAAAGCCCTGTCAGAAGTGGTAATTATGTCCTACAGACATGCCTTTAACCAAATAAGTTCAAATTTTTCTTTCATGTGGGATCAAGTAACAAACAGTGCATTTATTGCTTTCTAGATCCTAATGTTGCTTTCTAGTCCTAATGTTCTGTTTCTTTCACCACTGCAAAGTAATTGAACATTTTTCTCAAATACTGTATAAAATGTCTTAAAAACTGTATAAAATATAAATATAATTTTAAAATAAGAAACCATTAAGGGGAAAGCATCTGCGACATAGTTTTTTCTACTTTGATTCCAGTGGTGTAAACTGTGCCATTTCTGAGCACTGTAAATTACTGCCTGGCACTTTGGGACCAAAACTGTGGTCAGAGGGCAGGGAGGAGTATATACGTTTTTATTCAGTCCCCTGTGTTAAGCCAAGGCTTTAAGGATGAGCTATTATCAAACAATAGCTCACTAGTTAGAAGAAATACATTAATCTCCAGTCCAGAACCAGTGGAAGATTGGACTTCAGGGACACTGGCCTTATCCTGTGACATTTCTCCTTCTTTTTTCAATTTGTTTATCCAGGCCCTTGCATTCAAGAAGCCCACCAGAAACAAAAACCAACTTCCATTTTTAGTTACCTAAACCCAGCAAATTTCTGGAAAAGAGACAGAAATTTCAGATTACATAAAATTTTTAGAAGATTTTAAAGTATTAAGGTATATGGAAATTTGGAGATGGGCAAAGAACATGGGTGTCACAATCACTCAGGTTTTGAGATATTTTCTTCTTTTGGACAAGTGAAAATCTCTTACTGTTTTTCTTGCAGCATCTGCAGTGGAGAAAGGAGAAAGTTGTGGACATGACTCAGAAGGACCTTCATAAGCCTTGAACTAGAATTTCTTCTGTTTGCCAGGATTTCATAAAGGTAAGGCAGAGAGTTGCATGGGAGAGTTGTGATTTTGTTTTTTCCTCATGGAACTTAACAGAAGGAAGTGCCAGTGCCTGCAAAAGGAAGCAGTTGATAGCCAGGTGCTTAAGAAAATCAGTGAAATGATTAGAATTTCTCTTGGGCAGTTATAGTGTTGAAAGTGTTCATGTGTGCATATGTAGTTCTTTCATAAATTGTTCGGTACATTTAGTGATTATTAAATGGCACCCAAAGGCAGTACAAGATTTATTACTAAAGAAAACAAAAGCTGATGAAATTATTTTGCAACCTCACAGTGTTTTTTCTTTGAAACAAGGTTAACTCACATCTTGAAAAAATTATATTGAAGGGTGTTATACCTGATCTGTTTTCATTTTTATCCTGTTGACCAGGCAATGTTAATGTTATGCTTGATAACAAGGGCACGATTTCCAGCAAATGTAGATTTTGTAGGATTTTTTTTTACTTAATCATTTCAGAAAAATAATGCCTGGAAGCCATATCAGCCTCATTTTTGCTTGTAATTTTTTAGGGCTTAAAAATTGTGTAGAGATCTTTGGGAGTTAAAATAGTCTACTTATATCTTCTCAATACTAGTATAACTCTTGGGTTTGGTTTATGTTTAATTATTGGAAAATCATCTTCATGCACTAAGCATAAGCAGGAGAAAGTGTTGGGGTTTCTTTGAAAAATGCACATAGCTATATATTTCCACTGGGGATGTTATACATTTGAAGTATATTCCCTAGAAGCTTCTGCAGTTTTGTTTTGGTGTATTCTCTAGGGTACATAGAAAAATATGGGAAGGTTGTGCAAAATTTCCTGAGTACTGAAACTTTTTGCAAAGGTGTCTTTATCATTACAGTAACTTTAAACCATTTGGCTACTACTTTTGAAGTAGACAATGGCACAGAAACAGTTCAGCTAGTTTAAGATATCTGTTCGATGTTTCTCATTATGAAATGCAATTACAGAGGTGATATGCAGGTGACTGTGAATCTATCAATCTAATATTTTTCTCTTACTGATAGTAGTTCTAGTCAGCATGCACACTTCTTTTACTTAGCTAGGAAAAATGTTTAAATTTTTATTACAAATACAGATATATTATTAAAAGTTTATACTGAAGTAGAGAAAATATGCTTTAAAAATTTAGGAAGTAACAGTTAAGGTTCCAAGCCTATATATACAAAGGGAAATTTCTAGAAAATCCTGCCCAATACACCTAGCTGAATAGACATAACTGCCTCACTGAAAACAGGTCCTATGATGAGAAAACATGCACCATTTTTACTGGTGTACGTATATATCTGAACACTCTGGAAAATTCAAATAACTTCTCCAATATCAAATAATCTTAAACTTAAAATAAATCTTTTTACTTTCCTGGCTTTTGCCACTTTACTTATTTCTCACTCTTCATGCAAAACGTATCAAAGAAATAAAAGCAGCTGGTTAAAAGAAAGAATTAATGTTGAAGGTCTAATTTTACTTTTGATATTTCTTAACCTTTATATTTCACAAGTTTCATACCTGTTTATCACAGGTTTGGGTTTTTTTTTCCCCCTTGACTAAGTTGCTGGGCTGAGAGTGTTTTTGTTTTGTTTTCTTCTGCTGCTACAAGTTACCTTGTGTAACTTACGTGATCTAATGTGCATGGAGGAATAACTCTTATCTTGCTCTGTCTCTTGCTAGCCATACAAATAGTGTCTGCAGGGGTGAAGCCAGGTGCCATTTCCTGACTAACAAAATGAGGTGGACTAGGCCCAAGAACATACTTTGGCTTTTAGGCACCAATTTGGCAATACCTGAAAACACAGAAGACGGAACATATCAGTTGCTAACAGTCAATCTATGTACTCATGTGAATATACAGCTGGTGTAATTTAGATAAGCATAATGCAACTAGCAGAGCTGGAATTTGGATAGAACAATGGAAGTATCTCTCTTCCTCTTGAAAATATCAAGACTATTTTTAATCACTGCAAATGATTAATATCTTGACTATACTCTTCTGCCAAAAAATTCAACTCCAACATCATGGGTCATTATGCAGGAACATTAATTTAATTAATATTGACTCACAGTGAAGGATATAATCTATTAAAATGCCACCACTACTCATTTTAAAATACAGAAATACCCTATTTAATCCAAGTATGTTTTGTGCAACTGATTCTTGAGGACTATCCTGCTGTTCCTCTAACCAATAAATTACCCTTTTCATCTACTGTTGATTCATTTCATTCAAATCAGGATAGTTTCCAAAACAAGTTATTCTTTTCAAAGAAAAAAAACAAAAAATCACTTTAAACCTGCATGATCACAGGAACACATCCTGTCAACAGCTCTGAAATAAGATCCAGTGGGATGGATGGTGTCCAAAGAATACTAATCAGGTTTCTGTATAAATAAAACGCATTCTACACTTCTACACTGGAAGCTCATTGTCCAAACATTTTGTGAACTTATTAAGTGCCTTAAAAAAAGTCCTGCTGCACAACAGAAAGAGCTATCAGAGCACCTATGATAAAAGATAAGATTGCACTTTAACTTTCATTATGTATTTTTTCAAGTACCAACTCTGTTGATGCTAACAAGCAGTTGTTTAATTTGTACAAATTCAGTGTTTCCACAGTCAGGGCTTCTGACTGTGATTCTGCCCTTCTAATATTTTAGTAGTGGAGGCAATATGTGCATGTGGGTGGTTGTGGGGCAGAGGGAGAATCACTTCTGTGGTTTGTGTGCTGGTATTTAAAATGTCAAGAGGGAGTCCAATATAAATATTAGCAGCGAAGGCCTGCACACTTAACTCTTGCTCATTTCATTTCTCTGAAGTGTAGAGCAAAGGATGCTGTACACATTTACCGCACAGCCCATTCACCAAATTGCTGAATACCTAATCTTAAACCAGCACTAGCAAATACAGTAAATTCCTCTGAGGCAGCCCTTCAGTATATAGATTCAACAGCAGGAGATCCAGTGAGCCCAGTCTGACCTCTGAGCCCCCGGAATCAAAGAGGCATGAAGTCTAAGGCATACAAATTACAGATCAAAGTAGAGCTGCAAAGTTTCAAGGCTTTTCTTGTTTAAATATTGACCTAGAGAAACAGACAGATGCTGGAGGATGTTTGGTTTGTGTTCCATCTGATTGCTTTTCAAGCTATAAGTTAGAGCCTGAAAAGGGAACAAGTTTTCTGCAAAACAGTTTGAGGCTGCCGTGATTCAGAAAGCAGAGAAAGGAGCTGGAAAGGCCAACAGTCCCACTTTCTCTCTCCACACACAGACTAAATGCTGTATGGATTCCTGGTCAGGGAAGGTCAAATCAGCAGACCTCCAAATCGCAGAATCCTTCTGCAGAAGCTCTTAACTCTGAACTTTCTCTATTTCCCTGCACTTAAAATTCCATTCCAGGTTTTGATAATCTTGCTAATTCTTTCTAGTAGCAGTCTAAAGAAAAAGCTGGTAGAGAAGGAGAGATGGAACCTGAAGGTCTTTGGGATAGTTCCCTGTTATGAAAACATGCAGATTTTCCTCCACCTTCTATCCTCAATTTTTTTCCCATGAGCCACCTCTCCCACCCACTGTTCCTGGTTTCTCAGTTCTTAGAAATGATCCAAGACCCTGCCTCTTTTCCCCCATGGATCACTCCTTACGTAAGTGACTTAGAATTACTCTAGAAAAACTCCTGTGTCTTCAGTGTCAATCCAGACAGCACTGGATTCCTGACATAACAAAGATCACCATGCCCTCACATCTCCAAACACCCATCTTACCATGAATGCCAGGGCTGAAGAGTCCTCACTCTGCCATGGCTCCCTACTTTATCAGCAGTCCACCAAATAATCCTTGTCTCCATTCTCATTTCCTCTTAAAGTTTCTTTTTTCTAGACATAGGGTTACCTACAGCCCTATGTAAGCCACCTAAAATTAAGGCAATTCTGAGCCCTTTGTTTCAAAGAACATGCTCAAGCAACCAGGTGTAATTTCTCATTAGTTTCCTTCAAATTCTGTCTGTCACAACACTGAATCCCCTAAACAAAAGTGCAAATGCCAAACAAATCTGTCACCCACCAAATCTTCCATTTGATTCAAAATCCTCTTAAGACTCCTGAGCCACCCCTACAGAGGTTAATGTTCACTAAATACCTATTTTAACCAAACTGTTCCTCTAGAATTAAAGTTGCCAACCTTATGACTCCAAGGGAACTAAAAAAATCCAGACATAGAAACCCCATAAAAGGGAAAGGACTGCAAAGAATACAGATGAAAAAAAAAAAACCCACAAACTGTAATCGTCCTATTGTGTCTGCTTAGTCACTAGAGGAGAAATTACATACTAGAATGCAAGTGTACAGACTCAAGGTATAGGGGTTTCTCTTCTCTTCCAGTAACATGGGAAACAGGTTCCAGGTAATTGCAGCTGTGAGAAGTCTCTTGATTTGTGTCTGACCTGTCAATTTTGTCTCCATTTTAAGGTGCCTGCTGCAGTACCTGAAAATCACAGACTGGACAGGGTTCTTTTCCCCTGCTCAAACTGCCAATTATTTGCACATGACCTGTGGACTCCAGCAGGGAGAGAGGCCATGGCACTGCACAGCCATGAAAAGCTGTGTTCCTTATCGCACAAGGCACTCTTGGCATCCAGTCTAATGCTTTGTTCCCTGTGACCTGGTGGGCAGGGGCAGGTGATGGCGAGGTCTGATTCAGGGTAGACTGTCTCACACACTGGAACAGAGGAAAGCTGGTAGGTTTTCACAAAATCCTGAGTGGTTTCAGGCCACAGATACTACCAGCTTTCAAACAAACAGCCCTGCACCTTTACAAGATCCAGTAATAGTTTCCAGCCGCTTATCACAGGGGGAACATAAATACCCACCATTTGTACACACATGCTTTAATAGCCATGTCAGGAGACCCCATCGTGGGGCTAAACTGTGGCCCAGCTACTCCAGCCACATTTTCTAGTGGGTGGAAATGTGACCCATTAGACTGGTGGGTCTAGTACCACTAACCCAGGGACCAACCGAGGCACCACACCCTCAGGTGTACAAATGGCTCAGAGCCCTGCCTCGATACCAGCAGGTTCAAGGACCATTTTTAGCTCAATTAGTCACCATGTGCCAAATAGCATTGGATAAGTATTTACTGTGGAACTATATAGAATGATATTTTGTGCCAATGACGAACACTGGAGAATTCAGGAGTCTTGAATCAATAGTGATTTCCTTGCAGGAAAGCCACCGCTAAGTATAAGAAGAATGTTGACCTTTCACCTACCACTTTGCATTCCGGCACTCAGGTCCCTCCATGGAAATATTCTGTATTAAAACTCCAATTTCTTATGCATCTCAATAACATTAACTGGACAAAAGCTTTAATTTCAGACTCTTTATGAGTAATTACTTCAGAATAGACATTGTGCTTTAAATTCGCACAAGTCAAATCCACATTAACTTCCATATAGAGCAGTTTCCCATGGCAAATGGCCCTCTAAATCTGTGTTGTCTTGCAGCAACAATAGAAATCTGGGAATAAATGTCTGTGGAAGAGTCCAGATATGTTGTACATCTGGTGATTTGCTACTGTATGTCATTGGGTCATCTTATTTTTAAATTGAAAGTAGACTATATTGAAAATACTTTTATTGAGCTGCAAGCTTAGCTCCCATGGATTTCACAGATACTTTTCTAAGGAAGTAACACAAAGGTGGTAGCACCTTCAATTAACAGAGACTTCAAAAGCCTCTTTGGGAAAGCTTTGCTTTTTTAAGCTTTATCAGAATTGCAATCCAAATAAACCCTTGTAATGTCATTGACTTTATTACAGTATAACTGCTGGCAACATTTGCATTTTTCTCAAGGCTATCTCCACAAAATTTACATGACGTTGTTTTCCCTTCAGAAGTTCCATCATAATGCTAATAGAGAATTATTTTAAAATTGCTAAGATAATGTCACAGGAATATTCATTAACATGACAAAATCCCTTTGAAAGTTGTCATAAAGCTTCTTTGTTAGAAACTGAATAATAATACCTGCCAAATACATGACTTGCTTCAGCAGAACACCACTAGTTAAGACAATATTAATGTATACCCTTTTACAAGATCCTGTAGGCATCAGTTGAGCAGTCTTATGTGTTATTTTGAACAGACAATAATATGTGCTTCTATGATATCCTGAACTTGATTTCCAACAATTTAAATTAATCTTAATGAATGAATATGTTGGCCCAGTTAAAAAATTTATTTGGATTAGAGTGCTTTTTAAATGCAATAGCTATTCCACTCTGAAATGCATTTCAATTTCAACGTAATTAACTTTATAAATGTGTTCTCACATGGAATTATTCAGGAATAGCTAATTTCTTGTGTTATCTAGCTCTCATTAAGTTTCACAGCTCCTATAAAATGCAGGAATTATTATTACCTTTGCACAGCTGGTGAACTTGAAGCAAAATGCCAAGGGAAAACAAAATTATTGACATGACTTGAATTAGACCTCCAGACACTCTTACACATACGATTATGATCACCTATCCCATTTTTGTCCGTTATACATATATAGTCTTCCACAAGTGCTGAAACAAATGAGTGCATGTAGTTGAAATTAAAAGATTTTCTATCTGTAGAAAACTGTCAGATGCTTAGATCAAAATAAATCCTACCAGAATTACTTATTGGTGATTTCTAACTAAAAAGGAGTTTCTATTTTAAATAATTGTTGCTTATAAACAGAAAAGCCAACAAAGCATAAAGATTCCTATTTGGATAGGCAATCCCAGCCACACACATTCCTGAGACAACAAAGCCTTGTTAACAATAGCTGCTAACAGATGTAGCTACATATTTTTACTGCATAAAAAATAATAATCATATCATCTCTGTGCCATAGGGCAAATAGCTTCTCACCTGTGTTTATTCCTTTAAAAAAATATTTTGTGTCTTCTTTTTTTCTTAACCCTATTCACATACAAAGAATGCTCATAAATGATTAACAAATGAATTGCAAATACTTTTGACTTAACAGGCTGCAGTAGTATATTAAATAAATAACAACACACACAACTAGAGGTTAACCTAGGTCAATGAATACTAGAATAAGATATTTACTTTAAATGAATAACAGTATTAGAAACAAAACATTATTACATTCTAATTTCTAATTAGGATTAAAAATTTAATACCTATTTTCTTTTCATAAGTGAACAAATCCTTAATCCAAATTTCTGAAAAATTACCAAAAGTTCTTAAACCGTATTAGTGTTACAGTTGTTCTTGTGCTTTTAGTTTCAACTAGATACAGATGCATGTGTCCTCTTTCTTCAAATAATAATTATTCAGTGTACTTGAGCAATATGAGCAACTCCATTGCACTGGACACTACAGCAGTTTCATTGGCACCATGCAGAACGCCAGCTCCTAAACTTCAGATTCTTTAAAACAGGGACTAAAATACGCAATTTACATAATAAAATCGATTTGTGATCGTTGAGATTGCTGATATCATTAAGCTATTTGATGGTTGAATAAGGAGTCAAAAATCTGGCCTTGAGAGAAGAAGCCTCATTAAGGCTTATTTCTCCCTTCCGAAAAGAGAACAGATGTGAAAATATAATGAAGTATCTCTATCAACTGCAGAGCATCAGTACATACACACAAACATTAATTTCCCTCTCTGTACAAACAGCAAGACATGTGCACATACTGTGGGCATGAATCCTTTGCAGCTCATGCCGCAGAAAAGATGGAGATAGTGCTTATGTTTGCCTTGAAATTGTATTACATAACTGGTATATAGTAAAAAACAAGAGTGGAGTCACTGATTATATAATTAATACTGGGGAACTGAGGGGTTGAAGATATTTTTTGGCATCAGCTATTAGTGGTCTAACTTTTCACCTCTGAAGATGTGAATTCTGCTCATGCTATGAGCAGGGTTTTTTTTTTTGTTCACAGGAAATCAGTGGTAGTTCTCCTTTTGGCTTCCACTGGCCAAGCTTTACCCTAAGGCTGACAATACAAAAGTGTCACAAGAGATCTGCCTAAAACTTAGCTTCCTCTTTGGCTCTATTGCATCTTGGCAACATTTCCACTTCTCTTGGCCAGCTCTTCAAAATTCCAGTAAAGACAGGACAAAAAAAGAAAAATGAAATTTTGTTTTGCCTCTTGACTATTCAAGGATGATGTTTTCCCCTTAAGTTGCATTTGATTTGTTCTATTCTTTCCTGCACCAGTCATAATAGCCTCTTTGGGACATTGCCCTGGCTTAAGGCCCCAGAACATTTTGGCTTCCCTTCCATTCTGACCTGGCAAATCTTCTACACCAAAGGGCTGGCAGTAAGTGGCCTACGTTCAGTAATACCACTGTTATGCCACCCAGAGGCTTACCTAATTAGAGACAGTATTGGTACAGGAACATAGAAATTGCTGTAGAAGATATATGATCCTACTAACCAGGACCATATTATAACTCTTTCAGTTGTTTTTACAGAGGACTGCAAAAGAATACATCAGAAACATTGTCAAATAATCTCAGGATTCATTCTCTCCATTAGAGAGAATGAACCTGGCTGTTGACACTTAGCTCTAATCTTCAAAAGAAAGTATAATCAGACATCTGTGCACTTTGTCACATCCCATCTTATTTACCTGTCCTTGAAGGTAAATAACCCTTATTTTTTAATTTCTCTCCCCATAGACCCAGAACTTTATATATCTTTTCCTGGCCTGTCTAAACTATGTTAAATTTGTGTCTTGTGTAAAAGCACTTGAGCTTAGCCTGAGCAGACTCATATACTGTGTCACTTCTAGAAACAGTGCAACTGCACTCTGGTGACATAACTACACCCAGCCAGTAAGCCCCACTCCTCAGGCTGGACAAAACACAACCTTGACATGACTGCTACCACAAGCAGTGATTCATGCTATGTATGTGTCTCCATAAATGGTTGTTATTTTTCTTTCCAATATTGTAGCAACTGCTAAAGACTTTACTTAGTTTACTGAAACACATGGGGTTTGTTTGCTTTTACTGAACTCCCCCTTTAAAACATATTTTCTGCTTGCAACATTGCTGTCCTTTAGAAATTAAATTTTATTATGGTGTTTAGTTACTGCTGTGACTGGAATGAGCTTTCTGGTGGGTTACTTCAGACTAAGCAAGAATAGCCTCTGTTGCCATTCTCTGCATGTATCTATTCTAAGCAGCAACCACTTAAGAGTGTCAAGAAATAGTTTTCATAAATACAGTACATTTGTTGGTGGTACAAGTGGCTAGCTGAAGTTCCCTGGTTTTACTGTCGTTAGATTTTTGTGGCCTCTCCAATCATGCTTACCAGTGAGCACTCAAATTCTTTCCCTCTTCCCCCTTCATATTTTGATTCAGAGGCTGATAATAAAGCTTTGCCAACAGAGACTATGACAGGTTGAGATTTCCAGTCATATGGATAAAACCTTGATAAGGGCAATAGAATGGAAAAAAAATATTGAGGAAAAAGGTTTACATGACCGGAATAAATTTATCAGTATAACTAGATCCATGCTATCAGGAGCAGTAGTGGAGCATCAGGTACCAAATGAGTAGTACTTAAAACTGTGCAGACATCCATTTGGGCTTACTCAGGTCTTAGATGCTCTTTTTTGGAAGAAAAGTGTACATTTTTCTACATAAAGAGGGAGGAAGCATTTCTAAAAAGACTGTACAAAAGATGTGACAGACAGCCATAAACTTGTGCAAATTTAAGGGCTAATTTCAAATTAGCAAATTATAAAAGCTGATTTTATGTCAGACCCTACATGAAAAACCAAACTAACCATGTAGGCAAAAATTTTACTTACATTTTATCCAAAACCAAATGTCTAAAAATAATGCAGATCATTACTAACTGATGAGCCTAGAGCACAGGCTGTGGGAAAATGTATAAAGAAGCTGTGATTTCGTGGGAGAAATTCTGTTCTTATTTATATATGGTTGAAGCCATTTATCCAGGAAGAATTGTATTAAGTCTTTTAGAAATAAATAGAATTGTAAGTGGATATGTATGAAACCGGGGCAGTGACTGATCTAGAGATGGCAGAGAATTTTCTCTGCTCGAAGAATTTAGGATGCCAAACCAAGTAACCATTCTGGAAAATTGAGAGTCTGTTTGTTATTTGCTTACTTTCACACATATTACTTCTATTCAACTTGCTCTTAAAGGGCTGTCAGTGTTGTTATGTTTTTACCTTTTTCCACGGGAAACTACAAAGCTTCCCCTTCTGAACTTCTCTTCCTCTTAAAAGCAGATGTGTATTGCCAGGCACGCATAATGCTATGAACTTGGTTTCATTCCCTGGAGGATTTGGTTCTTTGGTCTAAGAGAAGTACTAATCACCGACTGAAGTGGAATTCACTGCTGCTGGTAGATTCTCTTATCTCTGCACAAAGCTGACACTGTTTCCAGAGTCAATGAAAGGTGCAGTGCTGTGTGATCTCAATTTGTTTTCATAGCAGTACACAGCCAGTGACAAGATAAAGATATACTCTTGAAAATGGAGCAGAATTTCAGAGGGAAAACTCTGCCCTTGCTAAGCATACTGTCGGTGTGACTGGTAATAAAGAACATAACAGTATTCTTTCTTTGCGTAAATAATTTAAACGCAGCAACTACTGTAGCACAGAATATAAATAGCTAATTCCAGAGACTAAATCCCCTGATTTCAATATCAAACTCTTAAGAGGTTATATTTGTCAGACCACAGCCAGTGATTACATGTCAGAACTCAGAGAAACTAATGGCCTTTCTGTATTCAAATGGTAATTACAAGAAGTAGAATACCAACCCCACCTTAAACTTTATGTTCACATTTCTCATACACAAATGAAACGCCATCGTTTTTAAACGAGCACTTTTAAAGTGCTGGTACAGTTAGATCTAACCACTTTGCATGCACATTGTGAAACGTCCCTCCACACTGCCAAATCCATTCTTTTGGGAAGACAGGTCACTGCGGTTTACAAGAGTTCACTTTCCCTGGAGAGATACTCCTGCCAGCTCAAAAGTACTGCAAAGTGTTCACCCTCACATGTATCTGATGTAATAAGGCAAGCCAGGACGTAAAAAAAATCCCACAGCAAAACCATTGGGTACTAGAGGTGTAATGAAAATAGAATATACACATTTGGAGGTCTAATGTTGAGGGATAATTTGAAAAATGGTAAGTATTCCTGAAAATTGCATATGCCAGTGGAAGTACCAGCCCCATTTCTTTTGTCATGTATAGTAGCTTATTATTCTTATTTGAAAAAGACTTTTCATCTAATGATTGGTCTTACCTATGCTAGACACTTCCTATAAGGAACAAATAAATAAAATTAAAATTCAGCTTTAGGCAATATTACTTCAATTTGAAAACTACTCCTAAATTTAGGATTACTCCTAAGAATACTCCTAAGATTAAGGAATGTTTTTGTCATTTAGACACATGGGAATGCTGAGAAAGATTTTTCTTAGATCTAATTAAATCTATGTTTTTCAGGATATTCAAGTATCTATATATTTACATTTAGCATGAAGAATAAGATGTAGAAATATTTTACATCCCCAGCAGGCACAGATTTTACTCTAAATTTTATCATTTCACAGTAACATTTACAAGAGACTGATCATTGAGAAGACTTCCACAGATGATGGTACAACTGTTTGTAAATAAGAATCGAACAAAAATCTTACACCTGATTGCTCCTAAACACAGATTAGCAAGGACTAAAGTTGCTGATGTTCACAGACATTATGGCCTTGATTGCTTTCCTTTTGAAAAAAAGGCAATAGTTCTGTCCACTTAAAATTTACCTAAAAATAGGGTTTGTGATTTTGGTGGGATTTTTGGTTTCTTTGTTTTGTTTTGTTTCTTTTTCCTAAAAGATCTTATTTTTACAATTAGAAAAATCCAAATGTTTTTACATGTCTGTCTTTACTTGGTGCTTAGCACTGCGAGATTGATGGCAGCACTGACATAGACTGGAGGAATCATGAACACTTGCTAGTGACAGAGTTCTCAGTTAAGAAACAGCTGTCCAAAATGTGGAAAATATAAATAACTTTAGCAAGACAACATATTACATGTGAAGACCTAGTCTTTACCATTTTATGAAGTTTAATAGGTTTAGATAGAGTCTTTGCTGTACTACTTACTGTATAAACTCCACTGTCCCTGATCAGGGAAACATTTTTTGGACCATACAAACTGACAGAATTATTTTCCAGCTGGCAAATTAAGTCATCAAAAATAGAAGTGTTCTTAATACAACTCCATGACATTCCAAAAGAAGCATGATAAGTGTGTGCAGACTGTTGACACTGGAATAAGTCATCTTCTTTCATAGAACGATGAACATTTCTTGACCATTTGGCTCTTTCATCTGAAAGCTAACAATGCGTGCAGCTTCTCTCTATCCAAATGTATTCAGTTACTTAACAGCTGTATAATGTTTTTGTACTCTTTTATATCCTTCTGTCTCAAAAGCAACTAAAGAGAAGATAGAACAAGTAAAAACATCTTCAGCTGAGAAAAACCCCAAACCAAAACAGAAAAAGCCACTGTGTCAAAGTGGCTTCTGTTACATCCAATACTGTTTCTTTTACACGTCTAGAGCCTACACTGCATGTATTTTCAACTGTTTTAGCTACTAATCCATGTTTTTAACTACATTAAAAACTATTACTCTTGCAAGTTAAAACAACTGAAGCTGATATTTATCCCTGTAACTGGAATTCCATTGTTACTAAAAAACTATATTCCCCTTATTTTTATATTTTCCCTTGTCTCATCATCTTTTTATGATGAGATGTATAGGGTAAACAGAATAAAGATTTTTGTGCTATCACATTCAGGACAATTGCAAATGCTCGTTCATGTGTACTAAATGCATGGAAAGTAAGCTCTGCATTCATATACAGTCATTCATTGGTTTATAGCTAAAATTCAGTCTGTCAGTTTTGCTGCCTGTTAATAGGAAAAGACAATAGAAACAAAACAGGGGAAATTATATCATCTTCTTTTGACAGCTGTTTTAGCATATTTTAACAGTATGAGTTCATATTTCTTTTTTATTTACTCTAAGTAATGAATACAGTTGAAATATTAACACTGAAAATTCTTATACAGTAGGTTTGTCATTGTCTCCAAACACCTCAGAAAAAGCTTAATTCTTAGGTGGAGGAGAGTCTAGAAACTGTCCAAATTACTGGAGGAGAGAGGTAAATAAAAATGGGATCCTGTCACAGTTAATGCTGCATCCAAAATATTTACATGGGTAGGTGTTCAAACCCAGCTGGCAACTAAGCACCACGCAGCTACTCACTCACTCCCTGCTACAGTGAGATGGGTGAAAGAACTGTAATGGTAAAAGTGAGAAAACTCATAGTTGAGATAAAGACAGTTTAATAGGTAAAGCAAAAGCCACACATACAAGCAAAGCAAAGCAAGGACATCACTCACCATTTCCCATTGGCAGGCAGGTGTTCAGCTATATCCAGGAAAGCTGCACTCCAGCACGCCTAACAGTGACTTGGAAAGAAAAAACTCCATCACTGAACATCCCTCCCTTCATTCTTCTTCCCACAGCTTTATATGCTGAGCCCATTACATGATATGGTATGGAATATCCCTTTGGTCAGTCATCCTGATTGTGTTCCTTCACAAACTCTTGTGCACCACCAGCTTACTTGCTGGCGGCGTGGTGTGAGGAGTAGACTCTGTGTGAGCACTGCTTAGCAATAACTAAAATATCTCTGTATTATCAATACTGTTTCTAGCACAAATCTAAGATATAGCCCCATACAAGCTACTATGAAGAAAATTAACTTTACACCAGCCAAAACCAGCATAGGCAGTCATCAAAGTATGGGTAGTTATGGACAACTTTTGCTAGTATTCAGAGAAAAAAAAAAGGCTACAAAAAAAAATCCCATTATCATGGCTAATATAGAGCATAAAATACACAGCAATTTTTTAACATCTGGGCCACTTGGAATATAAGTCTTTTATGCGTAAAAACTTTTATTATTTTGGTTGCAGTCAGTAAAGTATAAACGGGATTACAAACTTTATGGTAAACATCATAAGCAGGAAGAAATCACTAGCAGCTCCCTGCTCAGCACCACCTACATAGTTTGAAAGGCTTCCCACACCTTCATCAATACACCAGCACTGTTTAGCAGCCACCTAACTTAAATTATTAGAAATACAATAAATTCCAAAAATTCAGAGTTTCATCCTTCCTGTTGGTGCTATTTTTTGCAAACTAGGTAATATGTTACTTGGAAGTAGCTTGCATGCATCTATCATTTCTGGGAACCTACACTTATTGATCTCAAAACATGGAAACAGACTGAACAAAAAGTTTGAGATTCTAAACCTACTATGAATATTTGAGGGGATTTTTCCAGTGGTTAGTTAAGGAATTTCAGAGGTACGACTGCTAATCTCCTTTGCAATGTTTCAGCAATACAAAATGAATCCCCAGCACCAGACTAAGTAATCTGGCACCTACAGTCATGGTTTAGCAGCCTAAACACATACTCTGTTATAGCCTGATGTGTCTTGTTTTCATGTGACTGTTAGCTAAACTGATTTCAGTGGAGTTTTTTCCTAATCTGATATGAATATTAAGAACAAAAGAGCAACTTATTTGACTCCCATCCTTTCTCCTTTATAAAAAAATTAACTTAAAAACACCATTGTGAAGTCATAATGAAAACATTTTGAGGGCATTTTGAACATATGAGGTGGTTGCTGACCTGAAGGGTTAGGAAAGAAAGTGAGGTTAATAAAATTTAACTAGCCTCACTTCCACACCTGAGATGGATGTCAAGGAAGGATGTGCAGGAAGACCACCCGCTTCTTTCTTAGCTTCTGTAATGCTTGTACTCAATGGAAACCAGGACAAAATTATTTTTCAAAAGTGAAAATTCTCAAGCCTGGACACCTCAAGGTACACTGTTGAAAAAGACTGTTGTGACTTCCTAGAATTGCTCTTAAAACGTGCAGTCTTAACCAACAGTATAAATAATGGTAACTCAGCCATAATTCAGCTTCCAGTTTTGTTGAATGGTGAAGTGGCTTAAGAGCAACATCACCTTTCCTGCTGCCCAGCTCCTCTGGAGAAAATTGTTTCCAGGTAGCACATGCTGTTTGTAAAAAGTGGTGCAGCAGACATCTTTGTGGGTTAGATGAGTCTGTTTGCCTTCAGAAATTCATATCTGCCTAACTTTAGACACATTTCAAGTGCTGAAGCTGCTCCAGCAGTGGGTTCCTAGAATGTTTCAAATAATTTGACTTTAAGGCAGAACATTAGCATCTTCAATGAACTCAGAAACAGTCATACAGCTTTCAGCACTCAGGGAGCTAGTGTGCTTAAAAACGTTTGTAACTTCTTTTTGACCTTGATAATATCACTAGTGACACAACAGTTCAGAAACCTCTCAGGAAAAACAGAGTTTACTTAATTTGCTCTCTAATACTGATAGTTCCAGCTGGAGTCTCTGAAAATTAAGTTCATTATTAAGAAGATCTTTAAAGTGAATACCAATCTAGGTAAATGTCACACTCATTAATCACCTTCTTAATTAGACAAAGAAAATAGCATGACTGTATTAAATCTGATTTCCTGAGAAAACACCATAGATTATTAAGATCAACACCACATCTGACAGGTTGCTAAAAAAATAAAAATGCATTCATAAGAAATGCAGTGTGAGGCACAATCAAGTTATTTGTTCACGACTTTGATAGTTTTGGTGAATCAAGTTATAAACAAACAGCCAGAAAGACAAAAGACATTTTATATTTCACATAGGTATAGGGTTTGTATCTTGATGTTTTAAGATAAATTTTTCTGCCTGATGAGAGCAAAACCCTAAAGGTCCTGATATTGCTTACCTTCTAACACCTAACAACACTTAGGAAAAGCAGTTTCTGTATGACAAATTGTGTTAGATCAATATAATCTAGTACATTTCACATAAGCAGTGAGAAAAATCTCAGTGCTGATGTAACAACCTTCTTAGTATCAGGTTCAATAGATAAGCATCTCCTCTCAGGAGATGCTTATCACATCATTGCTTTGATTGACAGAAATATAGACCTTTGTGTATATGAGCATATACTGCACCTCCTGCACCTCTACTGGTTTCAAAACAATAGGAAATAGATGATCAATGCATAGCAGAATTTGAATTTTCACCAGAGTTTCCAGAAATGCTCACACTCAATGTTGTTTCAAATACTTTTAATGGCACTCAAACACACAAAGCTCAGTCACTCATACTCTTTCTGTAATGTGAACTGTGAATGTGAACAGAAACAACCTCTCCTCCCTGCAAATAAAATCTGTACATTATTA
Organism: Neopsephotus bourkii; assembly: GCF_033783945.1. NCBI lineage: Eukaryota > Metazoa > Chordata > Aves > Psittaciformes > Psittacidae > Neopsephotus > Neopsephotus bourkii. The sequence goes on from NW_026901969.1 coordinate 3,201,878, forward strand.
CATGGAGAATACCAGTTCAGCTAAGGGACAAGAAAAATGTTAGCAGAAAGACGAGAGGAGAAGGGGAGGTGGGGATGATCAAGGTATGAGTGAGCAGTGAGCAGAACATACTGTTTCCTGTTGACCTTTCAAGATTATGCATGGAATAATAATTTCTTGCACCCAGGACCTTAATATTGAGGTTAATAAAAGTAAGTCAAATGTGATGTGGTGAAGCAGCATTTGTTTGCCCAGGTAAATGTAACCTTAGAAAACTTATGGCAAAAGAAACCGAAGAACACTGGTGTCACTTCTAACGTCACAGTGTTGGCTATGTTAACACTAATTGTTGCAATACAAGTAAAGCAGTGCATATTACAGGAATGAAAGCAGGCAGGGTCCTGAATAGCACTCCTCTGGCCAATGCAGTGTGCTAATGTAGCTGGCAAAATACAGAGTGCTGTAAAAGAGCCTATATTAATAAAGAAAAAAATGTCTCTTAGTGCCTCAAATTTTCCCCTTGGCCAAGACTATCCAGACAAAGCAGCAGGGTTTATGACTATGTTGTCTATGTAGGCTGCTTCATGCTAGGTTGCTTTCCACTGAATCAAAATCTTCCTCTTAACTAGTAAATTCTCACAAACAATAATGTTTCAGATCTTTGATTTTACTCATAGCTCATTTATCATAGCAGAGAGGATTGACTGAAGAATTCCAATCAAATGCCTGCCTGCTTTTTATACTGAGTGAAAATCTAAAGTTGCAGTTATTTACTTTGCCATTTTGTGGCATGCTTGTGAGATAAGCCAAAAGAGATGATTAGTGTGCAGCTGAACATGACCACTGGCCATATAATGGCATGGAAGAATGTACCCCCTTCCTTTTCCCCTGGTGTTTGATACTGGGGGATGTGGGATTGTTTTTACTACTCCTGCTCTCTTTTGGCTTACCTACCAGGGTTTCTAGTGCCATCCTCTCTACATACATTTAATCCTCATTTTGCAAGTCATTTATTACAAAAAGAAACCAAAAATCATTTGCCTGTTCCTATTGCAAACTTCACCACTGCAACCCCAGGGCTGTAAAAGAAGGGCTTACATGACTTAAAAAGCTGCAGCTGCTGAATCCAGCATTTTCTCTCCCATGATTTTCCTGGGTCATTTATTTTGTCATTCTCTTGGTATTGTTAAATCTTCCAAGACTAACCTGAAATTGTGCTGATTGCTGGTATTTTTAATGTCCTTTTTGGTATTTATTCCACACATTTCAGTGTATATATTTCTCCTGTTTTCCTCTCTCCCTCCCCTCCCAGCTTTCCCTACCCTTTTTTTTTTTTTTTTCCAGGTAGAAGACAGTATAATGAATACAATACATGAATTATATCTTTAGAATCACCACATGGGCCTCCAAACTAAAAACAAATATTATTTTCTATTCTACGTAAATAAACTTTGCATAGTGGAAATAGATCATTTATTTTCCAAGAGGAGTATTGATTTAAGCTGAAATAAGTTACAACAGTATTGGAAAAAAGAAATACCATCTGGCTGCACTAACAGATATATTCCTTGACCAAATGAATGTTTACAAAAGTACTTTTAACTCCGTCTTGGCCGCAGTATTAATCTGTGAAGCAAAGTAATTTCAAAATAAATGACTGATGATACTCTCTTTCCTGACAAGGTTCTCCTTTCTGCCCTGTTACATTCCACTTTTTGGACACAGTAAAAATGTTTCATTCAGCTAATACCACAATGAAAGCTCTGAGGTCAATGTTTATTCCAGCATAGTTCCACTTAGACAGGGACCTCTGCCAGATAAAAAAACCCAGAACTGGATTTGCTTCTTGTAAGGGCTAGGAAATTTCAGAAATTTCTGATCGGCACTGAAGCCCTTTTTCACCACTCATAAATAGGGAGTAGACTGCCTTGTATGGAATCTAGGCACTGGTCCTCAGTCTTAATTCAGGAACCCTAATTCATTTGTTTGAACTGTCCCGCTTTCTATAAATAATTGAATCTTCTTCAGAGTACGAAGAATAAGTCTAAAGCAACAATTTTACTCTAGGCCTCCCACATCCTGCCTAACCACTGGTCCATTCAGGAATTTTCCTTGACAAGAAACTCCAGACAGATTTGGTTGGATTTTTTTTCGAACATAAAATTCCAGTGAAAATATTAGCCTTGACAATTTATCATGTTTTTGAGACAAAGCTTTTGCTCAGAGATTCCTGACCAGCTTCTCTCAGAAAAGTGACTTCCTTCAGCATCCATTATTTGTTGGTTTTCAGCCCTGAGTTCTGTCCCAACCAGTATCATGGGACAAGGGACCACCTGCAGTGGCAGAAGCCTCTGCTGGCAGCCCCAGTCTGAGAACATCTCCCTTAGTGCCCCATGGGGAAGCATCAGGGCTGTAAACAAACAACATATTGTTTTGAATTTAACAACACTTTTTATTTTACATAAGAAGGAACACATTTCAGGTCTGGAAGTTTGCTAGCTCTCCCTTTTCACTATTATTTTTAAAGCAAACATCGGGTCATTTAATCTCGAAATACCACCCTGAAGCAAAAATTGATTTTGAAACAAACGCCAAAACAATTCATTTTTGAACTGACAAAATAAAACATTGCTATTTGTTATATTGGGGGGGGGGCTATTTGTTTGTTATTAATATTATTCATCAGATTAAACATAAGTTCTAAGTTTTTTCCTTTCAATATCTACATAATTATTCACATACCTAGAAAAGTACTTGTCCATAGGTAAATTCAATAACTATTTTTTGTTAAAAAATACTAAGCAAAACTTAAGAGTCTAGCCATTTTCAGGAAAAATGTGGGTGATACTTCTTCCTATTGAAAGAAACAATAATTCTCCTTAAATATGATAAAGCTGTAGCTTTTAAAGCTCCTGAAACTTGGATCATCTTCTGATGCACCATTTATGACCCAGTACCAAATACTTAAGCATTATTCTGATGAAATACCTGCTAGGAACCCTTAAACTGTGCTTTCTACTATAAGATCTGAAACGTGCTAGGGCTTCTTTATTTTGTTTCACGTAACAAATGTCTTGCTGAACTCTGTGTTTTAGAAGAACTGTAGTTTTACAGGCACAGTTATGCACTTGCAGTAATTTTAAGTACTAATTACATATACACACTTTCAGTGCTGTTAGACATACAAATGCTGACATTTGCCCTAACAATTAGCGTGTGAAAATAAAACTGTAATCACAGAGCAGCACACTGGCTTATTCTCACTTCAGCAACTAACAGCACAGCATCTGAGAGCAGATTGAGAGCAGCCCTGAACAGCATTGAAAACAGCCATGAGGAGAAAAACTTCTAGTAGCAAGTAGGTGCTTCTAGCCCAGAAAACCAATGGCATTTTGGGCTGCATCAAGAGAAGCAGGTTGAGGGAAATGATTCTCTCCCACCACTCCACTCTCATGAGACCTCACCTGAAGTACTTTGTTCAGCTCTGGGGCCCTCAACATAAGAGGGATGTGAAACTGTTGGGCAAGTCCAGAAGAGGGCCATGAAGATGATTAGAGGGCTGGAGCACTCTATGATTCTATGATCTTAAAACTCCTTATTTATGGCTAAAACCATTACTCACAGCCTTCTGACAAGCACAGGAAGGTAATTGGTCCAACTTGTTTTAGACTGCAACAATTAATACTTCATAAGTGTCTGAATTGTTTTGTTGAATTGTATACCTCAAACAGTAATTGGATTGATGCAGTGCTTTTCTTGGCCTGCAGTTGAGTTACAGATGTGAAAGTAAGCATAAAGGGCCCATGTGGGGCTAATCTATACTAGCCTAGTTCCTTAAAATGTCTGTTCACTAAATGATTATTCCTTCAAGTGAACATCCCTTCAGAAGCTGTAGGAGTCCCAGGATCAGCTCGTTAACCGCCAGTTCTGCTTACCTCCATTCTGGGGAAAACCTCAGCCATCCCATCTGACAATTACATTTTCAGCATTCACAATTCAGTAATATGCAACGTTTCTGGTGAAAAGCAGAGCTTAAACTAGAAGTTCAAATGTATATATATTTTCTTTATTCACATATGATACACAGAGTATTAGTTACTAAGTGTGAACCATAATCATATTAGACACCCAGTATAATTTAATTTAATTTATTATGATTTAATTTAATTATTTAGAAGCTTTAGCCCAAAGATTCTCTGGAAAGGGTTGTCTCATTTAGCAATTTGCTTAACTGTTTCAATCATTCTACTTTCATTAAAATGTACATTTACTATCTAAGAAAGAGGAGTACAATACTAAAAATATATTTTCTTTTATCTGAGCTTTTATTCATTTGTGATTTAGTTACATTTAAGATTGATAATTACATTTTTTTCTAAATCTTTGGTAGTTATTCTTCAGAATGAAAAGTTTTATTGTGAGAAGTACATAAAAACAATTTAAAGATAATTAAAAAATACCAATGTAGTTAGACCATGGGGGAGCATCTACACAGTATTTTTTACTACATATTCAAAAAGCAGTAGATTAAAAGCACAGACAAAAAATAAACTATTATTTTTTTTCTATGTAAATTGTGTATCTACTTCAGGGGGGATAACAGAAGGGAGACTGCTGTGGCACTCAATCACAGTCCTGCAGTGAGATGACAATGAACAACAGGAGGAAATTAGGATATATTTCAAGAATAAAAGAGGAAAGAATGATAAACTGTTACACAGAAATAACATGAAGCCTCTCTTCTCCATTTAATTCGACCAACATTGTCATTTCATGGGCCAGACTTTTATTTTTTGTTATTTTTCCTTTTTTTTTCCTTTGTACCAGCTTTTTTTCCACTTCAGCACCACCATTATTCAAACTCCAGGTTGCTCCTGACACCGAAGATATTTCTTATTTAATCTCATTACTATGAACTGTAAAATGTATAATCCATCTGAAATCATATGCTCCAGTCAGACTAGCTCCTGAATCTGTAAATTTATAAGAAAGCAGAGTAGTTACATTTTCTTTGTTGGACTGTTTTTGTAGTGCCAGAATGGTACATTTTCAAGAACACAGCAAATATTTGGGAGTTATTAAGGGATTTTATATATATATACATATATATATATTATTTTTTGCTGAACCAAACTTTAGGTCTTTTTCTGTATTTTACAGCTCTGTAATCTCTCTTATTTTATACTTTAAATGAAAAAAGCAATAGAAAGTAAGAATAAGAATAGTGCAGTAGCTTAAACTGAAGTGCCATCTATGCTGGTACTCTGCTCTCAACAGTAGCCATGTATGATTATCTAGAGATGATTATAAAAGCAAATGAAAATAATACTTTCCCATAACACAAACTCCTGTCATCTTCAGGTCAGGGACATACTGATCTAGCTGTTCCTGTGTACATAGCAGCTCTCAATATTTTTTTCCTTTGAACTTAGCAGGTCTTTCTTTGAGCACCAGGTAAACCTTAAGCATCAACATTATACTTGGCAAGAGTCCTCTTGTTTTGAATCCATTGTCATCAGTTTTATTTAATTTGCCCTTTGATCTTATGGTAAAAGATTAAATATCAGTTAAGTCCCTGCATGCTACTAAGGATTCTATGAATCTGTATTATTTCCCCTCCCCTCCATCAAGTATGTCTTTACCATACTGATGACTGCCAGCTTTGTTGTTCCTCACACAGAAGCCATTTCATACTCTTGAAGGTCTTTGTTGACCATTTGTAGTTTTCCAGATCTCAGCCAACATCAAAATGATTGATTCATTAGGAAACTTTCTTCAAACCTTCAGTGCCATTACCTGCATTTGCTCTCATCAATCATGCATACATACTGTGAAACAATAATTTAGAAAACCCAGAAGCTGTGTTGTTTTGATGACAGTCTAGAAAATAATTCATTTAAATGACACTACAAGTGTGAGGGATTCAAGACTTAATAAGACAAGCGACTGGATTGGCGGATGTTTGGTCTGCAAGGATGAATGGCTGCTTACTGGTCAATCATAAGGGCCATGAGAGCAACTCCTGATCCTGGAGGTCTCACTGCTGATATTCAGAGACACCATGGCAACAGCAGAGCCAAGGGCTGATCCTTCCTGTCTGAACCCTCCCATTCTTTAGTTGGGAGTGAGCAGGAGAGGGTCAGTCCAGCCAGGGTTCGTCCTACAACTAGATGAAAGCCTGCACCAATGTTGGTCCTCCAAACCTATAAATAAGATTTTGCCTATCCTGAGAGCAATATGGGGAGAGAATGGATGAGGAAAGAAGCCAGCTGGAGGTGATGGGAAATATTTGCCTCAAAGGAAAATTGTTTTCATCCCATGGAAAACAAAAAAAAAATATTAAGTACTATGGATCATAGAGAGGGTGAATGAAAAACATAATTATGTGCATAATAAGCTGGGTTAAAAATTTACATTAGATGATAATATTTGTTTGGTTTTTTTTCCCCTCAGCTTCTGCAGAGTCAAAAAAAGCCAAAGACTTTGTATAGAGTATGTTACACTTAAAAAAGAGATTGTATACAGAAACGGCACATAAAACACAGATTTACTGATCAATTGTGGGACTGTGGTGACTGGCGAGAAGAGCAGACTGGGGAAGAGATTAGCAGACAGAAACACTGTTGTTTTAATTTTCATCTTATACATATGCTTCTATTGTTTGTTATTTAAAACCTCTGTCAGTACTCCTCTGGAAAACATTACATTTGTCTGGGCCTACAACACAGCTTTGGAAGAAAATCATCCTTGTTCTTAAACAAGATTTAGAGATTCAGAGCTCTTAGCAGGGATAGAAGATGATGGGATCCATTCTCACCTGAACTTTAAAGTGCCCTGAATCTTTATCATTTCCCTGCCGTGCTGAGTGTGGCGGCTGACTGCCAGCATGGAGATGTGCAGGAGAACAGTCTGGATGCTGGGGGCAGGAAGGAAGCCCCAACAGGCAAAAAAGTGTTAAGGCTGTTGATGGGCTGTATGTCTTGAATATACAAAAGGAATGTGTTGGCTTTACCAGGGTCTTTCATCATCCGTGTTGCTGACTTAAAACGTTGAAATTATTGTTAAGAAAGAAACCCAACAATGAAGAAACAAACAACAAAGAACAGATGAAATTTTAAGTGAGGGTTGAAACTCCTGCTCAAAAAAATAAAACAAAACTTCAGCAACTTCATTTTGGGTCTGATGTTGCTTAAAAGCCCGCAGTTGAGCAGTGCCCAGTATTGCCCCTGCCCACAGAATTCTCTTCCAGGAAAGGAATCAGTTTTAAAGGCTTAGCACCAGCATCATGCCCTCATCTTCCTTTACCTGAAATGCATGAGCACCATGTAGCTTCTTGTAAGAATGGACACAAGACTAAACTTCATGCTGCTGCTCAACTTCCCCATAGTACTATGGAACAGATGCTTAACTCCAGGTGTAGGTTGTTCTCTGCATTCCTCTGTGTCACATTTATGGTATTTTGTCAGTTTTCCAGTGCCCACACTGTTTTGGATGACATACTGAAGAAATTGACTATTCCTGTATGTTCCTTATAAAGACTGGACACATGAAATTGAGTTCTGTAATCTATTGTGTGGTTAATCACTTTTTCTTTCACAGGACTAGGTCTAGGTATAGATGTAAATAAGAATGATTATACACAGACATAAAGAGCAGATGAAAACCAAAAAGTTTATCGAGAGCATAAGATTCCCAAGGAAAAAAACACAGCAGTGAAAAATTGGCCTGTCTTAAGTGATGGAATAATGCTGAGGTGCAAGCCTGTCAGTTAGGGCATTACATGATTCAGACCTCCAAAGTAGAGATATTCCGATATCACTAATTTTTCTGGAAATTCAATAAAAGCAAGGTAGTCTAATGAAGAATTGGTAACTCATGAAAATTGAGAACAAAGAAAAAAATATCCTAAAAATATGCAGAACAGACATGCAAATAATATACTTATTATATCATATATATATGTTGGATCGTTGGATAATCAGAATACCTTTTCATTTCCTAATAAGAACATCAATGTTAAACAGACTAGAATGCATCAATGTGAATGATGTGCCTCTCTTTTTGTTTCATTGCCCATTAAATCAAACCTAGTACTATAAGAAGAAACATGAGGAGGACAAACTGGGGATGCTGACTCATCAATGAGAAGTAGGTTCCACCACACTGTTGCCAAATATGACATGCTTTTGTTAAATGAAGATGAATTCCTGATTTCCTTTTTGTGTATTTTCTTTACCCTTCTATTCTGTCTGTGGGGCATGGTTTGTTTTTCCTGACAGTTTGAGATTTCCTAGCTACTGCAGTGTAGTGCCAGCACACACTGTGCCCAGTAAGTGAAGAAGAAACAATCTGGCTGTTGTTTCTTGCTTTGCAAATAGCAGTTTGCTTCACATGACTGTATTTTAGATACTGGTATCAGAGGCCTGATTTTAGAAATGAAGTTTGGCATCCAATTAAAATAAAAAACTATGCAAATGTCCAGAATATGTTGCAATGCAACTTTAGTAATTACACAAGCAAATTAGAGTTAAAGCTACCACTTACTTCTGGTTTTCTGAGGAATCAGGCTTCCGATAGCGAATGAATTCATCAAGGTGAACAAAGCATTAGCAGTTCATTTAAACTAAATTTAAATCAAGAAGAAATTTAAAAGTACTTTTTAATAAATTGTGCTTCATTATTATTTAACACAAGTACTTTATATTTAACACAGATTAAGCAACAAATTTAACAGATTTGCTACTACCACTTACTCTAATTGGACATCCACTGGCTATGGTTAAAATGAAGCCAAATTTCAGACAAGTTTCAGATCTTCCACTAAATAGCGATGAGATCATGTCAAGAAGTTCCTAGAACAAACAGTGATACAAATCACTTGCCATGTACAATTAAACGTACATTTCTTTAGATTTTATAGGCTATTTACTGCATGATCTTATGTCATAAATTATCATAGCTCTTGAAGTCAGTGAAGCCTGTTTATACCAGTTGAATCTCTTCTCCTTACTGTTGAATGATTAATGTTGTTTTTTAATATTCAGTAGAAAAATACATTGTGATATTGAGAGACATCAAGAAGAGAACGGAGAAATAAATGTTATAACTGGTTTGGGATTTCCCAAGAGATGCTGAAAGCCAACATTTAGGAAGAAAAATAAAAGCACAAATCTCACTGTAGTTGTTTTACAAGATATTCTGATTCTTTATTTGAAAAATTTTAAAGTAACTCCAAGGGGGAAAAAGGGAAAGGGGACAGAAGTTGTACTGAAAATGAATCCTGCTTAAAAGTAGCCATCAATTACACGTCTGATGCAAAATGACTAATTGCCTAGTCTAGAGATTATTGAAGATCAGACTGATTCTGCACTAACTAATTCTGCATTAACTACCATTCTTATATACTGAATTACTTAATCCAGAATCATACAATTACTTGTACTTTTGTCTCTTCAAGAATGTGACAACTTAGTTTGTAAATGGTGTAATGAAGAATGTCAGCTCTTCCTGTACATCAGTTTGTTGTTCAGTGTTGTTTTATCCACTGAAGTAACAAGTTTTTTATCTTCTATTCTAAAAACCCATTTCATTGTGATTATATTTTTTAAAAAGACTGAAGACATAATGACCTTTGCAAATTAATTAAATGTGATAATTCTGGATTATCTCTTAATTAAACCACAGCTTTGAAACACCCTTTGTGATTTTATCAACAACTGATTACAGATAATCTTGAGATAAAACAATTAATCTTCTTTCCTTTTGATTGATTTCCTTGATCCCTTATCTGAAAGCAGTTATTAAAATTATTTGCCTCCTTTATCATGTGTCTGAGTATTTTGACTTAGCTTTATCTATAGGTGTATTCTCAACTTCTCAATGTATTTTGCCACTAAAATTCAGGTCAAGGTGCTGGGCACCTTTTCACTCTGTTTCTGCCATTCACCAAAGGTTTTCCTATAAGTAGTGGCTCCACATCAGCCATGTGGGTTTTTCTTGTGTTAAACTCCTAAATTGGATCCTGAGAACAGCCATATTTTGATCTCTCCATTTCAAAGGTCTGCTATACAGTTCCAATAGTCTCAGTATTCGGTGTGACAATAACCAAATAGCTACTGTCAAGTATCCAAAAGAATGGTGGGTTTTGGAATGTATAGAGTATGTTAAGGAAATTGGAGCTGTAGTGAAATTTAACTTCATGGGATTATTTTAATTGCTCTACTTAATTAATGGAAAATGACACAGAATGACTTAAAATCCCAGGGGATAAATATCATCCCTATTACATTCTATATGACCTCATTTTAGGCAACTGAGCATCTGCCGTTGAATTAGCCTTGCTAGACAAAGGTTTTGTAATATTTTAGAAAAACAAGACCTGCTTAAGGCACTTGCTCTAAGACCTCTTCTGAAGAGGCTTGAACATTTATTAGTCCTCCATTTCTGTTTTATACCATTAAACTCTGTGAGGATTGTTCATAAAGGCCAACATTATCCTAAAAAGTCTAATCTCTCCCTCTGTGTTCATTTAAAACAGGCAAAGGGTCATTTAGAAGACCTACATCAGTTACATCTTTCCCAATGAAACTGTAGTAAGAGTATAGGGAGCTTTATATCATCTTTTGTGAATATCTTTCTCCAAAATTTTCCCATGTAAAACTGACTGTAACAATTTCAGGCTTTTTTCCATAAATTGTAAAATAATTTCAAGTGTAGTTTGTATTTCTTTTCATATATTTCATGTTATTCAGAAACATATTAGCAGCACAACAGCATCTGATTATTAACAGACATGTTGCAGAGCTGAATAAACAGTTTTATAATGATTTGGAATGTACTGAATTACTTATAACAAAGCAAAGTCAAGACTAGTAAAGAGGAATAGATAGAAATTATGGCTCTATCAGCATTCATATGTAGAAAGTAGTTGTGGTACAAATTTCATTAAAACATACTTGTCATATTAGTGTGTGATTTTTCCTGGTGGTAAAACGAAATGGAAATTTTGTTTACATTGATACATACTTTATAACAACTGGACATTAAAAGCTCCCATCTTTGAGGGGTCTCTTGACTTTAACATAAGTATCTATGTTAACTTGGTAAGATGAGAGCAATATTTGGTCCAGTATCTTAAAAATCTCTGAAATATATCTGCATTCAGTTTCATCCCTGATTATTAGCACCAGGGAATAAAATAGAGTAATCATCATCATGTTTCAAATTAAATTTCAGTACATGAAATACCCAAGGAGTTTGTGGACTGCTGAGAATAACTGAAACTCATAACAGTGTTGTTAAGTATGCATTAAAAACATTATGTCACCACTGAAAAGCAACCTTTTATTTTAAGGGTATACCACATTCCTGCAAAAAAAAATGAAATACAATATTTCATACCTATGCTTTATGAGCCATGAATGACATGGAAGAAGGTTCCTGTTTTAACAAAAATTTTTGAAAGGTGTATCTGAAACCAAGCCCATTTCTACCATAAAGGATTTTCACATTTGTGTTTTCTTCTCATACATACATGCACACACACACTCTTTTAATCACAGTAAAATAACAAAGGGATCAGAATTTTCCAACTCCATAAATTGCCAGAAGGTGCAAAGAAAATAGCTTCAGATTTTATAGAAATGTAGCTCATATTTTAGGCGACAAACAAACTTACATCTGAAACACACTAGATCTGCAAGTTGGAGTATGCAACAGATCAGACTGTCAAACAGAAGCCATCTGCCAAACACAAGCAAAATTATAAAAATTACATTAATTCAAGTAACAGTTGTTATTGCTTTTACATTTTTGTGTTTATTATTTTTCCACAAGAGGCACTGCTTGTAATAAGTTGTAAATACAAGCTGAATCACAAAATATTCACTATATCACACAAAAGGGACTTCCTGTATTTTGACCAAAAAAAAAAAAAAAGGAGGACATTATGACATTATGGTCATCCCTCAACAGCCATGTTTCCAAGTGTGACAAGAAATAATTTTATTTTGTGGTCAGCTATAAATGTCTCAATGAAAAAGTATTACATGGCCCTTCAAGGAAATGTTAAAATGAGGCTTATTTAAGAACTGAGTTTTCTTCCTATGCCTGTTTAATCCTGATTTTGATATGTATATCACTAAGTCTTCTAAAAAAAAAGAAATAATCCATAATACAAGTTGTGAAGTTTTGGATAAGCGCAACTTAAGCTGTTGCACATGTATTGTAACATGTATAGTTGGATCCTGCTGAAGGGTAATCCTACAAAATCATAAGCTCTACCCAAGAAAATCATGTATGGCAGGATACTTTTTTTGTCCAGTGTGACTTTGAATATTCTGCCCATGAAGGTGAGGTTTTCTGTTTTTCATCTCCTTGTACAGAACACAAAATACTTTACAGGACTAGAATGTGGTACTAGTTCCACTTTCCTTACTAAGGCTTCTCAAACCAATGACTGGGATTTCAGACTGGGATTTCCTCTCTGGGATGAAGAGGTACTTGAACAGTTAGCCTGTTACACACCTGAGAGAAGAGACTGTATCTTGTCTGTGTGTGAAGAGTACCAAGCTACTGCCTTTAATAAGTAACAGATGATGGATTTTTCCCTTGTCTGTCATGTTGCATAGTAATAGCCTGTCTTTCACTGTCCTTTTCTTGGGCAAGTGAAAGAAAGCCAATGTAACCAGGAATCTGAATAAGGAGTATCAGATCAGTATGAAGATATGTTTAGATTCCAACTGTTACTCGATTAAGATTGTCCCAAACTGAGAGCCGATGGCTCTTTTTTTTTACTAACAGGGGAGTTGATTGGTTTGTAAAAGCACACTCCAAAAACACTAGAGCCAATGAGACATCATTTTCTTCAGAACACCACCATTTTCTTCAGAAGGATGGGAATTGAACTCTGAGAGATAAAACAGTTATCATGCTCCTTAGCTGCTTTTTTCCAGCTCCCAAAGAAAATTTTTCTCCTTCAAGGATTAAGAATGTGGGTGGATGGTATAGGTAAGTCTAGTGTGTCTGCAAGCTGTGAGGGCTTAAAAAGAAAGGCGACACAGTGAGCCACAGGTGGTTCATAGCTCAAAACTGGTATCTGGAGATGTAATACTCTCAAAGTATTTGCTCATTATTTCTCAGAAACATATCCAACCCTGCTGCAATTTCAACTCAACATGTCTGTATGTAAATAGACACAGGATTAGTGTTCTACATGAAATACCTCATATTATAGTCACACTGTGAAGTTCCTCTTGTCTCAACAGCCACAATAAAGGAAGTTGCTGGGCAGTACCCAGACTAGAATTTGGACAGAATGAGAGAGAGAGAAGGCAAAAAATGGCATTTGCTCTATTTTCTAACTTCAGATAGTAAGTAGGCTGTGCCATCTGCTGAACAATTTGCTTCTGTGCTGTCTTGTCTGCCACTTGTTTAACATGTAATGTTATATGTCACTCTGACAGCAGCGCCACATTAACAGGCCCTAACAGGGTATGTCTCTCAATGGGATGACAGCTGACGTTGACTCTGCCTTTGAAATACTGCCAGTTTCATTTCTATCCTCCAGACTCATTTCTCGAGATTATTAATGACAGTATGAGACTGAGTTTGCAGCACACTGACTTCAGTTACTGACGATTACTCCCTGTCCTTTCCAGAAGGGAGGCCTGTGGGTGTTATGACAATATCATTTTATTCTTTTAGGGTTTTTTCTCTCTGTTTTTATCACATTTACTCTTTCATCCCCCTTGCCTTTGTATGCGATTTTTTTTTCTTTTTAACTTAACATTGACTCCATATAAAGAACCTTCAGTCTTCTCTGCTCAGTCTTTTCCTCCCAGCCATTCCTACCCTTTGCACAGGGATATGCACAGGAATTGCTGTGGCAGGGTACAGAATTTTTGGATGCTGGGTTGCTGCTCTGCATTTTGCTTACTATTAACCCAGAGCACAAAATTAGACACTGCATCCATGTCACACAGTGCTACAACCTCTCCAGATACTTCAAGCAGAAAACTATATATTATCACTAGCTGTTTACTAGAACAACTGTCATGGTTGCTAGGTTTACGTCACTTTTGTACGCTCCTACTAGATCAACATCATGCATTATGTTTCACTTCTTTTCACCTGCAGAACCAGAAGCTGATAAAACTTATGAATTATATAGCTGCTGATCACTTTGCAGGTCCAACGGCATATAAAACATTTCATGCTTTCTGTCTTTAAGAATGTGATTTGTGGTCCTGTTAAAATGGGGTATTTTATATAGTAGTTGGAACAAACCATGGGAGCAACTTCATTAAAAAAAAAAACCCAACAGTTATAGAGAGGTTATTAAAACAAAAGTAGCCCTAGCACTGGTAAGTCTTATGAGCTCCGGCACAGCAACGTATTAACATGTCTTTATGGCTTCCAGGCCAGAGCTGGCTTCAATTCAGACAGCTCAGTGTGCAAGCAGATCAAACGCATGACTGTCTGCACCCGTCTGTGCAGACAAAGCCTCGGCTGCTTTCTCTGGCTCATCCTGCTTAGGCTGGTTTTGATGCTCCCCAATGAAAACACACTAAAGACATTAAAGTATTTATGCATGCTCTCCTAAGGCCCCAAAAGCTAAGTGCTGGTGGTCAACAGGCCTTCCATCACTTTTATTGTTGGAAAGGCTCTGCTAAGTATTCAGACCAAAAGCTTAATGCTCAATCAAGTACATAGAGCACACACACACAAAAAGATACAAGAAACTAATAAAGACTCAGTATTAGCTTTACTAAAGACCAGATTATCTTACTGAATTTCACTTATGAATGCAATTAATTATACCTTTTAACTCACTATACACCGACCATCATAGCATAGGGCTGATCTGGAAACAGTAGCCAGAACTGAGCATCCCACAAATCAAACGCATTATCGAGACACCCAACCTAATAAAAGCAATGCATTTTTCCAGTTCCCAAACTGCAGGAAAAGTCATTGATCTTTATTTTATCAGAAAGGTTCATTGCCACATGCTGCTGTCATGACACTTCTGAACAGCAACATGATGTTTCTTTGTTCTTTTGTTGTGGAATTACCATCCCTTACGGAAACGTTTAGTAATACTAAGCATGCGTCATCTTCTAAGAACTATAGGCCAGCAAAAGCATATCAAAGTTGTCCTTTGCTTTCTATATCCTTTTCAGTGGACAGAGTCAAGTTTCACATCAAAGAAGCAATTTTCACAATTTTTCAGATATCTATGACTAGCATATAAAATGTTTACATAAATCCCTTGGTAAAAATCATGGTATATAGCTTTGCACAAAGGAGCACTTGAAAATAAAGATAAACCTTGGCCAGCCAATAGATACTACTTTTCTACAGGCTGGTCTGAAACTCTTTAACAGACTTCCTTATGAACTAAGGTCCAGAGCTCTCCCTGGCTTCCACCCTCAGTAAAAGATGCTTTTTTACATCTTTTTGTGCCAAAGATGTCCAGCTTAAGCACAGAACAGAATATATTTGTTAATAATAATATTTTAAAAACTATTGGAACAATAATTACAAACCAGACTTTAGCTATAAATTTAAGTTATTCATGTGCATTCATGCTCTCTTTTCCCTCAGGAAGAAAACAAAAATTAACTAAAGGTCAGCTTTTTAGCCTGCAGTTTATGAACTACCAGAACATACTCAGATACTATTGTGAACCAAGTAATAGAAAAAAATCACAGATAACAGACTAGTATTGCCAATGCTTAAAGATAGACATAATAAACATAATATTAAATAGCAAGGGTGCATGCTCCCGGTATATCTATACTTCTGCAGCTTCCAAGCAGCTGCGTGACTTAAGGAGATCCCCATTTGTTATCATTTTAAATAGTTTAGGATACATTAAGATGAAAGATATGATGTCAAGATACTGTATTACTGGGTGGTCAGTTCCTACTTCACTGCTGTTGACATTTGGCTCCTTGATGTCAGCTTTAAAGTATAGTTTCGTTTATTGGAAGATTTTTGTTATAGTACTTATATATAGTACTTATATATAGTACTGATCTCATGATCTCCCTTATCTCCAGGAATCCCATGTTACAACTGGAAGTGGGTAACACTGAACAAGCAAATACCACAGAGCACCTTGAGCATAACACCATCAATCAGTAAACTTCACAGGGACTCTCTACTTCCAAGAGGAAATAAGACACAGGGTCTTCTCAGCTGTGGTCTCTAAAAGCTTTGGGGATATTTGGTACAGGAATAGGATGCTAATCTCATTATCTTTTAAAATTTCTAGACAGATAATTGCATCTTCTTAGCCTACATTCCTCTGGCAGATGCAATTGGGTTCAGTGCTGTTTCTCACTACCGTAAACTGCCTTTGAGAGTTGCTGTGAAGTGTTAAATACTGCTTTGTTTTCCTTCAAAAGCATTTTTGCCATGGGAAAATCATCACTCTATGGCCCTTCTGTATGTTGCAGGAGTGATGGGACATTAAAATATTCTGATAGCTCCAGGAAAAGGTATTAAGGAATACACCAGTATTAATAAGATAGTGAGTGGTGTTTTAAATCACACTTTATATCAGAGCTTGCAATGTGACATTGAGATCTATGGAGCACACACTGCATGAGCAGACTGACAGTATTTTCCAACATGTTGTACACGGAATGGGAGTTTTTGAAATATCAAATGCACAACAATTTAACTCTGGAATTTTTCTTCACTGCTGGAAATCAGGTCCAAAAGTACCTTGTGTCAAATGCCTCAGAAATAGGCACCCAGATTGAAAGTATCAGAAAAAAAAATTGCTTGCACAGCTGAACCTCTTTGCATTAGGAAAACAGTCCTGTGGGCTGCAGAACAAATGAAGCCTGGTTTCCTATGGGAAGTGTCTAATAATCAGGTCCCCTGATGTCTAAAAAGGCGTAAGCTCCTATTTTACCACATTGAGGTTCTCACTCTCCAATCTGGATTTGTTTTCAGCATTTCTCTCCCAGAAGGACTGGAGAAGGGGAAAAGCACAATAACATATTTGTACATTAGGTATTTTTTCCCTCTCACTTTACATTTCTGTCAGTGTTTGAAAGTCTTTGTTTAAGCTCACATGTTCTGGGGAAATGCAATTCTTTCATATTTGTCTATCACTTTAAAAACAGTGTAGCAAAAAAATGAGAGATGTAATCAAACTCTTAAATGTGGAAGCTTAAAAACAGGTTAACCACAAAGACAGAAAAAAAAGATCTACTTTGTCAAAATCATGATTTAGTCTCTGCTGTTAGAGGCTTCTGAAGTATTAGTAGGAGTAAATAGTTTTTTCAAATGTTTGAAATCAATTGACTTTAATGAAATGGAACAGCATAATGATCAGTAATCTTGGTACTTAAAGAAAATAGAGAAAAACAAACTTTCTAAAGAAACATATTTATTGAGCAATTTTAAATTGAGAACATTTCCAAAATGTAGTATCTTAGAAATGGATTGCCTCTCAATTAATTGAATAATTCAAAGTCAAGAGGACTTTGAAAAAAAATCCATCAAGTGAGCAAGAACAGTTTAATAATACACTAAACAGATAGCATAACAGAATTTCTAGTTACATACTAAATTAAACATTAAAAAATGAAGCTTCAGTATCTCGTATGTGCCAAAACCCACCTGGAAAATCTTGGAAAACTGGGATCAGAAGAAATCTAGATTACTTAACTCTTTTGAAAACAAGTCCTGTCTGTATTAGAAAACACTGAGAAGTTGTAGCATGCATGTCATGAAGCAGTGCTTCATCTCAGCAGTCTTACTATTAAAAATTGTCTGCTTGATGTCCTCCAAGTTGAAAACATAAGTCAATGTGATAAGCATCAGTGCTAGACCGAAGACACAACCCTGACAGGAGGAAAAGAAAAATCCATGCTCACTTTAGAAATAATGTTTTGCATTACCCCTAATTTGAAATGATTATGTGGAAAGTCCTATGTACAAACAATTTTAAAAAGAATTAAATCCAATGTTACTCCACTGAACAGTGTGTAGCTATGTTTGCTTACATCAGAGTTGAAACCATTAAACCGCACAAGAGGAGTAGACCTGTGAGTGAAATCAGATCTGCACTCACTGTGAAATAAGCACTTTCCTTTAAGGTTAATTTTGACAGGCTCATCTTTGCCATAAAGCTCCAGTTCCAGAATGCATTTAGCTAGAACCAGTGAGCATTCCTGCTTTGTAGTCTGAATGTCCAGCTCCAGCCAAAACAACCTTGAGTCCAAACATAAGGAAAACAGGAATCCTTTCTTGCAACCTTAGAGTGTTGCAAGATGCAGTGACTAGTAAAATTAGTGTCTCTAAACCACTGTCAGAAGGTAATTAAAGCTAATAATCAACTTTTTAATCTCTATGCAGGAACTATGAAACAAAGATTATCAACTACAGAATCAAACACAGAGCTGGTAGCTATTCAAATAATTTGGCATGTATTTGTCATCACCAATTCATCTGTAATGAATCTGGGAATAAAATCGTGGTCTGTTTACTAGTACTCATTCTTTAGCACACTTTCCTTTTCAAGCTTACTGTAACAAAAACTAATTATAGCTCTTCATAATTATATCTTTTAGTGAAGAATAAACAACATGATAAATAAGAAAAACTCTGGGGTCTTAGGGATTAATTCATTTTTTGCATATGCCTATGCAACTTCTTTTTGCTTTGGTGGAATTAGAGCAACATGCCTGAGCTTGTAGTGGGGTCCTATGATTTTTCCAGTTATGAAGGTGTAATATGTAGATATTTTAACAGGATGCAATAGCTGTGGGGGTTATTCTTTCCTGTAACAGAAAAGCTTACACATCTAATCCTTATTACAGCGCTGGGCTGAAAAACGGATATGGTAGAGGGGTCATTTTTGTTATGTTTTGTTTTGTTTTGTTTTGTTATGTAGAGAAGAGATTCAGAGCAGCCCTGCAGAGGAGGACTTGGGGGTGCTGGTCGATGAGAAAATGAACATGAGCCGGCTTCAGTGTGCGCTCGTAACGCAGAAAGCCAACCGTATCCTGGGCTGCATCAAAAGGAGTGTGACCAGCAGGTCGAAGGAGGTGATCCTGCCCCTCTACTCTGCTCTCATGAGAGCTCACTTGGAGTATTGTGTGCAGTTCTGGTGTCCTCAACATAAAAAGGACATGGAACTGTTGGAACAAGTCCAGAGGAGGGTCACAAGGATGATCAGGGGACTGGAGCACCTCCCATATGAAGATAGGCCGAGAAGGTTTGGGCTGTTCAGCCTGGAGAAGAGAAGGCTGCGTGGAGACCTCATAGAAGCCTTCCAGTATCTGAAGGGGCCTACAGGGATGCTGGGGAGGGACTCTTCATCAGGGACTGTAGTGATAGGACAAGGGGTAATGGGTTAAAACTTAAAACAGGGGAAGTTTAGATTGGATATAAGGAGGAAATTCTTTCCTATTAGGGTTCTGAGGCACTGGAACAGGTTGCCCAGGGAGGTTGTGAATGCTCCATCCCTGGCAGTGTTCAAGGCCAGGCTGGACAAGGCCTTGGGTGATATGGTTTAGTGAGAGGTGTCCCTGCCCATGGCAAGGGGGTTGGAACTTGATGATCTTAAGGTCCTTTCCAACCCTAACTATTCTATGACTATGATTCTATGTTTCTTAAATACATTCTCATGTGACATTCTCTGTCCTTGATGTATCCTACTCCTGCTAATGATGAATTGCTTTAGCCACTGCTACCTGCTCTTTGAGCAGCCCCAAATGAACTGTATATTTCAATTAGCATCTTGCTACCCTCTTACCT
Source organism: Neopsephotus bourkii (assembly GCF_033783945.1). Classification (NCBI taxonomy): domain Eukaryota; kingdom Metazoa; phylum Chordata; class Aves; order Psittaciformes; family Psittacidae; genus Neopsephotus; species Neopsephotus bourkii. The sequence goes on from NW_026901969.1 coordinate 3,221,639, forward strand.
TTCCCAAATTAAATTAATATATGTCTGATGTTATCTCACTGGATTTCATTACGTTCACCTAAAATGGGGAAGTTTACATTCAAATTTGGTTTTCTCAGTCCTCTGCTTTATGTAAACTTATTTTTAGTGCTTCTCTCCTAAGATTGCATTTTCTGGAGCTAGTACTGTGTTCAATCACATTAAGGACCATGAAGGGCCTATCAATAGATCAGATCATTTTGGCTTCTCAGAGTAACTGTTATTATTTGTGTGCTTTAAGCACGAAACTCATCACCTGGTGCAATTATAGAAGTGGCTTAGACAAAATGTACTTATGAAAAAATATATTATTCTAGGTCAGTCTAGGGTCAGGCTGTGTCACTGCTATTCATGTCAACTTATGCTTCATAGAAAATTGGATTCCTGCTTTCCACATGGATAGCATTATGCAAATTACTGTAAGCCAGCTGAGATACAGTAAACATCCATGAAAAAATGTTCAGTTACATCAAATGTGAGGTGACTACTCTTAAATTAAGCTTCTTGCATTCTTGCTTAATTAAATTAAATTAGCACATGTTTGCAGTGACTACTGAGAGTGGCTGAGCTTCAGCTGACAAATATCTGTTGTAGCCACAACAGTTGAAGGCACGTTTGGACCTTGCAATTAACTGCACTATTTTGGGGGTTTTGCTGGGTTTCTGTTTGGTATGTTTTTTAAGGAGAAGCTCAAAAAAATTGAGACTTTGTTTTCCCTGCAAGTAGGCCTGAATGTTGAGACCACTGGCAGCCTTGAGCAGCAAAATGCCCATTCTAAGTATAGCAGACAAATTTCTAATAAGAGCGCTGCCATTGTTAATGGGTTTGAGATCTGGAGTAAGAAGCTTTTACATTTCAGGTATAAATGCTTAGTCATTTATACTGCCACAACAATGTTAAGCTCTGTAGAAGTCCACTCACACCACTGCACTAGCCTGTACTGAGGGAAAGAAAAGCTATGGGACTGTGAGCATCAGGTGCAATTAACCCTTCTAACACTTCTTTGAAAAGGTAGGCATCATCAATGTAAAAGCAATAATAAAACTAAAGATGAGGCAAGAATAAGGGATTGCATTTTATACTTTATAAAAACTCTACCTCGTAAGCAGCATGACTCACATTATTAAAAAGCATGTTTCATGCTTCAGTAATTCCTCAACTGAATCTTTCAACTGAGCTGACAAATTGTTTGCTTTGCCTTAGCCTGTGAAAGTGGAATCTGCCAGCCAAATGGTTGGCACTGTGGCAAAAAGTGCTTAGCAAACAACCCTGAACCTATTCAAGAGGAAGAAGGTGATGCTGTTGAAGAATCAGGGAGGGAGGTGATGCTTTTAGAAAAATCAAGTGAGCGTGCAATAAATTGCAGCCGTGACATTCGAGGGGGAGCCAAACACAACTGTGAGAATCCAGTCACTAAAGAAAAATAAATTAGGACAGAACAAGACATTCATTACTGAGGTTATTTTTTTATTTTCTTTGGTAAATAAACAGAGGTACAATTTTTTCAATAAAAGTTAACATCATCCAAGGCACAAAAATATTAGAATTTCAGAGGAAATTCATCAACTTTGTGTCAGAGAAAACTAATTATTAACATACAAGAGTTACTACAACTGGACTTTACAAAAGAAACATGGTAACAAAGATTAAGTGTACATTTTAGCCTTATCCTTATGAGACAGCATATGTAGAACTAGGTTATTTGGTTTATACCAAACTAGAATCTGCCCTTTTTAATATGAACTTAAGGTAACAGAAACAAGCACAATTTCAAGGGGCCTGGGATTTATTAGGGGTGCTGGTTATATTTTTAAGTTTGTCCTCTTTTTTCTTTTTTTCTTTTTTTTTTTTTTTGATTAAAATGCTAGTAAAGAATCCACCTAATTTTCAGAAATTACAGCTTTGCATTTCAATTATATTTTGCTAGAGCAAAACTAAATTCTAGGTTGAGGTTCCTGTCGCCCTCCTTCATTACTTGGCTTTGTCCTATCGATCATGGTTATGCTCCTGCTAAAATAATTAGAGATTTTAAACAATGTTCAAACAACTTCCTCAGTGGGCTATGAAGTGCAGAAGAGGGGTCTTCTGAAACTGACTGAAACACACCAGGAATAATGCTTTTTCCAGATCAGGAGGAGGGTTTATATATAGGAATGTCAGAGAGTTCACCTTCTTATCAGGCTTTAATATTCATTCAGTACAGTGCTGAAACAATTACAATTGTGCACTTGACAAACTGAAACATGAAGTAGTTCTCAATTGGCTACTCTAGTTGTCGTAACAGAAGCTCTCCAGGCATTCAGAGGGAATGTATCTTCCAACAAATTGTATTTTCCTAAAAATACAAGACAAAATGATTCCCTGCTATAAACTGTTAATGTGACATTGCACTGTGAAACAGGAACTCGCTGTTAGCCACCAGTACAATCTCTGTGCTAGCACTAGTGCTTTAACACAGCTTCTGTATTGATGTTCTTAATCATGTAAATTGTTGCCACTGAACTTTGCAGTGAGTGAGACTGCACTAAATACACCAAACCCCAAACCCTTTAGTTCTTCTAAATTGTTATCCAACTTTGAGAATCAAATAGGCTCCTAGGACTCAGCTATACGCACAGAGTTAACATCCCCCTTGTAGTAGCCCTGCTGTACATGTTCATAGTAATCATCAATGTTTAATTTAGCAGCTGTTTGGAACCTGTACAATTCCTCTTAAGACGTATGGAGTATGGTTATACCATTCTCAGAGTTGATCATTCTCAGAGCAGAATTAAATTATAAATCCAGCACTAAGTGATTCAGTGTAAGTCAATCATTTCGACAGTTTTCTGAGTCTCTGATATGAAACGCTTAAAGCAATTTTGTTTTAAGAAGTATTACAGCCTTTTGTTGTCATTTAAGAGGCAAAGGTGCACATTAAAAATGTATTAACTGTGCAAATAAGTAATTTATATGAAAGTTAGGTTTGTGTACCCTGTTATTCTCACTTAGTCTTACTGAAAGAGGCAGAAAAACTAATTATACAGTCCCATTAGAGCAGGCTACTTTACAGCCAACTAGAAGAAACAAATCACTGCCCTCAGAACAGTGCTGTTTGCAATGAATATAGCAAGGCAAACAGAGGCGAGAACCAAATATATGATCGAGGTTATGGGAAGACTAAGGTTAGGGAAGTCTGAGAAATAATTTCTTCATCTTGCCACTTCCATGGATTCTAAGCAGGTAACAGTCAAGATGGGTGTGGTAATTCGGGATTTGCTAAAAAAAAAACCCCTGTGATGTAGTCCCATTCAGCCCCAGCTTCTGAAAGCTCAAATATCAGTCTGTGTGTTTACAATAAGCAATAAAACCAGACAAAGCAATCAGTTGCGCTGCAGCTTCCAACGTTTTCTGCCTGAAGCAATAAGACTTGCCCAGGAATCATGTTTGAAAAAAAAAAAAAAAAATCCTGTATACTTTATTAGAAGCCTGCTCTTCCCCTTGTTTTGCCGTTCAATGCCTTCTCTTCTACAGTTTATGTTGAATTCAGTTTTAAAAGGCCACATTTCTCCATCAGAACACTTTTGCTAGTTAAATCAGTTTCTCATCAGAACTTGGAAATATAGAGTCATAGAATAGTTAGGGTTGGAAAGGACCTTAAGATCATCAAGTTCCAACCCCCTGCCATGGGCAGGGACACCTCGCACTAAGCCATGTCACCCAAGGCCTCGTCCAACCTGGCCTTGAACACTGCCAGGGATGGAGCATTCACAGCCTCCCTGGACAACCTATTCCAGTGCCTCACCACCTTAACAGGAAAGAATTTCCTCCTTATATCCAATCGAAACTTCCCCTGTTTAAGTTTTAACCCATTACCCCTTGTCCTATCACTATAGTCCCTAATGAAGAGTCCATCCCCAGCATCCCTATAGGCCCCGTTCAGATACTGGAAGGCTGCTATGAGGTCTCCACGCAGCCTTCTCTTCTCCAGGCTGAACAGCCCCACCTTTCTCAGCCGATCTTCATACGGGAGGTGCTCCAGTCCCCTGATCATCCTTGTGACCCTCCTCTGGACTTGTTCCAACAGTTCCATGTCCTTTTTATGTTGAGGACACCAGAACTGCCACAATACTCCAAGTGAGGTGTCACAAGAGCAGAGTAGAGGGGCAGGATTACCTCCTTCGACCTGTTGGTTGCACTCCTTTTGATGCAGCCCAGGATATGGCTAGCTTTCTGGGCTGCAAGCACACACTGAAGCTGGTTCATGTTCATTTTCTCATCGACCAGCACCCCCAAGTCCTTCTCTGCAGGGCTGCTCTGAATCTCATCTCTGCCCAACCTGTAGCTGTGCCTGGGATTGCTGAATTGAACTTGAATTAAATGGCACTAAAATGGCTGTTCTAACACCAAATTTCTTAGACTTGCTTCCAGAAATACTATTTTTTCTGTTTCCCTCAGGGCTAGGACTGAAATGGAGATTTCCCTCCCTGTTTTTTGTTTAGCTGTTAGTAAGTTCTGGCTACTTTTTAATTTTGAAGGTGAAAAAACACAACCCCTTCTTTGCCTTTAGCTTCAGAGAAAACAGTTCCTCTTTTAGTCTAAATCATTCATAAAACTACCAAAGCAGTAGAGAATATCCTAAAGACTTTCAACTAATGAGAACAATCAGAAGACATTCCATTAAAAGAAATAAAATCCAGAAACACAGACATATTTATAGTTACATAGTGAAAAGATTAAATGTCACTGAAACTTCACAGAGAAACTGCATTTCAGACGGAGGAGTAATAATTAAATAATAGATATTTTTGTGACAGAGCCACTATGCTCAATCCATGAATTTTAAGGCATAAGAGCCAGTCACAGAGTTCTGTTGCTATCAACAGTATCACTGGTTGGTTTTATTTTTTTATGTTTGTTTGTTTGTTTTACATTCAATTGTTAAAGATTTTAATTAACGAGTAGAAAAGGACAAAATATGCTATGAAACTCTGGTGGCTGAAAAGAAAGAAAAGATCCTATTCTAACGCAGGAATAAGACATTCTCTAGCAACTTACATCTTCATGTTGTCATGTAAAACCATTCACTTCCACAATAGGAAAAACAATGCTGGATTCCAGAAACTGTGGGTGTGCAAAAGTGACTCTATTGCAATGACTGGCTTTGCATATTGGATAGAAAACAGAAAAGAGAATTGATTTAATATAGGAAACATTATACTGTATTATACACACATGTACTATAGAGAAAATTATGGCTGTGGTTGCAACAAAGATGACAAAATAATAAATCCATTCTATGTAAAATTAATTTCTCATTGCAATAAAGAAAAATATCAGGTATACAGAAACATCTGCTTTAAAGAAAATTAGAGACAAAATAAAATATATTTCTCCAGAAAAAACAAAATACACTTTGCTGACAGAAACAAAAAAAGAAATCCCCAAAACCCAACAAGAAACAAAACACTAGAGAAGAAACAAACAAAGCCTCTCAATTATCCTCTACTTTCCTGGATTACCTGTTAGAGCAAACAGCTATACTATTGGTTTAGAAATCTGCTCACCTGGATTAAATCAATCATGAAATCAAAACTGAACTCAAGCCTAGCTATCAAAGCCGAGCTTCATTTCTGCTTTGCTCACAACTGAATGTTTGTCTTAAGTTACTCAAACCCTGCAGAAACACAGCTTCATACAACCAGGTTCAGAGTTTCAGAAAAACAAAAATATCCATGTAAAATATCCATGTAACAGTAGAGTGTCAGCAGCTAAAGGACGAGCAATGGAAGAAAAAACAGACTTATGCAGAAGTTCCATCAAATAAAAAAAATTCCAAACCCACAACTGTTCTCACTGTACGTGGTTTCCAAACCCATTTCTTTAAAAAGAAATCTAAAGATTTTTTAAAACATAAATTTGTGCTCAAATACACATAAACTGGCACAAATTTGCAAATATAAACAACAATTTAATCTTCCAGCCTTGCACAGAAGTATCTGTAAGCTCAAATTTCAGTAAGTAAATGTAATTGCACTTTGTCACTGAAACTATACTCAAAGCATATGCAGCAAGTATGCATAATTTAATCTATTTTATCTTACATCTTTCTCTAAGGCCCATACTGATGTTTCCACCCTTTTGAAATGCTTCCTCATTATGTAACCTTCAAAGCTGTAGGGCTCTAGAACTGTGGCACCACAAAAGAGCCAGCGCACAACTACAGTAAATATGTAACACAAAGAATATAGAGGGAAGGGAGAAACATCAGTCTGAAATTTGAATACAAATGCAGCTACAAAGGTTTTCTAATCAAGTGGCATAACTCAAGGCATGCATTCAGTCTTTCTTGGATGCTACAGTTTAATCCCAGCTGGCGATAAGCACCACACAGGCACTCCATAGGATGGGAGAGAGAACTGGAAGGGTAAAAGTGAGAAAACTGATGGTTAAGAACAGTTAATGACTAAAATAAAAACTAAAATAAAATAATAAAGTAATATAAAAAGATAAATAAAATTAAAAAATATTATAATTAAAAGGAAAATGACAAAAAAAAAAAAAAAGAGAAATAAAACCCAAGAAAAAAAAAGTGATGCAAATCAGAAACAATTGCTCATCACCAACTGACCCCTGCCCAGCCTGTTTCTGAGCAGCAACCTCACAGCCACCTTTCTCACCAGCTTATATCCTGGGCATGACATCCTACGGTATGGAATATCCCAGTTGTATCCCCTCTCAGCCCCTTGTGCACCCCCAGCCTCCTCAGTGGCAGGGCAGTGTTAACACCGCTCAGCAACCACTAACACATCAGTGTGTTACCAACAATATTCTCACTGTAAATCCAAAACACAGCACTGTACCAGCCACTAAAAAGAAAATTATCCCAGCTGAAACCAGCACAATGGGGAACATACTCTACCCAAACTCTACTATACTGTCCTCCGAGGCCAGCATTTCTGGCTGGCAATGTTTGGTTTTGATATATTATTAGGCCAAAAGAACTTAAGACCCTTGTTCAAGTCAGTATTGCTTTTGGCTTTTTTGTTTGTTTGGGTAGATGTTTGGGTTGTTTGTTGTGTTGTTTTGTTTTTTTTTTTAATTTACCGATGCATATCCTTTTCCATGGTTTATCCTACCTTAGAAGGATCTCGGGACTCCTTCTTTTTTGTTGGAATAATGTCTGTCTCTAAAATTTTTACTCATTTCCACAAAAATGTCTGCACTTCCTTCCTGACACGTCCTTCCCCATCACCTGCATAACATTGCATTTATTCTGTTCTTGTAAATACATTCTTCCAGTATCACAATACTGAATCTCAGAGTGATTAAACACTCACTATCTGTGTGAAGCAAGACAGGGAGTTTTCAAATTGTAGGGTCGTTCCAACTGAGGGAGCCCATATGACACCTGAGTGGGGCCCCTATTTTATTTCAAAGGACCAGAAATAATTCCAAAAAGGTAAGTGGTTATATGGGATTCTCTTTAGATTTCCCACAATTTATTTCTTAATCTCCAGCTTCTCTCACAAAAATCTCTCCTTTGCAACCCTTAGGGATGCAGCAAAATAAACAGAGCAATTCAGCTGTCAGCGACTGAAGGTAGAATCTGTCATTCTACCTGCATTTACTCCTGTCAGGCAAAGCTGCTATGCGAATGCCTACAACTGAGAGTCCCACGCCTGATTCAGGTGAGCTGGTATATTTACACAGAATAATTTGGTGCTTACTTTTATACTGGTTCAAGTCCCAGAAGTAATACAGCCATCTGTGCCAGCTTCAGCAAGCAAGTTCTGGTAGGCCAGCGTAATATAGCAGGACTAAAAAGCCACCATAGAGCTGCCATGTGCCTTCATCAAAAAAGCATTGGGTATCTGCTACCCAAAAAGTGTGATGCTTGGAAGAACAGAAACATCAGAAGCACAACACAAGGTAGAGAGAACAGGATCTCACAGACAAGGGCTTTGCCATAAGATGCCAGAGGATGTGTTTAGGCTCCATTTCCATGAGAAAAGAGTGACACAGATCAGATTAGTGCTTGCATACTCTGTGTTCATTGTCTGCCATTTCATCAAAGCCTAGGTAGTCAAGGAATGACCACATCTGAAGGTGAGGCATGACCTTTTCTTAAAAATAAGGCATAACAGCTGAATTTAGAAGTCAGTGACCTAAAGCCCCTATAGTGCTCTGTTCATACCTAGCAACACTTTTCAACCATAGAGCAAATCAGTGCATAAGAACTGAATGCAACAGAACTAGAAAGGTATGAGAAAATTAGCATTAGGTCCACTTAGGTAAGAAGGTTCTGTCCATAGAAGATTAAGAGAAAAGCAAAGGTCAAAGAACCATGTTACTTCAAAACACCTCATGCACAGGAAGGCAGCAGATCTGAAACGGATCAAGTGACATTGCAGCATGAGAGAAAAGTGATCTCAGACACTAAAAAATCCATGTATGTAAGAGAATTCTTCTTTCCAGTTTTTGTAGCCAATTATACATTTTAGAACCATTTTAACTGACATCATGTTTGTATGTCAATTCAAAACTAATTTATAAATATATCTTATTCATCAGCTTTTATTCCCTTAACAGTTTGGAAACAATAATCAACTATAATAGTTACCATACCCCTTTGGCTAGATGTAGTAAGTAGAAATATAAAAAAATGCTCCCAGAGAACCTTTCTGAAAATATTAGCTGAAGTATAATTGCAATAGAATATAGAAGAAAGCCAGCTGTAACAGGTTGTGCTCTACTTACGCTATATAGTTCTCCCATGCGTAAACCAGTCAATATAACTCATTGAATTAGAATAATTTAAAACCAAAACCAAGTGTTGTTACAGTAACACATAAAGGAATGCACAGCGTATTAATTATCAATGCTTTATTGTTGAAAACAAAATTGAAATTCTCTTATCTAGCACATAAACAATTATTTCTACAAAAAGGAAAGCCTACAAATCTGATAATTTATACAAAGAACAGTTTCTCAAAAAATAAAATTTTAATTTAGTAAACTTGTCTTGTGCTCTTTTTTTCTTTTTTTTTAGCACTGTCTGCAATAATCCACCATAAATCCCTGAGCAGAGACATATTTTAAACATGTTTTAAATTTATCCCAAAAGAAGAAAGTTATCAAGCCCAGACCTATATTAAAAAAATGTATTTTCAGGGACATTCTTGTTAAATTTACGCTAGTCCTTTTTTCTTTTCTTTTTTTTTTTTTTAAGAATCAAACAAAACCAGTTATCAAGGTAAGCATGACACTGTATCACAGGAGTGCTCCCCTTTTCCCCCTTCTGTGCAATGAATAAAAATTACTAAACAAGAATGAGTACAAGTTGAAAGAGACAAATAACATAGTGAGTGGTTAAGACCAAGAAGCCATCAAAGTTCGATGGCTGTTGAGCAAATGAAGCTGCAGGATACCACAGTTTTATATTGAGTTTAGTTATAGCAACTATCTAATTTATTTCTATACTTCTTCCAGAAAGTGAGTAAAGCAGGAGAATAAGTTCAAGCTACCATTGTATTCTAACACTGCTTTCAATGATAAAGTAGAAATTCAACTCTCGAACCTTCAATTTTGCTTTTCCAGCCATAACAATATTTGAGAAAAGCCTGACACACTCGATGAAACCAAACAATCTTGCCCCTCTGGCCCTTTTGGTAGGCCAGTTGTAAGCTTAGCAATGTATGGTATTTCAGAGAGCAAGAGGAAATAAAAGGAAACACACACTACTATGATTTTTTACTATACTGACTTTGAAACAGCTATTCCCCAATCTATTTCAATACAGATTTTAAATCCAAGTGTATGATGGGGAGAATGAATAAGAAGGTTATGTGTAACTCAAGTGTCCCCTTTCCTGTTACGTACACACGTTAACCACAAAAGTTGCAAGGAAATACAAACAAAAAAAAAAGGAAATAGCAACAGTTACAGACTGTTGTGTTAATGGCAGGTAAAGTTGCTGCAGTCAAGTAATAAATAAATAAATGCAGCAAAGTATCCTTCTCTACAGTTTTGCTGGAATGTTGCTCAATAGTTAAAAAGCAAACTGAAAAAAACCCAAACCATTTCTCAGTAATAAAGAGATTTTAACAGAAGATCGTGGAGAAGCTTCAGTTCAAGGTGCTCTACCATTTTAACATTACCTCTACCCTTATGAAAAGAACACTGAAGCAGATACCAACAGGTAATTAAAAAAATTAAAAGCAACAATAATTATTCCAAAGAAAGAAAGCAGTTAACAAATGGCGGGGGGGGGGGGGGGGATTACTAAAGCTTCAATACACAGCAATTTAAAATAAATTATTTTAACATTTAAAAACTGAAGACTAAACCAGTAACTAGGCCAAATAATTTTGAAACAGAAATAAACTGAACCTCACCAAAAGCATATTTAGATATTCGACAGCTCTGGTGCTAGCACACACGTCAGAATATAAACAGAATGCTAGTATTTGGTTAGAATCTAAATAGGTAATATTTTTAAAAACACCACCACTGTGAAAAATAACTGGCAACCACCTTTACAATTTTCTCTTGAGCTGCACTGTTTCAGGCATGACCTAATGCAGTCCCTTCACTTATCTGCTAGTCTCACTAATTTATAACATTCCCTTTTCTCAGAGTTCCTCATGAAGTCTCAACTATAGCATATCCAAGCACTAATATTTTCAAATCTCACTTGGCTGAGTTACTGCAAAAATACTGTAAGGACAGTCAAGTTTAAAGTTGGTCTTATTAGACAGCAATGTAGAGAGAGTCAAACACATTGCTCTATAATACCTTTTTTTTTTTTTCTTTAAGATGATCACACTCTTTTGATATCAGGGCAAACATCAGTCTTGCTTGTATTGCTAAACCACACTTCTGGACTTTTGTGTTAGTTTATTTTTACCACTCTGCATACACAGCTAATGTAGAATATGGGTGGTTCCTTGCTCATCCTGTCTATCATGCAGCCATTTGACTGTGTATCTCAAGAAAATTGCATTAAAACTTAACAAGCTGAAATAATATGCATATTCTCAGCAAACAATTTTGAATGCTGTCATCTAATCACAAATGACATGTTTGAAAAAAAAATACCATAAGAGCTGTGAAATTGGTAAGCAAGTGGTTCTAAAGTGAGATACAGTAGTATTAAGACAAACTGCAAACACACTGGATTTAGTATACATTTTAATGAATTACAGTATCAGCAAAACACTTTAACCTACCCTTACCACTTTTACTCCCATGTGGCTTAGTGTATACTGTACAATCTTCCCTTAATACTTCTATGACAGTATACATTTCAAGTACCCACCCAAAAGTGAGCAATGTGGGATTTGCAATGACTTATCAAACATGCCAAAACAGCTTCTGTCAAGTGCTATGATTCTAAATATTTTTGTGGGGTAACAAGTCCTTCATGAATATCTCAAAGTCTCCTTTTTTCTATTTATCTAGCAAAAAAACCTTACGCCAAAAAGCAGAATAGCTTCTCCTAGCAGCAATTAAGACCTCTGATCCTTGCAGTTAAGTCCAATGAGTTCTCTTATCCAACAGCTGTGTGGAAGTTCTAGTTCGTGGTTTTAATCAGTTTAAGATAAAAAAAGTTCAGAGTTTTCATCATCATTAAGTTTTCATCATGTTTTGGATGTCTTCAAACCTTGCTTCTCCATGATATTCCACAATTTGCGAAGATTAGACTGAGTGATGACATCATCAGGTTTAAGTTGAAGAGCACGGAGGTAGTTTTCTTCAGCCTCTTTCAGTTTACCATTCAGATGGAGAATGGCTCCAAGATTCATCAGGGCAGCCGGATACTGGTACAAAAAAATGGATGGAGAAATATTAGGAATATTTTCAAGTTTTCTTTTCAATCTTCTTCCACTTAAATTATTCCCTTATGTTTCTAGACTTTTCATGGAAGCACTTTAGCAATTTAAGCAAATAGAGATAACAAGAAAAAGTTTCTGAACAGCTGCTGTATACTTTGTGCTTTAAACAGGTCAAGCTCTGGTGTCTACAAGCATAGACTTCTCTGTTTAATGAGGAAACACAGAACTCATAAAGCTTTACATGTGGTAATGTAGGCATAGCACAGTTTCCAAGAGAAAATTAAAATGATCCAAGAGTGGATTAAAGACAGGAATTTAATTTTAATTCAACCCATTGCCAATAAAGAGTTTATAGTTGTTGGGAATAGTTAGCACACTGGAACTCATCCCTTTTCTCTCTTTGTCTTAATTACAACTAGTAGAAAATACAATCTGTTCTCAGATTGTAAGGATGTTCAGAGGTTCTAGGATATCCATTTAGATTCAGGCTGTGGCAATTATTTCTTAATGAATGATTGAATAAAATGAACAGTGGTGGGAACACATGCTACTTTAATAAAAAAGAAGTGAAAAAATCAGAACAAATATGTTAAAAAGCTTCTTATGTTACTATCAATTTTCCATCTTTAGCTAAGACAAAACATTTCTTGTTTTTATATTTTCATCTTTAGATTATTCCATTATGAAATAATAGGATGTTCATGATAATTAAACATGCCTGGTTACTGGAGTTAACAATATTGCAAGGGCAGAAAAGCAGATATATGAAGCTGAAAAGTCTAACCTACATTTTTTCAACTACCTGGCATTCACATACTAGTGAGAGCACAAGAAAGGCATTTGCAAAACCAGTACCTTTCATTTCAAAGAAAACGGGGAAAAAACTACACAAAGTTCACTGTGGTATTCTTTCTCAAGGCCCTATCATTTCCAATAACCTTCAGGGATGCTCACTTTTGAAATCACATACTTCTGTCTGAGAAGATCAGTGTTTCAAGGCACCACTCACCAATGATCAAGATACAATACTCAAACGTGAACCCACATGGAAACTCAGCTTCTGACTACTCTGTGTGGGTGTTGCTATGCTTTAGAAGCCTTTCAGTGACAATAACTTCAGGAAAATATGGTATGTAGAAGGTCAATAAAAAACACACTACAGTTGGTCTCCCAGACTTACGAGGTAATAGGAAGTAATTAGGATAAGTAAGACTTGTTCCAACCTCTCCACTAGCAAGTTAAACTCATTACTCTTATACTTCTGAAAAAAACAAAACAAAACAAAACCAAATAACCTACAAACAAACATACAAAAAAACCCAACCAACCAACCAACCAAACCCCAAAACTCCATAATTCTTGAATTTTTGCGTCTAAAACCTAAATTTTGTGGTGGGAATGTTGTTCAGAAAATTCTCTAGTTTTGTCAGTCTTATTTCCTACAAATATTTATCTTTTTATTCAGCTTTCATCCTGCTTCTTTTCACCTATTAACACAAGTATCTCAAAAATTCATAAAGGACTGCAACACACCATATTTTCAGAATAATTGGCTTCCAGAGTTTCAAAATTAAGCAAAAAAAAAAAAAAAAAGAGTTCAGCCCTCCCTATTGTAAACATCATAATGCTAATACAGTAGAATGTGAAGTTATTTTAGTTTTAATTTATTTTGCTTTCCCCTGACAGATTATTTCCACCACCCCTAAGTTAGTTACTTTGTTCTACTAAAAATAAAATGAAACAGAAAGTCCTCCTGGATTTTATACAGTGTTCCCAATCAAATACTCTCCAAGATTTCCTCTTCAATCATATTCTGTACAGGGAAGTAAAAGTAAACTCATGGGATGTAATCTTTGCTATGGACTGCATATTGTCTCCATCTTTGTAAGACCAGTCTCACATACTATTTTATAAATGGAATAATACACTCCTTTATTACAGATGTTCTGGGTGCTAACTGAAGTGATGTAATTGAAGAATGACTGTAAAACAGCTCCAGTGTGGATGACTATATATCCACACATTTATTAATTTATTTGTAGAATTTTCTCAAATCATGAGTAGGATGGTCCGTTCCCACTAATTGCGCTCCTTATTTGTCTCATTAGAGTTTATGAATCATACAGCTTTTTTGAAGAGCACAATAATTTGTCTTCCTACTACTGTGCATATGTCTGCATCTAGACAAATTTTACAATGGGGAAGGATTAAAAAGCCTCACGTTAAATAAGACAGAAGTTAAAATCTGCTCAGGGCTAATTCTACAACATCCACAAACTTATTGTGTGGGAAGTAACACAGTTGTCTCATGTGGCTTCCAGAATTCCTCTCCATTTCCTCCACAATCCCCTGAAAATGTGGTATGTGTATGGTACTAATCAAATACTCGAAAGAAAGTCACATACATAAGACTATATGCCTAGCTAAGAAAACTCTTCTGCCATCATGTCTTTAATTCAATATATAATTCCACTAGCCCATGCAACAAATACATCTAGAAAAAGAACCAAATCCACGCCTTTTGAGTGACCTTGAAATTTTCCAGTTTCTACACGTCATTCCCAATTTCCTGGAGACACACAGATTTTACGCTGTTAATACTCTAAACAAACGTATCTTTGGACAAGGGGAACTGATAACTCATTTCAGGTACAGCTGAAAGCTTATTCCACGTCCTGCATGTTTTAAATGAGGAAATGCACACAATTTCAGACAGACTGCTCCCTAAGTTCCTAGGGTATCAGCCACTCCAGTATCTATCGTAAAAGTCACAAGAATTTTGGGTGGCTGCTAGATTACACATCATTGCCATCACTCCCTGACAGCTATAAATGATGGTCTGAGGACAAGACAGCAAGAGACATTTGCTACAGTTTTTCTTCACATATATTGTCTTTTATTAAAGACAGATGATAAAACTTTTCAGTATGTTAACAAAGGCAGTCGGCAGCTACCAGTGCAATAACACGGGACTTGTAGCACTGTATAACAAATGACACCACCTACTATTTCAGAGACTTGAAAGGAGAAACAGGCCTGCCTTCATTTCCTTTTGGAGGCAGATGCTTTACATCAAAAAAAGCTGACTGGCATTTCTATCGGGATTATAAATGCTGTCTTTTATGGTCTATTGGGAATTATTCTCTTTATTAGCATTTTTACCATGGTGCGCATGTTTCCTTAGTGTTTTTGAGGGAGGCTTGGGGGAGGTGCGCATACAGGGGAGGGGAGAAGAATAACAGAGTAGCTAATGAATAACAAAATAGCAAAAGGCATGCACTTAGCTGCCTGAGGTGTTTTGGTTTACATTGATGACAGTTCGTCCAAACTTTCTAAAAATTACTTTATAAAAACCCTGCCAAAATTAAATGAGAGCCTTTGCTATGCAAAAATTTTAATCTAAATTAAAAGTCCTCTCTAAAATTACAGAACTATGGAATGTCCACATAATTCAGAATAATTCTGAGTAGTATTTCCAGATTACACTGGTATAAATGTGTACAGTACTGAATTCACAAATAGAATGAATCTTAGTGATACAGAAGATAAATTACTGGCTCCCCATGTAGCAAATGTCATATCAAAAGAACAGTGCCAAACAGAAGAGAAGTTTACTCCTACATCTGCCTAAGAAGTATGGAGAAAGAAAAAAATACAAACAACCTAGCTGAAAACATCTTCCATGTTTGTTAGATAAGTATGAACAAACAACATCCCAAACACAAGCAATGAAATCTGAAATTGTTTTCCTCAAAGTTCTGCTTACAGATGACTTCTCGGCTCAATACCACAGAGGTAGGGAAGCACATTCTGAAAGTGCATTTTGTTGCTGACAGGGTACTTATAAGAAGAAACATGCAAATTTTTATCCAGTAGAATCACAAGTGCAAGCTACTTCTCACTTAGCCATTTTAAAAGGTCACTGAAAAGATGTTGCCAGTATCCATCTTGCTCTTAATGAATTACTGCAGTGCATGATCTTGCTGATGTCTGAAAACAACCTCAGGACTGTTTAATGAATACTGTAATAAGCATGGCCAATCCATTCAAAACACAGAAGCTGTGTTTTATTTTAAAACAGTGCAATTAAGGACACTTGTATTTTTAAGGGTTCCTGTTGAATAGTTCATACTTAAAGATGGACAGAAAATGTATCCATATGTGAATATTTCATCCAAGTATTTTTAGTTAAATATGTGTGAAGAATTCAGATATTTCTCTCTGATAACTGAAGATACATTGGAGGTACAGTGACTGAGTAATGAAGCAGCAGAGTATTAGTTGTAGCATGGCGGGCTGCTTCATCTTATCAGTGACCATGAGATAATGTGCTGTCATGCATTTTTTATCCTCCTACAGTGATAGCAAGAATTTTGACTTGAACTTTTATTACTTGTGTTATTGTTGTAGCACAGCATAGTATTTTCTGAAGCAATCAAAATGTCAACAGCTCCTTTTTTATCGCTCAAGATAACCATGGACAGTACAATCGTTTCAGGGGTGGCACTTGCTTTCAAGAAACCTTATTCTGAGTAGAAACATGACCTAGGAGTTGCACCAAGATGTAAGCATACTACTTTAAAGCATAAGTGTGGGCTGTGAAGGTAAAAGGAGAGGAAGGGGGAGGGACATACAGCAAGATGGTTGCTGCCAACTGGATATTACTCTCCAGTGCAATTCATTGTCAACACTAAATTCAGCAGTGACACACTGACCTTTTTACAGGAGCGACCTAGTGTTGCCAGATAAGCCAAATACCAGTTATTCCTTCTGGAGACTCATGTTTCTAGTTGGTTATAAGGCCTCTTAAGGACTTCAGTTTGCATATACTATGTTTTGTTCCAAACAGCGCATGAATCACAACTAAGACAATTATCTCAAGGAAGTTGACTAAGATGACAAGAGTAAATTGTCTAGGAACTGATAACTTGATGCAAAAAGCATTCTGGAACAAGATGACAGGATGTGTGGCAAAATAGTATGGAACAGGGAGAATAAAAAAGCATAAAATTCAGAGCTGAGAGGGATTTCCTGTGTTATCAGGCCAGAGAGCAAAGCATTCACTGCTTCTGGAAAACAACAACAAAAAAAAAAACAACCCATCATCTCTGCAAACTCTTAAAATGGAAGAATGCTCTGTATCTTTTCCTCTATGACAGTTAAGGACACCATTATTTAAATTGCAAGTCTACTCATGAACAATTTCAATAAGCATGTTTTTGTGTTGACAGCTTTCAGCTTAAATTGTGAGGAGGGGGAATGGAGAGAAAACCATTCTCCTTTCAAGTACTAATTTGAATAAACATTGTGAAGAGCACAGTTTCCACAGTTGTATTAGTCAGAAATGGACCTAGAAGTCTGCTGCAAAGGGAGCCTGCGTCCTGATCTAATTTCCTTAAGACTGACTAACATACTTAGCTATATAAATCAAATTAACAAGCCTAGGCTCGAGGGGAGAATGGATCCTTGGATTCAGTCATCATCTTTAAGACATCTACATTGTTAACACTGATAGAGAACAACCTTAGTTATTATTTACTAATATGTCATTAAACAGAAAGAGACGTTGTTTAGTACTCTACTAATATTTTGTTCACCAAGCTATTATTCATATCCAGGGGAGATGAACACCCTCCTGACAAAAAAAAAAAAAAAAAAAAGGAAAAAAAATCAAAAAAGAAAACACATAAAAATCGATTGGAAAAAAAAATTAGTTTTTGTTGGATACTGTTTCTCAAGTTCAGTATCAAGTTAAGGTAATATACCAAGTTAATAAGGCAGAACAGCAAAAGTTAATATGTGGCCACCTTAACAACTGATTGCCCTACAGAAATGTTAGGTCATGTATATTTTTTTAAATTATTATTTTATATTTGGACACTCTCATCTGGACATTCAAAGCAGATGACACTTTAACTTGCCCGTTGGAAGGAGAATAGACGTAGAACGTGTTTGTATGGATCTAATCTTACATGTTTTCAAACGCTGGAGACTATGCTGTCTAAAATGGTAAACTACAGGATACGTACATTTAAAACCAGAAATTTAAGACTGAAGGAAGAGGTTTACCATTTTATTTATGGCTGGCAGATGTGGGAGTTTTCATTCACAAGCATACCATGAAGTTATTCAGTTTGCTTGTAGATTTAGATATCAGCAAGGCTAACCCACAGCTGTGAATCAGTGAAGAGTTCTAGACTTGGCATGGGAAGGAAGCTTCAAGAGTCTACTTTGCTTCTCAAGTTATCACATCAATAGGGGACATTTTTTGCACCAATGTTCTCCAGTCAGTGGATATTTTTTTGCTCAGCATCTTTTTCATCTTAACTTTCAGAGACTGCTCAGAGTTTTAAAAACATGGTTATCCATAACCAAACAGGCATATATAGATATATGTTATATCTTGCTGCTGAAAACCTGCCACTGGCCTCTATATATATTCAGAGTATATTGTTTTATATATCAGAAACAAAAGCATGCATTACAAATAGGGAAGGCTGCAGATCATAACATCAGATTAAAATGTCCCACAAAAAATGTACATACATTTGTTATTTCTGTTCCTAGATTTTCTCCCCCATTGCCATGGATCAATTGCTTTGATTTATGCTTAAAAATCCTTAGTAATTGCTCTCAGTTTATACAGAAAGCGTGATAGACATTTTTGGATAACATACTTGCATTACCACAATAAAAGCTAAACAGGAACATACGTTATGAGTATTTAATGTAATGTCTATATTTAAAAAAACCCCACCATTTTCCAGGAGTCAGTGTTTCTAATTAAGCTTCTTAGGTTTCCAGCTCAAATATTGTCATTAGTATATGATAGCACAATCTTATCCAATTTTCCTACCACTTTAGGACGTCATTAGAAAAATCTTCAAATGACTTAATTTTTGTTTATAGAAATTCAACTGTGCTCTGATATCTGCAATTTGATAATTTTACTATATAGATATGATTATGGTATAAAACATTTAACAACTTCTTTACCTTATCTAACACTGGCATGCTAGATGCTAAGTAGGAAGTCTACTCCCACCAAATGACAAACTTGCTGAATAGAAATGGCATCTGTGTTAACATACAAACAGAAATTGCTCAGAAACTTATAGAATTTTGTCCTATTAAGAAAAAACTTTCAAAAATTAAATTCAATTTGTGAGTAAATGTATTTTTGCACAAACTTACTTTCTAATTTTTGGAAACCAGAAAAATAAATGGCTTTGTGCTACTGCCTAAAGATAAACCCCACCTTTAATTTAAAAGTCTTAAAAGAAAAAGGAATATATTGTACTTTGCCCAGCAGCATGCAGGGCACACATGCAGGGTGATAAGAATAGCTGTCTATATTAACGCAATCGAAACTGTCTAATCTGCACAGAAAACTCTGATTTAAAGATTATCTGAGATTTTAATCACAGAATTATACTCCCATTATATACTACTAGTATTTAAAAAAGGTTAATTTTTTTCAATTAAATAAAACGTCATTGGAAAATAAAAATGCCTGCTGAGAAAAAAAAAATCATCATCTCTCTGGTTTGGCCCAGATACTGATCAAATAGATCAGTACCCAGAAAAGGTCATATAGCTTTTCAAAATGCTTGTCACAAGCATATGAAATACTGCATTAGAATTTTCTTTTTTTGAGTAAAATAGCCAACTGCTGAAATTTCAGAATGAAGAAGTGCTAATTTCTGGCCTTAAAATTTTGTGAAGTTCTAATTAAGGAAATTTCAAAATAATAAGTTTTCCAGCTTTTTGACTCAAGAAGTTCAGATGAATGCCAAGTGTCAAACAGGGCTATGAGCCTTTGGCTGACAAGTGTAGTCAGCTGAATCAAATGCTTCAGAACCAGATTAATATTGACACTACTGTATGTTTTCCAAAACTATTTAGGCATTTATAGTTGTAAGGTATAACTTTGAGATACATTGTGCAAATGATTATGCAACTTGAAATACTTGATCTGAGCACAAAGAATGAAAATCTTGCTAATCTGTTCAAGGCTTATATCATGCACAATCACAATTAAGAGAGCTCACACAAAAACTGTGATGTTAGAGCATTACAGAAAAAAGACAGAAAACACTAGAAGATTATAGGCACTGTAGGATGTTTTAGGATGAATTTTAGCCTTCATTCTACATCTGCATTGACATGCTTTCTTTTTCCTAGCTTGCCTGCGACAACAGAATCAATCTGTATGCCTCTATTGATAATAATTTCACTGGCAGGGAAGTACAACTGATGTCTATCACATAAAGTGATAAAATTTCCATCATAATATGGTTTACCAATATCTGGAGGTATTTTCAAATTGGTCAAAAAATGCAACTTCAGCATGTTGAAATGCTACCAAGGCAATTTTACAAATAAAACCTCTTATAACTTCTTAAATAAATCACAAAACTCCTGAGAACATACACTGTTCGAGGAAACACATTTTAATTAGAGTAGACACAACTGAAAACACTTGAAAAAATCTTGTCACTAACATTTTCTTTTCTGAAATTTTTGCATATAAAATATTCATGTATCAATTTTTCCTTCCCCTTTGTTCTTCTTGATCTGCCTCCTATCACTTCCATGCTTGTTGCATACTGTAAAAAAAGTTATGTCTACCCTCTGTTTTTGATTTTACTCACAAGATTATGACAACAGCTGAGAAAAGAGGCAGATGCCATCCGTCCTTTGCAAAATGCTGAATTATAGTACTCCATGTAATTCATAAGAACTCATGTTCTACTTTGGGGCAGCCAATAACCTGCAGGTGTTCCCTATACAGGATTTAGCAATTAAATCTACAGTACATATAAAAATTACCAACTTCCAGAGTAAGAGCAAGGATTTAATTTTGACTCCTGTAGCTTACAGATTTTAAGGCTGTCATTCTAAAATCTGGTCTTCCATTAGCAAGACTACTGAGCACTAATTGCTTGATGGGCTTTTACAAGGTTATGAGTTGTAAAAAAAAATACTTTCTGCTAGGGCAGCCTTATTTACCACGTCTGATAAGTGACACAAATTTACGTTGTTTTCTATCAATATCAATAACAGCAAGACAAGTTCAGTGGCAGACCTACACAACCTACTCTGAAAGGCTGTACTTCATACTGAATATGCTGATGACTTTATCGAACAGAAGCTTTCTGTATACTTCAAACTATGTCTTTAAGATACGGACACAGAAAGCAACAGTGTGAACAGTATTTTCCATTTTAAAAAGCTTTAATTATTTCTGAAGGCGCAAGAGGACAACTAGTATTTACGGTACTAGCACCAAGAAATCAAAGTTCAATTCCAATCTCCAAAATGTGACGTCAAAAATTACTCAGTGAAACCAGGCACTTGCTCCAAACTGCTCTAGAAAGCCCCTTCCTGACTGGAGCAAACTACAATACAGAGTCAACTAGAATCGCTGTGCAGTTCTGTCGTCAGAGGATGTCTCAGTTTAATTTGCTTTGTCATTATATGTTTTAATTGCACATACCACCTATTCTATATGAACACCACAGACTCCTACTGAAATTAACTTCAGGTCCACCCTACCAGGAATCTTTTTGTTAGAGTTCATTTTTTCCCTCAAATTAAAAAGTTTGCCTTATGTGCAATTTAGAATCATAGACTCATAGAATAGTTAGGGTTGGAAAGGACCTTAAGATCATCAAGTTCCAAACCCCCTGCCATGGGCAGGGACACCTCACTCTAAACCGTATCACCCAAGGCCTTGTCCAACCTGGCCTTGAACACTGCCAGGGATGGAGCATTCACAACTTCCTTGGGAAACCTATTCTAGTGCCTCACCACCCTCACAGTAAAGAATTTCTTCTTTATATCTAATCTAAACTTCCCCTGTTTAAGTTTTAACCCATTACCCCTTGTCCTGTCACTACAGTCCCTAATGAATAGTGCATCCACAGCATCCCTATAGCCCCCTTCAGATACTGGAAGGCTGCTATGAGGTCTCCATGCAGCCTTCTCTTCTCCAGGATGAACAGTCCCAACTTTCTCAGCCTATCTTCATACGGGAGGTGCCCCAGTCCCCTGATCATCCTCCTGGCCCTCCTCTGGACTTGCTCCAACAGTTCCATGTCCTTTTTACGATGAGGACACCAGAACTGTACACAGTACTGCAGGTGAGGTCTCACGAGAGCAGAGGGGCAGGATCACCTCTTTTGACCTGCTGGTCACACTCCTTTCGATGCAGCCCAGGATACGGTTGGCTTTCTGTGCTGTGAGCACACACTGAAGCTGGTTCATGCTCATTTTCTCATCGACCAGCACCCCCAAGTCCTTCTCTGCAGGGCTGCTCTGAATCTCATCTCTGCCCAGCCTGTAGCTGTGCCTGGGATTGCTCCCACCCAGGGGTAGGACCTTGCACTTGGCAGTGTTAAGCTTCATAAGGTTGGCATCAGCCCACCTCCCAAGCGTGTCAAGGTCCCTCTGGATGGCATTCCTTCCCTCCAGCGTATCAACTGAACCACACAGCTTGGTGTCATCGGCAAACTTGCTGAGGGCGCACTCAGTCCCACTGTCCATGTCAGCGACGAAGATGTTGAACAAGACTGGTCCCAACACCGATCCCTGAGGGACACCACTCGTTACTGGTCTCCAGCTGGACATTGAGCCATTGACCAAAGCTCTGTGCGTGTGGCCATCCAGCCAGCTCTTTATCCACCGAGTGGTCCACCTACCAAAATGATGTCTCTCCAACTTAGAGACAAGGATATCATGTGGGACAGTGTCGAACTCTTTGCACAAGTCCAGGTAGATGACACCAACTTGTCTTCCCCTGTCCATCAGCTCTGTAGCCCCATCATAAAAGGGCACCAAATTGGTCAGGCAGGATTTCCCCTTAGTGAAGCCATGCTGGCTGTCACCAAGCACCTTGTTGTTTTTCATGTGCCTTAGCATGCCTTCCAGAAGAATCTGCTCCAAGATTTTGCCAGGCACAGAGATGAGACTGACTGGTCTGTAATTCCCTGGGTCATCCATTTTCCCCTTCTTGAAAATGGAGGTTATATTTCCCTTTTTCCAGTCATCAGGAACTTCACCTGACTGCCATGATTTTTCAAATATGATGGCCAGTGGCTTAGCAATTTCATTCGCCAGCAACTTCATTTCATAATCCCTGTTCAGAAAGCTTTTTTTTCCCTCTATTAAGGGAAAAAAATCCAATTTGTCAACTCATCAGCAAAAAACTCCATCAAGGCAGATATCAGAACATAATTTTTCAGATATAATTACTGAAGGATCACAAACTGACATTTCAAAAATTATAAAAAATAAGTCTGATAATTTAAAGTGTATTTAAATTCAATCAGGATTTGAAGAAATGAAGTAGAGCTAATGAGCTACAATAAAACTCCAAGTAACTCCACCATGAATATATCAATCATTTACCCCATGGAATCTAAGAGACATACAGGAAACCTTTATATGGAATTTAATTTAGCATTTTATTGTGGATTTTCATTTTTACTGTTGTTGTTTTATTGAAAAAAAATTCAGTTTTCTTTCACACTCTGATTTTGGTGAGTTTGACGCAGCCAGATGCTGAGGCAACTGGCACTGTTACAAACCATTATGTCATATTAAAGTTATTTACTGATAGAGAAAGACAATCTTTACTGGAGCACCTGAAAAATTAATAAAACTGCCTCAGCTCAGTAATAGAGCTGTTCATTAAATGAAGACACGTTTCAGAAGGGTAGGTACACTTGAATGTATATTTGCTCTCCAGGAGAGCTAACTGTGGTAAACAGAATCATGTAAATGCAATATACAAGCAATATACAAATGCAATATACCAGCATACTGTGGTTCAGAATGGCTCAACAAAAAGGAACTGTTCTTTGGAGGAAATGAAAAGCCACCCATACCCTCCTCACAGCATCTTCTCATTAGCAGACATTTGAACAACTCCAGACTGTAACTTTCCTAAGGGAAAAATACATTCAAACTGGTACTGAGGTTACTCTGAGACATTCTAATAAAATTACTTCAGCCAGACACTTGCTACCCATCCCCTTCCTAGCAGTCTGCAAACATATTCTTCTCAGGCAGATCTCAAATCAAAACCAGGCTTATTGTGGGGCGTTCTGCCTCTATTTAATTACCTACATACACCAAAGGTGTGGGAGGGGGGGAGAATATCAGCTGCATCAAAACCATCTTGTGAAACAGAAGCGTAAGTCCTTCAGAAGTTGTGGGGGGAAAAAATGTAATACCCACAACTAAAAAGCATTCTGAAATAAGAAATACATCAGAACTATAGATTGGGAAGAAAATTAGTAAGTTATTTATTGTAAAAAATCCGATTGAGAATGAACTTGGCTGGGTTTATTTAATGAGTATTAAGAACGCTTCCTTATAATTTCTAATTGCATAATAAATTCCTTGTGTTGTTTCCAGAGTTAGCACTAGAATGCTCTATTAGGAAAAAACCTGCTGGGTTCTCTTTTAATTGAGTTCAAACAGATGGTTTAATTTCTGAAATGCTCATCTACTGCTGTGAGTTACATATTTCATGGCGCTTTATTTTTGATTGACACTGAGGGCTACTTTTACAAGGCAAAGCCAATCTTGCTCTCTCCAGGAACCGATGCAGGCAGCATAGTACCCCCTGCAATATTCATATCAGACTGTGAATCACAATTGAGTGCATAGGTTTACCCATGATACATCATCCTCACTTCCACGGTTTCAGCCAAGAGACTGCATCTTTACAAACTACCGCCTCCCATTATCTCAAAGCATAATGATTCCTTAGTAGTACAAATCTAGGCTGTGACTTCCTATTAATTAGTTTTGCAAACCTATTCCTTTAATTATTCAGTAAAAAAACATAATAATTCAGTACAAGCAAAACTGTTGCACAGATATTTTCATACTGAAAAATAATATAAAATAATAGAATAAAAAAGTTATTTGTTTACTAAAATGCAGATGAAAACCACTGGAATGCTAGATGAAACAAATCAGCACTCTAAGAGACAGGCCTAGATCATAGAATCATAGAATCATAGAATAGTTAGGGTTGGAAAGGACCTTAAGATCATCAAGTTCCAAACCCCCTGCCATGGGCAGGGACACCTCGCTCTAAACCATATCACCCAAGGCCTCGTCCAACCTGGCCTTGAACACTGCCAGGGATGAAGCATTCACAACCTCCCTGGACAACCTATTCCAGTGCCTCACTACCCTAACAGGAAAGAATTTCCTCACCTCACATTCTTTTTTTCAGCAAATAATTTTGATGGTGGATTGAACATACCTATATACCAGATAAAGACTTCAGATCTGCATAATGAAAATACATGTAAAAAATCAGAAAAAGAAATGTGAAGACATTAAGACTTCTAGACAAGTTAACTGAGGTGCAGACCCACAAAATTTCTGAATCAAGGTCTTGACAATAAAGTAGCTCAAATATTATTTGGTATGAGATTTTCTTCTCTTTAGAGGATTTCTGACCTATCTATTGAGAATTACAGTCATCTGATGGGATCAAAAGAACAGTGTTCTGTTTCTATGTAGGTGGCTGGACAGAGAACAGAACCTGTAACTTAACACTTGGGTGATTAAATTCTTAGGAAACATCACTGCAATAATAAGAAACATGCATTATTTTTGTGGAAACATGGTCTTTTACCTTTTGGAGATGTAGTCACATAAACATTTCTAGCACTGGGGACAACAGAGCCTACAATGGAAAATGGGTGCATAAAGCAAAATACGCTGGGGTATTTTTTTTTTTCTGAAGAAAATACTTTATTAGCAGCTTGAAGCAGCACAAGGGATTGCCACCAGACATACTTAGGACTTATGTCCTAAGCGAATAATGTATGAATCAGTTTCTTTCTCTCATATTACATGTTAAGCACGAAATTACTTGTTCAACAATTCTTGGTAAGAGTAATTGATGATTTAATGCAGATCTAAAGGTTAATTAAATTAGAAAAGAGGAGTTAGTATATAGTTGCCTATTTCCAACATTTGTTTCCCCCCTTAAAGAAACGCATGTCCATACATTTTACAGTTCATGAAGATGGATGACTCGGTAAATACATTACGCCAATAATTAGACTGTAGAAGGAGTAATATTTATGGAAAATTTGTAAACATTTTCATAGTTGAATATGAAATGAAAAGCATTCCAGATTGCCATGACAACAAGTTTGTGGCTTACTTTGCCATTCATGTCTGGGCATGCAGCTTATGTCTGAAAAACTTTATGGTAAGAAACATTTATAGCTGCTTACAGAATTTCACTGGAAGAAATCTGGAACTACATACGGGAGAAACAGAAGCAACTCTAAACAGTCAATGCTGCAATGCAATAGCTAAGTTAGCAGAAGAAACTCAAATGTATTTTCATTTCAGTCATTTAGGACTTGCATAGAAAAAATACTTATGTATTGTTTCGGATATCAATGCGCAATGAATTATTTTAGATGGAAATAAACAGCAACATAAAGGACTTTTATTTCTACGACAAAGCATACAAATTACACTGGGTGAGCCAATCAGTCTCAGATATTTGCATTGTTAAATGCTGGTATAATCAGAAGAGTACAAATGAACTCCCTATAATCTAACTTTCACAAAACTGAAGCTGAGAACTGTAATGACATGTTTTCCAGCTTTCTCCTATGCATCTTACAGAAAGATGGATTACAGTATCAAGAAGCAGATTTAAGTATTCTATAATCACGAAAAAGCACATTCGGTCTTTGCTTTTACTGAACTGCTACAATGAATGAGAAAACACATGTAGAGTTTTCCAGGGTAAGGCTATAAATATTCACATGTATTTCCCAAAGGAAATTCCGTGTTTTCCACAGCTGAATAAATCAGTTTTCAAATTATACAATTCATCGTGATACCATGCTTCAGTATTACAGGTAAATATCCCCATTCCAATAGCCTTCTTTCTTTGTCACCTTTGTCGCTGGAGATCAGGGATGGGAAATGCTATATGGTGGGTTTTTTTGTTTGTTTTGTCTGTTGTTTTTTTTCAAGGTGGGAGGCAGTAATCTCTACTGAAGTAGAAATACTTTAAGATTCAAAACAACAGCCTATACACAAGCCTGCCTTGAAGTTGACAACTGTATATGGCTAAAAACCTAGACGTATACTTAAAATATTTTTGGAGGACCATGAACGAATATAATTGCAAATATAGAAATAGCTTTTTGCTCAAAAGAATAAACACAGTTTTAGCTAATTAACTGGAGAGAGAAAACAGATCTGCCTTGCACTTAGCCCCAGACAAGAAGAATGAACCTATGGGGACCTAGAACGGGTTAATCAACAACAACAGAAAATTGAGCTAGAGCCCAAAGTAGATTTATAAAGCTTTCATGCTCAGGAAGGGCAAAGAGAGTTCATGCACAGATAAACTCTTTACATGAAGAAGTGTTGCTATTTCTGTGATAACAATGAAAAGTCTTTCTATCTGAAATGAAGGGCAGCTTGTATTCAGTTAATATTAATTTTCTTGAATTTCTCCATTCTGCACAACCTTTAAGCTAGGTCAGCCTTCTGCTAGGCAGGATGAAAAACGTTACAGCTATTCTGGTATCAAATCTTAGAGTGTCTTTTATTGCCTGTCAATGGGGAATATCTACCCAATTTACAGTAACCCAGAAAGAGCTTTCTCATCCTTTTGAGATCAGAGAATGGTGTACTCTCTTCTCTAAGGGCATTTTACTACCTCCTCTCCCAGTGGAGCAGTGCCATGCCTCAGCCTCCCACCCCTGTATCTGTCTGAAATCGAACTAAAAGTATGCCATCTGAAAATACAGTTCACATCAGTCATGCCTATCTTCTCATTTAGGAAGCCGCAGTACCCTTTTTAATCGCTAAAAGTCCTGCATGCCCTATAACAATTGGTTTAATCTTTAGGAAGTAATAGAGCAGGAAGAGAGGAAGAACTGGATCCTGGGAGTTTTTCTTATTCCTCACACCTTCACCAGGAGAAAAGAAAGTAAGCATTTTCAGGAGGCCAAGAGTGTTGCTGGGCTCGAAAGAATCCACTACCATTCATATTACTGAGGCGGAAAGTTTGGCACACTTGACAGGAAGCCTTGAACAATGCGAGGCTTAGCAGCAGCTCATGCTGGTAGTGGGAAGCTGGACAGCCCTGACACAAGACAGGAGAAGCTGGGAGCTGCTCAGAAGGCAGGCAGGCAGTCAGCAAAAACTCCACCTGCCCCACAATGCCCATTTTTGTATTTTCTGTAAAGGCAGACACAATTAATGGAAGACAACTGAAGTGAATCTACTGGATGCTAACTACCTAAAAATACAGCTCTGCAGTCATTCCATGGCACTAATAAATAAAAAGATTGCCATACATTCACTACTTTGAATAAACAAGTAAGAGGAAGAAAAACATTTTAAAACAAGGATTCTCAAGAAGAAAGTCTCATGCTTTACTGGCAATAATACATGGTATAAAAATCTACAATGTACTTTCTCTACAGGATTTCGTCAGCTTTATCCATACCAGCTATACCCATATCCAGAAACCAGGAGTAAGATGGCAAGAGCGGTTTGGGTAACAGAGAATAGGTAGACCTGTCCAAAAGAGCTGCAGGAGCAAGAAACTCATTGTTCTGAGGGGTATGCAGTATTCGTGGAACAGTGTGAGGATGACATTGCATCCAGTGAAGCACGGAACTGTGCCAGAGTTCTGTCAACTGAGGATCAGCTGCAGACGATTTAAGAATTGCTGTTCACCCATCCATTACTGCCATCAGCAGCAGAACTAATATAGCAGGAACTTTTAAAAGTTTTATGAAAATTCTGCCTGGCAACAATAGGACATGCCTTAAAAAAGTTGGTAAAATGCATTAAAGCTGTATCCCTCCCAATTATTCCTACCCTGGTAAAGCTACATGAGGAGAAAGTGAAATGGGAAAAATTGGCATACAAACACCTAAGCAAAAAAATATATAATAAAGCAGATCTTGGTTATAGCCATTTCAAGACCAAATCCAACATCTACTTTATTTTTTAAAAATGTATGTACTATCAGAAGTATATTAATTTTCAGAGGACCTGCCATGAATAAAATCCATATATTGTGAACATTTTCCATAAGAAGGCACTGAAAGCATGTTATCTGTAAGATGGCTATGAAAATACAATCAATTATCTGGAAATCACCAGAATTCTTCTTTTAGCTGTTAAACAGCTTGAGGTATAGCTTATTGCAAGATTAGACCCTTTGCAATAAAATCTGTATCCCAGCATGGGGGGGGGGGGGTATGGTATAAATAAAAGAAGCACTTGTAGAAACTGCTTTTTAATATGATATTGTGTTAACTGATTATATAAACCCTTCAAGTCAAGAAATGGTTTAGTAGCCCACATCATGATTAAACCATCCAGTGGAAATTGTATTTATTTTGCTTATAGGTACATTTCTCTTTCCCCCTCATTCTACATGTGTGTCTTTATGTATGTTGTTACAGTAAGACATTTAATCAAGACCTTTTGAAGTGGTAGAGTGGAAACAGCTGTTTCTGACAATGTGCTGCTGACATGGGGTTTAAAGCTGTCATGAGCTCCAGATTGCAAGCAGCACTAATATGTGGTTAGGATGGTAGTGACTTGCAGGTCATGGCACCTCCTTGAGGAATGCTTCTAAGCCAGTCAGCTCAAAGTGGTGGCTCAAAGTCTTAAGGCTCTGGTGAGCTCTCTTTCGTTTCACATTCTTGAGGTCACACTTCAAAGTGCCCTTTCTTCTCAGAAGCTATTGGCCATATGTGGGGGTTCTAGAGCAGCTTTTTGAACATTGGTTGCTTCAAGTTCCAAGCAAAAAAATTAGAAGTGCAGTTCTATTATACAAATGATGTTTTAAAAGTCTAATCAAAGCTGAAGCTTAAGTCAATACCTCACATTCTTGTAAAGAATGCCAATTTAAAGAAAGTTTCTGGATGACTGATTTTTCCATAACAAGGTGACCTTAAAGCTCACATTTTAGAGTGCCTAAGAACCTGTTAAAATAATTTCCTGGTTTGTGAACATTACAAGTTGTAGGGCACCTAGAAACCATCTCTGAACACAGATTTTCATCAGCAATACTCCCACTCAGTATAATTACTGCATAAAGGTCTTGCTGTCCAAAACATGCTATCATTCCTTCGTGCAGCTGAATTTATTAAAATTAGACTAATGTGATTAAGGCAAATCCAAGCCAACACTGTTAGAACAAACACATATGTGCTTCTCACTGACAAAGCTCTAAAATGATTTCTTTATGATCAAGGTAAACACACAATGTGGTAACGCATTTTTTTGAAAGTATTAAAAAAGATCCAGGGGCTAGGGGAAGCTAATCTCTGTAGGTTACCTATAGAGTTGAGGGAGGAAAAGAGAGTCCTGCAAGAAATGATTCATAGCAAATAAAAGCATATTCCTTCTCTGAACTGATTCCCGGATTCCTCTCTCCCCCCTTGGCTCTCCAGGGGAATGTCTATTCTTTGAAGCCTATGTGGAAATAAATAGACATAATCTTGAGAATGCTTGTTTCTTCACTGAAGTTTAAGACAAATGATTCCCATCTCTGCAGCAGCACTATATTGTGCAGAAAATACTGTTGATTTGAAATTTGACTGGAAATTACTTTCACAGAGGTTAGATACACACCTCTTGCAAATAAGGCCAATCATGAACTTTATGAAGAGAACAGCTACATCTCAATTTGGAATAATGATACTAGACAGATCTGATCTTTCTTTGCACCCAAGCTGCATTTTAGCTGGTGCTCCTATTGTACCAAACTGTTTTAATTCTTTTATACTCTGCAGAAGGAAGGTCTACCCAAAAGCAAAGATGATGCTCAAGATGTGGACATACATTTTAACATACCTGTGCTGTATTCAGTTGTTCTTCTACTGGGTATAATTTTTTACTGCTTTTTGCAAATACTTCATTCATTGCAATATAGCTTTTCACAGAGGAAAGAGTATTGGTATTTTCAGTATTTGTCAGTCCTCTCAGAATTAGTTGAATGAAGAATGAATCACACCCAATACTACAAATGTATTTTTTTTTTATATCTGCTTGCTTAAAACAATGACATGCTCATTTCAGAGAGTTTTCTCCTGTAAGGAAATACTATTTTTCTGGGGATGTTTTCAGCTTTCTTACAACTTTCATAAAAATGGATTAGTCGATGAGAGTGACTCAGACTTAAAGGCATACTGGTTGCTTACTGTTGTGCCCCAATTTTGATACTGAAAAGAAGGTTTGCTTAGGAGACAAATGCAAGAATGAAGTCTGCTGTCTGAAAAAAAACACTGAAACAAACAACTAAGTAGTTCTGAAAGCCATAACCCAGTTGGCCATATAAACTGGACTTGGATGTAGAAAAGCTCAACAGAGCAGCTTCAGGATCCAAAGGGCTTCTACATCTGGGAGCAGGGGAGAAAGTATTGTATATTAAGTGTTGCTTCATTCCAAAAACAAAAGGAACAGTTGAGAAACCAAAGAAAGGGATACAAGAGGAAAACAAAGCAAGCATGCTAAGAACAAAATTGTGTCATGAAAGCTCAATGAACATACAAATTCACTAACAATCAGTAAATGCCTGAGTTCATAGTATTACTCTCATTGCTGATAAGGATGGATGTGGTTCTAAGAAACCTGATCAGTTGAAGATGTCCCTGCTCGTTGCAAGGGAATTGGGCTAGATGACCTTTGAAGGTCCCTTCCAGTCCAAACTATTCTATGAATCCATGGTATTTTATGGTAGTCATATTAGAGATATTACACAAGTTGTAATAATTGTAAAGAAAGTAATGCAAAACAATGGAAATCTGAGTTTTATTTCAGGCTGCACTAGCTGAAAATCTCTCAAGAGCCAGGCACAGGTCTAATTCTTTAGAATAACTGACCATTTAGTTGTCTTACTACAGTGTATAAGGAAGGAGTCAATAAGAAAGTAGTTGGTAACAGAAAAATGGATTTTCAACTTGGAATCTGGAAGAGTGACTGGGGAACCACAGGATGAAAAAATATCATGCTGAAAAAAAAGCAGCAAGCCAGTTTATTTGGGATCCTGATCAACAATTCCTTATTGCCAAGCACTGGAAGATGGAAGGTTCTTGTTAAACAGATGCTTTTAGCATTTAATTATCCTAGGAACAAGGCTGATCTACTGCACAGAAAGAGACTTCAGCACTGCCACAGTATTCTCACTGAGGGAATTTGGGAACACACCTCTTAGCCACTAGCAGTAAACAGATGTACACTATATAGATATGTGTGTATATATGGAACTGTATGCATGCATACATCATTACATTACGTCACATTCATATGACTAATATTTTGAATTATTTCCAAAGAAATGTTTCTAGATCATTAATAATGGATTAAAAAATATAACATTAAATCCTTCAGCACTATATTTTGATTAAGATATTTCTTTAGCATCTTGACTCTCATAATTTTGCTGAACCTTCATGTTCATAAAACAGTGACAGGATACACAGGCTATATCCAAAATAAGAGCATTAACTGTGAACATTTTCAAGCTGTGAGGATGGTTCCTACACAGCTATGGACTGGGCCACTTGCAGTCTCTCAGACAGTACCTGAGAACACTCCAAGAAGCCAGTTGGATCAACACTGGGGAATAGTCCTGGCCACATTTAATTTACCAGTGCAGACGTAGCAAGGAAGCACACAGGATTTGACTAATTTGCATTCCACACTCCTTTGGAAAGGTCGGGAGATTCTGTCTTAACCATATCTGCATCATATTGCTTACTACCTAGAAAACTTCCATGAGTGGCTTCTTTTCCTCCCACTCTGAAACTATTATGGTAAATTTGAGAGCTAATAATAAGAGAAAAGATATGCATGACTGCTTTTGGCTTTATTTTCATTCTTGAGAGATTGCTCTTGTACAGTCATCAGATGGTTGATGCTGGCACTGAAAACTAATATCTTTCCCACTCTGCATCATTAAAGTATTTTTAAATAGTCATGAACCATATGCATGTTATGCTTAGCTAGAAACTTTATCATCCTGAACATAAAAGTGAAATTATCTCTCATGAGGCCCCACTTGGAGTCCTGTGTGTAGTTCTGGTGTCCTCAACATAACAAGGTCGTGGAGCTGCAAAAACAAGTCCAGAGGAGGAACAGGAGGATGATCAGGGGACTGGAGCACCGCCCGTATGAGGACAGGCTGAGAAGGCTGGGGTTGTTCAGCCTGGAGAAGGCTGTGTGAAGACCTCATAGCAGCCTTCTAGTATCTGAAGGGGGCCTACAAGGATGCTAGGCAGGGACTCTTCATTAAGGGCTGTAGTGATAGGACAAGGGGTAATGAGTTCAAACTTACACAGGAAGTTCAGGTTAGATATAAGGAAGAACCTTACTGTGAGGGTGGTGAGCCACTGGAACAGGCTGCCTGGAGAAGTGGTAAATGCTTCATCCCTTGCAGTGCTCAAGGCTGGGTAGGACAGAGCCTTGGGCACCAAAGTCTATGGTGAGGTGTCCCTGCCCATGGCAGGGGGTTGGAACTAGGTGATCTTAAGGTCCTTTCTAACCCTAACTATTCTATGATTCTGTGATTTGTAAAGAAAGCTGAAGCAGTATTTACTTATTTAATTTTTATATAAACTAATCAAATTTAAATGCAAGTTGCTCTAATAAACTGTTCTGATGGTCCCATCCAGCAAAAAAGATACTTTAGTCTTAACATGTAAAACTTGGTAGCAATACCTAGAAATACCTAACTGTAATTGTACCACTGCCATCAGCTAGAAAACCTCAGTTGTTTCCAAAGCTGTCTGAGAAACCTCACACATATAATCATATATGGCTTTATACAAATATCAGAAACTCAGAAATACATTCAAAGATTTTGAGAGTACAAAGAACCACAGAAAAGAGAAGAAGAATTGTACCAACTTTCAGGCAGCTGAGGGAATTTGTTCAACATTAGGGCATCCATGCAGAAAAAAAAACCAAAATTCATCTGAAAGCATACGGAGTCACAAAGTCTAAACTGTTACCTCACAAAGTATGAACTAAAGAAATACACAGATTTTCTGAGTTTTGGTTAGCTTTGGGGGGTTTTTGTGGTTTTTTTTTGTTTTTGTTTTTGTTTTTTAAGAGATGGTGTAAAAGTGTGTAATTTCATGAGAACAAGTTATTTTTATTTTGGGTTATAGGGATTATACTTTGTTAACATATTTTGAGTCTTGGCTAGTGTCGCTTTTAATTCTTAGCTCTGAAAACTCTTTCATTTTAAGCCTGTTATTAGTTAACTTTTTTTTCTTTCTCACTTGACTGAAATTGTTAATTTGCATCCTCAAATTTGGCACTATAGATTTCTGAGAGGAATGTGTTCTACATTTGATTTATTGCATAGACAAAGTATTAGGTATTTGAAATAAATTCTGCCCCATTTATATTCATGAATATTTTTTCTCAAAATGGAAGGTAATTGAAAAGAAATATAACATTGAGTAAAAAATTGCAAAAAGAAAATATTTTGTTTCTTTAGCTCCTGATGCAATAAAATTGGAAATAAGCTTTTCTTTTTAAAAAGGGTCTGTCACATATTTCTGCTTCAAGCAATAAGCTTTTCTTTGCCAATATACAACAATCTCAGAGGTAAATAGCTCTGAGGTAAAATCATCTTTAACTCTGTTGAATAACAATGTTTGCCAGAAGTTCATGACAGAGGAAAAGGCGCAAAATGTATTGTTGAAAATACCATATACAGTGGACCACAGAATGGCCTTTCATTCTCTTTTACTAGTGAAAATAGATGGAATTAGGAGAGCTTTCCAAACTCAACACACTTAAAGGTATATAAATAAATCTTTTCCAACTATGTTAGCAAAGTAATATTTGTTGCTAGAACAGTTCACTTAGGTAATTTAAAAGTATAGGGATTGGTTTGACAAATGAACAGCTTTATCTGACTATCCAATATCTAACCATTAAAAAATCGTAAATAATATAGGCTGAAGTTTCTCCTTGATCACAAAGGGTTCAGCACTGTGGCACGTTCATCAATTTACGTAATGGATAACATTAAGAATGTACTTACATTAGGTCTTAATCCTGCTGCCATTTCATAATACTTCTCAGCTTCTTCATTGAGACTGGCTTGTCTATCAGGACAGAAAAAGCCAATACAGTTATACCTAACTTTCCCTGGGTTAAAGAAGAAAACATACCTAATAAAGCATAGCTAAAACCAAAATACTGCAACTACTCCCCATTGTTTAAGGATATTACCATAACAAATGCAAAAAGTATGTCAATATGAAAGAATTTTTTTATAGCTCAGAATGTCCAAAGATTTCTCTTTGCCTACCTTATTTCCTTTTTAGTTCTAAAAATATATAAGTACACACAGGAGAGAAATGAAGAAGGCAAAAAACTCAGCTGAGACAAAACCAGAGACATACCAGTCCCCACCACAGGAAAATCTGGCTTGTTTTTTGTAATTAGCCATACTTTCACAGTAAATTATGAAGCTGTAGATTATGCAATAATGCAGTCCCTTTCATTTTGCCTCTGCTATTATTCCAGAAGGGAAAAAAAAAAAAGAAAAGGAAAAGAAAAAGTCAGAGAATACAATGATTTTTCATTTTTCAAAAATGGGTTTTCAGGATGCAGGGGATTCATTCAGAAGGTAGAGTTTTGATTTCAACATTTATGCAAATCAGTCTGAGAGGGGATTTAAGCTTAGTTCTCATATTCCAGGAGAATCAAATGAGTTTCTGGGTATCAGAAGCACTATCAGTATAGTTGGCATCTATATTAGTTTAAGTTTTATTTGTTCCCCTGAGTTTTCAGTTTAATGCCTTCAAATGAAAATGAAATATATTGCCACAGAAATTCAAACACATTTTTGTCTCAACAGGCCCCTTTCTTCTCTCAAATTCCTCTCTTCTTCTTTTGTCTTGTTCTTAATTTCCCTCCAACTATTCATTTTGGCTACTAATCCAATAAATATCAGTCAAAAACATACACATCATGAGAAGCATGTTAAATATGTAAGAATATTCAAGCAGAACTATCAGACAGGCTATCTTCTGCTAAAGTTATTTGCTTTTAATTTGCTCTTTTTTATTTTTTTTTTATATGAATAGTTATTTCCCTTCATAGGGAAGTTAGGACAGGAGTTCTTCAGCCTATTTGTGTTTATTATGCAATTGCAGATGTATTTCTGTGATACATAATGGAAAAATTGGAAAAAAAGGATAGCACTAAGCACTGAGTAGAGTTGGTTGGTTTTTCATTTTTTTCTTTCTCTTTCTGCTTCCAGGAACAGTTACTAGTTCACAGTGTATTAATCAATCAACTGAGCACTTGTATCTGGAGATTTTACCTTGTTCATTACAGGAGATTCTACATGCTTTGTTATTCAGTGATCAAATTGCATCTAATTTTATATTCCCATCCATACAAATTTTAAAATTAGCCACATAATACATGATAGGTAATTAATCCCAATCAACACATTTTGACAGTTATTGGTCTTGGGAGGAGAAAGTGAAGAAGTATAATCACTTTGAAGTTTCCCACATAATTCACGTGCAAGCTGAAACCATTTCTTGACTAAATTTGCCAAGTAGAACCTGGTTTATACCTGTTAACTGTTTTAAATTACTTTGCACATGTATCATTGACTCAGTGGTTCCAGTGGTTAGGAACGTCTAATGACTGAATGTCTAAAAATTTAACCTGTCATTTAACCTATTTCTGAATCACTCCTGCTGAGCATTAGTAGTACTTGAAATGACTTGGGGGGGTGGCGGGGGGAAATCTTATACTTCCAAATTTCAGGATTTACTACATGGCACATAAAATGAAAAAATAAAAGATGTCACAGAGCTTTTTTTTTTTTTTTTTCCTTCTTTTTCCTGTTTTCACAAAGCTGTCAGGAAACAAAGCATTTCTGAACATGGTTAAATTCTGAACAAACAAGGTGCCTTACCGAGGAGGCAGATACAGATGGTACACTTCACCTCCAAAAAGTGGTGTTGGCGTGTGAACATCGAACAAATTAAAATCCTGTATCCTTTTAGCCCAGTGGAAATACATGGCTTGCTTTCCTCCCACATGTACATTTTGAAACATGGATCATTAATTCCTCAGTTGAAATCAGTTTGAAATTATAGCTCTCCATTAAAAATAGTTTATAGAAATGAATGCACGCCACAGTAAACCAGTGAGGAAAATGCCAGTTCCATTTCTGGGGCATTCAGCAACAGCTCCTTTAGTTAAGATACAGCAAAATTCTGGTTCCCATTTTCACTGGAAATCTAAACTAGAAATTCATTATGTTAAGCCTTGGAATGGCTTTCCCTTGAGAAAAATTAAAGGCACAGAGGCAGAAAATTGTGGTAACCCCACGCCACTGAGCAGTAAAGGGCCCTGGATCAATGTCAAACAATGGAAGGACACTACTAAAGGAATCATAATTCATATTAGAGTAAAACATTAGATAAAATGTTGACAGTTACACAGAATGGAAGAAAGGAAGCAAAGGCAAGTCTGGAAGACAGTACTTTTCATAGTTGCAAGTTATATTTTAACCTGCATCCTAAATCTCTTCATGGGGACTGACCTTGAAAATACATCTGATTTTATCCATTAACACCTAGTATTCAATCTTACTGTAAGGGACAAAAATGTCTCTTCTTTTTACTCTCTCATATGTCTTAACCTGAGCCTTCAGACCTAACAGTTCCCTGGTTTTTGTTCCAGCTGACTGCCAGTGACACCTCATAAATGTGCCTGACAACACATTGCTCTTCGGGTCTCCTGATACCCAGTTACATTCAGCTTGCATTTATTTTAAATCTTTCTGCTGATCACTGGAAAACATATTGCTTTAAGAGAAAAATACCATCAATGCTGAATGGTTTTGACACATAAAAAAGTGAATTTTAACCTGCCTATTGCTTTGTATAAGGCCTTAGTCTGTTTTGGCGTTTTTAATGTGAAATCATGGATGTCAGTCCAGCAATAACGATCTATCTTCAAAGAGATTCCTATTTTAAAAAGTTGCTACTTAGTACTCTTAATGGACCTTTTTGTGACACAACAAAATCATAATCATATTCTATACATGTAGATCTTCATGCAAATTCTTTGTTTACAAAATTTACATAGACCTCTAGTTACAAAATTTATGTAGACTATAAACTTAGTCATGCATACGTGCATATAAGTATTTAAGCACATGGGCAGTAATTAAAGAATTAACAAAGTCTGTTTAGACAATGACACTGAAAACCAAAGACAATGTCATGTAGTATTGCTCTAATTCAGACTTCTGTTTTCAAATAACCAATAAGCATGCTGCACCTTCATGTAATATGCTTCCCAGAACAACCCACTTAAAGAAGCGTGAAAAGAACCAATTGTTCATACAGAATACGCTTGTAAGCTAAGCTCTTTTTCCTGTGTTTGTTCACATTTGGAGACAATGTGAAGCTCTTTTCCTGTTTCTGATTAGTACAGTGGTATCATCACACTGCCATTCCTCATTCTAAAAGTAATCATTCCCTAGATCACAGGAAAACTATCTCATGGCAGCTCACGTCAGTATACAAATAAAAAGTGAAACTTAACTTAGCACTGTTAATACATAACTTAGTCACACAAACTATGGCCACCAAATGGCATTACAAATATATACATTCCAATAAAATGTATCTTTGCCAAAAAGGCTTCAAACTGCTATAAGCAAAAGAGCATAGCAAACACTACAAAAGTAAAACACATGACCAGTGACTGTTTCAAGATGAACCACCCAAACATGACCCTTGAATGAAGCTGTCTAGAAAACAAATATGTTGAGAAAACAAAATTTACAGGCAAGTATTAGGCAAGTTATAAGTTACCAGACTGTTGCAAAGATATTAATTACATTCATTCCATATCTCTCCCCTATTACAGATGACTTGATTCATCTGGTGCTGCATTAGCAGGATCCAACAGAAGTCATCTTGGCAAAAAAATAATAACTATGCTTGTGTAATTAGGAACAGGGAGTTGTCTTAATAATGCATACAGATCTAACTTGGTTTTTTTCTTGGTTTCGGTTTCAGATTTAGTCACAGAGGCAGTAAACAGTGTTAGAATACCTGACAGAAGGAATAGAAGTCTTTCTTGTGACTGCTAAACTGAGAACAGACCATCTATAAATACACTTAGCTGCATCTGGACACAGCTAACAATTCTGTTACAAATTAAAAAAAAAACAAAGCTTCAACAAACCAAATAAAACTAACCTGCAGCATACCAGTTAAAAATTTATAAAAACTGATATTTCTTTATTCAGGTTGCATTTTAATTTAAATTTTTTTTCTCAACGAAAGGAAAAGAAAAACATTTTAGTAGAAGAATAATTGACTTGGAAGGCATGTTGTGATTGTTTTTATTCAAAGCAGCTGTAACCCAAGTTTGGAAGAATTTGACTGCAATTCTGAAGAAACATCTACATGTTTCTGAATCCTGTGACACTCCTTGGGCTAATGGCAGCAACAGGAGTATGACAGGGAGGAAAGATGATTCATTTCTATTACAGCAGAACATCACTGCAAAGAGTACTTGGTCTGAAAAAAAATTAATTAGAATTTACACACAAATGTAAATTGCTATTACAACTAGTTATTACTTCCCAGTCATTTTGGAAACCTTGTACCATCCACATTAAAATTGTTTTCTACCTCTTATTCTACAACACATTTAAAAATTTATTCCTTCTCTCTCACAACAGTGAATTCACTTCCCTGCCCTGTAAACTTCTGTAATGTATTTTCTACCTCACAGCTGTGCAGTCCATTCGAAATTCTTACTCACTTACTAGTCAGTTTTTATAGCTCTCTTAAGGTCCCTAAAGAGCAGTTGGTCACCTACATGAAACTAATATATTTAATAATTTTATCCTTTCATTTATGACTGTTAGCACTCACAGTTTCGAGTTGTGTCACTCTATGTCAGTCTGAGTACTTCCTTCTTTCCTCCCTCTGTTCTATCCTTGTATCTGCTTTCCTCTTGGAATCACCTCAGCTCTCCATCATTCTAAATATTTTGAAAATCAGCTTCTGAAGTCCCACAGACTCATTATGGATTTGTAGCTGCTTTGTCCTAATGTATGAATATACATTCCTCTTGTCCAGCAGGTATTATGTAAGCAATATATTGAATAAATTACTAAGCAGTGAACAAAAGCAGAGAACAGAATAATGTTTTAGCTAAAATCAGACAGATCATAACACACAGGGTTTTAAGCAAATACTTGGCAGCACTGAATTTCACTTTGCCACCCTAATTCTTGCTAAATCCTTCAGACCAGTTTAGACTCCCAAAGCGTATTAGGAAGGCATTATCATCTTCCACAAAGAAAGATGAGCATTTAAGTGAAAAATTAGACCAACTGGGTATCCCTAAGGACCACAGTTGGATTCTAGCTAAACAAAACCATTGGGCCTTTTTTTTATTTTTTGTTGTTGTTTTTAAGGGGTTTGGTTTGATGGGTTTTCTTTTTTTTAGAGATTCTTTTTTGGTTTTGGGCTTACAGTTTAGAATCACTGAGCTCAGTGATGGTCAAAGCCTCTCAAAAAGTGTCCACTCCCAACCAGAGCAAGAAGGGTAACCATGGCTGATGTGTACAGTCATATAGCTATTACTCTGAGAGTCAAAAAATAACTCATATCCCAATGTAAAGACATACCTTCAAACCCTGGGATGCCTCACTCAGTGCTCACAGAGGAAGTAAGAGACTTATTGCAGTTATCCCCAAAATAATATTGATCTATGCCACCACATCTTAAGATACCCACAATCATACCATGAAACCGCCTTCCACAACATACTCACTGAAATCAGGAGACTGGCACACTTTATACTGTTTTGGATTCAGTTTTCATACCTAACTTGCTATGCTTCTGTCAGTGAATTTGTTTCATTAATGTAAATGTTTCAAACTACTGAATTCTATTGTCTTGAGAGATATAATTCAGAGAATAATAAGGGGGAAGGATCTTTAAAATAGCTCATATACCTGTGGGAGGTCAAACTTGTTTACCAGTTAACCATGTGTCTTGGTTTCCTTTCTAATCTACAAGCAGTGAGAATTACTTCTCAAAGGGTATTTTGGGTCTTATTTCAAAATCCTGATATAGAAACATTCATTCTGAAACACAGGCCACTTGGCTGAAGCCAATTCTACCTACTCTTTAGTACCATTTTCATTTCATATCCTAAGTATTAAAAGTATAAACTGCCAAATGAGATACCTTCATCAGACAAAGTATTTCAATAATTAGCTTGTGATAATGATGAATTGTATTTCTATTTCCCTTTTCATCAATTTTCTAAGAATAGAAACAATCTAAATGAAACCAAGCATCCTCGTAGCTGTTAAGCAGACAATAGACAATAATTAGATTGTTATCCTAGAAATAAGCATGGAGGATACTTATTACCATAATGTGAGTTTAATGATAATATTCAGGTAGAAGCTTAATGTTACTGCATATTTGGGTCTGACAGCTTTAAAAGGAAAAAAAAAGTAGTCTAAATTTTTATTCTATTTGAATAGGACAACAGGATTAAATACAACACTAAACATTAAATCACAGATTCTGATAACATCACTAAGTGCTCCTGTGAGTCTCAAAGTCATAATTAGCATGGCAATATTTAGATTTCTAAGTATTGTACTGTTCCCTACTGTTATTAATATAAAATCTTGTGTTTTCAATATTCCCTAGTTACACCCAGATCACTCTTAGTATTTTCAAATGCTATGCGATCTAAATTTTTTAAAATCAGGTGAAAGAAAATTCTGCAGATGGTTCTTCACAAAAACCCCACTTTTTCTTGTGTGCGAGCAAAAAGGATTAACTGCTTGTGAACAGAAATTTTAAAAGTAAGAAGTTACAAGATAAAGCACAGAAAATCAGAAAGTGCTAAATCCTGCAACAGTTTCAGTCCAATTCTTTTTATCTTAATCGCAATGTTGAATTATTCAAAAGAGTTGCTGGGCTTTAAAAAGGATCCTGTGTAAGCGAAAGCTGTAATGACTTTTTTTTATTCCCCTAAAAGTGGGGAGGAAAATCAAGTAAGGCGGATGCAAAAGCACTAACCTGAGCATATGGGCTGCATTGAAAACAACATCAAATTCTGTATTATCCAGTTCAGCTGCTTTTTTTGCCATCTCAGCTGCTTCTATCAGGCGGGATTCTTCTAGGAGGAACTGACCTGCAATGTAGTTCATGAATGTGAGCCCACAAAAAACAACTGATGGATAATACCTCAGACAATACGGTTAGGAAAAGGAATTTAGAAAACAAAACAAACAAACAAAAAAATCCCAGATGTCTAAGATTCAATATTTAGTCATTGTTTGATCTACTCTGTATTTCAATATCTTTAAAAATGTTGTAAATATAGAAAAAAATGCAATAAATATGACAAGTAGTAACTGCAATATTTGCAGAACATATTTATGAAGCGTGAGAACAACACAGAACAACTCAGCTATCAAGAAACAATACTACCATCCCTGAGAAGCCTGCCACTTAAGAATTTGCCCTTCTACCTATACACCGATATTCACTTCCTCAAAACAAAATGAAATAAAATCAAATATCATTTATAGTGAAATATATTCCAATTTAAAAGTATATATCAGAATCATACTGTCATGGTTTAAACACAGTCAGCCATGAAGTATCTCTCACCCCCCACCCCCGCTTTCTTGCCCTCCCCCTGCTCCCGGAGGGATGGGGAGGAGGATCAGAAAGAGTGTAACTCCCACAGGTTGAGATAAGAACAGTTTAGTAACTAAGGTATAGCACAAATCACTGCTGCTACCACCAATAATAGTAATGATAAGAGGAAATAACAAGGGAAGAGAATACACCAACCTCATCACTCGCCGACCGATAACTTGCCCCACCCTGCCTGACTGAGCACCGATCGATACCTGGTCTAACCCTGCAGTGAACTATCCCTTCCAGGTAACTCTCAGTTACATCCTAGGCATGATGTGCTGTGGTATGGAATACCTCTTTGGTCAGTTTGGGTCAGGTGCCCTGTCTCTGCTTCCTCCCGGCTTCCCCTCCTCCCTGACAGAGCATGAGGCCCACAAAGTCCTTGGTCAGCGTAAACATTACTGAGCAACAACTAAAAACATCGGTGTTATCAGTGCTGTTCCCAGGCTGAAAGTCAAAAACACAGCACTGCACCAGCTACTAAGAAGGAGAAAAATAACTGCTACTGCTAAACCCAGGACACATATGAA
The DNA here is from genome assembly GCF_033783945.1 of Neopsephotus bourkii. Classification (NCBI taxonomy): domain Eukaryota; kingdom Metazoa; phylum Chordata; class Aves; order Psittaciformes; family Psittacidae; genus Neopsephotus; species Neopsephotus bourkii. The sequence goes on from NW_026901969.1 coordinate 3,264,794, forward strand.
AATATTTTTTACATAAATACATGCAAACGTATTTCTTCAGCTTTAGAATTATAAATGATACTTTTCTTTAACATTATTTAATATATAAATATATATAATATACCTGATGAACTGGTATTTTACCATGTATTTTAATAACACTAAGAAAATCACAACAGGTAGGTTTTTACAAGTTTCCTACAGGATGCTTACTTTTCACATGAAAATATAGATGGCTAAAATTAAGTGACTGAATTTTTTACAAATGACATTATCATAATAATTAAACCAAGTTAATACTGAAAAGAATGAATAATTTAGGATGTGTCCCTGTCCATGGCAGGGGGTTGGAACTAGGTGATCTTAAGGTCCTTTCTAACCCTGACTATTCTATGCTTTTATGGTTCTATGATTAACAAAACTTTAACTAAAGTACAGTAGTTTCAAAACAAAACATAACAAGAACTCTATAAGAATGTGTTTTCCTTTGAAGAAGAGGGGAAAAAACATTTTGGAAGGTACTCAAACCATCCTATTTCTGCTTCTTTTAATGATTTTTTCACACCTAATTTATAAAATGTGTTCTTTTTGGATCAAGGACTTTTCAAAGGGTTTCAGCCATCTAGAATCTGTGTCTACATAACTTTATATTTGGAAAAGCTATCTTAAGGTATGGTGATTATACACTCCAGTATCCCATCCTTTCTTTTTTATCTTTCTAAAGGTCACTCAAGCAGAAGTCCACCAAATCATCACTGGCCACAAGCCTCTTCAGGTGCACTTTGCCATGAGCAAATTACTTCCTCTCTTGGAGAGGGATTTTCTTTTTTTTTCCTTGCCTCCCTTCCTCATATATTCCCTGTTACTTTCATGCTTATGCAGATTAACTTAATCAGAGCTAGCAAGGCCTGTAGGGGCACAGTGAATTCAGTGATACTTTGATACCATGAACACAGAAGGAATTACCTCAATACAAAAAGTGACAAAGCACAGCTTTCCTAGGTTTTTGTTTTCTCTGTGGAGACATTTCAACTTAGCAAGAAATGGAATTTTATTTACTCAGACAGTCACATGTATCTTCGTTACTCAGATCTGCAAAAATCTGTGCCTTTCTGCATTTAAAGCACAAGGTTTGCTTGCTTTAGTTACATCCCCATTCTAGTATATGCCATCCTTTCATGCATAATGATGCTTTGTGTTCAAATTGCCCAGAAACAGGTGATTTCCAGAAAGCTTTCTTACACAGAACAATAAGCAAATAAATAAAGAGAAAAGCATAACAATAAAACATACTGCGAGAAAAGTCTGCATTACAAGAAATTAATTTGTCTTTAGAATTAGAAACCATGGTGCCCTAGGTTCAGTTGTAACAGTTTTTCTCCTTCCTAGTAGCTGGTGCAGTACTGTGTTTGGCTTTAGACTGAGAACAGTGCTGACAACACACTAATGTTTTAGTTGTTGATAAATAATGCTTACTCTGATCAAGCACTTTTCAGTCTCTCATCCTCTGCAGGGAGCAAGGGAAGTCAGGAGGAAGCAGAGATAGGACACCTCACCCAACCTAGCCAAAAGGGTATTCCATAGCACAGCACATCATGCCCAGTATATAAACTGGGGGGAGTTACTCAGAAGGCACAGATCACTGCTTGGGTCAGGCTGGTGGTGAGCAATTGTACTGTGCATCACTTGTGTTTATTGGTTTTTCTTTTCTTTGTAGTTTTATATTATCTCACTTTGTTTTTCCCCTTATCATTATTATTATTAGTGGTAGCAGTAGTAGTTTTATATTGTACCTTAGTTACTGGACTGTTCTTATCTCAGCCTGTGGGATTTACATTCTTTTGATTTTCCTCCCCATCCTGGGGGAAGAAATGGGGGAGTGAGCAAGTGGGTGTGTGGTTCTGAGTTATTGGCTGGGCTTAAACCACAACACATGGCTTGAGCCATTAATGGAAAGCTTTTATGAAGGGAAAAAAAAAAAAATTACGAGAGCCATGTTAGGTTTTTTTTTTTTTAATTTTTCTCTATTTTTTTCTTTCTCAATCTAGTGGAAATATCTGAGTGCACAGGTGTATGGTGGGTTGTCCCCTACCAGCATCCAAACACTCATACAGCTGCTTACTGCCAGACCACAGCTGGGTAACACGAGAAAATAGGAAGAACAAAAGCAAGAAAACCTCTGGGTAAAGACAAAGATAGTTCAGCAGATGGAAGAAAGCATTTAAAAAAACCCAAAAAAAACAGTGAAATGAAGGAAGGAAACTGCTCACCACTTCTCATATGTAGTCTGACACCCAGCCAGTCTCCAGAAGCTACCTCAGAAGCCAAACCCCCTCTTCTTCATCTATCCCAGTTTCTATTGCTGAACATGATGTTATATGGTCTGACATATACCTTTGGACAGCTTGGGTAAACTGTCCAAGCTGTGTCACCTTCCAATCAGCTGCTGTCTCCAGCCTACTCATGGAGGGAGCAGAGTGGAAAAAGGAGAAAGCCTTGTCTCTGCTAAAACACTGCTCAGCAACAGCCAAAACATGGGCATGTTATCAACTCTGGTTTAGCCACAAATTTAAAACACAGCATCATGCAGTCAGCTATGAAGAAAGTGAGTTATTAGTATGCTATCTCTCTATTGCAGTCAGAGCCAGTACAAGATGGAAACTTTCAGTTGAGAACTGATTTGCCAAGTTCTCCTGAAAGGCATACTAATTTTATTCACGTATCTAAATTTAGTTTAAAGCATCTAAGTAGAGATATCCCATTTTGAAAACATTATCTGCCATTCATTTTAATATGATATACTGAATTCATATGACAACAAAGTGGATTGGCACTTTACTGCTGCACTTTCTTATTTAGAAATCAGACTTATGAACTTTTCCTGCCCAAGTTACAAAGGTGTGTTTCTCAAGAGAAGAGCACTAGCTGGGAAGAATAATGCCAAGGAGTTGAAGGTGGATTGGAAGGCTTGATCCACAAGCCCCTGGATCCAGCAACCACTTGTGTGAGTCTAAATTTGCATGCAGGATTTCCTCCTCTGACAGGCAGCTGGCAAGCTGCATGATTTATGAGAGACTGCCCAGTATCCCATCCCGAGCTTTCTTAGTGCAGGTGTCATGACTCCAACTCTTGCCAACAACATAAATTATGGTAGCCTGACTGTTTTCTTGAACCAGAACCAGCTTTTGAGAAAACGTCTTTCTAGAAGGTCTGAATCTCTGGTTTTCCTTTATCAAGGAAAGAGTATTTCTCATTACTATTTTTCCGAAGCGGGAGTGGTAAATCCACGTTCCAGGTTCAGGTGGGACCTTCAACCATACTGTTCTTTGCCTGGAACAATGTTACCTTTTTAACAGAATTTTCCACCTTTGTTGCTACAGGGCACAGAGCTGAGGGTAAATGTGTAGTCAAGAGTTTTGAAAGACCTTTGACAGCAGAGAACTGACTCAGTATTTCACTATCCACATAATAATTCTCCCCTAAACCAAGATATCTAAGTATCAGAAATAGCATAAAAGCTGACAAATCCTGTCAGTCTTGTTTAAACTTACTTTTTCTTGCAGATTGTCAACAACAGTTTTGAGTCTATATTTGACACAAGAGAATTGAGGCAATATATGCAAACTACTGAAAAGTAAGATAAAAGTATATATTTAATTTAAACAACAACCAAGAATTTTCAGTTCCTAAGAGCTGAGGAAAAACAACTCATTTTCATCTTATGTCAAAATTTTTAACAAATCTTCATCCACAGGGATGAAAGCATGCAGCTCTCTACCTGGTATAACTACCTTTCTAAAATGAGCATGCATTTGTAAAACATTTTGTTAATACATGCACCAACACCAGTTTAAACGCCATACATCTGAATTGATGGTTCTGCTTTGTTGTAATATGAAAGGTATTAATTGGTTGGGATATGCCAGTGTGCAACAATCTTTTATGGCTAGAGCACAAAGGCATTAGTGCCTTCCTCTAGAATGGGCTCAACTATTCCCTACAGGCACTATGAGCTTCTTCTTCTATTAGACAAAAGTGCAAGTTGCACCAGTCTTTCTTTAATTGAAATATTCTCTCTTGTGCTCACTGGCAAACATTCAAAGGTACTTTGTACCAGATCAGAGCAGGTTTCTGAAGTAGCCCATCTTGCTACTGCTGCTTTTGAAAAGAACCATTTTGAATGGTCTCAGAACACCGTTAGTTCTGGACTTACTCAAACTTCGACGACTTACACTTCTGTCCTGATATCATTAGTAATCCAAGCAAAACTGAGTAAACTACCTTGTGAATAAGAAGGAAAAATCCTCTAATCCCACTGTAACAGGGAATAGCTAACATTTTCTTCTTTTAATACATATATCACCAGGTCTTCTGCACCTTACCTTCTTCAAAAGAATGTTAACCTTCCATGGCAGCAACTTCAACTATATTAACATGAAAAGTGGCTATATCAAAACCATAGATTCAACTGTCAAATCTGTTTATAATAAATTTCACTGAAAGTTCTTTCAGAAGCACATTCAACACTGAGGATTTCAAGCTGAATATTTGCTGATGCTGTCAAAGCATTTCAAGTTTCAATAGAAACCAGAATACAGACTGGGTTCTTGCTGACCCAAACATCACGCCTTGTCTTTGAAGCATGCAGTAAGGCTACAAGATAATGTCTTGAGAACTGAACTACATTCTCACTGGCATGAGCAGAACTGCCACTGAAGTTACCATCAACTTCAATTCTGCTGTGGTAATGCAGGGCAAAAGAGCAGATGCAGCCAGAAATTTCTGAATGGAAAATTTCAACAGCATTCTGTGGAAGAAATGAGAGGAGAAACCTTGTCTCTGAGTTGATTTCCAAAGCTTGCCAGGTGATGAATCAATGTTGCAAGATGCCAAGTCAAGAGACATGACCTAATGTAACTGTCTCCTTCAAGAGTTTCAAACCAGATTCATTGCCTGTGAACGAGCAGTTCCCAGAGAAATGAAATGTTTGCTTAAAGATCCTGTTTTGCAAGCCTGTTTAGACAACAATTTCTTACTGAATGTACAATTTTACTTGGGAAGCAAAGAGAACTTTTATCAAGATTACCTAGATGGTAGCAGCATTCTGGTTTGTATTGATGCTTCTTGTAGCCCATTCTATCTTTATATAAAGCTGCTCTCTGGATTTCTTGCAGGAAAGGCTTTTGGGGAGCTCATCCCCTCAGTTGGTTCCCATGGAGATCATTTCATGCAAATAACATATAAAGAAAGACTACACAAGCCTGCAACTTCAATATACACACTGGCTTGGAAAGGTCTTTTAACTAGCCTTTTACTTTGTCTGAAAAACTTGTATTACACTTATGCTAAATATACCACTGGATGCCATCCAGAGCACAACCAGAGATAAGAGAAAAAAATTAAATTGCAAGCCTCTGACTCGATGACTGAACTTCTGACTACATCTGGATTACTGGAAGCTCTAACTAAAATGAAAGATTAATGATGAAAACATATAATTCAGAGGACCTCATCTTCTACGAATAGTAAGGAAGATTTTGGACCCTACGTCATTCCCCAGATACCTGATGACGTATAAGGTTTGGAAAAGTGAAATTTAGATGGTAAAGTCCTATCCATTTGCACTTTTATAGTGGCTCCATGCTATTTCTTCAAAAATCCTCATAATGAGAGGGCACTCATAGGTCAAAACATATGATCATTAACAATGAAGTCTCCATGGTTGTTCATGCCACAGGCTTTTTTGATTCTGGCAGAAACCCCATATTTTGGCAAAATGGAATAAGTATAAAGCCACATTTCTGGCTCTGTTTCTAATCTGTAATTTCTATACCACATATCTCTAGCAGTCTAGTATAATGTGCTGAGGAAGCAGAGTCAGACATGTATTTGGGATGTCAGAATGATGAGATTTAAAGATAAGGGAAGAACCAGAAACATGGAAATTCCACAGTGTTTAGGGTCAGTGACCTGGCTTGTTTGGAAATACTCCACTGCATCCCACTTATGTGATTGTTTCTAAAAAAAGGTTGGGATAAATAGTTATTATAGTGGTTTGTAATAACCTTCTTTTAATGTTGTGTGATAACAACGGCCTAGAGAACAACAAAAAGGACTTGACAACTTATAAGTAAATTGCCTTCCTACACTCATCATTCACAGCTGCCAAGAAAACAGCAAACAAGACTTCAAATTATTATATTCTTTTGAACAGCTCAGTTGCTTGTTCAGTTTCTGTCTGGAGATAAGAAATACTGTCTGTTAACAGAGGCTGAAGATTTTCTTGAAGTTATTGGAGAGCGTTCTAAAGCAGAAAGGTTGTAAGCTTAATGAAGTCTTTTTGCATGTGAGTTACATCTGTCTTCCCATTTTGGGTCTAGGAATCCTGTTTTCCTGGAATTACATTCATTCATTCATACTGTAGGAGGAGGTACAAGCCATAGTCCACTGCATGCCCAAGACAGAGAAACCCTTCTTCTAAAGAGTGCATATGTTCTATGAACATGTGTTGAGTATCATAAACTTGTTTTACAGTTTCCCCACAAAAACACTATATATTTAGCGCTAGGATTTACAAAAGATTTTAAATGGCAAAAAGCCTTTCGTTTACTGAGATGTTCTTGAGTGCACACTGGAAGGCTGGCAAAATTACTTTGTGATGGACATACTACATCTGGTTGGCTGTGAACCATCTCATCAAGTAATTTAATTTCTCAATATCCAATCACCATGTAGCATCTGGTGTTTCCAATGGAGCAGATCCACGTACTCTGTTTTATTTATCATTTGGCATATACCACATTTATCTAACCTGCCAGTTAGAAATGGACAATTCATTCACTGGAATTACGTACTGTGAAGTAAGTTTTATCTGTTTCATTGACAAAGATAAAAATTGACCTTCCCATAGACTGGAGTGACATTTCTTCCACTGGCATAAAAGTCTCTTGGAGAAATGAGTAAGATTTTGTTACTAGGCCATGGTTGGTATTTGTCTTTCTTATCAATACCCCATTGATATTTTATTTTTCATTATTACACTGTTTCCTTCATAAAATCTTTTCCTTAAATATATGACAGGAAAATAAAGCTTTCCAGGGCTGCTCTTCAGGCAATGAAGAACAAAGACACAAAGCTCCAGCAATATGACTCCACAGAAATACTATAAATACATCACATCTAAGAAGAAAACTGAATCCCCATCTGTAAACATCGGTAAATTCCCACACTTACTAGTACATGCAAGTGTATGACTTAAAGACTGAAAAAAATGGTGCTTGAAAATCCACTGCTATCATATTTCAACAACATTTATTAGAAAGACTTAAGATGAAAGTGGGGAAAAAAAAAAAGAAGAGCAGTTAACAAGTTAAACTTGTGTTAGAAGATAATAATAATAATAATAAAAACCCCAACCAAACCCCAAACCGAATGAGAAAATCTATAAAAACAACTAAATTATCACAAATTCAGAAGTGAAAGATAATGCAAAAAAAACCCCCACATTAGAATGTTTGGGAACATGTTAAGATGTTCTTCCTTCAATGGGCGTATAGCTAATATGCTTCAGTTTTACTTTATCTGACAGTGTATTTTTAATTTTGGTTTATATCTGTAACTGGGAATGCACTGTAAAAGGCAGATGAACAATGTGAATTGCCTAATTAAGTGAATGCATAATTAATCTAATGACAATAATTCCATTTTTATAATGAAAAAGAAATAATTAAACAATTTAGAGTTATTAGAAACAATGTATTATTCAAAGGAAGCTATTTTTAAAAGAGGTCTCAATGGTGATTAATAAAACAGACTTAATATGAACATCCTCTTGGGTTCTAGATTTTCGCATTCCAATTAAGCCATTACAAATGTAAAGGAGAAGGGACTTCTGTACATGCATTTATCTTGAAACCTACTTTCTCTTTTTTTCGCCACTCCATTTTCATTATGTTGAAGGGAGGCCACTACGTGCACTTTAAGAGGCATGGTAGCAAACCCTGCTTTCAGCAAACAAGCTAGCAGCTTGTTGGCTAAACAAAAGTGGCAGTTTTAGCAAAACTTGCTTTAGTGTGGTTTTCATTATTATTATCATTTTTCTTTTAAAGAGCAAATTATAAAGGAAATAAGGCAGTTTGGGAGGCAAAATGTTTGGATGACTTAAAATTTCACTGTAGATTTATGGGGTTATTTTTTTGTTTGTTTGCTTGTTTAAGTGAAACCTAGTACACAAAGCCTTCAACAACTTCAAACTCCTAAATTACACTGTATCCTAGTAGCCATCTCAATGAAAAGATACTGAAGAATTTAGGGGTTTTTGCTTTCAAACAGATGAGCACTTCAGTGTTTCACTGTTTGAAATTCGTCTCATCTCTGTGCACTAACAAATTTTATACAGAGTATTTCTTCAACTTCTGAGATAGGCTCAGTGGAGACAGAAATAGATCTTTACTTCCTTTGTGAGTGGTCAAATAACCCCTGGGCCATAATGGCACTGGTCTGACCTGGCTGAATATTCCTATGTTTGGCACATTTGTTAACAAATTGAACTTACTGACTCTTTAGATCCCAACGCGTTGTTCAAATATATACACAAAAATTCCTTTGGATTTGATTAATTCATAGGTGTCTGGTTTCTCAGTTTCACACCTGGATTCATCCCTCCTAACCACAGGCATTTAATCAAAGCAACTGTGTTAGAAAGAGTTCTCTTAATGGTCAATGGAGACCATTTCAATTATGTCATTAGTTTACTGATGACAGAAGCCACTGAGGTCTTGCAGGATCCAAAATGGCATACTTGAATTAAATGTTCAAAATAACATGGGATGCATAAGAGCCAATACCATGAGTAGGTGTGGGTAAGACCATTTGAAGAAAACTTTAACATGGGGAGGAGGAGAAAGGAAAGGAAAAACAAAAATAAATAAGCATTTATTAAGGTTTAGTCCAAACCGTTCATTTTAAGTTTTCTTAAAAAATGTATTAAATATATCTAACTAAAAGCCTCAGACTTTAAAGGAGCACTCAAATATAGTATCTGAAATAATTTCTGCCAGTGTTTTAGTTTTAAAAATTGCAGGTTGTGTCAAAAATAGTATTTTCATTGACAGGAAATTAAAAAAATAATAATAAAAAACCAAAACCTGGTGCTTCTGCAGTCTTTCAACTGCCATTTTTTTTCTTCTTCCTGGTTGGTATGCAGTTTCTCTCATCTGTTAGGTGTTTCTGGTAGCATACCATGTACATGAGTAGCTTGTACCAGATCAACCGTCAAGACTCACAATACAACTGTTTTACACAAATTCTAGATGTTCAGATAACTGGCATATGAGAAAGAAAAAGGAGAAAAGGGGAAGAGAAGGGGAGAATTAGTGGAGAACTAGAAGAGAATTAGGAAAAAAGGACAGGTGAGCCTGCATTTCAGCTTAAGAGGGGACTGTCACTCTCATCACTAGAGTAAAAGCTCCTTCCTCTTACGTCCAATGAAGTGGCATCACGTCAGGAGTGTGCAGGGATTTCTATCTCTTCAGCTTTTCCACTAGCTCTCCTTCAAGGTATCTCCAAGCACAGTGAGTTTGAGAAACACTGCTTTAAACCTAAGTCCACTGAAATACAAAGCCAGCAAATTACCTAACTAATTCTAACACTACCTCAAGCAGAGAAGTGTGCTGTGGCGGTATTATCCAAGGAGCAACCATGGATCTGTTGACATCTTCAATTTTTCATGTGATCAAATAAGTTGACTCCTGCACCAAATCATGCCTAAGAAAGCCTTTGGCTTAAGGCTTGAATTGAAGCACAATGTAATGCACGTTAGCCTCTTGAAAGATACAGTCAGTATATTGACAGTTTTTCCTGACAGCTCCAAAAATGTCTAGAAGGTTAGAAGTCAAAAAGAACATCTGCACATCCTGGAAGCATAAATTATAAGTGTGTGAATCCACGTGCACTTGGAAGAAAATCATCAGTCGATTCATTTCTGCTAGTCCATCAACACACTTCTTTTGTCCCAGCTGACCGTTCTTTTCATATGGCTGTTCTGTGAGGTATGTGATTTCTTTAGGGCTAATGTCAACTAATTTATTCTCTGTTCCAATGTCTTCATGCTGAGAAAAAAAGATTCACATGGAAAATACAGATGTTCTATGATTCTATGTATTTCCCCATAGTTTAACACTTGGAATGTAAGACATAGACTATACCTGTGACAAGGTGCTAAGATAAACTAATGAGCTGATAGAGATAAAGCTTACAACATTCACTAGGGATTCCTGTGTAGTATCTGGAATGTCCCTGGTAACATACACTAAAGAATCCTTATCAATACAAGAAATAGGTGGAAGTGAAATTGAAAGAAGGAAAAGGGAAAGAAAGGGGAAAGAAGGAAAGAAAGAGGGAAGGAGGGAGGCAGGAAGGAAGGAATCATTTATTTCAAATTTTACAGTCCTGTGCCCAAAGTGACAAGGTTGTGAGATCAACTCTACTACATACACACGTAAGACAAGCAGAAGTAAACCACATCTTTCTCATAGCTACTTTGATATAAACATGGAATAACATCACTGAATTTTATGAGGTGATCCGAAGTTATGCCATTTAAAAAAAGATTTCACTGGCATTCAGTAGAGTTCTCTGTGTATAATACTCCATGACAAAGACCTAGTGACTAGTATAGAGAACATTCCTGTTTCTACAGCCTTTCTGCATCACATTTTACTATGCTCATATTCCAGTGACTAAATTTTGCCTTTCACTCCTAATAAGCAGAATGCCATTTATGTTGCAATATCCTCTGCACAAGGACACAGAAACCACATTTTGAACCTGTGACACAATAAAAGAAAAATCTGCTAAAGTTTTTAGGCAATAATCTTCCTTAGGAAACAACACACCATTTTAACACTGCAGTCCAGTAATGAAGAAGTCGATACTCCTGAGATGAATGATGATTTGAATAACCTTGCTTTCAGCTTATAGGGACTTGAAAATGACACAAAGGGAATATTGCAGGAAAAGAGGCTAGTTGATGAAAGAGAAAAAAGAAAAAAAAGTCTAGACCTGTAATAAAATGCAATCAACTTCAATTGCTATGACAGATAATCAAGACCTCTCATACAAAGTAGATAGATTTCTTAATAACATAGGCTAGAAAGGACTTGAGTAGGATTTCAAGATACTACCTGCTGCAATTTTTTTCTGATTATTTTGGGACACCGACTGTACTAATATTCAATTGAAATAACAGAAATATGTGCACAAATACCCATATCAGATTTGTCTGTACAGGCATAAATAGAAGACAAGGTTACTAACTGCAATGATCCACAATGCAAAATAATGCAACACTGTCCTACATTAATTTAAATACCATAACATTTTCTAAATGACAAAGTATGCATTGATTCTGGGAGTCCAGCATACAGAATTTTACACTGCACAGGACCAAAGGGAAATACAACATGTGAGCAATTCAGGCAGAGATATCACACAAAGTAAAAACATGGTTATTATGTGAGATTAATTTTCCCTTTTGGCCACTCATTTTTATTTATTTTACATTTATCAGTTAGAATCAGAAGAGGAAATTAAAACAATACACAAATATATATACAGTATGCTTGTGGTTCCCTACCTTCTTCCTTAACTAAGATTAAATTTATTACTTCTTTCTGTATTTTCCAATTGGGACTACATAGCTAGCATTTTTAGATTTGTCTATTACCAGCTTTAAAATACAATACAAATTAGCCCATAGAGTTAAATATTTTTGGTTCCTTGGGACTAATCACATCTGGAACTATTTTTTGCACATCTAGCATAAACGAGACAAAGTTATAAAGATACCTTCAAGTTATCTGTGTACTTTCTGCACATGCATGGCTCAGTAGGACCAGAAATAGCCAACTTGTCAAAACCTTTTGTAGCACTTATCCTTTTCAGCCATTAAGATGTTAGGAAGGAGATAGATCTAAGTCTTCAACACAAAGCAGACACTTCGATACATAGAACTCATGCACAGTAAAGCATAACTTCTAGTTGCCCATACAGCAACAACCAGCAAAATTAGGCCAAAACTGTTAGTAATAATATCCCAGCTCATGAAATTTTGAGATATGGCAATAGTCACCTTTTTTTTGTTTCCCAGAGAGGCAGCAATACTGAAATTCCTCTCACAAGAGGAAAGTTATGCAAAATATTAAAATCTTCACTTTTGCCTCTGCAAAACAGATTTGGTGTTATATTAACAGGTAGATGAAGTTATACATGACAGATTAGTTTCTTTTCCTTTAAAGAAGATATTTTGCCAGTAGCACATTTCAAATCCTTAATCTTTCTGAGAGATTAACAGCAAGCCTGCAATATGTGTGAAAACCTTATCTATCTGAAACGTACCATAATGCATGTAGCAGTTTCCTTTGGTAGGATCCAGCTGAATAGCCTTCACAAAGTACTTTTCTGCCTCACTCTTGCGTCCCTAAAAAAAAAATAAAGGGGGAAGGGGGGCGTTATTTTAATGGTGTGTCACCATGCAGCAATCACATACAGTTACAATTTCCAAATTTCAGGCACTAGAGAAAAACAACTTCGATTATTACTAGGCTTAACCTAAGTAAATATGAATGTTTAAGTGTTACAGCAAGTTTTGTGGTCAGCTACTTGATGTTGCTGCTCTCCAGATTGAGGAAGAAATGTGTCCAACATTGTCAATATCCAAGAAGTAAGGAAGTGGTAAAAATGTATTGCAGAATATATTGTAAAGGGCTTTGGGTGAACATCAAGATCCACACTACTTTTCTGGACAGGCATCAGGATGAGCATTACAGACCCAAGCTAAAATCAGAAGGGAAGGTAGGAGGGAGGTTTAGTCATGCTTTTTTAAAAAAATGCAGGGGGGGGGGGTAGTTTGGGGGACAAGTTTCAATTCTATGAAATCACAGAATACCTCAACTTGGAAAGGACCCATAAAGTTCATAAAATCCAACTCCCTCTTTCTTGCAGGACTACCTAAAACTAAAACATATGACTAAGAGCGTCATCCAGATGCTCCTTGAGCTCTGACAAGCTTGGTGACCATGACTCTGGAGAGCCTGTTCCAGTGTCTGACAATCAGCTCAGTGAAGAACCTTTTCCTAATATTCAATCTGATCTTCCCCTGGTGCAGTTGCAGTCCATTTCATTGTGTCCTAAATAACACTCTATACGTAGCCAAAAGTAAAGTCACCGCAAAGAAAGGTAATTATAAATAAAAATATTTTGGATTTCAGTATGGGAAGTAAAAAATTAGAAAATATTCATAATTTTAATGTGGGAAGTAAGTTTTCATCAGAAAATAATTCTGTTAAACATAACAGAAATTGAAAAGATAACTTTTAAAGACAATTACCAATGGTATGACAGAACAGACAGAAAAAAAAAAAACACAACAAAATCCCAACACAAATGGTAAAGAGTAGATATATTCTATACCAGAGATTTTCTTATCACTGAAATCACCAAGCTACTAACATTGCCATATAGTACGTACATGCCAAAGCATGCCCATTAATGGTTGTTACTCTTTCCATGGAGAAACCAGCAATACTGGGTTAGCCTAGAGTCTGATTTCAAACAGAAACCACCATCAGCTATTTAGTAAGATATCGGTAACCTGTTTATCTCTATTTCCATGAAATTAGTTGCTTCTGTATGTGTTATAAAATAGAAGACCTCCAGAACAAAGAACACTTAAGCTTAACCACTGTGAAAGAAAGGCATTGTGGTCTACACCTATCAAGGTTTCCCCGAGTGTTATTTCACAGATATAAGCATGTATCTTTCTCAAGTTTTGTGGTCTGGAAACATATACTGCATATATCCTGCACTATCCAACAAGTTAAAATAGGAATAATAACGAGGTCTGTTCACGATTACAGCTGCTCCAGATTCTCAGTATTTCCCTCAAGGGCCTTAGAGACAATAAAATAAAGACAGAGAAAGAAGTTGTGCAGCACAGCACGAACTATATCAAGACCAGGTTCCATCAAAAACAACACAGAGGCCATATTTCTAAGAGATCATCCTGGAACAGATGTAAGCAGGCTTATAATTTACAATATTTGAGTTTCACAAAATAAATGTTCATTGGAGGTAAGGGTTTAGCTTTATTATTTAGTACACTTTCTTTGGTAAACCCATATACCTTAAAATCATATCCACATGGCAAAAGGCTCTTATCAAACAAATGGTGCAATTACAGTACACTATTTGATACTGCAGCGTCTCTCATCCCTGGTTTGTTTGTTTGACTGATTGGTTTAGGTTTTGTTTGTTTATTTTTTAAAACAAATAACCCCCCTCCCAAACCCACATGACCTGTTGGACAGAGTCCAGAGGAGGACCACAAGCAGAGGGCTGTAGCATCTCTCCTGTGAAGACAGGCTGAGAGAGTTGGGCTTGTTGAGCCTGAAGAAAAGGCTGAGGGGAGACCTTAGAGCTGCCTCCCAGTACCTAAATAGGGCATACAAGAAATCTGGAGAAGCACTTTTTACAAGGTCAAGTAGTGACAAGATAAGGAGAGATAAGGAGGCTTGAAACCAAAAGAGGGCAGATTTAGACTAGGTATTAGGAAGGTGTTTACTGTCAGGGGGTGAGACACTGGCACAGGTTGCTCAGAGAAGTTCTGGCTGCACCATCCCTGGCAGCGTTCAAGGCCATGTTGGATGGGGCTTTGAGCAACCTGGTCTAGTGGAAGGTGTCCCTGCCCATGGCAGGGACAGTTTTGCGTGTGATAATTAAACACTAAAATTTACACATTAAAGTCCAAGGTTGGCATTCGTAGCCTGGCAAAAGTTACCGTGACATCTGTGCAGTCCAGCCTTAAGGCTTTGAAATGACATCACCAAGCATACATACCACTAATACTGACAGAACTAACATGCACAGATTTTGCATCATTGCTTTAGCAAACTAGCATCATTAATTTTAGCTGGTTGCACTTTGTGTCTATTTCAAGAATATAAAAGGACAGTTCATGATTACAGTCACAGAATACATAGCTTCTGCCTACAAATCTACGACTATAAATACACAAAATGTTTGTCAAACATAGAATTATAAAATACTTAGGGTTGGAAAGGACCTTAAGATCATCAAGTTCCACTGTGATCACCAAAACCACATGACTGCTCTACTCTTTCTGGCACTTTTCAAATGGCATATTGCACTTAAGTTC
Source organism: Neopsephotus bourkii (assembly GCF_033783945.1). NCBI lineage: Eukaryota > Metazoa > Chordata > Aves > Psittaciformes > Psittacidae > Neopsephotus > Neopsephotus bourkii. The sequence goes on from NW_026901969.1 coordinate 3,279,987, forward strand.
AGGCCAGTAAGGAGACCTGGAGTACATAATGATGACAGGTGCCAGCATACATAGCATCAAAGAAATGGCTGTGCTATTAACAGTCTCTAATATTCATTAACAGATAAAGGGGATGTCCTGGGTTCAGCTGCAACAGTCATTCTTCCATGACAGGGGAGAAAAATCTTACATTATATCAGCAAAGATACAAGATGATCTTACTATGAAGATCATATAATCATAGAATGGTTTTGGTTGCAAAGGACCTTAAGATCATCTAGTTCCAACCCCCACAGCCATGGGCAGGGACACCTCACACTAGACCAGGTTGTTCTAAGCCCTGTCCAACCTGGCCATGAACACTGCCATGGATGGGGCATTCAGAACTTCCTTGGGCAGCCTGTTCCAGTGTCTTACCGCTCTCACAGTAAAGAACTTCTTCCTTTTATCTAACCTAAATCTTCCCTGTTTTGGGGATTAGCACAGTTCCATATGTTCATGTTGGCACCTTTTAATATATACACATTTGTCAAAAATTGAAAGAATAAAAACATTTTCTTCCAGAACTGCATTTTGAGGAACCATTATCTAAAATGTCCTCTTTGGTGCCATCTGTCTGCTGCTAAAATGTCAATACCTTGGCATAGATTCAGTAAACATTATTTTTATGTCAAATGGTATAAAATCCAACCGCTTGTCATAATCAAGCTATTTTACAATTAAAATTTAGCATTTATCAACTTTTTTCAACTATTCAATGTACATCTTAACTACTATAACAGAACGCATACACTGTGTAGTTAAAGACAGCAATCCCTGTCATCCTCCCTTCCCACTGTATGTTTTCAGTGTTAAACACATGGCATAAGGGAATAAAATTCCAACTTTTAAAGAAAATCCAAGTAATTGTTTAAACAGCTGAAAAATAATGATTTGGGGCAGGAAAGCATTTTGTGTGCATGTTCACTGTTACGTGACCCATACAAATGCAGGCATTGACAGTCTCCGGAAACCTCCCAATTTCTAGCAACAGGGTGTACAGTTGTATATGCACAACCACATGCTTTGGCAATTTTACAAAGCAAAAAAAAATCTGCATGATAGCAGACTTATTTGAAGGACAGCAAAGTTACTCATAAGATTTTAATGGAAGGAACTGATGGCTCTGGGGATTAATAATGAGATATGAAATACCTTTCACCTGTTGGTCACCAGTTCACATCCCGTCCAGGCCAGTAGCTAATGAAAAGGTGCTATCTAACAACTACTGGTTTGCTCAGGAGAAATGAGTGGGTGGTCCTAGCCCAAGCCCTAATGGAGATCCTCTGCAAAGACACACTGGCATATTTATGGCTTTTCAGTGCAGCGACCAACAAGACAGAATTATAAAACAATGAATGGTAACCTCATTGCTGGGGAGAAAAAAACCAGTAACATAATGAAGACACTTTGACAATTGATTTGGAGGACTGTGCTGATACTTGCCTTACTGGATCTGGACCTTATTCTAAAGCATATAATAAGGACAAATATTCAACCGTTTTCCATTAATAAGGAAAACTTTATTTCCCTTCTGTCTAAATAAAGATGAATTTCCCATGATTACTACCTTCCAGCAACACCATCAAAACTGAAAGGAAAAAGAAGTGAAAATAACTGACACATGACTCATAATTTAGCACACTAGTTGTCCTGGCTTTCAGAAATACCCCCAAATTCATGAGACTTCCAATCAGAACAGCTGGTTGCTTGCAGGTTTGGAAGGCAGTTAATTGTTCAAATATGAATTCAGGAGCTTGATTTTAAGACCAGATCTTTGCAGTTGACTGCAAGGGGTTTTATGTTTGTTGGGCTGGTTTTTTCCTAGAGATCAAGACAATGGATCTGATCTTGGTAATATGGTCGGACATACTGCTTAATAGGGCTTTCCTACAAAAGACTGTTATGACAAACATGACAAACAAAAGAGAGCTAGTTAAGGGCAGTTGATACATTAGCAGAAGGCCTGTATTTATCCTCAAAATATAAAAAAACTGAGGCTAAAACTACCACTTTTATATCCACCCAATTCTGTCTCCATACTGTGCTGGCAAACTGTGCCAAATTCATGTCAAGGCAGCTGTTGTACTTCAGGCTACTGGAGGCCCAAAGACCCTGAGATGCTAGTAAAACTGGGAAAGATTAACACAGTTAAGCAGCTCTGAATAACCCTCTTGTGGAAACTATGACGACACAGTGGCAACCAGTAAGGTGGTTCAACAAACTGGGTGGTCTCTGCAAATTAAAACAAATTATATTTTGTAAATATTCATCATTCTTTAAAGGGTGTGAGGGTTTAACTGGCAGAGGAGAGACTTCACTCTTCAATACAGTTTAGCCCGATTTAACTGATAATAATGTGATTACATAGGGAACTCAATTTGTATCACAAATGCAGCTGTCATTTCCCACAACCTGTTAATTTTTTTTTTTGCAAGCATTCATATTTTTAATAAAAAGAATTGAATTATGAAAAGGTATCTTAATGGAAGATTGATTAAACGGTGGACATTGAATAAATAAAATAATTATTATGTTACATATTTCCTTCTTCTTCTCTAGGACATTTTAAAGTCACAGAGAGACTACACAAGGATAGTAAAAAGCTCTGAACTGAACCTGTGACTCATTTTCAAGTTTCTTTAAGTCGTTGCATACCAGCAAATCTGTTTCATAAACAGTTCCTTTGCCTTACTTACAAAAGTTGCATCAGGACAGGCAAAACACAATTTAAATGGTGTGATACTGTGCAAATTAGCAATAAGGTGCTCAAAAGTTTACTTAGCTGGACTAAACAGGAACTAGAGAGCTGCATCCTACAATGAGGTCACTGACATATGCAAGCTCCCCTTTCCTCCTCTAAATATTAATACTTAAGAAAAAACTTTAATATCTAGTATTTAGTAGCTAAATAGATTTCAGTTTTTCCCCACATTTTGCTGTTATTTCTATAACTCTTTCTTCTTCACTCTGAATTACAATGCCAGCATCCTTCACCATAATTTGCACTGAAATGCTAGTACTAGTGAAACATGAGGGCCTTGCATTATTCACATCGAAGGTTCAAAATTTATCTCAGTCTCTATAGCTCCTGTGCAGCAGAGATACACCTTGCCCCTTTAGCCCATCTTTATTATAATAAAAGATAAACAACTGAACACGGAAGAGAAACAATGACTCCTAAAGTTTAACATCTGGCCCAGAAAAACACACACACAAGGCAAGATTTGTAACTAGAAGTGTTTTGTAATGATAAGCACTACATATTTCATCAGAAAGAAAAATAGCTGTGGGGGAAGGAGTTTACAAACTTGTAAAGCTCTTTGTTTCCCAAGTTATCATAGAATCATAGAATGGTTAGGGTTGGAAAGGACCTTAAAGATCATCATAGCATCATATAATTATAGATCATACACTTCCAACCCCTCTGCCATGGACAGGGACACGTTCTACTAGACGAGGTTGCTCAAAGCCAAATCCAACCTGGCCTTAAACACTTCCAGGGATGCTGCAGCCACAGCTTCTCTGGGCAGCCTGTGCCGGTGCCTCACCATCCTCATAGGGAAGAATTTTTTTTCTTATGTTTAATATAAATCTCTAATTTGTCATCTTAAAGGCATTCCCCTTTGTACTGTCACTACCCAACCTTGTAAAAAGTGCCTCTCCAGATTTCTTGTAGGCCATATTTTGGTACTGGGAGGCAGCTCTAAGGTCTCCCCTGAGCCTTCCTTTCTCCAGGCTGAACAAGATGGACTTTCGCAGCCTGTCTTCATAGGAGAGGTGCTCCGGCTCACCTCCATGGCCCTCCTCTGGACTCAGTATCAGTGGGCTTGTAAAAGATGCTCTCTTTTCAAGCGAAGTTTTCCTCTCTCATGTCCTTAGATGATCATAGTGAGAAACAATACTGTGACTAGTACTGATCCTCAAGTTTTGGCTCTCTAATAACTTCAAGAACATGAGAATATTATTTCTGCTTGGTGTTACGTACTAATCTTGGTGTGTGGGAGCAAGAATTGGATGACTCGAGGAAATTAGGGTATAAATCAGTATCTGCTGATACACAGTAATTCACCATATACTAATCTTTACCTTATACACATGTGAGACAACCTTCTCATTATTGTTCAGTGTGATATGTTGACATACCCTTGTCCTTGAGGTCATGACTGATGCTTTCCTTCCCAGTCATTTCACTGGACCAGGGTCCTCACATGCACATGAGTCTATGCATACTTTGCTTGTGTAACCCAGTGAGTTACTTTTAGAAATAAGCTTGGTATGATCAATAAAATACAATGTCCTGTTCAATTTTAATCCTCCATTTGTACCTTAAGTAAACGGTTTGCTTCCATCTAAATATAAGTCCTCCTTCAACTTGTTCACTAAAAATCCATCTCCTAGCCTAACAGAGATTCTGCTGAAGTTGGTGTAATTTTTCTATGAGCCAAGGTTATTTAGTGAGTAAATAACATAAATTTGGTTCTTGAGTCTACATGTACAAGGATAATTAATGGTGATAACCAGAGAGCTGAGATTTAAGCACTACCCCTGCACCTTGCTGGGAATCCATTGGAGTTTAAGCATTTCTGAATGTGACACCACTGCTTATACACAGATTTAGAAATGTAAAGCACATCTCATAACTTTACTGGCTTGGGGCATGATTCAGTGGCTATTAAGGTGATATTTTCTTCAAGCAAAGCATGTACCTGATTAATCAGTAATTTATTAGAGCTATTTGACACCCATTTTTTTAGCTTATGGGTCTCATATCACAAAAAGCTTTCTTGTTTTATTAAAGCATTCAAAATTATATAGGAAAGAAATAGAGGCATAGGATTTTTTCCCCCTTGAAGTTTTATTTGGTTGGTGGTTTGGGTTTGTTGTTTTGCGGGGTTTTTTTTTTTTGTTGGTTGGTTTGTTTTTTGTTTGGTTTTATATCTATTTTTTAGTCTTTCTTTTGGGGTAATATGAAGTCTAAAAGGAATTTACCTCATGTTACATCACTGTTAACACCAAAAAAAGATTGTATACTGTCTTAAGTAAACTTTTAAACAACAGATTTCATTTCATACCTTGTGATTTATCTACTGTCTAGAGCCATATTGAAATGTTGACCTCAGTCATTAAGCTTTAGATTATTTTATATCAAGAATATGTAATGCAATGTTAAGTAAATTTCCATGTTATGCCCTTGTTTTTCCATTCAGCCTTAAGCACAATCTATATTTTTTGATAAAGCAGTGTATTAATATCTACTCATATTTCACTGGCCATTCAGTATAATATAAATCAACTATATCCATATACTGTTTCCACTGAGTCCTATGAATTTCTTCTAAGTTAAATTTGGCTTATATCATGCATTTTATGATTACTGACAAAATTACTACACACAGAGTAATTACAGGTGACTGGCGGCTATATTCAACCATGCAGCAAACCAGAAAGATCTCTTTCTTTCATGAAAGCAGTTCATCCTGTGTCAATGATGTTTTCCATAACAAGCCTTAAATATATGTTGAGTAAAGCGAGAAGTTTAGGGCTCCCCTTTTCCTGTCTACAGGAAGTCAGAAACAAGATACAGAAGATGAGATCCCTAAAGGAGGTAAGTGAGGGGTTATGTGCCTAAGTACTTATTCTAGAGTAATTTACCAACTAGTTAGATGGATATGTTATATTTAAATTAAAATGCTCTGTTTTACAATTAATTCTGTTACATTTGGCATGCAGCCAAACATATGTCCTAAGGGGATAGAAAAGTGTATCTATGGATGCAATACTTATGGCACACAGCCAATCTCAGAAGAAATACAAGCTCAGTAGACGTCAGCTATTGAAATTTCTGCAGTTCGGAAATCCTGACATTCAGCCTGAAGGTGTTAATGCTCCCGATACACCAGATAACCAAACATTAAAAAAAATAGGGCTTATGGTTCTGAAGTCAATAGACTTGTCACATTGAAGAGGGAAACTCACCCCTCCTACCCCCTACAAGCAAACTGCTTGTAAACTTGAAAGAAAAACGAAAACAGCTCCTGACATTTTGCAAATTTCAGAACTAAATCCAAACTTCATGCTTGGATCAGTTTTAACCCTCAAGGGATCTCAAGTGCCAAGAAAAACCGTCTGCGTCAGACTCCAAAGACAAACTGAATACATGACTGAAAAGTAGCAGTGGCTATTGCTTGGCTTAACTTGATTTCTTAGGGAGGGCCTTCTCAAAGATTTAATGTCGTTTATAAGTTGTTGTGATGGGAGTTTAACTGAAATAACCAATTTTCATTAAAATATTTTTCCTTGAAGCAGTACTAATAGCCAAGGGATTCAGGCTCCAAAAATGAAATATCTAATAGACTTGCTGATCTAATTAAATTGACTCATTCAGAAAATGTCATTTCATAAATTAAAGATTTCTGTATGTGTAGGCATTTATTTATCATTCCCAAAAGAAGCATTACTAAAAATATTTTGTTGTTGTCGTTTTAAAGGAATTTATTACTAAAATAAGGGATAAACTGCTCTGGAAAAATTAGACTTAAATTTAACATATACCATTTCAATTGCTATGCCTAAAACTAGTCATGATTCTTTTGACATCATGACTGTTCTACCTCATCCCTGCTTTCTTCTAAGTAAATCTAGAGAGATAGAAGTGCAGCAATCAGCCAGTGACGTAAAAAATGGCAATATGACAGGATTGTTCAACAGAAATGCAAATTTCATTTCTGTGCTGGAACATCAGCAGCATGTAATTAGAGAAATAGTAAATGCTGAATTAGTCAATTAATTATTGCACTATGTCCTCCTTTTCTCCTGCTGTCCCATTTCTTTCTCTTTTTCCTATCTTCCATTTATTTCTATGTTGTCATTTATTTACATTTATTTTGAGACGATTTTCAAGGACTAAACCGATTACTGAATAGAGAAGGGTATTTGATAGTGGCACTCTGAGTAATTTTGCAACTCTCCAAAAATGGCAGGATACCACTCTGGTCTTCTATTTGTTGGGAACATAAGCAACAAACAACTGCAGGCAAAAATATGGCCACCCACTGAGGAAGGAGTATTTCAAAACTTAAAAAAAGTATTTAACTTCGGTGTTGATACTTGAATGTCCCAATCCAGTTTCTTTTATTTTAATCCAAAACACTGCAAGTCTCTATCATGTCTATGTCTGCTTTCTCCCCAGCCCACTTTGGAGAAAACACAAAAAAAATACAACCCAACAACATTTTACATTTTAAGGAATCTTCTAGGGTGATTATTACTGAATTTAATATGGTTTGGAACTGTAACACAAAAATTTTACAAGGCAAAGTAAATTTTTCTTACAGCACTTTGGGTGATTTTCCAAGCCAGTAAAAAATAGGAGATTAACAGCACTGTGTGGTGCTGTGTAAAATGCAAGAAAACACTGTGCAATTTTTTCCAAAGAAATATAGCAAAGCTTATAATTCCTAGATGCAACGCACTAAATGTTACAATATGGAGCTATCCTCAAGTACTTAAGTAATTATAGCTTCCACTACTGCAAGCTATGAGGGGTGGTTTGTGGGCTCAAGTTCACTCAAGACAGATAAAAGAAAACTTCGAAACAGATTTATTTGTAATTGAAATAAAGCTTCTCAGACTAGTGTGCCACTATAATAACTGTCCACTGCCTCACGGAAGAGAGGCCAGCCATTAAGAGGAAGGGTTTCTTAGTCTTCTCTTTAAGACTAAAGTGAGAGGAGAATAAAAAAAAACAACTAAGAGCCTTACTTAGAAATTAATTCTTTTTAGCATGAAAGCCAACTTTTTTTCTTCTAGGTCTGCCATAAAATGGAAAATGAATTACAGCACATGCTCAAGGCCTCACCTGGCACTGTCATTTTTGACAGATTCATTTTTATCCTAGAACTTGGAGCCATGCAATTTTAAAGTCTTTCACAAAAATTATGCTCTTCTTTGTGATACAGAAATAAATTACCTAAGCAAGGGTTGGGGCTGTGATACCAAACTCCTGTGCTGCTAGGAGATTGGCTAGGTCAACTAATATGTCACATTAACAAGTAAATTTCTTGAGTAATTTATGTTACTTAACAAGTTAAAGGTATGAAAAATACATAATGCTAAACACTGCAGCCCTAAACAGCTACATGTTGTTTTGAAAAAAATAAATAATATAGAAAGCACAAACTTAAGTCCCAGAAAACTATTTTCCAATTATTCTACTAGCTGAGCTACTAATCATGCTTTTCAGCCACTGAATTATGCTGTTCTAATATATTCTCAGGAAAATTGTAGCTTAGTGAGCTATAATTTTTAGATATGAACATATAACATTATCCAATATAGGGATTATGAAATACTTGTGATTTATGATATTAGGTAAGATGACTAAATTCATTCGGTATTCCTTTAGAGCTCTTAATTTGGTCTGCTTTATTCTGCATATACAGCAGAATGTCCAAACCCACCTGGCATTTCTTGTGTCCCAAAAGAGCTAATAAGCCTTTGAGACAAATATTTTCATTAAAATAATATAAAAAGAAAAATTCAATACTAATAAGTAGGTTTTTAATCCAAAGGTTTTATTGCACACAAATTAGAACTATATCACTTTTCTATTTTAAGAACCAATGATAAATTTGCAGTTATTTTTAGTTTGGTTTTTGTTTGTTTTGTGTCAATGTAAATTACAGTTATTTCAATCTGAACATCATAGCCTGAGTTTTATGAACGTATCTTTAAAGTTATTCAGGAAGTAAACTTTACTGAGGATGTTGTACAGACATAACAAAACTTTGTCTTCTTTGAAGGCTTTCTTGGGAATATATGGAAGTTTATGAAGGAAATAACTTAGAAAAGTATGTGCTTTTATTGAGTGTATTTTATTCAGCATTGGTGCAGCCTTATCTTGACTATTCTGTGCAGTTCTGGGCCCTCTGAAAAGCTTTTGCTGAAAAGTTGGAAAGGACAGCTTGTTGCAACCAGCAAGCAATTTTGCACATCTCTAATCTGGGCATAGGTTCCCCTCACCTACACACTGGGCGTAGGTTCCCCTCATTGTTCCTTATGAGAAAGCAAAGAAAACTGATATAAGAAGGTGGTCCAGGTATCCAGGCTGGCATGAAGGGATTAAATTTGGTGAAAGGAGTTAAATCCAGTTGGCACCCGATCACTAGTGGTGCTCCGCAGGGCTCAGTACTATCTTTAGCAGTACTATCTTTATCAATCATCTCAATGAGGGGATTGAGTGCACCTTCAGTAAGTTTGCAGATGACACCAGGCTGGGCAGAAATGTTGATCTGCTTGAGGGTAGGAAGGCTCTACAAAGGAATCTGGACAGGCTGGATCAATGGGCTGTGGCTAATGGTATCAGGTTCAACAAAGCAAAGTGCCAGGTCTTCCACTTGGGTCACAACAACCCCATGCAGTGCTACAGGCTTGGGGAAGAGTGGCTGGAAAGATGCTCTGTGGAAAAGGACCTGGTAGTGCTGATGGACGGCCAGCTGAACATAAGCCAGCTTGTGCCCAGCTGACCAAGAAAGCCAACAGCATCTTGGCTTGTATCAGAACTAGTGAGACCAGCAGGACTGGGGCAGTGATTGTCCCCCTGTACTTGGCACTGTGTTCAGTTCTGGGCCCCTCACTACAAGACAGACATTGAAGTGCTGGAGCATGTCCAAAGAAGGGCAACAAAGATGGTGAAGTATCTAGAGGATAAGACTTAGAAGGCTGAGGGAACTGGGGTTGTTTAGCCTGGCGAAAAAGAGGCTCATGGGATACGTTATCACTTTCTAAAACTACCTGAAAGGAGGTTGTAGCAAGATGAGTGTTGTATTGAGGTAGGTGTTGGTCTCTTTTCCCAAGTAACAAGTGCTAGGACCAGAGGGAATGGATTCAAGTTGTGCAAGGGGAGGTTTAGATTAGATATTAGGAAAAATTTCTTCACTGAAAGAGTTGTCAAGCATTGCAGCAGACTGCCCAAGGAAGTGGTGGAGTTACCATCCCTGGAGGTATTTCAAGGATGTGTAGACATGGTGCTTAGGGACATGGTTTAGTGGAGGACTTGGAAGTGTTAGGTTAACGGTTGGACTTGATGATCTTACAGGTCTTTTCCAGCCTCAATGATTCTATTATTCTATGTCATGCTGCCTTCAGTGTGCATTAATACTGGCAAGAGATTTGAGGAGGCAGAAAAGCTGGGGTTAAGATTAAGCCACTTCATTGGAATTTAAGTCAGGAAGTAAAATGTAGCTGATTTTGTGAACTTTACAGGTTTGACTTTACTGCTAGGGGAGTTTATACTAGAATTGCCTTTGGCTGCAACTTAGGAACTTGCCTGAAACCTTTCTCCTCTCCTCCCTCACCCCACAATTTCACTGACAGAGAAAACTTTTCTATCTATATTAGCACCCACTTCTACCTGTCACTTCATCATCCATCTCACATATCTCTTCTGGAAAAGTGTTATCAATGGTTTTGTCTTAGCACTTACATTCAGAAACCAGACCGCAACAAGTATGAAAGTTTGGTTCAACAGATGGGGGGAAAGAAGCCTCTACAACATCCCTCCTCTAACAGCTGAAACCTAACTGAAGAAGGCTTTTCTCTCTTCTAAATATGCAGGCTGTGAGAAAATGCTCATAAGCCTAAGTAGCAAAGTTTAACAGAAGAATAAATCACAGCGGTACCTCAAATTAGGTATGGGCTGAATCAACTATGCCAAAGGTTGCGGCTCTAATGCTACAGTATCCCAGGAAGTCTATGTAGACTTCCAGGAAGCCTATGTCAACTTGCAGGAAGCATGTCAGTTACAGCAGTCATATATTTGCAATAGGAAATAATACTAGTACAGTTCAGTATACTACAAACTAGACAAAATTAATTTAATGTGAAACACTAAGCAGGTAGTAGGCTGCGGAAGTGATTAGTAAGTGACCAACGTAGAATCACAGAACGGTTTGGGTTGGAAGGGACCTTAAAGATCATGTAGTTCCAACACACCTGCCATGAGCAGGGACACCATCCATTAGATCAGGTTGCTCAAATCCCATCTATCTCCAACATGGAGACAAATATCCATATTCTACTGCCAAATCTCTTCATCGTCCATTTTATCATTGAATGTCTTTTCAGACTCTGTAGCTGAAAGACCTAAATTAAATAAGTGCCAAATTTGAACAGAACAAAGACTAATGAACTTTTTTCTTCACAAATGAAATAACCACTTGAAAAATTTTGTCATCTCCAATTACTTTGTCATCAAGATGCCATCTTGCTATGTTACTCAGAAGGCAAAGTAAATTTTAAAGAAACAAAAAAGTCCAATTCTGATTTTTTTAGAACCACTCCTTAGTAGTTGAGTAGTTCTTTTCACATGCTCAAAGAGATAGTCCTAAAGAAGTAAGTAAATTCAAAGCATGAAACATGTAATTCTTAAAGTATAGGTGGCACCCCTAGCTCTGCCATAGGCTGCTACAACAATCCTGGGTAAAACACTAAGTATCTTTTTGTATTAATATCATAATTTGTGATCTAAACTACTTACAATAAAGGCTTTCTCAAACAAAGAACTCCTCACTATCTGTTATAAAGTTCCTACTTTATTATAAGTGTTTTCTTACAGCACAGAGGTGGTGATACTTCAGGAATGGATGCAGTGTTTCACAAAAAAAAAATGATGCTGTCAAAAACCCTAATAACTGAAATGGCATGATAAATAGGCCATAAGCAATTCTCAGACCGAAGTCTTCCCATCCCTCTACCTCACCAACTCAAAGCGCCTGGGACCAGCTCCAGCTCCCAGGAGCTGCTGATCAACTCACCGTCAGGGCCAGCAGTTTTCCATAGGTGAGATGGGCTGGGATGTGGTCGCTCTTGGATCGCAGTGACTCCACGTACCAGTGCTCTGCTTCTGGCAGACGGCTCATTCTCATATAGGCTTCTCCTAGAGAGTAAAACAAATGCCGAATGCTAGTGAGAAAGTCCAAAATTTCTGAAGGCTTCCATAATTTCTAATTTTAAAAAAATTAGTAAACTGCTTTGAGCACCTACAATGACACACACAGAGAAGGAAAAAGCCTTACAGAAGCTTGAGTGAGGAGATCGAGTAATTGTCTTATTAGGGCTGAAAGAGCATAGTTGAGATGAAAGTCTTGCTGGAAAAGAACTGCAAAAGAGACCTCCAGCTGCTAAGTTTCAGTCAAAAGTTTCAAAGCAACACAAGTTTTATCACCTCTACCGTAGAAAAGTTGAATTTCCACCAGTCTACATTGCACAGCAGGGAATGGCAGGGCGAGTACAGAACATGGTTGCATTTAATCATAATACATTAAGAACTTAGATTTTTTTAAACTAGGAAAGGTTAAGAAAACAGTCCTGAAACTATATTGGAGGGAGAGGCATTAAAAAAAGATTAAAAATCTGTGAAGGTAGTCAAATTAGGTCATCTGCCAAAGTTCGTTTAAATTAGAATATACCCTCCTATAATTTTAAAATTGCTAGTCTTTAGAAGTCACGTATGAAATGACAAAAACTGGACATTTTTCAAAGTGAAATCCTTTACTGTGAGAGGCTGAGGCAGGCAATGCTGAAGAACAACAGATGAATGAGATGTCAGAAAGCCACACACTGTGGTACAGATAATTGTAGACTTGAAGTTTCTGAGAAAGAATTTGGTATACAGAGAAAGACAGGCTCTTTCTCCAAGAAGCAAAGGTTGAAAATAAGCAACATCAAACAAGTATGTAATGGTGAAGAACAGTGACTTTCAGATACATACCCTGCATTTACACAGCTTTTTCACAAGGGCTCTAAATATAAATGTGCCCTTGCCCAAGCCAATGACAGACTGAAAATGCCTACAAGAGAGTCAGGATTTCATCATCTAACCAGCCAATTAATTCCAAATAAATAGTTAAGTATCTTCCCAAAATTGTGAAGTCACAGTTTACCCAGTTCCACCCCTGGAGGACCTGTCCAAGTAGAGGTTGGTTAAGGCTGACTCCAGGTGAGTCACTGGCCCCAGTTCTGCATTACCTGGAAATTAATAGCTATGAGGGCATCAGGGAAGAGATAGAAGGATGAGCGTTCTTTATTCAAGCTTGAAGCCAACTACCAAAAGAGAAGGCTGCGTGAAGACCTCATAGCAGCCTTCCAGTATCTGAAGAGGGCCTACAGGGATGCTGGGGATGGACTATTCATTAGGGATTGTAGTGATAGGACAAGGGGCAATGGGTTAAAACTTAAACAGGGGAAGTTTAGATTGGATATATGGAGGAAATTCTTTCCTGTTAGGGTGGTGAGGAACTGGAATAGGTTGCCCAAGGAGGTTGTGAATGCTCCATCCCTGGCAGTGTTCAAAGCCAGGTTGGATGAGGCCTTGGGTGGTATGATTTAGAGCGAGGTGTCCCTGCCCATGGCAGGGGGGTTGGAACTAGATGATCTTAAGGTCCTTTCCAACCCTAACTATTCTATAATTCTATGATTCTACGATTCTACCACACTCCCAAAAAATCAAAGCAGGAGGAGCTATGAAGGATTTACTTGATGAAAGAAAAATGGACAGGGCCAGTTAGATTTTTTATTATTTTTTTTTTTTTCCTAAGTCATGAGAGAATAGGGATCCCAGGCAAAATGTGGCTCATAAGTCTGAGTTTCAGGACTTAGGGTGCAGTGCATGCAAAATGATGAAACCACAGCCTAAAGACAAAATTAGTGTGACATAGAGTCAGAAGTCACGCTGAATCAAGGCTAAGGGAAGCCAACATGAGCAAATAACAGTTTTTCCAAAAAGGGGTGTAGGCCTGTAAATCTAGCAGACCAGGACTTCTAATTCAAGTATCTACAGAGCACTCCGTATTCCTGCACTGGTCTTGGATATCTGATTACATACTCAAGTAAGTAAGTACTTACTCAAGTAATGACTTGAGTAAGTAAGTACTCAAGTCATTAAGTACTCGAGTCACTCTACTGCTGGTTAGGGCCAAACTAAAAAGCGATTCCTACAAAAAGAGAGGCCAAATTAAAAAAATTAAAATAAATTCCAAACAGGAAATAAATCCCAAAAGAACATGAGCACCCTCCAAAACCCACAAACACATTCAGGGTATCAATGTCATATGCATTTTTCACTATGTCAGCACTCACAAATAAGTGACATAACATGATACCTTCTTAAGCACAAAACAAAGACATAAAATCAAGTGTTGAAAGAACGGAAGAAGCCAGAAGTCAAGCTATATGCTGCCCTCAAATCCTCTCCCTAGGTGTATTCATTGTGGCAGATTGTTTAATTATTTGATTGCATACTTTTCCCACAGGCCCCTGCTGCATTTAGCATACAGGAAACGAGGAATCCATATTGTGCTTTTCTTTCAGTGGAAAATTCCAGCCCAACCTGTTACAGCTTGGCAATGTTTCAGGCAATTAAAAACAAGATCCTTTAAAAAGTAATGTAAGCAGCCATAAGAGACGAAGTTACTATCTGCTGGTAGTGTATGCTGAAAACATTGCCAAATTTCAAAAAGATCCAAGGTTCTCATCTATTTTCCATGATAGATTCTGATATAAGAAAAGATTAACATCTTAGGAGTAGTGGCATATTCGATTTTTAATAGGTTTTAAGAGCTCAACTACTTTACAGGCTAACCTCCTAAAACTTTGAGGCCATTTATGAGTGGTGCATCTAGAAATGAAGCAATGATATATCAATCTAAATGTCAAAGTTTTGAGAAAGGCAAGTCCCCTGAAGACTTTACAGGAAATTCTCTATAGCTAAACATTTTTTTTCTGGAGTCTGTTTTCTGCCACTGAACCCCATATCACCAAGAATCGCTATATTATAAGCAACTGGAACATGTCATTACTACAGAAGGAAGTACTGTTAGGGAGTCTGTTACTAATTTCATCTTCAAACTGATTTACAATGACACTCTTATCTAAGAAAAATGAAAGCAAGTTGAAAAATGACAAAGGCTCTACTACTGCCATATTCAAAGACTGGAACAAAATCAAGAAACTGCTAACTGAAGTGTTAATTCAGTGAAGTGATTGTATGTGTTAGACTGATGAAATTTTAATAAATGCTATTCTAGTTTAAGACAGTTTTCCAGCAAAATGGAAGACAAAACATATAGGTTGACTTCTGTCATTTAGGGGTCATTCAGGATGCATCTGTATGTCTGAGATTAAAATAAGAAAAATAGTATTTGACATTCACAGTCATGTATTTTTATAAACTTGCAACATGAATGATTTTGTCATTAGGAAAATAATAGTGTCTGTTGGTAGAAAATATGCAAATCAATGACATACGTGAGCAGGTTTCTATATTTACTTTAACAAGTAATTTATAAATTTTTTCAAAATTCATGTTCAAAATCCGAAAGATCACACACACACAATTTCTTAATGAAACTAGTTCAGCAGAGATAAGAACAGCAGAGAAAGAAATTAATTTCAGTGGAAAACTTGGGACATAAATTGACAGTTATTTGCAGCTCCCTAACCCATATCAACATGCAACCATTTGCAGCACTGCCTGCACAATGAGTGGTGGTAAGAAATTCAATAGCCAACTCGAGTAAAAGGGCACAAGTCAGTAATTCAAAATTGTTTCCATTTTTCAGCTATATATTTTCTGGGTTTTATGCACCCATTTCTTAGCTTATTCTACAAGAAAGAACATAGATTATTAAACTGTAACTCTCATTTACCAATGTAGTGCAAGAAAAACATTACTATGCAACTGAAACACTACTTAAAGGACATAGTTCATTACACCTCTGCTAATACTTATGATAAAGAAGTGAATAAAGAGCTACCTTTTAACTAGACTTCTATCAGCAAAACTAAGCTCCTGGTACTCAGGGTCAGGTGGACTTTTTTTTTTTGTCATAGGAATAGATCAGCTGCAAGGCTACCATTCTCCAAACAATATTTTCTGATATTTTCCCAGAATCCTTGGAATTAAAAAATTACTCTTTCAAAATAAACAAACCAAACAAAAAAACATCCAACAAACTAAACCAACACTAAAAATATCCCCACTAAAATCCCAGGACAAATTAATTATTCCTAATTAGAAAACAATATCAATTGTATTAAGAATTAATTACGTATATCAAACAATAATGCTAACAAAGGATCAGTTTGCTAGCAGCTGTTTCCCCTGGAAGATTAATTTCTTACTTGATAATGAAGGGAAATGTGATTTTAATAAAAATCCTAGAAAAAAAAAAAGAATACACAAGTTAAATTTTTCTAATACATACCACATGTTGTTAAAAAGCATGTTTAGGTACCGTTTACATGGATGTATGTTACATGGTTCTAGATTAACCCCTCATCTGCTTTCATAGTTCTTCTGTTTCAGATGCACAATGTCATACCAAGCAAAGGCCACTTCCTTGCAGGGAGCATGTTAGACTTATCAATCAGCAAGTATAATGGAACGTTGGCTGTAATAGCACTATGCCTCTTTAAGTGTCATGTACCTACGCTTGCAGATTAAGAACATATGTTGCTTTATGATCTTCCTGTTAGGACCCCAAAATACATTGCTGAAAAGACAACTGAAAAATCATCTCCGTAAAGAAAGCAATGCAGGGTAAACCTGTCTTGAATCATCCTTGTATCTGTTAATTATCTGCCACTCAAATTTCTGGATGTTAAAAATGTAATGTAGAAAATACATAATTTGGCACTGACAAAAGCAGATGTCAAAACAGAGAGGAACATGAAGACACATTTTGAAAACAAAAATTTCTAACACATACATTCAGTCAGTATTTAAATTTTATTTTTCCATCATCTATTTGAATTTGGAACATAAACAGGTTGCCTTAGAAAATGATGGAGAGGTCTGCATCCCTGTGTACAAATCCCTGTGTACAAACCCCTGCCACAAGGGGTTCGTATCTTTCATGATGCAACTGTGCAGCTTCCTTGCTCAAATCAAGGCTGCAGATGCACTTAACATAACTGCACCTGTCTGGATACATAACTTTCTTCTTTTTTCCCTTAGGTACCAGCACATACAATAATGACAATAACATAATCAATCTAGAAGCATAGTTTTATATTGTACTATACTATTGTTTAAGATATATTGCATAAGATGAACAGTCTTGGTGATAAATATGCAGTGTATGTATATCTGCAACAGCTGAAGCATGTAAGCTTAATGAGCACCAAGTTCTGCACAGACTGAGAATATTCTGTTTGTAGTTTTTTTTTTTTCCTTTTACAAAACAATCTCCTTGAAGATTTCAAGGAATGTATTGTATTTTAAAAGAGCTTTTGATGGATGGGAGTCAATCCACATTTACTTTGGTTGAACAGTTTTTTATAGACTTCAATTAGCCAAAGCAAAGCCTTTGATCTTATTTAATTAGACCATTAAGCTACTTTGGAAGGAAAATACCTAAAGTGGAAAACAGATACAAATGAAGGGCAAAATAAAATCACTTGCTGTGTGGACTTTGCACAGCTGTTTCCTGTTGTACAAAGATTTCCAGTGAAAGAAGTGTACTGACACAAATAGAGGCATTGAGCTCACCTGAGATAGATAATTTCATTTTCCAACAGATGTGCAGCAGTATATCAGAAGGGAACAAACTAAGAATTCCTAACTGAACAAGTGATTGTACTCTTTTTTTGCCTTTTACTTTATTTACACACATTTAAAATATTTCTTTTTGTCAGTAAAACAGGCATTATGCCAGTCTAGATTTCTTTAAAACCATCTTAATGGAAGCATTTCCCATTAGAATCATATCTAAGTGGGATCCAGTTTCAGTATCAGACCATATTTTTGGTCTACAAATGTTATGATTACACTTATTTTCATATAAACCCTGTATGTTTATAATACAAATGTATTTCAGGCTTAGACCCTTAGCTTTTTCAGAATATTGCCTAAGAAAACTCATGCAATTCCCATGAAATTATAGATCAATAGTCCAAAGAGATAAAACCAAGAAGACCAGAGAATCAGCAAAAAACCCCCAACAAACAACCCTGTTCTCAAACACTGCATCCATTACCCCCTCAGCGATCCACTCCTGAAACCTTCATACTCAGCTTGAAACCCTCAAAAAAAAAACAAGTGAAAAAACAGGAGACACTGCAGTCAGCCTGGAAATTTATACACAGCTTTGGCCAGCAGATATAAACTACCATAGTCTTCAAAGTCTCAGAGGAGGAAGGCTTAAAGTAGCAACATAAGGACAGGGAAAGGGAGAGAAGGAAGCACAGAATTTTACTCCCCTCAGCATTGAAGTCCATTCTTATTTCCCTAGAACACATAATAAAATATACATATAAAAAAGAGAAAAAACAAACTTTTTTTTTTGACCAAGATGGTTTTAAAAGGGAAAAAAAAAAGTTTGCAATGTACATTTAGTAATAAATTATCAGTAAAGCTTCATGAGATGCATAGGAAGCACAACTGGAGCTCAGACCAGTGCAGGTACAATGAATTACGATGTGGGATATGCATTTCACAGCTTAATCAACTTTGGCTCTTAAAAAGTAAGTCTTGCACAGCATGAATTGTAAAACGACACCAGCAAAAGTGTTTCTTGGAGTTCTAAACAATATTTAAAAGTAATTCAATAAAAAAAAACCATTTAAAGGAAGCAAGGGGCAAATGGGATAGGAGCCTTAACAATATTAACAGGTTTGTACAAACAACCACATCCACCCAAAAGCATAATCAAATAAAGCAATAGTTGTGTTATAATCATCAACACAGAAAGTCCCGCTGCATGCTAAGCCTTAGTACTTAAGATGCAAACCTCTGCACCAGATGTAAAATCTGGCTCCCCTTTCCTGCTCTGTACCTGGCTGCCACTTGTGTACGGTTTGTTTTCTGTCCATGTGCATGTAGCAGATTAGCAAAGAGAAATCTAAACTCTTAATTTGTGCATCACTAACGGTATTCACTCCTGCAATGTTAGGTTCTCTTGTAACTTGCATTTCTTATTAACAAATGTCTGTAAGGCTTTGCATTCCAGTGTT
Organism: Neopsephotus bourkii; assembly: GCF_033783945.1. Classification (NCBI taxonomy): domain Eukaryota; kingdom Metazoa; phylum Chordata; class Aves; order Psittaciformes; family Psittacidae; genus Neopsephotus; species Neopsephotus bourkii. The sequence goes on from NW_026901969.1 coordinate 3,299,019, forward strand.
AGCTGGAAAGGGCAGATGAAGTGCCATCAAGACACTTGTCCTTATGAAAGTATCTTGCCCATCTAAACCTGAACAATGCCACCATAACATCTTTCTTGTTACTGTTTAGTAATAAAATAAAGCCTTCGTGGTCTACCTCACACCACTTAACTGGTAGGAATATGAATTACTGTAGCAGGTGGGCCAATGTGGTTTTAAAAGCAATGTAATACAATCAACTGTACAATATCAGATTTCAAGAAACACAAAAGACATCTAGAGCAGAGTCTGATCCTTAAGCAATCCTAATATTGGCATTAAAGTGTTCAAGATCCCACAGGGACCATTTTATCTTTTGACCCCAGGCTTTAATTGAAACTTGAAACAAAATATATTACCTATTTAATGCAGCTGAGCTGGACTCTGGCCTTTGTAGTGCATGTTGCCATGCCAAGCAAATTAATCTGTGTAACCTTAGCATGTACTTTTTAATTTACATCAAAGAAATATGACATAGAGAAAATAAATGCCAAGCCAAACCTATACAGCTTGTTGAAAAATTATTTTGATTCTAGTTTTAGAGTTTTAATTTTTAGCTGTTTGGGACTCTTTTAACAACAAAAAAAAAAAGCCCCCCAAAAGGGGAAGGGGGGGGGTGTTTACTTTCTTGGTACAAAGCCAGAGAAACATATGGTTTCTTTAGTTGAGTAGTTGCACACCTGGCAAAATAAATCACAGCAACAGGAGACCAAAATCTGCCCTGCAACTTCTCATATGCACAAATGTAGAACATCCAGTGCTGGTATTCTGGCCCGGCCTGTTGTACCATGAACAAATGCAAAGTCAAATGGACGGCTTGCTTCTTGAGCCCCAGCACTTCTTTTTCGTTTAAGAGTCAAGTTACTTAGGGTTTTTAAAGAATGAGAGTCAGTCGAGCAGGCTGGCACACTGGAGGAGTGAGTCACTGGGCCTGTCAGAGTGAAAGGCCAATAGAAGCAAGCACAGGAAAAGAAGTGTAACACAAACAGGGAAAGCAGGTGGTGTAAAGGCTTAACACTGCTGGAGTGTTAATGCTACTGCACTCAGAGTGCTGGAGTTCAAACCTAATTCAGTTTAAACAGTTTGTCTCCTGTTTATTCTCTTTTGAGTATGTCATATACACCATACAGGGAAAAAGCTTCCATAAAAGCTTCAATGACATCATTGAATAATTATTAAAAATTAGAGAAAACACTGTTTTCTTAGATCATATGCCAATATGCGGCAATATGCGTGTCAGTGAACCAAGCAGGGTGATTGACAGAGACTCAGAATACATTAATCACAGTAACAACTGCAGCAGATAATCCTCAAACTCTAGCTACTCTTGGACTTCATGATAAACCATGAAGAATTTTTCCACATGTAAAAAAACAGGGAAAGACCCTTCCTTTCCAAGCAGATGGGGAGCACTTCCCAGTTTTTACTCCTTCTTAGCAATAAGCATATGGAGAGCGGGGACAGCTCAGTGTCAAATTCATGCAGTTCCAGGCGCACAAGACGGGACTGGCCTATTTCAGTTCCTCCAGTCTCCCTTTTAAAGGCAAGAAGCAGGCAGACAAGTTTATGTAAAGCTGTTTATCAAAGAAAGTGTTATAGCAAACATGTTTGTAATCTTATCTTGAACTTCAAAACAGAAATAAACAATCCAGCTGGCCTTCTGATGCCCAGTGACATGGTATGAACTGCAGAGTGGATGTACTCCTGATAACAGATGCAGTTTCCTTGTTCTCCTGTTACACCCAATGCAAAGAGATGACTGAATGGGTGTTTAAGATTTATCTCACACAACTTGAGCTAGTAAATCTAAGCTAGCCATCTCATCTCCTTTTACAGAAGTATGCTTGCAGGGGTTTATTTGTATAATCTAAAATAAATATCTAAATCAGGTGGGCTTAATTACTCCCCAGAGTAACTCACCCTATAAAGTGAGTATAGCTACCTAGCTTTGTCATGTCATCTAATTTTTACACTAATACAGGTAAGAGAGACTAACCTAACTCACTCCAGTTCTCTAGTTCCTGGTAGACTCATCCAGGACAGCTTTAAACAAATCAGTCTGAGTATTGCTGTTAATAAAGCAGCACTGTGCTAAATTCAACTCACTACCTGACCCTTTAAGTAGCCTTTGCAGCATAGTAAACAAGCTACACCTCAGCAACTGGTGTGAAGCAAGTTCTGCTTTCCCTGAAACAGCTGCCATCACAACAGCGAACAAAATACAAATAAATGCTATGCTAATGATTAGTTTCACTTTACCAAGCTCCATAATAGCCTGTTGCTCTTTGCAAGGTAAGCTCAGCTGACCCTAAGTTGTTATGCCGCTAGAACATCCATGAAGTGCTGGCAGCTGACTAAAGGAAACAAGCCCAAGTACAGGCTAAGCAGTGCAGGGAGGAAGTGTAGCAGCAGCCAAGCCCAGGCAAAGGACTGAGCTGGTCTTTGTGTTCACTATCGCTTTGACTTAATAAATGCAAATCCCAGGAACAGAGTGAACTTGTACATCATGGACTGTGCTTATGAAGGGAGCTAAGAAAGACATTCTGAACCTAAAAAAAGTAACAAATGGGAAAAATAAAGTAAAAAAGTAAAGAATCCTATAGGTCATGGTGATCCTAAAGGGAGCATCTACTAATGGGAAAACAAAGAGTGGCACAGGCTCACTTTGCAGTGGAACAACCATCATGCTAGAAACAGTGCTGGTCTACTTTTTCCAATTTCTGTACTTCCAAGGAGCACTTTAATCAAAATTATGAAATATATATTTGCACTACAGAGGGAAGTCAGAGTTCAGAGGATTCGCTGGAGCACTGCAGTACTTCAGCCACTACAGGACACTGATAGCAAGCAGAAGTTTAATTCACACAGTGATGACTGTTGATAACCCAACTGAATTTACCAGCAAATCCTGATAAAACTGATAAAACAACAGTTGCACTAAGACTCTGTGAAGTACATGCAATAATCAACTTGTGGGTTCTAGAGATTTTAGCCATTTGTATGAATATGACAAAGCTCAGCACTCAGGGAAAAGTAAGTCTCCACTGAATTGTATGAGCTGTTAAGGAAGTGTTTATAGTATTATTGACATTAGATACTTTGTCACTATGACAAGAAAAGTAATTAATTTAGCATTTACAGAGGCATAAATTCATTTAGGCTTTACAAACACATGGCACCAGTTACAACTACAATTTTAGAATATTTTTTTCCTACACCCTAGTACTTGTAAGGAGCTAATAAAATATGTCTTCCTGAATAAGTAGACAAAAGTGAGTGGTGCCTCCTTTCTGCAACTGTGTCAAACCAAATGACATCAACCAATACATTCTCTCGTACATTAGGCACTGGAAGGGGAGAGAAGGGAGGGACAACCACAAAACCCCACATGCTTTCTGTTTATCCTAATTGTTTCCACATATAGTTTTAATTGCTCTACCTTGAACTACTTTAAAGTAAAGCATCTTACATCCTTTTCTGTCCCAGAAAGGAGCTCACAAAGTTTACTGGGCCAGACATTGATGTTGCTTAGAAGAAACAAACGCCCTTTCAGGGAAAATTCCACTTAATTCTCCATGCATTCTAAACGTAAAAGTGCTGCATGGACGTTCCTAAAGACATCAAGTATGTAACAGTCATCATTTCATGTGCCTTATGCAGCATTGCAGTTGCTGTCATTTAAGCTCTGAATCTGGTTCGGCTTGTATCTACTGAAAGCAATTATTTTGTTTTTGTTAGCTAATTCATTTTAGCCTGGCTAAGCTTTTTTGTTTCACCCTGCCTAACACCTTAGATAACTTTCTAAGGCAGCAACAATGCACTTACCCATCATGTTGTATAAGCTCTGTGGGGCAAACTGCCTTGGCATTTTCTGTATTGCTTCTTTGTAAACCATGAGGGCATCCTGAAAAGAGACACACAAGTGGGATAAATCATTAGTAAAGAACCAATTTTAAAAACAGTCTTTCACATATATAGTAAAACCAAACTATCTTCCTTTCAAAATGAAAGGTGCAGAGAGAAAGAAAACACATCATAAATACCAGAGAAAGTTAAAATTTCTCATTTATATAAATTTTTCCAAAGTCAGTGAAACTTATTGACAAGAGATCAAATTAGTTCCAATATTGCAACTCTCTTTTCAGGCACAAGTATACATTTTAATATCCCTCAATGACTCACAAGTTTATAAACACATACTGTATAGGCTGTGAGAGAATATGGAATAATATCAAACTGCAGACAAAGTACTTTCTGATGTCTAAGCTACAGTAAGTAACCTAAAAATATTAATTGTCTACTGCCAAGTAATAACAAAACATAATCCATACAAATGAAGTCAGCTCCACAGAAGGAATGAGGTAGATTATAGTGTCAAGAATGCCAAAATTGGATTCCCTTGAAAATGTGCTGTGCCTTGAATTACTTGATCACACATATATAATTCATTCAGCACTTAGTATGCTTACTGGTCAGTCTGTTAGCTGTGCATAATATTCTGCATCACCCCACCAAACAGTCACAACTTGTGAAGGCTGAAATACGCTTGAGAAAACCTAAGTGTATGTCAACTCAAGGCTGGATCAGACTGCAATGATCACCAAGCAGAAATCTGATGGTTTATATTCTCAAAATCCCTTGCACCTCCCAGGCCTCAAACTCCCAACTCTACGATCTATTGGTCGTGTAGACAACATGCTGCTGTTCTCTTACCTTTATGGATGTATTAGCTGTCTGTGTTTTAACTGATTAGTAACTGCCACCTGACAAAGCTGGATTCAGCATACAGATGACAAAGAGTTCATGGAGCTTGTGCATGCCTAATCTTAAACAGCTGAATTAACTGTCATGGTCAGGAAGAGTTATATGGATCAAAACCATGCATAACTCCTGTCTGAAGTATGATCAGCAAGGCAAAGACAGAATGACTCTTTCAAATACTGCTAAAGGTAAAAGGCAATTAGATGTCCAGTTTTAGTAATTTCATCAGGGAGAATGGAAAGGAATCACAACAGCCACATTTGCACATGTAAATGAAATGGGATGGGTTGGGTACAGCGTGGGGTTACATTAAAGATATCCAACCCACATCAGCACTTATCTGAAAATAGCACATACTGGGATGTTTTTAATAACTGAAGTTTTGAATTGTTCCAACTAGGTCTTGTTTTTTGAGGCTAGAAAGCAAACATAACTGCATTTTTTCAAGTAAAGATGGACTTACTCTGTTTTGAGTAAAAAGCCAGTACACTTTAGATTGGCTGGTCTGTAATCAGGCTATACTCTTTGCATATCAGCCATGAGGATAAAGCCAAAAAGAATGAATTAACACACAACAGATGTGACCATTGCTAAAGTTGACTCTGACATCAGAACATCACACTGCTAATTAACATCGTCACACCTGTGGCTATAAAGAATAAATATTCTCTGTAGAGAATGCTAATCTTGATTTGGTGAAATTCAATCACTTTGTGCCTGTGATGTATTTTGAAAGTCTGGCTGGAAGCAATAGCTATTACTTATGTATGAAAATTTTATCATTATATAGCAGACAAATCTGGAGTCTTACCTCATAGTGTCCTTGCTCATGAAAAAGTTTTCCTAAGTTATAAAGACAGCTAGTGACAGAGCTTTTATGGGCATGAGGGTCTTTCAAATTTTCATCAGGGATCTCTGAACACTTCAGGAAAGTCCTCCTGGCTTCTTCTGTCTTCCCTTGGTTCATCAGGATGATACCAGTATTTAAATAGGCAGCTGCAAAGAGGGAAAAAATATTATCTTTTGATGTGGTTCCAATGTTTCAAAGTAATATTTGAAAGATATTACTTCAAAGTAATATCTGAAAGAGATCCCACGGTTATCTAATCTGGGGTTTGTATAGTATAGATCACTCATTGGTGTAAAGAGGAACGCAGAAGAGGTAAAAGTTCAGAGACAACTAAAGAGAAAGTGGCTATTAAGACTGAGGAAGGAGGGAACAGAACACTGGTTAAGCAGGGTGCTCCATTTTGTTCCTCTTTTTAGGACTGTATGAAGCATATAGCATCACTACTTGAAATGTCATTAAAAATATATACATATATTCATACATATATACAAGTATGTGTATACATACATATATAGAAGATTTAATACTGAAGCTACAAAAAAAAAAGACAGCAATCTTAAAAGGTATCCACTTAATTTTGGAACCGATTGCTAGCAACCTCATATGGATTATTTCCCTTTTCCCCCAGGCAAGAAAGGAAAAGTGAAAGGACTTTAAAAATATGTCCACTACATCACATACCTCAAAAATCAGAAACTGGCTATATGAAACAGAAAACAGGAAACTGAAAATTTGGGCAATAGCACTTGTGGCTCACCACCCCAGATCAGAAGCAGTGCTGTCCAGTGTTAACTCATTAACTGATTCTTCTGTGTACTACATTAAATGTAGCTGTTGACTAATAAATGCTTTCAAACAAAAAGTGCACATTTTCACTTTTTGCTTTCTGAATTAAAAATTTTGTAAGAAAAAAAGTGTTATTAAAGACTAGGAAGGTTTCCTTAAAAAAAAACAAACACACCTATAGTCAATATTATGCAAGCTTGTACAGTTGAAATACTTACATGCTAGCGTGGGCCTGCTACCAATTGCCAGTTTATAGTAATGCAATGCCTCCGAAAACCTGCTGTTCTCCTGAAGTAGTAATCCTCTGCGTAAGGAAAAGGAAAAAGAGAGGGGGAGGTTACTGCAAAGAGTAACTTCAAAATAGATGTTGGGAACAAAACTAAGGTAACAAACACATGCTGACTGGTATTTCAGAGATACAACTCTGCATGTTGCTAACAATTAAATGGGAAAATTCTGTGAAAACAAGATTATGTCATGAACATCAAGTGCATCCCCATGGCTTTAAAAAAGCAAATGCTAAATGCAATAATTGGGCTTTCTTGGCAACCAGGAGATTCATTTATTTAGTTGAGAAAACGGTAGACTGTAAGACTTTTAAAAGTGGATGAGGTATGGTGGTGGTATTTCTAAGTCATTCATGTTTAGCTTGTCATTTTCTCTTGACTTGCAATAAGCAGCTCTTTTCCAAATGCACAATAAAATTAACACACTTCACAAGCAGTACCATAAGCAGTCCTCTTATTAAGCAATTTCTTTACATTATTTACTGTACAGCTGAGCATCTACACCAGTTCAATTCTTCCCAGTCTGCTTTTTGCTATGAACACATTTAATAAACAAAGAGTATCAAAATTGATACTGAATACTTCCAGTTCCCAGTTAGTTTCATAATCCAAGGGCTTTAATTAAACTTCTCAAGACAAACATCCTTGTGAATTACAATTTACACCAGCCACTCAAAAATTTCTGAGAAATAAGTGGTCTGGACATCATTGATATGCTTAAATGAAGGCTCAAAGCATTACAGTGTCCCTGAAGTTTTAGAAGACTGAAAAAAGCATACACAAATACATTTAAATCACAATGATCTAAAAATCCATAAAAATTAGTCATTTCACAGTAGAGACTTAGACCTTATTATCCATGGGTACATGTCCCTCTTCACATACCTCAAAATATCCAGGAAAAAAATAAATGTAGCTATTTCTTTTAGGTGGAAGGGTTATCACCTCTATTTGTAGTTTCTCTAAGTTACAGCAATTTTCTCTTCTTCCTCTATGCTTTTATCTGCTGATACCTTTTCGAATTGCGAAGATCCTGGACTTTTTCCATCTCCAGTCTCTAATCAGAGAAATTTTTTTCCCTCCAAGTCTCACAAAAACTTTTTGAATTAAACCAGTAGACTTTAAGGTAAAAAAATCTAACCCAAACCATTCTGTGACTCTAAAAGAGAACACCACGCAGCTAAAGAAGTAACCATCATCTACATTGCTTCCTTCCCACCATTAGGTCAGGGTTTAACAGAATGGAGGAATAGACCGTCTTTTTCTACACTATCTATCAGCACCACACAGCTTTGCTTCTGAAACTCTCAACTAACTTCAAATTAGGTAGTAAATCACTTCTATAGTAACAGGACTTACATTTAGTTGGTACTTGCAGTAATGTGAGCAATGAGGGAATAACATTCAGGGTATTTTTTGGCATGGCACCAAGGCTTTTAACTAACTGTCAAGCATCTTGCAGGTGGCAAGAGGTATGATCGTCAGAATAGCAAAGACATTGTGCAAATTCTCTAGAATCTGAATTTTGTTTACTCTAAAAAAATGTATAGACTGTTATTATTCCAGGGGATGATATTATTGTTGCTGTTATTATGATTACATCATTTTGGTCCATTTTCCTATGGATAGAAGTAACATAAAAGTAAATGAGTTGCATTGTCTGACATTTAAGCTGCTTTTTCCTAAATAAAAAAAAAAACAAAAAAAAAAACAAAAAAAACAAAAAAACAAAAAACCCACAAACATTCTTAGACACAATTTTGTGACAAATCTATCAGAAGAGTTCAATTTATATTTTACTTCTGGAATAAACAATTTCACATATTACGAGAGGTAATACAGTAATTGGTCAACTTGAAAAAAATAAATTACTCTGGTGAGTGTATGACACTTGTGCTCTTTGGATTTAAAGAACTTTTATTTGTAATTATTATCAAATTAATCTTCTGTGCTCACTACATGCTTTAGTACTTACACGCTTGATTAAATACTTGATACTTTAAGGTCTTTTGTTCTACTCACCTTCCTGAAGACTTTTTTTTCCTTTTAAATTATTCAATTGTCTCTCTCTTGCCCCCCACCTTATTTTTATATACGTCTAAACACATAAAAAACCCACTAAGCTGCTCAGATGTGAGATCGAATGCTGTATTCCAGCAAATAATTGTTTGTTTCTGTTTGTTGTAAGGTTTGTTAGAAGAAAAAGGAGAGAAAAAACATAGGATATAATTTTAAAAACCTTGACAAGGCATGAAAGTGCCTCCTGTTCTTGTGAAATTGGTCTTGATTGATCACTGGTTTTCCCTGTGGCTTCTGACAGTACAAAAATGGTTAGATTTATGAGTCTCTAGTTCTAGTTTCAGATTAAACAAAGTCAGGAAAAGGCTTAAAGGAAAATCAACCAATAAAATTTTCAGCTGAATAAAATCAGGGGAGCATACTTCTGAGAGATAGCTGGCTTGAATGTCCACTATGAAGGGACAACTAGTTATTTAAATAGATAATCAGTTAAGATTATGAATATTCCATTAAATTTGCAAAGCATTCCTGAATTTACAGTGAATATTAGAAGAGTTTAAAAAGCAGTTATACTTCACTTCCAAGATGACAAAAATTACATTGTCTCTAGCTTTAAGCTCAAACAAAACGTAAGCATATAAATATGCTCACAAACCTCTGTGTAATTACTCATAAAATGCGACTAAAACTAAACCCAAATATTTCAAATTTAATTGCTGCCAAAATTAGCACTGCTTATGCAACATCTGGCTTCTCTTTCTAAGGCATGTATTATAATCCCAATCTCTTAACTACATTATTACTTACTATTACTTCCACAGTTCTACTGCCTCATTCACTACACAGAAGGAATATAAATGAGCAATAGTTCAAGATTTGCTTCTGTCTCCAGTTTTGACACGTAAAACACCACCACCTTCTCATATTTACCTTTTGAGCAAAACACAAATAAGCCCCATGATCACATGACAAAGTCCTGCTTCTTTCAAAGCTAGTTGAAGAAAATCTTCACATCTTTAGGTCCTATATTCTCCTTTCTTTTGCTGCATTTCACAACAACTAAGCCATTTCCAAGACAAAAATCATGTTCATTTTCTGCTAGGCATTACACCTGAGACTCAGACCCAAGTTTCTGAGGAACAGTGCAGTTTACCCTTAATACCATATTGCTGCATCAGTGAACCTAATCAGCAGAGATAGCAGGGCTGGTGATGGAACAGCAGCCCAAGGGACAGACCCTGGGAGTGGAGGATGGATCTTCTCAAGGCTCTCTGCTGGTTGCTCCAGCAATGTTGCGTTCAGGCAGCAAGTCTCAGGTTTGCCTCTGAAATGACTACCTTTGCAGTACGTTAAGTTGCATTAACAAGTCTTCAACAAGCTTCAAGTGGAAGTTTGACTATACATTCATCCTTCTCCTCCAGAAACTGGTGAAGTATGGCTTATTTTGTCGCTGAAATGCTTCCTTTTTCATTGGAGTTGACTGTAGAGTCTCATTTCAAAATGGAAGCCAAAGCCATGAAAGCAAAGTTCAATATGCCTCTTGTCTTATTTTCACTTTTACTATCTTCCAGCTAGAGAATTTTCATCAGACACTAAAAATTACTTTTAAACCACTAAAAATAAAATTGTTCTATGCCAATTCAGCTAGAGAATTGCAAAGTGTTCTTCAAGCAAACTGACCATAGTTGAACAGAAAGAAGTGGTGTCGTAAGCTTTGAATTAACTGATGCATAATTAACATAGTAAGCAAAGCTTTCAAGAAAAGAACTGACTCACTACATAATAGAGGAGCATCAACAGAAGTCAATGAAGTAAGACCCACAGGCTGTAACAATGAAAGTCCATGACCTCCTTGAAGTTCTTAGCATTTCATCAACCCTGTTTTGATAATCCCATTTCCATCCTTCCTTCTTTATGCAACCCATTATCCATCCTACAGCTGGTTGATAGGGTTGCAGTCAGAAGCTGGCAAGGGCAGATGGAGTCTGTGCTTCCTCATCTACTGGCTCTCAAAACTTTTAAACAAAAATTAGTTCCTTTCCACTCACCTGGAAAGGAGTGATGATAGATTAAAGGTCTGTAAAAATGGCAAACTCTGAAAAGGTTTGATGCGTGAATATTTCCATTTTTCATGTGTGCGTGTGTGTGTGTGAAAATAAAAATAAATGTTTAACCAAAACTTTCCAATTTGGCTAGTAAATGTACCTGATTGCACAATCAATGTAAAATTTGGTTGCCTTTTTTTTTACTATGTTTTATTACATTTAAGACATCTTTAAAAGGTTAAGGATGCATTTGTAAGGTTCGACAAATATATGGTTCTACTCCATTTCCTTTTAAAAGAGACCGTTGATTTTCATCTCATATTGCTACTTCCTTGGCCTATAGTAAAGAGTGGAGGAAGTTGCTCTGAATGACCAATTTCTACAAGCAGAGGAAGAACATCTGTCAGCTGGAGTTCACACACATCTAGGGCACATGGATATGTAAAAAAGTTCTTTGTATAGCCAGGAGTGGATTTGTTCTTGCCATGCCTTTCCCCTTCTTTGTTTACACTTCAAAGTGATAATTGCTCTTTAGAGATGGCTGGCAGAGGGTAGAAGGAGTAGAGACAGAGAATACAAAAGCAGCGATGTGGTACAAGGCACTGAACATAAGCCAGTGGAGGAGCATAGCAACTGGCACGCATTTGAGTACGTACCTGTCTTTTGTGGTTATAGAGACACAACACCCTCTCTCTTCCTTATGCAAGAATGAACAAAGGAAAGCATGCCCTTGGCATAAGGATGCTTGATACAGAAAAGTAGACTCAAGTAATAGACTTGGATGAAGAGCTTAAAGTCTTCTAGCACTTTTTAATGAACTTTCTACAGTGGATAAGAATACCAAGCTAAATAAATAAAAAGCATAACCCCAGAATGCATGCCAAGTGGAAGGTAGTACACCTGTGTCGGAGCAATCCCAGGCACAGCTACAGAAGAGATTCAGAGCAGCCCTGTGGAGAAGGACTTGGGGGTGTTGATCAATGGGAAAATGAACATGAGCCAGCTTCAGTGTGAGCTCGCAGACCCAGAAAGTCAACCGTATCCTGGGCTGCATCAAAAGGAGTGTGACCAGCACAGGTCGAAGGAGGTGATCCTGCCCCTCTACTCTGCTCTCATGAGAACTCACTTAAGAGTATTGTGTGCAGTTCTGGTGTTGTCAACATAAAAGCACATGGAACTGTTGGAACAAGTCCAGAGGAGGGCCACAAGGATGATCAGGGGACTGGAGTCCCTCCCATATGAAGATAGGCTGAGAAAGTTGGGGCTCTTCATCCTGGAGAAGAGAAGGCTGCGTGGGGACCTCATAGCAGCCTTCCAGTATCTGAAGGGGGATATAGGGATGCTGGAGATGGACTCTTCATTAGGGACTGTAGTGACAGGCCAAGGGGTAATGGATTAAAACTTAAACAGGGGAAGTTTAGATTGGATATAAAGAGAAAGTTCTTTACTGTAAGGGTGGTGAGGCACTGGAATCGGTTGCCCAAGGAGGCTGTGAATGCTCCATCCCTGGCGGTGTTCAAGGCCAAGCTGGACAGAGCCTTGGGTGACATGGTTGAGTGTGAGGTGTCCCTGCCCATGGCAGGGGGGTTGGAATGAGATGATCTTAAGGTTCTTTCAAACCCTACCTATTCTATGGTTCTATGAAAATGGCAACCCAAAAAACAAAACACAGAAGCAGTTGCTTCAAGTTTGCAGTTCCAAAACTTTATTTTCTCTTTACTCCACCCCCTCGTTGTAAAGCAGATAAATTAAAATGTTAATTGAAACATGAAGCCTCCATTCAAAGGAAGTTCACTAACATAACTGGGAAAATGTGAAGTCTATCATGGAAGGAGAGTGGGGAAGAAATCAGTGGCTCCTTAAGCATAGGAAGGCAAATGCAGTGGAAGAGTATAAAGTTTCTTTCCAGAAATAGATGAGGATGAAATTACTTGGAAAAAGTGAGAAGCAAATTCTGGCTATCTAGGAATGATGCACATCACTTCTATAGATAGAACTGCTCATTTAAATTACTAAAGCTTTCATAAACTGACCAAGTACAATACACAGGAACATAACTATCATCAAAGTAAACAGGTATGTGAGTGAAATATTTATAAAATTTTCAAGCCAGGTACAATATTGAAATATTTTAACCAATTTTGTCTACTGGTTGATAACAGTTAATACAAGGCCTGTTAGCTATTAGTTTGCCATGACTGCAGTTCATCCATGCCTCAAGCTACATTTATCCCATTGATTTCAGGTGGGATTATCTACAAAGAACTATATTTATCTAAATGCTACACTGCATATCTGTACTTCACACAGGTCCTACAAAGAGTCGTGGAGCAGATTTCTGCACCACAGGACACCACTGGTCACATAAGTGCTACCTCAAGATCCGGTCTCACAATATAGCAGCTTTTACATATTTCAGATACTGTCTTTGATAAAGAAAGAACTAGATGGCAAAGCAGAGATTAATTCCAAACAGGTTTGTAACAAGTCTGCAGTCACAACTAAAAAAAAATTGGGTATTTTGACAGCAGATGATGAATCCTCTTGGCTTTTTATCTCAACATTTTGCACTAAAAAAAAACACTTCTGGACTTCAAGGAAGTAGAACCATAACCTTGACTCATTTCCTATGACATGAAGTGGTGCAGCAAACATAAACATGGTTCAAACACAAAAACTACACGTTTGTAGGTGAGCATGCTTTCAGTGCTTTTTATCTCTGATGGCTCAGCACAGGAGATTTTTATGCCAGAACCCTGAAGATGCAGAAGCAGAGGGGACACAATTTAAAATGTTATATAGGCTAACAACAAGAGACAAGGAAGAATTTTGCTCATATTGATTTTTATCTGAGGATTCAGAGTTAAGCTCTATAAACCACTTCTGCAATCTCAGACTTTACAGAATCAAAATTTCAGCTACTACTGAAGACTTCACCAAACAGAAATCGAAAAAAAAACTCCGCATTTATTGACATAATACCCTACGCTTGCCAAATTTAATTTTATGGAAATTTATATTTGTTCACACAGCCCTGTATCACTAAAGGCAAAATGGAATATTTTGTGAGAGAAGCAAGGGAATGGATGTTTGGTAGAAATGTATCATTTATAGGGTATTGTATACTCCAAAACTAAAACATTTAAAGCAATTAGTATAATTTAAAGGAAATTTCAATACTTATGTGAGACTGTGAACATCCCTAAAATCGACTGAGAAACTCAAGATAAGGTAGGTTAGCAATACAGATCATAAAAGAATACTCTAAGCACAGCTAAGCTTAAATACAAGTGAAATCATGTACGCAAAACTTTTGCATGATAAGCCATGTTACTTTAGGCATTCATCAGAAGCAATTTGAAACAATACAAAAAAACCCATGAGCTTTAGGTAATAATCATGAGGCAACAAAGACTGAAAAGCCAAAGGAAGCTAAAAATAGTTTGGTTTTAATCACGGCCTAGTCTGGAAGAACAAACTACTGGTTTTCAGCAGCTCTGTCCTTGGTACTTCACAGTATTAAAATACATCGATTTCTCAGTTTAAAAAAACAACAGAAAGAAATCTCAGTTTATGCTGATTTACTACCCTATGAAATCTAGCTGAAGTCAGCAGTGCTACATACATTGCTTTGAGATGCTGGCTTTGAGATTTATTTGCAAAAATTACCTGCAGCGCAGTCCCAAGATGCCAGACAAGCTATTCATAGGAGGCTACTGTATATGTATTTTTGAACTACAAACTATCTTATTAAAGTCCTATTGTAACACATTCTCCATTTTACAGTATAAAACAACAACTGAAATCCTTTCTGCATTGAAATTGCTATGAAAATCTCAAATGTTTTCAGAGTTGCCAGGAATTTACCCTCAGTTTTTCATAAGTTTCAGAAAACAAGCTTCCAGACAAGAATTCAAGTCCTTAGTCTGAGCTCAGGTTCTGCAAATTCCAAGCCACAGATCTACAAGACAGACTGGGTTACAACTATCCTGAGGTATAACCTATGCATATATTTCATTTACATGGACTTGAGAAAATGTCAGCAGAACAAATACGTTTTTACCCATATCTGAAGTAGTGATGAAACACTAATTAATGTTAGCAGGGTTCCCCCCCTCATTTTTTCCCCCTCTTTTGTTTTTATAAATTAAAATAATAAACATTTTTCTGCTGGTCTCTAAAAGGAATTTATTTAAGGTAACAGAATTGACACATCTGAACACTATGGGAAATGACATGAATGAGACAAACCTTCAAATGGAAATTATGTAATTATGCAGTCTAAATTAATGTGGTTTAAATTATCCTAAATGGCAAAAGCAGCTGTAATTAAGAGCCATAAGGTATAACTATCAGAAAATAAAAATATACCAGTGAAATCAGCCATTCATCTAATGTGTTAAATCCTCTATATTTAAATGCATTTATAGGCAATTGCTAGGCCAAAGTCACATTTTAGTTTCTTGAAAGAGACATCATCAAATACTTCTGTTTATATAGTTTCTCTCTTTGTTTACTACCTATTATAAATTGTGAGTTAATTCTTGTTTTTTTTCCTCAATCAGATAGGGCTTTGTTATTGCTCTCTGTGAACACTCAGCTGCATGTGCCAATTAATCTGTAACAAATACTGAGATGTAAGATAAAAAACAGTAAAGAGCATGTGAGACTACAATATACATTGGATATTTTATGGCCAAAATTTAGTAATTAGAAATGAATGTAAGGGTGCTTTTTTTCCTAAAATTCCTAACTGACTGTTTCAGTTTCAAAGACACACACTAAAAACCAGAAACAGCAAATCTAACTGGCCTCTTGTAAGCACATATAAGACACATTTTTCCATTGCACAATTTTTTGTAAAAGGCTCCCATAGAACTGCGTGTGAAAGCTGGGCTGAATTTGCAAGGGAGCTCTTCAGAGTATATGCTTAAAATAATCGCTTTGTTTGGGTCTTGTAATATCAAAACACACTCCATTCACCACCTAGTTTTCATGTTAGATATGGAAGCACCCAACACATGGAAACACTACAAAACCAAAAAGAGTATCAATCTGGTCAGTTTTTTCCCTACAATCTTCTGCTGTGTTCAGAAGATATTCTTTAAATGTGAGCAGGAGTTTCCTCTTAAAAATATGCTTTTCACACTCTCCACTGCCTAACAGACAAAAAAAATTACATATGTTTATCAAAAATATACGTATTTTCAGATAGTAGTTTGGTTTTGGAACAGAAATTCTATTATCAAGTTATTTTGAGCTCCCAGTATGTTTAACTGTACAGCAGATTAATGAAATGGGCAAATTATTCCTTGTTAAACATGGAGAAATGTAGAAAACGTCTATTATGGTAAGAAAAAGGTCTATTATGGTAAACTCTGTTTTGGATATTATAAATGACCATTTTAAACTGGACTTACAGGCAGAGAATATTTTGTGTTTATTTAAAGGGGCCTACTATTTGCATTTAGGTTTTGTACATGTCCCTTTTTGTACAGATACTTTTCACAGAGGACATAATTTTCATGCTACTACCTAACATACAGCAGTCACCTGCATATAAGGTTAGATATAAGGAAGAAGTTCTTCACTGTGGGTGGTGAGGCACTGGAAAAGGTTGGCCAAAGAAGTGGTAAATGGTCCATCCCTGGCAGTGTTCAAGGCCAGGTTGGACAGAGCCTTGGGTGACATGGTCTAGTGTGAACCATCCCTGTCCATGGCAGGGGGGTTGGAACTAGATGATCTTAAGGTCCTTTCCAACCCGAACTATTCTATGATTCTGTTCTCTGCATATATCATGAAACAACTCATAAGCTACTGAAGGTGATGAGCCCATTGTGCAGCACAGCCCCACTATGGGGGCTTGGGCTGGGTGGGTGGTGGCAGGAGGGGAAGGAAGGGTGAGTGCCAGAATGAGTAGCGGTGCTGAGCAGGGAACAGTGAGATGCCTAGCCAAGACGCCTAGAGAACCAGCCTCCACCCCACTGGGGGATGCAGCACTATCTTGCCTTAGTGAGAAGCTTAGCATGACACTAGCTTTGGTGTTCATGGTGTGGTATATTAATCAGTCAGGAAATCTTTATGATTATTTTGATGCTCATGGTATTTATTCTTTTACCGCCTACAACAGGATTCTAGTACTTAAACTTTCTTGAGCCTATGCTGCTCTGAAGTCAGTCACAGGAGAAAAACAATTTGCTATTTTAACATTTAAGTCCTCTGGAGCTAACCAAGGGGTATTGGTTTATGCTAGGAAGTGCTTACACCCACTGCACCCACCAAGTATTATTCAGACTTGAAAAAGTAGTCTAAACAACACTTCTACATTTTAGCTGAGTCAGAAACAGATGGAGAGCTACCGTTGCCAGCTCATGTATATGTACTTTGTTCAGTGTGGGTTTAATTCTTTCAAAGCAAACAGATCTGTGAACTTACCTTCTTCGTATCCAACACATGGATATACAGTAAAGTTGCCCAAGAAAAGGTCCTGTCCACTCCATAGTTTCAGGAGCACAATTAATGAAATGATTATACAAAGCAACAGCTATAACATCATCTCAATTTCCAGCAAGTAAATCAATAGCTCCATTCACAACAGGTTTCACAGATGATCCAAGCTTAGGAAAGCCACACATACTTACAAATTATAAAGCATATCAGCCATGTTGCTGCGGTAGTACAAGGCATTTCTATAGGCGCTTTCAGCTTCAGAAATCTTGCTCTGGCTCTTGAGAACATTTCCAAGGTTACCCCATGCTGTCAAGAGGAGAAAACGGTACTCAGAAAGAGCTACAATCCAATTACACATGACAGAGTATCCAAGTATCAGGAAGTTCCTCGGGGAGACAAACCCCACAAAGAAACTATTTTTATGGAAGGGGAGGGGAGGTTGGTCCTTTCTTTCCCTGGCTCTCTGGATCTCTGCATCTTACTGTGAGATTCATGTTTCCAAGCGGTGATCTGCGTACATTCTGTGTACATATAGCTTTCAGGTGGGAAAAGGAGCTTTAAAAACAAAATATGTCTCTATGATTTAGAAACTACAATAGCAAAAGGAAAGGACCGTTTTATTTTATATCACCTCTAAATAAAAATTCACAGAGTGAAAAGTGGAACTGGGGCATCTTCATAGCTTTAGCTTCTTTTTTTTTTTTTAAGCCTATCTACTCTAAACAGCAACAAATTTTCCCAGAGCAGGCACAGCTCTCACTAAGGTATGAAAATTTGACAAATGATGCAGGAATTGAAAGAATGGTTAGGTAAGTAACCAGGATTAAAGTACGCCATATGGATATAAACATACTATTCAGATCACTAAAATGCATTTTTTGTCTACTTGGAAAACATATGGTTTCTTTCCATACAATTTATTATGTTATACAATGTGCTTTTATATCCCATCTATAAAAGACTTGAGGTAAAAAAATATTTAAGGCTTCACATGTGTTCCCTTTGCAGTTGTGTTGAGTGGCACAAAAACTCAAAAAAGAAACTGGAAGTAACATTTTATGGAAAACACAGCCCATGTTATTCATAATTTAGGAAGCTAATTTAACTGACATTATAATTATAGTCTCTGTGTATACATTAAAAAAAAATCCCACATTATACTTACAAATACATCAAAGTTGTTTCAAAAAACAGTTCTACTTTCACAAGTATTCTTTTTATGAGCAAAAACAATGGAAAGAAGATGCATGTCCTTTCCACCAAACACACATTATATGACAAACCATTCCCTCCAGAGGCACTAAGTATAAACATTAGCTCAAGTAGCAGTTAAAGTCTACTGCTTCAATTACTCAAGCTGATGTTTTTACAGGAATTTGTATCAATCCTGAACAATACAAACTTTCAATGTAGTTTTAACATAACCCTGCTAAATAGGTTTATAATTATTCCAGATACATGTTTTTTCCTCAGAAAGTGCACTGCTTTCAATCTGCTGTGGTCTCCTGCAGAAGCATCCCTCCATAGGGATAAAAAAAGCAGCAAACAGCACTTTCCTCTGAGCAGAATAAAGTAATCGTTGTTGGGAAAAAACTGATGGAGTCCTTTTAGGAGTAACAAAAATAATGTCGTCCAACTGCACAACAAATTTTGTAAAGGCAAATAGAAAAAATAAATTCAGTACTTCCATGAAAAAATAAACTCTTCTGTAAGTCACTTCATTTTAGACTAGTATTTCATAAAATGAGAAATAATTCAGACGGTATTTATCACTAAATCAATAAAAGTCACAAATGTTCCATTATTCTCCTGTTTAATGAAATAAAGCTGCTAAAAAATTCAGAAGCAGCAATTAAGGTGACTACCCAGCTTATAAGCATTAACACTTGGAAGAAAAGAAAAAACAACCCAGACTTTTTTTTTAACTAATTTGTGAAAACACTCTCTGATGTTGCTTCTGCAGTACATGATCATCCAATTTCCTGTAGTTGTATGTTCTATATAATCTGTAGCTACTTTTGTTTTCAGTCTGATCTCTCATAAAATAGCATTACATCAAATGACCATTTTGACTACTGTTAGCAATTCCCTGCCATATAGTTACTTGCTCCCAACCACTTTGAAGCTCAGCAAGGGAAAGAACGTATAGAAGAATGATTCGGTTCATCCTTTCATCTGTTAAGACTGGAAAAAAAACCCTATTAAAACTGTTAAATGTATTAGTTTCTCGTCCACACTTCATGCTATATGCTCCATTTTTTATCCAACTTAAGTTTTTGAGCAATACTTCATTTTACATTCTGTGAAATAATCTCTGTCATCTTTTTAATATCAATCAATATTTAATCTGATTTTATTTGAAATATATTCCACTTGGACTTTTGTTAAAACTTATAACTGTGAATGATTAACTTAATGTAATATATTAGAAGTGATAGTAGCAGAAAACAGCAAACACAAACCACAGTAATTTCACAATTTATCATTAAAAGAAACATGAAAATCAAGGGTATTTTACTTCCTCAAACTATAAAAGCTTAGTATAAATCTTCACATCTATTTAAATACAGAATTAGATGAATGACCTAGTTCTGGCTGGAGTTAAAGCTACACAGAACATTTTGTAGAATAAAAGCTTACTTTTAGAGCTCATACTCATAGCCCTAGAAGTTATGAACAGCTATTATCTGCACCAGTCACATCCTCTTGGCTGTTAGTATATGACGGGAAGAAAAAGAGGATGATATACATGGAAAAGAGGCTACATCAGCTACTCAACAATATTCACTCCTTCTTTTGTCTTAAGGAACAAAATTAACCTTATGAAAGAAAAACAGTTAGTACCTACATCTCTGGCACCTGATTTCTCAATCCATATCTCAAAACAAACTTCTGAAAAACTTTAACAACATTGGTTCAGCTATGTGCGCATTCAAAATCAGAAAGAAAATTATACCTGAATGAAGCCACATCCCTATTAAAAATATACCCTATGATTTCAGCTGAACTTCAGCACTCAACTGTTTTTATCTGTGCATTATGAGAAATTAAAAATTAAATCCTCAAAAGAAAAAGAAGCTAGGTCAATAATTCTGGATTTTAAAATGGATTTTTATTCCACTGATTTTTTTATATATTCTTCATATAAAATCTGTAATACCTGAAATTGCAAAAGGTTATATTCATAAGAATATATTAAGTATATTCAGAAGCATTAAGAATATTCTGCATATATAATATTCAGAAGATGCTAAACCATATATATATATGTATATACATACATACAGACCACAACCTAATCTTTAATTACAAGTCCAATTTTTCTCCTGTTGGAGCCCCTATTCAGTACAAGCTGTGAATGAAACAGCTTTGTAATATTGACTGCTGCTTAATTCCCTCTGCACCAACAATGAGACCAAACCAGTCCCAGGTCTTTGAGAAATAATACTCCATCATACCATGGGAACAAAGGTAACATTCACATATCTCACACACCTACAAAACAGTCAATCCATTCAAACTCCATTGCATACTTTTCCATAGATCATAATCAACATAAAGTGGAACATTTTAAATTAAATCCATTCCATCATCTTGTATCCTAAGCCAATTTTAAACTGAAAAATCTATTAATGCTTGAGAATCGCAGTGCTAGTTACATTTCTTTGCAGGAAAATAGATCCTTTTAAAAGGGTTTTGCTGCTGAAGATTTTAAATAAACAGCAGAAGAAATTCTATAGCACTAAGAAAATAAACAATTGTTTAAATGTTACCATTTTGGTCATATCAAACTAGATTTCTATTAAACTTTAAAGATGACATTTATGCCACCTTGCAGTGAGAGTAGGTCAAGTTCTCAGTCATTTAATTGCTTTCAAAATGAAAATGAATCTGACAAATTTCAGCTTCAAATTCAACATGATTAATTTCTTAACTACCTCACTGAAACTGAGAATTGAGATTTAACAAGCCTGAAAAATACCAGGTTGGCATACAAAACCTTCTCTAACCTTCATTCTTCAACACAGCAAGACAAATAACAGTGAAGCAGGAACAACACTGTCCACCCTAATCTGCCTGGATCTATGAAACTTGTCTCTTGCTAAATGAACAGTTGAACTTTCAGCTTGCAATGGAATTATGAAGACAAATGACAAATGGAAATGAACGCATGCAAATATCTTAATTCAAATAAAATTTTCCCTATCTACTGAATAAAGGCTCATGATTGCTATTCAGCGAAATGGAAATAACAAAGAACAAAGTAAAGTTTCAGAGAAAAGTATTCAGGTGATGTAAAAGCTCATATGCTGATTTCTTGATCCAATAGTTTGATATAAATAAATAAATAAATACATACATAAATAAATAAATGTTAACAAAGATAACTCAAAGTATTAAAGGAGGATTCTCCTTTGCCCAAGTCACCCTTATATAATTTATGAAAAACAGAAAATAAAATCTACTTGGAAGCTCAAAACCTACTGACCGTATCTGAACACCTCTACTGAAACATGGACAGGAAAAAAAAATCCTGACTGATATTCGAACAAATAACCCATTTCAGAGCTGTAACAATTTCTTCAACAATGTAAATAAATACTGGCATGCTCCCATTACAGAGGGGGGCAGGATAAGTAATTAAAAAAAAACAAAAAAAAACTTCAAACTTCAGTAAACAAACACCATTTGCCTGTCTTGTTAATTCTGAGTAAAACTGATCTCCGTCTTCCCTTCTGGAAAGAAAGCATACCTGCCATACTGGACAAAAGACAAGAGAAGGTAGCAAAAACATATGAACCAATCCACTTTATCTTACGTAAAACCCCTTAAAGAGCAATGATGTGCAGTTTTGAAAAATAGTCCACAATTGCAAACTACATGATGATAAAAATAGGCTTTTATCTGGCAAGTTTTTGAATAGTATTTTTTATTTCCTCTCCCTCCACATGAGAGAATGGGAAGATGGAGATATCACTGTATCTCTGGCAAGAGTGGAGTGGAAACTATGGTAATTATCAATACAGTTACTAACACACTTATCAATACTTTAGAGGTGCTTTTACTTTGTGAAAGTAATGTTGATTGGTATCAAAACCATCATGAAGTTGATAAACAATGCAGCTCCTCCATATTTCCCTACTATTTTACACCTGAACCATCAGTACTCTGAAATTCATGAAAAAGGTATTTCTGTTCCCCCACTTACTTTACAGACATTAGATTTCAATACTCAAAGATTATTAAGCATGCGAGCCCAACAGATGCTGTAAAACTCCAAAGAAGCATCCTGTTGAAATTCCTAGCAACTACCATTTATAAGGCATTTATCTGGATGATGACTGAAGGGGAAGAATTCTAATTTTACTTTTCTTGAACACTTTTTCCTGTTTCAAATGTTGTCCAAAAGGATTTTTCATTTGCTTCTTTTCCCCTTCCAAGGCTTGAAAGTCAATTACAAGAGATGCACATTTTATATAAATCAGTTCTTCAATACAGCACACTAATAACCTTCTCATGGTCACAGCATCAATATTTGAAATTTGCATTATGCGTGGTGCAAAGTTTTATGTTTTTATTCATTACAAGCTTGTTGAGTTTGAAAATCAGCAGGAAACAGGTTAGAACAGTATGACAAAATTTAAAACAAGAAGGTAATGATACTAATTACATTTCCCACTTTGAAATATGTTGTTTTCCAAGAATTACATTAACAGTATGATTTATTTTCAGGGGGGTTGTTGGGTTTTTTTCCTGAAATTTGTTACTTCAGTTGTTACTAGTGTAATGGAGTCAAATCTGAAAGAACTAAAATAGCTTTTTTGAAAATGATGAGGTTTTATTATTTTCCAGGTGATGCATCCAATAAAGTGACAAAAAATAGCATGGGGAAGATGCCTGTGGCCTTGACCACACTGTGCATCAGTTTTTATGGGGCTGTCACCATGAGAGGATTTATGAATGCTGGATTAACTTCTACAAGTTTGGAGCATAAAAACAAACAAAAAAATAGCCTCCTGTCTTTTGCTATTAACTTTTATGTGGACTCAATTACTAGAGAATGACAATCCAGGTTTCCAGTTTAGGACACTTTTTTTTACCATCTGTTCTTAACACTTCTTCATTCTGCACTATAAATTACTACTTTACAGCTATTGGTATGAAAGTCATGAATTCCAAGCATTCACTTTGCCACCTCACCCTGTAGCAATATCACCAGAATGTAGGCAGCATGAAGTGCAGCAGCATGTTGTGAATCTCTCTCATCTCTATGGTAATAGGGAGCATACAGAATATTGAGTATTCTTAGAACTTTGCCTAAGTGGATTTTTTCTATTCATTCTTAGCATCTACAATCAATATTTCTAGGTGAGGTATTTTATGAACCAAATTGTTTGCTTTACCATCTATCTAAAGCTCCACACTAAAGGCTGAAAGCCACATATTGCCCTCCATAAGGCACTGGACCATTGCTAAGGTTAGAGGCTATTCAAAAATTAAAGAGAATTTTGTGAAACAATGATGACAGCAGGGGATGCCTCAGTAAAAATAAACTTAATGTACTATGTAGCTTGCATAGAAAGAAAAAAAATTTTTTTTTTTCAGGTTTATACCTTGAAAACAGATAGATTCCTGCTATCAGACTCTACTTCCTCCTGCTGAAATTACAGGTGCTAAACTGGGAATTAGAAGAAGTGTATTCTGTTCACAGATCTGCCACTGGCCTGTTGTTCAGATTTTTTGTTCAGGAAGCTTCACGTCCTGATGCCTTTCTGTTTGTATTTTTGACGTTTGTTACTCATCCATTAATTACAGGATTTTTCTGCCAAGGATTATATCTCACTGTCAGTCTGCAGAGTGCCTACTGCAGAAATGCAGCTAGAAATTAATGGTGCACAGATGCATGATAACTTTTGGAGGAATGAGCTAAAGGAGAAAGAGAAGGTGTTCTTGCAATACAGAAGAAAGATGTAATGAACATTTCCCCATATAATTATCATTCTCACAAAATGAGGGCCAAGAAAACTAAGTTCCTTACAGTTTAAACATTGTGGGAACATTGACGTATGTGTATGTATTTCATATTTTCATCTATGTTGTTAACTTTCCTTAAAGGGTCATCCTTCCTAAAACACATTTGGGAGCAGACAAAGCTGTAAAAAAAACCCCAACAACAACCAAACCCCAAAAAACAAAACCCTGTAAAATCTGACATTTCTTTGAGCCTTCTAAGAAATTCTAACAGTGGTTCATTTCATGAAAAATAAGTTGAAACATTAAGACAATGTTTGTAGATGGAAAATTCATCCTACTAGAAAAAAATAAAAATGGATTTGCAACTGAAGTCAAAAGTTTCCAACATCCAAATATTCCAAATTACCTTTGTTGGGTAATGCATCTGAAAGATTATAACCACAGCTATAAAGAACACCTTTTCCTCCTTGAAAGGTTAAATTCATCAGCAGCTTACAGCTTTTTACTTTCAAGGGTACTAGTTGATAAAGTAGAGTGATGCTCCAGCCTTAGCACTCGCATTTCACCAGGCAATTACTTTGTTCTAGACGGGGAAAGAGTTTCATGAACAGAAAATTCTGAAAGCTCAGTTGCATGCTCAAAAAAAGGCAATGAAAAGAGCCCAATGTTTTAGATAGCCTTTCTACAATAAAGACCCACTATCTCTCACAAAGATATATCAGATCAATTAGGCCATGTCTGTTAAGTGGTTTGCAAACAGAAAAGTTCATGTAAATGCTAAAAATTATTACCTGAAAAGTGGAACAGATTTTGCATAAGTTCTTCATTATGGCTTATACAGCTAATCATATTTTTCCTACTATTTTTTTAAATATGTCATAAAATCATTCATATAATTTGCAATTATTTTCCCCTCAAAACTTCACTTGTTAATAGACACATTTTGATTAAGTTACCCCATTTTGCTAACTCAACAGCCAAACTGCCAAAATGCCCTGTTTCTTGTTTCCTAAAATGATAAATGGTTTCTGTATGCCCATAATTTATGAGTTTAATCTACTTTATACACTGAATTTTATATACATATCAGTGGGTATGTGGTAATGTTGAGATGGACTGTATTAGAGATTTACCACCTCCTAACTTTTACATCTTATTCCCCTTTTTATTAAGAGTGTTATTTATATCATGTGTTCAACGCTTTGTTGATCAATTCCAGGGCTTTTGGAATGACAGCAGGTGAAAGAAAAAAATAATCTAAAACTATGCAGAGCTCTGAAAGCTATCCAGCATCATGTCAGCATCGGTACTGAACCAACTGAGTTTTGGCAGGCAGTGCATCAGTTTTGTTTCTTAGGTTTGAAACCCTGATGCAAATGGTATGAATGCATAACACTACCAAGCTCAGCATCACAACCTGATATACCCGCTCCACTTGCTATGTTACAGAAAATAATTTCTCCTCCTCAAAGGATAGCACAGTGGCTCTGTCAGCTCAATGAACTCAAGAGATGAGATCGAGCAGCTGGTAAAGTGTTCTTAGGCACTACCATTTACTCTGTTTAGTCTACAGTACGGCCTCCTCATTCAGTGTAGGCCATACTTGCAGATTTTGGTAATCCAATTAGCTTTAATGAACCTAATCTCAAACGTGTAAGGGCTCCCCCAACTGTCTGAACAGTAAACATCACATTAACACATTAAATATCACATTAATGTTGTTTTTAGCCAACACCCAGAATAAAGCAAGCCATCAAAGAAAAATTTCAGGTATACTCACACACTGATGCACTACACGTGACAGACTACTGTATGAAAAAATTCTTGCCAGGACTTTTGTTTAAGGTAGAACAGGATGAAATAGCACTGCCTTACTATTCTTACTCATGTATCAACACTGTAAAATATTTTCATGACAACGTTACAGAAACTTTCTACTGAATAGCCCTCGCTCACGATTAGTCAATAGAAAAGTTCAGGAAAAAACATGCTTCCCAGGCACTCATCTCTCAGACGGAGGTACCAACTCACATCTCCCAGGACCTGCCTCAGTGCAGCCAGTGGGCTGCATGGACAGTCCTTCCACTTTCCCCACAAGAGAAAGAAAATATTTCAGACAAAAGCTGTCCTGTAAACGAGATTAAGCCCATAATGCAAGTTTTCATACTGCAGAACCTCTAAAAAGATTCAAATTGGAAACCACAACCTCATTGCAACTTTGTAGGTGTCCTTTATAAATAAGCAAACAAACAAGACACCAACACACACATTGTTCTGGAGAGGTCATCCCATTTACCAATTTTGTACAGTTCAGTTTTGTTTAACATTGCAACTCTTATGAAGACATTGTGGTTAAGCTAAAACTACTGCAAGACTTGTTGCAAATACAGGTTTTCTGCTTCCAAGCTGTGCTGGCACACCCCAATGCATCAGGAAATAACCTTTCACCTGTCAGAAAGGTAATAAAAGACTGATAAACATAGATTATCTTTTATTTAAATGGAAATCCTAATATTAAAGGAGATTCATGATTGATTCATGTGTTTCATGACACAGAGGTTCTTGGTGGAATTACCACTGTAAGGAATTCCTGCACCTATCACCCTCCAGGCCCATCCCTCCTGTGAAAATGATTTTTGGGAAGCTCATCATAGTATCACAGTATGTTAGAGATTGGAAGGGACCTCAAAAGATCATTTAGTCCAATCCCCCTGCCGAAGCAAGAACACCTAGATAAGGTTACACAGGAACGTGTCCAGGCGGGTTTTGAACGTCTCCAGAGAAGGAGACTCCACAACCTCCCTGGGCAGCCTCTTCCAGTGTTCTGTCACTCTCACTGAGAAGAAGTTTCTTCTCAAGTTTAAGTGGAACCTCTTGTGTTCCAGTTTGTACCCATTTCCCCTTGTCCTAACATTGTTTGCCACTGAGAAGAGCCTGGCTCCAACCTCGTGACACTCCCCCTTTATATATTTATATACACTAATAAGGTCACCCCTCAGTCTCCTCTTCTCCAAACTATAGAGACCCAGCTCCCTCAGTCTTTCCTCATAAGGGAGGTGCTCCACTCCCTTAATCATCTTAGTTGTCCTGCGCTGGACTCTCTCCAGCAGGTCCCTGTCCTTCTTAAACTGAGGGGCCCAGAACTGGACACAATATTCCAGATGAGGTCTCACCAGGGCTGAGTAGACGGGAAGGAGGACCTCTCTCGACCTACTAACCACCCCCCTTCTAATACACCCCAGGATGCCATTGGCCTTCTTGGCCACAAGGGCACAGTGTTGGCTCATGGTCACCCTGTCGTCCACCAGGACCCCCAGGTCCCTCTCCCCTACACTGCTCTCTAACAGGTCGTTCCCCAACCTATACTGGAACCTGGGGTTGTTCCTGCCCAGATGCAGGACTCTACACTTTCCCTTGTTATATTTCATCAAGTTATTCCCCACCCAACTCTCCAGCCTGTCCAGGTCTCGCTGAATGGCAGCACAGCCTTCTGGCGTGTCGGCCACCCCTCCCAGCTTAGTGTCATCAGCAAACTTGCTGATAGTACACTCAATTCCCTCATCTAAATCGTTGATGAATATATTAAATAATACTGGTCCCAGTACTGACCCTTGAGGCACTCCACTAGATACAGGCCTCCAACTAGACTCCACCCCATAGACTACAACTCTCTGGCTTCTCTCCTTCAGCCAGTTCACAGTCCACCTCACTACCCGATCATGGTATGTATCAGATGCATAAACTGGTCCAGGTTTGTTTGAAAAGACAGATCACAGTACCTTTAACATCTAATCTAGTCACTGCTCTGTTCACAGCAGAGACTGATCGCACCTTTGTTTGCACAGCTTCGTTAGCTAAGCACTGTGGGAACACCGTAAGCCGTTAACTGCCATAAAGTTCCCATTTCATGAAACTTCGTAAGGGTAAGAACAAAGCAGTGAACAGAAACTCTTATGGTATAAGGAACTGTGATTTTTGAGGCGATAAATCATTCAAGAAAGGGAGAGGAGGTGAAAGAAGCAGAAAATAACAAGTGGGCAAAGAGGAGAGCTCTGAGCACACTGGAAAACTCAGGATTAACCCTGAGAAACTCTTCAGAGCAGCAAACTGACTCAGGCAAGGAGGTGACCAAATCTGTCAAATTACCTAATTTTTTAAACAGCAGGCATAGTTCTAAGAAAAATTACCTATGACACAGTTTAAAATTATGTCCCATGTTCAAAATTATGTGAGTTGTAAGCCAGCCTCCTGCAGAAATGGAAGAGTGCACGTCGCTGACTGAAATGACAGCCATGGTCCTCAAAGCTGAAAGTAGATGGATTGTGTTGGCTCCTTTCCAGGAAATGAGAATAGAGAGGACAGAGTCCTGGAAAGGTGCCAGAGGAGGCACAGAAAGGGGAAAATCAGTGCTAGGTTGTCAAACCAAGAGAATCGTGAGAGTGCTCAAACAACATACATCAGACTTGGAAAAGGGAAATTAGTGCATATCCAGGAAGCAGGCTTTTCGTAATACTTCAAGTTGTATGGTTTTGTTTATTTTGTTTTAAATCACTTATTAAGGCAAGACAGAGCCTGTGAAGCCTTGCCAGCCAATATATATCTACACTGGTATGGAAATATAGGTAACAGGGAGGAAGGTGGGTCACGAAATGACCTTCATTTTTTGCCAGTAGTGAAACCAATTAAAGACTTTATTATTAACTACCATCTTTAACAGTCCACATTCTAAATGTCTTCTGTGTTTGAAGAACTGAAAGAAAAGTTCAGTGTGCTAGAATGTCCAAGCAAAGAGACGGAAATTACGTTGAGTACTCAGTCCCTCTGTTTTGTGATTTTTTCTGTAATTTAAACTAAAACTATTTGCAAGCCTTTTGCACATACTATAATTGCATCAGCCATAATTTCATTTTTGCATGTGTGAGAGGTGGCAATGATGACAGCCTAAGCTTAAGGGTTAATAAAGCTCCCTGTTACAAAGGAAGGGTATTGGAAATATTAATAAAATACTTGCATTTATCTATCTACACTGGGATTTTACAGTGCCAAAAGAAGTATAAAGACGCATATGTACAAATTACTGTCCTGCCCACATTAAAGGTTAGCTTCTCTACAAGATTTATGTAATGGGACCTCAGTGTGTACCAGTATGAAACCCATTGCAGACAGTAAAATGAAGACATGTAGCTCATGGTGAAAATCATTATGGAAAGAGAAAATTTTTGCAGCTGATATATTTTGAAAAAAAAGAAAGTAAAATCATGAAACAATTGGATGACTGACTAGTGCATTTAAACAGACATGCTCATCTTGAGAACCAACCCAGGTAATCTCATTTTCCTCTAATTGATAGTAACTCCCACTGAAAAAAAACAGGCTGGTTTCAAAGAACCCACAAATACGGACTGAAGGCCTGACTTTTAACCAAACTGGACAATAAAATCTATAATTTTTCTGGCAAAGAAAATACCAAATTTAATCCATTTCACTTGATATGCTACAAACCCCTCATCTTGCCAAAGCTAATCCCTCCTTGACCAGGGTGGGGGTTTTTTGTGCACTGTAGTTTTTAGCATAGATTGAGTTTGTTGAATGATTTTGCAGAGCACCTTAGTGAAGGCAGGGGAAGAAATAACAGTCTGATGAGTCCATGTCTCAAAACAGAGTAATAGAGTACATGTCTCAAAATTGTTTATTTCTTTAAATTCTTAGCATATGCAAAGGGGAAAATAAAGTCTAGCTAGTCATTAATAACAGATTCTCTTCCTATCCCCCTGCTATTTAGTATTCACAGATAAGAGATGCTGTTGGACAACACTCAAGGAAAAAAAAAGTGACTATTCTTGTTTCCAGTCCTTTATATATGTAAAGGAAGCATATCAGGCTTTCTGGTATCCTGCTGAAGGAGAAGCAGATATCCCACAGTGACTTGGATTTCAAAGAAAACTACAGCACTATAGAAGAACTGAAAGAAAGAACACTGTCACTGGAGAATAAATTTAGATTTTAAACTGAAGTGCAAACGACTTTCCTTCAGCTCTCAAACATATTTAGCATAGCAAAACTGTTTTACTGAGGCTGGGATGACTGTGGCATGTTCAACTGCTGTACATAACTATGGCCATTTCCCAAACTTACTAATGGCCATTCCTTTTACACTTTCTAATCATTCAGGGCAACAGTAACGGCCGTTTAGAGATCTCTACACTACTTTCAGAAAGCAGTATTTTTATTTATCTTTCAAACAATTCTATGCAGTTCGCCTACCAGTTGAGCTTTCTCTTTTAAAGCTGTTACAAGCAGCAGGCAGATAGAAAGTATTTCCTATTTATTTCAAGAACTCTGAAGCATTCTGTACAATATTTATCCTTAAAATTCTTTCATTATTATAATTATAACCTTTTTATTTTTATTTATATAGGATCATTCCATTATTGGGTGTTTCCTCATACAGTAGGCTGTGATAAGGGTTATTACTGACACTGACAGAAAGTATACTACCTTTACAGTAATTTCTTCTTAAAAACGTAGCCAAACTTAAGTTACTGATCAAACTTGAAAATAGTAATAGAAGTCAAGGAAATTTCCTATGCAACCTATAGTCAAAGGATTAAGTGCCAGAAAGTTCTGGTAAATGTGCTGGGAAAATTGACGGTGCTGTTTCTCTGACAATTACTTTTAAAAGAGTTGACTAAAAAATGTGCCAAGAATCACCGTAACGGCTATGTATCCGGATATTATTCAGCAACTAGCTTATTAGGGGTATTATACTGTAATAAATGTGGAGAGGTTGTAATAAAATAATGCGCCACGAAAATTTTTAAGAAGTCATCCAAAATCTACAGCAGAGTGAAAAATCAAAATTAAAGTGGCTTGTTCAAAGTCTAAAGAAGAGTTCATTAGCAAGATTGAAACAAAGGCGTGTATACCCAATTACAGCTGCTATGCTTGTAGCACTGATATTTCTTAACAGTGAACATATGAAAAATTTTCAGGCATGATTATTAGCAGATTTTATACTTCTAAAATTTGCTGTATTATGGCTGAAATTACTTTCCCTTTTCAGTCTTGTTTTTCAAAATCAGCATTTTGTATTCACTGCAGTATCATTTGAGTCAGGCTTTTAACACTTTAAGAGTGATTTTATTATTATTGAAGTGACATGAACCAAAGGAGCAAGAAATAATTACTGTGCAGTGTGATATTTTGGGCTACTGGCCAAAAGATGAGTTGGAGTTTTACTGTCAAGTTGCATATAAGAAAAAGAATTTATGCACCAAATCACTGAAATGCAATTACAAAGACACCAAGTATTTTTTAAATGCCAGTGTGATGTTTGTTAAAATACACACTACTCAGGAGGCATAAAAAAGTCTGATTAACAAGTTGTGTGCCAGAGCAGTAGCTATTGAATACAAAGCTCTAAAGGCATTACAAGAGAGCCCAGCTTCTTGTCAGCATAATCTAAGCTTTTACTGATAAGTATATTTGAAGAATGCCATACCTTCAAATATTTCTTCTCGATTTGTCTCCAGTCATCACTAGTGATATGAAAATATTAATCATCATGGAAAATACTGGTCTATTGCACCCTTTTTGTTTGAGGGAAATATGGCTTCTTTACTTAGTTTACTACATGGTATTATAAATGCTTTTCCTCACTATGCTATTAGCTATTTTCATTGTCTGCTGAAGAACGGACCTCTTACTGACAGCTGCTGTTAGCAAGAAAACATTTTCTAAGAGTTGATAAGAATAACAGCAGAAAGCTGTCAAATCAGATTGAAACAGCTTCTAGTATTTCCTTCTACCCAAGTGCACAGAACTAGAGCATACAATCTCTACGACAGGCATGGATTTTTCCTTTTCTTTCTTTTTTTTTTTTTTTTTATTCAGAGGAACAACTCTTGGGTTAGGACAAACCTGGGTGCTTTTTTAACATAACAAATGATGCAAATGACACAATATTAACTCACGTGATGTTTCCCCCTGCCCTACGCTTATAATTAAAGCAATTTATATAGCAAATACATTTGCTTACTGCATCAGAGTAACGGTAAAAGAGGAAATCAACACTACAAAGTATTCAACAGGAGTAAAAAAATTAAATTTGGTGTTTTAAAAATATTTTTTGAAAAGAAATAAAGAAAAGAAAAAGAAAGGTAATTGTCCATGAAGTTCTAGGGAATAAAACTGATCAACTCTAAATGCTATGACAAAGATGCCAACCCCCCCAGCCCCCGGAGACTGTTCTTTAAACCTTCTACAGGCACAAACATAGCAGAATGATGCAGTAAGATCTTACAACCCTGTTGCAAAGCTAAAAAAACCCCGACGTGAACAGGGAAAAGCAACATTGTGGTCCAGAAGAGTATTTCAGTGTTGGAATACCTTCTAAAAATATTAAGCAAAATTGAATTATTCACACCCACAGGAAACTGGAATAGGAGCAAGGTTGGAAAGATAGAAGGAAAGCAACTTTCAATATTCATATGGAACAACTTAAATATTCTCTGTCAACACCATGTCTTGGTCTTATTGCTGCCCACTGAGAACAACATGGTAATTGAGATATGAAACAAGACATTAAGAATAGGATTTTTAACTTCAGGAAAGATCTGAAGCACACATTCCAGTCCTACTGACCTGTCCAAGATATGAACATATGACATCTCATTAATGTTAATTTGTGATGGAACAAGGACAAACACCTGAGCAACATGCATAACTGATTTTGAAGCCAAAAGCTGTAAGGCCAACTTAAGTCAGTGCCACATGCGAGACAGGGCTTACCAGACTAGGTGTAGTGCCACAATAATGTAGCAATACTGCTTTTGGAACCAGCCAAGTATCTGTTTCTTTCTGTACAATTCATTGCAAAAGAAACATATATAAACTCAGCAGGATTTGAATGCACGGTTAAAAATAAGCAATCACTTAGTGTAGCAGGTCAACTATTTCCAGGAAGGATCTTCAAAGCTTAATTACAAATGTCACGGCAACCACCAGGAGACTAAAATTATGACCAAGCAACCAATGGCTCTGCAGCACTCCAACAATCTATGCCTTGCTCTGTTATATTCTACTTCTTTAATTAGAGTCTCTAACAGTACAACATAATATATATCATAATACATCATAATGAATCTTTGATGTTCAGATGTTGACTGCAAGGTACAAAATGGCCTGGAGGAAAAAGATTAAGGCTTTTTGAAGCCTGCTTTTGGTAATACAGAGAAAATTAGAGATAAAAAGGTATAATAAGAACAATTATTTTGTGTGTCATTGTAATTTTATAATAAACATGAGATAATCATCACCACAGAATGACTCTCAGTCTAAGTGAAAAAGACATGACAGCTACCACCAATTTTTAACTTCTTTGTTTTTACATTTTGGGAGGCTTTCTTCACTATAGAAGAACACTCAAATAATGGGAGCTGGTTTAGATCAGTTGGGCTGCTCATTAAGTTGAAGACAGCACAGGGAAATACTTGTGCCTTTCCCTCCCTAGTGTCAAAACATGCACACAGCCACTTCAGGATCCATAAACTACATTAATCTATCTTGCCTATTTTTCCTTCAAGTGCTGACAGACTGTAACAAGGCAATGCTCAGATCACTTTAAAGATATTTGAAATACTAGTCATAACCAAAAGACCAGAACAAGCCCAGAAAGAGATGGAGTCAAGGCATACTAGTCCTCATTATGACTCCACCAGGCAAGGGCCATTACCTTCCCGCCACACAGAAAGCCAGATATGACAGCTGGCATGTGCACAGCGGCTCGGAGGTAGCATCACCACCTTCTTTCTCACTTGACTCTCCTGCGGTGTATTTTGGTGTTTAGAAAAAGGTGAGCCATGCATTATGCTTTTGAGTATTTTTTCCACATTTCAGTGATTGACAAGAGCAGCCTGGAGAAATGTAAATTGCAGAAAGGCTGTGGTTGCCTGTGGGGTTAGGGCTTTCTCACTTGAGGCAAAACACTATTTCTCTGCCTACAAGGTGCCCTTGAGGGAGCCAGAAGAAAGAGCTGGCAAGGTACTTATTGCCCATCTCTTCACTGAGGACTGAAGATGAAGCTTCTGAACAAATCTGCCTGAAAGTCCCATAGCAGCAGAAAAGATTATATTCATACACCTACTACAGCACAGAGGACCTGATTATAAACCATCACCATGTGAGACAACTCCATTTCCAAAGCAGTTCAGCCACATTAGTTCATAAATGCACCTGTGCTAATATCTTGCCTCTCAAATGACCTTATTAGTACAGCACATCAGCTCAATGTTATCACACAGCATCCAGCCACAGAGTGGCTTTCATCCTGCTAGGCCAGAATACAGATGGATCTGGAACAAAACACTCAGCTCCTTGCTTTAGCAAAGCTGGTCCTCACAGATACCCACTTCTTTATTGGTTCCCACTGTGGAATTTTTGAAGAGATTTCCTTTTTGCTTTTTAGCCGAGGACTAAAGAAGCTCTTGTTCAGAAGCTCTTTGCAGGAGAAGAAAGGAAAAGTGTTAGGGAAAATGATCCCACCACTCAAAAATGATCAGAAGTAAGAAAATACTCATGAGGAGAAATGGCTGCAAGTTGAGGAAAACAGAAATGAGGAGTGGCAGCTTCTTCTTAACAGACTAAAAGGAACGAAAACACTTTCTCTCTGCTGTCTGAGCAGTCCATTGTCTCACTGTTTGAATAGCCTATTTATCACTAGCATTCATAAAACTAAAAAAAAAAAAAAAGAGGCAAACAAAAATAAATTGTTTTTCCTACATCAACCTCATTTAATTACTGAAGAGTAGTTTGAATTGTTCATCTCCTAATGCTTCAGTGGATTGGCAGCCAGTCCAGACCAGTCAGGCTTGCCTGATCGTCTAAGAAATAGAAAATAAAATTAGCATAGTCAAAGCCAGGGATAATCTTGGAAGTATTCACAATAATGAATAGAGTTGGGTGACAGGTCACTTTAGCTGTGAGTTTCTGGTACCCAGCCTTGTTACAACGTGTGTGGGCTAGTAAATATTCAGCAGAACCTCAACAGGATATTTTAAGGAGATTTACAGACAGCTCAGTCATGTCTATATCACCACACTGACATGCTGTCTTTGCTTTTGCATATCTTACAAGAAACTTAATGTCAGCTTATATGGCGAGAAACCGGGCAATCATATATACATAAGTCTGCGCATACTGAGATGTGTATGATGAAAATAGCTCGCCTTGTCTCTGGGGAGCATAGTACCCAGCAGTTTAATTTCCAGACAACATCACAGCCAAACCTACTATTGGACAAAACCTAGAATTTTATTTTTTTTATCACAAAAACTGGCTTAAAGCAAGCAGACAACTATCAATACAGTCTGCGATATCTTGGGATCCCCACCAAAAATGGAACATACGTTAACTATTTAATCAAATGTGCGCATACTCTTTTCTTTCTAAGGAAAGCCAAGTTTTAATGCAAGTTTTACAATGTTACTAAACTGGTAAGTCTCACAGCATCATATCACCTCTCTGGTGTGCTGTCTTGCTGTTCGCTTACTTCACTTCTTGCCCTCCTGCACTAATTTTGAGGAAAAAAAAAAAAAAAAAAGAAATGGGATGTGCTTGTTCACAGTTAACAAAAAGTCACTGCAGAAACAAGTTTAATAATTTTACCTAGGGAGACAACGTATATGAACAAAAGTTACAAAAGCAGACTGACAATTGACAAGCCACTACAATGCTGATTTACAAGGCATCTTATCTGTCAAATCTAGTTTTTCACTATCAGCTTTAGGTAACACCTGCATTTGCCTCATACTACCACAACTTTTAGACTATGGCATGATATAACTCTCTAACCAAGAAACACACCTCTGTCAGTGGATGACTTTGCACCATACAATGGGCTTCTGAGCACAGAACTTGAAAAACTGAAGTGCAACAGGATCAGAGGCTGTCAGATTTTTCTTTCACAGACAAAGCAATCAAGTGATCCTTTCTCACTTCTTATGAATTGTGAATGAAAGCTTAGTCAATGCCTACACAGCACTCACAGGTGGTATTTTAACCATTCTCATATAAACCTGTTTTGTGTGCCAAGAGCAGTACAGGCAGCATGTAGTTCAAGATCCCAGCTGGATCTGCCATATATGCTGAAACCACAGCTAAACATTGTTACTGATCCCTGAACTAGAGGGTTTACTGTGTGTTTGGAAGTGTTTACACTAGCTGTAGTCACATTTCATTATGGTATCGATACAAACTTTAAGAGAAGTAGCTGGGAAACGTTACAAATAGCTGACATTTATACATTAACAGGAAGGCCTAAGTATTTCACAGTAACTCTTTACAGTACCTGCATGCAGGAAGCAATACAGTAATTTCCTAGGGTGAATAATATGACCTCATTTCCTCATTTTTATTATGTAGTATTGATGTTATTTGCATCATATGAAATAAAAAATAATAAATAAATAAAAAAAAAACACCAGCTCCCTGATGGTGTCCTTTACTATTTTATATATTTCCTAGTCATAGAGAACAGAACATTCGGTGAACATACAAAAAAAACTTCATCAGCATGATAGGTACCAGATTCCAGATGGAAAATTAGGAGGGTGGGTAGGATCTTTAATACTAATAATGCTTCTTTAATTCTAAAATACAGAACTAAGATAATGAAAAAGAAAGTATCCTCTTACCTTCAGGTCTCATTTTCTCCATGTTAACGCCAAACCTGTCACACCCTATCAAAGCATACTCTTGCTTTTCTTCATTTTTTACTAATGTATGTACTACTGCAACTTAAAAGGACATTTCCTAGCATACCCTCTTTAGATACAGCTGATAAATTCAGACAATTCAAAGGCAAAGACAGGAAAATATAAAGCATTGACCATAAAAAGCAGAATTTACCTTTAGCAGGGTTTACTTTTATCCCTGACCTATACAGCATCTCCTCATTCTGCCAGTCCCCATTCCTGACAACAGTCTTGAGTCCATAGAAAACAATTAATGCAGCAGTGGAACAAAAAACCAAGTTCTTCAGAAAACGCTTTTGGGCTTTGACATAAAGGGCCCTGACACCTACTGTAACCAGCAGGCAGAAGCCCATACTAGGAACATACAGCACACGCTCTGCTATTACAAAGCCAACATAGAAAAATAGGTTTGTGGCAGGAACAAAGGGCACTATTAACAAAGACAGAGACAGAATGACAATGTTCTCAGTTGAAGGAAGTGGCAGTTTCTGCATTTCAAGCTTTTTTATACCATTCTCTTCTTTTGATGCAAAGCTTGACTTCACCTCCAGTGTCTTGTACTCCACGTCTGAGTGGCAGCTATGCCCATTAGCATTCTGCTTGCCGTTCATTACAGTTTTCCCATTGCATTCTCTCTCATTGCTGGAACCCTTCAAGCTAAAGTAGGCAAGGAGGAGGAGTCCAGCATAGAAGGCCACAGTGTGTAGATTCCTCCAGTCGCTGACTGCTTTCAGAAGAGGCACAGCATCCATAGACCAGTCAAAGCTGAGGGTATCTGGGCATAGCAACAGCCAGAGGTTCTTTGTTGGCAGGTAAAAGAAGGTCAGTGTACGTGTGAGAAAACTGTCTGAGTCAGCTGCTGGATTGTCAGAATTGGAAAAACTTGGGGGCTTGTTGCCCATCCAGTATAAGCGGACACCCAGCAGTGCAGTGCCCCAGGAGGTCAACAAACCGATGCTGAAGAGGGTCAAATTCTTTCTCTGGGGAACAAAAACAAAACAAATATAATCATCAACATAAATCAACAGCAGGTGTTCAAGTCTGTAAATTAGGAACAAAAGGAACTGAGAAATGTAGGATTCAACTTTTTTATTTATTTATTTTTATTTTTAATGGAAAGAAGCACTACAGATCTCAGTCGCTTGACATTTGGGTAACAAAATATTGGGGTATGCTGTTGACCACAGACCAAAAGAACAAGCCCTTTTATTTAAGCTCTATCAAGCCTGTATCAGTCAAGCCTTTGGAGATCTTAGGGCTGTCAGTCCTTGCTTAAGGTTTAGGTGTGTAACCCATTGAAAAATGTTTATTTTAGAGGAATTTATGGAATATTACAATGACTGCAGCAAAACCTCCCAAATCCTTTCTTTATTCCTGACTGTGATCTAAATACCAGTTTGCCTTAACTGCATTTAAAGTTCCAGTTCCATTTTCTCTATAGGAAGTGCATCCTAACATATTCTACCTGAAAACTAAGTAAACTCTCCAAGACTGTGAGAGAGGAAAACAGACTCAGATTCCATGCTTAGGTCTTCCAGCTCCTACTTACTAAATACAGTGATCGTTTGGAGCATTCAGATCTGCCTCCTATTGAAAGGACCACTTAATTTTGCATCTCACAGCTAAACAATGTGTGTTTTTTTTTCTTCAAGCACACCATACCAAATAAGTGCTCTAAAACCTTTCACAACTTCATACCCATCTAAATAACATTCTGTGAAGCATGCAGCTGCCTCCACCTCCCCATGTCATCATGCTAGCAACTTGAAGAACCTTCCCTTATTTCTGGAATAACTCAACATTTGCCATCTGGAACTGCTTGTTGGGTTCCCCCCTGCTGCATCCGAAAGCACTTACTTATTCAAATGCTTTCAGAAATATACCACTTCTGCCTAAATGAGAATCAGGAAGCAAGATTTTCTCACCTATTTCTATGACTGATGAGCCTAAGTTCTGCTCTCAATTACATGGGCACCCTAAAAGAAAGCTGTTTTGAATTACTCTCTCTTTGCAGAAGAATCTGTAAATGCTAAAATATGTGCATTTCTGTATTTTAATTTCTTAGATGCCTTTTGTAACAAAACTATTTGCCAAATAGTGCCAGATACAACATAAGCACTTTGATAATCTCTCCCCATTATTACAAAGAACCATTTGTCAAGCGTTTTTCCTTTTATCAAGTCTGTTTCTTCCATATCACACTACACATTCATGGGATGGTTATTCATGTTTCCTCAATCATTCAGAAGCAGGACTTCACACTGGAATTATCTTATTTCTTTCAGTTTATTTTCTCCTTTGTGGGGGCATTCTCCCTGGATATGAAATAGAGATGCTTGTGCTTCTCCATTTTAGGTCAATTACTAATAGTTTCCTGCCATCAGGTTACTGATGTTCCAGTAACAAGATGTGCTCTAATCATAATTTATCTATTTATCTCATGAAGAAATTTCTGTACAGTTTCTCTTTGTGAAGTTTAAAATACTTAATGTCAGTTACACTAATTAATTCAATTTTGATGCAATACAGAGGAATTCAATGGAGGCATTAGTAGGGAACAAAGAAATTTATAACAAGAATATTTATGTACTTGTATCAGAACCATCTAAAAATGCCTAAGTCCACATATTTCATTTACCATATTAATTCCGGTTTGATTTATTAGCTTTCATATATTTCTATATCCTGAAAAATTAACTATTTTCTGGTAATAAATCAGTCAAAACCCACATCTACAATTTATGATTGTATTTCCTGGAAAGCCTACTGTAACAACTTATTTTTATTTGTAAGCTGGATAATACTTGACAACTCATCTCAGATACTTTTCATCCCTACCTGCCAGGACAGTTTAAATGCTTTTAATGATCTGATACTGTGCAATTGGGTTATCACTTAAAATCCCAATTAAGTTTATATTTGAAACAAAATGATTATTCAGAGTTTATGGAATTACATGCACAAGTTCACAGTAAAACCTCTGTTCCTGGTTCAACTTGTCCTTTCATTCTCAGCAGATTTCGCTATGTGGAAATCTTTCTGCCCATCCCTCTGACTCAATTATTTTCAAACTTGTTTCCTTCAAACATTCACATGAAGAACAGACAAATGTTAAATGTGACCTTTTTTGCTCTTTTTATACACCCTTCTACAGTCTCTTAAGAGGAGACTGTTTATACAGAAAGAGGCTGGGAAGTGGAAGATGGGTTGTTTGGTTTGTTTGTTTGTTTTAATTGGAAATTCAGAGCAGGTCTTTGCTGGAAGGCTATACACCACTTGAAAGGTTATGACATCCCAAATACTAACAAGAAAAATATGATTATCAACAGATAAGAAGTGAGCTTTCACAGATTGTTTTGATTGCTTTGTTATTTTGTTAATACATAACAATAGAAAAAATTCTCTTTCTTAAAGGTTTAACTTTTCAATTAAATGCTGAGAAAGTTCACAGTAGAAAGTTCTTTGACAAGACCAAACTAGAGCAAATATGCCATTCCTCAAGGATAATAGCGAAACCTGCTAAAAGCTTTCAGATCTTCTTCATACATCATAAAACAATAACAATGAAAACTCTGCCTTTTGCTCCCAGCCCTAGAAATGCAAACAATTTCAGCGCTAATCCATCCTCATTGCTGGTGCAACTATTTTCAGCCTCCCTTTCAAGCTTAAATTTAAGATCAGTAAGGTCCAGATCCTTACACTTCTTTGGCTCTGCAAAGAGCACAACTTATCAATATGTAGTGTTGCATTTCATGCTTTAACAAAACATTTTTATGATTTTTTTTTTTGTTATGGTTTTGTTGGTTTGTTGGTTTTGTTGGGTTTTTTTATTTTATTTTACACCAGTGTCAAATGACGTATCTAAGCATCCACTCATGGAGATCAAAGATATTTAAGTAGGTGGCTTTCTACACCAGCATATGGATTTATCATTCTGTAAACTAGTTAACACTAGTTAACTAACAAAAGAGCTCCGGTGCATTCTTTAGCTTAAATAACTGACTAAAGGGATGGAGTGCAAATATCCTCTTGTTGCCTCAGACACAAATGTTTTGCATCCTTCCCCAGAAACAATTTTAGACATAGATCTCCTCAAAAGCCAGTAGCTTCACATCATCTTAAAATTAACTACCCGTTAACTGCAGTTACTGATAACCTATGTAACACTGTCAAGCCATTGTGAATTTTCAGATTTCAGAGGAGATCCTCTGAACTCAGTCTAAAACCAAGATTAAAACTGGGCCTAACGCTTAAACTTTTGAACTAGGATGAGGTTTTTTTCCCTTTTTTCCCCTCTCTCAACATTCATGACTTTTGCACAGCTTTTATCCCTCTGTAGTAATATAATCAGAGATACTTAGAAAAGTTTAGTTCACATTTTGGGTTTACTTTCTTCCAGGCTTTGTATAACAAACCAAAGGAAAAAGAAAAATGGTTACAGCAATTTACTAAAGCTAAATAATGTAACAGTTCCCCAGTAGACTTTTGCCTTCAAAGAAAGTGCTTTCAAAACGAACACTGCTCAGACAAGCACTTTCACTAGCAACTCTTCCTCTAAGCCTCCTGACAGCCTGTTCTCCTCTGACTGTGTACATTTAGTAGCCCAGCAGCAGGAAGAGATCCTCTGTAATGCTTGGCAGAAAGGATTTGGATTACTATACTCATGAGTCCTAATCCAGCCCGTCTGCCATATGTTTTGACACCCCCATAAATCCTCTAACCTTTCATAAGTAGTCATTTTCATCTGGGGAAAAAAAAATTAGCACTGATTTAGATCAGATTTAACATCTCTCCTGCCTGCTAACAGTCAAGTACCACCAATGCAATTTTAGTATTTGTGACTGCAGAAACCTTTTTCATCTTTTTACCAAAATCCATCTGTATGACCCACCCACACTGCACATTTCCCTTGCATTAAATCCTAATTCCTCACTCCATTACACTGCTCTTAAATAAGGCACTTCAGCAGATTTCTTGATCGGGCAGCCCCTGCCAAGGCTCAGTCATCACCTAAGCAGTATCCAAAGCATTTTCAAAAGACACTATTCTTTTAACTTAATGTCATCCATTTCACAAAGCAGCATTAAATACGGTACATGGCCAAGACACTCCAGATATCAAAATCTTTGAGGATAACCACATACAAAATGTTATTTTTAGAACTCAGGAAATGCAGATAAGAAAGTAGGCATTATCCACACGAGTTTCTTTTCCAACTTAGAGCTCCTTGAAAATATGTTGGCTTGAAAACTGGGACTTCCCAAAGCAGTAAAATGCTACCAAATCACTAGACTGACAGTACCTTGTTTCCATGGTAGGTAGATGCTCCTGGATTACAGCTCAGCTGAGTTTGAGCTGAACTAGAATTCAAAATATATCTCCACCAGGGACAAAGCTATTTGCACAACCCCTTCTGGGTTTAGTACTGAGCTGCAAATGGCCTCTACCACTCTCTCTCCACTTGCCCAGTTTGCTCCTGCTCGCATGACCCACTAATTGAGATTCACTTACTTACACTGGTAATACAACAGCTGGCCTGAAGGTCTGCTCTGCCTCTTGAGTTGTAACTCTGTCTACAGCTTATCCAATATTGTGACCATCTGTATTTATTTAATGACATTTACTT
The DNA here is from genome assembly GCF_033783945.1 of Neopsephotus bourkii. NCBI lineage: Eukaryota > Metazoa > Chordata > Aves > Psittaciformes > Psittacidae > Neopsephotus > Neopsephotus bourkii. Next base: position 3,341,588 of record NW_026901969.1, read on the forward strand.
CTAATGGTATTAACCCACAAAATTCTCAACGAGTCAATGCATTCATAAAACAGATGAAGATTATGTGTACATATTTTTACTGTATTTAGCAAGTACCACAAGCTAAGCAGTCCTTATTCCTGTTGACTTGACTTAATAAAATTTAAATTGACTTATAAATACTGACATTTAGAATTGCTCAAAGTCTGCCTCTAAAGTACTCAATACCTGAATATGTATCTTAAAACCAATCAATCAAACAAACAAAAAAAAACAATGCTAAAACAGACAAAAAATCCCATTAGCATCTCAGCTGAAAAAATAGTTTTCAGGGGGAAACATAAATTGCATGAAGAAAAGAAACTGTATGAATGACTGCAGAAAGTGTAGAACAGCAGAAATGACTATGTTAGCCTGATAAATCTGTGTGCATGATCACTGCAACAGAGAAGGCTCTCTCTGAAGATAAGTCTACACAGCCAAATGCAGTGTGACAATGCTAGGTGATGCTAGGGATATCTACCCAGGGTTAATCCATCTATTTGCAGAAGCAAGAATTTAACAGAGGAGGTTAAAAGCCCAGCGGGACGCAAAGATATTCCTGAACTGCCAAACTGCTCAGGAATTCTGTCCAGCACTACTGATATCACTGCACATGCAGATACGTGGTCCAGCAGTCACACCTGCATTTCATTTAACAAGTACTGTCTCATTTGAGAGGTTTTGCGGTGAAGGAAAGGTGCTGCACTTTCTGCACCAGCTAAAATGCTGATAGCTCACTGAATATGCAAGTATGTAGGAAGGCAGAATTGGAATTCAAAATTATATTGAAAAACAGAGAAATATGCAGTAAAATAAACCCATTTAAAAGGCAGGGGCAACTCTCATTGCTTAAAGCTACACAAATATGAGACATAGAAGGAGCAGTTGGCTTATCTTCAGAGAAGCATCAGGGATTATCATAGATCACAATCAACTCTTTTAAACCACTGCTAAAGAGGTAAACAAATACCATAATGAGACTACAAATGAAAGCACACCCTTCAAGATATATGAAGTAATTCTTCCTCTCCTCTCAATACTAATAAATCCTAACAGTGTCTGGTTCCAGCACAGAACTTGAAGAGATAAATTAAGGAACTGGATAGACAAAATGATAGATCAATTCATTTAAGTTCACAGAGAACCAAGGGAAAATTCCAGTTGTGTAAAACAGCACCAGTTTGCCTCTGCTGGTCTAGGTAGTAGGACAGTCTCCTAGATGAGGCTTACTTGCTGTAAAGACAGTCTGCCCTCTTGATTAACACACACACCTGAAGAGTACTCAAGGCTGAGGCCCATCGTGTCTCCTACACCATAATAAGTAAATCGGGCCTGACAATGCTTTTGAACTACTCATCCTGTACAAAGTGTTGGCAACTTACTAAAGCCCTACTCATTTGGACTGGTGGATATACATTTTTTCTTCTAAGGGAAATTTGTTCTGCTCTTCTCTATAACATACAGGCATGGTTGAGAAAAAAAGAAGCAAAATGGCACTTGAGAGCACATACTGTAATCCTACCTATAAAATCTACCACCAAAGTTATTATGGTACATTTAAAGTTTCCTACACCTATAAGATGGCAATAAAGGCAAATTAAAGTTGAAGAGCTAATTTAATATACAGTGGGAGAAAAATATACATTATAAGAATGTAAATACACACATACTTTTTAACTGACTAATGAAAACAGAAATGGATTTTACCAACAGAAATGCCATTTAATCCCAGATTAAGCCTCTGGCAATGACTAAGCAACTTTATCAATCCAGTAGAAGGAAGTAATCAATAATCAATTTCAGTACATGGGTTAAATAGCAACTTGTCTCTAGTTTTGTCACAACAACCTATCTAGAAGTAGTAGAAATATGTCAGCTGGAAGCCCACTGAGCTACAAGTCAGTTTATACAGTGAAAAATAAACAGCATCTTGTGTGGTTATTTTTCATTTTCTCTTTGCAAACTACAAAACGGAGGCATTTTATTTTATTTGTGCCTTTAATATACAGCAAAAGAACAAACAGCAAAGCTATATTGAAACTATACTCATAACAGAGGAAATATATTACAAATTTGAATCCTTGACTGTAATTCTTCCAGTAAAGCTTAAAAACCTACATTTTCAAAGAGAAACACGGATAACATTGAAAGTCCCTGCGAAATGCAGAACCTGCTCATAAACTCAGAAGGCACTGTAAATTGTCAAGAAAGATTCATTTAAGGTCATACATATAGTCATTTATTAACCTTGGGAAAAGAGTATTTAAAGCTGGGTTTGGTGCAGGTATTTTATTTTCAGATGTACTGGTTCTACTCAGAACCTATTTGTATGGCAAACTAAACACAAGCTATGCTGTGACCAAAAAAAATAAATTACAAAAAAAGTGCCTCCTGGTATTTATGAGGTGGTACAAAAGGACGGTCAAAAGACACTCACAAGTACTGCAGCTGTTATGTTTGAAGTCAGTATCTTGAGAAATCGGAAAAAAATTCACAGTATCAACCGCTTACCAGTCATTATTTCCGATGCAGTGATTATTATAAGTAACAGCCTAAAGGATGGCTTCTGTGGTCTGAATGCAGTCTCTGTATAATGTCTACATATTCTGTACTGCACTAGCATCAGATTTCAAACAATGGGAACCACAAGGAACTGGAGAAGCTAAAGGCAATGCAGCAATTACTATCAGTCTCAGCCTTCACAAAAAATGATTTACAGTGAGAACTACACACCTCTGAGATTCAAAGTCACTGCCAACAGTAGACGAAAGATAATTCAAAGAGAGTGCTTAAAGTAGGCCACCACCATTGATGAAAAGCTTGGATTCCAAGTATATTGACAGAGATTGCTCTCATACTCCTAGTCAAAACAAACAGCCTGAAGCACATCTGCATGTTCTGCACTAAGGCTAATGGAAAATAAGCAGGTGACTGGTGACAGCCAACATGACTGTAGTGATAGGACAAGGGGGAATGGCTTTAAACTGAAGGAGGGTAGATTTAGATTACATAGCAAGAAAATAATCTTTTACTGTGAGGGGGGGTGAGACACTGGCACAGATTGCTCAGAGAAGCTGTGGCTGACCCATCCCTGGCAGTGTTCAAGGCCAGGTTGGATGAGGCTTTGAGCAACCTGGTCTAATGGAAGGTGTCCCTGCCCATGGCAGGGGATTGGCACTACATGATCACTAAGGTACGTTCCAAACCATACTATGATTGATTCAATACTTGCCTCCTTTATCATCTAGTCTAGTCTTGCCTTCCATGTAGCTAACCAGAGAGCTATGAAGCATAGTCAATGAAATTCTGAAGATAAATACATGGATGCTTAAAGAGTATGACACTGCAGGGGGGGGGGAAATCCTCAACAACTTGTCAAAGAAATTAAATTAACGAATTTTGTAAGACCTGACCAGCAAGCACTGCAATCTCAGAGGAGCAAGACCGGGAAAATAACATTAATAACAATTTCATTTGTTCCTCTTTTCCATTAGATCACGTTAGTTGCTTCTAAGATTGGTTATGCTCAAAGACTAATTTGGAGAAAAGAGAGTTTGTTATGTCCTACTTTAGTTAATGGAGAAGTTTTTTGAATTAATTCCCTATTTAATATATCAAATACAAATGGGTACAAATAACTGTTAGAAAATTAGTAGAGACACCAAATAAACCTTTTGGCAGCAAACAGTACTGGCTGGCTACATAAGCACTACCCAATGATAGCAAAGTGTTGCAAAAATCTCACAGGAATGAACAGAAATGTACAACTATAAAAATATCTAGTTAATAACAGAAACCTCATTTTAGTAGAAAAGCTCCTCAAAAGTATATTTCACAAATAGAATAGAATACCTTGAATAGGATGTGCTCTACCTTGATTTCCTACACATAAAATATTAAGAAAATGATAATAAAAAGGTGTTATTTTTTCTAACCTTAGTTTAGATACCTTTTTAATGGGTACTCAAAAGGCTATTGAAGCACAGTCTTTTTCAAAACACAAACTGCATTACTAGTGTCTGACTAAGAGACAAACAGAGTTAAAGGTAAAGCAATTACTGACCTCTGTAATACAAAACGAAATCCTTAATAATCCAGATAAAAAGAGATGAAAAATGGTGAAGCAAAATACAGATGACAAAACTTACTTCCTGTCATGTGATTTTATTGCTCTCCATTAAGATAATGTGAAGAAATTAGGCCGTTTGCAAATCTCCAGTGAAACAACAGCAAAATATTCTCAACCAAACTATTAGGGGGTGACTTAAAAGAGTTGGGTTGGTTTTTTTTCTGATACTGTAAAAGGTATGCTGAAGCCCCTTAACTGATTCCATTAAACTGATTTGAAAGCCTGCGCAGTTACCTTTTTTAGCTTAAAATAAGGTTTTAATATTCCAGCTAGGAAATGATCTGTGATCAAATCAGCCTAGCTGTAAGACAATCCAGCTTCTCTGAAGGAAATGAAAAATTATGTATTCTCTTAGAAGAAACCAAGAAATTTATTTGTTGATAAATACATTCAGTACCATTATCAAAACATTTGTTTTAAGTAAGTTTCTCAGGTTTTGGACAAAACAAAAGCGGCAGAAATAAAAATAGTGCAAACTGAAACTATTTGCCTGCACGTACTCACCCATATTCAGACATGCATATACACAGACCCTTCCTTAGCAATTGCTGGTTTGTAGGTCCAATGCACGCAAATGTGTTTTGGGCATCAAAGAATTAAATGCAACCATCTTTCCTTAGCATGGCTACAGTGCAAACAGCCAGCCATTATGAAATTCATTCCAGTCTCATTAACGAGTCAAGTTTGGAAGCACAGCATTTTGGAGCCATAAAGAGAGGACTTATAATGAGATTTCACTCAGTGGGAAGGCCAAAGTATAGCAGTTCTCTCTTCAAGTTATCATAATGGAAAGCTATTTAATGAGTGTGGGATTTCTTCAAGAATTCAAAAAAGGCAGGATTTAGAAGAGGATGTGTTACATTATGCAGACACCCACATCACTGAACATTTCTGCTACAGTAAAACCATCAAAATAAAAATCCTCAGCTATTCCTATTTTGAGCTTTCAAATGTAAACCACAGATATGTAAAGATTAGCAGATAGACACAATTCAGTGTTCAAAATGTTTGCAAGGTTTAGTGAACTAAACTAGGTTGCCTAAGGTCATACACTCCATAGTGCAAACAAGAAAAAAATTGTGCCCTGAAGCAAGACACTGCCTTGCAACAACAAAAGAACAGAGTGGTAACTTTCCTCAACAAATTCTGCAGGTGATGACTCAAATTCAATTACACACAAATGTGAGTCCTCCCTTAATCCAAGTCCAGATCAAAGCTACATCCAGTACCCAATAATGATTTAAAAATACATACATTTCAGTAACCCATATGCCATAATCTGCATGCATGAGATGGGGGCATAAGGGCTTTGCATGCTAGAAATTAATCACCTAACTTTCAGATTACATTATTGAGTTTGCCAATGAAGGATGATAGTGGGAAGGTGAGGTGAACAGTGGAGCAGAATATGCTAGGATTCTTAACATCAAAACACAGGTGGAACTGACACAAGTCATATTTATTTTTACAACTAGCAAATTTAGACTGTGGCTTCTTCACAATATGAGACTCTAGACAGCAATGATGATTTAGCAAGTTTTTGTTTATTTTCTGTTGTTTCCAGGGTGATCAGTTCCTTGCACAAAGTGACATTGTGTCAGCCAGAGGAACAGGTATGAGGGTGGAAAGATGAAAGAAGCAGTGCAACTTTGTTAAGCCATGACTGCTACCAAAGACATCTATCAAAACCACGACTTCAAGAGTATTGCTAAGAGAGCTGCACCACAGACAGTACTATAGACAGCAATAACCTCTCTCACCATGCAATCTGGAAATTTTCTTCTAAAAATGCTTCTGTTGCACATAGATCCAACTTAGTTATCAGCTTTCAATGACTTTATTTTCATCTTTCTTCACCCTGACTTCCTTTTATTGTTTGCTTCTGCCAAGTATTACACTGAATTACATTATAGTGCCTTTAGAAATGGTGGTGTCCACCTTTTTTTTCTAGAGTCTTGTAAAATCTAACCTGATCCAGTACTGCATCCTGGGAATAACAATATTCACAGAATAACAGAACAGTTTGGGTTGGATGGGACTTTAAAGATCATTTAGTTCAAGCCTCCTGCAAAGAGCAGGGACATATTCAACTAGATCAGGTTGCTCAGAACCCCATCCAGCCTGGCCTTGAATGTTTCCAGGGATCCAGAGGTATCTATCACCTCTCTGGGCAACTTGTTCCAGTGTTTCAGTAAAAGACTTCTTCCTTATATCTAGTCTGAATCTACCCTCTTCCAGTTTAAAACCATTACCCGTGTTCTATACTAACAGGTCCTTCTAAAAAGTTTTCCGCATCTTTCTTGTAAGTCCCCTGTAGGTAATGAAATGATGCAATGATGTCTCTGGTGCCTTCAATTCTCCAGGCTGAACAACCTCAGCTCTCTCAGCCTTTGCTCACAGGAGAGGTGCCCCAGCCCTCTGAGCTTTTTCATGGCCCTCCTCTGGACTTGTTACAACAGGTCCATGCCTTTACTGTACTGAGACTCCAGAGCTAGATGCAATACAACAGGTGAGGTCTCACCAGAGGAGAACAGAGGAACAGAAAAACCTCCCTCGACCTGCTGATCACACTGTCTGTGATGCAGCACAGCATACTGTTGGCTTTCTGGGCTGCAAGTGCACATTGCTGGGATATGTCCAGCTTTTCACCCACAAGTACCCCTCAAGTCCTTCACCACAGGGCTGCTCTCAAGCCCTTCATCCCCCTTGCCTGTACTGATACTGAGGGTTGCCAGAGCGAGGTGCAGGACCTTGCACTTGGCCTTGTTGAACCTCATGAGGTTCACATGGGCCCACTTCTCAGGCTTACACAGGTCCCTCTAAATGACATCCCATCCTATATTGTCTACCACTTACTTTTCCAGAATTTTATCATTTAAATATTCAGGCAAACACAGAGCAAGTCCAGCTAAACTGGGGTTGTAGCCTTTAGCTGACCACAATTTCAGCTACCACTCTACTACAAAGACATTAATTTGAAAGAATTAATCTGTTTTGAACCATCATCAGTTACCTTGTTTGCCAGAATCTCATTAAGAAAAAAGACAAAAAACTTACAGTTCTTATATGAGTGAGGAGAGGTATGATGGGAGAGACAGGATTTTTCATTAGACCAAGCAGCTTAGCTAGAAAACCATGCATTTTATAACTGGAAAAAACAGTCCAAAACCAGACAGCTAGTCTGATAAAAGATACTACCTCCTTCCAATAAAGCTTTTTATATTTTTACCCTCACAATGACAATTATACATGTCCTGCTTGCTATTAAAGAAGAAAAAAGCCTAGATAAGTGAAGGCAATTTTTGCCATGAAAAAGTCTCTTCATTATTCCATAGGTTTCAGCTCAACTGTGCAAAGCAGAAATGAGGCTTTTAATACAGTACAACTGGAAAGACATGAAGAATATGCTCTCTTCTTAATGCACAGCACTTCTAATAAATTCTTACAGGAATGGTGAAAAAAATCCCAGAATTCCCTTTCCTTTAAAATAAAATAATGTTAAACAGGGACATTTTAGAAAACTGGCTTTCCATTAGTGAGAGGCAGATATGGGGTAAAAAGCTATAAATAACATGGGAATGGAAGGAAATCTTACAAGAGAAAGCAATAAAAGAAAGAAACAAAGATCATAAACCAAGAGAAGGAAGGAGCAACAACACAGATGTAAACAAGAACAATAAAAGGTTAAAATAAGAAGACAGTCAAGATTTTACTCTTTCCCAAAGAGATTGGTATGAATCTAGAAATAATGGGGGGTGGAGTGGAAGGATGCACAAAGATCTTCAATAGTAGAACTATTCAAAATAAATCACGAAGTAAAGGAAAACAAACCAAAATAAATCTGAACATTTGAACAAAACCAGAAAGACAACTTTCTTGGTTTGAGAATCTCTTCTGTGACCCCTCTTCATTCTGTTTTACCACTTCTCCCTGTCTTTGAATTTGCAAGTATCTGCTGTCAGAGTGGCCGTCAGCAATTGCAGTTTGGTTTGGTCTTAGGCTTTTAAAATAGACAAAAACTCTGCCTGTCCTGGGTGGGTACAACAGTATATATATACTCTTCCACCCTGTGTGGGTATAACAGTACTTAACATGATGAGAACCTAGTGTCAGCTCTGCAGCCAGCTCCTCCCTACCTACTAAGCTGTAAACCTGTGCGGTCACCAAAAGAGTAGTTTCACAGAAGACTATAGGAGATACAGGGGTATAATAAAAAGTAAGACTTCAGGAAGACTACTACAGTTTATACTAAAATGCCAAGACCTTTAGCCAACAGTGCATAATATATATACACACACATATAAATTTATATATATACCTCCCCCTCTGTGGGTGAGGCAGATGCTGTGTCACATACATCCTTTGACATGTCAAGGGTTTATATTCTGTTCTCTTTTTTTAGTTGCCTAATGACAACATGACTAATTTCCATGTAATGAATTCCAAACTTCCTTTTCCGCATAGAATTCTGGCTCAGGAGTAATCATCGTGGCAGGCTACCGGGATTTTTTACAATTATGCATCCTGAGATGTCAGAAAGGGACCAACCATACTCAACTGATTTTCAAGACAGCAGCTAGGCTGCAAAGAAGTCAGAAGTTGCTAATCATTTACGTATTTCTCAACTTTGCCAATCAATGCAGCAAATACACTTCTTCACCTTGCTTAGAGAAAAAAAATGAGGATAACCTTTAAAGACCAGGAGTACTCACACATTATGGATTTATCCTGCTAGCAATATTCATTTCAGTAATGAAAAATTTGACTGAAACGGCTAATGTTTTTAAATTACATACCTCCAAGTTTTATTAAAAGTCCTTTTTATCTGCACAAGAACATAAAAACCATTAACTAAAATACATGCAGGGACAGAAATGACAACTGCTAAATTTTTCAGGAGTCCATCTGAAAGGACATTGACATTTTTCCAGTTATTAAAAATTATATCTTCCAGAATTCACATATCTAAGTAGGAACTGACCTGTAAAGACTAGCCTGTAGTGACATTCATACTTCTCTGAAATAAACTGTTTTAGTATTGCTGCATTGTTTGTCTGAGGTGATTTCTGAGATTAATGTTTCTTACATTAAAATGATGAAAACTATGAAAATGACAAAAACTTTGCAATGCTGAAAACTCCAGTGACTCCATTTTTAATCATTTATCAGCTTGGAAGCATCAGAATCTTAAATGAAAGTGAAATGCTTTAAAGCATGGACTCCACAGAAACCAGCACTCTGGGTGAAGTTACGTCTAGGCTAGTCTCCAAGTTCCTTAGAAATCTTCCTTCAGTCTCAGTTTCACAAATGGAAGAATTAAGCAGTTGGACCTCATTTTAGAAGACAATGTCTTTTCCTTTCTTTTGCTCAGTGACTTTCCAGAACCATGGAAATGCCCTCCTTTTAAAGAGGAAACTAGAATTTTCACATGTCAATCTGTATTTGTTATGTGTAACAGATCCCAGACTATACAGATAGTTTCTTCCTAAGACTGACATTTTCTTTCCTCCAAGTTGAGCGATTCTGCATGCAATGCAATGATTCATTTCTCAGTTGACAACAACGAGCATGAGTAAATATGACTTAAGTCTGTTGTACTGGAGGTGACCTGAGCTCTGGTATCTCATCGAGGAAGTATTTAATTTAGTATCTGTTTGAGCACATACACACTGATCAGAGCTCACAGTGTGTAGTTCTAGTGTGCTAGCACACAAATTGGATAAAGCACTCTGAAATCCTGACAGCACAAAAGTAAACGGGGGTGGTATATGCAGACCTGGATAAGCTTTATAAGGACTCTGTCCATAAATTTGTCAGTGTATGCCTAAAAGCAGCTGCTTAAGGACGTAAGGATGGTGTCTAGGGACCCTGCTCAACTGAAGGTGACAGATGAACCTGAAGACAGATGAATCTGAAGACCTACCTTCAGGACTTTGGCAATGTGATGGTTTAGAATCAGCTGTGCCCCCACCTCCTTCTCTGAATCTTGACCCAAGCGTTTGTGTGAAAGGTTCACATACTTTCCACATACCACAAGTATAAATGAAGAGAGGTTTAAACCCACAGCTAAATTATGAAGCACACCTCCTACTTCCTGCAACAGACCTTGCTCGGACAAGAACATTAACAGCTGGGGATAACCTCACTCCTGTCAAACCCACATTCAGCCTTTGAGTCTTATCACAGAAATAACTTGAAGGATAGAAAACCCAGTTCATATTAATTTTTGTTATTTGCTTTCTGGAATCCCAGATTAAAAAGGTTTACATTCTTAAGCACTGGCCAAAACCATAAGGACTATATATATTGGTTTGGTTTGTTGGTTTTTTTCCTGTGAAAGTTGAGATTCTCAGTGGGACAGATGTTACAAGTGTATAATTTGTTGCTCACAGTTTACAGTATGTGTATGTTTTGTTAAAGGGCTGTGGCTTGTCAGAAAAGCACTGGGTTGACTGCTTGTCTTACCAGGCAGCTACGCACTAGTTCAAACGGAATGTTGGAAAGGAGGAAGGAGCTCTCGGAAAGCACCAAACTGAGAAATGCTGCAGTGCAGGAGAAACAGGGAAATCTGTGGGAAGCCATGAGCCATGAGGATGAGAACAAAAGGCTTGAGGAAAGTAGGGAACCAGGTCTCAGAGACAACAGGCAGATTTTTCTAGAGACCTACGGGACACTGCAATGATCCATCTAAACAAGGGAAAAATAAGACGCCTCATTCTTGCAAGGACAAAACCTGCTTTCAAACACAACTATCTGAGTATACAACGCCCAGCAAATCTGTTCTCTTTTATGAAATTCTGCTTTATTTTAATTCTTTTTTTTTTTTTTTAAGTTTTAAAAATTATTGGTGTAGTCTCTTTAAAAAAAGGTCCAGAGAGGACATACCTCAGAGCTCTGAGATGGCTTCACTGGCCTAAGAATTAAGGCTTAAAATGCTGCGAAAACTGACACAACAGTTGAAACTGCATCAGGGGCCTTCTTGAAAGTACTGTCAATAAATTATACTTTGCTTATGGAGATTCACCTTTGCTCTAAAAATTGCCACAGATCCTGACAGAAAGAAAACTTACTGAATGTGAAAGGTCATCTTCTCTTTGCATTAACTGATTTTCCAAAAGGAAAAGATCAACCAACACAGAGCATTCTGCAACTAGCAGCAAAAATCTAGCATTTCTTTAAGGTCAGGAGCAAAACCAACCTAGAAGGAAATTTGGCTCAACACCAAGTAGAGGAGCGATTAAAAAGTGTGTCCAGATAGCTGGGCTGTCTGCTGGGATCACAGCTAGGGTACAGTCCCAGAGGGGTTTCCTTCAGTCCAGGTCTGCAACATGAGTCAGCAGGATGTTAAGTATACATGCACATGACCTGCCATTTCCCCACCGGACTCAATTATTGCTTTTAATCTGTTTCTTTGACTACAGGAACCCGATAACCAATCTGTCTGTGCAGAATCCAACTTCATCCACACAAAAAATAATAAAAATAAAAATAGAAAGATCTTTAAGTAAATGTCCGTTTTTTTACAAGGGGTTCGGCATATCAGGGGATTAGTTCTAACAACATGAGTGACAACATTGGCTGCTTGATATAGGTAGGTGATGAGACAGCAGAGCGGTGCACTAGAGGGTCTTTAAGTCAATGTGGATGAGTACAGAACAATGCAGAATGTCTAAGAATGCTGCAGCAACAAAGTTATTTCCTGAAAAGGAAGATGGATGAGGAAGAAGGGCTTGAGCTTTGTTTTTGGAATGCTACAGTTTGTTCATTTTTACCTGTTTTTGGAAACTATCTGAAAGCAATAAATTATGCCAATATTCACCTGTCTTTTGAGTCTTTCCTAACCATTTACAAAGCCAGACAGCAGTGGACCCCCAGTTGGGCAGTATCTAACCTTTTCTGACAATGCAGCTAGTATTGCTGGAACATTTGCTAACTTTTCAGAGAGAAATTTTCCTCTTTTTTCCCAAAATTCTGCAATTCATGCAGAATTTGTATTTTAAAATGTCATTAATGTTAAGTATGCTATCTTCCAAAAAGGTTATTTTGCAGATCAGTGAGAAAGAAAAGGGTAGCCTTTGTATGTTAAAATGTGGACTTTCAAATTCCAAAAAGAAATAAAAATGCAATAATGTAGTATGACTTGCAAAAATTATAGCATAGAAAAATACACACGGATGAAAACTTAGAGACATGTATATACTTTGAAAATTAAAAGAAGTAGCTAAGAGATACTTTATTCCTGAAATTTCATTTAACAAAGACTGTACTCCAAAAAAGTCACTTTAATACAGCAGCACAAGCGTATTTCAGTGCCATCTAGCTAACGCTCAAGGTAACTTGCATCAAACACATAGAGACCCTTTTCCCTGCAAATATCCTTTCTTCAATAAAAAACAGAGAAGTGGCACATTGTTTTTGCTTCAGATCCATCAGTGTTTTTAAGCATAAGAAATTTGGGCTGCTCTTAAAATAGTTGAACATTGATGTATTTACGTGAGGAATATTAAAAATGTTAAAAAAAAAAAAAACCTTCATGCTGTGACTGAGTTCTTGATCTGGACAGATCCACATGAATTAGTGCTTTAAATACTGTTGTTTCAAGTATAAACATATTAGGTGTCATTACACAGCCATTCTATTCAATTCTTTTGTGCTATACATTATTTGACAGGTTGAGACAAAATCAAAAAAGGAAGATCAAAGAAAGAAAACCATTTAGCTCATTTTAATAAATGGCAAGAGTATTGATTTCTAAAGAAAATAAATCTGTAAAAGCAAGTGAAGAATGTATTTTGAAGAGTGGAACACTATGGTTTAAATCCTCTGAAACTTCATTTTGCCTCCTTCATAGAATGGGCTTCCAGATAATAAAAGATATTTAGAGTCCTGACCATATCATTGTGACTGTGTTAACACCAACTAACAATGTGAAAGCTCTTTCTGAACTTTAATCAAAATTCTCCACATTAAAATAACTTGTCAGTCTAACATTTCTCCTTCCAGTGCAAAATAGATGGGATGAAAAATGGTTTCTTTCAACTCAGCAATGTGATTTCATACCCTCTAAAAACTGTAATTGAAACATAATGGCCCAGCTTTAAATCTTTCTGGCTTAGAAGTGCACCATTCAGCCTCTACAGAACAACCCAAATAGCCAGCATATACCTGCTAGGTCATGCTATTGAAAATCTCAGAAAAGAATAAATAACCAAAATCATGCTTGTTTTCCCCCACACAGTAACTGCATTTTGGATTGCAGATTGTGAGCGCATGCAAATCAAACACCCTAAGCAGAAAAAAAACCACCCCACAGTAACCCCAAAACTTAGCTAATCAAGTGAAGAAGAAAAAAAAAAAAGGTGCAAAAGCACAAAGCAGAAGGTCTTGGAACATTGTGCCAAGGCAGGCCAAATGTAGCTACTAGATAATTATCTACAGTTAAATTTCCCTTAACTTCTTCTGTTACATAATGTTTCACTATTTAGTCCCTTGTCCCTCTGTTCTTTTTTTGCTAACATGTAACTAATTTCCCTCCACATACCTCATAAAGCTTTTTACCAATAGTTTAATAGGCATGTCAAACGGCATTGAAAAATACTTCAGAAAAGGTCTTCTGAAGAGTAAGATATGTCACTGAACAAAACATGGATGGGATTAAGACATGGTTCAGGAACATGCGCCCAAGACCTGCTGTGCTTGCTGCAGTTAAGCAGAAGCAGTAGCTAAAAGCTTGCTCCAGCAAACTCCACTTTCCCTCCCTGTCCTTCCATGTCAGCCTCAGCTCTTCCTCCCCTGCCCACCTTGATTCATTGCTATACAGACCTCTCTTCTCACCAGTCCCACAAGCTGTCCCACCTGAAAACTCCCTCTTTAGCAGCTGGCTGGGACACCACTTTTGGTTGCACGTAAAGGAAGAGCAGGGCAAGGCTGCAGTAAGCAAGACAAGGCAGGAGGAGCTTTGCAAGGCACTTGCGTGACAGTGAAACAACACTGCCTGAGGTAAGCCTGAAGAAAAATGAGCCGGTAAGCAGACTAAAGATGAGGTGTTTAAAGCAGTGACATTTTTTATAGACTATCCTTGTTCAGACTGGAGAAAAATTTCAGATACTGAAGGCAGAGAGAGCATGCTCATACATAATCATACTCCTTGGCAGGAACTTGGCTGGATGCACTGCTAAAACAACTATATAAGCGCTCTCCCATCCTGCTAGACATACAGACAATCTCCACAACACATAAAGAGACTGCATAATTTTTCATAGATTTGGGGGGTTTCAGTGGTTCTGTTTGTTTTTCTTTTTCCCATTGCGATGGTAAATTTATTTGGCTGAATAAATCCAACTGTCCTTCAGACAACCATGATAGTTTCCAACTGACAATAACTACCAGCTTACACAAATTTATATCCTCTTGTGAATTAACTACCTTCACTCTTTCATTAACATTAGGGATAAGCCTGAAAGTTTCCAGCAGAGTCTAAAGAGGGTTAAAATAGCTTTGAGAAATCCAAGCTTAGCTTTTGGAGTGGATAAACAAATGAAGTATGAAGTAAGCTACTTGGAGATATTTGTGGTTGGCTAGTTGCCTTTGTGTTATCTGAAGTCAAAAACTTCCCCTAAGCATCCACTGGTTTGTGTGTCTGAACTGTAAACAGACAAATAAAAAGTGTTACTGACTATGCCTAACTGCTGTTTTCACTGCCATAATCACATGCTTTGTCAACAGTCTCACCCATAACAAACAGATATTAGAGAATGTGAGCACCTAAAAAATCAGAGTGGTCCTAATCATTAATCCAAATATATAATGGATCCAAATTTTCCCCCATATTCCTCCACTGCATACTGAAGAAACCAGATGCATAAGAAGATACAGAGCAAACTGGGCACAGTTAATGTGTATTTGATGCACAAACATTGCAAGTTACTGAATATCTACAAGAGTTGTACTTTCTAAGTCAGCACCTCTCTTCTCCATGACCAGTCAGCTGTTCTTACAGGTCAAGATTTCCAGGCCAGTGATGGGTCCACCTATATACCTAGAGATGTGCACACTGTGCTTGGTTACAGAGCAATGTTCACAGACAACTAACATAGTATTTTATCCTGAAAACAAAGTTCAAACAGGAATACAAGCCTCAAAGTGTAGCATATACATCTATGGGAATGTAAAGCCTATTTTAGGAATTACCTCCGTTTTTCTTACCTTTGCTTGTCCCTCTTGGATGCTGCTTTGCACAGCAAACTAGAAATAGCTTGTACAAAAACTTGCTACCTCCCAAAATTTTATCATAAAAACCTGCTCTCAGGGAAATACTTTCATGAACAACTTACAGCCATGGAATACATGTTTGTTTCTACCTCATGTGACAAGCACTTATGAAACAAGGTCTTGTGTGAAAGCTTAAAAATACTAACAATTAATTTTCAGAAATTGTTCAGAAAGTGATTTCTTGACCCCACACAATTTTTCCACAATGACTGAAAAGCACTGGTGTGTGTTAATCATGCTGCCAGTGCTGACATTCTAACAGACACCTTCTCTGCTATGCAAACCTCTGAGATTAGACAACTTGTCCAATGGATTACAGTAATTGTATTAATTCCTAGATAAATAGTCTAGTGGGCATTCTGCCTGGTTTGGCCATTACGGTCCAGCTGAGGCACTCCCATCAAATTGTCAGTCATGTCTGGGTGGGCTTTCAGCACTCATGACCCTGGTGGGAAATAATGGGTGGTGCTTTATCAGGTGTAGCACTTGTCCAGAGAGCAGGAGGAGGGAAGCAGCAGGGGAGGCACTGGGCAAACCTGTGGAATCTGACTTTCCACTTTGGGCACCTCCTCATAATTTGGCCCTGCCCCAGATGGCTAACAGTCATACTGTTTTATAGAAACCTTTTCTTAAGTAAGTGTGAAGTGTTCAGTACAAGTTCCTAATGTATTGCACATCTGGCAAAATGGGCAAACACGACCTGCCTAAGGCCACAGATCTGAAGGCAGACAAGGAAGCTTGCACAGGTGGAAAACGACCACCTCTTCAAGTTAAAATCTCTATTGTGCCAAACTAACTTAGTTGCAGTGAACAGTGAACTGCGAGACCTGCTAACAGAAATACAGAGATAGAGCAGGTTTTCATACTGCTATAGTAGCCAGTGCAGCAGGTAATGCACAAATGAAGAAACTCACCACTTAATAGCATACTTATCATCTCCATAAACTATGAGATCTATATGCAAATCACAGCATTTCTCTAAAGACTGAGGTATTTCCAGTCTTTACACTGCTATCTTCACAGTCATTGTTAATCAAACAACTTGGCAGAACTGATAAGAGTCTGATAAATTTAACATGCGCAAAAGAAGGGGAGGATTTTTTTTTTTTTTAAACAAAGCATTTAAATTGTTGCAGACTATTTTCAACACATTTTTATGACAATTCACCTGACAGGGGAGAGACATGACAGCACAACCTGAGAGGCTGGTATTTCCCAGGGATACACAATAAAACCATTTTCTACAACTACAACTATTGATTTTATCTTTAAAGCAAAAAAAGAAACAAATATTCTTTGAAAGCTCTGAAGTAGCTTTAGAAAACCTATAAGGGATTGAGAACTTTGATCAAGAAGCCAAAGAGAACGTTACATCTTAAATACGGAGGGAAGAAAAAGAGAGGGAGAAAAATCATTTGGCAATTGTCTTCATGGCAACTTTTTAAGCAGACTGGCAAACCGAAAGATTAAGTGATTCAGTATCAAACAAAAGATGAAGTATCATTCCTTGATAGCAATTAATAAATACTAGAAAATCTAAAGAACATTTTGAATAGCTACTGTAGATTAAAACTTTGGCTACAAACTGGAGAATCTTTCAGCTAATTGACAAGCATTTGTCTTCAGACTGTATTAAAATGAACTTTTTTGTACATGCACACCACCCAGACTCTCCTAAAAACTGTACATAGAGTAGTGTTTTGGAATACCCACCACGAAAAAAAGCAAGGGAAAGCAAAATGACAAGAGAAGATAACATGTTGTGGGTCACAGTGGACACGAGCCTATAGGGAGAGGACTAGTTTGGTAACTATCCTTTTGCAGCGTTTCCTTAATAAAATAAAAAATAAAAAAAACCCACCACAGACTGAAATCTCTCTCCTTGACTGATGGACACTGTTTTCAAAGGTGAAGCACTTACAAGCTTCATTAAAACTGGATTCAGAATAGAGGCATCAAGTTGCCCTGAGAGAAAAATAAATCAGGAGCACCTTGTTAGACACCAAAAATCCAAGCAGCAGCAACACATTCTGAGTTCTTAAAAACCCTAGTTTCTGATAAAACATCATCTGAAGACTGTTAACCTGCTAAAAATATTTTGTGCATTAAAACTTGTTAATTATATATCTATACTTTAATAATAACAAAACTGGGGGTTCTGTCATCTCCCAAAGAATCATACTTTATGCTCTGTGCTAAAAATCAGAAACACCCTCTGACAAATCCTACTTTATTTGTTTCTGAATATTTTGAATGAGGAAGGGTTTTCATATCAGATGATACAGTGCTACATAATGCTTACTTGACGTTCTTAAAGATCTTTCCAACCTCAGTCACTCTATAATCTTATGATTCTGTAAAAGCTGTTGTGTAAGTGATCACGATGGAAAGAAAATTATGTTTTAAATTCAGACGTTCTTACAGAATAGCTTTCTACTGCCTGATAGCACCTAGAAGTAGGAATACACATCAATATTACATAAAAGTTAAAAGCTTATGTATATCTGGAGGAGTGAGAAAGAAAGGACAAAAAAAAAAAAAAAAATTTAAGCCCCACACAATTAGTTTGCAAGCATTAGCACTAACAAAGTCTATTTCCACTGAATGCACCTCCTAAGATAAGATTCAACGCAATACGATGCAATTTTTCAGAATTCAGAACACGTTGCTGCTACTTGGATTTTTGGTGTCTAACAAGGTCCTCCTGAGTTATTTTTCTCCCAGGGCAACTTGATGCCTTTTCTCCAGTCTGAGTCCAATTTTAATGAAGCTTATAAGTGTTCCACCTTTGAGAACATAGTATCCGTCAGTCAAGGAGAGAGAATTTGACAGAGAAACAAAAGTAAATGAGTAGTAAGGTGGACAGAAATACCAAGCATGGTAATATAAGCTGGGTGTCTTTTAAAATAAACCTACACTAAAACACCACTAGCAGTTCCTGATACACCACCAGCCAAAGACTGTTAACTTGTTAAAAGAAAAATCTTCTCTGACCTAAAACTTGCTAATTTTGTATCTATACTTTAAGAATACTAAACCTGGTTTTTTTTGTCATTTTCCAAAGAATTATACTTTATGCTGTATGCTAAATTTTGACCTAGACAATTTTGATAATTGCGCTATAAACTCTAGAAGTAAGTTTGGAAGTAGCATCTACTTGTTGAAGCCACTTTAGCAGGATACTGGGATCAAAGTATCAACAACGTTATTTTGTTGAAG
Source organism: Neopsephotus bourkii (assembly GCF_033783945.1). Lineage (NCBI taxonomy): Eukaryota > Metazoa > Chordata > Aves > Psittaciformes > Psittacidae > Neopsephotus > Neopsephotus bourkii. The sequence goes on from NW_026901969.1 coordinate 3,360,228, forward strand.
GGGTGGGGAGAAGTTAACAGCAAGATGGCTAAAACTGATGAGGTTCAAGTATTATTAGGAAGAGTTCTGAAACAAAATACCATCTGGAGCACAAAATAAAACTTGAAGAATTATAAAAGGAATACACACAGAAGGAATAACGCCTGTGCTACCCACCTGTAACTGGCAGACACAGATTTTAATATTTTTCTATTTCTCTGCCTCATAACAAACTATCTACCTCTACTACTTGGCATCAGGTCTTCATTTCTGATTTGGGTGAAGTAACCAAAATGTGTTTTCCTCTTGCCCCTCCACACAAGGGACAATGCTGCTGAACTAGCCCATTTCCTTGGTTCCTGCAGTCCTTTACGCCATGGTTGTGACAGATGCCATAGTACACCCTACACTGCTGGGCTGATGATGCCTGGAATGTGCTACTAGTAGTCATTTGTGCAGCTACAGATTAAACGCTAAAGCTGTCAGCTTAAGACTTATCTTATCCTACTGGCTTTTCCCTAAGCCATCTCAGTGATGTGGATCTCAACAAGCTTTATTCTTGCTTAATAACTGAGAAGCACCCTGGGGTCTGAAGACTCCATTATAAATATACTGGCTGATCAACTTTCATTGAAACTTATCTTCAGACTGACAAGCTTGGTTGTAAGTGGCATCATATGTAAAGCAGTTCATAAACAGAAAGCAGGGGACATTAGCTTTCTGTGAAAAATTATCATAACGTTCACTAACTTGGAACAAAGATCTTTTCCTTTTTAGGTTTAAAGGGTGGAGGAGTGAAGACTCCCTGGTGCTTCACATACATATTTTAATGACAATTTACTTGACAGGGTAGAGACATGACAGCATAACCTTCTGAGAGGTTGGTATTTTCCAGAGATAGACAGTAAAAAAGCTAATATATGCTAAAAGCTCTTCTGCTTATCCCATGAACACAAAAAATATGCCATCACTCAGATGTTTAAGCTTTTTAATCAGTTGCTGTTTAACATTCATCTAAATAAAAGTTAACAATAAAAAGATTGGTCAAATGCATTTTAAAATCCTTCATAATAATAAAAATTTCTAGTAGACCTACAGCCATGCAGATCACTTCATCTCACTGGCAAAGTATCTCTTTAACATGGTTGATGGAGATGCATGGACAATTAACAGGTCGTTCAGGTTCAACGTTTTTTTGCTACTTGATTCTCTTGCTAGAATATTAAAGATTATATATTTAGATACGACTTTGAAATTTCACCTTTAGGTTACCACTGATCACATTAAAACAATAATAAATGGGTGTGTCCTTGGGACAGAGCTAATATGAGAGCAAGTGTTTTATGGTTTTATTAAAAGAAAGCCTCCTAAGTTAAATTTACTGTCTTGGTATGTATAAATTAATTGTATTTAGAGTTGGTGTGTATGACACTGTTCTGCTAAAGCAAAGGGCTATTTTGCAAAACCAAGTTGAATGGAAGTTCCTGTTCCTGGTGTTGTTATGGCAGAGTCTGGATTGACCTGTCTTGCCAAAGAGTTTATACAGCCAACTTACATTTTCTCCTCTCTTCTTAAGATTTACATTTTTATAGGCTGTGTTTCTTTGGGCAAAGCATGAAGGTAAAGACAAGATCTTAAAATATCAGGCAATTCACTGGGAATTAATAACACATTACACTTCCATAATTTATCTACCTTTACTTCCTGATTATAAACTTTTCCAATCTGGCTGTGTTCATAACATATAATAGACTTCCATCTTTAGCTTAAAGGAATATTCCCACAATCTGTTACAAGGAAGGCTCATTCTTTGCTACAGGACATTAAAAAGTTGTTTCAAGCATTATATGTTTATTATTCATTTATTTAAAAATTAACCGTCAACTCCAAGTCCTCATTTTGCTGAATTTACCTATTTTTTTGCTTCCTTTATTTAAAAAAATAAAAATAATAAAAAACAATAAAATCAATGCATTTATCCCCCGGCCTTCTGCTGCTCTTGTCTGGTTTCTAACATTTTTTACCCCTAATTATTTCATGTGGAGGAAATTCTGAATAAGTTTTGCTTTTCAAATATTAAAATATATAGCAAGGGATAACTTCATTCCCGCATTATGATAGAATGACATAGTCTGCAGAATTTACTTCAATGGTGGCGTCTCTCCTGCTGTAGCACACAGACATTCAGCTTGAATTCACTGATCTTCACTTTAGATGAAGATGTCATAGGACACTCTTTCACGATCAGCATCTTCAGATTATTCGTCTCCTAACATCTGGTTTGCATTTTGTAACACCACCCAAAATTTCTTTACACAGCTGGCCTTTTTCAAACAAATCCACTGCATTAACTAGCATATTTTAAAACAAATTTTGATATCCACATTTCTAATCCATTTTTGGTAGTAGTGCCTAAATGGTTACTTATATCCTCATAAATTACAGGACTTTAAACCCTCTCTAATTCAATCCCAATGGCAATCTTCTGAAGTAATAGCTAATACCATAAGTTAGCACACTTTGAATGGTAGGAAGGGCAAAGCTGTATCCTAACTTTAGGTCTGGTAATTATTTCTTTTACCTGAGTGAACATCTGTGGTCATTAGTTTTAGATTAGCATTTCTTGTAAGGAAATTCACTCTGATCTCTTAAAGCCACTTTGAAATTTCACATCAAATTTAGGTCCCCTCTTCCAGTTCCAAACATATACTTGAGCACAACAGAGCACCTATTAAAAAAACAAAACAAAACAAAAACAAAAACAAAACAAAACAAAACAAAACAAAAAAAATCCAACAAACATTTGGCAACTAAAAAATCACAGCAGATGGCCAAGGTGCACAGAGGCACAGGGGTTGAGTTCAGTAGGCCAAAACAAAACAAAACAAAACAAAGCAAAGCAACCTTTTCAGATGGTCCGTTGTAATAAAAGGGCAACATACATAAAATAATACTGAGCCATCTGAAAATGTTTCAGATGACCCGAAAAGATTACCTCTGTTATAGAGCTGTCATATGTGTTATCTCCTTTCACTTGTGGTATACTTGAGTCCTTTAATTTCAAAATCTTCTACAAATTTCCTTAATGCATTTCAGGGACTCTTATAAATATTTACAAAGACATAGAATAGAACAGACCCAAATATAAGTCTCTAACATCTCAGTTATTTGAGACAAAGTAATTTAGCCCTCTGGTTTGCCTGTCAGCTACCCAGGTTTTCATCCACATGTTAACAGTTTTAACCAATACATACTTTTAATGCAAAATTGATCTGGACAAGAAACATACTAAAAGTACAGAATTTGAACTTTTGACAACCAATTTTTTTAAACCACTAGAAAGAATTTGTGTATTTTTAAATTGAGTTATTTACATTTAAAAATTCAGAATTTCTAGGTAGGATGAATCACCATCCCTTCTGAAGCTTACTACTAGAACAGCGCACAATCTACATACTAAATGAATGCATACCAAAATATGAATGTATACACATTCCTGAATAGTATGACTTCTACCAAGTGTAAAACTAAAACATTAAACCCTGAGCTGTAATTTAAACAATGAACTCAAGATTCAATGACATTATGAATCCATATTTTTCTTATTGCATTCCATTTTCTTCATCATCTTGTTTTACTTTATCATCTTTATAAACAAACAAAAAAAAGGATTATATTCATATATGATCTTCCTTGTTTCCCAGCTGCTTGAACTAGGTGGCTATTCTTAGAAAATTATTTTAGTAACTAAGTCTGCATCCTGGGTTTGGGTGGGGTGGGTTCTGTGGGTCTTTTTCAGACCCTTCTTATTGTCTCTAATGAAGTTCTTCCCCTTCTCCATTGCTAACAGTCTCCCTCACTTCACTCTCTTTGGCAGCTATTAAATCATTCTAGTTTTCACAGCTCTTGAGTTTCCCCTGAAAGACTTATCTCCCATGTATTCTTTTATTTTCTTTTTACAAAAGTTATGTTGTTTGTTATTAAAAAGACTTGCTAATTTCATGAGAAAATGCTTCTTGGTACAAAATCATGTCTCACAATCCTGGTATTTCCAATCACTTACTCACTTTATCTTATATTTAAGCAGCCCTATTATAACCTTGTATTCTTTTCTGCAACATATCAAATCTGGATGTCCCTGACGGGCAGTTCAAATAAGATAAAGCAGATTAACTGTGATTCAGAAATTTTCAGAAATTCTGACTTTGCATCAAGCATTTCAATGTGAACTTCACCCAAATAATTTTTTGTGCATGCTTGGAAAAACATCACAGCTTTTTAGAGATGGGGATAAAGCTTATAAAACAAACCTAAACTCCAGATTAAGGTATATGTACAATAATCCCACACTTGGATATTGGAGAAATCTTTTAGGAGAACAATAATCCTTTAAAGTCCATTGCTGCTGTTAACTTCAGATGGCAAGTCCTTTGTGGTAAGTGGGGTCCCAAACAATATGCTTAATGTGGAAATTTATTAACCAGGCTTCAGTAGCAGACATAGCTGCACTAACATTTCCTATTTGAAGTCACTGTAGGTAAACATTGAGAATTTATTTACGTGTATTACCCACTGCTGAATTTTTTAACATCCAAAGGACATAATAGTTTCCCACGAAAGATTTTCTCTCTGTATGACAGAAAAAACAGTCATCTTTCCCTTTTCTGCTATTTCTCCAATAACTTGAAAAACATCAAGATAACTTTGTTGCAGGTGGACTTTGAAAACCATGCATTATCTTGTCAGAAAACAAAAAGCCTTTTTACTACTTCTTTCAGAATTTAGATCTTGTTTAACCAGTCTCCCATTTCTGTGCGAGTATCTCTAGATAGCCCCTCTTCAGGCCTAGCCATTTGTGGCCTACATATCAAGAAAACATGGTCAAATAGTGACCAGAGCAAAATTTGTGAAACAAATCTTGCCTAAGAACTAGCATTATCTTGAAAACAAGTTTGTTCATTCATAAAAAAAAGTTTAGCATTAGTTACATCAGAACTATATTTCAAACTATTTTCACAGCAAGGAAGAACCTATTACACACATACAAGTAGAGTTGCACCCATAATGGCTTAACCATACCATAAAGGCAGCTCTAGATGATCATCAAATATATCAACAAATAAATAAATAAATAAACAACTCAGCAAAAACAAAACAAAACACAGAAACAAAATGGCAGCAGCAACTTTTGATCATGAAGCCCAGATTCATGGTTCAGTAAGATCTTCACAGGACACTGCACCCAGAAAAAGCCAACAGTCTAATGTTAAAAATACATGGCTTTTACTCTTAAGGACAGCACACAAAATAAGGATATAACATTCAAGTGCAGAAGTGCTGAAGTTGTAATAATGTGAACTGGACATTTACATTTAACTAAGCTTTCACAAGGAGTCTGTACTCTGCAAGAGCCTATGTAATTCACATAGTTGTACCAGCCAGCTAATGGCAGAATATATCAGATTACCAAAAACCTATGCAGAAAAACATGAGGTATTTTAATTTCCACAGGCACCAACTTTGTCATCGGGGGGGAGGGGGTATTGAAAACAATTTACTTCTTTCCTTTAATGCACAGAAAATTGAGTTTCTTAAAAGGATTCAACAAAAACTTAAGCTATGTTATAATTCAAGATGCAAATACATATTATTTTAAAAGGCAGCTCTAGGATTCTTAACAAAAACATTTCTGAGCCATTTTGCTGTGCCTCTTCGTGTTGACAGGCCTGGAAGAAGTCTGCTGATGCCAAGCAGCATGGCTTCATGGCTTTGGGACTCACAAAAACGTTAAGTCTACAGTGAGTTTCTAGACATGTATGTTTGGAGGTTTTGAATACCTTTTTTAAAAACAAATCTAAGTATTTCAAATTGTTTGTGTATCACAGTAATGTACATTTATTTAACCAAAATACTGCAGCCAAGCCCAGAGGATGACAGAGCAAAGCAGACCATCTGACAGACAAGCTTCCCCTGAGGATCTGAAGCTGTCTGCTACACTACAAGTAAAACAAGTAACTGTATTAAAATATTAATTTATTACCCCAATAAGGCAGTATGCTGGTTGCTAACCACCAAGTGCCACAGAATGGAAAGGCACACATCAAGTAAGATTTTATAAAATTTCACATTTCATTAGTCTCCCAAAACTAAGAAAACACACAAACACTGTCCGCAATAAGGATAGCAGACAGGTGCTGCATCCTCCAGCTCATAAGAACAGTTCTGCTGATTTCTATAGGAACAGTTAGCCTGCATAGATTCCAAAATTTGGGCTTTTCTATTGCATATTCAGATTTTCATTCGGTTTTTCATTTTTGTTATCATTACTTCTTCCTCCCTTTCTTCCTTACAGCCAGTCTAAAGAGTCATTTTTAAGCAGGCATCCTATTCAAATATAGGCGGGGGGGGGGGGTGCAAGAAGCGCTTTCATTAGGACTGGTATAGACCTGAAGCTAAAAACACTCAGCATTAAGGACTACGTGAAAGAGCACTGTCTTCATTAATAAATTACAAAATCATTGCTGCTTCGGAATAAGATTAGCATTTCAGACTGAATTTATTTCTAGTAGGAAACCAGGCTATAACTGACATATGCCATGTAGCTATTGTATAAATATATCGCTTCCTTACTGTATACAGATTTGCAGTCACAAATAGGAATAAGCAGATATTCTTAAAGAAGCTGCACTGACACCTGTATCTTCATTAGTTCACCTGATGATGGCAGGAGTTATTATCAGATTATCAGAGCACACAGGAGCCATCTGGATACTGCAGAGCCTTGGAGACCAACCTGAGAGCACAAGGACCCATCGACCTTTTTGCTAACTGTGCAATCACAGATTGCTGACAACACACCATATCATGAGCAGAGCAGTGCCAAGGTAGAAACACAGTTACTGGCAAGAATGTAGAGCTAATAGAGTACTATATACATCATGGTCTATGATGGAATGAAACCACTGTACTAGATTGAAAACTGATGGACTCAAGAGATGTGGGTTTTAAAGTTGTGTTTAGAAACTACCTATCTTCAAAATATAACAACACAGAGCTACCAATTCAATAATAAAAATATGAACAGAGACAGATTGCACTTTTGTGGTTTTTTTTATTTTTTTTTAATTTGGATTACATATAATACCAAAAGTGTAACTGCAGCTAAAAAGTGCAACTGTTTAGAGATCATGTAGTCTGCCACAAGTGCAGCCCGCTTGCAAGTTTTGTCTTACAGTACTCTTCATATCGAGTTCTTGGTTAACAGCTCAGGTCAGAAGAGGTAAGAATATTTAATGGTTTAAACAAAAAAAAAAAAAAAAAAGGGGGGGGGAGAATCACTCTAAGAAATTTGCTAATGTCGACAGACTTCAAATTACAAGAAGCCAAAAATCCTATATATAAAGTAGCCCAAAGAAACAAGACCTAAAGTTTAAAAAATTGGCACTGCTTCCATTTTAAAACTCATGAGAGCTATTTTGTGGTGGTGTTTTGCCACTTCTAATAATGTCTTTTAAGGAGAAAAGTCTCCAAGTAAGAGATAGAGCTACAATAAATGTGCATTTTAAAAATAAACTATAATCTCACAATCCCTACTAAATAAACACTGCTGTTGATGCAAGCTTCATTGTGCTCTACAGCAGTACAAGCTGCCCAGGATACTTTTAAAACATGCAGACTAAAACGTGCAAAAAATTTATCCATAACCCCCAAAGTCCTGTTTTCTGGGAGAGAAAGAATTTAGAGAGACTCGATACAATTCTAGCCCCTCTTTTCCCCTGTTCCCTCATTGCCTTTATTAACTCAATATGTCCCTACATTCACTTTAAAGACTGTGTTGCTATGGGAATTCCGTTTTTTACTGTCAAGGAGAAAAACGAGATCTTGGTGATTAATGTCACAGAAGCTCTGACTTTTGCATAACCCAATCAAATCTACGGCCTTAGAAGTAATCTGTGTATGTGTCTGAAACTCTTACCATTCTGATCATAAAAAGGCACATACGTTCTACCTTGCATTTAAGAACCAGGTACACAAATTCTCTCTCCCTTCCCCCAGAAAGCTTCTGGATAATTTGAACATAATTTCCTCATGTGCATTTTCAATTAGTTTCCTAGAAACTTAGGAACAAAAATATTTTGTTTCCCCCCTCCTCCCAGTATGGACTATCTGCAGCATAAGGGGATTCATCTCTTTTCTACAAGACATTCAAGGTTAGTGAGGCTAGAAATTTACCTCTTACCAAATAACCCATAAAGTCAGCTACAGGATTGCAAGCCTGGGTTCCTTCCCTCCGCATTCCTAATCCACATTGAAGATGGAAAAAGAAATACAGGCATATGTACCAAATATTGTTCAGTTCCCCCAGTAAATATGCCAGAAAATGTTTGCTGCCTTCTATCACAACTAGCTGTTTCCACTGTAAATCTCAGACAGTGTGTGTTTTCCTCCTTTTTAATACTGTAACTGTCTACACAGCTGAATGTTTAGAATCACTCTGCTTGGAAAGAGTGTGCAAGTAATCATTAAATCATTATGACTTAAATAAAAATAAGCATAAGCCAGGAAATTCAAAATTAAACTCAATACCAAGAGAAAAGTCTCCCTCATGGCTCCGGGTTTATGTATGCTCCTGCTCCTTCAAAAGATGTTCTCCAAGGTCTGGAATCAGAGCTCATTCTAACCAGAAATGGCTCTCTCTTGGGTAGGACTCCAGGAAGACAACTGTCTTTGAAAATACAGACCTCCTGAATAGTCTGCAATGCCTTCTGAGCACTACAGTTCTGAAACTTAGGTGACTACCTTTAAGATACTCAAAAAATCAGGAGCCGGATCTTCACATACTCTCAGCAGCGTTATCTTTCCCAAAGGTGCTGTAATGCACTGCTGTGAGTAAGAAGTCGGAGCATCCAGAAGCTGCAAATTCTCCCTAAACTATATGATCCTGACTGAGGACATAGGTTTATCTTTTCTGACACTACTACAGTGTGCCCTGACTGCTGGGAGCAGTCTAGCTTGCTATTTAGCTGTGACTGACAAAGCAGAATGGGTTCATTCAGTAAAGCTCCCTAGGAGCTACAAGCATTCATCACTGCATCAAATCAGGACATTTAGGTGCCCGAACAAGACATTAGCAGGCTAACAAAGAACCCATGATTGAACATCTGTATGCAAGGTGCAGGTAAAAACTTTCTGTGTGGCATTTAACACCCAGCACATACTTGATGATTACAATCATGAACTTGTGCATTTTAATTAAGAGACAAAATCAGATTTAGTAGAAAGGTGTAACTCCCAAAGCAAATCAACATGAAAGGAATTACACCAGGAGATGTTGAACTTATTACGGTGACACTTAGCTTTACCATTGTATGTTGTTTTTCCCATTTTGTAGCCAGTGCCCAGACAACTGACTCATGGCAGAAGCAGAGCTAGAAGGGAAAGGGTCATGGCTTTCCAGCTGGTGAACAAATGGAAAATTGAAGATAGCCAGAGCTATATATATTTTTTTATCCCTCAAAGTTCACAGGGACCTCTCAGGTCCCCTTAGCATAAAATAATATGTTCTTCCAAAGATACTGATATTTTAAAAAAGAAAATTGCCAGCTGTTAGAAAAACAGTCTTACAAAGCTTCTTCAATTCAGGAGCTAAAAAAATCACCAAGATGAAAAAAAAAAACAAAAAAAACCAACACCTGCAAATGTTCCTAATGTTCTGAAACAGTTGTTACATGCTAGGTTAAGTTTGGTGCTTTCATTTGATTCCTTAAATATTTTGAAAACATTAAGAGCTATGAGAGAAATACTGTCAGATTGATATTACTTGCAAAGGTTTTGTAAACTGGAAAGCAGCAAGCCCACCAATGCCCTGCAATTAAACAGCACCATGAAAAAGTCACACTGTTCTTGATGTTAGTAATTGGCATGTAACCTCAGAATGAAAAATAAGTGCTAACACCAACTGTGCAAAGCCCCTGGAAGCTTTTTTACTCTGTGCGTCAAAGAGATCCCTTTTAAGCCAGGGGAAAATGTGCTGGGTTTGGCCAGAAAATACTTAACACTCTTCATAGTAGCTGGTATGGGCTATGTTTCAGATTTGTGCTGGAAACTGTTTACAATTCGGGGATGCTTTAGTCATTGCTAAGGTGTGCTCACATAGAGTCAAGGTCTTTCCTGGTCCTCACCCCACCCCACCCCATTAGTGAGCATGCTGGGGGTGCACAAGAGGCTGGGAAGGGACACAGCCAGGACAGCTGACCCCAACTGACCAAAGGGATATTCCATACTATATGACATCGTGCTCAGCAGATAAAGCCTGGGGAAGAAGAAGGAAGGGGGGGACAGTTGAAGTTATGGCGTCTGTCTTCCCAAGTAACTGTTACGTCTGATGGAGCTCAGCATTCCTGGAGATGACTAAACACCTGCCTGCTGATAGGAAGTGCTGAATTAATTCCTTACTTTGTGCAGCTTTTGCTTTACCTGTTAAACTGTCTTTATCTCAACACAGGAGCTTTCTTACTTTTACCCTTCTGATTCTCTCTCTCATCCCACTTCAGGGGGAATGAGTGAATGGCTGTGTGGGGTTTTATTTTCAGTTGGGGTTAAACCATGAAAGGGAAGAATGGAAGAGCACAGCATCACTTGCATGCTACCATGCAGCATAAAGCTTATGCAAGACTGAAGACACTGACAACTTTTCTTTAGCAAACCAACCTCTCTATTAAACTGAGGGTCTATGTGTGTTCAGAATCTCAGTAAATATGAGAAGCTGAGAAGCTTCTCTTTTTTTTTTCTTTCTTTTTTTTTATTTACTTACTCATTATTAAAGAACCCTTTGCCTTTTCCATCTTTCCAGAGAGGCATGCTCAAATACAGGCTCCAAAACATCATTGTAGACTTCAGTTGGATAGACAAACATAATGCAGATTTTAGTAGCAATTCCAAAAAGGCATTAAAGATTTAATATTAAAATATAATCCATTTTAAGCCAGTGACCTCAGCAAGATAGCTTATTATTCCTGATTTGATTTGCTAAATTAGCCTTAGGATGCTGTAATTCTGTCATATGTGCTCTGTTTCTGTGGTTTAAATCACTCCATGAAATATTTTCAGGAAACAACAGCTATTTATACATATTGATGTCCAATTCAGTATGACTCCACCAACATCACAGGGACCTGCGGGAGATCACATCTCTGAGAAGAAAGATAGTAGAGGCCAATCTTGCTTTTCTTATTTCAGGATCAAAAAGAAAAGCAGCAAGGAACTACAGGAAACAGCAGTATTAGCACTTGAAATTGTCAAGAAAGAAGTAAATTGCAAAAAGCTTCTTTTGTCTAGGAAATATCTGCGGCGGGGGGGGGGGAAGAGGAGGGATGGTCAAGACTATACAGGCTTCATGCTGCTGCCATCCAGCAGAGTGAAGAGAAAACCACCAGGCTGGCTCATCCGCAAACAGGAGAAATGTATGTGCAGGCACATTCATCTCAGCACTTCTACAATCTTGTACAGCCCTAAAGCTGACAGAAGAATTAACCCCCAGCTGACCACTGCAGAATGCGAGGTCACAACTAGGGAACAACCTGGGCCCCAGCTGGCAATGTAGCTCCCAATCTTTTCTACAACTCTTAAAGTGCTAAGGGTTACCCAGCCCACAGACTCAACATTTAACAGCTTACCACGCCTGAATATGCAGCTTTTATTAGACAATATGAACCTGTGAGAGGTCAGGTCATGTTCTGAAGCTGCAATTTATTTATTAACTCCAACAAAAGTAGTCTCAAGGAAAAGATTGTTTACGAGATATCTGACTCTAGGAATTAATCTGTCCTGTGAGGGAGAGCTAACAGTTTAAAAACTGTGTTTCTAACACGCAGGACTAAGGCTGGACCATACCCACACAAATGTTTGTTGGAAATAACTTACAAAATAATGCTTACAGGTCAGATCTGCCAAAATACCAGGGCTGTGGGTAAGTTCAAACGTAATAAAATCCTTTACATTGTAGAAAATAAACATAAAATGAAACATCAAGGTAGATTTTAAATGGTGATAAAACACTTGCAAAATGGCATAACTTATAGATGGAGAAGAGGTGAAAAACCAGAAAGGCCAACTACTGTGGTGCTAAGGCTTTCAAGCTCCTGACACGAGAAGGGTAAAACTGTAAATTTAAATCAAGAGCAGCATTTTATTTTGAAATTGCTTTCCAAAGCACAGTAGTTCTAAAAGTAGCAACTTCAAAGAGTAAAGAATGTCTAAAGTGGCTTATTTCAAGTTTAGAGTGTTCTGAAAAATCAGCAGCTTTATCTAATACCCAGCAGGAATCATACATATCCCTCACAACTAAGGCTGATCCAAGACCATAAAACAAAGTAGTGTTTTATAAAACTTGGTTTGGTGGTTCACCACGTCATCCATGGAGGCCCCAGGTTTACATCACTACCTTGGATAAAATATAGGGCTCCAATAAACTTGCTTTTTGCAAAACCAATACTGTTATAATAGCACAGAAGGTTAGATAATGCATTTTGCAATCCAATTTGTGGTTCACTTTAAGCTATAGATATCAATAACTAATTCCACATGTGAGACAGACCTCCCAGAGGGAGATGTTAATCAAATAAGTGATGGTAAAAGCGAGGTTTAGTATAACTCCCTGTACTAACTATACGTTGATCCGGTAAAACGTTACTGTACTTTAGCAATGGAACATTAGTAGAACGTACATCTGGTTTAGTTATTTCTGTAAGGCAGCTTGTACACATAAACCACAGAGCAATTATTTTATCATTACAATTATATTAAAAATGAGCTTTAAATGCATTTGCCCCATCTTTTTAACTGCTAATGTTGTCCAGATCCATTCCCAATTTTATAAAAAAGAGGGGCGGGGTGGGAAGGGCAGCACAGAAAGGTTTATATTAGCTGTGTACTATTAATTGGACAGAAGACTCTGTACTGCAATGTTGATTAATGGTTCTGCTCTCTAGCTGGAGATTGCAAGTACAAAAGAATTAGGCCTCTGAATTTGCATATCTGCTATAATTACAAACATGATCACAGCTCTCTCCCTTATTCAGGTCCGTCCCCTGTCCCTGTCCGTCCCATCCCACCCCCCCTACACTTTTGGTAGTTTAATTTGCACAAGTCTAGCTGCTGACAGGTACAATGATCTGATACCTATGATACATGACAAGTCAATCAATCTACATACCTGCTACAGAACTTACACCACAAATGACTCAAGGTCTAAAATGCTGGAAAATCAAACAAAAACCTAACTTTCTTCCACAAAGAGCGTTTTGCTCCAGTAAAGCACTACTTTTTTTACTTGCTCCCATTTCAGACAACTCATGACCACAATAAATACACTTCCATCAAAATCTGCTGACTTAAAGACAGCAAATACATTCTTTTTAGCCACTCAGAACAAAATAAAGCTAACCAAATGAAATGAGGTCCAGACTGACAACTTTGTTAGCCAGAGTGAGAGCGTCACAGGCAGACGGGAATACAAGCCTTGGCAAAAGGAAAAAAGTCAGCAGCCAAGTCCTACTGAATAACCAATATGCAGATGACAGGGAAAAGAGCCGGATAGTTTAGTAAGTAGCTATGATACACATTTTAAAGACGCATTAAGAATAGCTTCTAAATAACGGGTCATATTCATCTGCTCTGCTGGTGGTCCTGCTCTGCAGCTGCCTTGTTCAGAAGTCCTGCCAGTCTACTCAGATTGCACTGGGATGCTCTCACGCATTTGATGTGACAAATCAGAACTCACATGACAATAAACGTGAACTCAGTAAGCAGCTACTGGTCTTGTGTAGTAGCCACCATTTCATATTTATTGGACACTCAGCCTGAATGTAAAAACAAAATGGAAAAAACAGGCTTGTCACCCCAGTGCCAACAGCTACCATCTGCTGGAGCATTTTTAAAGCTGCTTTCAGCAGCCCATCCTTCACTGACCATCCTGAAGAAGAGTCAGTGGTTGTACTACTCTTTAAACATAATTAATCATGTTTCAGTTTCCTCAGTGATATATTCTGAAAAATCTTACAGAAACCAAAAGCCACAGTCTGGCAGCAAGCCAGCCCACGTCCTTCACTACCCACTTCCCCAAATTCCTCGCTCTCCATTCCTTGTTTTTGCCCCTCCACCTCAGTTTTTCTCCAGCAGTATTTGAAGTACTGCTGTTTGTAGGGCAGTAATGAGGACTGGATATAAATGAATTGATTAAGGTTTAAAATAACTCCTGAAGATCTGTCTGGGGTATATCTGGGGTTGGGGATATTTTTAATGTTTTTGGGGTTTTTTACCTTAATTTCATCTCCCTTCCAGTATGCAGCACAGCCTATGAAAAAGTTGTGTTAGGTCATCTGCACAGGGTTTAGCTCAAGGTTAGGTAGGTTTAAAAAGGGTAGCTCCTTTCTATGGTTCCATTATCAAGCATTCAGTTTCATATCAATACTGGTTACTTATTTAGTACAGATTTCAGCCAACCACCTCTTAAAAACATTTTCCTTTCTTCCTTGGCTCCATTCTACCCTTTTCCCCTTTTCCCCTCCAGTGCACTACAAGAGACCATAACTTTTTTCTAGACTGTCCTTCTTGGTGTCTTTTATCCCCCCTTTCTCCTACAGTCATCCTCCTCCAGTATTTACGTTGGGAAAATACAAAGCACAAATTCCAGAACAAGTAAATGGACACAATTCTTTCTAACTGCCTAGACATTCGAATAAAGAGCTCTCCCACAAGATGGGGTTTTGCTTTCTGGGTTTGGTGGGAGGCTTTTTTTTTTTGGTTGAAACAGTACTGCAGTTTTTAAAATGCTCAAGACAGTTGGATAACACAGAATGAGTCATCTGTACACATCTGCTTTGGTCTCACACAATTTGCAATGCAGGAATGTCTTCTCAAGCAAGAAGAAGCGTAAGCAACAACATTAAAGAAAAAAAAATAAATAAACCCGTTAATCCAAAAGTTGCTTGCTTAAGGAGATTTTACAGTTTGTTCTAGGAAGAAAGGATTTGTCACTTCCTACTAGATACACATTTTACTTAAGGTCAAAGCAGCAGCATAAGAAAGGCAACACCCAATGATCCAAACGAGATGCAGAGTTGAAACCTTTTTCATTTTTGTTTGAGTCTGTGCTTTAATTCTGCATAATGCAAAGATTAAACCATGGGCTACACACTTCAGGGTTTTCTTTTGATTATTTTCAATACAAAACTTAGAAAGCAAACAAACAAAAAACCCCAACACTTGTCTTTATCACAGTATGTATAAACACACAGAACTGAAATAAAAACAAAGCTTTCAGTATGAAAAGTTTGCTCTGATCTTCCTAGTGTCTTCAGAAGGGGAAAGTTATTATTTTAAAATTCCAATCTTACAGCACAATCACCTTGAAAACATTTGAAAATGAATCAAAAAAGTAATTTCAAATCAACAGGACAGCACCTAACTTGCCCCCCTGGTGAAGACTTGTCAAACAATAGTCAGACATATTACAATCAAACTCCAAATTTCTTAACTCCAAGCTCATTGGCCATTCTCAAATTATCCACTGATACCAACTAAACAGCATCCTCTGAAAACAGTTGCCAGCCTTCAGATGCAGCGGGGCAAAAACAGTCTCAATAAACTGAACATTCTCTAAACACTATTTTATGTCAAAGGCTAAAACTCAAAAAACTAAAGGAAATATAAACACTATGGTAGTACTTCACAAAATACTGGCTGAAAAAAAGGCAGTGCACTAAAATAATTATTTTCAGTATCTTATTTAGGCAAATTGTAATGCTTTTATTGACCTAGAATGTTTGCATCAAAGTGTGAAGCTCTCTAGAAGACTGAAACATTAAGGGTGCTACTTTTGTTCCTCTTTGATGCACCTGTCTTTATTTATTTTGAATTTATAGTTATTATCTTTACAAAAGGCTTGTATTTCGCTCCTTTACTTCACATGGAGTGCCTGGGAACAGGAAACTTCAACGCTAAAGGTAGAGGCCATGCAAAGTTGGAGTACAAAAGACTATACAGACAAGTACTCATAAATAGATTATAAAGCCCTTTTTTTTCTTATTGCCTTTCTTGGTTATATTTTATTGAAAAATGCAACAACATGCATCCCTATGAAACATTTTCCTTTTGTTAAATCAGTATTTTTCTGAAAGAAAGTGTTCACTGAAATTAAAATTGCATAAACTCAGCTTACTCATTTGTATAGCAACTGGTGTAAAGATTTGATTTCAACTGGGGTATCTTGATGCCAGTAAAATACATGCAGTTTTGGGAGAAGGAAGTTAGGGGAATTTGGTGGCCTTGTTTGTTTGCTTATTCTACTTGTTTGCTCTTGGGCAAGAAGTTAAAAAATGAGAAACAGTCATTTGATTAAGACAATAATACATCTGAGTCATAGCTCCGACTAGGGGGAGAAAAAATATATGCCAAAGGCATGTGCCCAGGTCTTATGCATCTGTTAAACTAGAACAATAGAGCTCTTATCTTTGCCTCAGGGAGCCTGTAGATTATATCAGCTGCTGCACTGGCATGCCCCACCATTCTAAGCTAAGTTTTCAAGATACAAGAGGATAAGAGCATGAATGAATTCTTTGCAGAAGGCAGCCAGGTATCCAGTGCTCAACAGTAAGCAGAATGAGGAGGGAGCTGCTGGAAGCAAGGAAAGCAACTGAAAAAAAAACCATCCCCAGTGTCAAGTAATAGCAATGGATAATAACACATTGTTTAAACAAAATGTAAAACGCCCGTATTAAATGCTTTAAATGTTCTTTCAGCGTTAGACATCTGTGCTTATTTTGGGAAGTTGACTAAACTACTAAGAATTATTGTGTACTTGAAAACTCATTTAGCACCTGTTTAACAGTGATTGAGGCCTTATGAATAGCTTATGGAGAAAGACAACTCACCTTGTATAAAGCAGGAATGATCTGGTGCATTTTCAGTCGATTAAATACAAAGATATCGTACACCGCTGAAATGGCCAGAACAGTCACTCCTTGTTCCTTCCACAACATGCTGCATCCTGCACACAGCCCCGTTCCCAAGATCCAGCCCCATGTACTTGGTGAGGAACCTCTGGTTGAGCAGTGCTTCACATAACACATCAGAGAAAGCAGAAAGAAGAGACAGGCTCCAATGTCTGCCCTCCCTACAATCCCTGCTACAGCTTCTGTGTGGATCGGATGAGACGCAAACAGCAGGCCTGCTATCAAGGTCCAGTACCCATCCCCAAACAGGATCCTGGAGAAGTTTGTGAAAAGGCCTGTGACTGCAGCATGTAACAAGACATTCACAAGGTGGTAGCTCCATGGGTCCATCCCTCCAACAGCATGGTTAATACGAAAGGAGAGTGTGCAGAGAGGTCTGTAGGACTTGTGGCTCCCACTGTGAGTGAGCAATGTCCCCCAGAAGTCATTGTAGAAGATATGGGTCCATGGCGTCTCAGGCAGAAGGTCCTGGTTTGTCTTGATAGCTCGACTACAAAAGACAAATAAAAACTTAATTTCAACAGAAGGAAAAGGGTACAAATGAAAGGCTGTGAAAATGCAATCATACTGCTACCAGAGAAAGAAAGGTATTGCTTTGGTGCTGCTTTAATTTAAGTTTTAAATTTTTACAGGAGGTGTTAAAAAACTACATATCTATTGACTTCCCACTAAAGCAAAATTTCCATATAAATTGGCTTTTAAAACACTGAAAACAGATGTTATGCTGCTTCCATTATATTAAAACACCCTTCAGTGACATTCTTCTGAGTCTAACCCAGGAGTAACCGGTTAAGATTTGATGAGTTCTAATTAAAATGTAAAAGAAATATGAAAAACTGACAAACACTATTGTTGAAACAACAGATTCTCCACTAATTCAGTACTAAAACCCCCAACTGGCCCTTTATACTGAAATTTTAATTTAGATGTTCGAATGGACATGGATGAACAATAAATACGGCAGTTGGTAGGAGCATGCAAATCTCTGGTGCTGAACAGGGTACTCCCACAGCTGTCTGCACCTATTTTAACTGACAATATTTTCTGCTAACACTTTGCTGGAGGCAGACAGCAGAATATTTTACAGATGAAAATAAACCTTCCTTTACATTTCTTGTATTTACAAATGAGGAAAAAGAAAACATTTTTAGGTTGTAGTAGCTATGAATTCAAGTCTGTGTCAGCTTGATTGGGAAAAAAAGTGCTGCAGCTTTCAGCATTTACGTTTCCAACCACCCTGGCAAGGACTGGTGCCAGCCATTAGCAGTCTCCATGTCAGTACTGTAAAAATCTGTCTCCTCTAGTGTTTGTACAAATCCAATCATTTGCATTTAAAATTTATGCTGTGGGAGAAGGTGCGAGACCTGCTTAGTGCAAAAAGATGACTGGAATTTAATTAGTTACTTGACTTCATAAGCAAAGTTATATTTAAGCAATTCTTTAAAGATGCACTGTTATTACCACTGAGCTTAACTCATTTAGCATTTATTTTATGAGATAATTAAGAATCCATCCAGCTCAAGTCCCCTCAGTTAAAAATACTAAACGAGAGATGATTTATATTCAATTCTTTACTCATTCCCTCTTTCTGTGTTTCCAATAAATATCTTCCCATAAGTAACAATTTTTCAATTCACATGAGGGAGAAAAAAGAAAAAAGACTTGTGTGAAGCACAACTCAGGCCTGCATCTGAAATGCACTACTCTCGTTCATACTCCAAGACCCCCCTCACATTCTCCGTTCCTTTGGAATGTGTATCTAAATCCCTTTTTCTTTTATTTTATAGTTTTATTTTCAGGAATGTTGTCTTGTTCTATAAAGAAAAATGCTCAAACACTGATATCCTATGCCACAGAACCTCCACACAAATATTCTAAATACCATGCAGCTCAGCATTTCCATTGTCCGGAGCACATTGCTGTAATGCTTTCAGACACACTCCCTCTCAGCATGTCCTTTTGTCTCTGAGCGTACGGAGGTTATGGAGAGGTCAGATTAAATCCTTTAAAGATCTAACGATGCTTTCTACAATACTTGAAAATTTCCATTTTGACTTCTGCTCATGCCATGGATTGGGTTGCTTGATTTGTTTTCCCAACCCCACACACATTTTTCTCATTTTAGTCCAGTCACAAAAGAATATTGGAAGAAAACAAGAACTTTGTTTTCACAATATTTATCTCATCCTTCTGTGTAGGCCTTTTCTGAAATCTAATTCCTCTGTTTGCAATTTCAGTTCGTAGAATCACTACCAGAACCACTGTCAGAAAACTAGGAATGCAGCAAGAATAAAGCAGGTGTTGGACTAGAAAGAGTCCTTTCTCTGAGAGTAACGTATTATGTTAGACTACAGATTCCCAAACACTAAGAATGGCAATCAGATGTCAGGATTTAGAGCTGACACCTTGAACTGCAAAAACGTTCGTTTCTTGGGGAAATACTAAGAAAAATAAGTGGCAGTAATACTGCCAGCACAACTGCCCCAACTGCATTCAGCTACAAAAAGCCTAGATAGTGCACCAGTTCATTCTCAGGAAATGGTAGCTCTTATTATATCTTTTACAAACGTGGCCATTTCCAATATGTGAAGCCACGCAACCACTTAAAAAATAAAACAAACAAAACAACAAAAAAAATTCTGAATAAAATACTTCCACACTATGCTGCTACACTTGCTAAGAGACCAGTCCTCTCCGTCTAAGCCAATGATTTTCATGCAGCACATACTCATATTGGACTTATATTCCACACCAAAAGTAAACTGCTTTTCCCCAAATAATCAAGAAACCTACTGCACATTCTGAAGGCATTAATTCAGTCAAATTTTATATATAGACAGCAAAAAATCTGATGCAACCCTGATCAGTTCCTGTTCAGTCCTGGTTTTATTAAAAATATATAAAATTAAAAAGAAAATCAAAAGGAAGCCTTGAAGATACAGTATTGATCACCCTGTATTTGAGTATGGATTTCAGCTGGCAAGTCTGAATTACTCCTAGTTTCTCGTATGTGTAAAAGCAACCAATTCTGGTGCCTGCCAGTCAGCATGACAAATACAGCTGGCAATTCCAACTTACTCAGCGATTTAGTCAGGTCAAATGTTGTATTCTCTAGGAGTCAAAATTTTAAATAAAGTTAAAAGCCCTTTCCATTATTTTTTGCTAAATGTTTTTAAAAGAAAAAAAAAATCAAAAAACAAAAGTCTAGCGAATGGTTTGGAATATTAGAAAAGCCTAATACAAGAGCAAAGCTAGACATTCTACAGCAAAGAAGTCTCACATAATAGTCAACAACTACTCTGTTTCACATTACAAAATTTAAGAAAAAACACAACTTGGCCAACACCAGATGTGACTGCTCAGGAGGATGCAAGATTATGAGCACCTGAGATATTAGAGCCAGGCAGCCCTTTGTCTTTTTGCCCTCAAAAGTAAAAGTCAACAAGGTCTCGGTAACACTAGGACAACACCGTGGACACCATTACTGAAGGACCAACGGAGTCCATGCAAAACCACCTGGGACCATGCCCATCTGCATCCCCAGCCCAGCTGTCTAACAGCACTGGCAAGATAAACATGAGGTGAAACATTCAGAAGTACAAGCTCTGTATCTAATAAAATAAAAGAATAAATAGTACTAAATTGTTCATATCAAGGCCCTGAGGGCACTAACAAGCCCTGCCAGCCCTGGGGCTCCCCCACCTTGCCCACAGCCCAACACCCCATTTCTGCCCCACAAGGCCATCAGCCCGTGCCTCAGGGACACCACAGCAGGGCCAGTCTCCAGCTCCCCACAGCCCTGCCTTGCCATGGGTGTCCCTAAGCCAGGCCCACATCTTGGCCTGTCCCCAGGGAGGTGCCCGATACCGGGTGCCCCAACACACCTGGCTGCCCTGCTCCTTGCTGGGGCAAGGCCCTGTTTTTCTTTAATTACTAAATTAACAAGCTGTTAACTCTGCTGCAGTATTGATGCTTAGCTGCCAATTTCAACAGCAGTTTTAAAAGCAGCCCCTCTTCCCAGCCCGGCAGGTAGTGCTGATGCGTCCTTTGTAAAGCCTCCTGTGCTGGCAGGAATCTGGGATCTCCACAGACAGAAAATAATATTAATTGCTGGCTCCGGGAAAGACTCTGGGATGAGAGAAACTACAAAACGCCTTATTAGCCTTGTCTTCTCCTTCAGTCACAGTTTACCTTCGGGTTACATCCTGCAGATTAGTCCAATCTTGCTAATGGGCATAACGAGAAATTCTCCAACTGCACTCATCACTCTGAAACAGAGCTGTAAACTGTTCTTGCTAAAAGGCAGCGGGTCACCAGGAAAAGTCATTTTTCAAAGCTCCAACACAACTGGCATTTTTACTTTCAACCAGCCTCAGATAAGGGTTGCAGACTCAGTCGGGAACTTGCTTGCTTTAATTTTTAATGCCTGCCCACTTCACTCATCCCAGGAGAGCGGAATATCTTCTTCAGTGTACAACAAATGGATGGGTTTAAGGAAGGAAGGAAAGAATCAGGGTCAGCAATCAGGTCTTCAAAATGGAAATCTGAAGATAGGTATAAGCTGTAAAGGCAAAATCCTAATATGTAACCCAGTCAAAAGAATCATTCTGCCTCCTGCCACAGACTACTTACTTGCCTAGATGGATACACACCTTTAGCACAATTTAGTGAGATTTTTTTCATCAAACTCAAAAATGCCAGAGATCCAGCAGCTCACACATGCACATACACATGCATGCACACAAAAATCCCAGATGTTTTTAAAATTAACAGCTATATATGTCCTAAACTGCTGCACTAGTGCTAAACTGATCCAGGTGTTAACACTAGGGCAAAAAAACAGATGCAACATTCTAAAGTGATTTAACGCGTTAAGCCTTATGTCCAGCTTCAATATTGCTAATGGTCCCCATATGCTGAAAATAAACATCAGCATTTGAAGTAGAGAACATATTTTAAAGAAAAAGGAGAACTCCCAAATGTGCACACGGGAAGCCATTGACCAGCCCTCTCCCACATAAAATAGATAGGCAGTGATGGACTTGCAAGTCTACTTGGAGGTTCTTCATTGTTTTTCCCCAGGGTCACTTCTGAATATTATTCATTTCCTCCTTTTTGATAAATAGCGAAGTGAAAGCACACTGTCTTTATGGCGGATCTTAAGGGTCCTAAGGATGCTTTCAAGATTTTATGTTACTTGTACAGACAACAAGCCCGGAAACACAGCTAGAACCTACTTTTTGAAGTACAAATAGTTTCACATAACCAAAATATACAGCTGAGCCAACCCTCCAAACTGCTTACAGGATATCTGTCAGGCAGGTGCGTGGTCAGAAAGCAGGCAACTAAAGCTTGCTGTAGTTTGGACAATTCTTGTATTTGCCTACAGAATACAATATACATGTAAGTCTCTACTGACAGCCTAAAGAAAAATCAGAAACTATTATCTAGTACATAGAAATACCTTAATAAAGTATTAAGCAGAAGTACATGAAAAAACATTCATTTAAATGTTTAATTATAGAGTCAAGGGAACTATTTGCCATTCCAATACATTTCTGGTGGCAATTATGTCTTCCACGCTCTGTATTAAAGTTAATTCCCTCTCAACAGTTGTGAAAGTGAAATTTATCTACAAATCCAGTAGGCAGGAAAGTTTTATCCATGCCCACTTCTCAAAACAACAGATCCCTATACTGTATATCAACTAGGGACACCTGCAAGGGTACGAAATACTGTGCATCCTCTGGGCTTCAAACTGTAGCTTTCAGTTTCTCTTCAGAACAAATTTTCTTAAGTGAATCTCCAAGGAACAGCTAATAACTCAGCCATTTTCAGATGAGAAATACTGGGTAACAACTAGCTAAGAAATATATAGGATTCTGAGCTGCTGGCTAGGCTCTGAGAACAAGACTGTCTATACACACCAAACAGATTGAAGGAAACATCTATTTTAAATTAACAATCATATTTTAAATTAAAGGAAAAGCTAACATCACAAAATGGAAATAAAGTTATAATAAGCTAGTGCCTATTTAATTTCTGCCAATAGTATGTTCCTTTTCTAGTTGTACAGAACTGTAGAATGCATGGATTTCAAAGCTCAAACACTGAAGAAAATATATATTTTTAATATAATATTCCTATCCTATGTAACTACTAGTGAAAGCTATTAACTCAATACATTGTTATTACAGGGCCTCAGGAGAATATATTAACAAATAATATTATTATTTATCAATTTTGAACTATTAGTGTCCTATAGCAGTAATTTCATAGTCAGCGTCAGTCTTGTAATAGAACAAACAGGAACCACAAGTAACAATCATTAGTTAGTGTTTTACTTCCAAAACTTTCTTGTGTGAGACGTCCCTGATTTAGATATAAGCAGAGTGGAAAGACAGATGAGACAACCATAACTATACCCTCAAAATGATTGCAACCCCTGCCAAAAATGAAGACATAGAGAAATAAACAAAAATCCCTCCAGTAAACAAACAAAATAACAGAGAAAGGTTATGGTCTTGTACCACAGTATAAAGATATACAGACTCCCTAAGATTTTCTAAGATGCACGATGTATTTTAAAGTAATTGATCTCTTGAAATAAGCAACATAAATTTGCAGAAGGCAAATGGGGGGAGGAGACATCTAAGCAAGCTAATTTATTCCTTGATTTCCATGAATGACAATCAGCTGTGGCTTGACTTCACCCACCAGTATGCTATGATCCAGCAGCCCATCCAGCTGCAGACTTCTAGACTTCACACTTTTGCGACTGAAGATGCATGGTGGTTTCGGAACAAGGGAGCAGTGGCAGTAGTTACATGTAATACTGAATGCTGTTGAGCACTGCCTTAACTATACTGAAGTATGCTCCATGTATTGATTTTTGCATTGACTTGAAAGAGCTTTGAAAACTTTTAGTAACCAACAAAACATATTGGTTACAAGAAGGTTGAGATGGCCTGAAAAATCTTTACCACCCAGAAGATAAATATTTCAAAAGCTAACTATAAAGGCTCTGAACTGTATCTTTCTCCATAGTATAAGCCTTTTCATTTCTAAGTATGTTCTCTTATGCTGAAATCTAGCTTTAATATTAACCCAAAGTGCACCTCACTCCCTCTCAGTTTAAGCTTTAGCCTGACATAACAAATACTGAAAGACGGACTATGTGAAATTCAAAACCCTAATTAATACCAACTGCCTGGGATAGTACTATTTCATTATTCATGCACAGGTAAAAAAAAAAAAAAACATGCTGGAGGGAAGCAAGAAAAGTAATTAATATTTTCTGGTGCTGAACAATGGGATGCCATCAGTTTCCTCTCAGGAGGGAGCAGATAAAAATAGAGGGAGAAGAAGGGCTCCTGTCCTTGTGTCTGCTCCCTGAGTTTCTTCACCACAGCATGTACAGCAGGCCTGAGAAAAAGCATTTATTGAAAAAGCACTTAAATTCCTAAACCAGAAAATGCTTTCTGCTATTCTCACAGCTTTTTCATAAGCTAGTTTCTCTTCTGATTAATACAACACAAAATTGCTAATTCTGTTCCTCTAAGACTTCAAGATACTTCACACTTACCTGATAACATATTCTTTCAAATGCACATTCAAAGTTATTCTTTAAAATATCCTTCAGGGCCAAACCACTGCCTGGCAATAACTCGAGATTTGTTTATTTTATAGTTATAGATATGTTTTATCCGCTTCTGAAGCATGGTCAGAATTCATAGCTGGAACCTCTGCTGCCCTTTCCAAATCTATTGTAGATGATGAAAATGGGCCCAGCAGGCCTTATGAGATTTACTGTTCTGCAGTAGAATATGCAGCTATTTCTCTTGTCCACTTTCCTTTGAAAAAATAAAACATAATTTTTGCCATATCACCATACAACAACTCACAACAGCAAAAGAACAGAAATTTTAAAGCTTGAGAATACTGTAGACAGACATGTTGAGTTGCTTAACCAGATTAATAGTATGGATATTAAACTACTTTTTCTGACAAGTTACCTTCTGAATATAACTAAAGCCTTCCCAAGACACACACATTTTAAGCCATTCTCTGAAAATGGAGGCACACATACTGTACCACTACAGAATAGAGTTTATCAGTCATACATCAGTTCCATGAATATCCTCTTTTCGTTCTATTCACTACATGGTTGGACTGTACTGAGAAAAAGCACTCTGTAATTTAATTTTTGAAAAATTATGGGTTTTTCCTCAATTCAATCTATTTTTTGACACAGCATTTTTTAGAAAGCTTGAGGAGATTATACATAATTATACCTAAAACCATGGCATAAACTCTGGTGCACTCTAAATTTAAAACCTAAATGAATATTTAGACACCACTCTGACTTTCATTTTTAGTGAAGCACTGAAGAAAATACCCAGGACCACATACACATATAGAAATAATGAGTAGAGGAGAAAACTACCGAACCAAAACATAACACACAGACAGTCTCACTTCTTTTTTTGGGGGGGTGGGAGTGGTAAGGAAAAGCATCAAGTTACTTTGTATAAGTACCTTTCTTCAAGCCTCTTATTAAGCACCCAAAAAAAACCTTTCCTTAACTAAGGTCTGGTCTAAGCTTAAGTTTTCTTGGTTTAACTGGAAGGTGTTATTCAAAATCAATTTAGTGAAAACAGTTTGGTGTATGCATATCCACAGAGGTCAACTTAACCTTTATACTGGCTTTAGAACTCATATTGAAGAAATATATGCATTGGGGGAGATGAGAATAAAAACAGTCCTAGACTCAGCTATCACTGATCATGTGCATGCTTTTCACCGTAAGAATCCAATGATTCCTGAGCACTCAGACCCACCCTGACTTTCATTATCCACAGAACTGACAAGCACAGGCTTCACTATGCTACAAACTATCAGCTCTGAAATTCATGCCTACTCAAAATTCTCCTGTCTCCAAAATGTCTCTTCTTCCCTCCCTTCAGCCCCACCATAAGAAGCATAAATGCATTAAACTTATGTTCTGACACACACCAATTGCACACCATCTTTTTTCCTACCCAAATGCTATCAATCTAGCAGATTTGTGGGGTGGGTTCCTTAAGAAATAATATTGTACAAAATAACTATTTTCCATGTAGGTTAGACATGTTTTGGTATCCCACAAATATGCTAAAAGACTATTTTTTATAGCAAGAAACTAGAACTCCTGCATATCCAGTTCATGAACTTCTCTGATATGTAGTCACAGATGGTCGTAGGCATAGATCTATTTATAGCCAGATAGAAAATAATATTAGGAGGGCAAGGGAATCCTTAAAAAAAAATATATCTAATT
This sequence comes from Neopsephotus bourkii, assembly GCF_033783945.1. NCBI lineage: Eukaryota > Metazoa > Chordata > Aves > Psittaciformes > Psittacidae > Neopsephotus > Neopsephotus bourkii. The sequence goes on from NW_026901969.1 coordinate 3,386,538, forward strand.
TATTTTGAGTCAGCTCCAAATTCCATCCACACAATCACAAACAAAAGATGAAGCACTGCCATTAAAGTGAAATATTCTGAGGAAACACACAAAACAAAGCAAGCTTAACTAGATGTCAAAAGCAGCAAGAAATGTTAACGTATCTGTGAGATAAAACCCAAGGCTTATCTTTCTCTGTGATGATAGTTTACTCACCAGTGAATCAACCAAAATATTTAAATATTTAAATACCTTCTCAGAGGACTCCAAACTAAAAAACAGTGCAGCACTTTTCCTTCTCAGATTCCTATTAAGCAAAATTGCTACAGAATACAGAGTCTAAACTCTGGCTAGAAAGCACTTGTGATGGATAGAGACTTTATCCTCAGGCTTTGCCATAGATATGTCAGATGAATTCCTGGAAGCTTTTGTTTTCTATTTCTGTGGGTTTCTTGTGGTTGTGTTGGTTTGGTTTTTTTGCTTGGTGGGTTTTTAGTTGTTGTTCTTTTGTTGCTTGTTTTGTTTCTTTGGGAATGGGGGCTGGTTTGTGGTGGGTTTTTTTAGCAGGAAAAATGGAACTTCCTGCAGACATATGTCAAAACTAATTTTCTTTCAAACATAATTCTCTCAAAAAGTAGAACAACCTAGATAATTAGCAACAATATTTGGTCCCACAAAGATGTGTAATGACTTCTAATGAATAGAGTGACTGCTCAGCATAGTCCTGGCTGGCTGAACTATGCTTTTTCCAGCTCTCCAACTTCTTTACAGGAACACTATTGGATGCCCTTCATAAACATGCTTCAATAGAGCAGATTGGCACCCACCCATTTGGAACATGTTGATTCTAATAAAAAAGGTTAAAGTCGTAGAATCCTAGAATGGTTTGGGTTGGAAGGGACCTTAAAGGTCATCTAGTTCCAACCCCCTTGCCGTGGGCTGGGACACCTTTCACTAGACCAGGTTCCTCAAAGCCCCATCCAACCTGGACTTGAAAACCTCCAGGGATGGGGCAGTCAAAACTTCTCCAAGCAACCAATTCCAGTGCCTCACCACCTTCACAATAAAGAACTTCTTCCTAATATCTAATCCAAATCTACCCTCTTCTAGTTTAAAAGAGTTGAAATGAGTTTTAATGATTTGTTTCCTCTCTGTGCCTCAATAGCTTGTCCAGATGCATGGAGCCACTAGAGTAAACCAAGTTTTGTGGCATGCCACAGCAATTGTGAAACACCAGAAAATGAAACCATAGCAGTGTTTAAAGTATTTTTTTCCTTAATTCCTTGGTTAAGAGCACCTTGTTAGTAGGTAACAGTTTGGAGTGACATAGAAAAGGCTAATTCACAGTTATTATGTAAATGAAAACATGGGCTATTACAGTTGCTGTTACATGCAAGTCCACTCTAAGCATACTCGCAAGGATTGTACTGGATGCTGTCTAAGACTGAGCTAAAAAGGCAGGAAATGACAAATTAGTTGAATTATTTTATCAGTTCCCATAGGATCAGATTCTGATTTCTGTTACATTAGCACTAATCCACATTTTTCTAACCAACTGCAATTGACATAAGCTGTTACAGCCTTTCAGTAGACTTTTCAGACTTCCAAGCATAAAACCAAAACAATCAGAAACCATGTATTTCTATATTTTACAGCAGCTGTTGAGAATCAGGCAGTAAGTTAAAAGGATCACAGACAGCAATTCAGGTAAACGGAAGCCATTACCAGAATCACACACCTGATCAACATTCCTGACACTACCATTACAGCTAAGTCAAGTCAAGCTGAACTACAAGAAGCAGATAGCATTGACCTGAAACAGTGCCAGATTTTCAAGTCTCTCCAATTCTATGCAAGCCAATCACCTGCACTTTTTCCACTAGGTATTTGCATACCATTTTATGTATTTTATCTTTTTTAAGCAGCTTTAACTTTCCTAAGAAGCCTCCTTCTAAAAGGTCTGAAGATCAAACCAGTATTTAACTATTAGGCTTAACTTCCTTACAGTAATGTTTAAGTCCAACTACCCTTGACAGCAGCAAAACAGAGGACTGCATTTTTCCTTGTAGCCAAGAAACCCAAGCACCACAAAAGGTTATGGTATTTCATAACTCTTGCCTTTAGACAATGACAGCTATAAGTTCAACCTAAAAAGACCTATAGAAGAAAGCTGATGGAACACAAAGTTTTATGAAAGCTTTAAAAAAGTGAACAGTTTGCTTCTTTCAGTAGTCTACATCAAACACAGAAATGGTTTGTCAGGAAACAATTCATGTGCACTATTTTATTAAGAAACTGTCAGTCATCTCTCAAAATTCCAGCACTGCTAATGGACACTGATAATTTTGCATTGTCTGTTCAGGAGAGGACTGTTTGAGATCACAATAAGAAGACATATCAAACATGGGTGAAAAAAACCATGGGTAGATTAAGAGAAATACATGCAGCTCAGTGCAATGAAGGTGACCCAAACGAACCAGAAAACAGACTGCCTGGAACGGTTAGTCAGCAGTTTCAGACTTCAGAAAGAGAAAAATAGTGGGTCCTGTGTTGTTGCATTTGTTGACAAGGCAAATGTATTCTCTTCATGTGTCCCAGATTTTCATGCAAGGATGTGAAAAATAAAGATGTGACAGAATTCTACCTTGAAGAGAAGAAGTTTCAACTTCATGCACCTGAGCTTGAACCAAGTCTCTTTTCTACTAGGGATCTGCATGCGTTGTATAATGTCATTTAAGAAAGAGTATTGAAGAGTATTGTAATGCCCTTTTCTTTCTTTTTTTTTTTTTCCTAAAAAGCAACTCTCCATTAGAATATTTACATAAAACATAGTGCATACCTATTACCTACAAAGCTGGGGAAGGTTACTTCTTCAGGCTCCCTCTTTGCTGTTCCCCATGGCATTACAAGCCACTGAAAGTTTAATGAAAAAAATTATAGTTTGACAGACCATATAAAACAGCAGGATGCATTTATTTCTGCATAATAAAACCAATCTAGAGTAACATAAAGAATAAGCCGTTTCTGCTCTACAAGACTTAACTTCTTTTTTTCTAGGGCTCTGCATTGATCTTGCTACAAAGTAATCAGGAATTCAAGACATTTCTCACCACAGGAAATTAGTTATTTGGAATAAAACAGTGCTGTGTATGCATCATAAATTTTCCAGGTTTCTAACATGTTGCGGTACACAGAAAGACACTGAAAAATGAATTATGACACATGGCCAAGAAATAATACAGCTATCTAACCCACACATCCCATCCGCTAAGACAATGTAGCACCCAAAGCATATGAAGATTTCAGGGTAGGCTGCCAGGTGCTTTTAATGAAATATGAAGAAATACTCAGATAGTAAGTTATTGCTATCCAACTATTTCAGAAGTATTTACCCAGATGCTGTATGTAATCAGCCATACATACGTACCTCATTCAAAACAACTTCATTACCCCCTTTAGTTCCTTCTCAACTCTAGGTTGTAAGATAAGAGCTTGTAGAAATCAGTGTGGAACAGAGGCAGCTCCTGGCTCATGAGAGGCTCATGAGTTGGAAGTCCCACCCTGGAAACTGGACTACCAGGGAACTGCACCAGTGCTGATTGTGAGGATCATTTCACATAAAGATGTTCAACTTGAACCCCAAACTTACAGTGAATGCTTAATCTTCAACTACTGAGAAAGATAAAATACTATTTTAGAGACAAAGGCTGCTGTTATTTTAATATTACAGGCCAACAAAACAGATGAAAGTTTTAAATTAAAGGCTACTTCTCTGAAATTATATTCTGTGATTTTATGCATAAATCAAGCCAGGTGACATATTTCCAATAGCTATGAAAATAATAAAATTAGTTTCAATGACCTCAGAGCTATACATGCTTATTCATGGTAGTGGCCCAAGACAACCCTGAAATCAGACATTCCATTAAGTCAGAAGCATGGCACACAGCCAAGCTCCTGTAAAAGTTAAAGGTCTTGCACATGCTTTCTTTATGTGTTTATTTGAATGGAATGGATTTTGGGCCACCCATCACTTCCAGACCTCCCAAAATATTTAAAGGAACTATTCAGCCAAATCTTAGCATACACCACTCCGCCTTGGGATGCTACCTCTTTAAACAAGATGTAAAAGCATTAAAAAATGAAGTAACATGGGAAGAAACATCAAAACACAGTTTATCTGAAGATACTTTAATGTGTATTTTGCTCTACAGACGAGTCATGCAACATTCTGGGTGCAGTTTAATTACAATAATAAGATAACAATAAGATAAAGAACCTAAATGTTGTTACAAAGCAAAAGAAATACACAGTAAACCAGAGACTGTCCAATATAATAAAATGAGAAATAATGGTGTCAATTACCAGAAAACAAATAAAGTACTTCAGGTCACCATACTATAAAATAAATTTTAAAAATAAAGAACCTATTTTCCCTTTCTTCTCCAGGGCACAAAAAAAAGCTTAACAACTGACTGTCATAATCACAAATGCCACAGTGATGTGGGGACATGAGAAACAAATTCTGATTTGAATATTCAGAAATAACTGGCATTGCCAGCAGTCTTAAGGACACCTTGCTACTAAATTAGCAAACAGTTTCTCAATCTGGGCTCCAGAGCCATTAAAGTAATCATAGAATCATAGAATAGTTAGTGTTGGAAAGGACCTTAAGATCATCAAGTTCCAACCCCCTGCCATGGGCAGGAACACCTCACACTAAACCATACCACCCAAGGCTTCGTCCAACCTGGACTTGAACACTGCCATGGATGAAGCATTCACAACCTCCCTGGGCAACTTATTCCAGTGCCTCACCACCCTAACAGGAAAGAATTTCCTCCTTATATCCAATCTAAACTTCCCCTGTTTAAGTTTTAACCCATTATCCCTTGTCCTACCACTACAGTCCCTAATGAAGGGTTCCTCCCCAGCACCAGAACTGCACACAATACTCCAGGTGAGGTCTCACGAGAGCAGAGAAAAGGGGCAGGATCACCTCCTTCGACCTGCTGGTCACGCTCCTTTTGATGCAGCCCAGGATATGGTTGGCTTTCTGGGCTGCAAGTGCACACTGCTGGCTCATGTTCATTTTCTCGTGAATTGCATTTTCATTCAGAAACTACAAACTTATGTTATTTCTACCTGTACAACTGAGCTCTCACAAATAGGACAAAATCACAAGGAAAAAATGCTATGCTTCAGGATGAGCAGGAGAAAATGAGTCAAACTTGCTAGCGCACACAAAACAAAAGCTATACGTACTGCTCTATTTTCTTGCCATTGGTAGTGCTTTTTACTATAAAAGGTCTCTCTCAAAGACATCAAGTGTTAAATTGATACAGATAAAGAGAAAAAAGTTTTTAGAACTTGCTAATAGTTGTCATCCTGATCCATCCTAGAATTCATGGCCCCATCTCTATATTTTAGATTTTACACATCAAACAAAAGAAAGTAGCAAGCAAAAAGCTCTAAAACAGGAACCAAATTTGGATTTTTTTCTTTGACTGGGTACCACAATAAAGATTGGCAGGTACCAATTCCAGCAGTACCAGTTCCAGCCTGGGCAACTACCACTTAGAACAGTCATATATTACACAAGCGTGTATATATATACACTGCAATTTAGGAACTGTTGCTGTAGAAAGTTGATTCAGTGCTAACATAGAAAGATTTAAATTTGGCTCCTGCAACAGAAAAGGGTATCAAAACATGACTGCTCACTAAATGCCAAGGAAGGAACCCAGTGCACCTCTCCGCAATAGTAAAAATCAACTAATGAAACAGAATTATTATTTATTAGTCGATTTTTTTAAGTGATCATTTCCATATAACCTTACAAACAGAAAAAAAAAAAAAAAAAACACCACCCCAAAACCAGAGAAAAGCATTGTCAAGAACAGCAGAAACTCCAAGTTCTGCCACTCCACCTTTGCTGGCACTGGAAAGATTGCTAAAACAAGTTAATGGTTACTCTAAACTGAATTTCACCCAGCTCCTGTCACCAAATGGACTAACTCAGAAAGGAAAGCTCTTCATTAAACAACAGGTAGATGCAACAGATTCAACCTGTTAGAACACGTGATCTAAAAGACTGCATCCTAATTAATCCTGAAAAGGAAAAGTGGATAGAAATACACAAAAATGTTTAGATTGCATACATAAATCAGTGTAAGGTATCCACTACATAAGGTAGAAGAGGAAGATACTGCAGCTTGTAGCATACCTGCCAGTTCATAGTGTTCTCTTCTTGAAACTAGCACAAAAACTAGTTTGCAGATACCTCACTCCAGTATGACATCCCACTGTGCTGGCGGCACAAGACTTCCTTCCCACCAGGCATGTTTCATCTTTGTGGAATGAACTTAGAGCCAGCAACAACAATCCACCCCTCCTCTTGGTATTTATTGCACGGCTTCTTACTGTCTGAAGGATGCTGATGTCTCTTGGATACGTTTTTGTAATTTTTCAGAACTTATTTTAGCTGCTATGTAATTACTTTCAAACTGAAGTTTCACAGTGATGTTTTTCAAGCTCAACTGATTAAAGCTTGTTTAATAGATCTTGAAGAAAATATATTATTCAACTTAATGAAAATTTATGCAAATCACTGCCACTAGCTTCTGCAGAAAACCTTTTCAATTAATTATAATTAGGCTTTTTACTTTTAGGCTTCTGTGTGTTTCTTTTCTACTAGGAAATTACAAGCATAGTTTTTTTTTCTTTTTTCGATTGCGGGAGATGAAGAACTTCATTGGTGTGATGTACAAACTCCCATACAAATTGGGCTTGTAACTGCAGAGCCCTTTTTATTCCTGCCTTTCAGATCAGGTCTAAGTATTTGCTCCCAGATATCCAGGACTGGAAAGAAAACAAAGAAATCTGCTCATTGATGCTGATATACACATAAATTACTCCTCAGCTTTAGGAGAGTGACTTGATAGACAAAATGAATAGAGTATTCAAATAGTGGCATGTCTCCATGACACTTCTGAAACTCTCCCAAATACAGAAAGATCTCTCTCTTTAGTAATGTACAAGTATATTTTGTACATATTTCATGGGAATTTCAGTGGCTTGCCTACTTAGCACTGATATAAAAAGCCTTGCTTAAGTGGACAAACTGTGAATATAGCCAGAAATACTGCACTAGAGAAGTTGCAACAACTCAGAAAGAACAATTCACTTACTAGTAATAACATCTGAACTATTTTTACAGGTATGGATTTACAGTGAAGAAGATGGTGCAAAGCTTTATATTGCAGAGATTGTCAGAGGTTATTATGATTAATTGGATCAGATATCAAGAAGCTCCTCAAAGAAAAGTGAAATCCTTATTGTATTGCAACTGCTTTCCTAAAATCAGGCACTTTTAGCTCTTCTGGAAGATCTAGCTAGCACCACTTTGGTACTCATCTGCCGAGGCCAAAGAGGGAAAGTGAGGGATTTTTGTTACAATATTTCTAATGAAGAGTCTTAATTTTGCAGAACGGCACAGGTGCAATGAATCTTGCATGTTCCCATCGGCCTGGACTGTGGAAGAATCCAGCCACTGGTTTGTTCCTACCTTCTTCCTTGAACTGCGAAAACCCATCCCTCATCCCAGAACTAATCCTGAATAAATTCCTCCATCCCTTCATCGAACACATGACTTATCTGGGAGGAGAAGGAAAGACAAGATGGGAAAGGACTGTGAGGTTGTTACCTGGAACTACAATTCACGGGAGCCAGTTTGTGTCTGCCCCTACTTCTCTCACACAGCCACTGGATTCCAGTCCTAGAACATCTGTGTTATGACAGCATCTCTCTATAAAAGCAGTCTAACGTACCTTTTATCGTTCTCACCCTTCTGTTAGGATTTCCTATGCTGGACCTAATAGGGACAGAATCAGGTTAAAAGAATGACTGCCTCAAGCAAACCATGTCCACAAACTTACAGCTACCCACTGATGACAAATCCCTTTATGTTCCTTTTTCAGGTCCACAGGCATGGCCTGTTTCCTACTAGTGATGGCTGCAATCATACCTCCTGTTGTTTAATTATGTGTCATTTAACCAGAAATTAAAGAGCATTTCCTCTTGGAAAAGCAAATGTGAAAATGACTGTTTGGTTCTAGGTTTACAGTCTTCTAATCCAGATCAAATGTGCTCAGACCAAAAAAAAGTTACCATTCTTTAGCTCCACAGAACAAATCAGGGATCTGCTTTGAAGCCTATATTGCCATGAAATAGAAGCACAAGTTTGGTGGGCTAATTCCAACTGCCATGAAATTTTATATAATGCAGTGCTAAACATTTACAGATCTCAAGAGGACGTGGACAGAAAAACTGTGACCAAAACAGTAACACTCAAAATTAATGTACAGGACAACAATCTTGAGCTGAACATAAAAATAAGAGCAACAGGCAGATTCATTAGAAATTAAAAGGCAAAGCAGAATATTAAACAGCCACATTAACAAAGTGAAACTGTGCAATGCTTTTAATTTGCAGGCAGAATTTGGCAGCTGGAACTTCATTAGCAACTCTTACGCTAATGTATGAACCAGTTCAGCCTCCCATGGACTGTACCTGTTCTATAGGGCTAGCAGAAGTAAAACTGACATAATAGCCAGAATCATAAAGACAGAACATCACTTTTCAACACCCTCAGTAAAGAGACATGGTTTATTTTTTAAGCAGCCACTTAGCCCTTTTGAAAGCATAGTTATGGTCAGATGACAGAAATCATCTTTAAGACTTCAATATTCACTGCCAAGACGATATTATGATGCAAGATCACGCCTCCTTGTTTTGCCATTAACAGTGTAATCTGTCAACTTCTCTTCAAGAGTAAAAGAGATCTTGTCTTACAGAAAAATAACTTGAACACTTTTTTTCTTTGAAATCCAAACAACTAAAATATTCACAACATCCTAGTTATGATTTCTAGGGAAGCGTACAATAACTGAACAGCCACTAGAAATTAGCATTCAGGAGAAAAAGTCCAACTGATAAGGTTTCTGAGAGATCTTCAGCTCATGGGATGAACTGGTAAGTATAAATAAAAATTCAGGCATTCTAAGACAAATATTCCTGTAAATAATCTGTTTTATATGAATGATGCTTTATGGGCTGATTTTCGTTTTTTAAGAGTCATCTAGCCAAACAAAGATAATCTAAAGGAAGATAATTACAGCAGCAGCAGGAATCCAATGTTCAGTAACATTTTTTTTTTGTAAGTGATGCTTTCATGCACAAAAACATTAAATACTATAATGGCACAAACTGGATTTCAGCACTGTAATTTTGAGAATTACGGTTTCAGAGCCTCAAGTATTTTGCTGCTGTAGCGTTTCAGATCTGCTCTGCTCCAAGTAGCCAAACCTTTTAACATTTTCCAATCACATTAGAAGACATGTCTCCCTTCTCCAGCTTTTTTTTTCCTCTTGGCTTCCGTGTTCTCCCATTTCCATCTAAGAATATAGGATTACTAAACCATATTGGGTTTTTATTAGGAGAAAAAATAAATAATCACACAGTAATTAACACAATTACTTTCCCCCTACTAAAAAAATGAAATATTAATACAAATCCATTAAGTTGCCCAAATACATGATGGTCCTTATCAAATTACCAGCGCCATTGAATAAACGTTCTTGATTATTTTTTTTTTTACTTATTTAACTTTTTTAATTACTTACTTTTAAAAGAAAGTTTCTATCTCTCTTTTTCAAGCTTGATTACCCCACTGAGTGAAATTAGCTGGTCTACAAGAAAAGCCACACACACATATGCAGCCACAAACGCACGTATTTCTTTCCCTCAGCATAATTTCCCAATTTAGCCATTTTGAATAAGCCCTGAGGTTCTGATAGCTCTCATGAAGCTCAAGCTTGCTCTGAAAATGGGCAAAATTACATAAAGTGCAGGAAGATGCCTTTATGCCATTTTTCTTCCTTGCAAAACCATTGAGAAATAACTATATATAAAACTTCTTTCTAGTCAACAAAATGATGCTACACTTAATAGTTTTCCTAAGCACCTTTAGAAGCAGAGGAAGTAGCTGTGAGATTCACAGAAGAGCCTGGAAGAAAAAGAAATTGTGTGTTGGAAAACCTTTACCAGATAAATTACACAGTGACTTCCTCAACCCAAGATGTCTTAAATAAATCTAAACAAAAAGTATCAGTGTGTAACTGCCTCTGATATTCTCTTGCTCTGCAGAGAATTACCAGCTATAGTAACTTTTTTAATATTTATAGGAAAAAGTCTTCATCTCAGAAACAGTACAGTTTAAGAAAAGTAAGGGCCTGACTGGCTGAAACTAAGCATTGGACAGAGTTTTTCCTTTTCATTCTAGAACAGAAGACTTTTCCCCTCATATTTTCATTAATAGCAAGAAAGCAAAGACATTGTAGCATAAATAAAAGCAACAGCAATTTTCTAAATTTTCTTAGGTTTTAATTTTTACCCTACTTTGTGCTACTGGTCAGTTTATGAAGGTAGGGTAAGGGTTGGTTGAGCTTTAACAGATGCTGTAATAATTTAGAAATTAATCAATTTACAGGAAAACAATTTTTTTCTTTGCTGATAGTTGGAGTTAGAGTGATTGAGGTTCTGCCCCCTTTCACCAAGTGTTGATTTACGTTATGCAGCATTGGCTCTAACCACTTAAACACTCTATTAAGCAAGTGATCAAAATTTCTAATAATCTGCCCTTTTAGATGATGTCAGCTTTTAATAGTCTAAGAATATCTTCATGCCAAGTTCTGAAATCTTGCTCCTAAATGCAGACGAGACAACTTTTAAATCTGATTGTGAGCTGTTGTGAATGTGCATCCCTCTTTTTTTCTACATCAAGCACGTGGTTATTTTGTGCTTTTTTAACATACATATGAACTTTACACCTTCCAATGTCCCTCTGTAGGCACCACAAACCCCATAAATAATTGGGGGGGGGGGGAAGAGGGGAAGCAAAGAACTGTGAAATTGTTTCTTTCATACTACTGTCCCATTATGCCCAGGAGTGCCAGAAGTCTTAAAAGCAAGCACAGTCATCTACTGTTCTGCACAAACAAAAGTTAGAGATAGCGAATTAAACTAAATGAAACTAGCATTTAATTTAGAACGTCCTTGTTCAGTCATTTTGTTAAACCCTCGTGGGGACATTCTCAGCGCTGCTGATGGGTATTTAGCCACCAAGCTTCTCACCTACATTACTCTACAGGGTTGTTTTGAAAATTAATTAATGTTAGCACAGCACTTCAAAAGTGTAAAATACTATGTAAATACTAGAGGCATTCAGTTAATGTTATTAAAAGCAGTTTAGCTGAACCCCCATTCACCATACTGAATGTAAGCATTTTATAAAGTTCAGAGACTGTCTACAAATAGCCTAACACACACTGAACAGCACACTGAAAGCATGGGTAGCCTCAGCTTGTTGTTTCTGAAATCGATTCTGAATGAAGCCAACTCAAAACAATCATCTTGCAGGAACAGAAAGCCCACATAAAATCACAGCTCCCAAATGAAAGGGCAAGAAGTCTGAGTGCCTTTTCTGCTGCTGTGACCCAAAAAGCCATAGAGGGCAATGAGATTGCTTTAACTACTGTGAACTTTGAATCATGCTGTAAAGGTCAACAATTATTAGCTGAGTAACAAAAGGAAAGGAGGGGGGGGGGAAGAAAAAAGCTAGCATCCCAAAAATTTCATTGCAGTAGAAAAAGCAGTTCCTGTAACAGCTCCTCAGTATCTTCTCCTTCCCGTGTACCCCCAGTCTCTGTACAGCATGATGTTGTTTCGTTTTCACACTGCTGTAAAAATCTCTAGGTTCTAAAGTGTGAAAGGCCACCTGGAATAAAAGCACATGTGGGGCCGTACTGATCCTACTATACAGAACCTACATAACCATTGCCAATGCGAAAAAGATTCTTTTATCCATAATTAAATCAAGAACAGAATAAAGTTTATCAACCTTGCATTAAACTGTGCAGTTAAAGAGCATCACTTTTGGATAGCACTGCCTATCCTTGACCAATAAATGATTTTCATGAAAAGGACCAACAATAGGTATTTATACAAACTGTCCCACCTTCTTTTCAATGGCCTTCAACTTGGCCATGCTTCCCAACAAAGACAGGTTAAAAACCAACTCCACTCTGCACCATTTACACAAGTTGGTTTGGTTGGTTTTTTTTCTACCCTCTCGCAAGATAGTTTATTCCATGACAGTATTCAAGTATACAATTAAAATTTATATGATCTACTAAAACCAGGTGAACTTAAAAATAGATATCTGAGCATAACTACTTTGCTGGAATAACAAGAAGATTCACACTGATGCTGGTGTGAAGGCTTTTATTCCATATATGTACACAGAAGATAGAGGTATTAGTGAACTTCGCCATTGTTATTTCCTGCAGAGATCAGTAAATGCACTGGTGTCTGCACAGAAGCATACCTAAATTTAAACTTCTCACAGCCGTGTAATAATGAGCTTCACTGAACAAACTGGTCTGAAGCTACACTAAACAGTTCACATATTCAAATTAGCATTAAAAGAAGAAAAACCATACCCTGTATATGTGCTCATAAGATCAGTAGAAAATCAGCACAATTCTCTCTGCTACCACTCCAGACTATACAAATAGGCCTTTTTACACTCTGCAGAGGTTGATACATTTCAGAGTTCAAATGTCTGGTCCTACACTACAGTAATGTCAAAGTTTTATGCTGTTGCACAAAAAAGGGTTCCTGGCATTCACATTTCACTTAAATCTCTAGTTCCAGATGCTTGGCTTCAACAGTAACATTAAAAGAGTCATGACTTCATTTCAGAACATCATTTCTGTTCTTAAGACTTTAGTAGCAACTTTCACCACCAGTGAGTTTTATATTCTTAAGAGGCAATAGCGGTCAGTGAGATGTTGGTTTAGGGGCCCAAAACTAAAACGACATCTGAATACACACTGGAGTCTTGCCATCACTACTCAGACAAGCCATGAACTCTGCTACCTGTTCCCAATAGCAACACTATTTATGCACCTGATTTCTACAGCCCAAGTAAGTCCACTTCTGATGGGTCCCATGTTAATGGCACCTCCAAGTCTCCAGGGTCTTCTCACATTTATGTCCAAATCATCATCTGTCAAAAGGAACACTGTTAACTACAGCCAGAATACAGGTCCAAGAATGGCAAACAGCACTGAACACAGAGCCAGATTCATTTTCAGAGTAAAATTTCCCTTAAAAAAGGATGAATAAAGTAGATTGCTAGTCTAAGTCATTTGAGGATGTGGAGTGATTACCGTATTCTAATGGCAATTAGACTATTCCTAAAATACTACAGCTAGTATACTCTCCTCAGTACTACATTACTCAATTGGTTTCCACTGTCATTACACATGCATACAATTAAAAAAATATAAATACTTGAAAAATCAAAGATATTTGAACCCCAAAAGCTAGCTGTTCACTAACAAGACTTATGTTATTAAGCTAAAAATAAGTTCACTTTGCAACATCATTTATAAAAACCAATACATTTTAAAATCTATATGAAGTCCCTGTGTTTTAATGCAAATATTTTATTTTTAAGTTGATTGAATAATGTTACTGTTCTGACAGTAGCAATAGTTCAGTGCATCTGCCTCAGGCTTTTTGCAAGGCCTGCCCCAAAAAGCGAAGTCAAAGAGCTTCAGACCCTTCTACTGAAGCTGTTTATCCCCAGTCAATGCTTACTTCATCCTTGGTCTCCTTTTAAAGGTATCAACAACAGGCATGGAATAAAGCAGCAAGTAACTAGAAGGAATAAATAAAACCTCTGTGAGTTACAGACATAAAGAACAATGTGAGCAAATAACAGTACAGCATTCCTTCTTTTCTCTGTAAGTTTTCAGACTTTTAGGATTCTTGAAAGCAAGAATGTAATTCCAGGAGCAAAAATATGATGATTATAACAACAACAAATAATGAAACCGGTTCTTTCAAATATCTAATCACAATGACGTGCCTAGGGGCAGGCTTGCTCACTTTGAGTCAGATTTTATTAATTAACGTTCTGTGATGAACAAGAAAACTATTTCATTTGTTGTCGGTTCACTGCTTAAATAATACATGCTGTACATTTTGTTATAGAGATGAGCACTGAAGTTGTCTCCTAATATCAGCTGATTGCTGCAGCTTCAGGTCACATTGAACCATCTGGAAAAGCAGGAAATTATCTTTCCACACCCCAAAGACCAACAGAAACCACACAGGTTGGAGGGGCATTTGGAGCTGGCTTTGCCAAATGTATCTCTGTGGTCTAATGAAACACAGCTCAAAGAATCAGTACCTGTCAATACCATTTGCCATGGCCACCTCAAGCAAAGGAAATTCAGCTCTAGCCTTGGTGGCGTCACATAACTCAATTGTCAGAATTTTAACACCTACTGAAATCACTGAAATATACAGAGAAATTCTTTGGGGATCTAACTTTAAAAAACTTCTTGACCCATAATTCCCTGTCTATAGAAGAGCAATAAAAAAAAAATAAAATTATTTACCTTGCTCTAAGGATGACTGTTACAAAGACAGTGAGGAGCTTGTGATGCGGGTATATGTCCACTGTTAACGGAAGAACTCATTTTCAAGCACAAGACAGAACAAGCACTAACTTGCTTGACAAATGAAAATAATTATAAATAGTTCTACCTCCTCCCTTTTTCCTTTATATGTTTTCTTTGGAAGACATTAGTTGATGGAATGGAGAGGGATTACATCACTAGTGGGAAGAACACAAATAATATCGCTAAGACATTATACATTTTTCTCCAGTTGAAAAGAAAAATAGCAGTTCAGTGCTTGGATCTCCACTTGAGCTCTGTGCTGAAGGCACTCATCACCACAGAGGATCCCATTTGGGAATTTTCTTTCTTCTGTTGTGGGTGGAGGGGAATACAATTCTACTTATTACCTAAGCAAACATAATAGTCGTGGAAGAAAAATATTAGGTGTTAATATTTGCATTGAACAACCTTTCAGGGCACAAAAACTGAAAAGATGTGTAAAAGAGCTTTTAAGATTTAAGTGGAAGTGCATATCTGGATCTTGCTTCACTGATGGAAATGTAATTTTGACAATTAATTAGCTTCAGAAAGATCTGGATTTATGAATAGCCTAGCAGAATGAAAAATGAAAGACCAGCGATGAATCAGCTAGCTTTGCAAACAATCACATTTCATGCCAAATTCTCTTTTCAAAGACTCCTTGTGTCTTCAGAGCACATAAAGTAGGTTAAAGGCTTTAAAAATACCATATATAATGCAAGAGTTGCTACTCTGTGCTTATGATTGTGACCAATACAATCACAAAGTATGTCAGTGTGTAAACCCTGAATGTCTTTAAACTCTGGTTTACCGTATAAGTTCGGAAGCGGTTGGTACTGAGCAAGTATATCCCCTGCCTGCCTGTAGGTACACAAGCCCTGTATCTACAGAAGGATTCTTTACTCACATATATACACCTTATTTGTAAATATTGGACTACATTACGTAGAACACCAAAATGTCACCTTTATTGTTGGAAAAAGAAATCTTGTTTGCCCCTTTCCAAGGCAACTATCTGAAACGTTCATGTTTCACCACTCACTTGAAACGTTTTTATGGCAGCCCAAGTAAGATGGTACACAAAAATCTTTGCAAGCATGAAACAAGATGACTGCATATTTCATTACATTTAAAGACCGTCTGTAAAAAGCAGCAGGTGGGGTAGTGCAAAGGCTTTCCAGTTACAACAATTAAATGTACTGAAAGCAATACAGAGCGTGTGCAGATAACTACCTATCCTAATGATCTGCATTTGTAAGCAGAATCTATCAGTACTAACTCCCTTACTTTCTCACAATCTTTTAAGCTATCAGCTTGAATTATGTCTGTAACTCTCCTGAAAACTCCTGTGTTTTGTTTTGTTTTTTTTTTAACTTTCTCTGATATTTATTCCTTTCCTCTCTATTCAGGCTATGAAACAAGTTGTAGCTCAGTACTATCTGAATAAACCGCAAAGGCATCTCTTTACAATTCCTTCCTATATTAGCTCTAAAGGACTTTTACTCAAATGATTTCATACAAAAGCAAGTATCTCCAGTCCGACATAAAAGTCTAACACATCATTCCATGGAAGCAGCATCCAGGGAAAAAGGCATCCATTCACACAACAAACATGCACTTATGCATGGGTTCACAGCACAACCCATGCAGAGAGTTGGGAAGCTGTTCCGCCAAAGGCAAATTAGACACCATGAAAGAGAATGCCTATTTTATAAACCTGGTACTGAGAATCTGTTTCTTATAACACATTTTCCAAAGCATAACAGAGCTCCTCTGTCCCTCCCACATTTCTGGTCTATACACCAGCAGATCAGTGAAAGGTCACAGATCTGGGAATCAGCTGTGTTTGATGCGAGGCGGAAGCAAGGCTGTGTAGCCAGCGTATGAAACATTTGGACCACAGCAGGAGAGCATACAGCAAGGGCCAAAAGAGTAAGCTTATGCTGAGCACATAAGACATAACAGGTCTGTAAACGTAATGACTTCCAGCCTTCAAGAAATACTCTGTGGCATACCAAATCAATATAGCAGCAGCTCTTTTCCTGCCCTGACCTCTAAGATATCATTCTCTAACAAATGACCCAAAGGATTATATGCTTTTCTTTTTTTATTATGAGAATGCAAAATTACTTTTTTGGCCAGAAAGATGGGATGATTCAGGTGTGAATGAGCACAGCCTATTGAGAACTTTCAGCAGAAACAAAAGCATGAAGCAAATTTTACAGCAAGTGAGCAACAGCAGACAAAGGCTTTGCAGAAAGCATGCCCATCATCCTTGAAGCTTTTAACAGCTGAACAAATGAAATGCTGTGCCATCGTACACACTCCCCTCCCTAACTCAAGGTAAGTCATCATTTACTTGGACCCACATGTTGCCCAATTATATTCCTTCAACTAGGACTTCCCAGAAAATTGGAAGGACCTTCATGGCCACTTTTCCTTGCTACCAAGAAGCCACAAAAAGTGAGGGAAGGAAAATAATAGGAACCATCAACCAAGCCTTAAATAAAGGAAGAAAGTGAGAGAAATTGGTTATGTTTGTAATTGTGATGAAGGAAGAACAAGAGCTAAAATTGCTTTTAGGTCTCAAGCAGTGCAAATGTCCGTCTTTCATTCACGTGTCGCAGCTCAGTGTCTGCAGGCCTTCTCAACACTGGTGTCAGGCTCTCACCACAGAGGGAAAGAAGACCCCTTATCACTCTTCTCTAGCTTATCTCTTGGGACTTCCGAAGGAGCATTTGAAAGCATTGATGCTTACACGTAACACACACATCCATCCTCCATGCACATGTACCTAACTGAAAAATCCCCCAAACAGCAGCTCTCCTACAAGGTAAGCCCCCTTCCTGACTACCCTCACAGAATGAAGGTGGTAGTCTGCCATCTCTGAATGCAGACAAACAGCATTATGTTCCATAAAAAGAGGAAGGAATTTAGTTTGCATTAATTATCCCTTTGTCTATTTAGACAAATCCCTTCAGCACAGGGTCTTTCATGTCTGATCACACCAGATGTTACACAATGAAGCCTGCTCTCAACAGGAACTCCTCAGAACTCCAGGACAAGTACAAGTGACAGAAGACCCACCACCTCTCTATCTTCTTCTTAAATAGCAAGAAGGTTGGATGTTTTCAACTGGAACATGATACCTCACTGAGGACAAGACAATGGAGAGATACAAGGAACAGCTTCAAGCTTTAACAAAATAGTTCTTGCGTAAAAGAACAGTTATGTATCTCTGTCCATTTTACTGCTCAAGTAGCAGACCAAGATGAAAAGAAGCAGCACCCATTATCAGTCAAAGCAGTCTGCTATGAATTGCTTAGTTTGTCACCTCCAACACTATAAATAAACAGTCATCATCATGGCTTGACTTCGCAAACGAAGATTTGGGAAGGGCTTTACCCACGCTTACTACAGGCGCGCTGATGACTAAAAAGGCCACTGTGGGATAGGCAAAACCGGCTAGAAAAAGCACAGCAGAAGATCTCCTTGGGTGGTACAGGTGGAGCGCGATTCTCTCTGCGTTGTCTTTTCTCCTCGAGACTAGCTCTTCGTGAGCTCTCAAAGGAGTCAACGGCATTATGTATGGTGTGCCTCCAAGTTTCCTGAAAGGAACAGCCTCTATGAAGAATTAAACAAATGAAGCCAAAAGACTAGCTTTCCAATAGCCTTCTGGCAGTGAAATTTATTATCAGGTTATTAATAGAATGAGAACACCCCCTCTTCAAAGTTATTTTCCACATACACACTCTTCAGGAAGGAATACATCACAATATTTAGTTTTCAATAAATTTTCTTTTGCCTTTAAAGTAGTTTTGCAAATAAAAACAAGTTTTGAGTGATCTACACACTTGTATCCCCATATACACCCACGTAACTTGTGCGACAATGCACTTAAATACCAACACACAAGGACATACACAAGGACACCAGCATATCATCTTGTTGCAGCCAATCTTCCCTTCATCCACGTTATTTTTTTTTGTTACTTCAAAAAGTTTATAATCCAAATAACATGAGTTGAGAAAACAAAGTATGTAACATATGCATCATGCTTTAAAATACCCATGGCCTGCCCAAAAATAATCCAAATTTCTAAATATTATACAAGTAAGGGCTTTGCATATGGCAACATGTAGTCTTATGCATACATAAAAATCCTGTGATATCAGAGCTCTTGTACATGATCTCTGAAGTACCAACATGGCAGATGTAAACCTCATTTAAAAAAAAAAAATACAATGACATTAAATTAGAATAGACGGAAGACAGAATTTTGATGGGTTTAAATTGAAAGAGACAATAGCAATATGACAAATAAAAATCCAGCTTCACTTTTCTACATACCAGCTATGGAACTGATTACATCTATGCTTGCTGCTAAATAAAAGGCTGTTATTTTTATACAGTGCAACTCAGCTAAAACAAGCAAACAGCCTACTTAGTTCTCACATTTCAGAGAATCAGGAGCAAGTGTGAAATGGGTCAATGAACCCAAATTAAAAAATAGCAACTATGTTAACTGTTGAAAGAATTGAAAAGCAGAGGTAAACTCAAAACCAACTGGATGATACCATACAAGAGAAATGCTACATAAAAACTGCAATAATACCAAATTAAAAATTAAACTGTTTTACAGTTTCTCATATGCTGAATTAATTAGGGTATATATGAAGGAGGCAGCTCTTCTATTCAGTAAGAATAAAACCTTGTAAATTACCTTTAGGATGCAATTCCAGTCTTCAAGTAAGCAAATATATATGCTTTACAAAAAAGGTAACTGAAAATAAATGTTAGTAGGCATCACAATAAAGGGATGCCAGTGCCACACACTCACTGGAAAACATCTAAATGCATCATTCATTACCGCACACCATCAATATGAATTATAATTTTCTCTTTACCCTCTTTTACTGAAGGGTAAGCTGTAGCATAGGTGAAAAATAACTGGATGTTGAGGACCATGAGGTTGAATCTATATGGAGATATAAAGCATTTTGATGAGCATTACATGGATGAAAAGAAGTACAGCCCTTACAAGTGAAATATTGCCTCTCTGCTGTTAGAACTCTTTGGGAGAGTTAAGGAAACAGTGGATAAGGAAGAAGCAGTGAATGTAGGCTACATGTCCTACATCAGAGCCTGGTAAAAAAAAAATGAGAAAAAAACAAAACACAACCTTGGTAACCACAGAGTGAGTAGTAAAGTCCGGTCATGGCCTGAAAGCTGGCCAATAGGTAGGAAGCAAAGGAGTATTAACAAATGGCCAACTCTCAGCACAGAAAGAAATTAACAGCAGCGTGCCCTGGGGAGCTGTGCTGAGACTTACACTGTTCCATGTATTTATTAATGACCTAGGGGAGATGGAAAAAATGCTGATGGCAGGAAATTATGTAGGCTAGCAAAGATGAAACAGCATGGTGAGAAGTTCCCAAGCAGTGTAGCAAAACTAAGTTGGAGGTAAATCTTCCCTCATATTTAAATAAAGCAGATATACATTTGTGAAGGACAAAATACAGGTACGTTTCTAGGCTTATAATTTATCTCTCAACAATCTGTTCACCACCAAGTCTAGTGCAAGTCAGATAGTGAGTCTTCTCATTTTAATTTGTATAAAGTGGAAGAAACCATTTATGTTGGTGAGAATTCTAATATAAATATTCAACCAAAGGAGAATTGGATCTTCTAATACTTTCGAATAGAGCTAAACACAATAGAGGACTAAAACAGAAAAATACATGTCTAATAGCACTACTAAGTAAATCAAAGATGTGCTTTCATACTAAAAGATTCAAAAAAACCCAGTGAATTTTCACTGCCTTTCACTGGTTTTCACAAAAAGCTCAAGAGCTCAGTGCTGATAATATAAAGATGGAACTGAGAAAAAAAATTTTATTTAAAGCATGGCAGCTAAAACATATGCATAAACCTTACAAAACACTCAGAATAAATTCTTAACAGCTATTACAAGGTCTTTAAGAAGCCTCATAAAGCACTTCTGCTGCTCCTCAAATTAATAAATAACTGAAAAAACAGGAGTAAGGGAAGAAGGGAGTAACAGTGAAAAAGAAATAACAAAGTTTGCTGGTTTAAACCCAGTAGTAAAAATTAACACCAACTTTGAGCAGCTGCAGAACAACTTTATGAAATTTTGCAACCAGTCGAATTCTATGAAGAATTTGGTCTTAGTAAATCCTAATATAATCTATAGATGTGCATAACAGTTACGAAGAACAGATTCTGAGTATATTCACATAGAAAGCAATGATTTTGACCTTACTATTGCCCATGAAGAAAAAAACCTCTGGAGTTATAAGATATTCTTACACTTGCATTTTAATAAACAAGTAGAATAGAAGGATATTTTTTAAAATAAATAAACAAATCACCTCATGCTATATATTGGTGCACCCAATCATTTATTTCTATTAAGACTCCATGCTCAGTTCTGTTTTCCTTTTTTTAAAAGGAGAACTATAAATCATAGAGACAGGAAACTTCTGATAACTGGAAAAAGGGAACTATAAACCCCATTTTCAAGAAGGGGAAAATGAATGACCCAGGGAATTACAGACCAGTCAGTCTCACCTCTGTGCCTGGCAAAATCTTGGAGCAGATTCTCCTGGAAGGCATGCTAAGGCACATGAAAAACAACAAGGTGCTTGGTGACAGCCAGCACGGCTTCACTAAGGGGAAATCCTGCATGACCAATTTGGTGGCCTTCTATGATGGGGCTACAGAACTGATGGACAGCGGTAGAGCAGTTGATGTCATCTACCTGGACTTGTGTAAAGCATTGACACTGTCCCACACAACATCCTTGTCTCTAAATTGGAGAGACATCAATTTGATAGGTGGACCACTCGATGGATAAAGAGCTGGCTGGATGGCCACACACAAAGAGTTGTGGTCAATGGCTCAATGTCCAGCTGGAGACCAGTAACAAGTGGTGTCCCTCAGGGATCGGTGTTGGGACCGGTCTTGTTCAGCGTCTTCGTCGCTGACATGGACAGTGGGATTGAGTGCACCCTCAGCAAGTTTGCCAATGACACCAAGCTGTATGGTTCGGTTGATACGCTGGAGGGAAGGAATGCCATCCAGAGGGACCTTGACACGCTTGGGAGGTGGCCTGATGCCAACCTCATGAAGCTTAACCATGCCAAGCGCAAGGTGCTCCACCTGGGTTGGAGCAATCCCAGACACAGCTACGGGCTGGGCAGAGAAGAGATTCAGAGCAGCCCTGCGGAGAAGGACTTGGTGGTGTTGGTCAGTGAGAAAATGAACATGAGCCGTCTTCAGTGTGCGCTTGCAGACCAGAAACCCAACCGTATCCTGGGATGCATCAAAAGAAGTGTGACCAGCAGATCGAAGGAGGTGATCCTGCCCCTCTACTCTGCTCTTGTGAGACTTCACCTGGAGTTTTGTGTGCAGTTCTGGTGTCCTCAACATAAAAAGGATACAGAACTGTTGGAAGTCCAGAGGAGGGACATGAGGTTGATCAGGGAACTGAAGAACCTCTCGTATGAAGATCGGCTGTGAAAAGTTGGGGCTGTTCAGCCTGGAGAAGAGAAGGCTGCGTGGAGACCTCATAGCAGCCTTCCAGTATCTGAAGGGGGCTTATAAGGATGCTGGGCAGGGACTATTCATTAGGGACTATAGTGACAGGACATGGTAATGGGTTAAAATTTAAACAGGGGAAGTTTAGATTGGATATAAGGAAGAAGTTCTTTGCTGTAAGAGTGGTGAGGCACTGGTATGGGTTGCCCAAGGAAGTCATGAATGCTCCATCCCTGGCGGTGTTCAAGGCCAGGTTGGACAGAGCCACCTAAGACTGGCATGGTTTAGCATGAGGTGTCCTTGCCCATGGCAAGGGGGTTGGAACTTGTTGATCTTAAGGTCCTTTCCAACCCTAACTATTCTATGATTCAATGAAAAAGATGAACACACTCCATTCAAGAAGCAGCTAAACAGACTGAGATCTTTTCAACTGGAAAAAAGAGACCACAAAAAAAGCCACTGGACAGAGATGTGTAAATACTCTGTGGTATATAGGAAGTTAAATACAAAATGAGGTTTTTGCTTTACTATTTTTAACAGACACTGTAACAGGCATTTAGTACACAGAACTAAAATGCAGATTTTTTGGTATCCAGGTATTTTTTGGTTCCAGGGAAGCATCACTGTATTTCCTCTGCTCTCATATACACCTCTATTCACCTGCTGTTCACTCCTGTTAATGAAATAGTAAGCTAGATGTATAAGCAATTTGGCATAGTATGACCATTTGTACATTCTTATTAGGGAGAAAAAAAGGTTATGATCAAAGAATGCTGGGAAATTATTACAGAAATGACAGCTTGGGGGTCAGAATTTGTATGAGCTAGCATTAGAAAAACAATAAAACTGACGCATACAATAGCCTTTCTATTTTAATTGCTATAGTATGAAAATCAGTGTCACTGTGGGAAATGTTTAAAAGTCAAATGTTGATGATAATTATCATCACAGAACTTACTCTGCTTAACTTGAAAGGCTTATTAATAATTTTACATGGAGCCATACAAAAGGCACCACAAACAACACCTTGAAGACACAGGCACTGTAGGAAAAGATACACACCTAGAAATTTAGCATTAAAGAAAAGGTTCTTTTATACCTTAACTTTGACTCTTCTTTGCCTAGCATCATGCAATCATTTATACCAACGGCAGAAGCAACAGTAGAGAAGCCAACAGAGAAATTCTTAAGTACTGCCAAATTAGAATGTAGTGGTTTATTACCTACTCTGCAATAGCCTGAATAGTTGCAGAGTAATTGAGCATTAAGACCTGATTTACTGTGAGAAAAAGGGGATGGAAAATGCCCAATTATTTAATGACCTTTTCTAACCCCACTCCACTGGAGAAATACATAAATAAATAAAACATTCAGAATGCAGCAGGAATAATGAAACAATGCTCTTACACAGAGCTAGTGGGGAAAGAGAGCTCTCTGATTTAGAAAAAAGAAAAAAATACAGCTTTCTTAGTAGAAGCAAGAAAGTCGAGTAGGTGGAATTAACTCTTGGAGGATATTGACTCAAATAATTTAGTAAGACTATAAAACACTAACAACACAGATAAGAACACAGCCACTGCTGCAGTAAAATAAAATAAAATTACAAGGGCTATCAGTACTGAAATTCCAAGGTTGTTTTTAAAATCACCTCTAAGTAGTCTCTTTTTATATTTAGCTCATAAAAACAGGGATTTTCACACTAGTCTTTACATAGCTTTGCTCACTTTTAGAGGAAAAATATTTAAGTACAATTACCACAGAAATAGGACACGAAATTTTAAAATGAGCTATTAAGCTAGCTCTTACCTCCAATGGCATCAGCATACTAGTTTTGAAATCAACATTAAAAAGTATTTTATTTTTTATAAAAATGGTCACGTAATAGAAAACAAAACCAATTTCAAAGAGTCAAGGGTTCTAAGCAGAGGAGTATAGCTCTGCTTTTTTTCTTTAATAGAGGAAAAACAAAGCTGTTTGGAAGCAAAGTAGCATTCAGGAAGGTAGCTTTAAACCAGAGAGTGATGAAGGGGTGAAAAGCTCCATGCTGCTTTAAGAGGAAAGCAGCACTGTGATTAAAAACACCTGAAGAGACCTTATGTGTCATGACATTTTTCTGTATTACAGTTTTTCCTCTTGTTTGTTTAATAATAAGGTATCTCGTAACTATAGTCACAGACGAGGTACATGCCAAATACATCAGCCAAAGCACTCTTTTTTGAAAACAATCGGACGAAGTTTCCTGTTTAAGAGCAATGTGGGGCTGCGATAGGATCACAGAAAGCTCAGCAGTAATCACTCACAGCAAAGATACTAGAAAACACAATGCACACACACATGAAATCCACGTTCCTACGCTACAAACCACAGACACCTGCACTAAAAAGCTTTAACTCCTGTAATTTTTCATTTATGTAGTAATTTTTCAACCTGATGACCAAATAAGATGATTCAAGACCAGGAGGTTTTTTCTGCATCCCCTTGGCATTCTAGTTATTACAGTACTTCTCTAAATATTCAAATGGACCAACAAACTTCTAATACAACAATAATCACCCTCAGCCTGATGCATTCCAGGTTGCTATTTGAAATTTTTAAAAATATTCTGCAAGAAAATAAGTTTCCCATCTCAGCTGACTGGATCTTTTGTCAGTGTCTCAAATAATAAGGCCCACAGCTCCCAATTAAAAAGGGTCTGTGCACAGTCCCCTTTGCTCAAAAAGCACTGATGTCTCACTTTCAAGTGAGTAACTTACACTTAATCTAAGAAAACCTTGCAACATTTTTCAAGTTTTTGTAGACTGTATTTCCTTGACCAAGTAAACATTACGCACCTGTAAATATGCACATAAAAACCCAGTTTCAGCTGGTTTTGAGTACGCTAGGATTATTCATTTGATTAATACCTAATGCAATCTTCAAGATAACAGAAACTAATTTATGTGCCTTTCCTAACTGAAAAATAGCTTAAATTTTAAAAATGGATCTCAATTTATAACTGACTAGTAAACAAACTTTATCACATCATTCCTAATATTGATAATGAAAAATTAAAGAAAGCGTACACTAAAAAGAAAAGAAAACAGAAGCAGTTTCTGACCAGAGCCATCGCTGACCTTCATCAAATTATTATGAAACCATGACACAATGAAAAAAGCCAGATAACTATAAACAGAAGATTTAGTTCATATGCTTTCCAAGCCATCCTAGCCATCTCAGGACATACTTCTAAAGACTATACTTATACTATATATATACTTATATATATACACTATAAATATGTACTTAGGACTATACTTAGGATGGAAATGCCCAAGTCCATCTTCCATCAACGTATATGACAATGTATTTTTACAGAATAATCTAGTGGATTGGTGCAAGATAATGTTACAGTAATTATTCAGAAACAACAAAAAAAAAAATCTCTTGGTAAGATTCCTACTTTTACCCACATCCTCCATGACAAAGAAAGAATAGAAACAGATCATTCAAAGGTAATTTATGCATTGGTTCTGGCACTATTCATCCAACTGCTGCAAAATATTTGAGTTATTCTGTGAAAACCTGACATCAAATGCCTATTAGTACTCCTGTACTACTTTAAGGAGAAATGCTGAGGCAGCCCAGCAGACAAAAAGTCTTGCACTATTTGAATCTCCAATATAATAGTCTTTTATCTAGCGCTCTCAGTGTTTTGAATCAACAGTTACATTTAAAACAATTAAAACAGAATTTGACAGCATACTTTTTTATGAACGTGTTATCTAGCTAGCTGGAGAGCATGCCAACATGACAGTGTTTGAGCACTTGGTATCTTAACCTCATTGCTTAATAACAACATAATGCTTCTCGGATGGTAAATGCTAAGTGCAGGCAGTTAGGGCAACTGGGAAAATGTGTTACATCATTCTGTCTGAGACCACCAATGTGGTCTTTGGACAAGATCCTTCTTTCAGGAGGACATGGCTGAAAACAGCTCTCTAATTAGCATCAGACAGGCACAAGCTTGAGTAGAAAGACATGGGTCAACAGGCTGAAGAGTGGGTCAAGCTACCAAAACTCTATGGGACAATACACAAGCTATAGGGCAGCAAAGCTTCTCATCTGTGTAGACAATAAGCTATGCTAAAATCTCTAGGTCCTCTTTCTCCCTCTCTCACTCCCTCCCCCTTCCAAAGCGGGGAAGGGGGGAACAAAATTAAATGGACCTGTTGTCAGTGTGACACGATCACTAATTAGCAGTTACAATTTTCTGAATAAACACAAATAAACAGAGGCCAAGTCTACATCACTTGCAGCTGAAAATGTTTATGGTGTATATAAGGGCTCAATTAGCCAAGCATTAAGAAAGTACAAACAGTCCCTCACAAAGTTTCACATCATTCAGAAGACAGAAAATATACAGAAACATTTCTGGAAGAGAATTACTTGTACTTATTCAGCCACTCTGATTTATTTTATTACAAGGATTGATGCATTATAAAAAAAAAAAAAAAAGAAAAAAAAAAAGGAGGGGGGAGGGGGAGGTAGTAACTAAAGCTGGAAGGTTTCTCAACAAAATTAGTATTGATTGCTGCTCCCAAATAAACCCTCCACAACTGTGAAGGGATTCTCCAGTAAGATAATACACTCCAAACTTCTGAACTTTAGATGTCTACCTTTGAGAAATAAGCACTTGTCTGATCATTTTTGACACTGGATTCAAGTGAGTCATGCCCAGAGTGCCACTTTTCTTCCAATGGCTCTGAAGGGAGCCAAGAACACTAGCTCAGATATTAACATATATATTGGACCACTGCTGTTGTTTTTCTTTCTCCTTTTCAAATTTCATCTAACAATGGGGTAAACACACTACTGTCTGTTTTTTTTAAGCTGTTACAATCACTGCATTACATAAGCTTCAAATCTTCCTTAAAACTTTTATGTCTGTCCTTTTCAAAAAGGTCAAACTTCCCAATGTAAAAAAAAAGAGAAAAAAAGGGTTGCTTTCATCACAGAACCAAATTTACCTGCAGCTGCTTCTCTCAGAAATGAGCTGTCAGCAGCCACTGAGACTATCGCTTCTCATGGCTTCCCTGGCATCAAGTCAAAACTACTTTAGGCCCAACAAGCCAAACCTCAATATAATGCACAGCACAGGCAGGAAATGGCAATGGGAAATGAATGTATTCTGGGGAGATTTAGGGGCAAAATTCAGGTTTACACACAGGGGAAGAGAAGGGAGCTGAGGCAGCAGGAGAGTAAGGGAAGCTGGATCAGTGAAGGGCAGAGGAACAGATGGGAAAAAAAAAAGTGGATGGGAAACCAAATGACATTCAGAAGGGATTATAAATCCTGTCATATTCAGTGTTTTATAATCCTGATTATAAAAACATATCAGAATAAAAATTATTAACCATGTGTTAACTGAAGAAAATACTTTCCAGGACTCAAATCTTCCTTATCAGTTAAGGAACTTTGTTGAAACACAATTATTAAATATCAAGCCATCAAGGAATTATTTTATTTAAGGAGGTGTACATTGCATTGCTAGCCCTGTAAGCCACGTGCTTATAAAACAAACAGTAAAACGTTTTTAGGTTGAAAGGAATTAAAAGGATAGTTTTAAAATTATTTCCACATTTTTGGAAGCTTCGGGAATTATTGCTCAGTATCTTTTTCAAAATGTTCAAGCGACTAAAAATGAGGAGACTCCTGAAAATATAATGACAGCACAAGAGTAAACAGGTGGTCACCATTCAAAGACAGTGGAAGGATAGAGACGAACAGAGGCAGAGCCGAGTGACCGAGAGGAATGGGCCAAAACACTGGATAATTGTAAAACTCTGAATTCACAAGGGGAGGCGGGAAATGGGCTGAAACCTTGGGATGATGAAAGAAAGACTTGTTTTAAGAGTCAAATCTGAAGTCATCATTCAAGCAAAATGAACATCAAAGAGGAATTTCAGACAAAGTCAATACAAGAGCTGACTAAATATTGTAGGCTTTAGACTACTTCAAAACCTAAAAATTTAGGGCAACAGATGTTCCAGAATAATATAGGTCAGGAACAGCAGTTCAGCATGTTAAAATAAATCAGTGCTTTCATATTTGAGTGTTGTTTACAGATAGATGAATTGGAAAGGGAATAACCTTGCCAAACAGAACAATGCAATGGGGCCTCTTCTAAAATAACACCTGTACATTAACTGTTTATTAACAGGCATATTTCATACATTACTTATTTTAACTTAACTACAATGAATGCTCAAGAGAGTGTAACATTTAAATGCAGAACTATATTCCTATTGGTTAAGGTTAAGAATATAATAAATGCCTCACAGTAAGTCTAAGAGTGATTACTAATACTGTGCATTGAATCTTTCAGGAAATTTTCTCCCAAGACAAAGAAAACCCCCAACTTATTCTCACAGTACTATATGCCTAATATATGCCATATGTATAATATTTTAAACATACATTCAGTTCTAATTTCAGTCAGATAAGAATGAAGAAAAAACATAAATGTCACTGATGGTTCAGATTTTGGACCACATTCTTTTCTCTTGAAAAACAAAGTTGGGTCTTTTTTTTTAAATGCAATTTGTTTTTAATAGCTTCTCCTTAAGGAGCAGTTTTGACGGTAATGGGGCAAAAAGATGTGTTTTTCCTGTTGCTTATGTGCAACATCACAGTATTCTGCTGTAAAGGATGAAGGAAAATTTAAACTTTGGGAAAGCCCATCTAAGTCCCTTTCTCAAGACCCACCATTAAAATCAAATACCCATTACTTTGAAGCTTTAGGAGAGTTATCTTCATGAATCTTTATACCAGAATGCTAAGCAAAGCTGAGGTGAGAGGAAAGATAGAGAATGGAGGTGGCAATTAATTGTAACATTATCTGTAACAAGCAAGTAGCAAGTTGTGTTAAATATTCCAGTCAAAGACATTAAGAAATAAACATTATAACAGCAGAATATCCACTCTAGTTTCAGCAATTCATAGCATCTTTCAAAACAAGTTTGGGATACAACTGAAAAGGAAGACCACAGATTTTTAAATTAACTTTAGAAATAAGCTGGTCTACACAAAGGAAAATATTTTTTCTTCATTTTCTTTCTAATAGCTTTTTCTGTTTTCTATTACTTGACAGAACAAGTGACCATCTTTATAATTAAGTGTAAATCAGAAACCTATGAGTTTACTCTATTTTGTTGATGAATTCAGTCACTTACACCACAGCTCCATACATTATAGTACATTCAAATTTTGATCTGCAGATGCACCTTTAGAAGTTTTATGCATTTGGAGAAATTCAAACAAATGCATTAGTCTATGGTGAGCTAGAGTTTAACTACACAGCACCTGCACTTATCTGTTAATTCAAAATTTCAGTATTTTATAAAAAACGTGTTAATTGAAGAAACATTTTTGAGATAACATGCTCAAGATATTAATGAAATTAATTTATTTGAGAAGGATCCATTTAGGACAGGCCTTTTCTGTAAGGGTTTCCTCATCTAACCACACAAAACAATTTAATCTTTAAATTTTCTAAATGTAGTCCCCCTGTTTTTTAATTTACATACAAAAAAACTTATTTGCAATATTAACACACAGTTTGTAAGTGCACAGCTTGGACAAGAGTTTAGAATTCTGCTAAGCCATCTTTGAATACTTCAGTTTTCATACACAAAAATCATAGGTAGCACCATACCCCAACTTCTCTAACAGCTTGATCCCATAAGGTAATTGCTCACTGGCTTCAGTGTAGAAAAGCTCTAAGGCACCAAGGAGTAAGTGGCCAAAATTATTCCACACCTGTAGAGTTATAGGATTCCTGCCTTTTTAAAGAATTGCAAAACATAGATTTATTCATCTCGTTTTCCTTCCCCCTTCCCAAACGAGACAGTTTAGTCGTGACCTGGCACATCACAACCAGCTGGAAATTGATGCTATTCCCAGCACTGATTAATCAGAACCTAGAAGTTAGATGGATGCATTAAGGCCCAGAAGATTTTCAAGTACAGGCTTCAGTTTGTATGGAGCTGGCAATGGTTTCGTTCCACTCTATTGTTCAGTGATCCACAGAGAGTTCTTACAGATGCTGAAAGTTATACTGCAGTGAAACCAAACCTTTAAAAGAGCAAAACCAGAATGTGATTGAATGAAGCTGCAAACCAGAGTGAAGACAACCTTTAGCAAGATTCTCTAAAAAGGAAAAACAGGCTTAGTATTTTGCAATGACAGAAAACCCTCCAGAAGTTTGAGACTTTACTTCCAAAAGAATTAATGAACCTGGATAGAAGCCTGCTTTGCACAAGCAAGTGGAATATCAGAATACTAATTGCAGTACTTCTTCGCCCCTCACCTGCCAGTTTGGTGGCTGCCAATATCGTAAGTTCTTCTGAAACATATCTCTGCTTGCAAAAAAACAATTCAAATGACCACTTACTGCAAGGGGAACCGGTCTTTCATGCAAGTGACATACTGTAATATATATCTTCACTGTCCTCTACAACACTATTTTACTAGTTTGCTTACATGTTAAGGTAAGGGAGAAATGGATATCCAGGTGCCATTTAGATCTACTCTAGTATTTGACTGTGCTTTTCAAGCTATCCTTATGGTGTCTTCATTAGGGCTTTCACATTGCATGTTAGGTGCTTACAGATTTAACTCTGGAAGTCACCAGTGGAATTCTGTAACTAAATTTTACACACATTATGCAATAATTAATTCTTTTCTCCCTCACACTAAGCAGAGTGTGAATTTGGTTCCTATACTGCTGTTACGACTAAGGGTCTGGCACACATCAAGTCACAGTAAGCGCAGGTGCTGAGTAAGCATGAGAAAGCTTTGCCAATATGCCTCTCTCCTGATCTACAGTCACAGACCCATCAGTTCCAGCACTGAGCCTCTGCAGAAAGACAGGCTGCCAATGTTGTCACAATGTGTGATCTTTCTCTGATGTGGTCAAATGTCCCTGAGGGCACAGGATGAATTCCATGAACTCTCTCTCGCTTGTGAGTCACGCCAGATTGCACATATAAATAATAATAAATTAAAAGGCAGCTTTTCAATGCTAAAAACTACAACAACAAGAATATTTCTTTTTTCCTTCTCCTCTATGCTGCTCCAGAAACCAAAATGAAGCCAAACTGGAGGGAGCAGAAAGGACTTCCCTCTTCTCACACTTGTTTTTTAAACTACCCAAACAGCTTCTAGCCAGTAAGTGTACAAGAACCTAAACCACACATTGTCAAAAATACAAAATCTGCACTTCAAAGAGAACACAAACCATTAATATAAAACAATAATAATAAAGCTCCTATGCTTCAGAGGAAAGATTACAATCCAGTCCCAGAGTCACATATGATTATGGATATTAAAAAGTGGTTTCTCAAATAATCACAAGGGGAACAAGCAAGCACTCCAACAGCTGTCAGTATTTTGTACTGGTCCCCCAAAGAAGAGATTAGTGTCTCACAGAAAACGCTGCATCCCACTGTTTTCACCCACACCTGGGGAAACACACATTACTTCCCTCCTTTTCAGAACTGGTCCCACATGGCTTTTTACTTTTATCTACTGAGTAGTTCCAACATAAGCACTGTCTTAAGCGCTTCAGTTGCTCAACAGCTTCAGTTGGGTTTAAAGAGAAAATAAATATGTGAGGCAAAACCCTTGTTGAGGCTCTTGAGAAAAAGAAAATCTCTTCATCTTGAAAAAAAGAAAATCTCTTCATCTTGAGGAGGAATCATGAAAAGACAAAGTTTTACTTTGAGTCTCAGATGCCAAGGTATGCCAGGGAAACTCTGCTCAGCATCCTCATGACCAGATAAAATATTTCCCATCTTACTGATCTACTTCTTGGGCCTCCCCAGGTACCTTGGGTTGAGTCTCAGTTTAACACAACAGACAGAAACAACACCACCTTTCTTCGTTACCATGAATCTTCAGGGTGGGTTTCATAACACCACCTGTTCTGGTCTGGATGAGAATAGCTTCCAAGAGAGCAAGAGACTTTGGGAATGACACTCACCCTTGCTCAAACTCCAGCCTTTCCTCCAATGGGCAGGACAGGGCTGAGGCTGGCTATTGCAATGGCAAATCAGTGGGAAATGTTGTCACTACAAGTGTACTTTTTCATGGGTATATTACAAAGAGTAGAAAGGTTTTTAGCTTTCTGGGAGATTCATGCCTCAAACCTGGAGTATGGATCCAGAGCTGAAATACTGAAAACCCAGAGCACCATTTTGTCAGGCTCTTCTGTACCTGACAAGGAGAGGAGGCTCACATGCACCAACAGCATCTGAACTTCACTTACATGGGTAGTTCCAGGAGGAACATCTTACTCAAACTCTGTCATCTTAGTGCAATGAGAGAACTGGTCATTTTCAACTTTCCCTTCTTTAAGTGAAAGTGTAGCTTCAGTAAACTTAAGCAAACGTTCTCTCCTTGCTCCCATACTAAAGTGGCACATAGTGGGAATGCTATATATAGGTTCAGTCATATGTTGCTTTTTATACTTAGAATCGTAATGTCTATGGATTGATCCAGTAGAGTAGAAAAATCAGTAAGCATTCGGACATTTAAAAAGTCCCTAAAAAGTTTTTTAGTATGTTAGCATCAATTTTCATTAGCTCATATTCCCCAGAATGCCACTTCTGACCGAAAAAAATTAGAACATTAGTTGCTCGTGACATCACTAGGCAACTAAAATGTAGTAACTACCAAAACAAAATGATAAATGTCTTAGTATATCATGAGACAGAGGCATAAGACTACAGATGTTTTATTTCTGGAATATGGCTTTCTTAATAAGCTTTGGAGTTTGGTTCATATTTTCCAAGCAAATTCTTACCTTGTACATCACCTGACCTAGGGAAAGCAAGCAAGTAAAAGCAAGGAAAATATCCAGCGATACTGTGAAAGCTGGCAATATTGTACATAACCTAATACAGCTACAAGACTATTAACCACACAGAAATACTACGTATGTGAAGTCCCACCAAAACACTTGTCAAACTTGGAAGTGCTTAACTGCCAGAGGCGGAGCAAAAAGCAAGAACAAGCTATCAGCTGATTAAAAATTAAAGCCACCATTATACAATCTACTCTGGAGAGAAGGCAGGGGCTCAACTTTTGAGAACAGTTTGATAAGCACTTTTACTGCTAAAAATAAATAAATAAACAACAATTGGAATTTGGAAGCAGCTAATACCCCTGTGCAACCGACAGAGAGCATGTCATCTAGTGAAAAAAAAATATAGAAGTATTTAACTTGTATTTATATGTTTCTCTTAGTTAAGTTAAATTTTCCCTAAAGGTCTACACAGGCAAAATAGCACACAACATTCAGTTAATGAAGAGCACTGAAAACTAAGAGAGGCAAACACGCTGGAGGTGAATCACGTTTTGAGTGCTTCTCTTGAAAATGTTTCCTTTAATCTCAGGTAAGTAGCTACTCCTCACCTTTCTTCCATTCAGCAGGCACAATCAACAAGAATGCATCTACACCAGTAGCACTGCTGCACAAGAAAGCAGAGCTGCCTGGATCTGTTCTCACAGTAACAGCACTGATGCAAGGTGCCAGGATTCACTCTCTGGGGTAACTGGTTTGAATCAGGCTCTGGTTAAAGTTGTAACAAATCTGTTGGCCACTGCTCAGGCACTATAAAACATGTTCCACACCACAAAACCACCAAACATTTCTGCAAAAGCCAACAGCATACAAGACCCACCAGTACAAATCACATGGATGACAAATGTTAAGCCACTGGCACTCTGTTGGAGACCAAGGTTATCAGTTATTTTGGGAGGGGAAGGTGCAGTAAAAGCATAGAAATAAGGAAAGAGATAAGGAATACTGATGATCATGATGTGTAACATTACCTTCAGTGGTTTCTACTTTATGTTATGAATTACCCTTATTCTTCAAGTACCCCTAGTAAATGAGACAGCTCCACTGCAGGCATGCATATACACAATCCCCACATGCAAGAGTTCATAGCACATCACACTGCAAACATGTCTTGAAACAAACATACTGAAACCTTTCCAACAGCTTGTCAAATATTATGCAGTTCTGCCCATTTAGCTACTAAGAACAAAGTATGTTTGAATGTGCTGTATTTCTTTAGCTGTTCATGCAATGAATATACATGTCAAATCTACCCCAAGTGAAAAAAAAAAAAAAAAAGGCACAAAAAAGACAGGCTGAACACCGAATCCACTTTTCAATTTAAAAAGCTACTCAAGCTACAGTTGGACTTTAGGTGGAGAATTTTATTAACTGGTCAATTAACACAGTATTGTAAAATCTCTTTCTATTTTTGAAGTACTTTATATATCATTAATGAAACAAGTTATATACTGACAGCTACAGTAAGCAACTGTTAGGTAGTGCTATGTCTTTATTTTGGCCCTAAGTTGTCTTGCTTTATTATGTATGACTATACATTCACTCCAACATGAAAAGATTACTGCCTGGGACCACAGAATACCATACTGGAGGAGGTATTTCCAGAGGTTCAGCAATGCCTTTCCTTTCCACAGTACAAATACTGTATTAGTCCCACTCAGCCACTTAACAGGAGAAAAGGTACAGTTCATTTTTTCCAGGGTTCCAGGACTAAGAGTTGCAATAGACAATTTGTTGAGTGGTGAGGGACTTTCTTTGGAGAGGCAACACAGATCTGCTCTACCCCCACCCTACCTGCAAGGAAACATGCTTCTCTACTTCTTTAAATGACAAGTGATTTTGCTTGTGGTTGGTACACCTTTCTCAACACATTCCTTTCTTAAAGAAACTGGCTTACAAAAGAACACCCATAAGCAGAATTTAATTAACTTACTTAACTAACTTGACCTTGTGACTGCTCACACCCCTCTTTTCCTGAACTCGTATTTTGCATCTTATGGCCTAAAGACAGGCTGAACACAGTCTAGTTCTTTCGCTCATGTTTTTCCTTCTGGGAAATGTAGCATCTACTTTTGAAATCACAGTATTTCCTTAAATTCATGAGGCCTGATTTTGATTAAGCAAAATCAGCCTCAGTACAGGAGGTCTCCAGGGAGGAAGTAAATAGTTTCAATTCTTTGTCCTTGTAAATTAAATTCAGATTAGGTGAGTGTGATCACAAGGAAATCTGAAAGACAGACTGCAACCCTGAGAAGGAAAATTAATTGGCAAGTTCCTTATGCATCCAGGTGGAGCAGGTCCATAATAAAGCTGTAAGACAAGAAACATTTGCATGACTAGATTACAAAGTATATCCAGAATTCCCAAGATATTTGACAAGCTGTCTGTATCAAGGTAAGACATAAAAAGGTTATTTTTTTTTTTGCTAGATTTGTTTTGTTGCTTTTTTTCTTGAAAATAGGCAAGCAAGAATTTTATTTTCTTTCACTAAAATCCCAAATGTATTTGCAGCTGCTTATATTTCACTACATTATCCTCAAAGAAAGGAAAAACCTCTATACCAGTATCTTCAGTGTTAGGTCTTTTGATTAAACTGATAGTTATTTTGCACGTAGGATAAAGTTTTGATTCACATTGCTTATGCAAAGCAGTGCCTCTGGATAGCTGAATTTAGACTGAGGACATGAAGATGATAATTGCTTTAATGTTCATTGCTTCTTATTAATTTAGCAATAGCAAGGAGTGCAACATTTGCATTTGCTTTCAGATACTCTGTATACAGATCAAAAGCCATCCCTGTACCATGCAATATGCTTTGAAATTTCACTATCAGCATAAATTGTATTTATTTCCCTAGACAGGAGAGACTGTGCCAACTCGTAGGGAATTCAACATGAGGCTTCAAAATTTTTATTTCCTGTACCATTAAAGTCATTGCCATAAAATTCTCCTACTCCAGACATGACCAGCATTTCTAAATTTTATCTCCACTTCCAGGTCTAACATTTCTTTTAATGTTAAGAGTTCTAATGAGGTTGTCCTGAGGAATTTACAGATTGATGAAGAGAAAAAGAATGGGACCTGGTGAATACAACCACGTCGTATTTCCCAATAGCATCTGCCCTTTTGTTTTGAGTTTTTTAACCAACAAATCAAAGGAAAAACTCGCTCTAGAAATATTGTTAAGACACTGAAGCTAATTCTCTTTCTGCTCTACTCAAACTCAAGCCATGAGGAAGTAACAAAAGTATTCCAGAGCCTTTCAGGCAGCCTGGCTCGAAGAACATCCACCTGGAGAACATCCACCTCTCAGAAAGCCCATTCTGCCCTCTCTGCAAAGTACACATAATGTAGACTTAAACCCTTTGACTTGCACCCCAGCTCTGCAAGAGATCTTCCCAGACAATATGATATCACTCTTCATTTCATCCTATTATCATAACATAATTGTTCAGATTTATAATGAATAGCGGTTGGGACTCACTCCAGGTCATTACTGCAACAAGCTTAAACCTGGAATGAGCTACCTCTGCTGGAGCAGTCTTTCTCTGGAAAGACATGTTTACAGTACTCTAGCATCAATTCTGAACCCTGCAAGGTTTTTTTTCCTGAAGCCCATTCAACATTTAACCCATTTTTTTCTGATATTTAATGTAATTCATTAAGTCAATAGGCATTTAACCTGTTTCTTGGACTTCCATGAGAGTTTAATCTGTTGCAATAAAAGTATAATACAATGCAGATTAGTATTTAATCATGAAAAGCAGCAAGGAAATGAGTATTCTTTTGCCTGAATGAGATTACAAAAAAAAGCAAATTTAAAATTTTTGAAGAAACTGTACCATCCTCAGAGGGAAAACGTTCATGCAGCCTTTACAGACTGCACACTCACTGTATTATCTGCTCCTACCATACCTTTTTTCCTATTACAATTCATTATATATTCTTCTTTTAATACCTACTGTACACAAGCACCTCATTATAGCATGCAAATTCTTTGGTTGCCAACTTCATTAGTGCAGGTGCGCTGTTTCCCTCACTTGCTAAATGAAGAATATTAAAATAATGCATAAAACAGAAGGAAAGAAGCAGGAATTAGAAATTAGACAATTGGATTCTCCTTCTGCAACACAAATTTAGCATTACCTCTCTCAGCCAATCTAGCTGCTAATAAGGCAGGTTTGTATACCTGGACGCAGCAATAAAATTCAAATTGCTGCAAATACTACATAGGTTTTAGTTGCCAAAAAGTCTTTGTGGAAGTACACAGAAGGCACAAGGAATGTAAATGTGTCCATGCAAAATTGCACACTAATTTGAGAAAAAGAGAATAAAGCTTGCAAAGTTTGGAAGGGTTGTGCTTGAACCACCTGCCTAAAATGTCTGCACATGCATGCTCCAGCCATCTCTGCAGGAAGGACACATTCCCAGCCTCTTACTCCAAGATCCTAAAATCCTGTTGAAAGCCTGTTTACACAATGCACATCAGAAGCTAACCAACTTAAGTTTAAGACTCAAAAGTTCAGCATCTGCTAAGCAGATATTTGCACAATCAATTCTGATATTGCTTTGGCAGAACTATTTTTCCCATCCTAAATGCAAAACTAAAACTGCCACATGATTTAATATGGACAGCTGATGGGAAACAAAAATATATTTTTAACTTGGACTTTAACTTTTTTTTATTTTTTCATTTAACAGATTTTGCTTTTGATCTCAAGATACGGCCATTATCAAGGTTCTTTAGGGGGAGCAGGGGTAAGGGCTTACAAGCATGCTTCCAGATCTTTCTTTACAACAGAAAGGAACAGTTTGATCTGGGGAGTCTTGGCATCAGCAGGCCAACAGCTGTAGAAAACTAATTTCATTTGAAACCCTATAGGCAACTACTCTTACAGACTCCAAAAGCTACATCAATTTACACAAACTGTGAACAAGCTGTTGCAGAAAAAGGAAACCTGCATATACTCACAAAAGCTCAACTCATGATTCAAGTCATGTGTCAAAATGAAACAATTCAATTAATAATCCATTCAATATTTTCAGGAAAAGTTAGCATACCTAAACTTTTCAAGCAATTACTTAGCAAAGCTGTTTGAGCAAATCATGCAAAATGAAGAGGCACTGCAGAAAGCTCAGACCATTGCTTAGTTCAAAACAATATTAGAATATATTACACAACATCAAATCAGAATTTTTTTAAGAACTAGCAATCAACAATGTGCTTCTATTTTTGGCATTAAAAAAAACAACCAAACTAAAATACTGCAGGTATACTGCTGCAGGAACTTGCTATAACAAGTCATAGCAAAGTCTACTAGCTTGATCTGGAGGAAGAGCAGCCTTCAGACCATCTATGGGTACATACATTTTATGAGTTGTTTAAACAGATTCTGTGACCTCTAGAAATTGAAGATTGGATATTTGATTTTTTTTTAAGCATTGAGATTAGCTGTTAATCTGTTTATTTGAGCATGTAAAAATGAAAAGTTACCGAATTACAAAGCCAGCAAGTCTTGCAGAGTTTCTACTACATAAGTCAGTTATTTGGGAAGAAAATTACCTCAATGGGTAACCAAATCACCACCATCTTACTGGGGAAAAAAAAAATAAATAATGACATTCTGAGATAATAGCAATTCTTTTAAATACTGTACATCACCTCTGGCATAAAAATATCCCTTGATATTCTTCAGCAAAGTGGTCTAGTGTGAGGTGTCCCTGCCCATGGCAGGAAGGTTGGAACTAGATGATCTTAAGTTCCTTTCCAACCCTAACTATTCTATGATTCTGAGGTAATTAAAAATTTATATTCCCAAATTTCAGAAGACAGAGTATATACTATACAAATTCTATGTTTGTACCTGCAATTAAAAAAATGTAAACTAAGATGGCAAGTCAAGTAGAGGGGAAAATGGAAGCATCTACAAGACAGAAAGTGATTATCAGAGTAGCAATAACAGCTTTGAATAACAGACCTATCAATGTTTTGTGTACTTACCTTCTGATAGACTAGCAAGTTTTTAACTGAAAAGCGTCTAAATACAATACATTGCTTACCTAACTAAATGGCAATAGTTAATTAGTAAAAATAAATAAACAAAATAATCAGTTTTTCAGTAAAGCAGATTTTCAAAACTGCCTAAGGCTTGCCAAGCTTCAATACACTGAAGCTCAACACTTATATTCTGAAATGTTTTAATCTTGAAGCACCTTCCAAAGAGTTTTTTCTTAGTCCACTTATTCTGATTAAATACCTAGCAGTATAGAAGATTAAAAATGCACAGCTTGCAATGGCCATTTTTATGTCTACTGTGCTATTATCTTATAGACCCCTGGATTCAACCAAAACCTGCACCACCTATCATTAGACTTTTGGTCAAATGCCTGTTTTATTACTTATATCCAGAATACCAAGAACCAGTAGCATCAGCTTGCTATGAGTATCAGATGGCAACATTAAATATCCCTAATATTTGTTTTCTGCAGTCATTCAATTTGCATGGTTTTTCCTTGATTTATCTAACAGAGTCATTTACAAATCTTGATGTGTATCAGTGAACGTATTGACACACACTGACAATCACAATGGCATTATATTTTTCTCAAAAGGAGACGCTGGAAATCAAAGCCCAAGAACAGATATTTTCACAAGAGTACAAAAATATTCAGTCTTGGCCCTGAGTAACCAATAGTAAATAGTGAGAGCATTTGATAAAAGAGTAAAAAAAAGGTGCTAAACATTCAGTTCTGTACAGTAACAGGAAAAGGCTGATGGCACACAAGAACTCTTAATTATTTCCATCTATATTTCATTTTACCAAATGATATATGCTACTAAACCTCCCCATTCTGATGTTAAAGAGGAAAAGGAAAAAAAAATAACCAATGCTCTAATCACTCTTCCTTCTGTTCATGCTGAGAGCAAATCTGAAAAATTATAATATGCCAGGAATAATTTAGGCCAGGAACAGTAAGGTGCAACACCCATAGAATTCAATGACGACACTGTCATTCACAATGAGGCAGACAATAACCGGGTGCTATGAATACAAACCTTCCACTTTTCTGCCATCTGTCAATGCTTCATTTTTACCATTTGTTTTGTCTGACAGTTGACCTTGAGGCACAATCT
Source organism: Neopsephotus bourkii (assembly GCF_033783945.1). Classification (NCBI taxonomy): domain Eukaryota; kingdom Metazoa; phylum Chordata; class Aves; order Psittaciformes; family Psittacidae; genus Neopsephotus; species Neopsephotus bourkii. The sequence goes on from NW_026901969.1 coordinate 3,426,688, forward strand.
GTTTCTATGCCATATTAGCACTTCACGGTATAAATCAGCCATGGACTAAAAGTTACTGTTGACTAAAAAAGTAAAATCCATAATTAAAGCATCCTGAAGGTCCTCGTCAATTTTCTGTAGCCAGTAGCCATGCATTGATTCATCCAACCAAGCCACGAAGCAAGACAAACCTGACAGCAGCTACTTACTCATTGTCATGGGGGTGAAAAAAAATTAAATTTAAACACATTTTCTTAATTAAGAATTAAAAATGGGAACTCATTTTAGAACTTCATTTTTTAGAGTGCTACTTAGAAACCTTAAGCTATTTTAATTATATTTTCCAATGTTCCTGGTGTCCAAAGACTGGAGATATAAATTATGTGATAGACTGTTTAGGACAGCAAAACAGTCAAAAAGCCTTCAGTAACACTGCTGATATTGAAAATTATGTTTAATAGTTGAATGGCATCTCACTCAGCCCTGTCAGCAAACCACACAGTAAGTGATAACAACCCATTCCATCAATCTGACTTACTTGAAAGAGTTCTTTGCTCCCGTTTGTTACCATGAAACCTCCAAAATGAAGTCAATTACACAGGAGTTTTCTACAGTGCATGTTTTAGAAAAATGAAATGTTTCCTATGCTTGTTTTCATCTGGGTCACTAAAGGTTGTTTCTATACCCAGACTACGGGTAGGCTTTATCCTCTCGTTTTCTAAGTGCTACCCTTCAGAGGGCCACAGCTTGCAAGGCAAATACTTCTACACCACACTTGAAAGCAAAGCTTCTAAACTAACTCTGAGCAGGCATCCTCCATAATATGAAACATCAATCACACCAGTCAAAGATCAGGGAAGGGGCAGCTCTAATTAGACCAACAGAACATCACGGAATAAGGTAACAGGAATTTCTGCCTAGTCTTGAAGTGATCACATACTTCAACATACCCACAGAATACTGCAAATCCTCACAGTCTACATCCCACTCCTTCAGTTTTATGAGGGCAACAAGAGCAGACATTTGCAAGCCCAAGGAACCTGACCACTCTCTATAACAGCTTGACTGATTCAGCCTCATCCACCCAAAGTGTCTCTATACCCTACCGATGACAGGCTATAGACGTAACATCTATTTTCTTATGGTTCTTGTTGTCACAGAACTCATGTTAAGGTTACAAGAGTACATGACAAAGAAACTTGAAACCAGAAGTTCCAGGAAACAAATCCAGCAAGCACCATGAGTGCTGCAGGTAGAGCTATTCTAAGATGAACTACTACTGAACATAAAAGCTGTCCAGCAGCTACCCACACTCCCTCTAAACATAGCCAGAGCCATCAGCTGCAAAGAGTTGTATTTGCTTTTTCTTTTTTTCATCTGTTTAAACAAACAGCAGAAGCTCAGACAGGAAATTATCAAATTGTAACTCCATTCTAACTTGAAGGCTTTCCAGTGCTACAGAGAGACAGAAAAAAAGGAGTGGAAGAATAAAAAGCTTATTCACTCTAAAAAAAAAAAAAAAAAAAAAAAAAAAGTTTTTTTGCTAAAAAGTTTTTATACCAAAAGTGTTGCTCTGTTCCTATCACATGAAGTGTCACAGACTTCTAAACTTAGTGAACTCGGAAGCACCAAAAATACTTTCAGAACATTAGACAAAACTTGTCTAAATGATCTCACAAATACCCAAGAAACCCATTCTTAAGTCTTTGGTTTTTCTTTTCTGTTTACATAAATCTTTTCAGAGATTGGTTGCTATTAGCTGTCTTGAATTCCTTTATTGGTATATGCATTTTAATAAAATATTTTTCATTCCAGTCTGTATTAAATCAAAGTCCTACAGTCAGAATCATTGAACAACTGTAAGTTGCTTGACCAGCCAAAAGTGATTAAGAACTTGCTCCAAACAACTAGCACTAACTTGCAACTACTGCAATGCAACCAGCTGCACCATTTCAACCAGTATCAGTGGAAAGATGAGTTAATGTAGACAGTCTTAACTGTATTTTGGTTTTCTTCCATGTGACCTAGCTTAGATATTAAAAATACCATTTATGTTTACCACCAAGAAGCCAAATGTCTTAAGTGATTAGAAGTACTTCATAATGTGATTAGCTTCTACATAAACTTAATAAATAGTATACACTGGATTTTAAAGGAACTTCAGAATACAATTTGACATTGAATTCTATGAAAGCCAAAATTTAAAGGATTACATCACCTTTATACTTTAAAGTTTACTAAGTACACAAAAAACTTTGTTAAAGTTCTGATCCTGCACCATAGATACCTGGAATGCAGTTTGCTACTGAGAGTTTCCACTTCAGGACTGAATTGTAGAGAATCAGAAGCATTTTGATCCACAATGAATACAGATGAAAAGGTATTGCTCTAAGGTAATAGGAGTTCTAATGCCAAGAAAAAAATTCAAACTGTTTATGCTAAATCCTTTCTTACTGTAGGCACTTTTACACACTAGCTACCATATACAACCAAGACTTCAGCACGTGCATGTGAATTTTGTTAGCTTTAATCTAAGAATAGATTTTCAAGATAAGAAATGCCAAAGCTAAGATATGTATTTGCTAAAATGTCCCAGCAAAAATAGCAATCCGTCCTCGCTTCTCCCATGAGGAGCTTTGCAAAAACACTTTCTAACTGAATTTTTTAATTCTTATCCTGTCTACCTTTCCTCTGGAAATAATTATTACAAAAATTGTAGGCTGTATGATTGAATTTTTCTGAGACTATTTTTCCTTCCTCCTCTACATCCTGAAGGATACCTATGTCATCTAAAAGCTATTCTGGTCTCTTCTTATCCTAAGGCCCAGCTATAGGAAACACACTTCCTTTCCCCACTGGTTATTTTTCTTCCTAATAGATACAAAGACTGATCTCTGATAAGACACTTAGTCACTGGGAATGGAAGGAGGGAGAGGGGAAGCAGGGTCCCTTTAGGACACTTTGAGAGATTAAAGGTAAATGCTGATTCAGGGCAGCCCAGCTGTCAAACAACTTTATGCACAAGAAGTTTAACATTCATAACATCATCTCATTGCTACTTATTACGATCACTACACAGTCTCTTATAAGAGAACGAAAATACCTGTTATATTCAGTTATAATAATGGAAACACTCAAAAATCATCAATTCCCTTGGCCAACATTAAATACTTTATCACCTTGGTGTTTCCTCTGTATTTCACCAAGCCCACATTTTAAGTGAGGCAACATCTCCAGGATCATTCACAGCACTTACAGCTGTGAACATATTCACTATACCTGAAAAATGTACTTTTGCACAGGTTTATTAAGAGGCATCAATTAACTGTGACCACCACCATAGATGCGTTGCACCCAATATCATTGGCCAACGTATGGCTGATATAAAATGTCAAAGGGGAAGCATTTTCTGTGGGGCAGTTTGTCATGCTGCATGAAGCCCTGGGAAGTCTGCTCAACTGCAGGGTCGCTTTTGCTCTTCCAGGGGTAGGATGAAACAGCTGCAAACAGAGAATAGACGATGCAGCCTGACATCACAGGCAGATGTTGCCTGTGCTGCACCTACACACAATAACTTCACCCAGCTACAAGCACCTTGGAAATTATACATAAGAAGTGACTAGCCTTTCTGACCCTGTGCATACTATTTGTAAATAATTCATCACATCCCAAATGTTTCTGCACAATGCCTACACATTCCTGTTCTGCAAGGTTACAGCATAAAATGTAATCAGTTTTAAGCTTTCAAGAGGAAGCTGTTTTATTTAAAGATGAAGAGCACTATATATGGTTAAAGAAGACTCACTCTGACTCCATCTTTGAACTTATTTTGACAGTTTTGCACCATCTCCGAAGCATAAAATCATTGCTCCCATTTCACAGATGAGGCTGGAATGACGCCAAATTTGCCATCCATTTATATTACAGGATATAATGAAACCTATTTAACCTCAGGGCTAAACAACAGCAACACATATTGAAAAGTAATATTACCACTATTTCAGTTTCAGATGGAAGACAACAATACTGTTCACCACCTCTTCTTGGGCAGAATTCTGAACACAACAGTATCAAAAACAAGTGAACTAAATAGAGATTCTCAATAACCTAAAACTAGCTACAAGTTGTATCAACACTCAGTAACTTCTTACTACTGTTTCCAATGTCAGCATGTGCGAAAAGAAACTTAAGATCTTCTCTTGTACTGTCAGTATTTCAAATATATTCAAGGTTTCTCTAAGCTGTTCATGATATACCTTGAAGGCAGTCCATTTGAGTTTTATCCTTCTCTGCCAAAAGAAGTCGCAGTATCTTTGGCTACAACCTTCACTCCTGTAGACTACACAGATTTCCTACAACAGATCTTATCTAACCTTCTTTGATGTAGACAGAAATATGTCATTAGATGATGCACAGCACTTCTTGTTTCTACTAATTCAAGGTTACACAGTCCACAGCTTAAAGGATCAAAGAGATGAAAAGGTCACACATTACAACAAAGGAAAAAAACTGACAAGTTTCTAAAACTGTTGTCTATAGCCCTTTCAAATGATTATATGCTACTGCATCAGGACTATTGTCCAGACTTACAGACCAAAATGAAAAATACAGATTTTTGTTATTTCCTCTTGCCTTGTACGTACAGCACACAGCCACAAAGAACAGAGTAATTATGATGTGTATGTGTTAATATGTGAATTCAAAATGCTTATAATGAAAGCTATTGAAAATTCTTGCATATTATCATCAGCTTAGGACAAAAAGCTCTGCAGTACTTATTAGGCAGTAAAACAGGAGACCAGCAAAGATGATCAATACAAATCATCTCAAAACCACTACTCTGCATCTGGTGCCATCATTTTAGCCATTACAGGATAAAAATGCTTTTTGAATAAGCTAACATTTCCAGCAGATTGCATCTTTCTCAGCTGACCTTCAGCTACAACATTATCCCCCACCCCCACCACCACTGCATACAAAAAGAGACTAACAGTGGAGCTAGAGACAAATCACAGAGCACCAAAGCTGACCCCTAAAGCCAGAATCGAGGCCAATAAATTCAACTTCAAATCCCACAGACACCTCCAAAGGCCGATATCTACCCTATTTCTGCCTCACCCATTTCTTGCTACATAATAGCATCTGCTTGATTTCACTTGTAAAAGACATACACTGAAGCATCTGAGATGTGTAATTGCAGTTGTGATAATTCCCATTCTGCTATGAAGCTATATACTGGAAAAAGACTGCTATTACTAATACATTAAATTGCTTATATGCTTTATAATCTAAATTGCATTGCTTCTAAGCTTGTGGTCTGATCTGTCCCTGGAAATGCAGTTTCTTTTTCTCCACAAGAAAAAAAAAATAGTAGTATTAATGTATTTCAAAAGCAGGTAAAACAAAACAGAACTCCATATCTAATTATGCTAAGAAGAAACAGAAAGGACAGACAGTCTGAGACAAGAAAAACACTATGTAAGGTCTTGTTAAAGCAATTCTGTGTGAAATGACTGGCCTGTCCTCACTGAGCAGGACCAGAGGGCAAAATGTGCTGCTGAAAACAGTCCACAATATACAGACATAGCTGGGAGGAGTGTGACCGCACGCATTAACATACAGCTAAACCCCCCTTCCTATACACTCTTCTCAACAGACATGTGAACCCTCAAGACACTCAGAATATGACTACGCAGAGGTTTGTGTCAGGCTTTTTGTTTGGAGTTCCCAGAAGGCTTGGTGGTGTTTGTTTGAGGTTTTGTTTTGTTGGGTTTTGGGGGGTTGTTTGTTTGTTTTCCCTCAGTAAAGTGCTATAGCTAAAGAGTATATCTGGCAACAGTCTGACTAGAAAGAAATGAGATCAGGCTTTACAATATTGCCCAGTGTTCTCTACCTGAGTCAAGACAGAAAGGAGTGATTCTGTCATTACATTTCCAAGTACACACCTATGCTTTAAAGAGCCATGTCACAGTCCACATAAAAAGCCAGCACAGTGTGGAGTGCTGTTTGCACCAGCTCTGCTAGAGCCAGTCACTGAAGAACACAAGGTGCAAATGGAATAAGGAAGAAACAAAAGCCAATGAATACTTGCTCCTGAGGAACTAGTTCTCACCATACATGCCTCCTAATTCCCACCACTTGTGGAAACTGCATGTAATAAGGAAGGGATGTTTTGAGCCCTAGTCTGAGCTATGTATATAGTCTCTGATTAGCATATCAGATAAAAAGAATGATTTGGACCCAGGAGAAGCAGGAAGAAGATAGAAGATGGAACTGAAAGGACATAAGCATAGGTTTGGGTCAGAGAGACCAACAGGGTTACCAGGTAAGAGACAAAGAGAATACTGGGGAATGAAGGCAATACTAAAATAGTTCATGAACATGTTTTTCCTCCAGTTCTATTCCTCACACCCCTACACACACAAAAAAAAAAAACAAAAAAACAAGAGTCCCACTTCTTTCCTTGATATTTTGTAGTCCTTCCAGAAAGCTGCTATAAAAAGGTAATATTTGGGACAAATAAAATCAATCCCAATTACAAGCAGTTGAGCTGATGATCAGCTTTGTCAGTTTTCAAAGATTGTGTACTGCCGAACACGTGCTGATCAAGGACATTCCCTAGTTTTGTTTCCCTACATTTAGTTCATAGTCAACTGAAAAACAAAATGGTCATGTTGCTGAAACACAGCTTTAATCATGGCACCCATTTAAAACTTTGCCTTCACCTCAGCAAACATTCAATCCAAAAGCAAATAACTACACAAAGAGAGGGAATATATAATAATAAAACCCAGCAATACAGCTGAAGTTAAATAGTTTAAAGGTCTGGCTATACAAGCTGCTAGAAAAGTTCAGAATTCATGTCTTTTTAAGCTCCTTTTCCTCTAGAGAGTACTTTTCACCCTTTTTATTCCTAATACATATTCTTTATACTTCTACATACATAATGCACCTGGTCTGCCTGGCAAAGAGAGAAGACCAAGACAGATGAATTTTTATGCATGCAAAAATGTACTACCACTCTTAAAAACAACATTCTCTGTGTGATGATGCAAGAGTGTAAACTTTATAGTCTGCTCTTAAAATACCCACACAATATGTTTGTCTGTCTAAGCACATGTACTTCGTTAAAGAGATAAACCAGCTCTGACAGCTATAGCATGTTCTGTGAGTACAGGAAGGCTATATTTTTTTTTTTATCTTGGTTCATACAAATAACTCTGTTCAGTTACTAATTTATTCAAAACTGATGAACCCACAGGGAGTTGCAGAAACAGGAGAGCTTATTTTCCAGTCCATCAGTAAAATGAAAGTGTGATGTCTTCTATTCCACGAACAAATCTGGAGGGACATGGGTAAGCAAAATCAATTAGATCTACTTCCTTCGCTACAAATATCTCCTTTGGTAAGTAGACTTTAGAGGGAAAGCTCTTATAAATGTGATTTTTATTAGTTATTCAGTATATGCAAAGCAACTGGAACTCAAAAAAAAAATCCATCACTCATATGAATATTCATCGACTCATAAAGTATTCTAGGTTGGAAGGGAACTTTGGAGGTCATCTTGTTCAAGCCCCTACATTAGACAGGAATAATCTCAAAGAAAAATGAGGTTGCTCCATACCTTGATCACTCAGTTATTAAAGGCTCCAAGAACAGAGAAACCTGGGAAACTCTCTTCCAGTGCTCAACCACTCTCACTGTGGGTATTTCTTTTACCTTTTATCTAATCAGAATTTCCCCACTATAAGACTGTTGTTGTCCATTTTCACTAAACACCTCCAGGAGGATCCATCTCCTCTAAATGCCTCCTTTAGATCACTAGTCAGTAATCAGATCACCCTTAGTCTTCTCATCTTCCAGTTGAGCAAACCCAGCTTCCTCAGCCTATCCCTGCACTTATGCGCTTGCCTTCAGACTATCTCAATGCTCCTCTGCTGGACTTGCCCTTCTTCATAAATCCTTCTCCTGCACTGGGAAGCCCCAAACTGGACACAATTCACCAGATGCAAGCTCCCAGGTGCTGAGCAGAGGGGAGCCACTGCTTTCTTCGACCTTCTGGCTGCTAATAAAGAACAGCATGTGGTTGGCCTTTATTGCCTCAAGAACACAATACAATAATATCCAAGATACTGCAACACAACAACATTTAACCAAAACCAGCCTGATAAAAGCTAGGCTAAAAAAAAAAAAAATAAAATAAAAAAAAAAATTTAGGAAAAAATTGCAATTAGAAGTGTCATTTGCTGTTTTTTACACAAGTAAACATTAGAACAACAACTTTATTTTATATTGAACAGGTATATACATAGCCACTATTCAATATATTCTAATAGGTATAGCCCCAAAAGAATGAAACACGCTTTACAGTCTCTTTTTTTTTTTTAAGTAATGACTTCGGCAATAAAAAAAAGTAACATCTTAGAATCTTGTATTTAGATTAACATATTGTGTCCTGAACTACATACATCCACATCTTCAAAACAGAGGATTAAGCTTTCAAGGAAACTGCCTAACCAGCCTTAGCAATGGCACCCCTGGAACCAGCATCATCTTAGCCAAACAGGTTTTGCTCTGAAAGGCATCTGGCAATGGAACTGTGGTCTCCATTTATGATTCTGAAGATCAGCAATGAAACCCTCCTGATGAACATCAAAAAAAAAAAAAAAAAGCTGAATATACTCTTACAAATCCTCAAATCATAGCCAATATAAATGTCATGAGACAAAATATTCCTGGCAAAGTATGTCTTTACGGACTCAGAGAAGCAGCAACCATCTGCTTACTCAAAAATCAATCCCAATGAAATTAAATGAAACAGGGTAGTATTGCATGAGATCACAAGGATATCACTTAGGTGTTGTAGAAGCAGTGTTTTGCAAATGGTTAAGCTCAGGATGACTGGTGAAAAATTATGCATTTATCACCATCAATGAGAAGTCAAAATCAGCATTTAGATTACTGTCTCAGGACAGAAAGAAGATGAAAAGGAAGAGTGGAAAAATCCTTTAAAGTGTTCTTTTAGCAAGCTTCAGAAAGCATTTCTGCCAGTTTTAGTATGTGGAAAGATAAAGCAGTCTGTTTACTTAATTGCAAATCACATGAGTATGCACCAGTGGACTAACTTGGGGTTTGATAAAGACAGTGCAACACATCAGTGATTTTCTGGAATCTCAGCACAACAAACTTGTTTATCTACAATCATCATCACAATCCAATAGCACTTATATTCTAAGCATTATCAATAGGAAATAAGTGTTGTTTAATCTGAGTGTTGTGATGCAGCAACATTTATTCAGTAGCTCAGACAAAAAAGATTTACCACGTCTTTCTGGCAACAAAAGTTTCTAGTCCTTTTTGGGTATCACTCATTGTAAAAAAAAAAAAAAAAAAAAAACAAACACTTTTCTAACCCTCTGATGTAAATGATTTTGGACATCTGGGAAGATAAGACACTACAGAGTATATGACAGCTGCAAATGCTACCTTCCACTTCTTGGAAGATCTGTATTCTCTCATTCAATACTTCTCAATTTCTTTTTTTTTTTTTTTCATGGAACATGAAACATCAAGCACTGTTTCTGATCTGTGACTGCTTCTGGATGAAAGTGGTGCTAAAATAGATATTCTAATTCTCACCTAAAATTATAAGTGATTTTAACAGACCCTTGTTTCAGAATAGAGATGAGAGGCAGTATCAGCTGAGTGTCTTTGACAACCTGCATTGTCAAGAACTAAAAACATGTCATGGAATAAAGACCTCTACATAAAATTATACAGTAAAACAGTATAGGAAGCTCACTCCTTCGTATATATCATGTCTCCAATATTAATTCTTCTTTTTTTCCTCTCTTTTCCATTGCATAGTATTTGATGAGCCCCTATTCCTGTGTGATTAAAATCAAAGGCTCGTCAGCAACCACAGAGAAATGCAGTCTACTCATAAAAATAAGCAAACAAAACCCATGCCTGCTTTTGCAGCAATGCTGATTCTCATCACTAAGAGATTCCCTTCATTTTCCAAAAAGACATACTGATCTTAAAACCCAGTTAAAAAAGAAGAAAATGAGACAGAAATCAGTTCAGCTGGTAACACCTGCCTTTGATTTCTTTCAACAATTTGTGTAGTTTGACACACATCTACTTTCCCAGTTCTTCAAAGGTTCTTATTCCTTATTTACGATAAACGCTTCAGTGAGGAAGCTGACCAGAGGTCTCCTGACTAGCCCTACCTACTACATGCCCTGTCACAGCCAGGACACATCCTGCAGGTCTACAAAGCACCTGAGTGCCCAGGGCATGAGGGGATTCCCCCAAGCACACACTGCTCTGCCCTCCCTCAGCAAAAGCTGACAGGAACCCTCGCAGGAGGTCACCTACCCTTATTCCTTATAGCCAACTTGGAAGCAGCCTTCAGAGCAGCACTGGAGAAGGCCACGAAGCTTTACAATCTATGGCTGTATATTGACAAAAACCCGAAGTAAGTAGATGCAAATAAAATACTACTTTTTTTTTTTTTCCCTCAGTATTCAGTAGGATTACTGCATTTTGCATCACCACAGAAGTCTAGAAATAGTCTGAAGTCAAAAACTTTTAGGACACCAAGACACTGCACAAGTGCAAAGGCAACAAAACTACAGACAAGTGGTGCTTTGAGAGCCTGGCTCTCTTGTATGGAAACAAGCATTACAGTTGGATTTATGTTTTGGCCATAAATAAACTGCCAATATCATTAGGAATTTTAATAGCCTGATGCAATGTGTGATTGATTTGTAACGTGATGCACTAATTCTCCTTTACAGAGTCAGATTGTGAAATCTTGCCCTACAACTCTAATGTTTGGATTCAATTATTACTGTTAATTAATTACTTGTGCTACAGATACTCCAAATCTAACGTCAACTAAACAGAAATTTGCTGTACTTATAAGGCAACCTAACTCCCTTATTCACTCTCCCCTGAGAGAGCCAATGAAGCAAGTATTTCAAAATAAGTGAAGGGAAGGCAGTCTGGCTCTTCAACCCTTCCCATGGCACAAGCTGGTCCTTCTCTCTGGAACAAAATTTGATCTTCCTCTGGAGGACAGAATGGCAGTGAGAGCCCTCAAAAGTACAACCCACCTCTTAACCTCACTTCACACCCTGTCAAGACACCTCCCTAACCACCAATGTCCCTTAGCATGGATGCAGATCTCATCCAAAAACCCAAGACTTGATTTTCAGAAAAACATAAACAAACTCAATTCTATACTCTGCAGGAAGAAAGATGGAAAATAAGGTGGCTGGGAATGATCATAACTGCAGAAATTATGCATTAGGCAAAGTAGTGAATATTATCTGTCTTCAGCTTTCTAGGAGCCATGAATGGACAGACTGTGAGTCTTGACTGAAAAATAAAACCTGAAGAGATAGCAAAGTACTCAAGCAGCAGTGTTGAATAAACCTAGATTCTATTTCTGTCCAGTAATTTAATTAGTGTCGTACAAAAGGGATAACTGAGTGAAAGTTAAAAGTTTAATACACTTCAGACCATAAGATGTCCTAACATTCCTGTCTGGTGTTACTGTGAATCTATATAAAAATATATTTTGCTTTCTGATTTCACATAGATAGCCCTTCTTGGCTTTGAAAGTGCTTCAGCTTAATATTTTCTTGCAGAACATGAAGGCAATTGTATAGTTGCCTCTCCTTTTCTTCATACACTAGCTATCCATAACATTTTTTTGACATACAACCTTTTTGCAGCTGGTACGCCAAGAACAGCTCTCTTGCATCTGTGCATTACCTTCTTCCAAAAAACAGCATCTGGGGACTTACAGAATGACAGAAGCTTTTCCCCTTGTGGGCTAGATTTTGGCACTAAAAAGCAAATGCTGAGCCAGACATTTCCCCTGGTAACACAAGTGCAAATTCAACCCTGCCACCCCTCAAAATAAACTTAATTTACAGCAGTGAAACATAGTATCAGAATCAGACCTTCTATCCCCAGCTAACTAGCAACCCCATGTTTAAATGTGCTCAGCATCTCTACACAAATTACCTTTCCCACTTCAAATATACAAATTTGTGGCCGCTGCCACACACTCCCGCTTTCACGCAGTTCTGAACTAATGCCACTGCAAGAGCATAACCAGCCCTACACTATACTTTATTTGACTTGCATTGCTACAGAAGCATCTGCCTGCTTCTCTCTATGTATGTGAGGATGAGATTTTTGGTTTGCTTTTAAGGACATACTAGCACAGTTATTTTTGTACCAAACATACAGCTTCTCAGCCCAGTTGTCTTAATTCAGTGTGGCCTCAAACCAATTTCTAAACAGTGTTTCAGAAAGAGTTTAATTATTAATATTACTCTCATATTAGTGTCACTTCTGTATGAAAGAACATATTTTACATATTAGCTGTCATGCCTACAGGGACTACTGTGTTACCTGCACAGATAAATCAATGAAATGTCACTTTGACTTGTACAGATTTGAAGAGGAAGAAGCAGGGGAACCAACAGACGCAAACACACAGGATTATGTGAAATACAAGGGTGGAAGTAGAATCAGTTCACGCACACCACACACCCCTGAACAGAGAAGAATGGTTTCCCAGTAAAAGTTCTTTGTTAGTTACTTTATTTCAACATATTTACCTGACCTGTTTCTTGTTTCCGTTTTGTGCAAGAGGCTTCAAGGTAACAGAAAACAGAGAATTACAAGTATACCACAGCTATCAACAACTTGGAAGCGCCTATTATTTCAAAGAAGCTCAAGTTTGCTGGAAGGAGGCAATGAAGGCCCTATCATACCTCAAGTTCAATGGCAGAGCCATACTGAAAATGAAGAACAGATTATTTTTCCCCCCTCCAATTTTATTCTAGGTCAGTATAAACTGGATTCCTCCTTCACACTTTTGATAAATACAAATTGGGGGCTAAATAAAATACTGTGCCTCACTCCTTCAGCTCACCCAAAAAGTAATCCTTTCAGTGAACCACCAATAAGCTAGCAGCTACCTAGGACATACACTGAGACACGCAAGGGAGAACAAAAGGGAGGATGCAATGCCATAGGGCTGCTGGTGTTCCCTTCCCAGTGTTCCTTTACCAGATCACAGCTGGACATCAAACCCCTTTATTTCTAATTCTGAAAAATGATCTCTTTCCTCTCAGCAAAGCACCCCCTGACTATCAGCTTCAAAGCCTTTCCAAGGGTCAGCAGGGGACGGGCTCTTTCCTGTTGAAACTATTGCCAAAACATACTCAACATGCGGAGTCAGAGGAGAGGAAAAAAAGGAAGGAAGAGAGCTCGGAGGGCTGTCTGGGAGAGCCATGTGCCTGAGGAGCTGTGTGCTTGCCACAAGGACAGGAATCTTCGCTCTAGACTGATGCTTAGTGAATAAATAAATTCACTAATCATTTTTGGTAGCTTTACTTCCAAGTACCACTGTAGAACTAAAATCTGCATCCCAGAGCTGCAAATCCCATTATTGTTAAGATCACATTACAACTGCACAAACATTAATAAGCCTAATGCAATTGCATAGTTGAATTTCTGAAATTAAGCACATAATTCACATGAAAAATTCCCATTAAAAGAGTTCAAAAGGGTTAAATAAGAAACACATAAAATGTCAGAAACATAGTAAACAGTACACATTTATCTCTTACTACTAGCCTTCCCCATAGTCCCAGAGTCACATCTGCACATAAAAGAAATAACATAAATGTCGACAGGCCACCTCAGGAAAGACATAAGCAGCAACATTGAATCCTAAATTCTTGTTACCTGTGCCACAAAGTACCATCACTTTTGCTGGATTTCACTGTGGATCAGATACCTTGGGACCCTTAAGCCTATCTGACCGGCTCAGGATTTCTCCGGTGTCTCCCAGGGCCAGTTATTCTCACATGCTCCACACTGCTTTCCCTAAAGCCTGAAGGCATTATGCCCTGTAAATAGTCATGCGGTTGCTAAGCTTAGTAGCTATTCCAAAGACAACAATGTACTTCTGTCCTTCAAAATGCACTCTGATTTCCTATCAGGTGTAAATCACTACAAGATAAGGCTCAGTCTCTGCCTGTTAGTGTAAAAGCCCAGGAAAAAAAAGCCCATCAAAGCCTTCTTTTATATTTTTGGTTTTCTGCATTATTGTTTTGAAATATATATAGAAATCCTTGACACTGTTCTGTGAACATTACAAAGAAAAAAAATGCTGCTTATATTTTTTGTATTTATGAGAAAAACAATCCTCAACACAATGTTTTAAACGACTTAACTATATCTGAGGATTTTATAAGAAATATTACATTTGCAGAAAGCGACTTCCATCCCAACACCATTTACTTCAAAGACACAGCAGAAATTTAGGCAGTAGTTGAGCATGGAGTAATCTCAGTCAAGAAATCAGGGGCACAATTTTCAAGAACTACTGATCTGCTAAAATCTGCCTTTGAAAGGCACAAAGTAAAAATAAACACGTCTATTTTGAAAGAGCGCCAAACTATTAAAATGCTTTCTAATAAACAGCACATTAGAACTTCAGAGCCATAAATGATGACCTGAATAGCGATTACAAGTTTGTTTTCAAAGACATATCATTAAGTACATGAATTAACTTACTATTTTTATTTTTTTTTATAATAATAGCAAGGTAGAAATCAGGTGAACCGTGTCAGACCATGAAAAAAGCAGGAAAAGATTTGTTTTTTCTTATCTGAACAGACTACAAGACCACCATCAAATGTTTCTCAATGAGTAGAGCAGGAGTGGCCAAGACACAATGCAATTATATAAAATAACATCTATTTACATAGTCTCTTGTCATGCGATGGAGACTCATAACCTTTACAGGGGCAACACTTACCAACTCAAATAATACCACCACTTCGAGGCCCACAAATGTATGCAGAAATAGCCTTTGACTCACTCCCCAGCAAAACCAGCCAGAAGTGCAGGTTTGCATCACCCATAGGAAGTTCTATGATCCCTCCCTTCACTTCCCAGGCATAGCAGGATGATGACATTTAGCAAAATCTTTCTGAACTTCCTCGTAAATGTTGTGCTCCCTTGTCAGAAACTCAGCTGTTTATTTAAACATGAGAACACTGCTGCAGCCACATCTGCATCTCCCACCCACCCCAGAAAGAGGAACCAAGCTAATTACAGTTAGTTCTGGACAGAAGCTGACAGCCCAGCTGTTGACAGCTGGGAACAAAAGACATCAGGGTGAAACAACAGCATTTTAGCATGTTGTCTTAGCTGACAGTTGCATATTAGTGTAATTGCATCTGCTCTTTCTACTGGACAAACAAGGCTCATGCATGCTCTACAGCCTCTATTTCCCTCCTGCTGTAGTCACAGGTTGAGACGGGCAAAACATCCTCCCTAGGAGGAAAACACCTTTTACTAGTGTCCCTCCTCTCTTCCTCCACCAACTCTGGAAACAATTAACACCAAAAAAAATCACAGTTCCTGCTCAGCTATCATCTCCGGTGTAGCCGTGCTCTCCATAACCTTAAATGCCAGAAGACTGGGAATAAACGGCTCCTTCCGGAGATCCTCTTGTTCTGCCCTCCTTAACCCACAGAAATTAAACACTGCCCAAGGTGGCCACAGGCTATCATTTCCTACACATCAGAACAAAACCAGACACAGCTCAGACTCACGCATCAGCAGTCACCACCCTCCTACTTCTGATTGCCATAAGGCTGTGTGAGCTATTATTTTTGTTCGTTTTAAATGGTGCATATGGCACTAATCCCTTTTTTAAGGGCTAGGAAGGACCTACTGTTTCACAAGATGTGGAACATGTCCCCACATTCCACATTGGAGTTCAAAAGACTCAGGTTACACGGTAGTAGAAAATGTCAAGTGTTCAGTCCAAACACCATTTCAAAGACAGTTTCCTGACCAATATGGTGTGCCAACCACAGAACACAAATACATGCAAGAGAATATCTGGTATAGCAAAGATATAAATTTCTCTCTCATCTTTATTTGATCAGAACTGAATGAAAGCCAAATGGGACACCTGACAAAATGTGGAGCCAGCTCTTCAAAGAAGTGGATGCCAGTGGAGGGAGTTGGGGCCAGAGTGACTGGCAAACAGCTCCCCAGCTCAAGTTGCATCTGTATCATCATCCACCCCCATCCACTATCACCTGCAGCTGAGAAGACTGCTGCTTTAGGAGGGGACCTTAGCTACACCAGGATAACCTCTGCCATTAAGGAATGTGAACTGCATAACCAGAAGGGAAGCACACAACATGACTTCTTTTTTCTCCATCAGTTGCTATGAAGAGCTAAAAATCTACTAGCTTGAATGTTTTCAGCTGGGCATTTCTCCTGACTCTAAGTGAATCAACACTTCCTAATTCAATCTCCACTGTGGCCAGACCCTCATTATGTTGTCATTGCAAGCTCCAAAGAAAAGCACTTTAACTGAAAACAGCCAGAAAGAGCTGGAAGCACCACTAAATTAAAAGTATCTGGGAAGTCATAACAGGGGAGAAAAAATGGCAGTTTTCAGTTTTCATAAAATTTTTAGATACATTTTAAACAAACTAAAGCCGGATACATTCAATTTTCTTCTGTTGTTTATTTACTACCTGTGTTAAGAAGCTGCAAAGTAGAATTCCCAGCTGTTGTACACACAAAACAATTACACCAAGCATGTTTTAAGTACAAATGTTGAATAAAAGACTATTTTAACCCAAAACAAGCTTTCTATTTTCTTAGCTCCATACTGTAAAAAGGAAAAATGTTTTCTTTTAAACTTATTGATTTATTGACAATAACTGCAACAATTAACTGACAATTTTAAATAAAAAAAGGTATACAGGGTCAAACTTATTATGCATATTTTCTCACAAATTGTATTCTTTATTATACCTCTCAAATTTTATTGCAACAAAATCAGCAAAAATCAACACTCTTGTCTTTATCAAGAAAGAAAACACTACACCTTCCTATTCAAGGCCAGGAAACATTTTATTAGCCCCAGACTTTTATTCTCGCCAGGAGAGAAGAAAAATACAGCATGCGTTAATCAGATTGTAAGCACCTCCATATTATCAAAACATCAGTGCAGTCACAGCTGCCTCTTAACCAAGTTTGCAATAATTCAGATACAGAACCTAATTACAGAGGGGAGTATTATGAACCTGGTCACTCTTCATTTCGCTTGTTTAACAGAAACAGGAAAAAAAGATAATACAAGAAGAAACAGCTCAAGTCTTCATTCAACTCTTATCATGCTATTGCTTAGATTTTAAAAGCAGAAGAATAATACAGGAAGAATAACACTCCTCTTGATTCAATTTTAATTTCATTTGACAGTTTAAAGTTCTACATTCTTTTTGCTTGAATATAAGTCACCTTCTAGTATCATCATAACAAGTAGTACCATTTCGTCTCCCCCTGGTAATTTCTGGACACGCATTCCCCCAGGTAAGATAAAGTACAGGGTTACATAGCCAAAGTTTCAGCATTTCATGAAAAATATACTTGCTAAATCAATTCTCCTCTTTAAGGTGCACCGCTTGCCAGAAAACCACAGAATACACTGACCGTGGATGAGAACAGAGGTTAAGGACAGTAAAGTCAACATAACCATCTCTTCTTAAAGTCTGGTAAAACAGAAGGATTTCACAGCCTGCTTCAGAGCTAACCCTAGTTTGGACCATTTCAGACCCGTCAAAGGGAAAAAGAAACTAGATAAATTTCAAAGTTATGAAAAGCTTAGAATCAAACAGCTCAGTCCCCTTCCAAGCAGATTAACTTCTGGAGACACGGTCAATGTTAACAGCTAGCAGAAGAGCTGCTCCTGAGAACTGATCTGGAGACTCTCTTGGAGACTTTACAGACAAACCCAAGCTATTTTTGCACTCATACATAGTGATAGAGACCACCTAGCAATGGTAAGAAGTAGCATTAACAAATAAATCACTCCTTCCTTGCAGTAACTTTATTCTTTCCAGAGATATAAAAAGTTACTCAGTACAACAGCACAGTAATAAACAAATCAAAACCAAAATCTAGATCTTGATTAAACTCGATGACCAAAACATGAAGCACAGCTGAAAGTTCTCTGATCAAAAATAAAGGTCAGAGCTCCCTAATCCGAAGCAAAGGAGATGGAAATACATAGCTACTTCTCTTCATTGCTCTCAGCGCACCTTGGAAAACCAGTTAACCATCCATGCATACTTTTTATGTGCTTTCTCTTATTCCCAAACTCTACCAGAGAAGCATCTTAACTGGTTATGCTCCAAGCCCACACCAGACAAGTTAATCAGAACTTCTCTTGCCCAGTATAAAATTAGAAGAAATGAAAAGCAGAGAAGAGAGAGAATAAATACAGAGATAGAAATGTACTCTACTCTTCCTATTTTTATGCATTGGTCATTAACAGAGAAAACACCACATTATTCTCATGTAATAATGTCAAATTCAGCCAATAAATAAAATGGTTTACATAAACAAATAGAATTTGAAGCTTGAAGATTCAGCACAGGACCTATGCAAACCGAGGGGGTAGCTACATCATCCCCCATGGGAAGTATACTGTTATCCTTTGCAGATTAGCCACTAAGGAGTGCAGCATGCTTCACTTCTGCTTTATGTTCTACTTATCCACATGATTTATATATACGATTGCTATTCATTTTTTTAATGCCTTTGATAAAAGTCTCACCTAAGAATGTTAAACCCTACATGAACCATGATGTAGTTATTCATTATGTACTTTAATGCAGTGTGTACTGCAGCAGTCAGATAAATGAGTCTACAATCATTTTTGTACATTTTAAGCGCAGTTTTATCTCCTCATTTGCTGGCTTCCTTGATAGGAACTTCTAACTGTGACTAACATGTAGAGTACACAGTATCTTAAGTACTATATCCACAAGAGGCGAGACCTTACATTCACCAGTTGAAAGTCAACAGCAAAAGTCATTACTTCACAAAATGGAACAAAACATCTAACAACTTCTGAGAAGCGTTTATTTTCCCTCTTGGGGAAGGGGAAGGAGGTAGGGAACGGAAAGTGTTTGAACCTTTACAGTCTTAAATGGCAACATTCCTAAATTTCTTGCCAAGAATTTGCTTCCCCCTACAATTTGTATATGGTATACTGTACACTTTTCTTCAGTTATTTCCTGATAGCATGTTATTTCTCCTCACCAAGAACATTATCGTACTTAGGTACAATTTCCAAAGAATGACTGAGAGTCAACACCATACCGATGAATTCCTAGCAAGGCACTTTCAGATACTTCCATACTGAACAATGGCAATATGATACACTGGCAAGGATCTGGCTTGCCTATCAGTGCAAATTGCTGATAAGAATTAACATGTTTATCATTTGAAAGGACTTACCCCCAAAACATCAGAGTTTAGCAATCCCAAAATTTCTTTAAGCATGTAAACCTTTGATATATCTTCTTTAATTAAAATTTACCACTTCATTTGCAAGCTACCTTTGAAGCAGTTGTGAAACTACCCATAATTTCCAAAGCTGATCCCTGTGCTTGCAGCTCAGAACAATTCACGGAAGCCTAGCTTGATGGACAGTGTGATATAAATCTCTTTGCTCAAGAACTATACAAGGCTTCCTGTATCAAGGAGACAAACACTTTTTTTTTCTGATTAAATCTGCATAATTATCAAGCTGTGTTCACACAGCTCTGTAAGATATTTTGAAGGTAATTAACATTCTAAGAGATCACGTCCTCTTTCCAAAAAGGCTATATTCCCTAAGTTCTGAACAAAAATGGATTAGCTCCTCGTGTTCAAATTGGATGTGCTTCCCACTGGCATAGTACTGATGCGATTTCATATCAATCTTACATTACTGGTGGTGACAACACTGTCAAAATAGCAGAAGCCTGTAAAAACATAATAAGCAACAGATCTATGCCTAGCATTTCACAAAGCATGAATACATCAATTAACAGTCTTACAAAATAAAATTAGAAGAAAA
This sequence comes from Neopsephotus bourkii, assembly GCF_033783945.1. Lineage (NCBI taxonomy): Eukaryota > Metazoa > Chordata > Aves > Psittaciformes > Psittacidae > Neopsephotus > Neopsephotus bourkii. The sequence continues at coordinate 3,446,642 of NW_026901969.1, forward strand.
TGCTACTATTGTGTACCAAGGACACTGAGTCTTAAGTGATAAAAATGAAATTATCTTCAGGTAACTAAGCTGGCAACACAGTCCCTCTAGAAATGTCCCCTTTGTTTTTGGCCTTTAAGCAGTCTTCTACAGTGACAAGATTAGAAGCATACCTGGAGGTCACCTGGAAGTATGAATTAGTATTTAGTGATAAGATTTTCAATTAAGCAATGTTCTTACTGAAGAAGGAATGATTCTTTAACACTAGAAACTGCTTTCACTGAGAAAGGGGTCCTGATGTCAGGTAATATAAAGGTTTTACCTATAAAGTGCCAAGAGTACTCAAGAGAGCATAGAAAATCAGGGATTTATGGGGAACAAGAAACATAGATGGAAATCACTTTTAACTTGTTTATCCATGGATCCAACTCAATTACATGCTCTAAAAAAAAATTTCATTATCAAACAAAATTTTCATAGAATATTTAAAACCAGTTTCACTGTGAGGCAAGAAACTTATTTAATTTACACATGTTAATGTAATTATGCAAATGTTGAAACTTTCATCATGTCCCGCAAATAGTTTAATTCTCTGAGGAGTTTTAGCTACTCAGTTTACTTTTTAAAGTGCTTTTAACCTCTTATTAACTTTCTTTTGTCTCACTTCTTCCGGAGGTCCCTGTCACCTCCGGGAGGCAGCAAGTAGGAATCAGGTTGCTACCTTCCCTGCTTACGCAAGCACACCTCTTCTGACAGCAGAGAGAACAGATTGCAGCCGTAATCAAGGATGCCTTCAGTCACCAAAAGCAAAGGCAAGGCAGGACGAAAAGCCGGAAAGCTGGTCTGGCCTCCTGATCTCTAGTTTGGTTTCCTGATGCTGTGATGAAGATGCAGAGAGCAGTCACCAACATTTCTGACAACCTGGGTGTCCACCCAACACACATAACACAGATGCTAAAGATAAGCTGAAGCCCAGCCATGAAGTTCCAGACAGGATATGTTTGTAAGAGCATTCTTCCAGCTGTCACTATTAGTGCTCAATGATAAGTCGCAATTATATTCTCTGCTAATTAATTAATTATCCACATGCAGCTTCCTCCCCTTTACACCAACTGTGAAACTTAAAGGTTGAAGATACATTAAAAAGGGCATCTTTGTCTTACTCTATGACAACATGAGCATCATTAAGGTCAAGTGCACTCCTCATGCTATACACTGCAAACTTTCTTTTCCCTCACTAGAGTACACGAGCATTTAAAGGACTTTGCCCATCCCCCTTTCTTCTGCAGCACACATCCTCACCTCATCTTCCCACAGCATGAAGGCAGAGACCTCACCACAAAATTCCCTCATTACATCTTTGCTCTTCAGGAGAGAGCAGAAATGCTTTTACCTAGTAAGAGATAAAAGCCACCGTCTCTACAAGAAATCATTTCCACAAAAAAGGTCAAATACCATATGGTCATACATTATCCTATAGTAATACCCTTATAGGAAACCATTTCATAGTGTACTTGGAGAATACTGGAGCAGTGGTATACCCACCTCAGCTGCTAAACCCACTATGTTTCCATTCCACTGTCAACAAGGATTTATGGTAAGACTTCTTATCTTGAAAGAATAATCAAATTGCTTTAGGAGTCTCAGTTTTATGTTATCATACACAATTACATGAAAGTAATGGCAAAATAGATGTTATCTAATTGGTAAAAGGATTCCCAAATCCTTTGAAGAGAGACTGTCCATAAACCATAAAATTAAGTAGGCCATGCAATTGCATAGCTACACTAACAGCAATGAAGTGGAAACAAAAAGATCACATTTACCGAGGAGATTGGTTAAATTACTAGCCAAGAATATTAGATATGGAGTATGGTTTTAGAAAAATTACTAGAGGCAACAGTATCACAGTACAGGACTGCACGTACAGCATGGCAGTGCATTTGAAAAGACTGCTCTGATGCTAGTGAGGTTCAGCTGTTTGTGGAGGGATCAGATCAAAGGCTACCAAAACTCAGGAAACCAATATGCTCCAGGTAAAGATTTATCATCACTTAAAACATTTCTCAAACATATATTTCCAAAGTATTTTTAATGTTTCCCTTATCTTTTAGCTGAGACAACACACTTGTAAATAACAATGATATCTTTAAAAATTATTAAATTATCTATGAATTGTAAAAAAAAAAAAAACCAAGCAGAAAACAAAACAACAAAACAAAGCAAACCACCACTAGGAGTGTTTTAGTTAGCACTGCAAGCACACAGACAAAACTACTTCTTTGATACCAAGTAAAAATCAAGAGATTGCAATAGCAACTGTGGACTAATGACTGCATTAAATTTATGAAGATATTTTACATATGCATGAGCACAAACACATGCAATGGCATACTGGATTTCCATCTGCATAGAACAGACTAACTGGTCCAGTAACACCATCTTCGAAAGTGGACTTGCATATTTAAAAATTTTTTCTTCAGGCCAGCCATGTTGCAGAATGAAAAAGAAGTGAACAAACCCAACAGGCAGTTAAGATCCAGTCAAGTTTTACTTCAGCTTCTTTGAAGATGGTGTTCACTTAGATTTTATTCCTCTTTCAAATAGTAATTCAGTGATAATTCATTCTTTCCCATGCAGCATTACTGAGGCTTGTAGCTGTTGTGATAACATATGCTGAGAAACAGCTGTGTCTCTGGCAAAGACTTCAGTAACAACTCACTTCACAATTTCTGATTGTTCTGATGCAATTTGATTTCTGCCACCCTGGTAGAAGAGATATGTCAGGCTTCTTATGCTGCATAGGGAAAGCCAAGCCCAATGAGATACAAGCATGCAATTGAGAGCTCTTAAGATGGGAAACTTGTCAATGAAAAAACAGTTAAGAGGCAATAAGCAGCTGCTAACCACTTCCCTAAGCTGGAAACAGGAATCACATTGTCCCACAGAGCTCCAAGCACACTTTACACCACCCATCCCACTCCCCTAAAGATGTCTGGACTGCTATTTCAGATTTAAGATACTTTCTTTTTTGTCAGTCTTGAACTCTGTCATTTACAAAACCATAGCTTTCCCAACAATATTAACTGTGAGGCACAAATTCCTTTTTAATTACAGCTTAAGACTCAAATTCCTATTCCACTACTCAAAGAGAAAAGCAGTGCCACTGTGAAGGTTATTTGGCACTTCTTACTGTCCAACTTCCTCCTTTTTTTTTCATCTGATGAGAATTTTAGAATTTTGCATGCAAGTTACAAGGCTCAATTCAATTCCTAGATTTGATCATGAACCTGATATTTAAGGAGCACTTTTAATCCAGACTCCATTTATACACCTGGCAAGATTTTGGTCCTTAAAATATTGCCGATTTCAAGAAATATAAGTCTGAAAAACTAGAATCTTACCCTTCTGTCAAAAGGAAGGCATCCGTCCTCCTGCCTACCCACTAATCCTTTGTGTATCTTCTCTGGGGCAGTGCCTGGGGCCATCCCAGAATGCCCCCAGGGAGAGAGAGGAAGCCAAGCTGTGAAAAAAAGCTTTGGAAAAAGCATACCCATTATCTCCAACTGATTACATAGTCGCATCACTGCATAATTGCTGCAAAAGGTTTTCTGGGTCCACCACAATCATGAGCACTGACAGTCTTACTAGCCAGATTCCACCCAAGCTTCTTTCTCCCAATCTTACAAGTATGATAATTGCCAAAACCTCTAATGTTTCCCCATAAAAAAAAAAAAATAAAAAATTAGGTTTTAATGAAATATGCAATCTCATTCCAACAGACTGAGGTGGATTCACCCCTGCTCCATATTCTACAACTAATATCAAGCAACTCCTGGAAGCCAGGGGAGCCCAAGCAGATGATGCTTCCCCAGCAGTTCACATTTGCCTGCCTCCTGCTTCGTGTCAGGGATGGTAGCCGTTCAGCAACTGCACGTGTTCAATTGTGACAAAGCTATCTGTACAACACAAGCAATGGGCTGTCTGTCACTGGTGTGATTGCATTTAATAACGTATCTAGGGAATCGGAAGTCTCATTACTGGTACACTTTTAATCACTGTAATTTAATTTTGAATTTTTTATTCCCAAGTCCAACAACAAATATAACAAGCTATTAATTAGCCTACAGAACCATCATTTCAGAGAAATAAAATGCAACTGTGAAACCACAGTAGGTATAAACTGGCAGTCTGAACTAACCTCTATATTGGCCTTGAAGAACATTTCAGTTGATTTCTGATGAAAGCTTACCCCATTCCACTTCTAAGTCCTCCAGTATTTGAAGGCAAAAATGAAGTTCACTGTTAAAGAAGCATATATTACAAATGGAAGGAGTTTCACATTCTAGCCTTTGGCTACTAAAACTGGACTGAATTTCTAAGCAATTGCAAAAGCTGCATTAGATGAGACGAGCTGATTTCCAAAGTGTGAGTGCTAGCATTAGAATTCATTATGATTTTTTTCAAGATAGGGTAGTGATTCACTTCACAAGCAAGCCCTCTCTTTCCTCTTTATGTTAGGCAAGGCAAATGCATAAAATTAATGTATTCATCTCCTTCCTAGTAACTAAATTAAGAGTATAAGAAAGGATGTTCTATTTCTTTTGTCTTCTATTAAGGAAGCACATTCCTAAGCAACTTGTGCTGTGTTTTTCTTAAACGAAGTCACAGTGCTTTAACAGGTTGATGTAACAGTTCATGTTCTTATACTGATCTTTGCAATCATACCATAGCCCATGCAGTAACAGAAGCAGTGACACAAAAACAAAAACCCAGGAAAACCGTTTCCCAGATGAGACCACAGTGGGAAAGCATGTATTCCTAAAGGAGAATGATGCTTTATCACATTTCCAAACAGCTTTGTAAAACAAAGCCAGGCAGAACTTGCTCACAGTGCATTGTATGTTTCTCATTCAAAGTGCTGTTCAAAGGGGCAGAGAGGTCCCTGGTCTGACAATAGCCTGCTACCAGGTGGAAACAATTAAGGAAGGAAGCTTTCCTCCACTGTGCAAATTATTCACTAGCAATCCCCACCAAAGCTCATGCCATGACCTAATTTAACTCCATCACTTGCATCATGTCTCTCTCTTCCTGCACGCCTATGACAAGACAACCCCATGAAATCTCCATGTGTTTACAGAACGTTTTTCTTTCTTTGTCGTAATTGTAGCTGGGTTTAAAAATCAGTCTGCCTTCTTCCTGCATCTGAAAGCTGAAATATAGAACATCTTTCTCTGCTGTGAGTCAGCCTAATTCCGTTCACTAGCTATATATTAATTTACATCAGCTGAAACTCTATCTCAGAGCTAAGAGCAGTGGGGTTTGTTGTCTTGTTTTGTTGGTTTTTTTTTTTTTTTAACATGCAAACCAGGGCTGAGGAAGGAGGATAAAAGATATACCATTGATTTTGTTATGGTATTTTTTTTCTAGTAATCCTGGTATTTGTATATACAGTAGATCAGCAATAACACTAGCCTCTCTATCTTACCTTTCTACATGATAATCTTCCAATGAAGTATTATAGGCAAAGGAATATTTTTTAAAAACAAAGGTTAACTTGATATATTCTGTGTATTTTAGCCAGGCCATTTGGCCACCTTTGATATCTTGGTCATCTAAACCAAAGAGTCAGTATTCACTCCTTACTAAATGGTAATTATTTCCAAAGGTTATTAATAACAGCTATGCTCAAGTTAGTGGAGACAAACATATCATACATGTAGAAGTAAACATTTGATTTAAAATACTTAACCATTATGAATGGAGACAAAGAAGGGAAGAAGTCTCTCTCATAAGAAAATTCACTGAGCCTCCAGGAGCTGCCCATCTTTGTTCCCTCTGAGCAACGTTCTCGCCCCGATAGACACCTTCCATTTAAGACGATGGTTAGGCAAAATAAATCTTGCTCATACTATCAATGCCATTCAGAAATAGGCTTAACAGCAAGACAGTGCAGTTGCTGATAGCTTCAAAAGCAGCATTGTGGTACAGTTTGGCATCATTCATAATGAAAGAAAGGGTTCTTCTTGCATCACACAGCCAGAGGTAACATGCTTTGCTGAGACATTTTAATACTACTACATACTAATAGAATGCTTTCCATGAATCTCAAATACTCCTGGTATTTGATACCACTCAGTACCACCTGCCCAAAAGTGTACCAAGTGTACAAGCACAGCAGGAAAAAAATGAATAGAATGCAGACTGCCTCCACTTACGTTTCTTATTTATTCAATAGAATAGCCATCATCAAGTTTGCTAGCTTCAAAAGTAAGGGAAATATCACTTCTCCTCTCTTTCTTAAAAATAGCTGTAGCTAGAGGATGAAGATGTAGCGTCATGGTCTCACTAGAAAATGCTCACACCTTACTCTTACACTGGTGTTCTGAATTAGAATAGGGAGGAAAAGTGACCAATATTTGAATTAACGTCATTTTACCATGACTGCAGATACCCGTTTGCTTCCTCCTCCTTCCCCGTGTACATAGCAAAACTGTAAGTCAAATGGCCCTTAAGCAAGCATCATATGTAACTGCAGCAGAGAGAGCAACCACAGTCTCCATCTTGTTTCCTAAGCCCACAGACCAAATGAAATAAAAGAGGATGGAAACAACACATCTCGCTATGAAGAGGTAAGGTAGGAACAAGACAGTTATGGGGCATGGGTAACAGATCCTCCTCTTCTCAGTGAAGACTTACAATGCCGAAGGAGCAGTAAAAAGCAGCAGCAGGAAATCCAGTAGGGAGAACCCCAACACATTTAATCCTCAGTAAAGGCAGCCCAGATTAAGTCTGTGGAGCTCTTTATGTCACCAGAGGGGAAGAGTGTGCCTAAGTACTTGCTGCAATTACCAAAATCCATAAAATAGGGGATCCTTTTGCCTACCCCTTTGAGAAAGAGGTTTGGGGGAAGATTTGTAATTTAGTCCCATCAAAATAATAAGAGTCCTTGAATTTTACATCACCCTCAACAGTTTAACAAGGTTAGATTTGTTCTGGGAATATGAATTGTTAGAACTGTCACTGTCAGACCTATAACATAATCACCACTTTATTTCCTTGGCAACAAAGGAAACTTTTAATGCAGAGAGATTTAGAGAACAGAGTGGACATTCCTCTCCGGATTGTAACCTTTTCCATTAGAGTCTAGTTACAATACATCTGCTGAGTATCTCTTCTGAAAGGGATCTGAAAGACCAAACAGAGCATACACAATTTAAGAGCTTACAACACCACTCAGTTAAAAGTACATTACTGTGAAACCAGTAGTCCACCTCCTGGTTCTTCTGCACAACTATTCAGGAGACAAACACTGCAGAGTTAGAGATAAGGTCCTTAGAAGCCAGATTTGAAACAAAGCTCAACACTAAGCAAATGCAAATGTTCGTCCTGCTTACACACATCTGTACTGGGGGAACACCCACTCTGAAGCACAGGCACGCAATAGGCTTAGTCCATCTGTGCATATAACTGGCATAAGTTTAAAGCTGGAATTGTGCTTAGCCTGTTGTCTTGGTAGGTAAAACTAACAAACAAATGAAGGCACGCTGCAAAAGGCTGATCTTGCACATATATAGTCAACTATTCACAAAAACATTTTAAACTAAGCAGATCCCTTCATGTGTTGCACTGTCAGTAATACTGATCAGCAATCCAAAACTAAAACCACTACAAAGGAGAAATACCTGAGTAAATATCAAATGTAGAAAATACCTGGAGAAGAGGGAAAAAAATCATATATTGCCCTTGAAGCACTTGCCAGTAGATTTGGCTCCATTACAGCCAGCAGTGCCCAGCCTTATGAATGCAAAGACTTAGGCAAAGCTGCCTGACCAACAGCACTTTTGTGTCATTATTTGTTCCACGGTCATTTTCAAAACTGCAATAAAAAGGAGGGAATTACCAGTTAGGTTCTTTACAGTAAGGGAGAAAAATCTGAGCAAGGTAGAAAAGCACAATGCAACACAATAGAAAAATCTGGATGAACATAAAGCTGTACATTATCTCCTCAAACAGGAGGAATTTCAAGGGATATAAAAGTTTAACATTTGGGCAAATAAGGAATACCACAAACTGGAATGCCTGAAAGTTGCCCTGGATTAGAGGCTGTAAATCTAGAAGAGCTACAGATCTGGCCCAGCAGAGTAAATCTTGACTAGGCTGAGCAAATAAAGTCAGAGGTGGATCTGATTTTAGCCTCCATCCACCACTCCCCCAGTCATAGTGCAACACGCTTGAAGTTACACACACACCACATGAAAAGCCCTTTCCAAAAAACGGGAAAATCAACTCAAACACTGTATCTGTGTCTCCTTCTTTCCTATCATTTTTTTTTGTATGAAAATGGAAAGGGGTAAAAGACTCCCATTTCCAATATATAAATCCACATTTCTGAGCGCTTTAAAAGAACGGAAAAAAATAGATGCATTAAGGTGGTTTTTGATTAGGAGTCCATGAGGCACACAAAGGAGTGAACAATCACTCTGCTTTTTAAACACTGATAGGATGGTATTCGTAACACTGTGCAAAAAGCACTTAGTACTAATTCTTACATGGCGCACTGGAGCTTAGGTGCCTTTAAGCAGGTGCCCATGCCCATGTGTGGGGTTTGGATTAGGCTGCCCGAAGTCCCCAGCAGCACCATGAATGGGGACCCTCCAGCTGCTGCCTTCACCCACAGCTTGTCAGATCAGCACCACCTGCGTCAGGACAAAGAGAAGTACTCCAAGACCAAGTGACTGCAGAGCTTAAAGCATTTTCAGAAGGGAATTTCTGACGCCTCATGGAAGGGTCCCAGCCCAGCTTACACCACCTGCATAGTAACAAACTCACGATCTTGACTTTTTGCAAACGGCAAAAACCTAGGGAGGAATATACATTTTTAATCTCATGACTTCACAAACCTGTGCAGAAACAGACTTCTAAGTCTTTTATATGTACCCTTCAGTAGTTATGCTGGGATTATTGCTGCATGTTAGCAGTTTAGAGGGGCTGTAGGATTGCAGGGTTAATGCAAAGATCAGCTCCTCAAAGAAGTTAAAATAATAAGGGATAACCTTTGTACCATCCCTCTACATTTCTAGGCTTTAAAAAATGTTATTATTAAACAAAGAGGCATGGAAGCGCTTGAAAAGGCAAATGAGCAATACCCATACGCTTTAGAAGCTCCCACATATGAGGCTCAAATGCCAGAAACTACTGAATCTGTCTAGCAGAGCTGAATATTAAATCAAAACTAAAAGAAAAAGTAGACTGTACTAATAAAAATTGATACATATTAATTTAGAATCAGAACATTTGTTTTTTTACCTATAGGGAAAAAAATATTTTAACAGATAACCAGGTACATTTATAAAGTAGAGGCAGTTAATCCAAGCAGTATATGTTCAAACTGTCTATCGGTATTTAGAGAATATTTCAGTCACCTGAGATGACCCCTACCCTTCTCACTGCCAGCCTCCTCACAGTGCAGATTATAGATTAAGTCATGTGCAAATCAGTTCATTGGGGATGCTCTGTAGGAAAAGAGGTGAATCAACTCCAGAGTACCCTTCCAAAGCATGGGTAGCTCACATACCCATGCCTAAGGTAAAAACAAGAGGAAAGCTTTTAAGAGACATGTTTACTTCAGGGACAATGAGGCATCATCTAAAGGGATGTTTTTTCCACTGAGCCTGGCAAACAGCCCCTAGTAACACAGGGCCAACTCGGCAGCTCTGTATTTCTGATCTTGTTGCTGACTAATTCCCAGGTCCCCCACAGACCTCTGAGGGTGACACTTTTTGCAGTAGATCACACCACCACAGACAGCAGGCCCCAGTCAAGTTTGAGCATACAAACACTCACTTTCTCCTTCCAGCTTTCCCAAGGAGGAATGCAATCACAGGGGACTGCTGACAGCATATCACTAATCCACACCCCACCCACAGGGACTCCGGGGACAGGGTACACACAGCTGGCATCACTGGAATCAGCCATTGTGGGGGGAGCATCTATCACTCATCCTTGGAAAACAAATCTCCAGCGTTCACTCAGCTGAAATAGGGACTCAGCTGAAATACGGCAATGGCATGCAAGTTTCACAGGGTGATGTTGCTCTTATCTGGATCAGCTCAGCAGGGGTCAGGGCCAGGTTTCTACAGGCCCTGCAGCTTTGCTGAAGCCAGAAAAATCACAAGGCAACTCCAACAGCTGCTGCAGGATTATCTGAGCAGAGCAGGCAGGGGAGGAAAAGCCAAGGGCCTTCAGTGAGGCTGTGATGCAGCAACCACTCTTGGGAAACCAGTGTATCCTTGGGACTGCTGTGATGATGCTACCAATCTAAAGGTGACCCTGACAATCAGAAGAACCTCATAGATTTGCCCTGCTAGCAAAGATGTCCTGGAGAGTGTACGGCAACTCATGAGCAAAATTCACAAGTAGCACATTTTTACATAAGCACCAATGTTTCCTATTATTTTCTATTTTATGCTTAGTGTTCAAGAACTTCATGCAATATATAAGAGAGACTGTTATTGGTATTCACCAACATGAAATCCTGACACTCTTCTTTACTTAATACTTACATAAGCAAGAGGCAGCAGGTTACACGAATTATAAGAATCACCAAAACAAAGATCAGGTTCAGAGAACAGAGTAACAACATTTAAAGAATCCAACCCATCAGTAAAGCCAGGTTCCTGCAAGACACTGTACAAGCTCCAAGTTTGTCCTCAGCCCACAGGAGGTGTAATCTAATTGTGAGGCAGGAAAGAACAAGCAGATACAGACAAAGCAAACAAAATACATAAATAAAATCGAAAAACCAGAAAAACAGGTGGCAAAAAATTTAATATTGACATGCAAAGAAGATTAGTTGAGCTAGTATCGCTTTCACAGTTCATGGTCTATGATGATGCAAAGCTGCTTTTGTTCCCAATGTTTTTTTTCTGGTAGGGCTTGGGTTTTGTGTGATACTGAAAACAACAGTTTTCCTAACACCAGATGATTAGGACTGGAAGATAAAAAAGAGAAAAAAAAAAAATCCAAACCCAGCACACAGAAGTAAGTAATGTTAAAGGAATTAAAAATGAAAATCATTTGTAAAATACCACTTCAAAAATATGCATAAAATTATTTACATAGCTAAGGCTATAGGCAGGTTTTAGCTAAAGGTAGAAATTTTATTCAGTAAATCAGTGGATGAGCGCAACTTCAAATGTATCACTCCAAAGCCCCACACTACCACCTCAGGCAAATCCAGACTAGGTCGTGGCACCACTGATCATTCCAAACTTAAAACCACAGTAAATATTTATGAACATTGACTGTGGCATTTTGGTTCAATGATGTAAGAAATGTAACTACCTTAAGAAAAGCAATGAATCCCCTTTTCTCCTAGAGATAGGTACATTGAAGAACCAAAATATAGTTTCCCAACAGCTTTCTGAAACACAAAGGGAAAGCTGTAAGGGCACAATTTGGATACATTACAAAAGAAAAGAAAATCAATGAAAAAAAGGCAATCCTTTATTAAGTACAATTAAATTTGGATTGTAATAGTCATTTCTTTAATTAGTTGATAAAAAACATTGCACATAATTTGTTTTCCCCACACCAATGTTCCAAATACAGATTTCCATTACCTCACCAATACCCACAGCATGAAGTAATCAGAAATAAACCATGAGCAAAATCTCTAAGATTTTTATGTTCCTAAAAAAATAAGACAGCCATACCAATGCTCAGATTTATATAAGCAATGCTACTAAGTAAAATAAAAAATGGGCAGAGGTAGACATGAAGTATGTTAGTTTTGGGTGGGGTATTTGTTCCAGATTAAGAGCCTGAACAACAAGCACTTTAGGACTGGCAGTTTCCATTTGTACAGTCTCTCAGAGAGCAAAGACGCAACTCGAGAAAGATCTGTTTCAAAACTCATGTTATGACAATAAATCAGAAAGATACAATTCATACTTTTGAACCACCCATAATGCAGATAAGCCATTTATTGACTAATTCTGGTACTGGTCTCCATCTCAGCTTTCTGGCTGAATCTGCCCTGAAGACAGAGCCACAACTCTAGCATATGCCAGAAATATCTAAATCCAAGTAACTGAGATTAATACTAAGACAAAAATACAATGATGTTTCCACTCAGATTCTGCAAGTACATTTAGACCTCAGAGGAACCCAAGAGTATGCACTGACCATATGTCAGCTATAACCACTAATGATTTCCTGCTTTTAGTCCTCTATTAGGCTGGACAGACATTGCAGTTGTCCCTCATATTTGCAGGGTCTCCAAAACTTTAGTTAAATCTCCTTGAAAACAGTATTATTGCCACTTGTACTTAAGACAGTTAAACAAAGCAAGTGATTAAATCACACTTTGAACAGTAATAGCATTCCTGAATGCTCACATTTATTTTTTTACTTTCATATATAATAGGTCTTTTTATTGCCTTCTGAATATTGCTATTATATACTTACTACCTGAATAGACTTCCAAGACAACTTTCCAGGTAGCTGTTACTGGCTCACCTGTGCATGCAGGCTGCTCCCATGCCATTTGCAGACCAGTTCTGCACTACGCATAAAGCCTGATCTCACCATGCACAGAATATGGACATACTATAAGAAATGCTGTATCAGCTAAAGATGAACACAGGCATAGCCATTAGCACTTCTAAAACATTCCCCCATCTAAGAAAATAGTATATTGAATAACAAACAAAAAACGCTAGCATAAAAAATCTGAATATTTTCTTCCAGCTTTAGGATGAGAGAGGGAGACACATAAACCAGCAAGTGCGGATGGAGAGATGTATCACTATTCTGTTTCTCATGATAAATTGACAGCAGTCTAGTTACACAATGCATTTCTACCAAGGTCGTGCGAGCACCAAAAGTCGGGCGACATTTAGGGAAATGTAGGAAATCTTTTAAAGCTTCACTCAACATTCCTGAAAGCGTGCACCAAACATTTCAATAAAACTCCACATTGAGCTGGTCTGAGAATACATTGGTTGTGGCCGCATTTCCAGTTTCATATCACAAACCTTGGAGGCCTGGGAGTATAACATGTTTTCACAAATCATTTATTTTATTAAATGGAAAAATTAAGTTTGCCTTTGTCCTGTAAAATTAAGATATGGCAGTAAAGAATATATAGTCCAAAAAGAAAGAAAAAAGCCTATTTAACTAGAACTAAAGATGTATGTCTTCTATAACAATAACCTAAGCAAACACAGGCAGAGGAAAACGTGCTTAATTCATAACATTTAATCTAATAATGGGGTAATAAATTAATGCCACACGCTGTGCAATGCCATGTTTGAAACTCACAGTCAATTCTCATGTGGAGAGAGATTTGAAAACTTCTTTGAGTAAAGTATTCAAAGCACAAGGCACAATGTCACTTTCCAAGAGTTTCTATAGCTTTATATCATCAACTATTCCTTCATATACATAGACCTAAAAATAGTGTAGTATTGTCTGTGCTGATAGTTCAGCTTGGCTTTCCATCCAAACCACTACTGCCAAAACTAGGTTAAAACCTCGTGCTTCATTAGCCACAGAGCAGCCTTGGCAAGGACCAGCTCAAAGCAGCAGCGCTTCGCATCATCACCGTCTGTCCCAAACTAGGACTTTGTGTGAGGAATAGCCAAACAAGGCAGCTACAAAACCATAGCTTCTGCAGCAATCTAGTTTTTGCACAGCAACAGCTAAGCCTCTGTCTTCAGCTACATTGTTTTATCCATTTTCCTTTCCCAAAAAAATTATCTCTTTTTTTTGTATGTATTGTGTCTTTCTCCTTGAATGGGCCTAACCGTATTAACTAAGCCATTGCTCATTTTTCCTACTTTGGTTCCAGTGTCTGTTTTCTGTATACGTCTTATTGGTTTTCCATTGTCTGTTTTCTGTATATGTCTTACTGGCTTTCCATTGTAGGAAACATGAGGGAAGAAAACCACCCAGGGAGATGGAGAGAGAACAGGTTAGAAAAGCAAGCTGAAAACACATGAAAGACAGGAGTGAAATCCCCCAAGACCTCTCTAGATAAGCTTCCCTGGTACCCTGTGACCACATTATCGACACAGATTGCTTATCCCCACTTACACTAACAGTGGTCACCCCTCTCAGAGCTGTTGGCTGTGCTGATGGTAGTGTCATCTATTTCAGATTTCATTGAGGTACACATCCTTGGCTTAAGCAGTTTGACCCAGCCTGGCTCACTACAATAGACACAGTTGGGACTGCCAAAGTCTAATGATAATTTCTCTTTCAGAAAACACAGTACCAGCATTCACAGGCTGAGAGTAATTTTTCTCCCAGTTTCTGTATTGGATCTGGATCTTCTGCATCACACACACCTAAGAGCCACCAAGGGTTACAACTCATTTCATAGAATCACAGAATAGTTAGGGTTGGAAAGGACCTTAAGATCATCAAGTTCCAACCCCCCTGCCATGGGCAGGGACACCTCGCTCTAAACCATATCACCCAAGGCCTCGTCCAACCTGGACTTGAACACTGCCAGGGATGGAGCATTCACAACCTCCCTGGGCAATCTATTCCAGTGCCTCACCACCCTAACAGAAAAGAATTTCCTCCTCATATCCAATCTAAACTTCCCCTGTTTAAATTTTAATCCATTACCCCTTGTCCTATCACTACAGTCCCTAATGAAGAGTCCCTCCCCAGCATCCCTATAGGCCCCCTTCAGATACTGGAAGGCTGCTGGATACTGGAAGCCTGCCCTGTTATGTCTTCTGTCTTCTTTCTCTAGACCTTCCTTCACTGTCACCATTACATTTAGATGGTCCTTGTACCTGTAAACACAACACAGTCTCCAGCATACAGGACCACTATGCATACCATGCCTCTTTTCCATTCACTGCCTTTTTTCCATGCATTCTCTGCTTGCACCTTTCAGTCCGAAAGCTCCCTGGGGCAGAAAAAAAAGTCCTGAAAGCAGTCTAAAGTACCACTGCTTACCCAGTGGGATAATGTAACTGAAGTGAATGGAACTGCATCAGCATCTTAACAGACTAAAACAGTAAAAAACAACAAATACTGGTAAGTGAGGAAGTATTTGCCCCAGACATCTGTGCACACAACAGCTGAGGAGAGGAGCTTTGTACCAGTGCTGAAACTTCTACTGCCTTGCTGCTTTACTTTTTCTTCTGCTTGCTCACTACACCAAGTCTTCCCAGTCTATTCCCCCAGCATCAACTGGACTGCACAATCATCAGGATAATGGAACTGGCATGTTCTCTGTGTTCTCCAAACACATTGTCAATATCAGTCCCCAACCTGGAGAAATGAAAATATTCTGCATCCACGTGCAATGAGACAAACAAAAGATAACACAAAAGTTTGCAGCCTAAGTCTAACCTCATCATGGGGGTCATGTTCCTTTTATTTAAAGCCATGCACAGAGGAAAAAATATCCTCAACACTATGCCAAAATGAAGTAATTTAAAAGAATGAATAGTAGCTATTATTTGCTTAAGACCTCAGTGTTTCTCTCTTTAATAAGCAAGTTCATTGTACAACAGAGCAGGTCAATTTTAAATAAGAATTTAAGTAAGAATTAAATAAGGCTGCAGCTTTTTAGTATGCTACAGGTAAAACAGGTGAGCACACACAAAGGGCACCCCATATCGCTATCTGCACATGCATTGTTGTGTAACTGTTTCCACAGGGACAAAGGACTGTCAGGCTGCCATAAGACTTCATGCTAATTGCTCGTGTGTGTATGTGTGTGTGTTATGAAATGTAAATTAGGACTCCCTCAGAAACCTGGAAAATTGCACTTATCTAAATCTCACAGGATTAAGAGGGCAGTCATTCAAATAATATTTCTTGCCAAGCAATGTGAAACTAGGCTCTGCAAAGATGTTCTGGACAAAGAGAAAGATCTATTAGCGTGTATGACAGTTGTTTTGCTACACATGCAGCTCCAAATCAAATTTGCAAACCAGTGAAACATCTGGAGAGGAGAACCTCAGATGGTGAGAACTGTCACAGTTATGGCAATAACCACAGTGTTTCTTTACCAAGCATGATATGAAATTAAGTCATTAACATACATGATGATTACAACAGTTGACATAATTACCAAATACTGCAGGACTGCTGTAACTGGGGGGAGGGGGCTAGCCTGTAACTTCTATTTTACCTCTCCCTTCCAAAAGAAAGCATCTACCACTACTAAGTTCTTCTGAATATCGAAACATAATAATAATACTAATTCCTTATATGCATTTGTGCCAAAATATATAAAATAAAAATATATTACAAGAACAAGCATAGCTCATAAAGATTTTCACTGCTTCATTATTTAGGACCAACCAAGCATTTTATGAATTGTAGTTATTTATGATGTTTTACATACTCTGTGTTTGTTTATGCCTAAAAGGTTCATGTACTTCCTCAATGTGGCTCTCCATCATGCAACAGCAAGACAGGTCAGACTTCAAATTGCAGCGCAAGGGTCTTATTTTCATATCCTTGCAGGCCCTCTATCCTGCAAACACTTAGCCATGTGTTTAACTTTATGCATACAAGCAGTCTCACTGAACTCATTCATGAAATTCTAGCCTTATTTAAATTGCCACAGGTTTTACCATTGACTCCAGTTGGACCCAGATTTCATCTAATGGGACTATTTACATCTGAAAAGCTGAACACATGCCCAAGTGTTTGTAAAAATGAAGTCTTAGCAGCAAAGCCAAGGCATACACTGCCATTTTATCTCTTACTGGCATGTTACACGACCTACAGAGTGATTTGCTTTTATCTTGACTTTAACCAAGTTAGGACACAATAAACAGATCATCAATAAAGAAGGTTATTAGGTTATATTTTCCTCCCTTTTGGATATTACTAACCAGGCTATTCATACTCTCTAATCTGCTAATTTTTTCCATTCCAATAAGCATGAAATAGTTGATGCTTTATCATCTAGGCACACTGATTTTGCTTAGATGGAGAGTTCATTTGTACTACAAAAAAGAATAAATTTCATGCAGGTACAAAGGCCATATAGAAAAAGAGATTAGTGATTAGTAAACCACAGTTTCTTTAATTACAACATCAGCAATATTCAACCAATCTAAACTGAATTCAATTAAATCAAGGTTTAGTCAGTTCCTGAAGCAATAGCTGAAATATAATCTCTGCGCTTGCTTCCTCATTTAGTTTTAACGTGGTTAGTGTAAGGTGACCCAAGCACATAACTTCCAACCTTCAGCAGGAAGAAAAAAGAAAACTCAGAAATTGCAAAGTCAACAGAGATCCTCTGCTACAGAAATTAAAATTGTGGAATCTCCCACCGTACAGAAATTCTGAAAAACTACTAAACAAATAAACACAAAAAACAACTTGAATTTTCTGATTACCATACTGCTTACTGTATTTATGAGTTTAGAAACTCCTCAGGGCATAATCTGATACTAATTTAATCACTCTGCTGGAAGATCCATTGATGGCAGGGTCCATCCCTTCACTCCCTCCATGACCTGCATTGCTGGTACACACAAGACAGCATGTGAATATAGATAAGATGGAAAATTATGTCTGTTATTATATATACAATTAAATATACATATTAAATGCAACCACCTTGTTATGAACAGGGTTCTTTTGCATTTTACAATACAAAATACAGCATGATAAGCAATATTCCTTGAGCAGTTTATTCTACAAGTGTGCTCATTTACTCCTGGCAAAGCACTAACTGGTATCATTTCAGGTTCATGCTAAGGATTATCACCATATCTGATCTTCCTTAATAGGCTGTGCTCTACTACTGCACAGATTTTATATAGGATTTTAGTTCACGAAAAATGAGGATGGAAAACAAGTAACTTTCCACTCACTAACCACTTATAGCAGCATATATAGCACTAATTTTCATAGTACACACACAGATGTTTCCCCACAATTTCTTATCTTGAAAGAGGTAAGCAAAATAAAGTGCTCTCAGTGCCCTTGCTGAAGAAAAACATTTAGCCATCACTCCCACTGTGCTACACAATGAACAGATGCCCCCGCACCCTTGCCCACACTAATATCCCATTCAGTTTAGACTAAGAATTGTTTAAATTACACTAGACCAGAAGGAAATGAAACTGATTTTTACCCCATCCATTATTGAAAATTCTCATCTACATCATTTAGATTTTTCCTTAAATATTTACAGAAAGAACAAGGCATAGGCATGAATACCTTTTATTCTTTTCTGTACTTACACTTACCTGTGTCTTAGTTCTTTATTTTCATGCTTTAAAGTAATTTTACTTATTCAGAAAACAGTATCATAATGTTAGGATTCAGTAGTAAGAAAATGAGTTTTATATCTTTTTGCTGTAATATAAGCTCATAGAGTTTTTCACATCATTAACAATTAGCATAGTGTGAACATAAACTGAAACTCCCTGCCTATAATAAGCTACAGAACAGGGAGTCTCAACAAAATCTACAAATTTCAGTCTGCAGGATGTTCAGAACAAGCCAAGCACAGAGCCAAGTTGGTAGATTTAAATATCGCGCACAGCATATGATCTCTGGAAACTGCGTAACAGGGTGAATCCTAGCTTCAAGCTACTGCATTGGAGCCTTTCAAGATATGTACATCATACTCATCACCATGGTACCTGCAGTCCTGTACTATCCAATTTTCCTGCTTAGACAAGACTCTTTCTCCAACACTATCCCTAAGGAGCCCAGAGATCTAGAGCTGCATAAAGAGCAGCAAACCTCTTTTCCTGCAACACCTGCTGATTTCCATACATATCAAGTTAACAGCTCAGAATCACAGTAGAGTGAGCAGATGGACATACAGGTCCACTACACTACCAGTATTCCTATACAGTCATTTTTATAATTTTTTCCAAGAGAGAAAAATTCCAAATATTAATACCATTATAAGTTAAGAGATTACACATGCAGCACACAACCAAGTGAAAGCCAATATTCCTTAAGGCCTTTCTTCTTTCTCGGATCCTTTCCTCACTTCATCAGACACTCTCCCACTCCCTATACAAGACGGTCTTTAATTGTTTTCAGAAAGGATTGCACACATGGATTGCAAATGGAATATTTAGAGGAAAACAAAAGGAAACAGTGAGCTGTCCCCTAGAGAAGTTTTCTGCAAAATCTCTCACAGGTTTAACTGTACCTCAAGAGATCAGTTTTGTTTACTTATAAACATCAGCTTTTTATTAATATCCTTACATTAGTTTCTCTGTCAAGAGCTAGAAGCTCTAAATTCCAGAGGACCCACTAGCTTCCTGCTCCCTGGATATTCAATCCTTCCTTTTGCTTTTAACCCTGTATCAGCCAGGCATAAAGCTTCAAGTACCAAAGTCCATCATAAACCAGGGTAATTCAGGGTTCTGCTTTGAACACATACAAACCTGCTCATTCAACATTAATTGAAACAGAATTAGTGAGTCTTTGTTTTATTAAAACAAAGTACACTGCTACAGCAGAAGACTCAAGAGAAACCATGGCCAACCTGCGCTGGCTAAACAGCATCTATACATCTAGCAATTCTATGGAAACAGCTGAGTATATAAAGTATCTTCCATTAAACTTCTCTTCTTTAAGACCAAGCCATCACTTTAAAATCACTAGATGCCTTTATCAAGGCTCGAGCCATGCTGCACCAACACCACGCTGCCACAGGACGTACTAAAGATGCTGGTTTGGCTGCCAAGAGTTTGCATTTCTGGCAGGAACAACAACAAAGGAAGCAGCAGCAGTAACAGATGCAATGACTTGCATGGTAGCTTGGGGTGCATACATACACACAGTCCCAGGCCCACTCAGGTGGAGGCAGCTTTCATCTCGGACTCCACCTGCCACCAATGCTCCATGAGCCACATCCCCACAACCATCTCCATAACACTAGCTGAAGCTATGCAGTGCTGGTACAGAGCTGCTTTCTGCTGCCATTTCAGATGCCAGGAAGAGCATATGACTGGCAGCAAAGAGCAGCACAGATGGTATTCCAGGGTGACCCAGCTTGGGTTTTGCTTTTTTAGTATGAGGCCAGCAACATGAGGAGCCATCTTCATTGTGGCCTTTCCTTATACTTGAGTCTTCCATCTTCTAAAACTGTGCACCTTGAGAAATCTCCAGAAGTGCGATGTTTATTAAAGAGAAATACTAACATTTTTAACAAGCCAAGTTATTTACATAAAAGAGATGAGTAATGTACTGTGAAATGGAATAGAACATACAGCTACGTCTTTTCACACAAATAGAAAAATTATTCCACCATATTGGTGTTACAAAGAAGCTATAAAGAATTGTTTGTACTACAAAATGAAAGGTGCTATATACAAAATTGCTATCTTGTTTGATTAAATTTTTTATCATTCTTTTTAGTACTTTTTCTTTCAGCAAGCTTTATTTATACAGCCATACAGCATTTAATTTTTAGATTTATTTTTTTAACGGGAAACATGATTTTTTTACCTGGAAACTTAATCCAGATCAAAGTGCTTTTAAAAAGCCCATGTTTTCTTCTGCTTTAATTACAAAAAAGTAAAAGATCATAAGTTTAATTACAAGTAATTAATTGCAAAACTGGAGACTGTCTTCTGAAATTAGCAATTATTTTGCAAGACCAATACCCCTTGTCCTCCTAAAAAAAAAATATTTAAAAAAATAAACAGGAAAAAAGAAAATTTTTGAAGTTTCCTCAAGTGCAACTGAAATTGTTTGAAGAAAACGAAGCACATACACTGAAATTTCATGGCATTTATTACAAGAAAATTCAAGAAATTACAAGAAGATTTTGCAGCATGAAAATACACAGATAGATAAATACCGTACCTAGAAGTACCTCCCCAGGATCTTTCAGGAGCTTGGAGGAAGCCTGAAAGGCCAAAGGAAGGATGGCATGATGGGAGCAACTTTACCAGAGATTCACAAACCAAACTTTCAAGCAAAGCTTCACAAATTATTTCAGAGTTGCCCAAGATGATTCACTGATGAAATTATGTTACCAACAAGGACAGCCAGGCCAACGCAGAGAGGTTTAATCCAAGACATAAATTTTAGTTTTATCTAGAGGGCTGATGTACAACACACAAAATCAGGCTGAACATCCCACCTCACTTCTGAGCCTAATTTCTTTATCTTCTTATTAAAACGATTAAAACAATCAACACTGTTGCTACAGTAGGCAGTCAAATCAAATACAGTATCAAGTAATAAAGGAGGCATGACAGTACGTTCATCTTCACAAATCTGTTGGACATGAGAGGATATGACAAGGCACAATGTTCCTTCAAGTATCTTTTTATTTGAAAAGAAAAAAAAATAATCTATTTTTAAAAAGCATATGAAGCATAAAAAAAAAGAGTATATACCAGAAAGCTAATAGCCTATGGAACAACAGCTACAAGTGCATTCCTCCACCCACAGTGTCACACTCAAGGCAGCGTGGGCTCCTTCCACTTCGGTAAGAAAAATACCCAGTGTTATTTGGGGTTAGAAAAGCTACTCTAATGGCCAGAGGCAACTGTGGGCATCTCATCTTAATTTCCAACCTGACCTAGTCCTTTTCCCAGTAGTAGCCCAGTTTGAGTCCGCTCAAATAAGGGAGCCAGCCAAACATAACTGATCCTGACCGAGGAATGTTGTCAGGCTGTAAAACATAACCAAGAATACTCCTGTGTTAGTATCATGCTTACGATATCACACGAAGGCTAAAAGCACCACCATGATCAACCTGCAGAAGAGAACCAACATAGTACTAAACTGCCTTGAAGGCACAGACACTGTGTGCTTTAAAAAGCAGATTTTTAAGCGTAGCACTTAATGTGTTGCTTTGCACATTAAACAGTGAGATCCTTGTGTGGCTTCTCAAAAGACCACCATCAAAAACATTCTGAAAATGATGAAATCAAACCACACACGCACAAAAGAGTCGAAGACACCAAAGTCCCAGAAGTGACTGATTTTTGGAGGGTTTCATCATTTCAAGGTTTCACATTAGAGACGTGGAACAAATCAGTCATTTGCAGAAAATAAGTTTATCCTGGATTAGGAGTTCTAGGTCTCCCCATGCTGCCTCCAAAGCTGCTGCCCTATTATTTTATAATTCAGTGACCTGCATCTCTCAAAGTGACTACTAAAAGCCTGTCAAATAGACAAACATGCATGTATAAATAACTTCAATTGCACAGCTCACATCCTCACAGCACTTATTGCAGCTTGAACTCTAAGTGTGCTAAAGCACACCTCAGGGAAACACTCCAGACTGGAAGGCAAGCACAGGAATCACCATGAGACACATGGGTCCAAAACAGAGACCAGCCACACACTGAATATTCAGTGGTTAAATGACAATGGAGCAGACCACCTCTGCCTACCTTCTAGAGGCAGCTTCAGTACACAGATGCTTGTCTCATCATGAAGTCTTTTATCTCCTGCTGGAATTTGGATGAAGTCATGGGGCTTGGTTTTATTTGTGATACTCCACAATAAGGGGTTTGGCTGACCCCTGTGTACATACAGGTTTATTTTCCTGGTACCAGTGTTAACTCTTCAGGATCTTTATAATGGACAACATTCTACACCTTGGTGATTTTCTTTCCACAGAGTAATTCCGTCACCTTAAAAGCACTGCAAACAAACTTTTCAGTGGAAGAGTATTTCTTAGCGCTTTACTCATACACAGGAACTCGTAAGTGCTGGGGTTTTTATCAACATAAATAACAATTACCAGCTTCAACAGTTACCGGGCAGAACCTAAGAGCTATTTTGAACAGCATCAAGTGAGAAATATTCCCATGTAGAAGTTGGAGGCTAATGCTGTAAAGGCACTCCTGCTGCTCCAGGATGTTAGAAGCCTATGCACTTACCAGCCAGGCACTGCTGCCTATAGAGTATCTGATTTACAGAGCCATCCAACTCCAAGATACATTCCCTTGCATCAGAAGGAGAGAAAATTCTCAGTAAAGCAATTAAGAAGTCACACTTAACAAGAGCAAGTAGCCAAGCAATTGGAAATGATATGTACAGAAGTTAAATGCTGTCTCTAAGTTGAGACTGCAGACAAACACTTGCAGTACATATATACATATATATATATTTATTTTTTTTTTTTATTTAGGTGTCTGAGAGGGTCCAAAGACTAGTTTCACACCAGAAAGGTATCCTAAGCATAGGGCACAGGTCATTCTGCAGCAATGATGGGGAAGTGGCACACTGAAGCATGATTCCTGGCCCCAGCACCAGTTATTAATTGTTACATGTAAAAAGGCAAAGCTGTAGGAAGAGAAGACAGGACAGAGATCTAGGAACAGCTTAGGTTGCTGCTGAGTGAGTTTGTTTCCATGACAGTTTTGGTCACTGAAAAGTGACCCTTCTTCAAGAGTTCAAGTACTTTTTTGGGGATTTAAGTACGCCAGGCACTGGCAAAGTCTTTATAGCAATAGTTCTGCTGCCAATTGCTATCTTGTTCCTCTGAACCAATACTGGACTAGCTGACACATAGGAGTTAAAGTCATACAATTTCTCATTAGCAAAATAGCCCAGAGTAATGCTAAATTCAGAAAAACCCAACCCATCTGAATACTAAATTCAGAAAAAAAACCTCTCCTTCTTTGAACCACAGGTCAGAGGTCAGGGTGGGGTTTTTGGGGTCTGCTGACAGGCTGCTGAATAATAGGGGATGCCACAGACTAGTCCAGTCATCTAGCAGTAATGGTTTGTACCATCATGTGGAAAATCCTCATTCAATTACCTGTCAGTCTCCGGCTTCATGGGCCAGCTGGGACCAGGAGTGCTGCTAAGGCCAATGTGCTTAGAGAGAAGGAAGTGCTCTGAGGCAGTCAACTGTGACCCTCCACAAATAAATTAAGGAGCCTTTGTGGCAGACTAACGGGAAATCTGTCCTGCTCTCTGCTGCAAGACAGATGCCAAACAAACATTTGGTCTCAAGTTCTAGGCATACAACAAAAAATCCACTATTCTGTTTACTATAGAGATGTATATAGCATAGATAGCTATGTGTGTTTTGAGAGGCTATCCTGATTTTAACAGGTTTTGAAGCATGGATATGAGCTCTTTGAATAAACCACTTGAAAGAAAATATCAAAAGAATTAAGATATAAAAGACAAAATGGCTTACACTGGAAGCATAATTTTCTCTTAAAACAGCAATTAAAAAGAATTAAGAGACAAAGGAAAGAAGGGATAGGAAGACAGTAAATGAGCATTATTTACCTCCAACTGAAACCTTCCACTATTCTCAAAAAATCCCATGAAGCCAGAGAACAAAGGCTACCACAGTAATTCATAGTAAGGAATGCAAGTATTCAAGTATTCCTACTATTCAAGGAAGCCACTTTTACTTTCTCACCCTTCTGAAGCTTAACAAAGCCAGGAACAGCTAGGGGTGGCAAAGCATCAGAGCATATCAACTAGCAGTCCCTGCTTACGGAGCCTGGGTGGCCAAGTTTCATCAGCTTGACTTGGTCTGATTTACTGATTTTCTTTTTCCTTGAAGTGAAAGAGAGATTGACAGATTACTTGATCCTCATCTGCTGCCCTGGTGATACAGCACACTTCTTTGTTTCACAATGAGCTGTCATATACCAAGAGCAGCAACTTTGTGCTAGGCTAAAGCATCCTCCAAAGACAGAGCCAAAGCTCACACCACTGCCTTTGAAGATGCCTGTTATGAGACATTCATAGGCCGCAAGGTACTTTGACTGTCCTGAAGTAACAGTAGAATCAACATGTTAAGGAATATTTAGGGTGCAATTCCAAAAACCAATTCCCTCTGGCTCTTTAAGTTTTATTCAGCAATGGGCTAGCCTTCGTGGAAAAACAGTTTAGTATGGAGTTCTCCAGAGAGTGAAACTGGGAAAGAAATTACAGGATTTACACCCTTCTCCCTCTTACTGGAGAGGGACCACCTGTGCAAGCAATAACACAAATATCTCAAGTCTAGAGGACTATTCTGAGACTACAGGAATACAGTTCAAGAACCTGATCTAGAAGAAGTAAAATGAAATCCTACTGCCACCCTGATTTAAACAACCTGCTCACAGAACAATATCCCACTTTAAGAGAAAAAAAAAAAAAAAAAGGAAAAAAGAAAAAAAAATACTAGAAGCCAAGAACAAGGGAAGGGCAAACTTCCAGATGAGAGAAGCAAAGGAGCCCTAATTTATCACTCTTGCAGCTATCAGATGGTTAAACTGAGATGAGAGACTTCTGAACCTTCTGAGCAACTTTCACTCTGGCAAACACAGAAGACTCAGAAGTGCAGCTGGAATACATATGGGAGATGCTGGAGAAAGTGGATCATACGAATTTGTAACTCCATTGTGCACTGAATGAACTTCCTGCAGATGAGGCGCATCCTGTCGGTGACTCAGGGAGACTCTCCGTCTGCTAACAGTCATGAATTTATTCCCAGAACCAGCTACCAGAAGTGACATGGTTTAGTGCTATATATGCACAAGAATCTTAAAATAAAGCCTACAGAGACATAATTTCTCTTTTGCTTCCAAAAAATTCTATACTCCACATAGCATCTCCCCTGAGGAAAAACAAACAAACAAACAAACAAACACTACCCTGATGAAACCAAGATTTCACATTTTGATCACAGTCTTTCCTTCAGCACTTTTTATGCAGCAACACTTTTAGAATCAAAAGCCAAATATATTTTTAGATTATTTCAAAACAGAACTGGTATTACAGTATGTTACAGATTGGAAGGGACCTCAAAAGATCGTCTAGTCCAATCCCCCTGCCGGAGCAGGAACACCTAGATAAGGTTACGCAGGAACGTGTCCAGGCGGGTTTTGAATGTCTCCAGAGAAGGAGACTCCACAACCTCCCTGGGCAGCCTGTTCCAGTGTTCTGTCACCCTCACTGAGAAGAAGTTTCTTCTCAAGTTTAAGTGGAACCTCTTGTGTTCCAGTTTGTACCCATTACCCCTTGTCCTATCATTGTTTGCCACTGAGAAGAGCCTGGCTCCATCCTCGTGACACTCCCCCTTTATATATTTATATACACTAATAAGGTCACCCCTCAATCTCCTCTTCTCCAAACTATAGAGACCCAGCTCCCTCAGTCTTTCCTCATAAGGGAGATGCTCCACTCCCTTAATCATCTCAGTTGCCCTGCGCTGGACTCTCTCCAGCAGGTCCCTGTCCTTCTTAAACTGAGGGGCCCAGAACTGGACACAATATTCCAGATGAGGTCTCACCAGGGCTGAGTAGAGGGGAAGGAGGACCTCTCTCGACCTACTAACCACCCCCTTCTAATACACCCCAGGATGCCATTGGCCTTCTTGGCCACGAGGGCACAGTGTCGGCTTATGGTCATCCTGTCGTCCACTAGGACCCCCAGGTCCCTCTCCCCTACACTGCTCTCTAACAGGTCATTCCCCAACCTATACTGGAACCTGGGGTTGTTCCTGCCCAGATGCAGGACTCTACACTTTCCCTTGTTATATTTCATCAATATATTAATAGAACATTGCTGTGCCAGGTTCACCCTATTAGATAACCCGTTATTGGTTCACTTGGTTGATACTACAATACAGTACCTGAAAACTACATGGCCCCAGTTACTCAGGCAACTTCTTTGGGTTATGCTGTTCTTTATCAACATGTTAAAGTCCCCAATTCACAAACAAATTATCTTTATGGTAGTTTGAAATTAGCATGCAGAAGACACAACAGGAGTGACAAAGGGAAGACACTACAGAGAAAGCGTACAAGTTCCCATCTCCCCACTTTTTCCAACCGCCAGCCTCACTACTGTAATTCAGATGACTGCAGACAAATGCAAACTGAAGCTTCTGAAGAGGCATACTTGGAGCTGAAGAATTGAAACTAGATGACAAAAAGGGGCCATAAAAAAATTGCAGATATAAATTAATAATCAAATATATGCACACAACAAGGAGACAGATGGCAAGCAATTTTCCCCAGTGTATTTATACTTGTTCTTCTAGTGCACGTATCTGGGTCACTTGCTAGATTAAATCTCATGTGGCAGACCCAACAGAAGTACTGTTGAATGCATATGGGCTCAGCCTGTTTTTTAAATGATGCAAGTCTGACACTACAGGGTGAAGGCATTTATTAGGATTTCTTAAACACAACTTGCAATATTACTCTATAACTTAGAAACAAGTCTGCTGGAGATTTCCTACAATCAGCAAGGCTGCCCCATTCAGGCCTGCTAAATAAAATGCAGCACAAGCTAGAGAAAGTTGAACAGTGCTAGCAAATCTCAGGGAACAGTCCTTACAGAGATTAGACAAATACATATATATCTTCCAGAGCACCAATTTCATCAGTGTGCCACAGAGAAAATACATCACTCAAGGTTAAAGATTCCTACTAATTCTCTCCTTAAAATACGCCTTGCTTCTGCCATTTGGGAAAAGAAAGGCACACCTCAATGGATTAGTTGCTTTTGACATATTCTCTGTAGCAACACATGACCTCAGATACACAGAGCACTAAATCTTCCACGCCCTAGCTACAAACTGGCAGTGACCCGTCTTATTTTGCACAGGTCACATGAAGGACTACAACTTCAGTGCATGGCACCCACAGGTCAGATTGCCTACTTTTGGGGGGGATATTAAGTGGCAGGGAAAAATAATTACGCAGATGTGTAAGCCTAATTGAAGCAATGGGTTTCCCTCCTGTAATGCTGGTAGGTATTAGCATAAACACAAAATGCATGTGCAGAGATTAGCCCCCCTTAATCTGGGAAAAAGCTGTATTTAATGCAGTGCAACAAGGAAAATCTTCAATATATCCACAGGAATGCAAACTCCATTTCCCCCTACACCCTGTTATCAGTTCCAAGATGATTTTACTCGGCGATAAATAAACCTTTATTAACAAGCCATGTGAGCTCTCTGCAACATTAAAGCAACATCTAAATATTCCCCCCCATCCCCTTTCCACATTCATCTCTTCTTTTGGATTACTGCATCCAGCTTCAAATAAAACAAATAAGCAAAAATAGGGAATAAATATATTTATTGTTCCTAGATGAATGAGGAGGATATGAGTTGGGGGGGGGGGAATTTCCACCTAATAATCCTCACATGTATCAAGGAAATACCACAGCTGTCTGAGAATTACAGTAGCAAGGAACAGGGTGGCAAAATCTTGTGTTTTCTAGGTCTAGAGAAAAAGAAAATCAACATAATAAAGCAGCATTTCTTCTTTACACTGGCTGTTCAGTTTAGAGGCTGTCACTTTTATTCAAAGTAATCAATAAGTCAATTGATCAAAGAGATCACATGTTTGCACTGATTATGTGCATGCCATGTATCTGTCTGGCCTGAAACAAGTAAGGCAGGCTAATGATGAAAAGTAAGAATGTATACATTTTCTTATTCAACTTCCTCAGGCTTTAAATTCATTCAATTTCAGTTTAATTGGGTGAAGGGTGGGAAATATAATATTGAATCCTTTGATATAGAGTCATAAAGCCATGGCTACAAGCAAGTTTGTTATATCATTGTCCATACAGTCCTTGGTCCAGTGCCATGCTGCTGCTAAAATATTAAGTTTTACCACTGGGAAATTGATTTTGTTATAAGAAGTTTTTATGATGCCACTTAATCTTACCCAACCTACACAAAAAAAAAATACAGAAAGCAATTACAGACATCCCTTATATAGTAAGCTTGATCACTATATTAAAAAAAAAAAAGAACAGTCTGATGTAATTTCAATATAATGGCAAAGGAAGCAGGAAAAGCTATGGCAATGTGCTGCCCTCCTGAACCAAAACATTGAAGGTTCCTAGCTTCAATGCACAATCTTGATTCACTTAAAGTTAGTACCATGATCCATCTCCTACATGGAGGGCTGTGTCCTACAGCTCCAGCATCAACCTCCTTTTCTAGTGTTATATTTCAAGCCAGCTTCTGCAGGGCAGTGAGATTCTGTGATTACAGTTGAAAGAACACTTTGGGTCTGAGAGTCTGCCTCTTTGAATAGATAACCCTTTCTAGTTCAACAATTACTAGCATGCAACAGCCATTTCTGCTTTGCCCCTTCCAGTGCTGTAGTTGAAAAACATCCTAATTAGATGACCCTGCGCACAGAAGTGCCATTAACTGGCTTTCAGAGCACTCCAGTTAATGCTTAAATCTTAGCTGCGATGGCAAGTACTTTATTTAGTTAGGAGGTAAACACATAAAGCAGTATTTTAGAACACCTCTTATAGTCTGGGATAAGTACTAGCGAAGACAGTGCATGGTTCTTTTCCACCCTTCCCGAGATGACACTCAGATATCACTGGGTTTTTACCTGCACTGGAGCACACTCAGGTGAGATCAAGATTAACCTTGACCTTCACATCAATAACACCAAGTAGTTCGAACTGGCCTGCAGCACAGGCTTTTATAAGCATGTCCTTAAACAACCCAGTTTTGCCTAAATATTGCAACATAAGGCTACTTAGGGTTATGTAAATATTCCACAACTCCTGCAGCTCTTAACTACAACGAGCATTTAAAATAGTGTCAGTGAGTCAAAATATTCACTACCGGCTATTGATCCCACTCAGACCTTGCATTTCAGGACAATGGCAGATACTTTTACTGTTTGTGAATGAAGCTTTGAAATGCTAAAATAGGTTTAAGAAAAATCATTGTAGATAATTGGAAGACTCACAAAAACCTCAAAACACTTAACTGCACAAGTCTTCGAGCGCATGCAAATGACCTGAAGCCTGAATCGCAACATTCTGCAGCCGACACTGTTCCCAGCCGGAGACCTAGAGCACGACTAACACTTTGCATTTACTTCCAGCATTAATAGGTTTAATAGTAGCAACCCTCGAAAACAAAGGGGGTTGGAGGGTGACGGCATTCTGGAAGCTGTGACAGATCCTTAAACACGGCAGGTGCACCGTAATACAGTTTAAGGAAGGAAAATTCCAAGTTTAGTAACTAATTGACTCCAGGACAGGCAGGTTATTTCCCAAGGCAAATGCCTAATCAAAGACATAACTGACCCTTTAGCATCCCACCAGCGCGCCGGGAAGTTCAGCTCATCCAGCAACATTTTTCCGCTCAGACGCATCCTTGACAACCCCCCAAGTTCCCTACCTTCCCCCCTTCCCCGTGCTTCCTCGCGTTCCTCCTCTCACAACCGAGGCTCCAAGGCACGAACCCCGCTTGACAGCAGCTCGGGGAGTTAGCCGGCACTGCAAACAGGAGCGGCGAAGCTGGGCCCCGTCACAGTTCACATGCAGAGGGACTCAAGCACTCCCCCCCGCGATACCCCCGCCCCGCAAGCGGCGGGACGGCCGGTTGCCGCCACCGGGGAGGATCCGAGCCGGGGTGTCTCGGCAGCCGGTGAAGCTACCCGGCAGCCAGCTCTCTCTCTACCAAGGAGGGGGGAGGCTGGTGAAAAGCTGTCAAAGTCAATCGGCGCTCACTTTTGGATGGGTTAATTCCAACGGAGCATGAATCACTCCAGGACGGTTAATAAGTTTAGTCAGGCACCCTGCTCTCCCTAATACATTTTAATTATGCATCTGTTTTAATTGTGATAAGATTAAGTCACCGGAAAAGGCACAGATCGGACCCTTCCCAGACTGCTGCTGAATGCAGGTACACCCAGGAAAGGAGCAGGTAGGAAACCCACCCCAGCCCAGTCCGGCTGCTCCCCTGCCCACCGGTGTAGGGGCTCCGGTCCTCGCGGCCGTCCGGAGGAGCCCGACTGCGAACAGCAACTTCCAGCTTAGGGCTCGGTCCCGGCGGGGCGGGTGCCGGGAGGCGGCCGAGCTCCCCGGTGCCACCGCTCGCGTGGGAGCAGCCCGGGACACGCTAAGTTAAAGCAGCCGGTCCCGTCCCACTGGGAAGGAAGGGCTGGAGAAAATGAGCCCGCGAGGGAGCTGTCACAACCCCGGCGCCGCCGCGGCCACCCGGAGCCGAGGAACGGCCGCAACCCTCCGGCATCGCCTTCGGTGCCCCGGGTGGCGCGGCTGCCGCCCCGCTCCCGGCAGGTGGGCAGCCCCCAATCACCCGCCCGGCCCCGCCGCTCCCCGCCCTACCTGTCATCGTAGCAGAAGTCGGCGCCCAGGGTGTTGAGGTACAGGGCGAGCCCCAGGGCGCTGCTCAACAACTCCGCGATCATCTCTCCGCCTGCCGCCGCCGCCGCCGCGCTCGCACCGGGGCAGCCCCCCTGCCCGGCCTCCCGCGCCAGTCCCGCCGCGGCTGTCCCTTGCTCCGCCAGCACCGCGGGGAGCCACTCCACCGGCGGCAGCAGCCTGACGGCGTCTCCCCGCGCCTCCGCCGCCCCCTACCCCATGGCAGCGTGGCGAGCAGGGGACAGAGCGCACCGAGGCTGGGCTAAGCGCGGCTGGGCTCAGCGGAGTGCAGCGCAGCGGCAGCTGCCGCCCTTCTCCCGCGGCACCTCGGCAGTACCGCTGCTCCGGCTCCCGCCTGCCCCAGCCCGCACCCCCTCACCACCGAGCCGGGCGCCGCCGCCGAGGCTCTGGGAGCGCCCGCGTGGGGCGCCCGGAGCTCCCACCGCGCCTGCGTGCGGGCCCGCCCTGGGCCCGCCCCTCCGCCCAGGCCCGCCTGCCGGCCCGCCCCGCGCCTTCTGCAGCGCTGGGCCCGTACCCACTCCCGCACCTTCACTCGCACGCACTGACAGGGCAGCGGTATGGGCAGGGGCGGTGGCATAGCCTGGTGCGTGCGCTGCATGGGGCTTGCCCCGCTGCTGCCGCTAGCTTGGCACAGGCCTGTTCTTCAAGGGGTTTTTTCTTTCTTCACTTTCTCCATTTTCCTTTTTCCTTAAAAAAAAAAAAAAAAATAAAATCTCCTTTCTTTCCAGTTTCTTTCTCTTTTTTTATTTCAGTTTTTCTTCCTTTTCACTTTCTTTTTTTTTCCTTTTCCTGGAAACTCGTTAGGAGGAAAGAGAGGGCCGGTTACTGGGTCCGGAATGCCAAAGCAGTGGCCCCATGCTCTCCCTTGCCCTGAGCCTGGTACTTCTCTCACTGTCTGTGTGGACATCCGTGGGGAGCTCTTAGCTCAGCTTCCAGTTAAGCAAAACCACAGAAACTTGGCAGGGGGGTGGCTGAAAACAAACACACTCCAGGGCAAGGAGCGCTGCAGACTGGCTCCCTCAGGGCAGCCCCACAACGGCGGGGGGGGGGGGCAGCCTATGTGTGGTGCTGTGAGTAGGACAATAAATGGCCTTGGCAAGCAACCCAGCTATAGGAAATAAGGCACTGAAAGCATCTTCAGTAATTCATGGGATACCAAGGCATGAAGTTATGGAAAGGGTTTGGGTCCATCAAGCTGATTGTTTCCTTTTTTAAGAGAGTTTTATAAATGTTGCCTCCATTTACTGCTAGCCAGCTCTTCATATAACTGTTTCCTCATGATTTCCATCAAGTGGTACACCATGCTGTCGCAGAAGAATGGGAGTCTGTGCATCAAGCTGTGTCTAATAAATTGAGGAGCTTTTAACAAGCTTTCTTTCTCCCCTATGTGATTATTTAATGCTGTTCTTTGCAACCTCAAAATATATTAAGTGCATTAAGACCTCTTTCAAGCAATGCTTAAAGTGCTCATGTGAAGTCTGCCCCAAGTGTCACAAATGTCTCAGCTGCTTTTACTTAGATTCAGGAGGGGTGTTATCACCATCAGTGGCAGTAATTGCAGACATGGGGGAAGGGTGTGTTTTGTTCAGAATATTAAAGCTTTGAGGGGCCTTATTGAACCCATTAGCGGATCACATTGATCTGGCATTAAAATTTCCAGCCTGAAGCGCGGAACACAGTAACCTAGATTTCAGAGGGTTGGTACACTTTGTCAGAAGAACTTACTTTTGAACACCAATTCTCAATGTGTTTCTGGACCTACTGCCAAGATCCCAATCATCATGACTTAGTCCTTCTTGCTGCAGAGGGATTGCTGAGGTTACAGCACTAGGTTTGCACAGCTCCTTGCTTGAAACATCCTAATAAACGCTGCATAAATAGCAGTAGAATTACTGCTGAGTCACGGTGGCAGAAGTGTCATCTTCTACATAAAAAGCATATGGGTTTTTTCTTCAAAGGGGCATGATTACTGGCTGGGGGGAGATGAGGGCTGGCAGAAAAGCCTTTAGAAGCAAAACAAATCCGCCAGTTTAACAAAGCCTGATGCTGGTTAATAAAACCAAATGCCAAAAAAAGGAAGGATGAAATGTGGAGAGCACCTAATCCCCTGGACATCCCCAGTGCTCCAGGGTGGCTGGAAGTAGCGTTAGTGCTCCACCAGCCTGTCCAAGTGGATTTAGATGCACTCAGAAGAGTCCACAAAGTTTGCATCTTACAGAAATGTTTCTCTGCATATAACCTAAGGATAAGTGTTAACCCAACAGTGAGAGCTTTCTCTGATTGAGAAAACCTGCTTTGTAGAAAGCTATAGATGGCAATGTGTGCATGTACCACCCCACCTGTCAGATCTGGGACCCCACATACCAGGCCAAGCTGGGGGCAGCAGGTGAAAAGAGCTGACATAGAAAGCTGGAGACAGGTTCAACATAAAAATTATTGTCCTTGTCAAGCAAACAGCACCTCAGGAAAAAATTAGAAGGTAAAAAAAATCAAAGCATGATAGAGAAATTCCTTCTCTTCCTCAGCTAATTAAAAGTAATAATGAACAACATTATACCTCACCATTTCATCCGGAGATATCAGATAACATTCTGAGTCATAGAAGATTTACAGTGTGATGTATTGTAATCACAAGGTATCAAAAAAGATAATTTAGAAGTTCAGATGTGTCACTAAGCAGACAGTTCCAAAATAACCTTCATTGCCAGAAAGTCATTGTCACAGACTCTGGTATCAAGGAAAAGGGAAGAGGTGGAGGGTTGTAACAACACATAATAATAACAGTAATTGTAACAATAACTAGCATCATGCAGTCATAACAGCTGATCTGCTGTGTATAGCTTAGTAAACAAATTCATATGCTATATTGCAAATATGGCAATCAAAAGCAATCTGTTTTAATACCAGTCTGGAAATTTCTTCATTAAAGACGTTATAGACTCTGAGTCGCTGTGCTACAATATACTTCACCTAAACTGTGTCTGAAAGATTAAGTTGTGGCACAGCATGCAAAAATACATGTCTGTCACAGTGACAGATTTGGTTAACTGGTCACTGACTATGAGACCTTAAATGTCAGGGTAATGCATGTGGTGCAGATACCTCAACAGATTAGATTAGACACTTCAATTTCTATACACTGGGTTCATTTTCTGGAGCTTGTAGAAAATATTTGTGCCAACTTCCTCGAAATATCTGAGAAGAGAAAAGCTGACCCTCTAAAAGCTGCTGGATTTTTTTATTAAAATCAGGTATCTGGGTATTAAATGTTACTATAGGAATAATCAAATGGGATTTATATTTTTTTGCCAGTGCTTATGCTCATATACCATCAAATAAATATCATAACACAATGTGCATAATTTTGAACAACCTAAATTACATCCAAAGATGTGGATGAGCCTCTGAAATATAAACTTTGGCATCATTTCAAAACACCCATACTGTTGCTGTTCTGAGCAGTCAAGTATAATCTGGTGTTATCTAACAAGGAAATCGAGTTAGTTGAACATGAACCAGTGACCTCACTTTATCAGAAGTGGAGAAAGTGGGAAGAAAAGAATGTTTTGGCCAAGTGCCTTGTTCAGAATTACTCACTGATTCGTAGAGGTAAAGTTGTTTGATTTTGTGCACAAACATCCAAGCTGTTGTTTTCCCATCATGCTGTCAAGATCATATTAATTCTCAGAGACCAGTATTTCTGCTTTCTCTAAGAAATTGCTCTTTGTTTTTCTTTTGCTAGTGCTATGATAATAATAACATCAGCAATGAGAGACAAAGTAAAAATAAGGTGCAACTGCAACAGTGAAATCTCATGGAAATGCATAAAATAGGTCAATAACAACTACCCACATGCAGAAAAACCAAGCACACACAGGGCTCAGTACTTGGAAGAGATTTTAGCTGAACACATTTTCTAAGGAAGTACATTTCCAGGAGGCACCAGTTCCTAGTTTAGATCAGTCAGTGGAGCTAGAGTATTGCTGCAGAGCTGGAGAGAGAGAGGGAAGGAGGAAAAAAAAGAAAAAGTACATTTTAGTTTGACCTTATTTAATTATGAAATACTGGAGACTCTCTTTAGGAGGAAGAAACGTAAGAGCAAGAGTATCTGTGCAACTCACAGGTGAGCATATCTCAAGGAAGGTGATTGCTCCAAGTGGCTGTGATTAAAAAAGAAAACACATTTTATGGAAAAATTTAGGACTAGAACCTAAATCCATGGAGGGACTTCAACATCTCATTCTTCAGAAAATTCTTCTATTCCTTAGAGGAAGATGCCAGTGTAGTTTTTGTGTTCAGTTAACATCAGACAACCTGAAGTTTCAAAGTATCTGATTCTATACAGTTAAAAGTCCCTATGCAACTAGATTGTCACTTGATGTTTTCAGAACCACCCAAAAAAGACACTGTTGCGTCGCATAAAGCTTTAGCATATCCTGAAGCTATGTCATAATTACCAAAACAAGCCTTTTCTTGCCTCTCAGTGCCTATGGGACCTGAGACAGGAGTGTGCAAAACAATACATAGATGATTCTCTTTCAACTGGAGCCTGAACCAAGGACTCAGGAGACACAGAATACCTTTGCCTAATCTGGAGAATGGATTTGAGCTGCAATGTCATAACTCTGAAGTTACTGCACCAACATCAGGCAGTCTGATAGAATACTTTCACATCCAAATTATTCTGTTTAAATACAATATTCATTTATTCATTGTATGCAAGAGTAATTGCTCCTACACTGGCAATTAGGACATAGTGTATGTGCAATCTGGAATCAGATGACTGCTCCAAATCAGGAAGGAAAAAGCAGATTGTGAACCCAAACAGCTCTGGTAAAGAGCTTTAAAATATAAGGCATTTGTAATGAGGGCTAAGGAAGCTCCCTCCCAAGTGATTATTTTTATGAAAACAAACTAATTTATATAGTCATCTGACTCCAAAATATGTTCACTGATAAAAATTGTAAGGAAAAGGGGGTAGCTCCTTGCAGCCAAATTCCTGAATAAGAGCTAACATATATTTCCACTATTTTTTGCAAAGTTATTGGTTTATTGTCCTGTTATAGTCAAGAAGAAAATGTTCAGATAAGGTTCTGCTCCCCTGTGATTTAAAAAACCCTCCAGATATTAAATGGGAAAACTGGGATTTTTTTGTTTTAGCACTCCAGCTGTCTCCACAGTAGACTTGCTCTCTCCTGTCAATTCCATCTTCAGATTCCTGAGCATGCCCATTTAGGAATGCCTACTAAACTGACTGTGTTCTCTTCACTCATGTGCAGCAGGAAACAATGATGTGTCTGAAATCCTGGAAGGATGCTCCAGTTTTCCATACTGTAACAATTGCTAATTAATTTTCTGTAGGATACTGTTGACTCATTTACTGATTTCTGGTGGTATGCTCATTACTGCTTGAAGTAAAAGAGCAATGGCACAG
The DNA here is from genome assembly GCF_033783945.1 of Neopsephotus bourkii. Lineage (NCBI taxonomy): Eukaryota > Metazoa > Chordata > Aves > Psittaciformes > Psittacidae > Neopsephotus > Neopsephotus bourkii. The sequence goes on from NW_026901969.1 coordinate 3,483,180, forward strand.
CAAAAAGTACATTTTAGTCTCTTCTGAAGTTTCAAGGATTATTTTCTTTATGTTACTCCCTTCTAAACTAATCCTAGTCTACTTTACGTATTTATCTTCCTTGACATTTGAGATAGCTCAAAGTAAGATCAAAAAGAGTTTTTAATCCTTCTTGTTCAGAATAAGTTGACAGTGTAAACTTACTAATTGCAGATATGTCAACTTGTAATCTCCCAGAACATGAGCCTCTTGACTGCTTGTTTTCCCCTACTTCACAAAAATAGCTATATACCAGTTTTTTTGTTTTGGGGGTTTGGTTTTTTTTTTTTGTTTGTTTGTTTGTTTTTTGTTTTTTTGTTTTGGTAGCTCCTTTTATTGAAACAGCTCAAAGAAATACTCATTCTTAGAAGATGGCTCTGGAAGTAGATTAGAATTAACCTCATTTTACACAGGTGGAAATCAAGGCAACTGCCATTCGTGTTGGTTTATGCAGGTCATATTGGAACTCTATGGCAGAAGAGGAATCTATCTGAGATCCCAGCCATGATTCCCAGTCATTCACTTGCTATCATCATGAGATCATCCTTCCTTTAACAGTAACTGATATTTCCTTAGACAAAATACAATGGAATTATCCCAGGGATTAATTTGGCCTAAAATGCTAATTCTGAGAAAAGTCCTTCTTGACAGATGGATGCCTGCAACATAACTAAGAAGCCTTGATTTTGTGCAGGTGGAGGATAGGGAGTATGAGTGGTATATCATATCCTGCCTCTCATCATTTCTTGGCAGAAGCATTGTCCAGTAGATGGAAAAGCTTCATCAACAGCTGAAAATCTGTTTCTTGTCATCTCCTTCCCATAGAAAGAAACGAGTCGTCATGCTGTCCATCAGTCCTCTGCTTTTCAGGGCACTGACATTTCCTCTCTGATGCAGATGTTAAAAGACAGTTTTTTAGTCTAGCTCTGTCTACTTCTACTTCATTTGTCCTTCAAGTGTACAACCTGGGATATAGGCTGTGAAAACTGGACAAAAAAATGATACGTCTCTATGGCAGCAACATCAGACCTTTGTCCCATGGCAGAGCAAAACCAGCCAAAGATGCGAGTGTAATTTCCACCTCATTCCCTGCAGATTTTGTATGGAATAACCTAATTTACTTCTTTACTTCAGTATAATTTTGGCTTCCTGCTGCACAAGCATGAAGTAAAGCCAGGAAAACGATGATTACTCTTATTTTAGAGAGAACATGTCAACATTACCAAAACATATCTAACACCAGCACAAGCACAATTCTCAAGAGTTAAATAAACAGGGGAAAATTATTATAAGGAGTAAACCTTTGAATCCCACTAAACAGAGTCAGTTTGATTTTTTGTTATAATTTTGGAACTAAATGACATTTTGTACTGCAATGTAGACAAGTCCAGAGAGGATAGTCAAGGAGTTCTAGGTTCTTAATGAACAATAAAGCAGAAAAAGCAACCGAATTAGCAGGAACTAAATTGTTTCTTTGCCATTGCTTGCTTAGTTTGAGAAATATCTTCTCTGTATACATGAAATTGTGACTGAAAATCTCAGATGGCCACTGTCTCCATACTTTAAAACATAATTAACACATGTCAGCAATAAAGTTACATTAAATATAATTTTGAATGGATTAAAGACATTACTATTTTGATTTAGAGCTAAGGCAATTGCTTCTTTTATTTGCAAATATGGAAAAACACAAAACATTAACTGTTTGAGGGGCTTTTTTTGTACATGAGGTTTGTAGCAGAAGTTTAATCAGTTCAGTGGAGCATTCACAGCTTTTATCTGACTTCATAAAAGTGACTCAGGATATGCAGGTGACCCAGATTTCTCCCCTGCTGTGTCACATAGTTAGATACAGAACTGTATACTTTCTGGCACCACTGAGTCAATTTGTTTGCTACAGGAAGTTACATATAGATGCTGTATCCCATTTACACTGGTATATGCCATAGGATGCAATGAAGTGAAGGTTATAATTTCCAGTGTACACACCAAAAATAAAATTCTTTAGAGACCCTAATCAGACACTTTTTTTTTACATGTACACTGGCACAGGGCAGAGAACTCTTGTGTGTTTTGCCAAGTAGCAGCATGGGAATTTATTTAATCTTTCCTTATTTTTTTCCCTAGTAGTGTTTGCTTACTTTGTTTGCTTGGGAAAATGTGCCTAACTCTAGCTCCCATAAACCTTACAATCACCAAGCTGGCCCATTTAGTCCTTGTGCACTAGTAACAGCAAACCTGAACTTTAATCAGTCTTTAGTGACCTTTGGGAGAATTTTGCATCATGAGATTGTTTTTCATTATAATTTATATATAAAGCTGGTAAAAAGAATGTCGTTCTTTCCATTTCCATTAGAAATTTTTGGAAAACAAAGGTATCCTAGTGAATACATCTCATGGAAAATACTTTCTGTGTTGAAGCTTTCATTTGGTTTCCTGAATCTGCTAACAAGTGAAAGATGCAGGCTGCTCCGTCAGCAAAAGGATTTTCCCATATGCTAGCTACCGTGTGGTTAAAACCGTATTTTCTAGCCTAGGTATATTGTCCAAGATTTTGGATCATATTTGCAGCTGGTATAGCTCATCATAGCTCCAGCAGAACTGTCACAGTTTCTATCATCTTGGGTCTATTCCTCAATACTTAATACAGAGGGAGGCATGAAAAGAGATAAACAGGTCTAGGGAATGTTGACATTTAAAATTCCTTCCTACCCTATTTTGCACAAGAAAGAGCATTACATTTGGCTATGTAAATAGATCCCAGATTTTAAAATAGCCAGGTTCTTTTCTGCCTCAAGGAGAAAGAAAGATATAAACCAGAATTATTGGCTTTCTGTAATATTTTATATTCAATTTTCTCTTGTTACGTTCATGCCATGTAATTGTGTGCATATGTGTACATGCGTGGTCCTTGTTGTACAGGGTTACAGCCAGATTCTTGTCCATGTGCCAGTGCTCTACCGGGGGTTTGGGGAGTTGCTGTGCACTCTCCTTTATTCTGTATACAACAATGAATACCCTTCCTATATCTGCCAAACGCATGGTCTGATCCCATTGATATCCATTTGGCATGAGACTGTTATTCACTAACCCTTCACCACAGCTATTAATCACAGGCACTTGCAAAGTGCCATTTGCAAGGGATGGGTTCCCATGTCTGCTTTGTTATCTCATGTTATTAAAGGCTCTAATACCCCTGTTCTGGCCTACTATTCCTCATCAGTCTGTCACTGAAATACGTATCCCTGAGTGATTCTGGGCTCTCCACCCCATTCCCAGTACCCACAACATATGGATCTGTCCAAAGTGTAAGGCATATTCAAACTGTTTCCAGGAAACTGCCTTTTCCATTACCTCAGAGTTACCCTCTTTTCCTGGACTCACGCTCAACATTCTACTCTTGTATGTTGCAGCTTTGGAGAAAGCCACCCATTTTGAACATATAACTGATTGCAAATTCTTCATTCTTCATCTGGCTTGCTCTGAGAGACTGACTTGCCTAATTTGGACAGATTTGGACAGTTTTCATTAGCAGCAGCAGACAGTAGTTGGCTGAAATGTTCCTGTGACACAATCATCTATGTGTACAAATAACCCACAAACAAACCACAAAGTACTTTTTTTTTTCCTTGGTCACAGCTGAAATCAGATAAGAAAAAGTTTCTTTATTTGCAATTCCAACCCTTCTTAAACAAAAATTTTCCTTTAACTTTGAAAGAGGCCTGACAAAAGTTAGTCATGAATACTGCCAGATAAGCACTGCCCCAGGGCTACACATACCAGCACCAGCCAGGCAAAAGAGCTACCAAACAAGACTCCAAAAAATGTTGGTAGCAACCCAAGAGCTTTATCAGCCAAAGGGAACTTAGTCATGAGCCTGATTTTGTGAACAAGGGGTCAAACCCTTAGTTCACTGAAGTCAGCATTGCTTTGGTACAGAGACAGCAATTAGGCTGGCTGAGCACCTCACATAGGATGTCTGTAAATGTATCTTTTCCCTCTTTGCTATACACACTATGGGAAATGGCTGTAACATTGTTTACACAAAAAAAAGAGAAATGACTCATTTTTGCGTATATTTGAACTCAGCTTCAGAGAACATTTCTGATACTCTTTATAACGTGCATTCTAAAAGCAAACCTTCAGTGGCAACACATATGGAATAATAAATTATTTTTCAGTAGAAAAACTAAACTCTTGTCACAGGGATGCATTTATCTGATTCATATTCTCCAGTGATCACTTTTATTGCAGCTTTTAAACCAAATGGTTTTGTTTGAGTTTATAACTTTTCTAATGTTCAGAGTTTGGCAATGGGCAGACAAAAACATGCATATAGCAAGGATGTGATGGAAGAAAAAAGGGAGCACTGGGCTGGAGTGCTCAGCATCCTGAGATGCTGAGCTCAGGGTCCTCCAGCTGCAGGTAGCTGTGGACGGGGCCAGTACCCATTATACCCAGTTTCCCAGTTATATTCCTCTTGAGGCAATTCTAGTGCTACTGTCACAGAACCCCGTGCTTCTGGATGGTTTTGAGATCATTTAGGGAGCTCAGAATTACATAAACAGATGTCAAACATCCCTAATTTGCTATTAGATATCATGTTTTCTTAATCCCATTGTCAAAATGGAGACAGGAAGATCTTTGCCACAACTAACACTTAGCATTTTCACCAGCCTACTTTCCTTATGAGGTGAAGGGGTGCAGTGTTTGAGAATCATAGAATCACAGAATCATAGAATAGTTAGGGTTGGAAAGGACCTTAAGATCATCAAGTTCCAACCCCCCTGCCATGGGCAGGGACACCTCTCTCTAAATAATATCACCCGAGGCCTCATCCAACCTGGCCTTGAACACTGCCAGGGATGGAGCATTCACAACCTCCTTCGACAACCTATTCCAGTGCCTCACCACCCTTACAGGAAAGAATTTCTTCCTTATATCTAATCTAAACTTCCCCTGTTTAAGTTTTAACCCATTACCCCTTGTCCTATCACTACAGTCCCTAAGGAAGAGTCCCTCCCCAGCATTCTTATAGGCCCCCTTCAGATACTGGAAGGATGCTATGAGGTCTCCACGCAGCCTTCTCTTCTCCAGGCTGAACAGCCCCAACTTTCTCAGCCGATCTTCATATGGGAGGTGCTCCAGTCCCCTGATCATCCTCGTGGCTCTCCTCTGGACTTGTTCCAACAGTTCTGTATCCTTTTTATGTTGAGGACACCAGAACTGCATACAATACTCCAAGTGAGGTCTCACGAGAGCAGAGTAAATGGGCAGGATCACCTCCTTCGACCTGCTGGTCACACTCCTTTTGATGCAGCCCAGGATACGGTTGGCTTTCTGGGCTGCAAGCGCACACTGAAGACGGCTCATGTTCATTTTCTCATAAACCAGGACCCCCAAGTCCTTCCCCTCAGGGCTGCTCTGAATCTCTTCTCTGCCCAACCTGTAGCTGTGTCTGGGATTGCTCCGACTCAGTTGTAGGTGTCAACCTTGCACTTGACATGGTTAAACTTCATGAAGTCGGCATCAGCCCACCTCACAAGCGTGTCAAGGTCCCTCTGGATGGCATTCCTTCCCTCCAGCATATCAACTGAACCACACAGCTTGGTGTCATCGGCAAACTTGCTGAGGGCGCACTCAATCCCACTGTCCATGTCAGCGATGAAGATGTTAAACAAGATCAGTCCCAACACCGATCCCTGAGGGACACCACTGGTTACAGGTCTCCAGCTGGACACTGAGACATTGACCACAACTCTTTGTGTGCAGCCATCCAGCCAGTTCTTTATCCACCGAGTGGTCCATTCATCAAATTGATGTCTCTCCAATTTAGAGACAAGGATGTCGTGTGGGACAGTGTTGAACGCTTTACACAAGTCCAGGTAGATGACATCAACTGCTCTACCCCTGTCCATCAGTTCTGTAGCCCCATCATAGAAGGCCACCAAATTGGTCAGGCAGGATTTCCCCTTAGTGAAGCTGTGCTGGCTGTCGCCAAGCACCTTGTTGATTTTCATGTGCCTTAGCATGCCCTCCAGGAGAATCTGCTCCAAGATTTTGCCAGGCACAGAGGTGAGACTGACTGGTCTGTAATTCCCTGGGTCATCCATTTTCCCCTTCTAGAAAATGGGGCTTATATTTCCCTTTTTCCAGTCATCAGAAACTTCACCTGACTGCCATGATTTTTCAAATATGATGGCCAGCAGCTTAGCAACTTCATTCGCCAGCTCCTTCAGGACTCACAGATGGATTTCATCAGGACCCATGGACTTGTGCACGTTCAGATTTTTAAGACGGTCTTGAACCAGGTCCTCTCTTACAGTGGGCCCAAGGTCTTCATTCTCATAGTCCCTACATCTGTCTTCCTGGACTTGGGTGGTGCGGTCAGGGCCTTTGCCAGTGAAGACCGAGGTAAAGAAGTCATTCAGAACCTCAGCCTTCTCCAAATCCTGTGTAGCTAGTTCTCCGGAGAGCTTCCTGAGGGGGCCTACATTTTCCCTAGTCTGTTTTTTATTTGCTATGTACCTGACAAGCTCAGCTGTTCATCCCCTAACAGATACACACTCACCACCACCAGAAAAAGTATTTACTTGCTGCTGTACTTTTAGAAGATCTTAAATGCACGTACCACTGCACTGCACCAACAACCTTTTTTTCCTTTACATGAGGAATAAATATATATGGCTGCACACCTTTACAAAGGAGAAAAAAATTACCTAGGTTTGTTTGAAAGAGCTTGAGGCATTTAAAAATAGTAAAATTAGAATATTAGAAAAAAAAACAGAAAAATGATATATGTATATAACAACTTAGTATTGCTGTCAAAGCTAACCTTTATTCAAAATGAAGTGACTACACAGAGGTGAGGGCATGGCTGCCTACCCTTTACATTGATCACTTCTGATGAAAAGGTACAGAGTGGAGCATACAGTGATTAATCCAAAAGTAGTGGGAGGATGGCATTCTAGGAACGGCACAAAAGTGCCAGGTCTGGAAGTCCCTGGTATACAATGAAGGATAATATCATTTCAGTAGAGATTTACAGTGCAGTGCCACATTGTCAAATCTTATTCTCTAAGTATATAATACAACAGATCAAGAAAGAAGCATGTTATTCTTTCTAAATCACAGGGATTGAAAGGTAATAATTTCCTGTCTGTCTGTCTCTATTTCTTTCTGATTGCAGCATTCTCTCACCTCAAATCCTAAATAAAGCCACAATAAAGCCAGTGGTTTAGAGAGACTTCCAAAATGCCTTTGAAGAATTCATGATGAATTGATGAAGGAGTTTATTTTCAATCTTAAGTTAGAGACATTTCATAACAAAAAGGGACCGTGTTTGTTAGCAGGTGCAGAGGATAACTGTCTCTTTTCACTTAGAGACACCCCATCTATTTTCAATCTGCTTTCAAGTTTGAGATTATTTTACCAGTGCAGAGACTTAGGAGGCTTTAGAAACTGTGTGTTCCTGCAGTTTAGAACATATACTTTTGTTTCTGCTTTTGGGTCCAGTGGAATTTGCAGTCATATTTCTTTCCTTGCACTGTTTATCCTGTTCTTAATCTGCACTGATTTTCTTAATCTGCCTTATAAAGCAGGAAAAAAAATAATCAATTTTCCATTAAGTTTTTTAATCAGTTGTACTAAGAGTTAAACAATCTTTGGCATTGCAGTAAAATAGCTGATAATCAGTTGGGGACTTATCTCATTTATTAAGATGAGTTGACAGGAGGTTAAATTCTTCCATTGTTATCATCATGGCTAAAGAAAGTAGAGTAGTGGTGCCTTGCATCCAGGTACAGTGCTTGCCAGAGAAAAGTCCCACCCCAGAAGAGGCTGTGCCAGGTGATGTTAGAGACAGTTCTGCCAACCTGGGGGTACCCAGAGTAGCTCACTTTGATGACTGTAACCTTTAGAAAGAAAGAAACCACTATAAAGAGGCAGCAGCCTGCTGTCTGGAGGCTTTAGGGTTGAGAAGTGATTCTCCAGTCTAAGCATTTATCAGTCACTGGCAAGGAGACCTTGAACTGCTGCTGCATTACAGAATCAAGACAAGAAGTGCTGAGTCCTGAGCTGCCCAAGCAGTGACTCACCCACGGCCTGAAGCAGCTTTCCTTAGAATCAATGGGAGCCTTTCAATTGGTTTTACAGCAGGAGTTTGTCCAACAGTCACCGTTGCGTGCTGGGAATTATTTGTCTGATGGAAAGCACAATCAAAAAACCCGTTCTCATATTCATCATCCTCTATTGACAAGAAATGAAAGGACCCTGGAAAAATAACGTGGTTTCTACGTGCAAAAAAGACACTTCAGGACTCTGAAGACTGGGATAAGAAGATCTTTCCCTTCCCTGATTATTAAAGTACAGGGTTGGGAGACAGCTCTATATAATAAGTCTCTGTGGTCGCAGCTTCGATTTCACTATGACTCATCCTTGATTGCTCTTAGGTAAGTGCCAGATGCCTTCTTATTGCTCTCAAGCTTCAGTTCAGCAAAACATACAAGCACACGCCTAAACACTTCTCTGAATAACAATGGTCTTCACACATAATTAAATTCAGCACATACTTTAATGCATACATGCTTAATATGGATGATTAAAGGATCAGAAACTAATAGTTTTTGCTGACAATGTGACATAATTTTTCACCATACCTCTGTAAAATTGAGATAAAAGCTCAACATGAAATTAAGGGATACCTTTAAACTAGCTAAACAAAACCCCAGTATGCAGGTCCAGGTCTCTGCTGGAAGCAAGGGAATTTAATTGCCCCATTAATCACACTTCTACACTTCATCACATTTACGTATAAAATATTGATCAACAGTACTCTCCATTGCTCAAACTTCACAGTGCTAGTAGGGGCACTTTACATATATTCTTCAGACTCAGTGACCTCTCTAGTGTGTCCTACCCCTAGAGAAGAGGTCAGTACTGAGAGCTCCCATGCTGATTGTCATCTACGGGCTCTCAGGACCATTTTCACAACTGCCACTTCACTTTCAGACATCTGATTGCTGATTAGGGATGGAGGTAAAGCAGCGGTTCTTAGAAACAACATGACAAAACTATTAGAAAAATCCTGCCTCTTGGTAGTCACCCTTTCCTTGTAACTGCTGGCTGGCACAAGACTTAGTACTAGTGCTTCTCTCCATTTCCACCCTGTTTTTACAGTGAAATCCAGCCAGCTTCCACTACTTTTCAGTGTCAGTCTCCTTTCTGACTCGCATACAGATTTTGCTTTTGCCTCCATGGCACTCTGGGTACACTGTAGAGGTATGTGTGGAACACAAAGAGAGTTAGTTTCTTCCAAGCAGTTTGGGTATAACACCCGCTCCTTTTTTGTTTGGCAAAATACCAAATGCTTCTGCTGCACATGGTTTCAGGCAAGACTAAGTTGCTAGTGGCAATCAAAAAAGGCACTGCTTTTCTGTAGGGATGTTCTGACAGATCCCACACTGCAGCCTTCCAGCCATTCAGCCCACGCAGAGAAGATGACTAGAAGTTATACCCTTAAATTATCTGCATATACTGCATATACTGGGAACAGTGGCATCACCTAAGACTTGTACAACAAGGTTACATACTTTATGTTTTCCTGAATTCTGCAATATGTCAGTTTTTACCAAAAAAAAAACCAACAAACCAGCACTCAAATGTGCTATAAGTTTATCTCCTGTTCCACTTAGGGAAGCTACAGATGAAGTGGTCTTCAAACAACTGGGAGAAGTTTCACAACCATTTGTCCTTGTTCTCATGGGGAATTTCAACCTACCAGATGTCTGCTGGATGTACAACACAGCAGAGAAAAAAACAATCCAGGAGGTTCTTGTAAGGTGTGGAAGATAACTTCCTAACTCAGCTGGTTAGTGAGTCAACTAGGATAGATGCCTGGCTAGAGTTGCTGTTTGCAGACAGAGAAGGACTGGTGAGTATTGTGATGATTGGAGGCCGTTTTGGGCAAAGCGATCACAAAATGACTGAATTTTCAATCCTTAGAGAAGTCAGGAAGAAGGTCAGCAAAACCTCCACCTTAGACTTCCAGAGGGTTGACTTTGACCTGTTCAAGATGCTGGTTGGCAGAATTCCTTGAGAAACATTACTGAAGGACAGAGAGATCCAGGAAGGCTGCACACTCTTGAAGAATTAAATCCTTAAAGCACAGGAGCAGGCAGTCCCCATGTGCTGAAAATCAAACCAGTAGGGAAGACCCAGCCTGGCTGAACAGAGAAATATTGCTGGAATGCAGAAGAAATAGAGAATGTGTCACCTGTGGAGGGGACTGTCACCTCATGAAAAGTAAGAGGATGTTGTTAGAGGATGTTGTTAGGTTATGTAGAGAGAAAGTCAGAAAGGTGAATTTTTTCAAATATATTACCATTAAAAGAGAGCCATGGAGAACCTCCATCCTCTACTGGATACTAGGGGAAACCTAGTGACTGAGGATGAGGAAAAGGCTGAGGTACTTAATCCTGCCTTTGCCCCAGCCTTCAATAGTCATACCAGCTGTCTTCAGGGTACTCAGTCCTCTGAGTTGTATGGCAGAGATGGGGAGCTGATTGAAGTCCCCATAATTCTAGAATAAATGGTTAGTGACCTCCTACTCCACTTACACGTACACAGGTCTACAGAGCCAGATGGGTTACACCCGAGTGCTGAAGGAGCTGGCAGAGGAATTTGCTAAGCCTCTCTCCATTCTCTCCAGCAATCCTGATCTAGTGGGCAGGTCCCAGAGGATTGGAGGCTGGCCTTTACAAAAAGGGCAGGAAGGAGGACCCTGTAAACTGCAGGCCTTTCAGCCTGACCCCAGTGCCAGGGAAAGTCATGGAGCAGATGATGCTAAGTAAGGTTATAAGGCACATGTGGGAAAATGGAAGGATCAGGCCCAGTCAGCATGTGTTCATGAAGGGCAGGTCCTTGACCAACCTGATCTCCTTCTGCGATAAGGTGACCTGCCAGGCTGATGAGGAAAAAGCTGTGGATATTGTCTATTTGGACTTAAGTGAAGCATTTGATACTGTCTCTCACAGCATTCTCCTGGACAAATTGGCTCCTCATGGCCTGGACAGAAGGATATTTCACTGGGTTGGAAACTGGCTGGATAGCCAAGCCCAAAGAGTGGTGGTAAATGGTGTCACATCTAGTTGGCAACTGGTCACCAGTGATGTCCCCCAGGGATCAGTATTGGGGTCAGTGTGGTTAGTATCTTTACTGATGTTCTGGACGAGGTGATTGAGTGCACCCTCAGTCAGTTTGCAGGTGACACCAAGTTCAGCAGGAGCATTGATCTGCTGAAGGATAGGGAGTCTCTGCAGAGGGACCTGGACAGGCTGGATCAATGGGCTGAGGCCAGTGGTATGAGGTTGAACAAAGCAAAGTGCCGGATCCTGTGTATGAGCTGCAACAACCGCATGCAACACTACAGGCTTGGAGAAGAGTAGCTGGAAACCTGCTCGGCAGAAAACAACCTGGAAGTGTTGGTTCTCAGGTGGCTGAACATGAGCCAGCTTGTGCCCAGGAGGCTAAGGTGGCCAAGAACATCTGGCTTGTATCTGAAATAGTGTGGCCAACAGGGCCAGGGAAGTGATCATCCCCCTGTACTCGGCACTGGTGAAGCTGCACCTCAAATACTGTGCTCCATTTTGGGCTCCTCACTACAAGAAAGACATTGAGGTGTTGGAGCAGATCCAGAGAAGGGCAACAAAGCTGGTGAAGGGTCTGGAAAATGAGGAATAGCTGAGGGAACTGGGATGTTTAGTCTGGAGAAAAGAAGGCTCAGGTGAGACCTTATTGTTCTCTACAACTACCTGAAAGGAGGATGGGGTCATGTGGGGGTTGGTCTCTTCTCCTAAGTAACAAGTGATAGGACAGGAAGTAACATCCTCAAGCTGCACCAGAGGAGGCTTAGATTGGATATTGAGAAAAATTTATTCACCCAAAGAGTGATCAGGCATTGGAACAGGCTGCCCAGGGCAGTGGTGGTATCACAGTCCCTGGAAGTGCTCAGAAACCATGTAGATGAGGCCCTTAGTGATATGGTTTAGAGGTGATCTTAGCAGTCCTGGGGTAATGGCTAGACTTGATGATCTTAAAAGTCTTTTCCAACCTAGTCGATTCTATGATTCTATGTTTCTGGGATTCTATGTCTGCTTTCATTCAGCACTGTGTAGCTGTTAGACTGCTGCAGTCTGTGGACATTGTAGGAAGGGTTGCTCTTTCCTCAGGTATTGTGTTATGACTCCTGTCCAGTGAGACCCTCAGATTTTCCTTTTCATCACTGAGTGAAGGTGCTCCAGGGGTGAGCCTCTACAGTCTCCAATACTTTCTGCCATAATCCCAAGGACTCCTGTTTTTCCTTAATTGTCAGAAAGCCCTTAGCCAGCTGCTCTCATCCACAAGGTCACTTGCAGGACAAACTGTTTTCAGTCCTCAATTGATCTTACAGACCATTCTGTGTATGGGAACTGCAGAATGGTTGTTTGTGTCTAGGTCTGTCTTTCCCTACTGCCACTCTGCTTTTCACGGCTCTCATACACTCCCCCAGGGATGTTGCTTTCACTGCTGGCATCTTTCCTGATCCATCCTTGAGCACACAGAGCCAGGGTCACCCACACAATTCCTGGTGCTATGTCAGGAAGCGTCTGGGTCCCTCCTGGATATCACTTGGCCGTCACAATGAGTTTTCAGTCTCAAGCACTTCTTCCTCTCTGCCAGCTTCTGCTCAAGCAAGCAAACATTGTGGTTTCCTATATTTGGACACTGGTCTAGACCACATGAACTCTTGCTATTGTTTTGTTGCCTGTTTTGAGACCTTCTGCTAGGATGCACTTTTTTACCACACCCAGAATTTCAGGTCTTCTCATATGATCCCAAACCATAACAATTCACCCCTCCAGGCTTTGTTTATGGTTCTTACCTCATGCTTCCTGCTCTTGTACTGCTCTCCCTTCATCAGGAAGCTAAAATGACCAGCCATGAAGCTATCTTTATTTCTATTACTTGAATCCAGCTTTGTGACCCCTCAGCTCAGCACCTGCTACTGGGTAGGCTGAGGGTGCCACAGATACAGACTAGGTTGTCTCTGTGCAATAGCAATACAAACTGTCAGAACTTAATTTTTCAGGCCAAAAGTAATCTCTGTTCCAAGGGCAGTTTTCCCAAGCAGAGCCATATGACTTGTAGCTGCTTTCTGGCATAGTTCAGAGAGCACCCGTAGTCTCAGAGAGTCCAGTCCAGTGAAACTTGTTCATTCTTAACTGATGTGTCTTGTCTGACTCGTGGACTAAATGGCTTCTTCAGCTACACTAGATGGAGGGACCTTATCTTTTTGAAACCACTCAAAAAACCAATAACCAGAGGTACTCCAGCTTCCAGTCTTCCTTGGCGGGATACGTAAATCATACAGGCTTCTCACTCCTGCCCCCTGTACACTAGGTTTTCACCTACTGTGACTCCTCATGTCCCACTGCACACTGCTCCTGTTCTACCCAGTTTGGGATGTCATTGCACAGGGCTGCAAGAATTGTTCTCAGATCATCACACCAGCATTTTAAAATGGTTAGAGGATGTGGTGAAGATGATGGTGATGCAGGCAGAGAAAAATGACACACTCCAGTGCCAGATGTAAACGGTCACAGGTCAGTGCTTCCACTGAGATATCCCTGGGCATCCCTTGCTGCTCAGCACAGTGCAGCATTGCTCCCTTTTATCTCCTTCCAAGCCTTTTAGCTGATTCATCCAAAAACCTCTCTCTTCCAGAATGAGCTGGTCATGTGAAAGTTATAGTCACTTTAATATTAGTTTAGTCACACATATTCACAAAAAAAGCTTCTGCTCTCTCTCCTGGATTGAACAACCTGAACAGCCTCTATGTTCAGACTTCATCTGGGTAAGTGTAAGTGTGGGCAAAATGGCAACTTAAAAGGGGACCCTGTGAGATGTGGACATTGTAAGAGCTGGGCTCTCCTTTTTTGGGGAAGGGCCAGTAATGCTTTTCTGATGTGTATGTCATGTGCACATCCCCCTTACACCTAAAACACCACAAAGCTAATATCTGTGTATTTAATAGGTGAGGATTGACAAAAACCAACCTAACGTTGCTCTTTCCATGACACTTAATTAGGCAAGAGCCAAGAAAGAAGTTGAACACTGAACTATCACTTTATGGACTTCTGGAGCATGCAGAAGTACGTGTCCAGTTATACATGTCCTGGGATTAGTCCATATCTAGCAAAACTTTACTGATAAGCATCCAGCCTGGTAACTCTTTTCCCTATTAAAAACCAAATAGCTGGAGTATCTCCTCTTGTACACCAGGTCTACTGGCAGTAATGAAAGATGTTTTCCAAGGATTCTTGCACATTGTATATTATGATTACTACTGTTCTTTTTGTCTACAATATATTTGGTATATGTCAGATATAATAATTTGAACTTACAAAACACTTTTCATTAAATATCTTCAAGCTTTTTAAAATTTGAAGTCCATTTCACTGCATTGGTTCAAAGGCAGTTATTAGTAATACACTGCTTGATAGACTGACAAGTGGAGAAACAGATAAGCTAAAAGACTTGTGCAAAAAGTCTCAGAATCCCTCAGCCTTAACTCTAATATTGATTTAACAGAACAAACCACAAAAAGTATTAATTTCTTTTAAACTTTGTTGCAGTGTGAGAGAGGAAGACAATACTTTCTAAAAGTCTAGATCTTGTATATTTTGCACTGCTTATTTCAGCAAGAAAGATCAAATGCACACATTTCCAAAGGTCATAAACTGTACATCAAAGCCCTATCACAGGTGCTTATCAGAAAATCTATAGCTTTATAATTGAGATTAAAACACAGTTTATTAACCTGTAATATCTGTAGTATCACTTATATTCTTATGTGATATACTTTATCTTAATTGTTTTCTCGTGGGATGTTTACATGAACAGAAGAAATATAGCTTATTCTAAAAAAGGTTGAATGTAACTCTTGTAACATCATTCTGAAAGTGGTGAGGAAATGTAAGAATATGGTGATTTACTAAATTTATGTAACATAAATTCCAGATGCTTGTCATATGATCGGTCTTTTATGTTGAACACACACATATGACATTTTCCCTATTTCAATCAGAGATTTCACAATCTAGCTTGCATTTTTGGTTTTAAATCAAAGAAAAAATTCGATGTGACCACAAAATTTTTATATAATGAATCAAACTAATAATTATTACCAGACCTTTTAAATGAACAAATGTGTTAATAATAAATATACTGTGCACAAACGTGTGTCATTTTCTCCAATACTGTGAGAGTTATAAATGGTAAAATGAAAGCAAATTCCTGCTGAAGGATGTGACAAGTTAACTGATTAAGTTCACACAGAAGAAGAGCGTGAAAGAAGCTTCTACCTTGTATTTCCCAGTAGAGTTACCTTCCCTTTAGACTGGCCCGCTGGTTATACTTTCCCACCAATTTGGTTCTGCCATAGGAAATCTCATCTCCATGCATAGCATTAGGACCACTCTATTCTGCGCTACAGAATCCCACTTTTATGATCATCAAGTCAAATCTGAAGTTGGTGTTAATGGAAGTTTTGTCTAAATTGGACCTCAGTGAGGCCAGGACTTTGGATATGGCCCAGTTTGTTTTAGTAATTAATAAAGTACTATAGCTACAGTACTTATTTACAAAAAAGTCAGCAGGCGTCAGCAGGCAGCTGTGTGGAAAGGAGGATGGGGAGAAATCAGTACTGGCAGTACTCATTTTCCATCTCTCTGGCCCTGATTCAGCAAAGCACTTAACCACATGTTTAATTTTAGGCGCATGAGTAATCCCATCTTTGCAGAGCAAAGCGTGTGTTTCATTCTCATTGACTTTAATGGGGCTACTCAGAGACCTGTCAAATCTCGCATGCTCTGTGTGACACTTTCACTACTGCTTCCACTTCACTCACCCCTGCAGCATGGCCTTTGGTCTGAACCTTTGCAGACCATGAGCCTTGTGACTTTGTTCCACCTCATCATCTTCTGGTAGCTCTATCTGGTGCTTGGGAAAATGGATTGGGAGTAACTGGGAACCATGATATTTATTCAGAGCATTCCCAGAACAACACCAATGTCAATTTATTATCCAGCTTGTGGTGTCTTGCTCAAGTACACTGCTGATTCAGTCTTTATCATCCTAATCATCTGAGAAGATTTCTAGTAAGGATTTTCCTTGATCCATTAACTATCTCAAGACTGGATAAATGTGTATTGCTGGTGAACAGGACATCCCCTACTCAGGAAGGATGCTAGGAGCAAAATAAGTGAACAGCTAAGGCCCAAATCCACAGTTCTGCAAGACCTATTTAAGAGTCTAATTCTGCAGTCATGGAAGTCAGTGCATGTTTCCAATAAAAATGGAATAAAGGCAGTAGGACCTCATTCAGCTAAACATTTAAGCAGATGCTTACTTTAAGAACAAGATTAAGTCCCTTTGAACTCACTGGGAACGAAACACATGCTTAAGTATTTCAATGCCTATTCCAGCTTTGGATCCAAAGCAGTGGAAGGTATCTATAGAGGCAGTCCAGTAATTTCCTATTACTGCCTACATATCTGGCTGCAGCTATGTTTTACTTCTTTTGATAAATATAATATTTTTGCTACTTCAGTAATTATTAATTTTTTTTACTATCCAGTGTACTATAAGTATGTAATTGTTGCTGGACTAATCACGTTTTGGATTGATTTTATGCATGGAACCTGAAGCTGTTTTATTCTACTGCAGTCTTCCTTTTAGATTTGCTCTCTAGCCCATTGATTGAATCATGACAAATGATTTCTTGAGCATGCTGACTGCATTCAGCTCCTGTGACATTTCCAAAAGCCTGCTTGTGATGGCTGATTTCATTTTCAAAACTTGCAGGGGTTATTTATGGGAAAACAAAAGCCCTTTTACAGATATCTAACAATGCATTTAGCTAGTTAGCTTATTTACTGTGCAAAAGGGGAAAACACTCAGCAGCTCTTCCTGCATATGTACTTTTATGAAATACTACATTTGGTTTTGAGTCATCCACTTACCAGTCTTTCATGCCAAACTGGCTTTAGAGGTAAAGAGTAAAATCTTTGCCACAGTTATTATGCAGTGCCAGTCAGGAAAAAAAAAAAAGCCAACACAGGATGCATAATTTGGCAGTTTCCTGCCATAGAAGGAAGCACTTTTCTCCCATCAGAATCAAAAGTAGGCTTTTTGACTAGAGCCTGGGGGCCCTTGAATTGTCTGGGATCAATAGTCACAAAAGCCACCCTCTGCTGGATCAAGCCCAGTGTGCATTATTCTAATGCCAGATGTACAGGAGTACAAAACTGTACACAGTACACTGAAAAACTTTTCCTTCACTTGTGCACAGTTGGAGAATAGCTTGACACTGAAATTAGATCTCTTGATGAACATAAAAAACACTTGCCATTCTGTTTGGAAAGTTATTGTGTGTGTTCATACACAATAGGCAATTGCTTAAAGTAAATACAAGTGACTTAAAGTCAATAAGTAGTATTTTCAAGGCTGAAAAGGAGTCAGATTTTATGAAAGTAAAGCTATCTACTAGGCATAGAAAAGACATTTAAAATTAGGGATGGATGAGATCATTCCATTTCATTTCAAGCACTGCATTTTTGTTTTGAAAGTTCCAGCCTTCACAGAATTTCTCTTCCAGCTTAAAAGTTTGTGGGTATAAAGGGATCAGATACTGTGAGGGATTAAGAAAATTACCAAAAAAAGTACATTGTGTACTGCATGTGCAGCCACACACTCATTCGTGCCAGCCTGGTCATGTCATATGGCCTTCTAACAAAGCAGAACTACATTTGGTATAAAGAAAGTGAGAATTTAGCAGAAACTTTCTTCTTTCCTCATAAAATGTTTCAGCTATGAGAGAAAACATTTATAAATGTAAATAGATTCTGCAAGCCTAATAATCCATCTGCGAGATTAGTTACACTGAGGACAAACAAAACTATTCAGAATGCTTCAACATAAAAAAGCTAACAACTAGTGGACAAATTTTTGGTAAAGACAGCCTGTGAATAAAAGTTTGCAACAACAAAACCACAAGCCAAAGCTCTATTTTTAGAGCTAATATAAATCTGAGACCTTATGTACAAATCGCAAAGATACTTGTGTGTCTCATCGTCTATGTTTTTAGAGAGAGCTAAGCACCTGAATGCTTTTGAAATATGGTATAGGATTCAGAGTTAGTGATATTTAAGTGTCATTTAAATCATATTACTTGGGCACCTCCAAATAAGAATTTCAGGTTCCTCTGTTATTCAGGTAGGTGATGTTTAGAACAATGTCTGATTAGTTATTTTTTCCAAGGTGTGTATTTTCACATAGATTTTATTCACAATAACTGATTCATGCCTTCAGTAAATACAGATTTTGTCCATTCTAAAGATGCAAGAATGTCACATTTGCCCTTATCATGTTCAGAGACAGCTTTGGGTATAAACAAAAAAGCTCTCTACTGTATCAGAATGCCTATTGTACCTTTGCTAGAGGGCATGCATTAGCTGTTCTAGAGTCAGATGCAGCTCAAACCACCTCTTTATGAAGAACCCATTTCTGCTTTTGCCTCCACATCCCATTTCTCTGTGGCAGCAGCAGGAATAGGAAACTTTGCCATCCAGGTATTTTGCTTCAGTGTTTTATTTGGGGTCTCTTAAGGCTGATGGTCTGAGGGTGAAGGCATATTATTGAAATGAATAGAGAAGGAAGAAAGACCCCTGAAGGCAGACCAGCTGGAGGACAGGGGGAGATCCACAGCTTTCCCCAGTGTCCTAGGGTATCCCAAATTACTCTAACCGCTCCCTGCCATTGACATATCTGTGCCAATACACGTCATGCATATGTACTGAGCTCAGTCTCAGCTCACAGGCTTTGTTTAAAGAACACTGGCAGGACTGGGAATATCTTGTTTTAAATTGTCTTGTAGTGGAGGATGATATAGTGTGAATACCAGAGGAGAGGGCTTTCCAAAAGCACACTGAGTCAAGAGACACAGACGTTGTCAAATGCAAAGTTTTTACTGTCTCCTTACAAAAAAAAAAAAAAAAAGAAGAAAAGCTGTTGGCAATGTGCAGGCCCTGAAAGCTATACCAAAAATAACAATAATACATAGACCCTCTGGCCACAGATTACACTGTGAAATATAGAGAATATAAATACTAGCATTCCTGCCTGGGCTAGGCAAAATGCTGAAAGATATACAGGGAACATAAAGACAGAGCCTTTTGTCTTACTCTTTAAAGAAATATGACAAATAAAAAGTGTGCTTAAAAGCACTAGGATTTGTTTGGAAGCAAAACATGACTTTAGGCCACTGTGTCCTCCAGGGCAGGAACAAAAATTCAGGAATGAGGGCTGTACACCCTCTAAAATTTAATCTTCAAGATCTAAGGCTTCAGCTTGAGATTTTCAAGCAATGGATACTTCCACAGTTATCCCATCACTGTGGGGTGCCCCCCCCCCCCCCGTTCAGACATGCTTGCAGCAGTGCAATATGTATGGCTGCTCACTCACAGTCTGTAGGTGCAGGATGGTGAGAATCTAGGGAGACAACATGACAGCTGAGGAGCACCCTGCCAGCACATGGAGGAGGTGTTGCGGGCACTGTAGGAAGGACATTAAAATGTGGTTGTAAAGATACAAAGATTTCACATTTTTAGGTGATCATTAACCTCTTGTGACAGGAACATTGATCATCCTCAGTGAAATGCACAGTACACCAACCTGGCATCTCCATCACAGAGAGGGCCTAAGTGTCATGGTGAAAGTTCTCAGAGCTCTTCCTCACTACAGAACCTGTTTTTTTCCGTCCTTCTTCATGGTCCCCGTCTGAGCCACAGACATAAGTCCAGAGCAGGCCTAGCAGGGGACCTAGCAGACTCTGAGCAGAAAATATATAACACAAGTCTACATTTGTAGACTCTTTGAACTTTCTAGTTTTTATAGAATATTCCCTTGAAGTCCTTCCTGTGGAAAAGACCTGTGAACTATTCTGAGCTATCCCTATTCTGAAAGTATTCACCCAGGAAGCAGCATATAAAAGAAACATTTAGTTTCTCTCCTGATTCCTGCACATTTCGACTCGACAAGAAAAGGAGAGTGATCAATTCTGATAAGACGGGACATGGACTTGGGCCACAGTGAAAGAGCTATAGATTTTAGTACCTCTTTTGATGATGGTGTTGGTGGGGATTGATGGAAGGCAGAGAATGAAAGAAATACAGAGCTTTGTCCATAAGGAAAAGACAGCTAAGCTGTCTCATTAGTGTACTGCTGCCTGCTTATGGCCTCTATCATATTCCTCTCATTTAAGAGTGTGCAGCCAAAGTGGGACTTCATCAGACTTTGTAGTTCTTGTAGTGCCGGAAGGATTACAGGACCTGTTTTTCCAGACCATGATTGGTGTACCCTCCTCATTCACAGTAAAGCTGCTCTGGCATTTTATGCCCTCACTTCAACTCCCATGGTGTGAAAGCTGGGTGCGTTTTAATGAGTCTCAGCCTCATTACAAGCTTTAAGGAATGTCCAGGAACAGCTAAAGTTCCGCCTACATGAAACATTTTCCTATGTCCCTGCCCAGGAGTGGGCGAACATCTGGACAGTGAAAGACAGTCTGTTCCATCAGGGTGTTGGGCTCTTGGGCTCTGTAATGGAGCATGGAGAAAAAAGATCCTTCCAGCATTAGCATGGACCAATGATGGGAACTGATGTTTTAGAATAGTTGTGTACTCAGTAAGGACTCTTCCTGTCAGTTTTAGGCAGCTCCTTGCAAGGACTTTGTCCTTAGCTATGTTGTCAGCTTCTCACAAAAGATGCTAACCTCTGTGCACCACTCTCCCACCAGAGCAACCATCCTATGGACTAAGAGACATGGAAGAAGCCAGTTGGGATAGGTCTATGATGGAACAAAGCTGGGGAACAAGTATGAGAGTCTATCCTGGAGCCTGGGGATGGATATCTGCAAGTCCAAGTGCTACTAGTGCTGAAGGCAGACCACAGGACTGCTGTCAGTGCTGAGGACTGCATTACAGACCCAAAGTGTGTAAGCAGCTCCTTCAGCACACATCACTTCTACCTTGCCTGCAGCCGCTCAAACCTGGCACTAGCAAGGGCAGTTAAAGATGAACTAGAACTTTTGAGAGAAGGAGCCCTACAGCAGTTCAGTCAGAAGTTGTTCTAAAAACATACTTAAAAAAATCTACAATAAATTAAAAACCCTTACCAGGTATTCCTATACTGACAGTCCTGGCTAGTAAGAGAAGAGTGTCAATGGTTCTAGTGAGATTCTCTCAGAGCTAGTAGCTCTGACAGAGAATGGCTGCAGCAGATGACAGAGGAAGAAAATCCCTGTTTGCTGCAGCTGGAGAAGGACAATGGTCTAACAGGTTGTCCTGGGTTTAGCAGTAGCAGTCATTTTTTTACTCCTTCTTAGTAGCTGATGCAGCTCTGTGTTTCTGACTTTTGGCCTGGGAACAGTGGGAACAGCACTGATAACACTGAAGTTTAGTCTGACCAAGGACTTTGTGAGCCTCATGCTCTGCCAGGGCGGAGGGAAAGCCAGGAGGAAGCAGAGACAGGACACCTGACCCAAACTAGCCAAACAGGTATTCCATACCACAGCACATCATGCCCAGTATATAAACTGGGGCAGTTACCCGCAATAGTTAGATCACTGTTCAGTTGGGCTGGGTATTGGTCAGCAGGTGCTGAGGTGTTGTATTCTCTTCCCTTGTTACTTCCCTTACCATTATTATTATTGGTGGTAACAGCAGTGGTTTGTGCTATACCTTAGTTACTGGACTTCGTGGCTGACATGCCGACAGGGTTTAAACCACAACACATGTCAGGGACCAAAGTAGAAGTCCCTACTAAAACTAATGGTGGGTATCAGTGATAGGGATAATGAATTAGTCAGAAGTATTTTATTACCAGATTAAGCATTTATATGATGCTAACCTAGACAGTTGTCAATCAAATATTATTATATTTCATTATATAACGCACAAGGTATTATCGGTGTGCATAAGGCTGCAAGTGAAAAACACAGCCTAAAGCCAGTAATGTCCAATCTAAGGTATATGAAGGAATACATTCAAGATGTGAATCAGAGGGCTTTGGAAACTGGGGACAAGGAGGAAAAGACAAATGGAAAAGAAACAGGATTCTCATCTGCAATCTCATGGTGTGCTCTAGAGTCTAATTATAAGAAATAAAATCCCCAGTCTTAAAAGAGCTTTATCAAGGTTAAGGCATACCCGATAGGTATGGGAACAGCAAAGTATTGCAAGTCATCTGGAAGAGAGCTATGCACAGCTATCTGCCCTCCTTCTAGTGACTGAAACTGGCTGCAATAGCTCTCCATTAGCCCACACAGTGTCTACAGTGGTCACATTGTTTTTTTTTTTTTTTCCCCAGGCTGGTTTTGAGCTAGTTTTGATGGCAGCATCGACACCCCTTAGCAGTAAGCCTATTAAGCTTTCACTACACAGCTGTTTCCCTGATGATCGTGCCCCTAACTGGCCAAGGTCAGTAGATGCACAAAGACAGTACTGAACAGCAGTGCAGTTGCGCACCTACCCTTCCCTTCCCCCAGCCAAAAACGTTCAAGTCACTGAACGAGGAAGGAGGGCAAAAGTACCCCAAGAGCAAAAAGACTTGAAGCTGGAGCAGAAGCGGGGCTACAGCTACTAGTAAGGCTGGAAAACATGCAGGTAATGAGTCTTGATACTCTTAAATACATTCTCAAGTTCTGAGGTTTGAGCACAGATATGATTCTAAGCCTGTGTCCTTCCTGAATAGCCGGGACAAGTATTCAATGAATAATGTAGTTTCCCCTACAGAGGTGTAACTGTGGCTTGCAGTACATGGGTAATGGAGAGTTTAGCAATGCATCTGTGAAGCACTGACTTTCGGATGCTCTCTGAGGTTACAGAGTTTTCCAGCACCTCTCACTGTATTTCTTTTCTCAATAGAATAGTATTCTGTACTGCGTGAATTGCCTGAGGCTATGCAGACTGAAAATACAAGAGTGCCGTTTGTGAAAGGAAAAACAGAAATGAAAGAAGAAATTTTTAAGACAGCTCTTTCACTGTGGATTCTCTTACAACAGTTTCTTGACAAACCACAACTGACCACGAATGTCAGATAACTGAGATGTATACATCTACATTGGCATCACAGGTGAGACTGAAAAACAGTGTTGAAGTAGGCAAGTCACCGTAGCTCAAATGCTGTAGTAGACCTGAGAACAAAGCATCACCAGCTTCCAAATACATCCTTAGTCAAGAACCACCAGATTCAGAGGAGGTTAGAATAAAATTAGCATAATGGATTTTAATAATAATGGATTGCTTTTCTACATCTCAGTTGCTTTCTTTAATTATTTTTCCATATTAAAGCCTTATGTATATAAACCAGCATGCTCACTGTTACACTTCTTTGTTCAAAACCTCCAAATAAAGAAGAAAACTAATTTATATTCATAAGAGATGCAGCCTAGTTTTCCAGCCTTTATTTTTCAACACTCTGTGGAGCTACTTCAGTGTAGCTGAAGGACTGATTTTCAGGGGTACCAATGGGGCTGTCCCAACTGCCTCTGGAAACCCATTTCCTGCTTCTTTGCCATGGCATTCATACTGGGACCTTAAAGATTCTTTCTGTTGTCCTAGAGAGATATCACGTTAGGCCTGTCCCTAGGGAAATCTGGTGGTGTGTGGCTGGCATAACCCAGCCATGTCTGGTACTACAGCGCAGAGTAACAGTATCGAGTATCACAGTATCATGCCATCCATGTCAGATAAGCCTGCATTGTCCAGAGCGGTGTCAGCCCTTGTCACTTTGTGGTTACTCCCATAACTGCTCCCATACTCTCTTAACTGAGAACACAGGACAGGCTTGAACACTGAGAACAAAGCACATTTATTTCATTATATGTAAATAATGTCATGTGCAATAATCAGATAATGGGTATAACAATAACATGAATATCATTTGAGAAACTATTTTTTCGGCCCAGCTGTGGACTTTATACTAGCTCGGTTGCTTTACTAAATTTTGCTAGGATTATCATTAATTTTTAATTTCTTAAGATGACTGCAATGACACAGGAGTGCACCTAGGTCAGGCCCTGGTCAGAGGAAACTCTTTTCCTAGAGACTAAAAGAAAGCAACAGCAGTCACACTTAGCAACTAATGCAGGCCATGGCTTCCACAGACTGTAGTATAAATTCACTGGGGAAGGTGTGAATTAATGCCTCAGACTACTCTGCATGTTCAGAAAAGGATGATTCATGCAGCTTATCTAAATTTGGCCCCTTGCTCCCCAAGATCGCTACTGCATGTGGAAAGGGACACACAGTCCTAAATGCAGTTCCACATATACATTCCTTCCCTGCCATTATTCAAAATACCTGTGCTGTGTTCTGCTTCTCAGCTGGAAAAAGGTTTGCCTCAGGAAATGTCTGAATACAGCCAACAATAAACCAAAAATGGGGGTGGAAATTTGGTCTAGTCAAGGAACTTTTCAACTATCTTTCCTGTAGCTCATCAACCTGACAACCAAAAATTTAGAATAAAGACTAAGATAATCACAGAAACTTTATAAGGTCTATTAATGTAGCAACACAGTCAGATCTGCTGACATGAAACAGCTGGATGTGCTGAACCCCTTAATAAATGGGCTCTCCTGATGAGATTTACAAGAGCTCTCGATCTGTCATCATGGTGGTTACATCTGTCGCTTGCACCTGGTATGAATATCTTAGTTAGCTATCGCATATCACTTTCATGTGGTCCAGCAGGACAGCTGCAATTACTTCACCTTTGTGTCAAGGCCTTTAATAGTAAAAGGTGTTTTATAAGATTCATTTGTGCCATCCCTAGCATTGTTTAGTGCTGGATTCTCCTAAAACAGTAGGTCCACATCAGTCTCATCCATTGGTGATGCTCAGCTCACAACAGGCACTGTAAAACTGATTGTTGTTTCTCTCTTCCCTTTTACAGGCTGTTACATTCAGAGCTGGTTCTAGCAAAGGAGATCCTCTGGGGACCTACTTCAGCCATTATCTGAAGCTTGTATTTTGATTTAGGCATTTTATATGCACCTCTCTGTGGGCCACCTGCATTTCATGGGAGCATATTCCTTTACAGATGTGAGGTAGATCAGTATACGGCCTGAGATCTCCATTATGTGTTATTTCTTTCTTTATTCTGATGCTGCTGTCACTACCAACGCATGATTGCTAAGGTGCTTTTATCGCATATAAGTGCCCTGAAGCAACAAAACCTCTTTGTTTCAAAACCATAACTCAGCCTGTGTCAGTTTGGTTCCCTTCCTCAGTGACAGCTCTGTCTCATAAAGGCTATCAATGTCTGTGTGAGAAGTCAGGAGACCTCTCACTCAGATATGATCCAAGGGAGAGCAGTACAGACAGGACCAGTTGCATAACCTTATCAAGACCAGTAGTTAGCACTATTGGGGCAACTAACTGCAAACAGAACAGCACACAACTGTCAACATGACCCAAGATTTGGGCTTTTCTGTCCAGGGCTTTACACACTGAGACTTTTTCCACAAAGACTGTCTGACTGTCCAGTTTGTTATATGGAACAACATTGTGAACTGCCCACTTGAATTTAAGCAGATTTAAAATTGAAGAGCTTCAATTTCCACCTGTAAAAATAATAGTGTTCACCTCTAAATACTAATTTCTTACTGAACTAATTTGCTGCAATGTATGATACAACTGATTTTTAATTCAGTAATTCATTAATTTAATTAAATTAAGATTTTAAATACTTGATGCAGATCCTCAAAAATGCAACTTTTTCAGATTTTTAGGAAGTCTCCCAGTTTATGATTTCGGAAGAGTGACATTACCATGATTCACTCCCCAGATTTATGAAGCACAATTTAACACAACAAAATTACCAGGCATGTCACTTGCAATCGAGTATCAATACAATTATCTATAAAGTACAAGCAGTGGATCTAAATCACCTGCACATTTCTTCACTTTCTTTTGAAAGTTATATTTACATTGTTTCAAACATACTATTGAAACTCTTTATCTACAAATATTCTCAGGCAAATAATTTTTCCATAATGTCTTACAGAGTAGGTCAGAATCTAATGGCAAAAGATTAAAGGCATTATTCTTCCAGGTGATTAATGTTCCCTTTCCCCATATTCATATGCCCTTAATAATATTCCTTTAAATTTATGTTCCCTCAACACAAATTCCTGATTCAGTCCTCCATGTAGTATTATACACCAGTCTGTGACAATGAAGTGCTGCTTTTTCCCCCTCATCTTGAGGTTTTTCTCCTATTGCTTCCCAGTTTGAATTATCTTAGTGTTTCCTGCCTTCTGCACACTAGCTTAGTGAAGTCAGAAAAGGGATTTAGGGGTATTTTTGGTTCTATCATGCCTTGTTCTAACTTTTCTTTTTCTTTACTTGTCTTTTTCTCCTCTCACTCTCTCTCAGGTACCTGCATTCAGGTATTCATTTTTATTCCACAGTGAATCCTTCATTTTTTCAGGGGAAACATAAAGAATAGTTTGTGTCAATGAAAAGAAAATCTCTGGTGAAAATGAAGCACAGGGCAAACAGAGTAGGAGGAAAGGGAAACTGCAGAAAGAGGCAGCCTGTATCAAAGGTGAGCTGTGATGGGTGGCAGCCCTCCACAGAGGTGATGGTGCACATAGGCCAAGGCAGAGTAAGGACAACCAGAAGGGGCAAACACAGCTAAGGCTTGATGGCTTCTGCCACTCCAGAGAAAAGTGGCAGTGGCTGGAAAGAGCCCAAGGAAAAAGGCGGGTTAGCTGGAAGAGGTCTGGAGAGGAAAGAGTGATGACAGTGGGCGCGAAAATCTCCTACTAAAGCTCTTGGCTGTGGAAGGGCCTGACTAACCCCTTCCATCTTCCCACTTGCATGGGCTGATCTTGGCTCTCTCATCCAGCTGGCTTTTTGCATTGGCCAGAAGTTTTACTCAGATGAGTAGTCTGCAGCTTAAGCCTTTTCATGAACAATTTAAATTTAATTTTCAGGATGTGTCCTCTTTATCTCTCTCCAAAGAACATCTGTGAAAGAGTGAACAAACATTTTGATTTACATTAATTAGAAACCTACTCACCTCACAGTCAACATCAAAGGAAAATATTCATAAATACAAATATCAGTGTAATGAGACTCAACAAAAGTGCATCAAGTAAGAGAGCTTGGGCCACAGGTGAACTAAAGGAGGAAAAAGGAAGAGAGGGAGATGTAATAAAGCACTCAAGCATCCACAGAAAACATGTGCAGCTCAAGAACCTGCATGCAATAAGTCTTCAAAAAAGGGATATTGTACAGCTTTACTGAGCACTCCCAAAGCATTTTGAGATGATACATGATGAGATAGAAAGGAAGAAGAAGCATCAATGCTCAAAATGGTTATAAAGCTGACCATGTTAGATTAGTACAGTGTTGAGAGCAGGAAGAAAAGAAATTGAAGAAAGAAGAAAATTTTCAAAGAAGATATACTGACAACTCCTAAGCTACCTATGCCCAGTTTGCAAAAGTGGGGAAAATGAACAAACCAGGACCATTTGCACGTCTCAAGTAAGATATTGTTTATCTTGTGACTACCAAAAATTGTAGAAAAAAGAGGAAGCACATGACCCCAAAAAAACTGAAAGAAGGAATCTTAGCAATGAAAACCTGAAAGAAGTTAACATAACAGCATGCTTCATTTGAATCAAATAAGAGATATTCTAATACTGGCAATTCTAACAGCTGTGAGGCTATTGTTTCCACAGTCATCTGTCTTTTTGGCATGTCACACTGAACTCCTCCAGAATTTATATATAGCATTTTTATATCCTCTTATTGAAAACATGAAAAACTGATAACAGGATCACTTCTAAAATGTAGCTATATGATATCAGTTGGTGGAATCAAGCATGGACAGGGACCCCTTCCACTAGACCAGGTTACTCCAAGCCCCATTCAACCTGGCCTTGAACACTAATGGGATGGGGCAGCCACAGCTTCTCTGGGCAACCTGTGCCAGCATCTCACTACTCCCCCAGGTATAATTTTTTTTCCTGATATCTAACCTAAATCTGCCCTCTTTCGGTTTACAGCCATTCTCCCTTGTCCCGTCACTACATGCCCTTGTAAAATGTCCCTTTTCAGATTTCTTGTAGTCCCCCTTTAGTACTGGAAGGCTGCTCTAAGGTCTCCCCAGAGCCTTCTGCTTATCAACTGCAAAAACCAGGAAGTGTCTCAGTCTCCTTTCCTTTGACCATGCTTATATGTCACACCTCTTCTAGCTCTTCATAACTTGAAGTATTATAGATGTCTCAACTGACAGCAGTTTTCCACACTATAAACCTCAATAATGTAGAAGTTCTCTATATAGCCAGTGTAAATAACAGTCACAAGCAAGAACAATAATAATTATTATACATTAATTAATCTTTTAAACTTGGATAGAATTTTGCATTTGAGAGATTAAAGATAATAGGAAAAAAATAATTCTTCTTTACTGAGCTGAATAGGAGTGGTCACTTATTAAAGCAACATGTTCAACAGCTTTTGCTGCACTAGCCTGGCAAACTTTAAGAAAAGCATATTTTCCCAAACCCTTGCAAATCTAGTTAACTTGTTAAAAATGTTTTCTATAAAACACTTATAGCTCCTTATCAAAATAATTGTAATGTGAATGCATTCTCTGGAGCTTTCCTCAATATCTATGTAGAAAAATACTTATAGTCTAAGAGATTCCAAATTAAGCCCCTTTATCCATGATTTCAGCTAGAGGATGAGAGCTCTTCTATATGAAGTTTTCCTGCCATGGAGACTCAATGATGAAATGTGATGGCAAGGAGGGTGGTTCTGTTGTGTCAGAAAAGGTTAAAATGTGAAAAGCATAACTATCCTGAAGTCTTTTGAAACCTGGGTCTCTCTCAGATTTCTTTTTATTATTGCCAGAAGATACTTCCTCACTGAGTAGCTGGATTTGACATGGGATTCAAATTATACTTTGGCTCATGCTTTTTAGGGCTCACACAAAATGTAGTGTACCTTTCTTAGAGTGATACTGATGGGAAATTAGTATAAAAATCTGACTTCTGGAAAGTATTGCATTCCAGCATTAGAACATTACTTGCAGGTTTGTTCCCTATCTACAAGGAAAACATTTTTCACCAAATGCTGACCCTATGGATAACTAAGCCTCCTGATGGTGGAGGCACCTTTTGTCAGCCACACCATATGGCCTGCTGAAACAGAAAATGCACCTTCTGTGCCCAATGAAGAGGTTTGTTCTCTTTAATGACCTGTCTCCAAAACACCATGGGTGACTTGAGTTCATAGGATTTCAGTTAAAAAGGAAACTCCAGAACTCTCTAGTCGAGTTGCCTTTGGATCTTACATTTCATGTGCTTACCAGTTGGTCAAACCAAGTTAACTGCAGCTTAACACAGGCCTAACTTCCAATTTCTCCCATATTTGCTGCTTCTATTTTCCTGTGGCTTGCTTCAGACCTAAAGAACCACAGAGTAAGAGTAGACTTCCATGTGACCCTTGCCTTCCTTTCGTAACTAGGAGAAAACATCGTAAAGTGACAGTCGTGTTGAAAAACCACAGATGAAGAGACTGTAATTTTCAAAGTGTGGTTTAAGGAAGTACCTCTCTTCTAATTCTACTCACAGACTTGCTAGCACTAAACCTATCTGTGTGAATCTGAAAGCATGCTAAGTCCAGGGAATTCATGGAGTTCTTCCACAGTGCAAGGGATTTGGTTTTCATTTCATTTTGCAAGAGATTTATAGTACCAATCAAAAACAGAGTGTGAAACAGAGAAGCACTGTAATACATGCAAACTTAGCACAAACACAGCAAACATAAATTATTATCTTCATGATTCTATTTATCTATAGATGACCGGCAAAATGACCTAAATATGTCCCACAGAAATGGGCATGGAACAAATCTCCAACAAAATCAAAATCAGTTGACAATAAAGATGCAATTAAAAGAAACAATCAAGAAATAGTTGAATAAATAGCCACTGTTTTTAAACAAGTGTACACATAAATAAATAAAACCCTTTCCTTTCTAATGCACATATATAGCATTGTCAAGAATACAGGGTTGTTGTTTTTTTTCCTTAAGGTAAAATAAACTGTAAGGGTTACAAAACTAGATTCAAATTGTTGTTCTGCTTGTCTTGGGTATCTAGATCATATAGAGTCTTCTCTGGGATATTTTCACTAGGAAAATAAACTTATGATGTATCCAGATACTTCCTTATAAGCAATAGCCAGTAGCAAGAAACATACTCTTACCCACACTTGCTCAAAAGGTATTTTTTCTTTTTCCTCTCCCAGTTTTCCCTCAGAGCTCTGATCTTGATCCTATTTCCTCTTCAGAGTTGATCTTCAACTAATTCCTCAGTATTTTTTATACTCCCTTTCTCCCTTTTTTTTTTTCATCACAAGGATAAAGCTAGATGAACACATAACAAAGGAAAACACAAAGTTGCAATCTGTCCTGCATTTCTCCCTTCTCCCCTTCCCCTTTCCACACTCCTTAAATTCAGGGTTGCTTGCACCTGCCCAATGTAGTTTTCAATTGTTTCTTCTTTCATTAGAAGTAAAAAGAGGCAGCTGCTGGGCCCCTCATTTACTCAGAAGACAGCATGGTTCCCTTCCTGAAAGTCTTACGGTGATGTACTGCCCAGCATTCCTCAGTGCTGAATACATTGCTTCACTTCTGCAAGTTATCTGCAGCTTCAGGAATCTTACCTGTACTGCAGTTTCTGTCAGATGCTAACTTATTAAATTATTAAGAAATTTGGTATTAAAATAGCCTTGTTATGTCTTTAAAACAAATACATTTAATCTCACAGAGAAA
Source organism: Neopsephotus bourkii (assembly GCF_033783945.1). Classification (NCBI taxonomy): domain Eukaryota; kingdom Metazoa; phylum Chordata; class Aves; order Psittaciformes; family Psittacidae; genus Neopsephotus; species Neopsephotus bourkii. The sequence goes on from NW_026901969.1 coordinate 3,514,145, forward strand.
GCTAGTTTAAGATAAAGATAATATGATAATAAGATGAAGGTATTTCAGTTAAAAAGAACCAGAAATCACCGTGTCCTTATCTTATGCAAATGCTACATTGTGAAAATCCTCTCAGGTTTAGTCTGTGTAACATTCAGCTGTTGTATTTCAACTGTAATAACAAGCAAAATGTAATCTTAACAGAACTTATCAAATCACCACAATCCTTCCACACTCAAGGACAAAATAGTTCCTCATTATTATTATGTAACCTGTGCATAAAGGGCTCCCCTTTCATTCGCCTCTCTGAAGAAACATGAAGAGTATTTGCTAAAAAATAGCCCAGCCTATGTTCCTAGGAGCCTAAGAACACTGTCTCCTTGTGGATTACAGCTGGCAGCTGTAAGGTGTAAAATTTTACAATTTACAGTGCTGGGATTTCTTCTTCATTTTAATCTCTCCTACTCAAAAAACTTTCATTTTCTTGGCGAGCTGTGAGACTTTAGATTGAGAGTTAAATAGAATGTTCTGCCTGCAGATATTATAATGTATATATGGGCTAGAGGGAATGTATAGTAAATGAATTCAGAATGCATTAGTATTGTCTAGTTTGGGGAGAAAAGATGAAAATATAGTAAATATTAAGCAGCTACAAGAACTGTCATAACAATCAAGGATCATTTAAGATGTGAATAAATCTATTTATTTCTGCTACAGGCAGAACAGAATTAGCATACACTTTTAGCAGAATGGGCATTTTTCTCCATTAAATTCTTTAGACTGATTTTCAATACCTTTAGAAATCAGTTCTGTAATATTTTACAATAATAATTTTATCAAAAGAGTAATTTAATTTCAGTGGCATTCCACTGCATTTGTCCCATTCAATTCATTCCCATTATTTTTTCTTAATTATGTTTTACAACAGCTGGACCACGTCATCCCTTTTCTCACTACAGTCCTCAAAAGAGACTTGATGAGGACCTTTCCTAGAAGAGGATGGCTTGATGAGGACCTCTTTGTAGAGATGTATGATCTCCCACTGGGGGGCCCAGGTTTTCCACAGTCCAAAAAGGGCACTTGCACTATTAATTTGTTCACATTCTTAAGCAGCTGACTTTGTCTATTCCTGCTTGCTTGGCCTCAGGCAAGCCTTCTGACTTATTGGCAACATTGCTGTATTGTACCTGTGCTTTATGGGATTTCCTCTGGCTCTGACTGACCCTAATAAAAGCCCAAAGAGGCAGAGCAGAAATAATAATACCAGAACCCTAAAGCAATTGTGGCTAGGATGGATGCTTGCCATTTCCCTAAACCCCATCCAATTAATTTATTCTTTATCCTGTCCTTTCTTTAATCCCCATCTAGGAACCATGTCTCCTCCTGTCAACCCTGTCAGCTGATGAATGTGTAGGGCAATCTAACACTTACAGAAGACCTCCATGTGTAGACCCTACGTGCATGCAGTAGGTATCCAATAAAAGTTTTTCAGTGGAACAACAGATATGTTTCCCCCCCTTTTTTTCTAGAAGGGAGATCCCACTAGCTAGTTTCTACAAGTCTAAACTGATTGTTAACAGACTTTGCACTGATCCCAGCTTTACCTTCATTTAAAGGAATGTTTCAGTGGTGTGCAACCTGTGGATACTGCAATAGCCAAACAAAAAACAATGGAGACAGGAGTTCAGAGGGGGTGTAACCAAACTATTACCTGCCATTTGGGTTCACATCCTTCTGATCTCAGCCACAAAACAGATAACAAAGCAGTCACTGTTTTTGTTAAACAGCTTCACTCACAAACCATTTGTTAAAATAACTTTTGTAAATAACCCATGACTACAAGTCTCTGTTGCTCTGGAAGTACTCCCTCACTAACACGTCCTTGGTCACTCCCTCTTCTTCAGCCTGACTGCTGTGCTCCTGTGCCAGTGTCAGAACACAATGTAACCTAAGGACAGAATTCCAGCTGTGCTTGCAAGTTCCTCATCTTTATGAGATGAAGTCACACCTCAACTTCAGTTTAAAGGCTGATCTTCTTCCATCTTATGCTCGTTTATAAAACAAATGGAGAAGCCTCTTCTGTCAAAAGAATTAGAAAAGATTACATGAAAGATGCTCCAATATTTTCAGAAATCATTACATCCAGACAACTTTGTGTGAACAACATTGTCATAGCTATTGCGTTAAAATTATTTAAATTATTATTTAAATTATATCATGTTTATTATTTAAATTATATCTGTTTATTATTTAAATTATATCCCCTCATAAACAAAACATAATGAAAACAGTATATTGGACATTATATGTTGACAACTGGCAAAATATCAAAATAGGGAATTACTATATAAGGTAAGGAAATAAAGCACAGCTACAATGATCTAGCGTTCTTTTTCTACTCACTGTTTCTTAAAATTGCCAAACTCATTTTACCTAATTTTAGGGAAAAAAAAAATAATCTGTCTATGCTCAGACTGGCTCAGTTACTCAAAACTGTTGAATATGTGTTTCATTCCATTTACATGGTACCACAAAAAATGTTCTGATACTGAAATAATGACTCTGAAAGGAGAGTAATAAAAGTTTAACACAAATGCTTTGTCCATGAAAAGAATAAGGTTTGAAACTGTGGTTCTGCTAAGTCAATGTAGATTTTATTGACTTCAGAGCACTTCAAGATGCCATCCTATTTATTTTATAAATAAACCTACATGCTTCTGGCATTGTTATGGAAGTGACAGCATCAAAGCACAATTTACAATGAAGGTATGAAAGCATGAATTTGGCCTGTAATTTGTATATATATTAAAGTGCAATAGTTACTATTGTCCTTATCATGAGAACATTTCTTCTACAGGCTATCCATGGAAATATCCAAACACAGCTGAACACATCGTGGTATCAGCAGGAAGTTGTTCACTGCTCAGACATCAAGATACAATAGGAGAAATCATACATTTTAAACTTTGTGAGCATATGTGCTAGTAAACATAGTTAATCCTCTTCTTCACCAGCTGGACGTCTGTATTTAGCATCATGCTAGTTCATATATTATTTATAATTGTGCTCATCATGGAGCTTGAATTTTATTTTAGAGCTAAAATGGACACATTTGGATTTCACTTTATTATTAATAAGTTTAAAAGGGCATGTATTAGTCATTTTACAATTTCTTTCAGAGGCACTGTACAAAGTACAGGGACTAGTATAGAATGATTAGTTAAGCAGCGTAGTTTTCAATAAAGTTTCAAATTAATGGCAAACATCTTGAAATTATTATTACTTACAATCACGTTCATGTTTGTATTCTTTTCCCTGAAGTCAGTTATTGCTACAGCACTTATAATGTCTCTCCCACCATATGCGGCCATTTGCTGCCTAGAACTCCTTAACTTTTAGAGCAACTCGAGCCAATGTTACAAGAATCAATGCCCACCCCTGTTCCTGCCTGAAGCGTTGGGGGCTGGTGGAGCTTGGTGCATGGTGACCTCTGCTGCTTGTGCAGTGCTACAGTCATAGAAGGCTCAGCCGAATCAGAACACCTCAACTTACGTGTTTCACTGGGGAAACGGAGAATATTTTTTTACGCCATGCTAGCTTGGACTACTCTGGGACAGTGTTAGACAAACAGCTGCACAATAAGTCGCTTGACTCTAGAAAAAAACAGTGTGTATCAAAGGGTGTGTGTCTCTTTCACAGATTTATAACAGCACTATATAATTTCAACTGAAATGCTATTGTAGCTCCAGATGTTTGGCTGCATCTACTGTTTACCAGGATAAACACTGTGCATATTAATTGAAATATAATACATGTCATTTAATTTTGTGGAAAAAAAAATTAGTATTTTCTAAATAATAAACGTCAAGATTTAGCATGCAATAAGATATAGAAGCATGCTAGAAAGTATTTTTTCTGTGCAAAATACTGTTAATACCTTAACAGCAACCCAGAGATCCTCCATACAACACCCCTCACTCTCACTTTGCAATTTTGCCATGGAAAGAAAACTACGTCAGCACAAAATTAGGACACAAGGACTAATACAAAGTCTGACATCAAGTAAGTTGACAATTACCAGATCTACGTCTTACACTCACATATGTCCTGTTGCAACTTTCAGACTGTTTTTTTTTTAAACCTGAAATGACAGCTGTATTAGAAGATAAGAGTACCGTAGTCAGTGTAAACAGGGCCACTATTTTCACCCTCTTCCTGGAACAAAAGAGTTTTCCCAGGATACCTTTCTTTTTTCATGTCCAGCCATTGAAGCTATTTACATTCATTCCCAGAAGGTATGGCACCACAAAATGTTGAGCCAGATTCAGCAGCTGGGACTGTGACATTTGTCTAGGACCCTTTGATAGATTCAAGATTAAAAATATCTTTTCACGTGTTATGTCTCTTCCACACACATTTTATGTCATGCAAGGCCTGGACAATGTCATTTGGTCTTGGTAGAGCCCCAGGAATAAAAAGAATTCAATAAAATTTGGTTCAGATCAAAATATTGTGAATAATTGATGTTGCCTTTAAATTCCCAGCTTTGATATTTGCCAGTTTTCTTCTTCTACCTGTTCCTTTCCCCTTTCTAAGTGACAAAACAGAAAACCAAGGGAGCCAGGAAAAGTGGAAAAAACCCAAGAACATTTCTAAATCCTGACACTCACAGCCTGGTTAAAAGCTGGGGGTATATGAGTGTTTTCACAACTCTTTGCAGGTTAGCCTTTCGTCTGTGCTTTAACTCCAGCCCTGTTTCATTCAGTATAAATAATCCTCTAGGGCACCTCAAGACTCTTAAAGGAAATTTCAAATGTGCAGCATCTCTAAAGGGCTAATAAATGGTGTATGGGACAAAACTGCATCCCACATGATTCCAGGCTGCACCATGGCTGTCCTGGGTTCAGCAGTAGCAATCATTTTTTCTCCTTCTTAGTAGCTGGCGCAGTTCTGTGGTTTTGACTTTCAGCCTGGGAGCAGCACTGATAACACTGATGGTTTTAGTTGTTGCTCAGTAATGTTTACTCTGACCAAGGACTTTGTGAGCCTCATGCTCTGCCAGGGAGGAGGGAAGCCGGGAGGAAGAAGAGACAGGACACCTGACCCAAACTAGCGAAACAGGTATTCCATACCACAGCATACCATGCCTACTATATAAACTGAGGGCAGTTACCTGGAAGGGTTTGATCACTGCTTGGACGGGCTGGGTATCGGTCAGCGGGTGGTAAGTGGTTTTATTCTCTTCACTTTATTATTTCCCTTATCATGATTGTTATTGGTGGTAGCAGCAGTGGTTTGTGTTATACCTTAGTTACTGGGCTGCTCTTATCTCAGCTCGTGGGAGTTACATTCTTTTGATTCTCCTCCCCTTCCCTCCGGAGCCAGGGGTGGGGTAGGAAGCGGGGGGGAGTGAGTGGGTGAGCTGCGTGACTGACTGGGCTTAAACCGCAACAACAGCTCATAAGAAAGACTGGCTCAAGAGCCCTGGCCCTGTGCATGCTATGACATGGCCTGCTTACACTATGTGTGCTATGACGTAATTGAGCAACCCAGTGAAGACAGCATAAAGGCGACATTCTGAGGTATGTAATGTACCCAGAGTTTGCTAGTGAGTTTGGTTGGTTGGTTTGATTTCCTAAAATGTTCACAGGAGGGGAGAGATAAGGAAATATTTCATTTAAAGAACCTGTGAGGAGGCTTTAGTGAAAGAAAGGAGTGGCTTTGCAGCATTTCTTCTGCTTACAGATTGGGCATGTGCAGGATACATTACATTGTGAGAGGTACAGTAGGCAAAAAGGCATGTTGCACTGGTACAGAGGTATAATGGGGACAAACCGCTCACATTAGGATACTTCCTGAGCAACAACTGAAAATAAATACTGATCAAAAAAGCTTGTTTTAGTCAACCTACTACAAATGTATGGTATAACTACTAGAGGATAGATAGTTTAACAAGGATACTAACCAAAATTATGTATGATATTGCCTCTGTCTTTCAGAATATAAGTTCTTCAAGGCTTTCTATGAAACACTGCACAAGTTAGTGTGAAAGCACTGCTCTAAGACAGGGCAATTACTTTTGATTAATAGTCTACAAGTCTACACTTAAATCAGGAAAAAAATCACTGATAATACAAAGAAAACCATAATGCAAGCATCCATAGTTGAACTCAACAAAGATATTTTCTTAAAGGGAATTTTTAGTCACTTTTAAAATAAAATAACTTTTAAAATAATAATTGGGGAAAAAAAAAAAGGTTGCAAGATTGCTCCTGTTAAGCTTCCCATTTAGACTCTCTCATGCCTGCTACTGTTTAGGCAATGAATATTCATGAACATAAACATGATTCGTAACATCTGTATACCAGTGGTAGAGCCTTAGAAAGACATTTACACTCCTTTGTTTGGGATATATACATGTATACAAAAAGAGCAGCTTTCCCTTGTGATCTTCTCCAGATATGATTTCACAGACCAAAGTCTGGCCTCAAAAAATTATAATGTATATCATATGATTCTGCAGGAACAGAAATGGAAGCAGTGTCCCTCAGCCCACAGCCAAACCCTTCTACCTTGCCAGAAAACAGAAATAAAAGTTTAGTCTGTGAATCCCTTTTGCAGCCTTCACTGCTCTTAAACAAAAACCCTACAAAAAGCAAAAACTAGACTGCATCTGGGTTTGTCAGTACATACAAAAACCCATCTTCTGAGTTAAAATTCCTCTTCTACATGGCATTCCTTTATTCCAGTTAGCCCAGCTGTGTTAGATGAGGTGGCAGGGCTTGTCACGTAAGAAAGTCACACTGATTTACTCGAATATCCTTCCTTTAAGAATCACTTGAAACCCATGTGAAGTCTATTATTTCAGCTTCCCACTCCTTGTTTCAGTTGGTCTTACATTGTGCACTTAATTCACCGTTTTAAATTAACACCTACCCTTTGGTGACAGGTCCCACATGTTTAAATTAGTACTTTCAGTTAAAGTAAGAGTTTATCTAAATTGAAAGTTCCTCAAGGTATTAATCTAATTTAAACCAATTAGTTAACAATAGCTAGGAAGGCTGGTTTAACACTTCATGGAGTGAGGTGTGTTCAGTACAGCTCTCATAAAGATTAGGAGAACAACCACCTGTGATCTGACAACAGCATCTTTTGGGGCATCTGGTTCCAGGCTAAGGCTCTTAGAAAGTTTAATCAGCTAAATAGTGTCCATCCCAGACATAAGTGTGCATAAACATACCTGAACGCCTCATCTTCTGATGAGTTCTGTATAGCTACCTGTCTGGAAAAGCAGTATCTTCAGCACACTCTCTTACCCTCTGGTCACTTTGTTCCTCTGCACTGTTTGCATGTAACAGCATAAGTAATTTTGATAATTCTTTTCCTCCAACTTACCACTTCCCAATTTTTCTTTTCTGGGCTATAATAGAAAGCAAAGAATTCCATATTTGTGCAACACCCAAGTTTCATAATGGAAGTTAAACTGGCCCTGAGTGAACTGTATGTCTCAGGTTGCTCCCCTATGTAGAATTCTTTACAGGTAGATCACCCATCAACTCAACAGAAGCTCTAATTTGTCTATTGACTTTTACCAGTTCAATTGCTAATGCGATCAGTAATCAAAGGTCAGTCACTGAGCTGGCAATATTTCATGGCTCAGAAGTGAGAGCGAGCATACAAATTCAGGATTCATGGAAACTGAAATGTACAGAGTTATGCTGATGGTAGAAGGCAGAGGTTTAAAAAAGTGAAACACTTTTTATCACTTCCTTGTGTAGAATGAAATATAGTCTGTGTTGCACCAAAAGGCTTCCATGGGTGATTTGAAATTTACTGCAAGTGGATGTCCATAAGATAAAAAGCAGTCTTCCTGTGTCTGTTTTGTTTGACTTTTATGAATCAAACTGGGCCTTCTATTATTGTGGTCTACTATGTGATTCTGAAGTCAGCACATCCAATAGTCTCTCCAATTTCTTTGGAAGGAGAATTCTTTATTGAGCATTAATCTTTAATTGCTATCTGAAGCATTCCTCTTCTGGGATGAGGGCTGTTGTCAATGTGCTGAAAAACACCATTAAAAATTTACTCTGTCATATTCTTACATCTTAATCTGAGAAACTGTCACATTCAGACTTTTCAGTCAGTATGAAAATAGTCCAAAAGACAAGATAGGTAGGCTGGAGTGGAACATTGCATTTTTTGTGGTCCTTACATCTTGCTACATACAAAATACAGATTCTTTGCTAGACATAACTACAAGCTATGAACAGTCAAATGGCTCCAGTTATTCCACTATGTCCACATTTCAGATTGACTCAAACCTCCACTTCTGGAAAGCCTGTAAAAGAAAGATTAATGGGAAATAGGAAGCCTTCGAAAACACAGACATCTGGAAGTAAAGATATCATAGCGGTGTAAGCCACAGTGGAATAAAACATTTGCTTAATTCAACCTTTAGATTCTAAAGCCAGTCAATAGGGAAAGAGAGCCAATGATTAAATGACACACTTTTGTTTATGGAAGGCCTTGTGTGCAGAAAAGCCATCCAATTTAGCTTGCAAACTATCCAAAACAGCAGGTGCTGGGTGTGCTGAGCTGACAGAGCACCCATCTCCCAGGGCAAACACTCATTTCACATGTAATCCTTGAACCTCTTCTGCTTAGCTGATGACTTTTGTCATCTGCATAAACCCCTTCTTGCCCAGCCTCTTGCAGCAATGCAGGGCCAGAGCAGGGCAGAAAGGAAACCAACAGCACCACTTCTGTAGGGATAGTCCACATCTACACCCTACTCCTACACAAATCCTACAGCATATCTCATCTGGATGTGCAGCTGCTGCACTATAGCAATAGCTGGCATAGATCGTTGCGAAAATTCAAGTGTGGATATGCAATAGTGTTAATATAAAAAGTGAGTAGTTTTGAATGTTGTGAGCTATTTTGCTGGTGATGTTTACATTGTGCTGATTTTAATTTCCCACTCAGCAGGTTGAAATATTTTATTCCAGACTGTCTTGCTCCTTAATCATATAAATCTGTTTCTAATTGAAGCTGATATTAAAATAAAGGTTTTTTTTTCCTTAATGTCATTTCATGCAGTGCATTAGTATTCTGAAACATCTTTGCCAGTACAGTAACACTGTCAATAGGTAACAGAACAGCTATAGGTACAATATTTTTTAGCATCCTGGTTTGCAAACAGTATGCACCAGGAGAAGAACCTCCAAATTCACTTGCCCTGGGTGATCCTTTTGTGAGTAATAGAGGTTCAGCTCAGCATTTTGTCAACTTTCTAAAAATGAAAAGACTTTATCCAGAAGATGACTTGGTGATAGAAAGTACATTAGAACTTCAATAAATCACACTGATGGATGAAACCTTGTCAGCTACTGAATTTAACTTGTATTAAAGTTAAATCCCATTTAACTGTGTGTATAGGCCAGGTTTGAGACCAGCTGTGAATTACTGAATATTGGTCACAATACTGTAATGCAGTGAGTCACTTCCATTTTCAGTCAAGCCAATACAAGCCAAGAATATTTAACACTTTGCAGAGCTGAATGGTAAGAGGAAGGATTATTCTATGAGGAAGGAAAATTAACTGTTGCATAATGAACATATAGAAGTCTCAGTGGTTTAATACTCATGAGTCTCTTCAAGAAGACTCAAGATCACCTTGTAATTAAGACATATTCTGATAAAAAAAACTTTATTTACTGCTGGAAAAACAGAAATACTTCTTTCCTAAATCCAAAATAAGGGTAAGGATCAGCAACACTTTTAGCCATTGCTACTGAGTACTACAAGATTATGGCTCAAGAGATTATGGCCATTCAGGCATCCTTATATAAAGAAATAGAGAAACAACTGTGGAGTAACTGTGGGCCATGGTGTGATAAATAAACAACAACAACAAAAAAATCCCCTTGAAAGGCATCTTTTCATACATGAAAGAACCACAGCAGAGTCTATTTCCTTTTGAGATGAAGACTGAAGAGCTAGAATCGTTCAAGATTTCCTGTTGCAAAAGATGTCTGTCACACAAACAAGCATTCGTGTTTGTAATGAAATCCTGCAGCAGTCACTGAGTGTCATCTCCAGTTTCATCAAGCCAATTGCAAGATTATGAATAATTAAGCTACACTGTAATTTGTGTGTTCAGGTTGAGAGGGAGAAAGGGTACAAATATGCAAAAAGAGGAAAGTTGCAACAAAATTACAGGGTTGAATAATGCATAGGCAGCAATTTTCTAGCTAAGTTTGCAACAGAGGTTAGAAAATTTCCAGCGTAAGCATAAGAGTGCAATGTAGACATAAAATCTCATTTCCTTTGTTCAAAATCCCAGCTGATTTGACACTTTTATTAATTTAATTAGAAGGAAAAAGAAAATTAAAGTATCAATAGCACTTGAACAGTTTAGTATACTTTATATGAAAAAATGAGATGGGTTTTTTATATGAGAAAATGAGATGGATTTGTTTGAGAATAACTTTTCATTCCAGAATATAACAGGAGACGCAAGTGGCAAAAATTAAGGCTCAGAATGTATTAGGATGGACTGTCAAAGACTTGTTACTGTACATTGAGCAATGACAGTTTTCTCAAAAGCATTGAAAAATTCCCAGCAAATGAATGCCAGGTATAACACACGCTGAAACAAATACGCACACATCTCGGTCAGTAACTGCTTCAAACCACGTTTGAAGCCAATTTAGTAGAACTTCTGAAATACTGAAACAACTTCTTCCTGAGACTTCATGTATACTGGCCATCCCTACTTACATTGTTAAATTGTAAAATGTCTTGGTGTTATCCATTTCTTTGGGAAACAGCGTTAGAAGGAATGTGATAGATTTCCATCTTAAAGGTCCAGAAATCAATTTGATTTTTACTTTGCTGAAAGGACAGTCCTCACCCTTACAGCAAAACGTGAAACCCAGCCGACAAGGAATGTGTTGCTCTCTTTTCTGGTGTTAAGTCGTCAAAAATCTCTTTGAAGGAAGTCAAATGTGCACTTGATAAATCAGATAACTTAATGATATAAGCAGGACCTCAGCAGAAATGTTATTGCCAATCTTCTCTGCTGAGTAAGAAGTCCAGTTTTATCTCCCTACATAAAGACACAGTTAGGAGATTCTCCCCACCACAAAGAGATTTCCCTCAGAGGTTCAGCTGAAACTACTGTGAACTAAGAAAAGTACTGAATGCATTTAGGAACTATTTTTAAAATTCCTCTTGGTTTATTCCACTTCCCTTCTGTAACATTTCTATTTGCCTAAAAGTCTTCCACCATCTCTGGAGGGCTATTCTTAGGCTTTATCTTTCCAGAAGTGCTTATATGGAGTGCTAATTGGCTTAATTAACTACAAGTCATGGCTCCAACAAAAGCATTTCCTATCTAGTCAATGTGACCATTAAAAAGTGATTTGCATTACATTTGGAACAGCAGATATTTAGCTGGGAAAGGGGTTAATTAAGCATGTGTTCTGGGCACACAAATCAGGTGCTAGAGGTATAGAAAGCAATAGATAGTTCCTCAGAAGCAATATAGAAGATTTTAACTAGTGATTTTACAATGAAGACTGTCATAGTTTTTGCAATGATAAAATAATGAAGAGAAATAGAGAAAATCATCCTCAAGCAATTTGACAATTATGAGAGAAACCACAGTCTGTATTTGTAGTAATTCACAGAAGTGCTTCAACATATACAAGGGCAGAAAGATATTCTGTAAATTATATTTCGAAAAGAGAATTTGGAAGGGCAAGTGCAGCATTCGAGTGTTGCTGATGGCCTGCAGAGACTAACCTGCACAGATGCAGGGCTCTGCTCTTACATTCAGTAATAACACAGCACCACAGGCACCAGACAAAGGCAGCGTTTCAAATGAAATTTAGGTCACATGTAAGTGCCAATATACAAAAATATAATCCTGTAAATCTCTGCACAGCTGCTAACAGACCTTGGACTTGCTTAAGCTCTGTAGGCACTCTTGTTTTCAACACAGACTTTCCATCCTTATCTGTAGCTCTTATTTTTGGCACGTGCATATGTATTTCATGTTGGCAGGGTTGAGCACGGCTGCCTGTGCCTGATGCTATAAATTAGGACTAGAAGGGTGGGATTCAGAGCCTTAGTCCTGGGCTTTGGGCCTGGTCAGTGCACATCTGAAATGCCTGCACTCCATACAGCACACAGGTGAAGCAGTAAACCCTTTCAGAATATGGCAAGGAGAAAGATGTGCTTGATTGTCTCCCTTTATAAATGGAGACTGCTGCATCTAGCTTTTGTCTAACTTTGGAGTTAGCCCAGTTAGCTGGCCTCCCAAGGTCCTTTCCAGACTAAATTGCTATGTGACTCTGTCATCTGTTACTGGCATTTTAAAACTAGTTCTTGCTAACTTGCTGCAAGAAATACTGTAGACCTATTTGGGGAATTCACGGATGAATATTCCTTTATTCATAGAATAATGAATAAGGAAAGTAAATCCTGTCTGTGCACTGGTGAGCTGTGGATGGCTCACGGTTCATATGGGTGTATGATTCTGGCATCCCTTAATTTTCTCAGATACTGCTTAGGCACCAAGGCCTCCTAAATTCCTGAGCCAAAATTTCAGACCCTAAAATTCAGGTGTGACACCAACAGGATTGCTCCTGGGGAAAGGGAACTCCAACTTCAGCTGCTCTGGTACCAGCTCAAGCAACTCAGTTTCTCACAGAGGTCCATTATTGAGCAAGTCCTTTTCTGATTTTGCACTGGAGAAGTCTGTAAAAGTGTTCTTTCATTCCTGCCCCATTATGAGCTGAGCAGCAAGCCATAAAACAAGTCCTCATGGCCAGAAGTTATGGCTCTGTCTTTAAAATAGCTTTTTGAAGTTTTAATTCCTCCCGTCTCTTCTTCCTCAGCTGAATGTAAACTGAAAATCAACAACTGAAAATCATGATAAAACAGTAGAAAATGTAAAATTATTGTCCAGTCCATCTGTCAGCTACCAGCACAGTGCAACTGGAATTAAGACTGGTATTCATAAATAGTGGTAAGAGGACACAGGTTCAAGCTAAACTCTCACTGAAGCAGCTCTGAGCAGTGTTGGACAGTCAGCTTCTGTGGTTTCAGATACTGCTCGGGGTGCCTGTGCGTGGTAGGGTGCCAGGGCTTTCAGGGGCAGCAGGGCACCAGGATGGCATCCCATCCCACCACCCCAGCCAAGAGCAGGTCAGCTGGGGCCAGATGGCTGGGGGGCACCTCCCTGAGGAAGGGGCTGAGGCTGAGACGCGGGCTGTGGATGGGTCCAACTAAGCAGGACCAGCGGCTGGGCAGGGCTGTGGGGAGCTGGAGACCAACACTGCTCTGCTGTCACTGGTGGCCCCAGGGGCTGGCATGGGGTCCTGAGCTGTGATCAGGGTTGGAGTAGTGCTGAAGAGGGGGTCAGGACCCTGAGGATCCTGATGAGCTCAGCACCCTGAGTCAGAGCGATGGACCATTCCAAATAGGCAAGGATTCATCATGCCAATCTTTTGGAGGAGAAGGGAAGTTAGCCCTGTGCCTACAGGCTTTGTAAATCTTCTCCCCAGGCCTGATCTCTCCTTTTTTCTATTGAACAATAAACAGGCATGGTTTGAGATATTATGAGCGCATGTTCCGTGACAACGGCTGTTACCTTTTTTTGCCTTTCACACACATGAACAAATGATCTTCTCTTAATCATCTATGAGCAATACAAAGGTTTTTGCCCTTAATGTCATAGCACCTTAGGCCGGGGTCTTTTACAGTTTTTATGAGTCCTTACTTAGATGTGTTTCTTAGCCACCTCAAACACCACTTTTAATCTCTGGTGCTCTAGAGACCACATTTCCATCTGGCCATTGGGTAGTAGTAAAGCATAGCTGTACCTTCAGGTTGTGGCTTTGAGTGGCTGAGTGGGCACAGACTCCCCCTCTGGTCCCCACATGCCCCTGGAGTTACAGGTGAGTAATGGTGCCTCACAAGACCTTGCAAAGGGCTGTCGTGTGTTGTACTTTGTTCCTTCCTTGCTTCTGTTCCTTACGCTCAATTTAAATTGGGGGGTTTTAGATCTATATCTGTGGTGCTGCTTGGAACAATACAAGCTTCTGGTCTTGCTCACATGTTTATTTCTGCTGGCTAGGATGTCTTGTGCGGATTGCTAACAGTAAGCAGAACTTTGCTGGAGGTGTGAACTGTCAGTTCTGTCAGGCCTGGCATGTACTCCTTTGAGAAATATGTTACCTCCTGGGAAGAATCTTTTAAACTCTTCCTCAATATTTTGTTTCTTTCAATTTAAAAAAAGGAAAAACTTCCCCCCCCCCCCCCGAAATTGTGAAGTTTGCAAGTTATTTTTACCCATACACTTAGTTTTCTTCCTTTCTCAATAGAGGAAAGATCACTCCTATTAAACCCTAAATCTAACCATTTACCTTCTACTAACTGTGGCTTTTCTTTCAGTGATAATATCATGTTTTCTGGCAGCACACAGGCTTGTACATTTGTGTCCAACTTAAAACAAATAGATGTTTCATTTGCCTTTGGACTTGTGGTTAATTCATCTTCTGTTGCGATGGTGTCCAAAAATCCCTGTCTCTTCATTCTCCCTTCAGACTCTCCTGGCAGCGGTAAGCTCCTAGAAAGTGATGGAATTACTTGCAGTTTCTGCATTTTCTTCTGAAGGCCAGGCGGGAGTTATTTAGCGCAATGCATGGAACTGTTTCATATATGTTGATTTTCATCTCCACATGCTTTCCTTCTTCCTTGTTGCAGTAATTAATCTTCTTTTGCATCTTCTGTCAAAATCACTTCTTCGAAGAAGAGTTGAAACTGGATATCCTATTAATTACTGTCTTCTAATTCATATTTCAAACGTGATTTGTTATACAGAAACTTAGTGTACAAGACTTGAGGTGTTTCAGCCCTCTGTAAGTCAGAAAGCTTTGTAACTTGTCTTTTCTCCGTGATTGAGAACACCCCTCTTTTATTTCACGTAACATAAAGAAGAGCATTCCTCCATTTCTGTGGTAGCTTCTGCCTTTACCCTGATGTTTGTGAAGACAGTCAAGTTCTGCTCAAAGTTCCACATCTAGGATTTCAGATATTTAAAGATCGTTCTATTTATGATTCAATAATTGTTTTTCTGTTTGCTTCTCTCCTGGCATCCTGCATCAGCTAGGAATCGTAAGTATCAAAATGCTTGACAAATGTCTAGCTTAGGCTGTAATATCACAGTCATTAACGCTTGATCAGTGCATTTCCAGATCACCCAGTAATGTTCTTTTGATGCAGGTCAGGTATGGTCACACAAACATTGTTTTGTAAAATTAAGAGCACGCAACATGGTGTTAACGCTGTCTTTACTCTGCAGGATTTTTGACCTTGCACTATAGGCTCTAAACTTGCCTTTAATGTGTAGTCAGACCACGACCTCAGTGCCTGACTTGCAAGCTAACAGCACAGTGTAATGTGAGCTTCAGAAGAACACAATGCATTCCCTGTGGCTTTTGTATGATTATCTAAAGCGTGTAACTCCTTACTAGCTTAGGTGAGTTTCACAAAGGAACCATGGTCAAAGATGAAGATGTGTAACAGTTTATTTTTGTCCATACACAATGATATAGGCCTTTTTGATACTAAATTTAAACCTTTTAAAAATTTTTGCATTTTGTACTATGTTTCTCATTAGTCTGTCAATGTTTTCCCTGCCTATGTATTCCAGAGTCCAGAACTGCATCATCATAATAGCTTTAGGTCTGAATGCCAATTTAAATAAACAATGAATATCAGAATATATTTAAATTTACTTTCAAACCCAAATAATTAAAATCCTTTTTTAAATAATTACCGATTCACTTTTTATGAAGCATGCCTGTAATTTATATTGTAGTTTTAATCTATGAAGTCACTGTTGTAGATGGGGAGAAGGTTGCAGGTTAACCAAAGAGTATTGTACTTCGGAAAGCCTGTCATAGAATCATAGACTGGGTTGAGCTGGAAGGGACCTTAGAGACCATCTAGTTCCAACCCCCGTGCCATGGGCAGGGACACCTTTCACCAGACCAGGTTCCTCAAAGCCCCATTAAACCTGGTCTCGTACACTGCCAGGGATGGGGCAGCCACAACTTCAGTAAACAGGATACATTGCTTCTCACTTTCTGATAGTTTATTATAATGGTAGGGCTTCTTCAGCACTGCACCAGTTACTAAGAAGGAGAAAAATAACTGTTACAGCTGAACACAGGACAGTATGAAACACCTATGAACATATTTTTTATGTCACTATGAACTCCAGTAGTAATGTTATTTCATAATTTGCTAAACTCTTCAGTGGTTGACTAAAGGATTGGGAAGACCTGAAATGTGACATTGTGGAAACTGCTGTTTCCAGCTTTGAGAAGGAAAGTCATGGAGGATTATGCACTGGGACAGAGACATAAAAATATGGTTTTGGAAAGACTCTCAAAGGATCATTTAGCTCATTTGTTTCTAGTGAATGAAGGTCACCTATTAGATTCGATACCAGGCTTCCCTAGAGTTGTGTTGGCTCTGTGCCAACCTACCACCTTCTGTGCCATCACTTTTGCATAAAAGCATCCTTCAGCAGTGAAGCCTACGTGCTCTTGGATACGTAGGCAATGTATCCTGTGGAGGATGAGGATGAAGGAGTGGCAGACTCATGAATTGAGGTCAAGTGGCAAGCAGCATGCAGAGAAGATGCTGAATTCATCCCATATTAATGCTCATCTTCTGACTGGTTTTGTGCTTACAACTGTGTTCAGTGAAAGGCTGTATACCGTGTTTTACTATCTTACAAAATACAGGATGGGAGGTGTGGAATTCTGTGCCTTTGGAGCTAGATTGTATGGAGAGACAAGGGAGGCCTGGGAGGATAGGATAGAAAAAGTTGATTATCTGTGATGATCAGTGATCTGCTGCACTTACCACCATAAAAATAATTCTTTCCATCCCTTGTTAGATGGTCCTGTAACATCTCCCTTCTTCACTCTCAGAGTAGAGCTCTGCATATTTTCTCTGAATCTTCATAGGTATTCTGTCTGGATTTCAGGCAGAGAATAGGTGGATTTTGAACAGGAAACTTTCAGTTGTGAGCTAAATCCACGTGCAAATGCTAAAATTTATATTCTGTGGGGAACTAAATGGATTTCCGAGGTCTGCAAGCTTAGAAGACTGGAAAATTGCCAGAAACCTGGCAAGGGGACATCGTCACCATTCTGCAATTAGTGTAGGATAACATAACTGAAGTTTTCTTGAGGGGAAAACAATCCATGCTGAGCTTGTACAATAAGCCTCTGTCAAGCACTTCCATTTTTGGGAAGCTACCGTGTAGACAGTGCTTTGAACTAGAGTAAGTAGTGAGGTTAACAAAGGACTCGGTGGAACCTGAGACCATAGCTCAACAAATTCCAGTGGACCAAGATCAACTTCTAATTCAATACTTTGGATTCATAGTTTTCTTTTCCATTAGGACTTTTAAAGCCCAGGTAGGATTTTAAAAATATGCAATAATACCACCCATGATTATGCATACATAGACACAGATGTGAAGTCTCTAAGCAGGGAAACCCAGCAGACAGAATCTAAGATTCTTTTCTTGGCAGATGTAAGCATTTAATCTTTAAGATAACTGTAACATTCCTTAGTTAATGTGGGGTGGTGGCTTTAGGACTTGGTGCCTTGAGGGCTTGATAATCTGACATTTAAAACTTGTTTCATATGGTCAAAAAGATACTGTGCCATTGGGTTAATTTCTACTTTTTCTTCTGCTTATTACTACAATAAAACATTTGTATATTACTACAATAAAAACATTTGTGTATATATATATATATATATATATATAAAATCTTTAATTTAAGTTCCTGGAAAAAATGTTTGAGAACTAGGCTAGATTATTGATACTTTTTTTGTAATAGAAAACTTACTGGTGTCGTTGCTACGTGCCATATAAAAGGTGTTAAGATCAGGAAAATTCCTTATATTTTCCACTGGAGGAAAAAGGGGTTTTGTTTATAGGTCACACAGAGAAGAATTACGTCTTCATCTATTCACTTTTTGCTTTTGCATAGGCTGTACAAGAAATCCTGGACTGGTAGGAATACAGGTAGAAATGCTGATTATTCAGCTGGTGATTGTCATGCTAACAAAACAAATATGAAAGTATTTCAAGAAAGACCTAACATGTTCTTGAAGAAGAGGATGGAAGGACTACATGAAACAAACACCTTTCATAATGTGCAAAAAAAATCTCCTTTAAGCAGTTACCTGACAGCAAGAAGAACCTGAACTGAGGAATTCAACCACTTATCTCTGATTCTCAAAAAATGACAAAAATCCTTGTCAAAACTGTAAAACCATTATGTGATGTGTCCTTCTTGCATCCTTGGTAGAAGTGGTTATATTACCGTAAATATTCTTCTCTACATCTTGCTAACACACAATGCTTCATACATCACTAGAGGTGATTTTCCTGGTGCATGGAAGTTGCATGTGTACACTATGACAGTAAAAAACCAATAATTATTGTAAATCAAATTGTTATATGCAAGCAGATTTGAGTCAAACATGTTGCCTCACATTTTTAACGCCCACTGAGTTGGCTTAGAGTTTTCCCATCAGAGATAATTATCTATAAAGCTTTGTGTGTGTTGAGCATACAATGTGTAAAAATAGATAGACTAACTGGAAACAATTCTCCTTTCCATTCTGTTCAATTATTTTGGTTTACATTTGCTATGTTCTAAATGGCCAACATGTTTTTTTCATTAATTAATTAAATTGGTCTTGCCTTTGTTTTCTGTTCTAGCTAAACAAAGTTTAAAAATTTTCCATTGTTGCTGTTGCTGTGTTTCCAAAACATCCTGTGGTATGTCCAATTCACTATGTATTTGGCTATTTTTTGTGTGCTTGCTTTGAATGTTCAGTCTGCATATCCTGAAATGTTCCTTCTGGCATCAAATGTCTCAATTTCCTTCCTAGCCTCTGTTCTTGGTTCATGGCATACTAATTTGATCATGATATGGATATAAATATTAGATGTGTATATTGCACACACTACATTTGTCCTGCAGAGAAGTCTGGGGTGAATATGTTTCAGAAATGTTTACTTTAACTATCAATTTAATTTTTAAGACGTATTTCTTCGGCTTTGTTTGTGCCTACTTTGTGTATATGACACATAAATACTTTCGTAAATGGTCTTCATTACATGAGTAGCTACAACTGCTAATTTTGATCAGATGCTCTAATAGTTGCCAGAAATATAGTTCGTAATTCATATTGCATTATTAGTCCTCCCCCCCCCCTCCATTTGCCATTCTTGATGTTCTAGCTCACGATCCTCTAAGATATTCCCCACTTATTTTTACTACAATGAAGTGCCTCATGACCTAAGCGGGACTAGAGTAGTGAGGCTAAGCAGATGAACCAATGTCTGCAGAAACAGATCTTACTTTGCTGCAGAAATTATCCAGTCAGAAAACAAAGCAGTGGAAAATGTAAATAATCATTCCATGCCAATTGTGAACCATCTGCAGGCCAACAGTTATTCTCTGAAGAAATTAATGTATATTTCATGACAACAAATATGAGAGATAAATACGATCTCCTACTACAATTCATGTCAGGAAGAAATCAGCAGTAAGC
This sequence comes from Neopsephotus bourkii, assembly GCF_033783945.1. Taxonomy (NCBI): domain Eukaryota; kingdom Metazoa; phylum Chordata; class Aves; order Psittaciformes; family Psittacidae; genus Neopsephotus; species Neopsephotus bourkii. The sequence continues at coordinate 3,533,792 of NW_026901969.1, forward strand.
AATGACACAGAATCACATGGGCATTTTGCAGGCCGCTTTTTAGCTTTCCAAATAAGGTTTAAATTAGACTTAACTTGTTAAGGTATTTTACACCTAGGAGCAGAATTCACGTAAACCAAGTAAAAATTATTAACCTATTAATCTGTCACAATGTTTTTCTGTTCTTCTATGTAGCACATACACACTCAATGAAAAACATTCTTTTTGCAAAGAACACTTTGTAGTACTGTTCTGATAGTTTTTGCTGAAGCATGCTTGTTTTGTTATGGATACTAATTTATTACCTATGTGCATTTTAGGGCATCCTCTTAGCAACAAATTGCAGAGGTAAAAAACACTGGCTTTTAAGACCACAGACAGAGAATTTTTCAGGAACTGAACGTAAACTCTTCCAAGATCACTTTAAACAGAAGATACATTGATTAGGCACTAAAAGAATGGAAAGAACTTTAAAATATTGATAGGGCTGTAGCTAATTTTCATAACAAACATTGGGGGTTTCAGGTTTTCATTGATCTGTTGTGTCTTACATAAAACTGCCTGTCTAGAATAATTTGCCTCAATCTTTGGGAGAGTGGATCACTGGGATTCCTGTTGCTCAGTGCATTACAAACTGAAGGAAGTGATTACATATATTGGCATTAGAACTTTGTAAGTCTAAAACTGTAATAGGCACAGACATTCTAAACATCTTACAAAACAATTTTCAGATTTCTTCTCTATATGAAAGCTTATTTAGATTACTTGAAAATACATGCTGCAAAATTTTACTTCAACTGGAAAATGGTACTTCTCTCCCAAAGTGCATTATCACACAATTGAATAAAATAAACCAAAAAGAACAGGTGAAAACCCTATGGAAATTAAATATTAAAGAAAAAGATTGCATTTTTAATACAAAAAGGATAGTTTCCCTGAGGAGACTTCAAGATAGTATCAAGAGTGAAGGTGAATTTTTGAAAAGACTTTAAAGAACATTTTGGTTTGAAGAGGACTGTCAGAATGCAAATATACTGATAATGCAGAGTGTGCTTCCAGGGTGCTTTTCTGCAACAAAGGGGGCTGTTTACAATTTATCACACACAGCAATGCTCACCTTTCTGAACAGAAATTAGGTTTATTTATTTTCTGTTTCTTTCTAATAATGTCCTCTAGGCAACCTGGGAATAATAATATGCATTGCAATGTTCAGTGGCAAGCCTGTGAATTCACTGTCCAAGGGAAGCACTCCAATGAAAAAACATTCAGAAAAACCTGGAATAGTACATCTGTCCTTGGTTCAGCCGTAACAGTTATTTTTTCTCCTTCTTAGTAGCTGGTGCAATGCTGTGATTTCAGCTTTATTCTGAGAACAATGCTGGCAACACACTGATGTGTTGTTGCTAAGTAGCGCTTATCCCAGTCAAGGACTTTTCAGTCTCATGCTCTGCCAGTGAGGAGGGGCACGGGAAGCTGGGAGGAAGCAGAGACAGGACAATTGACCCAAAGTAGCCAAAGGGGTATTCCATACCACAGCATGTCATGCCCAGTACATAAACTGGGGGGGGTTACCCAGAAGGCCCATGTCGCTGCTCAGGTCGGGCTGGGTGTTTGTCGGCGGGTGGAGAGCGATTGTAGTGTGCATCACTGCTGTTTATTAGTGTTTTTTCCGCCTCATTTTTTAGTTTTATATTCTCTCCCCTTGTTATTTCCCTTAGCATTATTATTGTTGGTGGTAGCAGCAGTGGTTTTGTGTTATACCTTAGTTACTGGACTGCTCTTATCTCAACCCATGGGAGTTACATTCTTTCTCCTCTCCATCCCTCTGGGAGCTGGGGGGGAACAAGGTAGGGAGTGAGAGAGCAGCTGCATGGTTCTGAGTTACCTGGGCTTAAATCATAACAACAGCACACCTTATTGCAAAGCAGTGTCACTTCTCCTAGAAGAGAAAGTAAGTCCCGCAACAATTTTTTGGGAAAGAAAACATCATTGTATTTTGCATACTGAGCTCTGGCTGTCACTGCTAATATACAACAGTGCTCATATCTCTCTCCAGCCTTCCATAAAGGCAGGAGAAGAAATTAAATAATAGAAATATGAAGGAAGCAAAAATAGGAGAATTAATGAGAAATTATATCCAAAATGAGAACTGGAATGAGGGTTCTTAGTCACATATTTTCAAACAGATATACCAAAGCACGTGCATTCAGTCATTCACTTGTTCCAAGCACAGATTATTTTTTTTCTGATATAATACTTTGTTCTAGTTTTAGTGATGGAAAAGAGAACTGACATTCAGACCAGACAAGTGTTCTAATTGAAGGTATTGGAGTAAGACAAGGAGCCTTTTGATTTTTAGCTTTTTTTGATTATGGTGTATTTGTGTTTCTGCCTACAATGATTTAACTATTTTCTCACCAGCTGGACCCAATCACTTGTGTGTATAAACACAAAATAGACAGAGAAAATATATAGAGGAAAAAATCCCGAACATCAGCTGGTGAGTAAGGTCCTCAATCTTAAGGAACTTAACAACTGCATGCCAAAACTTCCCTGCATCTGAGATATACAAAAATTAAACCATCCTCAACATGAACTGAGGACAGGCATAGCTTGGATTAGTTCACTGTAGAAGAGGACAGTTCTGTAAATGGCTGGCCACCTCACTGCACTAATCAGGCTACTCACTGCAATGAGTGGACACATCAGGGACCAATCAGGCTGACTTCCACAACTGGAATTACTCAGCCTTTGGTGGCAGTGTGTCCCAGACACTAATTACATGAAGCAGCCCTACAAGAGCCATGCTTGACCTGCTTGCTCATCAGCCACAAGCATTGTGCAACTTGTTCTTTGCTACCCTTGGAAAATAAGAGAAAAATCTTAGCCTAAAGTGCTTGAAGGAATAACACAGGCGTGGATGGGAGAACAGAAGTAATAAATATCTTCCTTCTTTATTCCCCTAGACCGTGTTCTTGTCTCAAAAACTTGCTTGATGCTTAGAGGATATACCTGCTCTTCCCCTGGACTAAGCAGGAATACTTATATCAGGGCACCACTTCACCACAGTCAACTGCTGATGCTGCAAAGCATAGAATTGATTTGGGGTAATATGCTACTATAAGGCTTATGTGGCCTTTGGGACCTAAGATAATAATATTGCAGTTTTACATAGTGCAAAGCAGAGCTGTCTTTCCTTTCCTGAGCTGGAGAATGAGAACATAAAGCTGGTCTCAAAGCATAACTGACTAAAAAGCAGTGAATTAAGCTGACATTAACGCCTGATGACAAACTGGTAAAGAAACTAAGTGCTTACTGTGAACTGTAATCTTCTCTTGCATGTATTCAGATTTGTTTTGGCAGCTGTTTTAATGGAGAAACACTGTGTTATTTAACATACCACACCACAACACTCTTATTTCATTCAATAAAATTATAAAACAGTAGTGCAAAAAACCATGAATGTTCCTAGATTTGCTCTTCCAGAAACTTAGGTATGGTTTGCCAAGGAAAAAAATAAATTAGCAACATATGAAACTGCAATATTTCAATATTACACTAGAAGTGAATAAATAATTCTGATACATTTTAAGCTTAATGTATGTTGTCTTAAAGCTAAATGCTAATTCATAACAAACAGGAAATTAAAAAATAGTTATTCCCATTGAAAATCTGAAATATTTCCATTCTTTCTGAAATCCTACCTTCAGTTACCAAGTTTTCAAGCTCTGCTGGAATTTTTTTTCAATAAAATCACATTAAATTTTTTTTTCCATAGAAATCCATCCTGAAAATACATCTTGAATGGAATTGTAAAAATCAATTAAAATTTATGTCTCACAGCCTATGTTTATAGGTTCTGTATTGAATTCATAGCCTGTGCCGAAAGAGATATTAATTAACATTACTGTCTTTACCACATAGTTCATGACTAAATGATGCGCTGCCTCCAAAGTGCTGATGGAGGTGGCTAATTGGGGGAAAAATGTCATTTGTATAAATACAATTCTTTGTTTTACAACGTTCTATAAAGCCTCTGCAGAGGAAGAATGGAAATACAGGTTTACAGTGAAATCTTGCTATGAAGAGATTCTGTCAAAGTACTGTAACAAATGTTGCTTTTTGAAGAATTAAGGTTAAATCTTACTTTTCTTTATTCATACAAACAGACCTCATGTGAATTTTACTATTGGCTTCTGTGAAAAGTACAAGCTGTGACACTTGAGTTATTCTTAGGAAGCGTAAGTGCTATTTAACTCTGTATTACTGTAATCAGTGCTTTTATCGTTAAAGGACCAATGAATTGAGGAAAGAAAATCCTGAGAGTTTAAATGCATTAAAAGCACATTATCTGAAATAAAAAAAAAATAAAACAAGTCCATTTGAACCTTCCTTTACTATACATCAGGAAGATTTCTATGTTGAACCAGTATCCACAAGAATTTCTAAACTGTTCAACTCCAATATGTACAACAAAGGAAGTGTACACAATCTCTTTGCCTTCACATATGTAAATTTGGAACTGTCTTTGTACAAAAGATATTTGATCATCCACTCAGTTTGTCTTCAGTAGATGCTTTTGTACCCAAGCCTGCTCCCATGGAAATCAACATAAATTTGCCAGTGACTCACGACCCAGGTCTTCACTGTGTATGTAACAGATTGTTTCATCTTAATGTTAATGTTTTATCCATGGACTTTTTGTATAACGCTGAATGCTTGGAATTGTCCTTCTTTTCTATATTCTTTTTTTATATAGACAAATCACAGTTATTCAAAGGACATGAACTTCTTCGGAAAAGTGATGATTTCAGTTTCAGTGCTATTTAAATGTCTGGTTTAGGAAATTATCTTTTCTCCATAACTCATTATTTTAATAACTGGTGTTTAGATAGATGACATTAAACTTGATTAATGTAATTAACTACTGCAAATTGAATGGTTAGCCAAAAAAACTACCTCTTAGATACACTTGTTACATTTTCTCTCATTTCTGCAGTAGTGTTTGAGGATAAGGACAGGAACAAAGTGATGCTTCTTTTCTTTGAATACCTTATTTTTCTAAATAAACTGAATGAATTCTGTTTACTTAAAAAAAAAAAAAAATTCAGCATCACTACATAAGTGTGGCTTTAAAAAAAGTGTGACTTAAAAAAACCCAGAAACTAAATGAGAAATTCTCTAAAGCTATTGTTGGCCAGATACTTTTTACTTAAATCAAGATTATGTCTAGGAGAATTCTTACTGCTATGCATTTTCTCAAATTAAAACTAAAATTTCTGGGAAAGTAAGGATTTATATTTTTTATTTGCTTTTACTTAAAATTTTTAATCATAAAAATTTGCATAGCTGAAATCACCCCTATAGCCCTTGCTAGATAGTCTGCCAATAAATAAACACTGAACAACTTAAAATTGATAAAACTTGATTTATATGCTGTCCATAGAGTATTTTGTGAGTTGGGTTCTTTGAATTGATATTCATGCCTTAAGAGTATAAATAGGTTAGCAAATGGCACATTTATCTAAGTAATATACAGTTCAGTCTACCCTTTTTAACATCTGTGTGTCCTCTTGATTGCTTCAGCCTTTCTAAGACTAACAAGTGAATTTAGGATGTATAGTTGAGAAACAACGTGGCTGGTTCTGCTGTCAGTCTTTACTCATTAATAATAGGAGGTGTAATAAACAACACAGATTCCCAACTGTACATTTTAATTATTGTTTCTGAAGGTTTATGTAATCAGGAGAAGTGATCACTGTTCTTTCTTGTTTAGAATTTTAGTGCCAGACATTAGTGAGTTATTCAGTAAGCAAACAGCTTTGCTCTTTTCATCAGTGAGTCATGAAAGAGTTGACAGTGTATTAAGGCAATCTGAGCTTCAGTCTAACAATCTGATTTGTGGGCTCAGTAGATTTACTGCATCTTGATTTTCTTGATAAATTCCATGTGAAACCCAATACCAGATGCCCTGACAACATCTTTATCTACATGAGTAAGTTCATACTGGCCCAGATGCAGACTACATAAAACTGAGAATTTTGTAATTAAAAGTTAAAAAGTTTTCACGTGCAGAATTTTTCAATCCACAGATAAACTGTAGCTAAATTTAGAAGTGATAATTTGCTTTTGGACAGTCATTGTTCATTTTAAACAGGTATTAAATGAATGTATCTTGTTAGCATGTGTTAAGTACAAGAGGAAATAGAAAATTTCTGCTTACTGTGACTGTAATTGCAAATGACTAAAAAGAGATATTGTAATCATAAACTATTAAAAAAATAATAAAGCAACCATAGACCAAACCTATGGATTATACAACAGGTATAAAATTAATGTTGTGTAGAAAATAGCTTGATTTCCTGGGGTGAACAGTATGTCAGATTGTTGCCTAAATTTTTTTTTCACTTTTGTAGCTAGTTCCTAGATGTTAGGAGAGTTTAAAATGTGAATCTCTTGTTTACTTGATGAAAGGTCTTGCTTTCTTGTATTTCTTCTGAATAAGATAATTACATTTCTCTCTACAGTTTATAAAGAATAGCAACATACTTTATGGTAACTGCAGATCTTTAAGATATTTTGTCCATATAATCTTATCTATATGTTATTTGTTTGTGAGTTTAATTCTGGTCAACAGTGTGCCTCATAATGTAACCTGTACATATACTGTGCTTTCCTACCCCCAAACACACTTATACAGTGCAATTTCAATCTCTTACAAATTGCATTGATAATCTAGAAACCATTTTCTGATTTCCTTTAGTTCTGTGGAAATGATGGTATGTTGTAGGATTCCACTTGCATAAAATAATTTAAAATTATTGTAAATTCAAAAACTGCATCTAGAGGTAGTTCCCACTTACAGCAATTCACTGAATTAATTTCCTGTTTTGATGAGTAACAAAACTATATTATGAGAAAGGTCTACCTGTGAAATATAAACCACAGGACAAAACTCTCCAGTTTGATGCAGACATTGCAGACGGCCTTGAACAGGATGCAGGTGTACACTGTGAAGACTGGTGTACGACAGTATGTCCTAATGGTTTGAGGGAAACCTTCATTATGTTGGTGGGTTTCCTTGGACGTTTGAGTTTAATGATTATGTGTACTGGAATTTCTATGAAGGCTATCCCTCAGAGTTCTTGATTTGAAAAGGACTCTTGAAGAGAAGATAATGGTCATAGTGTTTTTTATAACCTATGCCTATCAGTCTGTTTGGTGTTTATTAATCTGTGTGATCATTAGGAATTAATTTCAAGGCTTTAAGGGAGAAAGCAACAAGAAGCATAACTGCAGTGCAACTTCTTTGAGGGATCCTAAATCTCAGAAGGATTTTAGTTGTTTTCTTAGAGTACACTGAAATACAACATTGGCAAAGATAATAGCCACTAAGCAAATTCAAAGAAACCAACTTATTCAGCAGTTGTCTGGAGATACAGAATATAGAGCCACCAAATTGAGCTGGTTATTTCACATGGGGAGGGAACTGAAGCTGGATACCAGAGATTTAAGCCATGTTCCCATCTGGCAGGAAGTATGGGAAGTATGGCTTTGCAGTTTGGAAACTGCAAAATTTGAATGGATCTCAGAAACTGAGGAAGCTAAAATCACAGTTCTAAGGGTTAGCTGGCTAATTTGAATGTCTGGGCAACCATACTTCAGTTCCGATTTGATTATGGACACTGAAAATTCTTCATGGCTCACAACCTAGCATGGATTCCTTTCCTTTCAGAGCACTAGGATATATATCAGCAACAAGGACATATATCAGAAGAATAATAACATGCATGGGATAAAGAGATTTAAAGATGCTAATAAAGACTGGGTATTCATTTACTTCAAAGAGAAAAGAAAGTCTGAAGCACCATACTAAGTTGGCTATTTCACACATAAGCAGGGAAGACTTTCTTGGTGCTGGTCCTGTTTTACCATTTGCTGTTAGTATCAGTGGTATCTGGCAATATAATGACAAACTTAGGATGATTTTTAGGGAAAAAGTAAATCTGAATCAGTAAGTACTGATAGAAAAAAATACCTCCCATCATCAAAAAGACATACAGCTGCCACCAAGCCCAATACATTTAGCCTGGTTTCCCTGTGCAGATTTAATTCCATCATAGGATATACAGATTTTGAGTCTCAAGATTAACTCCATCATGACACGTTTTAACTCTAAGCAGACAGTTGTTAACAGTAAATTAATGAAGAATGTCAATGAAGATAATTTGTAATAAAAATTACTTAGTATTTAATCAGGAAAAACCTTGAAACTAAAACAGCACTCTTTTTTGGGGGGGGTGTGTCTTGGGTTTGGTTATTTTTTTTTGGGGGGGGTGTGATGTTCTAAGCCATGAATCAGAACTGCAGAATTAAATTTTATTGTCATAAAAGCATGCTTGGAGATCTTAAGGCTACAACAAACTCTTGGGTGTTAAGCTTGCACACATACCTTACATATACTGTTGTTCCTTCACCCAAGAACAGGTTTCAGCCCTAAGAAAAATAATTACAATGTGCTAAATCTGCTACAGACTTCATAGGTGTGCCACACACAGAATCAGGCAAACACCTGAGGGAAAGCAGATATATCCACTATTCCTCAGGGAGCATATTAAGATAGATAGCTCTCTGTCACACTGACAGAAAATGGAGATTCTTTTCCACCAAAAAACTTCATCATATTTAGAATATGGTTTACATTATGGAAGAACTTCTGGCAATAACCATGAAGAAAAATAATTTTATTCATTGTGATTACTGCCAGGGATTCTTCAGTATGTAAACAACAGCTCATAGGAATTCAGGCATCCAAAGCTTCGAAATAGCTTTGAGAGCAGACAGCAACTGACTTTGCTGAATGCAAACTCATCATATAAACCTCTTGACAATTATTCTAAGAAGCACAATGCCTCTGTCTTTGCCTGCATAGACTACAAAGTGCATGAAAGGTACTGAAAGAACCAAAGAAGTTGCTGGGGGGGGCATGCAAAATTATTCAGACTCTTTTGAATCAGTGGTAAAGTACTTTGACTAATCCTAGAGATGTGCTTGCTATTCTAAACTCTTTCAAATGTCCTTTTAAAATAGTAGTAAGAATTTAATTTTGAATTTAAATAGCATCACACACATTAAAATATCACAGTAAAATAGCAGTAGTCTGCATACCCTATTCAATTTCACTTGTGGTCAAATTAAAACAGGTGGGGCTCCCTGAAATTAATATTTTTGGGCCATAAAAAAGTACTATTAAGCACTTGTTTTCAGTGAGAAACTGTGCTACCTTTGTTTGGAGATCATATATGCCCAGGTTTTAGTATTTGGTCTGAAAAAGTAGAAGAAACAAATCATAGCACACAAAAAAAAGGCCAATTCATCACCAAGTAAGTTTTTCCAACAGCACATGAGATTTGGATGACAACACTCTAACACTTCACTAATAATTACTCATCATGTCTTAGCAGAACATAATACAATAAAACCTATTTTTTCAAGATTTTTCTTTTTAACATCATGTACTTTACATTTTCTCTTCAAATCAGATATTAGTGAGTTTCTTTTCTTCCAGTTACTTAGAGGTTATTAAAGGGTTTTATTTCTTTTGATTCCTGTCCTGGGAAAAGAATCTACCAGCCTGTTAGCTTCCTTAGTACTGCCTGTATAACAAAACTTCCATATATAGAAGGCCTCATTTTTTTTTTTATTACGTCTGCTCCAAAGATGCTGTAAGAACCTGCAATTTCTGTTAATTTTCTTGGGTACTGCAGGTGTTCAGTAGCTCTAAGGATTGAATGTACTGAGACTGAACAAATGTGAGAAGCTCATAGTGGATCCATGGAGCTAATAAGGGCTGTGAATCCTAAAATAGACAGCAGTGAACTTCCATCACCAAAAAAAACCCAGTATTTCTTCCTAGCAAATACATCAAGAAAGACGTCACCTGTTAGAAAAATACCTTACTTCTCCACTCTTGAGTGGCCGTGTTCACAAGCTCTCACATTTTGCAGACTGAAACAGAGTAAGATTTGTTCCTACTCACATCTGAATTTCAGTCTGATTCCCATGACTATTACTGTCACTATACAGCTAACATAAAAATATTTTCTGTTATTCTCATCTTCTGCCCACCAAAGTTTCATTCTCTCCTTTTCTGTGTTGTATTTTATTATTTATTTGTTGTCTTTCTTAATGAGCACTGGTAGTTAATTATGTTTTATGTATGCTGGAAAATTCTAATAAAAGCACTAGGACTTGGAACAGAAACATTTCTCTTTTTTAATTGATGGAAAATCTGCAAGTTTAATTAGGTTACCCGTTGAGATAAATGCATCAACAAATAAATTTCCCACACATGAATGCGGTACAGTGAACGAGAAACTGCCTAGCAAGTTTCAATTCACTCAAGTACCAAATTAGTTCTACTCAACATATTTTGGCTAGATAATAGCTTTCTGATACAACCCAAGGACTACAGAGCAAACCCCAGCAGGGCAGCTGATTCTTAAGTACTGGGAAATCTCCCACTGGGTTAGAGCACACACATTTTTTTCTTCCAGAGTGACAGGCAAAGAAGTGCAAGCCAGGAACATCCCTGAAGGAAGAAGGGGTCAATCCAAAACTGCTCTTTGCAGGTAGTTTGCTTCTAGGTTGCTCTATAAGAAGGTGGTCCTGAAGATGTGGAGAGTAGGGAAGTCCAAAGATCTTACTTTGTGTATGAATCTCTTGTTTACAGTGCAGGTTATTTTTCTGTTTTTACTATGCACCATATGAATCCAGAAAAGAGAAAGTTGAGGCTACTCTGAGACTTCTGGTGCCAACCTCTGGTAAAAATTAGGAAGGTATGATCTTGTGATTAGAAATAGCATGAGAAAGGGTATTGATACTTAGTATAATGCTTTAAAAAGAAGAAACATAAAAAATTACTTAACATATTAATCACATAATATGGGTCATAAATTTTATAATAAAGCTAGATGTGCAACACTTTAATAATGGACATAAGGAAGGAAAGGTATTTATAAAGGAGATACTTATTTCTCATGATTCAAAGAGGCATTGCATTTTTTCCTTTTGCAGATGAAAAGCAGTTTTCTTGAGGAATCAGTTAAAAATAACTGAATAAAATGAGGAAAGAGCAGTATCAGTTCAGAGATTTCAAACTGTCTGCACTTTGCTCCCACTTAAAAACATGACTCTTTCTTCAGAGCAATAACTGCACAGCATCTGGGGGATTTCACGGGATCAAATAACTTCACAAGTCCAGACCAGGAAATGTTTTCCTGTAAAATGATATATGGTTGAAGTACACGAAAATGTGTTTGACTTAAAAGCTAAGACATGGTATTAGGTCCACATTTTGAAACACAAAATTAAAAGAAAAAATAAATCCTTGATGTGAAACAGGAAAAACACTTATCTAACAAGAAAATCACAGGAAGTTTGTTGTGAAAAAGGAACACCCAAACCAGGATACATTTTCAAGTCACTAAATTATTTCTGGCACTATCAAATATTAGATTACCACCCCCTTTACCAATTAAAGGTTTTTTTTTTTGTTGAGCTATAGCAAAAAAAATTAAGGACCAAGTCCTACTCATTTTATGCAGCACATTCTACTACTGAAGCTAATTAACTGACTTTTCAAATGAATCAAGCCAGCTGGATCCAGTCTTCCTGTTGCATATGGCTTTTATCATTTCTATTTTTTCTTCCTAAACACATTTTGTGAATCAACCAGTCCAAGATTAAATCAATGCATATATTACGTTTAGAAAAGGTAAATTAGCGCTAAACACAGCAAGTCTGATTTCCCATCTAAGAAATCATACAGTTCTCTATGTGATTTAGAACTGGTTGGGAGAATACATCATTTTGGAATACATATTTGGGAAAATACATCATTATTTAAATATTTCAAATTATCTCTCTTTAAAAATACCAGTTAGAATAAAAGCATATATTTACTACAGTGCAGTTATTCCAAGTGCGCTGTGGCAGAAAATACAGTGAGTTTTTACTTATGACAAAATGGAGCTGTTAAAGTTTTATGGTGGAAAAACAGAGCTATTCATATGAATGGGTTTAAACTTTATTTTTAAATTATATTTTGACCATGGCCCAGAGCAGAAGCTGGAAGATGCTACCATTTCCTCCTAGCAAATTAGTATTTGTCCAGAAAATGTTTCTGGCACAGAGAAAGTATGACTGCTGCTTGCAAGTTAATCAGGCCAAGCTCAAAATTACTATTAGAGGAAACACTGTAACATAAATCATTATGGAGTAAATGCAGTAGCATTTCTTTATTATGTCCCAGGTCTACACTTGTAAAATATATCTAGGCTGTGCGTTAGTCAAATGTACCTCAGTTGACCCATACAGTTGGAAAAATTGCACCCTCTTTCATCATTCACCTTAATTAAGAAACAATAAATGGAAATCATAAATATTTTGGACCTAATTCAAAATATCTGGAATTACATGATCTATTTAGATAAGCTAGATAAGCTTATTTAGGTAAGCTTTAGCATTTGCAGCATAATGTTTGTTTAGCATTTCCAATATTCTTTTTAATTATTAAATATCTCAGTGTGTTGTATAAAATGAGATTTGTTGCATATTTAATTAATTTCTTTTTTACTCTCTATTGACTAGTAATTACCATACAATTAAAAGAACATAAACTTTAATGTTGCTGCTTTGCTGAAAATAAAAACATCTGCTGGGCATATGTTTATACATAATGGAATGAATGCTTATACTTTTGCAAATATGATGAGAATAATAATTCTTCGACAGAGACTTTTGGTCTGCAGAGTAATAATTTGGCTGAAATAGTCTCATTTCACTGATGTAGCCTCTAGGTACCATAAAATATAATGCAAAAAATACCTGCTCCTTGAGGTAGCAAAGACGATCCAGAAGTATCAAAACTTCTATGCAGGGAGCCAGAACAACCTTCAACTGAAAGATTAGATACTATAATGATTTTGGGAATGAGAGACAATATACTTCCAAATGGCTACACTTCCACAGAACAATTCCAGGAAGGTCAGTCATTTTCCAGTGGTTCTGTTGTACAAATGTCACCTTGCCAATTTTCCCTTTGGGATGGGCATCTTCAAAACAGATTATATTAAAGATCAAAAATATATGGAATGCTGTAAAGCCAGGAAAGTATGTTATTTAGTTGGTTTTGTGACATTGTCCAGCAAGAAAGTGATATTACATGAAACAGAACAATTTTAAAGAGGGAAATAATGAATTTTAATAAAAAGATTTTTTATGAAATAACTGCATGGAGACCAGTCTATGTTTAAAAGGAGACTAACATTTCATTTTTCAGGGTAATAGTCCCTCTTGAAAAAGAATCTTCCATGTGTTCACTTTATTATTTTACTGACACCTAATATAGTTTTGGACTAGGATATGCTCCAGAGTTTGGAAGAGGGAGCTGCTTTGTTTTTGAGATTGCATACCACAGCGTAAGACAGTCCACCTCCACATAAAACTTAACAGGGCTTTGTTCTAGACGAGCACAAATATACAAGGTAATAGTATTAATCCTATGACTTTTACCATATTAAATGCTTCGAGCTCATTCATTCTGTGCTTGTATTTTTCATAGTAATCCATTATACATCTGTCTGGGAGCTGCAAGGGATTGAAACAAAACAGAACAGAACAAAAAAAGATATCAGAGTTATTCTGGTTACTTTCTCAAGAGAACTTTAAATATTTTTTCCTAATTGAAAGTCTCACTACAAAATGAAATCTGTGTTTTGTTTTTCAAATTAGCACTTTCCTAAGGTTTGCAATAATTTTCCAATAGGAGTTCCTCAGTTCTCGTTTACAACAACTGTTATTCAGACAGCATTTTGCCCTGACATGAAATACGGAGATACATTCATTATTCAGAAAGCTCTAGTCATTCTTAAATGAGTATTATACAGTAAAGTGGAGATAACATTCTCATTTCCCTTCTCATATATCTTACCCCCTCTTCACCCCCATCCCGAAGAGATTTATTTAAATAGCTGAGTGGATTCTGGTGTGAGAGTAACATGCATCAGTCAGGACTCCCGGATGGTATTTCACATTAGTAAACCTACTATCAGAATTTGGAAATATTACTTTGTTTCTACATGCCTCAAGTTACCCATCTTCAAAATAAAACTTCCTCTATTTACTTTGAATTACTACACATTCCCCTTCTTCCTTTCCAAATCACCTGATGCAACACTGCCAGCACTGCCACTGACTGTAAATGATACAATTTGGAGCTGAATGTGGCAGCTGAAGAACTTGACTAAGCCAAATACCCCTTCCCTTAGTTCAGCCCTTAGTGGCCAGTGTACCACAGAGGTAACTAGGGCTATGAGCATAACTGGCCTTCACAAAGCCTGTTCTCTACGGGGCAACCAGATCACATCTTCCAGTTTTTAAAAGTCATGATATCTACTCTTCTGCTCTCCACAGTCCTGGAGGCTAAACAAGACATCTAGTAACCTGTCAGAGAAAGGGGAAGTAGGTTTACTACATTATCGGTGATAGAGGCTGCTGGAAAGAGCAGAAGTGAAAGAGCCTGATGTTTGTCTTCAGTATTGGGAGTTTGCAGTGTGGCTACTCTGTTGCAGCTATCGGAAGAGCTAGTCCAAAACTCATCAGAAAAGTAATAATATGACAGACATGTATATGTGGCACTGAAGGACAAGGTTTAATGATGAACTTGGTGCTCTTAAATTCACAGTTGGACACGATGATCTGAAAAGTCTTTTCCAATCTGAATGGTTTTGTGGTTCTATAACAAAAGACTTGGAAAGCTGAAGTATTTAATATATTTTTGCACACATTTATTAGAAGAGTCATCTGAGAGCATGTGGCTAATTCAGTTGCAAAGAAGTAAAATCTCAGCATAAAATAAGAAAAAATATAGAGAACATTTCTATGAATTAAAAGTTTTCAAATCAGGTATGTATTATGAACTTTATCCTAGGGCAACAAAGAAGGGCATGAAGTTGCCTCAAACTATTTATGACTTATTGTCTCTGAAAAGTTCTCAAAGATGGTATGTCAGGTGGCTAGCAGATGTATGCCTTCTATTATAGAGCAGTAAGCTCAAATTCACTGAAAAAACCCTGAAAAATAAAGAATTTAAAAGCCCTGAAAGATAAGCAGATGAGTTATAGTCAACATGAGTTTGTCCAGAATTAATCATAAGTCAGTCTCCTTTGCTTGTAATGAAGGTGAAAGGATTCAAGACAAAAAAAAACCCCAACTGGTTGTCATATTTTGATTTTAGCAATATTTTGGACAACATTTCACATGATTTCATTAGCAAATTTAAGAAAAACGTTTTAGATTAAACTAATATAATGTGAATGAAATCTCTTTGAATGAGCATAACCAGAGAGTAGTTATTAACGAGTGTTTGAACAATTAAAAAGACCTACTGACTGGAGGTCCATTAGAAAATACAGTGTTTCCATTAAGAACTCAGAAAATTGAACAAAAACCACATTAACTAAATCTGCAAACGTGCAACAGGAAGGCACTGCTGGAACTTAAAAGAATTTTCAGAAATTTGAGCACTGATTAGAAGTGAAGTTTGAAATGCTGTACAGAAAAGCATAACGGACTACACTCAGGCAGAAATAATACCTGTTCAGGATGGGGAACAGCAAATGAAAGTGTGGGAGATACAGTAGTTCACAAGCTGAGTGAGAGTCACAGCTGAGCTACTGAAAAAAACCCAGTCACCATTCTGCAACACGTACGGGAGAGAAGCCTGTAAAGTGCGGGAAGTAATCCTTCAACTCTGCTTGGCAGTGGCAAAGCTCTAGCTGGAATAGTGCATCCATTTTGGGGCATCAGATTTCAAAGAAATAGTCTGAAAAAGCCCTCAGAGAGAAAAGAGATCAGAGATCTAGAAAACATGACCCATGAAGAAGGAATGAGAGAACTGGAACTGATCAGGCTAAATAAGAGAAAATTGAAAGTGGGCATAACAATAGTTTTTACAAGGCTATTACCAAGAATCAGGGAACAGTTTGCTCACTGTGTCTACAGTGAACAGGACAAGACCTAATTGGATTGCATTGCAGCAAAAAAAATTCAGCCAAAAACTTGAAGAAAATTTCTCTCTTTGAGGTTAATTAAGGACTGAGATTGTCAGTCTCCATCACACGAAACTTTAAGGTTTGACCAGTATTTTCCAGGAATTACACAAAATTCTAACTCTGCCTTAAAACAGGGGGATGGTTACAAAAACTTTTGTAGTCTTTCAGCCATAATTTTTAAATTTATAAAGCACTTTTTCCCAGCTACGAAGGTGAAGTTGAATAGCTGATCTGGCAGTACTAATGTGGACGAATAGGACTTCTTTGATCTTGTTGGTATTTCATTTTCAGCAAATCTCTGTAAATATCTAATTTGTTTTTCTCTCCCCGTCTAAAAAGTCAAACAAACTAAAATATATCAGCCATGAGATAAACAAAATAGTTTACTTAACCTCTGCTCTATAAGCTTTTCATTTCAACTGAGAACTAAAATGGGTTTAGTACAATGGATTTTTGAAATTACAGGCTATTTGGGATTAAAATACAAAGTTCTGTATTATAAAAATGTGATCATGAAACCTTTCTGCTTTTGTTTCCTTTACGTTCTCCATCTTTTAACATGAAGCATTCAAATTAAAAGAAAACAAGCTGTGAAACGTTTGCCAGATAAAAAGCTGTTTGAAAAATGTCTCCTGGATGTTGTCATACTGAAGTATTAAGCCCAAATGCTTTTCCACTCCAACCTTGCTTACTAGACATTCTGATGTGTATTGATTAGGTACTATTAGATTAGGTATGGATAGATTAGGTACTATTGCAAACTATGCCTCAGTTAAAAGTTTGGTGAGTGAACCAATTCAACGAAACAGCCCAGCAGGAAAAGAGAGAAAGCGCCCACCAAAAAGCATTCACAGAAAAAAAGAATAAAAAGGGTAACTGGTAGCTAGCTATATTATATGGTCAGTTTACTGGAAGAACACTAAAACCCAGATAACACTGCCTTTGTCTGAAACTGCAACAGCTTGCCACCTGGTTCCAGTTTTGAAAATGTTCCCAACACAATCTTCAGCTGTCTTTTCAAGTCAAAGTAGGAGTAAATTATTGTCTGTACTTTCAGGAACAGAATTGTACTTACACATGCAAAGCAAGCCCCATTTAGACACTGAAGTTGGACATGCAAAAGAACTAGGGAGCAGCAAGGTCTCCACTGACCTAGTTATAACTATACCATATCCTGGTGGTGGCACTAAAACTATACCATAGGCCAGACTCATCTTTTATGACCACTAGGAGACTGTCAACAGAGCCCTGGGAGCATGGTAGATGCTACATGCCTGAGCACACCCAAGTTAGACTGCAATCCCACAAACATTGAGCCCATGACTGAGCATGGGCTAAAAAGAAAATATTCATGCAGAAGGTGTGTGACAAATAGCGATACCACACTTAATGTTTTCCCAGAGAGTATTCTTTGAGAGTCGTGCATCTCCCTAGACTAAGAGTATTTAGACTGAATGAAAGTCTGGTTTAGTGTCTGACACTGCACATGCCCTACGGAGGGAAGACAGCCTAATAAGGCTGCTGTTCCAGTCTGTTTAAACAAGCTGCTTTCCCCTGCATTGACTGCACATTTCCATTTCCTCTCTCTTCCTGTACCAGCATTATCATGAACACTAGCAAGAGTATAAGAAAGCAGTCAGGCACCCCTTTTAACAAAGCAGTGTCTTAAATCGGCTTGAAACATTAGGAAAGCATGTCATACAGCAACTTCTTACAATTTTCCCATGACAAAGGTAGTTAAAAATAGCATAATTAATGTAATATAGTGTAAAATAATGTAAAAGAGATAATGAAATTATTTGTTTAAAATGCATTTCAAATGAATTCAATCTATATTATTTGCATGTAATTGAAATAAAAGTCGCGTCTCTTAAGATTCCTTGTCAGACTATAATGTTATGCTACCACAACTGGGATAGTATTTTGTCTGTTCAAAAAAACAATTATACTTGAAAACAGCATTATGCACATACACTTTATAAGCTGAATACAAGTGTTACCTGAGCTTTCATTCAGTAGTAAGCAATGTAACGAACCACGAAATCTGTCAGCTTAAGTTGGGGCTGTTCAGCCTGGAGAAGAGAAGGCTGCGTGGAGACCTCCTAGCAGCCTTCCAGTATCTGAAGGGGGGCTATAGGGATGCTGGGGATGGACTCTTCATTAGGGACTGTAGTGATAGGACAAGGGGTAATGGGTTAAAACTTAAACAGGGGAAGTTTAGATTGGATATAAGGAGGAAATTCTTTCCTGTTAGGGTGGTGAGGCACTGGAATGGGTTGCCCAAGGAGGTTGTGAATGCTCCATCCATGGTAGTGTTCAAGGCCAGGCTGGACGAGGCCTTGGGTGACACGGTTTAGTGTGAGGTGTCCCTGCCCATGGGAGGGGGGTTGTAACTTGATGATCTTAAGGTACTTTCCAACCCTAACTATTCTATGATTCTACGACCCTATAATTCTATGATTCTGTCCAAGAAAACAGAGAAAGTTAAATCTTCAACAACTGTAAAATGCATTGAGTGTGTAAATCCATTTAGAGCCTTCATTTTTTTACTGTTTAGACTCAGTTAACTGCCATGTTAGAATACATGGGAAAGTGGAGAGTATTGTTTTGGCTTTGGCTCCATGTTTGTCCTATGGCTGTACACAATAAAACCCATCAAAATTAGAAACAATCTTAGCAAAGATCAGCGAGTTTGAGGTATTCACTGTCATTTAAAGATATCAACACTGAATTTGGTGAGGGGCAGACATTAAGATTGTAAGAATTCTTAGACTGAAAGTCCTCTCTTTTGCAGTTTCTGCAAAAATTCTCTTTTTAGTTTCCTGTATTGTTGTATGTATTCAGGTTAGTTAATGTCTTAATGTATTATACAATTCTATAACTGACAGTTCCTCAGTCACACTCTTTTCACAGTAGCAACAGTGTCGCCTACTTTAATAATATTTCACTTCTAAGAAAGCAGCTTCTTTCAATGCAACGTAGCAAACAGAAATTAAAAAAAAAAAAACAAACCATCACAAAACCCACCAAGTTCTCAGAAAACGTCGTGGAGGCACTAAGCATTCTTCCAAGGATTCTATTTGACAACAAAACTGGTTAAGCCTATTGGTATCCCAAATAGTACATCACACTAAAACTAAATTACAAATTTGCCAGTAGTAGTTCTCTAGTTAAGACTCAATTTTCAGATGATAAATGAACAACTTATTAAGCATTTTGAATTTAGGAAGTAAAATGAATCCATTTGGTTAAAGAGTTCATATCAGTGCTGAAATGTAAGCTTAAATTTCTTCACTTAACTAGTCCTTTGGGATAGGTTTAGCTAATACCAAACTCCCTTGGTGAAAATCTTGTAAGGTCAGTAAAGCAGAAATCCATACAAAAAATTACTTTTGCCTGCACAAACTTAAACATGCCTGTAAGGAATGAAGTAAAGATCAGTCTCTTAGTTTAGAATGCTCTCCCATGGCCATGGAAGCCTTATTAAACATTTTCTAGGAAGGATGGAACTGCCCAAACACCTCATTTTAAAAAAGCGCAGCTTTTGAAATACTATAATGCAACTTATCCTGACAAGCTACACAAGGACAGAAGCTTTTACCTTGTCCCAGGTTCACCTGCTCACTTAATTACAACATTGCTTGCCAATGATGTGTACAGAGCAGTGTTTCTTAACTGTGGGGGTTAAAATTATGAAAAAACATGCAGAACATTCTGTTCAACATAGTTTGACATAGTTGTGTTCAATGAATCAGAAGAACATTTGAACATCCGAAGCACAGCTGGCATAGGACCAAAATAGGAAATATACATGATAAATTGAAAATGTATCATATGAGAAGCATGTATGTGGAAAGAGGAAGGAATACCCTTAAAGCCTACTCACCATTACATGACTAGAACATGATTAGGGACTAAAGCCAGGACAGGTCATGACACAGGTAAGACTGAGAGCCAACATGGGGGACAGGCCTTCTAATTGCATGGTCCTCAGACAGACTACAAAGTTTGTAAAGGCTTGTCAGATGGCTTCTGGTTTGGTCTGAAAAGGGGGAAAAAATGATCTTAGGGATAGATTCCAAGAAACTCAGAAGGTGTTTCCAAATATTTTCCCAGCCACTGACTGTGAAATTATCTGCAATAATTTACCACTTATGCATTTTCACAAAGCATTTACAGAATCTGGACATCTGAGTCTCCTAGCAGTAGTCTTTGGAAGTGCTCTCTTCAAATTCTTGGCTTTGCAGTGCTTTAGCTAGTGTTTCCACCTAACATTACAGGAATCTGAACAAGGCAAACTTGAACTATTTTTCTATTGATTTTAAAAAGAGCACTAATATCATATAAATAAATGAAAGCAAGCACAGCATAAATTGTCTGCTGAATACAATAAATATAAGTCCAATATCTTAAATATAGATTTAGCTAACATGAATAACTGCCCAATTTTAAAATAAGAGAAGACATCTTTTTAATACATGTTCACTCTGCCATCTGAGCAATTATAAAAAGAAAACATGCACTAAAACTGCAGTTCTAAACCAGTGATAAATCACTGAAATCTTTAATATGCTACAAGTGTAAACATAGTTATTTTTAAAATTAACAGATCCTTGTTTTATAAGAAACAGAATAATATATTTTGTCATAAAAAACTCGGCCTGTGACTATTTTTCACTTGACAGTTACAGCATTGAGATCACTCCACTCAGCTACTTAGTTTTCAGGCTTTACATGTATGCTACTGCCATTTGTAGGCATTTGGATCATCAAAATAAAAGCAAAAAGTCACATATCAATGGTCTTGTATTTTCTTAAAAAGTATCACTGTTTTTAAAAAACACTACTGCTATATAGTATCACAGAATCATTGAATTGTTTAGATTGCAAAAGACCTTTAAGATCATCCAGACCAACCATTAAGCTAACGCTACCAAGTCCACCACTAAACCATGTGCTGAAGTGCCACATCTACATGTTTTTTAAATACCTCCACGGATGTGATTCCACAACTTCCCTGGGCAGCTTGTTCCAGTGTTTAACAACCCTTTTGTTGAAGCAATATTTCCCAGTATCAGATCTAAATCTCCCCTTGTGCAACTTGAGGCTGTTTCCTCTTGTCCTGTCACTTGTCACCTGGGAGAAGAGACCAAACCCCACCTCACTGAAACCTCCTTTCAGGTAGTTGTAGAGAACGATAAGGTCCCCCCTGAGCCTCATTTTCTCCAGACCAAACAACTCCAATTCCCTCAGCCGTTCCTCATCAGACTTGTGTTCCAGACCCTTCACCAGCTTTGTTGCCCTTCTCTGGACCTGCTCCAGCGCCTCAATGTCTTTCTTGTAGTGAGGGGCCCAGTACTGAACACAGGACTCGAGGTGTGACCACACCAGTGCTGAGTACAAAGGGACAGGCACTTCCCTTGTCTTGGTGGCCATACTATTTCTGATACAAGCCAGGATGCTCTTGGCCTTCTTGGTCACCTGGGCACAAGCTGGCTCATGTTCAGCTGTGTACCAACACCCCCAGGTCCTTTTCCACCAAGCAGTTTTCCAGCCACTCTTCCTCAAGCCTGTAGCACTGCATAGGGTTGCTGTGACCCAAGTGCAGGACCTGGCACTGAGACATGCTGAACCTTATACCATGGGCAATGAAACATACAACAACTATTTACACTAAAGACATAAAAAGCTTCCCAAGACTTAAGGGGAAAAAAAAAATCTGTCAAAAAATAAACAGTGAAAAAGAAACTACATTTTCACACAAGTTCTGATTTCAGTATTATTTACCAGTTTTATCATTCAAAACTAAATAGCCTGGAGTTTGCAAAATCATGAAGTCAATGTAGAAAGAGGAAGTAATTTAGGAATTTTAGTATAGCTGAACTAGTAAGCCCAATGCATATTAGATATCTTTGGATTTATTTAATTACCTTAATACAGGAAAAGTATCACTTTATAAACTAATGATATGCAGTATTTTCAGAGATGCTTGTAAAAATCAGAAAAAAATATATATAATTAATTTTTATTTATAAACAAACCTAGAAGTTTTGGTTATTGTAGAGAAAGAAGGCACTGACAAGCTTATTCAATTAAATATAATTCTAAATTCTTTGCAGAACATACAGGATGATATGACATAAAAATTTAGCTACATAGCTACATCAAGGATTTGAAATATTTTGAGTCTAGCATTGATAGGATAAGGTATCAAATATCAAAGTTGTTTAAATTGCTTAAGACAATAAATGAGCTTTTTACAGGATGTGAGTTTTTCTTAATATGCTATTAATGCTATTAATGTAAATACTACTGTGATGGGTAGAATGTCTCACTGAAAGTGCCGTTCACCAAACAGCCAGTTGAGACCCGACAGCTGTGCCTTTTTGGGATGCTCTACCTGAAGCACAGCTCAGGAAAAAATACATAGGCAGCATATTTGTAAGAAGCCTGGTCAGGTTTAGAGCAAACAGGGATGGTGGAAACTGAGCATCTGTTTCTTGTTGCAGATCTCATCTCAGGTTGTTAGATGGGGAAAATGCCGAATCATTGACTTTTTCCTGGGGAAAAGCCCCAGCAACACCAGACTGTTCAAAACTGGAATACACCAGTCACAGCAGACTTGGAAGCTTGGTTGAGCAAAACCAAGTAAATCTGCAAAAAAACACTTACTGACAGGCGCATAAACTTCTTTTTTTGTGTGAAAGCTAAGGTGACCCTACCACTGAAATTACTATTTTATGTCTTTAGCATATGTCTACATCTCAAAGGGTTAAGTGATTTGTGAAGTATTTTGACCAAGACAAAGCAACCATCTTATATGCTATTATCCCACAGCAGTAACTACAGTATGAATATAGCAGGAGATGGAACCAAAGTGCCTAATAACTTTTCTTTGTGGATGTGTCAGGAGTGTTCCCAGCCCTGTTTATCTTCCTGAAATCAGACATGGCATTAAACAGAATTCTCTCCTTACTCCCAGATTGCACTTTGCATGAATCCTGGCCAGCTTCTCTTTGTTAAACAGCTCCACCCGCTGAGGCTCACTTACTAGCAGAAATGGATCCTAGTTGGGTCATAGATCACTAAGTCTCCCAGACATGCAGCCATGCCTTAGCCTTGTAAGCAGCTTCTCCCTTTAATCATCTTAAAACCAGGCCCTGTAAAAGATCTTTTGCTAATATGCCCAAGTACAAGAAATTTAAGAAATTTTTGTTCTTGTTGTTGTTTTTTTCTCCTGTCAAGTGGTCTAGAAACACATAAATACTTATACAAGGGCTTTTTGCTGTGGCAATGCCATTTGTAGCACTTAAGCCAAAGACCTGAAACATGCTCTGCAGAAGAAGAAGGAGCAATTGCTCTTGCTGATTGGAAGAAACAACGCAAGTGAAAGAGTGGCCAGCTCCCCTAGGAGAAGGAGCAGGGATGTGAAAGTCCCACATTCATGTTAAATTAGGTGAAACAGTAAATGAAAGGGAAAAGAAATTTTATTCATAGAATTTCTCCCATATCAATGTGACACTGAGCATTCTTCTCATACAACATGGAGTGTATAGGAACAGAGTGAACTATAACAAAATAAACAACCAGGAATAAAATACTGTCTCGGTGTGTATCCAGACCAATTACTGAAGCCCTGTGTCAGGAATTCATGGCCCACAAAGCAATTCCATTTGTTCTGAAGCTAAAAGCAATATAACTACACCTGTGAAGCATCAAGCTCACACTAAAAGACCTCTCTCTGCCCTCACAAACTGGGAGTATTTTGTCAGACATTTAGTAGTCATGGTGTACGTCTCAGCTTTGCTACTGAGGTGGAGAGATACATGAAAGGGATGGTCCTGTACCAAAAGGCAGAAAAAATTGTTCATTTGTATCTTAGTGTTTCATCTGGACCTGACACACTCTTCCACACTGAAAACAAACACAAGAGAGGAAATTATTTCAGCTAAAGTAATGAGAAACATCAGTCCCTGAACAGTAAGTTGTAATTGTGAATGGCTCTAGGTGACTGATAAATGCTAGGGTTTTTCTTTGTAGAAAAACTATTTTACTATTCAAACTCACTTGCAATTGCTAATCTTTTCATAAGGGGTCTGGGTCTTACTTCAAATAAGCAAAGAAAGATCTTCACATATATTTCACAAGTGAGAGAGGCAGATAAGATTGTTCATATGAAGAATCAGCAGGATTAAAGAACATTATCTTTACTGGAAAATGACTGGATTGCACCGGAGCTACCTCTTGATTGGAACAGAGGCATTAGTGTATAAAAAGGAAGCAGCTGTGATGTTCATGAACCATGAGTCCGGAAGGATGTTTATGTCCCAACAGTCCAGCCACAGTGATCAAAAATGTCCATGACTTTACCATACATGCCAAGCTACCAAACCCTGGCAGTGACTCCTAGAAACATAGTGCCGTTGCCCCTCTACTTCCTAGTACATTTATTATTGTGCAAAGATTAAACTCACTTCTATTTTCTGACAAGCATAATAAAAGACCTGAGACACAGTTTTCTGACTTCTGGTTTTTAGAAAATGCTTTTTCAACATGTAAAACAGAGACTCAGATGCAAATAATATTTCCTCATTGTTCTCTGGTTGTATTACAGTGTAACGCAAAAAATTCTGGAAGTATCCTTCACATACACTTACTCTTGCCTTATATGCTTCCCAAGGCATCGTTTTTTGGCCATTGCTGGAGACAAAGTAGACATTTTGTCTATGCAGTACAGCTGCTTTTTTGTTAATTTTTAACAACAGAGCTAGAAAACAAATTCTGTGTAAATTCCTCTTTGATTTTTGTTGTCTATGACAGCAAATGTTTAGGCTTCATCACAATTTTAGCCATGTAAGTATTTTTTTCTGAAGAGAGGAATTTAACACATTCTCCAATATTGTGTAGATACAGTGCTGGAAAATGAAAACTGCAGTGTCAGAACCACTGTTGAGGGAGCAGTAACAACTTTCCTCTCAGTAATATCAAAATAGCACTGGTTTTGTGCTGCTGCAGATTTCAGCATAGCTGGGAAATAAAAAATAATATTGTTTACATCAGCATAAAATTCAGTCTTCAGTATGCAGCCAGCTGTACATAAAAATGAGGCGAAATATAAGTAAAAATGAGGATTTACTTGAATCAGGTCTTTAGCAAGCACACAAATATGTGCAGCTTGAAGTAGTGTTGACAGACATCTTTCTCTATGGGCAATTTGCATTTGTCCAGACCCTTTCTAGCAAAAGGCAGCATGTCTAAAATCAGACATATTGATGCAAAGTTTCTATGCTTTCTGGCTTTAAATAAAAGAATTTATAACTTTCTACCAGCAGAGTTTAATCAATGATTGACTAAACTGATTATTGCACAAACAGTCAATTATTGCTTTTGGGTGATCGTATGCATACTGAGGAAGACACCATTTTACTGTCAGCTGGAGTAAATGCATGATGTTAGTCCTGTTTATACAGAAAAGCGAAGAGGTAACTCAATTTGCAAGTAGAATTAAATATAATCTTTTTAAAAGCAGGTAAACATCAGGCATAAGTATTTTTCTAAACGTTGTAAGCATGATTCTAATGTCATTTTCATTTACTTACTTGGTTTTTCATTTTCCCCCTAGTTCACGGTTTGATGTGCCTGGAAAATTTGAAGTGATCTGGCATTTTGACTACAGATTTTAAGCATTGCTTTACCAAAGATGACAACAACATTTACCTTAAATAATTACATACTTGCCACTACTACTTTTTCTTTGATTTGTACTAAATTTGTTAATAATCTGTCTAATATTCTCTAGTGTCTCTGTTGCACAACTTGTCACAATGTTGTGATCTTCACACAGTCATATTCCGTGCCTGATGTGATGTTGCCATCTGTTGACCAATTTAGCAGTTGTAGTACTAAGATTAAACACAGAAGAACATAAAAAAAATCCAAAATATTTTATAAGTTTAAATCTCAGATTTGTACTTCTTTATCTAGGAAAGTTTTTAAAAATCTTAATATTTATCCTTAACATCTATTAATTTAAAGAAAAAATAGTATTGGGTCTTCAGGAGATCTACTTAAGGAGACTGTCTAAAGGGTAAATCGGAAATACTTTGGGAACTATATTGTAAGAGAAACATACTGCATGGATGGAATTGCCTATCTTGCTATAATGTTACATTTTCCATTTTCAAAGTGTCCAAGGGGTTTCAAGATAATATTGCTGCAGAAAAAAATGAAAATAAAAAGGGGTCAAAGTGTTTACTATGTGATTCTTTATTCATCTTTTTTGGATCACGTTCAGTTTAAACTTAAGTACAGACAAAAAAGCAACATGTTTGTATAGAATAATATTTCAGCTGGATTTAAAAGGGTATAAGAATTACTTTTATCAAGATGTATTGTAATAGCACAGGCAAGAAGTTCTTCTTGTCTCCTTCACTTGGCATCTGAAAAGTATATTTACCTCTAAATGACAGCATATATAAAATAGAGCATGTTTGGTTTGGGTTTTTTTTTTTGCCTCAAAGGAGATTTGTAGGATTAACTTCAGAAATATCAGAAAGGCTTAAAAAAATTCCGATCATGACCACCATGTATAAAAAAGGATTGGTTGTATATAAAGACATTAGAATATATCAACTTGAAAACAAAATCTTTAAAGAAATTTATACATGGAAGTCTATAAAAAAAACAACCATCCCAACATTAAAAATACCTAACTTTGATATGTTTCTTTTTAATATAGAAGTATGGATTGCCTATATTACTGTTAATAAAAACATGAATACATTTATACAGTAATACATAAACTAAATCAACTCAGTGGCTTAAACATTGTATTGTGGTGCTTACATGAATATAAGAATTTTATGCAGTCTCTGTTTAGTGACTCACCTTTGAATCATCAAGTTCCATCTTTTTCAGAGACTTTCTGACATAATCTATGAAGGAAGATGATTTAGAGAAAGTTTTTCCAACATGTCGATCACTGCAAATACAGCATTGAGATGCAGGCTTTTACACATCCAATAACAGAAACAGACACATTTTTAACTTAATTTTTAATTCAGGAGAAATAAGTCAGATGGATGGCTACTACTGCCAAGCTAGTAACAATTTTTCTTTTATCCTTACTATTTAAAGCAAAACAAGCTATCTAGTACTTGAAGAAATTTCTAGACACAGCAACTGTGCAACTGTACTATAGCTATAGTATGGTTATCATTAGCTAGTTGAAAGTTGCATTTGATTTCTCACCTCATATTTTTATTTCCCTACATGAACTACAAAATTCTTATTTTTGCTCACATATATTTCCTTTTATACTACTATAATACTTTGATAATTTATTGTGGTGATGCTGACATTTATTTACCATTAACCACTAGAAAGATCAAATGCCAAATTGGAGAAAAAAATCACTTTTGCTTGTTACCTTGTGTTTTTACTCTTGCAATTATTATTTCAGTGAATGATGCCAAAATTTTCTCCTGTTTACAACTCAATGGCCTGCTTTTGAAACAAGCAAAAAATAAGGGTTGTTTCAGAAAGCATATTAAAAAAATGCACAAAAACTAATAAATAAATAAATAAATAAATAAGGAAGACCTTACCCTAACAGGACACTTACATTTGTTCTTTCTGTTTAAAATATTTTGGAGAAACAACACACAAAGTTTTTGTTAGTCTGAATTCTCCTTCTTGACTGTGTCCTAATGTAATTCCTCTTCCAGCTGTGCAGTGCAAGACTTAAATTTTCAGCTGTAGAATTTTCATCTGCCCAATTACTTAGGAATAAATACACTGCCTTCCCCCCAGTGAAAAACTGAGTAGAAAAATCTTAGTTCAAAACTTTTTATCCTCTTTATTCTTAGTAAACTGCCTTTCTCCTTATTTAAAGAGGCCAAAAGAAAGACTTCATTCAGTGGTATTTCTAATGCTGTTTAGCTGGCAATGATTCTCATTGAGAATCATTTCTGTGGTCATATTTAATATTCAGATGCACCTAAACATTTGGGCTGATGCAGTCTGAAAATCAATTCATGATTATGTTGTTTATGCATTATGTACATGTTTATGAATATGCTTATGCCTCCTAATCACAAGCTACTGTGATTAGGTAGAAAGAAACTGTCTGAGTCTGTCTGGGATGGAACTATCTTCACAACAGCCCATACAGTGCTGTGCTTTGGATTTGTGACTAAAACAGCACTGGTAACACAGAGATATTTCAGCTACTGCCAAATAGTGACTGTACAGCATCAAAGACTTCTCTGGTTTTCCCTCTGCCCCCCAGGAAGTAGGCTGGGGGTGCACAAGATATGTGGGGGGACATGGCCAGGACAGCTGACCTGAATGGACCATAGGGATATTCTACACCATATAACATTATGCTCAGTAATAAAGCTGGGAGAGTCTTCCCAAGGTAGTCACTGCTTTTATTTCAAAAGTATAATATTTCTGCAAGTTATAATTCCTTTAACAAATGAAACATATTATGATCTACCTCACCCTTCTTTTCATTGCAGTTTAGTAGCCATGATTTTACGTATGATATTTTACATAATTTTAAAATTAACAAGCATTTCTTCTTTCAGGAGCTTGACCTTCTGAAAGGTAAGCTGTCTGGCTCTACATTTACCAAAAGATTTGGGGGTATTTGCATTAGCACTTATTTCAGATCAGGAATATAATTCTGAAATGAATTTTCTGGTTTTCCCCACCTCTAATGCCTTATTCATACTGTGGAATAGGATCAGAGTCCCCAAAATGGGTTATTTTCAATTTAAACTAAACTGGAAGGTCTGCTTCTGAATGTCCTCCAAGTGCTAATGGGCATACATTTCACAGAATTAGATAAAATCTAATCCAACTACAACTCCAGAAAAAAAGAGTATAGTTCAGATGACAGGCCCTCAGCACCAGCTCTCCAAATCCCATTGTATAAGGGCACAGTACCAGCCAGCGTAGACAGTGTAAGTAGCCTTTTACAGCCACAATGGCCACTGATCTTTAAGCAGTTTTTCTCAGGACAAATAGAAATGGTTTTTTGTCTTCTGAATTGTTGAAGTTGCCAAAACCTCTGCATAAAAGGGTAGCCCAGGATTGTGTTGTCTTTTTTAGTGAATTTGCTGTCAATTCTCTGGTGAAGTTTTACTCACATGTCCATTACAAAAGAGGACCTAATTCAGTGATGGCTAAAGGAAGGGCAATACATCTGTGCTATGGATTTAGGATGAAAGAAATTATTCTGCATTTTACTAACACAATGTATATACAGTCTTATAAGACTGGTTCCTACACCGTTCAGCTTTCTCATAAACATTTTCTCTACATAATAGAGGTAAAAAAGAATCAGATCTTTGATTCGTATTCTGTTAATTTAGAGCTTCTTACCTTTTAGTAATACCATAAATTTCTTCTATAATAACCTGAAGAACAGCTCGATAAAACAATGATTCTGTAGGCAGCTGCAAAAAAAAAATTACCACAGCAAGAATTTAAAACTGTCACTGAAATTAAGATCAGAGTAACAAAAGAGTATTGACTTCCTTCACTACTTATTGGCTTGTATTCCTTACAATCAGTCATAAAAGGTTGAAGAGGACAATTTACTAATGTTCTTGCATCCACTTAAAACTATGTTTCGGGTCAGTTTCTAACAAAAACATGAATGCAAGAAAAAACATGAAACTCTGAAGTAAAAGTTCAAAGGTTGTCAGAGGAAAAGGTACTGAGCATGATCTAAATTTTACTATGCAAAATGAAAATAACAATTTACCTAAGGTGCTTTAAAGCCAAAAGGAGTAATCCCTAGATGAACCACCATATACTGTGGTCTGAACCATGTAGAAAGTACAATGCTCATAAAAAAGAGATTACACTGGAAACTTAATATCTTTGTGTATGAGAGATCTGTTTGTATAAAACCAGTTAATGCTTACAATTAAAAATTCACAGCGAAGTGCATTTACTAGGGTCAGTGGGCTTACATATGGAAAGAAGAGGTCTCTCTGCCCTGGCTTTTAAATATTTGCACTGTTGGTGTCCACCACCCCGAAAAGGATAACTTGCACAACAATTCAAGGTATTCACCGGGAAAAAACATATAAGGATAAAAATGAGAATGATGATGTTTCTAATGGGTTCAAGCTTTTGTCATAACAATTTCTATTTTTACATTAGTTGATAAAACACTGGGACAGGGTGATCCAAAACAGGGATATCAGAAGGACATTTATAGTGAATTTATGTCTGAGCTGAAAAAAAGTGAAAGAAGGTAGGAAGGGTAGTTTAATGCCTTAAGTTTTAAGCTGTGCTTTTTCTCTAAACTCTTATTTGCCAAAAGAAAACAGATTCACTAAGTACAATCACAGCAACTGAGATGTTATTTCACAATGACACATGCTATCTATCAGGATTTGACATAGTATATGCTAGTCTTTTAGATTCCAGAAATGCAGAAGTTCAATAAAAGGCCAGGGATTAAGAGCGTTCAAGGAGGAAAAACACATTTTATCTTAGAATGGCTAAAATAAACAATATTACTTACCATTTGGCCAACTGCAACTCGCTCCAAAGCCTTTAAGAGTAAAGGAATTAAATTGCTGATATGTTTATTCTTTATCAGAACATTTTATAAACACATAGTGTAAAAGTCAGAGGAGATGACATTTTAGAAGATTAATGGTGTGACATAACATGAGCTTGCACACTTTAACGTGTTAATACCTTCAGGGACTCATAATCAGCTCACTCCTGTTGTTTTGGTTTATTTATAGGAGAAGCAATGACAACTAACTGTATGGAAATAGATGCATGCAAAATTTGTTTTTCTTAGTATTGTAAAAGAATTTCAGAGGATTACTCTCTGTGGAACTGCTAAAAAGAAATGCATTTTTCTTGAGTCTGTTCATACCAACATACAAATAATTCACTTTGTATATTCAGCTATTTTAAAATAAATATTAGTTCAGTGTACAATATCTTTAAATACTTTTAGTCCCTGGTATTCAGATAAGTTCTGAACTCCCATATGTAGAGAAAACGAAAACTTCAGAGAGACTGCTGTTTAAAATACTGTGAAATATCTTTCACTAGATTCTTCATATCATAAATTCTAATGCAGGCGTGAAAGCATTTATTTTTATGATCTATAGTGACAAAGAATGACAAATAATTAAAAGCATGGAATACTTTTCCACACTTGAAAAGATACAATGTTTATAAAAAATTCAACTGAGTATTAAAGATCATAGTAGAAACGAGGACAAAAAAATCAGTAAATTATCTGACACTACAACATATTAGATGATAAACAAAATTTGCCTAACAATTTACAGGTCATTGCCACCTTTAGTCCCCAAACTCCACTACAGAAAATAAGTCTGTGTCTGAATCACCCACTTCTCCTTCTTCTAGCTTTAGAATTGATCTTGTATTTCAGGCTGTTCTTCAACACGATCCAAGTAGTTGCAGTTCCTCTGTTCATGGCTTTGGCTGACACTCAGATCTAACTTTTGCTGTATAAGCTGTAATTTTCATACCAGTATATATCTGGTGCTGCTTAGAAAATGGATGTGGGTTCTAATATGTACTGCAGGGGTCTGAAACTGAAACTCTCATCCAGAACCTTTGGCCTTTGGCACTTTAACCAGTTTGAATGACATGTAATAATGAGCATCAGCAATAATGATCATTGCACAGCAGACTCATTTTCTCCTAGCTAGCCATTACCCCTAGGAAGATGGGTGCCTAGCTGCACTGTGCTGTCTCCCTTGTACCTCCTAGACGACAAGGAAAATCCTAGTGAAATCCTAATGAAAAATGCATAGAGAATTACAAATACAATAATAGGAAAAGTATCTAGTGACACAGGAGAAGTCTTTGCCTTTTGTGAATGTTTAAACAAAAACGTTTTAAACTGCCAAATTTCTGTGATTTCTGTGAAATCTAAAATAGATATATATGTCACGATCGGTACTGTCTCTTGGGGGTCATTTTCTTACAAAATTTATCTTCCTACCATTGTTGAAAAACAGCCCAAACTTCTTTCCAAAATAAATGGAATGGGAAGGAAATAGCTAATGTGTCAGCTGAGGAACAACTGGTATTGTACGACACTGACAACAAGAAGAGAAAATGCAAATCCCTTTTACAAAGTACTTTTCGTGATTAGTTTTACAGTAACATCTCTAAAATGAATAATTTTTTTTTATTGCACCTTTCCAAGAGTAACACATTTAAGCCTTATGAATACTAAACAACTGTCCTCCTATCCTTTCTCCTGATAGCATTTAACTATCATGTTAGTTCAAGTTTACATAACCTTATGCATTAGCCTAAATTGTCTTTTTTCTACACTGTTCTCTGTAACAGAGGCACAGAGCAAGCAGCAGAGGCTAGCCAGGACCTGATGTGATTCATTTTGATACCAGAAATTAAAAATTAATAGCAGAAAGGAATAGTGGTCTTCTAACTGAAACACCAGTTGAAATGTTCAGTACTTTTCTGTTTTTTCAAATTAGACAACAGTTTATCATACTGTCTTGATGAGGTTATGTCTTTAAAAGCACTTTGTCTCTTGGTGCAATATTAAAAAGATGTTTCCAGTCTCTTAAGCCACACAGATTTTAGAGCTCTTCTAGTTTTTCGAATAGGCAGGTTCGTCTGGGTTTTATACAGTCAGAACATTCAATATTATGAATCATGAAGGTGTTGGGGGAGTTACTGATTGCAATCCTTCTACAGTTACCTTGCCCTCCCTAAGTCCTTGGCCACGAACTATTACCCTGAGGAATTACCTTGTTTAGGTTTCAACAAAGGTTTGGCCCTTCTGTCCGCTCTTAAAAAACATTTCTGTCAATACTCCTTTTTTTCATACCTTCAGCAAGTATAAAATATATAAAGCTGGAAGGTCAATACTATTTTTTTTAGAACTAATTCATCATGCTTACAACATTAATGATGTTGTTCTGTAGAATCTTGGATTAAACTCATGGCTTTAGGATTAGAAGCCAAAAACAATGAATCCTGTAACATCTGGATAAAGCTCTGAGTTAGGAAAAAGAAAAGAAGAGAAATCATACCAAGCACGCTGACATTCTAGCATTGCGACCACAGCACCAACCTTTGTCCTTCAAGTACTGACACATGGGAAATCCCCACACTTCTTTGGGGCATTCTGCAAAATGAAAAAAAAAA
The DNA here is from genome assembly GCF_033783945.1 of Neopsephotus bourkii. Lineage (NCBI taxonomy): Eukaryota > Metazoa > Chordata > Aves > Psittaciformes > Psittacidae > Neopsephotus > Neopsephotus bourkii. Next base: position 3,567,082 of record NW_026901969.1, read on the forward strand.
ACCACAAAAGGCACAGCTTTCATGGGCTATTTTTCTCTTACAGAATACAAAATGTTGAGCAAAATGAACTGTAGTTAACGGTAGCAGAAACAACTGTTCTAGTACAGTACCAAAACCCATGGTCATGCTATAGAAATCATATTTTCCCTGCACCAGATGTTCTTAGCTTGCTGAATTCCTGAAAACTTCAGATTTTCAAAAACTATTTGCTTTTGCAAAAATCCACCAAAAAAAAAAAAAAAATTCCAGGGGACAAGAGAAGAGCTTGCAAATACCCACTGCACCCTATGCAATGCCATGAGTCAGAAAATGTAAGCCTGGCAGTCATTTAACGTAGCAGGACTTCAGTATCCCTCTCATTGGGTTATTCTACTATCATAAACATCTTCCAAACATCACACAGAACCTTGTTTATTTCAGTACTTGTTTATTTCAGTTCTGAAGGCCCTTTCTGTTGTGAAGCAGACTGTTTATTTTCCAGAAAAGAGCAGCTGCAAAGGCTCTTGCTGTTTCTTCAAAACACTGAGAGGCATTCGCATCACAGTCTGTGCTCAGTGTGTTTCAGTAACATTTATATTTGAATAACAACACAATCCTTCACGTTTAACACTAATGCAAATGTGGAAAAGCTAAAGTATAGGGATTACTTTATAGATGTTCATAATACCTACTTTTAAATGTAGACAAAATCTACAATGTATTGAATTTTCATTAGCACATTTGTCAGCTGATTTTTTAGAATGCTAAATAAGAATCACAATTAAAAAAAAAACCAACAACCAACAAACCAACTAAAAGACCCAATTGGCTGGGATCCTGGCTTTTTAGCATAGAAAGATGACCAGCGCATATTAGAAGATAAATCATATAACAGGGTTAAAAAGAGGACAGCAGAAATACAGCTCTTCAAATTTACCACCAGTCTGAGAAACATATGTGCAAGTAGAAATCATTTCATGAAAGTTAAGCAAACAAAAAGGGAAATAGGAAGCTATAAAGGATACGACCTTCCTCCCCACAGCGAAAGCCCTTTGTTTTCTACTGGTAGTTCCTAGTCTTTCCTGGTCTCTAGAGACTGACATGGTAATCTTCTGCAGGCAACCTCACACTTTGCTCTCCTTTTGGCCCTGAGAAATACCAGAGGCTCTTAGGGGATGAATACTGGTTTGAGAGCCATGATTTAAAAATAGGATTTTAATTCTGCTTTGTAAGTGCCTAATGACAAGCTATAGAATATTCATTAACTTCAAGTCTCATTACTGAGTAATTGGAATAAAACTGAGTATTTCTACTGCAGGGATTGTAAGAAGCACTTATCAAATATATATATATTTTTTTTTTTTTTTTTTTTTGCAAAGACAACAATTACTGCCATGGTTCCTATCGTATGAGTCACACTAATAAGTCTTTCAAATACATTTATTAAAATATTAGAAAAAAACCAACTTGCAAACTGAGTTAGAAAGATGAAATCATTATCTTTTCAAGTAAACCCTTTTAATTTACACGCTATCCTCTAGGCAAACTAATCATTCATGAAAGTTAAAGTTGCTACCCCGTGAGCTACAGTCTCAGTATTAGTGCACTGTACTCATGCATGATTCTGAAGAATTTATGATACCTTTGAAAAAGATAATCAGGCAAAGCACCATCTTCATTTAATTTACTGAAGCTGTAAAACAGGAGAAAAAGAGAAGGAAACTAATGCTCTAACATAGAAATTTTTGTGTATATCTAAAATTGACCACATATACACAGTACTGCCTTGAGTTCCATTTAGTTTTCCATATCCAGGCCATTCTTAAGCACACTGCTGATTAAAAAAATAAAAAATTGTAGGATGAATATATTGCTATAAAATTATAACATTTTAACCCCCAGGAAATTCTTTTCATGCCTGCAACTATTTTCAGATATAATTAATATTATAGAGCTAGCTAATTACCATATTGTGCATCTATCTGAATAGACAGCAGCTGTTCCAATCTGTATAAATCTCCCAAAAACATTCAAGTAACATTTTAAGTACAGGTATTCTATGGAAGATTTCACAGCAAACAGCTCAAGCCCAGCTTGAGCTCAAACATTCAACAATGCATGAAGCAATCACATTATAATTCAATATAGAGTAACCAATCAGACAGAAGTCATTCAATTAAAACTTAAGAAATGGAGGAATCTAGGTAATTATTTGATGAACTGAAGCTTGCCTGGGGTATAATCCTAGAACCTATTAGTTAAATAACTATAACTTTCCCTCTAAACTAACCTCTTAAAAAAGTCTAAATCTCACATTTTGTAAAATGAATTGTTGTAAGCATTACAGAATGACAGAATGGTTGAGATTGGAAGGGACCACCAGAGGTCATGTACTCCAGCCTCCCTGGTCAAGGAGGGTCACCTACAGCACATTACTCAGGATCGTGTCCAGACGGTTCTTGAATATCTCCAGGGAAGAAAACTGACTTCACAATCTCTTTAGGCAATCTGTTCCAATGCTCGGTCAAGACCAATGTGCTTGGTTCAGGGTAGGTCACCTTCACAGACACCGCTGAACCTCTGCACCCCTTTCTTCAGAAATATGTCTCAATGGCAAGAGTAAAATTTTCAACTCTACAGACTCAGGCAGATTATATGATACAGAATTGACACCAGAGCTAAGAAAAGCATTTTTATCTTCAAAAAAGAAAAAAAATATTCCTTTCTTTGAGCAAAGGTTTTCATTAAAAAACATAATCAGGTTTCAGTTTAACAAAACAGTGTATTTTCTATTATTTATATTACAACAAAATAAACAATTGCAAAAAAAAAAAAAAAGTTACGTTCTAGAACAAAATCTATAAACCAAACTATAATTTCACAGTAAATCACAGAGGAAGAGAACATAGAAGACATGTTAGTGTTAAAGCAGCAGCATGAACAACATGCAAACTTATATCCTAGTTCATCTTTCTGGAAGAGGATGATTCTTTGGAAACCTACACAGATAAAACACTGATTAAGGTAGCTTGAAGATACTTAGCTGTTATTGCTCACTGTCCCCATAAATTGGACACATCTGGCAGAAGTCAGAAAACATTCTCATCAAAATCACCCAGTTACACACAGCAGGATAAACAAAGTGTAGATAACACCAAAATGTATAATGCTGAATAAAACAGAAAAGAACAATTCCAGTCATTAACCAAGGAAAAAAAACCCCTATTACTGCCCTCTGACTGAGTTTACTAACATTCACAGTTTCATGGAAGAGTTGTTTAAATATATAGATATATTTAAACAAACTAATGCTGTCATTGCCATTCTTTTTTTAATAGTAAAGAACATTTTTCTGGTAGGCATAACATCTCCTCTCCCAGAAAGGGATTTTAATAGATTTTTTTCAAAATTTTCACCGACTTTTTCCATTATCATTTTTTTAAATCTCTTTTTAAAAACAAAGGAACTTAAAACATAGGCAGGAAAATCCTTTAAATATTCACATTAAGCAGTCCTTCAATGGATTTACTTACTCTTCCTGTGATCATACAGATGTCTCATGACTAACCCTTCAGCAGCTAATTTCTCACACTCCTTTATACCATATACTGTATGGAGAAGCTGTCTATGGTTTATTACATACTTCAAATCCAGTGGAGGAGATTAACACTTTGGGAAACAAGTGCAAATACATCCAGATGCCAGCCACAACAGAAAAACAGTCATGGATTTTTTTCCCTCAGTGCTGTCTAGCAAAGAGGAATACAAAACCTCAGGTCTATATTTGTAAAACATTTTAAATTTAAATAAAGGCAAAGGCTCATACTTCATCCTCAACTGAACAAGACAAAATGTCAGATTACCTTCCCACTTCTGGGAACCCAATACTACTACTGTTTTTTTTAATATTTTGTCAGGAGGAAGTCTTATTTCTTAACTTGGTGCTGGAAGTCTTATTTCTTGTCCTCTAATTATTTGGAACTTTTTATAAGACTATCAGTAAATTTCTCTTAAGTTTTGTAGAGGAACTGAACTTCCATTTTGTGCAATTTTTATAATATTGCAATACTAGTGGCATAGACTGTCTGGAGCACCTGTACTATTTGAACTTTGCAAAGGATATTCTTTCTTTCTATTCAACTTCAAAATGCAAAAAAACCAACAAAACAGGCAATGCATATGGACATCTGATACACTGAAAACATTATACTGAGTAGTAACAAAAGTATAAATCACAATAAGTGCCTATTTACAGTGAGTTCAACTACAACTTCAATTATTTAATTCTGTCGAGATGCAGAGAAAAGCTTTAGGTGAGCCTTATAATTGTTACCATCCTGTTCACTGATCCAGTAAGACTCTTACTGGCTCAGCATTGTTTCAAACACATTTTTTTAAAGAGTTGTTTAACTAACGAAACCATTTGTGTACCTAGGACACTGGTTTTCCAAACTATGCAACAGTGAATGTTTTCTATTTGTTTCATTTTTTGGTAGTTACAGGAAAAATATCTGGCAGTAGAAGTCAGATGCTTTTACTAGCTAATCCTTCTGTATATATACAGAGGTTTCCAAGGAATTTCAAGAGAACAGGGCTAGCATCTCCACTATCATTAATATTTGGCCTTCCATAGTTCATCTCTAAGCAAGAAACTACAACTTCTAGTGTGCTAACATTTAAAATTTACTTTGCACAGCTTTACGGCACTATATAGTTTCTATGAAATATCAGGAACAAAACTCTTCATTGTTACAAGAGAAATAAGCTTAACTAGCATATCATGTCACCTTTCAGTTTCTTTTTTACCTTTCTTTGGTAACATTTCATAAAAATGTATTTGCATTTACACTTCTCATCTTTTTAATTTCTTGCAATTCCCAACTATTCTGAACTGCGGTTACTAATATAACAACTAAATTACTATGTTTTCTGCTTCATCTTCTAGAGGAGATATTTTTATTGATATAATGTATTGAGCACTATTTTTTAAACAGAAACAATCTCAGTTTTGTCACAAAACACTGCCTATCCCAATGGTTAATGGTCAATTTATTAAAAAAAACAAAACAAAACCACCATAAAATCACTCTTTGTGGTATAGTATGTGGTATGGATTATAATGTCTGTTTGGAATTTTTTTATCTTTTTAAAAGCACAGTAATACAAATAAGTTATGAAAATGGCAAAGTACTATAAAGTATTGGATTCTGATTTTCTTGAAATGCACTTTATCTTTCTATTCTAAGATTTTTAAGATTTTTCTAGAATATTCATAATGAGAACAGAAGATATTTATTTTCTAGTAATGAAGTCCATTAGATTGTAAACAGCATGTGGCAAAGATAAGGCAGAAATATCCTCTTAGTGCATAGGCTGAAGTTCCCACTCACTGTATTTTATTTAAGAAATCATATTCTCCTTAGAAAAAAAAGACTGCTCACTTCAGTCCTAAATTTTAAATTTACATGTGCAATTATTACTGAAATGTTGTGAAACACCAGTGTCTTGATTTTTTATCAGCATGAGAACATAACTTCAAAGAGAAAGAGAGTTTATTCTAATTTAATACAGTTATGCTGATAGTACACCCACAGCTAGTGCTGTATGAAACCACTGTAATGGTAGTTTTTAGTGACAGAATCTTAAATTTCCTTTAAAAATTACCATGAAGACTGAAATCAGTTTCTGTATTGAAATTTATCTATCAGTTTCTGACATTTATTTTAATAAAGAAATGTATTAATGATTCGAAATGATATTATTAAAATGTTAATGTTAAGAATTTGAAATATATTTCAAAACGGTGTATTATGAGTAGTTCTTAACAATACCATCCACTGAGTTACTGCAGTATAATCTTGTCAGTTCTAAATGCTTAAATACATCTTTGTCTTTTACCACTTAAAAGCTGCATTGGATAAAAACACCCTACATCTACATTTATTTATGAACTGTGATCAGTATCAGCCAATGTAAAATACTGCATGTAGCAATCTAATCAGTTAATGTAGAAGCACTCGTTAGAGAACTTCAAATTCCTATTTTTTTAATGACATTAAAAGTCACATCTTCTATCCATTTGCTATTAATTTAATATTGCCTCTATTTCAGCTGATTCATTCTGTACCTCCAGTTTCCAAATTCCGCTACAGTTAGGAATTATAATTCCCCAGCTTGCCTCTCTACTTCAGTGTATGAGTTAGGTATTTATGATGGCAATTCCCACTGATTCATGGAGCTGCTTCTCAAAGGTTTTATTGGCTTTTTTTTTCCATTTTCTCAGTATGAAAGCATGAGAAACCTGGGGTTCAGGCACTTATTAGTTAAATTCAGTCGCATATCTGTACCTCACATCTAGTGTACCTGGGTATCTATGACTTCTTTCTGTGATCATGAATGAAAATTGAAAAACAAAGATGAAAATAAATGTAGGACTATGTGAAGGCTCCATTTTGAACTACTCCTGGGAAGCTAGAGAATACTCAAGCCAAAAATAAAATGAGTGCCAATTGGACAGAAAAAGCACAACTGACTGGAGATCAGACACAGCTGTCACCGTGAGGCGATTGTGCAAAGACTGCCAAGCACATTGAAAAATCTCTGTATTAATCACACATTTTTTGGCCAACAATGCTTTGCGATTCTCATCAAAGACAAGCAGATAAAGGTAACATGACATGGCACCTAAAACATGTATGGCTGAATCCTCAAGGCTGGCAAGCTATTTAATTCAAAGAGCAATACCTGAGAGATAACAACCACAGGAATCATATCCTTGCTTGGGTAGTTCCTGACATATTGATAGTCAGGTAAAAGAAAAAGCTGTAATAGGACTACATTATTTCCTTTCCACTTGTTCCTTTTTATTCTCTGTCCCACCATTCCTATTTTTGCATTTGAAGTTGTTAGACAATGTATCTTAAAGAGTAAATGCCCAAACTGCATCTTAAAATCATATAAAAAGCTGTGATCTAAAAACCCTTGGGAGGATCTCTTGTCTAAATACTGTCTTCTTTCTCCCAAGGAAGACAGTAAACATTCCTAGAAGTGCAAAACTAATTAAAAAAAAAAAGAAAAAAAAAAAGGGAGGGAAGCAGCAGGGCACATTTGAGAACTGTAAATGGCAATATAAATTAATTTCCCTTCTTCTCTTTAATTTTTTGATCTCAGTTTCATCATAGAATCATTTAGGTTGGAAAAGACCTTTACAATCAAGATGAGCCATTAGCACTGCCAAGTCTGCCATTAAACCATGGCCCTAAGCATCACACCTACACATCTTTCAAATGCTTCCAGGGATGGTGATTCTACCACTTTCCTGGGCAGCCTGTTCCAATGCTTGTCAACCCTTTTTGTGAAGATTTTTTTCCTAATATCCAGTCTAAGTCTCCCCTGGCACAGACTGAGCCAATTTCCTCTTGTCCTATCATCCGTTACCTAGGAGAAGAGACTGACCCCATGAAGAGCCCTGTACTGCTGAGACCTCAGATTAAGATAGGTCAATGGAGCGGTTTGCCTTAGTCGATGAGGAATGGGTTAGAGACCAGTTAAGCAATCTGAACATCCATAAATCCATGGGTCCAGATGGGATGCACCCGCGGGTGCTGAAGGAACTGGCGGAGGTCATTGCTAGACAGCTCTCCATCATCTTTACCAAGTCTTGGGAAACGGGAGAGGTTCCTGAGGACTGGAGGAAAGCAAATGTCACTCCTGTCTTCAAAAAGGGCAAGAAGGAGGACCCAGGTAACTATAGACCGGTTAGCCTCACCTCCATTCCTGGGAAAGTAATGGAACACCTTATCCTTGGTGCCATCTTAAGGCATATCAAGGATAAAAGGGTTATGAGGAGCAGTCAACATGGCTTCACCATGGGGAAGTAATGCTTGACCAATCTCGTAGCCTTTTATGAGGAAATAACACGGTGGATGGATGATGGCAGAGCGGTGGATGTGGTCTACCTTGACTTCAGCAAAGCGTTTGACACGGTCTCCCACAGAATCCTTGCAGCTAAATTGAGGAAGTGTGGTCTGGATGATCGGGTAGTGAGGTGGACTGTGAACTGGCTGAAGGAGAGAAGCCAGAGAGTTGTAGTCTATGCGGCGGAGTCTAGTTGGAGGCCTGTATCTAGTGGAGTGCCTCAAGGGTCGGTACTGGGACCAGTACTATTTAATATATTCACCAATGATTTAGATGAGGGAATTGAGTGTACTATCAGCAAGTTTGCTGATGACACTAAGCTGGGAGGAGTGGCTGACACGCCAGAAGGCTGTGCTGCCATCCAGAGGGACCTGGACAGGCTGGAGAGTTGGGCGGGGAATAACTTGATGAAATATAACAAGGGAAAGTGTAGAGTCCTGCATCTGGGCAGGAACAACCCCAGGTTCCAGTATAGATTGGGGAACGACCTGTTCTTCTGTAACAAACATGAGACAGGCATATGCGAGAACTGTAGGAGTGTTTATACTATTGTTATTATAATACATCAGAAGTCTTCTGCATGACAAACCCTGTAACATCCACATTGTATTAACACTCAAAGGTCACATGGTACATTAGATGTTTCTCACAAAGGCTTTGAAATTGCAATAGTCCATGTGGAATATTATGTTTAAAAGGAACCCTGCTGAAGTAATTCAAATACCACAAATTATGTAGCCTACTTATACGCTGTAAAGGATTAGAACATGTAAAATAGTATATTTACATTGACATTATGCTACAAAGATGCATAAAAAGGAAATATTCTGATATATCATTGTCACTAAAACCATGGAAGATACCTTAAATGACTTCACAGAAACTATATTTCAAGATGGAAGAAAGTTTTCTGAAGTTCTGTATTTGAAAATGGCCTTTGCTTTTAAAAGAATGCTTGTCCTGTCTTACTTCAGTTTGAAAGATCTTTTCTGCTTCTCGCCCTTCTCAAACAGACAATGCATTTATTTGCCAAGTTTGATATAAAATGCAAAACATGAAAGATTTGTATCTTGAAAAAATTTTTTCTTTTTGAAAAAAAAGGTAAATAGACAATTATTTGGTAAGTTATTTTTTCAGAGGAGTATTTTTATGTTCCTGCAGAAGTTACTGAAATAAATGGTATATTGAACATGTGTAGTTCATCACTTTCATATTATGTTCCCGGAGAATTCTTGTCAGAGTTCTTAATAAGTGCTGGACATACAGGCATTAGTTAACATACCATAAGCTCTTTACATACAAAGGCTGTCACTATGCACAGATTATTCTTACAGAAGTTATGAAAGGAATTACCCTATTCAGACCAGCAGAAAATATACAGCAACACCATGCCTCAACAGTTTTATAAATACTATCATCCCAACAGGAGATTAATCTTGCTTACCAAGGATTTATAGCTTTAGTAATTTTTATCTTTTTGCACTTGATCTCAGTAACAGTCATTATAAAAAATGTGAAGTTTTTTCCCTTCTCAGCTATGTAATTTTTATAATGTTGTGAATATTCTGACTCCATTTCAGAGTGTGAAATTGTTAAGAGTATTCTGGATCTCCTTGAGAGAGCACAAGCTATTTAACTGTATTCTGCACAGTGACAGAAGAAAAGAGGTTATTAACAAATAACTGTCTTATGTCAGCAGTGTAATTGGCACAAGGAAGCAAAAACATTTTTCTTTCAATGGTTATAAAACATAATTCTATATGTTCTTTGATAATAATTTGTATGAACTTCAACATTAATTTTAATCTCAAAACTCTTCAACCTTTTACAGATCTCTGTCTACAGAATTTCTTATAAATAGAAAATTATAGTAGTTATAGGACTACAATTTTGATAAAACTATAAAGAAGCCACAGTTCTGCTTCAGAGAAGGGACTCAGCAGATGAAATATCTAAATGGATAATATCTAAAGGATGCCTAGAAGTTATAGAAAAATGTTAAGTTGTAAACAGCAAAAAAATGCCAAGACCATAAAGCATTAATACAAAACCAAAAACCAAGTCAAAATTGTCAAATTGCAGTATGCAACTTCTTGATTAAAACTCTTTGATTTTAGAGATCTGAAAACAGGTAATGTAATTTTAATTCTTATGAAGATCTCAAGGGAAGGTCCAGGGAGTTTCCAAACAGGAAGCTTTACATTTTTATGGAGAGCAAGTATTTTAAAAAATAGAGTCATTGGGTATTTGAGGAATTATAATATATTTGGAAAGAGTCAATGTGATTTTCTTAAAAAGTCGTATCTCACAAACATATTGCAATTTTTTTCTTTTAATGCTTCAAATAACACTTAGACAAGAAAGATAGAGTAGGTTTCCAAATGGTATTCAACAAGACCATTAGAGAATCTATCAAAACACAGAACAAGATAAAGTATTCCTATGGGTAAGTAATTGACAGAAACAATGGATGGGAATAAAGTATTACTTTTTCACAGAGGACAGAGATCACCAAAGGAGGCCTAAGGAGACTTCTGCTGGAACAGGTTCTTGATCAAATTCACAAATAATCTGAGACAGTTAATGAAGAATATAGAAAAGTTTTATGATGATCCTAAAGGTAATAAAAAAATAGAGCAATTTCTAGTAAAAATTAGACATGAAATGGCATATAAAATTCAATGTAGCTAAAAGTTATTCAAATGGGGAAAAATATTAACTTTAAATATATAATTTTATATACTTGGACCTGAGACCTGACAGTTCAGTAAAACGATCAACCTGGTACTAAGAAAAGGAAAAAAAACCACAACCATTTAGAATTAAGTGAAGAACTCCAAACAAACAAACAAAACACAGAAAACACCAGTACCTAAAGGGGGCCTACAAGAAAGCTGGAGAGTGACTTTTTTACAAAGGCATGTAGGTACAGGTCAAGGGGAAATGGCCTTAAACTGACAGAGAGTAGATTTAGACTAGATATTATGAAAAAAAATCCTCAGTATGAGGGTGGTGAGGCACTGGCACAGGTTGCCCAGGGAAGTTTTGGCTGCCCCATCCCTGGAAATGTTCAAGACTATCAAGTTGGACAGGCCTTTGAGCAACCTGGTCTAGCAGAAGGTGTCCCTGCCCATTGCAGGTGGGGGTTTGAACTAGATCTTTAAGGTTCCTTCTAATCCAAACCATTCTATGATTCTAGAAACCCTGGCTTTCTCAATTATGTCTTACTGTGTATACCCATGCAAAATTATAAATGGAAGATAGTTTCCAGTTTTCATATATTTGTTCTACATTTATTAATGAAAAATACTTTAATAACATAAATAGGTAATGCTGTTATTTAACATCTGTAAAACTTACCTAGTTAATATTTTCATATTTTTTTCAGGATGAATTTTGATAGAGACCATCTGGGGTTTAGTGACTTGTTAGCTCTGTCACAAATTCATTAAATGTGCCCTGTGCAGCAATATCTACAGATGCTTTGGAAAGGAAATCAAGTGTTTTGATCTTTTGCTTCGAAGTGTTTTCCTGTGTTGCCATGGTATCAGTGATAGATATTCTAAGACATTGGCTGGGGAATATCTTAAAAAATATACCTAGGCAACACATAAATCATCTGTCCTCTAATGCTTCTAAAACAGTGACAAATCTTTCCATATTTCAGTGGAACGGAGTGATACGCAGCCATTATATTTGTGTAAGGAATCCTTTAGGAAATTTAGTTTTGAAGTTTTTGTCTGCTGAATGCACCTTATTCAAGGCCTTTTCATTTTCCTAAAATTTTTTCTGCTAAAATTCTGTATGTGAATTTTAACAAACCTGTGCACCCTTTCTGGTTCTCCTAATTATGTTCACTAGCTTTTAAAAGTTAGAGCTTAACAAATGTAGTAAAGGTTTATATTTACGTAACTTGAGAGACCAAGGCTCTTACTCTTCTGTGGAAGGTTTGCTGACTTGTTGCTGAGTGCCTTATTGAGAAGGTATTTTCCACAGCTCCCAGGATGGCTCTAGACCTTTGTTGCCCGGCACGTACCTTCTTCTTTCTAGGACAGTGACCTGATCCTGGATATCCTTACAAAAGCTGGAGTTCATGATTTTCAGTACTCATGCTAACCTCAAAAAAGGTTTCTATCAGACAGCTATCATTGAAGCTACCCATACAACTACACTGATGTGTTATTTCAAATTATGAAATACTTATAAATAAGTAGTTCCTTAGCAATAGCAATGCTCATGTGTTTTTTCCTCAAAACAGAGGATACAGTATTGAAAAATTTTATTGGTTTCTATACTGGTACTGAAGTGTTTAGTAGTTTGGAGGATAGAAGAAAGAGAATTAGAATACTGAAATAAATAAATTCCTTTCTAAGGAAAGTGAAGTCTTTTTGAATATATCTTAAATCTGCAGTTACTGTCTGTTAAGAGGTAATTATAGTCCAGCTGGTACACTGCCCCAGAAATGTATTACCTAAGTGTAAGATAAAACAGCTCTCAAAAATCCTAACAACAGCTCCTGAACAGAGGCATGGAGTTTAACTTAAAATTCACTAGCAAATGGATTGTTTCCAGAAAAATTGCCATAATGGTTCACTATGTAAATAGGTTTATTTAAAAAGTTTCAAATAGTAAAATCATTACTACGCTGATGTAACCAACTATCTGATGCAATAACAGTGAAGAAAAACCCCAAAGGAATCAATTATATTAATGGCCAAGTGCATTTTATCCATAGAAGAATCTCTGCATAAACAGCCAATTCTCCTTAGAGAAAGCCAAAGAAAAACTACTCAGAATTTTTCAAGAGCTGTCATAATAGCCCTTATTAACTGAAATTTACTTTTTGATACAGCTTATAACAGCAGCGAAATTTAAGGACAGGTGTTAAAAGTCACTGGCTTCAGCTTTTTAATGTTGAATTGGAATCTGACATTACACAGCACCTCTTAGTTGTTGTAGTTACTAATAAATCAAAACAAAGGCTTTCGTGATCTTAAGAGTTTAAAATTATTCCCAGCATAATTTGAAATGCAGTCTCGTTACAAAAATTTCTTGCTGCATTTATCTTATTTAGAGCACGCAGAAGGACACTGTATAACGACTGCAATATTCCAGACTTTGACTACTGGGAACTACTTTCATCAGAAATGCTCCCAGAGTAGTCACAGTGGATCCAATGGTAAACTGAATTAGGCAGTCTTGCAATACCCTTACTATTTTCAGAATATATAAGAAATGTAAGGCATTATTGCCTGTACTCAACTCCTCTGGAGTAAGAAACCCAAAACTTGTGATAACCAAGGTGATTGAATAGCCTGCCAAAAATAGCATAATAATATTTTTGTCGACATTTGGCTGCCCAGGGAGGTTGTGGAGTCTCCTTCTCTGGAGACATTCAAAACCCGTCTGGACACGTTCCTGTGTAACCTTATCTAGGTGTTCCTGCTCCAGCAGGGGGATTGGACTAGATGATCTTTTGAGGTCCCTTCCAATCTCTAACATACTGTGATACTGTGATATTTTGTCAATTCACCACCTCAGACTTATAAAGATTACATTAGGCATCAAAACAGGTAAAATTTCTTCCCCTGAATATCAGTTAATTCCAGTTAATATAAAGTGAAAAAAAATTTCACTGGCCTCAAACAAGACTGATCTTAGTACTGTATAAAACTTAACTGCCAAACAACATACAGCCCAGCCACCTCAAGTTATGGCAACCATTAGTCCACAGCAGCTTGTGATCTGGCATATCTGCTTCAACTAGACTTATGAGAACAACTAGCTACTTCTACATTAAAGAAGCAGCAAAGATGGAAAATGTATTACTCTGGGGGAGTTTTGAGGTGGACTTGCTTCAACCTTGTCCTTATGGGACAAGAACCTCAAGAAAATAAGAAAGCTTTTAAATAGGGGGAAAAAAATATATAAAATAGAGCAATGGCGTTTAAAAAAAAAATAAAATTAAAAAATTTCAAAGTCTCAAAGCTGCAAAGTCAAGATAAGTATAAAATGCTTTATAAGAGAACTTCCCACTGTGTCCTTGCAGTCAAGCCCTTGCTTGCCTTGCTTGGACTGATTTCAAACAAATAAGTGATTTCCTGTGTTGCAGCAAATTCTCCGCAGTTCTTTCAGCTTCTTAGGAAGAACTTTTATCCATGACTGCAGAGATCTACCTCAAAGGATGCTTCCTGATACTGAAACTACTCTCTCCATGTAGGCCTACATCTCTGTTTCTTGTCTAGATTAGTCAGTAGCTTCCCTGAACTTAGTGTCAGAGCCTGGACAAGTGAAGGACTACCTACAGTACAGATTATATTGTCTCAGGGACATCAAAAGGAAACTCGAAATACACGTGCATGTGACCAGATGGGATGCATTTCAGGAAGTTGAGGCAACTGACTGGTGTCACACAAAGGCCATGCTCTATCCTCTTTGAAAAGTCACATCCATCAGGGGCAGTTCCTGGTGACAGGAAAAAGGCAAACATCACACCCATCTTCAGTTTAACCTCAGTTCTCAATCATAGTATGGAATAAATTTTCCTGGAAACCATGCCCAGGCCCATAATGAACATGAAGGAGAATAACTGTCAGGAATCTACCAAGCACTGACAAACTTTATTGACTCCTGTGATGCAGTAGCTGTCTCCATGAAGTAAGGGAGAGCCTTGATTTTAGTGAGGCTTTCAGCAAGGTTAACGTAGGATCTTTATAGACAGATTGGAAAGATATGACTGGTAGATTCTAGGATGAGGAGAAAACTGACAGGACTCTGAAGCTTAACAGTGAAGCCTGCAGGTTAAGGGATGTGATTATTTCCCCTTTTTAGCACTTGTGAGCGTATCTAGAGTGCTTCTTTGGGCTCTCCAACACACCATACTGATTTATTGGATTACAGTGGTGGCAAGAGGGATACAAGTGCAGAGACAGTCAAGGAAGTATCTAACTGCTTCTTTGACTACCTAAAGGGAAGGGAACAGAAAAGATTAAGGCTGACTATTCTCGAAGGTGCACAACGAAAATACAATAGATAATGCATGAGAGCTGAAAACTGTGAATAGATATGAGGAAAAAAACTTAATGGTGATGGCAAACATTGTAATGGGCTGTTGAACCACTGTCCTTGGAGGTATTCAAAACATGACAAGGTCCTGAACAACCTGATTTAAGGTGGCACTGTCTTGCACTGTGATCTGGACCAGCTGACCTCCAGAAGCCACTTCCAAGTTAAATTATTCTATCCTGATTCTATCATTTGGTCTATTTTGGAAGCAGTACCAAAATCCACTTGCCTCAGACAGCTACAAGATGAATTAGTTTACTTCTTTTACAAGTGAGTTGTTGGATCTATACCATCTGATTAGTTACAGAGTTCTGTAGCATCCTCTACAATGCTTTGTCAATTTGAAATCCATGCATAGTAAGCATAGATACAAGCTCTAGTCTTAATTCTTTCCCATTTTCTCTTTCAAGTATTAGCTTTTCAGATACTGTCAGTCCTTGTGCTCTGACCCCTCCAGCATACATTTATGAAAAAAACCCATATAGTAGATGACTTTTCAGGAGAATACAACAGCATTATAGATTTTAGAATATGTACCTTCATAGTAATAGTAAAAAAAAAATCAACCAATTATTTTAGTATTACTGGAACTACTTATATGTTCTCCGCCTAAAAAAAAGAATGATACATTTCCTTTTACTTCTGTCTAAAGTTTCTTCATAGAGAATGATTTTATCGTTCAAGCTGAGAAAAATCAAATAGCTAGAAATTCCAACATGCAATTTGTCTTCATTTCCATGCTGCTATGAAACTGCAGTATGTCTTACCACCATGCATGTACATCTGTTTGTTTGAACTTGGAATGGGTTATCACTCCTGACCCCTTGGTAGTGTCTGAGTAACAATAGTTTAGTACAGCCTTACGCACTGGTCTGGAAAAAATAATCCTACAACTACAAACAGAAAGTTGTGTCCTCTTTGCAATAATATGAAACAGCCAAATGTTTCAGACGCACATACTTAATGACAAGTACCTGAAAAGTTAGTAATTTTTAAAAACCCTTATCTAAAAGGAATTGTAAATTTCTTACTAATTACATTTCTGTAACTGAGAAATTTCAATTGTATTTTCTTTTTCTTTGTTTTGGGGATGAGAAGCACTGTGAAGTAACTGAAGCTGCAAAAACTCTTAAAATTGTTGCAAAGCCAGATAAAAACAACATGAAAAGATCATTAAAGCAAGCAAGATCTAGCATGTGTCATGGTCAGACTGGAGCTGTGCCTTAGCTGCCTGAACAGCTAACTGTTAAAGAGCAGCATTAATTCTGCTCATAGTTGTATATGTACAGCTCAACATAAATGGATGTTGCATGCAGACAGCCAACGGCAAAATCTGGTACAAAATATTTCAAACGGATGAAAACATATTGGACTAAAAAAAGCCTCCACATTTTACAAGTTAAGTAATAGACTAAAACCAGCTGTATTCATAACCACATAAAAAGCATTCTACATTAATGTCCCTAATTTCAGTAAGGCTATTAGGAATACTGGCATAACAGAAAAGCTACAGAGCATCCGGGAGTGAATGACCCACATAATGTAATTAAAACCAGTACTAAATAAGCCACTGGGAAAGAACAAACACAAGGAGGTTATTAATTAGAAGTTATAATACTCTCAACGTACAAACTGGCAGCCACAAGTTAAGCTCAAGAATTACCTTCTTGGTTTTCAAACTGTTCTGACAACAGATGGTAGCAGCAACCTACACTGCAAACTGCTTTGATTTCAGGCTTGGCAGTGAAAATTCGTAGGGTATTTGCAGCAAGATCACCACATGTATGTAGACCCACCATCATACAGTCCTAAGAAGAAAAACAAAAGAAAACAAAGCAACAGTAAACCATCTCCCTCTTCAACTGAAAGAGCAGGAATAACAACAAATTTCAGAACCCAATTATATTGCAAATGGTTATTGAGCTGTAAGGTTTAAATACGCAACTCCATGGGGACTCCTGCTGTTCTGTTCTAGAATTTTTCAATGCATAATAAAAGCTCTTCAGTGCTAAGAAAATATGGTGCATTGCCTCTGTGGATAGAAAGACTCCTCATTGCTTTGTTCAGGCAAGGAATTACCCATCTACACACTCTACCTTCACCAGTCATGAGGAAGCAGAAGTTCAAGATGATAAATAATAGCTGGTTTACTTGCATGAAAGGGAACATCTATGAGTTGACTGGATACGGGCCATTTCTGTTGTCCTTCCCAGCTTTTCTGACATTGTTACTAATGCTACTGCTATTTCTTTTTCTTACTTGGGATTTACTGCTACAAATCTGGCTGGACCTATCTATGGCATTTCTACTACTTTAAACTGCTGAAATAAGAACCACTTCCTAAATATAGACATACTGTGAAAAGCAGGCTTTATTTCCAAAACTGTAGTTTTGCCTCAGTTTTGCAATATGCCTATTACTATTCAACAACAAACAAGCATTTTCTTTTATAACACACAGAACTTAAGCTTCAGATGCTCTGTATTCTATTGCCTGCTTTCCTTTTTTTTCTCAATTTCCCTTTTCTCTCTATTTCTGCATCCAAATTATCCCTCTTCTCACCCTTCTTATCAAGATATTTCCCTTTTGGCATTATTAGTTGGAATCTATTGGAATCTAATCAAAACAACATGGCATTGCTTTGAATTTCAGCCTTATTTATTAGCAAGGTTATCAACAAAAAGTTAGCCCAGAGAAATTCAACTGGGATACCCGTCTATAATAATTCTGAATTTATATGCACATTGATTTTTGCTGCTCTGTGTCTGATTTATTCACCCATCTTTATTATACAGAAGATGCATGTGTGAAACACTAAAACCACCCTTTTCCTTTTTTTGTTTCAATTCTTCTTGCCCCCCTTCACACCTTTTGTTCTGCTCCTCTGTGCTTGCCCTCACTTTGTACAACATTTTTAGGCGGCAAAAGTTCAGTTTCAGTCCATTTTAGTTCTTAAAGATTTTTTTCCCTGTCAGTCAGCTTCAGCTCACCATTCCACAAATCGTTTTTCAACGCTAAAGTTTGGAAGCTAAGGGAAGATGTGCACTTGCAAGGGCAGCATTTAAATCCCAGGCCAGGAAAAGTTACGAGGTATTCTTTCAGGAGAAAGCTAGTGGAAGACAGCTACTGCATGCAAGATAGAGGAAGCACTACAGTGCTCAAAACTTCTGAACAATAGGAGGTCAGCCTGACTGTGTCAGGTACACTTTGAGACCATTACTGACTTCAGTGACGTTGCCTGGGTATAACTGCAAGTACCTTCTGGATCATTGGCTTATATATAGCAAGATTTGATAGATTAATATTAGTCCTGGGCCATATACAAACATGAATTCCTATACCCATATTTCATCTCCAGATTTATTTCAGAATTTATGACATAAATCAGTAATTACTAATTTTACCCATTCCTCATTTGTCCTTAGCTTAGGAAAAATTCCAAAAAAACCCCATCAACTTATGGTTCTAATAAAAAATTGAAAATATCCGTAAAACTATTTCTAAAAAATTTCATTTCTAAAAATTGTGAAAATATTTTAAAACATGAAAATTACTGCACATTATAAAGGGTTTTAACTACACACCTTTGTCACACATAATGTGGTATGGATATTCCTAATTTTTAACACAATGAAGCTTTTGCTTTTTCTGACAGTATTTTTTTTTTTAATAAAGGCAGTGATATCTTCTACATTAGGCAAATTACATACTAACAGTATACAAAATGCAACTGTGCAAGTGTAAATGCATATGTTTCACCAACAAACCCTGCTGCTCAGGGTGGCTTTTGCAGACAGACAACAACTTGCTCTGCATGTTCTCATATAATCAATATGACTTCTTAGCTCCAGTTATAGGACCTATAGTCTTGAAACAGAGATTAATTACACCCCTGAATATAATTGTTCAGCTACCACTGAACACAGACAGGTTTTTATCTTTCCATAAAAGACCAATTGTATCTACCCCATCAATACATGTTAGCTCAGGCACAGGAACTAAACAGCCATACAGCTTCTAGACTTGTGTCACAGTCTTTGAGCAGATGAGCTTTGTGCTTGTTTGTGTAGCTACAATACCTTCCAACTAGTAGATTAATTTTTTTACAGTGATACTGAAAAGTCAAAAAATAAAAAAATTACTTGCAAACAGAGCTCTTTTCAAACTCTTTATGTTGAGTACTATACACAATAAATTCTCCTACGCCTTCAAAGTTTAACTGAAATTACAAAAATATAAAACTTATAAGAAATTTCAGGGAAATTTCAATGCTTCATATATCCAACTACCTTGTAAATATAACATCTTTCATAATAATTAGATGCTATCTATAAGCACAATTGTAAAATACATGAATGTGATAATATATATACAGCTAACTTTGACAGCTGATTATTATCTACCCCACAAATTCTAAAGGCTGCTTTACATATTCAAAATAATCCCAACATATATTAAAAAATCTCTATGTGCTAGATGTACTTCTGCTAACTGGCTGAAAAACATTATTGGACAGAATATTAATTTACACCACTAATAGTATTCCATGTACACAGGAAATATTCTGTAGATATGAAAACCGCAATATAAGGACAACAGACAATCTAATTCAAATATGAATAAAATAACCTCCAGATCTGTGATGATGTCGCTGAGTTCTGTTTCTGCAGTGATGCAAGAAGTCAATGGAAAATACAAGTTTGATTCACTTGACTTGCTCACTTTAGCCTTGAGAGATGCCATTTTTCTTTGCGCTTTTTCCTCTTCACAGAGTTCCCCCCAGTTGCATTGAGATGAAGAAACTTCTACAGCATCAGCAGGCAGAATGTTTAGAATAGCAAGAACCTCTTCAGAAAGTCTGTTCTCATCAGATTGTGTCCCACCCACCAAATCAGCTTCAGTTTGTTTGCTCATTTCACATGTAGCTATTCCTGTGAAACCACAGAAAGGAACTAAATCTTGGATAGCCATTTGGTCCTGACTTTGAAGACTGCTGTCATTATTTAAGGGCTTTCCATCGATTGCTTTACACTTAATTTCACTTTCCACTGGCCTTCCATTTGCCTTTTCCAAGCTCTCACTTTTGAGGTTTGTTTTCCCTCGACTCTGATATGCTCTCCAGTGTTTCTTCAATTTTCTGTTCCTCTCATGAGCACTGTTAGTGTTGATGTTTGAGGAGTCAATTCCATAAACTTTTAGGTTATATTGCATGGACAAAAATGAGCTCAGGTAGCCTTTTCCAGAACCTATATCAATCACCTAGACAACAGTAGGGAGAAGGAAGGAATAAAAAATTAAATAAATAAATTGATACATTAATGAGCAACAAAACACACTTCAATCAAATGCAAAATAATCCCCTAAGAATTTAAACATAGGTTTAATAGCTACCATATTAGAATCATCCCTCCTAGTATACTTAGTTATTTTGTTTTGTTGGTCCGCCTTCTGACTTTAAAACACAGAACTTAACTGATTTGCTCCATAAAACAGACACTGCAATGCTTAAGCAATGCACATGTCCTGACTCTTTCGTATATTTTTTGACACAGAACTTCCTTCTGAAAAACAAAATAACCATAAACCAACAACAACACCACCTGCCCTTGTTAAAGGGGTTCAGGATTTAGAGTTAGCAAAGAAAATGGTCACAGTGTTTAGCTTCGGGCTCCTAACTCCCATACTGAGCAGCCTACTACCACTCGGTGTGCGGAAATAAGCATCTTCAGATTCAGTGCCTAACTTAGTCACTTTATATGTGACCTAAAGACAGGTGATATTGATACCTTCTTTTATGTCAGAATGTTTCTTTGTATTGCTAATCGTTTTCCCTGAGAATGACTCATATAGTTTTGGTCAACATGAGGATGCTTTTGTAATAAAACAAAGGGGCTCATATGTCACATGTGCTTTCTACTGCTTGTTCTGGAGGAAGGAGTGAATAGAGGGGATAACTAGCTGCCAGTTTAGGTTGTCTCACAGCTGATAGCACGTGCTAGTCCAGTGATTGATACGACAAGGAAGGAAAACAAGACTAACCCGAGACCTTTAAAAACATAATCATAGCTTTATATCATGTGTGGTTTAATTTGTAAAAAATATATAACAAAATATTTTACAAGAATGGGCAGTGACTTTTCTCTAAGGAAAGAAAATGATAATGTTCACTTCTGTTCAGGCATCTCCCAAAAATTATACTGACTACATATAATGACTTCTTTGTAAATGTTCCTGAAAGTGTTTGTTTCAAGAACATCTATGACTTGTTCTTGGTCTATCACACATTCATAAGAAAGCTTACACTAATATTTGTAAGTCCAAATAACAGCAAACACTACATGAATTCATCTTAAACTCAACTGCACAGTTTTTTACCAGGTAAGAATACACTGTGCGGCAATACTCTTATTGAAATGATTTATTCTTTTTTCCAAGAAAGTTGAAGATTTGTATGCCCATGAAATTATAAAGAAAGATCTGAAGCAATGTTACTAAAAACTAAAAACTAAAACAGTGGAGAATACACACTATTAGGTAAAAATTGTTTACCCAGGGTACACATGGCTTTCTCATCTGCACTCATCATAGAATCATAGAATAGTTAGGGTTGGAAAGGGCCTTAAGATCATCAAGTTCCAATATTGCTGCATATTTATCATCTAGGTATGCTACAATCCTCAAGTTTCTTGTATAAAATCATTACAGAAGTGGATTTACTGAAATAGAATTGACATAATCTAAGCATACTTTTTGAAAATGTCATTTATTTGTCACATTTATCGCCAACATTCTTCAAGATTATTTAAAAGTGGGGGAAAGAGAAGTGTCCAAGGAATAATTTTTCCCACTTTATGTAACAGATAGAACTATTGTGAAGAATATGTACACCTCCAATTCTACAAGGTTTTTAAAAATATTTCTGTGAAAGGCTGCACTTGGGGCACAATTCAGCTAGTGAATTATTCCTGACTCCTACGTGTGACCTCTAGTGGTTGTAAAGACAAACTGCTCTTCGGGTAAGGTTTTTTTCCGTTGTTTCAAGTAAAAAGGGAACAGTAATACACTGTTGAATTACCACTGGGAGAATGGTTGTAAAGCGAAAGGAAAGTTTGACTAAAAATAAACAGGCGGTGATCTTGTGCTAAACAAATCGATCACATTAAATTAATCCCCACTTTACCTTCCCTTGATTACATAAGGAAAGGTAATCAGCAACCCACAGCCTATCTGCCAAGCAAGAGCTTTTAAAATGAAATTTCCATGATATAATGAATGCCAAAGGTCTTGTCCATGGTGAGTTGGGTACTATGCTTAAACAAAGTTTCTGGCACAAAGCAATCAAGAACTCAGCTTCCAGGAGCATTCCAGCACTTCCCAGCACCAAATGACAAATTTAATGGATGCTGAATGCAGAACTATATCCTACTTAACATTACACATTGCAACTCTGCTGCACGTGCTGCAATTTCCAAGGAAAACTTTCACAAATACATTAAAGAAAACAAATGTGCATTGAAGCAAAGAGGAATCACCATAGGTTTCTTTTCATAGTTTAATCAAGAACTGCTTTATAAAAGTTCCACTCACATGATAGGAAAGATACTTAAGCAAGGCAGTAAACATTTGAAAAAAACCTTTAGCTAGTTTCCTTTAATGTTTTAACTCAAACCAATAACCTAGAGGTGATTACAGTAGCAATAAATTTTTTGCTTTCATTCTCATTTTACTATTTATTATACTACGTTATAAAATACCACAAGAGAGCAATATCCTCTGCCACCCATTATATACCATGGGTATGAAGGTGAAATGAAGGGCATTTTTCAAGCTGTCAGTGATCTGTAATATCTGAAAGAAACACCCTAAGGACATGTGGTGTTGTAAAACATGTGTTGTGCTTTCATAGCTCTAGATTTTTTAATTAAATGCTGCATATATTTTGTTTTGTGAGAAGGATAGAAAAAAATCAATAAGGAAAAAAACCCTCCTAAAACTTTACAATTCCTGTATTTTTTTAAGTTGAAAGGTAACCAAAACAAAAGGAGTTGCTTTTTAATAACTGAGGAGGCTTTTCTTTCTTCCTTTTTTTTTTAATGTAACTGGAAAGCTCTTTTCATATATTAGGGATTTGTAACTTTGCACAAATAAATTTTGTTACAGTGTATGACTAAGATGGAAAAAAGTTAATATAGGGCAGACAGCATTTCATATTCAGTGATATATTGCAGTGATATTTTTCATTAAATGTTACCTTTTTTAAAAAAAATAAACAGTAAATAATCCTTTGCATAAAGATACTCCAAGCCATCTGATAAAAGTTCAATAATCACTGGATGAAATTGCAGTATATTGACAGATTCGTAATAATGATTGGTTTGAGATTTTATAAGTAACCAGCTACATTGGGACTTAGGTTAGGTCATTAAGGCAACTCTACTTTTTTATCTCTGAACATGAGTTTTCTTTTCCTTTCATTTCTGAATCTCACAGGAACTATTTAAAATCTAAATGAAAATACTATATGAAACACCACCTTCCAGTGAATGCAGATGTTTAATATTGCATTATAAGCTAACGACACTCTCCTACAGTTTTTTCAGTATGTGAAAGCCTTCAACACTCAAACAACTAATGCTTGCTGAAGCAGAAGGTATGCAAGGCAAAAAAGAAATAAAAAAAAAGATAGAGACAGAATAAATTACTTTTACAAATATGCTGCTACTGTATCTCTGTTCTTTACAGAGCACACACACGTTATGGCTGTTCAGGCACCCACACTTGTCACCATCACTGGCTTTTGAAAGAGCTGACGGAGAGATAGGCTTGCATTGCTGTAAGCAGTCGCAGATTCTCGCAAACTGATTGCATCTCCTGCAGTAATATTCGGCTTTAATTGCAGCTCTCTGTTTACTTTGCAATCCCAGCTGTAAGGAGAAGGCTGCCTAAAACTTTGCCTTCATCAGTTATTCCTCACAAAACAGACGGTCAGGATTCAGTTTTATCTCTGTATCCACAGGCCTAACCCAAACATATCAAGTGTACTGCATCATTTCCATTATCTAAATTAAACTTAGTCTGAGCCAAATAACTTCCTAATCGAAGTTCAGCTTCAGCAACTCAGAGATGAAGTCAAGTTTTGGGGCCTGCCCTTCAGTCTACAGTAGCAGTAGTAGCAACCTGAAACACTGCAGTTAACCTCTACTGTTGAAGTGAACAGAGCACGGCCATGTACTCCGGCAATATGACTGACCACACCATGGATTTCTAGCAGTCTCCCTGGTGCAGCTATGAGGCAGGGCAACTAGCACTTCCCCATTACAAACACCATGCACAAAATAGGGAACAAGATGTTTGTTAAGCATAAAGAAGGCTTGGAAGAGACCTTAACACCATGTTCCAGTATTTAAAGAATGGCTACAAAGAAAACAGGGACTCCCTTTTTACAAGGAGTCACATGGAAAAGACAATGGGTAATGGGCACAAGTTACTCCTGGGAAGATTCCAACTGGACACAAGAGGAAAATTTTTCACAAAGAGCACACTCAGCCATCAGAATCATCTCTCC
This sequence comes from Neopsephotus bourkii, assembly GCF_033783945.1. Taxonomy (NCBI): domain Eukaryota; kingdom Metazoa; phylum Chordata; class Aves; order Psittaciformes; family Psittacidae; genus Neopsephotus; species Neopsephotus bourkii. Next base: position 3,591,608 of record NW_026901969.1, read on the forward strand.
AGGAAGTGGTGGATTCCCCAACACTGGATACTTTTAAGATCTGGCTGGAAAGGGTGCTGGATCATCTAGGTCAAGCTTTGCCTAGAAAGGTTGGATCAGATGAATCTTGAGGTCCCTTACAACCTGGTACTCTATGATTCCATGATTCTATGAATGCAGACTTGGCCTGCTCAACTGCAGCGGCCCCTCCTTCCTTGCCCACATCCAGTATATTAATTTTAAACTATACTCAGATATATTTACTTCAGAAAAAAAGAAGTTACAGAGGGAATATGCTCAGCATAAAATCTGGGTAGATATTTTATTAATCTTTGTGTTTAAACAAATACAGTTTGTTCTCTATAAATCTTTGTGGGAATGAACATTAGGCTTGAGGAAATTAGTCTCCATTTATGCCTACAGCTCCTTGCACAGAAAGCAAGTGCAGCTCCGGTATAAAAAGAAATGAAACGTAATGTCCAGAGCCATCCACAGTTTAAAGAGAGGGTGAAGCTACGTTAACCAGTTACTAACATTATAGAGATTAAAATTATTAAACCAGCTCAGCTTAAATAAATGGTTAAAAAATTCATCTTACCTCAACAAAATTCCAAGACATGGGAATCTAATGGAAAGTTTAACATCGAAAGAGCTTACGGAAAAATTACATCTATGTCAACTGAGGAAATGGTATTGTTCTTTTGTCTAATAGAATGTGAAATACAGTACTCAAAAAGTCAAGTATTGTTGTGCTGCTTATATATCGCCAACAGATCCATAAGTAAATATCTACAAGGTTTTAATGCAACGGTGATCTCCACACTGTGGTATCAGAATTACATGTAAAAAAAACCGCTAAGAACCAGAAAAGGGATAAGTTAGCTACAATCAAATTTGAGAAAGGAAACCTGAAATTCTTCGCCATCTAAGGATGAACTTGCCATCTGATGTATGAAACAGCCAATTCATAGAGTAACTGCTGGGTGGTAATGGTGTTGGGTGTCCAGACCTCACCCATGTTCTACCAAATGTAAGTCATGCATACTCTGCTACATAAATCTCTCTTTAATCTCGTCTCCAATCTAAAAAAGTCATAACTAAAATCATAAGTGATAGATTTCAATCCATGTTAAGTAAAGATGAACAGTATTAAACAATAGGAAACAAACTCTCTGTGCCAGAACAAGGTGAGCTTTCAAAATTGCTCAGGTTTTCCTGCTTTGGTCTCTGTGTGGTACTCCTGGGTGCCTTACAGAAGGAGAAAAATGAAGTTTTGCTCTCCTACTGATGCTTATGGTAAATTTCCAGCAGTATAATACTGATAAACAAGTCAGTACCCATTCATAGCAAAAAGAAGTACAATTTTTAGCAGTTCAACAGATAGAGGATGATTAAAATTTCTTAATTTTTTTCATGTGTCATAAAATGAGTAGGACTCACTGAAAGGCAGCTCCTTAGAAACAATATTTGTAAACAGAACTATCCTTCACTTTGGCCCTAAAGGCTCTTCTTTAGCTACCATTATTTACAGGCAAAATAAGAACAGCAGCGAAAGAATATTAAAATGGTGATTTCAAACACAATAAGGAGAACAATTCGGAAGGTACACAGTCACATACAGTAAGAAATGATTTCTTACCTGCTTTATACCACAATAATTTGCTATGTTGACTACCAGCTCTGACATCACCTGCACTTCATGTGATTTCTTATTATTCATAAACTCATCAGTTTTGATACCTGTATAAGATTAATAAATACACATTAACATAACCCATACTAAAAAAGATTTGTGAGCAATCAGAAAAAATACCTTCCGAAAAATATGCTATATTATTTTCCTATTTTAAGGATAGCATTTTTTAATTAAAAACTCATAAATTGTTACAAGGCTAAACTTCTGATTTACACACTCTAAAACTCAGTACTATTAGTGCAGTTTTTAAAAGACGCAGCGTATCAAGCATCTGACCAGATATTAGACAATAGCTACTTCCATAAAACTGTACTATTACTTCCTGTTCATTAAAAAAAATATTTATTTCTGTGTGGTTCATCACATTTACCTTTACATAAATGAAATATAAGAGCAGGGACAATTGATAACCACATGGTGTGGCTTGTTAATTCTGCAGATTTGATCACAATATCAAGTGGGAGACATCTTCAGTGAAAGTTGAATGATGCTCAGAAAATTCAAAGGAAGATGCTTTTCTATTTTATTTACCCTATGGATTGGTTGTAGAACTGTTGTATCTTTATGGTAGAAAATCACTGATTTCAGTGTTGATGGAGGATATGTTAATGAGCTGGAGTCAATCTCTACCACAGATTTATTGCTTGTGACGAATACCAAGCACCCACTTGCTAATCTCTACATCTCTACAAGATGGATTTCAGAAGTCACTCCCTTGGGAGAAACACACACATTTCTCACAGGGGACCAACACTACAGTACACTTGGCTCTAGCAAATTGATGAAATTTTTGTAAGTATGAGTGATGGCAGAAGAAACTGAACCATTACTGAAGAGCATGCTCCTAGAAAACAAGGCTTTTCTACATGACTAGGCAGATTAATATACTTTCCCATTTTAGCTGTTTGCACAGTATGTGTGCATCTGTCCAGAAAGTTATCATTAGGCAAAAACTATATTCAGTCCTTGATCAGATCATTCTGGGAACAGAGCCAGGAGTGTTACTTCTTTAAAAGAGTGGGGAATTGAACTGACCTCATGAGAAACCTAGTGTTTTCTCTATTTTTCCCAAAGCCCACAGGATCTCTCTACTTCTTAAACAGCTGTTATTTTATAATAAACTGTTATGACAATACTTAAAATCTAATATAGATACTATGAACTGACAAAGGAAAAAAACAGATTAATACTTTAAAAAAATTTACAGAAGAAACAAGTGTTTGTAATCTCACTGAAGATTCTGCTTAACTGTGAAGATGAGTGTCCTAAAAACCTCTTAATTTGTAAGCATTTGAAATGAAAGGAAAAAAGGGAAAAATTTAAAAGAAAGAAAAACGGTCTCTTTTTTGTTGAGATTTGAACATTTTCATGTCTGGATAGTCTCATCAGGAGCACCAAAATGGGAACAGGAAGAAACAGATATTTAAGTTCTTGACAGAAATAAAAGTTGTTTGTTGTCCGAAGCAGCACTGTCACTTTGAACTATCATTACATATTGCACCTTTTACTCTTTGCTATAGCATGAGCTCAAAAGACTGAATTGGGCAATGCTGTGTGAAGCACCATTTCAGAGAGCACCCAAGCCAAATTAAGTATTTCAAACATGCAAGAAATCCAGAAATCCAGAAACAACCAGCTTTAAAAAGCTGAGGTTCCAGGCAGAAATTTCATAGTTTGCTTATATCTACAAATATAAAGGTTTTATCAATTTAGATACTGAAGTCTCTTGGCTGTTTTTAGACTTCTTCTCCTACTTTTGCAGAACAAAAGCTCTGTTTATATTTTAGCTCAAGAAAAATTATACTGTTTGCAGAAAATTATGGATTTTCAATCAATTTTATTGTTGCTGCATTTTTTGCAAAATTCTGATATTTTAAAAACAAACAGACATATTACAATCTAATAGAAAACTAAATGTGGTGACAGTTTTATATCGCCAACTGCAAATTTAAAAAAATATGTATACTGCTTTTAAATAAACTGTGTAAATTCATTCTGCTTTTATAAAATTACTTTCTTGAAACAAATAATTATGCAACTACAACTAATGCAAGCAGAACAAACACTAACTTCAAAAGCCGTAAGAAATGTAGAGATCCATCTTTTTATGATGAAAAAATAAAGTGGGGTTTGAATCCTTCACAGAAGTACCCTGGATATATAACAGGACTAGAAAGCTTAATGTTACTAATGTTCATACTGAAATTTGCTTATTCCCATTGTGAACCCCCTAGCACTGGTAGCTGTTTTCCATTTGAAAAACTGCTTCAACTCTATAATGCTATTTACAACTACGTCTCTAGTTGCAAAGCTGAACAAACTGAGGAGAGACTGTCTTTTATACAAGGCTAATGCAGATCTTCCTAAGATCTCCTATGGCAGAGTGCCGGGGTTTTATACCCCAGCTACCTGTGTAAATCCAGATACACCAGAGAAAAACAGAAATTCCGAGTCCACATCAGACAACACCACCTATACAGAAGCTCACTATGACTTAATTCCATAAGCCAGAGTGAGGGGCTGAGATAACCATATACTGAAAAAAAACCACCACTGAGGCAGAGTGATATACCAGCACATGCAATTTAAATACAGATTCATTAACAGTCATTGCATGACTACTATTCTGGCCATAAACACATTGCAAAGGTAGACAGCACTTTTAAACCAATACTCTAACAACCCTAACTTCTTGTATCAGATATGAATCCTATAACAAGAGAAATGCTCCTTGCTGGCCTCTTCGCCTTGGGCTAGGCTCTTTTGGACCCCATGCACTCAATGCAAGCAAACCGATAGTGCAGTAAGAACAACAGTGTCCTTTACTAAGAAGCAATGGATAAAGTCCTTCAGACTCACAACTCCACTCTGAGTAGCTGTGTCCACAATATGCTTAAGATGTTTGTGCTTACCAATTATTCCAAGGGAGGACAGAACTATGTCTGCATTAAGATGGTGAGGAAGCTAGAGAACTATGCAAGTACACAAACTGTGGGAATAGACCCATAAGCATGCTTGTCTTAGAACAAGAAAATGTATTAAAAACATCTGAAGCATAAATGGAATTATCCTGCTGCAGACTTTTCAGAATATGAGCAAGGCCATCGTAAAGTTGCAGTTTTCTCAGACTTACACCTCTCTTGACTTGCAACCTTTGGTATGTGAGGAAATTAATGTATTTTCTGAAATATAGAATTAAGTTCAAAATATCTAAAATAGCTTAAAGTTAAAAGATCACAACTTTCATTTGGAAATTTGCATGTTATGAATCTATAATTTGGTATTTTGCTTCTGCCAAATGTTTACCAGGAACTTCAATCAAGTTAATTTAACTGATACTTACTGCCAAGTCAACACAAAGGTTTTGAATTATAATACCATTGTATACATTTGGAAGACATTTTATTTTCTCTATGAAGTAGAACTTAGAGTTACTGGGTCACAAACCCAGGCCCCAGTTACCCAACTGAGCAGCACTCTTGCAACACACAGAAGAAAATATTGAGCAATTGCCTTATTCCTGATGCTCAGTTCTGCATGACAAGATGAAAGAATCCTTCGAGTTTTGTCTAAGAAAGATAATCCAGGTATGAACTCAGGTATGAATAAAACAAGCTAAACTAGAGAATTATGGAAGATTAAGCGGAATGCAGGGTATGAGAGCATAATAAAAATGAAGAGCTAAAAAGCAAACAGAAGAAAAGCAGCACACAGTTGTCAAATAAGAAAAAAGGGCTTCAGATTAACAAATTGCAGAAGGAAAGAACCCAAAAAGTAAGATCAATACACAACAAACCATTAAAATTACCATTAAAGCTGTCATTTTAGCATTTCTGAAGAAATGAAAATCTAGGGAGCCAACCATAGAAAATGGCAAAACTGGAAAGAAAAAACTGCTGAATGGGAGAGATGCCCAGTATATATAATGGTGTTATCACTTAGGATAGGAAATGTCAGTGTTTCAATGCATTATAGGGATAAAACACACTAGAAGGCAGAAAGCTACCTCTGAAAAAATAATGAGAAAACTGAAAGACGGTGACAGACCTACAAAGACCAAAGACCCCCTGAAGAACACATTTTCAGTGAAAGGGACAGCAGCCCAATTAAGTAAAAATGCCACTTTATCATATAAAAAAAATATAATCAGGAGTAAGCCTTCCAGTATCTATCTAACTTGATGCCAACTTGAGAGGGTTTTAATTCAATTTCTTTAACTAAAGAAAATTAAATTAGTCCAGTTTTATGACATATAATTGGTATCAGTCCAAAACATACAGAATGAATAACTTTTTTTTTTTTTTTTTAGTCATCAAACACTTATCGGGCCATATGCAGCTAAACACCAAAACCCACATTTAACATAAAACAAAAGAAAACCCACTTGCCAGATTTTACAGTGAGAATTTCAAAAAACACAAGAATAGCATCATGATTCCTGCTGCTCAGGCAGAAGGCAAACAAAAGGAATTAAGAAGGTATCTCAAATAATGGTGTGTATGCTTGTCTATCTCATCTCCTTTAAAACTGAACCTCAGGAAGGATCTATAGGTACTGAATGCTGTGACCCTTCTGCTCAAATTTTAGCATGAGAATCCATTTTCTAAACAAAGGCAACAAATAAACTTATTAGGAAAAGTTAAGCATGTAGCGAAAACAAAACAAACAAAACAAACACACCCCCCCCCAAACAACAAACCACCCGAACCCAAAACTCAGCAGGTCCTATAGTGAACAGGTACAAATGTAAGTACAGATATAAATATACCTGTTGTTCCTTGATTTTCTCCTCTCAGTGCTTCAAGTATGTCTTCTAATGGGATACACACTCCAAGGTTGGACAAAGAACAATACTTAGCAGCCAGGGCAAACAAATGTACATTGATAAGCTTCTCTGAGTTTTCACAAAACACATTGGAAAATGTGTCATCATCTGTACAGAAAAGGAAATAGGTCTGTAAACGTTGCTTAACATCTTTTGCAGCAGTGCTGACAAAAAACTACAAGCAATAAATACTTAGTATCAGCCAGAAGTAACCATTTATTTTGCTTCCATTAAGTGAGAAAACCCAATTTTTCTTCAGCTGTATTCCCCCTTCAGAACCAAGGTCCTATTTTGCTTGTAGCTGAACCAGTGTAAATGTGAAAATATCTATTGTTTTTAACAGAGCAACTTTAGTATAATCAACAAGAGAATTCAGTCAAAATGATCGATTCTCTTTTGTTTACAAACTTGCTCATAAAACATTTCCTCCTCGTCCCCAACTGACAATACATGCTACTAGATTGCTTAAGAAATGCAGCTGTTCAATATATTAAATCTTTTGATTTATAATCACTACATACTTCCCAAGCTGCTTTGTAGCTGGTGATTCTGCTGGGAGAGTTAAATAAATGATTTTTATTACCGATCAGGTGCGAGCAAAAGTTAGATTCCAATGAATATTTTAACTCATGATTAAATGCTTCAGTTTAGTACTACTTAGTTCTTAGTGTCTGAAATGTACATTTATTTCTAAGTGAAACATATTGGTACGAATCATTTATTAATTCTGAGTTTGTTTTCTATTGTTGAATTCTTATCTACTGTGGCTAAAACTATTTGTGAATTTCACATGCTTTTGTTAGTAATTTTTTAATATCTGTAATTCTTTTCAAAGATATAAAAATTAACCAGTCCAGCAAACAAACTGCTACAAAGATTTAGAAAATGTCTCCTGGTTTGCCTTTTGTCTCATGAGTAGATGTTGAGCAAGTACATACCTAGCATGAGGCAGCTTTCACAAATCTGGCCTACCCACCTGCATGACAACAGATACAACTGCTTTGATTGACCTCACCTCTAATGCTCTTAATTTTCTTGCATGACCACAATTAAAGGTCATGCATATGATGAGAACTTAAAACAGTTCCAACAGTGTGCACATATTCGTTTTCATTGTATTACATGACAAAGGCATGAAATCAGCAAACAGACTTTGAACCTAAAAAAGGATACTAAACTATGACCAGAATCAATATTATTTCTGTGCCTGCATGGCACTTCTTACTTTACTTCTACTACAAAATACAAAAAAAAAGCAACTTTTCTCTACAAACAATTTATCTGAACTTCTGAACATCTGGTAACTTTGAATTAGTGAACCTTCATGAAGGATAAAGGTGTGAAATGACACTAGAGAACATAAATAAAGAGGAATGCTAAACCAGAATAAAGACTGCAGATTTTAGGGAGAAGGGGTAATTCTGCTTTCCTATGTCTCTGTAAGATATGTTACAGAAAGAGAAAAAATTAGATGTGTGCATTTTGAAATGACTGAAAAAAAGCAAATTTCCTTCCTGACAATAACTTCAAGTCAAGCAAATAATGGAAGAAACCAATATAATAGGGTAAGAAAATGTTTTTTGACATTGTATGGAATTGTTTGGATTTGGGGAAGTGGGAAATGTTGGTGGGGGTTTTGTTTGTTTGTTTTGCACTTTTTTTCCTCAAAAAAGTTTCAACAACCATAAAAGGAGGTGAATATCTACACACAGAGCATTTTTGCTTTCTGCTGGGTAAATATTATGCAAGTTCTTACAAGAAAATGTCACAGCTTGAGTAACTGCTTGTTCCAGAGTTCAAGGATTCCAGGTGAGAGAAAACGAGAGACAGAGAACTCTCAACTAGTTTATTAACATAGGAAAATATAGAGAATCTAACAGATACAGTACAGGATACTTTTGAAGAGTGTATATCTTACCAACCCCAAGGACCCTGTGAAGACGATGAGGAAACCAGCTCCAAGGATCATCACTGCAGTGTGAGGTAGCAGGTTCAACCTTAGCGGGCGCTCCGCAGAGGCAACGTTGACCTGGGTGGTATGAGGTTCTGCCTCCCCCGCACTGCATGAGACTCAGGCTTTTATACTGACAAGAATGCATGCTCATTCTGACACAGGGGGCCACCCTACATTCGAAGAAGTGGCCAGTAACATCTAGAAAGGTCTCCAAGGGCTGAGACTTTTCCAGGGAGGTCTAAAGCAGAACTTTCTGGGTAGGAAGCAAAGCAGGACTCTCCAGAGAGCAGACAAAGCAGGACTCTCTGGGGAGGAGCCAAAGCAGACAAAACAGTACTTTTCAATCTTTGTGTTTTCCACCACGGACCATTACGTATTGTCCCTGACACACTGCTGAATAAGAAAATTTCAGTTAATTTTTAAGGGAGATTAACTCATTTATTTTATGTTAGATTTTCTATGAATGAACAACATTTCAAAAATTTTATAGACGCACATCATGGGAATTACATATATAAACTTGCTACAGTATAAAAAGAAAACTATGGTCTACAACACACATACCCATCTTATGCCAAACAACCCTGCTACTGATATGGAAAACCATTAAGCCTATACCCTTGAAGAAATGTATCCTTATTTTTGCTAACTTTCAAACAGCTCATGAAGATCAACAGCATAAACAAATATTCTGCAGATTTAAAGTTCACAAGATTTAGCACCCAATCTTGCTTTCACCTTACTGCCTGCTGATCCCACTATATCACAAAAATACAACTTATCTTGAAACTTCATAACTTTCCTAAGTGAAAGACTGATTACTGAAATTCGGACTTGTCTGCTTCTTTGTCAGAACTCATGAAAAGCTTATAACCCCTCACTTGTCTGCTTTCACTTTCTGAGCACCTGCCAGGTTGAAGGGGCTTTGAGCAACCTGGTCTACTGGAAGGTGTCCCCGCCCATGGCAGGGGGGTTGGAACTACATGAGCTTTAAGGTCCCTTCCAACCCAAACCAGTCAATTGTTTGGGTTGACATAACATATGTTAACTTTTCTTATAAACCTCACTTAAATGAAACTAGATTTAGCAATACTTACGTTCTATAACTTCCATGAATTCAGGTATCTGATGGAAGAACATGAACAGAACTAGTAGGATCTCATGAATAATCACTAGTATATAATCTGTAATACCACTCCTACCAAATACAAATTGCTGTCCCAGCTCGCCAACTAAAAGGAAAGAAAACCCCAACTATATTAAGGTATCTGAAGAATGACTTCAAGCAGTTTGTGGACTACGTGCTATTTATGAATATTAAAAAGGTTAGTTTTCTCAAAATGTTTCTACTTTGGTTGCTCAGAAGATGAAATCTAGTATGTCTTTTAACCAGTCAGTCCCTACATTTGCAAATACATCTTCAGAGGAAAGAAACATATGCCAAAAAAAAATGGAATTACAAACAGTAATTTACAGTAAAATACGGAAATACTTAAACCACAGATTTTTCTGTGCCTGTGTCCAATTTACAGCAATGACATGATAAACAAGATGCAATATGGCAAATGTCAGCTTTTTGATGCATAAAAATATAAAAGTTTTTCCTACCTACATATGGAGCTGAAATTTTTCTATGGGGTCCAACTGAAAAAAAGGGTTCCACCCTATATATGGTCATTATAATGAAATATCATCTGATGAGTATCTGAAAATATTCTTTAAAACTAGTTTACAGAACACACAATGTTCTGTAGCATGATTATCTTCTTGCATGTAATACTGTACAACAGAATTGTAATTTCTTGCTTGCTAGCTTCTAAAACTACAATTCAGCATATATTTGTCAAAATCCCTATAGTAATATAAAATATCATGCAGAGTAACAGCTTTGTGCCAATATGCAACAATGTTACTTTTTAGTTTGCAGAGATGTATGAGTATGAACTGACAGCTTCACATTTTCACATCAATTCTGTCAAATGTAGCTTATGTTTCCGTATAATTTAATTTGGGATCTGTAATAGAACAGATTCTAGAAAACTTGTCATAATAGTTTGGAGATTGTGAATGTGTAAGTGTGAAACTTCTCAAACTCTTAGGAAGCAAAGTGTTTACCATGTGAAATCAAAATGTCATTTACCACATATTTTGTGTAAGCTATTTGGGGTACATTACCACAGTGTCATTTGGGCATGCAAAATAAATCTATGCTCATAGCCACACTCCAAAAAAAGGTAGTTCTATGAATGATAGCATGTTACAAGAACCTTTTAGTACCTTAAAAGGTAAACATAAATAACAAACATTTACATATCTGACAATTTTGAAGAACAACCACACATACAGTTGATATTTAAAAGAAATATAAGCAAGAGTGTCCTGGGTTCAGCAGTAGCATTCATTTTTCTCCTTCTTAGTAGCTGGTGCAGGGCTGTGTTTTGACTTTCGGCCTGGGAACAGAGCTGATAAGACTGATGTTTTAGTCTGACCAAGGACTTTCTGAGCCTCGTGCTCTGCCAGGGAGGAGGGAAAGCCAGGAGGAAGCAGAGACAGGACACCTGACCCAGATTAACCAAAGAAGTATTCCATACCACAGCATGTCATGCCCAGGATGTAACTGAGAGTTACCCGGAAGGGCTAGGACTGCGGGGTTGGACGACGTATCGGTCAGTGCTTGGTCGGGCTGCGGGGGGCAAGTTATCGGTTGGTTGGTGGTGAGGTGTTGTGTTCTCTTCCCTTGTTATTTCCTTTATCATTATTATTATTGGTGGTAGCAGCAGTGATTTGTGCTATACTTTAGTTACTAAACTGTTCTTATCTCAACCCATGGGAGTTGCATTCTTTTTGATTCTCCTCTCCGTTCCTCCAGGAGCAGGGGAAGGGAAAGAAGGGGGGGACTGAGTGAACAAGCTGCCTGACTAGTTTTAAACCACAACAAAGAGTCACTCTGTTTATGTTGGGTTTTAAGATTTCTTATGCTTGGCTTCTGATCTCTAATGTTATTAAGTTGTATTGATGCACTCAAATAATGATAGTAAATTTCTCAATCCTATTTTTAATACAGGTTAACAAGCATTTGTTTTCAAATATAGGTGCTCATGGTTATATTCACTGAAAAAAATCATATTGTACTATGATGCACTTTCATCATACGACTGGGTGGACAGATACCATGCAGTCAAACAACTCAGGAATGAATTCCCAAATCAGCAAGCACATGCCCATTCATTTACAGTGCCTCTAATTTTGTCATAATACTGAGGGAACTTGGAAATTGTCTCAAACCCTTCTGAATGCTAAACAACACATAATAGTTTTGAGGCTAGGAAAAAAGAGCAATTCTGTCTCTTTTTTTTTTTTTTTTTTGATAATCAGAGACAATTCTTGCAGAAACCAACAAAGAAATGTTATATATTGGTTAGAACATGAAAGTTTCACACTTTTCTAAAACAGGTGCTTCATTTTAAAGATACATAAATTATGTCTTTTGTTCCAGTAATTTCTTTATCAGATTCTGCAACATGCATTTTGAATACAGATCATTAAATGATTTTCCAATTTGAAAAGTCTGCAGAACAATGATCTGCCTTCCCGGTTGTCTTCCTGCTCTACCGGCCACTACTTCAGTGTCTGAATAATTCAGTGTGTTTTCCCATACAAACAGGTAAAATCAGGGTAATTTTCGTTTAGTGTTTTATTTTTTAATGACTTCATCTAGTAATTAGTTTTGCAACCATCCTCTATTTACATTTAATGTCCTGTTGCTCTGAATCAGTTTTAGCTCTGACATTCCCTGTCAAAAACATTAGTAGTTTTGCTTCACTGCTTCCCAACACTTTTGCTTGCTGACTGAAACACTGTCTCGTTTCCATCTGGCTCTCAAAGTAAATTCATAGTCCAGTATCTTTTTCATGCACAAATAAACTGTTCTGAGGGTTTTCTTTTTTTTTTTTCCAGATATCTCAACCCTTTAAAAATGAGTCTTACAGTTAATATTTTGAAGGTCTTCAGATACAAGAGAGAAACATTGCAAGTGATCTAGCAATTCACAGCTCCTCAATCTCTTTCCAAATCCAAATCATTATCTTAGCCTGTCTTCTATGCCAGAAAGTGCAGAGCTCCACATGTTGCTTTCTGTGGACCCTTCTCTTGCACTCAACGTACCTTCCTGTCTCACATGTCATTTAATGCAGCATTTCACAGCGAATGCTACATGAGAGCTATCTCTGCTCTATAAGCATTGGCATGATACAGGGTTTTCTCAGCTAAGTGCTTTGTCAGAGATTTTACTACCTTAGTTCTGAAACGGATCTCTTTGCCTGGGCTCAGTCCCCCCAGACACCATTCCTTTCAGATGCTTTATCTTCATTTCTGTGCCCTGACTGAGAGCGTACTAGTGGTATGTTTCCCTTCTGCTTGAACTGCAGTAAATTCAGTCACACAGTTTCAGAGCTGGCTTCCTCTGCACTTACTTGAAAATTGCTAAAAATATGAAGTGCCTCTTAAATTGGTCTTGTCAGAAATAAAACTGCTTTCTCTCTTCCTCTGCCAGACACGCAGTATTCCAGATAAGCAGTGTTTAAGCCTTTTCCAGCTGTCCTCCACATTTCCAGAGCCTCAACAGTTGAAGGACTTTTAACTGTTACATCTTTGCACTCCTGTGGAGGGGTTTTTGTGGGGGTTCATTTTATTTCTGTTCTTCAGAAATTGGTCACAGCAAAGGAGCCTGACAGGAGATTAATTTCTGACCGAACAAGATGAAACTTATAAACGAGACTATCAGCATAACTGCCACTACCGACAGCTCCTAAACAGCAATTCCTCCCAACATAGCTATACCTTACCTGTTCCAAATACACCCCTTTACCCTGAAAACAGTATGACAACTTAGCAGTGCTGGCGACAGCACTGTCACTAAAGGGCAGAAGCAGCTTCGGGACGCGACAGAGTAATGGATCAGCATGGGGGTGGCCGCAAGAAGGCAGAGGGTAGAAAAAATCAGAGCAGCTCGGCAGGGTGGTGTTTATTCAAGCTGGGAAAATAGCTTTTAACACAGACAGGAGGTCTGAACGCGATGGCAAGGCGGGCCATGAGGCATGTCACCGTGAGGCGGGTATGGCGGCGCCGCCACCGAGCGCTCCGCAGGCGGCCCCAGCAGCCCACGCGCAGCAGCAGGCCGCTCTGCCGCGGCCACAGCTCCCAGGATCGCAGCACCTCCCCGAGCAACAGCCCCATGGCCCCCACCGGGCAAGGCCCCCGAAGGGGCCCCTCCCTTTGGGCCCGAGATCCCGAGCCCTGGCCCCTCCCCGCCCCGCCCCGCCCCGCCCCGCCCCGGCCCGACTCACCCCACCGCTCCCCCGCGGCGCCGGAGGCCTCCGCCAGGGGGCGCCGCAGCGCCTCGAGCACGGCGGCGGGTCGCGGCTCTACCAGCCGGTCCCACAGCCCGCGTGTGTAGAATTCCACAGTGTGGGCGCGGCATAGCGGCAGCGCGAGCTCCAGGAATCGCGACACGCGCCGCAGCGTGCTCTCCGCCGCCGCCGGCGACAGCTGGGGCGGCAGCGTGAGGGCCGGCCGCGACATGGGGCCTGCGCTGGGCTCGCCGGGGCTGCCGCTAGGCAGGCAGGTGAATCGAGGACCGAGTGGCTTCGGCGGCGGCGCACCTTCGTGACGCCATCTCGTTGCGCGACGCCCGGAGAGCGATGGAGGCGGTGCGGCGCGGAGCGTCAGCGGCTGAAAATGCCGGTGCCACGGCCCGAGGACCGCGCCGCAAGCGGCTGTGGAGGCCCGACCTGATCCGCAGTGTCGTGGGAAGTGTCCAGGAGGGTGAGTCTGGGGATGGGGGTGCAGCCGCGACTGGCCGCTGGCGGGTCTGCGGTGGTGTCACGGTGGGAGAGACGGCGCCCCGGGAGGCTCGGCACTGGCCGGACCCGCTGGTCGGAGCCCTAGGCCTCCCGCCGTGCTTCCGAGCTGGCTCGACCGGGTGGGGACCGGTGTCTGCAAGGCTGGCCGAGACGTCCAGTGTGAGCTGCGTATTTCAGATAGAAGCATATGTGGAAAAAGGTTCAGATTATTGCACGGTAGTTATGCAAGTGTAAAAAAACGAATAGGAAACTGAGCATTGGCTTTTGCAGCACTTTCCTGACATGTCAACGTTGGAGAAAGAATCAAAGGAAAAGTAGTGACTGGACTCATCTGGACTTGCTGCCTTTGGAAACGTTTTTAAATGAGTATTAAAAAGTCAGTAGCTCTTAAAGCTAATGTAATAAGAATAAGATATTAATGTATTAGGAAAGGAACATGTTTGACTTCAACGTCATTATACAGTGAGACTGAAACAGCCATTGTCTGATGTTTCCTTTCAGGCTAAATCATTCTATGATGTAGCATACTTTTGAAGTGTAGAAGACCTCTTCCTGGACAGGCGTAGAAAGAAAGTAGTAGCGATAAAAATACTATTTGCATGGAAAGATATGATGGGTTATTAATTCAATGTAATACAGTGATTTAGAGGCTGTTCTCTTTCCTGTGGCATTGCAGCTGCAGACTACTGAAGCATCTGGTGTTGCTGTTGTCAGTGTCTTGGGATTATCTTTAGGAATCTGTGTTGATACTGCTTATGAAGCTATAAGAAGAAGTAAAATGCAAGTGAAATGTTAATGCATTTTTTCACTAGGTTCAAAAAGCATTGCTGAAGGTATATCATGTTGAGTGTGCATTAAGTATTTTTACCATGGCATGTTCTCTCAAAGGTTTAGGCAACAATTTTCAGTAAATTTGTACAAGCTGCAATGCTACAGTAGGGGACAGGTACGTAACTGGTTTTTTCTTTAGTTTTTGACTGGTCATTATTAAAATTAGCACAAGTAGTGTGTTTCTCTCGTTTTGTAAAGTAAATGGATTGAAATGGTCCTGACAATAATTGAATGGTTTGATACTACTTTAGTGCAACTGTATTTCACTCTCTTTTTCTTCCGTTTTAGGACGAGGATTTGCATTTCGGAGAAAACAAAAGATTGAAAGACAATACAGGAAATTATTGAGAAAGGGAAAGAAGGTTCATTCACAACAGGATAATCAATTTACTGATACTTATCCAGAGCACTTGAAGCATCTTTACCTAGCTGAGGAAGAAATGCTCAAGAAACAGCGGCGCAGGGCTCCAGATAATTCACTTTTATCAGAAGAAAAACTTGATGAAGCAATAGAGTAAGTTTTTTAAATGTGTCTCTAAGAATAAGTAATTGTTTCCATTAATAAAGAAATATTTTAGATCTCACACTTTACATGAACTTCAGTAAAGTGATTTGCTTACAATGCCATGAGGTCTTAAATATTTTTCTTATTTGTTAGAAAATTTGAACCTACAGCTTTGTTGTGTTTGCATCAGAATCAGAAAGCAATATGAATGATGTTTAGTCCACAAAAAGTTACCACTGTACTTTAAAGACAAGGTTCAGCCCAGGAGCAGTAAATGATTGACTAATTTCTTACCATATCTACAAAGATGAGAGCCTGCTTTTCAGGTAATGTGCTTTTGCATTTGCAGAATATTCCTTTGAATTGATGCTGAGCATTTTAAAATTAATGTCACTTTTCAGAAAGGTTGTTCCCAGTTTGATAAATTGTCTTTTTTATATTGCACTGTTTTTCTGCTAAAATGAGCAATATTTTGTGCAATTACCCTTTCATGGTATGGCTGATTTTCGGGGAATATAACTATGAACTTTAAAAAAAAAAAAAAAAGGAGGATTTAGTAAAATCTTAAGGGAGTAAAGTGTTTTTTATCAAAGTAATAATTTTAAACAACAGAAATGTCATTATAGCTTGCCATTGGTGAGGAGTTTTTTTGCGGTTGTTTGGCTTTCAATTTACTTATAACTGAGAAAAGTCAAACGGATCTTCTCACTTGTGGTCTAACAAGTGTCGGGCAACTTAAACCTTTTTTTCCCTGTGTGACAGTAATTCCCCCTGAAATGTTGGTTAGGTATGTCAGTAAAATAAAAAGTGTAGTCACTCGGGTCTGACATTGTCTTGACAGTGTTTTAAAACAACATTCAGATACTGTGACTGAGTTAATGCTTTTTCATCCTCAGTACAAGAAGTGTCCTAAGTCTCTGAATTCCAAGGTGTATCTGTATCTAAACTTTCCTGAGAAGAACAATCAGGAGAGTGGGTAAAAGCAGTCAGATCTAAGCCCATCAGGGAGAGAAAGGTAGAGTTTTTGTCTGGAATAGGCAGTTAATTCGTGGGGGTGTCTGAAATAGGCCTGATGTTTTTCTTTAAACCAGTAGGGGGTTAATTTTGCTTAAACTATGGTCATTGTGGTTGTAAACCACAATTAATATTTCTTCATGCATGTGACTGCTAATCACTGAGATGGTGTGATGCCTAGAGACTTACAGACTTCACTGTTCTATGGAAATATAAAGTAAGACTTCATAGGCAATTCTGTTTTTAGCACATACTGTTGCTTTAAGTGGGTTGGTACTTGAGATGATGAAATGTCATTACATAGTATTGCCACAAGATGGAGATGAGAATAAGGCAAAGATTTTTTTTGTTTTTTTTTTTTTCTTTTTTTTTTTTCTCCGAAAGAGTGGTACTTCTAAATGAAAGTAGGAACGAATACCTTCTCTTCCCTTTTTGATTGTCTGTCTGAAATCTCCTAGATGACGATGGCGACTTCTCAGATTTTTTAGTGTAATACTCATCAAAACCTTGCTTTGTGAGCAGTTCTTAAATACCTAGCAAGGCATGTACTTTCCAAGCGTGAAATGTCTTTACTACCACACTGCTTATGTAATGGCTGTGTTGTGAATCAGAAGAAAAAATAATTTGGGACTAAATAACAAGAAAAATCCACTCAAAGTAGTGTGTCAGTAAATGCCAGGCAAACAAATTTGGTTTTCTTGAACTGTTTTATTTGGTGAAAGATACCTGGGCAGTTTTTTAATACTGAAATTCGGAGGGAATGTAATTTTTGTTCCTAATTTCAGAACATTAAGGACAATAATAATGCCATCTCCTTCAAGAAGAAACTTTTAGGAAAGCATTGCAAGGAGGCATTTTCTCCTTGCCATGTTAGCCTGATTTCTCTGGCAGGCAGCCTGCTAACAACTAGCTGTCCTCATATCTCTGCAGGTGCATCCATATGTCAGAACTATAGCGATATAATATGTTCTAAGCTAGTGCATTCAGTTTTTCTAGCTCTGAAGAGCTTGTACGATAGAGGAAGAAAATTTTTAGACACTCTTTAAACTTCATGAAGCATTATCCATGTGAAGATGCAGCAGATAAGGGATATGAGTGCCTAAAAGTTGTGTGTAGGCCAGTCCTTGGTATACTTGGCATTGAAGAAGTTTAGTTTGCTGTCTTTTCATGTGAGCTGCTCGTTACATGACGTGTAATGGTGTTGGGCATCATGTAAGAGTGGTGCAAATAGGTATCCTATCAGTGTGGAAGGATGGGCCCTCTGAAACCTGTATTTCTAATAAACTTCCCCAAATATGTACAAAATCGTGGAGGAGTGTGCTCTGATTCTGTAGTGGCTATGGGATACATGGTTATGTGTACTTGGTGATAGTCCATACTTGAAGCATGCAACTTTTTCTTACAGGTCAGTTACAACTGAAGGGAAATGTAAGAAGAAAACATCTAATCAGAAGGCAAAAGAAGAGTATGAGAAAATAAAGGCTGAGCGTGCTAGAAAGAAAGAGGTAAATTTTAAACAGATATATTTCTTGATTGTAAACAAAGACTAGATTACCATTTCTAGCATTTTGGGTCCGTCTGGACCCAAATAGGGCCATAGGAGAGGAACACAGATACTGGTATTCTAGTCTTTTTCAACTCGACAGTAATATTCAGGCATGCAGGTCTTCAAAGTTATGATTGTATTTGTTCTTACTATTTTTGTCTTGCAATTGCCATGAGCAGGATTTTGTTATGTCAGTTGGTACATCAAGAAAAACTTAGAGCTTCATCTGCATAGCCCAGTGAATTATACTAGACTTCTTAAATATTGTAGAAGGGGAAGTAATAACAAGACCATCATTTTGTGATGAAAAATGAAATATCCATCCTATTTCTTAAGGTGTTACCATAATGCAGGCTTCATTTTACCTTTTTATGTTCTTTGACCAACAGCAAAACTGTTAAATGTAATGGTATCCATGGCCAAAATCTTATTTGTCCCCTTGTTCTAATTTAGTGGGACTTATTTTTATAGGGTGTATCTTAACATTGTTGACTAGTCAGTTGAGTTACTCATTTGAGGCATCCTTATTTAAATAGTTTTGTTCTTTGCCAGTACATTGGTCATTGCACTGTAAAATGGCACACATAGTAATATTGTAGAAATTGTGTAACTTGCTGCTAACCAGCTAAATTACAGTAACTACTGTTTAAATACCATAGAAATATATAGCTGGATAAAATGTATTATTTCTTCAGTTTAGCTGACTGAAAACTAGTGTAATTCTGTACCAACTGGTCCATGATTCTGGGTGAGTTATGTGGTTGTTCAGCTGAGAGTTGCTGTTTTGAATATCAGATGCAGATCATGCTAAAACAATTTTCTGACGAGGAAATGGGAATAAGAAAAACTCAGCAAGACTGCAGAGAATTTTCTTTGAGCAGCACGTAAGAGTTATCTGAGGAAAGGTGTTAGCATTTTTTGTCTTGTCAAGATATTTAGGCAAAACAGTAGCCAAGGTCCACAGTAACAATTATCATTTATGGGGAATATTGTGTGATGATCACATACTTTCCCCTCACATACGTTAGCAAACTCTGGATTTGCTGTTACATATTTTGGGAAAAGAAATAAGCTCAAAGGTACAACTTTTAGCCTCCACACTATATAAAAAAGCTAGGATTTACTAGAGATGAGAATGTAAGTAACAACCACCTAAGGAAGATGAATGTTCTTGCTTTGAGTAAGCATTTGGTTGGTAGCTTAAATGGATGTTGTTTACAGTAGTATGCTGAACAGCAGTAAGATTACTAGATGGGAAGTAAATTACAGGTAAGTTAGAGTTGGTGCTACTCTGGTTTGAAAAAAAAAAGGAATAAATTACATGTATCATCATTACAGGAAAATAACTGAAGTGTGCAGAATGGAGAGATGTTATCTGTGCAATTTTGTTGCTTTGGTTTTTTTCCCTGTAGACTCTTTACATTCCTATTTAGAAATAGTTTTTTGGGTTCTTTCTAGTTAATTTTATGTTCTACATCATGGGGCATTCTTACTAATTTTTGTACATCACAGAAGCTACTATGCCTTGGAAAACAAAACCATAACTGATAAATTATCTTTTTTTGGATAATTGATAAATTATAATCTATTTGGGCATTCTGCAGAAACACATGCCTTTGTGGTCAGCAGCTATTTCATTTCAAAGGATAAGCTTTATGAGAAGAAGTCATCTAAATGATATGAAGCAGCCAGCCCTTCAGTTTGATTTGTGAGGTCTTGCATATTTTGGTAGAGGGCGTGATATATGTGAAGGAAGCTAGTTAAGTTGCTTGTTGTAAATGTTTGCCCAAATTACTTGCTAAAATTAGAACACTATAGAAGGGCGCATAAGCTGTTTGATAAAAACCTGAACATATTATCATGGTGGTTATCCATGTAGTCTAAGTGCCTCCATTAGTATTTTGTTTGCATATGTGCTGTCCCCTCAACATGGAAAGTTTGTATAGTTGAAAATTTTGTTATCTCCTGCCCCACCTTCTCTATCTCAGTAAAGACAGAAGTCTGTGTTGCTTTGAAGAGGACAGGTCACTAACAGTTTGGTTTTGATCAGGTTGCCCTACATAATGCTTCTTGTGATGCTGTTGTAGTATCACAGACCTGCCCAACTTCTAGCTCCAGATACATCCCATATCCTATCTGCCAGTCCCATGCAGATGTGTCCAGTATCCTATCACATTTGGATTGGCAAGACATTTACGTGGGGCCCACTGAATGGCTTTTTTTTTTTTTTTTTTCTTTTTCCCTTCTTGCACTCCAGAGGAGAAAGTAGGAAATTTTTTCACTTTGTCCTTTAAGGTGAAAAGTCAATGAGCTCATTTTGCAGAAAGGAGGTAGAATAGATTTTAGCAACAAACCTTATCATAGGATGCTCTACTGAGGGAAAACTGGCTCTTCTCATTAAGCTTTAGGCAGTATAATGTTTTGATTGCGGTACATGCTGGAAGAGCATCCTGATTAACCCTTTAAGATTAATGGTGCTTCTAGTGTCAGTACAATACCTAATTGTCAATATCTTCACAAAAATGTCTTGTTTATAGATATTTCATAGTTGTATGAATTATGTAATGTATGTATTTATTTCCTAATCTTATTTATTTCTTTCATTTTAGGAAGCAGAAAAAAAGAAACAACAAAGAGAAGCAGCCCAGCGTTTGTACAAGCAGAAGAAAATGGAAGCTTATAAAATACTGAGTAAGAAAACAAAAAGAGGACAGCCAAATCTAAACTTACAAGTGGAGTTTCTTCTTCAGAAAATACAACAAAATGCATAAACCTTTGCACACATCTTAATTGCAGGTTTTGAGTTACCTGTGGACACTTTATTAAATTACTTTTAATAAATGATATCTTCTGTATAACTTTTGCTGTTGGTTTGTTTTTATCTTATCAGTCCAACACTGGAGGATATTCATACTGAAAATAGGTATTCTGTGCTGAGAGAGAGAGAGATCTGGTACCTTGAAAATAAATGGTCTGTATTTCTGAATTTAAATTCTGTTAGCTAAGTAATATCTTGAATTCCAAGTATTAGAGCCTAGGACCATTTAAACATGAATTTGCATAGTGTAAAGCTTTTTTTTTTTTTCTAGCTCTAACACTTCCTGCAATTGTGATTACTAAAATTATACTTACTTGAGAGGAGTGAAATGATAAATGCAACATAATTGATACCTCATGAACTGCCAAGGCTTAGAGTATGTTTTGTGTGCTGTTGAATAGGGTGTGGCATATGAAAGCAAAGAACATAAATTATACTCAGAAGGCTATTATTAGTCATTCTTCTAGACTTAACATATACTTTGTGCTTGGTGATACATCTTTAGTCTTTTTATTCTGTGTTCTTGGTGATAGTTAACATGAAGCAGTTTTTCTGAAGAGGCACTGAAAATGCCTCCTTCCCCAGTGCTTCAGATAACCTGATCAGGCAGAGTGCATAATAAAAAAAGCACTGAAGTACCTGATCTTGGCCCAGCATTGCTGGTTTCAAGGAGGAGGAGAAGTTTCTGTCATTTTTCCCCATCACTTTACCTCTTTCATAGGTTTATTTGATTTGGAGGTAAAAAGGGGTTGTGGCTAAGCCTTGCTTCTCACAGGCATTCATATGAGAGACATTTTTCCCACTAGAAGTTAATTCTTTATGTACCAGTTCTAAAAGGAAGATGTTAAAATGGGGTGTTTCCTGATACTGTCCTTTGCTAATTACTACAAGAAGCTAGAGTAGTCCACTGTCTCAGCTGCTTCATGAGCCAACACTTCTGCACTGCCAAGCCACTTAAATTACTTTGGTACCACTGGAAGGGAGCAACACAGCAGTGGTGACACACAGTGGCTCAAGGTCATGCAGGTAGCCAAGAGAATGGAACCTTTGCTTTCATTTGCCGAGTACCACTGGAACAGTTGACCCATCATGTTTTTATGGAGAAAAGCATGAAGAATGAAGGGATCTTTTAAGGAAGGAAATAAAGCCCTGATTACTTTTTTTGATTTGACAACTAGGGAAAGAGTCCAATAGCGAGTATGAGTTCATGGAGGCTGCCTGTAAAAGCAAAGCTGCTGCTTTCCACTGTGTGTTTCGATTTTAAACATGAGAAGTTAGTCCAATGAGATATTAAACTTGTATTGTTTTTTATTAAACTTTGCTATGAATAGGTAGTGATTTTAAATATGAAAAGAGCAGTCTAAATCCTGTTTCTGTTTTTCATGGCTTAGGCCCAGCCGGTAACTCAGAACCATGCAGCTGCTCACTCACTCCCCCCCTACTTTCCCTGCTCTCCCTGAGGGATGGGGAGGAGAATCAAACAAACGTAAATCCTGCGGGTTAAGAACAGTCCAGTAACTAAGGTATAATACAAAACTACTACTACTACCACCAATGATTATAAAGATAAGGGGAAAAACAAAGGGAGAGAATATAAAACTAAAAGGGGAAAGGAAACTAGACAATAAACACAAGTGATGCACAATGCAATTGCTCACCACCCGCTGACCAATATGCAGTCTGACCCAAGCAGTGATCTAGGCCTTCCCAGTAACCCCCCAGTTTATATACTGAGCATGACCTGCTGTGGTATGCAATACCCTTTGGTTAATTTGGGTCAGGTGTCCTGTCTCTGCTTCCTCCCTGCTTCTTGTGCCCCTCCTCACTGGCAGAACATGAGACTCAGAAAGTCCTTGGTCAGACTAAACATTACTGAGCAACAACTAAAAACACCGGTGTTATCCGTTCTGTTCCCAGGCTGAAAGTCAAAAACACAGCAGTGCACCAGCTACTAAGAAGAAAAATGACTGCTACTGCTGAACCAAGGACACTCTTCATGGTATTTTTGGTGGTTTGTTTTTTTTTTCCCTAGTCACACACTCAGCCTCTCTAGCAGCCTGCAGATCTCAAGTAGTTATGTCTTGATTCCAGTATGTCTTCTGAATAAGGTGAAGTGGAAGGGATAGATAGGGCTGCACAGTTCGAAATTCTGTTCTCCAAGTTGGATGATCGGTGAATGCAGGCAACTTCAGACTTTTTATTATTTTCATTTTCTTTAATTATAGACCAGTGAAACTGTGAATCAGAAATAAAGGGGAGAAGAAAGCATCAGGTACAGACGTTAATTTTCTCTTTTCAATTCTGAGGAAGAGAATGTGAAGCTTCCCTTGCTCCTTTTGCAGGGTAACTTCTTGGGAAATCATAATAGTAATTTCAATGGATCATCTCATTAAGCTGGTTTTGACAGAACAGGGACTTTCTCGCCCCATACCCATCTAGAAAGACTTTTTTTTTTTTTTTTTTGGCCACTAATAGGAAAAAGCCAAACCAAACCAAAACACCTTTCACTGTTAAAATACTAAGGTTTTGGCAATGTGGATTTGGCTTTTTAATCTTTACAGTCTGATAAATTATGCCTGTATTAAGAATTAGGTAAAGAACATTAAGTAAAAAACTTGATGTTATTCTCAGTGTCTATTTCTGCTTTCATAAAGTAATGTTTTAAGTCATTAATCAAAGAGTTTAGAAGCAATTTGAAATGGATTAATGAACAGAAGAAGTATGAGCATAAGAAAAATGTGAGGACACGACAGAGCTCTGAAATATCAATTTGCCGTATAATTTTATTAACTCATGCATACCTTCTGGAAGTTACTGAGGGGAGTAGTTAATGAATGGAAAGCCATGCAGCAAACTTGCTGGCTTCCCTCTGAAGAAAACCTTTATGGGATATGTAAAATAAAAAAACAAGTAAAGTAGTTCAGTTTGAACTCTTAGTAAAATAGTCGGTCTATTTACAAAGCTGCTGTGTAACTTAACGTACAGCATGCTGATTGCTCTAACTTTTGTCTACAGCTCTGTCATGTCTCTCTTTTGGGAAAACATATAAAGCCAGGCTTGAAAATAATTATCTAAAGTGCTATTAATTAAAAACTATATAGAAAACACCAAAGCTCATGACAGAGCTATAGACAAAAGTTAGAGCAATTAGCATGTTGTAGGTCAAGTTACACAGCGGCTTTGTAAGTGGACCAGTAAGAGCAGTGGTTCCGTTAGCGTAGGAATAAACACATAACCACTGGAATGGTTATATGAGGTGCTTTACTGCAGTGCTGGGAAACCAGGGGTACGCACCCAAATCTGGCTTCAACCTTGTTACATCGCATTCGCAATTTATACACATTTAGCACAGGTTACAACATCAGCTAATGCATATGCATTAAGAATTGCCACGTCATAAATGTTACGACATCAGCCTCTTCTGCGCTTGCGCAGCCCGCTCTGGTGGTCGTCCTGGTGAAGTAAGGAGTCTTCCTCAGATGAAGTAAGGAGTGTTCCTCGGATGAAGTAAGAAGTCTTCCTCAGGTTGTCCTGTGCACCTTTCCCTTACTGGGACATATCCCAACCCTTGTGTGGATGCTAGCATTTTCTTACCGGTTTCTGATATGCACTTTTGGCTTTCTTAAGTCTAGGTTCTACCTGGGTATAGCTTCACAGTACATTCCTTCCTACACTCCCTGTGCCATATATGGTTATGTTAGTTTCTATTGCTAACACTACAGAGTTACAGGATGGTACAGCTATTGCTGAGTTTACAGAATAGCTAGAATACAGAACAATAAAGCCCCAACCACATATAAAAACCTTCTATTAATTTATAAACCTTTTGAATATAATTATTTTTATTATGCTTTCTACTATGCTATAAGTTTATTCCATCACAAAACTTCACCCTTCCTTAATATCAAAAGAGGGAAGTTCTATGATAGAACAACCACACAAAGTTATGGAGAAAATTTTACCGTTCTCTAACAGTTCTGTAGCTAACAGCAGAATTAGTGAGGGCTACTTCAAAAAGAAGTAGCTGTCACTAATGATTTGGGAAGCTATTTGATGTTTTAAAAAGTTAAAACAGTACTGTAAGTGGTAGTATGTTTTAGGTAAATAGCCAACTCAAATCAGTTACACATTATAGCTTAGATGTCATTAAGGAGACCCAGGTAATGAAACATTTACACCAGCAAGATAATGCTAGATTATGGTAAGGCCTTGATGTTTCATTCAATTGCTAATGTTTAATGTTTATGTTCAATTTCTTTTATTGTCACATTAAGCTAGACAAAAGAAATAGATAGATTTGTTTTAGAATAAAATCCTAAGCTGAATACTTAATAATGAATTTTAAAATTTGCTCTTAGTTTCAAGAGCTGAATGTAGTTTTGGATGTAGAAGTATACTCCCAACTAGTCAGCTGGTGCTGTTAAAACTCCTTTCCCCAAGAGCTGCATATACAAAGTGCTTATAATTAAAACAGTCTTCAGGCTGATATAATTTATGTTTCCTACCTACTCCAGTTTTGGGTTTGCTCCCGGATGATAGGACTGCTGTATTTTTGTTGAGGATTTTCCAGGGAGGAATGGACGTAGCTGCCCTCCACAGATGGCTGTCTTACTCGTAGGAAATGCGTCTGGTCTCAGCATTTAGAGCATTTAGGATTTACTGTGCACATACAAGCTCTGCATTCAGTGCACACACAGTATGTCTGATCTGGCCCAGACTCATCAGAATTATGGCAGGAAGCTTTACAGCTGATCTGTACAGATACTGAGCATTTGAAGCTTCGAGAAATTTTACTGCTGTTTGCATACATGGCACAAAACTAGCTTGCTCAGCATCCCTGACAGTTGACAACACAGTATTTAAGTCTTCATCCACATTACTAGATATTTTAAAGTTATGTGAAAATGTTAGGTCATCAAACTTCATCAGATGACATTACTGGATGCAAAAAGTCCACTAACACCAAATATTTCACAACCCTACCTGTTAATAAATTAAGGTCAAGCTTATTTTCTTGTAAGTGCAGTTGCTTTTGCTTTGGTGTCCTTTTTCAGTTTGTATCTTATTTTTTTGAGGTTAGCTGAAAAAATCTACATTCTGTACTAGTGATCATGAAGCATTTATCTGCTGGAGGTAGGATGTCTCCTCTCAGATATATAAAACTGTAATATAAGATATTTTATATTCCACTGTAATCATTAATGTGTGTTTTTGTCATCTCAGAGAAATATGCTATAATATAATCTCTGCTTTTGAATACAGCACATACATTTCATTCTCCAAAGACAATGCAGTGAAAGCTTTTTTAATGTTGTTTTGATTTCTCCAAATAATGTTCTGTCTGTAGAAATTATAGGTATAAAAAGCATTAACTCATGCGGTATCATAATTTCTACTGATATTTATGGGTTTTTTTTCCTGCTACTTATTTTCTTTTGGAATTTTTTCCCCCATTATAAATAGTATAAATGAAGCTGGTACCTTAGGTTGAAAATGGGATTTAGGTTTAATGAAGTGAACAGTGTTCCTTTTTAAATAATCTATTATGTATTAAAATACACTTAGTGGTTGATAAACCAATACATATTAGAATATCAATGTATTCAAAGTTTGTTTTTTATAATTGCTGTATAGGTGCCAACATGTTGGGTTGCATTACATATTTGAAAATACAAAACAGTATTTCATATCCACTGCGCTCAAAATTAAAACAGAGGAAAGGGGATATAAATTATGTACACACCCATACCCACATATAGGTATCTCTAAACAGTTAACTGATTTTCAGGTAATTAATTAGGATGACTATTTTTAACGTTGAAACTATGTCCCGTTGTCCAGGTGGTAGTGATTTCTGTTGTCATTGTTATTTTAAAACCAGTTAGATACCCATCATTTTGTGGTAATTTCACTTTTTGAATCTGCAAGTATGTGAGTTATTGCTCCTCTGTCCGTTTTTACAGAATTCTGCTCTGAAGGCAGTGGAGGTACACTGATAAATTGCTTTCGCACTAAGAGCAATACATCATGCCAAAAATGGCACTTTGTATTTAACAAATATTTTTCTCTGAGAGTGTACAAAGAGGGCCAAACACAGTTACAACACACAGGAACACTTTCCATTTCTGAATCATAACTAAAGTAGAGCAAGTTGTCAAATTTTCAGCTGCATAAGTGGGGAAAGACAGCTCTTCCAACCCATGCCTTTTGCTTCCCATCACTGCTCAGAGCAACACTTAGGAATGGGCTTCATCTTTAATCAGTGGGGCTTAAATAAAGTTAATCATACAAAGTAAAACAAGCTGAAAAATGGAAAGAAAAAGGCTGCCTCATCCATCTTCTGACCTCTTGTGCTGTTTGGCTGTTTTTTTTTTAAAGTTGGAACCTTTGTCTTATGGGTTTGTAACTCTGGAAGAGTACTTTTCATTACACCACACCTGACTGCTCCATAAAAGCAAATGAGCAGTTACATGATGATAGGCAGGCACAGCTCTTTAAGGGCAGTACCATGTTGGAAGCTCACTGAAACACCAGATTTCTGAGTGCATTATCAAGAGATATCAGAATGAAGCATATTTCTGTGGGCATCTCGAGGTCATAAATGGCATACAGGATGCATGAATGTTTTAAATTTGAAGTAAATTCTGAATATTGCTCATACGATCAACCTTCACAACTGATGAATTAGTAAGGTTTTTTTAGCTGGAAGGTGAACTTCTATTTAATACTCTGTGTATGATAAAAATGAAGGTTGTTTGCCAACTTCCTTGGTTCTGAAAGGTAGAGGTATTTTGCAAAAGTAATGTATAGCCACTACTTTCACAGTAGCACCCTTAATTTTCTAATATTTTTAACTTTCTGAAGGTTCTTTGGCATATTAGTAACTCTTTCACAATAGGTCATCACCTGCCTTGCATCTGACAAACAAAAACATGGGTATGGCAAAGATTGAATATTTACTGTTTAAGGAAAGACTTGTAATGAGCAGCAAAACCAGGAAAAAGCATAATCGGAAGTAAGCTTTACCTGAAAATATGATGTGCAGGTAAGACTGTCACAGTCTCTTATTTCCTCAGAGTGTCATTTGGCAAGTGTGAAATTAAGTTACCCCGGTCCTTAGGTAGCTGAAAAACAACCCACAACACCACAAAACAACAACACCCCCACCACCACCACCCAAAACAAACACAGGAACAACTAGAAGCATCTCTGTCAGTCCTTTTTCATTAGGTGTCTCTCAAAGAGGTGCTGTCTAAATATTGTAAGCATTACACAGAAATGATTCTTTGATGCGTGCTATGGAAAAAATATCAGTGATGATGACTTGTTTGCTATTTGAATTATTATCTGTTCAGGGGCATTATTTCTGCTCCACCAAAACCTAATTTGTACTGAAGACTGAAGGCATCTGTTAACAGTTGTGGATTAATTATATGCAGAAAAGCTTTTCATTGTTCTTTAATTTCATTATCTTTTAGTTTCATTTCTACATTAGTATTAAATCATAAACAGTTCTTTGCAGACAGTAGCAGTGCTGTTGTGTGTGAAAGGAGAGATTTATTCTGGGATGGTTTTGGTATTAGATGTGAGGAAGGTCATTAAAGTGATGGGAGATCAGAGAAGTGTATTTTTTACTTCTCTAACCAGCATGGAGGAAGAGATCTTATTCTTCCTGGGTTGGGTCAAAAGTGTTTCACTAAATTGTGTTTTCTTCTTTGACACATTAAGCGTCCACTTCCCCATAAGCTTATATTTTTTTTCAAAGGAAAGTGACTCATGACAGTAAAGCTTGGGGATCAACAGAAAATAAAGGGATGAAAGGCACAAAAAGTTGGGAGAACTGGTAACAGCTGCCTGTTTCTTGATAACAATAATCATCATACAGGTTCATACAAACTAGTGTTTTACAAAACCAGTGCATATGTTTAGTGAAATAGCTCACTCATGTAATTTAACAGAGAAGTTTACATTTACAGAACTTATTTTGTTATAAGTTTTTTAGGGCATACATCAAGGCTATTTCTTTGAGTTTAAAACAGGGATGCCATTGCAAGTAGCTGAATAATCTCAACTGGGGAAAGAAAAGTAGAAAACACTTCTCCCTACTTGAAGTGTGGGAAATAAGTACTGCAAAGCAAAGGGTTATTTATTACCAAAAGCCAGTGTTGTGATCTGGTTTGCACTTATTTTAAAACTTGAAGCTTCTTTCAGGTTTTTAGAGTAAACAAACAAGCAAGCAAACAAACAAAAACAACAGCAAAAGAGACAAAAATCCCCCAACCAAACACTCTGAAATTTAAGTTTTCCCTGGTGTCAACTGGATTTGGACTTTTCTCAATGACTGTTTCTATAGCAACAGCAAACTTATTATGAAGATAATTTAAAAACATTTTTGAGGATCTCATGTTTGTGATTATCTAGCTTCAGAAGGTGATATCAAATTCCTGTCTACTTTTCAGCTTTGCCACAGAAAGGATGGAAAGAAATAATTTGAGCACCTGTGCTTCCCTGGTATTGCATATGTGCAAGCACCTTTCAGGGGCTCTTTTTGTTCTTGGTGAAGAAAAAGCCACTGGGTGGAGGCATGGAGCTGAATTCCATGAGGACACAGCCATTCATAGATTAATAAGCATAAAAAGAGGGACATTAAGATCAAAACTAGGTAGATTTGCTTAACAAAGTCTGTAGACTTGATCATTATTGGAAGTTGTGCACACCTTCCTTAAAACCTATTAATTATAACTTTATTTCTGGCATTAGAGGACCTATGAAAAACTTTCTTTGAACTGCTCAGATGTATCTCATATTTCCTATGCTGTTTCAATCCTATGCTGTTCAGTTACACTCTTGGCCATATCCTGCTCTAGCTATGCTGGTTACATGAACAATACTGTTCATTATATATGTTACATATGTATTTATGCTTCCTAATCTACATAGAAGGAAACCCTGAAATCTTGCAGTATAGAGTCTATTTCAGTATTTTTTTGGCTCCTCTGAGGGCTAAATGCCAGTTTATCAACATTTTTCTCTTAATAGGGACACCAAAGCTGAGCAAGGCCAACTGTTCCACAAGCCATTGTAGGCTGCACAAGACATCGTTTTCCGCACCTTATATACTTAACCCATGCTAAATAAGAGGCTTATCCACAACCCCTCAATTTCTCATCTGAACTTGATTAACCCAGTTAATAGCACCAACCTACCCGTAACAGAAACTGAGAGCAGTAGCAGAAGCTAACTACAGCTCCACAGCTTCCCTGCTGCTTCCCTGTCCAGCTTTCTCCCGTATGTGCAGCCAGCTGTGGCAGTGTCACAGGCAGCTCAAATGCTTCTGGACAGGTGAGCCTCTGCTACTGAGGACCAACCTGAAATGATGCAGAGGGTGTGCCTGCATCTCCCTGCACTGGTTCAGCTGGAAGAGTTGCTTCAACAGGGCTGGTGACCTCGCAGACAGAACTGGGGGTGGTCGGGCAGAAGCAGTCTATTGACATCCATTTCATATATATATAGTGATTTTTAATGGAGTGCTGTGAGGTGCTGTGGTTTGCTAATCTCTGCCTAATCTCCTTTCCTGAGCCTTGGACAAATTTTCAGACCTCTGTCTCTTAGCTATGATGGTAGTGACATATGCCATTGACTGTTCCTCTGTTGATGTATCTCAAAGCAACTTTGTATAAGCTCTTCTCTGTGGAAATGTTTGCGGGGAGAAAGCAAAGTTGAACAAGTTCTCTAGAGGCTTGACAGATAGCCTCAACTATCAGGTGTCACAACGTCAGACTGCAATTTTGTCTCCAAATGCCTACTCGGTGCTCCTTCTTCTCGGAAAATGCTTGGAGAAGGTTCCCAGAGGAATTCCAGTTAGTAAGTTGAGTCTTGGCAGTTATTGACCCATTGTTGAGACAAGTCAGAGACCCAAGGTTAACCAAAGTGACTGCTGTGCTGCTGCGGTTTTGTTATGGCTCTTACTTGGGTTGGTTCACTCAGACATCTTCAGCCAGGCACAAAGACACTCTGCAGTCAGAGTATATGCACCTTTAAAGTATCAAAGCAAAATTTTATTAGTTAACATCTGAGAGTTAATGAGCTGTTAGTCTAAGCATCAGTGTGCTCACCGCCTCTGGCATAATGGATCTTTGCTGAGAGGCTGGCGTCAGTCAGGAGTGGGAAGGGTTGGATGCCACCACACATCATCCAGGCTTCAAGTTGCTGTTTGCCACCACATCAACCCTGATGACACTGGGTTGATGACATAGCGCTTCACAGCTAGGTGATCCTCCCTACTCTTTTTTCCTTCTTTTCCCATTAGGACTTTGAACCTTTCCATGCTCCTGTTTTCTTTCCTGTATCTTTGAGCTACTAATGGCGCTGTCTCCACAATCCTACCCTGGCTGAGACTTTCATCTTTTCTGTCTCTTTACACACCTTCTCACAGCACTTTCATGGCAGCCTGACTGGTATCTGCCCTTTGGTGTCCAGGTCACTATAAAGATGTTAGACATCACAGGTCCCAGGACAGATCCTTGTGGTACTCCACTTGTCACTGGCTCCAGGTAGCATCCCATGACCCTCTGAGTACAGTCGTCTAGAAGCTTTTTACCTAATAGACTGCTTTGTAATCACCTTTCAAACAGTAAATATGCAATGTTTATCTCATTTGGCATTTTCCTCAGGTAGTGGAAAAAATATTTATTAAAAATAGATTTGTTTATGATTTTTTAAATCAGTTTTTCCCTGTAATAGCATTGTTAGGATTCCTTTTGTCCTAAGTAGACCTTCAATTAGCTTTATTTTACTTACTGCCAGCTATAGAGCTTCTTTTTTATCCTTTAATTTCCTCTATTGATTTTCTACAATTTCTTATTGATATTCATTATCTTTCTCTTTTTCTGCTCTCTTGAACATAAAGAGGATTTTTTTTATTTATCTGCAAAACTCTGTGATGTATATATGTAATAAAATTGAAAATGTAGAAGTACTAATTTATGTGCATAAATTCAGCTCATTTAGTATTACTGAAAACAAATGGGCATCATAAAAGAGGCAGTGATACTCCTCATAAAGGTAGTAATAGCTGTTATACTTGTAACACCTAACAATCCTGAAGTACAAGAATATTTTAAAGAGTAATTTGTACTGTTTCTAAGATCCACTCTGTTACCCTGGAGAGCTCCAAATGTAGAGTATCCAGCTGGAAAAAAAGAGGCCTTTCCACTGAAAATTTTAAAACCAATGCTGCCTTCTGTACCAAGATTGTTCTAAAATTCTTACATGATTATTTTGGAAATCATTTCATTCAGCACAGTAATATTAGGTCTTATTCTTCAGTCTGACAGATGATGAGTTACATCACAGAATTACAAATTTGTGTAGCTTAGTTCCAGTGATCATGACTTGATTGTACTTGTGATGTGCAAAATTCATGCTGAGCAAGTGGTAAGCTTGTAACACTTCAAAAGGTACAGTACTATCCTGGCATACACTTCACAGTATCACAGTATCACAGTAGGTTAGAGATTGGAAGGGACCTCAAAAGATCATCTAGTCCAATCCCCCTGCCGGAGCAGGAACACCTAGATAAGGTTACACAGGAACGTGTCCAGGCGGGTCTTGAATGTCTCCAAAGAAGGAGATTCCACAACCTCCCTGGGCAGCCTGTTCCAGTGTTCCGTCACCCTCACTGAGAAGAAGTTTCTTCTCAGGTTTAAGTGGAACCTCTTGTGCTCCAATTTGTACCCATTACCCCTCGTCCTTTCATTGTTTGCCACTGAGAAGAGCCTGGCTCCATCCTCGTGACACTCCCCCTTTATATATTTATATACACTAATAAGGTCACCCCTCAATCTCCTCTTCTCCAAACTATAGAGACCCAGCTCCCTCAGTCTTTCCTCATAAGGGAGATGCTCCACTCCCTTGATCATCTTAGTTGCCCTGCGCTGGACTCTCTCCAGCAGGTCCCTGTCCTTTTTAAACTGAGGGGCCCAGAACTGGACACAATATTCCAGATGAGGTCTCACCAGGGCAGAGTAGAGAGGAAGGAGGACCTCTCTCGACCTACTAACCACCCCCCTTCTAATACAACCCAGGATGCCATTGGCCAGTAGGTTTCCAACTAGGTTAAAATTCATACCAGGTAGAGTGCCCTATGGAGTTAGCATCTTTTTTATCACATATGCTAACATAGTATAGCAATCATGATATCTCCTGGAAAATAATGTAACAAAAAATAATTCAATTTCTTTTAAACTCACTAGAACCATTCTAATGAGAAAACATAAGATTTTTTTTTTTAATTTATTTGCTAAAAGAAAATTAAATTTCTGTCATAAAGACATAGTATCAGTAGTAAAATTACCCAGGCACTTTAATATTTTAAAAATAGGCATAAGCTTAAGTGTGATGATTAGTCATAATTGAGTCAGCTTATTAACTTCATTGTATTTAATTGATTC
Organism: Neopsephotus bourkii; assembly: GCF_033783945.1. Lineage (NCBI taxonomy): Eukaryota > Metazoa > Chordata > Aves > Psittaciformes > Psittacidae > Neopsephotus > Neopsephotus bourkii. Next base: position 3,625,089 of record NW_026901969.1, read on the forward strand.
TTGGAGTAAAATTTTGTTCTATTGAAGGCAATTGGATTTTCACTATGTGTTTTCAGTGTGTCAAATTTTCTGCCTTCTATTTCTTTTGTTAACCTTTTTTGCCCCCATTCCAGTCTTTCATTTCTTGAAATGATAGAGTTCAAAGATCTACTTACAAGACCTGATAGATCTGGTGGACCATAGCTCTTAATTTGATGTGTCAGTAACTTTCAAACTCTAACCCACATCTCCAGATGAACATATTTTATTTCTTCTTGCTAGTGTATAAAGATGTAACACCAACACAGTGTGTCAAGACCTTGCTGTCTCTGTGATAGAGAACGCACAGATTTTTATGACCTCAAAGGAAAATGCAGTCAATTCATATTGAACCAGTGATTTTTCATTATACCATTGCACCCATCCACCCCCTCCCGCCCTCTAAGAGTTACACCTATAGACTTCTTCCTCTGCTCGGAAATACCATGTGTCAGGGGGTAGTACAGGGGGTAGTACATCCTGTAACAAACGTAAGTCACCTTCCTTCTGGTGTTGAGGAAGAAATGCCTCACCTCATATGGGCACCCAGGGCCACCTTTTTGAAAGGCAGATTTGTTTGGTAATATGACAATGATACAGGAAAGCATTTGATAGAACAGGCTGCATTCATGCAGTACATAGAGAGCATTCCAGTGCATTTCAGAAAGAAAGTGAATTCCAACAACTTCTAATTTTGATGCTCTCAGTTCACTTCTGAGGCAGAAGAATGAACTTTTCTCATATCCTTTACAGAAACAATAAAGTACAATCTTAACAGAAATCATACGGCTCCAGACTCCCTTTGCACATCCCAAACAACATTTTCTTGATAGAAAGACAAAATGTTAGCACTGTTAGAAAATGTGTAGTCTGAATAAATACATCTCTACATTCAATCACAAGGTCAATAAAACATTTACAAAACTCGATTCTGAAAACAAACTGCAAAATTCTACAGAAGAATCTCAGTACTTATGTAGTTACTAATTTTACTGCTTCATGGATTTAAATTCACCGGAGAATTTCAACCTAGTGTAAAATGAAGCATAAAGTTCAGTCAAAAATAATGACATCTAGGTTGCTTATATTCATCAGTTCTAAAATGTGTTACAATCCTACTACAACATACTGTTGCATTATTAGGGGAGGTTTGTGTCTAGTTGTGGTCTACACACATGAATTTTTCCAGTGACGGCATACACCACTTTATTAAAAAAAACCCAGAAAATCAGATTGCTGCATGACAATCGATAGTCCTGGTTTGGTTTGGTTTGTTTTTGTCGTATTTTGGTAGTTCCCTAGAAGTAGTTCATGAAACCTTGCGAATGTGTGGATCACAAGGCAAAAAGCAGTCTTTACTATTGAGCAATCTTACCTATAACTGTGGTCTGGATGGTAAGGTTGACAGAAGCAGCTAAGGATTGGAAACCTGCAGCTACAAATCACATTCAGGAAGGAGGGAAAATAGTCAGGGCAGTATATCAGATCTTCAGCTACATCTTTCAGCTAGAAGTGTTTCTAGATGGATCCCTTTTAAATCAACATTTTCATAATGTAGTGGTTTCATAAATAGCATTTTGACCTAAAACAGTAGGCAGAATTTTCTGAGGAGATGCCATTCTGGTCACCAGGAAGAGGGAGAGTCACATCCATATTGAAGGATTTATTTATGGGCACTCACATGAGAATGATAGGGAACAGAGTCTAAGGAATAAGAGCTGGACGTGCTCATCACATCAGAAAATAATCTGAGAAGTTTGAAATCACCAGCAGGGAAACTGGCTTCTTAGGGAAGTGGTGGAATCACCATCCCTGGAGCCATTCAAAAAAAGTATAGAGCAAGCCTTCAGTAACATGGTTTGGTGATGGACTTGGCAGTCCTGGGGTAAAGGTTGGACTTGACCTTAAAAGGTCTTTTCCAACTTACTTGATTCTATGATTATGTGTTTTTATTGCTGAAGAAGAGAAAGAGTTGGTTCCCTCTTACATCTCTCTGCTGCTGCCTTGCTTGAAACCACTCTACCTTTGGCATGGGCTATTTTTCTTTACTAAATGTTCTGGGTGTTTTTTGTTGAAAGACCTCACCGTGTCACTACATGATACTTGACACTTCCTCTCTTTTGACAAAGTTTTTAATTTCTTTTTTCTGGCATTTAGCTAAAACTTCCAGGATCCAAGAATATCATGCAATATCAGGAAACACAAACAGTGGGTGAATTCAGACTTAACAGACCTGAAATTCTGTGCAGCTAATCTGGTTTATTCCAAACAAGAAAATGCAGGCAACACTGAAAGCAATACATTTACTTCTCAACAGAGGTGTCAGGCTTTCCGCATTTCCAAAGTTGTCATAATAAGGCTATCTTCAAGCCACAAAAAGGACTGTTCAGTAATGATATATGATGAGTGTGTAGAAAAGATCAATTTCCTAAAATATCTGATTAAATCAGGGTCACCACTAGTGTGACGTTTTAAAACCTGTGGAAGAATTTGTTTGGAACCAAATCCTGAAATTGAATATTCATGTATTATGGTATTGCATTTTAAATGGTGATAATAGCAAGAAAAGCTTCATCTTATAGGATTTTCTGCTTACATTTCATGATTCAAACGTTAACAATGGTTTTTATTTTCTCTTGCTTGCTTGCATGTGGATCTAATGAAAAACATGGGAGACATGCCATATTCTTCACAGAAATAATATCCTTCCTAAGAGGATACTTTTCCAGTGACAGAATCAGATCATTGACAAAGAAACCTTATTTTACTGTCTGTATTTTCATAACAAACCAGATTTGGGAGTTCTTCAGGAAAATGCTTTCCTCTATGTGGATTCTTCAAATGTGCCACTGTCCTGGGTTTAGCAGTAGCAGTCATTTTTCTCTTTCTTGGTAGCTGGTGCAGTGCTGTGTTTTGACTTTCGGTTAAACCATGACAACCACGTAAGAATAAACAACTCCTTAAAAAAATTCTTGTATTTCCTAACATAATAACAGGGCATACATGGCTGAGATCGACAGTACTTTCAGTCACTGACTTGGGAATTGCAGAGTTCTTCTGGATCCTGTGTTTTAAAACATATTCTTCCTGACCTTAAAATTATTTCTTTCTAAGTGTGATTTCAAATTATGTCAGATTTTGTCACCAACAGAAGAAATACTAGTGAAAAAAGGCAGTGAGTTGAGAGTGGAGAAAGAAGCAATAAAAGGCTCAGTAAGTGTTCCTCACAAAATACATCGTTTCCAAAGAGGGGCTTCACTTTAATTATTTTTGCTTCAGATTTCATTCCTTGAATTATGAATTTCTTACAAGAAACTTCAAAAAAAGTTTCTCACTTCTCCAGAGAAAACAGCAAACTGTCTCAAGTAATGAGCTGCTGGATTTGCAGAATTGCCTCCTTTGTTGTCATGGAAACTAAAGTTATGAAAAATTGAATTAAAGAAGCTGATGATGACTCCCATAGTTTTGCTATAACTCTTGGAGTTGTTAATGTTCCTTAACACAGATAATTACTTGTAAATACTTTGGAGATAAGGATAGAAAAAAAAATGAAGTTTTTTTGAAGAGTAACTGGATATTTATGTGCATAACTTCAGCATACTAATGCTTGTTAATCAATATCCTACAGAAGAATATTAGAAATCATAATCCCACCAAAGTTAGTCAGAATTTATCAGTGAAAGCATTAGGAAAAGAATTTGATCCAAGTGATGAGAAATTATTGTTCCACAAATCCTAGGAAGTTTTCACCACTGGAAATGAATCTCTTTATACAGGTTAACTGACAGTTATTCTAGGACTAAAGCATTCTTCAGCTGCTGTTTCCACAAGGTTAGTGTACTGTCTCCTACAGAAAGAAACACCAGAACAAAATAAAGCATGTGTTTGATCTAAAAGAGCTGTCTTGTGGGATTAGCCCATCAAAATCATCTGGGTCAATTGGTTTAGCCAGTTTATAGCTATGGTCTTAGTTATATCTATAACTGTCTTCTGAAAAAAATCCTGTCTTTTAGGGTACATGGGCATTTTACTCTGGTGATCATCTAGATCAACTTTATTAAGTAAGCATCTTGTATCATCAGAGAAGCAGCCAAATCAGACGTACTTTTACCTGAAATATTTGGCATCAACCTGAGTTCTAACTCTGGCTTATCATTTCTTGTTGATCTGACAAGTAATTATTCTCTTCTGTTGGTCACAGGAAACTTTGTAAGCAAATATTAGACATCCCAGTTCTGGTTCCTTCAACAAAAACCAGACACCAACCCTCAGACTTCTTACCAAGACTACCAACAAAATCTAGTTTATTACGATTGTTATTTTAATAGTGTTAAAGGATCTGGGATTTATTCAGGGACTCTTTATAATTATTATAAAAACTATGAATTAAGTAGATATCTGCAACTCAAAAAAATTAAATAGAGGAAGAAAGAGAAGGAATAGGAATCCAGGCATAAGCACTGGCTTTCTGAAGTTGGTAGTGACAGTTCTTTCAACCATCTCTTTTGACAAATTTAATATTACGTGTTTTTATTGATTACAAATCAATACAGTTAGTAGTACTTAAAAATCAGTCATGGTGAACCCCACCTTTTATGACATACCAGCATGTTGTACCCTTTCCTATATAGAAAATTAGTGGTCAGACCACTAGGTATACAGCTAACATCTTGGGTTAATTCTCCCTTTCCTCTTAAAGTGATTCAAATCTAAACTAAGAAACATTCCATGCAAGTCATTTAACTCCTTGTTTAGAGACTGTGTGAAAATACCCTCCAGCATTTCAGTTGAAGCTATGCACTCTACAGCAATTAACTTATTCTTCTCTTAATGGTTAATAGGCAGCATGAGCATGGTGGACCATAATGGTTTGGGTGCTCCCATGTGAATAAGTAACCAAGGATATTTACCCTCTACTCCTATGAGTGGTTGTACTTTTCATGAAAAAGAATTTGAATATATGGCAAAAGCATTTCTGAGAGTAGAACTTTAGCCACAAGGCACGCCTCTGTTTTCTGATTCTTCTGGTAGGGTCTTTGCCTTCTGAATAGTCCAGGGTGTGTGTCCCAGCAACTCAATTAGCAAAGTGCTTTATTCAAAGTTTGTTTGTTTTTTTTTTTTTTTTAGACATCAAAGGATTTGTTATTATAGTATTTAACATTTGTTGGCTGTACCTAAATATTTTATTGAACATGATCCTTTTTTTTCTGCTTTAGTTTTTCACCATTAAGTGATGGTTTTACTGTTATATTTCACTGCTATTGTTCACAAAGATACTGTTAGAAAAAGCCTATAACTTGTGACTTGTTCAGTTACTAAATTAATGAATGCCATAAAAACAAAGTAGATAAGAATAGATAGTACAATAAAATGTGTAATTTCAATTTCTAAATCTTCAAAATAACTTCCATAAACTCAAAATCTATTAAAAGGTATTCTCATGCAATGAGTAGTATTTCATATGAAAATACAAATGGTAATATTAGCAGATAAAATATAGGAACAACAGTGCAGAAAAACATCGCACTGTTAAATCTTTATAAGTAGAATGTGTTATTTAGAAATTAATAAAAATATATCAATTGCAGAAGAAAACTCAGTATCAGTGAGAATTTTGTGTTCCTCTAAGAGAATCCAGGACTGCTTTGTAAGTTTCTTTTTTGACTTCACTTTTACTTTATTCTGTAATTCATCCTGATTCAAATCACGTTCAACTTTAACTGTGTCATTGAAACCTAAAGCCAGGATTACTTGAAGGATATGTTTGATTGTTTTCCCTAAATGATACCTTAGAAAAATCTCCTGGTTTACTCACAGTTTTTCTAAAACCATCTCCTGCATTTGTGTAGTTAAGTAAGAGTTTAAGCTGCAAGTGTTTTCTGTATGTCTTCCTTATAAGGCATCCCATCTTTATAGAAGCAGATAAAAACTAGCAAATATGACTTAAAAAGCCCATAAAGGCACACAATCCAGAAAACAAATAAAAATAACCTCCAAGGGTTGGGGTTTTTATAGCTGTTTTTTGTGATCTACCTTCTTTGAGGTTATATCTTCAGTGATATAGGTAAAATCTCAAGACACATAAGGGAAACGATGTTTTTTCAAGACAGATATAATTTTGTTTCACTGAAAGGAAAAAAAGTTCCCTGAGTCTTACATATTTTTTTTTTTTCATTATAAAAGCAAATAAATAAGACTTTTGTTTAGCCTTAGGAAGAATGAAGACATGAGAAGTGCTAATTTATATTATATCCTTCATGTAATTTGCACTTTCCAGACAAATGAATGCAGGAAAAATCTAAAAGATATTATTTTATCTTAAGCAGTCTGTATATCCACGAACCAAAATGTGCTTCATTTAAGACCACATATACATATTTTTTTTAGTAGGATAATAATATCAGTAATATTGATACTTTAATAACCAAAAGCTGAATGGCTTGGAGCTGTTACATTTTAGAGATAAAAGGAACAAAGGGGCTTTAAAATATTAAGACGTTTGTTAGGACCATTCTACACACAGTGGTAAAATAGAATCCCCACAAGGCCAACCTACTCTCCTGTGTTTCTCCTTCCTTTGACATAACTTTTTTCACTATTCTTGGGTGAAATTAAATTAAACGTATACCAATACATTAAAACATAAACATATATTGTCAATCTCAGCATATCTCCGGTCAGATGAGGAACATACATTTAACCACTGCAACATTTAATAAAAGCTTTTTCTCCAGCACTGTAAATTTGCAGGAGGATGCCTAAAATAATTCTTCACCCCATGCCTAATGTGTTTTTCCATACCTGCAATTCTGATAGCAAGGAAAAAAGTAATTAAACCTTATGCACTCTTGGTGCAATTTTGAAAGTTGGAGGGGATCAATCTCATCTGACATTCACTTTCTGAAATTTAGGCATCTGGCCTAAGTTAACTGTTTGCATTCTTCTATATTCCATGGAGAAAATAAATAGTTCCAGACATTGGGTCCTCCTTGTGAAAGACACTGATAGTGTGATTTCTTGTAATGGCGCTCTCTCTCTCCCATGATTGGTGATATCTGAATGACAAGCATTAAGCTGATGATGCTTTAGGTTTTATTAGTAAAATGAAGGGCAATAAACCTCATTTGTAAAGAAATTCTCATCACCATAGTACTTCAACACCAGGAAATTCAGATTCTCTAAGGTGTGTTTCTGTGCTGTATCCTGGCACTGGCAGGAGAACCTTTCCAAGGTCCATGGCTCCTGTCTGCTGGTGCTGCTACCTTCTCTCCTCCCTGAGGACCAGCAGCTGCTAGCTCCACCTCTGCAGCAGCTTGTGGGACCATGGCAACCTCTGTCAGGTATCAAGTGAGAAACTTGCTGCCTCAAAGGATCACTTGCTATATAAGGGGGTGGGATAATACAAATTCGGCTTCTGAGCAAATACTAATTGTCCCTAAGGGGAAAGAAGAAATTATGGAAGCACCAAGAGACAACTTGAAGGGAAAAGCCTGAACGGAAATGGAGAGACAAGCAAAGGACATCTGTAACAGAAGAAACAGAATGTGGGGCTTATTTGTGTATGCATAAAACCAAGGTGATATATAAAGAACTCTGAAGGAAGAGGCTGTTGAACAAAGGAGGAGACATAATTCAGTTTTTAATTTTATGATTGACTTGAATCATCTTTGAATAACCTGGCATGTGAATAGTTAAACTGATTCTCTTGGTGGCATTTGTTTCCATAAATTATTCACTGAATACCTACAAATAAAAAACTCATATGTTGTAACTGCCTTTCAAACAAGAAAGGGTGAAATTTTCAATACATTATTCAAACAGCTGGAGTTCAGATATGTTTTTTATGTATGTCAGCCACAAATACACTTGAGGTGTTATTAGATGGCAAGTGTGATAAACTGGGCATTTCTTTTGCATCAAATGCTATTGATTGCTGAGCTCCAAGAGCCATTGTCTGTTGAAAATGTGGAGTATTTGAGCTTTTGCCAGTTTCTTGTTGCTGAGCAACAGCATTTGTCCCTTCCAGTTTCCTGTGTGTATATAGCTTGTACATATGGTTTAAACTGAATGTAGAATGAAAACTATCTTAACTATTTAATGACCATGTAAAATATCTCTTCTGTTGAAAAAGAGCTGCCAAGCAGCAAATTTTATGGATTTTCTTACATAGCTTTGGCTAGGGAGGGGACATGGCTGTCAGGGAGCAGCCAGAGCATGGACGGGGAGCAGGAACCCCAAGAATCCCTGTGACATCCAGGCAGGGGCTCAAAGCCAGGGCTCAAAACCAGGGCTCAGCTGTACAGCTAAGTGGGGGAACAGACCCAGAGATCATGGCCAGGTCCAATCAAGGTCCCACAGCATAAGACAGTGTCATGGTCATGGGCTGGGTCCAAGGTCCAGCCAGGACATCAGGACAGGCACAGGCATGGACCTGGGATGGCTGAGCAAGACTATGGGGGTGACAATGGCCTTGAGGCCAGGCTGGAACATGGGCCTGTGGGTTGACCCAGCCTGATAGGGAACATGATAGGGCAGGACTATTGGGAGATGGAGCACTGGCCCTGCTGTGGCATCTCTGGGACAAGGACCAATGTCTCTGGGGGCACTACATGGGGCTCTGGGCTCTAGGCAGGGTAAGTGGAGCTCCAAGGGGCTAACATGAGGTCCTGAGCCATGGGCAGGGTGAGGGAACCCCAGTCCCCCCAAGTCCCTGAGACTGGTGTTGGTAAACATCCTTAGTGAGAGTCACATGTTCTCACTGCTGTGTCTGGATTATTTTATAATACAGATTTCTGGAAAAAAAAGGTAAAGACATTTACTACACTTTATGCCTTGTCTGCATTTTTTTTTTTCCATTCCATAATAACTGTACAAGCAAAAAAATTTAGTATGCATTAACAATGAGCATGTTCAGCAAAGGTTCAACTGTCAGCAGCATCTCATCACCACAGGAAAATAAGAGCATTTTTGTGAGATTCACAGATAGGTAAAAGTAGGATTCACATGACAGTGCTAAAGATTATTTTGACCTTTTCATCAGTCACTTTGAAATGTCAGATGTTTTCAACTGACTCCACACAACACCTTTAGCTCCATTAAGCATCTGTTTTCTAACTGGCATTTTAACTTTTAATAATGAGTTCCAATAGCTGCATATGAGTTAACACAGCAAAAAGTGAATTCCCTTGCATTTCCAAATGGGAAACCTATAGGTAGATTCAAGTTCTCTGATGTTCAGGTATGAAGTCATCGCTGAATCTAGCTTCCAACTCTTAGCTCCTATGAGGTCTACCATGCTTAATTAGAGCATTTTCATAGCTCACCAATGAAGATCAACAGCAAAAGTATTAAGTGTGATAAGTAATACTCATGCTGGATTGAGTTACTCATACCTGAAAACATTTTGGTCAAACTTTAATTAAACTTTTTTATTCTAGCAGTTCTAAAGGGTGTTGGCAATGTAACTTTTGCCCACTGGCTGAAAAAGTAGTTTTCTAGTGTATATCTGATACTAGCTTAAACCTAAATTCTGAAGAGCCATTACAGTTTTCTGTTAAGAGGTAAGGTTGGCCCAGGAAATGTTAGCCATTGTTTCTTTTCTACATTCAGTGCTGTCTGCACCGATATTTAACTGGTGGTTGCTGTCTCCTTCAAGAATAGTATTATGCATACATGAAATGTAAATTTGCTAGTTGACTGTCACAGTAAGTAAAATAAGAGAAGAAATATAACCAGTTGCAAGGTTTTTCTACAGAAATGTCTTTTCAGGATCAGAGTAAGAGATTTCAAAGCATTGGTATAGGACAGTGTTTAACCAAATGAAGAACAATTTAGTTTTCAATTTTATGAAAGCTGCAAGTCTTCAGTTTTTGCATACCTCCATACTGAGTAAATAAAAAAGGTATGAAATAATTTCTCATATGCAGCTAATGCATGGAAAAGATTTCTATATGAATAATCACACAAACTTATCTCAAATAAATTAATTATGTACATCTGACTTCCTCAGCCCCTCTCTGGACACAAATGTACCTTCTTTGGATATATCATAGCATCCCAAATCTTTGAACTGTTTCAGACATTCATCACTAATTGCACTTCACTAAGGGCAAATTGTGCTTGACAAATCCTGGAATCAGCAGCAAACTTCACCACAGCAACACTACCGTTACAGCACAAAACTAATAGATGCATTCAGTTAGTTGTGCAATGGGAGTCTGCCAGCAGCCTTGATGAAACTAACTTCTGTGAAGATAGTACTGGAGTTCTGTCTTAATTACAGGTTTATCCAAGCATGGATTTACCTACGGAATTAGATCAAGGTTTCGTGTAGTTGAGTTAGGATTTACTAGAAAGTGAATGGAACGTACATATTCCCTCCAGTCCCTTATAGTCAGTATTTTGGATCATGTTGCATATATTTCTTGGTCATATGTCATAGAAGTTCCTCTAAAATCCCACAGGATCTGCATTAAAGGTGGTATTTAGTTACCTGTGACAGCATCCCCAATTGTGCAAATAGAACTGGAATGCCACTTACATGGCATAACTCATACTTGCCACCAAAGTAATTTTATTTTGCTTCAGCTGCTCCCCAGAATTTGTGCTAAAACAAATATATTGCGCAGAGTTTCAAAGTGCATGTTCAGAAGTGCATAGTCTTATGAAACTAACTTTCATTTGGCTTTGAAAAACCAACTGTTTTGAGTCAATATTAATGGAAGTAGTGATAAGTGGTGAATATTTCTGTACAGAGGCATCATTATTTTGTTAAGCTTGCAGTTGTAACAATTTTATTGAAGGAACAGACTAGAAGAAAGTGCCTGCATTTTACTTTGTCTTTGGAAACAACATAGTCAATTTCTCTTCTTAAATGGAGTAAACTTCAGTTCTGAAAATCCTGAATTTGTTTTAACTCCTATTACAGATGCAGGAATGCTCTAGTGGAACTGTACTTCTATGAGGGTCCTTCTAGATTCTAACCAAAATTTATTCATATCCAATTTGTTCCTATTTGGTTTTATGTCAGCATTGTCCCTTAGATTAAATAGTTCTTATTCGTCTCCCTTGTTTATCCCCAGAGTGTTTATATACAGAGTCACTGTATTCCCTCTCAGCTTTTGTTTTGCTAGGCTAAACAATGCAAGCTCTGTTGACAGATGGTTGGCCAGAATCCAGCCAGGCGAAGCTGATACACCAGCTTCATAAAGCCAGGAGCAATCACTCTTTGGAGGCTACTTGGACTCCAATGCAACCCATCAGAGATTTGAGGGCAAATAAATGTTCTCTTGGGCTGTAGCTGTCTCATTTCTTCCCATTCCCCAATTACCAACACACCATGATTGTTTTTTGTTTTGTTTTGTTTTGTTTTACATAACTGAATTATTTGTGATCTACCTAATTTGTCAACCAAAATAGATGAAAGATGAGAATTCTGAAGAGAGGTCAGTAAGAAACCATCACAGAACATAAGTTCTTGTTTCACAATTTTAGATATGGTAAAGTCCTTGCTAACTGCTATTGCTTCATCTATTCAGAAAGAGTGTTCCTACATATATGTGTGGCAAACATACTGGTGCCTGCTGTGTGTATATATTTTCCCCTGATCCTGAAAAAGAGCTCTTAGAATGCTTGTGGAAAACAAGATGTGTACAGAAGTAACTGATAAATGCTGGATATTTCCCCCCCTCATTTCTTTAGTACGGGCCTAGCAACAACAATTTCTCCTTTTGAGACACAAATGTCATGGCCAAAACACAAACCAAGGCATTTGTGTGCTGCAAATATAGAAAAGGTATTGCTTGTTTCAGTTTTAAGGTTACTCTCCTTCCCCATCTTAAAAATATTTTGCAGTCATTAAGTGGTTTCTGACCAACAGTGCTGGCTGTTTGTCAACATGCGTGAGATAATCCCTACATATAGTGCTCAATCTTCGGAAGTGGCTTACCTCCAAAAAGAAATGAATAGGTTGGGCTGTTGAAATAGGCTTTAAAATCTTGCTCCTCTAATTCTTACACAGGAGAAATATGTGCAAGCTATGGATAGTTTTATGACTAAAGAATGTGGTCAAGATTTGTCCCATGTAGATGTTTTGCTACCAAAGAAGTCAAATCTAAAAGGAGTGTTTATCAGGATCAATAATCCCTACTTGGGTACCTGTTTCCCCCCCTCGCTCTTGTAAGTTCCTCCTATCCTTTCTTTACTGCTTCCTTCCCCTTTGCTGTTCCTTCCCTGTCTCCTCTGCCTCATTCCCTCAGTTTATTCCCTCTGTACTATCCTCTTTCTATTACTTAAGTTTCTCTATTTTATCACACATCATGGGATGATTTCTGTTGCTCAGTCCTTTGTATGTTTGAATGAACCAGGGGCATATTTTTCAGTGCCAAAATAAGTCCAGTAGCACATTTTCTTGTTTTGTTAGGATATATAATCTGATTATTTTATGCTGAGTTTTTTCATGTTGAAGTTATCAAACTTGTTCTCTTTCAACTTTTTTCCCCTTACTTTCTAATTCTTCTTATTTTTCTCTGTTTTCTTGTTAAAACTGTATTTAAAATTGGAGAAATATGAGAATTAAGAAAAAACACTTCATTTGACACTACTGACACTTTGCTTGTATGTTATGTTATACCATTTTCCCATATTTCACCCTTCGTTTGAGCTCCACGCTTCAGGAGGAACTGAAGCGCTATTAGCTGTGGATGAACTTTTGGCTATTCAACACTATGATAATATGAATAATATATTTATGTATTACACTGCGCTCAACAAAGAATGCTGGTGCTGAGAAAAGAACTTTTACCTTACACAGGGATCTGCTAACTGGGGTTTTGTAACTGTATGCAAAAGCTCCATTTCAGTAAGGACAGCTGGAAAAACTGGACCCAAATACATTTTATATCACATATCTTAGTAAATATTCTTAATACTATAAATTAAAATGCTGCCATTTTCATCAATAAAATTCATATTCACAGGTATTAAATCATCAGTAGCTCTTGTTTGTGGAGTCTTCAGTATTTGCAAACGTAATTTTACAATAAACCCTAATTTCATTTGGACACTGACTGAGCAGGGAAGAGCTGAAAAATATGTAAACAGTTCACTTTAAAACTAAAATTCTTTAAAGTGAAACATGGTATTATTAAATGTATTAAGAATTCACTAAAATATATCTGCTCAAAATGCCTTAAATCTTAAGTGCACATGCGAATGTGAGGGCAGGGACTGGGTAAAACACTAGTGTAGGAAAGACAGCTTCTATCAGTGGAGAGGAAGAGGGAGACATCAGAGAGAAAAGATGGGAGAGGAGGGAGGGAAGACAAAATAACCCCATCAAACAACTTTATATCAACATCTTCAGAGCAGTGATAGTCAATGGCCTGAACTGAGTGCCACAAGGAACTGGGGCTTGGCAGATGTCCAAAAAAATCCATCAGATATAAGAACAATGTTAACTTGCCTGTGTATAGGTTTGTGTGGACAGCAAGCAACTCAAAATGATCCCTTATATACAGATATATACATGTATTCACAATGCCACCGTACATGTACTATCCCTCTTTAACATTTATTCACCTAACTGGATTTCCATATGTTGTACTCTGCCGTTTGCTGCAATGAAATGTAATAGCTTCTACAGAAAGTAGAATGTATGCAAAACATTCCTTAATCAGCTGAGGAACCACACTGCAGTCTTCTCGTTGTGAGTAGCCCTGTCATTTTCTGGATGATCATCTAATGTGATTTTTATCCTATGTACATTGGCTGTAAACTCCTTTTTCATACTGACACAGTTTCTTTCTGCTTGTATTTTGAGCGGTTCTTTGGAAGTATTTAGCTCTCAAAAGGATACTTTTGCTTTGGTCTTTCATTGTTGGGGGGCTTTTTTTTACAGTTATTAAGGCCTATTTTTTTTTAATCTTGGTTCTTCATGATTGCATCGTTAACAGTTTGCTGAAGTATTTTCATGTTTAATGTTCTCCAGTCATGAGGTTTTAGACTTTTAGTGATGAGTTTTTGATTATTATAGTTTAAACATGTTATTCAAAAAATGAGTGAAAGTCCAGGAAAATAATGAAGAAATGACTGATCAGTTTGTATGTTTAGTTTTCGGGGTTTGTTTGTTTGTTTTAGAACTTGTTTAGCACAGCCATGTAATTTTTAGTACACATTTTATCATGCAGTTGTATATGTTAGCACAATAGCTTCCTTAAGCAGGACAGCAAGACATGCTGTCACTGACATGCTTGCAATACAGGCAAGGGAAGCTCATAGTAATTTTTGAAGAAATACTGCTAGAGGCAAAATTCCTTCCAGGGGCTTCCTGAAGGTGATGTAGCTCTGTTTAATAGCAGGTTAAGTGTTTTTGTATGTGTGAAGACAAGGTCTTATTACCGTGCGCAAAGATACTTCTTGATTCTGGCTAGGGACACAAGTGAACCATTGACAGAAAGACCTTTCTTTCAAATCAGTTCTGTTTTGATAGTTCAAAGCCAATATTGAAACACACAAATTGCTTCTTCTCTCAGAGCATGGGAAAGGGAACATGGCTGGGGTAAAGATGCATAAGAGTGTAATGTTCCTATGCTGTAGACATTCCTAAATTATTAAGCTTTATGCAACCTTTACGCCGGGTTACTGTTATTAGTGGAGGTGGAAAAGGTGAAATGACAAGGTTTCAGACCTTTTTTTTTTATATTTTTAACTTTCATTCATTGTTTTTAGTTTGACTATAACAATGGTAGAGCAGTACAGAAAAATACCCATTTCTTGTTCCAGTCATTCTGGAGATGAAAGAACGGTTTCTTCCTTTGAAAATGAATGTAAAGGATATTTTCAACTCTTTCTTGTTTAGAACTGATAATTACAAATAGTAATGGATTTTTAAAATTTATGTTGCTTTTCTATGCTACCAGATTTTGCCTATATCTCTCATTGTGAATTGGTTTGCTATAGATCTATCAGTATTTGTTGTATACTTATATTTGAGTTTGTATCTTTTTCAAGGTATACTCTGTTATATTAGGGTTACATGCTTAGTTTGACTGATTTTTCTATCTTTTTATTGCTAGCTTTTCAGATTTAGTGGGTAGCACATACAAGATGTTCATGTTGCAAAGTTTATGTCTTGCTGTTTTTTAAAAAATCTGTCAAGATTTTGTACCTGTTTCTGCAAAGCACAGTGCACATTCTTTAATTCAAAAGTTTATCCTTTAACTTATATTTAGGAACTCAGGATATTATACTCAGTGGTATAAAATTATATATGACTTTTATATATTATATATTCTTTAATTATAATATTATATATTATTATATATATGACTTTTACAATAAAATGTACATTTCAGATTTAAAAAGTAACATAAAGTCTTTTCTGTGGTTTCCTTCAGACAGAAGGGATTCACTGCATTCCTTTGGTTTTCAGAAATTTGTCTCACAGATTAATGTGGCATAATCTAATTCTGCATATCCTCTGCTGCATGTTGTTTTATTTTCCTCCGGGCATTATTTTTTCTTGCATTCATAATTTCTTTTAGTATCTTTCAGAAAATTGAAATCAGGCATTAAGTCAATGACGTATAATTTTTCTTCCCTCTCTTTAAACCTCTTAAACATTTTGTGCTTTCCAGTTAAACTCCAGTTAAGCCCAGTAGACCTCACAAAACTACATTTTTGTCAGAACCTGTGATGTAAGCAATAACTGAACATTTTCAGTTTTGATGTGCTTCAGTTAAATTCATTCTCTTGGTCATTAACATTTTATTACCAGCCAACATGTAGGCATTGTGATCAGATACGTGTCATAGGAAAGCAGAACTGGCTCCCTGATTCACAGACTGAATTTTGGTCTTT
Organism: Neopsephotus bourkii; assembly: GCF_033783945.1. Taxonomy (NCBI): domain Eukaryota; kingdom Metazoa; phylum Chordata; class Aves; order Psittaciformes; family Psittacidae; genus Neopsephotus; species Neopsephotus bourkii. The sequence continues at coordinate 3,640,965 of NW_026901969.1, forward strand.
AGACAGCTCATTCTTGGATTGTTAATTGCTCTTTAAACATCTAGAGAGGGATGACCGGGCTATGGTCAGATAAGGCTGTGCTTAATTTTGTTTTAAAGGTAGAAGATTAAATATATAACATATATTCAGGAATTATAAAACAGATAACAATTTTGGTTATAGCACTTTGAGTGTTGTTATTTTTAATTACTCCCCACTTTATGAGGTGTAAAGGTGTTAAATTGCAATGCAAAATATGGATTTATATAAGAATATTCTAGCTCATGGCTTGTGTCTTCCTTTGATGTTCAGAAATGCTGAAAACAATGCTTATATACACTAGTGTATTAATTCAGGTATTAGATATTGCAGTAAAATAATTAGCTCCCCTATGTTGAATGCAAGCTCATTTAATGACTTGAATAATTCTGCAGATGAGAAAGCCACAAGTTTCAAAATTCTGAAATGCTCACTGTAAATGCCAAATCCAACCTAATGGTTATTTTCCTGTCTACAGTGAATTCTCAGTATGTGGAGAAAAGTGTTTGTTTGAAGTACAAAAGACAATTACAAACAAATCTGTCTTGGTTGTAAGCATTTGCTCTCATAAATGTGTGCATGCCACAAAAAAAAAAGACTCCCTTGAGGGCACTGGGATTACACAAATGGTACACAGGAGAAAGGGACTGAGTTCCAAGGAGTAATTCTATACTGAATGTTCAAGGAATGGGATACAAGCTATCTTTAAAGAAAATGAAAGTGTAGCTTTCACTACTGCAAATGTGTTGAGGGCTGCTCAATATGCAAAAAAAAAACAAGACAAGGAGCCAGATAAGTTTAATTCCACTCTTTTGCTTTTTAATCTTTTTTTTTTTTTTGCTATATTTTACAGAGTGATGCCATTTTCTAGATACCAAAGACTTTCTTCCAAGTTATTAATAACTTGTACTTCTAATGTTGCATTTAGCAGGAGTAGAGCTTCTAAGAATTCTGCTGTAAGTTTGTTCCTGCTAAATTCTGTAGATGTAAATAATAGGGAATTTATATTCAATACTGTCTCCATTTCTATTATATTAGCCAGGGTATCATACAAAATACCTGCCAATTGCCTGTTTGCAATGTGACACTTTCAAATGTTTACTGTGAGTGTTACAGGGACTTTGAAGATGTTGGATGCATCTCCCAGAAGTAGACAAATATATTTCCAGGAAAAGAGGAAAAATATGATGATATCTTTGCAACATACTCCTTAGCAGATGTTGCTGTGTGGTAGACATTGGTCCACAGGTAAAGCCACAGGAAGTTTTTTGTGTGCTTCAACCGTTCTTTATATTATAAAGACAAAAAATGTGCCTGCTAAGCAATAGATACAATCCAAACTGTATATTCTTTGTGGATAGATAAATATACAATTAACATTCTGATTAGATTCTGATAGATAAATATACATGATTCTGATAGATAAATATACAATTAATAATAAATAAAAGGTACTTATGCCCTAACTTGAGAATATATTGCTCCAGAAATCAGAAATCAAAAATCAACATGCTCTTGAGAGACAGAGGTTTGGTTACATTGCTGCTAAGTATATATTCTGTGGAAGGAGATGACAGTTCAGTAATTACATCTGGCATGGGTTTTAAAGCTTTTTATCTTTTTGAACTAGCTGGTTCTTAAAATACATAGGTTTTCTCTTGAAAGTTTTACTGATGACTTTGAAAAGAGAAGCTGATGAGCCACTTGAAGTATACAGCTCTTATAATATTTAGTAAAATATCCTAGCTGAGGAACTTGAGGAAGAGATAATAAGACATTTTAGAGAAAAAGGTAAAAAACCAAGAAAGAATTTAGGTTATTTTAGCTAGGTTTTCAAATAAGCAATTTTTGTCTGTGCATCTGAACTGCAACATAACTCAGAACACCCACTTAATATTGAAAGCAATGTTCTAATTGAAATTTCACAAAGCAAGTACATTAAACTTGTTCTAGTATTTGCTGTACTATGATTTTGTATCACCAGCTCTTTGATATCCATAATCTGACACAGCAATCATAATCAATTTCTTTGAGATAATATCCCTGAAATTTAATAGTGAAAGCACCAGCAATACTCGGTGCCTTTTGCTGAAATCTCTGTTGTTGACAATGGCAACATTTAACACAGAATCTTTGTGGAAGCACCTTGAAGGAAGGAGAGACCTAGTCGTCGTAAGAACCTTGGGGTTTTATTTTTCTGTACTCAGAAGACATAAAATTAACTGTGCACCTATGTAAGCTGAGGAAATTGCAAAGATACATTTGTATAAATCTAAATATGCTAAGTGGTAAGTGTGAGGTTGAAGATGACTGTTTTATTATAATTCTTTAATTCTAGAGTGAAAACTAAAATGAAAATTGGCTCTTCAATAACAAATTATACTCCTTTTAGGGGGTTGGTTTTCTATAGCACTTAACACTTTTCAGTTTTCTCCCTTTATTATTGCTGTAAAATGTCTATTTCTATAAACATTACCTACAGCTAATAGATGTGGCTTCTTGTTTTTATTGGTAAGTACAGGTCTCACTGATGCCTTGTGTTTCAGCATCTGATTTAGTCCTAAAGCCCTGATTTTGGTAGTTTATCTCTAATCCACCTGAGACTATTCTACCCAGTTCCACCTCCTTGAAGACAGTTCATACTCCTCTCTTCCTACTAATGTAGCATGTTAAGTAAACCACTGAGACCACTATGTTGGAACATAGTCCTACAAATTTGTGCCCCCAGTACTCAAAAACCTGTTTTTCAGAAAAAAAGAAATAATTCTTCACAACACAACAACAGCTTCTTCTTGTTATTTTCATTCTGCTGGGATGTGTTCAATTCCCTGATTTAGTGATTTTAGAGTTCTGTTTACTTTGCACTAGAGGAGCAACTCTACTGCTCAGACACTTAATGTTATTAATTAGCAATAATGCCTATAACTATGAACATCAGAGCCAGATAAATGCCTACCATTTTAATTATCTTAAAGAGAGACACAAAGGAAAGACAGACCTATTTATTTAACAGCTGAAAGAGAAAATATTTGTCTGTGGCCATACCTAGCCTTTGTATCTTTGCTAACAATATCAAATCACATACGTTAAAACAGGCTGTCAAACCAAATGTACGTAGTGAGAATTTTTATATTAAAAATACAATGAAATATTTTTATTTATTGTGGTTTAGATCATTACCCACAAAGATGTTTTTCTTTATATGCAGGAAGCTCAGTTTTTCTTATGTAGCTTACTTAACAATGCTTCCATTAGAAGAAAAAGAGGAAGATCTAAATTACTCTTTTCTCCAGCAAATATCTTATAACTAGAGAGAATAGAGCCTATTTACCTCATAATTAAACCCAAATGTCCAGGCTTTAAGTATGGACTTCCACTATGGTTTTGTTAAATTCCATAATATATTACCTGTCATTGTAAAACTCAATACCAGTTTAACTAGGGATTTTGCTAAAAATAACTCTTTGATTCTGGATAGGATATGAGATGTATTTATGGTAGGTGCTATTTTAACTAGTGATAGTTAACATAAACAGTATCTCAACTGCCTTTTGATTTTTTTTTTCAGTCTACATGTGTGCCAAAACTTGTCTCGTGTTCCTCTGATTAAGGGTGGGACATTTCTATGATTAAGGCGGGAACGCTGTGTTCCTCTGAGTAAGGGGGGAAGAAGAGGGTTGAAAGGACAAAATTTGCGACACATACAGCTCTAAACACAGATCTACCCATAAGTGAGCAGAGTGAGTGGAATTATGAGTAAGCTGGTTTCTGTCTTTGAGGCACTGTCACATTATTGGTGTTTTAGACGCAAATTGGCCACTTGAGAAGGCATCAAAACCATGTCCTGGGCCACAGAACAGTTTGTTAGGAGACTGAATTTAGATGGCTCTTGGAGAACCTTCCCCCCACCCCTCCAGCACAGGGGAATAGAGAATAAGGATTACAGTCAGTTTATCACACATTGACTTTGCTATTCATTCCCCCTCAGGGGAGGACCCTCACATTCTTGGTGTTTGCAGGGTTGTTTCTTTCACATTTTCTCATTCCTCTCTCCCAGCTGCTGCTGTGCAGCAGTTTCTTCCCCTTCTTAACTATATTATCCCAGAGGCACTACCACCCCCACTGATGGGATCAGCCTTGGCGAGCAGTGGCTCCAGATGGAGATGGCTGCCATTGGCTGTCCGAGGAAGGGAAGCTTCTGGCAGCTTCTCACAAAAGCCACCCATGTAACTCACTGCTATCAAAACATTGCCATGCAAACTCAATATGTGCTCAAAATTACATAGTTTAGTATGACAAAGTTTATATGCACAGTTAGACATAGTACATTACTGAAATTCTGCATTTTGTTTTTAAACTAGATACTATTTTCCAGCCACCTTTTTCTAATTTTTTTTGTAGGTGTTTTTTTTTGGTGTAATTAACATGGCTACCAAAAATTTCCTTAAAAATTAGAAGGATCAGCTACAGTTAAGTAAACCCGTCTAATTTGGTGAACAAATTAACTTGTGATGTTTGATATGCTGGTTTACAGAATATGTCAGAATAAAAAATTCACAGACTGATATTTTTCAGGCCTGATGCTCATCTTATTTACAGCAAGCTGATATTATCAGTGAATCTGATCATTATACATTGCAGCAGATTAGGCAAAAATCTGGATATTAAACATGCTAGACAAAAATTCTAATCACATTCTATTGTTAAAAGTTAAAAAACCAATGTATTCTAAAAAGTTATTTATATTTACTTTTAAAGTACTTTTTGTACCATTAAAAACAGATGAAAACTACGCCTTATAGTTAGCCATTTTATTTGTCCTTACTTGTTTTTAAGTAGATAAAAAAGATTTACAATTGTAACACTATTTTTATGTGTTAGTTTCAGAGGGATAACTCCATTTGTAAGCTCTGTGATTCTCTTATAAATCAACGGTATTTTTCAGTATAGAAAAGGTGCTGCTGTCAGTTGCCAGAAATTGCTATAACCCATCAAAGTCAGTGGAAATATGGTCATATACACCAGCTGACAGGAGGATCAGAAGATTCATTTCAGAACCATTTGAAAGAATCATAACTGTCTCTATGAAATAGCTACCAAAATAGAGTACAATGTAAACACTATTTTGGCATGAGATGAAACAACTTTAGTGAAGAAAAGAGGAAACAAACTAGATATATATGGATATAATTAGAATCCTTTGAAAAATATCAAGAAAGACAGTGAGAAATACAGTAGTTGAATAAAAATAGAATGCAGAGACAAAAGTAAATTTTGGTTTAATGTAGTATTTACCAAAAAGCAAATGTGACTTGAAGTGAACAGGCCTGAACCATAAAGACTGATACTCACAAGAGCAGCTAAGATATGGGTGTCTTCTTACTTTCACCTAGTCACCAGATGGTTTGTTCTGATATTTAACCATGCGCACCATTACTCCTTACATATTGCTTTTGAAGAAAGCTGAACTAGTAACTCTCACTTAAAATATTTTTCATTTCTAATTCCAATTTTTAAATGTAATCTATACATTACTTGCAATGGGTATTTTTGTTATATCTTCTTCAATCCTCATGCATTTTCCCTTGCAGGCTGAAAACTGGAAATCAACTCACCTTTTCTGTTTTCATTACTATGGTATTGCACTTTTGTGTGATAAATATTCAGTGTTAATATCTTTTTAAAAGGTTCTGTTATGCTTGCATAATTGTAAAATGAAGAAAAGTTTTTCTTCTCTTTTTGATATATGACAAACTCAGTTAATGAAACTGATTTTACTTTTGTGTTATCAGGATAAGTTCCAGCTTAAGTAACCAAGAGATTGCACTAACAGCTGAGTTAATGAAGCTGATGTGCTAGTTAGGAGAAAATTACTGTTAATTACTAAGGGTCAACCTCTGACTAAAAAGAAAGAGATTGCATACAATAAAATCTGTTCAAAACTATGATTGTTCAAAATGCAGTTTGCAGAGTGAATAAAACTTCACTGAACTCTGAGAAACAGACATCCAAACCCTTGTTCTTTGGTTGCACCTATTTTGACAGTTCAGAAGTCTACATCAAATCTACCCAATCCATAACTATAAAACATTTGATCCAATGTCATTTTAGTCTGTTGTATTGCAAGACTTCCTATTTAGATGGATTCCTGAGCCTGTGCTGAACCTTATGGAGTGACTGCCTGGCTTTTTTTCCCCTTCTAATCTCCTGCTGTATAGGTACTTTTCACAGCTGCAAGTGCATTCATTAGTACACTTAGGTTAGTACACAAGCTTAGTACACAAGCTGCAATTGCTTCAGTACACTTTGGATTTATACATTTGAACCTTCTTTTCAAAGAAGGAGAGAGGACTGCATGTAATTTCAGCTTTTTAAAAGTTAAGTTTCCAGACCAAATTGCATATTTGTGTTCTTTCTATTGCAAGAAAGACACAAATACACTGCCACCTGATAATCACCTGACAATTTTAAAGAAGTCTTAGGATCTGTTGAATCTTGAGAATAATTTGTCTTGTTTTGTTTTGGTTTGTGTTTTTTAATGAAATAAATGCTCTTTCCGGTAGACATGTTATATAGAACCACGGTAAACTCCACCAATGTGAGACATTGCTAGTGGTAAATTGGAAAAGGGAGAATTTTCTCTTGTTCAAGTAGGAAACAGGTAGCTGAAGTGTAAGCATTTAAGAATAAGGTTATATTTGGTGGCTGATAAATTAAACTTCAGCTCTTGCTAGGTAAAAAGACACAGAGAAATCCATCTGTGTGGTGCAAGGCACTTTCTACAGATGAAAGCTACAGAAACACAACGGCAAACACCATGAAGAAGTTCAGCCCTCTTAGATGAGCAAGTGCAGGTGAGGTTCTGAAGCTGCAAATTGTTTCCTCCACAAAGAACAAGGGAGAAGAAAGAACCACAGATACAAGAGATTTTTTAGACTACTGTGTCTGAAATGCTAACAAAACTTTTGTGAATATTCAAAGAACTACCCATACTTTTGGTTATTTCTGCTTTTAATTGCTTCTGGACTTTAAAAGAACCACAAGGATGCTGCAAAATGCACAACAAAGAAGGAGCATATCAAACTACAAACTGCAGTGGTTATCAGTTATACTGATTGAAAAGAGGAAGCAGAATGAAAGGAAGCCTGCATTGATTGAATACTAACAAAGACACATTGCTGGCTCCAGCTAATGGAGTTATCTAAGAAACTTTGGCTTCTACTCTCAAAAGTAACTTCTCATAATTAATTTATTGTGTTGTATTGCTTCTGAAACCCATTAAGAAAGAATGTTGTGACATGGAAATCTGCATTGTTGGCTCTTAAATGATGGCTGCAATGCTATTCTTAACCACAAAGGAATGTATTTGGAAGTTATATGAGATAGGAATAAGGATAAACATAAAACAGTGTTGTACAAGCAATTTTAATACAAAAATAGAAAAATAGAATAATGCCATTGAAAAACTTTTCTGTGTTTTTGTCCAAACAAGACATAATAACTTTTGTGAACAATCACGGATTTTTTTTTATATCTTAATATGACTGGATGTTTTAAATTAGAAATGTAAAGGAGTTTGTACATATATTATATGCTGACATGTATAAATAATATATTGCAGGTCATATGCTAAACCAAACAGTGAAGCTGGAAGAAAGCGCATTCATTCAAACACCAGAACAAGGTACATTCAAAGATTCAAAATTAATAGTTTATAAAAATAATATTTTTATTCCCTGCGCTCTGGTATATTTTGCAAATTTTGCCAAGTCAGAATTTCTCTAGACAGTGGAGTCAACAGAAGTTTTTCTTCAAACATTGCGGAGCCCATAAATCAACTTTTCAAGAACTGCATCTGGATCCTCACAACATTTGAAATGAATATGTAGATAAATATGTGGATTAAGAGTTCTGAAAGTGCTCCAAACTCACAAACTTCATAATTTCAGGAATCACTTGAACTTACAGAGGTTATGAAGATGCTTTTAGAATAGAGCTGCCTAACGTAAAACATGGAATTCAATCTATTCAGTGTATCACTATGAACAGAAGTAGCTTCTGAAGTACTACTAGTGGGTAATTAATACAGAATGCATATACAAATGCTGATGAATTAGTTCTTAACGTTTTAAGCAGAGAAACTAAGCAATTCAAAGGTGTCAAATGAAAGGAGGAATTGTTCAGCTTCTGCAGGCAGTCATTTCTTACATCAATAATAGATGACTACACAGAAATGCAGTTAATGATTAAACATTCTTGTCTAAACATAGGAACCAGAATAATTTTTCTGACTAACAATACAATGCCTTTTTGACATCTTAACAGTAGCCCAATTACTTATGTCACCCATCAGATAGCATGCTTTATTTCACAGAGATTCATATTTTTCTACAGATCATAGGCTATATCTTATGGCTGTAATGATGGCAGGCTCATTCCTTTCAACTGTGTGCTGAGCTGAGCCGTCCTTGACCAAGCATGTTTTTCTGTGCCATGCCTCCTGGAGGGCTGCTGGGATCACCAGTGCCCCAGAAGCCATGCCTATCCACGGGGACCAAACCAGAAGATGGACACCTTGCTTGGGCATATTTTTCTGTGGTGTGGATAAATATGTATGTGCCAATGCATCTGTAGTTTTACATCATAGTCATTTTCAAGCAAAGCCACCAATTTTTGGTAAGCCTTAGACTGCAGTTCATGGATCACATGAATTCTTATCTGGCTATATTTGCTTATACACAGAATAAAACTTTTCCATAACTCATGACAATATAATTAAAAATATGAAATCTTTCCCCTGACAAATTTTTCTGATGTTACAATAAAAAAGATGGGCATTTGTTTTAGTGCTTGTATGATTAAACAATCCCAGGAAGCGTGAAAAAAAATGAAAACCATAATGAGCAGCTTCTGAGATACTGAGCAGATTCTGTTATTTAATTTCAATGTATTTTGAGTCCTATGCATGAGGAAATTACCTGACCTTACCTGCAGGAACAGATGAAGGGGCCATTCCAACACAGATGACATGAACACTGATGAAAATTACAGAAGTTTCTCTCTTTAAAGATCTGAAGTAATTTACGTGTAACTTCAGTACGCATTGAAAATTTCAGGTAAAGATTGAGCTTTAATTAACACTGGTGAAATAGTCAGGACCTGATTAATACAACAGAGGAATATTATCTGGAAGGGTAATGCAGCTATCTAGAAGTCATGAGCAGATACAACCTTATGATAATTAACCATTTCCAGGCACTCTTTCTTTGTATTAACCCCGAACACTTCAGTAAGTTATGACATAGTTGACAGAGTAATATGAAGCTGCATTGCCGGCACATTCTCATTAATACCTTTTTATTCAACTTCTGAAACAACGTTGTTATTAATTTTTATCAAAAGAAGTATATATTATTTTATATTATCATAGAATCATGGAATAGTTAGGGTTGGAAAGGACCTTAAGATCATCTAGTTCCAACCCCGGAAACATCCCTCTAAACCAAGGCTCTGTCCAGCATGGCCTTGAACACTGCCAGGGATGGAGCATTCACAGCTTCCCTGGACAACCCATTCTAGTGCCTCACCATCCTCACAATAAAGAACTTCCTCCTTATATCCAATCTAAACTTCTCTTGGTTAAGTTTTAAGCTGTTACCCCTTGTCCTGTCACTACGGTCCCTAACTAATAGTCCATCTCCAGCATACTTATAAGCCCCCTTCAGATACTGGAAGGCTGCTATGAGGTCTACACGTGGCCTTCTCCATACTGAACAGCCCCAACTTTCTCAGCCTGTCTCCATACAGGAGGTGCTCCAGTCCCCTGATCATCCTCATGGCCCTTCTCTGCACACAATACTCCAAGTGAGGTCTCACGAGAGCAGAGTAGAGTGTCAGAATCCCCTCCTTTGACCTGCTGGTCATGCTCCTTTTGATGCAGGCCAGGATATGATTGGCTTTCTGGGCTGAGAGCACACACTGAAGCTGGCTCATGTTCATTTTCTCATTATACATGGCACATGCATGTATCTAAGGAGTATACAATATGACATGATTTTAGTTTATTTCATTGTAAACATGTTCAATGAAATAAAGGAAATATTATTCTGAAAAAGGAATCCTGCATGGAAAAGAAATCATTAAATACTTAAGGAGTCAGCAAACTTCTTTTCATTAGTGCAAAAATTGACAGAGGCACGTTAGGGTTCTCTGCTATTCCAGGATTTCCAGGTAGACCCTGGGTAATTTTTTATTAGAGGTCTTAGGACATTAAGGAAATGTGAAGTTTCATACTGCCACAGAGAACTGGAAGAACCTAAGGACCCGGTGAATGAAATTACCTTTTTAGTACCTCAGTCTTTTCCCATGGTTAAAAGACTTAAAGTCTGAGGGGAATCCTATTGGTATATTGAAGATAATTGGTTCCCAGAGACAGATCTTTTAAAATGGACCAATTTCCTGATTATAGTATAGTTAATTGAAAAATCCTTATTACATTAATTTAACAAAATTAAACCAATTAGTTTCCTGTTGTAAGGTGTTTCTAAATTACACAGTTTTGAAGCCTTTTATTTCTATTTTTCCACATTGTAAAGTAAAACAGCAAGTCTAGCAAATAGACGGTTGTACATACAGGCACCAGCAAGGCCTTAATTTATTGACGAAGAGACATATGTCATGCACACTGGAAGATAAATTGAAAGTTTCTTTCCGAAGTATGTACTAATGTGTATGCTACTGACATGAAAAGAAACCTTGTATTATTAAAAGGTTTAAAATAATTTTTTAACTTAGCATGTTTGGAGACTAAATTTACCATCACGAGTACAAGGAACTACAAATGTACATCTGCCTGATGCTTCTGAGCTTGCATCCTTCCTATGATTTACATCACCACTCCTTCCTAAATTTGAAGGCATGCCAAGCTTATATGCATGCATACTTTATACATGCGTAGGGCACGTTTGCATGCATATGTACAGGGCATGCATGTAAATGAAATTGTAGACTATTAGTTTTTCATATCTACATATATCAAATATGTGTAGTATCTTTTAAAGGAAAACTCAAATTAATCACTGCAGTATCTTAATGTCCACCATTTTCTAAGCTTGGAAATCCCACCAACAGACTGAAGTTACTAAGTGGGACTACACAGCACTGACAGTGAAGCTGCCAGGAGGCTTCCCTAAACTGTATATTGAGTCAGCCAAGGGACCCACAGATATCTGCCATAGGATGGGAAAGTTGTTTTTGAAATGAATGTTATGAAGACCAGAAAAATAAAAGCTCTGTCATGCATGTCTTACCATCAGCTGCTCTCCATGCTGGTACTTTACAGCCTCCTAATGCATTTTATGTCATGTGAAGACCCTGAGTTCATAGGGTTTTCCCCAGAAAATGTATTTGTTCCTTACATTAATAATTCCTGGAATTCTGATATACAAGATGAATGGGAAAATATATGTAATATAATGAGAAGCTGTTTTCAGGTTCTATCAAATATAGATAGTTAGGATTAAGTATTTTATGAACATAGTTTTATTTTTCAAGATTTCTACATAGGCACAAAGCCATTTGCTTTTGAAGATTTCTTCTTAAACTTTCTGCTTCTTAAGCTTCACAACATTTATGCAGCAAGATATATATTCAGCTAAAAACATGCCAAAGATGAGCCTTCAGGTATATTTGAATTCAGTGAAATTGCATATGAATTTTATTGTCAGGATAGTAATACTGGTTGTACTATACAGCTACCAAGGAAACAGAATATTTATTGACAATTTATTTTGTGAGCTTCTGATGGAATGTGAAGGATGAGTATTTCCAATCTGATGATAAAAACAATGTCTGGTGCTGAAAGGTAAATAGAATAAAAGAATGTAGGAGGTTTGGCTACAAATATGGATGCGGACAGATAAAGATTTACTGTCCAAGGGGAGTAAGTATCATCATCTATTTGTGAACTATTGTGCTTATGTCATTCTACACCTCTTCCAAGACTTACCACTCTGCCTCATTGTTTTTCATTGTAACATACACAGTGTCTTGCATTGCTTTTACTGTAATGATACACACAAAGAAATACATCTTTATTGTACACACAAAGAAATACATCTTTACTGTAATGATACACACAAAGAAATACATTGCTTTCATCATAGTTACAATTTCCCTTATATTAAAATCACTATCTTGTTATAGTTTATTACCTGGTCTGAACCACTATACTAATGCATAAAGCTCTATTAATGTAACTACATTGTTAAATACATGAAAGTAAACATAAAATTGCAGCAGTTAAATGGTATAACACCGTTATATTTAGACAAAGACAAACCTTAGGAATTGCTTTAGTATTACCTGAGGAGGAGGAAAGGTGGGAAGAGACAGGAATATCTTGGTTCTACACCAGTGAAAAAAAGAGGTCATAACTCCAGCACTCTGGACAAGTTGTGTGGCACTGCTTGTATCAATACAGCTAAATTTGTGATTTTGCCCTGAAATGGGTTAGCTTCCTTCACAGTATCTACTAATCAGTACCACCATTCAAAACATGTCCAGGTGTTGCTCAGGGTTGGCAGCAGGGTTGGCAGCAGGGCTGGCAGCAGCCTGGACAGAGCCACATGGGTGACAACAGACCAGTATTCATGCCTGAGTCAAAGCCTTACCTAGTTCACTAGTATGAGTAACTTCCTACAATAGCAGGGCAACTATTTATAAAATTTTACATATAATTTTTTTTTTTTATAATTAAAATCACTTTAAACCCCACATAGTTTACCCTTGTGTGAAGCGGTTTTGGTTTTTTTTTTTTTTAATTTCTGCAACCTAAATAAAAAAGATATAAGGGAGATTCACTTTTCTTTGTTTTGACCATCCAGCTGAACAGCCAAAATTATGTGCTTAGAATATAATTGTTTGACTTGTCTAAGAGGAGGATTACATTGATTTAAACGAAGTCTATTTAAAAACAAACCAGCTCAATGACCTTGTGCATGGGTCACCTGAGAATCTTAAATTCCTATATAAAAGATCAACCTATTTCTTCATTCCAAGCACACCAGTTTCACTGCATCAAAAGAAGCAAGAGTGATTGGAATCTGACATGTTGTTATTGCTACACATGCTTTCAGAAATGTGGTACCCGCTGTAGCTGAAAAAAAAATGTTACCTTGTCCTCTTTATTGTACACCTACGGACAAACCAGATTCACCACAGGCCCTCCAATTTTTATTTTAATTTTCTTTTCAGAGTGTGGTTCATCTGAAACCATGTCTCTGGGAGCACCTCAGGCTGCAGGTTATTTTTCATTCTCTTCAGTCTGATGTTTTAGCTCTGTGATGCACTGCACCCAGTTATGTCCTTACACAAACTGACTGATGTGACCAGGCAGAATTATCAGCATGACTAGTGAGCCGGAAGTCTAAATAAAAAGCCAATGAGACCTCACCTTAATTTCCTGAGAATGGAAACAGAATAGATTGGAAGATGCAATAAGAGCTTTACAAACTAAAATGAGTTTCCTTCTTATATTGCTTTAATAATTGCTTTAATAATTTAATCTATTGCTTTAACCAAAATTTATCCCCTTAAATAGCAAGAAAACAATTTTTATTGAATTACCTACTTAGCAGCAGTGACAATAGGTTAAACAAGCTTTGATTATCTTTCCTTAATTATAAATTATTGCATTTATACTAGGTTTTGCAATTCTCTTTCTCAAGTCTCATTAAGTCCTAATGTTATAAAAGCCTACATCGTTCCATGCTTAAATGAAAATTGCACTAAGTACACTGAATGACTTACAGAATGACACAATTGACTGAAAAAAAGAAAGCTTTGTGTTAGGTGTCTGTACCCTCTGGGTACACTGATTAGCCATACTTCTACAGATACTAGAAAATGCAGACAGGCATGCTGCAATTAAGCACTGCACTGAAAAAGAAATTACTGTATGTAGTTTAGGGGAAAAAAAATTGCCTCTTCTCCAGGTGATATACCTCTGAAAGTGTCCTCACTGCCTCTGAATCTTTCTCTTCTTCTCTGTTGTTTAAAGGACTGCAGAGACAGGGCTTATGTCATAAATATTATTTTAAAGCTACTAATGCCACAATTTCTATATTTCTAAAACCTACTCTTGACCTGTAAGAAGGTAAATTTCCTGTCTTTTAACATTAGCTCTGTCATTCTCTCACCAGAAGACTACTTGCAGTACTGACTCTTCCCCTTTGACTGCATGTGCCCATAGGCAATTAAATTCCTGAATTATGATTAGCTAAATGCATTCTCCATTGGACCTTCTCCACTGTCACAGGATGGACACAAAAATAGTGCCAGCATTTAAGTGACTAGATAGCTCTGGTTTTCCTAATTATACGTATTTTAAAAATTATAAACAAAGGTGATACCGTTAGACTCACACTTTTAAGTATAATCTTCTTTTAATCACTAGACAAAAATAAGGACGTCTTAGACTTCACATTAGGAAGCTTGGGGTGAGGGCTTTTTCTTTCCAGGACTTTGCTTTTTAAGCATATTTGCTGACAGACTGGCAAATGAGCACATGTATCAAACGGCAACAGCCCTGGACAGGCTAAGAAATTCGTATAGCAGCTTCAGGTTTAGACTGTGTCTGACCAGAAGTCTTTGCTCAGCTGTCACCAGGATGTCTGTCAAAATGCCTACTGACATGACTTAGGAAAACTCCTTATGAGCAATATGTTAAAGGCAGTTATAATTTACAACCCTAGACTAAACAATGGCTTTTGTAAGAGGTAGAATTCATATTTTAAAATAAGATCACCAAAACATCTTCATGAAACTGAAATACACTTTGTGCCACTATAGCAAAGTATATTTGCAAAAATGGGTCTCTTTTTCCCGCCGGACTGAAAACTTGCAGAGTAATACCTTATTAAGTCGCAACTATTCTGATCTCAGTCTTTACCTCAATGTGTTTCCCTAACCTTGTTCACTTCCATGTTAAAATGTATTTCATATTACTGGCAGCTATAAGGAAGCTTGCTTGATTGATTAATGACTCATTTGAATTCAAATCTTGTCAATTCACACCTCATTTTAGGAAGCAAAAACTGATCATGGTTTCAAATATTTTATAATGCAGCAATTTTTTTCTTTAATTTCAAGACAGGGGGTGGAGGAGATGGGCTACTTAAATGTTTCTTATTTTTAATGAACAATTACTAAGCAAAATCAGAGCTTGCTCCATGTTTATATGAGTTCTATTTTTATGATTTGCACAGAGTACAAACAAAGCTTTGGATAATTGCTCAGTATGGTTCGCAAGGATTAAACACTTCAACTTCTCATATTAAAACACCACAGAAGTGAACAGGATTAGTTTTCGAGTCACTTCCTGATATTTAAAGATATTTAACTAATAACAGGCAATATTATATTCCCACTTCAAAGGCATTTTTACTTTAGTTTAGTAATCCATTTAAAAAGAGAAAGAAAGGCTTTGTTAACATTAAGTAAATAGTGATGTGAAATATTAGTATCAAGAGTCTACATTTTCTATATTTATTTCAGAAAGGGGTAATGCAAGTTGAAATATTTGTAAATAGAAGACAGATGATAAAATGCTCCAGTGCCTGTTCTTGTTTTAATAATCAGTTAAAAGTAGTAACACCTCATTTTAAAATATTCTTAACAGAAAACCTGGAATTGAACCAATTTGCTTTAGAGAGTTTAGAGAGTTATTGGAAAGGAAAGGGGGCTGAACTGAGTGCAGGTAAGCAGAATACAAAAGCAGTACGACTAAGCAAAAAATGAAGGGCATACTTATTCCTGTGTAATGCTCTTTGTTTGACAGGTTGCTTGCACTTGGCAAAGCATTTGCATAAAGCAGACAATGGGATACATTCAGAAGGACACAGCTTTGACATGAAACATCTTGAATTTAGCATTCTCTATAAGATAACAAAAGATTGACCTTGACAAATGCATAATGAGATATTTTTAAGGTCTCATCAGTACTTGAGTGTAATGAATTGATCTTCACATGTTTACATGTATAAGATAAAAGTGGTCCTAGCTGTTGCAAACCTATTGCTTGCTCTGACAGAACCTTGATGTTCTTCAAAATACAAGAGATGTCAAATTGTATAAGGCAAAAGTCTTATAGATAAATGACAACCTTTAGTCTTTTTGTTGTTTACATACTTTCTCCGTTATTTTTACAGCAGTGTAAAAATGTCTCGTGATACAGATTTTGCAGTTAAAATACCTTTAAGGGCTGTAACCATTTTAAATTTCCTGTGATTCGAAATTCTGTCAGAAATGGGTCAAGCGTGAACTGAAGGTTGGTTCAAAGGAAGACAAAGGATGTTCTCATACAGAAAACAACACATTCCTTTCACAGTGTGGTTGTTTCAATGTAATAATGGTTTTCACCCTCTTCCACATATTTTTTGCTGTTAAAAGGGTTCTGTACGGTTAAATGTAAGAATCCTCAATACTAACAGTTCAATGATGATTAAACACATAAATTTAGCTGTTTTTGCATGAATAGTAACTACTCACAGAAAGTGACAAGATATGCATGTACGTACATATATACATACCTATCTAGATATACACGTGTATGAGTATATATTCATGAGCATAATCTGAATATTCCACTCTCTTTTTCTGCCTTTTTTTTTTTTTTTCTGCATATCTCAAATCTTCTAATCAGTGGTTTGAATGGTTAACCTTTGTGGGGAATTTTCTTAAAGAGTACTCATTTCTCTGAGTACCTACAGTCTTGACAACTGTATGAAAAGTACTGTTAAATGTATGGCATAATTTACACGCTGGTAAGCTATAAATAGTCCAAGAAAGATTTACTAAGGGAGCCTGGTGGCAGGTGCACACAGGTGTCTGCTGAAAGAAAACAGTTATACAGTTCCTCAGTTTAGCAAGTAATATTAGCATGTGTGAGTGCTCCATACTTTGACAAGCATATAACTTGTGCACATGTGGATGAAGCTTTAAATATCCAATTATACATACAATAACTATTAATTTACTTCTTACCATAGTGAGCTATATTCTTAAGCTACTCATATATGATCTGTAGCCAATATGATGGCATATTTAGGACAACAGACTGAGAATCCACAACTTAAAATGGCATGTGCCTCCTGGTACTGAAAACCAGAATATACTGATATATTTTTTAACAGAGGGTTTTTTGTTTTGTTTTTGTTTTTTTTTTCTTAATGCTGAAAATTCTGCTATTTACTACATCTTTACTGATGTAGTGCTTAAAACATAGTATGGACTTCCTGAGTGAGTGGAGAATACTAAGGAAGGCATAAAGGTGGCTATTGGAAGATGTCCTTCCTCTTTAACTACAAAGATATATTTGTATAAAGGAATAATGTTTAGAACTGAGATCTTGTTCGAGGACTTTTACCAAAAATTAGATATGTAACATTTTATTCACATTCCTGTTCCAAAACTGAGTAGCCAAATCTTTGTTGTTCTCCAAAACTTCACTTTAGGTTTTGATGCCCCTGCTATTTGTACATGACAAATTCCCCATGTCTCAGGAGATGTGACTCTCCTTAGACTCAACACAAGAAAAAGCAAGTATAGTAACACAGCTGTGGGTACAAAAATATCCTGATATTAATGGAGAACAGGGGAGGAGGCTGCTGAGCTTGCTTTTCTCCCTTTCCTTCCCTCCCCAGTTCCCACTGGGCACATAGCAGGAGATTGCCTTTTCCAGTGGGTGAAAAGGGGGCACTTCTTGTAGCGGTCTTCTGTGCTCTTTCCACCACTTTCTCCTCCCCATCTCTCTCCCTCCCCCTCCCACTCCCCTTCCCTGCCACATTATGGTCGCATTTACACCTCCAGAGGAATTCTGCAGCTTTTCTCTGGCTCTGTTAATCTGGTTAATAAGGCCTGGCAGTCAGAGCAAAACTGCAGTACTGCAAATATGAGTAGCATACAAGTCTCTTGTGGGAGAAACAAGCAAATGGGTTCATCTGACTGGTTTTACTTCTTATCTATAATTACTGTGCTCTAGAGGCTGCAGCAACATGCACTAGTAGTAATTTTGTATTTTATAACCTCTAAGCTTTAGGAATCTTAATCTATATTTTCCCATTTCTGATGAAATGGCACAACTACCAGAAGAGGAGAAAGAACATGGCTCCTTCAACCCAAACAGGAGAGGGTTGTGGGTTTGGCTCCCAGGGCTACCTATACATTTTATATTAAGGAGCTGTTAGACATGAGTCACTACAGAGCACTGGGAAGGGTGACAAAGGTGAACTGTATCTAACTTCATTCTCACTCGCTTAAAGCTGGTTGTACAAAGCAGATTATAAAACATATTAAAAATAAAATTTTAAAGGAAAAAAATAGTCAGTTACCACTATTTTATTATTCTATATACAATTTTTTAGCCAAAGGCACAACTTTTCTCTTTGAGAACAGAAGTGGATCTTAACAGTGATGTTGGGTCATATTTTGGCATATGGAAATGAATAAAGAAATAAAAATTGTGTCCATGATATTGAGCTGAGAGAATTTTGCCCTTTATGGTTTTAATTCAAGATTAAAGCATCAATCAGATAAAGGTCAAAACATACAGGTACACTTTAAATGAAGAATTACATTTATCAAACAGTTTCAAACATATATATCCCAAGAAAGCTATCTGTACAGTATGCGCTGAGGAAATGTTCTTCTATTTTCTTTATTTGTAAGTGAAATTATAGTATCAGTAAGATGTAAACATAGAATATACCATTCAGTTGATTTGTAAATGAAATTTCATTTATTCTGATTTTAAAGTAAATTTACATTTATTTTTAAATGTAATTTTAAATGCAATTTTAAAATAAAGTTTTACAGCTGATTGATAATAGACAATTGCATTCTAATTTATTTGATGCATCTTTGATTTATTTTTTTTTCAGGATGTCTGTTTAAAGCTAGTCAGCTTAATATGACTACACTATTTGTAAAGGCTAGTGGAATAAGAAAATCTCATCATTTTTCTACTTTTATTTATTTGAATGACAGGACATTTTTTTTCTGCTGGGTAGTGGATACCTTCTCCAGTGAAGTCTTCCTTTCACAGCAGCTTCTGGATGTTTCCTTGTATACCACACCTATTCCACTCACTTGATTTTGAGCTTTCTGACTGCTAAGTACTCTTGCAATGATTTTACGAAGAATTCCCACATACGTTTTCATCCAAGTCTTAATCAAGCCCAGATCCATCTTCACTCTGAACAGGAAATGCTATGTGTTTATTCTTCCATAGAATACCTCATATTAAAAACATGTTTTTGCATAGTTTGTTAAAGAAATATAATTATGTGGCTGAATCTCAAGATGACATTTGACTCTCAGGGGATTATTTGGGTACCCTGCCTATCTTTAAACTGTAATAAAGATTGACTTTAATCAGCAGTCAGGTAGTATAGGTATATTCTGGTACACCAGCTGTGATATAAACACAAGAACATCAGAGGCTTTGTCATGTCATAGGGCTGAAGTACTGGGGTTATCCTTATTGCTTCCTGTGTTTTAACCTGATTTAACAGCGCAAGGGCAGGTAACTAGGACAATTTAATCTAAAGTGATGTTTTATCTAGACACCACTTTAGACCAAATACTAAGGTACAATTCCTTTTAATGCTCATAAGGCAATACCTACATAAACAGCAGTATGGTATAGGATATCAGTGTGATTTAAAAAACGAAGCACCTGCTCAGCTCATCTGGGTTTGTTGCTGTCTTGTGCCCAATCTAGAAACAGCTTCCCCTGTTGATGTGTGGACAACATGGATAATTCCCCAGGTGGTGAAGTTATGTGATTCTGATCAATGGCAGGAGGTGATCCTGCCCCTCTATTCTGCTCTCATGAGACCTCATTTAGAGTATTATGTGCAGTTCTGGTGTCCTCAACATAAAAAGGACATGGAACTGTTGGAACAAGTCCAGAGGAGGGCCACGAGGATGATCAAGGGACTGGAGCACCTCCCTTATGAAAACAGGCTGAGAAAGTTGGGGCTGTTCAGCCTGGAGAACACTGCATGGAGACCTCATAGCAGCCTTCCAGTGTCTGAAGGGGGCTTATAAGGATGCTGGGGAGGGACTCTTCATTAGAGACTGTAGTGATAGGACAAGGGGTAATGGGTTAAAACTTAAACAGGGGAAGTTTAGATTGGATATAAGGAGGAAAATCTTTCCTGCTAGGGTGGTGAGGCACTGGAATGGGTTGTCAAGGGAAGCTGTGGATGCTCCATCCCTGGTGGTGTTCAAGGTCATGTTGGACAGAGCCTTGAGTGAGATGGTTTAGTGTGAGGTATTCCTGCCCACGGCAGGGGGGTTGGAACTGGATGATCTTAAGGTCCTTTCCAACACTAACTATTCTATGAGTCTATGATTCTATGATACAACATTGATTAGGTTTTTCCATTGGAATTTTCTCTTTAATTTGTTAACACATTTTGAAGAATCTCCATGAATATATATTTTCTTATATGATTTGTTCACCTTGCACACTCTGTTTTCTAAGATAATCTGGTCATCTGTGGACCATCCATCAGAGTACGCTTTTTTGAGATGCATATTAACATTCTTTGAAGACATTCTACTTTACCCATGCTTTTATCTGGTTCAAGGTAATTTTATTTTATTCTTTATCCCAAATACTCTCTTATTTGAAGGTTCTCAGATTTTGTAGGATCCCTGGAAAGTTCCTTTACATAGCCATAGTACAGGAGTATGTGTATATATATATATATATCTGCTCTTGTGTATGTATTTTACACATATATTTTACATATAAAAATGCATACATACCTGCATACTATATATGGAATCATAGAATCATGGAATAGTTAGAGTTGGAAAAGACCTTGAGATCATCTAGTTTCAAATCCTCACCCTAGACCATGTCACCCAAGGCTCAGTTCAACCTGGTCTTGAATACTGCCAGGGATGGAGCATTTACCATTTATAGGGCAACCTACATTTGTATGGTATCTAACTGTTCTGTCTTAATTTAACATGCCTCTAATGATGGCAATATTGATCATGTTCTTTGTAGTTATCCAATTTTCCTTATGTTGTTTAGTTCACTTTTAGCTACAATAATTGCACGAGATGTCCTAAACATGAATTTATATCTAAGGGGACAATGTCCTCTATAGGATGTAAATCACTGCCTGAGAATCTGAGCACTCTGGTACTGTAGTATACAAAAGTATAAATACCAACCCCTTTATTATTTTTTTCTTGTATCTTTTTTTCTCAGAGTTAAATAGTAAAATCTTTCTGACCACTGCATCTAGAATTTCTCCACTACTGTTATTATTTTTCCTTTATTTTTAATTTATTTTTATTTTTTAATTATAATGACTGGAATTGAATTACAAAAGACAATACTTACAGTATTACAAAAAAATCATTAGGTACTTTCTTTTTCTTTCTCTCTCTTTTTTAATGCATCCAAGGAATTGGTGTCTTGCCTGTAATTTCACAGAATCATAGATTTGCTGAGTGACTGAGGCATCTGATTCAATCTCCCTGCTCAGACCACCTAGAATCAGTTGCTCAGGACCATGTTTAGGTGCCTTTTTAGTGTCTCCAAGGATGGAGACTCCACAGCTGCTCTGAGCAGCCTGTATCAGTGCTCCTGTCACACTCACAGTAAAAAAGTGTTTCCTGCTGTTTGAAAAGGAACTTCCTATGTTTTAGTTTGTGCTCATTACCTCTGGCACTGGGCACCACCCTTTATTGTCTCTATTCTGTACAAACTATTACAAGTCGTTAATGAATATATTTATAGACAAAATGTAAACCTAAAGACAGAATTTATGCAAGGAAGAAAATGCTTGATAAATCATTGAATGAATGCTTGATAAAGAATCTGAGTTCCATAAATCTTTCATGTAAAGTCAACATATAATTTTTCATCAATTATTTATATTGGTTGTGGATAGTTATGAAGTAGATTGAATGAATTAAAAAAAAATGGAGTTTATAAGCATTTTACCTATCATGGTGTTAACCTATATCAGAGTTAGTAAAAACTGCTTACTTAACAGTAATTTCACTTTTGAGATTTGGGGTTTTTAAGTGTTAACTTCTGCATAATTACAACACATCTGTCATATTCTTTAACCTATTAATTATAAAGATATTCTTTCAATCCTAATTTACTTTTAAACAAGAGTATTCCCGTGATCTATTGCATAATTTTTTGTTTTGCCTTTCAAAAATTTGAGTTAGAGACCCCCCCAAAAAAACACCCTTAGAGGGGATGCAGACTGTAGTATGAAGAGTTCAGATCTACTGAGAAAAGGTTTGCTTTTTAGCTATTATTTTATAAACTGCAATGTAGAAAACTACTGACAATTTTGTCTGACAAAGCTCCTTTGGTTTTTTTAGTTAGTAATGCTATAGGGTGACATCCAAGTGCAGATGTCCAACAAAATATGCAATCATAAAATTTTTAAAGAGCAGTTAGTGATAGAAGTAAGGCCTTATTGCTTTTATATGACATTCTTCTGCAACCCACAGAATTATTGTTTTACTGTAGTACTATAATGGCTACCTAAACTGCTAACATGCATTTCTGCTGATGAATATAGCTATTACGCATGGAACCCTATCTTAAAAGAAAGTTATTAAATGTAGAGAATAGACCACTCAAAAGTTACAAATGCCAGATACATTTAGCAATGGGTCAAACCAAACCTATTATTAGCTTAACTGAGGTAACTGCAATCAAGATTTTATGTGTACAAGCTTATGACTGAAAAAGTAGCAAGCAACCTCAAGGTAAACAAATGAAGAACTTGTATAGGAACAAAGGGTTAGCATAATGTCAGGGTGAAAACACAGCTTGCATGTCCCCTGAATTTGCAGTTTTAAGCACTGAGCAGTTACCTGAATTTTTGCTTCCAGACAGCTTTTGAAACAAATTTGTAGAAATTGAACATTGTTTTTAAAAAAATAGTATGTCCTGGTATCTGGACTTGTTTATATGTCTGCTCCATAATGTATTTAGAGGTAAAATGTAAAACAACTGAAAGAAATTTCATAGCCCCTTTAAAGCATGGAGCCAAATACTCCATTTTCTCTAAAAGACTGTAAAATGGAAAAATTTCAGCTTGTATGAATGCCTGGAAGTAGACATAATCAGCATGTGATGAAAATTTATTGAATTAGACATGTGGAGCTCCAAATCAGTGATTTTTTAATACAATCCTTGGATTTGGTTCCTAAGCCACCCTATCCTATACAATATTTTGTCTGCTCTTTCAACTGACTATGTGAAAGTAGCTAAAGGACATTGTATGTGTTTTGTTTAATGGAGGTTTTACAGACCCCTTCAGAATCTTACCATAACACCCATTTTAAAATGCACACTTTTCTCTGAGGCTTGCTTTAATATTTTCACTGGAGGAGAAATACTCCTGTTACTCCTTGTTAATGAAATGCCTTGCATCCCACAGAATTTTATTTTCCATTTTAACTATCTTGTTTGCCTCAAGCCTGTGCTTCTCTCAGCTGTCAGGAAGTAAGAATTTTCCTTCTTACTAATCCATTAGTTTCATTTATATGGTTACCTTTTGCTTTTCATTTTTTGTGTTTAAAGCAATGTCCCGTAAATCAGCTGCTCGTCCTACAGTGCGTTTTTATAGAGCTTGCATCTGTTTCCAATGTTACTGGCTTGACAGATGTCTATGGCTCATATTAAGATTAAATTAGCTTCCTGGGACAGTGTATGCCTCATACAACTGCTTTGGTTTTTTCCACACTCTGCTGTGTCAGTACAAGCCTGTCTTTTACTAAAAAGAAATGCAATTTTCCAATTTCACATGTGTTAGTTTTACATTTTCAGCTATAGAAACATCCATCTGCTGGTTCTCACTGCCTTTACATTTAAACAGAAAAAAAAAAAAAATTGACAATACAGCACACTCCCCAGATAGCTTGTTGGCTTCATCAAAGCTTTGCCACAAGATGGAGGTCCTGTCTTGGCTTGCTGAACATCGGTATTGAGCCTGCTAGTGATGTCTGTCTTCATTTTACTATTTTATGGATCACCACTCTCTCTTTTGTCTGCATCAGGTCATAATAATCAGTGATGCACTCACCATACCATGGGATTACTGTAGGGAAGACACAGAGCTCATTTTTTACTTATTTGTGTGCACACTTCCATTTAAGGGATGTTTATTCTACTAAAGAACACTAGTATCAGTCTGAAGTCCATTCAGCAAGTCCAGCTGTACTCTTTTGCAAATGTCTATAACAAAGTCAGGCAGCTGAGTAATTTTGTAGAGGATTTAATCCTAACATTGTTTCCCTAAGGATGTAGCATATTTACCCCATTACAAAGCTGAAGAAGATGGTTTTGGAAATCTTTATGACAGTTTATAATATTCCTTCATGAAACTGAAGGTAAAGGAAAAAGACATTTCTCTTTCAAGGCAAACCACAGACATGGTAAATCTAATGAAATGTATAAAAATGCCACTCTTTATTTACTGCTCATGGTTTCTGTTTTACACAACTTGTTTTCTGTAATTTCTTTTTAGACATTTAAGCATCTGAGCATTTCTTGAGCTTCAGCTACTGGTATGTTCCTTAAAGATTTGCATAGCTACTTGTATACACAGGCTTCCTTTTAGCACAGATTTAGCTAGCGATACATTTCTCTCTACATTCAACTATTAGCTATATCTTTGTCCAGAATGTGTATCTAACAGAAAGTATATTACAGGAAAAATAACTTTAAGATTAGATAACAAGACTGAAAAGAAACTAGTTTTACTCCCACTCTCTACTTCCATCCTTTGAATGTGGTAACTGGGACTCATTCTGTTAGACAGCCTATTAGGTTGGAGATGCAGTGTAATTTTCCTTCTCAACGTTCCTCTTGCAAATCCCATAATAAGAGACATGCCATAATTCAGGAAGGTGTTACAATAGGAGCTGCCAGACTACATGTGAGAGACTTGTTCGTCACTGGATAGCCTCTCAGTGCTGTCCTGTAATAACTCAGGGGCTCTTGATTTAGGAAGAGCTCATGCTAACATGCAAAACAGTCAGGGGCTAAGAGCATAAATGAAAACTGGCATAAATCTGCTTCAGCTTTGACAGTGAGAGCTGTGATATGTTGCTACACAGGGCAAAATGGGGTTCCACCCCTGGACTTGCTGATGGGGAGTGGGCAGTCTGTATGACTGCTTATCCACCTTTCCAGGAGTGAAACTGAAAATCAATCAACACAGCTCTGAGTCACGAACAGATTTCTCACTGATTTTGTTTGATTGATATCCACTGAATGATGTCTTAAGTAGATACACATAATTGCAGAACTTGCGATAAATTGCAGACAACTTGTAAGGAACTTTCCCCCTGTGTGTGGCTCCAAGCTCCATATGACATACTGACAGCTCACAAGTAATTTGTTTTCCAGCTCAGAACTTTTCTAGTCTCTGTCAGTGTAAATGTTTGTTTGTATATGTATACACAGACACACATATAAAAATTTGAGATATTCAGTCTGCACAGTATTGTATCTTATAACTAATGGAGGAAAAATTCCACAATGACTGCAAGTTTATAATACATCTGGCTCAGATATGACATGACAGATGTTCAGAATATGCTTATTTGTTCGACATTTTAAGACGATTAAGCAGAATTTGGTTTAGATTCTAATACTTTAAATTAGCCATGGAGTTTACAGACTGCCCTAATTTTCTGTTTTGTAGCAAAGCTTCAAAGCAAAAATCCAGATATTTTTTAAGTACTAGTAATTTATATGTTGATATTATTTTCTATATTCAATTGAGCTAATAATATAAAATGTTAGGCAAACTGTGACATTATTTTCAGTAGGAATGAAGCAATAAAATAGATATTTTTCCTATTGCATATGATTGGCATAACTTTTATTTCTATTTTATTCCTTTTGTGCATATATGAGGATATTGTATTGAATTTTGAGACTGTTTCTCTGTATTTGAAAAAATTACTTTGAATCATTGAATCATAGAATACTTTGGGTTAGAAGAGACCTTAAAATCATCTACTTCCAACCCCCTTCCACAGACAGGGACACCTTTCACTAAATCAGGTTTCTCAAAGGCCCGTCCAACCTGTCCTTGAACATGCCTTGCAGGCATGGGGCAGCCTCAGCTTCTCTGGGCAACCTGTTCCAGTGTCTCACCACCCTCACGGTAAAGAATTTCTTCCTAATATCTAATCTAAATCTACCCTCTGTCAGTTTAAAAACATTCCACCTTGCCCTGTCTCTACAAGCTCTTGTAAATATCCCTCTTCAGATTTCTTGCAGGCCCCTCTTTGCGCACTAGAAGCTGCTCTAAGGTTTTCCCAGAGTGTTCCATTCTCCATCCTGAGCTATCTTGACCCTCTCAGCCTTATAGCAGGTGTTCCAGCCCCCTGATTGTCTTCATGACCCTCCTCTGAACTCACTTGGGCAGATCTGTGTCTTTCTTGTGTTGGGGGCCCCAAAGCTGAATGCAGTAGTCCAGGTGGGATCTCATGAGAGTGGAGTAGACAGAGAGAATCACCTCCCTCAACCAGCTAACCAGACTTCTTTTGATGCAGCCCATGAATGTACTTGTATTCTTTTGAAATCATTATTTGTTCCGTAAGGAATCAGTGTAAGTCACCTACTTCAGCCTTCTCCTCAAAGCAGCTCCAGTCGTATCAGTTTGCTCAGTGCTTTGTCCAGCCAAAACTGAGTATTTCCAAAGAGTAAACCACCTCAACCTCCTCAGCAACCTCTTCCAAAATCTGTTCACTCTCATAGTAAAATAGATTTTCCTTAGATTTAAAAGAATTCCACAGACTGCAGCTTGTATGTTTTGCCTGTTATCCATCCACTGTATTACCTTTGAGAAGAATTTGATTCTGCCTTCTCTATGCCCTACCATTAAGCAATGGAAGACAGCAGTAAGGTCTCTCTTTACCTTTCTTTTGTTAAGGCTGAAGACACCCAGCTACCTCAGCCTCTCATTGTACTTTGTGTGCTCCAGACCCTCACCACCCTGGTCACCCTTCACTGGACTTGCTCCAGTCTCCCAGTCCCTTTTCTGTACTGGGGAGCCCCAAACCGTATGCAGCAGTCCACATGGGTGTTGGAAGTGCGAAATAAAAAAGAAGGACTGCTCCCATTTACCTCCTGGCTGCAGTCCTGCTAAAACAGCCCAAGGGGAAGAACTTTGCTGCCAGGAAATATGACTGGCTCAGTTTACAACCATTTTGAAATTAAAATCTCGATAATCATAAGAAAAATATGTACTGCTTCTGTCTCTTAAACAATCATAGTAAAATATCCAAATAAAAATCCTCATATGAAATCACTGCTACTTTCATCAGAGGTGTGATGTGCAGGATCGCTCGGTGGCACCGTGTCACAGGGAAACACCTTTGGCCTTTGCTTCCATTTGGGAGCATCTGTTTTCAGAACGCATCCGGATCAGGGACATCCCTGCACTGCCAGCATCAGAGCATGTAATACATGCAGTCTTTTTCAGCAGCCACCCTGTCAGGGGGTTGCAATGAAATACATTCCCTGGTGCTCTCGTTGGGAATGCAATCTGTACTCACAGAGCATGCTGCCAGGCAATAACCATTTTATTGTTTACTTCATCTTTTTGCTAAATGCCCAATCTCAAATATTCAAAAATATATATGAAATTCATGATATTCATAAAGATTACAGTCTGTAGTAAGAGGACATTTATACATAATTTATAACAAGTTACTAAATTATTAATACTAGCTATAAATGCATAACGTGGGCTGAGCTCTTAAAGAGTCTTCTTCCAGTTTCAGAGGCCTCAGCTTGAGCCGCATTCTTGACTTCTGTTGTGGGCCAAACCTAACTACTTCTTAAACAGGAATTTGTTCATGATAATTTCGTTTAGATACTCAGAAACTGTTACAGATGTGGTAACTGGCCATAAGAGCTGTAGCTACAAGCAAGCATTCCCTCCATGCACCAACAAAGCTCAGGTGGATCTGCTCAAACCATTTGCATTGGACTACTCAAAATGCATCCATGGAATGAGTTAAAGATCTTTACAAGCTGATCTACAGAAGTCTATGATAAACAGGTAGTAAGGCTATTTTAATCTATAGGATTCTAAGCTATTTAGAACTAAATGCTGTTACCAATTAAAAGTCATTTAAATATTTATCATGTAATAGCCCTCTGCAAAAGGCATATACTTACAAATTTACACTTAATTTAATTGTTGCTCTTGGCAGTAAGATTGAGCTAAAAAAAAATATAGTTCTATTTTTACTTTAACGTAGTTGTTTTACTCAAAATGATTTTGCTTATACATGTTTAATTACAACATAACACTAGACATACCTGTATATGGTTTCGGATGAGCACTGTCTTTCAAGATGACTACAGCTTTTATTAGCATCTATATATGTTATTGAACCTATTTGATTATACTGATGAAAACACAGCTACACAGATGCAAACAACAGGCTTTGCATAATATCCATATACTCCAAAACCAAATTTATTAATTGATGTAAAAATTAGTCCATATAGCCTTATCAACATAGCAGTTACCTTTAAATAAAATCAACCCCATTACCATTTTAAATCTATATTACAAAATCAGGTTATGAAATTAATCTTTCCTAGATGTGGTACTGGATCCCTGTGGAATTTTTTGAAATAAAGTACATGAAGTCATACTATGTTCTTTGCTTTCAGAGAACTAGCTGGGTGTTGGTACCTAGTAATGGATGTCTTGTTTTGTTGATACTGTTAAACACGTGGTCTTTTTCTATTTAGTTAATACTTTTGGTTATTCACCACAGTAAATGACAATAACAGTTAATCTACATAATGCACAAGTGAGTTAGCTGGTGGAATTTTGATTTTCTATTTCTAGATGGAGATGCAAACCCTAATTTTGATCACCTAGTCTGAGACTTTTAGGGCTTTTTTAGTTCATTCATTGCCAGGTAATTCTGGTCACATAAAATTATATATTTAGTGATCTCAGTGTTAACTGTGAATTTTTTGAGTGCCTAGAATTCTATAGGTCTTACTTAAAAGATAAATTTTAAACTGGCTTTATTCTTATTTCTCAAAGTAGCTTCATAACCCTCTCCATATCCAAGAATTATAAATAATATGTTATGAACTACCTGTAGGGTTAGCCTAAAATCATGTGTAATGCATCAAATGGCTACAAATTACTAATTTTGGCCTATCAGGTGTGACACCCTTTTTTCAAATGTAATTTTATTCATTTTTAGGTATGTATTTCTGTAAACACTGGAATATAGAACCAATACTTAAAAAAAAACAACAAAACTGTTATGAACATCAGCTGATCCTGGGGGAAAAAAGCAGAATTTTAATAGCTTTAATCTGTGCTTTAGATCATATTCTTTTTCCCTTTGACTCGTAATCATAGCAAACAAACTGCATACTTGTTTTCAGAAGTGCATTTATTTCACTATTTATCAACTTTACCATTACTACAAAATTCTACTGATCTTCAGAAACTGAAAAGATTTTGTGCATCCACTATTATAATTAATTTTTTTGTCTGTTAAAAAAAATCCTAGATTATATGTGTTCTGGAAGTCAGTGACTGGAAATAATTCATGAGTTATTTATGCTGGACAGGAAACTGAAAATCAGCTTTCATTGTAATGTGATGGCAAAAGTGATTAATGAAAGAAACATTTGGGGTTTTTTTTCAGATCAGAAAGACCTTCTGTCATCTGTATACTTGAATATAGTGAAAAAATATCTAAATTAAAAGATAAATAATAGCAGTCTTTTTCACCTAGCAGGTGAAAATATCACAAGAGCTAGGGCATGAAAACGGAATTGACCTTAAATCGTCAGAACAACTATTAGCTATGATCAACCTCTGAAGCAAACTACCAGGAGAGTGGTAAGTCCTTATGTCTTGTCTTCAAAAACTGTATCATATGCGTTTCTACAGTGTAACCAAACATAAGCATCAGGGTCAATATAGGATAAACGAGAGAAGTGTATTTGTCTGTGTTGTAGAAGCCAGAATATGTTCTTTTCCTTCTTTAGTGGCATTCCTGGAAGGTCCATAAGCCTTAAGCACAGGCCAGATTTCCACAAATCATCTAGTAGTCCTTTCTGGCCTCTCTAAATGTTTTTAGCTATATGAAAACCCTTACAGATTTGAAACCATAGATATGTATTCAGGGGTTTTTTTTCAGTGCCACTTATGCTACCTCAGTTACCTGCCAACTTTTCAGTGCTAAAATGAGGTACTGGCCAAGGCTGGCACAGGCTGCAACTGACAAATTATCAGCCAGAGTGGATGTCACCAGTCCAGCTGCTCCAGGACCTGCTTGTAATGACCAGACCCAGATGTCTGCAGACCCTACTCATGGCAAATCTGGGATAAGAGAAGAGAGGGAAGGAAGAATAGTTATAAGAAGCAACCTACATAAAGTAGGGAATTATATTACTTCAGTACTTCAGTTAAAGAAAGTAATAAAAGGGAAAAGGGCCAAAAGAAATGGAAACTCAGTAACTGAGTAGATAGAAGGCAGTTATGGGGAGGGGAGGAAGGCAAACAAAATCTTAATTACCACAGAATGCGGAGAAAAGTGGGTCTCTATCATAAGGCATATTCCTAGCCTGGTTCCCTCTTACTTAGAACAGGTTGATTTCACCCCAGAAAGAAAATTGTATTGTGGCCAAAGAGCCACAGTGTGGGATGAAAATACCATGGGAGGCAAGTTATACAAGAGAGATAAAAAAAGAGTGATGCAAGATATATAAAAAAGACGAAGTAAACAAAACAATGGAAAGCAGAGAAAGAATGAAATGAAACAAAGACAAAATTCAGAAATGGAAGAAGAAAAACGGTGCAAGCAAAGATGGTGAGGAATAGAAAGGAAGGCAGGAAGATCTATCTACTTCTGAAGTTACCCGTTTCTCTGTTTTCACTCACAGTTAATTGTAGATGACACAGGAAATATAGAAATAAGGATATATTAAGATGTTCAATATGACAAAAGAGAAGTGCAATAAGTTAAAAGCAGCTGGTACAACTGGAAATACTTGCTTAAGGAAGCATTCTGTTATCAACATACAGATCATAGTCAGTACTCTGAAAGTATTGTAAGGGATGACTGATGGAGAGATGCAAGGGACAGTGGCAATCAAACACAAATACAGTCCTCCTTCCACAACTGTATTGATGAATGAAAATGAAAGTGGGGAAGAACAATCAACACAGAAAAGAAAGGTGGGGTTAAATATCAAGATCTCCTCTTTAGCACAGAAGGATTTGAAGTTTCAGATACTCATCCACATGCATTATTCCTGTCCTCTTTGCAGTGTATGGTTTTCCAGCTGATGAGGAAGGCTGTTATTAAAAATTAAACACCATTTTTGAAAACTGAACTTCTGGCATGTTTTAAAATATCCCATAGCCCTCTGCAGGAGTCATCTTTGCACTACTGTGTGTGCTTCAGTGGTCGTAAACCTTCAAGACATTCATCACTTCTAAAGCAGAACAGAAGTTGGTTCTAGTCAGCAGCAATATGAACTCCAGCCTTTATTTAATATTCTGTAGGCATATTCTTAAAACGTCAGTGCATATTTTAAACACTTCACTGCACTTCTGTGCGTCACTTCATGTATTTTAGTTTCTGTTCTGAAGTGCAAATATATGAGACACCACAGAAAAACCTTCAATTGCCATTGTACTGCCTCTGCGGTTTCTTTTGATTCATCATAATAGCTCATCATGGGAACTGCTCCTCTGTACATTTACATGTATTCTGTTCAGTGAAAGTTGTTTGGCGAGATGCATATATTCCCGCAAGGGAAAGAAATACTTTTCATTTTTCGCCCCACAAGAGCAGGTGTAAACAAGCGCTGTATGGAGAAATAATCCAGTGTGTTGGCAGCTGCTTCCTCTAAAGTTGTTACTCCAAAGATGGATAACATGCTGGATAGCCTATCCTGGCTGGTTTCACATACTGATTAAAAAAACCCTAACCCAAAACAAAACAACTACACATTGCAGTGTTTTTATTTTCCATCTAAAATCATTAAAAGTCAACAAATGCTTTTGAAAAAAAGCAAGTGAATAATACAGCTTTATAATGTTGGCTCCTTTCAATGTAAATGAAGTGTTTAGATGACAATTACTCTTAAATAATTTCTGTGAAATTAGTATTCAAATTCTGACTTTTTCAAATCAAAAGTATTACTGAAAAAGCAACTCCTTGCAATGCCTTGAGGTGTGTGAGTTTCTGTAGGAAAAACACTGAAGCTTGAACTAAGATCCTGTAAGACAGATCTGCTTCTTTGTCCAAATACATATGTTTATTTTCTCAAGCTACAAGCAAACACTGATTTCAATAGTACCTCAGGCTTGTGATTCTGAAGACTAAGTTGGACCAGAGGCATATACATTTTCAGGATATATGTTTTTCATTCTGTGCTAAAATGCTGTATATGTTTTTTTGTAATACAGATTCTATTTTCAGAATTTTACAATCAGTTATGTATGAAACGGTGCTCATGCTTCAGATTTTTTTAAACCTCTCTTCAGTGAAGGTAAAAGTTTCCTTATTTTTATTTGTTGCCTTCCTTTTTGGTATACTAAAAGAGAATATTTGTGAGTTACAGCTTGGGCAAGCCATACATTTATTTTATTGGTAGGTGAAATTTAGGATGCAAATTTAGTGCTACTGTTGATTATTTAGTCTTTAATTTTTGTTAACGTACAGTTCTTAATCTATGTGTGGGTAGCAGCGTGGTTCAAAAGATCAGGGTCTGGACCGCAAGCATGATTTCTGGGTGCAATTTCTGGTTCCGTTAGTGACTGGGTGCAATTTCTGGTTTCGTATATGACTACAGGCATTTGCTCTTGGTCTCAGTTTCTTTATAGATAAAGTAGAAGTGACAACACTACATTTCCTTTGCAAGCTGCCTTGAAAGCTAGGAAACAAAAACTAAGAGGAATGATCACGAAAGATGTTCCATTGTAAATAATAATAAAAAAAAAAATCACAGAGGCATATGCTAGATGAAAACTAGCACAGGTACAGAAAAGCTGCTACAGTCCAGAGCTTGGCATGAAATGCAGCCCCCACCCAGGACCTAAGTAAATATTCTGTTGGCTAATCTGCACAGAATTTGAGTCAGCACATCAATACAGAAAATAAGGTTTGAAGTTGTTCCTGCATGTCTGGGTGAGCTGCAGCTCCACTTCTGATTGTAGATTATCTCTAAGTTAAATACACAAGACTTAATGGAAAAGTATTAATGAAGAGTTGACAGTCTAAAATATTGCAAGACTCTTCAGAGTGAAATCCTGAATATGAGATAAATCTGTATATATTTAGAACATATTTAAATGCAAGCCTGCTTGGTCTCAGCTCCTGCATGTGAGATACCCACACTGAATCCTTTGCCATGTTCATAGGTATGTTCTGCACCAAGATCTTCTAAGTTCAAAGCACAGCGCCTATATCCCTCTCCCTCCATCCATATGAGATACTACTCTTTGCCCTCACCTGCCTCCCAGCTGGTGGCCAGGTTGTCATGGTGTAATAGAGCACAAAAATGGCTTTACCACTGTCCTGCACAAAGGAATAGGCCTTATGTAAGTTTCACATTCAAGGAGAGTACATACGGCAGCTCCAGCCCACCACCATGTCTTGACCTCATTTTATGGCTTTATCAGAGTTCAGACATAGAATAGAATCATAGAATAGTTAGGGTTGGAAAGGACCTTAAGATCATCAAGTTCCAACCCCCCTGCCATGAGCAGGGACACCTCACACTAAACCATATCACCCAAGGCTCTGTCCAACCTGGCCTTGAACATTGCCAGGGATGGAGCATTCACAACCTCCCTGGGCAACCTATTCCAGTGCCTCACCACCCTAACAGGAAAGAATTTCTTCCTTATATCCAATCTAAACTTCCCCTGTTTAAGTTTTAACCCATTACCCCTTGCCGTATACATACATTGGTTTCTTACACAGTAAAACTATGTTATATATGTAGCATACTAAATTTGTTCAATAGAGTGTGCTCAGAACTGAAGATTTAAAGCCAGGGTTTTCTTTTAACAGTACTTGATAGGCCTTCAAATAAGAGCAAGCATAAATCTAAAGAAAGTCTTGGCCTCATTTTCAAGCAACTGAATATGGATTCAGCCACAGCTACCCAGATGTAAAACACACAGCATAAAAGAGCTTAAAATTGTCAAGTAGTTCCTGAATGAGTGGCTGTGCATGAAGTGATTGGAAATGGATATTATTAGCATATAATCTTTGCCAGCGTATGGCTCTGAATATATGGTTATTACTAGAGCTCTGTAGTATCATTTCAGAAAAGAATTTCTTTACAGCATCTCTACTTGGCTTTGTGATATAACAACTTGTGGTCAATCAATGGAAAAGGAATCATGTAATCAAGAAAAATTAAGATCTAAGCATAAACAAGTATCTGTGGAGTGTGATGTTACAGGTTACACAATAGTACAAGTGAAGCACAGATGATGCAGAACAGATTACACTGCAAAATTTTCTGTCAGTTCATACAGCCCTTTTTTTTTCAGCTTCCCAGGGGTCTAGTTTCCCTTGTGAACACAGTCAGACAAGGGACTGCCTAGAAGGCATGATAACTGTCACATTGCAAGACCTCTTTTTATACATAAATAACTCTTCTGTGCAATACAAATATACTGCAGAAAACATTTCTCTGTATATGTCTCATTGACTCAATTTTCAAATTTCATCTGAAAAATTTATCTCCTTTTTGCCTGCCTACTCACCCACCCGAATTCTCCCTTTTCTATGCTTATGGGGTTTTTTGCTTTTTCCCTGCTATTTATTTCGAGAAACCATTTAGAGATCTGAAAGACTTTATATAAAATTAAACTGTATTCAGTGAGACCCATCCAGCAAAACAAATAATGAATGCCTAAGCCCACACTACATTAGAACTGCTTTCACAGATATTTGGATTAGTAGAATCTGACATTGGAGTCTTTTTTTAACACCTCCTCAGCTGCCTTTCAATATTTTCTCCTTTCTTCTTTTCCTCTGCCTTCTGCTGTCCCTGCAACACTGTAAGAGAAGATCAGCTGTATGTGGAGAAGTGGCATCACCAGTGGGATCTCTGCAAGCACAGTTCAGCAGCAGCAGCAAAGCCTGCTGTCTTCAGCAAGGCAATGCCTCATTGTGCTCAAAGCAGTGTCTTCCCAAAAAAAGGGCTGGAAAGAAATGAGAGAGGAAACCAGTGATACTGCCTTAGAGCTGAAATGAAACATTAGCTTTCTTCAGTAACACAGACTGGTATGAAGAAAATCCACCTGAGAACAATGGCACTGGATCTTTTAAAAAATTTTCTTTTAGAGATTACCCTCTCTTTTTTGAGGGTTCTTTAGACAACAAGCCTTCATTGAATGCAAAAAACAAGCAGGTTTTCCCTTCACTCTTGTCAAATTTCTTATTGGACTGACTACCTCTTCTGCAGTCTGTTTTCCAAAATCAAGGACTCCCGCACTCTATATACTCCCTGAGACACAGGGAACCCTAATAATGGACCTGACCCTCCTTCAGCCCAGCCCATGGTAAGACCTTTACTGACCTGGAGACTTGTGTGCTCACAAGTCCAGCTTCAGTCAGTGGAAGACTTTTCAGTGGAGAAGCCAGTGAGAGTAGAAACAGACCCTATGGGGTAAATTCAATTCCCACTGATGTCAGTGGGCATTGGCTTTGATGGCTGCTGCACAGTGGTTTGATATCATGGCATTAAACAGGCAGAGGGCTGCTGTAGGAGTATCAGGATATACAACACAAACTCTGTATCTTCTGTAGTCTGTGAGTTTTGAAGCATGATGGGGTATTTCACAAGTAATATCTAATATTCAGAAGAGCACAGGTGTCATGGTTTACGCCCAGCCAGCAACCCAGTACCACACAGAACCGGAACAACCCAGAACTAGCCCAGAACTCCCCCGCTTCCTACCCCTGCTCCTGGAAGGATGGGGAGGAGAATCAAAAGGATGAAACTCCCATGGGTTGAGATAAGAACAATCCAGTAACAAAGGTATAACACAAACCACTGCTGCTGCCACCAAGAGAATAGAATCATAGAATCATAGAATAGTTAGGGTTGGAAAGGACCTTAAGATCATCAAGTTCCAACGCCCCTGCCATGGGCAGGGACACCTCGCTCTAAACCATATTACCCAAGGCCTCATCCAACCTGGCCTTGGACACTGCCAGGGATGAAGCATTCACAACCTCCTTGGGCAACCTATTCCAGTGCCTCACCACCCTAACAGGAAAGAATTTCTTCCTTACATCCAATCTAAACTTCCCCTGTTTAAGTTTTAACCCATTACCCCTTGTCCTACCACTACAGTCCCTAATAAAGAGTACATCCCCAGCATCCCTATAGGCCCCCTTCAGATACTGGAAGGTGCTATGAGGTCTCCATGCAGCCTTCTCTTCTCCAGGATGAACAGCCCCAACTTTCTCAGCCTGTCTTCATATGGGAGGTGCCCCTGATCATTCTCGTGGCCCTCCTCTGGACTTGTTCCAACAGTTCCATGTCCTTTTTATGCTGAGGACACCAGAACTTCACACAATACTCCAAGTGAGGTCTCAAGAGAGCAGAGGGGCAGGATCACCTCCTTTGACCTGCTGGTCACACTCCTTTTGAGGCAGCCCAGGATATGGTTGGCTTTCTGGGCTGCAAGCCCACACTGCTGGCTCATGTTCGTTTTCTCATCGACCAGCACCCCCAAGTCCTTCTCCTCAGGGCTGCTCTGAATCTCTTCTCTGCCCAGCCTGTAGCTGTGTCTGGGATTGCTCTGACCCAGGTGTAGGACCTTGCACTTGGCATGGTTAAACTTCATGAGGTTGGCATCAGCCCACCTCCCAAGCGTGTCAAGGTCCCTCTGGATGGCATTCCTTCCCTCCAGCGTATCAACCGAACCACACAGCTTGGTGTCATTGGCAAACTTGCTGAGGGTGCTCTCAATCCCACTGTCCATGTCAGCGATGAAGATGTTAAACAAGACCAGTCCCAACACTGATGCCTGAAGGACACCACTTGTAACTGGTCTCCAGCCGGACATAGAGCCATTGACCACAACTCTTTCTGTGCAGCCATCCAGCCAGTTCTTTATCCACCGAGTGGTCCATTCATCAGATTGATGTCTCTCCAGTTTAGAGACAAGAATGTCGTGTGGGACAGTGTCAAACGCTTTACACAAATCCAGGTAGATGACATCAACTGCTCTACCGCTGTCCATCAGTTCTGTAGCCCCAACATAAAAGGCCACCAAATTGGTCAGGCATGATTTCCCCTTAGTGAAGCCATGCTGGCCGTCACCAAGCACCTTGTTGTTTTTCATGTGCCTTAGCATGCCTTCCAGGAGAACCTGCTCCAAGATTTTGCCAGGCACAGAGGTGAGACTGACTGGTCTATAATTCACCAGGTCATCCATTTTCCCCTTCTTGAAAATGGGGTTTATATTTCCCCTTTTCCAGTTGGGAACTTCACCTGACTGCCATGATTTCTCAAATATGATGGCCAGCGGCTTAGCAACTTCATTCGCCAGCTCCTTAAGGACCCACAGATGGATATCATCAGGACCCATGCACTTGTGCATGTTCAGATTTTTAAGATGGTCTCGAACCAATTCCTCTCCTACAGTGGGCCCAAGGTCTTCATTCTCACAGTCCCTGCATCTGCCTTCCAAGACTTGGGTGGTGCGGTCAGAGCCTTTACTAGAGAAGACCGAGGTAAAGAAGTCATTCAGAACTCAGCCTTCTCCAAATCCTGTGTAGCTAGTTCACCTGAGAGCTTCCTGAGGGGGCCTATGTTCTCCCTAATCTGTTTTTTATTTGATATGTACCAGTAATAATAATGATAAGGGAAATAATAAGGGAAAAGAATACAATTGCTCACCACCTGCCAACCAATACCCAGCCTGACCCGGTAGCCCTTCCAGGTAACTGCCCCCAGTTTATATACAGGGCATGACGTGCTGTGGTATGGAATACCTCTTTGGTCAGTTTGGGTCAGGTGTCCTGTCTCTGCTTCCTCCTGACTTCCCCTCCTCCCTGGCAGAGCATGAGACTCACAAAGTCCTTGGTCAGAGTAAACATTACTGAGCAGCAACTAAAAGCATCGATGTTATCAGCGTTGTTCCCAGGCTGAAAGTTAAAACCACACCACTGCATCAGCTACTAAGGAGAAAAATGATGCTATTGCTGAACCCAGGGCAAGAGGGTATCATTTATTTACAAAAAGAGAGAAGGGGAACCGAAGCAAATTATTAGGGGCACTGGGAAACTATAAAACCACTTGTATAATATAGGTAAAAGAACTTTCTTATTGCTGTCATTCTGTCATGTGGACTAAGCTGATGAATAGTGTTCAGTGCTTTACTCTAGAAAATTGTAGTTACTATTCCAGTACATTGAAATCAAACTATTTGTGGGATGCAAGGTATTTCACATTAAAAATATTTCTTCTAAAATTACTCAAAATATTGATATGTCTACATAATTCTGAACTAATTAAGGAAGAAATGAAGTTCCTAATTTCAATGGCTGACATTTGACTGTTATTCTCTATCTAAAATTGGTGAACGTTATATAGCATTTTAACCTCCTCATTTTGAGCTTGCAAATTATTTTGTAAATAACTGAAGTAGAATTAAAGATAATTCTTTATTTTCAGGACATGGTTGAAAACTGTTATTTGTAGTAATATCTTACAAGAATATTCTTCAATACTACTTTGGTATATATACTTCTGTATACTGTTCCTACGACACAGTTGGGAAAAGAGGTAGCTAAAAAATGAAAAACACCAAGGAAAGCAGAAGCAGAACTGAAGGACTATAGAGTGACTTTTCCCCAAAGGTGTTTAAAAATAGCATTAGGTTTGCCACCCTTTATTCCTCGTATATGAAGATATGTTTCAGTTAGGAGTTACACAGGACCTCTGATTTACCAA
This sequence comes from Neopsephotus bourkii, assembly GCF_033783945.1. Lineage (NCBI taxonomy): Eukaryota > Metazoa > Chordata > Aves > Psittaciformes > Psittacidae > Neopsephotus > Neopsephotus bourkii. The sequence continues at coordinate 3,680,047 of NW_026901969.1, forward strand.
GTACACTATTAGTAATTCAGCTTTTCTCCTTGAGCACTCTTAAAACTTTTGGGTGAATATTGTTTGATCTGAAGATTTCTTAGTGTTCCTTGTGGTACGATTTTCATAGCCACACCAAGAGCCAGCTAAATTACAGACATGTTTATTGACCCCTTCCTCACAAAAGAAAGGGTCAGGTCACAGAAACCTTCCACTTTCTTCAGCAGTGAACACTGATCAGTACTTCTCTATTTTAGTTCTCTTGAATGGCTTTGTCCTCCATGTGCCTTCCTTTTATACATCCTGATCACCAGTTTGCCATTCAAACTCTGGAAAGTTTTATTCTCCTGCTGGGCTTGAAGAAAGTTCTTCTTCTTGTTCTTCTTATTGTATTTTTAAATCTACTTTGCCAGAATTTAAGGACCTTTTTTTAAAATTTATTCAGTATTTTCCTCATTTGGATATGCTATCAGCTTTCACCTTATTCAAGACATTAATAATCATATGTACTGTTGCTGTGCTTACAGTAATGCATTTTCTTCTCACTGTACATATTTAACTGCTTGAATTGTTCCTTTTGGCAACTTTCTTTTTAACAATTTCTCTCATTTTTACCAGTTTCCTTTTTTTGAATCTCAACACTCCAATTCAATGGACTGTTGGCCTTTATTATTATAATAGGTATTTCCAATTCCTAGTTCCTAATTGTCTCGAGAACTTTGAAACAGAACCTGTGCATTTCCCGTTGTGGGCTCCCTAATCAGCTGTATCTCTATTCCTTGCAGTAGATACTGTGCCACTGATAGTATCTAAAAACCCTCTGCTTCACATCCGGATGTGACATTTGTCTAGTCTGTCTGTGGCAATTAAAGTCTCTTGTTACAGTTGTATTTCCCTGTTCTGTATCTCTTTCAGCATATCCCAGTCAATGTTGGTTTCCTAGTTGAGTCACTGATAACATAGAGCCAATACTTTATTCTTGCTGTTAGAATATAGCACCTATTGAAACATTAATTAATATGTAACCTTCTCTCTGGGTCACTTCAAGTGGACTTTTATCTTGCATAGGGAGAAGCAGTAAATACACAAATTAAGAGTAAGCAATTATTTATTAGCTATTGCACACAATAGGGAAAAAAAGCCTAATGAGCTATTAGGCTAAGCATTGATATGTTCACTCCCACTTCACTGAAGGAGCAGTAGAGCCTTCCCTGGAGAGGCTATTGTCCGTCAGAAGGAAAGGGTTAACCACAGCTGCTCTTTGGTCCTTGGACTTCACTTCCATGCTGTCTTGTTGCTGTCTTCAGAGTCTCTGTTTCCAGTACACTCTTTGTTTTCTTTATCGTGCATGGTTTAGCTCATATATTTTCTTTTACCTTCACAACAACTTAGTAGGACAGAGCCAAATCAGAGCCATGTTGTGCCAGACCAGGACCTAGATTGCAGACAGCTGAGCCCTAGGGCTGAGAGCTGTTCTCATAGGCTCCCAGTAGCTCACTGAGGTGTTTGGTTTGTTAACTTAATTTAAAATCTTAATATACAAGCCACCTCTATGACCAGTGGAATTTATTCTACCTTTTTTGCATATTTTGTATTTTTAGGATTGCAATGGCCCACAAACCATTTTAAAAACCTAGTAAAACAGTATCTTAATTTAAGGGTAGATTTCTTTCTAGTTCTTTCTGTCAACTGAGTCCTTAGTTTGCTGGCATTGAAGCAGAAACAAACGCTGCTGCTCTGGTTCCCTTTTGTGAGTTCCAGTCTGAATGGCACTGTATGCATTTGATTACATGTATAACAATATACTAAACAGCCATGATTTCCAAATTGAAAATTTGGTGGTTTTCTGACCAAGGTGAAATCAAACCTGGGAAAAAACCATTGAATTTCATTTAAGGTGTCTCATTTAAGTGTTTTTGCATAGGAAACATACTTAACTTCTGTATGTTCAAATGCATTTTGCATCCTTTTCACTCTTAGCCCTATGGTCTGGGACACTGAAGACAGCACTAACATTTTTGTGAGGGTTTGTGTGGCTGGCTGTGTTGTAGGGCAATTGGGAGGTTGCACAGCTGTGTAGGAGCAGAGCAGACTGCCGGGAAGAGCTAGTACAAGTCCTGTTGAGGGCACCACCCTGCCATCACCCTTGGCACCCAGCTTGCCACCTCCTGTGGAGCATCCCTCTTCACCTGCCCTGACAGGCAGGGACACAGAACCATGGTCTACTTATCCAGTTCCAGAACAAATGGGGAAAAAGCCCTGACACAGCTTCCTAAACCCTCTTTTTCCTGCAGCCTGGTCTGTGACTGCACTATATAACAAAGCAGACCATGAGCACAGCCAAACCTTCCAGGCAGGAGGGGAGGATGTAGTGGGAAAGGGATGGAAGACAGGAAAGGCTGCAGAGGCCATTAGTGCAATCAAGACCCTGATATCTAGTACTGTTTATTTTCATTTCCTTCTTTCTTCAGGTTTTTCTGGTGATGTTCCATTCTCAGTCATGCTCAATTTAAATTCATAAAGCATTACACTTCCAGCTACCTTTCCAACATCTTTCCTTGATTTGTCTTTTATCACTCCAGCCACCTCACCTGTGTATCACATTTACTGATATGGCTGGGAGGAAGGACATCGAGCTTCTGTTTGCTACATATTTGCCAACAGCTCAAGCACATTTGTCTTATTTGTAAAATCAGCCTGCTCCTCAATGTTTTCCCTTTTCTGTTCCATTTCTGCTGTCCTATCTTTCTCCCTCAAAATATATATATTTTTCTCACTGTAATCATCAGTAGGCAAGGGACCACATGCTGATTACTTTTGAATAGGGGATGTGTTTGTTGGATCCTCCTCTGGCATGACCTGCCACTCCTCTCCCAACACTGAAACCTAGTTTGCTCTTTGACTCCCTATCTATCAAATGTAATAAAATCAAGGCTTCCATCTTTCATTTCCATATTACTACACAATCACCTCTGCCTCCAAATCAACTTTCAATTTTTTGTAGGTGGGGTTTTTTTACATTTTCTTCTTCATCTCCTCTTGCAGCTGGCTTCCTTTTGCTTCCCTTCACTTCTGTGTTTTCCATTGCACCTGCTCTGGGATCCTCCATTTTCCCTCAGCTTTCACAAGTAACACCAGACACCATCCATGATGGGCTGGGACAGTAAATACCCAGTTATGAACCTTCATTCAGTGCCCAGGCACGGGCTGTCACCATCACCGGCAGTTGAAGCCTGCCTTGAGCACTAGTTTCTTGACGTGCTCATAGACTTACAGCCATCAGCTGGTGGTTTGCCCTCATGCTTCTCCTCTGCTCTTATAACTTGACTGCTCGATACCTGACAGGTTTAACCAAAACTCACATGCTAGCACTAACCAAGCCCAGCCCACGCTAGCTGCCACAATAACTTATTTCACTGCGGACTTGGAGAAATTTCTCCATTCTTAGCTCTTGCATCTTTGAAAATGTCAGTTTATTTTTGTTTTAATTAGTTTAGGACACTTTAATCAAATTTTGATGAAGAATTTTTACTTAAAAATACTCGTTTTATATAAACACATGTAACTGTATACTTATCTGTATACACACCCACACATATATAAAACCAAAGCTGTGTATAACTACCCTTTATACACAGAGACCTAGCAAAAGAAAGTAGGGAATAATACCAAAAGCAGCTGCCACTCCATTCCCATGAAGTTGCTCAAGAAATGAGTTATTAGAGCATTAGAGCATAAACCATCACAGCTATAAAAAAAAACAATGTCTTATATTTTAATTTCAGTGATTTGTGGTAAGTATACTTTTTTCCTTTGTGTGACTATGGGATTGATACCAAATTATTTACTGGCAATGTGCTAGCAATCATCTTGAGGTGTTTGTCAAATTTTGTAATGAATTCTTCTCAGTTCAGCACTTGTTTTTTTTGTAATGGGAAGCCTGCCAAGTTCTGAAATTTGATTTAAAGCTTTTAGCTAATTGTACTTCTTTCCTATTAGTTTCATTTAAAATATTTGTTGCAGTGAAACTGTTGCTTATGATCTTGTGTTTCTTCTAAAACAGAATAAATTGCTACAAAAATTTCATAGTAGGGGAAGCAACAATTGTAGCAGCAAAATTCACACTCCTCAAAATATTAAATCAGGATCCCATTTTCTGGGTAACAAATGTAGTCCATTATTAAAAATAAACAAATATATAAACTGCTGAGATTGTGCCCACGTTTCTATTGAAACTAAATTTCAGAGAAACCTTAACACAAGAATTTTTTTTGAAGTTCTGATGGTTCTAGGTGATAATGAAATTCAGTTTATACAACATGATGATATTGGCACAACATCCTTGCTTGAACCAATACTATTTTCTGCTTTATTTATGCTGATAAATGACTTGCTTCAACATACTAATCCACAGCAGAAAGGATGACCTCAAAGCTGAGAAATCAAGAGGAAGTAGGAATAGAAATACAGGGCAGGATCAGCTTATTTCTTTGGAGACTACTGGGACCATAGTGCAAAATTTTGCCAAGATGCAGAGGATTTTACAGTGCTTGTACAGCAAGTTTGACATTGCTGGAAAGTCCTTTCTGGACCTGGGGAAACTTCAGTGTGATGGGCAGATCAGTGGAATGGGTTAAGCTGGGCATTGGAATTAATTCTTATAGGCCACTATAAGCCAAGTCTTTATTACTTGTAAGTAGTTTCTGCTGCTTCTGCACTATTCTGTATACTTCCTAAATCATACTGTTATCATATTAGCCTCAGCTTCTAACAACAGTGATTATAATCTGAATCTAAATGAACTTTGTTCATTTTCTGCTCAACGTATTTCCAAATACTTACTTGGTAATTATTATTCAACGTTACACTTAGAAATTTTTTTGAACAAATAAGTTTTACTTAAATTTATTAGTGTCCCTGGGAAACGTTTACCAGGAAAAGTAAATAAGCAAATGTAATTAAGCCATTGACAGACTGCTCATTAGTTCATTTTTCTTTCAGTGAAGAGAATTGAAAATGTTGGGGTTGATTTACCCAACTCTTATGGTAAAACTTAAAGAGCAGTTAACCACTCAGATACTTTTCCAAATGAAAGACCAGGAATAGCAAAGTTTCATTCATTTCATGTCTGAAAGTGATGAAAGGAAACCTGCAGAGAGTTCCTTTTCCAATGCTTTTCAAGGTGAGGAAAAAAAACCCACAACAATTCTGTTTCAAACAAATATACTGAATGATAGATGGTATCCCAAAGCTTGTATGTCTGTTCTACAGTTGCTTAATATCACTTGCTGTAATGCAAAGAGGATCTATGTGATTTAACATACAACAAACTTGTGCCAATCTTTCCACCACTTGCTTCAATTGACAGCATGTTTTCACATATTCAGCTTTTCATATTTGCCTCAAAATTAAATTGTTGATTTTGATGTATCCCTCGATACATTCCACTCACTAGATTTTAAACAAGTGGGAATGTGACGCTTCCTATTGTTACTATCACACAAAACACCGTATTTGAGGACTTCTCTGTCAGGTTCCTGACTTCTCGCTTTCAGTCCTGTGTTTGCAAACCACCCACACCAGGCAGAAACCATACCAGAGACATTCAGCTTAAAAAGGAAGGGCTTATCTTACAGAAACATGTTTCAGGCAGAACTTAGCTGTTATGGACAATAATAAACTATTTCAACTGCAATGTTCCTTTACTAGTTTAAATTAATTGTAACTGCCAGCTCTTACCTATAACTTCCTAGGCCATGTGAGATGTATGAAATATGCTTAGATTCAGAAGGGCTGCACGTGTTCAGTATTATGTAATTTGCACCTTTTCTGGTCCTTCTTCAGAAATTGTGCTGTTGGATTGTCATCTATAATATTGCTGAACTCTGCAGGTTCTCATTTCACTGATTTCTTTTAGTCTCTTTTTAGAACAGATTTTTTGGTCCCTATTAGACTAATTACAAGCTTTAACTGAATATGCACTTAAATCAGTCAATTCTACTGAATGCAAATGATTGAACAGGAACTTAAATAATTTACAGCAGGAAGCAGCAGTTGCAAGGAAACTGTGTGTCTTTGATAAGCAAAGAAAATTGGACCTGGAGTGGGACAGCACTGTTTAATTTTGTTTCTAGCAAACATTTAGTCTGAGGTGCTTGGTATTCTCCAGCTAAACCAAATATGTGTTTAAACCCCACATACCTTCATAGTCAAAAATAACTGTGCTTGCTGCTATAAAGTAAGACTTAATGAACAGTTTCAATTACTTCATTAAATGGCAAGTTGTCAGATTAGGAGAAACAGTTGGCACATTTATACAAAGGGAGAAAACACACCATTAAAAGCCATTCTTATCCATCAGTTTTTACTGCTGCCCATTCTTTCATTGTTTTATGCATACACATGCATGTTTGATTTCAGTCATTCCTTTGGCTAACAGACCATCTTACCTCCTGCAAGTAAAACATGCTGTATTAAGACACCCACTATCCACAAAATTGGAACAATTCTGGTATCGAATCAAAAGTTAATGCACAATTATTATGCTGTCTTTCATATAAGTATTTTCAGGCTAGAAGTTAAGAATAACTGATTTATTTCCGTTTGACTGTTTTGTTCAAGTTTTGGTATAACTTTTCAAGTGATTGAATTGGTCCTGGAGTTTACTAAAGGTGAAGAGGTTAGAGGCCCTATCCCAGAATGTTTCACTGTTCTCAGGTCTGTCAAGAGATGATGATACATAGCAGACAATTATCTATTTGCATACTTGCATCATGTCTGATTTATTGTCCTGGCAGATACAGGCCAATGCAACACTTGTCACTGTTCCCAATTAATGCCAAAGGCAAAGGTGACAGATTTGGACTTTAAAAGGGGAAAGAGGAGGTTGGTTATAACAGCTACAGTTGTCAGCCAGAAGAGGAAATTTTCACTGAAAATAAATGAAACCCTGGCTATTCTTGTTAAAAAGAAAATGGAAAGTTAGTTGAATGAGGGTAAATAAGATCTTTTTAATATGTCTACTCTAAGTTGATTAAACACAGTGATGATGATCATGATGTGAATGGATTTGTCTGCCTGTCTGTCTTCCCCTTTGCCTTTTTCTATACCTCTGTGATAACGTAGTATGTTTTGAATGCTGTAAAGAGGTGCTTGTATTTTAGTTTTACTAGCTTTGCTCAAGTTAGGTAGTTTTAAGTAACTATATTACCTCAAAATGTTATTTATTCAAGATACAATAACATTGACTTGGAGGAATTCTCAGTTGTAAGGTTGGGCATATTAATTCTGTCAGTAAAAATAGTATTTCACTCCAAAAGCAAGTATTTTTTATGACTAGATTTAAATGCTGAAGTACAATTATAAACTAGCCACAAACCATTTTTCTGTCTGTATATAAAACATTTTCCTTTGACTAAGCTTGAGGCATTTCTACTTGCAACAAACTTTAAAACAATGGAACATTGACTGTCCAGCTGACAACCCTTTGTTTGCAGATCAGGATCAAAGTTTGTGTCCCTAACTTCCTGAGTGTTCAGTGAGGGAATCCGCAGTTACCTGTCTCCTTCTTCAGAAGGAAACAAATGATCCCTTCATATTTAACAGTATTATCATGCATCTTGTAAATGTATTTCATTTAAATGCATTGTTCAGAAAAATACTTTTGTTTTTTTAAACCAGGAGCATATGTGTCACTGTAGTTTCGGATGAACTCACATATACCTATTCTCACTTTAGTTTTTATATTGAACTACTTGTCACACACCAGCTGAAGAAGGTAATATTATTTTTCTCTATATATTGGTTTATTTAGGATTTTGGCTTTGAAACAATCACATAACTTCAGTAGTGGTGGGTAATCTACATTGGAACTGAAATCTCAAGATTTTAGGCTTTAAATCAGTCTTTTGCATCCAGGACAAGTATGTATGTTATGTAGATACAAATTTTTTACCAGACTTGCAGAACTAACCTACTAGTAAAGAACTAAAGGTGTGACTAAAGGTGTAGTGCTGGTGCTTGCAATTCTGTTGCCATCCCATACAAACTAAAAAAAAGTAAATTTCAGAAGAGTATAATATGGATTTTTGAAAGTTCTGATAACCTGTGATTTTGAGAGCAATGAATAGAAGTAGCCTCTAATAGGCGTATATAACAAGGCATACAAAAGAAGCACTTGTTTTTCAAGCACACTTTAACAATAAACCACCTTCAACTTCAGTTTCTGCTGCAAAATAGATCTTCATATTGTCACCTTTGATTTAAGTATGGCTATATAAATACACACTGCTGAAACAAACAGGCAGACAGAGAGTAGTGGCTTGGGATCCTGTTGCTCCCATGGTGACGGTCCTCCCAAAACAGCAAAGTTGTGATCTATGAAAACAGCTCCCAAATGAAACAGTAATGTAAGCAATAACAAGGCATTGTATCTTGAATAAATAATCATAATTTTTTCTACTTCACTAACAGCTTTTTCAAAATGAATAGGTTCAAATCTCCAAGGAGAATGGCATTTTGTAAACACGGGGTGTATGATATTCCATGCAAGGAATACCCTCTGAAACTATTTACTTTTAACTGCCTGACTAGTCATAGATTATTTAAATTAGACAAAACAAACTGATGACAGATTCATAATTTTTTAGGTTAAAAACCACATATAGTCCTTCATTCTTTATACTCATAAATTTCACTGGGAAGTTACGTTGCCTCTACGGCACTTCACTCAGTCAATTACCTGATCACAATCACACATTTTTGTGGAGCACTGGTACAATTCAGAGAGAAAATGTGAGCATTTTGAATGGCAGCAACATTACCAGAAACCCTTCTCTGTTATTTCCTAATTTAAAGATTTTTTCGCTTGGTTCTTTTCTTCTGTGCAGGATGTTGACTACTTTAGCTGTTACCTTGGCAACTGCTTGGTCATTTCTATTGCAAACTCTTTATATTGTTTTTTGAGCTTTTTGAGAAGAAAAATGATATACTAAATAATAAGAAATAATTCTTTTTCTCCTTAGCCTTTCTGTTTCTGCAGTCCATTACCATTTCATGAAAGAAAGCCTTGGGGACCCTACCAGAGCCTGAATTTCTGGTAGATAGAAAGGAAGGGGGTGGAGGAAAAGAATAAGTGCATGTGCAGATGCATTTCTGTGATAGTAAAAATTTGTGAAGGAAAAATGGTAAATGCATGCAGCTTTGAAGCTCTTGGAATAAAGGAACATCAGCATTTGAAAACTCTTTAAAACAAATAAAAATTAAAGTAGTTGAAAAATAGTATTAAAACTCAGGGAGAAGAAACCTTCTAACTCAGGGTAAAGGCTGTGGTTACTGTGGACTGTAGCCTGATATAGAAACAACACAGTATTTTAGCCACTGAAGAGTGCTACCTCTGCATTGGCAGCTCTGCTCTGCTTTTAAGCAGGCTGACAGAGCCAGTGCTTGTCCCTCTGCTACTATAGCTAGGCAATTCCCACCATCTTCCTTGTTCAAAGACAATTGGAGTACCTCAACCACGCTGCTCTCAGCAGTGTAGACACAACCATAGACTATGACACAAACAACAGTCAAAAATTCCAAACAAGATTTCCAGTAATGTACATTTACAGATTAAAAGACTTCTACAATCAAACTCATAATTATGTATGAACTTCATATAACAGTATTTTGCTGTTTGTCATATGCTTAGGAATGCACAATTTTAGTGATCTTTTCTCACCCAACACAATAGAGAAAGAAGCACTAGTTTCTGTTTCTTACCAGGGTACAACTGCTAAGCCAGTATTCCTGCATAAAGATACCTCAGATAATTCAAAAATCCTCAAAACACCTTGAAAAAAAGAAGAGATGACCATTTATGTCTATGAAGGTCATACACATTCTTTCCCTAGGGTACAGAAGACCTGAAAACCTGCCGGGACACATTCCTGTGTAACCTCATCTAGGTGTTCCTGCTCCAGCAGGGGGATTGAACTAGATGATCTTTTGAGGTGCCTTCCAATCTCTAATATACTGTGAAATCTGAATTAGCATAAATTGTATGTGTCTAAACTGAAGATCAATTATGAAAAACAAAAGAAAACAAAGAAAAAAGAAAAAAGAAACAAAGGTATATGAAAAGAAAAAGAACGGAAGAAATGCAAAGACGAATTTGAAAGGAAACAAAATGAAATAAATTGTTACCAGTAGGAAAGAACAGTAGCGAAGAAAATGAGGAAAGGAATGATAGTGAAATACTGCATCAATTCCCATTTCTAAGTGGTGGGTTCACACCAATAACAGTGTCTATAAAGATTAAAAAAGACCCTCACTATAGTGATACAAAAGAAGAAAAAGTATAATAAAATATTTCCAAAAGCCATTTGTAGATTAGCATTAAAGAAACTACTAAGTTATAATGGACATTAAACATTCACAATTACATAGAACATTTTCTCACACCACAATAAAATGACACATGCAGAGGTAGACTGAAGCCAAGGAAATCTGTTGGTAAATCTAAGCCAGTGGGAAATTTGTGGTGATGAATTTATCACCAAGATATTTAATCTTTTTAACAACATAGGGGACTAATAAACGTGCTCCAAAAGATGCCATTATGAACTAAGTATCAAAGAATAGTGACTTAATTTACTTCAAAAGTGAGTGAGGTATTTTATTTCTTTTGGTGATAACCAGTTTGCCATAGGCCTGATTAACCAGCAAAAAAGAGACAAGTGGCTAAAGAAGCTTGGGATTTTGACATGAAAAGGTCCCACATTCACCAGATTTTCAATATAAGAATAGATATCACAAAGGCTGACAGATTAAAAAAGCCACCCTTTAATATACAATTTTTAGATTTTAATGAATTCTTTGGTATTCCATACCACAATTGACTCTGGAACATCTTTGAGTTTAAGGTCTACCAACATAAATAATCAGCTTTGAAAAGGTTTCACATTAAGATTTAGGTGTAGTAGAAAACCATGTAAGTGAAAATTTATTCTTTTACATCTGCTTCCATTGCCCTTGATTTCAGCATCATAAAAAGCAGAGACTCATACAACACAGGCAACGCCTGATTTAAAAACAATTTTTATATTCATCTTTTCTAAATGAAATTGTTCCTTGAAGAAGTGGAATTTAAAATCTTTAAGAAGAAATCTTTAAGGGGGAATTGTATGTATTTGTTCTTTTAAAAAGCAACAAGGCCTCATGTCATGCTAGCAGAGAACATTTTCTTCCACAATTGCACAAACAGTACTAATAATTAATTAAAAAAAAAAAAACCACCAGTTTTCAGTCCAGCTATTATGGTAGAAGGCAAAAGGATACACAGCACTGGACCATTCATTTTCTTCAGTGGTAATGTGAATTGCCATAACAGCCAAAGAAAAATAATGCCTGAATTGACAAAGCAGCAGTTTCAGTTGATCATCAGAAATGTACAGTCTAAAAAACCAGAATCTATGAACTTCAATGCAATTGCTTTAAATTAAAAACTGAAGACGTGCAAAAATATAGGCAGACCAGGAAACACTATATAGTTAATGAAGGGTGTTTAAAAACTATAAATTTTCAGCAAAGTAATACCTTTTCCTCTAATTTTTTCTGAACTTAGAATTAACTAGGCATATCTTAAGAGCAAATCATGAGAATCTCTAAGTCAGAAATGTGCTGTACATGGAGGATACAAAAGACAACCTACACAGTTTGGTTCAGAAGACTGCAAAGTTTGCCCTAGGATAGACAATGATGATGGAGCCTGCTTTATGTTCTCTGTCTCATTAGGTGACACAGAAACAAATCACAGTCCACATAAAACAAGTCACACGATCATCAGGCTAGCTGACTACATCACTCACACTGAATCTGCAGTGCGGTTCTTCATGCAGTGACAAATTCAGAATTTACTATCAATGACTTGCAAAATTACATGATCTCATTGATCATGTAACTTTATTGCACTAGTGCACAATCAACTTCATATATTCCTCACAGCATCTTTTATCATTCCTTGCACACCACACACTTACAATCTGTAACTTCTTCACAGATGTTCAGGTCTTTTATTCTTTAAATGAATAAATTCAGCAAGTCCTTAAATCAAATTCATATATTTAGACATGTATTTAGTTCTACTAAGTCAATACTTCAAAGTAATCTTTAAATGAAGCTTCTACCCTAAGGGATATTTTTAAACTAGAGCTACAAATCCTGTCAGAAATTAATTTCTTGAATGCAGATTTCATTCCATTGTGTTCCAAGATTATAACTAATACATGTCTAAGATGCATAGGGTTATATGTCTAAGCTGCACAGTCTGTGCTTAGCTGACAGTCAGAATCACCTAACATGCATCCATGTAATTCATACACTAGTAATGTTCACATGCATTGGAAGAGCAGTAAATTTCTCAGCTTGGGAAACTTCCCATCTGTTCAAATACAGTAAGTACACAAGAAATAAAAACATTCATTAATCTAAAAAGAATTAAAAAATAAAAAGAATAAGGAAGAAAGACATTTTCTGCCATAAAGGCAAAGCACTGTGTAGTTTTAAAGGGGATATAGAATCATAGAATAGTTAGGGTTGGAAAGGACCTTAAGATCATCTAGTTCCAATCCCCCTGCCATGGGCAGGGACACCTCGCTCTAAACCATGCCACCCAAGCTTCTGTCCAACCTGGCCTTGAACACTGCCAGGGATGGAGCATTCACAACGTCCTTGGGCAGTCCATTCCAGTGCCTCACCACCTTAACAGGAAAGAATTTCTTCCTTATAGCCAATCTAAACTTCCCCTGATTAAGTTTTAACCCATTACCCCTTGTTCTGTCATTGCAGTCCCTAATGAATAGTCCATCCCCAGCACCCCTATAGCCCCCTTCAAATACCGGAAGGCTGCTATGAGGTCTATATACATGCTATATATCTATATCTATATATATATCTATATATCCTTGAGACATTTAATTCCTCCTTGAAGCCTGAGGAGTAATACATATTAGATCCCTTTTGAGGCTTAGGCAACACCAGTAAAATTCTTCATCTGATCCAGAGTGTTAAATTGTGACCTGAGGAGCCAAGGCTAGCTCTTGGGGTGGAGTAAACCAGGGATCTGCTTTCTATCTTACTATTGATGATGAATCTTTAAAATCATTTACCTCTTTGATATTAGTACAATGTAAATTTGTCTCTGGATTTTTGTTTTTGAATGATTAAACTCTCACAAAAGTATGAGTAATGGAAACCTATTTGTCAGGATTAGAATTTCCTAGCAGAGCTAGAGTTCTGATTGTTTGTATCACGAGCACCATGCAAATTTGTTATCTAAGGATAAAATAAAAATAAAGCCAGATAAGTTGAAACAGCTTGAGATAGCTAGGTTTGCAAAATTCTGTGCATATTTCATCTGGCTGATGAAAGCAGACATCATATGATCACCTGTACGTTTTTTCTGGGCTCACAGACCAAAGTTAACTGTTTCTGGTTTTAGTTCACTGGAGTTTAGGAATTCTGTTTTTGTTTCTTAGGGAACCAAAATATGAAACCAGAAATATGAAAAAGAAGTTGTTCCTAGTTGTGCTTAATGGAGCATCTTTTAACATACCATTTTTAATTTATTCACTCTGTATTTGGGACCTACACCTATGACAGTGAGATCTGTGGCAACAACAATATGTGCACTCATATCTGAGCTGCATTTCCAGATTCCCCCAACCAATTACATTTTGACTAATAAATCTGTCAACCACATTTGGGAAGGATGAAGGACAGATATATGTGGTTTTGGAGTGAAAAAAATTCATATCAGAACATTATAAACTGGGGTGGCACCTTCTTTGTCTACTTATTTCATGCTACTTTCTACCCCACTTTTAACCTCTGAAGTTTCATGGAATCAGGAATAATCTTTTCTGTATGCACATAGGCTGTGACCTCTACAGTTTCAGACTTGCTTTCAGATCAGCCAACAGCCACCCATTTCATTAGCGTGTTATTTCAAGCAAAACAACACCTGGAAAACAGAATTTTATAGGCCAGCATCCCCCCTCTATACTCAGAATATTAGCAATTCACTGCTGGTGGAAAATACTATGACTCCTTGCCCAGGAAAATTTTGTTTGCTTGCTGCTGGAAAGGTTCTGCATGCCTGCTTGGCTGATTGTTGCTTTGCTCAAAAGCCTGCCCCATGCCTGCTCATTTTAACTCTATTTCCATCACAATGTCCTCTCTATACTTTGGTTAAAATTATCTCTCATAGTCTACCCACGCTTTTACAATTTCTGTATATCACTACCTTTTGCTTTTTCTCTTTTCTCCCAACAGCAGCACCTTTTTTCTTTATTTATTTGGCCTTGAACCAGTTTCCATCTCCTGCCGAATGCCACAAATCCACAAAGTGCTTGTTCTGCAGTTGTAATTTTGCTGCTTCATATAAAAAAGCAGAGCTTGCTCTGGAGGCCTTGCTATAAATAGAACAGATTTTTTTCCTAGGTCTCCTACTGATTTGCCAGATTGATTGTATCTCTGCTAATCAACCTGAATAATACATTGGCATTTTCCTTTTCTCTTAAAATCATAATGCATATATATTTTGCTTTATGCTTCTGAAAGATTATTTATATCATTTTAAATAGCAGAATATCTTTATTATGCTTAGATGTTTCTACCCTTTATTTGATGTTGAAACATTTTTATATGTACACATAATTTTTGTACATATAATTGAGCTATTTGAAACTTAATTCTGATAAGGTGACCTTAAACTATAGTGTTTTCAGTTCTGTTTCCATCTTTTCCATCTTGCTGGATGCTAGTCTTCAGAACACGTCAGTAAAACCAGGAAGGGGCTTATCACACATTTAAATACAAATCTTGCTCTCTGCCCCACACATTCCCCTATAAATACCTTGAAAATGTTGTTTTTAATTATAGATTAACATCCCGTAAAATGATAATATAAAAAAATATCCAGTTTACATATCTCAATGTGGAAAGGGAGAGAAATTTCATTAATAGGACTTTAAAAAATAATATAATTAAGAATCTAGGTCATTAAGAGAATAATGAAGAGTCATTGGTCATTGATATGCTAATTTCACTATTATGAAAAGAGGGAATCTATAGGACTATTTAAAAAGTGATTGACAATATAGCCTTAAATATTTGCGTACTTTGCAAGCACATTTAAACAAAATGAAATCTGGTTTTTTTTTGAAAGAAAATACTTGCATCTGCAAAGTTTGTAATTGAAAAAAATAAAATGTAGCTGTAGTTTGCACATAGAGCTAGGATCCAATCCAGTTCAAGAGTAACTACCTGTACCTGTAATGAAATGTTTGAGTATTCAGAACAGATCTATGAAATTTGTACCTTCAGCTAATTGCCTAAGAGAGTATAATAATTAGGAAAATACCCGAGGAATAGGATACTTATTCCCCATTCCTGCCTCTGCTATAAAATGTTACTTCCATGTACTTAAGATGGCTTTTCAAATTCTTATGCACACTTAAGAAATCCATTGCAGTTTTTTGGGGGAGTAAAAAAGAGAGAAGGTATATTTTTGGGTGTAGAGAACATAATTGCTGCTGTGCTGATGTCTCAAGACAATCTGAAGCATCCCACAGAAGCTCTGCTAGCCCACTCAGCTGATGCATGACACACTGGATGGCAAAGCCAGAATGCTTAAGTGGCAATATTGCCAATTAGAAACAGAAAACAAACATACAAAATGAATGACACACACTTCCATAAATTATATGTTATAACCAGGAATATTTCCTCCACTTTGTTACAACTGTCAGATCTTCCATAATTATTAGAATATTGTGCAGAAAACAAGATGAGGACATGGGCAGGAAAAGGCATATTGCATACTTTGGTCAAATGAGGCTCAGTATTAACCCCATATTAATTTTTATATATATATGTCTGTGTATCTGAAGATATTGCCTATGACTCAATAGGAACTCAATAGGAACAAAAGAAAAAATAATCATACTTCTGATGAACCAAGGTGAGGAAGTTAACATTTCTTTTTCAGGTGAGCATCAAGAAGTTAATCACAGAGTGAGTACATTGTCTGATGACTCGATCATTAAATAAGCATTCATTACAATTGCCATCTCCCTGCAATAATTTGTTATTTTCATGTTATTTAGAAAATGTTAGGGCTCTTTGCACTTTCCCTAATTAGAGATGGAGATTCAGAAGGATATGCATGTTCTGGTGCCACAAAGTGAAGTAATAAACATTTTCATGTAGTTTTACATAGATAGGTAAAACAGAAAGAAGATACAGAGACAGATTCTCTAAAGTTACAAAGCATGTCACTAATAGAGACAGGAATAGGAGCCAGAGGTAATGATACAGTGCTTATGTGTTAATCAGTAGATCTCAAGAACTGTCTTTCCCAATGCATCTGCTACTAGACTCAGAAGGACCCTAACTACTGTGAATTTGCATGCCCAGTTGCTTATTAACACAAAAGAGCAACATTAAACACTTAGGCAACAAGCCCTTAAATTCCAAGGTAGGTCTCTGCAGGGACCATCCTCTGGAGGGACACAGAAGTGTTGGATATTAGTTGCATTTGATTTTATCTCTTCTATGTTTACAAGACAAATTGGATGTACATCTGGTACACAAAGCAAGTAATACTGCTTAAACCGCTGTAATATGAAATCACCCATATGCAATGCAGCTTTTGCATGTCAAATGGGAGCTTACTAAACAACAAAAAAAAAGTCTTATGCAATACAGAGCTGAGATTTATGCATAATGTAAGTGAATATTAAATAATTGTATGAAGAACCAATGGTGATTTTAAACATAGATACAGAATTAAAGACAGTCATAAGACAGCTCCATGTTCAAACTTATTCTGCATATGCTCACCAATATGTATTGGCAGTAACTGAAAAACAGCCTGGGTAGACGTTTGTTATATGTACAAAGGCCTGCTTTTGTCTTTTAGTAGAGATAAAGCCTTAGTTTATAAGATGGCTCACTGAAATTATAGGATGTCAACCTGAATCAAGGTTTCAGACTCTTTCCAACAATGATTAGCTCAGAAGCATGTGAAAGGAGTACAACATACTTTTAAATATGATTTGGTAAGTAAATAATCTTTATGTAAATACAAAAAAATGCTCCTGCTGAAAAATACAGTGGTTTATTACATTTGTCAAGAGTCTGATTCTGTTATTTCTATTTAAATTGTCACACTATACCTCTGATTGTTCCCACCATAGTCAAACCCTGGAAAATTATTCCTAGAATTCAGAAAAATCTCCATAAATATACTGCTACCTAATTCTGGAGGTGACTAAGTTTGTCATATTAATGGTCTTCTGCATCTAAGTATGTCATTGAGCATCCCAATTATAATGCTGCCAAACTGCTAGCTACAAAACTGATACTCGCTAGTAGTATTTTTTAGTTGACTTTGCTAGGAGGAAATGATTCATTAGACACTACCAGAATACTCCTTGCCTTGACTCTCTTTACCTACAGCATGTAGGATGACCCCAATCCTTCAATGTAAAGAGATATGAGCCAGAAATACCAGTTAGGACACTGATTGCCCATAGTGCTTCTGAGCACAGACTATAAAGATTTGGAAAACAGGGGAATCAGGGCGCTAGAAAGAAGAGAAAGCCAGAAAGAAATGGTCATGGGAAGAAGGAGGTTCAGAAGTAAAAAGGGAATCTGGAAAGAAAATCCACACAGACAGCATGGCTGCCAACTGTCATGAAGCATGGGTATCATGTATATACAACAGTGGTCTTGGGCCTCTCTGTACTTACTGTGTTACTTTCAGTGTATCAAGCCTCTCAGCACCAGTCACAGAAGTCACAAGATCAGACCAAGATATCTATGTCTGTTCCTGGTTGATTTTCTGTTTCTTCTGGGTTTTTTTTAAGCCAGATTCATTCACTAATTCAGCAGCATTCTTACTTTGTTTTTTTTTTATACTTCCCTGAGTCTTAACATCATAATAAGATGCTGGTGCCACTGTGATCTTTTAAGCAACATTTATTAGTTTGTTAGCTTATGGTCATATAAAGATGTTAATTTTCTCAATTTCATCCTGTCTGACATATTCAAGTGACATTTCAGTTCAGAGATAGCAATATTTTATTTAAAGCAAAACAAAAAAGCCATCACAGGCATGGGTCTGCAAACTGGGAGACACCTCAATGTATTATCAGACTCATTACAAGCCAGGCAGGTGAAATTTGTTGTGACCTGAAAGTGCAGAGATCTGGGACGTTCACATAATTAAAAAGTCTTGGTGTACCTTAAGATGGCATTACAGATCATCTCACAGAGACAAAAACCTGTGCATGCTCACCTTCCAGTCCTTGTTTCAGCATCCCTTCTATATAGAAGGAGATACGGGAGAGGAGAGGGAGGGTGTTTAATCTGAGCTGTGTAAATTAGCTCAGCATGTCATTTTTCTTTAGTAAAAAGTAAAGGGATTTTCACTTCAAAGTTGGTACACCACAGGAATTTGAGATAAAATTAATGTTTGAACAGCTCCTTCTCAACACAGCCTCTCACAGCTTGTTCTTTCAACTGAAGACACATAGGTGCATATATATACGTGTGTGTATGTGCATATTTATATATATATGTGTGTATATATATATATGGATGGATGAATGGACGGATGGTTGGGTAGATAGATAAATATAATCTGAGGATATGTATTCTACTTCTATTTTCTCTTTATCAGCCCAAACCACTATCAAGTTTTATACTTTTCTAAGCTAGTCAGCAAGTAAGTCCTTTTTTTTTTTTAATATTTCTTGACTTATGTTCTTCCTAGTTACAGCTTAAAGAAGGCAGCTTATGAGCCTTTCCATTTCTCTAAGAGATTTCGGCCCTCAAACATCAAAGAAGCAGCAAGATAATCTGCTGATGTAGTCCTTTTTGCTTTCTTAGTACATGAGGAGAACTGGCCAAACGTTCCTTTCTATTACACTCTGTTCTATTCTGCCCTGTTCCTCATGATGTACAGTTCTCCAGTTCTCTTTTAAGAAGGTGCATGGATAAATTATTCTTTTGATTTTCTTTAGAAAATAAAAAAATAATTCTTTCCTTCAGGAACATGGAATCATAGAATCATAAAATGGTTTGGCTTGGAAAGGACCTGAAGATCATCTAGTTCCAACCCCAATGACATGGGCAGGGATGCCCAACACTCAACCATTTTGCCCAAGGCTCTGTCCAACCTGTGCTTAAACACTGCTACTTCTTTGGGCAACATGTTCAGAGCCTTACCACCTTCACAGTGAAGAACTTCTTCCTTATATCTAACCTGAACTTCCCCTGCTTTAGTTTGAATCCATTACCTCTTGTCCTATCTCTACAGTCGCTGATGAAGAGTCACCCTCCAGCATCGCTGTAGGTCCCCCTCAGATATTGGAAGGCTGATATGAGGTCATCATGAATCTCACTTTATATCAATTCCTCCTCAAAAAAATACCAACCAATCAGTATCCCTTATGTCTCTTCTTGTTTTATTCTGTGCCACTTAACCCTGCTGATAAAATCCATCTAGGACACACATGCTCAACAAGTGGAACTGAATCAGCTTTGGAGATGGATTAACACTTGTACATGTTCTAAAAATGTACCTGGAAGGAAAGGACTGGTATTACTCCTGGGGCAGATGGACCATAGCATTACAGACACGTTGTCCTCTTTCTGTCCAGAATCTTGTGTCTCAGTTTTATCACAAAGGAGTTTACCTCTCACTTTCTATCAGTCTGAGTTTCTAAGGTGACCCTAACAGTTGTGTTGCAAGTTAAGAGGTGATATAGAGAAATGTTTTTTTCCTTCATGCTGTTATTCTGGATTTTAGTAGTACCTGTTTTGTAGTTCTGTTTTGTGTAATAGTAACCACTAGGCTACAGGAAGCTTAATGTTCCTGCTTGAAACTTACTTTGCTTGGGACTAATTTGGTCAACTCAGCTCCTGTTCAGGATGCTACTGACTTGGATTATATTCTTTCTGTCATTGAATAATTCCCAGCTGCTGGAAAAAGAGACTTGTAGGCAAGGGTTCTTATTGGATCCAACCCTGCAGGATTGCTGGCTTTCAAGAGTGGGACATTCAGAAGTCAAAAAGAAAGCATGAAGGGAAAAGGCTTCCTGTGTCTTTTGATCTAGTAAGCAGTAGAATTAATAGTAGTTTCCATTGGTACCCAAACAGAATCAGTTACACTCACTGTTACACTACTATGGCTTTTCCCTGACCACAGTGTGTACCATCTTGCATTGTTCCTTTACAGAGGCTTGCCAAGACATCCCCCTTTTGAAGGAGCAGTTTGAAAGCTTCAGGGGTAAAATGCCTCATTAAGCAGTTGGAAAATAAACATCAGGAAAAGAAGTTAAATTTTAGCTCGATATTTTCAACTTGATAATTTTAGCTGAAAAAAATAAAATAAAATTACAGGTATGCACAAACAAGCCAAGGTCTTCAGACAACCTTGTCTTTAGGAAAAAGGAAACAGATTTCTTTCCAGCTCTTTCATTTGCTGTACTAATGAAACAACAGGCACAACTGTGAACCCACTGTAGTATAGAGCATGAGACCCAATCACTTGATTTGTCCTTCTGGGCTACCTGTATTTTATGGTGAGTTTTACTAAACTGGTATTTTTAACTTCCAAAACAACAAGGATTGGAAGAACTGGACAGCAACCTGGTTTCTATGTTGTAAAAATTCTCTTGTGTCCTGATGTGTTCTCATCATCGGATCATTCATTCTCAGAAAAAAAAAAAAAAGTCCAGTTTCATATATTCAATCCCCACCAGTCAAATAAAGACTATATGTTAAACTGTGTAACTGTCAGCTTTAAATTTTTCTTATGATTTTTGAGCACTGGCATAGCAATGATCAAAGGGGCTGTGACGTATCTGATTACAATGCGAAAGATTCTTTCTCATTCCTTTGTGCCAGAACTGCTCATAGAAAAAGTAGTATTGAGCACTCTTTAAAATAATTCTGTCCAAATTTCTCTTCAGATTAGCTTTCAGAGTCTCTTATCCTGAATTACATTTCCAAAAGTCCAACCTTTGCTCCTTTCACTTGAGTGGGTAATGGTGCTGGGGAACAATCACACAAAGAACAACCAACTGAAATGTGCTTTGTACTCTTTATCTTTCATTGAGCAGAAAAAAAACATAGCCATATATAAAACCTATATAAATCATAAGGCTGCCTGAGGCTAGTTTTTTACTTTCGCCTTTTTTGCCGATTTATCTTGCTTTACAATGAGCATGCACACTTCAAGGGTTACCTCAGGAAAGACAGAATAATTTTTTTTTCCCACTATTCCTTTGATTCAGACTGCACTATCCTCACTTCTCAGTTTCACTGTTCAGTGGGTAAAATGGATGAAGCATAGATTTCTGAGAAAAGCAGATTAATTGCAAAGATATTTAGTCTCCATAGTAATGTTGCATCTTTGTTATCAGACAAGAAAAATCACGGGTAAAAAATGTAGAAAAATCAAAAACCTGAACTCTACACAATAATAATTCTTAACCCCTTTCCCATTTCTGTTCTGTTTTCTTTTCAAAGAAAATTTTGCATTGTTCAAACAATTAAATATTGCTAACAAATTTATGAGAGAAGCTTGAAATCTAGTTGACGGATTGTTTAATTATGGTAAAATATAGCCATATAGTCGTATAAACCATTTTTTTTTTTTAAAGTCATTCTCTGGAAGAACAGAGCATTTGAGATGAAAATGTAAGTTTAATATATGCTATCCTGAGAAAAGAACAAAGAAGGAACAATACCCACCCTATCTGCCTTTTGATACTTATTATCTGTGCCTTACAATCTACCCACTCATGCACATTTGCCACTATTGCAGAAGTTGTATTTTATTTTAACAAAATATGAGTTTCAATGTGGGCTTTTATCTAAAAAAAAAAAAAAAAAAACACCTTCTGGAAGAATGAGCAGGATAAAAAAGAAGAAAATTCAATTTCTCCTTCACATTCACATTTACTGAATATGTGCTTTTGTGTGTTATAAGCAAAAAGAAAATCACACAAAAAGGTTCACTTTGCTTAGATATCTCAATTCCTTCCAACTAGCTGGAAGTCATGTGCACTTTCATAATACTACGATGCACATAAGTATATATGAGCATGGTGGGAAGACATGAAATAATTTTACAATTTACCATGAATGCACACTCAATAACTCATCTCCTGAGGATTCATCACAAGTCATTTTTCAGTTTTTTCACAGAACAATGATGAAAAGTCAATAAAAATATGGCAAGTAACATATGTGAGGACCTGACTTTGCATTTTTGCTAATGGATTTCAAGAAATTAGCAATCACAGCAGTTAATGCATTTTCTAAGATCATTTTTAACACACATAGATTTATTAATTGTAATTTAGCATAATTAAAGCAAAGAAAGAAAAAGGACAGCATGATACATATTGGTATCTTCTATAGGCAAATTTTCTTGCTGCTTTTTTTTGGTTTGTTTTAATATTCTTCCATCACAAACACACATGTTTTTCATCTTTCTGTCTTTATTTTGTTTCTCCATAGGATTTTGTTGCAGTCAGATTACTATATTGCAGTATGGAACATTATGAAAGCTATCACTCATTAAACAGCTGCATGTTGTGAAGTAAACAGCAATATTAAAGAAACTTACCATAAAATGAGTTGGCTATTTTGAAGCACAGAATGGTAAAAACAGCTTTCTCTGGTTTGTTGGGTTCTTTTGTTTGTGTGCATGTTTTTATTTGTGTGACTGTTGTTTTTTCTTTTGTCCACATTCTTCTAGTGATTTTAAACTACCCAGAGGTAGTAATTTTTTACTGCTCAGTCCCATTCCTGGGAAATAAGTTCTTAGACATAATTTCTTGTTTATCGGTTGTTTCTCATATTCTCTGATATTCTAAGCTGTTGGTTTTATTCCTCTTAAGCCTAGAGGCTGGCATACACTAAAATACTATCATTTCACCATAGGGACAAATTACCTTCTCTCTCAGTAGCTTAAGACTATACTGTATCTAGAAATGTTTGATGAGAATGTTTGAAAGAAAATAGAATGCCTATATTTATACTACGAGTATTTAATCTTTACAATAGGACACAGAATAAAATCCCAGAGCCAAGATATTTTGATAATAGTTGATTAATACGTAGTTTATTTTCTAGTGTAGAAATGCTATTCAGGCATAAATGAGAAATGAGAAAGGAGTTGCCATGTTCCTGCACTTTTTCTAAATATTTTGACTTTAAAATTGCTTGTGAACTCCAGCTGTTGCCTTCAGTCTCAGTGGCATATACATAGCACTATATAGAATCATCTAAATAAATAAAAGAATAATAATTATTAAAAAAAAGTTGCTGATAATATGGTATCTTGAAGACTTTGTGCAACTGTCATTCTCAGACACAAAGAATGACACTTTGAAGCAAACTTTAGAGAAGAAAATAAATTAAGAAGTTTTTAATTTCATGTATACACACGCATATATTTAAATATGATGATATTGAACAGAACTTTAAAACTTCAGCATGCCAGAATAATTCTGTCTTCTCTCAGATGAATATAGATTTCCCAAGAAAAAATACACAGAAGTTGTATTTTTCTTATGATACTTTCTGCGTATTGCTTTTGCCTTTGTGTTATGAATCATATATATTTACTGTAAGTAGAAATAAACAGGAATTTTCTGATGAAGTTTCTTTACCAGAAAAAAATAGTCAGAAAGAAAAATTTTCATGAAAATTTTGTCAGCCTCTTTAGGAAAAAAATCTCTTCAGGGAAAGTTTTCCAGGATCCAAGGTGACATCTGGGGAAGTGTGTCGCAGGGTGAGCATCTGACAGACAACTGATTCCAGGGATTTGTTATTTAACCTAAAACCATATGGCACATCATTTACTAGCTTCAGATGTACTGCAGGGTCATTCTGAACTATCTGGGAAACCTATTGCTCTTAAAATACCAGTGAGTGTATTTCATTCTATCTCTCAGGATATAGTAGTCATAATTTACTCATGCTAATTTGCCTTACGATGGCTCTTGGCTTTCAGCTACTTGAATATGATGTGGAACTTCTTCAAATCTCATGATTAATAAATGCAGCAGTTTTATATTAATCAAAAAAATGGCAAGATATTAAACTTTCTGGATAGCTTGAAGTGTTATTTATGTGCTTCCAAAATAGTATTCAGTGTATCTAAAATTACGATGCTAGGTAAGATCAGTTTGTTCATCTTCTTACCTCAGGTGCATTGCTTTGATGAATAATTAGCCACACATGCATTTGTCAGGGATATACACTTATTTTTCATTCTCTCTTCTGTGACAAAATTTTCTGTTAAATACTATTCTCCATTTCCTTCAGCAACATTTTTGTATTCCCCAAAATAATTGAAGTACTGAAATTCAACATGCTAGCTAAAATAGTTGTCTACAAAGGCCTGTGTTGGAACACATTTGTTGAGAAAAACAGCCAAAAAAAGGGAAGACAGGGTTGGATCATCATGTGACATGTGGAGGAAGCCGAGGGCACACCAGGCTAAGTAGGTAGTCGGCCAAAACCAAAGGCATGTAAGAACTGACACTGCTAAATACAGCTGAACATTTCTTCACTCCATCATCCAACAGCTACACAAAGGAGTAACATACGGCAGCAGCCCAAGCCATATGGGTGTCTGCAGGAACTCCAGCAAAGATCATAGCAAAGGCAGAAAGTGAGCTGCAGACAGCGCTAGAGCATGCCTGCCAAGAGCTGATGGGCTTATGCACCAAAAGAGCAGACACTGAGGAAGCATCCCTGTCTTATCACCTTCCCATTACTATGCTCTGATGCTACCAAGTCAGAAAGTTTAAATTCCTGACAAGAGTGCAGTGTTAAAGTAATTGATAGAGCCACCTGTACTGCTCTTTCACAGAAACATATACAAGTCCCAAGAGTGAGCGTTTACAGAAGGTACAAAAAATGTCAGTCTGTGTGCACCAGCAGCAGGAAATCTAAAACTGTAGCATATCTCTTATTAAGACTCTTGAGACAACAACACAGTGACTTTTGCAAATACAATCTTTTCCTTTTTGTGCTGGCTGTGAAGCTGATTGAAGTAGCTTTTGTGATAAGTGCTCAAGAGGAGGATGCACAGAGAGCAGGAGACTCGGGGTGACTTACCACTTGCACTGAGTTGGAGTCCCTTTCACCTGCTGGCCACATTGTTGGAACACAGAAAAGAAGGAACTGAAAGTTTGGGAAGTTGTGTAGTCTCAGTAGGGATGAAACACTGTCTGAATGACAGGCTTATCTATCCAGACTCTGGGCCTTAAGCTCCAAGCTTTAGAGCTTAATCAAACAGCTCTGAAGAAACTATCATTGAGAAAAGACATATCTTCTTGAGATAACAGTACCATATAAGACTCAGGCTATCTTGTGTGTGTTGTTCGTTTTTAAGATATTGTCTTTCAGATGCCAAAGGCATTATTATTCCATGCATTGTCCTGTGTGTAGGTTTTACATATTGAAATAACTTGTCTAAGTATCACATGAAAACAAAATTAATGATATAGGGAAATGAATTTTAAGACTAATTGAGATTATGCAGCATAAGTGAGTCCATGACTTGACAAGAAGTCCTTACTCAATTCTGTTGACAAAAATACAAATGCAATTTTCATCTATTGCTGTTGAATTAAATGATTCTTTCTTTCTGTAAACAGAATTTGAAAGGTTTTTCAGAATACCTAAATGCTTCTGAATCCTGTTGCATTTAGTTACAGCTATAGAGGTCAGGACCTAAAAAACCTGTGAGTGCTATAGAATCATTCTCAGGCTTAGCAGGATAGGATTTTATAGCTGATAATTGAACATCTGTGCGCTTTCATATAATTTGGCAATAAATATCAGTCCTGGTTGCTTTCAGCTCTTTTGCATGTGCCATTTTTTTTTTAATATTTTAAATCTTTGCATGCATTTTAGATAAGTCACTTTGCCCCCTTTTTTTTTTTTTCTTCATTAATTGCTTTTAGTTTCTGTAAATTGCAAACATGTTTCTATGGAGAGGTCAAATTCCTCTTTGATCATATTCACAGATCTTTGTATTAGTCTAAGTAAATTTATAATGTAATTTTACAGAGTTGTGTCTTGTGCATTAAAGACAGTTTATTCTTCTCATGGAAAATATAAATGTTGTATTATATTTTTAAAGCAAGCTACATGTCCCTGCAAGTAATTCCACTTAGAAATGGTGGCCTGGAAGGGCTTATCTTGTAAAAGAGAAAAGGACATTACTGAAAAATATTTCCTCAGTTTTCTAACAAAATGGTAATAGTGACTTTATAAAATATAACATACATATGTTGCCTTTATACATTCCAATATTTACTTAAATCTTAACACCTCCTTTTGAAACACTGTCTAGTGTTTCTGTCTAGTAACATGTATTCACATGTTTTGCTATATATATATGTACATATAAAACACCAATGTTTTTAGGCAGAAAGACTAGCTCTTTCACACTAATCCCTGGGATTTATGCATGACACAGAGAGGCTAAGCTCCATATGGGTCCTGTCTTTTCCTGCCAGATTGCTTTTTTCATGTCAGTAGCTATCAAGTGACTGATAACATCAAAAACTCGATGTCAGTCTCATGTCCATGCATGGCTCTTTACTCAAAGGCAAAATACTTTGTACTCCAGAACTAATAATAAGTTTCCAGAATTCTTGTATATCTTTGTAAATGTAATTAATTAAGGGAAATGTGGCCTTTTCTAAGGGCTGCTCTGTGGGCTGATACACTATTAGAGTAGTAATGGGAAAGCAGCATGTTATGGGGCGAGACGCCCAGGTGCATGCTGGTGACAGCAGAAGACAGCAGATCTTATGGCTCAGGTCCTCCCTAGGACTGCTGTTCTTTTCTGCTTCTTGTCCTAGCACAAAGCTACATTAAAAATCTAGTACAATGGACTGGACTGGACATAGCCTGTGATTTCTTTTCTGATGTAGGCATTCAAGGGCAATATTATTTTAGCAACCTAGATATTCTTATAGTTTTGGTATCCTCTAGAGGATCATGCGCATCCCCTGAAACATCTTTTCTGACAAAGAATAAACTACTCAAAGTCTGTAATAATGATGTTTACGCAGTGGATCGAAAGGATGGATTTTTGCTGCATTAAAAGAAAACATGGCATTAATCAATGACTTTTCAGAATGATGGTTTCTAAGATTTCACATTCATTGTCATGGATTGACACTTTTGCCAGCTGGCATGGAAAATATTTGCACCTTTTTCTTGTAAAAGTAATTTTGCTGGATGTTTGGATTAAGGTTGTATAGAGCCAGGGCTAGTAATGCTCACCCCATAGACTTATTCTGCATATAAATTTAATGCTGCCTCACTACTAAATCAAGAATGACTCTTCTTTAACAGGCGATAGATCTTCCATGGGATGAGCTATAAGAAAATTCTGAAATGTTTGAGGAACAAAATGTTACTCCTTCATATATGCTAAAATTATTGATATGCTTTTAAACATTAGCTCACCATGAAAAATACCAAGGCAGTGCACTCAACTACCTTTACTTATTTCCTTGCTGATAATAAGTGTCATCATCCACCCCCGTGGGAACATGTAAGTGCAGGTTTGAGCCAGTTCTACAGCTTGTTTTGAATTGGCGTAGGCAGTGGTGATTGTCCAGCACCTAAGAAGGGAATGTGATTTGTGATCAATAACAATGTTGACACTGCACATGCAATGTACCCTCAGGTGCAACTATTCTTGGCAAATACTGAGAGCAAACCTGAGGCACTTCCACAGTCATGAAAAACCTCCTGAATTCAGCCTGCATTCAGGTCACTTAGATGTTGGTTGCTCTTCCTGCAGCTGTCCTCAGGGCACTGGGCTCCTGCAGGGAAAACTGACATCTCTCATCTGCCTGACATCATTAGTGATAAGACAGATATGGTGGCTAGAGGCTTCACATATTCCAGGTGTGGTCATGTAGCAGATAAATATGCCCTGGAGGACACTGTAGGCAGTTTGAACCAAACATTTCCCTTTCCTTCCTTGTCTACATACAGCCCCAAGGGCCAGACGTAGGGGCAGCATGCTTAGCCTCCAGCCTGCCTTGTGATACTGCCATCAGTGTTGTGTGACTCTTAGCAAGGACCTGTGTAAGTACAGTCTTAAACAGCCAATTCCAGATTTAGCAACAAAGCCCCTATGTGCCAATTACTATACAGAGCAAATTAACAAAACTTTTCCCAACCTACATGACTTGAAGTGAGGAGAAAGAAAAAACTAGTGTAAGGGTCAATGAGAAGATGAAGAGAGGAACAGAATTAACAGGAACAGAATTCTTCTCACTCTTTCTGAGCTCTTTTTTTTTTTAGCACAGACAGTATTGGATGAATTGTGTGTGTGAGTTGAGGGTATTAAGCTGATGTGGCTAAAGACATGAAGCACTGCGGTACTGTTTAAACTCATTAGACTGTATATCTACAGAAGTGAAAAATAAAAGCTCACAACCCTAAATTACTTGCTTAAATGAACCTTCTAAAAAGATAGGGATGTACAAGAAACCCTGCAGGATTTAAGAAGCTTATCAGCCTCTATGCAGACTTGCTTGTTTCTGCTCTGTCTCAAGCATCATTTTAAGGGTTGGGAATTCATTTTCTCCTTTTGCACACTGTTTTAACCGCAGACTGTCAAAGCTGACAGGTTCAAAATATATTCCAACCTTGGAAATGAATCTTTTCCTTGTTTTTTTTTTTTTTGTTTTGTTTTGTCTTAGGGGTTTTTTGTTTGTGTTTGTTTTTTTTTTGTTTGTTGGGTTGTTTTTGTTTGGTTTTTTTTTTTTGTTGTTGTTGTTATTGTTGTTGCTTTTGCTTGATTGGTTGGTTTTAGTTTTTTTTTTGGGGGGGGGGTGGTGGGGGTGGGTTTCCTTTTTCCCAGAAATAACTTTTGTGAGTTCTAATCAACAACCTTGAAATAACTTCTCAGACTTTGAAACAGTTACAAAATGCTAGCTACTTAGATGTGGAAAGGGAACCCATCCGACACATCCAAGCTATGGCTTCCCTGCAAGTGACCAAAAGATCAGCACCTCAATCCTTATGCTTTTGTTTGTTTGTTTGTTTGTTTTTTAATGGGTACTGCCAATACATGGAAAACTACCAAGCACTCTGGAGCATGAGAAACTGGAAACCTTCCCAGTTTACTTCTCTGTTGTTTCCCTAAAGTGGAAGGAAGCCCAGGTATGCATATTCATTATCTTAAAACCACACATTCTGGATAGAACACATCTGACCATTGTGCAAATCCCCCAAGAGTTTCAAGGTCTGCTTAAAACAGCTGAGAATCAGGAATATTACACTGGAGTTTAAAATTATTCCAAAATATTTAGGAATAGATTGCAGCTCAGACAAGTCTGAACAAGCAGAAAATGAAAAGCAAGAGATCTCTTATGGCCCTCTGCAATCATCTTATCATGTCATATGGTTGGCACATGTTGCATAGCCATTCATTTTTAACAAAATATGTAGGAAAGGGAGGGTGAGGAATGGATGGTGTCAATCTTCTCTGTCTCCAGAGTGCTGTATTTCAGAGATGACCTGAGGAATGCATCATAATTAATGAAATTAGAAGTCACAAGCCTGAAGCAATAATGAAGAAAGTAGAATTGAATTTTATGAGTGTGAAACTACTTCCAAGACACAGAGTTCCACACCACATTTCGCTAGCGGCTGTGCCAAAGGACATACCAGATGTTTAATACTATGTAACACCTTGTCTAAAGCTAAGCAGAGGTCACTTTCGTGCAGAATACCGATGCAAAATGTGAGGAAATAAAAATATAAGAGGAGAAACAGAATCCTAATTAACAATTTATTTTGGTCCAAGACCAATAGCTAATATCCATTATGATCTATTTTGTCCATTGACCAAAAGATTTTTTTCCTTGATACTGTCTTACATCTTTTTATTTTGGAGAGACATTTCTTATATTTTCACTCTACTTTTCTGAGAGGAACGAAATACTTATTGTTTTGAGATATAGTTATTTAAATTTAATTGGATAGATATTAATGTTTGCATGTGCTACGATGTCACCCTTGGAAGCCTTAGTTTCTGTGCTACATTTTAAGGAATGGAGTCCTCTGTCCAGATTTTGTCATACACTGTATTTTGCAGATTGCTGCAGCATGCAAGGGTATTTCTGCTGAGCAGGAGCACCAAGCCTGCAAGCCTTGGACAACATGGTCTGAGGTGAGGCATCCTTGCCCATGGCAGGGGGGTTGGAACTAGGTAATCTTACAGTCCTTTGAAACCTCAAACATTCTATGATTCTGTTTCATTGGGTTTGTATTTTTGTTAAGACTGCTTCCTTAATATCTGGCAAAGTGTAACAACAGTTTTTGCAGTTTTCTTAAATTGGTGTTTCCCAAAAGTATAATTTAAATTAATGTTAAAGCTATTTGGAATGCATTTCCTGCTCTAATGGCAAGGTGGTTGATATTTTAATTTTACCTTTCTCTAATTTCAGTTTCTTCTGAACACTGAAATTACATTTCCACTTACCACTTCTAATTATTAATCCTGTGATACACTAAAACATGGCTTTTCCAGAAGAAATCTTTGTTAGGAAATTCCAGCATCCCTGCAATTAGTGGTCTGGTCACTACCCTGTGAACCTTGAGTAACTTTGCTGCTGAAACTGGCAACAATTGCTGTCACCCTTGTGCTACATTAACCCATATAATGATGTAATGTGGCAGACTGTGGAGGCAATAGTGTTTTGGGTTTCAGTGAAAATTCAGCGGCCGAAATCCCTTTGTCTTGAAGTCTTGGATGTACAGCTTATTTGGTAATAGCAACACAGGCTAGGAAATTTCTCGTCTTGCTGAGGAAGCTTAGAATTTCTAATGCTTTATGCTTACTTACACAAATTCCTCAAGAGGTATTTGACTACATATTTATGAATTGCTCTTCATATTTGAATGAGATTGGTATTACCCATTTTCTTATTTTTCACATTGAAAAATTTTTCACATTCACTTCTTTTGAATCACCTCCTGCTATAGGGCAGAATGTTGAAATTTCAAAAAACAGATAAGCTGTGTACTCTCAGAAATGTAAACAAGGCTTTAACCCCTTTTATAATGTAGCAGGCATGTTGTATTGTTTTTAATTATTTCATCATCCTAGAAAAGCAAACAGTTTCAAAACTGTTTTCTTCTCAACATGTGTGCCAGATGCGGTATTAGGGAGCTTGCAGCAAACTCAAATAATAGAAAGCCTGAAAAGAGTTGTGTCCACATCATAAATATTTTAAATAGACTTTTAATTATTTCAAGAGTTTTTTCTTTAAATAATAATTTTACAATGAAATATAAACCAGAATTTTATGCTAAATTAGTTCATATTATTGGAAGAAACAATATTACAAACCACAGAGAATAAATTAAATCCTCTGAAATTGACTTTAGTAACTACCAAAACAAAATAAACAATACGTTTGCATAATCAGGAAAGAAATGTTGAAGCCAAGTTCATAGACGAGTGTTGCTTTCATGCCTATTCAAATATTTCACTTTTAAAATTGGCTTTTACATAAATATTGAAACTTCTAGTATTTAAGCTATACTTTTATGTTGTTACTTGATACATAAAATGTTTTGCTTACAAAGAAACAATCACTTGACATGTAGCTTTGAATCTGTTGACAAAAGAGTATGCATAGAGTCTATTTAACATTGTACTATTCTCATTAATGTATTTATTATTCCATCTAAGAGTAGTCATTATGATTTCTTTGAATGCAATGGCAAAGTGAAATAATAATTCAGATTCTTAGATTCTAAGCCCCTGTGGGGGTTTTTGTTGTGGTTTGTAGTTTTTGCACTGCCTTTCTCCTTTATAATGTGTAGGGTCTACTATATTGGTGGATGCAAGGACATGAGGATTGTAAAATCTTTATTAAAAGCATTACTGATTGTAAACACTGTAGAGTTTTAGGAAAGTCATGGTTGGGGGGATAGCTGAGGTGTTCATTTGGTTAATGTATATTTTAATCCTCATTCTCAAAACAAGTTTAATCCTAAAGATTTAATTGCAGAATAAATTGTAGACAGAAACAAAGATCTAAGAGAGCTATCCAATTTGTGGACATTTATGTAAGCATTGCTAACTCACTGTGCTTATATAAATTGATCTTATGTAAATGACATTTTTCACTTTTAATGGTTTACATACTGAGTAAAAAATCAGTCTTGACTCCTCCACAGTGTTTGGTGTTCTCCCCACTAAGCTTGTTCTTTTTTTTTCTAGCAAAAGAACTGATCTCACTTGGTTATAATTTTCTGGTAAATCAGTGGGTATACATGCAAGGATGCAAGCTATATTATCTTCAGTAATTACTTTTGAAGTCATAGTGGTAGTTTTCTTGTACAATTCAGTCTTCTGAAATGATCAGAGAAGCAAGATGGTTATAGCCTTATTTCACACCAGCTTTCTAATAGACAGAGAAATGTGTTATGATGCCTACAGAGCTTCAGTAAGTAGCATAACTCTTTAACAGGTATTATATTTGGTTTGCTCCTGAAATAATGTTCTTCATTATTCTTCCATTTAGATTCCTTTGTTGAATACCATTGTAGCTAATCTACTAGTGCATTTTAGTGCACAAACTGAGAAGTTGTGGAAACAGAAGCTGGAAATATTTGGAAAAAACCTATATGCATCATGAAGTAGGATTTCTAACTTATGAATAGAAATAAATCCATCTTATGTCTCAGATCATAACAGGAATTTACGTTCAATGTGTATTCTTTTCATTTATTTGAAAAATACAGTATTTACAACTGTAATTTGTGCGAAGAGAGACCACATCTTTAAATTACGATATGCATTTTCTCTAAAAGAAAAATAAATACAATTGATATTTATTCATACAGACTGGTATAGAACAGGATCCAGCCATTTAAAATTAAAGTAATCCAAATAGCAAATATAACTGGTGAATGACTAGACTATAATCTAAAAAATGAACACTTTTATATAATATTTTGTTTTAAAAGACCATGTAAGTAGAAATTTAGTTTGAACATGCAGTTGCACTGTATGTGTACTGGCTTTCAGAGAGCATATAGGCAATTTCTCTTCACTGCTCATTTCATTAGTTAAATTCAATC
This sequence comes from Neopsephotus bourkii, assembly GCF_033783945.1. Classification (NCBI taxonomy): domain Eukaryota; kingdom Metazoa; phylum Chordata; class Aves; order Psittaciformes; family Psittacidae; genus Neopsephotus; species Neopsephotus bourkii. The sequence continues at coordinate 3,713,236 of NW_026901969.1, forward strand.
CAAGCAGTAAAAATGTTTATTTCTTCATGTCAATTAATGTACAAATCGCTGAACTGAAGAAAAGCTGAGTGAGCAGAGCAGAAAAGATGGAATTTGTCTTACAGAGGAGAGCAAAGACTGAGGACTTAAGATATGTACAGTATATCATAAAAGCATGTTGCAAATTTATGTTATACCACCCCTTTTTAGTTCCAGTCTGGGGTGAGCTACATCCTTTTCCAAAGCAGAATTTAAGATCATTGGAAGATTTGTCATTGTTTCCTAGAGATGCAGGTAAGGGGTGGACCCCCTGTCGTGATATAAGTACCACTACCTACTGTGACAGTGGGAGGGAGTAGGAAAGCAGGGGCAGGAATGCGGGTGCCATCTTCCTCCTTCTAACTGTGCTGACATTAAAGATTGCATCTGTAGTAGAACAGAAGAAGGCCATAAAGAAGGTTCAGAAGAAGTCTACAAAATCTCAAGGCTGCAAACACATTGCTTACACAGAGTTGCCAAGTCACCCCATTTACTTGGAGAGCAAAACCAGCTGGGGAAAGCATTCAATTAATAAAGTTATCACTAAACTTTTCAATGTACTGAAAAGAAATAAAGATACCAAGGATGCCTTGTATGGAGCATAGAAAGAGTGCAGTCCTTTTGCCCTTTTACTTTAGCAGAGGCCTTAGTGCAGGAACATGATAAAACTCCTTAATAACTATGCAAGAGGCATTTGCAATAGCACTCAGACATACTTTATTTTAATGAGCTGCCTGGTAAACTGTCTGTAGGGTTACTTCAAGTCACAGTTTTAGTCTATATCTTCTTTCAGCACAAAGATGAGCCCACTGTAGCCTGAGCAGACTGTTCCTATACAAAAGCTGTTCCTTCTTTTTTTTAACTCATTGTCTCCACTGTGTCAATAAGTCGTACACCTTCATCGGGATCCTCTTTAAAACAGCTCTCTCCAGGAGATAATCTTTGTGGGCATGCCCTCTCAAGAGAGTAGGCATAATATTCATCCTTTCTAATTTCAGTCTTTTTTTCTGAAGACTGATTAATGAAACAACCAAAAGAAGAAACTTGCTGATATGGTTTGCCTATCAGTAGGATCTCCAAAAAATGATGAATGGGGTTTCTCACTATTGCTTCAGCCAAGCAAGGTGCAGGGCTGGGGTTAGCACTTTTGGACCTTATTGCTCTCTACATTACCTGAAAAGAGGATGGAAAGAGGAAGCGGCTGATGTCTTTTCCCAAGTAACAAGTGGTAGGACAAGAGGTAATGCCCTCAGGCTGTGCCAGGGGAGGTTTAGTTTGGATATTAGGAAAAAGTTCTTCACCAGAAAGGTGACTACATATTGGAACAGGATTATCAAGTGGAATCACTGTCCCTGAAAGTGTTTAAAAAACATGGAGATAAGTCCCTCAGTGGCCTGGTTTAGTGGTGGACTTAGCAGTCCTATTCCTAGTGTAATGGTTGGATTTGATGATCTAAAAGGTCTTTTCCAGCCTAGTTGATTCTATGATTCTATGACTCAACCTTTGACAGGTGCTGTATTACCAACACATGTATTTGCCAGCTTGATTGGTGTGTTGTTACTTCCCTCTGGTTTACAGTGGAGACATGCCCAGATCAGTCATCAGGCCACTGGCGTTGCCAGGATTCTCTGTATCCATCAAAGCGTCTGCTCCCAACAGCCACTGCCAAAAGAGTACAGCTTTATCTCTAAGTATGCATTTTCAGATAAAATTTTGAGTCATAGAACACTTTGGTACTGTGAAATATTTTATATTCTTGTAGAACTGTTATCCAATCGGAAAACAGCTTCTACTCCATGAAGATTTCTAAAGCATTCACAGACACAATTCTTACTTATGTTGTTCCATAAATTACTAAGTACATAATTTACAATGTTCCAGCTACCTATATGATTAGTGCATCAAGTGTGTTACAAAACTTTAGAAAGACATGGAAGCACTATTAATCATGTAGTGCTAGCCTGAACGTTAGCTCAGCTTCTCTTACCAATCTCAATAAACTTGCTTAATTAAGAAAGGAATGCAGCATAACTTTAAAACCTAATGTATCTTTGGCTTAAAATATTAATTGTATGTTAAAAACACATTTTAGCTTGAAATATTCATAGTGAGGCTCCACACCATCGAGAATACTTTTTGCTTAGAGTAATTGTAATACTGTATACATGTCTCTGAAAAGGAATATGTTTTTATTATCATTCCAAAATATTTTTGATCCTTCTTGAAGTATTATCTTCACAGTAATTGTCTCCACATGCAGTGGAATAGTTTAAATTCAGTTGTCACCACAGATTTCCAAGCCCTGAAAAAGCAGTAGAGTATTACAGTTACTAGGCTTTGTAAACCCTTTAAATAACTTAATATTCAATAATACACAGACATGTATTTTTATATTATTTAAACCCTTGTCTATGTGTGTGTTTTCCAGAAAATCTCTTTTTCAACACGTGTTGTCAAATGCAAAGGTAACCTTTCCTAAAAACAGAAAAAGTTTGAAAATAAAACAAAGCAAAAAACTCAGCCCCCAACATCAAAACAAACCTGCAAACCTGCAAAACCAACACCTAAACCTATCAGATTTATAGTACATTTATGTGAGAGATTTCTGGGGAGCAAATAGCAGAGGTTTGAGGTGCTGCCATGTATGGTGCTAGATGGTGCAAAGGAGAGCCATGGTATCATCACTTAGAGACAGGCCTAGGGGATGCCATAGTTTCTGATTGTCCTGGGCACATTTAAATTCTTCTCAGCTCTTATTCAAGTTGTTATATATTGCCCAACCTTATCTCTACTAAAACACCTTAGGAACAGAAAGAATAAGTCAGTAACTCTTTACTTGGCCATAAACAATAAATTAATGAGTGACTGAGTATGTGTCATGGCTTCATTCTGTGTTGGTCACTGAATCCTTGATAAGAGACCAAATTTAAAAAGGAGGATTTCCAAATATCCTTCTGGGTTTTTTTTGATGTACAAGATAAAACATCTTTTCCAGTGTAAAAATCCAGGTTATGCATTCCTGTTGTCATGAAAGGCTCACTGCAAGTTGGCATAAGTGGCTGTGAATGGGAAAATGAGAAGACACCAATCTGAGAAAAATCTGCAGTTATTTGAACAGTCGATGCTTAAAAGACTGCAGTAATCTAAAATAAAGATGCGTTATGTAGTATAGGACAGAACAAAGGGCTAGTTTTACAATTTTACAGTTACATCTTTAAAAACAAAACAAATTAAATGTATTTCAGAAACATTCAAGTCACTCAGAGCAGCCACTCTCAGGACCCCAAGGGATGATTCCTACCTGCCATTTTTGGAATGTTTATAAACACCTCTTTGTCGTAAAAAACCCTGCAATGTTGGATGATTCTCATTTTCTTTCATTGCGCTAGTACTGACTTTCATTAGTACTAATTATCCTTTTTAGTGCTTCATTTCAGATGGCTAATACTTGCTTTAATTGAAGTTGCATAAATTAACTCCCTTCTGAACTGGGAGAGAAGATTGGAAGATCTTTGGAGCAAGAATTATTCCTTCTTTTTCTATCTAAACAGTTCCCAAGTGTAACTAGCCTTTCTTATCTTGGTCAAAGGCATTGCTGTAATAGAAATACAAAGGCCTGCATGCCACTGCCAATGTATGATTTAATGTAGCTAACGTGGTACAGAGGGAATTCTAAGTCCCAAGGTGCGGCCATGAGAGATACTACATTGCAACTTGCCCCCCCTATAATAATTAAAACAACATATTTTATTGTGCAACCTTCCTTAGCGTTGTTGAACAAAACCTGACAAAAAAGCATTATGTTTTTTTGGCTTTACTACTGTGACATTTAATATAAGAATAATTTAATCTGTATTCCTACTGTGACTTATGTTTTACAATTGTAACCCATTCTCTCAACATTAAAAAATAAATGCTTACATGTAAAATAGGTAAATGTATTATATTTTACATTTACCCTCAGAGCAAAGTAAACATGTCAAAACTAACAGCTCCCAGTGTTTTCATTGCTAAAACTCACATAATCTAAAAACCCCCATATTTTATTTGATTTTGATGAATATTTATGTTCAGATTCTTAAAAGTAAGCAGTGCTAGCAATAATTCCTGAGGATGCATAGTAACAAGCAGAGTTAGAGGAATGCTATATCAGTTTTATCTCAAAAACAGTGCACAAAAAGAATTTATTTCAGCTGATTTCTATAATAGGTATGGGAATAACAGTCACAGACCTCCTATCCTTTAACCTCCAGCCACTTATATTGAATATAATACTGAATATAATAAAAATGTGTTTGCATGCATAGGTGCATACATACATAAACATTGACAATGCAGCCACCATTTTACATTCTGGCAGTGCTGCATTGAAGAGAGAAGACTTTCAGAACGGAGCTTCTCAGTAAGTGCAAACACAGAAATTAAACGCTGCAGGGGAGTGAGGAGCAACAGTGAAATGAGGCACAGATTTCTTTTAAGTCTCCAGTCTGGAAATTCAGGTATCATAGTCATATCCACAGCCATGTATCCCTCTCATTAGCGGTGAATAAACTGGGCCACATGTCACAGAGGATTAAGTACAGGCCATAGCACAAAAGAGCAACAAGAAAACAAGAGAAAACAACTTGGTTCCCATTTTTTCCAACTGAAGTCATTTTTTGAGGAGCTGTGCTTAACTTGAGCCTTTGGAAAATGCACATAGCAGCTGGCAAATGGGATGGAATCCAATTTGTCCCGAATTTAGGTCTCTGGTTCTTAAGCACTATTAGGAGCATTAGGATGCTGAAGCTCCCATTTGGGTCATTCAGCACGGTTAGGGGAGGCAGAAGATGCTCAGTAGGGTAAGGGGAAATTAGAACAGCCCTGTACTGCAGCCACACCACTGCAGTCAATGGCTGGGAAGGATTCAGGTCTCTCCCTGGTCTCTCCCCCAAGATCTGGCAGCTCCTCAAGCAGAGGGTGTCCAGAGATCCTGCAATGATCCCTCACAGGGGGCAGGATCAGTGCCCATGGCAGTGGGTGCCCACATCTGCTCCCAGCACTGCCCCGATTGCCTCTCCTTAGTCAATAGCCTGCAGAATAGTCAATAGCCTGGCTTCATGCCAAGGACTGACATACTGTCACCAGTTAACAACTGGAATAAACCTAATATACAAACTAGGGGAGGTCAAAATTTTACAGTCAAGGGACACTTTTTAGGAGGGAAGACCTCTATTTTTATTCATTTTTGTCACATATATCTTACATGCAGGACTCTATTTGAAAATAATACATTTCAGATGGAAATGGTAGGCACACAAATACTAGAAAATATTATTTTATTAATTCCTATCATTAACTGACTCTTCTTTTGCACACACATGGGATAATGCAGTCTTTACTAGGCTATATAATTTTGATTTGGATGGCTGCTTGCATCATTTGCTAAGCAAGCAGCTATTCAGTATCTATTTTTCTCCTCCTTATTTGACCTACGTTCTCATGGCCCATTTAGCGTACACCTTATATTTAACATTTCTTTTTTTTCTGGTTTTTTTTTTTCTTTTTAATGGTTTTATTCACCTTTCTGGAGAACATCCTGACTGGCTCTAAGTCTGGCAGTATGAAAAATGCCCACAACCCTGATAATTTGCCTCTGGGGCACAAAGTAATGGAAAAATCTCATAATTCAAGAGAAAATACAACTTTGATTTCTATTATTTGGCCATCCCTTAGAACAAATGAATCCTGAGTTTCAACCTCAGGTGCTTGACTAGCTACTATAAAATAAAAAGCAATGTTTCCAGTACCCTTAGTTCAATCTTTTTCTTTTAAATTATTGACCTTCATTTGATAAGTTTTATGGGAGGTTTTTTAGATGCTTAAAGGTGTTGCTTTGATTCCTAGACTTTCTTTTCACCAAAATAAAATTTTATTAAAATTCTGCTGGAAGGCCTTGAAATAGTCTATTGTGACAGTATGATCAGTTCAGTGTGGATAATCCTCACCAGAAATATTACTGAAACTGTAATTTTAACCCTAATATAGGTCACCTCTGAGAGACAATATGCTGAGGGGATTGTTAAACTTGTTATTGTTGTTATGACTGTTGTTAGATACAATGACTACAGAATGCGTGAGACCTGAAGCCACAGGGAATGTTAGAATCGACAAGTAATTTTAACTGCGTGCATGACTACCAGCTCTATCTGCAGGATGGTACACCTAGGAGGATGCATATTTGTGTAGAGAAATCGAAATTTAAAAATAGCTATCTATTAAGAAACAATAAACCCCTGGTGAATAGAATTTGAATATAAATATTTTTAGTGTATTTTTGCCTGCACTAAATTACTAAATCTTTATGTGTTGCTGTATCTTTTCTGAAAAATGTGAAGAGATCATTTCTCTGTGTGTTTGCAGTCTGCAGTGTATAGGGAAGAGCAAAGTCCTGATTAACGATGTTCTACTGTGTAACTATAGATCAGTGTAGGAGTAAGAAGGAAGACAAAGACCTTAACACAAACTGCAAAATATAGTAATGATTGCTTCTTTTTTCATGACGCTTGCATTATTACTCTAGCTTTTAAACCTCTGTGAAATACGTACCTCAGGAATTTATTTCCCTATAATTCATGTATTTTGCAATGCAAATTACTTGAAGTCTATCATGTTTCTAATACTTTTTGGATTACTAGTAGTGGAACAAAAAGTAGTGGGACTGAATTTATTGGAAAGGACTGAGGAATAGCTCTGAAGGGTCACAAATTAGACTGACTGCAGGAAAATTATATTCAACAACATCCAGTGATTGCTCTGAAATGGTTCTTCATGAGGCTAAATTTAAAACAGATTTTTTAAGACTCAGGAAATAACTAAGAAGGGTAAGAATGAGTGCAAGAAAACTATTTTCAGCAATGAGCAATGATTGCACTGGAAAAGGATTCATTGTGACACCAAATTTTAAAAAAGAACTCTTTTTACTTTTAATTTGAGATTGAGGGGCTACTGAAGGTCTTCTGTGGTAGTAAACATATGGGTCATGGAATTGTTTGGTGTCTCTGTCAAAGTTATAAAAAGCATGAGAACTATCCTTACAATCCCAAATTTCCATGTATTATTTATTTAGCATTCAGTGATACCCATTATCATTACAGATTAACTGAAACAGAAGGGTCTAGTAGCTTGGTTTGCATTATTCTACTCCATATTCGTGACCCTGAACTTAATTCAGTTTAGCATAGCTGTCTTTTGTAAATTGGGTTGATGTCCTTGGCTTGCTACTTCTTACAGCACTGATTTATAGCTATATATAGTAAAACACTGTGCAGGAGGTTGCTCTTGGCTGGACACCAGATGTTCACTAAAGCCACTCTATCACTCCCCTCCTCAGTTCAAAAAGGAATTAAAAATACAACAGAAGTCTTATGGGTCAAGGTAAGGACAAAGAGAGATCACTCATTCATTACCATCATGGGCAAAACAGATTCGACTTGGGGAAATGAGTCTAATTTATTACAATCCAACTTGAGTAGGATACTGAGAAATGAAATGTTAAAAACACTTCCCCCCAACCCTCTCTTCTTTTGGGCTTAACTTCACTCGTGAGTTCTCTACCTCTTCATTGTGAATGCCGCAGGGGGATGGGAAATGGGAATTATGGTCAGTTCATCACATGCAGTTTCTGCCGCTCCTTCCTCCTCAGGGAAGGACTCCTTGCATTCTTCCGCTAATCCAGCACGGGGTCTCTCCATGTGAGTCCTTCCCACAGGCTGCAGTTCTTTACACACTGCTCCAGCGTGGGTCCCTTCCATGGATGCAGCCCTTCAGGCACAGACTGCTCCAGCCTGAGTCCCCTGTGAGGTCATCAGTCCTGCAGCAAACCTGCTCCAGCGCATGCTTGTTTCTTCACAGGTCCTGCCAGGAGCCTGCTCCAGCACAGGCTTCCCATGGGGCCACAGCCTCCCTCAGACATCTCCCTGCTCCTGTGTGGGGTCCTCTATGGGCTGCAGGCGCACAGCCTGCCTCACCATGGTCTGCACCATGCAGGTGCAGGGGATTATCTACTTTGGCACCTGGAGCACCTCCCCTCCTTCTGCGCTGACCTTCTTGTCTGCAGAGCTGCTGCTCTCAGATATTCTCACTCCTCTCTCCAAGTTTCAATTACTGTTTCTTAAATATGTTATCCCATATGTTATTATACACTGTCAACATTCATCCACCCCACATCCAACAGACTGCAAACATACAGAACTAATTTCTCCATGGTTATCAACAAACAATTAGTAATAAATATTGTACCAAGTCTTCAGAGAATAAAAGGAACAGAACTTATGTAAGGTATTGTAAATGTTATTAGAAGTCAAATAATGGCTTAGGAGTTCCACAAAAAATGGTCTGTGGCACTTAACCTTTTTTAATTTCTTTTTATTTCTACAAAGCTATTAAATTTAGAGACTCTAAAATTATCATTCAGTCTTCAATGCACCACTTTGAAATACATGGGCATAAATTCTGTTTTTATTTTTCAAAGTAACTTGTCTTCTCTTCCATCTTACATGGAAAATAAACAGGTAGATCCTATTAGGATGAAAACTACCTCACAATCAAAACAATCAAAACATAGATGTCTTTTTCTATATGTAAAATAGAAAAAAAAACTTTTCTGATTTTTTTTCTTAAACAGATAAAATTCATTGATTTCTTACCAAGAAAGATAATTGTTCAAACAGATAGAAACCTATGTCTAACCTTAATTTTCCACACTGAGATTTTTTTTTTAAATAAATACTTTCAAATCATTTAATGTGTGAGATTCTCAAATCATTTAGGGTATGAAATAGATGCTGTTGAACTATCCGTCTCACTTTCCTGTTAGGGTGGTGAGGCACTGGAATGGGTTGCCCAAGGAAGTTGTGAATGCTCCATCCCTGGCAGTGTTCAAGGCCAGGTTGGTCAGAGCCTTGGGTAACATGGTTTAGTGTGAGGTGTCCCTGCCCATGGCAGGGGGGTTGGAACTAGATGATCTTAGGGTCCTTTCCAAACCTAACTATTCTATGATTCTATGTCAGCCTAAAACTAGGACGTAGTTTTCCTAAAACTAGGAAAGCTAGTATCTTTCATAACATTATTTCTTGTTTTATTTCCTAATAAAAAGGTCATATCTGATTACATTTTCAAAGCACATAGAAGCTTTTTAAGTCCATATCTACTAAAAATTAGTAAAACTAAGCAGATATGTTTAAATATCTTCTTAAGTGAGTATACAGTTAAATGCTTTACTGACATTTTGCATGCTGCAGTATTTTCTTTAAGGTCCCAAACTATGTCAAAGCATTAAGCACAGGTCACATTTTGGTGCTAATAATGTCCCGTAGTGCTTATAGTTACTCATGTTTAAATGGTTATTTGGATCACTCATTACATTGGTGGAGGACTTTTAATTTGCAAGACAAACAAGACACCTTTTGCAAGAATTAAGATAGGGAAAAGTATCAGTTCAGTACAACTGTTCTGAATAAAAACAACCAGAAATTAAAAATCAGTCATTAATTTAATCTAGGAGTAGTTCCAGGAGGCAGGAGTAAGATAAAATAATGGAGACATGATGGACAGATACTTTGTAAGTAAAGAAATAATAATACCCAGCCAAATTTAATCCTAGTGATTTAGGTGCTAAATAAGTAAATATTCAATATCTATTTTTCTCCTTCTCATTTAAGCTACATTTTCATGGCCCATTTAGCATACACTTTACATTTCACTTTTTATTTATTATTTATTCTACTTACTTAACTGTACTTCAGCTATTTACAAAAAAACAACCCAAACCAAAACTTAAGGCACTTGACAAGTGTGATCCACCTCACCTTGGTATCTAAAGCAGGTGTGACAGTGGTCTAGAAGCTCGTATTGATCATGTCTAGAAACACAGAAAAATTAATCAAATATAAATGTTGACTTGGTTGATATCTTTAGCTAGATGAAATAGATCTCTCCTTAATGCCATCGTGTGGTCCCTTAGGAGGAAGGACATCTCTCTATTGAAATGTGAATGTCTGAAATGGGTAGAAGGTAAGATGGGATCAACTTTATGAAAACAAATACCAGTGGCTGTGGCACCCTGGCAAAAACCAAAATGTATAAAGAAGTTATAAACAAACTATTATGTGTACAAGTCTAAATTATGGAATTATGTTCAATATAAGAATGTGATTGTTTTGAAATAAAACATAATGTTTGGTTAGCATTTTTTTTTTACAATAAAAAAGTTTAATAAATATGCAATGTCACCAAATAAAAAAATGCAAAAAAAAAAAAAAACCCAACAAAATTAAGTCCTTTTTTATGCAAGAGCTTTTCACTGTGGGCATCGCCCTGTCTCTATGGTGGCTGTGGACACATCCATGTTTTGGGTCCATCCATTGCTGTTACCTGCCTCCACACACAGCAAACTTTTGAGCTAGTATAAATCAGAGTTTTCGCAGGATTTGGAGGCAGACAGATACAATATTATTATATATAAATATCTTACTTTATTTTCACCAATTATCTTTGACACTTTAAATCTAAAAGCTGCTAAACCTTTATCTCTCGTGTATTTGAATGACACCGCAAGGATAGTATTTCCGCTTCTCCTCCTTCAGTGATAAAGAAGACAGAACTTTCACGCATCTCACTCCCAGACAGCACTGGGTAAGCCTCACAGACAACTGAACATGTATGGTGAAAGATGGCCCCCATTTTTTGTACAAACAAGATCCTAATGAAGATTTTTTGTTTTCAGATCCTTCTTCACTCTCCTGGCAAGTTGCAGAAAATTCAGAAAGAACCAAGAACAAGACATTTCTTTTTCATAATCACTGTAAAATGAAGCTGTGTAATCTCCCTAATTCTCTGAGCTGCTTTACCTGCAAGACCACGACCTTTTAAGAATATAGTACTCAGTCATTTATTTCCAGGCACTGTTGTCCCCTGGCACCTCCAGTGCCTCCAGCTCATCTCTAAAATATTCTGTTTATTAAAAATGGAAAGATTCTACCTTCGTTGTTTGCACAGTCTGCTCCTTATGTGTTTAGAAAGAGAAACAACAGAAGTAGATTAAGTAAGTGGAAATACTGGTTATGTGAGGGAGATTCATAGAATCATAGAATAGTTAGGGTTGGAAAGGACCTGAAGATCATAAAGTTCCAACCCCCCTGCCATGGGCAGGGACACCTCGCTCTAAACCGTATCACCCAAGGCCTCGTCCAACCTGGCCTTGAGCACTGCCAGGGATGGAGCATTCACAACCTCCTTGGGCAACCTATTCCAGTGCCTCACCACCCTCACACTAAAGAACTTCTTTCTTATATCCAATCTAAACTTCCCCTGTTTAAGTTTTAACCCATTACCCCTTGTCCTATCACTTGGAGTTTTGTTTGGTTCATAAAAAAAAAAGCAAGCAGAAAGGCAATTATCCATCAAGTCCCATGGAAAATGCTTTACAAAATTGTAGAACTGGTACAGGCACTGGATTCTTCATGTTATGAAAGGAAGCAAAGCATGCAAGGCTGCCTACAAGTTGGTAGGCAGATAAGTATTTCAGAATCTATGACTGAGACCTGTCGTTCCACCTCTCTCTTCAAAAAATTACATAATACAAAAATAACTTTCCTCTAGAAGTACTCATGATCTCTTTCAGGAGAATACCAAAGAAAGAAAGCCTTTTGCTTTTTCTACACTTAGTGTCTTCAACTACAAGTAGTGTCTCCAATACCTTTAAAAGCCACCTCTAAACCCCCTTCAAAACAAGACTGTGAGCGAAAAGTGGAAAAAGGTCTTACAATTTTGAATGCTCCATTTTCTGTGCTGTGATCTTTCATTACCTAAAGAAGAAGGTAGGCAAGTCAAAATAATACCTTATTTGCCAAATATCTACACACTTTTAAACAATCTGTCTTGGCTTCTTAGCCTGTAAGTTTCAGATGTATATAGTGGCAGAACTTGTGCTTTGAATTCAGCAATCAAACACAGTAATACACTATATAAAATATTGGTCCTTATCCAGTCATTCTTGGAAGGAACAGTCTTAGGACTAGCTAATTATCCTTTGGTATGGATCAGGAAAAATTCTGTACCAGTGCAGGCACCAGACACTGTATTGGAGAATACAGATGTATTAATCTGAATATCAAACTCATTTCTCCATTTCAAGCAACGCGGCACATACATAAGTGATAAAAAGGCAGAAAATAATCTGCACCATAAGGAGTAGCTGGAAACGTGTCCTGGGGAGAAGCCTTGTGGGAAAAAGCCAGAATTTGCCTTCTCGTGAGCAGCCTTAGAACTGAGATGATGCAGTCTCAACCAACAAACCCCTCTAGGCATTACAGGCTGGAAATTGCCTTATGTGTTTTACTTTCAAATTCAGGTGTAAAGTTAAAAGAGCTTTATTCCATGAGATGTGTAAAAGCAGAATATTCCTTCAGGAATAGGCTAAAGACTTGGCTCATACCTCTCTTCATGACTGAAAGTAAACTTAGTATAAAAGGATTGTGAAGGGATAAGCCTCAGTGACTTCAATCGCAATCACATTACCCTTCAGGTCTTTGTTTTGGTTTTGATTTAAATGCAATTGAAAATCTTTCTCAGCAACATAGTTGTGAAACTTCTTAGAACAGAGATCAGTCTCGAAATCAGTGTTTGGGAGAGGAATTATAGTTGCCTACTCTAAAGGAATAAATGAATTGGCTCTTTGCACTGAGAATATGGTAGAAAGAAAGATGTACTTTTGTTACAGGTTCCATTCTTATATTCACTAGAGAAAAGGCCTTGACTTTGTGTAAGTGCTGCTCAGCAATAACCAGAACATCCCTCTATTATCAACACTATTCCCAGCACAAGTCTAAAACACAGCCCACACTAGCTACTAAGAAAATTAACTGTATCCCACCCAAAACCAGTACAACAGTCCACAAGGAGAGAGTCACATTTAAGGGATAATGTGTTAGACATTATTTTTTTAATGTCTAACATTTACAAGCATTTTAAATTTATAAGCAATGATTACACACACAGATATATATCATTGACAATATGAAAGAAAATTCCATTTCTTTACTTTGATAAGAGTATGCATTTTAAATCATGTAGTATGCAGGACCAGTAACTTTTCATCTTTATTTGAGAATCACTGACTGCATTAAACATCCAGAAAAGTTGCATTGAATATCACATCATAATTATCTTGAGAATTGTAAAACCAGATCAAATTTCTAAAGAAACAAAACCAAACCACATCAAAATCATAAGAAGTAAGAGGAAAAAAAATCCAGGCACAGGCAGTTACTCGTCAATGACTTTAATAGTTATGAATAAATCCTCTCTGAGTAGTTCTCTAAAATACATTGTTTCCACTCAGGTTCATTGAAACAACCTGGTTTCTTAGAAGGTGAGTACAACAGCAGGGAGCATTTTTATGGTCATTGCTTTCAATTGAAAATACTGTTAAGGAGCTTTGTTCTGTTGTTTCATGTGTTCATTATGACTACATCCTTCTGCTTCCAAGTTCTTCCTCCTTTCCTTCCTGTAATTAACAAGCAAAACTAAACCATAATCTACACATAAACTGTCGGGTCCTTCAAACACAAGACAGCATCACTCATCCAACGAGTTCAACAGGAGAAGTAACTACAGTGCAGCATGAGCTCCTTTGTCAATTTATATTTCTTTGCAGCTTCCAGTACACTGACATGAAAGACTGCATGGGTCTGTACTGACAAGGAGTACATCAGGGTAGTCTATTCTTTCTGCAGCATGCCAAGAAAATGAAAAGGAAGAAAACCTGAGGTGTCGAGCCCAGTCCTTTGAAAAACAGAAGGAACAGAATTTACATTTTCTGGTGGAAGCTTGGATTAATTATAAAAATTTATAATCTGTGATGATTGCAATACTCCAATCTATGAAACTGCATTTCAGAAATAAGAAATGATAGATAGTGTAGAATAAACTCATCTCTTGGTCACTCTGCAGGATTAATCACTACTTTAGACACTGGTATTCCCAATACTGTCACAGAAAAACTCCAATTGTCTTCTGCAGGAGCAAGATAGTATTTTTCTGTCTTAAATTATCTGGGAGAGAATATCAGCATAATCGCACTATCAAAATTCAGCTGTGACATGATATTCTTGTCTCCCTTGTCATGACAGGTAATACAAACTGCCCAAATCACATTCCTGCTTTGAAGAGCTTTCTCCTGGATCTAAATTATCTCCAGCAAATACAGAGAGAGTCTAGGGACTGAGCTGCCATTTGGGGCAAAACTGTATTCTGGGCAGTTTTGTTTCAATCTTAATTTATATACAAGGTGGTAAAAATGTTTATTAGATTCTGAGTGACTGATACCATAATCAAGCAATTCTGCTTATTATTTTCATTTAAAATCCTGCCAATTGCTTTTTCCCACTATTTACGAGGCCATTATGTATGTTTTCAAATGTGTTCATTGGCATGTGAGCTGTGCTTCATTTTATTTATGTATTTTTACTTACAATGGAGACAGAATGAGACAGGGAGAATACTTCTTTCAAATACCCAGTGTTTGGGTGACTGTTTTGTTGCTGTTAGAAAAAACATTTTAAAGAGGGAAATAAATAACTTCTAAAGTAAAAGTTCAGCTGAAGATTAAATAATGTTAAGAAAATGCAGCGATGTGACTCATTACTTGAGCCAATCTCTAGAACTATGAAGTTCTGCCTTCTACCTTTATTAAAACCTACTTCACAGAGCCAGTTGCTGAAATGGTTTGAAAACTTGAGTGAAAAATGAAATAGCATCAGGAATATTGTAAAGGAAATATAAGGATATAAGGAGGAAATTCTTTCCTGTTAGGGTGGTGAGGCACTGGAATAGGTTGCCCAAGGAGGTTGTGAATGCTCCATCCCTGGCAGTGCTCAAGGCCAGGTTGGACGAGGCCTTGGGTGATACGGTTTAGAGCGAGGTGTCCCTGCCCATGGCAGGGGGGTTGGAACTTTATGATCTTCAGGTCCTTTCCAACCCTAACTATTCTATGATTCTATGAAATTACCCAAGATAAAGCAAAATTGTCACAGTTCAGTCAGGAACTGAGAAACTGCATCTAAATATATTCAAAACTTATTGAAAAGAAGTCTTAATGAAAAATGTTTAGGTTTTGAACATTTATTGTAATAGAAAAATTGACTGGTTTCTGTGCCCAGGTAATAGAAAAACACGCCAGATTCATGCAGTAATTTTGTACTGGTTTTGGTACTCAATTAACTATTGCTCTGTAAAAAACACATCTGTGAGTAGGAGTCTTGGATAAATAAACTGTCCTTCAAAAATCTGCTTTCAGTATTACACATCTGTAGTAAAGTTTTCATAACCTTCTTTGTTGCTGGAAGTTTCAAATCTTCTACATCTACTAAAGTTTAAGCATTCTAAACTGTTCCACAGTCCTCTGTTATAATGATCTCAATTCCCTTCAGAAAGAAATCTTTTATCTAATCTTTAATCTCAATTTCTTTTGTTGGTAAGGAGGTTGTTTCACAGTATTGTGAAAAGGTTTTACTGACATCAGTAAGAACTGAACTGAGCTTAGAAATCCCGATTTCTGAATTTCCCCCCCAGCTTTTAGTGTCTGTGTTTTATCCTGCTTTTTCCAGATAATCACTGATTGTAAAAATTTTTGTTAGATACTCCAAAAAATGGTCCAAGACAAAATCAATTGCTAGACTACTTCAAAACTATTTTTTCACTTATATTTAAGTTTAGGTTATTGTAACATCCAAATCTAAAAATAACCTTCTAAAATCACACATATATGTATGTATGTATGTATGAAAACAGTTTCAACTACTGTACCACTAGGTTACTAATCATGGGGGGGTTTTCACTGTTTGTGTAAATTATATAGCATAATTAACAATTATTATCCAAAAGAAAGGAAGAGAGCTTTCCGTGACATTTGGTTCATGACTACAAAACTTTAAAATAGTCAAAATTAAAATAATGAAATAGAATATAAAATTTCATGGAGAGACTTGATCTTGAAGGAGTCCCATTGCAGTAGATGAGGGATGAGGAAAGGCCACCTTCATTGAGAAAGTCATGGATTAAATCAGTTCAAATCTAACTATCTAAGAGATGACACCAGGTGTCATCAAACTCCTGAAGAGAGTGAAAAAGTGAAGGCAAAAGTAGTTATTTTGGTTGGAGGAAAGTTCTGTCTCCTGACTAAAGTAGAAGTAAAAATGTTTTGGAGAAGAAGATTACACCTGGCCAGTTCCCCTTCTAAGTGTGTGCAGTGGGATGGCTTTTTGGTGACCAGGAGTGAGCCAGGGAGACAGCCATATGATGGGGACTGTTCCTGGGCCCGAAAGTTCCTTCAGAAGATGATTGCCACAAAGTAATTCTTTATTTCTGTTCTTCAGATGTTTTCCTTAACTTTGAAATGGTTGTTTTTCAAGGGTCTTGGAATATTATGGCAAATGTTAAGATTAACTGAAATTCCATATGTTAACTCTTTTAAACTATGAATGCATGTGGCTTCAAGAGGTATTACAGCTGCCCTGTTTACCTAATTAATTTAGTAAATCCTTAACTGCTCATTTTTGCACATAGCTAATTAACCTGCAACCAGATATATTATTTTTCTGACCTTTTAAAGATTTTTAAACATTTTGGAAAAAAAACTTGTACAGGTCACTGACTAAGTTTCAACCTTTTTAGAACTAATGTTATGTATAAAAGGAAAGAGGCTGTGGATGAGTTAAATGCCAACAAATTGTCAGTGGCTATTTTTCCTGAAAGATTTACAAAAAGTTGATTTTATTGTAAACAGTTGTACATTCTTTAAACAGTATAACTGTTCAAGCAAATTTTACTGTTTAGGCTGCAGATGTTTCATTCAGCATATACTGAGGGCTAATAAAACCTAATAATACTGAATAATTGGTCATGCTGTAATTAGATTTGACTCAGCATACTTTTGTGTTTAAAAATGTTCCAGATACAGATTAATCTTATTGTCTTGAAACAAATAATTCATATGATGAGGCAGGTGCTTTCTATGGCTTCATTGCAATTTCTCAGTCTTTTGATTTCTATTAAAAAAAAATAAAAAAATCAGTCCAGTTCAAGTATGGATGAAAACCTTTCTAAGGAAAGAGGACGCAACAGCCATGACTGACTCTTCCAGCCCCAAACTGGGGAAATGGGACTAGCTAAATCTTCATCTATAACATTATGAATCATCTCAGAGACGTTGCAAAGCTCAGCTATGTTATACTGTTACAACTGGTAGTTCTGGCAGGTCAAAAGCAAATAATGACTACTTTAACCATTCACGAAGAGCAGTTTTAGCTCAGAAGACACTCACATTCATTTAGCTTGAAATTGAATGCTGCAGTTTGTCATACTGAGTACATGTTAAATCATAGGCTCTTAGACCCTTCTGAACTTGAACTTGAGGTTTTGTTTTTTCATGGGGCATTTTTGGTTCACAGGATCACAGACGAGTTAGGGTTGGAAAGGACCTTAAGATCATCTAGTTCCAAACCCCTTTAAAAACTATTTACATGGTAGAAGAACATGCGCAGACAAAAGCAATCTCTATCTGCTTCTAATTACTTTTTGTGCTCCAAGTCAAGTACTGGATATCACAAAAGATCACTCCACACCTCATAGCTAAATAGTACAGAAGGAGTTTTGCTTTTTCTTAACAGTATCAGAAAAGTGGAGGTCCTTCAGGACCTTCAGGGGTTGCAAACACAACCCGCTCTGAATTTTATACCTGTAGTTGCACATTAAGAGTAAAGTGTCCAGACCTTCTGGAAGGAATATTACATTTTTAATACGTAAAAAGTTTAAAATTGCAACACTGTCTGAATTCTGTATCTGTAATGGCATGATATGGGGAAACAATCCAGACCTCCTGAAAGGGATTTTACCTTTTTTAATCTGAAAATATTAAAACTCAACAAGTGTCCTGGGTTCAGCAGTAGCAGTCATTTTTTCTCCTTAGTAGCTGGTGCAGTGTTGTGGTTTTGACTTTCGGCCTGGCAACAGCGCTGATAACACCAATGGTTTTAGTTGCTGCTCAGTTGTTTAGACTGACCAAGGACTTTCTGAGTCTCATGCTCTGCCAGGGACAGGCATGGGACACCTGACCCAAACTAACCAAAGGGGTATTCCATAAACCGAACGTCATGCCCAGGATGTAACAGGGTTACCTGGAAGGGCTGGTTCACTGCTGGGGTTGGACAAGCTATCTGTTGGTACTCGGTTGGGCTGGGTTTTATTGGTCAGCGGGTGGTGAGGTGTTGTATTCTCTTCACTTGTTATTTCTATTATTATTATTATTATTATTATTATTATTATTGATAGTAGCAGTAGTGATTTGTGCTATACCGTAGTTACTGTACTGTTCTTATATCAACCTGTGGGAGTTACATTCTTTCAATTCTCCTTCCCATCCCTCCGGGAGCAGGGGGAAGAAAAGGGTGGGGAGTGAGAGAGAGACTATGTGATTTATGGCTGAGCTTAAACCACGACAAGAAGAACAACTCATAAAAAATGTTGTTTAGGTTATCTGGATTTATCCTTTTCCACAGGCTGGGGAACGACCTGTTAGAGAGCAGTGTAGGGGAGAGGGACCTGGGGGTCCTGGTGGACGACAGGGTGACCATGAGCCGACACTGTGCCCTTGTGGCCAAGAAGGCCAATGGCATCCTGGGTGTATTAGAAGGGGGGTGGTTAGTAGGTCAGAGAGGTCTCCTTCCCCTCTACTCGCCCTGGTGAGACCTCATCTGGAATATTGTGTCCAGTTCTGGGCCCCTCAGTTTAAAAGGACAGGGACCTGCTGGAGAGAGTCCAGCGCAGGGCAACTAAGATGATTAAGGGAGTGGAGCATCTCCCTTATGAGGAAAGACTGAGGGAGCTGGTCTCTATAGTTTGGAGAAGAGGAGATTGAGGGGTGACCTTATTAGTGTATATAAATATATAAAGGGGGAGTGTCACGAGGATGGAGCCAGGCTCTTCTCAGTGGCAAACAATGAAAGGACAAGGGGTAATGGGTACAAATTGGAGCACAAGAGGTTCCACTTAACCTGAGAAGAAACTTCTTCTCAGTGAGGGTGGCGGAACACTGGAACAGGCTGCCCAGGGAGGTTGTGGAATCTCCTTCTTTGGAGACATTCAAGACCCGCCTGGAGACGTTCCTGTGTAACCTTATCTAGGTGTTCCTGCTCCGGCAGGGGGATTGGACTAGATGATCTTTTGAGGTCCCTTCCAATCTCTAACCTACTGTGATACTGTGTGATACTGTGACCATTTCCCATTTAAATAGCCATATTAATTGCCATGTCAGCATTTGACCACAATAACAAGAAGGACCATATGGAATCTTTCTTACACACAAAATCTAAATCACAAAATATGCCAACATTTTAAGATTCCCAAATGAAAATAGTTAAAAATATATAGAAGGACATACTTTTACTATAAATACTAAGAGTGTGTACTGTGTCTTCAGCCTAGAGACCTCGCTGAGAAACACACGGAGTTCTATCTGTTAAGCTACAGCTTGGGGTTTTACTCCGGTTTTGCTGAAGGACTGCGCCCTTGGGGTTGAGATCTGCCTGTGCATCGACAGAGCACTGCTACACCTCCTCTCTAGACTGTCTCCCTCCCAGCTTTAGAATATCTTTATTCCAAGTTTCTTCTGCAACCCAAATATTCAATGAACTTGAAAATCAAAAATTCCTTCGGGGTTTTGTTAAGAGATGATTCATACTCTGTCCTCCAGATATCAGAAGTGGGAATACACTGTTGTGCAGCCCCCTCACTAAGTGCCTACTTAAGATCAGCTCACAGAAGACATTGGCAGGTCCTACAGAGACTGTAAATGGTACAGTCCCAGCGTTAAATGTTTATACACCAAATGCAGTTTTATGAATATGAAATGAGTGCCACAAACAGAAGTATTCACATTTTGCAAAGCTTTACAATTTACAATTAATATGACAAACTTAGATAAGACCTACAATCACTGGCATTAGTGATCCAGAAAAAGCTTTCTCATTTTTTCATGATTTGTAAGGTTTGTGATATGTTTTAAGGAGAATAATTGTTATTTTGAGGATTTGGGGGCTTGGGCTTGTCTTTTTAAATTTGAACTGCTGCTGCATTCCCAGTACTTGATCTTTAAAAAGATGTTTGACAGTGTGTGCCCCAACCAAATATTTCACAAACATGCCTTCTTTGAACACAGGATGTTTTTTTCACATGATAAAAAGCAATGTGTCCACTGTACTGTAATATCTGAAATCATTACTATGGGTATGATATTTGTGAAGTATATGAACAATAGAGAGTACTTTTCTGAGGAGCATTTTAGTATAAAAATGACACTGTACAGTGCAGTTCTGCATGTGGCAATATATTTAATCTCTTATTAATAGCCAGGGTGTATAATTCCAGATTTATCTTTTATAAATGTCATTATGTAGGCATTGTTAGAGAAGAAAAGGGATCTGCTCCATTTTTCTTTCTGTTGTAGTATGAAACATGGTGGATGATAGCTACAATGCTCTAGAGATGGCAAAACAAGAAAATATAAAAGGAAAAGAAAGATCAAAGAGAGGCTTAAAGCATCTTCCCAATGCAGCTAAAAATGTGCTTTTAGGCTCTATCAAAGCAGTGATATCCTCAGCAACTGGTTTATGCACAGTAATTCTGGTTCTGTTAACAAATCAAGCCCTATATGAAAGCTACTTCTGTTAGAAACCTCTCAGGAAAATCAGGGCTAGCATCCATCTTCTACCCTGCCAAGCAGGTGAAGGATTTCTGGAAAAGGCTGGCTTGCAGGCTCATCCACAGAGGCAGCAAACTTGCTGCCCCAGCAGGTGCAACATCATCATTTTGTGGAGAAGAAGCAGTTCTGCCAATGCCTCAGCAATCTCCATTTCCACTCTGCCCATACTCTGTCAGCTCACAAAAAAGCTGCAAATAATGTAAAAGGGCCCACATGGTTAAAATGTGTAAGAAATATAAAACTCTTTAATGTAGCTTCTGACACCCACTGTGAATTTTCCTATTTTAAGATATGTTTTAATAAAGGTAATACGCAAGATACATATGACACATCATGTTTTATACTGCAAAATTCCATTTCTGTGGTAATAACAGCTATTTAAGAACTGTAGCTATGCTTGTGCTTATGCAGGTGAGGTTTTTGAGAGCTCTCACTTGCATGTATATCACTACAGTGTTAAGGTACTCTCTTCTAAGTCAAATAATTTCAGTTATGTGCAGGTGCCTTGTAGGTCTTCATGAGCAGTTTCTTTATATGATTCCATTTAGGACATCAGCCAAAACAAGCGAGATTCAGTGAATCAAAATTAAGACTGCCTATAAACTTCTGAAATATCAGCAATATGGGTTTCTTTGTCACAGTAAGGACAATTAATACAAATCATATTATTCACATTCTGCAAAGCAAAAGAAATTTGAAACAGATTGGAGTAATACACAGAATTAAGAAAATCTTTTGAAAATACTAGATTCTAAGTCTTTGCTTTTAATCTTAAGTGTCTATGTCAGATTGATAGGCTGATAATATATAATAATATTTAAAACAAATTTTCTGTAATATGTATTTTGTGGCAAAGGTTTATTAGAAAGGAACACAACAGGTCTATTAAAGAAAACCACCCACCTGATCTTTGCATATGATTTTCATCCCAAAACATTTTTTGAACATAGGATACATTTCATCAGCAGGTGAAGTAAATTTATGATTACAATTGAGGCTAATAGCTAGGAATAAAGCAAAACATGAAAGAGATGGGTGGACAGAAAAAGAAAACACAACAGAAAAATTCAAGTTTGTTTTAAAGAAGATTGCAGGGCAGACAACAGATGTGTATAACATTGCACAAAGCAGTGTCCCTCCCTTCCAACACAAATTAATATTTGTGGGGTTTTGTCTGAAGCATTCATTTTCTAATTTTTTCTAAGCTCTATAAAATGAGCTCCACCATACTCTGAAAATTAAGGGTTTCTGCATTTTGAATTTGAAGGTCAACACAGCAAAACCTACAAGATTTATAACTTTGCTGTATATTTTTTCCAGTTTCTTATAACTTTGGGAAATGTTAGGCCAAGATTCTTTGATATGAATCTACCCCTGACTGAGTATCATGCATATACATACATATAAATACACAGATTTCTAAATCTCAGTACAAAATATTAACCTCTTCAGAGAAGGTAGTTAAGAAAAGGCTTTTTCTTTTTCCTTAAAAAAAAAATTAAGTCTCATGTTTTGTAAAATGCTAGTTCTTTGCTCTTTGAAACAACTCAGAATTTGACAAAAAAGTATCATCCTAGTGTCAAGAACATGCTTTTACTGTCCTTCTTCAAAAGATCACGGATTTGGTTGATTGCTGAGTTCCTAAAAAAAATAATCTCAGCATTTCTCACAGTCAAGCTGTCTAAAGATCCCACTTCTCCCAAGTCCAGACTTCCCAGAAGTGTAGACTCTGAGTGTGAGCTTTCCTGAAATTTTCCTTCCCTGCTCTGGGAGGCATTATGCTCTAAGGCATAACTGAGAACTGAGAGCCTGGTTTCCCCTGTCAGGTAAGGCAGGATAAAGGCAAAATAATGCATTCTTACATGTAAATAAGTAAGGAAGATGCTGAACTCTGGGCAGCATAAAAGAAAGGTGGAAAAAAAATTGTTGGAGGGGAGAAGGTATCAAATAGTAGTTAAGTCCAGAGACAAAGTGAACATTAATACAGTTGTAAACAATAAGTAAATGAATAAGGAACTCCTTATTGTCTTTACAACTCCCTACCTGTTTTGCAGATGCACTCAGAGGAACAAACACATTAGTGGGAACCCTATTTTCAACTTAGGAAAGTATCACACATTGCCAAATCCTCAGGAAAAAAAAATGCCTTAGGCTTCTGTAATTAGCATCTATAATTGGTTATTACTTAGAAAATTGGTCATTATCTGTACGCTTCAATCCCAGGTCTGCAAGTAGGTATACTAACTCTGGTTTTTTTTTTTTCACAGAGCTGATACTAAAATACATGAATACTAAAAACATTTGCAATCTATTTCATATGTTGTGGAAACAGAAACCCTTAAAAAACAAGCAGTTACATTTTCTGTTCAGGACAGAGAATATGTTAGTGAGAAGGGCATTCAGCCAAGAACTGACTGACATTTATAAAAAGTAATACTGAGTAACTAAGCATTCAGTGAAGGAAGTAGGAACATTGCGATAAAAGAATAGAATGAGAGCTTGTGGATGAAATTTGGTTTCTATAATCACAGAGGATCCAAATTAATGTTATATAGACAGGAACAGAAACTAGGTGCTTTTTAAAATTTAGCTGCTTGATCCAGCACTTAAAGACCACAAAGTTCTTTCAGTATAAGTAACCTTTTATGTAATATTCATATGCTTTGGAGAACAATTATTCCCACTTACATTGAACAAGCTGGTGTTGGCAATAAATCTGATTGCAGCACAATTTCTACGGTATGTGCTCTATTCCCAAGTGTGCCTGAAAAGTTGAAAATGTAGAAAATATATATTTTTGCCTGGCTGAAAAAAAACATGCTGCCTACCAATTAGTCAGGAGACAACCTCACCAAGATTCAGGCATCTATGTGAAAGCCACAGTTAATTCAAAGATTCTGTAAATACTACCAGGATTTGGACAATGTGTGACAGCATAAACCAACAATTTATAAATTAGTCATGAGAATCTGCTACTATTTATTTAGGATTATCTCCACATGACTCCTTCATGAATTACTGTTTGGAGTTACTTGTTCTTACATATGAGACAAAGAATGGATTAATAATTTCTCCTGAGTTTCTGCTAAGCTTTCTCTGATAAACACTTTTATAGTTTACCCATTCATCTGTAAAAGGTGAGGTCAGTTCATGTGTATGAAGAGCCTGATGAAAGTACTTCACAGGCAAAAGGCATTTACTTCTAGAAATTCCCAGTGTACTGAGTAGAGACAATTTTTTCTATTTCATACCCTATAAAATGCATTCTTAGAATCACTCACTCCTAATTACTTAGGTAACTGATTGCATTTCTACCAACCATCTGTAAGGATAAATACTTTGAATAAACCTAGCTTCCTGGCACAACGCTGAAAGTTAATGTAGTCAATAAATATACAGATGTGCACTATTAATGTATTATATACCTCAATAATAAGGAATGAGCAATCTATGTATTAACAAATAAGAGCATCAGTTACAGCAGAATATTTCCCAGGGAAAAGTTCCTGGATTGTGGATCCTGAATCTATGGTGGCAGCCTGTTTGCTGCTTCTTCCTGAGGTTTCTGCTTCTTGTTTCCAATGGCCAAGTTACAACAAAGGTTATGAAAGAATCTTAAAAATAGCATTTCTTTTATATGGGATGATGTCGTGGTTTAAGTCCAGCCAGTAATTCAGAACCATGCAGCCACTCACTCACTCACTCCCCTCTTCCTCTCCCCTCTTCTGGAGGGATGGGGGGGAGAACTAAAAGAATGCAACTCCCATGGGCTGAGATAAGAACAGTCCAGTAACTAAGGTATAACACAAACCCCTACTGCTGCCACCAATAATAATAATGATAAGGGGAATAACAAGGGAAGAGAACACAACCGCTCACCACCTGCCGACCGACACCCAGCCTGACCTGAGCAGTGATCTAGCCCTCCAGGGTGACTGCCCCCAGTTTATATCCAGGGCATGACATGCTGTGATATGGAATACCTCTTTGGTCAGTTTGGGTCAGGTGTCCTATCTCTGCTTCCTCCCGGCTTCCCCTCCTCCCTGGCAGAGCATGAGACTCAGAAAGTCCTTGGTCAGAGTAAACATTACTGAGCAGAAACTAATTACATCGGTGTTATCAGCGCTGTTCCCAGGCTGAAAGTCAAAACCACAGCACTGCACCAGCTACTAAGAAGGAGAAAAGTGACTGCTACTGCTGAACCCAGGACAGATGAATATTTTATAAAGTCCAAGAACTAAACACAGGGTGTAGTGACATTTTTGACACTGAAGAGTATCCTGCACAATCTCCAGCTTTCAGTTGCAGAGGGTACAGGTTACCCACAAGAGCAGATACCTCAGGTACTGTTGGATGCTTAAGGCAGAATTAGAAATGTCTTTGCATGTGATCTGACCCAGAGTCCATTCTGAATTCCCTTAAAATCTTAGAATATGGAAGCTGAGATGTTTTTCCAATTTCCATCCTGGTTACATTGTTGAGCTCATGAGGCTGATTTACACTCAATTAAATGAAAAGAGAGCCATTCATACAGTCCTATAAGGTACACAGATGTTTTTTATCAATTGCAGTGCACTTTGCACTTGTATGGGTCAGCAGAATTGTTGTACCAAAGAACTCTTTGCTCTAAATAAGTGGCCTGGGGAATGATAATGGCTCACTGATTTTGTTCAGAGTAAAAGTACAGTTTTGAAGCTAATCCCCTGCTTGCCTCCGTCTACCATGTGTTGCTTCACTGATGAGAGCAGTTTTGGTGTTCGTGAAATAAATTTTTTTCAGAGGGAACTAAATCACAAGATCTTCTCTCTAAGTGCTTCAACATTAATGGGGACATTATGCTCTGAACAAATGTGGAGGTTCTACCACCACAAGATCTTCCACCATGTAATTAACACTTTTTCCTTACAAAAAGAGTTCAACTACACAAGGAATGGGTAGAATTGCGCAGTCCAGACTGAATTTAAATTGAAATAATTCCCACAATTTCATATGGTGGGAATGGGGTTAGCCTTAGCTTCAGGCACTTCTGTTTACATATCATAGATCCTTTCCCATTGTGCTGCATGCCTACTAATCTAGACATAGAGATATCGTATGTTTAATTTTTTAGCATGTGAATAAATTTTAAGGATTTTAGAAACCAATGTGCAGACACCCCTATGGCTTTCTCTTCTTTAATGCTGGCAGGAACTTTGACAGGAAACCCAGCAGTTCCTTTCCTCATTCCATCTTGCAATAGGTAGCCAAAACTAGTCCCATCCTTGCTGCTACAGTTATGTAGTGTATTGGAAAAACATCTGGAAAGAAAACAGTAAATTATTAATACCATTTGCTCTGACATAAAATGTTTCTGATTTCAACAATCATATAAATTTTTTGAGTGTCTCTGACTTCTTATGAAATAAAGATGAGGCAGCCAAGGTTACTTGCACCGTGGCAGAGAGAGTTTCTTATAAGGTTTCTTATCAACACTCTGAGAAGTACCTCCAATAGTGGTTTAAGAAATTATTCTGAGAGTGGATACTTGCAAAAATGGCTATCGCTGGTCCGGAAGTCTGATTACAAGATACTGGATTTATAGAAGTATTGAGCTGCAACGGGCCTCAACAAAGCAAGTATTTTTCTATTGATGCAGCAATAAGACCCTACACTGTTAATTGTTAGAAATCAGTAAATATAAATATAAAAACAATTCCTACGAGGTTAAATTCACTCCATACCAGCTTCTGTAAGTTCTGGCATATGTATGCACAAAGATACCTAGAAAGTAACACAGCTGTTAGCTTCAGAAATTGACAAGTGCTGATGTTACTTGTGATACTGATATAATTCAGATTCAGGAAAAAAAAATCTACGCAAATTTTTAAATAATACAAAATATTATTTTAATTGATATAATATTTTGATTTTTGTAAATTTGTGTATGTAGGTTGTTGGGGGTTTTTTTATATAGCTTATTACATTTTATTTTTCCTCAGAAGGAAAGAAAAAATCCTTTTTAAGAGTCTATTGCCTACATTCACACTATCATTAAAGTCACTAAGAATTAGCAGTCGAAGTGTATTAGTCCCTCTTAGCAAATGCAAGTTACCAGTCTCCGTGAGCAGCAAATTTGCCTGGCAGAGTTATGCAGCCACACAAAAGAGCCACAGCTCTTCTGTTGCTGGGGGGCTCAGAATTAACTAGCAAGTGTTGCTTGGGTGAGAGACATGTCTTGAACATCTTGTCTTCTGCTGCAGCTAGTATGACAGAAAAGTAAAACAAGCAGTGGAGAGCTTTCACACAGGCAGACCAAGACCATTTGCAGCTGAGAGAGAAGGAGGTTGCAAGAATTTATTCACAAATCCTTTGAATCGTGAAATATCTTTTTTTTTTTTTTTTCTCTATTCACAAGTATTACACAATAATAGATGCACCGTAAAGTGATTTATTGTCCTCTGGAACATCTGATGGCTAGTTCCCTAGTTAATAATAACACCCAGTTTTAGCCAGAGCTTTCAATGATAACTGAATTCTTCACAACAGAGGTTTCATTATCTACATTTTATACACAGAGAAATAGATGTACAAAAATTACTTGTTCAAGTCATCACTGTCAAAGCCGGGAAGGGATATAAAATAGATTTTTTTCCCTTATTGCTTTATTCAGAAGAATAGCTACATAATATGTGCAACATATGCACCTGATACCTAAGCTAGCAAAACAGTTGTTATGTGCATCTTGCCTTAAATTTAATGGGAAGAATTGGCTTTCCCCTGGCTCATTTTACGCTTTTTTTGAAGTGGGTATTTAGCAGCAGTAGGGAATGGAGGTTTTACTGAAGGAATAATAGCAGCCTGATAGTATGCACTGTATGGTCTTTCTCAAGTCTGCATTCAGCCCAGCAGGAGTGCGAATGGCAGTGTTTGCTCACTCATAACTGTGTTAAAACATCAGTTAAACTCTTTCAAATATTATGTTTTATATATTACTGTTTTCAATTGGTTTTCAAGGCAAGGGGCTGACAGCTGCATGCAAACTCTTTCAAGAAAGAGTCTTTCTATCTCTCTCTGAATACTGAAATTTTGTAAAATGCAGAATACAGTATCTTCCCAACTTGAAAAACAAGAGTTCTTTTCAATGCACTTGTGTCCCATCATTATGGCATTCAACTGATGTTTGGCAAAACAAAAGTAGGTTGCAAAGTAATGTTCCAGTTCTGGAAGCTGGGTAAGGTCCTTGTTTACTGTACATTTGCTCTGTGGTATCCCTATTTTTTCCTTTTCCTTATGAGTTGTCACTGCTTCAAGACAATTCTAATTAAATCTCAATATGCAAGCAAAACTAAAATGTTTGATAAAGGAAAGAGGGCTCTGCCATTTTTAGGTTCAGTCTCTAAGATATTGTAACAGTCCTTGTGAATAGTAAATACTCCGTAGCTGTCAGTAGTCAGACAACGTTTATTAATTAATAATGAGCATATTTTTACTTGTGTGTCTCTATAGGATTCTGGAAGTTGTCATGCTTCCAGTCCAATACATTGCTACATGTTTTCATAGTTTATAAACCTTGTCACTTATGTATAAGGCAAAACCAGCAATAACTCTTATAATGGCATTTGCTTTACGTTCATCTCCATTCAATGTTATTGTAAAACATTTGAGAAGACATACTCATGGCTGTACATGCCAATTTCTTATTTAAGACAATTATCTTCTTCTCATTTTATGGTCCCTCTCAGTCTTTCAGTCTGAGTTTTGAGAAATATTTTACTTACACCTGACTGTATTAAATTTCCTCTTAGAAGATTCTGGTACTTGTAGTTTAAAGGTATACCCATTAATTCAAATCGTAGACACCATGAAATAATGTTGTAACATAAACAGGTTCCCTGCTGACATCAGCAGAAAATGTTTTTGAAGTGATTATTCAAAAAAGAAAAATCTGAGGGAGAATGAGGGACATACATAGAGGCATTAATCAATGTGACATTTTTCTTATCCCTCTTATAAATATTGTGGGCAACAAGAAACTGACAGTTACAGCATTCCAAAACAAAGAAAGCACTTATCTTAGAGAGCATGTACAGGGTGCATAAAGTGGTGTGAGATATCTAAAGTGTAAAGCCATTCAGATACTCAGAAGATATAATGTTTTCTTGGAACCAAGTACTTAGTGAATCACACAATTAATTTTGATAATGGAATAGAGTGTCTGTAAAATTCTACAGGGAATTAACCAATACGAAGTATTTCCAAGACATAATGTTTTGCTGCTGATTTATATACTCAACTTTTGGAGAATTATTAGGTCTAACAGTACCACTTGGTATTACTTTACTTCTAATAAATAAAATTGTTGGTTGAAGCACAGAAATATTAGAAACTGTGAACTATAGCTGCTGGATTGACTACTACGAGTAGTGGCTATCAGCCAGTCTAAACGTATATGTTGGGTTATTATTTAATACAATAACCTAAGGCAGAACTCCAGCAGAAACCATAATACATATTGCCTAATTAAAGAATATCAGTGTATCATCGTGGAGACAATGACTCAATGTTAAGACAATAAACATACTCTTACTGTTAATATTCTTTAAATTCTGAGTTATTTAATTTTGAAGGATTAACATTACAGTAGAACCATCTTCAAGACCAAATTTCCTGGAGAGGTCTGGA
This sequence comes from Neopsephotus bourkii, assembly GCF_033783945.1. Lineage (NCBI taxonomy): Eukaryota > Metazoa > Chordata > Aves > Psittaciformes > Psittacidae > Neopsephotus > Neopsephotus bourkii. Next base: position 3,742,712 of record NW_026901969.1, read on the forward strand.
TGTAAATTGCCATACCTGGTAATACCAGCGATTCTCCAATCCACGATGGTGCTCTAGCAGTTGCAAGATCCACCTGAACAGCAGGGCTGTTCACTGAAATAGACAGCTGCTGGGCAACATGCACTTTCCCCAGTCCAGAACTCCAAGGCTAGAAAATGCTATGATACATTACTGTTTGTATCTCATTTAACTTTTGACTTAGGTCTTTGGGTACTAAATTTGCTATCCTTACAAATTTAGTGTTCTGCCTTTATCACAGTCTGCTAAGGTGTGTACTTAGTGCTTTTGTACAGTCATCACTTCACCAGTCCTTTTTTCCCCCTATGACTGACTACATAATCACTGCAATTCCAAAACCTTGATGTTTTGTTTGTAAGTTTCTCTGCAGAAATTTCAAGATTACAGGTCAATCCTTTGATGATTTCACCTGCTGTTCAAGAGAACTGAACTAAACAACATCTCTCCATAAGGCACAGAGCACCTAAAGTTTCTTTCCCGCTCTGTGTGGCAGATTTGAAGGTGTGAAGTTCAGAAATTTATTTTCGTGAGAGCGGACTGACAAGGCAAATTCATCATGGAAGTCCTAATGTAATGTCAGTGTTACATGCTATTGATTAGTAAACATTTCCAGTGGATTTTGTTTCAAACCATACCTTATAAAACCTGCTGGAAAGCAATGTCCATCTAATTAAACTGCTAATGAAATTGCAAGGTACAGGGACAATATAGTCACATTTGAGGAAGTTTCTTTAGTCTGCTAAAATAATAAACTTAAGTAAACTTTTTATCGTACACTGGATATTATCTGTGGAAATTTGCATATAAGTGGGAAGGAAAGACATTATTCAAGTTTCCTTTCAGTTACTGAAAAAGAAAAGTGTTATGAAGCCACCCTCTAATGGGTCTTAGGTCCCTTTATGTATCTTTTGCTTCCCCGTTTCCCTGTTTTAGAAGGTATAGCTGCAGCCTGCAGTTCTGAGTGGTATGTATTGCTGCTACTCATGGAAACTGTGACTTGGATATTGCAATGTTCAGTCTTTTTTAAAAATTCTAGGAACTCTCAGTGTTTCAAGTGAGAAAAAGGAACTGGCTGCTTTGTCTCACTCATAACTGGTAACTGGAATTAGATAGATCTGTGTGTAAGTTTATTTTATAAGTCGTAATAACTACAAGTTAGTTACTAATCAGTTACTACTGGTTAGTGTAAAAAAATCCTGCATGCTGACATTGGAATGAAGAGCAGCTTTTACAACGGAAAATGTTAGGGACTGTAGAATATTAACTTCTAATATCTAATAATTCTCAACTTCACATTTTATGAAATTATCTGAAACACTAAGTACTACTGTTAAGTATTTTATGTGAAATGCTTAGTGTGTCAGATACTTAACTGACTTTGTACTACATGGCAAAAATAGAGGCACCTGTAAATATTAGACCTGGAAAATCTTTATATCAGGGATAGAAAAAACATACATGGTATCTCAAGGACTGAAAAAAAGTGCAATGATACTGTAAAATATAAAAGCAAAAAACAAAAGGTCACATAAATAAAATGAGTTTGTCAAATACAGATGTTTTTTCTTGTGAGAATACTGTTCTGGCTCCATCTGAATCAGTGAGCTATGTTCTCAAAATGAAGCAGCATGGAAATGCTACTGGAACCACAGCCTCAGAAGACATCCAGAACACAAGTAATAAAAAAATGAAGATATAATTGCAATACATCAGTGTATACTCATGATTGGATTGTAAGAAATGATTAGTGGTTGCCACAACCAGATGAGTAGCCACCTTCTGAAAATAAATATTTCAGTAGCAAACTGCCTACCCTGAATTTGTAATGCTCATTTCCTAGCTTTCCTCTAAGAAAACCTGATTCATAGTGATTTTCTGCAATGACTGAAAGATCCCTAAAGAAACACATGCTGTTTTAACCTTAAATAATTAATTTCTTATAATTTCATTTTACTGACTATGGCTGCTGTTTGCTTTTACTGTGGCATTTGTGTTCCTTCAAAACAATCGCAAGCTTGTTAAATGCAAATGGTGACTATGAAATACATCGTTAAAATTTTCTCTTCCAGCAGGATCATTTTACTTCTGAGCATTTCTACTTTCTGAGACCATGATATGATTTTCACCTGGTAGAAATCAACAGAATTCTGTGGCCTTCTTCTAGAGCTGTAAATCAAAGCCATCTGGACAAGTACTAAAACTTATTTGTTTTGTAGTTCAACATCTACAGGGGTTACTACATCACTAGTTAACAAGATTTCTGCTTCAAGGTGTTTTTGAAATACTTTTACAAAGAAACAATGAAAAGAACCATGAACTTAGATAAGATCAAAGTACTTAGGATTTTCCTTCCAAGAATTTGTACTGTTTGCTGAATCACACTTCTTAACTGTCTCAGTCAAGTGCTTCTTATGTGCACTTCTTACAAGGATATCTCCAGAACAACGTCGTCTTACATATGACACATGTCAGTGTGAATAGAAGCAACTACTGCACTGACGTTCATGAGAAGTTAAGTGGCAGAGGGTGAATGATTTGTACTAGCAGAAGTGCTTTTGGTGTCCTTGAGTATGTCACTGCTTGTTGACCTACTCTGTTGATTTCTGAAGTAAAATCCAATTAACTGGTGCCAGTCAGTGCCTCATGCTAATGTTAAAAAATGCCGTGCACACTGTAGAAATGAACGGTAAAACAGGGAAAAAAAAAAAAAAAAAAAAGAAATCCAAGCATCATTCGGATTTCAAATTGGTGTTACATCAGTGTATCTCCAAGAGGTGCAGGAGAAGAAGACCTTGCTATTAAGCACTAAAATATGACTCAGAAAATGTGGGTGAAATTTCCAGTTTGGCATAATTTTTGTGACCTTGAGAAAGGCACACAATCCTAATGTATCTCAACTTCTTCACTTATTACAGAAATAATACTGTAGCTTGTTAAAAAGGCTTATGTGGGGATTAACTGTTGTTTCAAGAGCTTCTGTACAACAAGGAAGCAACTTGCTGCATTATGTCTATAGGATAAGGCCTCCTACTCTGAGCTCCTCTGAAATATCCTTGCTTTGGTGGCTTCAGTTTAGACTGAACATGTAAAAACTGAATGTGCAGTGACGTGCAGTGGAAATGGGAAGATCAGAAAAATGTTGGAACCCAAGGAAAGGTAAAAAGAGGATAGACTCTGCTGTATTGTATACTGGAGACAGAATTATGTTTGACCATTCTGGGGGAATTTTTAAGCATCTAGATTCCTAGTCACTTGCCAACCCCAAGCCACTATTAGAAACAAACCAATGTAACACATTTTAGAGGAAGTGTAGAAAATGAGGTGAAAATGGACACCTCCACTTTTGAGAAGGAAGGAGCCCATGAAACACTCAAATGCCAAAGCCAAATAGGACAGAGAGGTTAATATTCACATTGCTCAAAGCCAACACTCTTCTAAAGAAGACAATAGCACCCTCACCCCACAACATTTGGACGTTGCCTTGGCTGCGTACATACACCACAAACCTTTGAGCTTGCTCATGCCCCATATACTTCTCTAATACATGTGTTCCTTGTGCAACATACAGTGTCATGGTCTTCAAAACATAAAAAGGCTTCAGCCCTGCAGCCCTGCATATCTTTGTTGTTTCTGCTTGCACCTCTCTAAAGCCTGATGTTGCCTGTTGTTGTGAACATAGAGATCACTGCTGCTGTGGGTGCTTCTGTCATCTCTTCAGGTGTTAACCATTCATAAGACAGGAAATATTTTATGCCGTTTTCAACACAACCATGAGTTTATCATTCTCTGCAGGATGATACCTTTTTTCCTATTGCAAACATCTTGTAGGAAAACTGAGGTGAGATTCACGGCCCAGGAGTCCAGTGCTCACCACTTGGCCAACATCTCTCTATAAATAAGATAAAGAGAAGTGTTGGGTGCACCTGTGAGTCTACTAGGCAGCAGCAGAGGTGCAGCATCTCTTTGCAGTCCCTGGTGCATAACTATGGGAAAAGGGAGGCAAGCAGGTGACTTGTTGGAGTACTAGCAAGATTCAGGTCACCAGTAACTCAGAAATCAGGAAATCTTTGTGAGCAGCAGAAAACGTTTATTCAAGGAACATGTTAGGGGCAAATCAACTCTTCCAGTACTATCAAGAAATGCTGATTAATGACTGCATTTCCTACAGCTTGTAGGACCTTTTTTCTGTAACAGATGTAGATCTTTATCAGATGTTTCACTGTTATGAGAAGATTAAGAACCAAAAAAATGCCAAATATGTGGGTTTTATCTTAGATTCACTTCAGTGAGGAGTATAGCTTTATTTAAACATGTGGTCTCTATATGTATCTTTCTCTCAAAAGGACATCAAAATTATCTTATCTGAACGAGATAGTGGATATGTTTGTTATTTATTCAATCCTTTTTTCAAAGTGGAAAAACATTAATTTTCCTCTGGAGTCTTTGTCTTGAGACTAGTTTTTAAATAGAAGAGGAATAGGAATTCATTTTGTTTTGCAAAAAGACCCCAGTGGTGAGATGAATAAGAAATTCCATTATTTTCTTCTTAAACAATTTAGGTGTGACTAAATATTTTCCTAAATGCATATGAAATTTTCTTAGCTGTCTAGTTTTTGGGGTGTTTTTTTTGAGATGATGATGATGTGAGAAAAGGGTAGAAGAAGAAATTCCTAGTATCTTTAGTCTTCTTCCCTGGAAATATCTGAAATATAAGCTTTTCTGTGTTTGACTGTTTATGTAAATTATTTCTGTTCCTTGATTAGATGGGCGTGGTTGCATTCTGTTTTTCTTTCACATTGACAACTAATGGCTCCTAAGAGAATTTCAGCTGATGTCCCCTGCTAGAAAATCTGGCAGGATGAAGGATGAAAAAACTTAAAGTTGTAAACATTCCTTTCATACAGAAAGAACTGTCTATTGTTGTGTAGGATAAGGGGAATTCAGAATAATTTTAATCATTTAGCTTTTACGTTAAGTAGTCCTTTTTCATTGTCCTAGAAAAACAATATCAAACCAATTTTTATCAATAAGTTGTAAAGGATAAAGGTTAGGTTTTTACCTGAACCTGAATAGGAAAACATTTAACAATACATAAAATTGTTGTCATTACAGCTGAGATAGGAGTCATTTCTTTGAGTTTAATGAAGATGTAATCAATTTCCTAATGAAGACCTTGGACGAGTCTTTCTTCATAACCATGCCTGATAAGATTTCCCTAGGATTACTGGGCTGCACTGATCTCCCTTTTTCCGAGACCTAGCTCCACAACATAGAATTTCACACCATTGTTTCAGGAGATATTGTGCAGCAACTGCTTCCAAAGGCTGTGGTACTGATTCAGACTTCACCCATTTTTTACTGCCTCTTTAAACTAATAAGCTACAGGAGTCTTGCCTTGATGTCATGCAGTTTCATGAAAATCATTGACCCCATTCCTGTAACAGAAGCACTGCACTCTTTTTGCCAGCTGCCCTTTCAGTTTGAACCAAGACTATCTATTTTCCATTCTATCAAATAAATAAAAAACGTCTTACCTTTAATAACAATGGGGGCAATAAATGATATGGTGTAATACACTTTATTGGATTTTTTGTTTTTTTGCAGTTGTGATCAGGAAATAATATAAAGCACCGTAACAAAACGAAGAAAAGTTTGTAAAGGAATTCTTCAGTGTAAGGTTTTATTATATGGCTTGTATTTGAGTACCAAGTATATAAAAATTAAAGCAACTTTCCTTCTGATTTCTCCTTTAGAAGAGAATTTCTATTTGAGACTTATCGGAAACTCATACTTTCCAATTTTCTTCATGAGTTCTGTATCTGTGATCACTGCTGTAAAGAAGTATATAAATAACTTCAACACAGCTTTTTCCCCTTGCTTATCATGGTTAAATCTTAGATTCACCCTTTGAACCTTCAATGTAGTAAGGTTAAATATTTCTTTCTGAAGAAAGAATTAGAGAACTGGTAGAGTGTCAATAGTACATTTCTTTGGACTAGCCTATACATTGTATCTGCTTCAAGATGTTTGTGTCATTTTGTTGACGGGCAAATATTAAATGTAAGCCCAATTTATTACCTTGGTTTTCTTTCATTGGTATATGTTTGGAACAAGAATGGTAAATGGACTGAGACTGTTGATTGCTCATCATGCAGTTATTGTCAGGTAACAGACAAAGATAAACATTTTCAAAATCATAAACTCATCATAAATCAAAATTGAAAGCTAAATCAGTAAAGCAATTAAAACACATACAATCTCTATACTATTCTAAAATGAATGTATTAGTTCCTAATTTCTTTGAAGTATGTTCTTGATTAACTGTAAACTTCAGGGAGAGTCAAAGTTCTCAATGCTTTTTGAGCCAGATTAGTTCTCAGATGAAATTGAACAAGACAAAATACAAGCTCCTATGTCTGTAAAATATGTCAGGAGCACAGCTGGATGAATGCAGAAGTACAAAGAAGCAGTTGATTGCAAGATGATTTGGGGCTATGAAAGTAACAATACCCTGACAAGGTCTCAATTCTATGTATAATACTGTTCAAGAAAGATCTCAGAATTTCATAGGAATAAAATAAAACAATGCTAAACCGCTAAGAAGAGTGAAATGTTTTCTATATGGAGAATAAAAAAGCTTAAGTTTTTTGTTTTATCAAATGCAGGTTGAAAAGAGATATCACCATTGTATAAAATAATATAAGGACAATGGGAGGGAAGAAAATATTTGCACTAACGCCATGACTAGAACAAAAGAAAAATATCAGCAAATTAACCAAGAACAAATTGCTCCAGAAACAAAAAAAAAAAGAAAACCAAAATAACTCAGTATTGAAACACATCTAAAATGGAAGTCATAGGAAAAATGTGTTACTGTTTTGTGAAAGAAGGTGATGCAGCCCTTCTGTTGCTGACATCAAGGTGCTGGACTCAGTGACTCAGGAGGGTCATCCTTCTTTCCAGCCCCACCAAAATGTTAAAACACAGCTTTTGGGTTTTTCCCCAAGCCTAGTCTCTAAAGGTTGCATCTGTCTGCACACAATAACAACTCCCAGTTCTAGGATTCTATTGAACTAGAATGAAACTTAACATGGACTTTGTATGTTTATTTACTTACAACCAGAGTAATACTGGTGTATGAGGATGACAGATGTCAATGAGGTAACATTTGCAACCCTGTGCAGGCTTGTGCACACATGCACACATACACACACACTTTTCCACATAGTTGCACAGTTCAATATAAAACAATTCTTCAGTTAACTTATTGTCTATAAGCTGTTTAAATATCATCATGGCTTGACTTCACGAACAAAGATTTGGGAAGGGCTTTACCCACTCTTACTACAAGTGCGCTGATGACTAAGAAGGCAAAAGTGGGATGGGCAAATCCGGCTGCAAAAAGCACAGAGAAAGGTCTCCTTGGGGGGTATGGGCGGGGCACGATTCTTTCTATGTTGTCTTTTCTCCCCAAGACTAGTTCTGCGTGTGTTCTCAAAGGAGTATCCAAGCTTTCTGATTGGAGGCCAAGGTGGACCAGTGATGGTAGTCACTATGGCCAAGGCTAAGGTGTTGTTTCAGGGAGTTCTTATATCTCTTCTTTGGGGCACTTCTCTTGCAGAAACCGGTGGCAAGCTCACTGTAAAACGCAATCTTAGGGAGGCGGTGATCCTTCATCCTAGAGACGTGCCCTGCCCAGCGCAGCTCCAATTTCAGCAATATGGCCTCGATGCTGGTGACCCCTGCCTGTTCGAGGACAGTGACATTAGACACATAGTCAGTCCAATGGGTGTTTAGAATTGTACGGAGGCAGCGCTGATGAAAACGTTCGAGGACTCACAGGTGATGACAGTAGATGACCCATGATTCAGACCCATATGGCTCTATAGACACTGATCTTTGTGCTTTTCTTCAGGTGTTTATTGCACCAGACTCCTTTATGGAGTTTTCCAAAGGCTCTATATGCCTTTGCTATTCTGTTGTTGTTGATTTGGCATCCAAGGAAATAATGCTTTCCGGACAGCTGAACTGCTGAACTGACTTAAGCTCTGACTTGCCAGTGGTAATGTGGGGATGATGGTAATCTTTTTGCGGTGCAGGTTGGTAGAGAACTACTGTCTTCTTCAAGCTGACTTCCAGCCCAAAAAGCTCAGCCGCCTCTGCAAAGCAAGATGGTAAACGCTGCAGATCTGCCTCTGTGTGGGCAACAAGGGTGGCATCATCAGCAAAAAGCAGTTCACAGACCAGATGATTTAGGGTCTTAGTGTGGGCCTTCAGTCACTTTTGAATAGGCTACAATAAGTACGATATCGAATATAAATGCCATTTTGTTCATCAAGGTCTACTGTAGCCCTTTGGAGCATCATGCTGAAGAAGACTGTGAATAAAGTTGGTGTGAGAACGCAACCTTGTTTCACACCATTGGTTATTGGGAAAGGCTCAGAGAGTGCATCGCCATACCTGACCTGGCCTTGCTGATCCTCATGTAACAGAATAATCATTTTGAGGAACTTGGGGGGACAACCTAATCGTTCCAAGATCAGCCACAGGCCTTTTCTGCTCACAGTGTCAAAAGCTTTGGTGAGGTCAACAAAAGTTACATATAACAACCCCTTATTCTGTTCTCTCCATTTTTCTTGCAGTTGTCTGAGAACAAATACCATGTCTGTGGTACTTCTATCAGCTCTGAAATCACACTGACTTTCAGGTAGAAGTTCTTCTGCGATAGCAAGTAGTAATCTGTTCAATAGTATTCTTGCAAGAATTTTTCCAGCAATGGAGAGCAGAATTATACCTCGGTAGCTTGAGCAGTCTGGCTTTACACCTTTATTGTTATACAGAGTGATGATGATTGCATCATGAAAATCTGATGGTAATTTACCTTCTTCCCAACAGCACACAACTAGCTCATGAAATTTAGCATGAAGTACTTGGCCTCCGTGCTTCCAGATTTCAGCTGGGACTCCGTCAACCCCAGCTGCCTTGCCAGTTTTCACCTGCTGCATAGCCTTAAGAGTCCCTACCATGGTAGGGGCTAAATCCAATTCATTTTTCACCAGAAAATGAATGTTGTAGAATGTGCTGGATTCCTTCGCCTTGGACTACATGGTTAGCACTAAAGAGTGTTTGAAAATGTTCACACCAACGATTCAGGGTGGAGATTTTTCCTGTAAGAAGCATTTGGCCATCTGCGCTAAGTAAGGGTCTTTGAACCTGAAACGTGGGTCCATACACTGCCTTCAGAGCCTCATAGAATCCTCTGTGGTCACTCAGAACAGGACATAATTGAGTCTTTTCTGCTAGGTTGAGCCACCACTTTTTCTGGATGTCTCGAAGTTTCTGTTGGAGTTTACTACACGCAAGACGAAAGGTTGCTTTTCTTACATGGCAGAGTGGCTGAGCGAGGTGTGCTTGATGAGCGGATCTCTTCTTTGTCAGCAATTCCTGGACCTCCTGGTTGCTACCATCAAACCAGATATATTTAAATGTATACCACTGAAAAGTAACCTCATGGTAGCAGTTGTCCCCAGAGGTGTCTAAAATGAAGCAGACACTTATTAAATCACAGACAGGACTCCTAATTTTCTTGTTTCGAAATCAGAAATAATTATTGGTAAAACCAGTTGAGGGCTCTGAATAATAACTGCAAATATTCTTGTCATTTGTCTATAAAGAAAATACATAATTAAATCTATCATACAGAAACTAATCCACTAAAAATTTCTTAGCTATCAAAAATTAATTCATGTTTTACTGTAGGAACCTTTACTGTGACTCAGATACAAAAGCCTCATCACCCCACTTAGAAATTTCCCATTCAGAATAAGCATGCACAGTCTTTGTGCATTAACACTCTAATTTACATTTCCATTTTGAGTAACAGCAGAAGTAACTGGACAGCAAAATAAATTATCAAGGGAAGTGGTCATGGCAACATCATTTCAGAGAATGAAGTCTGTGACATTAGCAAGGATGGCTTAATGAACTGCTGTGCCAAATGTAGGTCGAGTTGTATCTTACAGATAGTTGTATTATCGAACCCTTAAAACAAGATACTTCAGTTTCTATCACTGTCAGTCTGTGCTTTTCCTTTTCCCCATCCTTTCTGTCTCATTCTCAGGCTTTTCTAGCCAGAGGTGGCTGCCAGTGATGGGGGATGGCTATGTCTATGCTGTAGCCCCCACCCCAGAGTTACCCAGTGGTCAGGTTACCTCACTGCCTTCCATGCCCCTGGAGAATCCTTGTTTCTTGGTGTGCCCCAGTGAGAAAGTCATGCACGCCAGCCTGCCAGCCTGCACCTGCCTGTGCAGTAAATTAGATGAAACAGGTGGAATAAGACAGCTCTTCTCCTCATGAAAGAAAAAAGAAATTAAAAAATGAGACAGATGACTCCTTAAGCAAATAAACAGAAGAGAAAGAGCAGGGTTGTCCACACTGCCTCCCAGGGCAAATCCTATGCTGTCCCAGGGACTTGGTACAGGCATTTCTCAGGCTAATTCTGGTTGCTCCAAGCCAGAGCTGTGCCAGGGAGCATGTTAACAACTAAGTAGTGCAGCTGACATTGGAAAAATTCCACACCATAGCCTGTTTTGCTACTATAGCTTTAGCTACACCAGGAATTAGCCTGGCAAGCAGGTGTGCCCTTCTGGTTCAGACACCATCACCTCACAGTTTTTGTTTCTCTTTCTGTTCTAGTATTGTTTTCCCCAATTGATTGATGGGATTTTTTTCCCCTTTGTATATTTTGAGGAAGGAAAGGTAGTGTTTGCAGCTGTCAATATGCAGAGATGAGTGCTATCTCAGTGCCTGCATGCACCACATTACATGACATGGGTGAGTACATTCATAGTGAATCTAATTATTTTCTTGGCCCTCTTCTAAAACATTGCCTATCAGCATATTTTTCTTTGGACAAGGAATCTCCTCAAAGGAGAAGATGTTATAAATGTTTCTTTTATTTTTTTTCCATTACTGAATAGACCTACAGACAAGATAAAGGCTGGGTCATATTTTTGGTCCTGAGCCAGTACTGACGTTTTGTTCCATAGTCTACTCTTACCACAGATCTTAACATAGGATTCAAGCAGAGGTTAGTTGCTTTATATTTCTTTAAATAGATGGTTTTTTTTTCAATAAAAATTATAGTGTTACTGTAAGAGGGTAATTTTAATGAAGTATAGCTTTAAAAAGAAAGTCTTTACCTGGTATCTGTAATAACATATCTTTAAGCTAGAGATAATACTTACTGCACCTCTTGTAGATCCTAAACAATAAAAAAACCCTCATGTCCTCAAGAACATAGAAATGAAACTCACAGTTCCCTTAAATGAAAAACTGTCTTGAATATTTTCCTTCCAGACTGTCATCTTGTTTTAGTAAGTCCACCCACAAGCTTTATAAAATGTGATACATGAAAGGCCAGAAAGACTGAAACATTCAATAAGAAAGCCAAATTTGTCACAATAACAGAAAAGATTCCTTCCATGTGAAAATGAAAAATTAAATCTATGCCTCCATAATTTCTGATAGGTACTGGTCTGAATGAGGTACTATGTAAGAAGGACTGACTGGACCTGAATTCATATGAGTGGATTTATTGTATTTATTGCAATATGCATTTATTACAAATATAAACATATAAAACTTTAGTTACCTGAAATGCAGTTTTGGCTGCTGAATACATTTTACCTCCCAAATAGCCACAGAGTAGTATTCTGATGACTAAAGGACAGCTAGGAAGAAAAAGTTTTTTCATTTTTCTTTTGTAATCAGTATTATTTTACTTTGCTGCACATTGTGCCCATTCCATAACAAAAAAAGCAAACACATGATGTCCTGGAGGAGTGGAGTATGTCCTTGCTTCCGCCACTGGGTGCCATTGTGAGAGCCTGGACAGTTCATTTAAACCAGGCTGTGGCTTATGGGTATCACAAAGAACACACTTTAGCTCTGTTTTACAGGAAAGAAAAGTGGAGAAGCTCTGCCTTCAACCATAAAGATGTAAAATGCATACAAATGCTATCCAAGTACTAAGTATTCTGAAAAACTCACCTCTGTGTGTTTCAGATTAGCACCCTGAAGAATGGATACTTTGGATAATTTTGGCCTCAAGCTATTTATGATAATTCCCCATGTATGAAATGGAGTCACCTCACAGAAGTACTGTGTGGATAATTTCATTAGCATCTTTAAAAATGCATTGGATGCACTGGCAAGCATTTAGGAAAGCTCGTGAGAGAATGCATAATAACAGAATGAGTAATTCTGAGTTCAGAATGGGTTCAGTAAATAATGGACAGATCCATACACCTAGAATAATGAAGAATAAACAAACAGAATAATATCAGGCTATCATGTCAAGGAATACCCTTTATTCTTGCACGTCAGCAGACAGGTTTCTGGGGGAAAAAAGTGTATATGTTTACCAATCAAAAATGTATCATGAGATATAGGAGGCCTAGTGAATGTAGCCTGAGCCAATTTTGCAATTTTAATGTAGATTTCAGAAGCCAGAGGAAAGATGTTATTATATGAGATTTCAATCACTATTTACTTAATTCTTTGGTGTGAATACAGCAAGTACAGTTCCAGAAAGTTTTTCCTTAGTAGATACTTTCATTAAAAGAAAATGTCGCCTTTTGGGCCTCCACTAAGGTGGAAGTAAAGCTCTCATTTAGTTTCAGAGACGGGAAGATTGAAGCTCCTAAGCAAACAGCACTCATCTTAGTTTTCTATCACAATTATGACTATTTAATAAAAATCAGACTTTGGAACTTTACTGTTGTGTAAACATTTTCTGGTGCTATTTAAATGAACAATATCAATATGAATATATGCTCACGTACCTTGCCTCAAATGTCTCTTCAGTTTAACCATGAGATAGTTTCATGGATTTGGTTACAAGGAGCACAATATGTCTTTGTACACATTGCTTTTATATACTATGTTGATTTTGAGAGAGTTTAAACCAGAATTTATCGGTTGAGAAAAGGATGAAGCCATCTAGCATGTTACCCTCAAAAGGTCCAGTGACTGTCTATACAAGAAGCAATTTCACAGTGTGTAAATAGCTGTGGTGTGTTGCTTGGTTTCATAGAGTGTAGTGTGACATAACATAATGAATGGTTTCAGAGGAACTGAGTGTTGTAAGCAGCACTAACACCAATGAAAATATCAATAGAAGATAATTTGTATAAACATCGATGTTCAACATTGACCTGGTTATTAGCTTAGCACCACACTCTTCTTTCATGGTTTAACCCCAGCTGGGAACTAGGTACCACACAGCTGCTTGCTCACTTCCCCCTGCCCTGCACCCATGCGACAGGGAAGAGAATCAGAAAAAGGAAAATCTCATGGGCTGAGATAAGAACAGTTTACTAATTAAATAAAGTAAAATACAATAATATAAAATAAAAGGGAGATTACAAAAACAGAGGAATAAATCCCAAGACAAACAATGCAAACGCATTTGCTCACCACTTGCTACCAGTGCCCAGCTTATTCCTGAGCAGCAATTTATGGCTCCCAGCCAACTCCCTCAGTTTCTATACTGAGCATGACATCCTATGGTATAGAACATCCCTTTGGCTAGTTCTGGTCAGGTGTCCTGTCCTTGCTTCTTCCCAACTTCTTTTGCCCCTCCTAACTGACAGAATATGAGAGACTGAAAAGTCCTTGATGGGCGAAAGCATTAGCAACTACTAAAACACTGGTGTGTTACCAGCATTGTTCTTGGACTAAATCCAAAATACAGCACTTCACCAGCTAGGAGGAAGAAAATGAAGTCTATCCCACCCGAAATCAGGACATCTTATTAGGATAACTGGAGTTCTGCCTTCTATTTTTAAATGAACTGATATACTTCAGTCAGGGACTTTGCAGTCAATGAGCATGTTCTGCATAGTTTCTTGTCTGCAGGGAATCTTCTACCTTGAGAGCAATTCTCTCACTGAAGAAAATTCCAGAGATATAACAACATGACTGGGATCACCTATTACCTTGTAGCACTCTTCCCTCTGTTCAGATAATAAAATATCAATCAAGGCCCCCAAAACGAATAAGTGCAATAAATTACCACCTAAACTGCATATATGATAGAGAAGAAGCTTTTCTAAAATTAAATAGATACACATTATGATATGATTTGTAATTCGTGTACACAGCATAAAATGAAGAAGATCAAAGCGGTCAGATTCATTACAATCCTAAACTGGTTAGTGTGTGGCAAATTATTCTTCCATTTAGAAATACTTATATATGGGGGCAAGTATATGGGGGCTTCTTGGGCAGTGTAGTGTGGCAACATTCCATAAATATAAGGACAATTTTTAATGGTAATACACTAATTCATACTAGGAGGTAGGTCACCTGCCTCATATCTTAAATACTTTATAGCCTTACATAAGCAACAAATATTTGGAGAGAAAAAATACTGTTCTCTCTGAAGAATAGAGAACTCATAACATTGTTTTCTCATTGCTTAGTTGTCTTGTTTACAATAAGCTGAAAATATTTTTAAAAATCCTTAATTTATTAGATTAGAAATGAAATATACAATAATGCTACATTAAAATTTCATATAATTACTAATCTTTCAGTCACTGTAGAGAGTCCCAATTCCATACTGTAACAAAACCAAATTCACCTGTCTTGAAATTGACTGTTAACATTTGAAATATTGAAATACAGAACTCCTGAGAAATGCCACCAGAAAAAACAGTAACTGCCTTAACCACAATGCAAAGCACGGAAACAGAGAGTATGTAGAATGCCTAAAAGTGGGAGTACTCTAGTCAAGATATCCACAGACATAACAGTGAACAGATTTTATGAGTGATCACCTTTAGCCTAGCTTTGTTTTCACTGAAATCAGTAGCAAAAATTAATCAAATTCCCTGGGACAACCGTTAGTAAGCAGCAGGAAGTCTTTGAAAACCATGCCTTGGGCACCTGAGAATAATTCTTGTAAACAGTCCTTTTCATCTGCTTAATATCTTCTTTACCTTGTTATTTGTGCAATCCTAAAACGTGGGATGCAAGCCTGCTTCTGACTCTAAAGCTGTGTGTTTCCTATATGTACTTTTACATTGCACTGGGTGCAGCTCAGCACTACAGCAGTCTTCTCCTTGCTTTGCTTCTCAGGGAAGGCAACAGCTCTATGAAGACCAGAAGGGAGTGGCAGCAGTCCTTGGGTAGGATCTCAGTTTTGGGATTGATACCCTGACCCTGTTGTGCTCACCTCCCATTTGGTTTAGCTGTTTTTTAGGATGAGCTTCTGGCAAGCCAGTGATATGAGTAGAGGCAGGATATACAGAAGAAAGCAAAAATGCAGAAGCTTCATATACATCTACCCATACATATGCATTCTTCTGAGTATCTCAGGAGAAGGTTTGAATGGTTTTTATTTTGCTGGTTCCTATCTGTTTCTATTTTACTTAAAGCTTATAAGTAATTTCTGCCTCCCCAGATCCTATGGTTTCCTCTTCCAAACTGTTACAGATTTAGGCAAGTCTAATGCAGCTGACCTTCTCTGTAATGACTATTTATGTGGTGGATCAGGAAAAAGCTATTTAAATGTTATAGTCTTTCAGGGTTTTATTGTCTTGTCTTTGTAGGACTTTTCTGTCCTATCTGACTCTATTTGATCTAAGTGCTTATATGGGCCCAGATCAAGTGTAGCTCTCAAGCACTTAGATTGTGTCAATTCATCCCACCCTTGCAACTTCAGTGTGATTACTTTTATATGCTAAATGTACATGTTTGTTTTTCATAGAAAATGAAGCTTGTACCTAAATACTTTGCTCATGCAGGACAATAATTGTCCTGTTGATCAAACACAGCCTGCCTGCAATAGCTTTACTGCTGTAGAAATGCAGCTAGCGCTTTGACTTCCTTCTAGTTTGGCTATATGGTTTTGCTCCCTTAGCAGCATCTCATGACTTACTCTGTCAAAAAAGGTCTGAAAAATAATCCTGCATTCTATCCAGTTTTTAAGCAAGCATCTTCCATTAAAGGTCTTCCTTCAGTATGGCTATCATATCAGCACTTCCGTCTGAGACTACGAAGTCCTAACACAGTTCAGGTTCTCTTATTTCTGTGTAGTACAAGCTTGGACAAATAAGGAATCTACCTCCTCAATTCCATAAACTACTTTATTTTACCTCTACAATAATCTGTTATATAGTATTCAGTGAGGATAATTCTGGGAACACAACCTACAACCAGCTGTCAGCTGTGTGCTCTTTCAAAGCCATCTGAACCTCAGATTTCACTTTTTCCCTAGTCCTGATAAAATTTTCAGGAATGGAAGGGAGCAAGTCTAAAGTGTCCCCTGGAAATTATGTAATAACTCTTCTTCCTAGTACCTTATGTCACCTGTTATTCCCACAGTGTTTCTGGATAGCTAGTCAGCAATTCTTACATCGTCAGCAAAGGCCAATCTCAAAAACATTTGTAGGTTTTTGAGAAAGCTTCATGTAAATAAATATGATAAATAAAATGTGGCAATTTGTATTTGGACTATATCAGTATGTCACAGCGTTCTAGGTGTCTTAGCCTTTCGTGCTGCTATGGGCCTTATATCGGCAACTCTGTAACTTTTCCTTGACAGCCACTAAGTTTGCCCTTTGACTTTTTTCCTTCTTCTCTCTCTCTCTCTCCTGTTTCTTATTTTTCAAAAAAAAAAAAACAACTTCCACCACTGGAGTCAATCTCTGCCATCACCTAAGGAGGCCACTAACGTGCATGTAATTTCTGACAAATTTGGAACTCCATGGTTGATCCAATTTCTTAATGTTCAAAATACTTGAATACTTTTGCATGATAGTAGGGTTGATTGCATTATATGAATCAGAAAGTGTTTGTCAAACAGAAGGTATAATGTGATTTTAACAAGATCAAGGGAGTTTGTCAAAAGATGAGATATATTTTAACACCTTCTTTTGAAATGCAACTTTCAAAGCAAATTCCCATTAAGGTGGAAAGCTCCTCAATTCAAGCGTTTTAAGAAATAATAGATAGCCCTCATGTTCTCGGGATTAAGTTCCAGAAATCAGATTTTTTTCTTTAACCACCTGTCAGTTAATTTCTTTGGCAGCAACGAGATAGGAAGAGCTCTTTTTGAAACTGGGTGAAAAGGCTTCCTGTTACTGGCATGAAAATACAAATCCTCGGTGTAGCTAAAGAGCATACTTGTAAAGAATGAAAATTAGAAAAAGTCTCAGTGGAATGGTATGAAACCCAAACAGACAGCTACATTCACCACTGCTGCCACCTAAAAGCCCTATTTACATCAAAATTGGTGGAAAAAGAACTGAAAATGATATTCCAGCATAGACATGCAAAATTATGCAAGTGGTAAGAAATTCATTAGTTTTCCTTCATTCACGTTTGCAAGCTTAATTAATTATCTCAGGGTTAAAATTAATTTTAAGCATTTGTTCATTAATCCAAAGAAATAAAGACACAGGCTTTTATAACATTAGGGTTTCTTTCATGATTCTCTCAAACCTTCAAAAGCATAGTAGAGAACACAAACATTGATAGCGAGCTTCAAAAAGTAGAACTGTAAGTATAACCTGATGTTTGAGATTTCAGCAAACAAAAATTCCAACTTTTAATGCAAGAATAAAAAATATGTTTTTAATTTTAGTGCTTCAAAAGATCCCAGGTGACTTCAGGTTCACCCGTCTGTAAATTCACACAGGGTCAGGTGGTAGTGCATAGCCAGCCTCTTAAAGGCCCTAGGGAACTGATATGCTAACATGAGGCAGAAGATTAATGTAATCTTTTGATCAAGGAAATGGACTTGGAATTAAGACATACAGGTGCAATTCCAGGATCTGTTACATTGAGCTTAAATACATTTTCCGGCTGCCTATTAGTTATCTTTTCATTTCCATATCCTTTTTCTGTCTTGTATGGTTGCTCCATCCCTGGCAGTGTTCAAGACCAGGTTGGACAGAGCCTTGGGTGACATGGTTTAGTGTGAGGTGTCCCTGCCCATGGCAGGGGGGTTGGAACTTGATGATCTGAAGGTCCTTTCCAACCCTAACTATTCTGTGATTCTGTGATTCTAAACTATTAAAGGCAGAGCTGTTGTATCCCAGCAAGAGGGAAAATTGATATCCATCACTTTGCAAAGGGGATGTCATGTGGGAAAGACTATTTGAAAACTATCAGTCATTAGGAAAGACACTGGTCGTGATACTGGTAAAAAAGGAGCGTGGTCATTAACAGATACCTTTCTATTCAAGCATTCCAAACTTCAAGTCAAAGAACTGAAAAATAAAGAACTGGTGCTCATGGAAACATGGTATCTGACATAGCTGTTCTTTTTGTCAGTGTGGCTTTGTGTCAGACTGTGCTACTGGGAGCAAATTAATTTGTACCTGCTGCTACTTTGCCAGTGTAGCTCTAAGTAATGCAATCATCAGTTCTTGTGATTTTTATAAAATCACAAGATTTCTAATTTTCTAACAAACTTTCAGTTCAGACAATTTAAGTACTACTGGTGTGTTTACAATATCCCCATGCACCTTTGAACTTGCCAACAAATGTTACAATTGATATTATCAACCAGCAGTGAAAGAGAAAGACATTCAAATAATCAAACTGCTGGAAAAGAGTTTGTTGCTTACTCCACAAAACCAGAATTAAAAGGAAATATTTGTGGAACTGAAATAGAGATATTTATGGATCAGCGCATTAGTTGCCTATCCAGAAGTTATCAGTTTTAGATACTGATCTCACTGAGAAGTAAAATGGAGATAAGTCACTTAAAATAAGTCACTGGTTTAATCACTTGTCAGGCTAAGTCAGTTGATAAAAGGATCAACTACTGTATTTAGGTAAAAAAAAAGATGGAAAATACATACTATACTCACTTGAACATAAATATGTTAAAATTCTAAATCAATTTCAGTAGTTTGAAAGAAGGTCTTGTGCTTGTATAATTTCGGGCAGTACCAACTCCAAGGCTTGTTTAACACATGGTTATGTACCGGTATTTTAAAGTATTTACTGTTTTGGCTTGTCTGTGTTTCTCATTTTGGCCATTGTGATTTTTATTCTCTTACTGCATGAGAAAAGGAAAAAATCCTTAAAAACCTATTACAAATAAAACTTGTTTGTCTTTAAGCTGTAGTATACAAAGTGATACACAGAGGCAGCCTGATGGATTTATATGAAAACAGATCATACAGCAATTGTCATCACTCTAGCTCCTGGGGAGTTATTCCTTATTCATATTAAGAAAAGCATGGCAGTATGTAAAAGAAAATCTCAGCAACGTTTCAGTTGGAACTGAGAAGTTGTTTAAAAGTATCTATGCTTTAAAATTACATTAATACTTCAAAATTGTTGTGAAGTATTTACAGTTCCACTAAGTTTATTTACATAAGCAACAGCTGAAGATTTAGGCCTGCAGTATTTCTTAAACTTTAAATGTTTCTACTTGCTACACCTGTTTGAGAGAACCTTCACAAATGGCATACTATAAAAATTACTAAGTGAGGATTCAGATAATTTTCTCCTTTTTTCATGTCCTCCATTTTTCTGAAAATCACAAGTGATAGTTTCCTTTTTCAAGACCATGATCCATAGTAAATAATAACCACTATGGTACTTTAGCTGCCAATGATTCCAAGGCTTAAAATAGAGTCTTGAAGTTGAGATAAATAAATAGTGTCATCCAGCAAAAAAACCAAAACAAACATATGTTTCAAATGACCTATTTTTTCAAATATTCTTTATGTGTAAGAATAACATGGTTGCTGTGTTCCAGTTAGAGTATTGGCATGCTATAGACACAGATGCCTAACACAGAAAGAAGAAGTTTTCAGAAATGGGCCAGAAACAAAAGACTGACAACCTCAGCGATGACAAAATCTGACAAGACATAGGGTACTCCATTCAGTCAGCTAAACTGAGGTGTATAGTGCCCTCTGAGACTCTTTTATCTTTTGTGTACCTGAAGTGCCTACCTGCAGCTGTTCTCCAGGCATCACCTAAAGGAGTCCCATAGCCTTCTGGACTTGTAAAGCTCAAGCACAGAACAACAAATGGCACTAGATGCTCTGTGGTTACAATGGAAATTTGTGGACTTGCACTTAGATCAGCATCTGCCCTTTAATTTCAAACACTATTAACAAATCAGAAGTTGAATCTGCCTCTCAGAAACTAAAGACAAAACAAACTAGACTAAATACATTTCTACAATCAAGGAAGGGTTTCATCTTAGGTGAGAAGATCCAAGTTTCTGCCTTTGATGCTGTGTACCTTTGAGTAGACAACGCTTGCTTTTGAGGGCATCAATTTGGTTTGCCTGCATCCTAGGTAATTCTGGAGGAATGATATCAAATACATTCGGTCTGTCAGTATGCGCTATTCTGAAATTGGCAAAATGATATGCTCCATGGAAAGGGAGGGGAAGGCAGTCAAACCTGTCACCACAAGAATGCACTTACACATGTGTAAAAAATACAGCCCAATCTGCAAACATTGTACAGGTTGATTAGGGCAATTAGTTTTTGTTTTAAAAGGAATGTTTCCAGTTCATGTTAAATAATCAAGCATCTGTCATTCTTTAAGTTGTGGCTTTCAAGATTTCTAAGATTTTTTTGCCAACTCATCTGCAAAGTAGTAAACACTTTGTTGCATGCCTTCTGTGTATGTTTGCTGCTTCTTTCTTTATCAGCACTTCCTTTGGTGTAATTTCAACTCCGAATAAATTTGTAGGTCACAGCAGAATGGAAGAGGTAAATCCATACAAAGTTGTAAAGAAACTTGAGAAACAAACCGAGATATGCAAAAGATGTTTTTGTACTACCCTAACTATATCCAAATAAACAATGGCACAGATACACCACAGAAGCATATAACCAAGCAGCTACATTTATCTTTCTGTTTATTGAGGACTGATTCCACTAAAATATGTGGTGGTTTAATTCTGAGCTTTAGTCTTTAATTTCTCTTAAGAGAATGCTTTGATGCCAGTTTTGTCTGACAAAGCAGGACTTTAGTAAATAAGGGAAAGAGCTTAGCAGATAGAAGTATAACCAGTATGTGCTGCAATTAGTCAAAACTCTGTGTCTGCTCAAAAAAGCAACTGATAATCATGCAAAGAATACTCCTTTTCTATTTAAAAAATAGAATAAAAAATTTTCTAGTTAAAAAACTCTGCTCAATTATACAGAAAAAACAAAACAACTCCAAAGTTTAAATGAAATAATTTCTCCATCTAGATCAGCTTAATTGAAGGACGGGCAGTGTTCGTAAATTGTGTATATATATATATATATATATATATAAAAATATATATAAAAGATAACTCTAAGATGGTATTAGGCAGTAAAGTTTGATACTTTAGGAAATAAGAAGAGAGAGCAAAATAGAGTAGTTTTTTTTTTCTCATTCAAACCCACTTTGGAGGTAGATGCCTTTGTAGAAGGCATCTGGGTTGTGTCTTTGTAGACCCCTAGGAACTTCAGTAACATTATTTGAGTGATCAATATTGACAAGAATATTTTGTTATGAGAAACTGTAGCTTCTGATAATACAAAGTCAATGTTAGGCTCTTCTGCAGTATGTATAATAATAGGTGTGATACCCTACAGATTTTTCTATCATAGTCACTGAACTGAAAAGAGACTATCCTATTTTAAACACGGTTTTCTTAAATAATAAGGCCATTTAAAATGAGCAAGAAGCAAAAAAGTAAACAAAACCATGTTGGACTGATTGACCATGTGTTGATTTAATTGAATAAAAGTATAACTACCGTTCTTCAGTCTGTCTCATTTCCCATCAGACTTCTCTAGGGAGAATGTCATTTTTCATTAGGAGTTAAATCAGGACAGGTATTGGTAAGCAAGTGGGACAGCAAAACCGTGACTCAGAATAACATCCCACAGCAAATATTTGAGGCTAGTTTGAAGATGAGTCACTGAAAAAGGTAGTTCAACCTCCTGAATTCAGGGAACTATTTTTCAATGGACTTAGTAAAAAAAAACCAAACCCAAAACCAGGCTGAGAAAGAGAAACCCACTCAAAAGTGAAACTCAAAATGTAAAAGGAATGGAAGGACTACTCAAAAGACTGTTAAAGAAGTAAAGACAGTTGTCTTTATAGAACAGTCAAGTTCAGCTGTGACTGACATCTGTGTATGCAATCTGGTGTATTAAATATCTTTTTTTTTTTTTTTAAATACAATGCTTGAACTTGTTATTTATATTAAATACTGTTTTCATTTGAAGAAAACTCTCTATTTAGTCTGTTCATCATCAATTACAGCCTCCCAAGGCTAAGAACACAGTCATACCTGCTGGCTAAGAATCGTTGATCCAGCAGGCATTGCTCTGTCTGAAAACCAGACTGGGTAGCACAAAAGATGGTAGCCAAGAAACTGTCTTCATATTCCTAGAAAAGGACTCTTTTCTAGCCAAAAGGTCTAGGGACTGTTTTGACACTGAGGCTAGAGAGGACTGAGTGGCTGTGCCCACACTACATAGCATTCACTTGGGGTAATCACCCCTCCCCACCATGAGCATCCATCATTCTAAATAAGCAGTTTTTGTCCCCTCTTTCCAGTTTATGTTGTATGCAACAATGTCAGGAATGCATTGCAGTCCATCAGAATGGTACTATTTCATATCATGAAACTGAATGCATCTACCGTGTGCTCCATGGTAGGGCATGAGGGTACGAGCATGTTTAGCAGTCGCAAAGCCTGGTGGGACCATAATATTGGAAGAAGGAGCTCAGCTTGGTGATACATGATAGGTTAAACTTCCGGAGAGCTGGGCAATCACTGCCATTATCGCAGTGATCAAGTTTAGTCTTTACTGGAACCGGAAGTGTTGTTGTTGCCGCAGCAGCTAGAAGGTAATAATGGCACTGTGGCTACACTTCCACCTGTTATGCCAGTCTAAGGCTAATGGCACTGAGCCGCTAGTGCTTCAATCATATTGGCTTGTGACATGGGTTATGCAGCAATGGCTCATGTATTTAATAGTGAAGCAGTAGTGGCTCAGTGCCATTAGCCTTAGATCGGCATCCTATAAAAGGTGGAAGCGTAGCCGCAGTCCCATTATTACCTTCTAGCCACTGAGGCCACAGCAACACTTCCGGTTCCAGTAAAGACTACACTTGATCACTGCAATAATGGCAGCGATTGCCCAGCTCTCCAGAAGTGTGACCTAATAGTCCATGTTGACTATTAGGAATGGTCTCTGGAGTAAGCAATCTTCTGAACCATGATGGTTTTGTCTCAGGGGATATCCATTGGAAAGGAAAATGGAAGTTGGGGCTGAACAGAAGTTACTGTGGGTTTTATTCACTATGCAGGAGTTGCATAGGGATGGCAGGGCTGCCATTGTCACCATCATCAGCTATTGCCCTATCTCTAGATTCAGAGGAAAATTACCCTGGGGTTTCTTGCAGCTCTATGGGATATATAATAATTTCTTTTGGGGAATACCTGTGATACATTTTAGATTGAGAAGCACTCTTCCAATCTGCTAGTAGTTTGTGAGACCTAGCACCTGACTTAGTGGTAAGAAATCATGTCCCGTGCACTTTAATTTTTACACAGAAGGCATTTAACCAGTTTTTGGAAGCATGGTGCAAGCCAAAAGAACTTTGACTAATGGGATACAAAGGTAAGACACAATTTTATGAAATATTTCTAAGAAGTTATTAATGTGCTTTCAAAAACTGGCAAAAGAGAACTAACCACAGCCGTAGAAAAAAAAGAGAGCCAAAATATGCTGCAGTGGGAAGTATGTGTTATGTAGCAAATTCTCATTGACTGACAAACAGATACAAGTACAATTAAGATAACACAAATGTTTATTATTATTTTGTTTATTTCATTACACTTAAGAATCCCATGTCAAGGACATAAAGGCTAATGAACTGTAAACCAGCTGTTCTACCACAGGGCATTTGAATCCCATGCTAGGAATTCTCACATGTAACTTAAATTTCTATTGATAACTAGAAAGAAATCACAAGAATAGCTAATTAGAAAGAAAACATTTCATAGGGTGATTGTTTTGTTCAACATGTTACCTCTTGGGAAAAGGCCGGATGCTGATGAGTCATGCAGGTTCTCAAGAAGGATGGCTGTTGGAAGGCATCTCTCTTTCATCCAGGTAGAGACTGAAGTGGAAAGACTAAATCAGGAAATGATGAACCATGAAACACAGGCAGAGAACAGATAAAAACAAGAAAGTGAAAAAAAACAGCACGAAAAGTAAAAAAATGGACGAAGTAACTGAATACAGTGAAAATAAAGCATTAACCCCCTGCATACATGGAAGGGTTTGTTACATGGATGGGAGAGCAAAAATTATGATCAATAATTATATAATATAATAATTATATATATAATAATATATATAATAATAAATATAATACTAATGTATATAATATTGCATATAATAATAATTATATGCAATAATTCTGGCTCAGCTTGTTCCTCACTAGAAGCATCTGTTTTTTATTCAGCTGTTTTCATGAAATTTGTAGGAACTTAGTATGTTCAATAGATCTTCCCTCCACGGGAAACAGACATACCACACACAGTGTGCAATCTTGAAATTTATCATTATATTTAAAATGAAATATATTTCATTATCTCGGCAGTGAAATCTTGTTGATGTAGTTAACACAATGAATTATGGCTGAAGTTTTTGACTAAAGCAATCAAGATTAGCTGGCAATGATGGTTTCTAGTAGTTAGGAAAAAAATTACAGACTCACAGAATCGTAAAATATCTTGAGTTAGAAGGATCAAATCCAGCTATGATTTACAGAATTCTGATTCTGGTTGGGGGTTATTTTTTCCTTTTTTAAAAATAAAATAATATTCTAATTAGCAAGCTAATATGGAAATACTTCAATTCTGTAGTTTATAAAGTCAGTTCAGGATATATCAGTGTAGTTTCTTCATTTAGATAAGTCCAAAGACGAAAAACGAAAGATTGTGGTTTGCAGAATTGGAAGGAACTAGGTTTACACAAGACATGTGAAAGTAAGTGATTTCAACCATGTAATTTTTGTAAAAACTTCAATTAACAGATTTGATTAAATTACTTGGCAATTAGTGAGAATATCAGCTCATAGCTCTGTGAAGGTAATGACCAAAAAAAATCATTTTAATTCCACTGTTGTGATGAAAAATTATTAACGCAAAAAAAAACCCCTTCCTTGAACCTTTGGATTTATTGATGCCTCCAGGGAGGGGTTGTATTATTCATATACTTTTAATTTAAAACAAATATTTCACTGGATTCCGTTCTGTCTACTAAGAAGTTAGTTTATTAGCAGTTTTCACCATAGGGACACTAATATCTTTTCTTTATACAACTATTATTTTAATAGATATTTGAATTATATATTTCTAAGAATTTGAAGTACCAAATTTGGTCAGAACTGGACAATGTGATCAGAAAATATCGGGTGAAGGCAGAGATGTCTCATGTACTCAGGCCTATATGAAGTTGGGACAAAAAAACCTTGGGTGCAATATCATTACTCACCTGTGCATTCTGGGTTCTGGCCTTATATCATGATGTTTTCCAGTCCATTCAATGAAACTAAGTAAAAGATCAGAAATGCAACCACAGTATAAAATTTCTCACCTCTCTACCCCCAAGGGGACACTGAGGTTTACAAAAGACAGGAAGAGGGAGAGTGATAAAAGGCTGATGCTGGTGAAGGAATCTAAGAGGGCGTTCCTCAGAAAAGAACAAGAAACACTGGAACTTTAGCTCCTCAAAAGATGCTCACTGAGATCAGGCTAATGAAAACAACTTGCAAAAATGAATTTAGCAGTTGGAAAACTGTATCTGTTTTAAATAAAATAACCTTGTCTCAGCTTGTCCAATTATACTGCAACACAAAAATATATATTTCTGTAAAGAAAAAAAAAAAGTGCAGTTATAGTGGAGATACATTTTGCTATGTATCCAAAAGATTGAATTTGGGTCTCACTTCACATGGATGTCAACACTGACCTTTAGCGGTCCACTTCTAAGGGATGAAAGTTATCAGGCGGGGAAATAAACCTGACAGGAACACCGCTGATAAATCACTGGCTACAAAACCTCTTATTATTTAATTATTTCTGCTCAACAAGCTGTCTAGCTTTAAGACAGGTAATTTGCCTGTATGATAGGAATACCACTGATGTAATTTTAACCATTTTTGAAGAATTTTCTAACTATTAAATAACTGTTCACAACGTATCTATGAAATGAATCATGCTGCCATCACACTGTCCTTCCAAGTCTTAGGGATAATTATTTATTTTGTAGCACATAGAGCAAACAGCACATGGGGATCCCAGACACACATCAATGCCTCAATAAGCTCTCTGTATTTCAATGTGCAAGATATTATAAAAAAACACACACAAAAGAGGCCTATTGCCTCAATAGATCTTGCGGTGGACTTTGATATGATCCAGTCTTGCCTTTCTAGCAGTTGTTTAGCACTTTTATTCTCTTTTGTAATATTGGATTAGAGAAAATGCTGCATGCTTAGCTGGATTTCTATTGAAGGCAGGTGTCCCATGCTAGAGAATATGTGAACATCTGTCACTAGCATCAATGCACTTGTACAATCAATTAATGTTTAAAGTACCTTAAAGATTAAAACTGCTAAGTGCTATTATTGGTTGTTGATGGTTTATGAGTGTATTAAATTAAAGCCTTTCCGCTAATTCATGAAATCTCAGAATATTTTTTTTAACCATTAAGATATTGGAACACTTATTCTATGGATAAACAGAAAACAAAGTCAGGTTATTGGTTGCCAGCACATCAGCTATAAGATGATGGGTTTTTTTTCCTTCAAGTTAAACAGAAGAAACATAAGTTTATGATATGCTATGTTACAAGTTTATGTTATGTTTAAACAGAAGAAACATGAGCATAAAACTAAATGCTTAGGAATTTTAGTTATTATGTGATATAATTTTTTACCTTTTTTTTTATTTTTTATTTCTAACAAGTATCTTCCATTGCCAAACAGCGAATCACTTCTTATTGATAACAAATGCATCACTGACAGTTCTCAGATGAGCTAGTTGGTACCAGGATCAAATATTTTCTATGATACCAAAATACTCTCTGCATTCCAAAAGGACATGAAACTGCTGGAACAAGTCCAGAGGAGGACCACGAGGATGATCGGGGAGCTGGAGCACCTCCTGTGTGAAGACAGTCTGAGAGAGTTGGGACTGTTCAGCCTGGAGGAGAGAAGGCTGCATGGAGACCTCATAGCAGCCTTCCAGTATCTGAAGGGAGCCTATAGGGATGCTGGGGAGGGACTCTTCATTAGGGACTGTAGTGACAGGACAAGGGGAAGTTTAGATTGGATATAAGGAAGAAGTTCTTCACTGTAAGAGTGGTGAGGCACTGGAATGGGTTGCCCAAAGAAGTTGTGAATGCTCCATCCCTGGCGGTGTTCAAGGCCTGGCTGGACAGAGCCTTGGGTGACATGGCTTAGTGGGAGGTGTCCCTGCCCATGGCAGGGAGGTGATCTTAGGGTCCTTTCCAAACCTAACTATTTTAGGATTCTCTGTCAAATAGCATGGGTAAAAAAACTCTCTGGTTTACTGACCTGGAGTACATAGAGCATGCCAATAATGTCAGTGACAGCACAGTTATGTATAGATTTCAACAGCAAATAACAAACTGAATATCAAAGTAAAGACAGTCTTTTGCTTCCTCAGATGTGAACCTATATTTGAGAAAAGAGCAACTTAGTTTGTTTTCCACTACTGCAGAAGGATCATTTAGCTTTACATTTTCTAGTTATTAAGAATGGTTATCAAGTTTATTGAAAAGTGCATATATATAAGAATAATGTATACACAGAAAAGTTGCAAAAGAATTTTGATCATTTAATGTTTTCTTTTTGAGGGGGTGTGTAAAAATGGGCTTCATTTCACAATCTCACTGTCAGTAATATCAAGTGCAAACAGGGAGACAAATACTTTTTTGTTTTAGACAGGACTGAGTATTAATTTCCCCAAGGAGCCACCTCAGAAGTTTTTCCTAAAATTTATAAATCAATTGTAATACTTGCTCCCATTTAAGAGTGTATTAGCCACATTTATTCATATGTTTGAGTATTGTCCTACTAAGACTGCTGATTAAAATTATTTTTTTTAGGCTTTTGTCTTTTCAAAATTCTAATTTTCAAAATTCCTTTGGTTCCTTTTCATGGAAGCATGCAAGTCTTTACTTCTGGAAATACATGGGAAGAAACAAATATGCCCCTGTTTGTTTTTAAATTAAGATGTATCTGTCCTTCCATTCGTAATTTTGTATCTCTGCATTTCATCCCACAAATGTAAAATATTTGAGAGTGGAGTTTGGGTACTGCTTGGCTCTGGCAAAAATATGACTTTTAGCCTGTCACATTTTCGTTTTGTCTCCCAAGTAGATTGAGCAGTCTAGTAAACTCTGTTTCTAAATTTACATGAGGCATGAATTTTCTGGAGCTTGAGGCATGCTCTCTGTAAATGTGCTGACAACAATGACTGCATAGCGTTGCACACACTCAGTGCCAGCCTGTTGTGTGAGGAAATGGCTGAGCAATAATAGATTTGCAGAGAGCATAAATCTGGTAATGGTGATTTGATGTTCTGCTTCCTTCTCCTAAGGGAGTAACAGGTTGAGAGGACAGGGAGGTCGTGTGGCAGCTGGAATGACATTTGAAAAGGAGATGGTCAGGGAGTCAGATTCCCTGGGGAGACAGGGGGGTTATTTAATATAGAGTTGTGGCACGCAGGTGATTGAGTGCACTTTGCCACACACCAGGAGGCAAAGACAGCAGCTTAACTGTTGGTCTGAACAGTGATGCACTGTGAGAGCAAATACAGAAATTTCTGCATAGTGATGTTACATCAAATCATTCAGTAACCACAGAAAATGAACTGATGGTAATAATTATGAAAGTGCCCACATTAGGAAGTGGTAGAGAATTTTTCCACCAGAACTTCCTTCTAGTAGATTACTTTCCTTAACTAAGCAGCACCACTGCTTCTCTCAAAACCATTATACTTGTCCTAGACTAATAACTCTTTCCCAACTGACATATTAATTTTGGTACGTAAAACTAAATACCTAACCAATATAAAGGAGAACCTTTTTAATAAACTGATATTTTAAAAAATGTGACCATACAATGAAGTTATGATGTCCCTTCTTGCAATAATACTTGAACTCATCTGCCTGTAGAGATTTTATTTACAGAAAAATAACATCACCAACAGCAGCAGAACTAAGATTAAAATAGCTAATAATTATCTATACTGTTATTGATACTTGTTCTCTATACTGATAGTATTAAATTGTAGATAGATGTGTTACTGTGATAACTAATTGTAGTTTAAATACCAGAAGTAAAACTCCTAAGGGTTCTATTTAAGAAGGAAAGCAAAGGTAACCAGGAGTAGAGTTGTAACTGGTTATTATTTTAAAAAATCTTTGCATGTAAAAAAACCCCAGATATTTAAAAATAATTAAATGAAAAGCCTTACTGACATGTTCATGGGAGAAAGTTGAGAAGTATTTTGAAGATATTTTTCTTGATAAATTGATCACTGAGGTGAAAAATCCTGGGTTTACAAGTACATTCCTCTTAGAGAGGAATGCTAAACATGATGGGAACTCATATGATCATTCTTTAAAAAATTTATGGCTGTTAAAAATAATCCTCATTTCCAATCTCCCTGTTTACATTTCCTTTAAAATGTGAAGGAGAAAAAAATGTATTATTAATGGTAAACAATAAAAGAATCTGTTTTTTTTTTCCTGAAACGGACAACTAAAATATTTCTGATGAAGAGACTGGATATCTCAAATATCATTGCTTTAAGAATATACATCATAATTTATTAACACACAAACGATGTAGTATATGAAAATAGCTCACACAACATATTAATAAGTGTCTTCAGTAGAGATGATAACCACTGTAGTAGTCACTATACGTCATTCTTCTTTTAAGTTATACTGCAGAGTAATGCTAAAACTGGAAATTAAAAAATCATGATCTCTTCAACTAACCTTTCAAAGTAACTCCCTGAACAACCTGTGCTGAAAAAATGCTTTTGCTGAAGCAGCTCTTCGTATAGTAGTACAGCTCTTATAGTACCAGTGATACAGATCATAGTTTTCCAAAGTGTGAGCCTCTTTCTAAAAAAACTAAAAAATTTTCTCTCTTGCCCATCCCACCTCTGTCTGATGGTAAAACCCACAAAATACTATGTCTGTAAAATAAGCCTGTATAAAACCGCCCTCAGGACAGTAATCTCAGGATCTGTGTATTTATCTAAGACCATGCTGACTGTTCACATGGGAAGCATGAGCTCAACCTAAAGCGGTATACCTAACATAGCTTAAATTTAGCATAGTAAAGCAATCAAAAGCAGAATTCAGTGTGGGCCAATGAGAACATACTTTTAGAAACTTGACTACAGTTATGACTTCTTGGAATGAGTACTTCAGCTAGCTAGATGAATACAAGTTTAAGTATAGTTATAGTTGCTGCATACACCCAGTTGCAATGTAGACATACTGTAGACCTCCTGTGGAGAGATAAAAACAAACTTTGAAAGTCAAATACATTTGGTTTCTCAAACATATTTCAGGTAATTTACAATTATGAAATTTGCACAGTAGCACTGATACAAGCTCTTCTGCTGTGCTACACCAGTTCTCTCTGCAAAAGGAAAAATAAGGATAGGAATTGATTTTAAATTAGAAAAAAAGAGATGCTAAACCAAGAAACTTATCTAAACCAACGCTTCTGGACAGCCACAGGTCAAATCATCTGTGCAGTTTTAAACTTCATCTTGAAAAGAGAGCAAGGGAAAAGCACCTTTTCTTTCTCTGATGCTTGTCCTCAACAGAAGTCTGAACGATTTGACTCAATGGCTTTTCATGTCACAAACTGTATAAACATATCTCACACTGTGATTAAGTTTATAGTCCCATTAATTTATGCAGTTATACCTATTACTAGTACAACTACAATATTTTTTCCATTTCCTCTGTCTAATTACGTAGAGAGCAGTAAAACAGATGCAAAAGTTTCCTCTGGAATAAATATAAGAACTTACAAAGAAATATAATAGATTAATTCCCTGTTTTCAGTGGCAGGTTATAAAATTATATACTAATTCCTTGTTTCACACATTTTTGTCATACTAATTACAGCCCAAAATGTAAGGCTAGTAAAATACACTTTAGAAGTTCAAAGAAATAAACCTAATTTGATAATGGTCTACTCCTAATTACTAATATTTACTGCAATTGCATGATGTGTATTAGTAGGATATACAAGTTACCTCTCTGACAGACCTAGAATACCGTCTTTATTTTAATTAAAAAATGGATGGTATAGGGTAAAAAAGACTTGTGACGTGTTTGTGAGACAACGCTTCAGGCTAGAGGTAGTCTAAAGCATTCATACATCCAGCTTAAATCTAAAATACACCGTGACAGTGCCTTCTTCCTGACTGCAGAAGTTCAGAGTTACTACGCATCTAGAACCACTGGAAAAGAAGTATGTTTTAACACACAGTAATTCATACAGGATAATAAGGTGTTAAGAAATAATGAATAACCGACTAAGACAAAAATATTCCTTGCACATGCCCAAGGTGACAGATGCTATGTCAGGTTTAGCAGGGGTCTGATCCATTATCTTCTGAAGTCAGTGGAAATTATCTGACCTTACTGAAACTGAATAAGATTTACAGAGCATTATGGACTTTTAAAAACCATATTATTTCACATTGCCTAGTAGTCAAATTCATAAAATTTCCTCTCACTGGAAGAAAAAAAACTAATTAGCAAGAAGAACTCTGCTCTGTGAAGTAAATTAGCTCCCTGCAGTTATTCAAAGTTATTTATGAACAATTTTGCCTATGTTCAAACATCAGCTAAGGTTGTATGGGTGTTCCCATCACTATCTTGCACTGGTAGATGTTGTTCTTCACTGTCAATTCTTCCAGAAACATCAATTCTTTTAAGAATGCGGGTGCTTAATCTAAGTATCAGGAGCAAACACTACACCTGGAGAAGATGGATATTAGCAAGAGTAGTAGATAGACCAATACTGATTCAAAAGTATAATCGGCCTGTGGCTTCCAAAGAATCACCTGGATGTTTTGTGAAAAATGAAATGCCCACAGAGATGCTTCTTGGTCCTCTGTAAAATTATCATAATTTATTGAAAGAAAGAGGAAATTAACAGCATGGATATTCTGTCTTGGTTTCGATTTAAGTGTATCTGACTCTTCAGGTAGATGTAGAATGTGACGGATTCAAGCTATGAGCCAGCTGGACTTCAACAGCAAGGTCTGGAAGCCATGGAGATCCAACAGCACAGACACATGTCTATCAATAAGCCTAAGAAATGAGGGAAAAAAGCAGGGAGGGGAAACTACAAGGAGAACGGGGGGAGTATACACATATCCTCCCTCCCAGATCCCATGCAGGGTCTGTAGTAGCTTCTAGTACTTCCCGACTCAGGGGCCTCCAGCTCTCTCAGAAATTCAGACCTTCTGCTCCAGAGCTTACCCCCAAGTTCTTCCCTTTCAGAACTTTCAAATCGCAGTCTCCTCTATCTCACACCTCTCATTCAACTTAATGCACATAGTGCCCTACTACTTTTGTCCAAGAGTCCCTAGGCTTATTTATCATATTTGAGAGGTATTCAGCTGTCATCAATCCTTCACTTATGACTTGACCTCACAATGAACCATTCTATGAAAGACTTTTCTGTATTTGCCTACTGCAAGCCTTTCCATTGAGATCCTTGTGTATCATAGAATCATATAATCATAGAATGGTTAGGGTTGGAAAGGACATTAAGATCATCAAGTTGCAACCCGCATGCCATGGGCAGGGGCATGTCACACTAAACCATGTCACCCAGGACTCCATCCAACTAGCTTTGAACGCTGCCAGGGATGGAGCATTCACAACTTCCTTGGGCAACCCATTCCAGAGCCTGACATCTATGATCCTGCAGCCATTCATGGAATTGCATGAAATACTACCATGAACTCTTTGTACTAAGTAGACAATTGTAAGTCCTAGTAATACTGAGATTTCCAAAGAAATATGAGTGTCAGTGACTTACCAGAATGCATAGGTTGCAAAATGGTTTTTATGATATGAGCTTCAGTGAATTCCAAAGATGGCAGAAGAAGTTAATGACAGAAATTACATAAGAATACACACTACTTTTGTTTTTGTAGTAAGTTCCCTAGCTTTAATAATTCATTGCATAAAATTTGTTATGTTTCTGGATATACTGCACTGAATTCCTGGTTTTTCCAGTTCCTCAGCCTTTCCTCCAGACCATACTTCCTAATTTATTCACCTTCTTCTCTTTGAATGTCTGTGTTCTATTTAGCCACTCATCAAACAACAGTCCTTAGCCCTGCAAAAATTTGCTTTTAAGACTTGTGAACGGTAGGGCTCAGTGTTACAGCATTTCTTCCAAACAGCCTCTGATTCACAGCACACAGAGAAGGGAATTTCTCTCAGAGAAGGAATCAGTCCTGTCTTCAAAAAGGGCAAGAAGGAGGACCCGGGCAACTATAGACCGGTTAGCCTCACCTCCATTCCTGGGAAAGTAATGGAATACCTTATCCTTGGTGCCATCTTAAGGCATATCAAGGATAAGAGGGTTATGAGGAGCAGTCAACATGGCTTCACCAAGGGGAAGTCATGCTTGACCAATCTCGTAGCCTTTTATGAGGAAATAACACGGTGGATGGATGATGGCAGAGCGGTGGATGTGGTCTACCTTGACTTCAGCAAAGCGTTTGACACAGTCTCCCACAGCATCCTTGCAGCTAAATTGAGGAAGTGTGGTCTGGATGATCGGGTAGTGAGGTGGACTGTGAACTGGCTGAAGGAGAGAAGCCAGAGAGTTGTAGTCTGTGGGGCGGAGTCTAGTTGGAGGCCTGTATCTAGTGGAGTGCCTCAAGGGTCGGTACTGGGACCAGTATTATTTAATATGTTCATCAATGATTTAGATGAGGGAATTGAGTGTACTATCAGCAAGTCTGCTGATGACACTAAGCTGGGAGGAGTGGCCGACACGCCAGAAGGCTGTGCTGCCATCCAGAGAGACCTGGACAGGCTGGAGAGTTGGGCGGGGAATAACTTGATGAAATATAACAAGGGAAAGTGTAGAGTCCTGCATCTGGGCAGGAACAACCCCAGGTTCCAGCATAGATAGGGGAACGACCTGTTAGAGAGCAGTGTAGGGGAGAGGGACCTGGGGGTCCTGGTGGACGACAGGGCGACCATGAGCCGACACTGTGCCCTTGTGGCCAAGAAGGCCAATGGCATCCTGGGGTGTATTAGAAGGGGGGTGGTTAGTAGGTCGAGAGAGGTCCTCCTTCCCCTCTATTCAGCCCTGGTGAGACCTCATCTGGAATATTGTGTCCAGTTCTGGGTCCCTCAGTTTAAGAAGGACAGGGACCTGCTGGAGAGAGTCCAGCGCAGGGCAACTAAGATGATTAAGGGAGTGGAGCATCTCCCTTATGAGGAAAGACTGAGGGAGCTGGGTCTCTATAGTTTGGAGAAGAGGAGACTGAGGGGTGACCTTATTAGTGTATATAAATATATAAAGGGGGAGTGTCACGAGGATGGAGCCAGGCTCTTCTCAGTGGCAAACAATGATAGGACAAGGGGAAATGGGTACAAACTGGAACACAAGAGGTTCCACTTAAACTTGAGAAGAAACTTCTTCTCAGTGAGGGTGACGGAACACTGGAACAGGCTGCCCAGGGAGGTTGTGGAGTCTCCTTCTCTGGAGACATTCAAAACCCGCCTGGACACGTTCCTGTGTAACCTTATCTAGGTGTTCCTGCTCTGGCAGGGGGATTGGACTAGATGATCTTTTGAGGTCCCTTCCAATCTCTAACATACTGTGATACTGTGATACTGTGAATTTAAAGTAACAGATCTTTATGTGTATATTCTGTTACTCTTAGCTTTCCCTCAAGCCCTTACATGTAAAAAATTAATTTTAATGTTCCAGTTGTCATCAGGACAAAATGATAGCCTTTTTGCTACAGTCTAAATATTAAACTGGGACATCTGTTGGTCCTCTTCCTTATTTGTAGGTTGAATCTTTTTTTCCAATTGAATCTTTTGGCCTGCAGATTTTTATTCTGAGCATAAGAAAGTATAACATTGGAATTCTGCCGCTTATCAAAGCCATTCTTTAAACTTTCCTACTAATAGCCTTTAATGATTTCTACAGTAATTTAGCTTAAGTAACAAACATAGCTGTTCAAAGTAATGCATATATATTTTCTGTTATTCAAAATGCTATTCTTACTTAGGGTAGCACTACAATTTTGAAGCAATGTTTCTAATCCTGGGGTTAAACTAAGAATAGCTTAAAATACCACAAAGTGTCATGTTTGCGCTTTATTTTGGCTTACTGTTGAGTACAATGTCCAAACTGTTTTATCTTCATTTAGGTTGCCAGTTAATCTTTCTTAGTTATGATTCATACATTAAAAATAAACAATCAGTATTTATGTGTAACCTGAGCGTGCTCTTATAAGGAAAGATGGAGATGTTCTCTTAGAAGATCTAACCATTCTGTAGGCAGGTTATTTTTAAAAAATGACATATTTTTGAGTAAGTGGAGATCCTGCTATTGTGAGAATATTTAACTGCATGCAATGTTGTCATCAATTCCACCTACTTCAAGCGGAGTTATTATAATGTGTATTGGTGCACTATACCCAGTTAAGGGCATAGTTTCCTTTTTTTGCCTAATACATTAGAAACCTCTGCACCTTCTTTTTTGTTTTAGTATAGCAAAAAGATTACTAAAGAAACTATGGTTCAGTTCTGGAAGCTACAGAAGTATGTGGATAGGCTTATGATGTAGATTCCAACCAAGGCATTTTCTGTCCTGCTACTGACTACTCTAAACTTAACCAGAATATAAC
This sequence comes from Neopsephotus bourkii, assembly GCF_033783945.1. Taxonomy (NCBI): domain Eukaryota; kingdom Metazoa; phylum Chordata; class Aves; order Psittaciformes; family Psittacidae; genus Neopsephotus; species Neopsephotus bourkii. Next base: position 3,778,746 of record NW_026901969.1, read on the forward strand.
AGTAATTTTTATGTATATGAAACAAAACCAACATTAGGCAATGAGTCATCTTTCAAATGGATGAAATATATATAACAATAGTATATACCAACTGTAAAGATATTTGTTAATAATATATACCAACTGTAAAGATAACAGTCTAATCTTCTCCTTCCATATTAGCATCGGCAGTTAAAAATTGCATAGCATAGGTTTTGCACTGCAATCCAAGTGATAGGAAAAGAGAAATAAATGCAAGTAGTATTTTTTCTAGTAGTGCATCTCTATGCTGCTTGTTTTATTTGTGCCTTGCAAGTCAAAAAAACATCTAAAATGGGATTTTTGATGCTATGAGAAGCTTATTTTGGTTTCTGCCCTGTCTGCTGGTGAGGACACACCCACACAGTTTGCTCATTACCTCTAAGCATGACTGATTTGGTTTTTATGGAAAAAAAGGCACAACATTACAAATTAGTCAACTGGCGCTATAAATGAATGTAGAACACATGAAAGACTTGCTTTGAATGCCCAGATAAATCCACTTGACTTTCAACACCAGCATCTGACAAAGCTGACAAATACTCTGGTGCTAAAAAAACTTTAGACACGCAAAAGTATTTGATGCCTTATTTGTCAGAACAAGTAGTGGAAAATATTATCTCCTTCAGAGTGGGAAGGTGAACAGCCTGAAAGTGATGACTTTGGTCTGCTGGAGTTATATCTGAGTTTTACTTAGTGACTTACAGTAAATACAAGCTCCATAAATTCTTCTTGACTTCAGCCTAGCACAACCATTTCTGTCCACCCCAGGATGCTGGAAAATAGCCTGTAGTTTGCATTGACTATATTAATTAAGCAACCTGTTAGAATTTAATGCAGTGAATTATTTTGTCGTTCATCATTACAACAAGAAGGTTACTGAAGGATACTGATTACACAAGTGAGACAAAAGCTTAGGAAATAAAATATATTTTGCTGCAAAATCATGACAGCACAAAAGCACAAAAACACTTGACAGAGGAAAAGAATCAATACAAATTAACAGTATCTGCACATGAACAACAATCTTCCCATTTCAGCTGGGAACTAACACAAGCAATGTCCTACCAGAATTATAGATGACTGCTCCAGGAAGGTTTCAATTCCAGAAGGAATGCAATCATTCTTCTTCCAGGTCACATGATAGAGAGGGCTTACAATCAAACTGTGATTTGGGATGTGCAGTCTCCAGAACCCCACAGCACCCGAGAAAGCTTGTGTTTCTTTCTTATTAGTTGGTGGAGACATTGCTGTTATCTTGTTGATCGCATCTGTGGGGATCTGTCTACATCCATCTTGCCATTTTATTCCCCAAAACTGAATCTCCTGTGCAGGTCCCTTGACCTTACTCTGTTTGATGGCAAAACCAGTTTTCAACATGATTTGGATTATTTTCCTCCCTTTCTCAAAGACTTCTGCTGTATCACTCCACACAATAATGCCATCAATGTATTGCAGGTGTTCTAGAGCTTGCCCCTGTTCCAGTGCAGTCTGGATCAGTCCATGGCAAATGGTAGGGCTGTGTTTCCACCCCTGGGGCAGTCGGTTCCAAGTGTGCTGGATGCCCCTCCAAGTAAAAGCGAACTGTGGCCTGCACTCTGCTGCCAAAGGAATTGAGAAAAACGCACTGGCATATCTATCCAGTTTGCCTGAATTCCCAATCATCAGAGAGAAAGAAAGGCCTCTGAAAACCTACAAATACAGATATAGTTGTGGTGGTTTCACCTTGGCTGGACACCAGCTGCCCACCAAAGCCAATTTGTCTTTCACCTTCCTAACCTGACAGGAGAGAGAAAATATAATGAAAAGTTTGTGGGCTGAGATAAAGGGAGGGAGAGATCATTCACCAATTACCATCACAGGCAAAACAGACTTGACTTGGGAAAATAAGTTTAATTTAACACCAAGCAAATCAGAGTTGAGCAATAAGAAATAAAACCATATCTTAAAATACCTTCCCCCCACACCTTCCTTCTTCACAGGCTTAATTTCATTCATGATTTCTTCACCTTCTACTCTCAGAGCAGCTCATGGAAACAGGAATATGCGTTGTTTTCAGTTCATCACATGCTGTCTCTGCTGCTCCTTCCTCTTCAGGGGAGGACTCCTTGCACTCTTCCCTGCTGCAGTGTGGGGTCCCTCCCATGGCAGACATTCTTCAATAAACTGCTCCAACATGATTCCTTCCCATGGGCTGCAGTTCTTCATGACATCCTCCAGTGTGGGGCCCTTCCACTGGGTGCAGCCCTTCAAGAACAGACTGCTCCAGCACTGGACCCCATGGGGTCACAAGTCCTGCAGAAAACCTGCTTCAGCACAGGCTCTTCTCCATGGGGCCACAGGTCCTGCCAGAAGCCTGCTCCAGAACAGGCTTCCCACAGGGTCACAGCCTCCTTCAGGCATCTCTGTGCTCCTGTGTGGGGTCCTCCATGGACTGCAGGTGGAGATCTGCTACTTCATGGATTTCCATGGGCTGCAGGGGCATGGCCTGCCTCACCACGGTCTGCACCACAGGATGCAGAGGAATCTCTACCCAGTGCCTTGAGCACATCCTCCACCTCCTCCTTCACTGACCTCGATGTCTGCAGAACTATTTTTTTTTCACATATTCTCATTCCTCTCTCCCAGCTGCTACTGTTCCACTGGATTTTTTTCCTGTTCTTAACTACGTTATCTCAGGGTTACTACCACCATTTCTGACGGGCTCAGCCTTGGCCAGCAGTGGATCCATCTTGTAGCAGGCTGGCATTGGCTCTGTTGGACATGGGAAGGTTTTGGCAGCTTCTCATAGAAGCTACCTCTGTACCACCAAAACCTTGCTATGCAAGCCCCATACACCAGTCCATTTAACAGAGCTGCTTTTTTCCTTTTTTTATAATTACTACACTGTTGATGCAGTGGTAAACAGCATTCTGAAGAATTTTCCTCTCAGTGACAGTTCCTTTTCTATCCGTACACCTCTCATTAAGAACTTCAGGAGCATTATATTTGATTAAATGTACTTATATCTATGCTAAATTTATATGTTAATTATGCAAATAAAAATGTTAAAATGTATTACAGAAATCTCTATGTTATGTGTTTTTTACTGTGATTTACACTTCTATTACTGTTTCATAATTTTTCACAATGTCTTCTAAATTATTCAGCATTGCAGTAGTAATACTAAATTGTATAATATAGTGTCATTGTTGGGTTTCTTGCAAACTTGCACTAACTTCTAGGTAATACAGGCCTTCAGGCCTGTTTGTGCCCTGTTCATACCATTCAGCCTGGCTGTTAAGTCTGTAACTAACTGTGGATATGATTTAAAATCCATTTTCCTAAATATCAGCAAAAGCAGGCCAAGATTAAAGCTTTGTCATAAAGGGGTAGGTTGCTTTGAGGGGAAATATCTGCTCTTAAAGAAACTTACAGCTAACATTTAAGAGTTCAAACAAATGCAATTATTGCAATTCTGAGTACCATGATCTCAGACGTCCTGCCATCTCACAAAACTGCCATCTCTGATTTAAGTGTGCAGGCCTGCAAAGCTACATAAAATGCCTAAAAGGAAAATCTGGAAGTAATGATTTATCTGCCTAACCCAATAATGAATTGGAATGCTGAAAAACTGAGCGGAACTTAATAATCTACTCCTTATTAAAGGTCAATATCCAAATCTAGCCAGATAGGCAATTCTTTCTGGCTAAGATACCTTCATAGGAATTGTCTCCTGTATTTGTTTAGAAAGTAGTCTTCTTTTAAGAAGAAAACATTATGTAAAACAGAATAGACAATATCTTAGCAGTTAAAGTTCCTCAGCTAAATAATGTGAAAGTCAGTGTCAAAATCCTATTTAATCCAATTTGTAGCAGGGATTTACCAAAATTAGTGCTAGAATCACCAGAGGTTTGAATAGCACAACCCTCTTACAGAGGTCTTTCTTCTTGTATTCCTTAAGTGTTTTTTGATACCTATATCATAAAAGAGGTATTTGGGTCTGTCCTGGGTTCAGCAGTAGCAATCATTTTTCTCCTTCTTGGTAGCTGGTTCAGTGCTGTGTTTTGACTTTCGGGCTGGGAACAAAGCTGATAACAATGATGTTTTGGTTTGGCCAAGGACTTTGTGAGCCTCATGCTCTGCCAGGGAGGAGGGGAAGCTGGGAGGAAGCAGAGACAGGACACCTGACCCAAACTGGCCAAAGAAGTATTCCATACCACAGCACATCATGCCCAGGAGGTAACTGGGAGTTACCCAGAAGGGAGGGTGGACTGCAGGGTTGGAGGAGGTATCGGTCTGTGCTTGGTTGGGCTGGGGGGAGGGAGTTATCGGTCACCTGGTGATGAGGTGTTGTATTCTCTTCCCTTGTTATTTCCTTTATCATTATTATTATTGGTGGCAGCAGTAGTGATTTGTGTTATACCTTAGTTACTAAACTGTTCTTATCTCAACCCGTGGGAGTTGCATTCTTTTTGATTCTCCTCTCCGTCCCTCCAAGAATAGGGGGAGGGCAAGAAGGGGGGGGGGGAGTGAGTGAACAAGCTGTCTGGCTGGGGTTAAACCATGACAGGGTCTCAGTTACGTACACCACAAGTGAGGACTCTAGCCTTTAAGGTACAGATCTGGTAGAAAAATTACTTTGTTGGTTACAGAAAATGGAAGAATTTCAACATGAAAGACAGAGATTCTTCACCTTCCTATTTATTAACTTAAGGCCTTTGCCAAAAATACAGGATCAGGTCACTGCCTTACATCAGGCAGATTAGGAATCTGAGCCAAAATCTCTCATCTCAAATGGGCTCATAACTGATACAGATTTTTGCCAGTAGCCTTCTGCTGTATACATTACATTTCATGAATAAGAGGTCTGACAAAGTCCTGGCAGACTCATGAGCTATGCCATCAGTTCAGCAGTTTGACTGTAGACACGACCAGTGTTTAGGTATCTTTCCATCTGTTCTTTGACATATACCACTGGTGCATGCTTCAGAGCTAGGGACTTTGGAAGGTAAATTAGATCTTAAGTATTTTGTAAATCTCATCTATAAAAAGAAGTTATTCCTGGGCTTGCAGAAGACAGGGATTTCAGGGGGATTTTTTCCATCTCTTTATCTATATTTAGAGTTAGGTGAAAACAATATAAAATACACTCTTAGTCAATGTGAATGATGTTGCCCCACTGGAATATAATAGGACATACATAAAATACTAAGTTCTATTAAAGTAATATATAGAGGCTGTATTACACCCTTCTACTTAATGGACAGTTTCTTTCTTTGATCCTTAAATGTTCTGCACATATGGCCCTGCATGCAAAGTTCTCCAAACACTGTAATGTAGATTTAGTAAAATTCATTTTTTTTTTAGTTATATGTCTTTTTGTATGGAAGATTTGCAAAACTAATTTAATAGGACTTGGATTTTTGGATACATGTCAACAAAATTGACTTGCCTAAGTAGAATTTATCACCTTCTCCAATACAATGAATTAATAATAATGGGAAAACTCAAAATCTCTGAAAATTATAAAAGCTTTTTCAGCTCAGTTACCATTAGCTGTTCACACTCCCTGAAGGAACAGAAAAGGACTACCAAACACATCCAAATAAAACCATTTGTACAAATCATGAAACACTGTAGAAAGCAACTTGCTCTTGAAATAAATAAGTTTTCCTGTGATTAAAAAATCTACTAAGCAGTTCTGATTTCTATTCCAGATCACTCCCACACACTTAAAAGGGGCCTGCTGCATTTTTTGAACTGCAGAAGATACTAGGATTTATATTTCTTCCAGCTGCACAAGAACATGAACCACATGGAGCCAAATTTCTTCTTACTGCAACTCTTGCTAACATAAAAGAGTTATCTACTGAAAAAAATGTCCACTCCTGATTCCAATTCTGAAGTATGACAACATGGCTAAGAGAATAATTTACTTCAACATATTTAGTAATGAAACTTAAATCTAGAAGTTTATGTTATGATCCACTGATTTAATTTTTCCTTTTTTTTGTGTGTCTGAAGCAAGAAAAAACTCTGAGTAATAAACAGGGAAACATTTTCCCTCTTTAATCCAGATATACTTCCTTCTTTGTTTCAAGTTGCTTTTGAAATTTCTTAGATCCAGTGTTGTGATGACCACAGGCATTGAACCCTCCATATGATCTCATTTTTTGATGTAGTTCTGCTGAAGACATAAAGTATAATTTTAGTTAAGCCAGTGCAAATTTTATATCTAGAGAAGGCCTATATTGCAACTGCTAAATATTTATTATTAGTAATAGTATGATTCAAGGAGATACCACTGCTTGCTTGTAATTTCAAGTGAGAACATTCATGATTTCTCATTCTCCTTTCAGCCATATCTAACACATTCTAGTTTTAAAGCACTGCCCATTTGACATGGAATATTAAGTAGTAACAAAAAATGTAATTTCCATAATGTTATTTTATACAGAGGTATTTCCAGGACAATTGTTCACTTCTTAGCAGGTCACAAAATTTGGCTGAATTAGAGATTATTAGATCACGTATTTATTTATAACAATTTCATTTGCTTTTACATTTCCTTTTATTGTTCTTGGAATAATATTATTTTTAATAAATATTTTTTTTATGAGGCTGCTTTAGTTTAACTGCAATTTGTGTTTGCTACTCTGAATAGTATTTTTTTTTTCAGCTTTCCCAGTGAAAATTCAATCTTTTCTCAAGGAAGCCAGGAAATATTTACACATATATTTCAAAGATAGAACCTTCCCTTTGGCTCTCTTTCCAGATTTTCTTCAGAGCTTGAGATCAAATGTCTCCCTGTGTGCACAGAGTAGAAAAAGAAATAAAAGAAGTCTACAGATATTTGACTGATGTTGGGTTTAAATACGAACAGCATTCTTCATACCTCCAACCTAAGGATCTATCTTCCTAAGGGAACAAAACATCACAGGGCAACAGAGGCTGCACTCTTCAATGGCTACAGTGATAACTAAAAAGCATTTTTTTGGTGCGTAGGGAAAAAAAAAGCCCCATTTGGGGATGTAAATATTCATATTAGACTACAGAAAATAAGACCCTAAACCATCTCAGACAGAAAATAAAATGCGTTAAACTGCTTTTACCTTTTCTATATGCACCCAAATTATCTTGTCTAAAGATTTATGACTTTAAAAAGAATGAGCGGGTACTTTCTTGAAGTAAAATATCTTAGCTCATTGCTTGCAACACATTTGTTGCTAGGCTGCACTAGGAAAAAGGCATTCTCATGTTGCCACACTAATTTGTTTCTTCTTTCCTTTGTTAACGCTTCCATTTTCTTTTGTCCATTTCTACTTCATGGTTTCTTCAGCTGGGCAATTCACTTCTATATTTTTTATAGTCTAATAATTATATTTTTTGGCATTCTGATTTTATCCTTCAGTTCTGTTCCCAGTCCATCCTCTAGTTACCAGAAAGCTACTGAGCTGATGTCATCCAAAACAGTTCTGCAGATGTAACAAGGAAGGTGACATTGTTATCTCCACAGCCCAAGCCAATACTCACACAATTCAATAAATGTCAGCACAAAACAGGAGATAGAAAAAAAAAAGGTAGAAATATTTACACTAGACAGAAAAATTTTACAAACATAAGGATGGATTTGGTTTGTTTGTGATTATTTGAATAGATTTCTTCTATGCATGTAACCTTCTTACCTAAAAGGAAGGACATCATTCTGCAAATTATAAAATTTCAGTATAAAGTTTGAGAAAGTTAAAAACATCACAAAGAGGAAATCTGTACAAGTTTGCATTACTGACTTTGTGGTTTTCAGGTGACCAGAATACATCTAGTGCTATACTCCAGTAAAAGTGAACTTATTAAGGCATACTGAATAAAGGCATGTAATTAAAATTGTAATGCTAATTTAGAAAAATTAATAGGCACATACATATTTCCTACAGGTACAGCATCACTTCTCAAATGTCCAGAATGCTTTTTGGACAAGTCTGAATTCACTCTTTTGAGAGGCTCGGTCATTCCGGTTCTGGAGATGAATCTGCTCCCTGTACAGCAGATTATCTGTGTTGGAAACTGTTGAGGTGGTGGTGTTTTGGTTTGGTTTTATGGGACTTTTTGTTTGTTTGTTCTTTGTGTTGTTTTGTTGTTGTTTTCCTCTGCATAAAAAACACCTAAACCTGCTCTCAAACTCCACAGAACTAAAACAAGTTGTTTCTAAAGGAATGAATTATGATACCACTAAATGTTCTGAACATGCCATTAATCCACAGTTACATTCATTATCTGCAAGAAAGGTGCCACAGTAGTTATTGAAAAAGGATGTCCAAGCACAGTCCAATAAAAGAGTCATGGGTGATGTAAGAGCACATGCAAATGAAATTCTAGCCCTGTAGCTGTAATTGTCATCCTATGTTCAGCGAAATTTTAATATGATTTTGTTTTCTGCTCTATTTGCTGTCTTGGTGCAGAAGATACAAATATACCGGGAACGGATGATTTATTTGTTTTGAAAAGTGATACATCCGATGCTTTATTTGCTGACCATCTAGGAACATATTCTAACATGTTAAACTCCTGCTGATATGTATTTTGAGAACAGTTTCATTGGTTTTTGTTCTGGCAAAGAGTCCAGGGAGAAAAGTGCCTAGTATGTGTTCTGAGTTAATTTTTGCTTTACATCAGTGATGAAGAAAGAAGGACAACTGATATGTCATTTAAAAAGTAGTGATGTCAAGTCAGCATGTTTCTGTTCTTCTCTGACTTGACGAAGAGTCACAAGGGCATATTTAGACTTTTGAAGTTTGAGAACTCCTTCTTGAACTGTTTTTCTTGAAAGAAGACCATAGCTAAGTATATGAATGATCTCTCCTCCTGAGCCCCTTCCTCCCTCCCTCTTTTTCTAAATACCAGAGCAACTGCTGCTACTTGAGATGTTGGATACATGCCTACAATGAAGGACACAACAAAAATGAGTAGGAATTCACAGTGATACTGTAACCATGGTTTCATCAGTGAGTACTTGTTCGTATACCATTTTAAAGGCAGAGAGGAAAACAGCAGGTATTTCTGATAGTAACATCAATTCGAATCCAACATGACAGAATGTCTTACATAAGGAAAACACAAGATTTAGTGGAGTATATTACAGTTCTCAATATTGCCATGATATTCCTGAGTTACCAAAAAATATGATTTTACACTAAATATGCTTGAAAATACTATATGCCTTAATTAATTTTCTAATACTTTGTAGAATAATCCGGAATTATGAAGACTGCATCATGCAGTGAAAAGCTAAATTAGGAGTTATAGATAGTTTTTAGTACAATCGTCAGTACAATATGCTCACCAGATGTTTTCTTTCAGTCATTTGATCTAACAAAAGGTTTTGGATTAATTTAATTTAAACTACATTCATTCCCAAATAGACATTTTATAGCAAGCCATATTAATACACTTGGAAGGTATTTCTGTTCCTCTTGAAATACTATCTGAAACTTGGGACACTACATCTTTTATGGCAACAGTTGGCATCTACCTTAGGTATAATGGCAACGATTAATGCAATACAGAATGAAAAGTAAGAAACAGTGAGGGAAGTTATTACAAGGAAAAAAAACACACTTGAAGACATCTCTGTTCCCTAGGAAAACTGACTACAAGATAATTAAACTCAATATAACAAGGATGAATATTCAAGCACTCGGCGACAAATTCCAAACATGATAAAAACCCACGGGAAGTATCAGCATAGCAACGCTTTAATATTGTGCATTTTAAAAATCACTTTTATGAGTTTCCTATAAATACACCAGGTCAAAGGAGTCAACTCTCTGGAAACAAGTCAGGACAGTAACTTAGTAAAAAAATTTTATCCCTTTTTATACACACCAATGAAAGCTATGACAGACTTTACCAGTTACCAGTGTCTCTGTTCTGCCATAGGAGTTTCTGTTTATCACATGCAGAGGAGATCTGGACTATGGAACAAACAGCTTACATGAGCCTCAGAACTGCTGGCAGACTGACAGACAACAGTGGCTCTCCTGATCTTAGCACTTGGATTTCGGAGTTGATATTCAACAACAGATGACACATCTGCAGGCCAGTCTACCTGCTGTATAGTTTACTGTTCAGATTGAGAAGTCAGGATAAAGGCATAACTATTTCTCATGCTGTTTTTATTTTCTCCCCCGATTCTCCCAGGTTGTGATCACAGTTTCAATATCCTTGGAACTGTTTCATCCAGGTTCAGAAGCACTGACCTGTGTCTAAAAGGAAAACAAAAATATGAAAGAAGACACTTAGTGACTTTTTTTTTTTTTTCACAAGCACCACTCGAGTTGTCCTTATTCTGTCTCTTTCCTCCTTTCTATTCAGCAGTCCTAGTTAAACTACGGGTTTGACATGCTTATCACTTCAAATCCCTGAGTCATAACATTGCATGAAAGTAATATTTTTTCAAATACAATATGAAACTCTTGGGTTCCGTTATGTTGCAAAAGTCTTGAAGACGGAGCCAAACGTAACAAACACAGCAGTATGTGAAGAAAACCTGAAGCCCAAATTCTGAAATCTGTCAAAATAAGACACAACCAGAGAGAAGTGTGGACCTCTAAGCCCTATGCCTTCTGCCATGCCATGCCTACGATAGTGCTTCCAACAGCACATGCTATGGATGTGCATCTCTCCAACGCAGTATATTGCTTGAGCTAGTTGCACCCAGACCTGTGTCAGCAGTGACAGGAGAAGAGAAGACGTTTCTATGGAGGTAAAAGGCAGAGAAACATCCTCAAGCGAATGTCTGGCTTCCCTGAGAGGGGTCCCTCAAGAGCTGTAACTTGCACTGCATATCAAGGCCACAGAGGGTAGCTGTAACGAAGCACTGGGCACTGGCTGAAACGACCAGTGCTGGGACAACAGACTGACATACATGTGTGGTGACACCTCACCTGCCGCAGCGTACCAATGTATACTTCCCCCAGGCAAAGTTCAGTCACCTCAAATGCACCCTCACTTTAAAACACCACCATAAAAAAAAAAAAAAAAAAAAAGCAAGAAATCTGCATGTACTTCAGTCTCTTGTTTTTCAGTTTGCTCCCCGTGATATGGCTCACTATTTAAAGCATTCAGTCTTTGTGTACAGTAGTATGAAGTTATTTGGAAAAATAATGTGTGGTAAATTGGCAGACAAGTACAGTTTAAAATATAGACAATCTGTTGAGTGATTTAGGAGAGCTGCCATAAAATTTCATTTCTTACATTATAATATGTTCAACATTTTATGCAACATAGTACTGCAAGAAGAACGATAAAATTAAACAGTAAAGGTTCTTTGAAAATGCCTTGTAGGGAAGAACACAACAAGTGATTGTCAGGGCACAGCAGGGGCCAGGCCTGGAGTGGGTGGGACTCCCCTGGGGTAACAGGGCAGGTCTGGGTGCCAAGACCCATCCCAGCCCCAGCCAGCAGCACGGCAGCCAGGGCACACTGGGGCAGTCCAGCCCTCAGCATCACCTTCCTGGGGACAGAGACAGGACAAGATACGGGCTTGGCTCAGGGGCATGCATGGCTGGGCAGGGCAGGGCTGTGGGGAGCTGGAGACTGGCCCTGCTGTGGTGTTCGGGGTGTGGGGGGTGTGGGTGGGGGCATGTGTTCTTACAGCCCTGGGGGTTTGAAATGGGGTGCTGGGTTGTGGGTAGAATTGGGGAGCCCCAGGGAGGAGTCAGAGATGGTCAGGACTCACAGTGCCCTTAAGATCCTGGGTTATTGTGCTTTCAAGGGACAGAAAAATATCACAGACAGTACCGTTTTAACCTTTAAGAAAACAAAATGATACCTGATATTCTATAATTAATGGAAAGAAATCTCCAGGGCGGAGCTGATGATATTGTGATCTGGTGAGTTTATGAAATAAGATTCCACTACTTGCACTGGGCTATAGAAGATTGCGGGTATCTTGTAATATATTTGGGGCCTGAAGGCCCAGGCAGAAGGTATTAGCAGCTACTAGGAACTTTCTACTTAGTAAATTTCCATAAAGACTCAGAAAACAATGACCATTTTCTACACTCAGAAATTAATATAGGAGTCCACATATCAAACTGTTCAAACACATGAAGAATACCAACTGGTTTTGTAATTGTAATTAAAAAATGAAACAGACATACAAATTATTAACATCTAAACACTATGAAATCCAAAGTCCACTGAGGCTAAAATCCATGCCTATGTAGAACTAGTTTTATCCCAATTCTTTACACAGTTATCTAGCACACAAGGTAGCCTTTTTGTGTTGTCATTCTGTATTAGAAGCTGCCTCAAAAAAGAGTTGCTAGTCTACAAAACAGTCTTCATTTAGTTCAACTCAATAGGTTTGATTTTTAAGGAAGGTAAATGGGCTTTTTTGTTAGGATGTTTATTGGTTAAATCTTAACTAATAAATGAGGGGGAAGAGAGTTGTTCAGAAGCTTTCACTACCTGGAAACAGTCTGGCAACATTATTTTTAAGCTTAAGGTCTGCAGAAGCTTTCTCCATGTTTATGATTTACAATTGGTTAGCATCAAGACTCCACTGCTTTTTGTGTTCCACATGTACAGGTTTTCCTTTACCACTAAAATACTGTCTATGCCAAATTTTTCTTTAATCTTTTTTTTCTGGCAAGAGTACATCTGAATGCTTTTCCCCATGTGTATATGTAGCATTGAAAATCCATAGCAGCGAAGTTCTCAGCTTTGTAATGCCTAATTGACCCCACCATACCCTTTAGGTCTGAGTTAAGTGTTAAGGAAAGAGGTATCTCATTGTGTCTGATGAGATTCACACAAGAGAAAGAGCTGAGGACAATCTACGGCAAACAGTAGAAGAAAATTCTGAAAGAAAACAGGGTTTAGTCTAGTATTCTAAGGGGGCCATACAGCATTGTAGAGTGATGCTAGTGGTATTGTCTTTACTCTTCTCCCTTTCCCTAGCAGAATGAGAATTATGACAGTCACCTGTTTACCACAGCTCAAATTTAGTTGAAAAATAACTAATTGTATTAATCACCCTATGAATGATAACGGTTGTTTTTTCTTTCTGAGAATGCTATGTAAGATGTACTCATTGGTTAACTACATCTCTCTCTTACTTTCCTGTCTGGTGTTTGAAATAACTCCCATTTGTGCAGAGTTTAGTTTTTACTTTAAACTACATATTTTTCTCCTTTGCAAAATTCTGATAGTCTTTTTCATACAATTTCAAATATTTTTATAGTTTATAATAGTTCTATATCTATCTGTATTAGATTTGATTTGCCTTTTATTTTAAGAAATGCAGATTGACAGAAATGGGCTACCTGGAAGCAACAGGTATAGTTTCTTTTTAATAAAAAGATTAATAATTAGTAATAGCTGTTAATGGTCATCTTCAACTTTCCAGTAATAAACTGGAAAATTACTCCTAACAAAATGAACCAAATGCTGAAAAAGTAGGAACAAAAAAAAACCATCTCCAAGATATAAAGGAGACATGGAGAAGTAGAACGTGAACAAAAGAAAATTTCTTCAATGTGTAAAAATTTCATTCTAAAATGGAATTTCTATTGGGCATATTTTACAGTAAGATTTGCTTTTTCATGTGATCAGTATTGAAAAAAATATTTGGGGGTTTGATACATTTCCCTGGTAATTTTCTGGAGAATTCTTACTGCGCTGAGATTTTGTAGGCGTGATTTTTTTAATTTTTTTTTTTAATTGTCTTGGGGATCTATTGGCAGGTGTGTACGCAAGTGTGTGTGTGCATGACATGTGATGTCTTCTTCAGCTGGGATTTTGAGTTCTGCAAACAATGACTTTTTGTTCATCTCTGCTCTTCTGCTTGCCTCTCCTTTCCCTTTTCTGTCAGCTAATGGTAGAAGTGTGAAGCTTGTCACAGATACAGATGTTAAGAAATCTTTGCCATGACTGAAAATAGTTTGAAACTAACAAAATAAATTGCTAGCAGCGATGCACATAATTAGCAGAAAATATGACTCACTTAAAGGAGAAAACCTAGAAATTCTGCAAATGCATGTATTTTTTCCAAACACATATATTTCTCCCTATGACTGAATTCCTAGGCCATTACTATTTTCTACTATGAATTTTTATTCAGATAATTGAACGAAGTAGAATTAACATTTTTATATTCTTCATTAAATATAATGGACATTAAATAGCACTAAAAATTATAAGAAAAAGGAATACATTTCACAATAATATATTATGCCAAGTGTGTTCTAGAATACCTTACCTTTTGTCTAACATAATAAATAACAATCTAACATAAAATAATGAGCAGGCTCAATATCACTGAATCTTACATAAATTTAAATGTGTACCGCTACATGTTTAATGACACCACAAGAACTCAGATATTTGAGAACTGATGGCTCATTATTCCTGTTACTGCATAAATGTATAGAGGAGTACAGAAAAGAGTAAACTGAAGAGTCCTGTGTTGGTATGCAGCATGGGAAGGCAAGAGGCTGGAAACCAGACCCATTGCAACACAGTTAATGCTGTTTGGGCCATGGTTTTACTGCAATAACAGTAGCATGCAAGCTGCTTTAACTTCTCTCTCTCATTTCCTCATCTTTGTATTCTTGCCCGTCATTTTTTCAGTTACTATTTGAGATTCTCTATCAGGTATATTTTGTGGGCAGGAAGCTCAACAGGTACATAATAAAAAGGTTTGTGTATAAAAACACATGCCAGTCCATGACCTACTGAAAGAACGAACTCATTTGGGCTTTTTGTAGTCCTGAACCTTCCACTGTTGTATTGATGATTAGGAACCTAAGCTTGTGCCCTAAGGAAGCTGTATGGTTCATATACTGGCTTCTATTTCAAAGTTTTACATTAATAAAGAAAATATTTTGTACATATGGAACTCCTGCAGTCAGACTCCTTCTTCTAGAAAAAAATACTAGAAACCTCTCCAAAGTACCTGGTTGTTAACAGGACTGTTTGTCAGATTCCATAGTGAACAAAGAATTCAGTTTCTTTTTCTTGCTCTTAAACAACAATTTGGACAAAAAAAAAAAAATGAGGAAAAAAACCTAACTAACCAAACAAAAAAAAAACCCCACAAACAAACAAACAAACAAAAATCCTCAAACCCCAAAACAAACAAACAAAAACCAAACAATCAAATGAACAAACAACCTGAACCTTTAAACAGTGAGAAAGAACCTGTACACATATATGGCGAAGATAAAAAATACCTTTATGAAAAAATATTTTAAATGGCATTGGTAATTTTTGTACTGCAAGCATATGAATTATTTAAAAAGAACTGAAATGTTATTTGCACATCTGTGATGAAGATTTCCCAGCCAGAACACAGTACCATAAGCAACTCAGCATTCTTTGAAACCTTTTACACATAGTAGGAATGAACAACATCAGATGCTGGAATGCAGTGCTGGAATCTCCTGAACTACTGACCTTGTCTTCTGAGAAAGCAAGGCTTTATCCTCTTAGCAACCCATTATCGTATGAAGTTCTTTTCTAGCACCAGAAGTTGCTATTCTCTTAACCACATCGAAATGGAGGTGGACATGCTTTGGCTACACATGAACGTGAATGGTTCAATGGTGGGGAAATACTGCCACAGTTCTTGTGAAAATCTGTTTTAATATTCCAGGTAAGGCATTTAACCCATGTGTTTCCTTATTTATGATCCTTATTATCTACTTGAGGCAGAAGGTATACAATGGAGTATCTTAACGTCAGCATGATTTCTTAAATTTCTTTGTTTTGGCATGTTTATACACTGCTACATTCAGCCCAGCAGCAAAGAAAATCCTAAGAGAGTCCTTCATTTAATTTTTTTTGCTGAGCAGATGACATTTTTCCCAATAATGAAACATTCTGTTATAATAAAAGAACATAACTGTCAAACTCTAAACTTTAATTAATCTACCAGAGAGATGAAAAAAACCAACCCATGGAATATTTGAAAGAATGGAGAATCAGAACCTCTTTTAAATATCCCTGTGTTTACAATCTAGAATAAGGAGTGGTGTGCGTTTTTGCTTTCTCTGAGTAGTCTGTCTAGCTGATGAGCCATACTGCACTGCAAGTACAGTACTTGTAGTTTCCTGGTCATAGAAGGATTTTTATCCAGATGAATAGCACTTTTGTAGCAAAGCTAAGAGATTATCAAAGTCTATGTAGCTGAAGCTACCTCACTGACATTACACTGAGACAGGGCTCACTGGCAATTTAGGGATGGAAACTTTAATTTGGACACTGCTTTGGAGAGGTTTAGTGTAAGCGGGTTTTTATTTATTCATGTGTGAAGGAGCCAGGCATGACCTGAAATACCTGTGAGATATCTCAATGACTTGACATTTTCAGATGGAGACGTTACTGGTCTTTACCTTCTTATTTTTTTCAGGTCTGAAATGGTGCAGGAATCTTGGGGTGGAAGGGTAAACTAATGTTATTAGTTAGTTTGTCCTGATGCTAACTATGATGTCTTATTTACTGCCAATGGGGTTATAGATTGGATTGTTTCTTAATTATAGGATCTTTCACCAGCATCGGTTATGGCTCATGTTACTATTTTCTGATCTCTCTAGTCAACAGCTCCTTTGTGGTCCTCAAACTTGGCTTTAGAATTAGTTCCTCCTTCTTTAACTCACACACTATGCAAAGAACTTGATTGTGAATTGAATGATCTTTAACAAACGGATTGTGATCACAAACTTTAAAATGCGTAAGGTATTTTTAAAATAATGATACATTGTTTCTTGACCACAGCAGCTATTTTGACAGTCTGCATGTTATATTTGCACGGATGAAAAGGAAGCTCCTCAGCTGAGCAATGTGCATAGGACGTGAATTTCTCTCTTGTGTACCTGGATTTCAGTGACTTTTAAAGACATTTCTGTTACCCACTCAGATCTGCTCCATGCCATTAGCAAAGACCAATATAGAGCAGTTTGTAAAAAACCTGAAACAAGACAAAAAGGAAAAATTATGACAGAAATGGGAGAATTTTTTTTATTTTCTCATGCAACTTTTTGCTTGCATCTATATGTAAAGTATAATTAAGATAATAATTAAATTGTAGTCCAAGAATCTGACAGCACAGATACAACAGAGGTGAATGACATTTATCATTTCGTATGGTAATCACAGTAAAGTTTTCTATTACACTTTAAGTATATTCAATAGAAGACAATTAAAATGTTCACTCACATACCACTTTAGCTGCAAGCAATACTTCAGCTGAGTAATATCAGACAGAGTGGAAAAACAGCAGAATGACTGCTCTTAAACAATGTTCCCAATCTGGGATCACAAAAATAATTCAATTTTCAGGTCCCATATACAACAGCATGTGATCAACCGGGATTTTTCAAGCAGGTCTTTATCAGCCCTTAAATCACACCCCCGGAAAAAGCACCCCAGAGGAGTATAGTGAGACCAGAAGATTCTGATACATTCAAGCATTCTGCAGGCAGGAACTAGAACCTGCTCTGCAGATCAGCTAAGAGAGAGAAAAGCTGTCTTTTCCCAGGTGAGGGCTTTCAGCTCTGCTGAAAGGTGTTAACTATACTATTAAACTCTCATGTTTCACTGTTTTTTATTGGCCTTTAGTTAGCTTCGAACAATTCAATTCTAAGTTAACAGGATGTCCCTGTTCTGAACTTTCTCTTCCTCTATTGAATGCCTGCAATAAGAGATTTTTAAGGTTACCGCATCAATTTCTGAAACCACATGTATAATTTTTTTTTTGTGTGAGAAAATCAGGTTTATAACAATCTTCTAGTGGAACACAGAAATCAAGATATGAGAAGTAAAGCTCACAGCTGAAATAGGTAAGAAATTTAGTGAGGAACTACAGAGGAACCCTTAATATGCAAAAAGCCTTTGGGAAATAAGCATGGATGCAATTGTAAAGTACAATTGGAATTATTACTTCAATTACATGGGAATGTAATTTATTCACACAATATTACATTTCTTCTTCTTTTTATTTTTTTTTTCTTTTTCCTGATCTTCACCAAGATCCCTTGAGCTTTATTTCTGCACTCTTCTCTTAGCCTCTAATGGCTTCTTTATCAAGTAAAGACTAGTTCTAAATATTGGTGCTTTATTTTTTTATCCCCAGAAAACATTTCTAAGACAGGTTCTTCCTTCTCTATCTTCATCTAAAAATCTTTTGCAGGCCCTCATCATGTTGTAGTAGCTCTGGCAGGCCCTAAAAAAATGAATTGCTGCATCATCAATATTATGCAGACCAGAGCTACAGGAATCACTTTCCATTCTTATTGCTTTGACTACATCACATACTTTTGTAAGCATTATCTTCTCCTCAGTTTGCACTGTATGTCTTGAAAGCAAAGGCAAATCTTTTTCAAAGGTGGTTCTTTACCTCCCTATATGATTAGTTATTCCTTGAGAGTACAGTGGTGTCTACACTGTTTGTAACAAAAAACTTCATGAGTCTCTATCTTTGTTGGAGACAGAATGCGAGAAAGACCCATGCTGCAACTTACAGAGGGAAGGAAGACAGCTGTCAGATATGTCTTTAAAGTATTCTTTCTGACATTAGATTATATATATATATATACACACATATATATGTATTATTTTTTAAACAACCTGGTAAGTGGTGAAGAGGACTTCCTCTAGTAATAAAGAGTACAATCCCACACTACTCTTCCTACCTGTCTTTACCCACTTATCTCCTGTAAGTTCCATGTGCTCAAATACCAGATGAAACAGAGCCAGGTGATGGAGAGACTGGTCATTTCATGCTTTGGGGCTAATTAACAAATCTGGTTGGCATACTTGGAGCTTGAATAAGCGAAAACATGTTTTGGAGGTCTGATGGTCAAATTCCATTCCAGAGAAGCTTAAGTGTGTAATTAAACAGCACATTCACTACTGAAGTTTCCATAAAATATATCATTATGCTTTTATGCTCTTCATCAAAATTATCCATGCAGTTTAGTTTTACCAAACGAGGCCCTTCACTGTAGGGAGCATTCCCCTTGCATAACAAACCCCAAAGGACTTGGTCCATCCCAGTTTTTGTGGTGCTTCCATAGTTTTTCATTTTCCATTCTTCAGAGTTTTCCTCCTCCTTTCACCTCACTGACTTCAAAAGCCTATGTGCTTGAATAGGAAGAGGCTCTTGTTCAAATTGGTATCACAAAGCACAGGTGTTAATTGGCAGCCTCCACACCATGCAGTAACCTCAGCACTATGAAGGACAGTATTTCAGCCATTTAGTCCTCTGTGAGTATGGCAACAGAGACGCTAAGGGCAGCAGGTCAACAAGGACAATACTATGAGTAGCAGTAACAATCTTTCTGTGCTGTGTTGTTTTGGTTTTTTTGTTTTCCATGCTTTAAAGAAAGTACAGAGGATGGGCATGAGGAGCTGAAGGGCCAACCCGCTTCCCAAAATGTCCTACAAATGTTTATAAAGCAAATGATTATGAAGGAGACTTCAAATCATTGACTCTTCTAGTCCATAGAACGAGGACTGGAATTTGTTCCAAGTGCTAAAAACAACCACCTTGTGAACATGAACGATGAGTTCGGATCTCCCGCATACCCAGCAAATGTTTTTATCGGTAAGTTGCTGTTTGAAAGATGATAAAAAGGAAGGATGTCATAAATGACAATCATCTTCATCAATACTTAGAAAAGAGTGACACCTGCATGCTTACAGATGCTGTTATTAAACATAACAGCACTAAATTGTAGTTTGAAGTTGTGAATCCTGATCTGCCCCATGTATCTTACTTTACAAAGAATGTGCTTTAACTCCAAAGACAGGAAAATAAAAAACCCCCCAAAATAAAGGAAGAAACTTTGAAGAAGTACATACCAACCAGCCTACATGGCTGTTTGCTAAACATGCTTGCTTTCATGAGTGCTTTCTGAGCTGCTTAGTTCCTTAGCTCGCCTAACTCAAAACTCAGATATGTTGCAATTTGTTGTGTGTAAGTGGATGATGGATCTTGGCCTCAGCTCCAGAGTGATTGTTAGGAAGCTGCTCTAATGGTTTGTGTGTTGAAGATAAATTAAGTCGGGATAAGGATCTGAACTGCCCAAGATAACTGACAAAAAGCCACTTAGTTTTCTAAAGCCACTGCATAAGTGGAGTGAAAGAGTTGGTTTGTCTCTTTTAACCCATGTGTTGCATTGAAAGGCCAAGCTCCAGCAACAAACTGGCTTCACACCAGCACTTTCTTTGCACTTGTTTTTGCAACGTCTGTGTTGGCATTTCTTCTCAGCTACTTCCCTTCTACCATTCACGTGCATCCCCTCTGCATTTACATTTTTCACGACACAGTGTCAAAACCACTGTGCAACCACCACCGCAGCACCACTGAGTCTTGAACCCACTTTGGGTGGTGGCTCCACTCCCCTCCTGTGCCCTTTTAAAGCAGATGGACAGATGGACTTCATGGACAGTATGCGTAGGAAGTGTAAGCAAATACCGGAATACTTATTTCAAGAATGAAGTTTGTGCAGTTGATAGCTGTGTCTCATTCTCAAACTAGGATGAACTTGATTTCAAAGCAACACTCTGAAAGTATTAGATATTGGGAAGAAGTTCTTCACTGCGAGGGTGGTGAGACACTGGCACAGGCTGCCCAGAGAAGCTGTGGCTGCCCCACCTCTGGCAGTATTCAAGGCCAGGTTGGGCAGAGCTTTGAGCAACCTGGTCTAGTGGAAGGTGTCCCTGCCCAGATCCCTTCCAACCAAAAGCTTCCTATGAAATGCTATGAGAAGCTCCCATTTTTAACCGTTTTCTGGCACTCATTTATTCGCAACACCCACGTCCTCCGAGATCCTGTGTCCTGCCTCCTCACCCCTTCTCCACCCTCGGGCCGTGCAGGACAGACGAGGGCTGGGCAGTGAGTTTGCTCGAGCACGAAGGGCCCATCAGTCAGCCACGCGGCCGCCTTCCCGCCCTTTCTAACGGCCGGAGAGGAGCCGTTGCGCTGAGGGAGGGGGGGAACACAACATGCCGCTCCCCCGACAGGATCCCGCCCTCGTGTCCTTTATGTAGGGATTTGGCGTGAGGGGGTGATTGCCGCGAAGCAGCGGCAGCAGCTGCATGCGGGAACCGTGTGCGTGAGGCAGGGAAGCAGACGTGATTACTTCAGAATTTATTTAAGGAGCGGTGGAAACCACTGCAGCGCGTTCTAGGGGAAGTCCCCGCCGACGAGCAGCGCGCCCAGCCTGGGAGCGCCCGTGCCCGTCCACCCCCCTTGCTCGCCCGCTGCCGGCAGCCCGGCTTCGGACCCGGGGGAAGGGCGCTTGCCAGCGCCTACACGCCTGGACTATTCAGATTATATCAGATTTTAGCACTGCTTTGTCATGGTCAGATTACAGCAGATGATACGTTTTATTACACTGTATACTTGATTAGATGAGATGTACTGGCGTTTGCCTGAACTCGTTTGAATTACAGAAAATAGCATCTTGTTGCTATCGTGCTGCTTTCAATACAGGCATCACCCAGTTACTAGCGGGGGGTAGGGCAGTCCTTGACCCCGGGCGTCGCTGGCGCTGCCCCCTAGGCAGGGGCGCGGTGCACGGAGTGGAACGAGCGCATCTGCTGTGGGTGACTGGCTGAGGCTTTCCCAGCTCCCACTGCCGCGGCTCTTGCTCTGTACCGCTGAGACCAGGCTCCGTACGGTGCCTGCCGAACAGCGGTGAGCTGTGGGTAGAGGATTTATTTCCGTAAAGCAGAAAACAGCCTTTGCTTTTGATCATGCTGGCAGTCGTGCGCGCGTGTGGACTTCAGTCACGCAGAGAGACATAATTAGCCTGGGAGGTAGTGAAGAACCAGAGAAATCAGGCAGCGCTCAGTTAAGCTTTAACAAAAGATGAGGAATAAAGGGAAGATGCTTTCGCCCTGGCCCCTCCCGCCTGTAATCGCTTGCCTCCAGCTGCAAAGATGCTGTTGCTCTAAAGGGGCTGCTGGAGCTTTAAGAGGCGCTCCCCCCCGTGCTCCCGACAATGGTCTGAGCCGAGCTCTGCTTCCCAAAGCAAAATTTGTAATATGCCATTTTTCCCATGGATGCTTCTCCTCTTGGATGCTGACGAAGTGACCGAAGAAAATGCTGAGGTGCCAAGCAGCTAGTCTCGCCGGAGGACGTGTGCGGGGGTTTGGGGTTTCTCGGAGCAACGCCTGTGTCACCATTGCTAGGAAGATGGTCCGGGAGTGCTCGGCTGTGTGAGTCCCCGCTCGAAGCCGGTGGAGACTGCGGTTGTTATTGATCAAGTGAAATAGCAGACGCCGAAATAAAAGCCACTAGGTACTGAACCTTCTATTTCTGAGTTAAGACATCCTCTCCTTAGCCCTGCTACCCTCCGGGAGGTGAGATGCAAAAGCAAAATCTTGCAGTCTGCCACTTGCTGTAGTACATGTACGGTGTTTAAATGCATTTCTGTAATGGAAGTTGGGCAATTTAGGACTAAAAATTGTGAAGTCAACTTCTCAGATTTTGGTGTGGTTGAGGGAGATGTGAGGCTGGAGGGATAATGTAAAGTACAAAGAGTCAGAATTAGTCCTTTTTTTAAGGTACTGTGTTGATCACCCCTCCTGTATGGAAGGAGTGCAGGATGCTTCTGTTAAAGGTGATATCATAGTTTAGTGGAGTCTGGCAGGTAAGGAGTTAACTAGGAGGAGGAATATGCATGTAATGCAACTCAGACAATAGGAAGGATTTTCCTTATGGAATTACACTGTGCTGCCTAAGAGCGATCTTGATGAGAACATCTGAAAAGACATAATTGCAGTAAGAACTGGTTTTATCGGCCACTATGCTTATTTAATGATTTGGGAAAAAAAATAGTTTATAAATGCAAAATATCCAAAATGATCCAATGAAATGAGTTTTCCAGCTGATGTCACTGTGGACAGGCTAGAATGTATGGTAGTTAGATATCTACTTCTTTTTCCTGCAGCAAAATTACAAGTAACTTGAAATGACTCCTCAACCTTGGTGTGCAAATCAAACATTTGACTATACAGAAAATAAGGTTTTAAAACCAGTTATGGACAGAAAGGTGAGGGAGTAAAATTAGATTCACATCTAAGGTGGTAGCCTTCAAGGTGAGCAAAACGAATGCTTGTCTAACAGCCATTGTCAGACAGAAGCCAAGTAGTATTTTGTCTTCTCATTCCCAGAGCTTGCCCAAGTAAAAGAAGTCCAGCTGGTAAATTATACTGAGGCTGCATGAAATTGCAGAGGTATTCATTAGAACATTTGCTTTAAAAGATAAATAATTCCAAGACTCTTGGACAATTGAGATAACAGGAGATGCCAAACAGGGTGGGGTCTGATGAGAAGAAAGATACAACTTTTTAATTTTCCATCTTTATATACCATATGTACCACAGAAATTTCAAGTAGTTTAGAAAAAGTCAGTGTTGAAAATGGACTTTTGCAGCCAGTCTATAAATGATTATCAGGATCTGTAGACAGAATTGCTATCAATTTAGCTGTTAATGGAGAAGTTCCTGAAAACGAGCTTTATGTCACTCAGTTTTAATTAAGAGTAAGCATATTCTGTGTCCTTTGTTTCATTTTTTATTCATTCACTCACCTGGATATCTAAAGTAAGCTGCAGAATTCCTAATTGAGCTAATACTGAGTTCAGTCTTGATGGAGACATAATGCAGCTAATGCTATAGATTTGCTGTGACATTTTTCATACGACCTAAAAAATCTTTAGTACAATGAGAATGAGCCACATTCTTTACCCCTCTCATAGAAAAGATAACTTAAACAGTCATTGCTTTTTTTTCCAGTTAATTGTGTGCTTAGAGGGGAAATCTGTTTGTGATTTCTCTTAATATTATAGGCAATGTCACATAACATCCAGTGTACTACCTAGTCATGCATAACATACATTTGTGATTTTTATCCTCCTGTTTGGAGGTAGTAAAATGACAAGAGGTTGATGGTTTGCCTGTGTTACTGACTTTTTGCAACCATCTGCCCTGATTCAAACCTGCTTAAATCCATGGTAGAATTTACATGAATTCAAGCAGTTGTTGGATTAGGCTCCATGCAAGTGATTGGAGAAAACACTGATCTAGGAACCAATCAACCTGGAATAGATTTTGCAGTAGATCGTGTACAAGATAGGCAACAGACAAGGAAGAGAATGTATTTAGAGAACTTTAATATGCTTCTTCCCCGACTGCCGTTGTGTGTGGCTGTTATACCTGAGCACTTCAGGTCTAGAACTACTATTAAATGCTTATTTGCTTCAAATTAGGAGAATTCTAAAGTTATTACATTGCCTAAAAGTCTTTTTCTAGGGAACAGGTATGTGCTACGTAAAAAGTTGCTGCATTTTAGGGGAAACAGTAATTTGTCAGTATCCTACTTCAGAACTTCTCAGAGGGTTTGTGATAGCTGTAAGGTGCCTCACAAGTTCAGTGTGCATTACAGTCCTTGAAAGTTTTGGGCGCTTAGTGTGCTTCCTGAGCAAGGGAATTGCAATGTTTGCTCTATGACTTCTGTTGAATCTAAAAAACAGTGTTTGTGTATTAACTGTAAAATGCTGGTGACTTGCAGTAAATGCACTTTTCTTTGAGAGGTTGCTTTACTTACATTCAGAGTACTGAGTAAAGTGGTAAATTTCTTCCTTCAGAGATACCAAATTCAGTACCAATGGAGCTTTTGTTTTTCAAGAAAGAGAAGCACATTTAAAAAGTCTTGAGATCAGTCAAGCATAGCTCTAATTAAGTTGTATTGCTACAGAGCATCAGCTGCCTTCTGGCAGAGGAACATAAATTTTATCTTTTATTCTTTTGAATAAAGAGGTATTAATGAAGCATATGTCACTTTTTTAAGCACTTTCCCTCTACTCGGTCCTCTTCTTTGCAGTCCTGGCAGTATAAGAAGTATTGTACAAGAGGTCTTGTTCTTTTATCATGGACTTCCGTGGTCTTGAACATATGCAACAGAGGTCTTTAATCCACCCCTTGTGGTTCCTAACACCAATGAAAAGAAATGTCAGTGCCCTCAGTGTTCTTTCTTGGATGTCTGTGTTTCTTCATACGTAACTTTGCGTGCCTTCAGTCATGTCTGGACAGAGCAAGATGGCTACCACTTAGTGGTGGCTTGCTGCTATTGTAGTTGTATGACCCGTTTCTCACTCCTGAGGATGGGTATGTTTAATGAAGGTCTTAATTGCCTGTTCCCTCTCCACTTCCATTCTTCCCTCAGCTCCTTTCCTGACTCAGTTTTCTGGGGGCACCAGTCTGCGTTTCTCCTCCAGTGGCACAGAGCTGCATGATTTACTAGATGCATGATTGGACACCACTGGTATAATCAAGTAGGATTTGAGTATCAGATTAAGAAACCAAGTTGGATGCCTGGAGTATACCTACTTCATCTTTTCTTCCTTCTTTCATGTGACCAGGGTCTTGGTAAAGAAATCCTTAATAAATTACTTCGGTGGTAATTTACTGGGTCTCTGCAAATCTGACTTCAGATAGCTGCATGCAGATTTCCGAGTTTACACAGTTCAACATCATGTACCTTTCAAGAAGAAGCCAAGTCTGTGTTTCTTGGTGGTTGGGTTTGATTGGGGGTTTATATTTGTTTGTTTTCTGTGACTATGATGTTAGGAAAGCTTGCTTTTTTTCTTTTTTTTTTTCAGTTCTTGATGAGAATATGATGTGTTCTTCTTTTTATTTCTCATAAATACATTAATAGCATGGTCAGAGAACTTCCTAAATGTACCAAGCGTCTCATGGCTTTATGTATGTTATAAACATTGGCTTGATAACAGATGATGACCACTGAATAAATTCAGTGTTGGGATTTTTGGGGGGGGGAATATTTATTTATATTTACTGATTTTTCCCTTTAAATTCTAGAAGGAGCATATACCACTTGACTACTGTCATACTGTACATATGTGTTCTCCTGCCGAGCTAGGCTTCATCAGCTTTTCAATCTTTGTTCTAAAAACAGTTTTTTCATTATTTGCTTTGCTGGCATTCACTGGGTAGGTGAAAAAATGTAAAGCATTAAAATTTTTCTTCAATCCTTTTTTTTTTGCTTAAAACATTTGAATGATAAGCGAGAATATGAGAGGCCATAAAAATCGAGTTACAAGACTTCTAAAACTTAAATGTTTTGTGGCTTCTGATGTATCTAAAAACCAGTGCTTATATATTAACTGTAAAATGCTGGTGACTTAAAGTAAATGCATTTTTCTTTGAGAGATTGCTTTGCTTGCATTCAGAATACTGAGTAAAATGGTAAACTTTTTTTTGGAGAGGTGTCATTTTGACATCCAATATAACATTTTAGGTTTGGGGGTGTTTTTTTGTGTGTGTGTGTGTATTTTCTGACAAAGAGTAATTGCCTACATTTCAAAAAATAAGCACATATTTTCTTTAAATTTGGATGCCTAAAAAATACATATTTTCATTCCCCCCCTCTCATGTGATTGTGTTTTCGTATTTCTCTAGTTTGTGTTTTTTGGGGTGTGGGGGCTGTTTCTTATTTTTTTAATGTCATGTGGAGATTGGGACACTTAGTGTAAATAGCAGTATCTGAAAATGTGGCCATACTTGTAATCAAGTATAACTGATGTCTTTGTTTTAATGATGATTTTCTTTGTCAATGTTTTCCAAGTATACAGATCCCACTAATCTCCACAAGGTAAAGGCAGGCCATTCTACTAAAATAAAGTTTTTATTTTTTTCTTTTTACTTTTTTTGTGTGTGTTTTTTTGTTATTTTTTGCTTTTTTGTTGTTGTCATTCATTTGTTCACTTATTTATGTACACAATGATATGAACCATAATTAATTTTTTTTAATTCCAAATTTCTTTCCAGCTTTATTTAAATAGATATTAAATTTCAGAATCTCCATGGTAAATGAGTGAATTCTTTAAACTTAAAGCTTTCTCCTGACACCTGGAATTATTTAGTGTAGAAGGGACCTTTGGAGGTCATCTGTACCAACCCATTGCCCAGTGCTGGGCCAACTGAAAAATAAGATCAGGTTACTTAGTGCAGGTTTGGGAAATAGAAAGTTTTAGCAGTCAATGTAAATTTCTGAAGTGTAAGGCAGGTATTTATACACTTAAATTTCTTTAATATTTTGTCACATCTGAAAATTATAAGAGAAGTAATTTTGCAATATAGATTTGTGGCAGTACAATTTAAGCTTTTTATTGTAAACTTCAGAGGAGGGATTCTGATGATTCATACACGTTTGTCTTCACTTGTTCTTTCTTTACTGTCTGAGTTACTTTTCACTAATAGGATTCATCAAAGCTACATAACTGTAATGGCCTTGTAGCAGTTGATAGGAAGACACTGATTAGTGAAAGGAATACTGCCCTGGGATAACAAAAATCTTAACATAGGAGCTGGTGCCTGCAGACCAAATGGAGAGATTAAAATGTATCCACAGACATATTTTTACATCTGAATTTCAGTGTGCACATGGAGTTGAATGAGGAACTAATGACCTAATTCACTGTATAAAACCAATTCAGAAGAGAAGAGGGCCAGGAAACTTCCTCCTGATGCTTGATCTTTTGGGGCTGTATCTGGTTACATAGTTACATATAGTAATCAGTTGTATGACAGGGGAGCAGGATCTCAAACCCTTGGCTGATACACAGAATTAGAAAACATGGAATATCCGGATGCCAATTTATGATTGTATTTGGTCTATCCAAAAGTTACAGTTCAGAAAATCACGTCCTGTGAGCTGAACCATTGAAGTGGTAAGAATGGAGGACAAGGAGGAAGTTTAAAGATGGCCCATTAGTTATCCTGCTGAGTTCTGAGTAGAACTGATGCCTACATGAATTAATAAGAACTCTGTACCTGAGACAAATACCTGATGCACATGCGTGGATCTGTTATTCCTGAGCTCTCTCTCTCTATATATATATACACATTATATCTATCTATCTATATATATCTATATCTGTAGTAAGTTCAGGATGAATCTGATCTCTCTCTGTGAAAATTGATTCATGCATATATAGTGAAACATATCTGAGATGTATCAAAAGTTCTGTAAGCTCACAGATCAGCCACAAAAACGTGTGTGGCATTGTGAGTCTAAAATGTAATAGAAGTGGGCTTGCCAGTAGCCTTATCCTGAACCTTTGAGAACTGAAGCATTGCATGTGGCTGGATTTCCCCTAAATACAATTGAAAAAAAAGGCATTTTTTCACAGAAAGAATGACTTATTCTGGTTATTTTACCAGAGAGATCACTTTCAGTATCTAATGGTTGAAATCCTTCCTGTATTAAGTACATTTTAGCTTAACACAGATTTATGGTCGGTGATTAGTGGGGCAAGATTCCTTCAGATTTCAGTGTATGAAATTTTGCAGTTGATTATATTATGAAACCAGAGTAAAAATTGCCAGAGTTTTGGTGGTTTATAATCATCAAAGTGAGGTTTAAAATTCAAAGTTACATAGAAAAATATCATCTCTCTTTCCTCACTGGAAATTTAAGACTAAAATTACTCATGGTATGACCACATTAGCAGTCAGACCCAACTGTCATATCAATACTATCTCTATGTTTTAGTGAAAATTCTTCAGTTCTTTCCATCTGCATTGTGATGGCTTGGTTCTCTATGTGCTGTTGGTGTGTCCAAACTTAAGTTCCTTACAACTACAATTAAACTGGAAGCTTAACAGTAATGCCCTGACCCTGTGTGTGGACCACATCAGCATGTGGTTAACCAAGGATTGTCTAGTACCTGCACACACCATCAGAAGGTTCTGGAAACTTCAAGAACTCTTATAACTCCCTGACGTGATTCTCTTCCTATATAAAGATCCAAATGCAAATGTGCCCTCCTATTTGTCCTCAGCTGCATGTCTTCAGCTACTAAATTGTGATTGGGCTGTTTGATGATGCTTTTCCTCTATTTTTGTTGGTTTGAAGTTCATGCTCTGCTTTACCTGCCTTTGCTTTTGTTGCAGCCCCTCTGAAATAACCTCTGTTTTCTCCTTTTTTTTTCTTTTTCTTTGTTCTTTTAAATTTCTTAAATATTCTCAGTATTTTGATTCCTTTCAGCTATCAAGCAAAAAACTGATAAAAGGTGCAATAAGGTCCTGGGGAAATGGCTCTGTTCTTGAACATATGCTGGAAGAAGGCCAGCATTTCTTGGGAACAGTGTTAAATGGTGGCAGCCTTGGGACACTGAAGGCATCCCATCTGCTGGCCGGCATGAGTAATAAATGCCAGATAAAGTGTGGTGTGGTTTTTTGTTTGTTTTTGTTTTTGTTTGTTTTTTTCCCCGCAGTTTTTTTTTTTGTTTATTTGTTTTTTAAAAAGGGAAAAACATGTAAATGCTTTTCTAAGGGCAAGAAGACACAAATCATAACAAATTGGAAGAGCATGGCATATATGTCTTTCACAAAGACCTGTAAGAAATCTTTCTTTGGGAGCCCCACAGTTTCAAGCAGTTGCTTGGAATTTCGGTTTTTTCTGAGTTGATGACCCAGGAATACCCTGAGAAGCTGGGTTCCCTTCAAGGTTGTTCTGGGGGCCTTGCTGGCTCCCACAGAATATCTATGTGAGGACATGGCCCAGGATTCTCTTTTCCCCTGCTCCTCGTTGCAAGTGTCAGCACAGCCCTTTCTGGTGTGACCTACCAGCATTTCTGATCTGGCCCAGGTTAGCATACTGCTTTTCTGTATTTGTCTCCAATCTGAGGGTGGGGAAAGGGAGAGGAAGTATATGGTTCCGATGGACAAATGGCATTGATCTCCAAATTGCTTGAAGACAATGTGCATCACCAGTCCGACTTCAAGAGCTCCTGTATCTTATAAAGATTCTCCTGGGGCTGTGAGCTATGGGAGAAAACTTCCAATAGAAACTGCCTGCATCTGGAACTCCAACCGTTTTCCCTGCCCTCCATGATCTTACTGAGCAGAAGTTTTTTACTTGTGTCATGTCATGGTAATGCAGCCCAGCCTTCCAAGGTAACCACACTGCATGGTCCACTCCCCTCCCTGAATGCAGCAGCTGAGGGAGAAGATGTGGTAACAGTGCCATGAGCATTCAACCCATGGATTCCATTGCTGCCCTACAGCCACTTACATATATATGACTTCCTGCAACCCCATAATGGCTGTAGGAAAAGATTTTCTTTCTAGTTTAAATACAAAGAGTTGAGATAGCAACAGCTGTTCACACAGAGGTTTCCTTGCCTGTTCATACACACATACCAGCATGTGTGAAAAATTGCGCCACTCACTCTGCCGCTGCCTGTGAGCAGTCACAATGTATGCTGTGCCGTTCAGACCATGTCATTTGCTGTGCAGGACATTGGAGGTAATTTCTTGAGTGATGAAGGTTCACCAGTGAGAATCCCCTGAAGCAGGAGGTAAACTCCAAGAGATGTTGATGATTATGAGGCAGGAAAGGTACAGTGACAATCTGAATTGTTTCCTTTGGTCTTGAAGAATGGCCACCTTGGTCTCTGGCCACCTGCTGCATATAGAAAAGTTATGATCAAACTGAGTGAGTGACAGATGGCCTTGGATGTTTTGGTTGTCCCTTTGCTTTCTGTTGCCTTGACCATCCCAAACTGGTTAGTCACAAGACCTGGGTGGAGATGCTCCACAGGTAATGGCTGTTTGCTGAGTGAAATGTATTCCCACAACACTGTGAGAGGTTTGTGGAGGCAAGACAGTGGCTTATCCCTGCTGGTAGTCCCACATATCATGGTATGTGTGGAGAGTGGACAAAGCTGTTACATCAGCAGGAGCTTCCCAAAAGCTCTTCTGCCTCTATAGGAAATTGAAGTATAGGAGGGTGGGTACTCATTTATTCAAACTGTTCTGTTGGTCCAGCTGCAGAGTTCAGTCACTCTCCCTGTCTGTGGTGCTTCACAGTACACGGTATCTATACTCCAAAGAGGAAGTGGTAGGTACCATGAAGGTCAGTTGGTAATGGCACACATATTTTTCAACTTGAAGGGTTTTTTTGGCGATGGAAGTGCTGATGTGTTAACATCTGAATATGAAAGGACATTATGGTGCTTCCTAGTGAGGCCTGTAGTTTAGAAGAGGCAAAAGTGTGAGAGAAAGTTTTGAACCTCATGAGTAATGGAGATATGCAGCATTGAATCAGATAATCCTGAGTAAATATACCTGACCTAGATATATTAGAGATGTGAGGACTTACAGTATCTATCACTTTAAGCTTTGGGGGGTGGTTAGTAGGTCGAGAGAGGTCCTCCTTCCCCTCTACTCTGCCCTGGTGAGACCTCATCTGGAATATTGTGTCCAGTTCTGGGCCCCTCAGTTTAAAAAGGACAGGGACCTGCTGGAGAGAGTCCAGCGCAGGGCAACTAAGATGATTAAGGGAGTGGAGCATCTCCCTTATGAGGAAAGACTGAGGGAGCTGGGTCTCTATAGTTTGGAGAAGAGGAGATTGAGGGGTGACCTTATTAGTGTATATAAATATATAAAGGGGGAGTGTCACGAGGATGGACCAGGCTCTTCTCAGTGGCAAACAATGAAGGACAAGGGGTAATGGGTACAAATGGAGCACAGAGGTTCCACTTAACCTGAGAAGTTTTCTCAGTGAGGGTGACGGAACACTGGAACAGGCTGCCCAGGGAGGTTGTGGAATCTCCTCTGGAGACATTCAAAACCCGCCTGGACACGTTCCTGTGTAACCTTATCTAGGTGTTCCTGCTCCGGCAGGGGGATTGGACTAGATGATCTTTTGAGGTCCCTTCCAATCTCTAACCTACTGTGATACTGTGATACTGTGAAGCTATTAGCTGTTTCTCTTGCACCTAATTAATTACTAAATGGGTAATAGTTGCAAACAACTTTTATTTTTCATCCAGTCCAGACACTTTAAAAGCATGATCAAGACCTATATGAAACCTCAGAAATTAAGCCATTACCTGTGAAGGTTATGCAGTAGTAGCTGATAATTCATGTTGAAATACCAGTGTTTGGTAGTTTTGGTAGCTTTGCTAGTTGGATGAGGCCTTAGGTGATATGGTTTAGAGCGAGGTGTCCCTGCCCATGGCAGGGGGTTGGAACTTGATGATCTTAAGGTCCTTTCCAACCCTAACTATTCTATGATTCTATGCATGAACATGCAGAACATGATCAAGGTAAATCTAAGCAGCAAGCAGTGTTAGCACAAGGGTTGCTTGTGGCTTAGTGATAGTAGGAGGAGGTGGTTTTAATGAGTTAACAAGTGTCTTGGCTCTTTTGTTGCCTGGTGTATGGCCTGTCTAAGTGACATTCTGTAACAGCTGGATCTTCCATTTTTCATAAATGCCACTTTCATAAGTTCCATTTTCCTACTTTGGAAAGCAGATCAGATTTAAGAAAATGTAGAGCTAATCCATCATAATAGTGAGAGTAAAATGGTGAGAATATTACACGATGACACATTTAACAGTGAAAATGTGTCTACCACGTGCCTTGTAGACAAAGATCATGTCCAGAAAGTTCACAGCAAACTTCTAAGTAAAATATTTTACTTTGATCCCACTTGTTGACATAAAAGTCTTCCAATAGTTACTAAAATAACAGAATATCCAGAAATTAACTCTTAAGTTGATTTAAACTTAAGGTTAATATAATTTAAGGTTAATTTAAACTTACAGTTATGCCTCATGTACTTCTTTAGTCAAACTAGAAAAACTATTTCTAAGTCTTTGGATGAACGTCATTGGGTAGATGTCATCTATTATTAACACAATCTTTTTTTTTTTTTTTTAATCTGAGCTTTGAGACCTCTCCTATCTTTGGAGTTGTTTTTTTTGTTGTTGTTGTTTGGGGGTTTTTTTGTTTGGTTTTGGGTGGTTTTGGTTTTGCTTCCTTGTTTGCTTGCTTGGGTTTTTGTTTTGTTCTGTTTTTTTCTCCCGTTTGCTGGACCCAGTATCTCATAGCATAAGCTTCTCCCCATGTGTGAACTAGGGTTTGAGATTTAAATAAGAAGCTTTATAATTGAAGAATGGGACTAGATGATACTTGCTCTGCTTAGGACTGGTTTTAGGAAAGCAACAACAGTGGTTCTGACCCTGGTAATTCAGGGATGGTAATTAACAGTGAGTTTTTAGTTTTTGACCTCTTACTGAACAAGCTCACTGGAGAATAATTTCCCCCAAGGGTGGGAATAACTACATAGAAAAATAGATTAACCTGGCATTGTTAAGGCAGCATGATACTGGATCAATGGTTAGCCTAAGCTGTACTGTAGAAATGCCTAGAGCAGAACAAAATCTGGAAATTAATGGCAGCTGCTGGCATCAATACCAACAATTCAACAATGACATTAAGAAAGGGGAGAAAATCAATGATAAAGGAAACTAAAATTCAGAGGAAGTCTTTTCTGTCATTTTAAGAGAGCATTATTTGCAAAACTATTAGTTTAAAATATTCCGCTACCCTCCATCTCCTTCCAGTCATTCTTCTCTCTGCTTAGGAAGCACATTCAAAGTCCTTGCTGTGTGGAATTAGTCACTGTATTTAATCCCTGTCTATTGACGATCTGATTAACATGGAAAGCACAAAGTTGAAAGAGGGAACAATGCAATAATCTGCTGTGTCCATGTGACAGAGTTAATTTCTCTTATCAAATCCCTTCAAATGTTTTTCTGCTGAAGAACTTTCCCTTGATTTGTGGTTGTTTTTTTTTTTTTTTAAGAAATGATGTGTGAAGTGATGCCAACGATAAATGAGGACACCCCGATGAGTCAACGGGGGTCCCAAAGCAGCGGCTCGGACTCGGATTCTCACTTTGAGCAGCTGATGGTGAACATGCTGGATGAAAGGGACCGTCTCCTTGATACTCTTCGGGAGACACAGGAAAGCTTGTCACTTGCACAGCAGCGCCTACAGGATGTCATCTACGACAGAGATTCTCTCCAACGACAGCTGAATTCAGCACTGCCTCAGGTATGTAGTTTATAAAGATTTTGGGTTTGGTTCACCAGTTTTCTACTTAATGCTCCTTTAATCCTAATCAATATTTATTCCTTAAAGCCCAAATTCTGCTCCCATCGAGGTTGGCTGCAGAACTCCTATTGATTTAAGAATACTTGGTTTGACCTCTTTGGGTCCTGTCTTCAGAGTAGGAGTAATGCTGTTGACTTCAAGGAGACCAAGATGAAAGCCTGTAGCTACTGGTTCTTTTGGCTGTTGCACTAGCATTTACAACAGATGCAGGACCATTTAAATTAAAAATCAAATGATAAGAATGAAAAAAAAAAGAGGGTGTTTCTAACAAACAAGTAATGAAACTAGCTTATATAGGTTAAATAAGGTACTACACAAAACCACATGAACCAGTGATATTTGTGTTCATTAATTTTTAAATAATTACATAAATCTCATTACCTAAAATTACCTTGGTCTTTTTTAGGAACTGCAAAATTAATTACTTAAGTAAAAATCATAATACGATATTATATTTCATTATATCAATATTATTTTTTCAATATACTAGAATGAAAACCAAAGAAACATCTTAGTTCAGTCCTGCCAGAGGTCTGAAATACACCATCACTGAAACCACAGTTTTTCCCCATGCTAATTTATTTGTGCCTCTGAACTGCCACTTACTAAAGAATTTGATGGTAGCCATGAGAGCCTGGCCGTACATGTCTTGGCAAAGTCATAAACCTGTCAGGCAGTGGTTAGAGAAAAAGGAAGACAGATTCAGTTGTGTGATTAGAGTAAGGAGATGGTAAAGATGAATTAGTGAGAAAGTTTTTAAAGACAGAAGATGAAAAAGGCACCCACTGGAGTAGGGAACAGAAGCAGTTGCTGAAGGACTAACCCCTGTAGGTTATTGGAATATCTTGGGATAGAGCTGAAAAAGAGAGAGACTTTAATTATTTGAATAATAGAATTACCAGTTTCAGCAATAGCTCCAGGCAATAAGAATGACTACACTTGGCTTGGGTAAATCAGAAAGGAGTAGCCGTGATCTTGGTATACAGTAGAATCAAGCTGTTCTGGGTTTGTTGAGGTTTGGGGTTTTTTTTGTTTGTTTTTCTCTAACCTCTGGGCAGCTGCGCTTCTATTCCACTGATATCTTTTCATAGCAGAGTGTAAGAAATAAGTGAAACACAGCATAGATCCTTTATTCAAAGATTTATTGCTAGAAATCTGATGAAGAGAGGAGGTTCTGCATCTGTGAACCTTCATGGGGTGTGCCACTTAGTACAGAGGCGCTGTCAGCCTGTAGTGAGGTATTTCTGTTGAGCTATAGCAGATGTATAACCCTTAATGTTTCTGTGTCTCACATAAGCAAAACTGCTAAAATGCAGGAGACTAGCTAAGGAAAATAATATTCATAATAAATGTGATAAAGAGCCTAAAAGAAATGGGAATTCTAAGAAACTGGATCATGATATTATTTCAATCTTTTTTTCTTCTAGTAAATGTTGGTATTGTGTGTTTTTGGATGGTAGCCGAATACCCCCTAAATGTAATTGTTTTGTCAGGTGATCACTTTGCACTACCTTGTACTACTAAGCATGCATATTTCAGATCGTATTCATTATGTATCTAAATGGAGATGTGTGTTTCACATGACAAACTGTCTGACATACTGCTTACACTTTTTAGAGCAGAACCAGATTTTTTTTCTCATCAATTAGGTTGTCTAGAATCTTCATGTAAGTAATTCAATGCTTCTATAAGCCTGTAACAGTCTAGTAATACAGTCTTCCAAGAAAATAACTTCCTTATGACTGCTGTACTATTTAGCTTCCTTTATGGACTTGAAATATTCCAGTACCTTTATAATTTTTTTTCTGTTTATAATTTTATGAATGACAAGCTTGCATTGCTAGCAGCCTGACATATGCTGCTATGACCCCATGAAAATATGCTGCCCAGTGCTTTTATTGTGGAGAGAGGAAGAATTCTGTGTTCATTTGATTTAATAGAAGAATTCATAAATATATGATGACTATATGAGAATTATTATTTAGTTATAATGTTACATCTAATAAGTCTTGCTTTATCAAAAAATATTTTTAGCACTTGTTTTCTTTAGTGAGTAAGAAAGAGTAAGATAATTAGTAAGGTAAATAATAAAAGAGAGGAAAAAAAATCAGTTACAGAAGAGATTGAATGGAAGGAAGAGGCTAGTAGTAGTAGTAGTTATGTTTGGGGAGCATGCCAGTAGAAATTTTAGTTGACACGAAACTGAGTTGAACAGTTACCTAAGGGAATGAGTATGATAGTACATAAGGATGAGTAACAGAGATGGGATGATGTTGCGTGGTACAAAGATTAGGGCTCTATATCTAGCAGTTAACAAAAGTTTGTGTTCTGACTTTTTAGGTAGCAGTAGGAGACAGGGAAAGTACATGTTGGACAACAGTTGTGGACTGCCTATGGGAGGTGGGTGTGAAAAAGATGAGTATCATTCTCAAATGTATTACATAAGAGATTTCTATGAGAAGTAGAGGAGAATGCAGTTAAAGTCTGGTTTGAACCTTTCTGCCTGGGTTTTTGTTCAGTAATGATTTAGACAAACCTTAAATTGGAAGAGATTCAGGAAAACAGTGCTAGAGCAAAGAGGCAATAACACCTTCTGTGTGAAAAGACTAACTGGAGTTTTCTTACTTCTGGGAAAAACTGAGGTGAGGGGGGATACGCATTATTTCATAGGTTTTCTTGGAGAAGCAGGAAGATGGAGTGACTATGTAAAGAGGGAGGAAAGAGTTTAAGCCAAAAAATAATGTTGATGGAAGAAAAAATGAATATAGGGTACCATGAGTAAAGATATTGTCATTCATCAGAAGGTCTTGAATTACCAAGGAATGACATTCAGAATCCCTCTTTTTTAGACAGAGTGAAAACCCAAAAATGTTTTCAAGATCAAGCTGTTGTAAAAGATATTTATGTATCATAGTACCTTTGGTTAACCTCTGAACTTGACCCAGAACACCCCTTCCTGTTCTTTATTTCAAAATTTACTGTGGAGACATTTTACTTTGTGTGGGATCGCTCACACAAAGAATGAAGCATGAGTCTGAATACTTTTACTAGAACCGTTAAGAGTTACGTGATAGTACGGTTAAGTTGAGAAGCATTCTGTGCAAAATAAGTTTTCTGATAGTAAGAATCTAGTTCACAAGTGGTCTTGTTCTTCCCAAAGCTGCCTGTTGACAGCGGAAGCCTCTAAGGAAAGTGTACTTAAGTCTATGCTGCATGCACCCTTACGAAAAGCATTTATTGTATTTAGGTCATGACTCTTGAGACCAGAAAAAAATAATAAATTGCTAAATACAGTATAACTGTAATGGAGAAGCATAGCATTTAAATACAGTATGTTTGTATTTTGTTGGAATATAATTAGGTCTTTTACTGTAGCTTAAAATGTGCTCTACTAAAAGGGTTAGGAACTAACTCCTGTGTTGAGTAGTGGAAAGAGTAAAATTTCAATTTACAACTTTCTCAAGCATATTTCATCATAGTCTTCTCTAAGCTAAATAGTCTAGAAAGTGTCACCTATGTTAGTCACCTTGTAAACAAACATGGAAGAAACACAGTTCCTGTTATTGGAAGACTTCCATTGAATCATAAGAATAATACAAGTTCCATGAATACTTACAAGAGTTTTACTTACAAAAATACATACTTACAAGAATGCATACAAGAGTCACAACAGTTGCAATAAATATGCTCTGATAAAAATGCCTAACTAGGCTTGTTTTGTGCTTGTTTTATTGTTTCATTTAGTCTTTAAAAAATAAGTTTCAAGGTATGGAAGATGCTGAGCTATTATTTATATGAAGATATAGGCCATCACTCTGTAGTCAAATATGTGTATTTTGTTCATGAATAATGCACTTGCTCAGTGATTTACTTAGAAATTAATCTAATATTTACAGGATCCCAGAATGGTTGAGGTTAGAAAGGTCACCTTATCCAACTCTTCTGCTCCAGCAGGGCTGGGAAGAAGGCTGCTGTGTCCTGCCTAGGACTGTGTGCAGATGGTTTTTGAGTATCTCTGAAGGCAGACTCTACAACTGCCCTGGGCAACCTGTGCCAGTGCTAAGTCACTCTTACAGTAAAAAGTGTTTCCTGATGTTCAGGAGGAACCTCTTGTGTCTCACAGTATCACAGTATGTTAGAGATTGGAAGGGACCTCAAAAGGTCATCTAGTCCAATCCCCCTGCCGGAGCAGGAACACCTAGATAAGGTTACGCAGGAACGTGTCCAGGCTTTGAATGGTTTTGAATGTCTCCAAACAAGGAGACTCCACAACCTCCCTGGGCAGCCTGTTCCAGTGTTCCGTCACCCTCACTGAGAAGAAGTTTCTTCTCAAGTTTAAGTGGAACCTCTTGTGTTCCAGTTTGTACCCATTTCCCCTTGTCCTATCATTGTTTGCCACTGAGAAGAGCCTGGCTCCATCCTCGTGACACTCCCCCTTTATATATTTATATACACTAATAAGGTCACCCCTCAATCTCCTCTTCTCCAAACTATAGAGACCCAGCTCCCTCAGTCTTTCCTCATAAGGGAGATGCTCCACTCCCTTAATCATCTTAGTTGCCCTGCGCTGGACTCTCTCCAGCAGGTCCCTGTCCTTCTTAAACTGAGGGGCCCAGAGCTGGACACAATATTCCAGATGAGGTCTCACCAGGGCTGAGTAGAGGGGAAGGAGGACCTCTCTCGACCTACTAACCACCCCCCTTCTAATACACCCCAGGATGCCATTGGCCTTCTTGGCCACAAGGGCACAGTGTCGGCTCATGGTCACCCTGTCGTCCACCAGGACCCCCAGGTCCCTCTCCCCTACACTGCTCTCTAACAGGTCGTTCCCCAATCTATACTGGAACCTGGGGTTGTTCCTGCCCAGATGCAGGACTCTACACTTTCCCTTGTTATATTTCATCAAGTTATTCCCCGCCCAACTCTCCAGCCTGTCCAGGTCTCTCTGGATGGCAGCACAGCCTTCTGGCTTGTCAGCCGCTCCTCCCAGCTTAGTGTCATCAGCAAACTTGCTGATAGTACACTCAATTCCCTCATCTAAATCATTGATGAATATATTAAATAATACTGGTCCCAGTAATGACCCTTGAGGCACTCCACTAGATACAGGCCTCCAACTAGACTCCGCCCCATAGACTCTCTCCTTCAGCCAGTTCACAGTCCACCTCACTACCTGATCATCCAGACCACACTTCCTCAATTTAGCTGCAAGGATGCTGTGGCAGACTGTGTCAAACGCTTTGCTGAAGTCAAGGTAGACCACATCCACCGCTCTGCCATCACCCATCCACCGTGTTCTTTCCTCATAAAAGGCTACGAGATTGGTCAAGCATGACTTCCCCGTGGTGAAGTCATGTTGACTGCTCCTCATAACCCTCTTATCCTTGATATGCCTTAAGATGGCACCAAGGATAAGGTGTTCCATTACTTTCCCAGGAATGGAGGTGAAGCTAACCGGTCTATAGTTACCCGGGTCCTCCTTCTTGCCCTTTTTGAAGACGGGAGTGACATTTGCTTTCCTCCAGTCCTCAGGCACCTCTCCCATTTCCCAAGACTTGGTAAAGATGATGGAGAGCGGTCTGTCAATGACCTCTTAAGGTCATAATAAGCCCATTGCTTATTGTATATTATATTACCAGAAACAGGGATAACAATGTGGCCCAGTCCTGTGGCTGTGCATGATGATAAAGTAGAACAACTTTGTGCACACATTAAAAGAGTTTCAGATGTTGAAATGAATCCTGCTGATTGTCAGTCAGGACAATTTCTCTGATAACTCTCAGTCTGTCAGTCTCTTTTTCCTGTCCTGCACTGCGAATTTATCTAGACATTACTGGGCTCATTATTAAAGGATTGATGAAAATGTGTAAGAACTTTTCACTCAGATGAGTTACTTTCAGTTTGAATCTGAACTAATAACAAAATTACACTGTGGATGATTCTGAGAAAATAAATTCCAAATGAAGTTTTCAAATACAATGGTCTGATTTTTAATTCAAATGTTTATATAATTTACTAAAAATACTAAATTCTTTTAAAGTCCTTTAAATCAAAATTTTAAAGTCAATGATGTTACAACAATTTTTTTTGATGTTTTTTATTTCACAAAATCAGCATATTTAAATTTTAAATGTTGCTAATGATCTTTTACACTTCAGAGCCTGACAGAGCTTTGAGAAATGCTGTTGCAAGGCCAAAAGGCCTGTTGATAATCACAATTTGAAAGCAGACGTCATAGGTGAAATATTATTGCAGGTGAAAATGGTAGACCATGTCTTGCATTCATTGACTAATACTTTGATATTTACAATAATACATTGATTTTGTTGAATACAAATTCTTTTTTTAGAGAAAATTCATAGATGATGGAGAGTTCATACCATCACTGACATTGCTGTACTTATGCTGATAAAATACCTAATTTTTCATTTACAAAATCTTCCTTTCATGTGTTTTAATCTCCTTTCCTGGGCAGTTGCTGGGTTTATATAAAGAAGGTTTAAGTTCCAGTTTCACTGAGCATTTATGTTATACAACAGTCAGTACTAAAGAATTAAAGTCAAACTTTCTTTTTGGTCTTGATAAGGAAGATCTTGGTAAGGAAGATAACATGGAAACGGCTCCATTTTCTTAATTTATTTATGTCTTCTTGTTTTTATTTCCAGCAACTTTGAGTGTATTGTGACTCCAGTGAATCTCTGTGGTGGAGGTCTAAGCACATATTCTTCAAGATGTTGCTTTTTTTTTTTTTTCCCTCTAATAAATATTAGTATTAGCAATACTTGAAAATTTGTTCTTTCTGGATATAGATAGTAGGATTGTTTGGGGTGTGAGACTGCAATGCTAAGAAGAATTTGTGATATACTTAGTACCCCATAGATTTTAGCTAAACTTAATTGTTAGCTACAAGGATTCAGTAATAAAATCAGTAATAGAAATATACTAGTAATCATTACATTTTTATTTCTTATAATAAGAGACCACTTATTTAGAAATGATTACTGGAGGCACGATAGAAGGGAAAAATCCAAAGAGGGAAATGTAATGACCTTGTTTTATTGAACCACTTTATGTAATTTGATCAATATTAAGCTTTAATAGGATTGTGATTAGAGAATTTTATTGATAGCCTTGCAGTTTCTTCCAATACTGATGGACAATTAATGTTTTTGCTGCCAGGGACAAGAAAGGTATTGGAAGACAACAGTAAGTCAGTAGGGTCTTATTCTGAGGTTGTATTTTCTGTTTAAATGTGTGTGAATATAGTGCATAGATGCAAAAAAATAACATACTATAAATAAGCATAGTGGTATAGTTACAGAAATAAAATAGCCCACCAGAAAAAAAAAACCCGACATGTTTTCAAAGAATTGAAAATAAATATTCTTTTAAGATTAGACACTTGCTAAGCAATCTCAGGAATTTGCTGTTTAGCTAGAAATAATAGTTTGACCCACAGTATTGTTCTTAAAATAGCTCTTGTTCGTGTGATGAAGATGGAATGATGGCTTTTCTTCTCGTTTGATTTCTTTCTGGCTTTCTGAAGAACATAGAGTACCAATAGCATCCTGTGTGTTTGAGTGAATAAGCAGTGCTTTTTTTTAAAAGTACTAAACCCTTTGTCTTGTACAAATGGCTTTTGTAAGGTCTCCATCAATTTTTTTATATTCCAAGGTAAAGCTTTTTTTGTTTTTCTTTTTACATTTCCACAGAATAATTAAAAAATAATTCCAAGAAGTGAAATGCAGATCCTGTCTCATGTGTCTGATGTGGAAGTTTCAAGTTTTTTATGCTGGATGCCCAGTGATGCACTTAGTATTCATGTGTAAAGTTTAATCTCAGTCGAGTGCTCGTTGCCATCTCTAGAAGATTTCCACTGTCTTAGAGAAGAGTTGTTCAGGCTTCTAAATAAAAATGTCTTCATTTTCAAGTGTTCTCAACTTCTGCAGATCCCACTAAAGTCAGTCCAAGAATCAAGTCTTTGTGACTTCCAAAATCAGCTTAGATTACTAAATATGAACATAAATCTTTTCTTAAATTGTAATGACACACTTCTGCTAGTTTAAGGTTTATCTCAACATATTAAGGTAAGCATATTGATAACATATACAAAAGACCAGATATTAAAAAGAACAATTCTAACAGGGTAAGTATAGAGGTAGATACATTCTGTTACAGAATTTAAATGTATCATGGAGAGACAGATATTTACCTATACTAACAAGTATTTGCTCAAAACCATAAAACTATGTTAGGGACATGATTTTTTCTAAAGTACGCATAATTTAGCTCTCACTGGAGTCTGTAGAGTTTTCCTGATGACTCTTAAGAGAACAGGTTTGCTGGTGGTGCTGAGTGTGTATAGTTCGCATGATCTCTGGGACTCTGAACTTCTATGGATAGATGTTAAGGGATCTCTGGGACTCTGAACTTCTACGGATAGAGGTTAAGGGACAGGTAGAGCAGTAACCTTATTTTATGTGATATCCTTTAAGATAAGTGTTTGTGTTTTTTTTCCCTAGTTAGAATCACATAATGCTTTATTTTTAAATTATTGTTGGTCTACTGCATTCTTTACCATGTATGAGTTCTAAAAAACATCCAATTATATTGTGACAGTCAGTTTGTTACGCCAGTCATCTGTCAAAACAGATAATTTAAATAAGTCTTGGAGACTTGCAGTAAGTCTGCTCTGTAGGTTGGTTTATTTGAAATGATGAGGTAACCAAATTACAGATTTTTTTTTCCTGAATGTTTGTTTTTTTTTGTTTGGTGTTTTTTTTTGTTTGTTTTTTCCCTCATGAGAGTCTAAACAGCTGGGAACATAATGATAAATAAATGAAAAGAGTAATAATGAAAATATAATGCACAAATCGCCTCCAGCATGTCTACAGTTTCATGGGTAATCCAGAAGTATGGGCACATGCATGGAATGCAGTGTTTCTTGAAATGCATGCAGTTGCTTCTAGAGTTCTTTGGACGTTTTTTTTAGACTTATCCTGGTGAGTTAAGGAAGAAATATTTAGGGGCTTCTGGAAATAGTTGGGCATGATGGGGCTTTTAGAATAAGTTTGGATTTGGCAAGACAATTTTTAATTGTTAATTTTTAGCTTGCCTAGCTAAGCAAATGTGCATATTTTCACTATGCCGAAATCGAAAGTGTTCCTTGATGTTCTCACTATCAAAACAAGACTCATAAGAGTATTTCAGTCAGTGGTGTGAAATTTTTATTGTATTTTTTTCAGTTATAATGACTAAT
Organism: Neopsephotus bourkii; assembly: GCF_033783945.1. NCBI lineage: Eukaryota > Metazoa > Chordata > Aves > Psittaciformes > Psittacidae > Neopsephotus > Neopsephotus bourkii. The sequence goes on from NW_026901969.1 coordinate 3,822,013, forward strand.
AGTGTCATTATAGAAATATAGGCATTGAACATTAAGATAAAGAGTATATTCAGAAAATAGATTTTCTGATCTCCTGAAAAATAAAGTTACTCTTTCTTTGGTACTAAGAATAAAGTGCCATCTGGAGGAATGTGCTTTGGAGACAGAATGCAGAGATTATTTTTAAATTATATTTAGTGTATATTTATACACTAACTTTGTGTATTATACTTCCTTTGCTTAGTAATATAAAATTAAAAAATAAACATTGACAATGGAAATAATAAGTATGCAAGAAACTAAGAAATGCTGAACAAATTTGCAGTTATTTCTTTTTAAAAGGTGAAGGATGAATGCTATCTCATGTAATTGGCGCATAAGCACATTGTTGTAGGTTTTTTGGTCCAAAAAGTGCAGAAGACAGTACTTCTGAAATAATGAACACTACATAGATATAATTACCCCTGTTCGAGTAATATGTTATTAGCAGTAGAATCTTGGTACTAGAAGTATCCCAAGAAAAGAGGCTGTTTTAAGATAGAGAATTTCTTAACGTTCAGTAATTTATACATGTTCATATCAGATCCAGATACCTGACTATTATATGAGTTGTTGGCTTTATCTGCTATAAACTAACACAAAATTTGTCAGCCAAAACATATTTAAAGTTCTAACACTATGTGGAGAACAGATCGATTGACTTATCCCAGTTATACTGTTTTATTAATCAGCTACGTTCTGTGGCTCATTTTCTTTTCCATCTAACTGCTTAGGAGGTTAGCTTTACTACAAATTCAGCTGCTTCCTTTATTAAGAAAGACATGTGGTGTTTGGTTTTTTTTCTGTAATCCCGCTGATCCTTTTTCAGGTCTGTACTGCTGCTACTTCTGGTCACAACTGTGGCATGCAGTTACAAGAATACGCTCAACTATCCAATAATATATTGCATGCATAGATTCCTTCCCTCCAGAGACTCGATATTTGGATAATATAGGTGGCTTTGAGGATGTATTGTTCACTTAAATTCATAATTAAAAAAATAATCAAAAATTTCAAGAAAAGCTTTCAAGAAATAGCACACTTTTTCACAAAATTAGACATGTCTATGCATTTATAAATTCTCAGATTAAGTCTTCAGAAATAATACTCTGCATGGGCAGATGGTTTTATTTCAGTGCAGATAGAAACTTCTGCTTATTTAATAAGGATCAGTGAAGATTATTCAGGAGCCTACCTTTAAGTCTGAAAAATTGATAATCTGATTTCCAAAATAAATGGCTACACAAGAGCACAAATAATGTGTGCATTTGCTGCTAAAAACATCACTATATATTTCTGATTTCACTATTTCATCTGGTTACAATTCTTTATTTTCAGTTGTGCTTGAATCTGAATCAGTTATTTTCTGTGTGAATGCATCCTTGATAATTTTGCTTCTTACGTATGTATTGCAGAGCTATGATAGCTAAGATTACAAGAAGATCAATGGCAATTTAAGGTAATACAAGAAAATATCAATATTTTGATGTATGCTTGAAGATACAGAAAAATAAATTTTTCTTGCTGGTCATTATTTGTGTTCTCAGGCATTATAGAAAGTGAAGTGAGAAGAATCACTTTTTCTCTGGATACAATATACCAAAGTACTTGCCTCCTAGAATACTAGCAGGTGACTATGAAACACCTGAAATGCTATTTGTCGTAACCCAGTGCGGCATTTTTGAGCCCTTCATTATGATGTCTCTTTGTTTTCTAAAGTAACTTACCAATATTACCTAATTTGAATGGTGATAATGGTATGCTAATAAACCCTTTAAAGAAGCCACAAAAATGACTTAACAAAGTCGGCTTAAAACCATAAAGATCTAAAACCATACAGATGGTTTTAGATCTCATTCTCCACTTGAGAAAAAAATTCATGTTTCCTACTGATTATTCAAACAAAAACATAGTTTATTTGAACTCATATAGCAATGATCTGAAAGTAAACCAGAAATTTTCTACACCTGTACACAAAGAACTGTTTTAGCTTTACAGTTCTTTGATCTTTGCAGAGTTCGGAGGGTGACTACCAACAGAATAGAGGCAATTGTTGCCAAGTTCATAACACCTAGTGCTCATTTCTAGGGTGCACACACACCAGCTGCTCACAAAGGGATGTCAAAGCAAAGGCCTAATAAAATGAGTAACAACAGTACTGAGAGATCTCGGGAATGCTTTCTCAGACTTCTACCATTTGCAACTGAGGGCAACTTTTTAACTTCAGCTTGTATGCTGTTCCTGAGATAGAAGCAAAGTGTTTGTGCTCCAAAATTAGTGCAGTCAATTTTGAGCCACTGTAAAATTAAAAAAATAATAACTAAAAAATATCATGGACTTCCTCCTACTTTTTAGGTTATAGAATCATAGAATAGTTAGGGTTGGAAAGGACCTTAAGATCATCTAGTGCCATCCCCCTGCCATGGGCAGGGGCACCTCACACTAAACCATGCCACCCAAGGCTCTGTCCAGCCTCGCCTGGAACACTGCCAGGGATGGAGCATTCACAGACTCCCTGGGCAACCCATTTCAGTACCTCACCACCCTAACAGGAAAGAACTTCCTCCTTATATCCAATTTAAACTTCCCCTGTTTAAGTTTTAACCCGTTAGCCCTTGTCCTATCACTACAGTCCCTAATGAAGAGTCCCTCCCCAGCATCCCTGTAGGCCCCCTTCAGAGGCTGGAAGGCTGCCATGAGTTCTCCACGCAGCCTTCTCTTCTCCAAGCTGAACAGTCCCAACTTTCTCAGCCGATTTTCATATGGGAGGTGCTCCAGTCCCCTGATCATTCTCGTGGCCCTCCTCTGGACTTGTTCCAACAGTTCCATGTCCTTTTTATGTTGAGGACACCAGAACTGCACACAATACTCCAGGTGAGGTCTCACGAGAGCAGAATAAAGGGGCAGGATCACCTCCTTCGACCTGCTGGTCACACTCCTTTTGATGCAGCCCAGGATACGTTTGGCTTTCTGGGCTGCAAACGCATACTGAAGCCGGCTCATGTTCATTTTCTCATCGACCACCACCCCCAAGTCCTTTTCTGCAGGGCTGCTCTGAATCTCTTCTCTGCCCAACCTGTAGCTGTGCCATCAATTTGTCACTTACGATACCACCAGCTGGTATCCTCACCTTCACAAAGATTTAAATTATACGAAAAATTAGTCTTGCCTATCACGTTTTCAACATTGTATTGTTGAAGAAAGTATTCATGTATTTGTAAGTATGCTGGTCTTGTACATGAGTGTGTTTGCATGCAAGCAATGAATAAAGAAAAGAATGCCTACATTATATGAATTAAGTACAAGCTACTGATCCAGGTGCACTCAATCGGAAAACAGATGTGACTTAAGTCCAGTAACAAGTTAAATTTAGTGGAGTTATCTGTTCAAGTGTTTTCTCCAAGTAAGAATGAAAAGATAAAAGGTATTGATACTACTGATTAAAAAATACTTTCTGGTTCCCTTGATGACTGTGCTTTTGAGAAGAGCAAGAGCACATTTTACATCATCACTGCAGAATTGTTCTGTTGTCATTTTTGCACAGAACATATCCTTGAACAAGAACATAACTTCCCTACCTCCTCTTTTTCCGTGAGTCAGTTGTGACTCATTATTGTTGTACATTGTCCTCCAAAAGTGAGTTATTTTATGAGTATAAAGTGTGTGACACAAGTCAATCACCATGGATATTATTTGAATATTCACATGGAAGGTTGTACATTAACAATTTTAACTGGCTTGTGACAACTTATTTGAAAAGGATGATGCTCTATAAGCCAAAGATAAGTAGCATATTTGGTTTTCTGACAGAGTGATTACTTCGTAATGTAGTAGTATAGGTTACATATTTTGATGACGTTATATCCTTAGTGTCCTTCAGGACCCTTCTTTCAGTTTCTAGTAGTGAAATCAATATTTTATCCATTTAGACTTCTATTGAAGATTCAGGTTCCCTTCCATTATGTCCAACATTTTCCCCAAAAAACTTCTGTAGCTTGTTGCTTCTGTAAATAATTTTTATATTCATAATATGCAAACTTGTTGGAAGCAGTTTTAGTAAGTTATGAGAGTAGGTTTACATGGGATATTTAACTTCGATTTTCTATTAAAATTCATTTGCTACTGCACTAAGGTTTCTACTGATTATTAGTAAGAAAAAAAAGATTTAAAAAATACCCCAAATAATCTAATTGCATAATCATAATGTAAAATGTTATTTATTATTTAAAATATTTTTTTTAAAATCATTATAGTTTGGATTTTCCGTGGAAATAAAATATCTAGAATATTTTCAGTCCTTTTTTCCAATATTTTATAAGAATATTTTGGAACAGTTTAGTATAAATTCATCTTTGAAAAAATAATTTATTGAGCAAAAAATAAAATTCTGTTTTAGGAGCAGAGGTTACATTTTATGGAGAAAGAAATTATTCACTAAAAATTCTTTTTTTTTTTTTTATAGCCAGACTTATTTTTCAGACCATATCATGACTGATATTGTGAAGGAAAAACCTAGCATTAAAAAAATCAAAGACTTTTTTACAGACATTGAAAAATTTTTGAACACCTTAATGTCAAGTTTTGGGGATTTGTCTGGGTTTTGTTACCAAGGAAATCAGAAAAAAAACAAACACTATAGTGCAAAAGATAAAAAGTTTCTTAGAAATTAAATTTTAAAAACAATTAATTGCTAAACTTTAATTTTAAAGCAGTTAAATCTGCATGAGCATATTCTGTTGCCATTGTCTATATCACTGAATTTTTCTCATCTGTGTAAATATGATTCCAGAGAGAAGAGTAGCCCATTTTTGGTAATGATTACTTTAGGAGAATATACCACATACGTGCTTTTCTCTCTCTCCCTTTTTTTTTTTTGCAAGACCAAAGATAAGTATTTTATGAAGGTGTAAAAATTCCTATCTGTCCGTTTCGCTTTTGTTCTAGTAAAGCAACGAATGATGGTTATTTTGCCTTCCATTGCAATTATGTCTCATTATCTGTCTTCCTGAAAAATGCTTCCTGGTCAAACATGTCGATTGCAGCTTTATTTAGTATTGCTTAGTAGTAGAGTTGATTGCCTCTGTTCATAGCTTGAGAGATAAAGACAAGAAAATTCCATGGTGTGGTTTGATGTCTGTAATTCTACCTGTTTTAAAGGCAAAATATTTAGAAATAAGGAGGACATGCTTCTATTTAATTAGGTTTTCTCTGGTTTAAAATCAAATACATTTCCTCTTTTTTTTGTCTTTTGTTTGTTTTGTTGTTGTTGTTTTGGGGGGTTTTTTGTTTGCTTTTTTCTTTTTAATTAAACTGAGCCTATATGCCCATATAGGTTTCCAATAGTTAGATATTTTGCACCTGGTTTACTTAGGAAACTGTCAGTGGATTATTTAAGGATCTTTCTCTGCCATCTACCATCTAACCAGTTTAGTCTCCTAACCCTTTGTCTCCAAAAGTAATTAATACACTGCATTTGACATTAGTGGCTTTATTTTTGAGTCAAATTCATGATGGAAAATCTTTTCTACAAGATGACATATACTGACCTTTTGGTTTGGAAATCTAATATTCTGTTTGGGACTTCAGAGACAACTGGCTGTTAGGAACTTCTCTAACTGCAAGGGACTGTTTCTTTTTAAGCTTCGGATAGAGATCTTTCGAAGCTTATTTTGCACATTCTGTAAATGTGCAGTTCAGTGAACTAAAGCAATATGTTGCAGTTCCATCTGTATTTTGGGTATAGCAAGAATTGATGACCTTATTTCTCATTTAGTAATCATGAGGTACTCAACATTACTGAGCACATGGAGAGGCAGGTTAGGAGAACAGACTGGTTGAAAGGCTTGTAACTTCAACAAAACTGCTGGAGGATATTGGGGATAGAATACAGGATTTTCTCTAAATTCCTGCCTTATGGCATTTTTGTGGAGAGTTTGGTTTCCACTAATTGAAGCAGGTTATCAATATACATCTCAAAATATAAAATTTAACGTTTCATACTTTTTCATTGTTCTATACCAGTGTTAAAATGTTATGAAAATTAAAATGTGATACAGCAAAGGTTGGTTTTTTGGTTTTGGTTGTTTTTTTTTTTTATTTGCAACCAATTTGTTGGTAGGAATGTCCCTGAAAGAACAAAATTCTTAATTTTTCTAGCTATCCCCTATAGAAAATGACTCTTTCACACCATATGAAATGGTCTGCTCTGCAAAAATTGAGAAACTTAGATTTTTTTCCTCTCTCAAATAGATAACATTAATTCCACGATTACTTTCATTAAAAAAATTTAAAACATTTTGACAAAGTTAATCTGCATTGCTGTAGTAGGACTGAGGAACAATTGCATCAGTGAGTGAGGAGACAACCCACAGTAGATCATTTGTTACATTCTTTGTCCAGGGTAACCTACCTGGCAGGATCATTGCAAGCAAATCAAGTCACCTTACAACTGCATTCAGTCAGTGGTGAACAGATTACCTTTACAGATTGTGGATATGCTTTTCTTGTTCTAAGTGTCTCCTGCCTCCTGCAAAGTGAAGCCTGGGATGGGGAAGCATCGCATTTTTATTTATCTTAATGAAAAAGATCTAAAATATCCCAAACCCTGTATTTCTCATGTATTATATGAGTAACCAAAATATTAACCATTGTTACGTCATTTCTATTTAGTTTTTATTTTTTTTGTAATTATTTTTAAAGTGATTATAACAAGACAATATCTAATCAGAGAACATAGGTTTGGTTTTGTTTGTTGGTTTGTTTGTTTAATTAGAGGAAATAGCAGCCATATTTTGAAAGACCAGCTTTGTTTGGAAGGTATAACTTGTGCTTACATGATAGATGCACATACAATTCTTTCTGATAAGTTACAGATAATGTAACTTTGTGCTTCTGCGTGCCTACTTGCGAATATAAATAGAGCAGTGAGGAACAGTGGTATTCACATTTGCTTCTACTAATTCAGTCTGCAGAAATAGTTTGAAGATACAAAAAAAGTGGGACTGTATAGTTGGGAGTCTATACTTGTGACTGCACAGCAAGAAAATGAGTCTTGTAAAACAAAGATACTGAACTGTGATTTAGAAAAGCTAAGGAGTGCTTAGGTCTGCCTCTGAAGTGCTGTTTAACCATAGGTCAGTCATAAATTTGCTGTTCATCGAACCTCCAAAATGGTTTTCTTTCTGTTTCTTTACCTTTTTAATGTTTCTCAGGTGTAGCCCAGGCTTTGATCTGACTGGCTCACTCATTTCCTCTGTCACTCAAAAAACCACAGTGTCTCTATACATACCTGTTGTAGTAAAGATTTTAAGTTACTTTTGAAAGGGGTGATGGGGAGCAAATTAGTGTTAACAGATACAGAAAGAACCTGTGCAAGACTAGGAAAATTTCATGGTTGTGCTGGATGACACTAAGTGAAGCTGAAACTTCTGATTTATGCTACAGAACAATGAGCACTGTAGGTTTTAGGTTGTGGAAACTGCTCATGAGATATCTAAGAAAGCAATATTTGCATTTCATTGCTTCCTTGGTTGGTACATTGCACAGCTGAGTATTTTGAAAGATGTACAGTACATTTTTCAGTATTCAGTTTAGCAGTAAATATTAATACTTGTGCAGCAGTGACTCTCAAGGAATGGAGCTATGTATTTTTATTAATGTATAGTAATTAAATAATTTACATTTACAAATTAATATGCTTTTTAAATCCATCTTTATGATCACAGAAAAATTTATACAGTGTGTATATACAGCAATTCCTCCTTCATATTTGTTGTGGTTTAAGCCCAGCTGGCAACCCAGAACCATGCAGCCATTTGCTCAACCCTCCCTACCCTCCTCCCCCCGCTCCTGCAGGCATGGGGAGGAGGATCGAAAGAATGTAATTCCCAAAGGCTGAGATAAGAACAGTAACTAAGGTATAACACTACTACTGCTACGACCAATAATAATAATGATAAGGGGAGTAACAAGGGAAGAGAATACAACCGCTCACCACCTGCCGATTGATACCCAGACCGACTGGAGCAGTGGTCTCACCCTTCCAGGTAACTGCCCCCAGTTTATATACTGAGTACGACGTGCTGTGGTATGGAATACCTCTTTGGTTAGTTTGGGTCAGGTGTCCTGTCTCTGCTTCCTCCTGGCTTCCCCTCCTGGGTCAGGTGTCCTGTCTCTGCTTCCTCCTGGCTTCCCCTCCTGGGTCAGGTGTCCTGTCTCTGCTTCCTCCTGGCTTCCCCTCCTCCCTGGCAGAACATGAGACTCAAAAAGTCCTTGATCAGAGTAAACATTACTGAGCAACAACTAAAAACATCAGTGTTATCGGTGCTGTTCCCGGGCTGAAAGTCAAAAACACAGCGCTGCACCAGCTACTAAGAACGAGAAAAATGACTGCTACTGCTGAACCAAGGACAATTTTAATACTGATTCAGTCATTGATGCTATTCAGGTTCATGGTAGGACCAAAGAAGTCTTTGTGTTTGTAGTTTCCCAGTATGGGTATATACATTCCAGGTTTTCTTGCTTTTCATCAAGCTTTCTCGGAAATATGCCTCTTGTGTTGAAGGCTTTTTGCAAGTCTTGTATTTTTGCATCTTTTGTCTGTTCCATTTAGGTATCTGTTAATTTTCTGCTTAGTTTAAAATAGAGTCTTAAAAAAAAGGAATGGTTTGTTGTCTTTTCTGATCGTCACTCATAGGTGTGTAATATTTCGAGCTGTCTTAAAGCAATTAAACATAGCCACAGATATATATGCTGAAATAGCTGAATAATAAAAAAGTAAAGCTTTAACAACACTGGTTAATGCAAAACTGTGTGGGGAAAATGATTTGCATTGCTGTTAAATGGGTGTGTTTAACACGCACGTTCATTTAAGTCATATGCGATCTTGCCATATTTCTATAGTTTTTCATTCAGTATTCAAGCAAAAAATACAAGATTAGCTTTCAAAGTTGTGGCATTTCTATAATAATTGTTGTATTTTAAATATTAGCACATATTTAGTGTGGCTGTGTGGTATGTAGATTTTTATCACTTCATGATTTTAAAAAAATACAAATAAATAATGCTGTGGATGTTTTAATCTTTTGGACAGTTAGTGTCTAGCTGCTAGAAGATCTGGGGTCTCCCTGGGATCTGGGGTTCTGCCAGGGCAGAGCCTGGCTCCAGGACCCATCCCAGCCCCATTCAGGAACAGGGCAGGCAGGGGCACTGGGGCAGTCCCAGCCCTGAGCGTCAGACATCTCCCTGGGGATGGGGACAGGCCAGATGTGAGCCTGGCAGAGGGGGACCCATGGCTGGGCAAGGTCGAGTTGTGAGGAGCTGGAGACCGGCTCTGTTGCAACACTGCTGGGGCAGGGGCTGATGGTCCCACGGGCCAGAAACGGGTGCTGGGCTGTGGGGGGAGCCCCAGGGAGGGGTCAGGGAAAGTCAGGGCCAGTGATGACCTAGGGACCCCCAGCCTTTATTTATAGAGTTGTCAAAGGAAAGGAAAAAATCTACAAAAACTACTATTCTAACTTTTAACTGGTATTCTGTGGTTCATAGAATAAAAACTTTAGTGTATTTTTCCAGTTGATAACATTGTGGACTCATGAATTTATGAAGTAATATGATTCCACTACTTGAACTGGGCTGTGGGAGATACAAATATATTGTGAAATGAGAAGCCTCATTATTTTACATGTATGAATGGCTCCTGCTTTGCAATTAATTTATTTTTGTGTATTTATTTGCAAATTTCAAATACGTAATTTCGAAGGAGTTTCCCAATTTAGTTTTCACATTGACAGATTGAAAAACTGTGATTTTGCATTATGTAGCAACTGGTAGGTTCTTCTGTTCAGCCTACAGGCTTCAAATAACTGGTAGAACAGCTCTTTTTTGATGAAGCAGGACCCCTTGGGGATTGCAGATAGTTAAAATTCTCAGGAGTTTAAGAAAACTTAAATTCTGACACCCAGAGACTTAAAAATCCTTTGGCTGCCTTTTTAAACTCTGATGGCAGCAAGATGATGAGCCTAATTATATACGCGTGAGTAAAGGAACTGCATAAATTAGTGTGATGAGTTACCAGTACACAATTAGGTGATAACTGAGGTTTCTTAAAGATCGTAGAATCATAGAATCATAGAGTAGTTAGGGTTGGAAAGGACCTTAACACCATCAAGTTCCAACCCCCCTGCCATGGGCAGGGACACCTCACACTCTAAACCGTGTCACCCAAGGCTTCGTCCAACCTGGTCTTGAACACTGCCAGGGGTGGAGCATTCACAACCTCCCTAGGCAACCTATTCCAGTGCCTCACCACCCTAACAGGAAAGATTTTCCTCCTTATATCCAATCTAAGCTTCCCCTGATTAAGTTTTAACCCATTACCCCGTGTTCCATCACTACATTCCCTAATGAAGAGTCCCTCCCCAGCATCCCTGTAGGCCCCCTTCAGATACTGGAAGGCTGCTATGAGGTCTCCACACAGCCTTCTCTTCTCCAGGCTGAACAGTCCCAACTTTCTCAGCCGATCTTCATATGGGAAGTGCTCCAGTCCCCTGATCGTCCTCGTGCCCCTCCTCTGGACTTGTTCCAACAGTTCCATGTCCTTTTTATGTTGAGGACACCAGAACTGCACACAATGCTCCAAGTGAGGTCTCACGAGAACAGAGTAGAGGGGCAGGATCACCTCCTTTGACCTGCTGGTCACGTTCCTCTTGATGCAGCCCAGGATACGGTTGGCTTTTTCACTGAGATTTTAAAACAAAAATACTTCTCAACTAAAATGAGTCTTGAAATTCCTTCATATGGGCTATATATTAATCATTAATATCCTAGTGAACTTGGTCACAGATGATCTTATCTAGTGGTTTAGAGCTTAACGATCTGGAGGTGTTCTTGTTGTTATAACAGAGATACTTCATGTCATTACTTGACTGAAGGGATATAATGTACTTAGGTTTATAAGCCATTTAGGATTTTTACCGTCTTTGTCACATCAGGGGTTTAGTCATTGTCTAACATGCAGAAAAAACAACACTTCCTTTAATAAGGAAGAAGAAAATAATAAGAAAAAATACAGTATATTGTCCCTATAAATGATGTTTAATGTGTACTTTAACACTTTCAAATGACTGCCTTTCCTTTCTAAGCATTTTATGTTGGTGGGATACCATCTTAATGAGACAGCCCTAATTATAAAAGTGTCACTTCTGGAAATGAATAAAAAATTTCATTAAGAGCTCAGTGATTATATTTGTGAAGATTGTCTAGTGAATTTAAGTTGCAAAGGTACATGATGCTCTTAAGTGGTAATCTTACATATTTTAATAAGTGTATAATTCTGAATAATTTCAAGGAGATTGTTAAATTCTATGATACCATTAAAGATGCTTTTAACACAATAGATTGTTCATTCCTGATTCATTGTCAGCTTCCAAATATAATTGGAAAACAGGTATAGGTTAAATCACTTGAGAGCTGGGTGATTAACCTAGTTAGCAGGCTCATACAGTCATTGCTGTTCCACATAACAGCAGTCAGATGGGCATACATAAGTAGGGTGACTTTGTGTCCTGGTGGGACAGATTGCCCTCGTTCTTTGGGGCATCTGCAGCATCCCTGTTAGTTTCACTGACTTTAAGAAATGGCCCAGATCCTTAAAGGTTATCTTTTGCCTGATTGCTTTTGATTCCTTAAAAGAGGTTAACCTACTAATGTACTGTTAAGCACAACCAGACTTGTTAACTAAGCCTCCAGTCTTCCTTTGCGAGCCCTTTACCTCAACTGTCACATCACTGGCTTCAGTTAAATACTCCTCAGTGTGCCAGTAATCAGCTCAGAGTGGCTAACAGCTGCAGTCTCTGCAGCCAGCAGCCTACACTGCTGCAATTTCTTGGGAAAGGGACCTTGATTCTCATCTAGTCATTGTCCGTTTTGGGGGGAAATTAAAACCCTGTAATTTTGGTTCACTGCTTTAATGATAAAAAATACAAACCTGATATAAAATGTAGGTCTCTAGCATACCATACGTGTTTTTTTTTTACTGCCTATAGGCTGGCCAAACAAGTATAATTTCAGAGAATATATGTGTTTTTTGGCTTCTCAGGCTGCTTAAAACTGATGCTGAATTAGGTACGTGAGGTCATAGAGCACAGTACGTTATGTTGGCTGTTCATGTCTAGGCAGAGTTATGCAAATATATATAATTTCACAGTCTGTCATCTTTCTCCTGAGTGAATTTATTTCAAAAGAAATAAATCTTTTGGTCTTTTCTAGTCTGAAATCATAACTTGGCTTCTAGTCTAGGTCACTTGTTTTGTGACCAGCCACACTAAGGGAATGCAGTTGCGTGTGAAGTAAAGCTAACTTAGGAGTAGAATTATCTGAATTTGTCTTCCTGATTTTGTGGGCTTGTAGTAATAGTCACATGAAATTGAACAAACTAAAAAGAAAAAACAAAACACAAACAACAAAATCTGTCTCATCACCAAGTCTTCGGTAAATTTTCCTTCTCCCTAGAGGGTGAACTCGATATCCAGAGTACATAGGTGCTTTTTATATACACGTATACCGTTATCACAGAAACACTCTAAGTGGACTGTTACCATTGGTACCAGGACCAAACCTCTGGCAAAGCAATATGTTTTTCCAAAAACCTTTGAAGTATAGGCTTAGGAAAAATGTTAATTAAGGGTTAGAATCAGTTAGAATCTGAAATGATAATCTAATTTATTAAACACCTTGCCAGCTTCTGAAAGGCTGAATATGGTCATCAAAGTCAACCAGAAGAGAGGACAACAAAATTTTAAAACGCCATCTCTATTGATTTATTTTTTTCCAGACTGTGTTGGGGAACTGAAGTCACTGGGTCAGATGCAGTGACATCCTGATGTAAAATGTGTCTAAAATATTTTGGTTTTCTTTTTCTTTTCAAAATTGGCAGTTTATTAATAAGCTACCTCCTATTTTCAGACCCATTGGGAGTATCTGCATTTTAGATGCTGAAATAATATTGTAAACAGCAAAACATAATTTCTTGTACAAATTAAGATTAACCTTAATCTGTAAAAACAGATACAGACAACACTTCTGCTTTCTGATGGACTCACTAGTCTCCTAGCTAGCATGACTTACTGCTTGAGGTAAGGCTAATTTGGACATGAGGTAAGATTCTTTGAGCAGAGTTAGAGATGATAATGCATCATTGGTGAGGGAGTAAGAAAAAATTGTCAAGGAATTTGGTAGATTCCTAATGTTTTGAAGTTAAGGAGTTTTTTTCCGAAAAGGAAAACTTCGTATTTTTTCAAGTTTTCTCAATAAAAATATCCTTGCAGTGAAAAGCATATTGCTCCAAAATGCTGGGAAAGGAGAAGGTAATAATATGAAGTTATGTCAAATGAAGCTGTAGATTGGCCATGTAGATAAGAAACGCTTATTGCAAGACAGTTTACTTAATAATGAAAGGATGGAAAATGACATGATATATTCTTAAGTACTGAAAATAAAAATGTAAAACCTAAACTGAAAAGGGACATGTTTTGAAGGAACAAATGAAGTTTGCAACTGATGGTTGTCATGGTTTAAACCCAGCCAGCCAGCTCACTCACTCACTCCCCACCCCTTTTCCTCCCTCTTTCTTTCCTTCCCCCCCCCCCCTTCCCATTCCCAGAGGGTTGGGGAGTAGAACTGAAAGAATGCAACTCTCACGGGTTGAGATAAGAACAGTCCAGCAACCAGACCTCTTTGGTCAGTTTGGGTCAGGTGTCCTGTCTCTGCTTACTCCCGGCTTCCCCTCCTCCCTGGCAGAGCATGAGACTCAGAAAGTCCTTGGTCAGAGTAAACGTTACTGAGCAACAACTGAAAAATCGGTGTTATCAGCACTGTTCCCAGGCTGAAAGTCAAAACACAGCGCTGCACCAGCTACCAAGAAGGAGAAAAATTGACTGCTACTGCTAAGCCCAGGACAATGGTGAAAGATGTAGTACAGTATCAAATAATGATATTAGAAACTCTAAATGTGGAAGGGATCCTGTGGTATGCTAGTGCTTGATAATGTTGCAAAAAATAAAATGTTACAGAGGTCAGATAGCCATAAAATTTAGAATGAGCATGAATCCCACATGCCATGAAAAAAACTAATGATTTTGTTTTCCATGAAATTGGAATGGGGGGGTTAGCCTGCACGCAAATAAAAGTTTAGACAATCTTGAATGTAATGGAAAAAACTGCTGTAATGCAAATAATTTTTTCTAAAAGAATTTCCTATAAAATGGTGTAATAATAAAATGTAGCTAGTATCATAGCAACTATGTGAGTGAATATCAGAGTAGGCATGTTACTGTTTCATTGATTGTTTATGATGATACATTGTGGGTAGGAAAATGAATATGAACTTTCCAAAAGGTTGAGTTACATTTCTTCATCTGCATAAAATCGTAAAAGTCTGAACTCTGAAGGTCTGCCTAAACCATTATGTGGTTTTTTTGAAAAGTCTATGTGAGGCTTCTGTAAAAAGAAGTATTTTATGAAAGTCCACCAATAATAATTCTTGGCACAAAATCAGCCATTCGGTTGGTATGCTGTGAAGCATAATGGCTATGAGAAAGGCCTACAGGGGGAGGACAGTAAACTGGAAGGAAGTCACACTGATACTTAAAGGCACAACTTAAAGCATTACAAAACAAAAATAAAAATCTAATGAGCAAAATGGTTCCATTGTGGATCAGTGGTTCATCTGTTGTTGCTTTGTAACCAGTTTGGTTTCAGGGCCCTGAATGTTTTAATGTGTTGTAATGGTACTCTGCATCAAAAAGTTTCCCTATTCTGTGCCTTTTGTTTCTCTGTTATAAATTATATATCAGTATTAATGAAATAAAGCTTTCTCTTTAGATCATATTTTTACCATGGTATGGGAACAGAGAAGTGGTAGAGTCTGCCTCAAACACAAACCCTGCTCCTGCCATCCCACTTTACTTCGCATGTGCCTAAAGCAAATCCCATGGGCCTTGGTATAAATAGAAACAGCAGCTTCATGAAGTGTTCAGACTTATGTTGTTTGTTTATGAAATGAGAACGTGACCTATTTCAGAGATGCAAAATTGCCTGGTTTAGAAGGAAGTAGTTTCACAATTCAAGTAATTTTGATAGTTTAGTTATTTTATAAATGTTATATTATTATCTTGGATTTCTGTGGATTTGCTTTGATATATTTTACTCATTTTAAAAGTGAATGCAAAGTATCTGACGATCAAGAAATGAGCAGAAGGATATTTGACATTACTGATTTGTATCTCAGCCTCATTGTGCATTTTTCTTCCTCAGGTTTTTGATTTATTGTTTTCAACCCACATCAACAGCTGTGTGACACAGTTACCTCCAGGTCCCTTTAAATTATAGATATGTGAATGTTTAATTAAAAAAGAAAAAAAGTGCTTCTGGCACATAATATATGGATATGCTCCAGTGCAGATAAAAATTGTAATATGTTTTGGTGAAGGTTCTTTGCATAAGAAAAGCATTATTTGTGAATGTCATGAAGTACTAATTAATATTAATTTAAAAGTGGCTGGTGATGGAGTGAAAAACCATTGTTAGAAACTGATTTGGAATGAAGTCAAAGGTGCTTTTTTCTTTTATTTTTTACTTATTTGTAGAAAACAGACTTCTTGTATCCGAGAAAGACTTGATTTGCATATTCTTGAAAGGTAAAGGAGCATGGGGATGGCTAGCTACAGCTGAGTGATGTCATAAAGGGAGTCAGTAGCCAACTGGCAAGCGGAAAACAAGGCCTTCAGGAAGAAGTTTGGTGGGCTAGCTGGTTGCGGACTGCTGCCGTGTGTCAGGAAGCAAGTTGGCCTAGCCTGAGTTACTACTTTGGAAAGAGCCTGTTATCAGATGGTTTCCACTGTCAAAAGGATGTTTTTTACCCTCAGTCTACTTACAGGTAAAGGAGCTTCAAAGTGGGATCCTGCAGCACCGGAATTGTTTTTTCTTGAAGAAGTTACTTGAGAATAGCAGAAGGAATAACAGGGAGTGGTTGAAAAACTGTTATAGCTGCTCTCATGTTGGTTGTAGAGCAGACTTGTGCTTACCTGCTGGCTCCTGTGGGACTAGTTACTGAAGTCTGAGTAATACGTCAGCAATGGTGTTTTGCCATGAAAGCAGGAAGGTGTTGCTGGAGATCTGTTGTGTTCATTGTGAACTACTGGATAATGAAGTAGTGAGATGGTGTCCTGTTGTATTATTGTCACACTTCTACCTTAACAGTTAATGCCTCAGACTTTTTTTCCCCAGTACTTCCCTCTGTTAATGCTCTTTGCTTCATTGCTCATTTGCTTTCTTGGGGCAGCACTGATGTTTTCATTATCTCAGATTAATTTAACAGTGCTCCATGCTGATTTAACTATAGCTACTCTCATTTTTTAATAAAAGTTCTTAAGCATGGTTTTTCAGGTACAAATTTACAACAGTATATTTTAAAGGTTCCTATTTTCATTTTGATCTTCCTTACTGTAAAACCCAAAAGAATCTATACCTGTGTTCTGTCACAAGTGACATTCTGACTTGTGGAGAGAACTTGTTTCCTTCCCTGGGGATGGCAAATAACCATAACTAAAATTCAGATCCCCTTTTGCATGATTTATTGATGATACTGATAAATTGCCATTCTTTATGTTAAGCTTGGGATTAAAAATCTTGATGAAGTATTGTTTCTGTTCAGAATCACCAGACAAAACAACTTCGGTAGAGCTGTGTCACTCCATTATGTTGGTCTAAACCATGTCTAATTCTGATCCCAGGCTATGTGATGGTGAAGGTGAATATGAAATATAATGCTTTCTGGACATAATATGGTGGGTTTTTTGTGCCTTATTTTTGTCAGTCAGTGATAACTGTTTCATACTAATGGTCTGTAGGAATACATGCATTTTTTATAATACCGTCTCTTAATATTTCAAAATAGTATTAATGTTTAATATAAAAGGAAGAAACTACAGCCTCATAACGTTGTATCTTTATGCTACCATAGAACTTCTGAAAAGAATGAAGTATTTGGGCTTTTCTTACTGATGAATAGTTTCAAGTGCTTTTCTAGAAAAACATTTGCACAATTTTCAGTATCTAGTTCCCTGAAATAATTCAATGAACACTCAAATGTCCTTGTGGAGCTGGCGCAGGTTCTACAGTTTTCTACTGTATTTGGATGTATGCCATGCCCTCTGAAGTAGTTTATTGTATCATTTATAGTAGTTTATTATCGTCATCAAGTTATACATCCTTAAATAAATTCATTACAATAAGATGTTTACATGAAGTAAACTGCTTTGGATGATATTGTAGGATGATGAATGTAGAAGGAAAATGGAAGGGAGAGAAATATTATGTTTTG
This sequence comes from Neopsephotus bourkii, assembly GCF_033783945.1. Taxonomy (NCBI): domain Eukaryota; kingdom Metazoa; phylum Chordata; class Aves; order Psittaciformes; family Psittacidae; genus Neopsephotus; species Neopsephotus bourkii. The sequence goes on from NW_026901969.1 coordinate 3,839,408, forward strand.
AGCCTTTGTTTATGTTAAGATCAGTGTAGATTATTGTCAGAACTTATCCTTACAGGAATCTAATATTAAAGGAAATGTTAGGGGATGCAAATTCTGGGGTTTTTATTGAAGTTGTTCTGTGATTTGTGTTTTGACAATATCATGCATGTTGTTACTGAAAGTAGTAGGTTGATGCACACTTAATATCTTGTTATGGAAACTGAACTTCAAAAATAGGAAGAGAAACACTTAAACTGAATTGTGATTTGTAACAATGCTACTTAATATATAAGATTCCAATTAAAATAACCTAATTAAATGTTGAAGAGAGATCTTGGATTTGGCAGCAATTTTCTTGCTTTTCATCATTGTGATAAGCAGTGATTCCAAGAGTTCTGTCTTTAGGACACTGATACTATTTTTTTAGGAATTTTTTTTTTTTTCCCATGTAGAACTAGGCAGTTGAAGATGTTTCTGTTGACTTGCATCAGAGTCTAGAGTTCTGATAATGAAGCTTTCTCTCAGTGTAGCATGACTGCTGTCTTCTTGAAACATAACACTTAAAACATCATTACGGCTAGGCAGTATTCTATAGATGTGTTATCAGGAGGTCAGAAAATGAAACAAAAAAGCCTTTGTGAGTGTATGCCTATATATTTTGGGCGTTTGCTTTTTTGCTTAGCTTCATATTAGTAGATGAGGCAATTCTGAAAAAACTTTTTATTTACCTTTGTGATTGTTTTACACGTAGAAATCTCAGTGATGTCAGGTATTTTCTTAAGTAAATCAGCCTGTACTTTTACCTCCAGACCTCTATTAAAACATGAAAATTTAAAGAATCAAATGGTATCCTGATGGTTGCAGTGAATGGGTAGGAAGAAAAACATGTTTGATTTTTATTGAGGCAGATAGTGTTTTGCTAAAGAGGACCATCTCCAAGAAGTTTTTCTCTTGGGGGGATGGGGTGGTGGGGAGAATAGCAGGTCTTAGACTTGGCAGCTAAACAAAGTTTTGTTTTTCCCATCTATGTCTTAATGTGCAGGTTAGGTGCATTTGCACAACTGTCGACAGTGTCTGTCCTGCGTTATAGGGGGAATGCAAGTTGTTTATCTCAGTGGGGAACTTATTCATTCTTCCCCTGTTGTGTATTGCCTTAAAGCAATGAGATGTGTGGTTTGTCTAAACTATTCTTGTTCTAATAATCCACAAAACTTACAAGGGGAAGAAACTGAACCATTTTGTCTCCAGCCTTTCTTACTTTAACAAGATAATTAAAAAAAAACCCAAAACAAAAAAAGCCTTACCAGGCTTAAAGGTATGGTAATTTGTTCTTCAGCTCTGCAAGGTAGCTTTTCTAGCATATTAAGTTTTTTAGATACCAGTGAACTGAAGACACTTGAGTGTTCAGTATCAGAATCAGTAGCATTTTACCTGAGGCTTGTTACAAGTCTGGAATCCTTCTTTAACAGGGTTCATGTATCTTTGTATATGTTACCTGTGCACATCAATATCTTAAATTCTAGACCTGATCAGAATTACTGTGGATATAGCTATTCAGCTGCGAACATGTAATTACAGCCTGGTTTTGTCTGCCTTTTTCACTTGGATCAGGAAATGTACACTGTGTTCTTTCTCAAACCTACCAGTATTTTAGTCATCTGCTTATTCCTGTGAACACAACAGTCCTCTTTCCATAAGCTGCAGAGAAGAAAAACGGTCAGCAAGCTGTGCTGTATACTCCCTGGCTCTAACCATTAAATTAAAACCTCAGATTAGTAAAAGCAAATTGAATGGAAGGTTACAGGCTCTTTAGAAAAGACAGGCCTGGCAGGCACGGAGGAGGAGTTGCCCTTTATATTAGGGATAGGCTGGAGAGTATGAAACTCTGTCTGGGAACTGGTGAGCAGTTAACAGAGAGCTTGTGGGTCAGGGTTAAAGGGAAGACAGTGATGGGAGACATTACTGTGGGGGTATGTTATAGACCACCTGATAGTGAGGAATCTGCGGATGAAGCACTCTATAGGCAGATAGGAAAAGCCTCACACTCACAGGCCCTTGTTCTCATGGGTGACTTCAACCACCCTGACATCTGTTGGAACGACGATACAGCCCGGCACAAGCAATCCAGGAGGTTCCTCGATTGTGTGGAAGACAACTTCCTTCTGCAAATAATAGAGGAACTGACAAGGAGAGGTGCCATGCTTGACCTTGTGCTGACCAACAGGGAAGGGCTCATTGGAAATGTGGCACTGCAGGGCAGCCTTGGATGCAGCGACCACGAGATGGTTGAATTTGAGATCCTTAGGACAGTGAGAAGAGCATGCAGCAAGCTCACTGCCCTAGACTTCAAAAGAGCAGACTTTGGCCTCTTCGGAAACCTGCTTAGTAAGGTTCCATGGGATATAGCCCTAGAGGGCAGGGGGGCTCAAGACTCTTCATTGGTCTTCAAGGATCACCTGCTACAAGCTCAGGAGTGTTGCATCCCAACCAGAAGGAAGTGCAGCAGGAGGGCCAGGAGACCTCCTTGGATGGATAAGGAGCTCCTGAGGAAAATTCAAATAAATAAAGAGTTTTATAGAAAGTGGAAACAAGGACAGGCGGCCTGGGAAGAGTAGAGGGATGTTGTCTGGGAAGCTAGGGACCAGGTTAGGAAAGCTAAGGCCCAGTTAGAATTAAACTTGGCTAATATATTAAGGATAGGAGGAAGGGATTCTACAGGTACATAGCAAATAAGAAACAGATTAGGGAGAGCGTAGGCCCCCTCAGGAAGCTCTCAGGTGAACTAGCTACACAGGATTTGGATAAGGCTGAGGTTCTGAATGACTTCTTTGCCTCGGTCTTCACTGGCAAAGGCTCTGACCACACCACCCAAGTCTTGGAAGGCAGACGCAGGGACTGTGAGAATGAAGACCTTGGGCCCACTCTAGGAGAGGAATTGGTTCGAGACCATCTCAAGAACCCGAACATGCACAAGTCCATGGGACCTGATGAAATCCATCTGCAGGTCCCGAAGGAGCTGGCAAATGAAGTTCCTAAGCCACTGGCCATCATATTTGAGAAATCATGGCAGTCAGGTGAAATTCCTGAAGACTGGAAAAAGGGAAATATAACCCCCATTTTCAAGAAGAGGAAAATGGATGACCCGGGGAATTACAGACCGGTCAGTCTCACCTCTGTGCCTGGCAAAATCTTGGAGCAGATTCTCCTGGAAGGCATGCTAAGGCACCTGAAAATCAACAAGGTGCTTGGTGAGAGCCAGCATGGCTTCACTATGGGGATATCCTGCCTGACCAATTTGCTGACCTTTTATGATGGGGCTACGGAACGGATAGACAGGGGTAGAGCAGTTGATGTCATCTACCTGGATTTGTGTAAAGCGTTCAACACTGTCCCACACGACATTCTTGTCTCTAAATTGGAGAGACATCAATTTGATGAATGGACCACTCAGTGGATAAAGAACTGGCTGGATGGCCGCACACAAAGAGTTGTGGTCAATGGCTCAATGTCCAGCTGGAGACCTGTAACGAGTTGTGTACCTCAGGGATCGGTGTTGGGACCGGTCTTGTTCAGCATCTTCGTTGCTGACATGGACAGTGGGACTGAGCGTGCCCTCATCAAGTTTGCTGATGACACCAAGCTGTGTGGTTCAGTTGATACGCTGGAGGGAAGGAATGCCATCCAGAGGGACCTTGACACGCTTGTGAGGTGGGCTGATGCCAATCTCATGAAGTTAACCATGCCAAGTGCAAGGTCCTACACCTGGGTCGGGGCAATCCCAGGCATAGCTACAGGTTGGGCAGAGAAGAGATTCAGAGCAGCCCTGCGGAGCAGGACTTGGGGGTGCTGGTCGATGAGAAAATGAACATGAGCCAGCAGTGTGCGCTTGCAGCCCAGAAAGCCAGCTGTATCCTGGGCTGCATCAAAAGGAGCGTGACCAGCAGGTCGAAGGAGGTGATCCCTTTATTCTGCTCTCATGAGACCTCACTTGGAGCATTGAGTGCGGTTCTGGTGTCCTGAGCATAAAAATGACATGGATCTGTTGGAACAAGTCCAGAGGAGGGCCACGAGAATGATCAGGGGACTGGAGCACCTCCCATACGAAGATAGGCTGAGAAAGTTGGGACTGTTCAGCCTGGAGAAGAGAAGGCTGCGTGGAGACCTCATAGCAGCCTTCCAGTATCTGAAGGGGGTCTATAGGGATGCTGGGGATGTACTCTTCATTAGGGACTGTAGTGATAGGACAAGGGGTAATGGGTTAAAACTTAAACAGGGGAAGTTTAGATTGGATATAAGGAGGAAATTCTTTCCTGTTAGGTTGGTGAGGCACTGCCCAGGGAGGTTGTGAATGCTCCACCCCTGGCAGTGTTCAAGTCCAGTTTGGACGAGGCCTTGGGTGGTATGGTTTAGAGTGAAGTGTCCCTGGCCATGGCAGGGAGGTTGGAACTTGATGATCTTAAGGTCCTTTCCAACCCTAACTATTCTATGATTCTATGAATGGGCCATTCTTATTCTGACAGTTTGGTCTGAACTTAAAAAGACCTCAACATTTTTTACTATTGGAAATTGATAACATGTCCTCAGCTACAAAACCAAAGAGTTACTTAAATTAGTAAAGCAACTGGCTAAAGAAAGAATATAGAACCATAGAATCATTTCAGTTAGAAAGATCATTAAGTCCAGCCATTAACCCAACACTGTGAAGTCCGCCACTGAACCATGTCTCTCAGTGTCACATCTACATGTCTTTGAAATACCTCCAGAGATTGTGACTTAACTACTTCACTGGACAGCCTGTTCAGTGCTTCACAGCCCTTTTTGGTGAAGAAATTATTCCTAATATCCAATATAAACCTCCTCTGGTGCAACTTGAGGCCATTTCCTCATCCTATCACTTGGGAGTTTACCTGGGAGAAGAGAATGAACCCTACCTCACTACAACCTCCTTTCAGGTAATTGTTGAGAGTGGTAAGGTCTCACCTGAGCCTTCTCTTCTCCAAACTGAACAACCCCAGTTCCTTCAGTGCTCCTCATAAGACTTGCGCTCTAGACCTTTCACCAGCTTAGTTACCATTCTTTGGACATGCTCCAGCACCTCAATGTTTTTCTTGTAGACGGGGGTCCAAAACTGAACACAGTATGTGAGGTGCAGCCTTGCTAGTTTACTTCATTAAAGATGGAGTTGATAGCAGTATGTGTTGCTATGATTGCCTGATAGTTTAGACTCCCTTAAAGTAGGTTTTAAGCACTGGAATGCAGGTGAATTTTATTTCCTTAACACTGAAGTTGTTCTGATTATCATTCTGTTTGGCATACTATATAAAGTGTCCTATTTCCCCTCTTCCTACACATTAATCTAATGCTTGGTTTTTATTATAGTTTAGAAGCACTAGGTCTATCTTTTAATAATGAAACATAGATTATGATGGCCAGAACTTGTCTAAAAGGATGACACAGAAGTGCAAGTTTGTTTTTTTTGCTAAAGCTGCTGAAGTTTTTATAAGGAAAGAATTTCAGTTTCCTTCCAACACTGAATTGACATAAATTACAGCATGGGTCTTCTGTTACTTTCTGAAATTAATGCACTTTGGCATAGTACCTGCATAGATTCTAAAGTCCTGTAGAGGATAAACATGAAATATTTCATTGTATGCAAGTTACGTTATGCTGGCTGAAAGCAAAAAGTTGCATAGGAGATGCTCTGCAATATGCAAGTTCATAATACACAATGCTGAGCACTTTCCAACAGGTGCATGAGTTCCCACACTTCTTAGTTGGTTCTTTAATACATTCCAACTGTGTCACAAGTTATTATTCATGTTGCCCTTTTCAGCATTTCTTTCTGTCCCTAACACTTTTTACCCTGGAGGTGCAATGACCTTTGAAATCAGATATTTTATGTAAAACTTTTGAAGGTAATGTACACTGACATATAGGAAAACAGATCATGAATGCCTAAGACACTCAGGACACCTGTTGTCATCTTACTTAAAAGTCTTGGAAAAAGGGATGCAAATGATAAATGTATGCTATGTGTATGAAAATCATACCCATTATTACTCTCCCCCTGTCAGGATTTATATGCCCATCTTGTCCAGTTTGGTGACATGGCAGAGAAGGTTATAACAGGATTCTATGTGTAAAAGTCAAAACAGGATTAACCACAAATGGAAACACTATGTAGATGTCTTTAGACTCAGAGCAGCTAAACAAATAATAAAGATAAGTTATTGTAAGTATGTCTCCTCAAACTGAAAGAAGACAATGTGTTTTAACCAGAAGAACAGTGTTAGTACAGTGCTAATATACTATCAGGCAGATCTTAGAAATTCAGTCAAAAGGAAACAGGGTGGTGGTGGTGAGAAAAGTTCATATAGTGCAATTCCTCTCACTCTTCGCTATTCAAACTTGATTTCATTTAATCAAGAACTTTTTCATGCTTTGTTATAGTACTTATATCCTGGTGAATGAGTAACAGACATGGAAGGTGACAGGCTCTCTCAATTTTTGTAATGCCACTGAGAGAAGGTCTGACCCAATAGTCCATTCCAGTCTAGTCCAGCTAACTCTAAAGTAGTGTGTGGGTCCTTTCAGTGTAAGGATGCATATTAACAGCGAAGGGGAAGGATGAACAATGAAGCTTCATGGCTCCTGTAAGATAAAAAACAGAGCAAACTGCACTGCAGATGAAGTAATTAATGCAGCTATGTCATATGGTGGCTTTGCATTCTTCTCCCCTTACCCCTCCTTGACTATAAATTGCACTAACAAACCCAGGAGTGGAGATCTAAATTGCCTGTATGCTTCCTCGATCACAGGTAGGAAGGAATTCAGTTTGATCCAATGTTCTTCCTTCTAAATGGGATGTGAGGGATGTTCATATACATTTGAGAGCAGTATGTACAGTTCCACTGCTTGTGGAGATTTTGATTCTGCCAGCGTGGATTTTTTAAAAATAGCTGCCCCCGCAGTTGCACACTACAGTTATGCAGAAATTCTTGATCTGCATCTTATACCTCAAGGAGTGTGTTTAACTAAGACTTGGAAATTGCATCAATCTCTTTATCCCTATCAATGCTTAGCAGATACAGAATTTTATCAGACGGGACTCTCCTTTTTTTTTTTTTTTTCCTCCTCCCTAATTCAGTTGTTCTATAGCTTATGTTAGAAAAAGTATAAAACAAGATTTCATAAAAAAAGGAAAAATAGGCTGGAACTTTTGTGTATACAGTAGAGATTTGCTAAGCAATGAGAAATACTTAAGATGTTTCTTAGCTATGGAAAGTTTGAGATTTTGGGGTTTGTAATTGCTTTTTTTTTATTATTATTTTTTTAATTTTTTTTGGTGGGTTTTTCGTTGTTGTTGTTGTTTTTCCCATAGAAATGGCTACATACTCTCACTTCATGAATTTGTTCTGTAATTCTAAATTTTACATGTCAATTAAAACTTGCTGGCTTAGTTACCATTAGCCTTAACTGTTTCACTCTCTTACCCTTCTTTCTCATCTTTTCTGATGGGTGAATGACACATGGTGGGTTAAGAGTTCTGAACAGCTCTTTTTTCACTCTCCAAGATAGTTTCTTTCCAGTTGATCTAACATCTATTCCCTAATCATGGTGCCTGGGAAATGGGATGTAAATTGGGAATTGGGAAGAGTGTATGTCCCTCTTTCCTTCTGCTCCCCATTTAAGAATTCTCATTAAGAATCTGCTCTTCATTTGAAATGAATTTTCTTAATTAGAAAGTTTCAACTCTTAAATGAAAAATTAACTTGCTTAGTCTTGCTTAATTTGCATGGTTCTGCAGTTGTAATTTTCTGAAAATAACGAACTATTTTTATTGTTTAGAGTTAATAATTGCTAAATGATTATGATAGATATTTCTTCTGTGAGCTTCATATAAAAGGTGGACATGTGAGTTTGGGAATTACTTCATTTAAAACACAGAGAATTTCAGAAGCGCTCTTATGCTCCAAAAGCTACTTGAATCTTTCTTTTCTGCTTCTACTTATTGTGTGATTAAAAAAGAAATGCCTTAGGCCCCTCGCATCCCACGAAGAAGAGGAAGGCACTAAAGCAAAGGCAAGCTATGTCAAATGCCACATAAATGGAAGTGTCTCAGTAGATAATGCTATCCTGTCAGTTCATTTTTGTGGTATGAGGAGTTTATGTGACAGTGTTCATCACTGATGAATGCTGAAATACAGAAAATTTGAGTTAGGGCACTGAAGAGAAAGAAGGAGGCTCAGACTATATCTGGCCTTGTTCATTAATATTATGCATAAGCCTAGCTGAATTTCTTCTTTGGAAAATGTTTCATAATGTCACTTTCTTAAAGTGTGTCTACGCGAGTTGAATGTTTACTGTATTTCTTGGTCTTTAATTGACATTTTCTGGTACAACAGTTTTGCAGATAAATCAACCTCTTCTACTTAGTCAGGAAAATGCATTGACTGCATAATATTTATCACACTGTAAGAACATATGGATGTTATTGTCAGTTTTGCCTGACCATATGCTTGGACTTGAACAGACCAGTGTGATTCTTGTCTTCTGAATGTGTTGAATATGAAAGTTTTAATGTGGAATAGACTACAAATGAGGCACGGAAAATTATGAGGATTTTTTAAAGCCACTTTAAACACAGATTTTTGAAGTCAGGTAGCCTCGTCTCATGTAAACAAGTTGTAGGGGGCAGCATTTGGAGTGGCTGCATCATTCTGATTTTCTGTGTATGCCTGCTTACATTAAAAAAAAACCAGCCCATTGCGGAGAGACTGTTCAGGAAGGTTTTGGTCTTTAAGATATTGTGGATGCTAATCTGATCCCTAGTCACAGCTGCAACATTGCAGTGTGTTGCCTGTGCCTATTTTGTCACCAGTAATAGACCTGGAAGTGGGTTTATATATTCATCCTTCAGTGTGATGAGCCATTCAGCATTATAAATTGTTATATTTCACGGGAGAATAGAATGGCAACTTTGTCAGTTATTGGTTCCACTATGACTTGAGTACTTTGTGTGTACTGCTGTATTCCCCCACTAATAGTGTATATAAATATATAACGGGGGAGTGTCACGAGGATGGAGCCAGGCTCTTCTCAGTGGCAAACAATGATAGGACAAGGGGAAATGGGTACAAACTGGAACACAAGAGGTTCCACTTAAACTTGAGAAGAAACTTCTTCTCAGTGAGGGTGACGGAACACTGGAACAGGCTGCGCAGGGAGGTTGTGGAGTCTCCTTCTCTGGAGACACTCAAAACCCGCCTGGACACGTTCCTGCGTAACCTTATCTAGGTGTTCCTGCTCCGGCAGGGGGATTGGACTAGATGATCTTTTGAGGTCCCTTCCAATCTCTAACATACTGTGATACTGTGTAATAAATGAAAAGGATTTGCTTTCGTACTTAAAATAGATTATAACATTTGAAGGTGAGTTGTATTTACTTCAATATAAAATTATGCCCTTGTTTTCTTATCCTTCATCTGTTTCACTTTTAAAAAGTCCTGTCACAAATCAAAGCATCTCTGAAATCAGTGATTTTGCTTTTCTGTAGAATTCGATAGCTGATTTTTGAACAGTAAAAGTTTGGGTTCTGTGTTCTGTGACAACCTGTTGTTTGATTCCTAGCAATCATTTTAAACTTGGTATCGAAAACTGTGGAGCAGTAGAGGAAGAAGGGACCCTGGATGACCGTCTAGTCCCATTGTCCTGCTCAAAGCAGAGCCAGCTAGAGCACATTACTCAGGATCATGTCCAGTTGAGTTTTGAGTATAGTCAGGTACAGAGAACCTCAACGCCTTTCACCAAACTGCTCCAGTGTTTGATCACCGTTACAGTATTTTATTTTTTGTTCCTTGAATTTAAACAGAATTTTTTGTTTTCCACTTTGTGCCCATTGCCTCTTATCCATTCACAGTGCATCACTGAGAAAGAGTTTGGTTCCATCTTCTTTTTGCACTCCCCTTCAGTATTTATACACATTGGTAAGATCCCCTCTGAGCCTTCTCTTCTCATGACTAAACAATCCCTTTGAACTCTAAACAATTGAGATTGTACTGTTCATATGTGTACCTTAGAATTTGTGGGAAAATAACAGTTTCAGTGAAGACACGTTATTTTCATCTATTTGGCAATTTTCTATTTGGCATTGTGCCTGTACACTGTGGCTGATGTTTGCACAGCTGTTAGCAATTGCTCACAAAGAGACTTGGCAGTAGGGAATCCAGTTCATAATATTAGATACAGAAGGCTTCATTTTTAAAAAATCTGCAGATTTTCAATCAAAAAAGATAAAATACCCCTCTCTTTAAATAATTTAAAACCCCATCCTCAGTAATGTTAGCTCATTGTGTTCTATGAAGATTTTAAAAAACACATTAATGTTCACTGTGGAATTTAGGGCTACCGCTCATCTCTGCTAGATGCTTTGCAGTAAACAAGGAGCTGATGTCTACACCAAAGATGTGCTGTTAATATCAGTGGGTAGAGGTAGCAAGTGGAATTCTAATTTCTCAGTGTTGATAGTCAGAAGACAATATTGATCACAAAGGTAATCCAGGTGTGCCCACATCAACCCTTGCACAAGTTTTTATTAGTACTGCAACAAAACAGAATTTTATTAGTAGATTTGAAGGGAAGTAGCAAAATAGCAGGAATTTGTAGGGAATTGCTTTTGAAAATAAGAAACAGTTTCAGATGAAACTCAAAGACGTAGACTATAGAATGTCACAAATAAGCAGAGTTTTGTATTATGGTCCCCATACAACTGTAGTTAGGAATTCAAGTATCTATCTTACTATAGTTTGAGAGTGAGAGAAGTCAAGAAACATCATTTCTTTCGGAAGATAAATGCATCATGAATCAAGCAAATACTTTTGGAGCTTAGGTACACAAGAGAAAAAATGTTCTGTTTCTTGATGTCTTTCTCATGAACACTTAGAACAGGAAAGGGAATTTGAACATAACAAATTCTTTCCCAACAGGAAGCTCAGAAGCAAATCTAGAACTAAGTTAGAACTGAGTTCCTAGTTCTGCACACTGATAGAAATGGTTGATTATATCTTAAATTACAGCTCAATGTAAAGGAAAAATACAGTGTAAGGACAAGCCATAAATCCTTTTTTTTTTTTCCTTCTTATCTATGTCAATGTTCATTTACATAAAAAAGGAGAATTTGTGTTCACGTACCAGTTTCCTAATACTATTGTATGGTTGTGAGAGAGAAATAACTAAACAGAGCAACAAAGAGAATTAAACATTAAAGGCTGGTGGGTGTTCTGTTTCCGTAAACACTTCTGTATTCTGAATTAAATAACATGCAGTCTTCAAAACCAGCTATACAAACTTTTGGGCCAGGTAGTGATGAAACTGACTGAGATTTAGCTGTTACATTTAATACAAAGTTCTATTGAATCCCATATGTAATGGTCTGCTTTAGAGCCTCATCCAAGACCTCTTCTGAGCAATCCACATTTGTGAGATGTCCTGGCAAGAACAGCCAGATTGAATGAGCATAGATTCCAGTCTACTGGAGAACATTGTGATTAGCATTTCTGCAATTTGGCCATAGATGTGAATTAAGCCCATACAATCTTTGTGTTATTTTTAGTGACACACTTATCTTTGCTCTGTCCTTTAGAGTTGTAAAAAGCTTTTAACCACAGAGTGGGCTCAGTGGAATATTCCTTTGAGTTTGCAACTTTAGCACTGATGTCTGGAAAAGTATTGGAAGAGGGAAAGATGGAGTTGCGAACTGTTCAGCTCTGGATGGCCTTGCTACCTAGGGGAGCCTACTATTTCCTGCTGTAATTTAGATGTGCCTAAAGCCATTGTGGGCGTTGGAGCAGCACAAATTTAGGAAAGTGGAAGTGATATGGCCTTGGCTCTCACCTCCCTCAGACCTTCAGAAACTGTCATAATACCATACAGTGAGATTGCCTTGCATTTCTGAAGCCAGTACAGGCACCAACTGACCTCGGTAATAGCTAGTGGTGCTCATGACACAGACCTGAGGCTGGGAAGCAGAGCCTCTAGACTTGTTTTCACTGTTCATCCTCATCACTTAATACCTTCATCTCTTCAAAAGCTGTCGAATATAAACACACATTTATTCACTAAACTTCTTATTTCTGCTAATGTATCTGTAAGCTATATAATTTGAATAAAAGAAGACAGGCTGCACACAAATTAATGGAAACTTCTTCATCAGCGCTCCATTGTGCAGAGGAAAGTTCAGACTCGTTCTGTGGGGCAGACATAAAAGTGTCATAAAACAAAAAATGATTAGATTCATTTGTTTTGCTTATAATAAACAAAACCAACCAAACAAAAAAGGATAAGGAAAAAAATCTCAAATTAACTTCAAGTTTAATTTGAAGTGTAATTAATTAATGTGAATTATTACTCATCTGCATGTTGTACTCTTTTCCTGGTTTCTTTGCCTTTTTAAGTTAATCAGAATAGATTGCCTCCAGTTTTACTTGTCCAAAAATGTGAATAATAAAAATTGAATAGGGACAGTGTGCTGAAATGCCTCAGCATAGATGTTCATGACCACTAAAAAAGAAAGGACATTATATTAGAAAGGCAAACAGCCATGAATAATCAAACAAAGCTCTCCATGTATATTGGGACTTAAGCAGGGTAAGAGAGAGAAGAAAAGGAATCATTGGCAAATGAGCAGCTGGCAGAAACACATGTTTATTCTTTATGTCTCTCATGAGATATACAGCTTTCTTCTTTTACTGGAAAATTTAAATTGATACTGTCATTTGTAATGAAAACAGTTCATGTAGCTTGACTTCATTTGATGTACATACAGGAAGATAGTAAATTCTCTGCAGTTCTTCAGGATATCAATAAAAATGAACACATATTAAGAGCCTTATAATGACAGTTACATATTGTATCTTGTAGATATTTTTATTTTAAATGAAAATTCAGAATAAGCATGATGTTATCCCTGTCTGAAGCAAAATGCTGTAAAATGATTTTCTCACACCTTAGTGATTAATCCTATGTATAGTTTCCTTAACCAATCCCACTTTAGTTATAGCCCTTCCTTGAAAAAAAACTGCAAAATATGCTGAGACTGTGATTTTACTTAATTTCTCAAGATCAGTGAACTTACTTTTTGTAAATCTTCATGAGCAAAGTTTCTGTATTGATCATTGAACTGGAGTGAAGGAATAGAGGAATCAAGTCCTGAGAGTATAGTAAGCTTAAGGACCTTAGAAGACAAGTGATTTGTAAGTCCTGGGCAGTGTTTCACTGAAGCACTAGAATAACAAGGAAATATGATATAAAGGTCAGAAATGATAAGTGATCTCATCATTACTGTGTTGAAGAATAAACTGTAAAGTGCGGCAGGTAATTTACTGTTTAAAAGCAAAGGTAATATTTTTTTAGAAAAGCTGTCTTCTTTTGAATATATGTTTATGTTTACTTTATGTCACATAAAATGTGTTTTTCCACCAGTAAATCTAGTATTTCCTGTGTAAATGGAAGCTACTTGCAAGAAGAAAGTAGATGAGTAGATATGTAAGTCTTGAGCTTATTTTCAGGAAAAAAACGATCCTAAACTCTTAAGATTCTTACTCCTATATGTGCTATTAAAAAATTTGTATTGAGAAGTGATCAGGCTTTGGAAAGCGTCATCTCTGTGAGAGGAATAGAACCAGTCTAATCTACTGTGATCATGCTTGAAGCAAAGTCAGGCGTACTGTCTCCCCTTTGCTCTGCCCATTACCATGTTTACATACCAGCAAGGGGAACATGAATACTCCATGAATACTCAGGTATGCAAAGTCACATAAAATCAGACTCAACTGGGCAAGTTGGTTTCAAATAGAAGTGAACCAGGTTTTAATTCCTTCTTCATATTTTGTTTTTGCAAGGACTAATCTTTTGTTCTTTCTTTTGTATGTTTGTGTTCCCATTTTTTACATACTGAATGCCAGGTTTCAATCATATATAAGATATTTTGATGAGACAAGTGAAACAGGAAGTCCTGTCTGAGAGGCAGTTTGGAGTAAAGTACTACTTAAAGATGAGGTTAAATGTCCTTCCTACCTTTGAGGGGACATGGACATTAGCCTGTTTACAAAGACAGTGCTATTTTTCTGCCATGTTAAAGCGAAGATACGAAACTCTTCAAGACAACTGGATGTATCTTGGTAGATTTTTCTGCAGGATTATAAACGCCACTGCTTTCTATTGGTGATACTTGAAACTGAGGATGATAGCAAAGATTAATTTAACTATTGGCTCTTCTGAGGCTTCTGGTGTTTAACTGCAGGTACTCCAATGCAAACTAGTTAATGTGAGTTGGTTTATTTAATTGATGGAAAGCAAGATAGGAATCCTTTCTGCCCTGTTCTGCCTTAGAATTATTAATGCAAATATTTCTGAAGGGATTTTTCAGTGCATACTTTCAAAGCAAAACATTTTGGTGAATAGTGCAAGTATGGGTAATTTCTCACAAAGTTATAAAAATGGGAGTGGGTGAAAGAGTGTTATAATTAGAGACAGCTGAATATTGTTTGTCAAAGGCATTCTTTAACAGATTATTTGTTATTGGATAATTTGAAACTCACATTTGACTATTTCTGTAGATCGTGGGAGGGAGCTCTCAAATTTAGCAAATAGGAATTATGTAAATTGAATGCTTTGTGTGATTTTTTTGTTTCCCCTCTACTCTTTAGTTTCATTTAAAAAAAGGGGGGGGAAGTTCAAGCTTTACGTCATTGTATAATAGGAGCTACCAGGGCTCATCTGGAATACATAAAACCAAAAATGCTTTATATTTAGATACCGTGTTGTGAGTGAAGACTAAAAAAGACTGGTTTTTGCAGTGGTAATCATTTAGTTATTTGGATTTTTAAAGCAGAAAGAAGGGACAGGTTAAATGATCTTTCCAAAGACACAACTGAAGCATGACCTAGATCCATGCACTAATTATTGCTTTAAAAAGTTGTCTTAGTGAAAGGTGGAGGTTTTCAGATATAACCTATAGTTTCAAATTCTTGTCACTTTCTGGCTAAGGTAAGCACTGTGTTGATGTCTCTGATTTCAGATGTTGTACAATGTAAACATATATTAGATTATTCACAACTGCTTTCATATAATATGAATGAAAAGTAAATAGGCTAAGATGGGATGCATATGAATCACCGCAAAATATTGTCCCTGTAAGTGAAGACTTTACAGAGTGCTTCTGTGATACAGTTTCTATTTCATCTGTGCCCTTGATCTTTTCAAGTTGCTTCGTGACTGTGACCCTGCCAGTCTGCTCCTGTGCAGACTGTTTGTCGTGTTTTGGATGATTTATTTATTTTTTCTCCTGAGGAAAGTAACTTTTGGCTCTTGTGGAAATTTCTCCTGGTTGATTGGACAGGCCTTTATTGGAAAAGGCTGACTTCATCTTTCCCCTGGCACCTCTTCACCAAACTGACCTCTTGGTCATGTGTAGTTGGAACGTGCCAGGAGCTGCAGGCGAAAGAGCCTGTGTAGCTTCCCTGCTGCATCAGTACTCAGATGGATCCTTTGGGAGAGGCACCAGGTGCTCAACTTTCTTTCCTGGCACTTACTTACCAGGAGCTTATTTTTCCTTCTCAAAGCAGGTCTGGTCATAGCTTGGCAGTTCTTCATTGAAAGAAGAAGAGTATTAGTGTATATAAATATATAAAGGGGGAGTGTCACGAGGATGGAGCCAGGCTCTTCTCAGTGGCAAACAATGAAAGGACAAGGGGTAATGGGTACAAATTGGAGCACAAGAGGTTCCACTTAAACCTGAGAAGAAACTTCTTCTCAGTGAGGGTGACGGAACACTGGAACAGGCTGCCCAGGGAGGTTGTGGAATCTCCTTGTTTGGAGACATTCAAAACCCGCCTGGACACGTTCCTGTGTAACCTTATCTAGGTGTTCCTGCTCCAGCAGGGGGATTGGACTAGATGATCTTTTGAGGTCCCTTCCAATCTCTAACATACTGTGATACTGTGATACTGTGATCTTCAACAGTTCATATCTGTTGGGGAAATTGGCAGCTCCTAAAACTGGGCTTTGAGAGCTGACCATGAGTCTATTAAATCCAGCAAATATACTAGTTGGAGATTTCAGTGGATGGTGTGAAACATCTGGAATGAGTGACTGTGCTGTTATGGCACAAGCCAGCAGTGGATTACCAATTTACTGTATATAGGTATGTCTCTTTCCAACCTTTTGCCGTCAGCAGCTGCTCCTGAGATGCAGTGAGCCACTGTCTAGTGGTACCCAGGGCAGGATCTGCTGGGTTTCCACCACAAATTAGGCAGGACCTCCTGGCAGTGATTTGCACCTTTCCTGCAGTCTACCACCATGGAGTGGAAGGGTATTATTCTTCTCATATAGGTGGAGAGGTTCCTTCTAAAGGCCAGTTTCTCTTCCTAATAGCCTAGGTAGGTGAAATTTGTGGCTGTGCCAAAACTGCATTGCTTTTTCTTAATTAAAGACATGCCAAGACAGAATGCTCAAGGGTAGGATTTCATTGTAGCTAATGTTATGGTTTTGTTTTCAAACTGAGATGAATTTCTATTGGAGGTTGTGTTTCCAGTGGTTTTTCGTAACATGAAATGTTTAGGCTACTCAGAAAAGCATGCTATGTTTTCTTCCAAATAAACATTATTTGCTACTTGGTTGTAACTGATAAATACATAGCTATCTTATTTGGAGACATTACTTAGCACATGATTAGGGATTTTATATTGCTTTATTTTTCTTGGAAATTTGTGCCTTGGAAATTTGTTCAGGGAAATATACCTGCAATTGTGTTATTGTAACTTAGGAATACTAATATTATTTCTGTTAGTACTATTAGTATTTCTAATACTTTTAGCATTTCTAATGCTGTTAGAAATACAAATACTATTTCTATTAGGGCTATTACTACTAAGACACTGTATTTTCTCTGTGTATTACTTTGGTATGTTGTGTGTTAGCATGCTTGTATTTCTTGAGGCAGAAATAAAAAAAAGCACTTTTAAAAGAACTGTAATTTTATTTTCTGTTTTACTAGATTATACGGCATGGATTGATCTACTATATTATATTTTAATGAAAAGAAGCCTGGGGTTTATTTTGGTAGTCTGCCTACATTCATTTTGCTTTCAAATTTGATAGGAAAATTAACTTTTGGTTTGAATGAATGACTTTAAAAGCATTGTCACAACAATCGATACATTACCATTACAACAATCAATCCATTATCAGTCCATTTCAGCCATAATCCAGTTTGCTTTTTGTACACACTGGTGTTTATTTTAAATCTGTGATTATTTTTTTAATTCTACTTTTTGCTTTTATATATCTTACCTTGCTTCCTTCTTTTCAGTGTTTTAGCATTCTTCCACCAGCTTGCTTTAGAATGATGCATGTGAAAGTACCAACTTTCATAGCTGCTGTAGAAACTTGGTTTACATGTATATATGCAAGATACCTCTAAAGTCCATAGTATTTACCTCAGTACTTACGTAGAAGGCCTCATGCATGTGATGTACCTGTCTCTTAGTAGGAAGTGGTTGTTATGTTTTCATTTTGGGCAGACCTTTGAAACGTACATTCTATCTGTCAATATTGCATGGCATCATAAATTGGGGGAAAGAGTTGGATGTTTAAGAGAAGAAATTTCTACTTTTTCTGTAATATAAAATTAATTGTAGAATTGGGGCGGGGGGGAAATGAATTTTCCTATGGAGCTTACTTTCTGCTCCTTACAAAACTCACTTAATGCTTAGGCAAAGACATATAAAAAAGTCTAAGTAGATACTCATGCATAAACTGAGAAATTTTGGAGCGTACCATCTTTTGCTTGACATTGGTATTTAGAACATTTTAAAATATGACCTGATTATGTATTGAAACATATTTTTAATTAATAATGAACTAATATGGATGTACACTGCAATGGGAGTACAGCGTATTCTGAAAAGTGCATAAAAAGTGATATTTTTTTTCTGCCTTTTTTAAGTTTTAGTGAATTAAAAAATAAATAATTTGATCCGAAGCAAAAGGATTAAAAAAGTGTATATTTTGGGGGTTGGTGTTTTTTTGCCAATTTAAAACAATTTTGGGTTAATGCTGATTAAGAATGGACATGCAGATTTTTTAAAAATAAAGTTTTCTGTCCATTGTTTAGACTAGTGTAATTTATAAAATGGTTTCTGTGATTCTCACTTCTCTTACAGTTTGCTACATTTTTTTAATGTTGGCAAAAAAAATATTAAATGTAGTCATCATACCTCATTTAGAATGCAGACATGTGATAACACTAAGTAATGTTTCTTGAATTAAGTAATGTAATTGGGTAGCTAACTATAGCTGCTATTTTAGAGTAGTTTGTTTTAAAGGTCTGGTCTTAATGGGTGCTCACTACTCCAGGCAGGTATACCCGGAACTCCTGTCACACCAGTGTGAGAAAAAACTTTCAATGTAGGACCAGTGAGTATTGTTTTAGAAGGAAAGAAGGTGCAAAATTAGGCCTAGGCTGCTAATTAACCTTAATTAGAAGCAATTTGTTTAGAATCAGAAGTTTTATAGCCTACTTTAAGTACTTCAGTCCTTTCTGTGGTGGCTCTTTTTAGGAATCCCACCCTATGAGACCTGTATAACTCTCTGTATGCGCATTGTATCTGAAAGTCTGTGGCATCCACACGTGCACAGAGTACAAAACCTTCCTTTACACTGAAAGAAAATTGTGGGGTTTTTTTGTAGTAGTATTAACTGCTGGTACACTGCATTTTTTATTGTGTTCTCTATTTCAAAGGTCATGTCAGCACTGTACAGAGACATTTGAGAGGCAGAACTAGACTTGGTGCATGTTCGTGCATGTTGGTATTTTTTTACTTTTCAGTAAAAAAATAATTTTAGGCAGTTTGCAAAAGATATAATGAAGTACATCACAAAATCTTTTGAGTAAGGTTTCCTGAGTTTTTACATGTTCTGGGGTCTAGCCTGTGTATTTATTTTCCCTTTTATTGTATTCATATTTGTGCACCTGCTACTTGTGAAATTTGTAGTTTTGTCTTCCAGGAGGTTCTGAAGACCTTTTGAAAGCACAGTAATTAGCAGAGAAACAGTAGAAGACAAACGTGCAAATTCAATTAGAAGGATTTTGGAGCTACCTGTAATACAGCATATGTAATATCCAGATACAGTGCTTTCTATCGCACAAAATTTTCCTGAAATGATTGAGGATACTGTCTAGAAATACTTTTTCCAAGGTGCAGGAATTCATTATCAGATGTGATGTAGAGTAGGCACAGAAAAATGAAAGGGCATGTAAAGTGTAGGAAAAAAGCCTGAAATAAAATACAGTATTTTGCATATCAGAGACATGAGACCTAAAGACACTGTTGCATTTAAATATCTTTTCATTGATATCTCAGTTATCATCTCATTGTCTAGATATAAGGGGTATAGCTCAATTATATTGATTCCTGACACCAGAAAATGCAACCCAACGGACAGTTTAGATTTACCTGAATTAAACTGGAAGGCAAATCAGTGACAGCTTTATAATACTTAAGTTACAGTTTTAAATTCAAAACTTAGTTGGAAAGGAAAAACTCGATTACACTTTTAATGGTGAAAGCAAACAGGGTGGTGTATACAAATATTTCTTCTCCTTTTACAAATGCTTTCATTTAAGGTGGAAGATTCTGGTGATCCAATAACCTGAAACAAAACCCTTGCCAAAAAATATGAACCAACCGCAAAAATCAAACAAAACAAAACAAAACAAAAAAAAACAAAACAAAACAAAAAAAAAAAAACCAAAAAGCTAAGGCTGAGGTTAAAGACTGGAAAAAGGTTTAGGGATACTACTACCATTCATATTGCCAATTCCTTTTTAATTTTTCATAATTTCCATACCTCAAGAACGTGGCTTTCTAGAAAGTATGGTTTTCTCAGTGGAGGTGAAGGAAAAGAAATTGAGTCTTCTGGAGCTGAGACCTTCTGGGAGCACATTTGGCCTTGTTCACCCAACACAAGCTGGAACAATCCCAGATGGTAAAAATTTCATGCACAATCATTCCAGGCAGAGGAACTGAAGTGTAAGCTTGAACTCAGTCCCAGGCTGCTGCCCTTGGTGTCATTGTCCTCTGGAGGAAGTACTATTGGAATAGGAATCAGTAAGCACAAGAACAAGTGCTGCCATGGGGGGGAAGAGGCACTACCTCCTCCAAAGGATGATTCTGAAATCCAGTATCTGGCCTGGTGAACCTCGGAACAGAACCACTGCCTGAGGTGGAGCAGTCCTTTACCCTTTCTGGAATCACGGTTGGAGGACCATGGGGAGGGAACTGCTTTCAGGCAGCTAATGTTGTTTATGTCATGGAACACTTAACAGCCAGTGAGATAACCAATGTCCAGCCCCAGGTCTCCTCATTGTGAGGAATGTTACTTCTCCCTCCAAGTGGACTGACCCTCACACAGTGTTATTTCTAATGGAAGTTGGCACATGGTTTAAAATAAAGTCAAGGAGCAGAGAAAGAAGCAAGTACAGCCACAAGTAGAGAGGAAAAGTACTAATGAAAATGTTTCCCAGCAAGTGTATTCTAATGCTTCAGTCTCCTTGTTAGGAGGATAGTTGTCCATTACAGGCTTTGCAGGTAGACAATTAAAACAAGATGGCTTTATGGTGCTCCCTCCCCATCTTGTCATACTCTCAAATGCCCCAAGTGCCCTTTGTATTATTGAGAATTCAGTTTATTTCACAGTATGATTTAGGCTTCTCTCTTTCTTCCAAAGAGGATAGACTATTATAGTCACATAAAGACTAAAATATTGCAATGCTATATATGACTCATGGTGTCACTGTAGCATATAGTATTAAGACACAGCTTATCAGCTGTCCTACTGCATGTTAAAGGAAATCTCTTTCTACATCTTCAGGTGTATGACTTCTGTTAGTTTATTAATTGCTACTCCAAATCTGCAGGTTTTCCACTGCTAATCTGTCCCTACTTCTTCCTCCACTCAGAATTCCTGTCACATCACCATTCAAAATGCAGAGCTGTATGTGAAGGCGCTGGCCTGTCCCTGCTGAACAGCCTTTCCTCCTGTCCATTATCTTTCTGTTGAAGACGTTAATTCTCACCTCAGGTGATCTCCTGGCTCTAATAAATGATCCCTATGCAAATCAGGAATCATTTAAAAATCATAGAATCATAGAATAGTTAGGGTTGGAAAGGACCTCAAGATCATCAAGTTCCAACCCCCCTGCCATGGGCAGGGACACCTCACTCTAAACCGTATCACCCAAGGCCTCGTCCAACCTGGCCTTGAACACTGCCAGGGGTGGAGCATTCACAACCTCCCTAGGCAACCTATTCCAGTGCCTCACCACCCTAACAGGAAAGAATTTCCTCCTTATATCCAATCTAAACTTCCCCTGTTTAAGTTTTAACCCATTACTCCTTGTCCTACCACTACAGTCCCTAATAAAGAGTCCATCCCCAGCATCAGGAATTGTGGTGATTTTCTTTCCTTCCGTCTTTTTTTGTCATCAGAGAAAGGAGATTAGATTAATACTTAAAAAATAATGCCCACTGGAAAAAAACATGAGGTGGAAAGTTAAAAATATTTAAAATAAGAGCTGTAATTTATATTGTTTGTTACTGTTTGAATTGACAAAGCATGCATAATGTGATTAAGTCTATTTAGGACTATTGTGTAGTAGTTCTTACTAAGCTTGGAAAAGACTATAAATAAAAATTATTGCAAAGAATTTGTAAGAGATTAAATAGTTGACTACAAAGTTTTAACTATGTCATGGTTTAGCTGCAGCTGGCAACTAAGCCCGCACAGTCACTCACTCACTCCCCCCTTGTGGGATGGGAGAGAGAATTGGAAGGGTAACAGTAAGAAAACTCATGGGTTGAGATAATGAAAGGACATGATGCTTTAATAAGTCCAGTGGTTGCACTTACACCCAGAAAATGCCCAAAGGCTATCATTTAGAAACTTTAATTATGGTAGTTTAAGCATTATTTAAAGTATTTTCCATGGAAGCAACTATTAGCATATTTAAGCTTTTTATTTTCATAGAATCATAGAATCATGGAATGGTTTGAGTTGGAAAAGACCTTAAGATCATCTAGTTGCAGCCCACCTGCCATGGGCAGGGACACCTTCTATTAGACCAGGTTGCTCATAGACCCATCAAGTGTGGCTTCTGAAAGGTTAGTAATAATGTGATTTGTAGGAAATTGAGGAACATTTCTTGTAACAGGTGTGACTTTTCAGGGAAAAGGGGAACATGTGAACTGCATGTGCCTCTTTATACTTTCTTGCAAAGTATTGTCATGATTTAACGCCTAGCTAGCAGCTGAGTACCACACAGCCACTTGCTCACTCCCCATTGCCCTGCCCATGCCCACTGGGATGGGAAGGAGAATTGGATAAAGGTCCAATCTGTGGGTTGAGGTAGGAACAATTTCATAATTGAAAAAAATAAGATATAGTACTACTGATAATTGTAATGAAAAGGAAGAAATCAAAGAGAGGAATAAAGCACAAGAAAGACAAGTGCTGCACAATACAATTGCTCATCACCCACTGACTAATGCCCAGCCATTTTCACTCCCATCAATAATCTCAGTGAATCTCTCTAAATATGCAGTGGAGTCTGAAATGTGCCCTACTAAATACATGCAGTCTATTTTGCAAAGTCACAAGTGGTAATTTAGTGTTTTCAAATATTTTAAACCAGGTGTAAGAATTACGAGAGTTCTGCACACACAGCAAACCTTTTAAAGAAAATAAATCCATGCCTTGTACAGCAGGTGATGTTTACATGTTTACTGTGACACACAGGTGATTAGTTTTTTAAAAAGAGCATCATCTGCTACTTATTTGCATGTGTTTTTTCTTTTATAGAAGTGATAAATTATTACCATATCACAAGTCCTTCTTGTTAGCATTATGATAGCAATAATCACATAGGAAACTTGGTGTCCTCTTCAACACACTATTATTTAGAAAATCAGATATAACCTCCTTACTCTGTGTGGGGCCCATTTTCTGTTTATAAAATAAAAACACAACTTATTTTAAGATTCAGATAGCAACTAAATACTATGTATTAATATTAATGTATAAAATAGCCTTGGAGCTGATCTAAAGAGTATTTCAGCTATTTCATATTAAGTTGTTTTTTTTAGGGCTGTTTCTATGGGGAACCAGAAAAAATATTTCCAAATTCTATTCTGCCATCCGTTTTGAGACATATCCTGCAAACCTACTACAGCTGAAGGATACATGTTATTTCTCCTTTTATACTGTTGATGCATCTCTTCTGCTGTGCCTTATGTTTTCCTTTTTCATGATCATCTTTGTACCTGAGCATGAATCTGCAAGCTCTGTCAAAATTCCTTCTAATGTTTTAAAGCCTTTTTTTTTTTTTTTCCTTTCCTAAAGTCATGGTTAGTGTGGATAGACATAGGGTAAATTACTTAAGATGTTAATTTTTTTCTACTTCCTGAGTTTGCAACAGTTTTCTTCCAATGTAAAAGAGGATAATGGGGAACAGTATTTTGTCTTTTTCTTCAGTAATACTTTCTCCCCAGATACTTTCAGTTATGAAGAAGAAAAATGGTGAAGTCGACATTCTCAAAATACAGATTTCTACTCTTTCTAAATGTAGTGCTTCTTTAAAAGAATGAAATACTGGCGATTATAGCAGAAGTATACACTTTACACATACAAACACGCATCCTTACATCTGAGTTATCTGGCATTTATGTGAAATATTCATTTTACTGAATTTTGTTAAGTGAAAAAAGATTACTTTGTCATAAACAAACATGCCTTGGCATAAAAGCTATCAAAAAGTAATCTTATGTATGATGAAGTTATGGTGATGGTGTGCTCCGATCCTTAGTGAGGCAACCGTTATTTCGCAAACAGTTATTTAGAAGGAAATTTTAACTCTAGTTTTTGAACAGTATCTTTGTCACTTCAGAAGCTGTGTCACTGACTAGTTCCTGTAAAGACAATTTAGCACCACATCTCAAAAGTTCTGCCAACCTTATTTAAAGTTCTGGGCTTTTATCCAATGAACTTTTCTGGTTTTGAAAAAAATGCATTAGGTTAGATTTAACTGCATTTGAGAGCAAATTGCCGCTGTAGAAGAGCAGAAGGTTACAAGCAGTCCAATTCATACTGTGTTTAAAAACCAAGAAACCTCTTGGGTGCCCTAAAAGTCTTTTAAGCATAGTTTTCTAATAGAAATTTGTATACAAGTTAGTTCCTTCTGAAATAATGTGTTTTGGAAAAAGATGGGTATTTTTTTAGATACCTGAATATTACATGGTCTCTTCACAGCTGGGATCGTATAAAACAATATGAATTGTAGCATTCAGGTAAATAAAAAAAAATACCTAGTTTTCTCTGCAGAGAAAGGCATCACATTTTTTGATAGAGATAATAGTGTACATTTACACTGGTTTTAGAAGTGATTTTTGATAAAAATGGGAAAGTGCTGTTGAGATAAACAGCTTCTAATGAAATTAAATTTCTGATCCTCTGCTTGAAAACCAGCCTTTACCAAATACAGCAAAATTAGGAGACAACAAGCAAGTGACAGGTAGTATTTTAATCAAAATACTTGAAAAGGTAAAGCATTAGAAATAAATGCAATATATACCAAAATCATAAATACCTACTAGGAAAACTAGATACTACTTGGTCATCTGGTAAGTATGAGGTGCTATTCATAAATTCTCGCAAAACCTCAGGTCCTGCTTTCACACCACTGGTTCAAGAGGAGTTAAGTTAAAACTACTCCTATGAAGTCTAGTTAATGGTGGACTCACAGGGGTGTTGAAGTGGGAATTTATGTTTGCCCAGTAGCTCATGTCTGTAGGTGAAACAGAGCTAGTGAATTTGGAACTTCCAAACACTTGGCCGCTCCAAGAGGATGCTGTCCCACTAGCATGAGGCTGCACAGAGTGATTTAAGATTCTCTTTAAAAATAGTAGGCAGAGTGCCTGCAAACTTTGACCTGTATTGTTAATTTTAACTATACCATATGTTTAACCTCTCTGTCCTTTTCAGACAGTCTGAGAGAACAGTGTTTCTGTGGAAGCTGCGAAGACCATGTGACACACATTTAGAAGAAATTGTGAAAACAAGGATGACTTTATCTTAAAATATGGCATGTCTTAAGCATTCAGTAAAAGATTGTCAGAGAAATTCACTTTCCCCTCTCCCCCCACCTGCCACTTTGTAATTAGGAAGTGATGATGATATTCAAATTAATAGTTAATAAGAGATATCTTATGCCAATTGTAGCAGACAGTCCAAATCCAGTAGCAGTTAACTGCTCATTCATTTTCTGTATTGTATCTACTGTAAAATACCATATATGGGGTGAATGTAAGGATGGGTAAATATCAAATGTTAACTTAGTAATGCATACCAAGAGTGATCAAACTAGATGTGTTAGTAGCCTAAAAAGTACTTGAATTTGTCTTTTATGTTGCATAAAAGAGAACCATCTCTAGATTTGTCATGCTGCATAGAGATAAATCAGATGTTCTTTCTATGTTGACAAATACAATAGTGACTATATCTGATTTAGCTTTTGCTGCTACAGCATTCACAAGATTTTTTCCTGCTATGAACAGTTAAAATACTCAAGATCAAATTAAGGTAAAATTGTCTGGTGGAAAAAAAAATTAATATCAGTCACAGCCTTAATATGGATGGATGTGTGTACTCATGCATCTGTATAGTTTTACAGTAGGCCCAGAATGCTAAGGTAATTTCAAGCAGATTATTTGTCCTTAGACTTTTTATTTTAACACCTTCTGTTAGGAAAAGATCTTTGAGATTGGTTTAAAGAAATTAATTATGTGAAAAAGAAATGCTCTTTCTTTCAATTTCCTGAATTCATAGTACAAATTTGCAGTTCGGTTAAACACACCTTTACTCTTTTTTTTAATAGCCTTGTGTTTTGATGGGAAAAGCATAGAATGGTTTGGGTTGGAAGTGACCTTAAAGATCATCTTGTTCCAACTCCCTGGCCATGAGCAGGGACATCTTCCACCAGAACAGGTTGCTCAAAACCCTGTCTAACCTGACTGTGAACACTGCTAGGGATGGGGCATCCACAACTTCCCTGGGCAGCCTTTGCCAGTGCCTCACCACCCTCACACCTGAAGAGTAGACTTTGTGCAGGAAAGAAAACATCACTGATTGATAGACAGAAAAGTTTGTCATCCGAACATTGCTGTGGGTTGAACATTTTAGTGACTAAAATCTTGACCTCTCTTGAAATTTACATTTATGAAAGTACTTCAGTGTTGTTCAATTAAAATATGCAGGTTTAAAATTAAAATATTTGACTTTATTACACTTTTAAAAAATCTGAAATATATTTTGCATTATGTTTTGCATTATGTTTGTTTCTAAAATGTTTAGTTTGGAAAAACGTTAATGGAGTATTTCAACAGTAGGTAGGTGCTTTGTGACATTTCTGCTTGAAGTTCAAGCGAAGGAAATGTTGAAAATTTGTGTTTATATAAAATGGTTTTATTTTCACAAACCAACATTTCTGAACAGAATAATATCCCTCAGAAATTGTTATTAAAACCCCCTCTACTTAAATGGAGAATGAAAACCCCCCACATTTCTAACCTTCCAGAGCAGCACTGCCTCAGTTCTTGTATCTGCACAATGGCATGTGACGTACATTCACAATTTATCATACCTTCCTTATTCCATCAAACAAGCTCTTTGCATTTTTTCTCCACTGAAATTATTTATTTGCATTTAAGTCAACAGCTGGGATCTGAACTTGGCAGTAACCACAATTATAAATCAGTGCTTTGCTTGTGCAGCTTGTGTATATAAACACCGTTCACTACACATGTAGTACACACTTTTTGCAATGATGAAGTGCAAGGTATACCTCGTGCATTCCACTGCAAACTGTTCTTATTTCCTTATTTTCAGCCTTCATTACTCTGCAGTACTCACGTGCATTGTGATGCTATAGAGAAACCCTAATTTTAGTTTAAAAAGTCCTCTCTTCTTGCAGCCATCTATCTTAATCTGTGCCCATTCTGTGCATTGTAAGTGGTAGAGTTACCTGTAAAATAAACCTTCTGGGAGTAGTGGGTGTATTTTGAAACAGAAATAAAAATTACCCCGGGGCATTTGCCCAAGGAGAGATGTTAGTGCAGAGATATTAGCGTTCTTCGTCTCCCCTTTTAAGTTCCCAATATGAGTGAATCTCTCACAGAATAATTGCAGCACTCTGGAACGGCATAAAGTTCCTGAGCTGCCAACTAAATCTGCTGCAGGTTAAAGGAACTACTAAGGTTATTTTAAATTATATTGGCATTTCTAGTGTTACCTGGAGTTTCTCACAGAGGTGTACAAGGAGTTTAACTAATGGATCAAGTTCAGTCTAAAAGGAGTCTGAAAAAGGATTAGGATATATCTCTGAGTGGGCAACTAGAGGAAGGGTATGCAAAGAAAACAGCCTGCAGTCAAAGAGGAAAAATGAACTTTTCATAGTGCTACTAATACAAGAAGATGATGAGCTGCTCTGTCCTCATCAGTCTATTCCCCCATGTGAACCCATGTCCAAAGGAATAATGGTAATTTCTGCCTTGTCAAATTCTCCCCCTCTTCCTGATTATCCTTGCACCACTGATTCAGTCATCTGACATTCTGTTGCAGATGAATTCTCCCCGTGTGCTTTTTCTTTTTTTAATGGAGACAGTATGGACTCAATACTGAAACGCATGTTGAGTAAGCATAAGATTATGTTAGTAGGCTCCTTTATGGCCAAATGCTTTTTATCACCAGAAAGACAAGGGAAGTAGGAGGGAGACAAATGAAAGTAAGTGATTGGGAAGAGAGGATGTGACAGAGAATTTGTGTTTTGGATAAAATGTCAAGAAGATGGGAATGTTGAAAGCTGCTGTGGTTGTTCACTTCCAGGAGGCTCCATGAAAGGATTAAGTCACCTGAAAATAACAGCACTGGATCCTTTTGAGTATCACTGTGAAAAGGAGCACACACAAACATTGAACATTTTTCAGGGTTATGTATAATTTCTCATTTCTTATCATGAGTCAAAGGTGAATGATGTGAATTAAACCATCATACAATCTATAGGCAGTAATACACCTTAAAACCCCACAGCAGTTCACTGGTACTAATCACTGCGGAGAGTAAGGCACAAAGAAACTGAAACATGGGTCTTTACATTTACTTTTTGTGCATCCCTCTCTCCAGTAGTATCCAAAAAGCTCAAAGAGAAAGATACTATGATGTGTCTAAGAACTGGAAAAGGCCTGAATAACTGAGTAGCCCTGTAGTTTATTGAGAGACTTGGGGTTATTGGGCCTGGAGAAGGCACCAGGGAGAACTTATTTCAGCTTTTCAACATATAAAGAGGGCTTATAAGAAAGATGGAGAGAGATTCCACTGAGGCCTGTATGGACAGGACAAGGGGCAAGCATTTTAAACCGAGAGGGAGGAGGTTTAGATTGGATATATGGAAAACATTTCTAAATATGAGGCTGGTGAGACACTGAAACAAGTTCAGAGAATTTATAAATGCTTCATCCCTGCAAACGTTCAAGGTCAGGTTGCACAGGACTTTGAGCAACGTTGTTTAGTGGAAGGTGTCCCTGCCCATGGCCAGGGAGTTGGAACTAGATGATCTTTAAAGATCCATTCCAACTCAAAACATTCTAGGATTCTGTGATTATTGTGAGCGTTAAATGTACCAAGATAATTTGGATGCATCGTTACTAAATATAATAAATATGGTATTGTATAGCATTCGCATTTGTAGGATAGGTGATGCAACCATTTTCAGGATTTAGAGCAGAACAGAAATGAATTGAAAAATGAGATGCCCTTTGAAGGCATGAGCTATACATAGGAACTAAGCGCATGTTTTTCTTTCATGTTGATGGCATTCTACCAGGAAAATAACTGATGTGTTATTACATTGTTTCCTGATCTCCTGTAGTGTTAAAATCTCATTGTGTAAAATCTTCACTGTATATAACAAACTTTTTCGCCCTTTTGAGGAATTAAAGTGTAGTAATTGGGGAAGAGATTTAAGGATCAGCAAGTGTAGTCCTTTAAACTCCAGTTCAAAAGCCCATCTTCTAAGCTTTGAACCTTCTTTTTTTAGTACAATAGTTTAATTCCAATCAGATCTTTTTTAAACTATTATGTATTTTAGCCTTTCTTGGGAAATATTCTTTAAAAGCATTAGACAAGAAATAGTTGCTCATTTTACAAAACTACCAAAATGACAAAGTTGAAGATTTTTATTTACAAGTTTAATGCCCTAAGCTATCATTCCACTAAAAGAAGGCAGTTTTTATGAAGATGTTGCTTAAGGGCTTTAATCTGAAAATAATTTAAAAGAATAAACAGCAAGACCCAAGGGTGATAGGACTGTTTACTTGCAATATACAGTAGATAAAGAGTTTGTTAGTGAATGTATTTATATGAAAATGTAAAATTAATAGCCATGTTTAATGTCTCACACAGGAAACTGTAACAATTACGAAGATCTTGAGGTTTGGATAGGCCCTCCAAAATGTGAAATCCTTCTACTATTCATAATACCTTTCTGTAATAATCTCAGGCCAGCTACATGTGCCGTGGCACCTGACAGCTAAGTGAAGCACAGTATTGGAGAAGGCAGGAATATTCATTATGAAACTGCAATAAAATATTCCATATACTAGGAACACTATTCCTTATCTCAGTGAAACAGTACAGTTCTGTAGTGAATGCAGGAGGGCAGTGCAAGATATGCAGTGCAGGAGGTCCTCTAAGGGCGCAAACTATAATAATTGCTACGTTGAGTCTGGAAGTTGGCTCTTGTCAGCAACAGCTGCACGTTGGCAGTTTTAGAAAGTCTTTCAGGCAGTCCATCATACTAGTCCCAGAGAAGATGGTAGGGGAGGAGGACCTTTGCAGATCCTCTCGTGTTTTCTGGGTGTACATCAGGTGTTTTTCAGTTAACATGGAAGGTTGGGTCCATGTGCTTCAGCTATGATTCTTAATTGTTAAAAAATTATTATAGTGTTTTTATTTTGATGTTTTTAATTTCTTAGAGATTTGTTCTCAAACATGATGAGACAAAGCCATGCTCTCTGTGAAGCTGCTAATGATGCATGATAAAAGTGACATGATTGGTTCAAGCTAGTGATTTGACTGACATTTCTCTTAAAAGTAAAATAAATTAATCTTAATATACATTTAGAAAGGAATGTAAATACTTTGTATGTTATGTATGAAGAACATTTTCAATACTTTTTACTTTTTCAGTTACCCACTTCCTAGTGGGAGCAGGATATAAATTTCTTTTGAACAGAAATGAAAAACATTCCTACTTATGTATGATCATCCTGAATCTGAATGTTTATAAATACATAATTAAGTTAATGTATGTAATAATACATACATACATGCATAAGGGGAATTTATACAGTACTCACAGAGGCACATAATTTATTAAAAACAAGTTAATGTTATTTATGAGATCTGTAATTTTTAAAGAAAAATACAATTATATTTTTAAACCAAGAATTTAGGAACAGCTTGAAGCCTCCTGTCATTATTAAAGTAATTGCGATATGCAAAAGCAGAACAGGGCAATGTTAGAAACTATAATCAAAAGAGAAAAATATGCCCAACTCAAGGAATTTTTTTATTACTTCCCTTTCATGCTCCTTGCATTACTTGCTTTTCTTCTTGTAAAGGAATTCTATTTTTATTTCATTACTGCCTAAATCAAAATAATATTTTTATAACTGATCCTCTCAGGAGAATAGAGATAGTAAAATACAGTTATATTTGCATTCCTACTGCATAAGTGCATATAAATATGAAGAGAAGGCAAGGCTGTGCCTGTAAGACACAGTCCTAAACTGTGAGAAGCACGTTATCTTAAGGGAAATTCAGGGAGGCATTGTGTGCTTCAGGGAGGGAAACACAAAAAGAACAACTTATTCAACAGGAAATGTGCTTAGAGCAATGCCCTGAGAAAGATGTCATTTACTGTGGAAGGTGTTGGGGAGAGGAATAGTTTGGTGCCTCTAAAGGCTTGCGCTGTTTGCAAGGCTCCATTCCTATTTGTGCCACAACTGAGTGATCTGAGAGCTTCAGTAGTTGCAGCTATGCTTCTCTCTCTGTACCTTACTTTTAACAGTGCCCTAAGAATGACTCCTGACTATATATATATAGATTACACAGAAGAGATCACAGCATGCCCTCCGTATTGGACCTCCTCTGTCATCAACAGTGAATTGTATGATTGCAGCAATGTTTATAATTTGGGGAAAAGTCGCACTGTGACAGATTAGATTTTCTTTTGACATTTTAATCATCATAAAGGGTCATTGTTGCTTTGTTGCACTGAAACCTTTGTGAATTGGATAATAAACACGTCATACATTTGAAGGATGACTTCTTTCCCTGAAATTAGTTAAGCTTGACTAAATGATGAGAATACTACATTGCTATCAGTTGGCAAATAGGTTAGTTTCTTTGAAATGTTCTTAGACTGTGCAACACATTTGTTTTGAAATATTATAAAGCACTTGTTTTAAAATCAGTACTATATTTTTTCTTGAAACAACTGCTAATGGGCAGTTTATTTGAACAGGTAGTTACTATCATAACCAATTAAATATATTGTAACTTTTCTGAGAAATGCTTTTGGGAACTGTCTTTAACCCAGTACAATTTAAATGGATTTCAGAACAACTTGCAGTGGATTTGGATAACATCCTTTCCATCAGCAGCTAATTGGCAGGAAATGGGATTAATAGTACACTAAGAGGTTTTCAGTTTTGATCACTTGTAAGTGTGCTAAAATACCTGAATAACTCTGTATGGCATTGCACAGCGCCTACTGTTTAAATAGTCCTATGCAAGCTACTAAGACTAGTGAACCAAGTAGATTTAACTTTCAGACATTGCCAACAAACTGCCTTATGAAAATCATACAGGAAAAGGTCCTGGGTGTCCTAAATCAGTAAATACTTTTTTTGAAATTCAGGCTTAGGTCTTTCGTTGTCAACAGCTATGTCTTACGATTTCTGAGTTGCATATCTACAACCACAGATAAAGAAATTTGGGCTTTATATACTACTAACAACCCAGACGTTATTCCTAAAAGTTGACATGCCATGAGAATTTAGAACAAATTTTAAGACATCCAGTTGTTTCTGTGTAGTACTTATTTATTTATTTTTTTTTATTATCTTGCTTAATATGTGTCTGGTTTGCAAAAACGTGCACAACATATGTCTTTTCTATTGCTTCTTGTCTGAAACAGTTTTAGCAAAATTAGTACATAAATAGTGACTATTATTAATGTTGGCATTAGTCTGGCATAATTTGTTATACCCACTCATCTATATTTCATATGCTGATCATGTTGAAAATCAATGAAGCATGTGAAATTGTAAAAGACAAAGTGGAAGCATTTGCAATTCTATCCACTTCTGCTCACAGAGTAACTGTTTGAATGTTCAAAAAATGAAATTCCCATGATATTGAAGGCCAACAATATGAGGTCTAACCATGTGAAATTTGTACCAGAATTTCACATAAGGGGATCAAATGATAAAGCAGCTATAATGATGTGTACCCATTTCTTTTCTAGATGCTTCACACATTGACCATGTTCTTTGTATACGATGTAAGTTTGTGCTGGTAAAAGGTGAGGGAATGAAGCAGTGTGGCTAAATTGCTCAGGGTCACTTTTATGAAGTTAGTAGCAGAGGTGGGAATAGAAGTCAACCATTTTTGTAATTGTGATGCAGACCAATCATTCCCAGAATCCTACCTAGGTGATTATATACACCTTACATTACAGTGCCTTTCCTAAAGGGCACTGAACTCCAAGCTTGATTAATTGTGACATGTTACTTTCTGTGACAGGAGCATAAGCTCTGAATGAACAATTATTTAAATGTTCTCAACTGAAAATCAAGCTCTTGTCATCCATGCTTGATGTACAAACATGGTCTCCTGACTGTCTACGCTTTTTCCCATCTGTTTGGATGGCAAAATGCCTGTTCTCAAATAGGTCAAAACCTTGCTGTAGGGCAAGTATGCCAGGCAACAATGGCTTTCAGTGGAAGACTGCATAACCCTGAAAGAGTCTTGACTTCTGCAGGAAGTCCTTCCTTTGGTATAGGATTGAAGCATTAGCTCCTCAGGTTTATATACTTATCCTCAGATATTTCAAAGCAGTGTCTGAACAATAGGAAGGAAAAGGAAAGAATGGCCTAACATGATGTAAACAAGGCAAGAAACAGTCTTTGTTTTTATCTCCTATGAACTCTGAGAAGAACAACATGGTTTTAAGGTCTTTAAGTGTGGGACCTGCCAGGCCGAGAGAAGAATCTGGCATGGTGTCTGGTGCATTAGGTTTCTCTGTCTGCTTATGCAAGTATACAAGCAACTTACTCACATGTTCAGGCCCCTGAGGCTGAAAAACAGGAGGCCATTGGTCAATGCACAGACCTCTGATTTCTCAAGAAGACCACTTACTGTAGTAAGCAGACTGCAGACTGTCTTAAAATAATTCTTATCCAAGAAATGAGTGAGGATTATGCACATAATTTTAATTAATCTGACCATAATGCTTGCCTTGTTTATATTTTGTGTGTAAAAAGGAAGCATATAAAGTGTAGTAGTGGAATTGCTGTGTGGTATGACTTACGCATTGTATGAGCACTTTCCTATAGGCAGCAACATACATATCTCTTTGCAGGAAATAGTAAAATTGGTAAAATATCTTGTATATGTTTGTAAATGTTGATCTCTCAATAGCATAGACAGGAGTCAATCTTCTGAGCTCTGTGGCTGCTGTACTCTGCAAAATGTAAGCTAAGCTCTTTTAGGTTATGTTAAATAATGGCTAAAATTTTCTGTTACAAAACTTTTTACATGCTGTCATGTATATTTTATTTCCAGCCAGTATACACTACCATAGCAATATAACACAAAATTAATCAAAATTATGGTTCAATGTCAATGGCTTCAGTAGCCTGAAAGTCACTGAAAGGATTTAGATGGGACATCTGTCTTTTTTTTTTCCCCTACAATTTCAGATCTTCAGGGTTATCTCAGGTAGGTACTCATGGAAATTGATATCCACATTAAAACTCCATACAAGTTACAGTGCACCAACTCCGAGAAATACAAGGGAATAATCAAAGTGCCCTCTAGTGTAAAAAGCTTAGCAATGCCTGTTTATAGAGTCAGTTGAATATAAAATCATACGCTCTCTTTTCCATCTAATAAGGTCATGGAGAGAATTGAACTTTTAAAATTCTGCTGATTCATAATTGATTTTTTTTCACTAGCACATTCATCTGATTTATTAATATAAAAGCAAATTCAGGCCTATCACCAGGAAAAATCAAACAAAACAGGAATAAATAGCTCAAAACCAGTATCAGGCATATGCTGTCCTAAAGAAACATTAGTTTCTATTAGGAAATACTGCTGGTCTTCCTTTGAACAATGTCAGCCCTGGTGGCCTCTGCAAGTTTGTTGTGTTTCTTCCTTTCCTTCCTATTGGCTCCATGCCATAAAGCTTGAGCTGAAGTTGCCAGTGTTGTTGCAGTGTCGCAGTGTTTTCTGTCTAGAAAAGACAGAAAAAGAGAAGAGCTAAACATCACCAAAGTGTATGCCTACACTTCCTCACATGTGCCTTGTAATTTGACAGCTGTTCCTTTCCAGCTGAAATCCAGTGCAGTCTTTAGTTATATTGTCAAAGTTCTCCTTGTGAACAATGGATACATATTTGTATAAATCTTCAGGTGGGCAGTCCAAAAGGCATTGCGTAAACCAAGAGCCTGAGGCTCAAGGTTAATTTCGCAAGTGATCTTGCTCTGTAAAGTGATGTATCTGCATGCTGGTCTTGAAGTGTTAAGACAGCTGGTAGGAAATCAGTTACCCATCAGGTATATGTGTGCACACATATGACGCACTGCTTCTTGGAATTATTTGGGACTTTGTTACCTTCTGAGATGACAGGCTACTATTTAGCAGTCCAAGGGTTAGGATATTTGGGGTCTTGGTTCTCCTCAGCTTGGATCCGTAACTGTGCCACCCTAAATGACCGATCAATCACTGGACTGCCAGCAGCGGTCACTGGGGCCTCTTGGTCCCCTGGCATCCGCCCCAGGGAAGCTGTGTTACTCTGCAGCCACAAGCGCAAGAACCTCTCAGGTGGAGCAAGGGGAAGCTGGAGCTGCGCGAGTCTGGTTAGACCTGGCAGCTGGGAAGAGGCATCCCAACAGTTGCAGCATCTGGTGCTTGAGCATCTGGAATCATAGAAAAACACTGAACCAACCTTTTAAATGCCCTACATTATTACTGAGTCTTTATACCAAGGTTCATCTTGCTGGCCTTGTTTCTGGACCCTTGTATTGCTTTGCAGTCTCAGCATCAGTTAAGAGCCATAGCAGGAGCTGTTAACACAGAATAGGCATTTACATGGAAGTTAAGGCTGTCTTCTTGAACTGGGAGCTCTGGTTCACAGTCTTCTAGGCTGTGGAAGTTGTTTTACTATTAGGATATTACTTCAGTTCATATAGTCACATTGCGATAGTGTACTGTTTGTCCATGTATCTTAGATACACCTGAACATTCCTCAGGGACCTACAGATGAAATCCGACCTTCCAATAATGGAAAAAAGGACTAGAAGTGCAGAGATCTTGGAATGCATCACAGTATACCCCTGTGAAACAGCAGACTGTCAGAAAATCAAAACCAAGTCAGAGTGATATAAACAATTTCCCTGATGGTTCTTCAGAGCTTCTTCAAAGCCACTTGCCAAATTTGAAGATACATGCAGGGATTTGCATATTCTCAGAGCAGTTTCGAAGATCTTTACAAAATACCCTTTTGTCTGCTTTCTCTTGCCATATCCCAGATATAGCAGGCAGTCTCCAGAGAAGCCCAAACAGTTGTGCTCAAAACATTCAACCAAATCTTTCTTAATAAAATTCAGGAATGTGTACTACAGATGTTTTAGCATACATTAGCACTGTGGGGTCAGTAACCACGGCCTTTTACAACCCAGAGACTTGTTATTGTAGACAGCAGGAAATGAAACAGCCTACTCTGAAGCACTATGGGGGAGCCGTTTCCTGACTCCATTGTCCTAGTAAATGATGGGCTGTAACAGGTTTCCCTGTTTCATCAGAACTCTCTGTAGCCTTATCTTTCTGCAACTCCAGATCATCTTTCTTTAAGCTTATGATTCATTTCAATTACATACTCTGGAGGTCAGTCTGCAGAGGAAGATCTATAGAGGAAGCCTTACAAAAACTATCTGGCTAAATGTTAATGTTAGGGACTGTGAATAATCCTCTGTTCTTTCTAAACTTAATCCTTTCAGTGGCAGCATTATAATAATGGGCATTTATGGTTTGCTTTGCAGTCCTGTTATTAATACTGAGTAGGAGCCAGTCTTTTTACAAATCTTGCAACTTCCCAGTCAGCAGGTCTGTATTTATGGTTGCTATTCTGAGATACCTAATTTCCTGTGCACTCTGTGAAGCTTTGGTGCCTAACACTTCATTTTGGATTCCATCCCAGTGACCAGGTGCCTCTAAGTTACTTGTATAACCTCCTAACACTTTTTTTTTTTTTATGTCTAGCCATTAAAACAGAGTTAATCACTGCTGAGCTTCAAGGTGCTATTTTCAGTGATGTCCAGCGTAGCTGGATGTTAGGAAACAACAGGATGAAGTCCCCAGTCAGATTGGACAAATTTTACAAAAGCAAAAAAAGCTATAAGTTGGTTTATTTTACTTCAAAACCGTCAGAACTGTAAAAATCAGAGTAGTACAGGTGAAACCTATGCAAATGTGTATGTCAACCTTCACTTAAATATATTGGTTAAGAGATTTAATAGGAGTAACAGGTAATAAAATCTTGAATTCAGGAGCAACTCCTTTCGAATTAGAAGTATTTCTCTGCATAGAAATCTGGCCTGAAGAGCACTATTAATAATAAGGATTCTTGTAGATAATGAAGAAACTATTGTTCCTATCACAGGGAAATCAGTCAGGCTGCTGAAATGTTTATGACTGTCAGGCTTAATCATTCCCAGATTCACTGGTTATGTGATAAATCTGATAAAATGTGATTTAATCTCATGAAGTCCATTCAGGCCAGATTACTGGTACTGAAAATGAAAAGTATAGGATCTGTAGCTATCTGTTGCAAATAGAGCTCTTTACGGTAAAAGTAAAGTATCATTTGTTTTGAAAACTGTCCTACCAAGTGGAATAGCTTGTTGATATTCAATATCTGTATAAAATAGGGGGCAGGGCATAAGGGGAGGGAAATAATCATGCTGAGGTTATAAAGAAGCAGCAGCACAAACAAAAGCATCCTAAAAAATGTAGGTTTATCAAAGCCTGGGGGGAAGAAAGTCTGATATTTGGTTTTCCTTTTTCCTGCTACCATCCCTGCTACTTCTGTCACCTTTCCCCTTCTGTGCTAGAAGTGGTAAAAATTATAAGGTGAATCCCAATGTGCTGCATTTTTGATTGCTATTTTATTATATGCATCCCATTTTCAGGATATTTTTTCCTTGCTGTTTATCTCTCAGCTAAATTTGGAAAGCTCTCTGCAGGCTGGTGTTCTGTTGAATGAGCTGACTGCCTGGATAGATAACGTGATGTGATTTTGCACTAGTTAGGGCTGTAAAGTAAGAGTACTGTTCTCTGACTTGCCAAGGGCCTCTTTACATATATTAAATCTTGTCTCCTTATATCATGTGAAAAGACAAAAACCAGTAATCCATTTTTTGAACAATTCTCAGCTTTAGTGGAAAATTATGTAGAGGAAGGGAGGATGGGGAGATGCCTCATGCACTAAAATAATAAATTTGGTATGCAGACCTGTGGGAGTGAGTCAAGAGGAGGGCCACAAAGATGATAAGGGGGCTAGAGCACCTCTCCTATGGAGACAGTCTGAGAGTTGAGGTTGCTCATCCTGGAGACCTTAGCCTTCCAGTACATAAAGGGGGCCTACAAGGATGTTGGAGAGGGACTTCTTACAAGGGCATGTAGTGACAGGACAAGGCGGAATGGATTTAAGGTGAAAGAAAGGAGACTTAGATTAGATACTACAGAGAAATTCTTTACTGTGAGGGTGGTGAGGCACTGGCACAGGTTGCCCAGAGAAGCTGTGGCTGCCCCATCCCTGGCAGTGTTCAAGGTCATGCTGGATGGGGCTTTGAGCAACCTGGTCTAGTGGAAGGTGTCCCTGCCCCTGGCAGGGGATTGGAACTGGGTAATCTTTCAGGTCCCTTCCAACCCAAATAATTCTATGATTCTATGAAATTCAGGACATTGTTAGGAAGTAAGGCTAGAAAGTGACCAGTAAGATCAGCACAGATCCCCCTATAGATTTCCTCCAAGATACTGCCATACTTTGTGTCTCAAGTGAAACCTCTTAATTTTAGAGACTCAGACTGAATATATCAAATTTTCTGGTAAGTTATTTTGGTTTTTAATTTCTAAACAGAGAAGTGTTCTTGCATCTTAATTCTAGTCTCATGTGTATACATAACAGAGCCAGAGACAAAAACGTGTGTCTTACATCTAAAATCTTCAGAGTATGACCTTCTTTTCCCCACCACCAAAATTAACAAAAGTTTAGTTATATTTCATATATATTTTTAAAGTTGTCCAAACTTGAGTTCACAAAGACATATTATTTGGGTGACAATGATTATGCCTTGGGTGACATGGTTTAGTGGGAGGTGTCCCTGCCCATGGCAGGGGGGCTGGAACTGGATGATCTTAAGGTCCTTTCCAACCCAAACTATTCTATGATTCTATTATTATTTCCCAAGCTTTTGGCACACAGGAGCTTCTGCAGAAAAAATAAAACCAAACTAAACACACTTCTACAGAAGAGATGATGGACAGAAATGATAGAGAAGACAGAAACAGGGCAGAACTCTGAGGCACTTCAGCTGTGAGGATCTTGCCTGTGAGACAAAAGGGAATCTGAGATGTCTTTTCCTGCCTCTGGTTAGGTTTAAAAAGCCATGCTTTTGAAGTCTGTACCTGGCTGTAATGGAGGTGCTTTTGGGAATCCTCTAATCTCTTCCTTTTTGGTTGTACATTAGGGACCTTGTGAGAACACCCTAATTTTTAGTCATCTTCTTTTGATGGCTAAAAGACTGCTTTCCAAGAATCTAATTTTAGATACTATTCCTATAATGCTTCCTGTATTAAGTGAAGGATCTACCATATAAAAGTCACAATTTTATGTAATGTTGTAACTCTGTAGTACAATAGAAACAAAATGAAAACACATTACTTTTTTAAGGCATCAGTTATGACTACCACTGGCAGATAACCCAAAATTATGTAAAGGAAACTGCCACATGCTTTCAGCAGCAGATAACAAGCACTCTCAAATCATTGCATATTTCCACTTCGAATATGCAGGCTTTAACATCTGGAAGTAGTGCTGAAATTACTTTTCCCTGAATTTTTGATGGAGAATTCACGGAATATATAGAAATTTCCTACACCATGTTTGCTTTTCACAGACTTTTAATAAACAATTGCCTGACTAATTTGTTGGCCTTCTATGATGGGGCTACAGAACTGATGGACAGCGGTAGAGCAGTTGATGTCATCTACCTGGATTTGTGTAAAGCGTTCGACACTGTCCCACACGACATTCTTGTCTCTAAATTGGAGAGACATCAATTTGATGAATGGACCAGCCGGTAGATAAAGAATTGCCTGGATGGCCACAGACAGAGTTGCAGTCAATGGCTCAATGTACAGCTGGAGACCAGTAACGAGTGGTGTCCCTCAGGGATCGGTGTTGGGACCAGTCTTGTTTAACATCTTTGTCGCTGACATGGGCAGTGGGATTGAGTGCGCCCTCAGCAAGTTTGCCAATGACACCACGCTGTGTGGTTTGGTTGATACGCTGGAGGGAAGGAATGCCATCCAGAGGGACCTTGACACGCTTGGGAGGTGAGGTGATGCCAACCTCATGAAGTTTAACCATGCCAAGTGCAAGGTCCTACACCTGAGTCGGAGCAATCCCAGGCACAGCTACAGGTTGGGCAGAGAAGAGATTCAGAGCAGCCCTGTGGAGGACTTGGGGGTGCTGGTCGATGAGAAAATGAGCATGAGCCGGCTTCAGTGTGCGCTTGCAGCCCAGAAAGCCAACCATATCCTGGGCTGCATCAAAAGGAGTGTGACCCGCAGGTCGAAGGAGGTGATCCTGCCCCTCTACTCTGCTCTCATGATACCTCACCTGGAGTATTGCGTGCAGTTCTGGTGTCCTCAACATAAAAAGGACATGGATCTGTTGGAACAAGTCCAGAGGAGGGCCACGAGAATGATCAGGGGACTGGAGCCCCTCCCATATGAAGATCGGCTGAGAAAGTTGAGGCTGTTCAGCCTGGAGAAGAGAAGGCTGCGTGGAGCCTTCCAGTATCTGAAGGGGGTCTATAGGGATGCTGGGGAGGGACTCTTCACTAGGGACTACAGTGATAGGACAAGGTGTAATGGGTTAAAACTTAAAACAGGGGAAGTTTAGGTTGGATATAAGAAGGAAGTTCTTTACTGTGAGGGTGGTGAGGCACTGGAATGGGTTGTCCAGGGAGGTTGTGAATGCTCCATCCCTGGCAATGTTTAAAGCCAGGCTGGACGAGGCCTTGGGTAATATGGTTTAGAGCGAGGTGTCCCTGCAGGGGGGGTGGAACTTGATGATCTTGAGGTCCTTTCAAACCCTAACTATTCTATGATTCTAAGTTTGGTAACAGGAATGTTCAATGGTACAAGGAATTTTATTAGTTATGCAAAGTGAAATTTGTAATTATAATTGAGAATGATGGCATCAGGAATAGGTTTATGTTATGTAAAGATGTAAATATGTAAATTTTAAACAAGAGATGTCAGATGAGAATACTCATCTATTTCCAGAAAACACAACAACCAAGAGTTGTTCATAAAAATAATTTAAACTCCATCCAATATTAAATAAATACTGAAAAAACTTATTTTCATCAACTTCAAAAATAATAGAGGTATAATGAGGGAATAATTGTTCATTGTGT
Organism: Neopsephotus bourkii; assembly: GCF_033783945.1. Classification (NCBI taxonomy): domain Eukaryota; kingdom Metazoa; phylum Chordata; class Aves; order Psittaciformes; family Psittacidae; genus Neopsephotus; species Neopsephotus bourkii. The sequence goes on from NW_026901969.1 coordinate 3,880,552, forward strand.
ATTAGTCACCCTGCTGCATTAATTATTATTACTAATAATAGCTGTCTCAGAATGTTTGGACCTTGAATTTGGATAAACTTTTCCATCTGCTCATGAAATAGAAGTCCTTAATTAGGCAAAGACTTGGAAAGAATCGCTAGGAACCATTGACTAAACATAGCTAGGACTTTGTAGAGACATGAACTGTGCCTTTTTACTTTGTCTCTTCCAGAGCATGGATCACCCCGAAGTCACAGGAAGCATATCATTTTCCCTGTGTGATAGCTGTAGGGCTTCCCTTGTCCTCTGGCTTTTGTCCCAGACAGCTGTTCAGAATGTCTCACAGGATAGAATTGATACTAGTAGTATGAGACTTGAAAGGATCCAGTTCTTCAGCACACTGCCTTTGGATGTCTTCTAACCAAACATCATATTTAGAAGGAGCGTAACTTCTCATTGCCTCATATGAAACACATATGTGTAATGTTTAAGGATTAAAAATTTCCTGTACATCGTGGAATACAGCAGCCCATGTACCCCCCACCAGCCCTGGAGGAACAATTCTATCCACCTACTTTACCCATGTAAAAGGCACTTCCAGTCTGAGAAGGAAGGAAAATGAGAAGATGTATGAGTGAAGGAGAGTGGTTCAAGGAACTTTTACTTTCAGCAGTAGAAAAATAACTTTTTGTTTGTATGTTTGTTTGTTCTTGTTTTCTGAGCCTCCAGAAAGCAATGTACGAAATTAGAATCTTAACTTAAACATGAGCCTGTGTTTGATTTCAAGAGTATACTTTGCTAAGGAAATAAAGCTTGTACAGCTTCAAAGTATTCCATATTTCTGCAGTTAAAAAAATTAAACATGTTCCGCTCCATTGTTCATCAAAAATGGGGGGGGCGAATGGTTTGTGCTACCTTCTTGTAGTTTCCTGCTCTCTCCCCTTGCTCTCCATGCAGTTGGTTTCCTCTTCTCCTCCTGAGCTGCTTAGAGATTGTTCTGTCTCTGTGACTTTGCTCTCTTGTCACTTCAGACTCCTGACTTGCTCTCAGCAGTTGTCTCTTCTGCTGCTCAGCTTTGTGTGTGAGCCACAGCAAAGCTATCGACAAATCTCAGAGAACATTAGGACCTGGGATTTTCAGTTTTTCGACTTGCTATGTCTACATGCAAAAAGCAAGAAAGCAAGGACGGGGGAGCATATAATGTTGATGTTTATTATATTTCCCATCTAACCTGTCTAAATGATTATACATATTGTGCTTATATGTGCCTAAAGCACAGCACGGTTAGGATTCAGGCATCAGCAGTGTATCAAAACTAAATAAATGAGACAGAGTTTCTCCCAAGAGCTTGTCAGTGAGTTCCTTTAAAAGATTGCCATAAATCCCTATTTACTTCATAAAAACAACTTCCGCAGCATATCTGCAGCAAAATTGCAGAGAGAGACTGAACACATTGCCAGAGGGTGTTTCTGGCTGAGCCTAACCATGTTCATAGAAGAAAACTGAAATTATAATCATATTGGGAGAACCTGTGATCTATGATTAAAAAAATATCTAAAATGTAGCATTTATGTTAGACAAAGCTATTTCCACTATTGATATCTTTATTGATAGTATATTTCAAGAGAAATTTCATAGAGTAAGTTTGCTTAAATTTATTGAGAAGCAATAAGGTCCTGTGTGCTTGTGTAAAGCTTTGTTATTTCTCGTATATAATACCTAAAACCTGTCTATAAAATAACATTCCTGCTTCAAGTTTTTGCTTATTAGTAAACATACTTAACAGACAGCATAATAAACTTAGGGGGAAATCTGGTTATTGGCATGCTAGGAAAATTTACCTATATAAACTCACAAATTAAGGCAGCAAGTGACAACTAATTATTATTTCTGTGCTTAATCTTTACAATTTTGAAGTGCTAAGCATCTCAACTTCACTGTGCTTCTATATACATGTGTAACATGAAGACATGGGATTGAATCTCTCCACCTCAGACAAACCGGTGCTTAATAATTTAATAATTTATCCATTGTCAATTACCATTTTATTGCATCCACCTACTATGAATCAAAATTAATTGAAATTACAATCTCAGCAATCATTTTGATCATCTGTAGATGGAGCTGGACACAGCTCAGTGTGTGTGGGGGAAATGAGCATAGACCTTGTGGTGGGAATAGCCCTTCAGTATGTGACTTCATCTCGACTTGAATTCCTCTCCTAATTCTCATAACATGCTCTCACTGAGCTGGCAGCACTCATGTTTACAGAAGGGTTGTATAATTTCTCTTTATCTTGGTAAATCTGGCAGCTGGGCTGAAGCAGCTGAGAGACCTGCAGTGTCTGCACAGTGCTGGGGTGTTAATGGGGGTGGCAGGGATATAACATCCCATTTCTGTCCCCCAGTGTTTCTGCGCACTGAAGCTACAATGTTGGAAAGTCTCCCGCCAGTTGAGCTGTCTTGGTACTGGAATTGAGAGCTACAGGAAAGCAGCCACCTGCAGCATTAATTATTGAGACATTTACAGCTACTCAGAAAACTTCCGTAGCTTCCTGGCCCGTATCAGTGCTGTAATTTCAAATAATTATTGGGTCATTCCGTTCACTGAACCAGCCAGCTTAGACCTAATGAGATTTTAACTTAGCCAAGATTTGAAACACTGCAACTTGTTAGTCACCCTGAACATTACTGATCAAAAGAGGATGTTGTAGTAAGCTTCCCTCACATCTGATTTCTTTCAAAAAGAAAGGCTGAGCCACCTAAACATGATTCCTTCAGCAGCAGGAGGGGCAGCAAAACTGCCAATAGCACCCTTTGACATCAGAGGCAGTTGACAGATCTCAGTAACTGGCAATGTTTGGGGCCAAACTTTTCCTTTCTGGTTGTGCTCTGTGTTCAAGTAGGCATCCATAAGGCTGAAGACAGGTGATAATCCTTCACATGCTAGAATCTTTTGGATTTTTGGAGGAAGAGGGCATGGGTAAAGAAAACCAATGTGCACTATGGATAGACCATCCTGGAGCAGTTTCCTGTGAAATGGACTTAATTGTGATTTATACTTAGGCTGGGCGCACTGAAACAAGGATCAGATTGAATGATTTCTGTGAGCTGATGCAGGTTACAGCCATCACAATAAAAAGGAAGTAGAAAGAGGCTTTCCTCTCTTTCATTTTTTGCTCTTAATCACTTAGCTTATTGATGCAAGTGAATCTCTATGGCTTTATTTTCCATGAGTGTGAGGTGACCGAAGTGAATGGTACAAGTCTGATTAGAAAGAACTCTGTGTGGCCTGTGCCTGGGGAGAGAGGATACAACCTGCTTGTTAGAGCAGGCTGCACACAGCCCTACTGCTCTTGGTACTGGAGGTGCTATGAAGGGAAGTGTGGCCAATCCTCAGCAGCATCAGAAGTGGCATACATTGGTCTTTGGACTTCTGACTCCCAGTCTGTCCTTGCAGCTGCTCATAAGCCCTAGTAGAAGGAGATGGTCCTGTGATGAGCCCTTCCTGCCAGCCCAAGGGGAAGAATTGTCTGCCCTGTGTTCATAAGGAAAGAGGGTAACATGGGGAAGGTGGAGGAGGAAGAAGAGTGGGTTTTAAACGGAAAGAGAGCCCCTGAAAGCATACTTGTCTCCCAGTCTCCCTAGCTTCCCCACCACCTATCTAGCATACTTCTACTTCTCCCTCCTATAGTGGTATTTTACCCATGTAGTTCTGCCCAGTACCTGTTTCCAATGATCATTCTATATTATTTACTGTTTAACCTGCATTTCCATATAATTTTAACAAAATGTGAACTTTCTGCTGTGAAGATATGATTGCTATAGTATCTCTGCTTGGTACCAATTGCAGTTCAAGTTTATTTGTTGGTAAAAGAAATTTTCATATAGACAAGGGCAGTTCAGGTCACAAGAGGGAGATTTCTGTTTTTTCAAGGAAAACAAATGTCAACGTCTGCAAACGTTGTTAAGTTAATGAAGATGGGCTAAAATCAATAAATATAATATGACAATAGCCCTCATTGGACCAAAGATTCAGGTTTCAGAGATGTTTGCCTAATTCCCACTGAAGCTTGTCTTTTTCATCAAAATCTGAACTTTACCTGTCTATTCATATTTTACTTTACTATGCATGATTTTGTATTTATCTGTCCCTATGAGTAACTCACAACTTTATTGTATTTGTGCTAACCTCATTCCCATGGGGTTCAGACATGTAATCATCTTACATTTCCCAAGTGAGGAAACAAAATGAAGAAAGATTTAAACTCCAGTTCTGACAATTCTGCTTACCCTGTGGAATTCCTGACTCTCGGAATAACCCTATTGATGCCAGTGAAACTTTTTCATGGAGCAAATCACAGCTCTTACTGGCTTGAAGGGCATGTCTAAATCTGTTTGGAAGCCATCTGAGCCAGCTTCTTAGTGACGGGCTCAAAGCGAGCAATAGGAAATGAACTCCAGGCTCCTGACAGTCTGAGACTTGAAACCAGGAGACCTATTTCCATCATGCAGTTCTCTAGGTGACTGATGTGGCCCATGAAAGATGTGGGGTGAAGCTCCCCAGGACACAAGAGCTGTGGAGCTGTGTCTCCTGGCCTGCAGCCCATGGCTGCTCTGTGTTACCCTGCCAGGCAGCCACAACTTCACATATGCAGCACCCTGGCCCCGCATCCTGACACCTGCTGCTGCTGCCGTGGGACCAGCATCGCAATCCTTCTGCTCCCCATAGATTTGCTGTGGCCAGCATCATCCTGGGAGATGAGGGACAAGATGCCTTTTATGTGACCTCAGCTAGATTATCAAAACGTCACTGACCAGAGGCCAAATCAGCTTCCCTGAAGTGTTTTTTCTTCATTGTTTACTAGTCAGAACGTTTTATTATGCAGGCTTCTGTGTCATATAATTGCAAATACTCATATAGTTAAAATGGAGTTGAACCTCACAGTTTCTTGGCATTTTAACTTGTTAGGCACATTAAAGTACGATTTTTTAAGAAAGAGCACCATCTTGTGGAAGTACGTGGTCTGAATGTGCTGAGCAGCCAAAATCACGCTGAAAGCCATGCTGTTAAACTTCGGCATTGCGAGTTTAAGCATCAGTAGTCTTTATAGTCACAGTTTTACCTTAAATATGAAAATAAGGAAAAATAAAGGGGAAGATGAGATAACATATTTCTTTCTTATTATCATAAGGATTCACAAAGATCATTTGGAAGCTCTGATAAAATAATTTCATAGCTTATTGAAGTAGATAAACTTTAAGATACTTCTGTACATATTCTAGGGTGATAAAGTGACAATGTTAGATTTTAGGCTAATTCTTGAGAATATCAGCTTCAGGTTTATGATTCCTACACAGAAATTATTTTAGACTACAAGTTTTGTTTGATAGACCAAGGCAATGGCCTTCAAAAGGAAGCCAGAGCAGTGTTCTCTGCAGTACAGCCAGCTATATTAGAGCCTGGATTTAAGCCTGTAGCACATTCATTGTAAAGCAGTCATGTTTGTACTGAATGTTATTATACTGTAGGTGAAGTGCAGTCTTTTAGACTTTCTGTTACATTTGGTATTTCTCTGTACCTCTCTGTACTGTTTGGCTGGTTTCATGCTTTGTTTTCCAGTCATTTAGTATAAAAATGTCAAATAGAACTGCTTCATTAAATGGAAATTATAAATTAACTCTATTTATATAAGCTAATCAATTTACTCAAGCTTTCACTTATTTACATAAAATCAAAATAAATCAGCAGTCAAACTTTGCGTTTTTACTGCACTTTATTTTAAAGTGTTATGTGGCACTCTCAGATGCTCCAGTGTAGTTGCTCTGGCTCTTAACATAGAGCTGTTAGCATACTGTAGCTCTTGAAATCAGGCCTGGTATTGCATATTGATGCACAATTGTCCCAGTAAAAATACATCACTCACCAGGCAAATGCATCACACTCACTTTGATCATTTGGTATGTCAGAAAAAAAAGGAGCATGAAAGTATGTTGCTTCAAAACTACAGGATTTCTTTGCCTTTACTTAGCATAAGAGGTTCTCCTATGACAAATATTCTGTTGCTCTGATACTGTTTTAACATTTTATATATATGCAGACATGGATATATATAAAAGATGTATATTTTCATATATAAGCATCTATATAAACATGTGTCAGTAGAATAATTCCCCAAAGCTGGTTCAATGAATAAGTGAACATATTTACGTCTTTATGTCTCCTTCTAACATATAACAACCTTGCAATAACTGTTTTGTTGGTGGAAGTGAAATTAAAAATGGGTATAACTTAATAACTTGCAAAAGTACTTACAACTTCCTTCTGTATATTACCAGAATGGACCTCATAACCAAGAAAATAAGTTTTATGTTCCCATTAAATATCCTAGCCATCTTATATAGGCATTGATTGCTACTGTTCTTTCATGTCAGATGGTGTGTAAAACAAGTGCTAAATCAGCATGATCTTCAAGCAGAAAATTTCCTGAAAAATTCCTGTCGTGGTTTAACCCCAACCAGACAGCTTTCACTCACTCACTCCCCCCCTTTCTTGCCCTCCCCCTACTCTCGGAGGGACGGAGAGGAGAATCAGAAAGAATGCAACTCCCACGGATTGAGATAAGAGCAGTTTAGTAACTAAGGTATAACACAAATCACTACTGCTACCACCAATAACAGTAATGATAAAGGAAATAGCAAGGGAAGAGAATACAACACCCCATCACCAGGCGACCGATAACTTGCCCCCCCAGCCCGACCAAGCACCAATCGATACCTCCTCCAACCCTGCAGTCCACCAAGCCCTTCCAGATAATCCCAGTTACCTCCCGGGCATGACATGCTGTGGTATGGAATACCTCTTTGGTCAGTTTGGGTCAGGTGTCCTGTCTCTGCTTCCTCCCAGCTTCCCTCCTCCCTGGCAGAGCATGAGGCTCACAAAGGCCTTGGCCAAACCAAAACATCATTTTTATCAGCTCTGTTCCCAGCCCGAAAGTCAAAACACAGCATTGCACCAGCTACCAAGAAGGAGAAAAAATGACTGCTGCTGCTAAACCCAGGACAATTCCATTTAAGCTTTTGAAGGAGTCAGATTATTTCTCATGGCTTCCTGAAAAACTTCAAATGGTACTTTTCTTTTTTAGAAAGCGGTTTGTTCTTGCTATTGTTGAAGGGTAGGTTAACATGACAGATCACAGTGATACCTTTGTTTCTATCCTGGTAAGTGTATTTTGTCTGTGTCTGGTAGTGGTTTGTTGTGTATTTAGGCTAAAAGCATATATTAAAACCTAGAAGTTTGATGTGTCTGCCCTCCAATGAACACAGATCAAAATGAGCCACAAGCTTTATATTACACTCTCGTCTGAGAGATCTTTGAGACTTTTTGACCAAGTATGACAGAAAAACACACGTGTCATCAAGTTAAGGAGACTGGAGATCTAGCAGTCTGGTCTGCCCTTTAGCCATGTTTAGGAATACGTATTTCCATAGAAAACTGAAGAAATTTTGAAGGTCGTTTTGATTATCCATTTACAATAGAAATTGACTTTTTGTTAGTGGGTTGCTTTTGGGGGGGAGTGTTAGGGGTTTTGGGGGGTTGTTTTGTTTGGGTTTTTCTTGGAGGGGTATTGTTTTGTTTTAAAATTTTGAATTATAAATAGAAATTAGCATATTGCACTTAGGTAAGCTATGATTTTTCACAGGGTTTTTTAAAATTTTTTTTATTATACAATTTTAAAAGTTCTAAGCATAAACATAAATGATTCGTCTTTCACTTGACACCTACCAAATGCTGGAAGTGAAACCCCTCAGAAATAGGCTGTGCATACCTCAGAAATAGGCTGTGCATATTTTAAATTCTCTGACTTTGCGTTACTGTTCTGATGGATTTGATTTTTTTTTTTTTTTTTTTTTACATTTCCCTCTTTTGTTGCTGCTGCTTTGCACTTTTTTTGGGAACTGTTGTGTATTTTACCTTGCTCCAAAAAAATATAAAAAAAATATGTTCTGAAATAAAAGCCTGCAGCAGCTTCAGATATCATCACCTCTCTGCTTGGTGAGAGATGCCAACCCTTGCTCTGTGTCACCTCATGTTCTGACAGAAATGAAGATGTGCTTTTGTCTTAGCCACTGCAAATCACAATCCAGTATAGCAGTGCAAATGATTTTTGTTAGTAGTGTGGGCTAATGTTGCAGCCTGTAAAAGGTGTAATGTATGTGACTGAATCTCCATTTGTGAAAAAGGCAGAATACTAGAATTGGATATACATACTGCTTCCTGTAGTTTCAGAAAATCATTGCCTTCACTCACATCTGTTCATGTTTAAGATGTGTGAACAGTTTCTTAGTGTTAGGAACAGCTTTTCCTCTTTTGGTTGTGTATATGAGGGGTGCCTCCTGAAATCACACATCTAAATACATCTGCCTGGAATTTAACAGCCACAGCTCTACTGGAGATGGAAGGAAGGTGGTGTAATTTTATCTTTTTTTCTAAGGACTTTTCTTCACATGATTCCTTATTTCTTAACTAGAAGACTGCTTGAAGGTTTGATATGTTGTTCTATCTTTTATATATTCTGCTGTTGCTGCATAATATTGAGATTTCAATATGAACAGCAACTGCATTAAAATAAGTTAAGAAAAAAACCCTTCTTGTTTCCCTCCTTCCTCAAATACAAGGAATTCTAGTTTCTCTAATGATCCAGGCTTTGTAAAGTTACTCAAACTTGTAAAATACTACCAGGAGCAGTTGTTAACTTCCATTTTATTATATGTATCAAAGTAATTTCAAGAATCCAGCCCTGTATTATTTTATTTGTCAGGTTTCATACTCATCCAGAGAAGTTATTAAAACAATCACATATCAGCTGACCGGAAGATTATGTGTAAACATTCTACATGAAGCACTTACTTATTTTTACATGTAGTCATAAGGAAATGTTTGTTTGCCAAAAGGTGAATAAAACTTTCTGGCATAATTTGATGAGGTGAACGTTAAGGTTTTCTAGTATTTAGCAAACAAAACAATGCAGTCATCTACTGCTTAAATTTAAGCCACAGTCTTTGTGTGGCCAACAAACCACAATTTCCATGCTGTACTGTGTGTTATCTTTGATAATTCTCTGTAAATTTGTCCCTGGCTTGCACTGTCCTTGGTGCCTCTGCCTACTCCTTCTCTTTGTTAGAGCCCTGAGTGAATAGGCTTCAGTTTGCCCGAGTTTGCTTTTGTATAGTGTAATTTTTGACCTTTTTTTTTTTGAAAATCAGTTAGTTCTGAGATTGTCAGCTTTCTGGTGGTTCCCAGAAGTTCTTTTCCTTGGTTACACTTCTGCAGGCAGTCTGTGTTTGCAATTTGGCATTTGAGAGCTTTAAGAGTATGTGTAGAATACGACACATCTACATGTTTCATGCATACGTTGATTGCTTCTGACTCCAACACAGCTAGAAGTTTAGAGAAATTCTGCATCTAACACAAATTTCCCAGTTTCAGAGATTCTGTAACTTCAGGTTTCTTACCATTCTTGAGTGGGGATTTTGGGGGTTTTTGGTTCCTGTAGGTTCCGTTTGGCCTAATAGATGTGCTGAGGTGGATTCCCCCACCTGTGTGGAGCTGATGGTGCTCCATGTGATCCCATGACTCAGAGAAGAGGTGACTCCCACCAACATTTGCTTTCCTTGTCATACGCTCTCTTTGTACTTTACCACCCACTTGCAGAGAAGGAGAAAATTTGTTCTCCCAGATCACCAGTCCATCATTTTGCTTAAGGTAACTGTAGGGACATACCACAAATCAAGATTGCTGACAAGAAAGGGTACCATTTCACATGTTTTGATATTCTATGATTGGATAATTCTGCAGTAATAATTTTAACGAGAAATGTTAGCACTGACATTTTCCTGCAAGAGTCAGAAAATTTTGAAGCACGCTCCTAACGCAAGGACAATCCTGAGAATATTTTAGACTCATTGCACTTTGTAGCACTGCTGTTACAAATGTCATATACAAGTAATGTGGTATCACCTCTAGAGAACAGGTGTGGTTGTCTTTTGTACTGTTTATCTTGCATGAAACAGAAGCACATACAGTTCTGTATAATTTTTTCACAAGGGATACAAATACTGTAAAACCTGTAAAACCCTAACCCTTATTCCAGTAAGAAGTATAATTTATATTTGGTATTTTAGTGAGCTCAGTAGTCTATAAACAAACTGAGAAGTACTTGGTACTCCTATCAGTGATTTGAAGGCTCATTTTAAACCTTTATCTAAAATACGTACTTCAGACTACTGCTGAGTGTCCTGGGCTCAACAGTAGCAGTCATTTTTTCTCAGTAGCTGGTGCAGCTCTGTGTTTTGACTTTCTGCCTGGGAACAACGCTGATAACACCGATGTTTTTAGTTGTTGCTCAGTAATGTTTACTCCAACCAAGGACTTTATGAGTCTCATGCTCTGCCAGGGAGGAGGAGAAGCCAGGAGGAAGCAGAGACAGGACACCTGACCCAAACTAGCCAAAGAGGTATTCCATACCACAACATGTCATGCCTGGGGAGGTAACTGGGATTTACCCAGAAGGACTGGCTCACTACTCTGTCGGGCTCGGTATCAGTGAGTGGTGAGCGGTTATTTCCCTTATTATTATTGTTGGTGGTAGCAGCAGTGGTTTTGTGTTATACCTTAGTTACTGGGCTGTTCTTATCTCAACCTGTGGGAGCTGAGATAAGAATTCTTTCGATTCTCCTCCCCGTCCCTCTGGGACTTGGGTTGGGGTGGGGGGGGAAGAAGGGGGGGGGTGTGAGAGACTGCGTGGCTGACTGGGTTTTAAACCACAACACTGAGCAAAGCTGATTATGTGCAAATACATTTGCAAGACTGAAACTCTAGAGAATTATCACGAGTTAATATCTGGCGTTTTTGCCAAACTTCAGAAAATAATAATCCAAATTTATGTCCCGTATTTTTCCAGAGGAAACATTGTATGTATGCATTAAAAACAGTTTTCAATTCACTTACTGCCTTTTCTCTTGAATGAGGCCACAAACCTACTTCATCTCTATAACAGCAGTAATAACACTTCAAAGGAGCCCTGGTTTACTTCCTCTGTAATTGCCTTCTGCTTCCATTAGAACTCTTTAGCACTATTTTAAAGCAATACTTAACACAAGGGATTTCTAAAATTATGATAACTGTGTGCATTAACTGAGGAAGGACTTGTTAACTGAATGTTGGCATGGCAAGATACAGCTTGCAGAACAGTTTGATTTTGTACACAGTTTGCATTTATCGCCTCCCCGTTAAAGTAGTAATGAAACAGTGGTGCCCAGTGACAGGACAAGGAACAATGGCCATAAACAAAAACACAAGAAGTTTTACCTCAACACAAGGAAGAACTTCGTTAATTGAGGGTGGCTGAGCACTGGGACAGGCTGCCCAGCAGGGTTGTCGAGTCTCCTTCTCTGAAGACGTTAAAAACCCACCTGGACGTGTTCCTCTTACCTGCTCTAGGTGTCCCTGTCTAGATCATCTGCCCTCAGGGGGGCTGGACTAGATGATCTCCAGAGGTCCCTTCCAACCCTGATGATCCTCTGATTCTGTAATTCTGTGAAAACAGCAGCAGACTGTTACTGTGACCGAGTTAAAACTTTAATAGTGAACATAAATCTGCCATGCTGACACCAGGGAGCTGGGGACTCACATTCTTAACTTCTTCCTGATTTTCTTCAGTCTCCATCAACAGCTATGGATCGAGTAATCTGTGTCATACAACACACACCCATCTCTCCCTATGCTGTTCGTAGTGAGCACTTGGCAGGGGAGCAATGAACCTAGAGAAGCCTCGACATGACACCATTTTTCCCAACAGTATTCTTGTTACAGTGAAAGACTACCTCTCCCCAGACTGACTGTCCGTCTCCCTCTCTTGCAACCCTGTTTTCATGCACTGATGACGTGAAGAAACATCCCTAGACATCTTTAAAGGCTCTTGCCCGGCTGCAGCAAGCTCAGGTAAGGCCGGCAGCAGCTCCCCGGCAGCCGCAGCCCGGCCTGGCAGCAGGTGGCAGTCAGGGGAAGGGGATGGGTCAGAGCTTGCCTGTCGCCATTTATTTTGCTGATATTTCGGGGGGGGTTCGCAAACTGGAACACGCAGGAGAGTGTTTCAGCCGACTGCAGAAAATCAGCCTTTTGTCTTCTCAGACCTGGACATGAATAGGTTGTTTTGCTGCTTCAATCTTTAACTAAAAATAGTGCCTTATAATCCTTTCATATCTTGCAGTTTATCAGTGGTTGTTCAGGCTTAAATCCTCTTTAAAATGTTATATTTTGCTAGGAAAATGTCATTTAACAAAGAAGTCATGATAGGAATAAAATGAATCATGTACATAAATCCTCACTTCCATGTGCATTAAAATGAAAATAGGCCTCTAGACCATCAGTGTCAACTTGGTTATTCTTACCCTAAAGATTTAGTGCTAAGTCCATGTGAAATTTGTGGCATATATCACTGCATGTCTGCACAATCACTTGATTCGCATGTTTTGTAATACTGAATGTTTGTAGATGTCCATTAACTGCATTCTGCTCTATGGAGATTAGAAAGTGGGCCCTTACATTTTAAATAGGATATGCATATACTTAAAGAAAAGCCTGCTTAGTGACTGAGGGGCTACTTTCTAATCTCAGATACATAGTGTGCTCTGCCTGTTTACGGTATATGGAAAACCATGATACTGAGCAGAGATTAGTATGGCACTAAATCTGTGCATTCTGCAGTAAATTACCTGTATAATGATAAATATTTTTAAATAATTTCTTCAACAATACAGTGCTTTTTTGTTCTTTTAAGTGTCATCAACAGCTTCCATGCGCATTTTTTAAAAAACTGTATTTAAAAGCCAGTAAGCAGCTTTGATGTGACCTTTGATAAGATGATTCACAGATTCATAGAATCATAGAATGGTTTGGGTGAGAAAGGACCTTAAGATCATATAGTTCCAACGCCCCTGCCATGGGCAGGGACGCCTCACCCTAGAACCGTATCACCCAAGGCTCTGTCCAGCCTGGCCTTGAACACTGACAGGGATGGAGCATTTACCACTTATTTGGGCAGCCTGTTCCAGTGCCTCACCACCCTCACAGTAAAGAACTTCCTTATCCCTAACCTGAACTTTCCCTGTTTAAGTTTTAACCCAACACCCCTTGTCCTATCGCTACATTTCCTAATGAAGAGTCCCTCCCCAGCATCCCTATAGGCCCCCTTCAGATACTGGAAGGCTGCTATGAGGTCTCCACGCAGCCTTCTCTTCTCCAGGCTGAACAGCCCCAACTTTCTCATCCTATCGTCATACAGGAGGTGCTCCAGTCCCCTGATCACCCTCATGGCCCTCCTCTGGACTTGTTGCAACAGTTCCATGTCCTTTTTATGTTGAGGACACCAGAACTGCACACAATACTCCAAGCAGGATCACCTCCTTCGACCTGCTGGTCACACTCCTTTTGATGTAGCCCAGGATTCGGTTAGGTTTCTGGGCTGCAAGCGCACACTGAAGCCAGCTCATGTTCATTTTCTCATCAACCAACACCCCCAAGTCCTTCTCCGCAGGGCTGCTCTGATTCTCTTCTCTGCCCAGCCTGTAGCTGTGTCTGGGATTGCTCGACCCAGGTGTAGGACCTTGCACTTGGTATGGTTAAACTTCATGAGGTTGGCATCAGCTCACCTCACAAGCGTGTCAAGGTCCCTCTGGATGGCATTCCTTGTTACTGGTCTCCAGCTGTACATTGAGCCACTGACTGCAACTCTGTGTGTGGCCATCCAGGCAATTCTTTATCTACCAGGTGGTCCATCCATCAAATGTATGTCTTTCCAGTTTAGAGACAAGAATGTCGTGGACAGTGTTGAACAGTGAGTATTTTTGCCTGGATAGTTAGATACCCACATTTATTCTCTTTGCGTCTGCAATTGTAAGTCACATGGAGATAATTAGTTTTGGTTTAGAAGCAACCACAATGTAATGGGAATTCTGCATCTTTCACGTACGGTGAATTCCTTTAAAGTGTCATGTTTTTACTTGGTTTTGGCTTTGTTTTCCTTCCTTACTTTCTGTAGAAACATCTTTATTTTTCTGAAGACGTTCTCAACACTGCGTAATGATCAGAGAAGGCTGATTTTTAAAATGCCTCAAGTGACAGAAACCCAGTGCAAGACACAGGGGGCAGGGTAGTATTTAAATGTTTGTAAGAGCGCGATGCAAAATCTACATCAGCACAGATGCCAAACCTAAAGCTTTCTCTTCCAGTGATGTCATTTTTCAGCAAGAAGACACCAAAATGTATTCTAGTTTTTGGCTGGAACCTTGGGAGGGGGTGCTGTTCATCCCACACAGTGCTGATGGACTCATGCTTCTCACAGATCCATCTCTCTGCTGACTGAATAGTATAAAAAAAGGCTGGCTCTGGTACCACTTCTTTTTTTAAATTTTATTTTATTATGAAATGAAGTAGAAAAAGATACAGCTTCTTAGTATTTAGTGTGCTGGACAATTCCTTTGAACACCTACAAGTACATTAAAATGCCTGTATGCTGAATTGCAGAGAAAACCCAATGCAAGAGTGCTAACTCCTCACTGGGATGGTAGATGAAGTCTCTTTTTTTTTGGTGTTGTGTAACCAGTTCATTGTTAGTCCCTCATCCATTTGTTTATGTAACCTAATTTGATGGAAAAACCTCCTCATCTTCCAATCTAAGCTATCTTTTCCCCTGTGTCATCTTTGCAATACCTGTGTAGCAATATCCTGTGTCAGCAGAAACACTGTTCTGTGTGGCAGCCTTTGCTTTGTAACAGTTTTGAAAACAGCTATACTCATATATATATCGAAATGTTATACTCATGCAGTGTAGTATTTAACTAACATAGTAGTTTATTCTAAGTGATGAGAGATGTATTTGCTGTTTTCAGTGTTTATAGTGTGTGTGATGGGAGATGTATTTGCTGTTCTCAGTGTTCATAGTGTGTGTTTGTTGCAGGGTTTAGGTCAGTGGTACTTTATCGGGGGAGGAAAGGAGTAAAATTACTTTATTTTCTCTGCATCACAGTCTACAGAGCAGAAAGAGCTGCAGAGAACTGTACCATTTTTTATTTTTCTGTGGATAGTAGCATTTCTGAATAGCGATAGACACAACTCCTGTGTTCTGCCATCGTCAGAACAAAATGCGAAATGAAGACTGAGCCAACTACATTTTAACTAAAGCAACATTTTGTTGTTTGTATAAAATCTAGCTCACCAAATTACTGAAGACAATAAACATGGGGAAGAAAATCTAGGTTTAAACCAGAAGACCTTCGTTGTATAACCTACCAAATCCATAGATCAAAAATATTAATTTTGAAAATAACACTTCTGCCGGAAAAGGTCCAGTGTACTTTTGACAGCAGCATTTTTAAAGACATTATAGTTAATCACTTTTCATGAATGAATGAATGAACGAATGAACGGAGTAAAACATTCAGTGATCTGAAATTAGCCACATGATCCTACCTCAAACTTAGGTCCTAAACCCCCAATCAATCAAGAAATAAATTATTATGAATTCATATATATTGCACCTTTAAGAGCTGACTTGGAAAACACTTAAAACTGTTAAATCATGAGCATCCTGTCAAGTTATTTGCCATTATAACTGATGCAGAACTTTCTGTTCTATACTTCCAGGTTTTTAGGGCAATATTATTCACTACTGGAAACAATTTCTTTTAATGAAGAGCTGATTACAAAATGAGAATTTATCAGTGAATATTTTTCATTTAGCACATCTCAGTTGCCAGAGAAATATCTATGTCCTCTTACTTAATAGATGCACCTATCATTTCTGCAGAGGGTGATAAGATATGAGGATGCTCAGCATGCACTGGAAAAGACTTGTGGTTAGCGAAACCTGCTCGTAATCATTAACTGAAAAAAAGGAGGGGGAGAAAAACAAGTTTTAATTAAAAATTGCTTTTCCAGGGTCAGCTGCTTGTAGCTGAGTGTTGCTGAAGGGTGAAATGATTTGTGAAACAATCAGACTGAAAAAAGGAATTAAGTTAAAAAACCCTCAATTTTTACAAGCAGAGATGCCTCCAGTTTTATGTAGTACTTCCGCCTGCAAGATTCAGTATGATCTGTACTCTGGTGATTAAATCAGGAACACTTAATGAAGGAGGCTGTTGTCTTTTGGACTTGGCTGTGCCACTGATTACAGCTATTAAGATGCTGGAGTGTGGGAAGAGAGCAGAGTAAGAAAAAGCCTGCCTTCTGGTTAAAGAAGTTGCATGCCTCTCTGAAGCATGCCCTGCTGCCTCTGCTACAGACAACTTGTGTGATTTTGGTCAAGTATAATGGTCAACATAAGCATAAATCTTAACAGACAGTCAAGTGCTGGTCTTCACACATGGTCTGTTCCTAAATCCTGAGACCATCTAACATTTTCAGGTCTCCGTCACTCCCCAAAAGAATGACAGATTTCTTTGATCTTATAATACTGAGTTAGCTAAAAAATCCCCCAAAAGTTGTGTAAGGTACTTCATGTTGAATGCAAAATTAACTGACAGTTCCGGCTGCAATTTGACAGTGTAAGTCAGAGTTACTGATATGTACTGGAAAGGAAAAAGCAACCTCATCTCAAGTTGCACACAAGAAAGGAGACTTTGACACAGGGGGATGCAATGGCAATATAAAGAAATACAGTTATTTCTGAGTGGTTGTTAGAAAGTCTAAGTTAAATGTAATACCTTCTTCTTCAGAGAGTGTCGTGGTTTAACCGCAGCCAGACAGCTTCTCACTCACTCCCTCCCCCTTCTTGCCCTCCCCCTATTCTCGGAGGGACAGAGAGGAGGATCAGAAAGAATGCAACTCCCACGGATTGAGATAAGAACAGTTTAGTATCTAAGGTATAACACAAATCACTACCGCTACCACCAGTAATAGTAATGATAAAGGAAATAACAAGGGAAGAGAATACACCACCTCATCACCAGGCAACTGATAACTCGCCCCCCCAGCCCGACCAAGCACTGACCGATACCTCCTCCAACCCTGCAGTCCAATTAGCTCTTCCGGGTAACTCCCAGTTACATCCAGGGCATGATGTGCTGTGGTATGGCATGCCTCTTTGGTCAGTTTGGGTCAGATGTCCTGTCTCTGCTTCCTCCTGGCTTCCCCTCCTCCCTGGCAGAGCATGAGGCTCAAAAAGTCCTTGGCCAAACCAAAACATCATTTTTTTCAGCTCTGCTCCCAGGACGAAAGTCAAAACACAGCACTGCACCAGCTACCAAGAAAGAGAAAAATGACTGCTAGTGCTAAACCCAGGACATTATCCACCCCTTATTCCATACCATTCACGTCACGCTCAGATCCCACATTTTCAATATACCATCACTCTTATCTAAGTGCACTCTTATCTTAGTGCATGGACCAGACCGTATAAGGCTGCTGAGTCCATCTGGTCCATGGGTCAATTGCTGAGATGAGCAGCTCAAGAGAGGACGCCTTGAACACCGGAGCGGGGGAGATCAGCGTCCAGGAGCCTCAACTCAGAGCGACAAGAGCCACCGTGGGAGCCTCAAGTCCTCGACAGGACCTGCCCAGGAGCCGGCACCTCAGCTGATGTGAGCAGCTGACTCACAGGGGGCGGAGCTAGGGGGAACGGTGCTAGCCCTGATTGGTTAAAAACCTGCCCCAGGGAGTGCGAGTGACCAGGAGCGCGGTGAACAGGAGCTGGTCGAGGTAGTTTGCACGGGCAGGTGAGCACTCGCCGTATGACCAGGGCCTGGTATGGGAGCTCTCCTCTGGCTGCCCCGGCTGTGGCCACCGTAGGCACTCAGAGCTGATGAGAGGGGAGGCTGCAGTGCAGAGCTCGGGGTGTAGAGAGTGCCTTCACTGCTCTGGTGAGGGAAAGGTACACAATGGGCAGGGCTGCACTGGGTGCTCCCTGGTGGAGGCTCTCCTGCAGCAGGTGACTGAGCTGCGGGAAGCTATTAATAGGCTACAAGATGTCAGGGTAGCTGAGAGAAAACAGGCCTGCTTGCTCCCTGCCCAAACTGTGCAGAGTCCTCAAGCTTCACCTGTAGCTCATGGAGGAAAGGAGGAGATTGTTAGCTCTCAAAGCTGGGAATTGGTGAAAAAAAAAAAAACCCAACAAAAAAAGGAGGAAAAGGACAATTAAAAGCAAGGGGCTTCCTCCTGAACCTGTTGCCCCCACGCAGAACCGCTTTGCTGTCCTGCAGGGGGCTCATGAGGAAACGCAGTTGCGCCAGAAACAGCCTGTTGATGCACTAGTAAAGAAGATTTCTACTGGTGCTGCCAGGAAAAAGCGGCGGGTTGTAGTGGTAGGGGATTCTACTTTGAAAAGGACAGAAGCGCTCGTCTGTCGGCCTCACCCAGTCTCAAGGGAGGTGTGTTGCCTACCAGGGGCACGGATCAGGGATGTGGCAGAGAGGCTGCCTGCTCTGGTAAGCCCCTTGGACTATTAACCACTTCTGGTGATACATGTGGGTGCTAGGGATATAGATAGCAGTAGCCTGGGGAACATAAAGAAGGACTACAGAGCCCTGGGAGAGGTGGTTAAGGGCTCTGGAGCTCAGATTGTCTTCTCATCTATTCTCCAGGATACAGGGGAGGAATTAAAAAAAACCTAGGAGGATTAGCCAGGTTAATAAATGGTTAAAAGGGTGGTGTTACAGTCAGGGGTTTGGGTGTCTGGAACATGGGACCCAAGATTGTAGGCCAGGTCTAGTGGGGGCTGGTGGAGGTGGTCCGATAAAGAAGGGGAAGGGCAGTTTTGGTAGGAGGCTTGCCAGACTGGTCAAGGAGGCTTTGAACTAGATGTGTTGGGGGAGGGGGACATCATTCCATCCCAACACTCCCAGTCAGTTGCCAGCACCTATAATAGATGCTTGGACCAATGCAGAGATATTCTGGCTGCCCCAGCCAATGAGCAGGCTTCATTTGGAGCTGGGCTCAGATGCCTCTATACAAATGCCCGTAGCATGGGGAACAAACAAGAAGAATTAGAGATGTGTGCTCGTCTACAGGACTATGATATTATAGGCATCACAGAAACATGGTGGGATGGCTCCTATGACTGGAGTGTTGGAATGAAAGGCTACAGACTCTTTAGAAAAGACAGGCCTGGCAGGCGCGGAGGGGGAGTTGCCCTTTATGTTAGGGATAGGCTGGAGTGTATGGAACTCTGTCTGGGGACAGGTGAGCAGATAACCAGAGAGCTTGTGGGTCAGGGTTAAAGGGAAAACACAGATGGGAGACACTGCTGTGGGGGTATGTTATAGACCACCTGATAGTGAGGAATCTGCGGATGAAGCACCCTATAGGCAGATAGGAAAAGCCTCACGCTCACAGGCCCTTGTTCTCATGGGTGACTTCAACCACCCTGACATCTGTTGGAATGACGGTATGGCCCGGCACAAGCAATCCAGGAGGTTCCTCGATTGTGTGGAAAACAACTTCCTTCTGCAAGTAATGGAGGAACCGAAACGGAGAGGTGCCATGCTTGACCTCGTGCTCACCATCAGGGAAGGGCTCATTGGAAATGTGGCACTCCAGGGCAGCCTTGGATGCAGCAACCACGAGGTGGTTGAATTTGAGATCCTTAGGACAGTGAGAAGAGCATGCAGGAAGCTCACTGCCCTAGACTTCAAAAAAGCAGACTTTGGCCTCTTCAGGAACCTGCTTAGTAAGGTTCCATGTGATATAGCCCTAGAGGGCAGGGGGCCTCAAGACTCTTGGTTGGTCTTCAAGGATCACCTGCTACAAGCTCAGGAGTGTTGCGTCCCAACTAGAAGGAAGTGCAGCAGGAGGGCCAGGAGACCTCCTTGGACGGATAAGGAGCTGCTGGGGAAATTGCATTTGAAATGAATTTTCATTTGAAATGAAAAAAAGTTTTATAGAAAGTGGAAGCAAGGACAGGCGGCCTGGGAAGAGTACAGGGTTATTGTCCAGGAAGCTAGGGACCAGGTTAGGAAAGCTAAGGCCCAGTTAGAATTAAACTTGGCTGGGGATATTAAGGATAACAGGAAGGGATTCTACAGGTACATAGCAAATAAAAAACAGATTAGGGGGAATGTAGGCCCCCTCAGGAAGCTCTCAGGTGAACTAGCTACACAGGACTTGAAGAAGGCTGAGGTCCTCAATGACTTCTTTGCCTCGGTCTTCTCTAGCAAAGGCTCTGACCACACCACCCAAGTCTTGGAAGGTAGACGCAGGGACTGTGAGAATGAAGACCTTGGGCCCACTGTAGGAGAGGAATTGGTTCGAGACCATCTTAAAAATCTGAACGTGCACAAGTCCATGGGTCTTGATGAAATCCATCCGCGGGTCCTGAAGGAGCTGGCAAATGAAGTTGCTATGCCGCTGGCCATCATATTTGAGAAATCATGGCAGTCAGGTGAAGTTCCCGACGACTGGAAAAAGGGAAATATAACCCCCATTTTCAAGAAGGGGAAAATGGATGACCTGGGGAATTACAGACCAGTCAGTCTCACCTCTGTGCCTGGCAAAATCTTGGAGCAGATTCTCCTGGAAGGCATGCTAAGGCACATGGAAAACAACAAGGTGCTTGGTGACAGCCGGCATGGCTTCACCAAGGGGAAATCCTGCCTGACCAATTTGGTGGACTTCTATGATGGGGCTACAGAACTGATGGATAGGGTAGAGCAGTTGATGTCATCTACCTGGATTTGTGTAAAGAGTTCGACACTGTCTCACACGACATTCTTGTCTCTAAATTGGAGAGACATCAATTTGATGAATGGACCACTCGGTGGATAAAGAACTGGCTGGATGGCCACACACAAAGAGTTGTGGTCAATGGCTCACTGTCCGGCTGGACACCAGTAACGAGCAGTGTCCCTCAGGGATCGGTGTTGGGACTGGTCTTGTTTAACATCTTCGTTGCTGACATGGACAGTGGGATTGAGTGCGCCCTCATCAAGTTTGCCGATGACACCAAGCTGTGTGGTTCGGTTGATAACGCTGGAGGGAAGGAATGCCATCCAGAGGGACCTTGACACGCTTGTGAGGTGGGCTGATGCCAACCTCATGAAGTTTAAACATGACAAGTGCAAGGTCTTACACCTGGGTCAGAGCAATCCCAGACACAGCTACAGGTTGGGCAGAGAAGAGATTCAGAGCAGCCCTGCGGAGAAGGACTTGGGGGTGCTGGTCAATGAGAAAATGACCGTGAGCCGGCAGTGTGCGCTTGCAGCCCAGAAAGCCAACCATATCCTGGGCTGCATCAAAAGGAGTGTGACCAGCAGATCGAAGGAGGTGATCCTGCCCCTTTATTCTGCTCTTGTGAGACCTCACTTGAAGTATTGTGTGAAGTTCTGGTGTCCTCAACATAAAAAGGACATGGATTTGTTGGAACAAGTCCAGAGGAGGGCCACAAGAATGATCAGGGGGCTGGAGCACCTCCCATATGAAGATCGGCTGAGAAAGTTGGGGCGGTTCAGGTTGGAGAAGAGAAGGATGCATGGAGACCTCATAGCAGCCTTCCAGTATCTGAAGGGGGCCTATAGGGATGCTGGGGATGGACTCTTCATTAGGGACTGTAGTGATAGGACAAGGGGTAATGGGTTAAAACTTAAAGAGGGGAAGTTTACATTGGATATAAGGTGGAAATTCTTTCCTGTTAGGGTGGTGAGGCACTGGAATAGGTTGCCTAGGGAGGTTGTGAATGCTCCATCCCTGGCAATCTCCAAGGCCAGGTTGGACGAGCCCTTGGGTAATGTGGTTTAGAGCGAGGTGTCCCTGCCCATGGCAGGGGTTTGGAACTTGATGATCTTAAGGTCCTTTCCAACCCTAACTATTCTATGATTCTATGATTATATGCCATAACTTTAAAAACTCTGGGAAGGTTTGACATGTTTACATGCTAGTAAATCTAACAGTACCGAGAAATCTTCCTGGATGGTCAAACACTATCATCTGTAGTTGTAGTATATTGGCCTAGACCCTGGCACACTTTTCATTTACACTGACTGACTTTTTCTAGGGAATTCCAAAGTATGGTGTGAGAACAGGACCATTTCAGGAACCATCCCATTAAGCAGTTTGCATGAAGCTTCTTTGAACACTTCTGTGTTGACTAGCACATCTGTTCACTCTCCTGTGCCAACTGGCCACAGCGATTTGGAACTTTCTGAAGCACATTTAGTCTGCTCGTATAAATACAGCTTTCCTTTCCTCCGTAGTGGTGTCACAGCCTCCATGCCAAGTCTGCTACCACTTA
This sequence comes from Neopsephotus bourkii, assembly GCF_033783945.1. Classification (NCBI taxonomy): domain Eukaryota; kingdom Metazoa; phylum Chordata; class Aves; order Psittaciformes; family Psittacidae; genus Neopsephotus; species Neopsephotus bourkii. The sequence goes on from NW_026901969.1 coordinate 3,902,810, forward strand.
TACTTCAGTTTTGAGAGGTTTTGTCTGCCTTTTTCTTGCCCCTTTAATGTGTCCAGTGATTCAGGTAACAACTCCGGAGATGGGCAGTAACACTGAAACACAGTAACGGCTGGGATGAGGTTGCTTAGGAAGGTGATCTTTATGTAAACTGAAACAAGAAACAACTGAGCTAAAAAAAAGTCTGTGGAAAGGTATCTATGAAACATATTTGTGCTTGTTAAAACTTATTGATAATAGTAAAAGCTTATTTTTAGCCCTTATGAAAAGGGATGATTAACCATGGAGCATGATGCGACATGTCATTTTTAATCTAACTGTAGCATTCAGCGTTCTGTAATGGACATTTTCTTCTCCAACAGCTGTTTACCATTTTACCTTTTAGATGCATTAATTGCAAAAATGAAATTACAGAAATTAGAAAGACTTTGAAGGTTCTTGTAAATCAGATGAAGAGTTCACTGGTTAATTTAATATGTTAACAGTTCAAAGACATTTGAAGCAATAAAATATTTTGTTTATCTTGAAAAGAAACCAAGTTCGTCTGTTCAGATATAAGATGAAGTGTATGTAATGGAAAATTATGGGGACATAATCATGAATGAGTCATTTGAAATTTTTAAAAAATAAAATCACAAGTTTTATTTAAATTGTTGACTCATCTGTGGTTTATTTTCCCAACTGTTCTGTCTTGTTTGTCTGTCAAACCACGTCCATGGTCATCTTAGATTTTTCTGTTAGACAGTCCAAATGTAGAAAACCTCTCTGCTGTTTAATGAAATTTCTTTCATGGTCAGTCTCCAAATGCTTTGAGTTATAATTTATGTTTGTGCTTCTCTAGATTGGTTTGTATCCCACCTATTTATTCTGAGGTGTAATGTTGTTCAATCGTAGCAAACTACAGTTAACTTCAATTTCAGTGCTGTTCTCTATGCGCCAACTGGAAGGTTTGGAGTCTTGGTAAATGGACAGGAGTAGGAGTAAGATAAAATGTTTCCTTTTGGTTTCCATCTGGATGTGCAGAGAAGGAGCAAGACATTTTCTGTCATGGTAAGCTGCTATCTGGCGATGTAGAGACAGATAGTGAAAATTATTAGGGGTAAGAGGAATTTTTAAGTGAAGAGAGGCTATCATGATTGGCACTGTTTGGTTAAAGGAAAAATAAACCACATCTTATTTATGTAAAATGTAACTGCTATAGAGGAGCTGCGGTAAATGTATCTATTTATTTTCTTAACAAAATAGAAGCCAGTCAGTGTAGTTGAGAGATTAAATATTTAAAACTCATGAAGTCAGACAAATTGTATTCTGTGTATGATTTTTCTATAGGTATCTTTCCCATAAAGTGTTTCTGAGAATACATCCTGCATCAGACTTGAGAAAGGACTAAACTGCTATATGTTAATAATACAGGTTAAATATGTGGTTGGCTTGTGCCATTTTATTTTTTGCAAATGTAAATTACTAATGTACTTCAATTTGGAAAATTTTCTATATATGACCAATACTGTGATTTTACTATTCTATTAGCCACAGGTGCATTTATTTTATATATGTCTTAAGTTCATTATATATATATATATATATATGATGGTCTACAGTTTTTACGGATGTCCTGTGATACTTTAAAAACGTATTAATTAACATAACCACTACTTGACATTTATAAAAATTTAAAGCTGCTTGGTATTTTATGAAATTATAAAGAAAATTCTGAGCTTTGAATCATAATGAATGTATATTGGGTCCATTTAATGTACATAAGGCATGTTTATGCTGCAGTGAATATGAAATGAGCACAAAGTACGAAGAAATAGGAACCGCCTGGCCTGAGAATGCTATGTTATGTAACCTTGTTGATGTGACTTAATTTGTTTGTGTCACAGTATCTCCTTTTATGACTAATTTTGCTGTGCTCCATAATGTTCTGTACCTTAGTCTGGGATGTTAACCTTGCATGTGTTTATAACAGCAGACTATACCTGGATGTGACTGTGAATTTGTTGCTGCAGATGTTGCTTTTCACATAATTTGTTTTAGGCAGTACAAAAAGCCATTTTCTGATTTGTGTGGTTTTGGTTTTGTTTCACATAGGTATTTTTAATAGTAAATTTCTCTCAGGTGTGCTTAACCTGTGGTGGGCTTTTTTGTCCTTCATTGTCATGTTCTCTGGTCATATTTTGATGACTTGTTTAACATTTAGTTTGGGCTGCTAGGGTAGGATTCACTGCACCTAACTTCAGATATCTAGAGCGTAGGCATTTCTGTCTTTACTGCCTCCCATCTCTGTGGTGTGATTCATCTCAAATTAAAATAGACATCTAAAATAGGTCAAAAGCAGTGCCCCTTGAAAGTGCCTGTCTTTATTGACTTAAGGGAGCCTTTGGTAATGCAGAGACACCGGCAGTTACACTGCAAATAAAGCCTATCAGAAGATGCTGATGACCATTCCTGCAGTTGCTTGTAAGAGGGAAATGGAAAAGCTACCTTACATACATTTGCAAAGAGCATTCAATGTGGGGATGTAGTCTTTGCTCAATAGCAAGTGATTGCAGCAAGGACTTTTCAGTTTCCCACCTGATATCACTCCACCTGAGGCTTGCTGTGCATGAATAATGCTTGTCTTTTGATCTATCATCTTTGTAGTCTTACCACTAAGTTTTCAGATTTTTCCACATGAGCGATGAGTGCGGAACACGAGGCAGTAGTCATCTGCTACCATACACAAGGGACAAGATCTGTTTAAAAGATGAGAGCAGTACTGTGTCAGTATTGCAGTGTTTAAGTTTGACTATGTTTTTATGCTTCAGTCAAGTAGCTATTTTTTCCTGACTGTCCAATCCAAATGTGTGCTTTTAAACTGTGATCTTTAATAATTACAATTATTTCTTCAGTTATTATTGGCACACACATTTGTTAATTGTTAGAATCATATTTGATGGATCATAGTTGATTGTCTGAAGTTGAAGATGGATCATACTTGATCCATCTTCATCTTGATTTTCTAGCTAGAGATACAGATTAATCTGTAAGAATGTTAATAACATATGACACTGTTTATAAGTTTATGGCACTTTTGAAATGCATGGCAAGATATATCATGAATAACGCTACTTAGTCAGTTGCATGATGAATAATGAAGGGAAATCTTTCCCTTTTTTCATGTCATCCATACTGAATGCAGAAAGGAAAGAAAAAATACTGTTATTCTTCTTATGTCTTGTAAATACTGTGATACTTTATATTCTATACTACTTTTTTTTTTTTCCCAAAATGCATTTGATAAAGCATAAAGATGGCTATTGTGAAGATTAAGGTTTAGAAAGTCCTTTTGGGGGGATTTAGCATGTTTTGAGGCCATTCAGCACAAAGATTAGGAAAATTATGGTTTTAAATTGTTGCCTTTTATCTTTTTTTGCAGAATTTTCAGGAAGGTAAATATGATAACTGAAAATGAACACTAAATCAGCATTAATCACCACAGCGTATTCTATGATTGCCCAAGTCTGAATTAAAAAGGAAATAAATGAAAATTTGAGTTCACATTTCCTAGTACTGGAAAAGTACTCAACTGTATTTGTATATCATCATTTTCTTCCCAGGGAAATGCACTAAGTTTGCTTCTACTTAATAGGTATGCAGTTGCTGGATTGTTCTATATTTTTATAATAGCTTGTAAGGGGGAATGGGAGGCTGCTGAGTCAAGAGCTGGAACAGCCATTTGCCTGCAGGACAGTATTAACTGTCGTGTTTTATAATCCTATATCTTTTCTGTGTTGGAAAGATAATTTTAGGCAGTGTCAGTACATAAACACTCCCAGTGCACTTTTGATAGGGAAAATGGCATCAAGAGGTTAAGGACAAGTGCAGAAGAAATCGGATATATTTTTAGAAGAGATGCTGTTTCTGCTTTCTACCATGACCACTTATCTTTATAAGGCTGTATGTATGACAATGAAGAGGCATGCACTATAGCAATGTCTTGAAGTCTTTTCAAGCTAATATGTTATTACTGATTTGTGGTATGTACTTACAGGAAAGTGCTAGAAGGTTTGATTGCTTGTCACTAGCTATTAATAAGAATTTTGTATCATCTGTAGAAGACTGCATTTTGTGAATAGAGTGGGAGCCACAGGTCTGAGGTTTTCACATTTGCAGTCACTCCAAGTGCCTGGCTTGTTATGTGTACAACAGTGAGACCTGATGCTCAAAATGGCACATAATAACATCAGCAGGGCTGAAGCAACTGGGAGAGGCTATTGAAAAACTGAGCATCCTTGAAAATCAGGTGAAAGATATCTTCAATTAAACAATCAAATTAATTACTGCTTTTAGAAGTATGACTGTAAATATTGTTCCTTTCAGCAGCCCTACAGCAGATTCCCATTCCAAGGGTTGTAATCCCATTCAGAATCATTGATCTAGTTAGCTGCAAGAACATCAATAATATTTCATTACTTGCACAGTATGAAAGAAGGCATGTTCATTAAGTTTTGTGGGTTTAGTTCTGGTTATCCATGTTTCTCCTGTTTATGTTCAGTTCGTTCAGAAATATATTTGCTGACATTGTGGAAATATGATGACATTTTAATTGAGAAAGAAAACAAACATGTTCCTTTGCAAAGGCCTACTGATATCCACAATCCTTACTTGAGTATTCCCAGTTTCCATGTAAAATATGAGACTAATCAGTTGTGAATTTTAGCTTTTGATTTAGTTCTTTAAGTTCTTACTCAAAGGACCAGTTTTAAAACTTGCATCAGTCAGGCAAAGGCTATTTACCAGATGGAGCAAAACCAGAAATAAATGACAAAGACAATTGTCTTGGCACAAGGTTTCCTTTATCATCTAAACATAATTCTGCTGCTCATTTTCATTAGTAGTTTCTCTCTGAATAGCTCTTACACTTGTGGAACAGGATATATCTCAGTGTATGTGAAGCCTGCAGGATTGGTATAAAATAAATTAATAGGATGAAAATGAATAAAATAATACCATTAGGAAGCAAAAATATTTTTTGAAGGAAGGAGAGGGAGTTTAGACAGGATATCTATTCATAGCGAGCTGTGCCGTTGTAGTGCTTGAACACATTATCTCAAACTTGTATCTTCTTTTGGTTTTCCATCATAAGCCCTCATCCTATTTTTAACCTCATGATAAGGCACATAATGTAAGATGTTCACTTAAAAAGAAAAATCCTTTCTGCTAAGGATGATACATAGGCAATGATTATCATCTGTTAATGTTCTTTCATAATTTCATCCTTAATGTACTTTGATCCTTTGCAATAATTTATGTGATTTGTGATTTAGATGCTACATTTACTGGTAAGATATGACTCTTATTTTGCCAAGTAACTGTGCGTAATGTTACACTCCAAACAGCTTGATGTGAATAACAAAAGTGATACCTAAGTGATAGGGTGCAGGGTGAAATAGCAAGCTGATTGTTTTCACATTTCTGTGCTACCATCTGGGATCACATTATTTTGGAGGTTTTGGTCTTGATTCAGCAAGAGTTAATGTTAGATTTGACTGGAATTTTATTAAAAATAAATGCAGTCACTGCTATGATTCTACATAAAAAAGTGTCTTTAATTCCAAAGAGTCTCAAGACTTTTCATGAAATATGTATTTATGCCACAAAACAGAAATACAGTCATTCCTGGCATCAAAGTGAATGGCAGAGGACACAGGTTGTGTACTAAATGTAGTTTAGTATCTGTGCTTTGAGCAGTTGAAGCACAAGTCACGGAGAAAAGTATATATCTTTTCAAATCAGGTAAGATACAACTTTGTGGTACAGATTTTTCCTCGATTTTTTGTTGTTTCATTACACATTCTTGCAACTCAGCCACCCTCTCCTCCTCCAACTCTCACATTGTGCTCAATATCCAGAACACTTCTTTATATTCAAGTTTTATGTTTTCATTCAGGTTTTTTTTAGATTCACTCAATGAGTCACTGTCATCAATGCATAACTTAAAAATAGATAAAATCAGTGTTTATATCAGGTTCATTTCAGTTACCTAACGAGCTTCTGTATGCAATCTTGATTTACTGATCAAGTTTTATAGAGGAAATACAGATCCAGTGCTGAAGGGCTATAGTGTTTAAAGAAAAACAGAATGGTACTTTAGATATTTCATCCCAGCTTTGTTGAACTGTGCAGAAAAGAAGTCAGATAAAGACCTATTTAATCAGTAAATCTTGAGAGTGTGAGAATTAATTTCTCATACCTATGATGGCTAGAATATTGTAGCCACTGCTGTACAGGAGTCCTGACTGTGGTCAGCAATTGCCTCTCTGGATTGTGCAAGAGGAGGGGGAATTTTGCTTCTGCCCAGCAAACAAACAGCTGTCCTGGGTTCAGCAGTAGCAGTCATTTTTCTCCTTCTTAGTAGCTGGTGCACTGCTGTGTTTTTGACTTTTGGCCTGGGAACCGCACTGATAACACCGATGGTTTTAGTTACTGCTGAAATGTTTGGTCTGACCAAGGACTTTGAGTCTCATGCTCTGCCAGGGAGGAGGGGAAGCCAGGAGGAAGCAGAGACAGGACACCTGACCCAAACTAACCAAAGAGGTATTCCATACCACAGCATGTCATGCCCAGGACGTAACAGAGTTACCTGGAAGGGCTGGTTCACTGCTCGGTCAGGCTGGGTGTCGACGAGTGGTATTATTTTCTTTTCCCTTGTTATTTCCCTTACCATTATTAATATTGGTGGCAGCAGTAGTGATTTGTGTTATACCTTAGTTACTGGACTGTTCTTATCTCAACCCGTCGGAGTGACATTCTTTCAGTTCTCCTCCCCGTCCCTCCAGGAGCCGGGGGTGGGGAAAGAAAGGGGGGGAGTGAGTGAGTAACTGGCTGATTTACGTCCTGGGCTTAAACCACGACAACAGCAAAATCAGGCATTGTGTCTTTTGGACTTACTTCTGTTGTGGTTGCATTTTATGATTGCTGATTAGGGACTGCATACTTGATAGGTTGTAGAAAATGTATTCTGGATTAGCTCCTGTATTTATAAACTCATTTAGCTAATGAATCAGTGACTAATTTCATTGACCTTTTATAGCACAGAGATAGCGTTAGAAAAATTAATTGTGAAGTTTGCCATTTAAAAAAGAAATAGTTATGAAAGTTTGAAGTTCACTAGTTGATAGTCACTTCACTCATTTTTTTCAAAATAATTGCAATACTTGGTAAAATGTCCCAGTATCTACAACAGAGCAAGGGTACTTCAAAAAATTAATTACATTCATCTTTGTATTTCCTCTGAAAGCTTCAGTCATTGTTCTTGTGCTTGAAAGAGAAACATCATACAGAATACATAGGTTGGGGCATGCTTTATCCTTTACTGTTGCTGACGTACACTTTATACAGCTAACAGAAGATAATACTGTTCTGCTGTATACTTATGTTCATAGGTTACACAAATCCTTATATTCTACGTTAAAATAGGGCTCGTAAGTACATGCTTAAGTGCTTTTCTAAGACACACTTTGCATACAAGCTTTGGTATTTGTATATTCAAGATACGAAGCAACAAAGAACATGTGAAATGTTGATAATAAGCTCTTAATTACAGAAACGGGATGAATAATAGGCTTTATTTCTTAGTAAGATAAGCTGATCTATTTCTACAAGTCTTCCATTCTAAAACGATTTTCTGTTTGTACCAGGAGGCTGAAAGTGAACAAAAACTTCCTTGTATTATGTTTAATTTTCCTTAATTCTCCCTGCCACGCGGTTTTCTGGGAGCTGTACCAACTGGGAAAGGTTAGTTTCTAAGACTTGATGTGTATGAGTTTTATAGATTCTTTGAAGTATGTTCATTTGTCAGGTAATCGGTTTTTTGTGTAGCTTTTTTGATGGAAAAAATGGAAATGCTTTTGGTGTAGAACTTCATTAAATGAGCTAAAAGGAATTGTAAATTAGTTTGGATGTGGTGAACAATTAGACGTGATGTATGACTTGGTGAAGATATTCACTGCAATTTGATACGCAATTTGAGTATCTTTTGTTTGAACTGTGGTAGAGGTTTAACATCGTTTCAATCATTAATAGTTGCAGATCAGAATTCTTTAAATATTAGCGTATTTCAGTTTAAAGCAAATTCAGGGAATTTTAGCCAGATGACTAATGTATTGTATGATACTCTATATCGATGTCTACAACAGCAGATATTAAAGAAACGTCAGTTCAAGTACAGGACCGTAGATTTTGGAAGCTGAGTAGGGTTTCTGTGAGTCTGTGAAGTAAAAGTGATGTGGTCTAGGTTTAATGTGAAAGCTGTCTAATGTTCTGAAAATCACACACTCTCCCTGATCCAAGGAAGACATGTTTCTTTAACATGGTTTTCCCTGGTAGAGACAGAAATGAGAACAGTATGTGATATAAAGTCCATGTTTCTGGGTAATAACTCACCTAATTTAATATGAGCTGGTGATTTAAATCTTAAGCCAAAAGATCCGCTTTTCTATTGCACTACATATTCTGAAGAAAAACTATATCACACAAGCACTAGCATATTAAAAGTGCGTTTGTCCATCTCTGCAGACAGAGATACAAGTTTTTGTATTAGTGTCTCTCAGTTTTCAAAATACTTCACATAATGGTCTGATACATTTATACATATATTATATATATATATTCCCTTTTTGATGTGTAACTTACTGTTTTTTAATGCATATATATATCTACATATATTAACATTTATCTACATTTTTGTATCTACTATATAAAAGCAGTAGGCCTCACATACATCAAAAAAGAACAGTTATACCACACTGAAAGTTTTGGAGAGGGGTATCTGATTAAAATGTAAAGTCGGCATAACACGTACAATATAGGTTCAGAGCTTGGTAACTCATACATTCAAAAGTAATTGCAAGTAGACCCATCTCAGGAGCATTGCCATGCCTCATAGTTTTAAACATGCAGGATTTCTCTTCATATAAAGGATTTATTTTTTCCTCCACTACAAATCTTTCACTTCATGGAATAATTAAGTAATCCACTGGAAGACTCATTGGAGCAAGTATTTGAATTGGGATTGCTTGTGTCACTGAGCTGTAGTTATGGTCTGTAGGTCTGTTTCTTCATTTGCCCTGTTGGGTCTGTTCAGTTTCCTTCATTCTGTTCCACTTTCTGCTCACTTTCAGGCTGTTGTTTGATACCCAGCTTAGTGGTTGTGGCATTCAATTGGACATGGGAGACCTGATTTCAGCTCTGTGTTCTGAGGAGATTGCTGAATCCCAGCTTTGGGGGTGCTGGCTTTTCTGAAATATGTCTGTCTCTGTAATAGTGAACACACATGCTGCTCTGCATCTGTTCATACTTTACTGAATTTACCTATGCTCTAACCAAGTCCTGAGAGAAGGCTGGTTTCACGTTTTTCAAAAAATCGCTGTTTTTCACAAATGTTTTCAAGCTGTTTGAGTGGTACATCAAAATTACATTCTGATTCCATGAGAGTCTTGCAAGAATGTTGGTTTGTTTTTCAGAGAGCTGAAAAAATTTATAGTCATTACTGGGAGCATTTTCTCACGAGGTCAAAGTTATTGGAGAGAGAGAACAACAGGTTTAATGTCATGCTTTTTCTCCATGTCTACATTGATTAGCTAAGGAGATGTGTTTGCTGGAACTTACATACAGGGTCAGAGGGATATTGGGGTTTTTGTTACTGTTGTTGGTGTTTTCTTCTAAGCGTAAATTTTGTCACCTAAGGAAGAAAGATTCTATACTCAGATTACCAATAATCTGGTATTTTCCTTTAACCAGTTGAAGGGCCCCTTTCCGAATATTGGCATCTAGATCTTCTGGAAGAGTACTGAAGAAGTGGAGAATAATCTTTAATTTGAGGTCTATGTCTCAAGAAAATGTTCCAGACAATAGTTTTGCTTTGATTCAGTAAGTGTTATAGAAGCAGTGTGATGATGATTATGATAAATTGTTAGACATGGATCTAAGAGGATTTTTTCTCTGGCTTACAAAATGTGATTATTGTGGTATGTGCCACACTGGTGTACACAGTTAAACAGACAGGTATCTCTGCATCTATCCCAACTCCTTTCATTGTCACTTTAGAAACTGTGTTATCTTCATTTGCTAAAAGCATTAAGATAGAATAAAAAAACAGCTGCAGCCTTGCTACTACCAGGCTTTTTAGATTTTTGACAAGTTTCATTTTGAAAGCACCATTTCTTAAGTGGTTTCTCTGTCTCTCATTTAAACCTTACGAATAAAATACAAAGTGCTTGATAGAACAGGTAAAGTTAGTTTTCTAACCACTTCACATTTTTTACACTTTACTGAAACCTTACTTTTCAATTCTTGTAAATGGAACACTTATTTTTTTACTGCAAAAAGGTGTCAAGTTCTTTGAATATTACTTCCTTTAATGTTTTCCTGTAGTTCAAACGATCTGTGTGTGAAGAAAAAATGCAGTGACTGCTTTTTGGGTGTTTAATGCAGGTGTTCACAAGTACTGTTGACCTTACAAAATAAATTTTAAAAAGATATTGTGTATAGCTAGTAAGCTAAACTGTAGGTCTGAAGCTTTGTGAAGCACAGTAAGGCTCAGAATAAAACTTCAAACTCACACTTAGTTAGGAAAACCTTTCAAAAAAAGATTCAGACTGAAGCTGAGAAATCAGAAAAGAATAAGAAAAAAGAGGTTTATAATATGTATTATATTTAAACTGACTAGCTCTGTTAACAGTCTCACAGATGTTTATTTACCACTATCTGCAGTCTGCAGTAGAATCAAAAAATTAAGAAATGTAAAAAGTATCAATTTAGAAAGCAGTACACTCTTATCTAGGCAAGACAGTCAAAATACAAAAATCCCCACAAAACCAAACCCAACGAGTTTTCTGTTATTTAAAGCAAGCTGCCATGTGTTAACATTGCTGTCAGCAACTGAAATAATAAAACTGTCATTGTTATCAAATAGAGCTATAAACTGAATGCCAGGCATGCTTCAGGTTAGTCAGAAGAGGTCCTCTGTTTTTCACTGTGCATGCTTGCTCAAAATGAAACCGTGTGTTATTGGTTAACTGGGATGCTTAGCATAATCACTTTGCAAGGCTGTGGTGGAGGGAGGTGATTATCACTGAGAACAGATGGGCAGGTCCAAAGCATTGCCAGATTCTGCACAAGCTTCGTGTACTGTAGGTTCTAGCTCTCTTTTCTTTGGCATTTGTGATTTTTATTCACTGCACACATTCTGAAGGGCTAGCTGAACTAGAGGTCAAGGAGCAATGACCTTACAGTTTAGCTCACAGATGTAGGAGTGGGGAATTCATAGCGCTGTCACTATTCATCTGAACTGATGGGGAAGACTGCATTTGGTACAATTTCCTCCCTAAATGTATGAAAGGATTTATCTCCGAGCTTAGCACTCTGCATCTGTAGCTCTCTGTGGATTGTATTGTGTGTGTGTCCAGAAATGATATTCTCGGATATGAACACTGTCTCTGCCTCTCCTAAAGTGCATCCTCCTAATGGGACCCGATTTTATACTTTTCAGGTACGTGAACTTTAATAAAACTGAAAGGATTTTTCATGGTAGTTGAATAGGTAAACTTTGAGAAAGAGTACCTAATAGGTTAAGAAGCTTATGTGTTAATTAGTTTTATATTGGTAGGAGAAAATATGTAAGAAATCACTATCATCAGAATAAGTTTGCTGCCTTAAAAATACCAGCATGTAGATTATTCCTAAACAAACATAGAATTGCATGCACAGTGATTTTGCTATTGATTTTATTTCTCAATAATAGTACAATTTTACAATTCATTAGATTTATAGTTCCTTAGATGGACCCACACTGTCTGTCCATTTAGTTCAGATGAGCACTGTGTTAGCATTATCAGAAATTCCAAATTCATACTATACAGAAAAATATTTTTAAAACTTTGAATGTTGAACCTGTCTGGATTTTTTTATATTGATTCTGAATGTAGTTTCATACCAGCTGATGCTTGATTCATGTGGATAGTAACCATACATGTGCAATTGACAGAACAGCAGAATATATTGTTAGGACTTTTAAGGTTCTCAGTTTTAAGCCAAGTTTTGCCTCATTCAGGTAAATAAGCCTGTGTGCTTAGCTAAAGGTAAGAATTTACTATATGCTTTAATGTGCAAAGCAGTCTTAATTAAAACCATATTTCAGTAGCATTTAATCAAAAGAAATCTTCAGTGCCTTGACTCTGGAAAACTATGTAATCCTGTATTAAGACTTAACAATAATAAACCTCACAACCTTTCTGCCCCAGCTGCTCCTTGTAGCACTCTGGCCCTGCAGGGCAATGCAAACACTCCACTACATTAAGTGGCAATAGCTTTTTCAGCTCACCCTCTGATATGCTTAGGATTTAAATAACCTTCCCACTCATGATTGTATGATGGCTTTGTCTTTTTTGTTACTTTATGCTATTGTGATGTCTTTAATATGTAACAGATCCTGTGTGTGCTAGCAGACCAAACTATTTGAGGCAATTTAAAATTAATTAAATGCATGGCAAACTTCTTTCACAAAATACAGGTACCCAGTTCTCTGAGTCCAATAGCTGCATTTCATTCTTGCCTTCTTTTAATCCATTGTTTTTAATTGTATTGTCTTGCCTTTCTTACAGTGATGTCAAATGATAGTTGAGGGCTATGCAGAAAGAGTGGCATCCTCCTAACAGTGATGATCTGCTGATCCTGGCAGTGATTCAGAGACATGAATGCCCCAGGCCTGTTCCTCTACAGCATGACTACTTTTCTCACACACTGACATCTAAACATTATGTACAGCCTCCTGTAGCTATGCTCTTAAGCACAGTTCCTGACGTCAGGTATTCCTTCTGAATGTGTCAATTTAAAAAAGTCACTAAAATTAGGATGCTTGATTGTGATATTAAATTGACTATTTTATTATGTGGTACTTCATGAAAGTAAGAGCTAACAATGAAGTATATAATCTTTTTTACAGTATGTATTGTTGCTATTAGTAATCTCTGTGATTACTGTAGGCATTATCCCACATATAAAAAATTGTCTTCTAAAAATTATTTCCTCTGCTGATTTATAAGCTGAGGGGACAGTAAATATAAGTGAATTTCCTGTTGTGTTCTGGATACTTTAACAAACAATATAGAGTTAAATGACCTTGAAATGTAAAGCTGCTAATTCAGGACAGTCTGTGTTTGTGTTCTAGAACAGCTTGCTGTTATCAGTGCTAAAAGAATCCTGGGAAAACTAAAAAAAAAAAAAAAAAAAATCAACTAAAGCCTATATTTTCCTGTGATGTTTTCTTGTGTGAAAATTTTTTTTCTTCTATGTATTTGTTTGCATATGTGCAGTATAAAGATACCCATGTGAAGCAGCTTTCCAGTTCTTGCCTTGTCTTCCTTTGTCGTTGTTGCTTCCTAGCTTTTGACCACCATGTTTGTTGTATCTTCTCTTTTGCTCTTGATTTACTTCAGTGTTTGCTTACAAATACAATAATTCCTGAGAAGGACTTCATATGACTTGTTAATTGTTTTGATCTGGGTTAAACTATTTTCATTGTTTGCTTTCTTAGTTACTGTTTCTTTATGTTATATTGTAATCCCTTTGAGACAGGGAATCTCTTTCATTTAAATAGTTTGCGAAGTTATAGGATGGCTTAATGGTTCTTAATTTGAAATATATATATATATACTGATATTTAACCTAAATGTCTGAAAAATAATCTTAGCAAAACCAGTGTCTAGAGTTTTTAAAACTGAATACATCTGACTGATAGAGGGTAATGAGTGATTTAGCTGCTGAATTAATTGTACATTGATGTAATGATTGAAAGTTGCTGAATTAATTGTACATTGATTCAAAATTGCAACATACTAATTCTTTCAACAACAAAAATGGTACTGAAAGAAGCACAAAGCATGTGTGCAACTTGTAACTTTATTATAGTCATTTCACTGGTGTTTTTTGGAAATAAGACTGGATTGGCCTCTATGGACACACAGAGATGCATCTAGCAGAGCACTTGGGCTGGGGAGAACCATAATTAGTGGATATCTCTACAATTTTTTGAGCATTTATTAAAATCTTTATTAAATGTTTTGAATAATATGCTTTAAAATCAGCTTTATAAACTCTGTTCATTTTATGAGTTTAATTGAAATCAGAAGTCTGCTATGCATTTTTGAATTCAGAGATTTTATTGCCCGATGAATTTTTAGTAGATCAAATTAACAAGGAATTTTGTGACAAATAATTGCACCATTTAAAATTATGTTTTCACTTGCAATGACACAGCATAATTAAACAGTTTTTTTCACTTCCCCCTTCTCTCCCACTTTGTTGCGTTTTATCAGCTTGTTTTGCCTCCAGGACACCTAGTGTTCAGAAAAAGTACTGAATTTGAGAGCTACATTGATACCTGCAACTACCTAGAAGCTATAAAATTCCTAGTACCTTTGTCCTGCTCAGGAAATCTGTCCTGAAATTCTGCAGATGGTGAAAGCATGGTTTGGTTCAGTATATTTGCTGAACCACCTGCTATAATTAAAAGAAGCTTAAGCTTTGATCCCTAGACTCTGCTTGATAAAAACAATTAAAATAGGAAATTATAGGAGAGAAGGTTATATAAAGCAATTATATACTGTATGAAGGGAAGGAGTTGTAACATTATTATGAACAAGGTTTAATTTTAAAACTACCAAGGCATTACCAAAGTTTAATGCTTTGTATTTCAGTATCTGTTTGATCTCAATTTGCTTGTGCCAACCTTAGCAGACTTCAGCAGCTGTATAACAGAAAGTGATTTTCCTTCTGTCTTCAATGTTGATATTTCTGCTATTCTATGGGGATAAACAGTTTGCCAGCAGTCCCAGGGTGTGCATGTATCTATCTTTCATGAACATTGTAAACATCAAAATCCAAGTAGTAACATTGCCACACTCTCTGGTTGGTCTTGTAGTTCACTTATATTTAGTGGTTATTCGCATAAAATAATGATACAGTTGGAAAAAGATTGATTAGAAAAAAGTTATTTTTAACTTAGCTATTTGTTATGAAATGGGAAATGATGCTTTGAAAAAGATACTTTTTAATCAAGCTGAATTTATAGAGAACTAGAGAGTGGTTCCTTTTTTATGAAAGCATAACACAAAGGAACTTAATTTTGACAGTTCAGATTTCATATTTGAAAGTTGTGAAATACTGCTTTGATCAGTTAAAAGCAACTTAAGCTGACCTTGGTGTTTATCATATCCAATAAATATTTTATTTTCTTAAATTAGTTGTCTGCACTTATAAATTGAATGCTAATTTGTACAACTAAACATTTGAAACATCTTCACATTGTACACAATTTTTATTGCACCAGAATTTGAAATTGAAAGAGTATATTTTTCTGTTTCAGTATGTTTGCAAAAAAAAAAAAAAAGAAAAATACCCCAAACCTGAAGTATTTGCATGAACAGTATATTTTTACTCTTGTAACTTTCAATTATTAAGCTAAGTACAAATCTAAAGCACAGATTTAAATGAGTGATAAAAGTAGTTGCCAATAGGCAGAACTTAGGAACTAGGCATGTGCAGTAGAGAGAGACTAACACACTCAAACTGTGGCAGTACACTGTCTCATGTATCCAGCCACAATTTTAGCTGTAAAATCAACAGTATGTACTAACATTTTCCATGAATGTAAAGCAAAAGCTTTCAAATAATTGGAAGAAATACTAGGCCATTTTACAGTCAGTTGAGATTTGTGGTTTATCTTAGGACAAGTAGAGCATACTGGTCTTTTCTGAAACCTTGGGAAGTTAAAGCAATTTTTGAAAGTTATCACATGATCAGAAGGAAATGTCTAAGACACATCAAGGATGTGGCCCATCCCCAGAAATGTTCAAGGCCAGGTTGAACGGGGCTTTGAGCAACCTGGTCTAGTGGAAGGTGTCTTTGCCTGTGACAGGGGGCTGGAGCTAGATGCGCTTTAAGGTCCTTTCCAAGCCAAACCATTCTGTGATTTTATGATTGTATGAAATAAAATTACTTTCTTACTGTATCTGCAGACGAATCCTAAAATATTCAAAGGTTTGAAACTGGGTTACTGGGAAATGTTTCTATACATAAAACATATCTATCACCATGATGCTGATTACTACTCTTTATTTCTTAGCAACTAAATGATACAGTCCAATGATAGTGAATTAACAGAATGCAAACAGAAATGTTACTTTCTAGTACAAAATGTGCTTTGAGCTGTGTGAAAAAAGCATAATCTATAAGAAACACTAGATGCACTCCTTAATTTTCCTCTTAATTCCTATATTCACAGTTTAAATGAAATGTATACTTACCCAGAACTTCTGTTTTATACTGTCTTGTAGTTTCAATGTTTCAGTAATCCTAGTGTTCTTCCATGTATCTTCTTATATGGAACTAGGAAATGAAACAAAAAGCCTCTTCTGTGAGAGAAAGTATATTGTTAAAATTTATGATTGCACTTATTAGCATACATTTATCACTAAGTTATGCTTTGGGCAGTTATGCCATGTTACTTTGTTTAGTGGGCCATAGCTTTTCTAACTATTTTTTGCCTTGCCTATTTCTATGCAATCTAATTTAATATCAAAGACATTGGGTTTTGAGTTTGCAGAAATCCCCTGTACTGTGAAAAAGGTATATTTTTGGTGAGGGAGATGGGTTATCAGTCACCTTGTATCTGATGTGATCACTCATACCACTACAAAGTTTTTGTAAAACATGTACTTGATGACTCTGTTCCTACTCTATGGAGACTTAACTGCTCGTGTGGAAAATATACTATATATGAGATAAAGATAATGGCCAAGAATTTGTGTGTACTTTCAGAGCTGTGTCACTTGGTCCACCTAAGAACTGTGGAATCTGGTCTTATCCCAAACCTTTCAGCTGACTGCCCATGTGGGCAGCTCTTCCCATTAACTCTCTGGCAGTCATGGGCCTTCTCTCTTAGTTTTGCCTAAATAAAGGTTTTCCTCTTCTTACTTAATGTACCAGCACAGTATGTTTTTATTTGCAAACATCACGTGAAAAGTACTAGAGGCATGTTTTTTGTGAAGGCTGCAATTCCATAGCCAATTGGTAACTTGTATAAGTAGTGATGGTAGACATCACTGAAAGGCCAGCTGTAACAGGAGTCAACTGAATAATTTGGTTTGTGTGCAAAAAGTGGTACAGTTCACGTAGGATGTCGTAGACTTCTGAGGGTTTGAAAGCTGTCTTAGTGAATATACATAATAACAGTGGCAGAAAGGCTGACAGTGAGGTGGTTTTGAAGGCCTCTGACATGTTAACAGTTACAGAAAATAGTCATGCTGGACCAGTGCTTTAGCCTGTAGCCAAAAACTAAAATTGTTAAAATGTCTGGGCAGTGTCAAAGGCAGGAGACAATAATAAAGTCATCTGCATTGCAAATAGCTTGAAAATATTTAGAGCTGTAAAAGTGGGGTTTATATAATTTTGGAAATTAGGAAATTCAGAGGAATAGTAAAGGAATATACTTATAGGCTCTTTTACTCAGAAATAAATGACAAATGGTAATAAAGCCTGGTCTTGCATTTCAAGTGAGTGATAGTTATTCTTATTCACTATTTTTATTTTGTTATATGTATTTTTATTTCCTGTTTTGTGAAGAACAAACTTAAAGCTTTTCTAAACACATTAATGCAATGTTAATCTGAATGAACACCAAAATATTAATGTTCTCTGTATTCAAACAACTATAAAATTTTGAAGTAGAGACATTTAAAATTTTTATGCTTTAAAACATATTACTCCAAACAAAATTTCAATAAGTTTCATCTGGTAGTGCTGGTTTTGTTTTGTTTTGTGTTTTGATAGAATAGAGGAGACTGTGAGCATTTGTTAATCAGCTATAATGAAAACTAATAGATTTAAGCATTTTCGTGACAGTGTGGCACTTGGACTCCAAAAAATGGAACAGAATTATTCAGGCTGACAGAAAAATTAGAGCAACATCCAAGTGTCTGGCTAAAAAGCTCTAAAACTGTATTACTGTATTTAATACAGCGTGCCTTAAGTAGAGAAATAATTTTGTTTGCACAACGGTATTTTTTTGTAATTCTGTTGTGCTAAATAATTGTGATTTGTGGCCATCAGAGCCACAAGATGAGGACGGTGTCCTCATCACCAGCAGTCCTGTCCTCACCTGTGATGCAGGGAGTGTCCTTGAAAAGCTGCTTGCTTTCTGGTTAGCTTCTGAATTTTAGTGGAATCATGCTGAGGACTGCCCCAACTGCCTCCAAATATTCTTACTCCTGCTTAAAATTCAGTAGCACTGCCTCACCCCTCGTTTTCTATAGTTTCTTTTCTAGCCAGTCAATAAAATGGTCTGATAGTTTTTATAGAATAATAGAACAGTTAGGGTTGGAAAGGACCTTAAGATCATCAAGTTCCAACCCCCCTGCCATGGGCAGGGACACCTCACACTAAACCATGTTACCCAAGGCTCTGTCCAACCTGGACTTGAATACTGTCAGGGGTGGAGCATTCACAAACTCCCTGGGCAACCCATTCCAGTGCCTCACCACCCTTACAGTACAGAATTTCCTCCTTATATCCAATCCAAACTTCCCCTGTTTAAGTTTTAAGCCATTACCCCTTGTCCTATCACTACAGTCCCTAATGAAGAGTCCCTTCCCAGCATCCTTGTGGGCCCCCTTCAGATACTGGAAGGCTGCTATGAGGTTTCCACACAGCCGAACGTGCTGTTCTGCATGCAGTGAACTGGGAAGGGTGAGTGACTATTAACTGGATGGTTTGATCTATAGATACTTTGCATCCTCCTCTGGGTGGAAACACATGTTGCTTAAGGTTCTTTGCCTGTTGTACAAAATCATTTTTTGCACTTAAAAGCATTTAACTGAACAGTAACAAAGCAGAGCAGTCAATGCACCCTTCCCATGCAGAATTCCTGTCAGTTAGAGTGTGGAAGGTTCTACTTTGCGAAGTAATGAAGTAGAGTTGAAAAGTACATGTCCTTTTTCTGACAGAATCACTGGGGCTAAACCAGAGCTGCTGTTTCTTTTGCAGCTGAGTGGATGTGACCAATAAAAGCAGGGGACATCAGGAGGAACAGCAATAGGAGTGCTTTCTCCTATTCTAGTAATAGGATCACAGTTTGGTTTCTGAATCATAGCTAGAAACCGTGTTTCTGGCTCAATTTCAGAAGTGCTTTCAGTGTTAGATTCTGAACTTGGGCTTCTTTTACCATAACTTGAATAGAAAATAAAACTAGAGGAATAAATGTACTGGTATTTTCCGGAAGAGTAAGAATACTAAGGATTATTACACAATAATGTGTCTTGGTTTGATACTCATTGGTCATTCTCTTAAATGAAAACAAGCTGGATAGAGTGAGATAGCAAAGTGTTTGGATAATAATCTTTCCTTATAGAAAAAACAGAACAATATAGGCATAGCCTGTTCCGAGAGCACAGATTGTGCCTCCGTAGATGAGTATCCTGAACTTCTGTATAAATTGTGGTGATAATCTATTGGAAATAATGTTGGTTTTCCCTTGATGAGTATTACCAGCCTTCCTATATAGCACTGATGAAGCTCTCCCATCCCTGGCTGGGAGGAAAGTAAGTAATTTGCAGATTTCATTGTACATTTAAAATATATTCTTAGTACTTGTCTCAGATCTTGGTCATACTCCCACTTTGATTTGTTACACATTGGAACAAGTAGAGGAAAGCATTTAGTACAAGAGGGTATTCTGTCTGGAAGTCTTTAGTGCTGTCTTGACTAGCTTTTAGTATAGCTTCAACCTCAAAGTTCTTTGCAGTATAGGTTTTACTGTACAAAAGCCTGAATTAGTTAGCGGTAGGAACATAAATGTTGGCCTCTACATCAGTTGATAAGTCTATGCTAATTAGATTTGCTTCAAGAGCTGGAAATACCATATATCAGCACTTAATTTTTTTATTTTTTTTTTAAGGAAGATACAGTCTAGAGAAAGATATAGTTGGATAGAAACTACTTACTAGACTTAGAAAAAAAAATTAAATGGAATTATATATAGATGGAATAATTACTAACTAGCACAGCATTGACTTTGTTTTATGTAAGGCATTTTGTGCTCAGTCTTTTATACATAGTTCATAAATTTGTAAGGCAAGAGGATCTGTTGCTTGCCTGTTACTCATTTAACATTTCCTCATACAGTCTTCATTATCAACAGCATCAGCTGATGATGTTGAGAGGTGGGTGATATACCTGTAGATTTATTCTCTTCCTTACATCTGTCTTAAGGCAAGCAAAAAAGCAGGGGAAGATGAACAATGCAAAATACTTGGTATGTTGTACTGTTCTGTGACTGGAGGCAAGCAATACAATTGTGAATAAACTTTTGCTGAGGAACTTGCTAGCCTATAGATATGCCTTTTTTTTTTTTAATTACTGTGATAGAAGGATCAAACTAAATATTCCAATTTTACCTTTATTTATAGATTGTATTTTCATTTTGAATGGAGTCGTGTTAATATACATCATGAAGTTTTTGATACTAAATTTCTCAATAGTGATTTCTGTAAATAAATTTTATTTTGCCTCATCAATTCCTGTTTAGTTCAGTATTCAGTTTGCAGCTATGTTTAGCATAGTATTGATGGAGGAAGGACAGGGGGTCTGCTGGGTCGGATTCATTGTTCGGCGGGTGGTATTGTACTCTTTTCCCTTGTTATTATTTCTTATCGTTGTTGTTGGTGGTAGCGGTGGTGATTTGTGTTGTACATTGGTTACTGGACCATTCTTATCTCAACCCGTGGGAGTTGCATTCTTTCGATTCTCCTCCCCATCTCTTCGGGAGCGGGGAAGGGGGGGAGCCCCCGGGGGGGGACACAGGCCTCAACTGCTTCCAGCCCAGCACCACTCACTGGGAGTGAGTGCACAAGCTGTCTGGCTGGGTTTAAACCACGACAGTTCTTTTTGGCGCTCAACGTGGGGCACGAAGGGGTTGAGATAATGACAGATCTGACCGGATTAATAGTCACTTGTCACAATGCTGATTTATTGGCTCTCAAAGTTGTTCCTCTTGATCTCACAGTTTCAGTATATCGTACCTTACTTCCATCTGGTATTTGCTGTATTAGTGTTTTTAAAGTGTGGGGCTTGGGTTTTTGTCTCATTGTACTTTATGGTAATGACTTGTAATACAATAGAATCATTGATCATGAAACTGATCTGGCTTATGTTCCCAGTATGGTCACCACCTTTATACTTTGGGAGGTATATAATAAAATTGCTTGGCAATTACACATCTTTTTTCTCCTTCTTGGGTGTTCAACCTGTGAAGGATACATTCTTTTACCCTCCCAGTTCCACCCCCCCCCTACCCCCCCAAGCATTTACAGCATCATTTGAGTTTTGAAGTTTCTGAATGGCCTTTTAATGCTGTTGAGACTTGTTTGCTGATTGTGATGGGGATCACCATGTTGGCACGTATACAGAGTGTATTTTGCCCACAACTATTTTGTCTGTTTTCAAAAGTTAAGCAGAGTCAGGTTTGGGTCTTGTCTGGGGTTAAACGACGAAGTAGGAGGACCAAGAAGTTTTCTCTGAGGCTGGACAGTCATGAGTGGTAAGGTGTGTGGGACAGTATGGGCAAGTATCTAGGTCAGTGGGCCCCTCCAGTACTTTGGAATTTCACCACTGAACAACTGCAAAATCCAGAAGAATTAGTAAAACACTTAAATGAGGTGTGTGGACATTCTGGCCATACCAGAGACGAACAAATCATGGCAACGTGCTGGGGCTTGGCCTGTGCTTACAGGGCCATGCTCAATGCTTTCCAGCACCTTCAAAAGGAAAAAAATGTTGCTGGATCTGAGGGCAAAGCAACAGTCAGCACCGCTACTCCAGCTCCAAGCACAGCAGCTACACCACCCCCAGCAACAAGTACAGTCGCTACTCAAACTTTGGCTGCAATGAACAGGACAGCTACCCCAGCGGCAAGTACAGCAGCTACTCAAACTTCGACTGCAACAGACAGCACAGCTACCCCAGTTCCAACCACAGCAGCCACACCACCCCCAGCAACAAGTACAGTCGCTACTCAAACCACAGTGATAACCACTGCAACTAAACCAGAGGACCAATTCGTAGCAATATCGGTTGCCCCTGTACGCAAGAGAAAAAGCAAAAAAGAGGCAAGAAGGTTGAAGCAATATGAAAAAACAATGTATTCACCACCTGGTCTAGAATCTGATCAGGAGTCATCATCACATGATGAAGAAGAAGAAGAAGAGGTGACTTCTCGACTTTGGACCTCAACCAAGCTACGGAATATGCAAAAAGATTTTACCCGTCAACCAGGGGAGCACATCATCACCTGGTTGCTCCGATGCTGGGACAATGGGGCCGATGGTCACGAACTAGAAGGTACAGAACCCAAGCAGCTGGGATCGCTTGCTAGAGAAGGGGGAATTGACAAAGCAATTGCAAGAGAGAAAAAGACCCTCAGTCTTTGGAGGCAGTTCTTGGCAGCTGTGAAAGAAAGTTTTCCATACAAGGACGATGTTATGAGTCATTCGGCCAAGTGGACTACTATAGACAAAGGCATCCAGTCTCTGAGGGAATCAACCATGGTAGAGATGATCTATCACATCAAGCTGAATAACGGGGATATACCCATAGATCCTGGTGAAGTCGAATGTACACGACCCATGTGGCGAAAACTTACACGAAATGCACCATCATCATATGCCTATTCATTGGCAACAGTAACCTGGAATGACATAGTAACACTAACAGTGGATGAAATGGTTCATAAACTCTGCGAGTTCAAAGACAACCTCACCCCTTCCATCATCTCAGCTGTGGGAAAACTGTCCCAGGATCTCAAACAATTGCGGGACGATATATGTGATTTATTCAGCTCCTCACGTGTACCAACACACATTTCAGGTATTAACAAAAGGCGTCCTACTGTTCAAGAGAGGAGATGCAAGAGGTATACGCCACGGGCCACCCTATGGTTTTACCTGTGCGATCACGGAGAAGACATGACGAAGTGGGATGGAAAACCTACTTCAGTTTTGGAGGAACAGGTGAGTGAATTGAAAAGAGGAGCAAGGGCCAAGACTGATCATCCCATGAGAGCTACGGCTTCAGTCTCTGGTGAGCAGTTTCCCAGGTGGAGTGGAAGAGCTGATTTTACTCCAGCTCCTGTGATAACTAAAAATAATCCCTTTCAACATGACTTAAGTGTCCAATGTTGTGATGACTATTAGAGGGGCCCTGCCTCCAGCCAGGTGGAGGTAGGGGACAATCGGATTTACTAGACTGTGTGGATCAGATGGCCTGGCACATCAGTCCCGCAAAAGTATAAGGCTCTAGTAGATACCAGTGCACAGTGTACCCTGATGCCATCGAGCTGTCAAGGGGTGGAACCCATCTATATTTCTGGAGTGACCGAAGGATCCCAAGAGTTGACTGTACTGGAGGCTGAAATCAGCCTGACTGGGAGAGAATGGCAAAAGCACCCCATTGTGACTGGTCCATGCATCCTTGGAGAGGGTACTTCAAAGACCCAAAAGAGTACCAATGGGCTTTTGGCTTTGGAGACTGAGGAAATTGAGGAGCTGTCCACCTTGCGTGGTCTCTCAGAGGATCCTTCTGTTGTGGGGCTGCTGAAAGTCGAAGAACAACAAGTGCCAATTGCGACCACAACAGTGCACCGGCGGCAATATCACACCAACCGAGATTCCCTGATTCCTATCCATCAGCTGATCCGTAGACTGGAGAGTCGGAGTATCAGCAGGACCCGCTTGCCCTTTAATAGCCCCATATGGCCAGTGCGAAAGTCTAACGGAGAGTGGAGACAAACAATAGACTATCGTGGCCTGAATGAAGTCACACCACCATTGAGTTCTGCCGTACTGGACATGCTAGAACTTAAGTATGAGTTAGAGTCAAAGGCAGCCAAGTGGTATGCCACGATTGATACTGCCAATGCATTTTTCTCCTTTGGCAGCAGAGTGCAGGCCACAGTTTGCTTTTACTTGGAGGGGTGTCCAGTTCACTTGGAAATGACTGCCCCAGAGCTGGAAACACAGCCTTACTATTTGCCATGGGCTGATCCAGATTGCACTGGAACAGGGGCAAGCTCCACAACACCTGCAATACATTGATGACATTATTGTGTGGGGCGATACAGCGGAAGAAGTCTTTGGGAAAGGGAGGAAAATAATCCAAATCCTGCTGAAAGCCGGTTTTGCCATAAAATGAAGTAAGGTCAAGGGACCTGCACAGGAGATTCAATTTTTGGGAATAAAATGACAAGATGGATGTAGACAGATCCCCACAGATGTAATCAGCAAGATAACAGCAATGTCTCCACCAACTAATAAGAAAGAAACACAAGCTTTCTTGGGTGCAGTGGGGTTCTGGAGACTGCACATCCCAAATTACAGTTTGATTGTAAGCCCTCTCTATTATGTGACCCATAAGAAGAATGATTTTAAATGGGGACCTGAGCAAAAACAAGCCTTTGAGCAAATTAAACGCGAGATAGTTCATGCAGTGGCCCTTGGACCAGTTCGGACGGGGCCAGATGTAAATAAAAGATGTACTGTACACCGCAGCTGGGGAGAATGACCCTACCTGGAGCTTCTGGCAGAAAGCTCCAGGGGAGACTCGAGGTCAACCCCTTGGCTTTTGGAGCCGGGGATACAAAGGATCTGAGGCAAGCTATACCCCAACTGACAAAGAGATACTGGCAGCCTATGAAGGGGTTTGAGCTGCTTCGGAAGTGATTGGCACTGAAGCACAGCTCCTCCTGGCACCCCGGTTGCCCGTGCTGGGCTGGATGTTCAAAGGCAGGGTCTCCTCTACGCATCATGCAACTGATGCTACATGGAGTAAATGGGCTGCACTAATTACACAACAAACTCGAATAGCAAATCCCAGTCGTCCAGGCATTCTAGAAGTCATCATGGACTGGCCAGAGGGCAAAGATTTCGGAATATCGCCAGAGGAGGAGGTGATGCGTGCTGAAAAGGCCCCACCATATAATCAGCTGTCAGAAAGTGAAAAGCAGTATGCCTGGTTTACCGATGGGTCCTGCCGTATTGTGGGAAAACATCGGAGATGGAAGGCAGCTGTATGGAATCCTCGACGACAAGTTGCAGAAACTGCTGAAAGAGAGGGTGAATCGAGTCAGTTTGCCGAGGTGAAAGCCATCCAGCTGGCCCTGAACGTTGCTGAACGAGGAAAGTGGCCGGTACTTTATCTCTATACTGACTCATGGATGGTGGCAAATGCCCTGTGGGGGTGGTTGCAGCAATGGAAGCAGAGCAACTGGCAGCATAGAGGTAAACCTATCTGGGCTGCTGCACTGTGGAAAGATATTGCTGCCCGGGTGCAGAATCTGGTGGTGAAGGTACGTCATGTAGATGCCCATGTACCCAAGAGTCAGGCCACTGAGGAACACCAGAACAACCAACAAGTGGATAAAGCTGCTAAGATTGAAGTGGCTCAGATGGACTTAGATTGGCAACATAAAGGTGAATTATTTTTGGCTTGGTGGGCCCGTGGCACTTCAGGCCATCAGGGCAGAGATGCAACATATAGATGGGCCCATGATCGAGGGGTGGACTTAACAATGGACACTATTGCCCAGGTTATTCGTTAGTGTGAAACATGCTGCAATTAAACAAGCCAAACAGCTAAAGCCTCTTTGGTATGGAGGACGATGGCTGAAGTATAAATATGGGGAGGCCTGGCAAACTGACTATATCACACTGCCACCAACCCGCCAAAGCAAGCGCCATGTGCTTACCATGGTGGAAGCAACCACCGGATGGCTGGAAACATACGCTGTGCCCCATGCCACTGCCCGAAACACTATCACAGGCCTTAAGAAACAGATTTTGTGGCAACACGGCACCCCAGAGAGAATTGAGTCAGACAATGGGACTCATTTCTGGAATAACCTTATAGACACTTGGGCCAAAGAGCATGGCATTGAGTGGGTATATCACATCCCCTACCATGCACCAGCCTCTGGGAAAATCGAAAGGTACAATGGGCTGTTAAAAACTACACTGAGAGCAATGGGTGGGGGAACTTTCAAGCACTGGGATACACACTTACCAAAGGCCACCTGGTTGGTCAACACCAGAGGATCTGCCAACAGGGCTGGCCCAGCCCAGTCAGAAATTTTACATATTGTAGAGGGGGACAAAGTTCCTGTGGTGCATGTGAAGAATTTGCCGGGGAAGACAGTCTGAGTTATTCCTGCTTCAAGTAAAGGCAAACCCACTCGTGGGATTGCTTTTGCTCAGGGACCTGGATATACTTGGTGTGTAATGCGGGATGATGGGGAAGTCCAATGTATACCTCAAGGGGATTTAATTTTAGGAGAAAACAGCCAATGAACTTAATTGTATGTTGTTGCCTGCTGTGTAATACTTTTATAGCCCATCAACCATGTGTCTTCAGGCCACCAACGACTAGCCTTGACTTCCTTCCAACCATCATCCCAACAGAAAATGAACTTTGATTGAACCAGACGAGTTCTGCAGTGAGGGAACTATCAGCATCAGCAGGCAATGATCCAATACTGCACACAGCCTCTCCCGTTCTGAAAGACTGTTACAAGAGATGAAGCCTGACATCATGGACCAGATGGACTCAGCAGCTTTATAGGGACTGGTCCATGCACTAAGATAGGAGTGAACTGAGCTAAGAGTGATGGTATATTGAAAATGTGGGATCTGAGCATGACGTGAATGGTATGGAATAAGGGGTGGATAATGTCCTGGGTTTAGCAGTAGCAGTCATTTTTTCTCTTTCTTGGTAGCTGGTGCAGTGCTGTGTTTTGACTTTCGGGCTGGGAAGAGAGCTGATAATAATGATGTTTTGGTTTGGCCAAGGACTTTTTGAGCCTCATGTTCTGCCAGGGAGGAGGGGAAGCCAGGAGGAAGCAGAGACAGGACACCTGACCAAAACTGATCAAAGAGGTATTCCATACCACAGCATGTCATGCCCAGGAGGTAACTGAGAGTTACCTGGAAGGACAGGGGGTCTGCTGGGTCGGACTCGTCGTTTGGCGGGTGGTATTGTACTCTTTTCCCTTGTTATTATCTCTTACCGTTGGTGGTAGCGGTGGTGAATTGTGTTGTACATTGGTTGCTGGACCGTTCTTATCTCAACCCGTGGGAGTTGCATTCTTTCGATTCTCCTCCCCATTCCTCCGGGAGCGGGAAAGGGGGGGACCCCCTGGGGGGGATGTGGGCCTCGACTGCTTCCAGCCCAACACCACTCACTGGGAGTGAGTGCACAAGCTGGCTGGCTGGGTTTAAACCACGACAACTACAAGGCTAAGATTGTTTTGAAATGACAGCAGCATAATTCAATTGATACTGTGATTCACTCAGACGTGTAAACAAATGAGAAAGGTGTGGATTCACTATTTCCACCAAAAGAATTAGAACTACTTATTCATGGAAATTTAAGTGATCGGTTTATATTTTTTTCACTAGAAGGAATTATACAGTTTTACAGGACTTAAGAGTGCTTGTTCACTAGGAATAGAACATTTCACTTTTTGTCTAACAAAGTCTGAGTTGTTTTTTTTTTTTTAAGTGTTCTAATACTGCATGCATGATGGTGGTGCAGTGTGAGGAATGACTGTCTGCCCCATCATCCAGAACAGTGTTAGTGCTGAGCAAAGGCAGAGTGCTGAGGAGATGCCAGCGGCACTGAAAATGCATTGAGGATGTTATTAGATACAGAGATGTGCTTCTGTTGCAAGCTTAACTGAGTGTAAGGGAAGATACTTCATGTGTGCTAATAGCTCCATTAGTAAGTAGTGTGGCAGAATAAAAACTGATCTCTAGTGCAAAAGACGAGGATCTGATGTCTATGTCATTCTCATTTGGGGGCCCGGTGGGTTATTTTGGAATAGGTCTAGTCAAGTCCTGCTGGTTGAATGTCCACAAAAGAGTGGAAGGCATCAGATGCACTCTCAAGAGATGAAAACCAAAGAAAGTTGAGAAAATAGAGAAATTTGCTTCAGACCTCCTGATGCAAACTGAAATACTAATGTAGACTTGATTTCTGTAATGGCAGGCTCTGATAGACAGCATTTCAGAATAAGGGCTGGGTTCTGTGAGTCTCAAATCATATTATGGGAGAGAATAGTCCTCTCAAGGAGCCCAGGAAGATAAGCCTCTTTATGCTGAGGTAATCTTTGTCAATATAACTGTATTAATAAAGACTATGTTGACTGTCTAATATCATGAATTCATTTCAGATGAATCTTTCCAAGGCATGCTATTTGCAGTGTGTTTCATTATTTTCCTAGGACTCTATTACTAAAATAAATACTAAGTGGTGAAAATTATTATTAGGATGTTACATTTCTGAGCAATTAAAAATTATTAATGGAAAGTTTTGATGAAGCAAAGAAAAATGTTTTTTGACATTGAATTATGGAAGCCTCTTTTCTTTACCATATTTCTATATTAGTATTTAAAATACTACTATTAAATCATTTCACATTAGTAATTGAGTCTCTCATGTAGTTGGGAACCTGAATTCCAGATGGGGTTGGTGCATGTATACCATATATCATACAAAGTTTGAAAACATTTATGGCCTCTCTTGGCCTGAAGCTTTGGATGGCCTGGCTAGTGCTGTAATGAACACTGGAACATAAAGCTAAGTATCTGCTAAATTGTGCTCAGCAAAAGAAGTAGTAATTTACACTAAACACAGCCATGAACACATCTACTGCTTGGAGTAAAATTGTCAACATCAACCTTTGTGCTTCGAATAAAGATCTGATGTCAGTACTGTGTACTGTCCTCTCGTCAGACTGGGAACATTGTAGCTTGCTTGAGATATTCTGGGAATTTTCAGCTGGTCAGTAAAAGAAACCTGTCAAGGAATTTTCCTGTCATAAACTTTTAATAATTTCAAGCTACAGTTTAAAGCAACACACTTTTCGTCATGTACTAGTATACATTTTTTTGCAAGTATCATTTTGGGAGTTAGCAGATAGGCCAAATAGTTTTTATGCAGAAGTACATCCTTAAATTCAAAGTAAATCAGCATGGACCATGGAGCGGGGGAGGGAGGAAGAAATAAAACCAACCAACAGCAAATTTGTTGTTTTAAGTTTCTCAGTTCTCCACTTCCTTTCTTACTCTTCCAGAAGCATTAATGTATGGCAGCACTTCACAGACTGTGTCTTGTTTCCCTATTCTGAGCAGCACAACTCCATTGGAGGCCCGAGCTTCAGGACAAGTTTCATCATCTCTCTAACCTTTGGCTTGTGAGGAGATTCATAACAGGTCTTTGAAATCATCTCTCTTTCCATTACACATGATTTTTATTATTCATAGGGTATTTATGGAGGAAAGCTTAGTCCTTAGTTTGCATAGTCACTGTGCTTAGTAGCATAATGAAAAATTTCTGATCTCATCCTGCTGCTTTCATTGCAAGACTTATCTGCTATTTTAATAGTTTAGAGGTGTTTTTCTGAAGTATCATAATGATGTTGTGAAAATTCAGCACACATGTTTTGGAGCAGTTTCTGGGTCAGTAGTAAATTGATCTATTTATGCCTTCAAGAACACTGACTTTTTAAAGTATACATTTCTTTTATTATTATTTTAAGGTAAACTCTATGATGTTGACCAATACGTCCGGCATGTTTGTGAATTGATATAGAAGATTTACCTTTTTCTGACATTTGTTCTGAAATGTTTTGATAAAGCTTTGCACTTCAAAATTTGAGAAATGTACTTGAGAAATCTTTCTTATGTCATTACTTCTGCAGTCACTTTTTCAATATTTTTCCCTAGAAAGTCTATATAAAATAAATATATACTAATGAATTTGAATACATTCATGTATGCATAAATAAATAAATATATTTCACTATGAAAAAAATGGCACTTTGGAATCTGATATATCCAAAATCTTTGGAGCACTAAAGAATTCTTAAGAGTATTCCTAAGAGTAGGGGTTTTTTGGTAATTCTGAGGGTTTTCAGCAGGCAGAGTTTAAAATTATCTCTGAGAAATCATGAACCCTTGTAGCTAGGTATCAGTCATTAGTTGTCACAGACCACTTAAATATGGTGTTGAGTATTATCTAATTACTGATACTATTCATAAAAAAAATTGTGGTTTTCCATACAAATTTGAAGGTATGGCAGTCTAGTCTTGCTTTGCATGGATGCAGTCACCAAAAGGCTTATTGTGTGGCCTCTGGGTAAAATAGTACCCGAATAAAATTTGAAAGTCCTGGTGGAAGAGCAACTGAAGTGTCTGATATGTCACAGGAATAGAGTCCAGGAAAGGAGCTTAGCCTTGTATGCCAGACTCTATCAGCCCCCTAATCCTATGGGTGGGAATACGCTATATGTAAAATGTTTGCACAGTTCAAGATCTGTTTTCCACACTGTGACTAGTTGGAAGCTCTTCAAATAGAGTTTCTTTATTCCTCAGCTTTTTGACTGTTTTCAGAATATTGCTGCGTAAGGCTGTGTAGAAAACCTGGTGATAGAGCTTACTTTCCATTTTTCCAGAATAGAATTGACTGTAAAGGTAATTATTTCTTATCATTCCCATTTATTATCTGAATGACATGAATTTCACCTTAAGACTTTTACCTCTTGGAGACTTCTAGCCTCAAGGAAGTTGGGGAAAGTCAGCATATAGTAGAGGTGGATAGTTCACACATGTTTTCATGTTTCTTTTCTGTGGTATTCATAGAATACCAGATTTCAGAAAACTGCTTTGTAATACTTGATATCAGTTCCAAGGAAAAAAATCTATTAGAGCTGGTCACCCACCAATGAAGAGTGAATCTTCAAGCTGTGACGTGAAGAGCCGAGGCTCAGATGGACAGAGATATTGGTATGACCCTCATTTTGGCTCACAGCTTTCGCTTAAAATGTAGGAATACCATTTTATCTACGTCTAAATCCACAATTAAGCCTCAGTGAGAAAATTTGGATTAAGTAGACAATGAAGCACCTTTAAGGCTTGAAAATCACATTTATCTTTTTCCCCCAAAGGTAGCCAGAACAAGGGAATTGAGTATGTTGGCCCACACAGTTCCTTCTGTAAATATGACAAGATCAAGTGCATCTGCTTTTGTCAAGTCAGCATTTATGAAACCATCCCTGGTAATTCCCTATTCAGCAAACAAAAATTTAACAAATCTCCTAGGTGTCTGCAGTTGAGCAAAGGGACAGCATTAGGTCTTTTGAAGATCATCATTCTCTTAAAAGGAAAAATTTAGGGACATGAATTGATTTTATTAAAGAGAGGATTTTACCACTGAGGCCATGAGCATTCATTTAGAACTTGAGAAGAATAAGCGAGAAGGACTCATAGTGTGGTTGGAGAATATGCTGGAAACTTTCCTATGGCAGCTCCAGCATTAAAGATCCAAGTCACAAATTGGATTGCATTTCTTTCTTGCACGAAAAAGGATATGGATATTTTCAAATTTAAGTCCCACTCATTTTGTGTACCAGCTGCTTTATCACCATTTAATCTCCTTTTATTCCAATTACAATTCTGATATAGCTACAGCTCTTTTAACATCTTAGTGAACATGACAAAAAAACAGATTCAGATAGCAGCTGAATATACAGTGCTATGAATGGATGGTATAATCTACTAAAGGAATAATAAAAACGTTTTAATTCCATATGCTCTGTGTATTTGGGAAAACCCAGCATGTTAGCTCTGAATATTCACCTCACATTTGCATGAAACCAGTGTAAAAATGGAAGTCAAACCCATTATTTTCTTCCACTTAATTTCTTTCAAATAACAGTGTTGTGTTACTTCCTGACAGCCCTTAATTAACAGCCCTGGAGATTTTTCCTAAACTAGGGTTTGAGATTCTTCAAACTCATCTGTGAATTTATCTGACCAAGAGAAAGCTAGCAGGCTTGTTGTCCTCATTATTTTGTTCGCAGTGTATGTGTGTCTTGGTGCCTGATCTGTGAGAGTTAAAATAATTTCGGTTGTATGTACAATTTTTATAAATGGGTGAGCAAGCTAAGACATTTTTGCTAACTGAAGGTACAACTCTGTTTTTTCTCAGAAACAAATTTGGATTAGAAGTCAAGGGAAATATAGCTTCCTTCCATTTGTAAGTGTTATGTGGTCCTCTGAGAACTCATTTTTCTAAAGTAAACGTTTTAGCTTTACTTTCAGGGCAAGATTCATCTCACTTGGTATTCTGTATCTGTACTGTGAAGCTCTATCCAGACTATTAAACCTACTTAAAAATTTACCAAACTCTCTTCTGTCTACCAGGTAAAGATATAAATTCCAAAAGTACCTGTTTCTAAGATATTGAAAGCAGCTGAGGAGGGTTATCTTTGATTTTTATGTGCTGATTTCTGGTAAAATCAAACTCACTTTCAGTATCCAGAGGCTTAAGAGACAACATTTGGTTTTGTTTTTAAACTTAGTTCATATTCTTACATTTTGAAAATCTAGGAGTATGTTATTGATGAAAATTAGTTTGTATTCAATGTATACTAATTTGGAGGAAAGCAAATCTGAATATGCAAAATGTGTATTCCAGTAACCTGAAAAAATGGGTGAAGATAAGCTGATAGCAAGGTTTGATGTGTGATTGTCAGATTTTTTTCTTGCCTAATATTAGAGAGTATGATATAGACGTGGAAAAATGACTTTGTGCTACTGAAATAAACACCATTCACCAGTTTTTTATATCTAATGCTCTGTATATGACCAAGATAAGAGTGGGGTTTTCAGTGAAGAACAGATGTAGTTTGGGTTTTTAGATCAATCTTTCTTTAAAGAGCACATCTAAAAATACTGTTTACTTACATTTGTAGTAGAATTGGCTGTGCTTTCAAATTTGAATACTCGCTCCACAATATGTTTACTTTGCTTACATTGCTGAAGGAAATTTCTGTCTAATATTTTAAATAGCTTTGATATAACCATATCTGTCAGGAACTGAGACAGAGCAAAGCAAAATTATGCCAAAGCCTACATTACATATCAAGAAATCAGTCTTGACTTAATGATATAGTATGCTTTATAAGAGCCATGTATTGAAATTGTCAGCCCTTTAAAATGGTATATGGTTATTTTTGGATAAAAACAGAGGAACTAGAAGGTTATTTTAAGAAGCCAGAGAGTAGAAGGGAAAACTTAATTTTTTTTTTTGTACATTTTGTCTAATCTTGACATCAGACATAAAATCTAGGTAAAATAAAACCAGCTTGGTGAAAAATAATAAATTCAGGTTTGTAAGAACAAAAATTAGACATACTATTGCTGAAATTCAATGGAACTCTTAACTTTTCTAAAGCGATAAGGAGAGATATTTCTGCAGAATTCAAGTACCGATCATCATTGAAAAAACAATGTATATGGAGCTGTTTGATTATGGAAAATGAATATTATCTCTCTTATTACACTGTAATTATAATTGTAGTAAAACTGTAAAAATAATTGTAGATTTTGCCACGCAGTATGGCTGAAGCTTAGAATCTATCCCAGTTTGCTCTTCTCTGCTATTCTGTTTTACTGAAAATCATCATAGGAAGATGGAGTTTTGTTCTCTGGCTCTGAGAAGTAAGCTTTTCCTTAAGCAGAACTTGAAAGACCAAAGAACTTCAGCTTTTTTTCACTATTTCTGGCCATCTGAGATGGTCATAGTGATATACAGCTGCTTATGAATGCTATGACCTGCATATTAAGGTAATACATGTATGGATCTACTAGATTCTTGAAATCTTTAATGATTTGGTTCTAGAGCAGTGTAGTTAGGCAGATTGTAGCAAACCAATGGAATAGCTTTAGATACACAGCTGTCTGGAAAATATTTTGTTAAGTCTAGGAAACAATGACTGTCCTCTAAAGAAATCAGCTTTGTATAACAGCAATGTCTAAGGACTACTGAATCTAGGAACAATGAATTAGTAAAGAAGTTACTGTCTAGAAATAGAAGAACTGCTTAGTGACTGTCACAGATTATAAAGCTACAACAGTTATATTGACCCCAGATTTTCACTCTGACACTATACAGGCCTAGTGATACTTTAGATAAGAAAATATATTCTTTGTCTTTTTTTTTCTTATTTAAGTTGATTCTTTTCTCAGTATCTCAGACATTTTAAAAGTCCTGTATTTCAAGCAAGCTGTTCTGAATGGAAATTTTTAGGATTTGCTAGTTGAGCATTTGGTGCAGAAGGTGCCACAGTCTGTTAGCCAAGGATGACTTTCAGAGGGACAAAAAATGCAACTCCTTGTCAAAAGAGGTTCTGTGGAATTTATCTTTCTAAATATCACTCGGCTACAAATCTCCCTTGCTTAAAGCTAAAACTGTCACCCATATAAGACAGAAGGAAATACAGGGGGTTTGTAGGTAAAATATAGTCTTTGCCTTCAACATGGAGTGGCAGCACTTGAAGACTCACTTCAGGGCCTAATTAGACATACAGCAAGATCTGTAGCTATACAAACTGTACAAATACAGTTTATTCCCATATGAAAATTATGCATCTTGAAAATGCCTAAAAACTGAACAGGATCTGCTACAATATCAAATGATTCATACATAGAAGCTGTAGGCGAAAGGTTTCTTCTGAACATGCCATTAGATAAAAGTTGATCAGTGTCATTACCTAGGTTTTTCTCCCAAGTTAGTAGGTAAATCACTTTCTTTAATGTAGTTTTGAAAACATTTAAAGAAGTTGTTTTGTAGAAAACAGTAATGGTGGAGAATGGGTGCTAAAAAAAAATTAATCATCTGTCCTTGCAAAGCAGGTATTGAAGTAGAATGATCTTGTTTGTAGACGCACAAATCCAGAAACAGTATTTATTGCACCCCCTAGCAGAACAGATGGAAGTCTGTGCTTCTCAACTTGCTAATTAAACACAAATTAAATCTTGTTTCATATCAGCTATAGTTTGTTTTTTCTTTGTTCAGAGCAGTGACAAGAAGGCATATAATTCTCTTTATGTTCCCTCTTTTCTTGCTTCTGGTTACTGTATGTGCTGATTTCTGTAAGAAAACTAAAATCTGGCATATAATTTTTTTTTTAAGAGATAAAAACATAAAACAATTTAAGAAATTTAAGTTCCCTTCACAGTCAAAAAATTTTTTACATTCTTGTGCTTTGTGGGGTAGAAAGAACATTTCCATTCGAAGCCCTGCTGTGATAATAATAATGGGAGTTTTACCACCTACAATATAAGGGTAGCTCTGTTGCAGTATTCAGAATGAACATTTGAACCGAACTTTTGCATCTGTCAAAGGAAGGATTAATGATAAAGGCTGACATGTCTTGTTCAGATTGTCAGTGTTTTCAAAAACTAGGAGCCCCCCAAAGCTTTGCCACTCACTGTGTAAGTGACATATTACATGAAATAATACTGCTCTATAAGAAAGCTGATAGAATACATGATAAATTAGTTCCTTATAACTGCCTCTCAACATTTTTAATATAAAATATTACATGAGACCATATCAATATACTCCATGCTTTAGTATCCTATGAATTGTTACTGTTTTTTCATGAAATACACATTAAACTATATCTTTTCTGCTTTTTATGAAAAGAAGTATTATGTTTTCACGTCCTTATCTTTCTATGTTAAAATTATAATGCTTTAAGTGTTAAGCAATACTTTTGCTATCAGACACTTTCCAGAAGCTTTATTTGAACCCTTTACCTTATTGAAAAAGAAATTAGTGAGACAGTATAATTACACGTATATGTAAAAAAAAAAATATCAAAATTAGATTTCAGGATTGATACTAATGGGTTGATTATTAGAATACAAGTGAAGGCATTAACAATTTAGTGCTTCATCCAGAGAGAAAAGCAAAACAGAAAAAATAATGGAGGCTCCTCTAATTCTTAAGCAAAGCCACTACAATAAAAAAGCAGTTATGACCTCTACTTCTTTTTTCAGCATTTTTTAGAGATTCTGGTAATTGAAGTGTACTATAACTGTTAAGCAAAACAGCTGGTTTTCCTTTTACAGGAGAAGGAAAGTAAATGCATGAAGAAGTACTTGGCATGAATCTGTGGTTTATTGACTTTCTTAGCTACCTCTATCAGGTTTCACTTTAACTCTGCCAAAGGATGGCATTCTATGAATGGATAACAAAATAAAAAACATGGCCATATTTACAGATAATGACTGCCACAGCTAGTATTGCATAAATAACAGGATACAAAACAAGATAAAGAATTTACAAACATCTGTCATTTTTTATTAGGAATTCAGTGATTTCAGCTGTCATTTTTTGCTTCTCTAAGGTTCTCTTAACAGATAAGGGTACCTCTCTTTAGGGACCTTTGTGATCCAGGAGCAATAAGAAGGTTTTGTTGTTTTGTGTACCATAAATACAAACCAAAATATTAAACTGTAGGGATTTATTAACAATGTAAGACTACAGAACAAGTCCATGAAGTTTTTCTTGTTACTGAGTATCTTTTGCTACTGAATTTTCCTGCTTAGAACTGATGTCCAGTTTCCTTTAGCCCTTTGGCTGTATTATGAAAACTATTTCTGATGAATGACAGAGAAATACCATCTTTTTTATTTTTCCGTCTGTCTGTAACTGACTTGTGCATATTCTGTCTTTCAATACCATATTTTCCTTATTCTGGTGAATTTACAAAATATATTTGTTCGACTGTAGTTAAGAAACATTTCTTCATATTAAAATACACACTTATAATTGGACACAGTAGATGTCTTTGTCATGCCTAATATACCTGACATTTAAAATAGGACAATTTTTTAAAATAATGTAATATTAATGCATGAATAACAGTAAAACCTTTTTTTTTCAGTAGATTGTTTTTGTATTCTAGACTGTGAGCAGGCTATTTGATTTAAGCAATAAAAAGCTCTCCAACATTTACATGGGAAGTTTGAAAGCCCACCACCAAGCACCTTTTCAAAAATTCAGCGCATGCAACAAAACTGCCCCCAAAAATTAATCTTTTTTCCACTCTCTGTATTTAATTTAAGCTTGAAAATGATACTTTGTTGCATATTATTAAACTACTAGCTAAAAAATAAAAGATCTATCAAAAAATTAATACTTTGATCTGTGTGAATACTTTGAGTCTTGTGTAAAGAAAAAGATTCACCAGTTCCTCTCAGGCTAAACCTTTTCACTGTGTTAATTTCAATAAGGTTTGTGTCAAAGGAGCAGTAGAAATCAATCCATATCTCCTCTAACTTTCTATATTCACTTTACCGATTTTTCCCACTACACTCCTCATATATTCTCCCGAATAGGTATTTTAGAAAGGACAGTATCTTTAGACTTATCTAATGAAACAGTTTCAGTGGAGTCCCAGCATGAAAGGGCACAGAAATGTTAGAAGTTTAGCCATGGGAATATTTTGGCACCATATGTTTATCAGGAGTATTTATTGCCAGACACTGATGTTACAAGCTAAGTTATAATTACGCTGGCATGAGACTGATGAAACAAACCTAATGTTTTGACGAAGCTGAAGTTGTTCCATATTTGGAAGCCTAGCTCCAGGTGGGAAGCCTTTTCTTGTATTAAACTAAGAAAACAGAAGCAATTTTAAAAAGCTTTTCCTACTTTTTCATCACTTTTCCTTTTTCCTAATTTAGATCACATACATAATGCAATCTTGCCTGTTTCTTTTGTTCTTAACTATGCAAACTTTTTTTTTTTTTTAAAGAAAATAATATACACCCGATGCACAGTTATTCCAATCCTTCCTATATTTCCCTACATACTCTGGCATCTTCCCTTTTTAGAAGCAGAAATTTGCTACACACAAATTACTATACTTTTATGTTGCTTTCATGTGCATGGGCTGACCTGTCTGTGTTACCAGCAGGTTAGGAAATGAAGAAAGATCTGCATCTTCTTTGTCCTTCTACATTTGCAGAAAACCAGTAAGACATTTTCGAGATACACAGTCTGGTGTTCAGTGTGGACCTCAGTATTAAATGTGCCATGATTGAAATGCAAGAGCTGCAGGAAGAAAGCTCCATGATGTAAGAAATACAGAACCTGTGTATACTAGAAAGACTATGTGCATGGAGAGATTGAACTCTGCCAGCAGTGATTTCTGTTCATGCTATTTTGCATTGTTAAACCTGAATAACGCCCTTTGAGACAAGATAGTTCTGTTACCTTGGAAACATCCAGCCAGCCATGGATAATCTGCCTAGCACTTACTGCTACTTTTCAGAGCTTTTATCAACATTTACTGAAACAACTCCTTTGACCCAATCTAAAACTTAGTTCTGTCTATGGAAAAAACACCATTAGCCACTGAATTTTTATTACACTTCAGCAGCCTGACTAGAAAAAAAAAATATTTTGTTATGTGAGACCAGGTCTTGCTGTCTGTCCAAAGACTGAATGTTGTCTCATTTACTCCTTCAGTTCACACACAAGAACTGCCATTATTGCAACAGTTCGAAAGAAAATAGCATTTTCCATTTCTTGAGAATGGCCTCAAAGGGGGCATCATTTTACTGGGATAAGTACCAGCCACTACTATTGTTATTTCAGATGATCACTTAATCTCAATTTATTGCTGAGATTTGGAGTTGCATGTCTTAACTCTAACACAGTACAGGGCACAAAGCTTCCGGCTGCTACTGCTGGTTTCAGTTGTAATACTCCCCTAAACTAAGCTTGCACTTAGACTTCCCCATGTATACTAAGACCAAAGATGAAATTAGCAAAGCTCTTGCACCTAGATAACATCAAGATGAGAAAGAGAGAGACTGACAGGGCCAAACTGCTTCAGAAAGACCCAGATTATTGTCTCTGATAGTCTGGTTTTGGTTACTTTAGAGGAACGCTTTTTACCTGGAGTCAAGAGAAAAACAGGTGTGTTGGCTTTTGAGCAAGCATTGGTCTCCATAATGAATGGGGCATTACTTTGAAATACCTGATGACTTCTTGCAGTTTGCAAATTAAGCGTGCTTTCTCTGTTGTAAATCTAACAACCTACTTCAAAGGTACTAAGAAAACTGGGTCTTTAACCTTGCATTTGGCCTTTAAGCATCGTCATAATTAGAGACAGTGGAAGCCTGTCCAAATAAATAGTGAATGCATGTTAAAATGAACCTGTGGACTTGTTCTGAATTCTATTTTTGAGAAAAGAAACTTTACATTCAAATTTAACTCAGCTTCAAAAGTAATTAGAATCATAGAATCATAGAATAGTTAGGGTGGGAAAGGACCTTACTACCATCTGTTCCAACCCCCCTGCCATGGGCAGGGACACCTCACACTAAACCATGTTACCCAAGGCTCTGTCCAACCTGGCCTTGAACACCACCATGGATGGAGCATTCACAATTTCCTTGGGCAGCACATTCCAGTGCCTCACCACCCTTACAGTAAATAACTTCCTCCTTATATCCGATCTAAATTTCCCCTTTTTAAGTTTTAACCCATTACCCCTTGTCCTATCACTACAGTCCCTAATGAAGAGTCCCGTCCCAGCATCCCTGTAGGCCCCCTTCAGATACTGGAAGGCTGCTATGAGGTCTCCACGCAGCCTTCTCTTCTCCAGGCTGAACAGCCCCAACTTTCTCAGCCTGTCTTCATATGGGAGGTGCTCCAGTCCCCTGATCATCCTCGTGGCCCTCCTCTGGATTTGTTCCAACACTTCCATGTCCTTAATTCTTTTCTCTGTAAATGCTAATCATTTAATTTTTAATATATTCTGCTCCTTCTGACATAATTTTCTGATAACATATTATACATGCATTAAAAAATACTAGAAAAAAAAACACTGTCCTGGGTTCAGCAGTAGCAGTCATTTTTCTCCTTAGTAGCTGGTGCAGTGCTGTGGTTTTGACTCAGCCTGAGAACAGCGCTGATAACACCGATGTAATTAGTTTCTGCTCAGTAACGTTTACTCTGACCAAGGACTTTCTGAGTCTCATGTTCTGCCAGGGAGAAGGGGAAGCCAGGAGGAAGCAGAGACAGGACACCTGACCCAAACTAGCCAAAGAGGTATTCCATACCACAGCACATCATGCCCAGTGTATAAATTGGGGGCAGTTACCCGGAAGGGGAAGATCACTGCTCGGGTCGGGCTGGGTATCGGTTGGTGGGTGGTGAGCGGTTGTATTCTCTTCCCTTGTTATCTCCCTTATCATTATTGTTATTGGTGGTAGCAGCAGTGGTTTGTGTTATACCTTAGTTACTGGACTGTTCTTATCTCAACCTGTGGGAGTTACATTCTTTTGATTCTCCTACCCATCCCTCCAGGAGTGGGGGGAGGGGGGGGGTAGTGTGTGTGTGTGAGAGAGAGGCTGCATGGTTCTGGGTTGCCGGTTGGGCTTAAACCACGACAGTAACAAAAAATAAAGTTTCAGTATGGTGTTTAACCGGAGGTGATTTGACGTATGATGTGGTGTTTCTCATACATCTAAAGATGAGAAAATGTCAATAGAATCAGTCTACTAAAACTCCTTAGGATGCTTCATGGTTTTGAGGATAATAAAGTAGAGGGATTTGGCAAATTTCCTCTGGGAGGGCAAAGCTTGTCAGCTGCCTAAGGCGCCTATCAAAGCTACTTCACAGATAAACTGTAGGGCAGGTGTGGCATAGATAAAGAAAGATCACCTGATTGATCAAATCCTACAGAATAGAAGGTACCTAGGGAGGCTTTCTAATCTGCATCACAAATGTAGTTACTTCTTTTAAAAGATATGTTTCATACAAAGCTATAAAAAAAAAATCAAGTAAGGCTGAGAGTGCACATCATGGTTTTGCTTCTTGCTGTATGACATTTTTCACCTTTCACCATAATCATGCTTAGTTCATCAGCTGTCTCATCTGACATATTTTATTGGGAGCATATTGCGTCATGCAATATCTTAGCAGGCTTGACCAATGAAATTTAAAGGGAGATTTTCATTCAGTTTTCTCTCCCCTTTTCTCTTTCTATGCATAACAAGGTGGGAAAGCTGTGATCCCACATGGCACAGTGACTTCTTTTTTTCATTATTTCAATCTGGTTTCTTTGAATTCAGCCAAATTATTTGTGTGATAACCATAGTGAGTCAGGTTTAAGACTCCAATATGGGATGAACAGAATAAATGTCGATGAATTACTCTGTAGTAGTTAATCATTAAGTGAACCGTTTTACTTTATTCCTGTCTTAATAACAGCATAGTTTTAAAATAGGCATTTGTATTGAGTATGTGCATCCTTTGAAGTAGTTTGGTTTCTTTTTAAGTAACATTTTATGTAATAAATCAACTGTGGTTTAAGGAGGATGATAGCGATGTATCCTCTGAAACTGAAGGTCAGTTAAAATACTAGCACTATTTATTAATGGACCACTTCTAAGTCAGGGATAGAAATTATCCAGTGTTTCCACACCTGGAGGTATGTCTCATATTGCTCTCAGTATCAGTAGCTACAGGGGGAAAAATACACTAGCCTATAGAGCCCACACTTTAGAAATGAAATAAAAGAGACATATATCTAGGGGACAGTAAATTATAATGTAAATTAGAGAGACAGTATAGTCATCTACATTTAGAAATAGTGGAGCACAATGATATGGCATAATCTGTCATTATGACATCTAGTATGTAATACCTAATAGCTATTTAAAAATACAGTAACAAACTGAAGGGAAATTTGATTTCAAATATTTAAAGCCAAACTGACATAAACAGAGAACATTCCTGTTTCCAGAGCTACAGATTGCCTATGTATTTACTGTTTGGTTCCAAACTTTCCTTGCCATATTTTAACCAATAATTAGTTTAAAAAAAAAAAAATCTGGAAAAGATAAATTTGAATAGAAACAATTTTTTTATTTTGTATGATTATATTTAAATAATGTTTTGAGGGATCTACATCTTGTGATTAAAAAACTGGTGGTTTAAATACATAAGAAAAGAGTACTGTTCAGATTTTGAAATCTGATAAACTACCTTGTTAATTTTTATTCATAGTTTTTAGCATTTGAAAGAGATGTCCTTGACCATCACATTCATGCACAATCAAACAAATGAGTAGATCAAGGGATGTCAGGCCTGCTTAGCACCTCATATATGCAGATCATGCCTTGTAAATATATTATAAAGTGGGTGATTCTTTTAAATGGTAAAATTACATGAATAAATCCAATTGCACTGCTTCCACAGGAATTGGATTCAAAGTCCACTGTAGGCCTAAGGGAGTTGGCAGTGTCCAATTAAATGAAAAGCATGTCTAATACTAAGTGGCTAACAGAAACATAATTACCATGGATAACTACACATAACAGGATTAGAACTGAAAAATTACCCATTATAATACTGATCCTGAATTTATTGTGCATGAATTCAGCAGTGAGCCCATGCATAGCAAATGTCAGGATTGGGACTTAAATAACAATTGATCAACTTTTGTTATTGTATGTTGAGGAAGCAGGGGAATATGAGACTAGCATAAAAATTTACCCCTTGCAGCCCAGGAAGCCAAGCATGTGCTGGGCTGCATCAAAAGTGTGTCCAGCAGGTCGAGGGAGGTGAAACCCCACTCTCGTGACACCCCACCTGGAGTACTGTGTTCAGTTCTGGGGCCCCAACACAAGAAGGAAATGTACCTGCTGGAACATGTCCAGAGAAGGACCACGAAAATGATCAGGGCACTGGAGCACTTCCCATATGAAGACAGGCTGAGAGAGTTAGTCCTGTTCAGCCTGGAGAAGAGAAGGCTCTCGGAAGACATTAGAGCATGTTCCAGTACCTGAAGGAGTCCTGCAAGAAAGCTGGAGAGGGACTTTTTTCCAGGGCATATAGTGACAAGACAAGGGGCAACAGCTTTAAACTGAAGGAGGGTATATTTAGATTAGTTGTTAGGAAGAGATTTTCAGCTATGAGAGTGGTGAGGCACTGGCACAGGTTACCCAGAGAAGGTGTGGCTGCCCCATCGCTGGCAGTGCGCAAGGCCAGGTTGGACAGGGCTTTAAGCAACCTGGAGGTAGGAGGTGTCCCTGCCTATGGGAGGAGGTCTGGAACTGGATGATCTTTAAGGTCCCTTCCAAGCCAAATCAGTCAACGATTCTATGCATTCCTGGTTGTAATACCCTGACTCACTTTTGCTTCCCTTTTCTTCTTCCCTTCTTCCCTTCCTCCCTCCCTCCCTCCCTTCCTTCCTTGTGAAAGAGTCTACTATTCCTGAATTTTACTTTTCAAACAATCTAGTCTTTTTCTCATAGACTGTTCAACTTTCCACTGTACATTACCTATGTAATCCATTATAACACTTATGCAAAAGACTAATTTGATCTAGTAATGCTTCTATTGATACTAAATTTATCCAATTAAAAATAATAAAGGCTTAATCAATCTTTACGGCTTTATACAATATGGTTCAGTTTCTACAGTATAGTATTGGCAAGAAAAATAGTATTTGAATATCCATAATATACCTACAGATTCTAATAGATTCAGTTTAACTCTCTTTAGGCCCAACTTTTTATCTCCTTATTCTGAGGAAACTTGTATCAAAGCTATCAGTAGTTTTAAATATGTCCAGAGGCAAGTTCTGTAAATAAATTCTGTTCATATGCAGGAATAATTAAATCTCAGTCTTATGATGCTCTGTGCATGGATCATAGATCAGAATTTATTCTGTTAAAGGAAAGTACATCAAGGTTACAAAATCAGAACATCAAGGAACTGATATGATTCACAAAGCAAATTTCTTATTTCACCTTCTCAATGGTACATTGCTATTAAATGACATTACATTTTGATTCTTTGCTTATTGCAGAATGTATGAAGCATTTCTAAATAAGCTAATACCTTCTATTTCATATTCACGCTTGTCTTCTTGTCCTCTACATTCTCAATAGTTTTATTATTTTGATAACTTGTGTGATATTACCAGTACAGCAAATGGGGCTTCCATGATGTAACGTACGCTTCTGCTTCTGTAAAAAAAATATACTACTAGCTTGTGATTTAAAAATTCAACATCCTTCCTTTTCTTCTTTTTTTTGTACAGTATTATTTTTACAGTTTTCTCTTCTCAGCAACTGATTGTTCTCTTCTTTTATTCTAAACAACTGGAGAGAATCTTCTTTTATAGCTTCAGCCTTTTTAGATAGTTTCTTGATTGGTTTCACTCAGTCACCTTCCTTAGTTATCTGTCGACTAATCCACTTCCCTGAGCTTTGAAAGACTCCTTATCTATTTGTAGTTTTATCATATTGCTATTGCATCATTGTTTCACACATAAGTTAAAAAGGAAACAATAAGGCTCCACATTCAAATGAGGCTTGCAGCCTGTGATAGCGCCCTCTAAATCAGTTAGAATTATTAATTTGTACCCTGACAGGCTTTCCAAACTATGACGTGAGGAAATCAGAAAAAATGAATGTTAGGAATGCAAGATCTATACATATGCAGCCTTTGAAGGTCAGTTTTACTTTGAAGGACAGGTGTTGTCCCTTAATATATGGCTATTTATGGTAGCCACACAATACACAATCTCAAGCACATACTTTAACTTCTGATAAAAAAATTACTTAACTGAAATATATAAACGATACTATATGAAATACTAAGGTATATAGCTACATATTTATATTAGAAAAAATGCTTCTGTATTTTTCTGTCATACAAGTTAGTTCTTAATCACTCAGATAAGCATTTTCATTTTTGCCCATCTCTGTTGATCTCATGTTCATATCCTCTTGTTGGCTTGACTGCTTCAGAAAAAACAATGTAGCAAATAAATAAGTGCTTGTCATAGCTGATCAGCCAGCATAGTTGAAGTCCCTGTGTTCAGCTGCACACAGATAGTATTGGTCAGCTTTTGAGCCACATTAGTCCCTTGTCAGGAAGGCCAAAAATTAG
Source organism: Neopsephotus bourkii (assembly GCF_033783945.1). Classification (NCBI taxonomy): domain Eukaryota; kingdom Metazoa; phylum Chordata; class Aves; order Psittaciformes; family Psittacidae; genus Neopsephotus; species Neopsephotus bourkii. The sequence goes on from NW_026901969.1 coordinate 3,947,726, forward strand.
AAACTTCCACATTGCAAGCCACCAGATCCATATTTCCTTTCTTTATGTGGTTCTTGCCTTTTGTGAACCCATATGAGAACCTCAGTGATATCTTTTGGTGGCCTTTTTTTTCCCCATTTAATTCTGTTGGTAAAACAGCTATCAACTGTGTCTTAAAGGTTGCAGCTTACAGGAGTCAAAGGCATCCCAGTCATTCAGTGAATAAGGTTGCTTCCCTGATTTAGTGCACTTAATATTATCTCATTCTGCAGCCTTCTCTTTTTTTTTTTTTTTTTTTTAAGATACTGTTTGTATTTCAGATCAGGATACTTATGCCAATTTGTTTTTAAGTGTAACAAGGTGACTTTCTGGAAAACTTAAAAGGAAGTAATAGTGATTAATACTACCGGAAGGCTTACATCTGGGAAAGCTCTCTGAAATCTTTGTACTAAACTCTACCAACCGATGGTACTCTGTTGGTGAGGCCTGGGAAGGTTTCTGAAACTCGCTATGCAATCAAAGGTTGTGCAGGTATATTTATTTTTAATGGGTAAAATATATCTCTACTGATAGCCAGAGCTAAAATTGTACACTACCAATGACATCAGAGGAGAATTAACCATTTCTTTATATAGGCAGATTAATAATAAAAAAAAATACAAGCCTAGACACAGCTTCTTGGTGGTCCACAGAATCTGTAAGTGTCACTTGTATCTCCTAATAGAAGTGCCTGTTACTACCCAGCCACCTCTACAAGCAGCTGGAGCTGTGATTAAGAGAAATACATCTGTAAAGCCATCTTCTAACACACTGCTTCTTAACTTAATTTGAACATTCTTTATGGCTTTACTAATCTAGTTTTATCATGTAGAGTTTTATTTGATCTGAATATACTAACGAAGAAGACCAAAGTGTGTCTGAAGACAAGAGAAAGGTAGAAAAACAAACTAAAAATTAAATACTGGGAGAAGACAAATGTATGCCTGCTGTCTGTCTGTGATGCTTGTATTTGTGGTTTTTACACCTAAAATAACTGCATAAAGAATGTTGAAATGTTTTTCAGGCTAATTGATAACAAACGGAAGCACATTTACTATTTATTAATCAACACACAGTTTGAACTGGACAAATGAAGACACTGTGTTGTTAGTGAATTATAAAGATTGAAGCTTTAGGTTCCTCAAAGTGCATTAGACATCTTTAACTTACTAGAATGTGATGACCTTCTGAAGCTGATGAGATTCCTTGTGCTTAAAATTCAGCACATGGTCTAGTAATTTGCAAGGTCAGAGACCTTGAAGTTTGGCACTCATTAAAAAAGTGAAAGAGGTTATTAAGTCTAGTGTGTCAAAAAGCTCTTAAAAATATGCATTTTTAGCAGTAATGGTTTTGATGAGGACAGAATATCCCTGAGATATTTATCTAACTGACTTCACATGATTTACAGAAAGCCTGTCCAATTTAAACTCACTATCAGTGTACAAAAGTAGAAATTCTGCTATAAAGAAGGCAGAGCTAAGATTGAGACATCTTGAACAAGTATTAAAAATCACCTAGTAGAGAATTAATTTTCACAAAAGAATAAATATTAGATAACCAAGATATAATTAGGTATTTTTAATCCAGGTATCATAGGTTGGGATTTTTTTATTTAATAAAATGCTAAAGGGAAAGCAATTAAATTATCTTCTAGTTGAGAAAAAATTGGAAAAATAAAAGCAAAATCCCTTTAAAAAATACATTTAGTATTATTAAAGTTCTCATTGAATATTCATATAATTCTTAACATGCTTGTACTTCCAAGTATTTTTCTCTCAGATTTCTCAAGAAGGTAAATTACTCAGTATCTTCCATATGTCAATCCTCATTGAATAACACCTACATAGTTCATCCTGCAATGGTATAGACTTCAAGAATGCTCAGCATTGAAGACAAGTGGTTTGATTCATAAACAGGTGCCTTAAAGAACAAGCATGGATACCTTCTTTTTCCTTATGTGCAATCAGTTTGTGGGTGGTTTGGAGAAAATTTGGTTTTATTAACATCTATTAGATGCACATTGCAATGCTCCAATCATGTTGTGGTCTCCAGTGCAGGCCATTTGAAGTTCAAAAAGCTACCAAGCTCTTGTCCAATTGCATGAATAAGTAGTAACAAAGGTAAAAGTTGGCTACTGAGCTGTGAGTTTAGCAAATAAGATTAAGGAATTTTAGGTCCAACAAATGAGATATGTTACCTCCAGTATGATCCCTGAGGGAATTAAAGGTTTATTGCCCATGTGTTTATGCAATACAAATGGTGCTTCTATTACCAAGTCTGGATGTGTGCGCCTTATGTCTGGTTATTATGATTTCATGTCTGTATTCAAGAGAGCTGTGGCTTGCCACTTAAGCCTTGCCCTGTATTTGTGTCATGCTGCTTTTTGTGTCTAGGCCACTTTAGCATTTTCAGATTCCTTGTGTATTTAGCTGAAAGCTGAGTGAAGCCCTTTGGGATTGTTATTTCTGGTTTTGTTTTGGTGTGTTCTGTTACTGTTCTGTACACGGGTTTTTTGTTGTAAGAACTGCAAAACTCCTTGTTTACCTTCTGATAACATATTAGCTTCATCTAGAGCAGAAGAATGTTTTGAATGAGCTTCTGCTGCTAACAGTGAGGAGGATCCTAAGCTCCGAGTTTTTAAACCGTTTATGTGAAGGGATCAGTGGGGATTTTTAAGTTGACTAAAGTGATGGAGATTACCATACCAAGCAACCCTCAAATAGCTGAAAAGGTTAGAAATATGTTTCAGACAAGCGTACTTCAGTAGAGTCACTGGAAAGCAATGCAGTGTCAAAGATTACAAAAATTACAAAATACCATGGCGAAAATTATACCACAAATTGCATGGGATTTTTGCACAGAATTTTAATTGAAATTCAATGTGCTAAATATAATGTAGCTGTTAGGTATGATAAACAACATTTTTACTAATAACTTTGGAATGCCTCTGTTTAATTATAAGTAATATAAAGATGTTATCCAATAGAAAATACAATTAAGTTGCAATTAAAGAAATGCTGCTAAATTATCTAGGTAGTTAAAATAAATATCGAGGTAGTGTATGTGTTCATATAGTAAAACCAATCTCAAATTTTAGGATGGGTTTAATTATGAAATCCTAATTTACCTCTCTATGTAATATATTCACAAGAAATTTACTATATTCAGGTACTACTGTAGGACCTACATAACTGCCAGGGATCTGTTGTTCAGACTGAAAAAGGTTACTGATGCATTATTAAATGTACCTATGGACCTTAAAAGGTATAATCTAATCCTGCCTATACATTACTGCTGAAACCATACTGTGCATTTCATTGCATTGGGATTCTAGAGACTAAACTTGGCTGGAGAGAGGTTCTTAAATTTTTATAGGATTAGATTAAAGTTATTAATGAGGATGTTTTTCTTCACCAAATTTCAACCATATTTTCTAGAGAAAACAGCAAGGTCTAAGCTGAAAATTGTAAATGTATATCTGAACAGTTTTTACTTCTTCAGAAGCAGCTATATTTCTCAGTTTGAAGGGGATTTTCCATCTCCCTCCCTCCCCTTGTCCTTCCGAATGTAAAAACATATTCTGGAAAATTTTTATTGAGTTTTAAGAAGCTGAAATGAGTTTTGCAACATACCATCAGAAATCCCTTTTTCTACCTCCTGAACTTCTGGGACACTCATGTTGGCGTGTAGGCTTGGATAGGCAGGGGACCCAAGACTGCCCTCCAATGGCTCTTTCTGCAGTGTAGCACAGCTGACAAAAGCTGGATGGGATATACCATGATGTAGGTTACACAAAGTGTTTCCAGTAATTATAGTGCTTCTTTATGCCTGCAGGACAACTGTAAGAATATGTACTTTTTACTAAATGAAGAAACAGATGAAAGTGTCTGTGGCAGTGTTAATATGGGAGAATGGTTGTCACTTCACAAATTGCTTCTGTATATAAATAAAAGAAAAAAGTATATAATTTATGAAGAGGTAGGCTCTGCTGTTAGCTGAAATAAATTTCATTTTGTCAGTAGACTGCAATTAGAGAAGATTAAGAGAATTATTATGACTCTGCTTTTGTGTATCTTAATGCATGTTAGAGCTGTTAACTTCTATCAGCTGGATATCATACCCAATTAGGGAAAGAACGTGTTCTGGCAGGACTCCAGACATGCTACTGCCAACTGATACACCTGTGTGCTGGGTGCTGAGTGCGAGCTTTACAAAGGGTCCAGAAAGCAAAGGAGAACCTAATTCACTGTAATTACGGGAGAGTTTTTTGTTTGTTTGTTTGTTTTTGAAGGCCTGTTTTGAGCCTTATGAGGAACACATTACCTTTTAATGGGAAATGGCTTTGTGATATGAAATAAGAGGACTGTGTTCTGCTTCAAGATGAGCAAAACAATCTTATTTTGCATTATTGCTCAAAAATAAAGGAAGGGAGAGGGTTTGGGAGATGGGATTATACAGAGCATTCCCATTGCTTTTGAGTACCAAAATAGTGTATTTTATACACACTTCTTTTATGCTATGTGTTGACTCTGAGAGGTAATTTCTGCTATGAGAATACACACATGTTCCTGTACTTTTAAGAGACTGTGTCTTTGCAGAGTATATTTGTTTGATTAAACATTACTTCTAAAAAAAATCACACTTCTGTGAGCCAATAACATTGACTCTTTTAATCTGTAGACCCTTCAGCAGCACCTTAGAAAAGTTTCAAATATATTCCTCTGACCAAAGCTATTGGTCTGGAGGAAACATCCGGATTGAACTGAAGCTGAAACTCAGGAGCAGCTGTAAAATATCTCATGCTCCCTTGGAGAATTGGCATTATTTATAGTGAAAAGCAGCACTAGAATTTAGTTAATCCACTTTTTCATTCTTCCAAGGAAAAAAGGGTGCACAGTAATGGAATGGTAAAAGCTGTGTTTGTGCTTATGCCTACTGTGTCATCAGCAGCAAGGTGACACAAAGTATAGCTCAGAAATGCAGACCCTCCCATGAGTAACCCTTAAAATTTTGCAAGCTTAACAGAACCTTTTCTGTAAGTACTTAATCCTGTGTGGGGTTTTCATGCTTTTCCTATGCAGTGTTGGGAGATTATAAACCTCGTAATTAGTAGGAGAGCAAAAACTGCAAACTCTCTAAACCCCAAACAGGGAGCTGTGAGTAATTCTTGGAACTTTCCCTGTGTGAGGGTGTGACGTAACTGTTTCATACAGATAGGTAGAAGGTAGGCAGATACATAGGTAAAAAATCCCCTGAGTGTTGAGGTGTACTGAGATGATAGCCACTCTCTTGGGCTTCTCTTGTTTTCCTGTGTTCTCCTTCAGTCCAGAGTTATTTCAAAGGATATTTCACTTTAGAATCTTCTTTCAAATGAATATTTCCTACTAAGTAGGAAGTAAATTTCTAATTTGTGTCCCACCAGTTGGACAACACAAGGTAACAGAAGTTAAGAGGAAACTTTCTATTATATTAAAAAAAATGCCATGTTAAAATAAAAAAAAAAATAAAATACTGAAACAAGGACATAACTCTGAGACCTTTGCAAGATCATAAGCTAAGGTTATCACTGGCAAAGTAAGTTTAAAAAAAAATATTGCCAAAGTAGGTGCTATTCCTGGTTTCATGGCTGCACAATCTGGCCATTGGTCTGTCAAGGGCATTAGAACTGAGAAGGAAAATTTCAGAGCTCATTAGGAATATTTTGTATCTGTGAAAATTAGGCATCAAGTTGATGTAAATTCAGTTTCCACAGATACCAGAGAACTATGACCTTCTCTAGTTTTGGCAGCAGTGTAATTAAGGTTTGATTCACTCAATGCTTCCTGTTGATAGTGTTTCAGTGGGATAATGGGGAAGTTCATTACACTGCTTACATTAGATGTTTAAGGTCACTTTCCTGATAAGGGAGATGGAGGCACACCCCCACAAGACCAAACTTAGGACTTGCCTAACTTCAGAAAGTAATTAGGGAGACCCCTAAACTGACCTGCTGTTCTTGGGGCAGTCATGTACCCCTCTTCTTCTATTAGCAGGTAGTGGCCTTAATGTTCTGCCCTCCTCATTGCATTGCCAGAGCATTTGCCAGATGATTTAAATCATCTGCGTAGTGGTTTGATTTTGGTTGCTTGCACACACACGCACACACACACACACAAAGCACCAAAAATTTCTGGGTTTATTAAGTGATCGATCGCACAGAGGAGTCACACTGCAGAAGTACATATAGTCAGTGTATGGTAATGGGACCTACCCTTTCAGAACCTGTTAAGTTTTATGTCAGCTTGTTACACACCTTGAAACTCCAGCCCACTGGGCTTACACCTGGGGCAGTCTGGCTTCCGACCTGACTGCCTCAGGCAGCCTTGGTATTCTCCCCACCCCAAAAAATCAGTTAACAAGTTAGTTTTGTTTTTTCTCTTTGGCAGTTTTGCACTCTGCCACTCTCTGAAGTTTTTCCTTCAGAGAATTTCACTCTGACCTCTTTCTAATCTATATAGAGTCTTGAACCACTAAACTTGAGTAATTAATTAATTTATCATGTCATTGCAGTTGCCCTCTGGGATGTTGCACAGGAATTTTGCTTATTTTAATCACAACATCATTTTAATTGGCTGTATGAATGATACTCTTTAAAACATAAAATAATTACAGAGCATAATTTACATTTAGAAAGAGTGAATTAATAATGCATTTAATTGACCTGAAGCTTTTTCAGTTATATTACACTGATACAGACAGCTTCTAATATCTTTTATACTTTACATTAATTCTTAGAACAGTGGGTTTTGAGTTTTGAGGTCTCCCTATGGACTAACAAATAAAAGACAAGACTCTCTGAGTCACCTCTCTGTAAAATATTGAAATAATGTCTAACTTAAACCTATAGGTCTGCAATTCATATGATAATGTACCTGTTGTTAGTCATCCCCATGTACAAGATAATTTATTTGTTCCTATGTTTTTCAGCGCTTTCTAAAGGAAAATAAGTTTGTAAGACTTTTCTAGTTTGCAACATAGATTGAATAGATGTATTTCAGTATCAAGCCAAATAATTAATGCCATCTGTATGGGAAATATAATTGGAAATTGGCAGTGGTAGATAAATAAAAGAATAAGAAAAAGCTTTCTATAAATAAATACTATCCTTTTCTCTTGGCAGTCTATATGTCATGAGACCAAAGAAAATCCGTAACTTGTATTCCCAAATAAAACCAGATATTCCATAATTGCCTCTTCCTAATAACCCAAATCTGCATGTGTGTGCATGCTTATGATTATTTCATAGTATAAAGTCTGGAGGGCCTGTATTGTTATTTTCAATATATCAAATAGGAAGTTACTCTAACACGTTCTTAGTCTGCTAAGAGTCAGTTACAACTACATACAGAATCTGATTAGTTATTCAGAATTATAAATAAATTTTATGCCTAAAGTATTGTCAGTATTAGTTATGGTGATACTTGAGGGAAACAGGGAAATTTTCGATTAATCCAAGCAATATTTTTTTTAAATTGTCAAAATAGAAACTGATTTTTTAATCTCAGATTTGTTACTGTAAAATTCATTCTATGTGTTCATTCTGTGCATTTAATTGCCACTGCGGTGGCATTAAGGTAAATTGGTAAGTGCAGTCAGATTTTATTTTCTTTTGCAAAACAAATTCTGACCAAAACTATAAATACACATCCCACATGACTACCTTGTCTTCCCACAAGACATTCTTCTCTCTAAATTGGAGAGACATCAATTTGATAGATGGCCGCACACAAAAAGTTTTGGTCAATGGCTCAATGTCTGGCTGGAGACCAGTAATGAGTGGTGTCCCTCAGGGATCAGTGTTGGGACCAGTCTTGTTCAACATCTTTGTCACTGACACGGACAGCGGGATTGAGTGCGCCCTCAGCAAGTTTGCCAATGACGCCAAGCTGTGTGGTTCGGTTAATACGCTGGAGGGAAGGAATGTCATCCAGAGGGACCTTGACATGCTTGTGAGGTGGGCTGATGCCAGCCTCATGAAGTTTAACCATGCCAAGTGCAAGGTCCTACACCTGGGTCAGAGCAATCCCAGGCACAGCTACAGGCTGGGCAGAGAAGAGATTCAGAGCAGCCCTGCGGAGAAGGACTTGGGGATTTTGATTGATGAGAAAATGAACATGAGCCAGCTTCAGTGTGCTGGGGAGTGACTCTTCATTAGGGACTGTAGTGACAGGACAAGAAGTAATGGGTTAAAACTTAAACAGAGGAAGTTTAGATTGGATACAAGGAAGAAGTTCTTTACTGTAAGGGTGGTGAGGCACTGGAATGGGTTGCCCAGGGAAGTTGTGAATGCTCCATCCCTGGCAGTGTTCGAGGCCAGGTTGGACGAAGCCTTGGGAGACATGATTTAGTGTGAGGTGTCCCTGCCCATGGCAGGGCGGTTGGAACTAGATGACCTTAAGGTCCTTTCCAAACTTAACCAATCTGTGATTCTGTGTATGCAGCTAGGTAATAATCTGCCTTTTTATTCTTATTATATATTCTGAGATAAGGTTCTAGTTTTACAGGATTCAGACGGTTAAATTTTAGGTCAAATTATACTTCAGGAGTAAGCTGGGAGGCAGATCTTTCTCTGCCCATTTATGAAGTGGCAATTTTGTTCCTTATTTTGTGGCTACATCATAAGAATATCAGAGCGCGAGTGTGCTCACTCTACTTGCGTAGAAGATTGACACAGTTGCACTAAGTTACTGTTACTCAGAATATATTAGAGACACTGTGTAGTTACAGTGCAAACTGTTCTCCAGAAAGCTTCCTTGTATTTCATAGTGGTTTTTTGCCTTATTTATTTCTGAGAAATCTGACCTGTTGCATCTGTATTGAAATTAAAAAGAATTTTTTTATATGCTGGTCTAACTTTACTGATACGAAGTGACACTCTTGTAAATCCCACTCTATAGCAGTGCAGTGCTTCCATGCTAAACATCTAGTGTTCAGCTTTCATGACAGTGATTCCATTTTCTCCTAATATGAAACTATATTTGGCATATTTTAGCTCTTAATTATTTGAAACAGCTTATTTTCCCAGCAGTATCCTCCACTCTTGCCTCCAAGCCTCTTCATATCCTGAAGTTGCTTTTTTGATGTGTTGGTAAAATTAACTGGAAGTAGGTGTTGCTGTAGCTTGACTGTCAAGACAATCGGAGGACAGACATGAATTTATGTAATCTCTTTTATCTTGATGCTATTAAGTAGCTAAAGATTAGGCTCATAATTCTGACATTTCCCCTGTTTCAGTGTCTGTATCATTAATAACACTATTGGCCTTCCTATTACTGTATGTTCTGGCAAGAAAACAATAGCTAGGAACAAGTATGTGTGAAATTTGTTTATTAAAATAGCTTATGAGAGCAAACAAATTTTATTTACTTTTATTTATAGCTGCCTCAGCATTCTTATTTTGTTTGCATATAGGGTGTGAAAAAACTAAAGGTATGTACTACTTCCTCACAGAAGGTCTAAACTAGAGTGCAATCATTAACTTTAGTAGGCATAGTTTGGCTATCACATTCTTTCCTTTGTTGTTACTACCTTGCTCAGATTTGAAATTTATTTATATTACAGGAATTTCTCTGGCCATATATAAAAAGGGAATAGGACTCTTAGACATTAAGACTAGACTAGAACAGTATACCCATGAGAACATTAATAGCTCTGTTATGACACTTCTTTTCCTGTTAGATGGGTGTTGTCTATATTTATAGATCTCATCTCCCAGATGGTTATATCTGTTTTGAGACATATGGGAGAGTGGGCACTCTGTACCAGCTGCAGGGAGATCAGCATTAAGCATCCACAATTTGGTTCCACTGATATTTGCACGTCATGCCTCCCCTTAGAAGAAGTTGCCTTTCTTAACCACATATTCACAATTGCTAGCTGTGGCATATAGTTATTTTTTCTGCAAGTCACATTTACACTTTTATCGTTAAGCATTTGTGTAGAAGACTATTGTTCACATACATTCATAGCAGGTATAACCAGGTAATAAATATATTAAATGAAGATGCAACACCAACATCAATAATGCCTATGTACGAAGCTACAGAAGGATACAGGATGATTTTTAGACCATAATATAACCTTTATTTAATAACATTCATAGCACACATGAAGTGCTAATTCTTCTAATTATATTTAGATAGGGTTCTTAGTACCTTTATATTGTATATATAAAGATACTCGGCATCAACATTATGTTGTTGAATAAAACATAGGGACTATGGTAGTGACTTCTGTATAAAGGTATCTGCTTTCAACTGAGGAGGTGGAAATGGCACTAAAAAGTGTAGGCATACTTTTACAATTCTAAATAACGGTGCATGTTTTAACTTACTGTCTCTCCAAGCTACATCTCTTATCTGCTTGATCAAGTAGTCTGCAAAATGTTCTGTTAAGCCAGGACAGTTACATATTTTCTGCTTCCTCAACAAACAAGTAAACAGTGCTTACAGAAGGGGGATATGTAGGGACTCACAGTGCATGCACTGTCAATGATCCATCTTCTTTCATTGCAGTATCTGTTTTACTGCAAGAGAAAACTCTTGAGTACTAGGTGCCTCATTGGTCGTATGAAATAGTGTAAAATATTGATAAAATTTCTTCAACACATTTCTGAAATGAGACATCTCAAAATTTCCTGCACAAACACATCCTCTTCCCTGCACAGCATGTACGTAAGGCTAAATTTAGAATATTAGTGTTTAGGAAATGAAATTGGAAATAATATAACTATCAGCTTTGATATTCTGAATTTCTGTGTCATCTGCTGAAAGTTGCCTCTGCTAAGCATGATGTTTAGACTCAGGCCCTCAGACTCCCCTTGTGAATACAAATGCAAACTTGTTTGATAAGGAAAAGGTAGGTTTAGTTTCATAAAGACTGCTTTAAAGTATAACAGTATTTGCAGAAAGTGAGAGGCAATAACTAAGAGGGCAGGAATGATTCCACTAATCCAGCTATGTCCTAAATTTCACTGAAAGACCTCTGCCAATAGTATCCCAGTCCTCATCATTGTCAGTAGATCATTGTGGTTTCAGTCAGAGTACTTATTTGATAAGTGAACTGGAGCGTGAATCATCTTCACGTTGAAACGGACTTTAACTGGTCTCATGGTGCAGAGACAGTCAAGGACAGATTATAAAACCTCGTGATACTCTTTTTGAAGCTTTTTCATGCATTCCTGAAACCCAGTTTAAATGTCATTTGCTGTGTATGGTTCTGGAGTTAATGCACTTTGCTGGAATGAGGTACTTTTGAAATAGGTCTTGAACAAAGTTGGTTTCCTTCTTGCTAAGGAAAATCCAGTAGATAAAAGCAGGTAAAAACAACCTTTTGAATTTGTTTGCAACAATAAAAACGGTAGCCAAGAACCAAGTGCTGATCTATTGCTCCTAATGATAGGTTTACCTCTATTATATATCACAGTATCACAGTATGTTAGAGATTGGAAGGGACCTCAAAAGATCATCTAGTCCAATCCCCCTGCCGAAGCAGGAACACCTAGATAAGGTTACACAGGAATGCATCCAGGCGGGTTTTGAATGTCTCCAGAGAAGGAGACTCAACAACCTCCCTGGGCAGCCTGTTACAGTGTTCTGTCATCCTCACTGAGAAGAAGTTTCTTCTCAAGTTTAAGTGGAACCTCTTGTGTTCCAGCTTGTACCCATTACCCCTTGTCCTATCACTGTTTACCACTGAGAATAGCCTGGCTGCATCCTCGTGACACTCCCCCTTTATATATTTATATACACTAATAAGGTTACCCCTCAATCTCCTCTTCTCCAAACTATAGAGACCCAGCTCCCTCAGTCTTTCCTCATAAGGGAGATGCTCCACTCCCTTAATCATCTTAGTTGCCCTGCGCTGGACTCTCTCCAGCAGGTCCCTGTCCTTGAACTGAGGGGCCCAGAGCTGGACACAATATTCCAGATGCAGTCTCACGAGGGCAGAGTAGAGGGGAAGGAGGACCTCTCTCAACCTACTAACCACCCCCCTTCTAATACACCCCAGGATGCCATTGGCCTTCTTGGCCACAAGGGCACAGTGTCGGCTCATGGTCACCCTGTCGTCCACTAGGATCCCCAGGTCCCTCTCCCCTACACTGCTCTCTAACAAGTCTTTCCCTAACCTATACTGGAACCCGGGCTTGTTCCTGCCCAGATGCAGGACTCTACACTTTCCCTTGTTATATTTCATCAAGTTACTCCCTGCCCAACTCTCCAGCCTGTCCAGGTCTCACTGAATGGCAGCACAGCCTTCTGGCGTGTCGGCCACCCCTCCCAGCTTAGTGTCATCATCAAACTTGCTGATAGTACACTCAATTCCCTCATCTAAATCATTGAGGAATATATTAAATAATACTGGTCCCAGTACTGACCCTTGAGGCACTCCACTAGATACAGGCCTCCAACTAGACTCTGCCCCATAGACTACAACTCTCTGGCTTCTCTCCTTCAGCCAGTTCACAGTCCACCTCAGTACCCGATCATCCAGACCACACTTCCTCAATTAAGGTGTGAGGATGCTGTGGGAGACTGTGTCAAATGCTTTGCTGAAGTTAAGGTAGACCACATCCACCGCTCTGCCATCATCCATCCCCATGTTATTTCCTCATAAAAGGCTACGAGATTGGTCAAGCATGACTTCCCCTTGGTGAAGCCATGTTGACTGCTCCTCATAACCTTCTTATCCTTGATGTGCCTTAAGATGGCACCATCACTTTCCCAGGGATGGAGGGCTGACTGGTCTATAGTTACCCGGGTCCTCCTTCTTGCCCTTTTTGAAGACAGGAGTGACATTTGCTTTCCTCCAGTCCTCAGGCACCTCTCCCATTTCCCAAGACTTGGTAAAGATGATGGAGAGCGGTCTAGCAATGACCTCCGCCAGTTCCCTCAGCACCCGCGGGTGCATCCCATCTGGACCCATGGATTTATGGATATCCAGATTGCTCAACTGGTCTCTAACCCATTCCTCATTGACTAAGGCAAACCGCTCCGTTGACCTGACTTCATCTGAGGTCTCAGAGGTACAGGGCTCTTCAGGACTGCCTCCGGCAGAGTAGACAGAGACAAAGAAGGCATTCAGTAACTCTGCCATCTCTGTATCTTCTGTCACCAGGGCACCCATCCCCTTCATCAGCGGGCCTACATTGCCTCTGGTGTTATTTTTATCTGCCATGTATTTGAAAAAGCTCTTTCTGCTGTCCTTGACCCCTCTTGCCAGCTTTAATTCCAAGGAGGCCTTAGTCATCCTAGCTGCCTTGTTACATCCTCTAGCAGCAGCCTTATATTCCTCCCAGGTGGCCAGCCCTTCCTTCCATGACCTGTAAACTCTCCTCTTCCACTTGAGCATACCGAGCAATTCCCTATTTAGCCGCGCAGGTCTCCTGACCCTCTTCCTTGACTTCCTACGTGTCGGGATGCTCCGATCTTGAGCTCGGAAAAAGCAGTCCTTGAATGCGAACCAACTATCTTGGGCCCCTTTACCATCAAGCAGCCTTGTCCATGGGATTTCCCCTAGCAGTTGCTTGAAAAGGCCAAAGTTTGTCCTGCTAAAGTCCAGGGTTGCAATTCTACTTGCTATTCTACTGGTCCTACCACACAAGATCCTGAATTCTACCATCTCATGGTCGCTGCAACCAAGGCAGCCCTCAACCTTCACTCCTTCAACCAGACCCTCCTTGTTAGTGAGGATGAGATCCAGCAGCGCACCTCTCCTGGTTGGCTCATCCACCATTTGCATGAGGCAGTTATCATCCATACACTGGAGGAACCTCCTGGACTGCGGCTGGGTTGCCGAGTAGTCCTTCCAGCAAACATCAGGGAAGTTAAAATCCCCCACGACGACCACGGCCTGTGACTGTGAGGCCGCTGTCAGCTGCCTGTAGAAGGCCTCGTCAACTTCCTCACCCTGATCCGGTGGCCTGTAACAGACCCCCACAACAGTATCGCCCCTGCCAGCCTGCCCCTTAATTCTCACCCACAGACTCTCAACTCACTCGTCATCTGTCCCCGGACAGAACTCAACGCATTGTAGCTGCTCTCGCACATAAAGAGCAACCCCACCACCCCGCCTGGCTGGCCTGTCTTTCCTGAAAAGGACATAGCCCTCCATGACTATATTCCAGTCATGTGAGCTGTCCCACCACGTCTCTGTAATTGCCACCGGGTCATAATCTCCTGACTTAACTCCTCCTGCTTATTTCCCATGCTGCACGCATGTACAGACATTTCAGGGAGCGAGCTGAGCACACTGATTTCACCCTAGGATTGCAGGAGGCCTCCCAGTCTTCATCAATTCCGGAGCGCTGTCCCACTGAGGCAAGCCCAGCTACAACCCCATCCCCCTTCGAATCTAGTTTAAAGCTCTCCAAATGAGCCCTGCTAATTCGTGCCCCAGCATCCTTTTACCTCTGTGCGATAAACCTTTCCCACATGCCAATGTCCAGGCCGGTGCCCTATAAAACCAGCCGTTATCAAAGAATCCAAAGCCCTGCCTACAGCACCAGCCTCGAAGCCAATCGTTTATGGACTGAATTTTCCCATTCAGTCCCACATCATCAGTAGAAGATGGAAGGAGTGAGGAGAAGATCACTTGAGCCCCAGAGTCTTTCACCATCCGCCCCAAGGCCCTGTAGTCTTTCTTCATCCCCCTCAGACTGCGGGAAGCAGCTTGCCCCTCACCCGCCTGGAAGACCAGCAGTGGGTAGTAGTCTGTCGGGCGCACCAGGTTGGGGAGCGCCCTGGTGATATCCCCGATCCGGGCTCCAGGCAGACTACACACTTCCCCATGATGAGGGTCAACTCTGCATATCGGGCCCTCTGTTCCTCTCAGAAGGGAATCACCTACTACAATGACCTTTCTTTCTTATCAGAGGCAGTCTTGAGGTGTGAAGTCGACCACTTTTTCCTATGTGGCCTTGTAGGCGGGCCTTGCACCACATGCTCACCTACCTCTCCTTCCAGATCCAGAGCCTCAAACCTATTACAGAGGGGCACCTGTGGAAGCAGGGCAGGAAGGGAGGAGGGCTGCCCACGATGCCGAACTGGAACTCGCTTCCGACCCTTGTCGTCTTTTTGGTCCCCTACCTCCGCGCAACTGCTACAGGGCAGGGGCTGTCTCGGGCCATCCCCCTCTGTCTGAGAGGGCAGGGGGTCCATCCCCTTTTGGGGGTATCTCCCTGGAGCCGTTCCAACTGGCCAGCCAGGGAGTTACTCCAGCAGTCGATCTCCCTTTCACACTCCCTGATGGTCCTCATCATCTCAACCTCCTCCTTAAGTTTTGCCACCAAGCTAAGCAGATCTTCTACCTGCTCACACCTCCCGCAGGTGGAATGCTGTCCTCCCTCCCCCAGCAGCAGCAGGCTCTGGCACTTCCTGCATCCAGAGACCTGAACAGCCACGGTTTTGGACGGGGTCTCTGTCTGAGTTGCTACAGTCCTCTTACTGCAAGCTCTCTTTCTGGAGGTGACCATATTGGTCAGCAACACGACCTACTTGCTCCTCCCTGTGCCTGGTGGGTAGCGATGTGTTGCTGCCCTCTCAAAGGCTCTTTCAAGTCAAGGAGCAGGGAGGTGGTCGCTGTTACCGTGGGAATGCCCCCCGCCACATCAGCTGCTCTCTTGCAAGGGCTGCTGGGGCTTCGGGGAACGGGAAATGTCGGGAATCCAGATGGCTCTGCGCTACCCCCTCTGATTTTCCTAATCTCAGTTGAACCTCGCGGTCGCTGAAGCATGCCGGCTGCGGCTCTAGCTGGGCTAGCTCCGAATAGCTGACTGACTGAATTATATATTGTCATGGCTACTAGATAGCTAACACCCTTATAACGTTAGTTGTTATTGATAAGTTGTCTGAGTTGTTATAGATAAATTGTCTGAGACTCCAGACAATTTATCCGTCCTTCAGCTTCACTTGGGCTGGTAAGTTCTGGCCAGCTTCAGATTTTACATATGGTGAATAGAAAGCCAAATAGGTTTGATACTGCATGTGCTTATTGCATATTTGGATGCAACAGCTGAACTCAGAGCATCTCGGATGTTTCAAAGAACAGTGTTCTGCCACCTTTGTAACCCCTTAGTTTTCACCATTGTAGGCTGACCTGGAATTGCAGCACAAGGAGACCATAACTGGGCAACCTTACTCTGGTTGCAAGATTAAGTTAATCTTGCTTTGAATAGGAAAGAACAAGGTCCCTTTTTTGCTCCTCTCTGGTGTGTTTGTGCACATAATGTGCAGAATCTTCTACATAATACTGCAGGCTTTGTGTGTGTGTGCCTGATGTGGCCCTTACAAAGCACAACACCCTGGATTTCTGTACTGCAACATCTCTATTACTACAGTAGTTGGCTCTCCACGGTAGTATGAATCTGCAGATGACATGCAAAATTAAAGCTGGATAATACTGTGGCATCCATCTGATAGGAGAATAGCACAAATGGCATTTGTTCTGTTTCAAGACCTAGTGACAGGTATGGTGATGTCAACAAGTGGTGGGTAAATGCTCCAAAGGTAGAATTATACCATCTGAAAACTGATCTGATGTTGAAAATATTGAGTGTTGTTTAGTGCTGAGATTCTTCTATTTGGAATAGGTGAGATGATAAAAACTTGGAAAATCAAAAGCAAATAATGTCTGTGAGGAAAACAGACCAGAAGTTCACAAAATAAAGCCCTTCTAGCTTCATAGTTTAGATGCAATAGAGTTCCATGGACATTAACAGTATATCCTAATGAGTACCCTTGAAATAAAAGTGATTTCTATAAATAAGGCAAAACAATTGATAGTAATCTGCTCTTAAATAAAAATTGTTTCTTACCCCCCTTTTGAACACTGTTCTACAGTGGCTGTTTCTTTTTTCTTCTGTTAGTAGTAAATAGAATAGGTTACATCTAAAAAAAATTTACAGATTTGAAGAATAACTTACAGTCTTGTTGAAACAAGAGAAAACAGTCTGAGAAGCTATTATACAAAAAATGCAAAAATAGAATTAGCTGCTTTTACACCATTATTTCCTCCAGTTCACCAAATCATTGGTATCAAGGATCTTCCACATGGAGATGGGAGCAAGACAAGTGCAATACAGGTCCCTCAAAGGGGATTATTATGGGGAAAGTAATGCAGATGGAATAACGGAGTGCTAAAAATAGACTCAGCCTTATAATGTCCTGTTACCATCACAACTTTCCAACTGTGTTGTCATGTACCCAATACCGAGAGATCAAGATAACAGACAAAAGGCTCTGTATGTTAGAAACATAAAAACTGGTCTGAATGCTTGCACATTTATGAGGGAGTATGACTGCATGTTACTGAGGGAGGAAACTCACATTCATACACTCCTATTTAAGCAGAAAGATAAAGGGAAATTCTTGTGATTTGAAGAAGTGAAAGGGACAATGAGTACCAAACTCATTGGGTAAATTTGGCCTCTTGCTCTCACAGCACCACAGTAATTTTATTTGTATAGCTATAACTGAACATAATCTTGAAGCATCCCTTCTTTGTAAAGGAGCTGTATATAAACAGCACCTTCTCGCTCCACAAATCTGTTTCTTGCACACTAAGTTGCACACTTGCATTCAGAGTCATACACGTGTGCTTCAGGAACAACTATTTTTTCTCTGTTTTTCTCTTCTCTATAGAATTCTAATATTAACAGCACTCTAGGGAAAGAAGGTGCAAAATATTCACCCTGGCATATTGTCAGTATTGGCGCTGACTGCGTTCTGATTCCAAAATTTTAATTGTTCTGTGACCAAGATAAAAATAACCACTTCTGATTTTCAACCTGCATACAGTCTATGTCGCTATGCCTTTTAATGGAAGTATATTTTTCACACTAGAATTACTTTTTCAGTAGTTTGTAATAGTAATCATAATATCAACTATTGTACCTTTAGTGGAGAGATTTTTTTTTTGTTCCTTTTCTATGTGGGTTTTTTTTTTACAAATCAGTGCAGAGAAAAAGCTCTAATCCAGCGTTTGTTTCAAAGAAAGTAGAATTTCAAGTAGTTTTCATCATCTTTCCTCTTTTATTGGCAAAATTATGCCTCAGGATTTGTCCTTTAAGCAGTTTTCATAAGAAATGTATGAGATAAATGTGTAAAGCTCTAAAGGTTTGTAGCCACACATACACGCACACTGTATATGGTTTAATTGATATGAATAGTTTTCAGTATTTATGGACTTTTGTATAAAGCTTAAATTATTTTTATAGTGCTGATACAGTTCCATCCTGATAGACTTCAGAAATTCTAAAGAAATCTTTAGAAAGACCACTACTGGAGAGGTTTCATAGTCAAATACAGTCAAAAAATTACCAACCTGAACATATTTTGTGTTTACTTTTCCATCTGCATGCTGGTTTACTAGGATACCTGAAAGAGAACTGGATATGCATCTTGTCCCTTATTTTGAAGTTTTGATGCTGTCTATCTGCATTACCACCAAAATAAAAATGGATTAGAAGCTAAACCACAGGAAGATTTTCCTTTGGAATTCCCATAACTGTATTCCTACTTATTTACTTATTTTTGAGCTTAAATGAAATGGAGATATAAACCAGCATTTATTAGTAGCGTATTCCCTTCAAAATCTGATGGAATTGAAAGACCTGAACAATTACAACAGGGGAATGGCTGGGAAATAGATTGTTATTAAATATAAACTCTAAATCTGTTACTTTGTTCTAAACATAAGAGGGTTAAGTAGTCTGCCAGTACCAGTGTTCAATTTAAAATGGCTTAGTTCTGCTGTTAAAGTCTGTCTGTTTGACTTAATTCCACAATAAAATTGTTCTGTTAAAATTTCATGTAGCAGCATATGGACAGGGTTTTATGTTGGTCAAGCAGATGCACACTGAATTCTAGTATGTACTTAAGGAGATACGCTTTTAGCAATATAAAGACTTAACCTATATTTACAGCTGGGATTTGCATGAGGGTTTATTCAGTGAGGTATTAGTGGCCACCATCATGCAACACATTTATTTATTTATTTATTTATTTTTCTGGGTGTAAGCTTTAGGTTACACAGTTTATGAGTTTTTAGTTTAGATTTGTTACGAGTTCCTTTGAGCTGGATATGATGGATATAGTAGAGGCATATATAACACAGAGGATATTTTCATTAATGTACTTGGGAAATAGATAAAAACTCTTGGAACCCATGCCTCTTGCAGTGTTGCCTCTTTTTTTCATAAACATCATTTTTTTTGTGCTGTGAAGTAAGATAACACCATTCAGTATGTATTTTCAGGTTTATCGTGGCTGTGCAAAGGCTGTGGCTCAATACATTTTGATTTTAAGTGGCAGAAACTCGAAGCTGGACACCTATACAAAGTTCCTGTCCAAACTCATTCTCCAGCTTTGCAGTCCTTTAACTCCTGCAGAAGTGAAGCTTTCTAAAATGGGCAGTTGTCCAGCAATAATAGTCCATGTTCAGAAATGCTGCCTGCTGCTCTTCTTCTGCCTCATGATTTTACAGATCAGTATAAGGTTATACCACAGGTAAAGACCTTGAACTAACTATAGTATCTGTAAAGAACATTACACAATCATCAGTCTGACATATAACATTTGTAGTCTTCAAACATATTGCATCTGGTTTTGAGCATCAGGGCTGTTATGTGCTCTATGTAGTGTATGCACTTGTCAGTATTGGTGATAGTACTTAGAAAGTAAGAATACTGAAGAATTAAGGTTGAGGTTCCATTGTCTGGCCAAGGTAGAAGTATAGTGGCTACAAAGAGTGCACAGTGTAACAAATTTGACATACCAAATTAAGGGAAGGCTTAAGACACGCAATGCTTATTGTACTTGCTAATTAGGTTTGCAGACTTCCAGGTTTTTAAGGCATTTTACATGTTTCACAGTTGGGATTTATCAGCAGTGGATGTGTCTGGTTCTAGAGCTATAATCTGTACTCTAAAAGCTCAGTACTCAATAGTAATTTAGGAAATTAGGCACAGTGACAGAAGCATGTAGTTCAAAAGATAAAGAATAATGAAGTCTTAAGTATTCAAAACCATAATAAAACATGAGCAGGTGAAGACAGGACATTTCATTCATACCCAACAAATATCAAAATCTGGACATTGCTCTATCTTGTTTTCAAACTGTAAGTAGATTTTTCCATACAAGTTCTTTCATCTGGTGTCACGGAGTGATATGAAAGAAAGTATGCTTGCAAATTTCTGGATATCACAGAGGAATATCTGAATTCTTTTCAATCAGGATTCATTTGCAACAAAGTGACTGTTGTTTTAAACCAGCACATTCTCCTCAGTGTGGTCTCAGAATTCTGGAGTACCGAGTACGGCACAATATCTTCATTTGAAAAGTATTTGAAAAGTATCACATCCAAATGAAATGGGGGGGGGGGAGAGGAGGGAGAGAATCATCACCTCATGCTGACAGCTCTGAATATTTTTGAGGTCTAGAAATGATAGGGTATTAACTCCACAGAATAATATGTTTTGGTTACAGTCCTTGGGATAACAGTCTCATCTCAAAAAAATGAGGTGAGCATTCTTGTGGTGGCTCCACATGTTAAGGGTTATTCTTTTAACCACCTAGGTATTTTGGGTATTTCCTAAAGCTTTGGTTTTGAAATTTTGGAAAGACTTTATTTTATTTACTGATTTATGTATTTAAAATCTAAAATTCCCATGAAAAAATCCACACCCACTGAAAGATTTTGGGAACATCTTGTGTTTTAGGTTGAAATAAAGCTGGAAATCAGGTTTCAGAACACATTCACAAGACTACTCTTAAAAGATACTTATCAAAAAGTAAAAGTGACTATTTGTCTCTCTATGATTGGAAATAGATAAAAAATTGAGGCAGCAGCTCTAATAATAGATCATTCATAATATTCCAAAAGTGATTAAGAGTCATGTTTCAGTTCTACAGAACTAGTGAACTTGCTTCTGCTGACCTGAATGTGAAAAATTAGTAAATTACATTCATGTTTTTTCCCCTTTATTTTTCATTTCTGTTAAGTCAGGCTGTTTGTTTGGTTTCTTCATCTGCATCTAGTAACATTAAAAACAATGTTTTGGAAGCCTTAAAGCCTTATATATATATATATATATATGTTCAAAGTGGTACAGGGAACTCTTCATATGTAAGCAACATGGTTCTGAGAAGTTGCTGTCTGCATTTTCCTCTCTACTGAAGTTCAAGTACTCAACTCAAATACTCAACTTTGAAGTCCTTGTCTTGTTTTACCTGCATTTGGAATTCTGCACATTTGGAGCAGCTTTTTCATGTGGGTGACATGGTTTTATTCTAAATAGCATGCAAGAATTTTGTGCTTGTGCTCCAAATGACTTAAAGTTCAGCAGAGTTGGTTCAGAGCAATGGATTATTTTATTCTTCTTGTGACAGCTGCAGGGATTATTTCTTACCTAGAGAAACATGTGCCAACAGAACATTAATTTACAACAGGTAATGCTGTTGTTATTGAAATGAAATGGTTAAAACCGAAGCCCTGGACTTTAAAACAACTGTAAGCCTCTCTCTATATATAGATGAAAATCATAATTATATTTGATTTCTCATTGGATTACTCAATAGTATTTATACTAATCATCTCAATGATAATGTAAGGAGTGTATCAAATGCTATATTTTCTAATATAGTATATGATATACAATTCCAGCAATGTGGGAAACCTGATAAAGCAAATGTTTAAAGTCTAAGGACTACTGTGCTCACAGTACTCACATTTTTTTGAAAAGCTTTAGTTAGGAATCTTTGCCTACATTTTTTAAAATGCATCTTTCTGTCTTTTTTAGCTTTGAAGGTTATAATAAAACTCAGTTGAGTCATCAGAGATCTGAGAAACAATATGAGGTGTTAACCATTTCATCTTCTCTTTTGGAAAAGAAGGAATGAGTTTATATAGCTCACTGCAGTTCCAAGGGAGCTAATACCTCAGCAGAGCCTGGCACAGAGCAGCATAGAAACACCTGCAGTGATTCCGAAAGCAAGGTGTTGTCTTCTTGTTGCTGTTCCTGGTTTATTGAGTGCTCTTTCTTCATAGGCATCATGGCCCACTGGTATGGTTATGGTGCTTCTCAGTCTGAAGTTAGGTATTTCAGAACACATTTAGAAGTCTCCTATTGCACCACATAGCCATGCTCACAAGCTCTGTTGTTTGCACTGTAGATTTTGAAATGGTCCTGCTGTGCTTAAAAATCCTTTTTTTTCTTTTTTCTTTTTCTTTTAATTGCTGGCATATTCTGTTTAGTTTCTGTATCTGGTTGGTGTGGTACAGACAGGACTTTTTTGTGACTCTTACTCTTTGCCTGTGCTTCTAGGGAGTAAGTCATAAAACATACTTCTTGTTCTATGTGCAACTTGCACATACACCAGAGAGCAGGAGGCTCAAGATGAGCATTCTGAAGAAGTGTAGTCAGCCTGGAGCACTGAAGAGCACCTGAAGATTGGGGGCTGCTGACATTGGCTGTAGATAAAATCCTTTACCAGAACATGCTATTGCCTGGCTACCTAGTGACAAAACCAGATCAATACTTAGCAATTTCCTTCCTAGAGCCTGCTGATGAATACTCCTATGTGTGAGCAGGTTATTCCTGGTTTTCTGCTGTGAGATTTAACAAAATTTCAATAATGTGTAAACACTGGCAAAGAAAAATTAGCTATCCCATCTGCTTTCCTCTGATTAACATTTCTTCCATCACATGTTTGACACTAAGCCTCTCTGATGGAATTAAAAATAGGTAGCTACAGAAGAGCCTACGTCTATTCATTGACAGTCTTTGAAACTTACAACCATAAAATCACTGGAGTAATAGACCCTACCAGGTATAGATTAAAAAAAAGCCAGATTTTCGCTGTGTTCCTGTTGCAGTGCTTGTGTATCTCATCCTCTTGGGAAAATTCTGGGAGGAATTTCAAATATGAATATATATATATATCAAGCTATTACAAACTATCAGCAATCAATAGTACTAACACTCAATAATAGCAGCAATCCATTACATATATGTGTATATATGATAGATTACTACAAACTTAGAACCAATGGTACAAACTTGTCAATGATGTAACAGCAAATATGCCAGATTAGTTATTTGTATATATATGGTACAAAGTGCATTAAATGTGATTCTATGAAACAGATTCTGGAAGGGACCAAAGCATCCCAAAGGGCAGGACCAACTCATCCTAGAAGTGAGAGGACAAAATAAACCAAATCCAGTGTTTTTTTTTTTACAGACTGTTTTCATGTTCTTGCAGTTAGAGCAGCCAATGACAGTTGCTAATTCTTACTTCCTTAGGATGTTTTCCCCTTTTTTCAGACTCTTTTCACACTTTCAGATGACAAGTTACCATTACTGTTCATTGGGTTTGTGCTTTTTGTTGGTATCTCAGGATGTGTCTGGTTTTTATGTACCCAGCTGTACTTCAGTGATGCCAGCTGTGCTTCTCAGGAATGCTACTTGTTCACAGGCCTAGCTCCTAGGCTAACAGCTCCCAGGCTGTCAGGCATGTTCTTTGTCAATATTTCAGCAGACATTTTCTTCTGTTTAGTTAGTCTAATCAGGTCGCTTTTATTCCTGCTCACATTAGAGCTATGAATGCAAGTTTTAATTTTTCTGTTAATAAGAAACAGAAAAAAATGTGAGCTATTTGGTTACGAAGCTGGTAGTTTATGCAGGTGATTTATGTAAACTAAGAATGTGTGAAGTGGTCCTGGGTTTTTACTTATTATTTAGTAGCTATGACATTGATCCAGGATCAGCCAGTAAATCCAAGCAGCCTTTAGATTCCTTCTGTGCTTGGGAAGATTTGCCTCCACTCCTGCCATCTTCTGGAAGAGGGTGCAGCAGCCAAGCTATCCCCTGACGTGTGCGTATCTTTTGTTGATATCAAGTCACCATGTGTAAACTGCTAACAACTGAGTAGAGCAGGGACAAAAATCCAAGTCTGCTGTTACTGTGGGAAGTGCTCCAGCTGATCTGAAAGCCATTTTCTCTTCTGGAGGAGTTAACCGTATGTACAGGGGAATAACAAATATTTTGTGAACTTAATGCTGTGGACGTTCATCTGAGTGGTAGCAGACTTTGGTTCATATCCATGCTCTGAAAATGATAAGGGACTCAATTTGAGTTTGACATGAGTGTCCTTCCTATTACATGACTCTCTTAGCTGTACGGTGCATTGACATGAGCGTCTCTAGCTTATATTGGGAATGCTCTTAGTAATTACGACAGAAGTAGAAGAGAGATACTCTTGCAGGATGACAGTGGAGAACAGGAGACAGGCAGCTTTAGTGCCTGAGTGCTAATGAAACTGCCACTGGAATATCACATAAATAATGGGTTTGGTTTGTTTTTTTCTATTTGCGGTTGGTTTTTTTTAATAACAATATAGTAGTTCCCAATAGGATTTTAAGTGTATCGAAACTTTTCAATATTAATAGCAAACCTAAACTATGGGCATAGACACATGGAACTGAAGAAGATGCTAAGTGCATAAATTCTCTTAATCAAATATGTATATGAAATGTTTTGTTTGCAGTTTCACTGAGATGCTAACTGAAGCAGAGTCAACCAAAATATATTGATCAGAAATCATAGCTATGATTTCCTTAAATGTCTGTCTTATTGGAGGCACACTGGAGCATTTCTCTCATTATACACTATTTAATTATTCAGTTTCAGGGTTGCAAAATTTTATTTTTTTTTAATTATTCAGTTTCAGGGTTGCAAAAGTTTGTGATTTTTTTCCCTAATAGATGCTTATCTCACATTGTTTGTGAGACAGCTGGATGAGTAAAACCGTTAAGCTGTTAACACTGTATCAAAAGAGGCAAAGCTGTTGATAAAAGAGTGGGATTCTGAGTTAGAAAAGGTGGTACTTATGTTAAGTAAGGTTACATGACACTCATAACTAAGACTATCAAATGAATGCACTTATTGAGATGTTTGTATCTTTGTTTCACAGTAAATGTTGTATTAATGATTAAAATCACCACACTTTTGACTCATATATTATTAACCATGTTTTCTACCAGTGTTAATCATGTATTCCTTTGCTGAACACCTGCACATGCCAAATCATTGTCCAGAGAGAGAATTAGTATATATATGCTAAAATTCTTCATAAGTTTTCTTTTTTTATATTGTGGAAAGATACTATACTGTATTTAAAACATTGTTCTTTGCAGTAATTGAAATTTTAAATCGAAACATAAAGTACTGTCTAAATGTCATCTTTTTGGAAACCATATTTTCCTGAGCTTCTCTCCTGTCACTACTGCTACACTTTTAAGTAATGTTTGTAACTGCGAAAATTGCAGTGTCCTATTTTAATTGATCTCATGCACCAAAATGCAAGCAAAAAATAAATGGAAAAAAAAAAAGTCAGGAATTAATTGACATCTTGCAGATGGATGGATTGATAGATGGATGTAAGTGCATCCCAGCAAAACACCTTTTCCATGTAAACAAAAATGATGATTAGAGAAATACACCTTAAAATCAGTAATTGAAGATATTTCTTAGTTACGTAAGATAGCTCACTGAACTAGGCCCATCATGCTGGTACCAATAAGACTAGCTTCAGGAGTGAGCTCTTTGCAGCATTCAGGCCTACACAGAACTGTCACCCTTTGAGATATTTTCTTATAGTAAGAGGCAATTCACTTGGGAAACACTTGCACATGCGAGTTTTGGAATGTGAGTGTTCTGTACCCAGACAGCACTTCTGCCTTACACTTTTGATAACATCATTCTGTGGATCTTCCCAAGGTGTCGAGCTGGCAGCTGTGCATCAGTTACCAACAGAAACTGCAGGAGCATGATCTCTATTTCCCATCCTCCTTCCTCCTACTAAATGCATGAGATATTTTCACTGCTTGTAAGATATTCCTTTTAAGACATTCCTGTGACTTAGCATAGCCAGGATGGCTATTTATATAAACTGTTAACTGATGGTATGCGCAAGCTAATGCAACTTAGTTTAGACCACAGTGAAAAAACAGTTACTTCAATCGAAATTTCTACTGAGGTGAATTATGTTGCATTTTCCACAGGCCAAGAGCAGGCAGTCAATTTACAGTGACTCTTTCAGTAAATTTGCTGTCATCTGCATGTTTGCAATTACAATGATTTCTGTAGCATCTTAATACCGATGAGATGTATTTGCTTTTTTTTTTATGTAGAATTGTGATATTGCAGATTACATTAAAGTTAGCTTTACAGTTAAAAGTTATCCTTTTATTTCCATTTGCAACTGAAATATAGATCATCTTGGAGGAAGGATTTAATTTGGGTGAAATTAGGGGGGTTTTGGGTGTTCCCAAGCTAGAATAAGTTTGCTACATATAAAATACCTAACAGTGTGAGGAATACATTGTGTTTTACTTTATATAGCAAATATTGCTGTGACCATTCCTCCGTAGTCTGGCTGTCTAGACATTCTCTTGTTCTCTGAATGCATCCTCTATAAATAGTTAGAAACTTGTATTTTGCTTGAAATGGGAAATCAGCTCAGCTTTCCTCTGACAGAGATGTGGTAATCTTCAGCCAAGCAGAAAATCCAATGTATCTGGCACCTGCTGAAGTTTTCCTTTCCCATGCTTGCCTGTGAGCAGTATGATGCAGCAATGGTGAGGAAACAGCTTTTCAAAGCAAAGTACTATATTTTGCCAAGAAAGATGGGATTAAATAACAGAATGCCTTGTCTATGCTTGGCATTCCTTAGGAAGCAAGGTGGCAGCTTTCTGGCTGAGAGAACTGTGCTATATTTAAACCACTCACCTTTAGGCAATTCACTCAGATGTTAAGATCACCTTAGAAGGTACCTGCTTTACTCACTCACAGGTGCTTTCAACTTGAAGTACTGTGAATTATATTTCATTTAGATAATTCAATTTCAGCCTTCTTAATACAGATTCTGGATCATAGTTGCCCTTTACTGATCTGTGCTCTCTCCATTTCTCCATCAGACTGGTCTTTTAACTGGTCAGAGTATTTTGATCTGCCCTTTCCCAGCTGTTAGAAAACTTGCCTTGTTAACAAAGATAATATATTAATTACATTTTCATTACATGAGTATGTGTTTTATAGGGGGGGCTATTAGTTCATATCTTTCTTTTCCTTTTCTGGCTATGATTTATACATTATTTTTAGTTTATGAAAATAACACTTGAAGTACACATAACATACAGATATAATCATATGATAATTTACTAGGTTGTTACAGCTGCCAACTTTCTAGTGACAACATGATTTAAAATTTTGATTAAAAAAAATATTGGCAAGCTGTTTTTCTTTTTTAATAACCCCAAAATAATGTTCCACTATTATGGTCTATTTTTTATTAAAATTACTAAATGCCATTAGTGTTGTTAGACATTCATGTTCTAAATTTGGATTTTACACTAATCAACAAAATACCTCTACTTTGCAAACTAGATTCTATATTTTTTATACATGTATTTGTCTATGTCTGCATTTATGATGTACTCAAAAATATTGTTTGGATCTACAGTCATTTATGTCAGCGTGCTGGTGAACCTGAGAAAAAAATATAGCCTATACTTATCCAGTGATGCCCTGATGCTATTCTTTGGCTATTTGAGTAAGTGTTGCCAGTGTAATGTTTTACTCTTTTTATTATATTCTTTTCATTGTAGTCAGTGAATTGTGTGCTCTTAAATTTATCTCTTTAAGTAGTCCTATAGTCTCGGTTTTACATGGGCATGATAATTATTGTTATACTTTAAAGTCCTGGTGCTTATCTAGGTAGAATGGCTGTATGCAGAGGAGCAAGATCATAAATATCAGGAAACCTTTTCTTTCCTGGACCAATCCTTGGTCACTTCTACAACATCAGGGACTTGTAGAAGCATAGCAAAGGAAACGACCTCTTGGACATGCTCACTCTTGCTCACTTTCGTCAGGTCTCCTGGTGTACACGCACTTTAAGCACCTTTGTCATTATTACCACCAAATTTTCAACATGAGTTTCTGTTCATTTTCATTATAAAGACATAGCTCTCTGAACATCATCTGGTAAGAAATTTGGTCTGATTTGTCCTCCAAGCAGCTGCAGGGAATGTTAAAGAACAAAAAAATAAACCACTTTAAAAAAAAGTTCCCTGTCCTTATGTTTTTCTTGCAGCATTTCAGATTTGGGCTTTCAGTGCAATGCTGAGTTATAAACCAGTGTCAAAAATGACAGTTGAAAATAGTTTTAAAATGCTTTTGTGACTCAATGTGCTGTTTTAATACATAAAGACATGCAATCCTCAGTCTGCTGGTCTTCACCTGAAAAGTTCATATTTAATTTAAATCAAAAGTGTTTCAGTTCTTTTCTTTACAATTAGAATTTAATTTAATTTTTGAATGTGTTCTTCCTCATAATGCTTTTTGTGAAAGCTTTGAGAAAAGTGAGTAATCTCCCTTTCCTACGTAGCCGAGTTACCAAATTTAGAAGGCTACATTTGAGCTATAGTTAATAGCGAGAAATAATCAGTTTCATGTACATTTCATCCTAAAATAGATCCTGCATAGGCCAGATTAATTTTATTTTTATTTTGATTGTGTAGTTTTTTTTTGTGTTTGGTTTGTTTGGCCTGGAGAAAAGGAGGCCCAGGGGACACCGTATGGTTCTCTACAGCTGCCTGAAAGGAGGTTGTAGTGAAGTGGGTGTTAAAGTCTCCTCCCAGGTAACACATAATAGGACAAGAGGAATCAGCCTTAAGTTGCATCAGGAAGGGTTTAGATTGGGTATTAGGAAAAATTTCCTTACCTAAAGGGTTGTCAAGCACTGGAACAGACTGCCCAGGGAAGTGGTTGAGTCGCCATCCTTGGAGCGTTCAAAGGACATGCAGATGTGGCACTGAGGGACATGGTGTAGTGATGGACTTGATAGTGCTGGATCAGTGGTTGGATTCAATGATTTTAAAGCTCTTCCAACCTAAACAATTCTATGTTTCTTTGATTCTAATGTGAAGCTAAACTGGTTTCTGACATCTGGCTGTTGCCCAAAGGGTGACAGCCGAGAAAAAGGTGCAGTTCTTGTTAATTTGTCTTTGCTGCTGCTTGGCAGCATCATAAGCAGCCTCAGTCCCTGAAACTGTGTGTAAATCGTTAATGCATCACTGCACTGCTCTGTATTCGTTTGGTTGTCTTTTGGTATCTCAAAAGACTGTGGGGGGTCTTCAAATGCGAAGAAAAATGCTGCTGCTGAAGTCTCTGACTTAGGCTTCTATATTTACCAGGAAAAGCAAATAAATCGAAACCAGCAAAATACATCCAACCAGTGTACATGTATCCCACATATACTTTGTTTATACACACATGACATGGTGCCTTTTGTCTTTTTTCAGAGAAGAAAAATTCTCAGAGTTATACTTCACAGTGCCTAGCAAACATGGTGGCAAATTATAATATAAATTACTTAATTATTTCTCTAAGACAGCAGGAATGCATGTTATGGCCCTGACCTATTCAGGACCTGCAGAACCTTATACAGTCATCAGTGAGACAGGGAGGGAGAGAGCCAGATTGCTTGGAAGATGGATCAAAAGAGTAGCATTAAATCTCCTAGGAATTAAACTGCCATATGCCTGTCCCATTTGTATATTCAAAAGCAAGCTGTATTTTTTCAGCAATGTCTAGAAGGATGAACATTTAAAACAAACCACCAAACTAAGAACAGTTCAACTAAAACACCTTGCAGACTGCAGATATCTATGTATCTGTATACATTTTTCTCTGAGGTGATAGTCTATGAGAAAAATCAGTGTGGAACAGTGTTAGCTGTATTTGCTACTCTTGTAGAATTAGGTTATATTTATAAAAGTGCTACTTCTAAAAATAGAAATAGAATATTGAATTATGTTTGTGGACTCTAGTATTTACAATGATAATCTCAGCAGATCTATTGTTGCTACAATTAGAATAGGCAGAGTTTTAATCAGTGAATCTTCTTTCTCTTGCATCATCAGGCAGAAGAGAGTGGGTTTTAGGTACTTTTTATTTTCCTCTTTAACTTTCTCCAACTTTATAGTTTTAAACCCACAGAATTTTCTATTCTCCAAAGAAAGAGAGCAGAAATAAAATCTCTTAATCACTATATTCTATTCTGCTCTCATGAGACCTTACTTGGAGTACTGTGTGCAGTTCTGGTGTCCTCAGCGTAAGGACATGGAGCTGTTGGAGCAAATCCAGAAGAGGGCCACGAGAATGATCAGGGGGCTCAAGCACCTCCCATATGAAGACAGGCCGAGAAAGTTGGGGCTGTTCAGCCTGGAGAAGAGAAGGCTGCATGGAGACCTCATAGCAGCCTTCCAGTGTCTAAAGGGGGCCTATGTGGATTCCGGATAGGGACTCTTCATTAGGGACTGTAGTGACAGGACAAGGGGTAATGGGTTTACACTTAAAAAGGGAAGCTCAGGTTAAATATAAGGAAGAAGTTCTTTTACTGTGAGGGTGGTGAAGCACTGGAATAGGCTGCCCAAAGAATTGGTAAACGTTCCATCCCTGACTGTTCAACACCAGGTTAGACAGAACCTTGGGCAGCATGGTCTAGTGTGAGGCATCCCTGTCCATGGCAGGGGGGTTGGAACTAGATGATCTTAAGGTCCTTTCCAACCCTAACAATTCTGTGATTCTGTAATTCTGTATAGCCAAATGCCCAAGGAAAAATTGTCATAAATGAAAAGAAGCACTTTCCTTGTTGTGAATACCTTTCAAAAACATATTTAAATCAAATATGGGGAGAATGAAGAAAGTATATGTTCTTTAAAATCCTTTTCATACAGTGTTTTCTCAGATTATGTTAAAAAATGTTTCTCTTAGTAGAAATAGCTTTACATTTCAAAGCTATACCAAGACAACTTCCAGTTATACACTCAATATTATATTTTACTCTACTAACATCCACATCCTTCATACTCAAAATTCAACGAAACATCTAAGAAGTGTTAGATGTTTCCTTTCCTATATCTCACATCCTTGAGCTGTGTTGCAGTCTGGATGGAGTCAAAGTCAACCCCACTCCTGTTTTGTCCCTGTAGTGGCTGAAGCAGTTTTCTCCACTAACTCACCCTAGGTTTCTGCAGGTCTTTTGACACAGCTGTGCTGAACACAGCAGTATGGTGGAAGTATGGGCAGTCCTTCATGACTGGCTTCCCTGACCACAGCGGATGGACTGTGTCATTTTATTTTTCATCCTGCACCGTGTTCAAGGAAGACATGCCTCTTTTCCTTTGCAAGAGGAATAAACAGTAGTTTTCCACTGTCTGAAGAGGGAAATTCTTATTACCTGATATGCCTTCTTTTGTATTTTCTAGGAGACAACATTGGTCTGCATTTAAAGTCTGGCATATTGGGCATTCATTAACCAACATAGTATAGACAGTACAAACTCACACGTGACAAAGAAGGCAATGACTTGCAGAGGGGGGTACAGCAGGAAGTTCCCAATTAATACAAGATACTGTTACAGCTCTTTTTTTAATATGAAGGATATGAAAGAAAACCTATTACTGAAGCTTAGCTGTCTATGATTACAATTTCCAGATAGTCTTATCTTGAAGACTGCTTTTTGTCATGGTTTAAGTCCAGCTGGTAACTCAGAACCATGCAGCCGCTCACTTCCTCACCCCTGCTCCCAGAGGGATGGGGAGAAGAATAAAAAGAATGTAACACCCATGGGTTGAGATAAGAACAGTCTGGTAACTAAGGTGTAACACAAACCACTGCTGCTACCACCAATAATAATAATGACAAGGAAATAAGGGAAGAGAATATAAAGGTAGAGGGGAAGGGAGAAAAACCAATAAACACAGTCGATGCACACTACAATTGCTCACCACCTGCCAACCAATACCCACCCTGACCCAAGCAGAGTTCTGGGCCTTCTGGGTAACTCCCCCCAGTTTATATACTGGGCATGACATGCTGTGGTATGGAATACCCCTTTGGCTAGTTTGGGTCAGGTGTCCTGTCACTGCTTCCTCCTGGCTTCTTGTGCCCCTCCTCACTGGCAGAACATGAGACTGAAAAGTCCTTGATCAAGATAAGCACTACTTACCAAAAGCTAAAACACTGGTCTGCTATTAGCACTGTTCTCAGACTAAAGCAAAAACACAGCACTGCACCAGCTACTAAGGAGAAAACTGTTCCAGCTGAAACAAAGACACTTTTGAAGGATGCTGTGGTTTAAATCCAGTCAGCCATAAATCAGCCAAGCAGTCTCTCTCTCACGACCCCCATTCTTTCCCTCCCCCCCGCTCCTGGAGGTATGGGGAGGAGAATCGAAAGAATGTAACTACCACGGGTTGCGATGAGAACAGTCCAGTAACTAAGGTATAACACAAATCACTACTGCTACCACCAATAATAATAATAATAATTACAACAATGATAAAGGAAATAACAAGGAAAGAGAATACAACACCTCACCACCCTCCAACCGATACCTCACCCCACCCCGCAGTGAACTAGGCCTTCTGGATAACTCTCAGTTTACATCCCTCGCGTAACATGCTGTGGTATGGAATACCTCTTTGGCTAGTTTGGGTCAGGTGTCCTGTCTCTGCTTCCTCGCGGCTTCCCCTCCTCCCTGGCAGAGCATGAGACTCAGAAATTCCTTGGTCAGACTAAACACTACTTATCAATAACTAAAAACATCAGTGTTATCAGTGCTATTCCCAGGCCGAAAGTCAAAACCACAGCACTGCACTAGCTACTAAGAAGGAGAAAAATGACTGCTACTGCTGAACTCAGGACAAGGACCAGTTTGTAATTGGTCCAAATAGTCTATATTCTGATGATTTGGTTTTGTGAGGATATCTCAACTGATTAGGCATAGCACAAATTACACAAACAGATAACACAGAGCTTAAATCAAATGTACAAGCACTGATTGGCTTCTTCTGGCAAAAAACATTCACCTCTTACCTAGTGAGAGTGCTAAGTTGCAAAATTTCTCAAGACTGTCTTTCAAGCTTTTAATTATCATTACACACATTCATGTCACGAGATTTATTTTTAGCTGTTCAGGAAAAGAAAAAAAAAACAAACTCACAACAACAAAAACCAACCAAAAACTTCATTTAGCCTCTATGATATATTCTCCCTGAAAATATATACTTAATGAATTACATAAAAACCCTGTTGTGAACCTGAATACTTTAGTCTGCAGCCTAAAGTACCCTGATAAGGGCATGAAGAATGAGCACTGGGGAGATTGGTGTGATCACAAGCCTGAATCAAGGCTTCTGTTCTTTATCCCTTACCATCTTTCTCCTTGCACATGTCAATCAAAAGTTGAGGTATACCCTCCTGGGCCTCCCTAATGTACATGGGAGTTTGTACTGGTTGCTCCATTTTGTTTGCTCACATTTATATAGAATAGCTCTATCCCAGACTCCTCCATAGCTGGGCAGAGCAGAATATCTTTCAGTAGTCCAAGAAGGTGGTGGCATTCTGCACTCACCGAAGGGCATGTTTTCTTCTGCCTCATGCTGCTTCCAGATCAGAGGACAAATTGTTCCTCTGTTTGCAGGAAACTTGACGTGCTGGCACATGCATTTAGGGAAATGGGGGAAATATTTATTACTACAAAATAAAACCATGATTCTTTGTCCTAGGTTTTTTTTTTTATTTGTTTGTTTGTTTTGGTGTGTTGTTTTTTTTTTTCCATGTAGAAATTTGAGGATTGGAAGAGGAACAGATTTTGAAGAGGCTTCATCTGACTTGTGGGGCAATCAAAGCAGTACACTGTTGTTGAAAATGATTTAGGCATACTTTTGGCTTTGCTGTCTGCTGTAGTCATACAGTAAAAATGAGATTACAAGAAGCAAAATGTTAAAATTAGAGCATGATTCATTTTATTTTTAGCATGTTTCCAGAAGTTTGGCTTCATTTTGCCTTTGACAAAGCTCTGATAGTTCCTGTGATCCATGTCCAGTTTTTTAGATTTCTCTCTCCCACAAGACTCATGTGGCTTCTGAAACCTTTATAGGCTCCTCTGCTGCATTTGAGCTCTATCTAATGCAGATCTGTCAGAGGTCTGATCTCCTGGGACCATGTGCATCATTCTCAACACACCTTTCTAAACTACATTTGCCTTAATGCAGAGCAGCATGCAGGCATGTGTGAACTGCTGTATCTTCCTTCCCTACAGTCCCTCTATCTGGTGATGACAGATTACTACTACATCCTGGGTACAGGTCTGGTTGCTGGGTGATTAGAGGAGCAGGATTTCAGGGAGCGCAGAAAAACACTATAGATGTATTTGGTTGGTGGCTTTTTTTTTTTTTTTCATTTTCTTTACTTTTTCCTTTCCTTCTTTTTTTCTTTCCTTCCTTTCCTTCATTCCTTTGCCTTCTTTTCCTTCTTTTTCAGTACTGATCCTTGATAAAATGACTTGGAATTGAACCTGGAATGTAAATAGTGTCTTCATTAGACAAAGCAAAAGAGTATTTAGCGATTTCCACAGATTTACTTTAAAAGACAGCATAACATTCCAACATGCTCATACAGTTTCATATTTTTACCTGATATCAAATGAGCATACCCTTTCTTTTGTGCACTTGTAATGAAAAAAATACTTCAGTCTGAAAAGGCTTTATGCAAAGGAATTTCTGGCAATTAGGCAAAGACATATTTTTCAGTTTTGACTAAGAACTGTTCAGGCAGTTCCTTTCTAGACTTTTTTTATTAGCAAAACTTTTAATAGCGAAATATATGCCTGAATTATTTCCGTGCCTTGGTACAACACAGAAGCATGGTTTGAGATATTTTAATGGCTATATGAAATCAAACTCTGCTTCTCTGATCACTGTTCTGAATCTTTAGTTGCTATAATAAATTTCTCCTAAGTTCAATACATTTAAATCAATATTTTGTAGTGTAAATGTAAGAGCTTATTTTAGCAATGGTCATTTTCTGCGTTCACATCTTGTAGATATTTTAAAAATGAATAATCAGAGTATAATTAGACTGTTCAGCCACTGTGATGCAGGTAAACAAATACGAATCTTATCTCTTTAAAATGCTCACTTAATGATGCGTTATCTTACCTTCTATCACCATGGGGGAAGGTACTGTACAGTACCGGAGGAAGATTACTATACAACTGCAAGGTCTGTCTTTCTGTATATTAGGTATTAGGGTTAAATCTTGCAAATTTTTATATGTAAGTTTAACTCTGCAATGGTATCAAGTTCCCTGTAGCTCAATGGGAATACTCCCATGAACTAAGTCAAGTGTGTATAGGTCAGTGTACACACCAGAGAGGTCTTATTGATGTAGATGGTTAGAGTGGGTTTTGTTACCTCTTTTTACATTTTTTTTTCTGCAGACTATCATCAAGCATATGATGTATAGTATATATACACTATTATGTATACTGTGTATATATGTACAACATATATCAAGTCTTAGAATCATAGAATAGTTTGGGTTGGAAGGGACCTTAAAGGTCATCTAGTCCAACCTGCCTGCAATGGGCAGGGACGTCAACTAGATCGTGTTACTCAGAGCCCATCCAGCCTGACCTTGAATGTTTCCAGGGGTGGGGCATCTACCACCAGTCTGGGCAACCTGTTCTGGTACTTCACCAGCCCCACTGTGAAAAATTTGTTCCTTATATGTAGTCTAAATCTGCTCTTTTTAGTTTAAAACCTTTTCCTATCACTACATGCTGTCATGGTGTAAACCACGACACATGCCCATGTAAAATGTCTGTTTTCATCTCTCTTGCAAGCTCCCTTTAAGTATTGAAAGAACACAGTAAAGTCTCCCTTCAGCCTTCTCCATGCTAAATGTCCTTAGATAGTTCTTTGTATATATCATATCCTATCCATGCAAAATTATTGTATATTTACAGGTACACACAAATGGAGAGACATACCAATTCTGGCTATAAAAAGGAGATTTATTTTTTTTTTTTTATTTCCTTGACTTAAGAGCATAGACATTTCTAACTTTATTGAGTTAAAAGTCCTAAGTTGATAATTTAGGAACACTCATTTAGTTTGATATTTACAATGTCATTAGATGTAACT
This sequence comes from Neopsephotus bourkii, assembly GCF_033783945.1. NCBI lineage: Eukaryota > Metazoa > Chordata > Aves > Psittaciformes > Psittacidae > Neopsephotus > Neopsephotus bourkii. The sequence continues at coordinate 3,983,840 of NW_026901969.1, forward strand.
GAGTATTTAACTGAATGAGAAAGTATAATTAAAGAACAAGGATCGTCTCTTAAATGGTTTGGGGTTTTTGAAATGGAAAAATAAAAATAAATTATGTATGTTTTGGTTCAACAATAAAAGATCCCTTTCTGCACAGAACCAGATGATATATTCAGACAAGAGGCCTCTCATGAAGACAACTGTGTTATACTAAGGGAGCTGATAGTAAGATGGGGCAATATAAAGCATTAGATTTAGTGAAAGTGTTGTTGGTGATGGGTTTGCTGGATTTTTTTTAGGGGAAAAAAAAAAAAGAAATCTCACATTGTTTTCTAGTACAAACATTAAAAGAAATTAGAGGGTTTTGTTTGTTTTAGATGATATGATAAGACGTCAAATTAATTTTTCTGGAATAACTATGAATTTCCATGGAATAAGCAACTTGAGTTGAAGGTGTTGGTTGTTGGAGTAATCATGTGAGATGCAGGAGATACTACATGGAACCAGCTACACTTCAGGATAGGCTCAGCTGAAGCCACTTTCCTAGACTGAGTAGACTAAAACACCTAAAAATCATTTTGGAATGCGGGAAGTGATATAAGACTGGTCACCACAAAATTTTTGTCAAGAAACATAAAATATTGCTCTGAGGGAGAGTTTCTTTTCTGTGATAGCAGGCTAATAATTATTTTTCTTATAAGTACATTCCACTTGTCAGTTACCTGTATCATAGAAGTCAAAGAATTAAGGGAGATTCTTCACTGGTTTCTTCAATATATCAACAAATTAGATATATTCATTGAATATCCTTGAATTTGCCAGCAGCTTTGGATACCACTCATTATAAAACCTGGCTTTCTTTTTTATTCATGTCCTTATTTTGGAAATAACCTTGAAATTAGTGCTGTAGTGCTGATATCATAACTACGAGCAAGAGAGCTCCTGTTTTACCAGAGCTTTGACTGGGTTCTTCCTAAGATTAATTTACAGGACTAGTTAAAACTTTGTTTAATGTAGTGCTTCCACAGAAGCTTGAAATTGTAGTCCCATTTATCCTTTGTCACTATTTCCACCTAATTATGAAATGCAGGCCAGTTTGCTGCATATGCGGGCCGTTGTGATTGTCATCTGATTCCGTCTTGGAAATGCCAGGAGGTATAGCTTGAGGGCTTTTTCTGGGTGAATTTTCTGAAAATGTTTTCAGATGTGCTACAGCCTCACACAAGGTTTTTCCTTGTGGAAACACAAAAGAGAGAAGAGAAGAAGCCTGGAAACACTTCTGGGTCTATCATTTAGGATACAGATTGAGAATCTGCCCCTGTGCATGTATTTCACAGCAAATAGTAGATGAAGTGCTCATCCCAGGCAAAAATATAGTTCTAGAGCTTCATTTTCAGGTATTTTTATCTCGACCCTATTTCTTTCCTTTGATAGGCTTTAATGCTGATGCATTTTCTATAGGAGAAAGATGAAACTGTAATAGACAGCTTCCAATAAGTGACAGTTACTAGGGTACAAAGTATTAAGTAGATGCTAGAATATTAGATGCATTCATGAATGGAATAAATATTCTATCAAGATGCATGAGATGAGAACTGCTGCTTTACTTACACTGAATAACTCGTTCATGGATTTTCTATCTCAAATGATTGCCAGTAAAATCTTCATGACAATATGATGTTTTTGTCTTAGCATGCATAGTTTGAAGACAAACAATTTTAGAATTAATGCACAAATTTTATACTTTTTATTGAATCTATTTCTTTCATTTCTCTTCTCGTACACTTGACATTTTAGGTGCTACAAGTCCGGGTAGATAGGAAATTACCATGGCTATAAGGAAATAGCCTTGTTGCCTTGAAATAGCAGGGATCACACTTTCCAGTTATGTAAAGTTTCCTATAGTAGGCCTGAAGAGTCAAAATACTGGTCCTTAAACCTATTAGCTGCTAGATTTCAACACTGTTCATTTTATACTTTTCATAAAAAAACTTTTAGTCACAGTTTTACAAGAGGAAAGAGGAGGGGAAACTGTTTACAAGATTAGGCTAAAGTTACCCAGAGGATATTGCTTTTAACAGTGATGAATAACAGACAAAAATGAATTAGTTAACAGAGCTCAGATGCAGCAGTCAAAAGTATACAGTAGATCTACCTTTTCACACAAAAATGCAAAATTATCAGAAAACATTTTGTGTGAGTTATAAGTAAAATAAAATGTGCAAAAATGTGAAAAATATTTACACATTATTTTTTAACCCTTTATCAGTAGTTGTATATGTATAAACATTGAGATTAAATTTAATAAGCATCAAACAATTGTTAAATAAAGATGTGAGACTGAAATAACGAAAGTTTATAATGAATGTTTATAATATTTATGTTTTCTTATGATGAGATATTGTTTATTTTGAACCTTATCTTGATGACATAATGTGGACGGTTTTTCCCTTATGAAATTATGGAGCAACAGTGGTGTTAAAAGATACGTCTAAACATGGTACCTGATTTGACCATGAAGTTGATTTGCAGGGAAATGTTCTTTTCAAAAGCAGCTGCTCTGTATGAAGTGAAATTGCCTAAAAAGAGAAAAAGAAACAAAAAGACAATAAAAGGGCATTATAAAAACATTTTCAAATATTTAGGGTGGTAAATATAAAGAAGGGAAATCTGACAGAAGGAAGTTAACAACTTGGCAATGTACATGGAGAGTTTGCTTAAAATTCAAGATTTATTCTTTTTTGTTACCACAAGTATCATAATTCTCCTGTGAAACACTGAAAGTTAAGACTATTTCAAATACTTTAAAACTCTCACAAATCACAGAATGAACATCATTGGCAATATGTAGTTCGATGTTCACACATCGATACGTGTGTGGCTGTTATCAAAGATATTGTTAATGTGCACATTTTAGTTTACTGCAGAAGTCAGTATTAATATACAGTCAGGCTTAACTTCCTCATAAATTATAAAACACATCTTGCAATATGTTGTGTTTTCCAAATGTTATATTGTACAATTAAAAATACTTGAATGCAAAAATACTGTCTTTTTGTCAGTTCTGAATACCGTGTTTACCAAATTGAGTTGGTAAACAGTCACAGAAATAAAATGTAGGTCAGTACTTACTTTGAGAGATGATGATGCTCAACTATAATTAGCATGAACATTGTATGTATTGTTACATATGCTCACAACAATGGAAAAAATCATTGTTTAGAGGTCTAGAACTGTTTTGGGTTTCTTTGGTTTGTTGGAGTTGTTTTAAATGGCAGTCACAATACATTGAATCAGAGGTTTAAAAAAGACTTCTAGAACTTGTTTAAAATTTCTGATATTAATTTCCTCTGAAGTAAATGTGATCAGAAGAATTGTCATCTGGTCTGATTGCCCAGAGTCAGGTCTTTCTGAAGATTTTTACATTACACTAAATTAAGAAGTCATTAAAAAGCAGTAAAAATAGCGTTCAGTGCTCATGTATATTCTTCAGATAGCTGAAGGGGCTTCTTTTGGTGTCTTTCCATAAATTATTTTAATTTGGGGAGTAGATCTTTTTTTTTTTCAAGCCTCACAAACAGGTAAATCTCTTGCCTTATGTAGAGACTTCAGATTAAAGCTAGCCATAGAGGTATGATTATTTCTCCATAGTTCTCTGACTTTTTGACAGTGCTTCAGAGTTCACTCTTGCAGTGCACTACAGAACACTGAAGTGACTTACTATTTGCCTATTTACTCAACACCTCATGAGCCAGGAGATGTAACAATACTTTCAATTTTTTTGTGTGAATTTCAGTTGAGCCACATTTTTCTTCTCGTAGATCAGCTCACTTGAATGATAACAACATTCATCTTGTTAACATGGTGTAATTTAAATATACTGTAGCACTGTATAAAACTGTGTTCCATTCAGCAGAATCTCTGTTGCCCCCTTTTTCAGATGACGGTTGCTGCTGGTACGAGCATTGAGAATAACATTCAAAGGACCATATCCTGCCCTAATGTATGTTCAAAATATCTTGGATTTTTGTGTAATTTAAATGCAAAGCCTTCTAATATGATTTTCATCTTTTGTTACCCACAGAAGCTTGTGCATCTTGAAATTACTTTACATTACATGTTTCAGGGTCAATGAATATTGTACTACAAGTGAGGTCTCTATCAAAATTAGTGAATTACTGTCATTCTTTTCTGATGCAGCTAAATAAAAATTTTAATATATTCACAGTTCCTTCTGCATTTACCTTGCTTCCCACACAGCAAAATGCTTCTGTCAGTTGAAATCAGTAGAACAGCAATAAGCAAACTGAGGAAAGCAAAAAGAGACTATATTTATTCTACTGAACCCAATTCTAAATTTCATATAAAGATGTGTAACACTAAATTTGGAAGGAAGGTAATTTCATTTTTCTTGCTTAAACAAATATATCTCATGACTTAGAAGAAGGGAGGAATTCTATTGCCCAGGAAAGGCAGACTAAGAAATCTATCTCGTTAATGAATGAAGCAAATTATTCACTTGTAGTATAATAGGTCATTTATCTTGTTTTAATAAAAGTATTCAGATAATGAAAAGTTATTGGGCCAAAATTGAACTCTTATGTATTAGTTGGAAAACATTAATGAGAATTTGAGATGTACCACTGTGGAAAGACTGTGGCTCTCCATTATATAGAAGTTATTTTTTTATCATGTAATGTGTTTGCTCATTTATTTTTCAGCTAAAGATTATCATGTTTATAGGGGAATAGGTAGGAGAAATTCTGGATAAGCATTTCCATCACCTTAAGTTCTTTTAAGGTAGAACAAATAAGCAAAGTTCAAGCACAATATAGACAAAATGACTAATAGCAAAGAGAAAAAATAGTGTGAATTGATATTGGCAAGAAATTTGTCCTCCCTATCTGGAAAAAGAAAAATCAACATCTTAAAACAATCTTTTTCTCTAGATGTTTGTGCTTTTAAGGGAACATAGAGAAATTCTTCACACTACAGTCCTAGAAGATAATGCATCTATCTGAATCATTATTGAATTTCTGAATACATTTCTTAAATGGACCAATATTATAAATTCTTGTCTATTATTTGTACTGTTTTATTCCACTTTCAGACTTACTTCTATGCAGAGGAAAAAAGTTTGCTCAGTATGTAACATATGATTAATCTTCCATCTCATCTGGATTTTCAATATGACTTTAACTTCTCCAAGGCAGTTTTCATATTTCAGTCTGCATAAAGTACCATTTTTGAATGGAAGGTAGTAATAGTAAAGCTAGTAACATGACAGAGTTGACAAGCATGGTGAAACACAGAATTTCAAATTTAGATTTAGAAGTCCATAGCATTACCTTAACTGCCATTGAACAAACATATTCTTATGCTTGCCTTTTGAGATCACAGGAGCTGTCATTTTGAACTACAGTTCTTAATTATTCCGGGTTTAGTTTTGTTTTTTCTCTTTGTACTTATGTGAAGTATTTTTGTTCTCCAAAAAGAAATATATCAACCTCTACAAGAAAGGGGATAAAATTTAAAATCCATAAAATGCTCTTCTAACTCCGTCTCTTGATTTTCATGTCAAAAGTTTAATGTTGAATTTAATATTGTTGCCTCTCTAGAGACAGTAGAGGGTAGATGCAGTCTTACCTGTTGTTTTTCTGAAGGTATCAGTCTTTCTCTGTTGACTAAAAAGAGGACCTAAAAGGCTGTCTTGGCTTAATTACCCTCCTAATAGATGATTAAAATTAAGTAACAAACCCTGTTTTCACAATTTGAGATGATGTTTAGGACAAGAATTTCCTCACCTGACTGTAGCCTGGTGTTCAGTTAAGCCATGATGCAGCCACTTTCAATGAAGAAAAAAAGATACACCTTTTGAGGAACTGTCCTCTTAAGATAGATTGTAACTGAGGAGTCTTCCTCTCTTAACTTAAGCTGTAGGTTAGGCAAATAGCTAACCTAATAGACATTAAAGATCATTCCAAAGCTGAAACGTAGAAAAAAAAAATTAAGTTCCTGTGTGGATAACAGTGAAAAATCTTGCAAATCAGTTGAAAGACTAGACTTTACTAGGTCCTTCTGATATCTCTCCATGAAGTAAAAAGCATTCTTAAAAAAGCTAGTTCATATTCTAGATTTCACTTTCAGTGTAAATTCATAAAAATATAAAACTTTCATGTTGAAAACTACTGTTTTCCTCTGGGAAACAGTTCAGTCACAAAGGGTGTGAAACAAGCTCTTGCTATTATTATTTACTTATACCCAAAGTCATTCTCAAGTAGTCATGAGGCCTAATTTTAGATTCTCACTTTACAAATAGGTGCAAACAGCCAAATTCTTAACTCTGAAGACTCTTAACAAGGAGATACTGAATTTTTTGTTGCATACTCCCGAATTATTCTCAGTGAAAGTCAATGTTATGATTTTAATGATTTTTTAATACTTAAATTCCTTAAATTTATTTATTATACCTGATTTTTACATATATAATTCATACTGGCCAAAAGTCCTATTAGATACAGAAGAATCCTGTTCAGAGACAGAATATAGTCCCTACTAACATCTACATGCCATCCAGTGCACAAAGCAAGAGTGAAGAGTGGAAATCTGTGCTCACCCTTTCACCCAGAATTTGCGGGGAGGATAGTAGGGGAAGGCGGTTCTGCTTTACAAGTACTGCTCTTGGTACAAAATCTTCCTGGGGCACAGTAACGATTGCAAAAACAGATCGAGCTTCAGTTTAGAGAAATACTGTAACTGAAAGGTCATCCAAAACTTGGTGAATAATTGCAAAGGGGTTTATTCACGCCTAATTCCTCTGGTTCCCTGATAATTGAAAACTGTTTATGTAGCCATTCATTACTGAATAAAACCCAGCTCCTTTGACTTTTTCAAAGGTATACCTTTATGTCATGACTGATTGTTCTTATGCTAATTAGAGAAAAAATTCCTAATGAAAATAACTTAATGTACTTTGCAATACACAAGAAAGCAAAATAATTAAATAATTTATTTTATTCCATTGAATTCCAAACCCACAATTACATGTGTGAACCATAGTTTCAATAACTGGCATTAAGGCTCACAAATCTGCAGCTGAAACTGTTTGAGTGCACGGTAACTATTCAATTACTGTGCTACATTATTCTGAAATGTTTTCTGGTTTCTTGTAATTACTGTGAATTGTACAACTTTTTATTTCTGCCTCTAGTAAAAGTAATAGCTGTGGAGGATGCTCTCAGAAGCATAAAATTATCAGTCAGTGTATATTGCACTGGTTCAGCATTTTAATTACATGGCGTTAATTATACAGTTGTAATTAGTTATAAACCTCAGTTATTTAGTAAAAAAAAAAAAGGGGGGGCAAAATTAATTTGATTTGGCTTTCTGGCTCTTTATGTCAGACCTAAAATCTATTTCTAGAAGTACTTATCTAGAAGCAGTGACTGAGATGCTAAAACTGTACAGAAAACAGAATAGATCATTCATAAGAGATATATACTAAAATATTTCAAAATTCTCTATTAATTGATTCACACCTCTTAATGTTATTAATAACAGTTGTAAGAAGATTTCTAAATATAAAGAGTGTGTAGTATATCTTTTTGCTTAATAGAAGTACACTGCAAAGCTTGAAATAAAACTGAAACTCAAGAAGAAACTCCAACATATTTGACATTGATCGCTCAGATGTTATAATGATTTTCAGGTTACAATTTTGTTCCCAATTTATCACAAATTAAAAAAAAAATCAAATTTGTGTGCTGTTGCTCTTTGAAGTTTACACCCCCACAGACTTCCTTATAGGCTTCAGTTTATTCCCACATAAACTTCCCTTTTTCTACTTCTTATTCTCATGAATTGTTTACGCTGAGAGAAGCTGAGTGAAGAAACTGATATTATACACAACACTAATATGCTATTGTAGTATATTTCTTTCTCTTGCATACTGTTTAATGGCATAATAAGAGGTACTTAACTGCTGGGTTTGCTTTCATACAAGTTATACCAAATCTTGAATCTCTCTCTCTCTTTCTCCCTGTCTCTCTCTTTATATATATATATATATATGTATCATCTTTATACATTAGTCTTTAAACAACTGCAGTTGCTGCATACATTGAAAAAAAAAGTTTCTTGATAAGAATTAATATCTGTAGATGTACTCTTAAAGTATCCATGAATTCTAGCACACCTGAGTGGACATTGCTGATGGATATAAAGTCATTTAGACAGAACAGTCTATCATACTTTGATACCTCAATGCCATTACTTCATGAGTGGAAACAGTGCAAGCTAGTGGTCAGAACAAACACAGGACACTTAGTATGCAGATCCATTTTCTGGGTTTGCATGATCTTGAGCTTCTGCAAAATGGCAGTATTAATACTCCCTTTTTTTACAGCTCTTTAAGGTCCACTGTAAAAAATGTAAGTAACAAAATATGAAGACAGGCTAAGAGAGTTGGGCTTGTTCACTCCAGAGAAGGTTCTGCAGAGACCTTAGAGCAGACTTCCAGTACCTAACAGGGATGACAAGAAAGCTGGAGAGGGACTTTTTTATAAGGGCATGTAGTGACAGGACAAGGGGGAATAGCTTTAAACTGAAAGAGGGGAGATTTATATTAAACATTAGGAAGAAATTCTTTACTGTGAGGGTGGTGAGACACTGGAACAGGTTGCTCAGAGAATCTGTGGCTGTCACATCCCTGGCAATATTCAAGGCCAGGTTGGACAGGGCTCTGAGCAACCATCCCATGGCACAGTTTTGGAACCAGATGAGCTTTAAGGTCTCTTCTTGTAGCTATATATACATACAAATATATTACATTTTGAGTGATGAAATAGATTTTTTTTGTAATTGTTTCCCCAGCCAACAGTTCTGCTTTCTTAAATTGCTAATACTTGGCATCTAAGAAGAAACAAATACGCCCCAAGAAAGAAAATGAATTATTTTAAAGGTCAGTATTACTTAAGCTCTTGTTTCATGCTTACAGCCCACTGAAGTTAGAAATAATTGAAAAGCATACACATATTGGACGTGACAGATCATAGGAAGAAGATTACACCAAATACTATGTTTCGAATACCCTCAGTGCCTCAAGAAAGTCATTGGACTGGAAATGTGTAAACGCTTTATACAATAGTGATTGAATACAATACTACAGCAAGGATTAAACTTGGTTTCAATTTTCCAAAGGAAATGTTAGGGGAAAAAAAGGAATCGATACTATGAGAACTCTAAACTGTGTATTAAATATAGCATATATTTTTTCTTTACCTGAGGAGCCATGATGACAGACCACTAAAAGAAATTTGGAGATTATGTTTTTCTGATTGTATAAAGGAACTTTATTTGGCCTGAATAAAAATATTTGCCCAAGATGAGGAGCTACTACAAAACCCTATTTCATCTTACAGAAATTCAATTAATGGAAAAAGCTTTTGAGTCTGAATCATCCATATGTTGTTGTTCCTAAGAAGTTTGCCAGTGCAGTAGAGACTTATGGAAACATTTTGCAGCCCCTGAGAGCACTAGTTGTATTCAGCTGTTTTCCAAATCTGTATCCACCATGTGGTCCCATGGTCTGTCCTTTTCGTAGAGTGCCAGTATAAACTAATATTCATCACATGTACCTACATACTAACATCAGTTTCTAAAGAAGTGAAGAAATCTGTGAGAGTTATTGAATTGCTACTGTTGAGTTTTCAGAATATCAGAACTCAGCACTCTCTGACCAGGTTCTTTTAGATAGTACATACAAGAAAGATTTACTGTTTAATACTTGTTTAGAGATATTTGACATTACCTGGGATTTTGGTTTAGAAAAGTGATTCAGTGAGATATTCTGAAATTGCAACAAAAGCACAATGTGATAGTTATGCTCTACAGTGAACTCACATAGTGAGCATAATTCCCGTTACTGCTCTATATATGCTAATTGTCATGGCACTGGGCATTCCTGGGAATGTTGCTGGGAAGGAATACATAGGTTGAAGCCAGCTCAAACCTGTTGCTCTCTTAAAAGTCAAATTTGCTGTTTGCTCAATGTTTATACTGTTTGTTGGTCTGAGCCGCAAATACAGCTCCCCCATGCTGGTCTGTCTGGCTCAGGAAGATAATGCATTCTGTTGATTATTTTAGAGTAGGCCATTTACATAACCAGATGACGCACTCAACTGATACAGGTGTTGAGATAAGTTCATCTGCCTTTATAATAGCTATGTCCAATTTGGACATTATTTTCTGAGCTTCATGAGCACATCATCCTTGTCTGTCTTCTCTGAGTTTTATTTCACTATAGGGGTTTATTGATCCATGACACAGAATCAGCAGTATTGCAAATTACAGCAAATGCTCTTGGAAGAACAAAAAAGAGTATGTTAAGCAGTTTGTACATGCATCTCCCTCTTTCCTTAATGAGTCCAAGTGATCACATATCATGGTTTAAGCCCAGACAGTAATTCAGTACCATGTAGCAATTTGCTGACCCTCACCTTCCTCCCCTTGCTCCTGGAGGGATGGGGAGGAGAACTGAAAGAACGTAGATCCGACGGGTTGGGATAAGAGCAGTAAGTAAGGTATAACACAAACCACTACTGCTACCACCAATAATAATCATTACAAGGGGAATAACAAGGGAAGAGAATACAACCACTCACCACCTGCCGACCAATACCCAGCCCAACCCGAGCAGTAATCTAGCCCCTCTGGCTGTCTCCAGTATATGTAGTGGGCATGACATGCTGTGGTATGGAATACCTCTTTGGTTAGTTTGGGTCAGGTGTCCTGTCTCTGCTTCCTCCTGGCTTCCCCCCCCTCCCTGGCAGAGCATGAGACTCAGAAAGTCCTTGGTTGGAGAAAACATTACTGAGCAACAACTAAAAACATCGGTGTTATCAGTCTTGGTCCCAGGCTGAAAGTCAAAACCACTGCATTGCACCAGATACTAAGAAGGTGAAAAATGACTGCTGCTGCTGAACTCAGGACACCACATTCAGATAAGAAAGCTGAAGGTTGTCAAATTCACTTTTTCCGTCAATTCTGGAATACAGAGGTCCTAATACAAAAATTTTATCAATAGACAGAAATATTATACTACACATAGGAAAGGTGAAGAAGGCATCAGTCATATGAATAATTTTTTTGTTACATTATTAGTTCTCTGATAGCAAAACAAAGAGGTTTTTTTTAATGTTTTATAAAGATATCTATGAAATACTATCCAGTCACTACAGAGAAGGCCTTTTGAGAATAATCTAAAAATACTCAAGGTTTCATTTGCATTTAAAAATTGACATACATAGAAGTTCTTATGCAAACTGTTGTTTGAAGGTCTAGTAGAGAATGCGTGCGTGTCCAGTTTTACATAAGCTACTTAATAACAGACAAAATCTCAATTTGTGGACAAAGAGCAAATCAAGTTGAATAGGCTTCCTGAGGCAAAACAGGAGGTACAACTTTATGCAAAGTTAAGACTGATCAGAAGGGAAGGATATTTTCAAATTTATCTATTTCAGCAGATAGGGGCTTGTATGTCTGTGAGGATAGCTTTTACTATCCCCTTTACTTTTGCAAAGTGGACTCATTCTATTCTCATATTGCATTTTTTGTTCTTAAGAAAGTCTTTTGATATGTTTACAATGGAATTGCCTGGGGATTTGGTTGGGTTTGTTGGTTTTGTTGTTTTTTCTTTTTTTTTGTTGTTGTTGTGGGGTTTTTTTTTTATTTAGTTTTGTTTCCAAAACCTTCTAAAAGTGGGTAATGAAAACTGAAATGCTGTAACTGCATTTTAATTCATTTAGTCTTCTTGGTTTTGGCCACTTAGTGCAGTTGAAAAATAACTCCAAAATTTAAAGAAGCAACTTTCCTTTTCTAGATATCCATTTACTCTCTCCCACATTAGAATACACTGCTTTCTCAGTATATAGGCACTTATATTTCACTTTAAATAAAAATATAATATTAACTTCCACTATAGCTCAGTGGATTATTCGTAAAGTTGGTAATAAAGTTTTGAATAATAGGGACTGGAAAAGGAAATCATAGAATAGTTAGGGTTGGAAAGGACCATAAGATCATCTAGTTTCAACCCCCATGCCATGGTCAGGGACACCTCACACTAAACCATATCACCCAAGGCTTCGTCCAACCTGGCCTTGAACACCACCACGTATGGAACATTCACAACTTCCCTGGGCAGCCCATTCCAGTGCCTTACCACCCTCACAGTAAAGAACTTCTTCCTATATCAAATCTAAACTTCCCCTGTTTTAAGTTTAACCTGTTACCCCTTGTCCTACCACTACAGTGCCTAATCAAGAGTCCATCCCCAGCATCCCTATGTGCCCCCTTCAGATACTGGAAGGCTGCTATGAGGTCTCCACGCAGCCTTCTCTTCTCCAGGCTGAACAGACTCAACTTTCTCAGCCGATCTTCATATGGGAGGTGCTCCAGTCCCCTGATCATCCTCATGGCCCTCCTCTGGACTTGTTCCAACAGTTCCATGTCCTTTTTATGTTGAGGACACCAGAACTGCACACAATACTCCAAGTGAGGTCTCAGGAGAGCAGAATAAAGGGGCAGGATCACCTCCTTCGACCTGCTGGTCACGCTCCTTTTGATGCAACCCAGGATATGGTTGGCTTTCTGGGCTGCAAGCGCACACTGAAGCTGGCTCATGTTCATTTTCTCATAAACCAATGCTCCCAAGTCCTTCCCTGCAGGGCTGCTCTGAATCTCTTCTCTGCCCAGCCTATAGCTGTGCCTGGGATTGCTCTGACCCAGGTATAGAGTATTGAAAACCAATTGATTCAAAATGGATGAGAAAGAAAAGAGGTGCCTCCAGGTGTCACCTTCAGTTCTGTAAAATGATTTTCTTGCATTCCAGTAGTGCTAAAATAGATGTCTGCCTATGTACGTACCTTTAAGACTTTTAGTAAATTTGCATGTGATGATGATATACTAAATATAGTGCAGGCAGCTAGCATTTTGGCTGACAAGTCAGATTTTCAGTTCATCAAGCAGGTCAAGACACAGACAAGGTGCTCTGCCCAGGTATACTGAATCATGACCTTTCCAAACTCTTAGGTGGTTTAGCAAGCAGGCAGGGGTTTTGCCTGCTGCATTGTCCACAGGCAGTTTACAGTCAAAGTATGAGATAGCTATGGTACCTGTGTGTATGCTGGAGGTGAGCTGAGTTGCAGACTGCATGGCCACACCTGAGACCGACAGCTAGGATGTAGACTTTGGCACGTAACATGGATCTCTGAAGTTATCTTCTGCTCTATTTCTGATGCTGGGATTCTGTCATTTTTTACCTCCTCCTTGTCATAGCTTTTGTTATCAATACATATTCAGAAGTGTTAAATCAGATGTCTGCCTGAAACATTTAAGATTTTCTGTAAACTTATAAGTGAAGGTTATATGCCAGATATATTCCAGGCAATTACCTTTTTGTGATGACAGAGATTTCACAGTTTTATACTGAGACAATTGCATGTCTCTAAATCAAAGTTTATGAACTGGAGTACTGTACTGTTACTGTACTTATTTGCTATGTTCACTACAACTAAGTCCCACTTCTTTTATTACAAGTAGAAAAGCACATACACTCCCTAGGAAACAGGCAGCCAGTGAGGTATCATTTTCTGCAAGATTTATGTTCTTTCTGTTTGGAAAAGTCTTGTTTTTATGGCCGGGAAGTTTATTTTCATGTATGAGTGGCATAATGCAATGCTGTGGCCTTAATTCAGCATCTACTTTTTTCCATATTAGAAGTACCCAATGTCATTTCTCTTCACTGAAATATTTCTCTACAATTATGAGAATTTTTCCCCTTTTACTAAGGAATTAAAAGGTAAATGTTTAACACAAATGGCTCACTATGGAGTTTTGTTGGTAGTATATGCAAACAAGCAACTCTTCAGTTTTACAGACTTTAAACTAGTACAAGATACTCTCTTCGGAAAAGGCTGTCATCGACTAGGTTTTCCTTTTCATTGGATTCTGGTATCCTCTTCATTGCAGCAATCACTTTTCTCAGCTTTCTCACATGATCATTTTGGGGGTTTTATAGATAGGCCAAAAAGCTGATGTGTGAAGGGAGGTTCTGTTATTTATTTTGTTTACTTTTATTTGTTTTCTGTTTTATTGAAGAGATACTTCCATATAATTACTTTCACATTTATCTCCTTTTGCCCAGTTGCCCATCAAAGAAAATATTAGTCACATTCAGAAATCTGACATAATAAGCTGTTTGAGCAAATGAATCACTTTTAGCAATTAATTAATTACACAATTATCAGTTTGTCAGGGCAAGCAGGGAGTTTTACATAGGCCTGACATCATAGAATCATAGAATAGCTAGGGTTGGAAAGGACCTTAAGATCATCAAGTTCCAACCCCCCTGCCATGGGCAAAGACACCTAGCTCTAAACCATATCACCCAAGACCTCGTCCAACCTGGCCTTGAATACTGCCAGGGATGGAGCATTCACAACCTCATGCGTACTTTGATGATACTTAAACCTAACAATTTTATTTGAGAGTGCTGGCACCTAGAGTCCTGTTTTGGTATCATGATCTCATCCACTGCTACTGGTCTGGGAAACGTATCAAAGTCGTCCTGGCTCAAGGTGGAGGAAGGAGTGCCTGAGTGGCACCTGCCCAAAAGCTGATGGGCTCTAACTGTGGCTTTAGGCTCAGCTACAGTAAAAATTTTTGCCTCAAGTTAATATGCTTTCCAATTTTAAGTTGGCTTGAAAGAATTGACGGGTTTTCTCTAGGGACTGAGTTTTTAGAAGCTAAATACTAAATATTTTCCACTGTTGTGATTGAGTTTAATTCCTTTGCATCCACAGGCTTCAGGAAGGGGAGTACCAGGGCAAAAGAGTGTAGCTGTAAAGTTTTAAAGTGTTCTGAACTGCTATGGGACCCTAAGCTTCAGCACATGTCTGGTTTGGGAAGATTTGTGAGGCTACAGTACTAATGCACTTCATGCAGCTGGAAATTAGGAGCATGTTCTGAAACAAGTGTTCTGCTTCCATTGTATTTCTGGTGTTTGCCTTTCTGTGGATGTTTACTTGTCACTTTTTATAATGGTCTTGTTTCTGGAAACATACTGTAAGTAAATATACACAGGGAATGTATTTAACATGCACTTTTTATACATGTTAGCTAGTTTGGCTTGGATTGTATTATTTTTAACTTCTGAAGACTGGGGCACATCTTGGAGAAACACAAATCATAAGCCAAATATTATACAAAGAAACCTGCAAGAAGTTTGTGAAGTATTGCTTTGCAGTGAATCTAACAGATTCGTATCTGTGGGCAGGTGGGAATGTCTGTATGCATTCTATTTCACAGGGGAGGTACAATGTAAACGCGATTTATTTATGCTACAAATGCACCAGGATTTCTGAGAATCAGTATTAGTAAAATGTTTTCTATTTCTCTTGATGTTAGCTATTGTGAAGGCTGAGTGCTAAAGAAGGGCTAAGTTATAATCTGAATCTAGTAATGTTTAAAACTATCTAGTGAGAATATTTAATAGTCCCTATGGGTATGTTTGTGAGTGTGAATGTATTTCACTAAAACACTACCTTAGAAAGATTAAATATATAAATATATACATATTTTTATAAATATATATAAATATCTAAATATAAAAAATAAATATAAAAAAAATTATTTCCTCTCCCCTTCATATGACTCTTTCAGATCTTGCAGTGATACCTTCAGTCCTGAACTGAACTTTCCTGAATAGAAGAGCTCAAAGCTGTCACATATACTCTGTTCTGAACATTATCATCTGTGTTTATTTAGTTATCTGGAAACACAAGGTAGTAAAGGGGACAGACATACGATTGAATTGATAGTAATGTAGCAGGATAATGAACTTCAAACTGATATAGTTACTCTGTAGCACCTCAAAGGCAACTGGGCTTGTTTGAAGTGTAACTTTCACTTAGAGCAGGTGATCAGAATTCAGTTTTCAAACTGATGGTCACACTTCAAACAAGCCTAAGTGCTTCTGAAGTGCTTGTGTGAAGATTAGGTAGCAAAGCTTTCTGTGACACACACTTGTAGGAATTATTTTAAAGGTCACTTTAAAAAACCCAAACCAACCAAACAAAAAACCCCTGACAATCCCTGTGTTTGCCCATTTCTGATTTGTCCTTTTTATGGAGGAACATGGATAGTATCGTAAGTATGTTATTTCAGATTCTGAAAGGGGAAAAAATACACTTTTACTGTGGAAGGAAGAATGTGTTCTGAATAGCAGAGTTGTTGACCTATTATTAATAACTGAATGAGTGATCATGAACAAAATGTACAAAGGTATAATGCTGAGGAAGAAGAGAAGGAGACAAATGGCAGAATAGTTTGTGTTCCCCAAAATGAGAGAGAAGGAAAGGTCACGCTGTATTTTGTCAAGTTTGCCTGGGAAAAAAAAAAAAAAAAAAAAAAAAACAACCAGATGCTGTGCAGAGAACTAAGTTGAAGCTAGAGAGGTAAAGAGTTTGAAAAGTGAGTCAGGCATGCTTAAATTCAGCCAGACTTGTAAACTGGAATTGGCACCAAAATAAGCTGTGCATTCCTTACCAAAATTATAAGACGAGGCCTGTTCTGTTTACTGGTAAGTGTGTGTTACTTCATGCAGTGACCCTTCATATATCCTCTCTGTCAGGATTTATTTTAGGTTATTTCTTAGGGCTATGTACTGACCTCAATCTGCCATATAATGAGAGTTGTATGTATGAATGTACGTGCTGAAGCCATTGTACAGTCTGTAAAGCGCTTCAGCAATTTGCATATTGTCCAGGGCAACTCAATGGCCTTATTTCAGCTGTAACAGTTATTTTTTCTTCCTAGTAGCTGGTGCAGTGCTGTGTTTTGGCTTTGGCCTGAGAACAATGCTGGTAATACACCAGTGTTTTAGTTGTTAAGTAATGTTTACTCTGATCAAGGGCTTTTCATTCTCATGCTTTGCCAGGGAGGAGGGCACAGGAAACCTGGAGGAAACAGAGACAGGACACCTGACCCAAACTAGCCAAAGGGGTATTCCATACCACAGCATGTCATGACCAGTATATAAACTGGGGGGAGAGAACTTGGAAGGGACTGATCACTGCTCAGATTGGGCTGGGAATCAGTCAGCAGGTGGTGAGCAATTGTACTGTGCATCACTTGTGTTTTCTGAGCTTTCATTTCTTCTCTCATTGTTTCCTATTATTATTGTTATTTCCATTATCACTATATTTTAGTTATTAAGCTGTTTTTATCTCAACCCATGTGTTTTACGTTCTTTTGATTCTACTCCCCATCTGTCCCAGAGGTGGGGAAGGAAGGGGTGAGTAAACAGCTGCATGGTGCTGAGTTACTAGCTGGGTCTAAACAATGACCCTCCATTTATAAGTTTGTGTTTATTTTAATCTTGAAAAAAAAAAAAAAGGTAGGATAAATATAAGATAAAATATTGTCGTGGTTTAAACCCATCCAGACAGCTTGTTAACTCACTCCCTCCCCCCTTCTTGCCCTCTCCCTACTCTCGGAGGGACGGAGAGGAGAATCAAAAAGAATGCAACTCCCACGGGTTGAGATAAGAACAGTTTAGTAACTAAGGTATAACACAAATCACTACTGCTGCCACCAGTAATAGTAATGGTAAAGGAAATAACAAGGGAAGAGAATACAACACCTCAGCACCAGCCGACCGATAACTTGCCCCCCAGCCCGATCAAGCACCAACCGATACCTCCTCCAACCCTGCAGTCCACCTGCCCTTCCGGGTAACTCCCACTTACATCCTGGGCATGACGTGCTGTGTTATGGAATACCTCTTTGGTCAGTTTGGGTCAGGTGTCCTGTCTCTGCTTCCTCCTGGCTTCCCTCTTCCCTGGCAGAGCATGAGGCCCACAAAGCCCTTGGCCAAACCAAAACATCATTGTTTTTTCAGCTCTGTTCCCAGCTGAAAGTCAAAACACAGCACTGCACCAGCTACCAAGAAAGAGAAAAATGACTGCCACTGCTAAACCCAGGACAAATATATATGAAATATATAAAATACATACTCATATACAATATACTCGTATATACTTTATGTTAAAGAATGTCACTTGAAAATAATAATACAGTCTGCAATATAACTATATCTGCAAATTATTTATGAACTTGTAGAAGTGAATACTTATTTACTTATTAAACAGATATTTGTCTGTTAAACAAAGGCATTGATTATTAAATAAAAAACAAAGTTGATGGTCCAATTTCCCTTATTATATAGCTGATTCTCTTCCATACTTCAGTAGTATGATTTAAATAAAAAAGTCACTATAGCCCCAACTAACACTTTCACTTCTGAGAAGTGTGCTGCCATAGTGTCTTACATGACTAATACTTCTACAAAATACAGTATGTGTAGTAGAACATTCTGAAATATGACTAATTAAAACACACTGTAAGCCAGTCTGCAGTTTCATCCTGCACTATCTATAATATTATGAGCTGCTTAAACCTCACCCATCTGAATTACAAATTCATCTTTCTTGTATTTACAGATGTTTATATGAATGATGTTTTAGCCCATCCCATTTCAGTAATAATCTGACAGCTGTTTAATTTGGTTATATACTCCGTGTGCCTCAGTGTTCCCATCAGTCAGGAGGAAAGCACTGAAGGCACAATTGCTATTTTCAAAGTAACAGGGTATGCTGTCCTTCATTGTGATATCTATTCCAAATTGATCTTGCTAACCTGAACTGCAAGTCAAAAGACCTTTTAATTTTCCATTTGCTTTTTATATGGGGGGGGGGGAAAAAACCCACAACCCAATTTCAATTTAATTATCTTCATTCTTGTTCATGAATATGTGAGAATGAGTCTAGTTTGATAAATTGGATTTGCTACATTGTAATAATAAAATATTTAAAAGTAGGCTATATTTTTATAATCTTTTATGGGATCTATAATCTTTTTATGTATGGAGGCTGTCAAGTCCTTTGAAGCCTCAAGTTTTATAGCTTGATACTAAGGAGACTAGATTTTTAGCTTCTACTGTCTTGTGCTTGAGATTTTTTTTCTGAGCTTTTATGAGTGCACATCTGTTGTCATAACCTGAAGAGTTTCCCAGAACACAGGAAATTTTATGGAAAAAAAGTAAAAAGCCTGTTGTCTATTTTATCATGTCTTTTTCCCTTTGTCCTTCTATTTTATTATGATTGTAAATGTTAAATGTGGCACAGACCAGTACCCATTGGGTGGACATTATTCTTCAAATAGTATATATTTTAGGGATCAGTATGCTACAGGTAATACAAAGTACCAAATCTAAATTATTTTAAAATACAGGAGTAGAACAACATTATTAAAACAGCAGACTCTGTAGTTTATTCAGCAGTTTTTTAATTAAAGAGAAATTGACTGTGAAAAAAACTCGAAAATGTCTACTGGGTACTTTTTTTTAGCTGGAGTCATGTAAAATTTAAATTTCTACATGACAATTTTTCAGGCTAATTTTGGGAAATAATGAAACGGTTTTGTGTTTACCTGTTTGGTACTGATTTGAGAATTATAGTTGGGCTATTGCTTGTGTTTGTACTACTTGTTGACAGTGATCTAAAATCATGTGAATTCCATTCATATTATTATTGACTTATTTCAAGTAAAAAATGGCAAATTTGTGCCCAGATCTTTGTGTGTAGTGTCTGATTTCTTCCTGAAGTAATCCCGTATTAGAATGTCATTCCCAAAAATAGAGCCATTGTAACATTCATGTTGCTGGGCAGATATACTTTGGCTTCAAAAATCTGTGGGAATTAATCTTTATATGGCAAGTGTGTACTGTAGCAGGAAAATGGAGCAGGTTATACCACAAGTCTTGACAGTGGCATGCTCTTCTCATTCATTATCTTTATCTGGAAGTACTATCACATGAACTAATATGTAAGCAGATAACAGAGTTTCTTTATGTTTGACTTTTGAAATATAATTTTGAATACTTTTTTGTATTCTTGTTCTTCTAACAAATTGTTAAAATAACATGATACAGCTGGTGAATTTAGATGACATTTACATAAGAGTAAGGTTACATATGCTGCAAAGCTAAACCAAAATATGTATATCCACATTCATTCAATATGTTCAGTGGCCTTAATCAGATATATAACTTTTACCTAGTATAATCCTTAGTTCTCTATTGTTCTTTTCAGGTCCTTTCTAAAGTCAGGCTTTTTTGAGTTTTTTTTTTTTTTTTTTTTTGAGGTACTGAAAGAGAATTTGTGTGATTTTCTTTTGCTCGGCAAAACCCAATTTTATCTCTTTTAATTTGTGACCACAGTCACAATGGTAAATAATTCATCCAGAATAGTAGACCATCTACAGAGAGGCTGTACTGATCCTAGAAGGGGATGGCTGAATAAGTAAATATTCACAAGACTTAATTCAAAATCTGATGTAGATTCAACTGAGAATTTAAAGAAGGAATACCTTCTTGACAGAAAACTGTACAGTAGTTCTCCATTTGTCCAATTTTCACTGAATGATGCTGAATGTATTGAAATTGTTTAATTCTTGCAGATATTAACATGGGCTCTGAGACTTCCAAGCAGTACTGACTGTGTACTTATGTGTGAGTAAGGACATACTGCAAAATTTCAGTTGGTGCCCACCTTTGTGGGACAAAAGGAGAGGAGAGGGAGGAAGGGAGTAAGGCAAGAAGGAAAGAAAAAAACAATAGAGTGTGGGGTCACACGTCCACTGTATTATGGAGTTAGTTCTCTCTCTTGCATAACAGACATCTCCTCCTCTGTTTTTCTCTGTGAATTAATGAACTCTTACATTGTGACATTTTATCACATTTTCCCCATTTTAGATGTCTTGCAGACTGATAAATAACTCAAACCATCATTGGTAATTCCTGATAGTTTGAAGCACGTTTTGTGGATATGTAAAAGCCACTAAGATCACACATGAAAAGCAAAGCACCTTATTCCCTGTCTGCAAAGCATGGTATGAGTCAAAGAAAGTAACACTGAGTTTAAATTAGAGGTTTAGTAGTTCAGCATGATGTGGTCCACCCACATCATATTATTTCTCATATAATTTATTGGCCAATTTTCTTGAAGGGGTAAAAGAAAACACTACATAAAAATAGTGAAATCAATTTTGCTTGCATTTATTTGTGGAGAAGCACAGAAAATTCTCCTGGAAAAAGCATCATAGTACAAACGTATCTCATAATATTTTTAAAGAGACAAACTCAGACTACAATTCTGAAAGTATGGGGTTTTTTAATTGTTTTTTTTTTTTTAATATATGAGGAGACCAAGATTTTAATCCAAACCAGACTTCCTGGTTTCACTTGGGCCCTGTTACAATACATCAGGGTACATCTTATCCAACCTAAAACTTGTGTACAGATGAACTCTTACTTTGAACAGAAATGTAACAATAAACATTTCAGAGCATTGACACCAAACATACATACTTAAATCTTGCAGTCAACCTAATCTAGAACCAAGAATTATTGTTATGGCTCTTCTGTACTAAGAAGATAAACAGTGAAATATATTCAGAATTTTGTAGTGCTTTGTCTTGTTAATGGGAGCCAACAAAATTGAAGTCTGTCTGCTGCTAATGAGAAATGACAAAAATAAATAGCTGATCATTTAGAAAGTGTGGAGATTTTCCAACAATATTTCCAATGAAGGAACGAGAAGAAAAGAAAGTACAATATTTTTTACAAACTTTGATTGGATGAAAAGATAATAAATGAGAGAGTAAAACTGTGAGTGAATTGTGGTATATACTACTTTTCTATGTTAAATAAGTTACCTCTAAATCTGTAGGAAAGCAAATCAACTGACATAGCTTGTGTGGAATGTAGAATAAAAATCATAAAGCTTTACCAGTCTTTCTTCATGCAGTGATTAATTTGTTCAGACCTTCCTGAAATGAGCTGTGGTTCAAAGATGCACTATCCAGAGGAGATTTTAGGCTGAATCTCCCAAGTGTCTCTAAAATTGAATTTTATGTTAGAGAGGTTGGTTTTTTTGAGTTTTTTTTCTTTTACAAATTTTCTCCTTTCAGTAGTTTTGTGGGTGTTTTTTCTTTTGGGGGTGGGATGATGAGAGACTGTATTTTTATTTCAACTCCTCTGTACTGGACTGTGTACCGACACTGAACAGTTGAGTACTGCAGATATGAGGTCTCATAATTTCTGAGGCATACCCTCAGTTTGGAGACTAGTTATGTATGTTTTGTGCGTATTTGTTCATACAAAATAAATCTCAGAGGCCTTTCCCGGGAACAATAAGCAAAGAAAGCAGCATTTGTGAAGCCATCCCCTAGAGGCAGAGATTTAAGGCAAGAGAGCTGTGGTATGCCTCCCTAGCACAGTCCTGCTGCCAGCACATCTGGCAGCTCTGTCAGCAGGCCTGTCCCCATGGCCTCCCACTCTCCTGGGCACCCTCCAGCCTCTGCTCTGACTGCGCCTCAGGTGTCTCACCAGGGAAAATGATTCAGAGAAAACTCCAGGAACTTGCCAACAAAGTTTTCAAGCTGACAAGCAGGTATTCTTTACTGCGGTACCGGGAGACAACAGGGGATAGCTCCTAACAGTGTGTCCCTGTATTGCTATACAAGCCATCCTTATATAGTCCCTGGGCATACATACATATTCATGAGGCTACATATGGATTACATCATTTTCCAGAGAGTTCACCACATGCGTACAGAATTGTGGTGGTGGTCTCTGAGGGTCGCTTACTTCTTCCAACAATCTTCATCGCTTCTGGCAGCCTTCAAAGCATGCGCAGTAGATGCTCATACCAGTTTAATTGGTTTGTTAGCACCAGAGACATAATAATCCTCCTATCCTCCTACTTACCAGTTAGTTTAACTGTAGCCCATCCTGGACACCTGCGGTTCCCAGATACTCCTTATCCCTGTGTCCTGTTCTTCTAGACTGTTTTTCTTAAAACTAGGCCAACTATAACGATTTATCTTGTGAGCATTCTCAGTAGGCTCTCTAGCTGTACTCTTTTTTTTTTCTCTATGTATCGTGCACCTCAGTAATTTTCCATTGCTACTGTTACAAAGCCATCAAACTTAACATTACTTAAAACTAATTCTAAAGATTTCTATATTCAATTTTGTGATTTTGTGCCCCTTTGTCTCAAAAGGCTGTGACTTTTTATTATTTCTCATGCCTAACGGTCCTTTCGGTGGCTACAAATTTCTCCTGAATTTGCTTTCAAGACTTCCAACCTCTCTTTAAAGATAAACATGGGATAAATGACAAGCTGTCATTTTGAGTCAGCTGATTTTCAGTCACACTGCTTTATAGCCCAAGTATTAAGACAAATGAAACAGCAGATAAGGTAGGCTCTTTACATTATGTTTATTCAAGTGACAAAAATAATTGTTCTTTCTTGGGTTATCATAAAACAAATTGTAAGTGTCCTGATGTCATAGTATAATATGAAAGCAGTACAGTCAGCTGAATAATTTTCATACAGTTTTAATTCACTTCAGTTCTTAGTTAGCTTTCTAGCCATACAACTTCTACATAAGCTTTAAGAGCACAGTTGTGCCTGTCAAATCAAATTAATTATGCAACAAATACTACCTTCAGGGCTCCCAAAGTATGACTGACCATGCAAGATTTCTGCTGCAAACAATAATTCCTGATGACAGTATTCCCTTGATCCCTGGGAATGGGAGGGAATTGCACAGGCAGAGGTTGTTATCATCATGTGTTATTGATTACATAACTGGGTAAAACAAAAATATGCTTTGCTTTGCTTCTAACCTGTGGAAGAAATACATTTCCTGGAGCATTCTCATATCTCAGGGACACCTTGGATAAAAAGGGTATATTTAAAATGAGTTTTACTTGCAGTTTTGGAAACATGAGTTGAAAAACTTGTTGTTGTGAGGTTTTATCCTAGTTATTGATTCATCAAAGCAGATGTGACAGAAATACTCATTTGTAAACCTCCAGGGAAAACTCAGTTTTACTTTGAGACTTTCCCTGAAAAGGCTTATGATAAAGGAAAAAAAAAAAGCCCTCTTTCTATCATCATTCAATTCAGAGAAGTCAAATCTCTTGACAACCAAGCAATCTCTGGTAGTTCAGAAGAAGAGAGGTATGAAGAGGTGGCTGCTTGTTGTAAATGCTGGAGCTGCAGATGCATCAACAACACAGGAATTTCAGAGAGAAGCAACAACTAAATAATTAAAAGGCTTGAAGGGCCTGTGCCAGTGACTGACACAGAAAGTTATCAAATACTGGACTCAGGTAGCACAGCTAAAGTGGGTGCTAATAGTTACTGTGAAGATAAGCTGAAGATATTTCAAGGCTGCAAGGATACCATGTTAGGTATGCGACTCTCTGGGAGCAGAATTTTGGGTAATGGCTTGGGTTTAAGCAAGGGGAAACGCTGATGACCAAATAAAGTTTCCCTAAGAATAAGCTCCATGCTGCTCAGCAAAATAGTCGGAACTTCATTCCTTATTTAAGATTGTGTTGACCAAAGCATTAGTGACTGTTCTGCTGGTAGCAGGCTTACCTTGGCACAGCAAAGAATATACAGTTTAATAAACTCGTGTCTTTTTCTGATTCCAAGGAAAGCAACTAAAGCATGTTACCAGACTGGTTTGCCTTATTGTACTTAAACAATTGAACTGGGAATTACCAGATGATACTCATCCTTTTCACCATTTGTCACCCATCCCAATGCCCAGTGTATTCCAAAATCTCTATTTCAATTCCAACTGAAACAATACAAAGAAATATGAAAAAGTAAATAAAAATGTACTACATAGATTACACAGAAAGTTTATTCTGTGAGGTTCTGAAAGTACTATAGACATTTATCCATGTGTATAAACTGTATGTAAATTAGTAACAAGAGTTTCACCCTGTAACCCTATAAAGTTCCTCTTACAGGAATATGAAGAAAAAAAAAAAGTGTGTGTGTGCTTTTGTGCTTCAAAATTCCAGTTCAGTCTGAATTATGATCATTGGCTTTCTATTAAACACAGTATTTTAATCTGATACGTAACATTAATTAAAACCTTAAGGACAGAATTTATTTTAAGCAAAGTTCTAGACAGAATAACTCTGCTGGACAGTCAGTTTCTGAATCCTAGAGTAAGACCTACAGGTAGGAGTTCTAATGGTACTTCTGGGAAGTGAGAGAAAAGGTTTAAAATTTAAGTCTCATTTTCAAAGCTGTTAAGGGCTTTAACATTAAGTATGCTGTATGCTTGTAGCCTCACAAGTTCTTGATCACTAGGATGTAAAATAAAAATACTGATTAGGAGTTATGAAACATATGATCAACAGCTGATCTGTAAAAAAAAAAAAACAACAGCGAGGATGTCAAAACAATGCTTTCCTACATGCAATTTGCATAGAGGTTTACTGTGAATCTAGTTCCAGCTACTGAAAAATTAAACAAAGCAAGCCCTTAGTTACACATTGTCAGCATATCACTTGAAATCTATCTGAATACTTTAAAATATATTATTAATAATACCATATACCATAAACTATTTAGAAACTTTATTAAAAAAGAATGTGCCTAAGAATACCTACCAAGCATCTGCTGAACAGCACTTTAGTTCAGATAATAACTGCTTTCAGCAACTCAAGGAAAAACAGCAAACCCAGCCCTTTTGAGCTTATTGCTAGCTTTTGTCTTAAATAAGTAGATTTAGTCTCAGCTTTATCCAACTGGCTGATACAGTAAACCACCTGGATATGGTTTTTTTTCTTAAACTGCTTTCTTGGGAGGGAGGTAGGGGAAGAATTAGGAATGACTGCAATTTAACCCTGGCTGCTTGTGGGTGCACTGACTATTTGCCTCAAACGAAAATGAATTTAATATTTAAAAATATGCCTATAACTTCTTAAGCATCAATGCTGTCCATCAAGATATCCTTTCTTTTTGTTGACAAATGATCACAAATTGTAAAGGTTTTTCATCCGTTGTTTTCATGAGAAATGTAGCATCTGTTTTTTGCTGTAGAGAAGAAAATCAATCACTGCAGTTTAGTATATGTCATGCCTGTCAAAAACTAACACATAAAGAGTGAAACCTTTTCATTATTAAAAGGAATGACAACTATGTGTCTGCATTTTCTACAGACAAAAATCTCTGCTTAATCTTGAAGAGTAACAGTAGTGGTAAAAATCGAGAGATTTTACCAGGAATTTTGATAACTAAAAAATACGTTTTTCAGAAAACCTCCTAGTTGCAGGTATGAAACTTAACATCAGGACCAAGTTATAATCCAGTTTCATTTTATGTTGTTATTTCATAGGAAACTGACTCCGTGCTAACGAACATAAATATTGCTCTGACTCATCACAGCCTTTCACTATAATGTCCAAATACATTTTAGTAGTGAAATTCAAATATCAAGTAAAACTAACAGGGGGTTTTTGTTTGGTTTGTTGTTTTGTTTTGTTTTTTTCACAAAACACGTTATGTTTTTCTGATATTATATAGATTTTGATTAGTGAATACCTTTTTTCTCCCATGCCATGTTGCAATAGCTGCCTTACAGAGAGGCAAGTGCACTCACAAAGCAGATATGTTGAGCTTAACTTCATTATGTGTAAAACGTATTGTCTCTTGCTATGAAATAGGCCAGTTCTGTTTCTCTTCTGGTGTGATTCTGATAGCTTCATATGGGGGATTTTGCCACCAACATGAACCTTCCTTTGTTTCTAAACTTAAGTCAATGTTTTCCATAGGTACTTTTTATTAGATATGCCTGGATTTTAAATGGTTTTGGTAGATACTGATCTTTACACACACCATTTTAGTTTGTGTTGATGATTTCTAAATATTATTTAAATCCTTACACTCTAGACTGCATGTGGATTTGATTATTCTAGTGCTTACATTCTTAGTAACTTCATATATCATTTTATTCAACAGGAATTTGCTGCACTGACGAAAGAATTAAGTGCATGCAGGGAACAGCTGCTTGAAAAAGAGGAGGAGATTTCAGAACTGAAAGCTGAAAGAAACAATACAAGAGTAAGTATACAGCAGATCTCTTCTGGAAATCATGTATACGTAAAGGAGGAGGAATATACTTAAATATAAATTTAGGTCTTCATTTTTATAGGCAAAATTACAGCTTTTACCTGAGACTTGTAAGACTATCTAACAGGACAGATCTACCTTGCTACAGTTTAGAGGAAGTACGTTAGCAAGATGTATTACAAAAAATAGCAGATTTAACATGTAATATGGTGAGCACATTCAGTTAAATGCTTTCTAAAGCAAGGGACTTATGCAGCCTTCCAAGCCCCAGGGCCTGCCCAAGTAACCTTCACATATCCTCATGTCTTACAAAGGCTAAAGGCAAGGTTGCAACAGACCCAGCTTTCTTTTGTGCTTTGGATTTGATCTGAATAAGGATGAGATGAAGGCTGCCACACATGTCATAGACTGCTTCGTCTAGATGCAGCCATGTGACCCTCACAGTAAATGTCACTTACCATACAGCTGAGTTAGGACAAGATTTCAGCCTTAAATTTACCATGTTCTACTTCATCAGAAGATGTTATTCTGTCTGGGGACAAGAATATGTGATAGCATGTTCTGAAAATTCTCAACTGCTGTACAGAATGGTTTTCAGGATAAAATAATTTGCACATTCAAGTATCTGGACAAAGGCAGAACTGATCCAGAAATGGAAGAGGGGAGCAAAGAAGACTTTATGGGGTGTGGAAATACGTGAGAGAAAAAAATGAAGTAGCCCCAGATGAGACAGGAGTCAGGCTGGTAATGAACATATGGAATAGATCTCAGAGACGTTCAACACCAAGGATGATTTCTCACATCCATATTTAATTCTTCTGTGATCTGGGTAACTCTTCATTTTCTTAATCATTTCATTAAACAAATAGCACTTTGGCTGGTCAGATAACATTTTTCTTTGGTCAGCTAATTTGCATTCTGAAGGAACTGTTAACAACATACATGACAAAAGAACTGCGAGAGGGTTTTTCTTTCTTCTGCGTACCTGCATCACCAGGGTGTCATAGACTTCAGAAATCTAAGGAAAGACGTATGATACAGGTGCCTGCAAAAAGGCAAAGCTGCTCCATCTACTTCCATGCCATCGTGGAAGTACAGGAGATGATCACATTTAGCACAAAAGTCTTAGAGGTGATTTCCATCACCTCTAAGGTTTGGGAGATATGATGGGAGTCATAGGTATGACCTACATTTTCTCACACGAATCTCATACATTCTAAACTGTCCAAAATGACTCCCACGAAAATAGAATGAATTAGTAAAAAAGCATGTAGGAATTGTACTGTATTTTTTTAGGTTTAGCAAAACATCTCTACAAATCTCAAGACTTTTAAAGCTGCTTAAACTTTAAGTAACTGCTATATATATATATATATATATCGGGTATTTTAGTATTTAATGCAAAAATAGGAAATTCCATTAAGAAAATTATTTACATAGAATAAAGAACACTTTGTGTTAATTTCCAGAACAAATTTTCGAATGCAGAAATGTAGTTAAAAAATACATTCAGTTGTACCTATTCAGCAAACTATATATAACCATTCCTGCATGGAACATTTATCAATTTCCCTTTCTTTACAAAAAAAATACCATATAAACTAAATTTGCAATGTTATCTTCTCAGTTGTCCTAAGTTCTTGCTAAGTATGTGCATTAGTCTGTCTAGCATAGTGCTTTATGCATTTCGCTACAAAACCCACGGAACGTCAACTTTGGTATGTTCAATCTGCAATGTACCCATACTTACTATGGGTATGACATAAGCAGTGCAGACTAGCAGAAATTCCCAAACAGCTTGGAGCCAAAGATACCTCCTTGCCAAACAACTGTGAGAGAAAAGGAAGATGAGTCAACTGCAAGTCACATCTAAGTCAGACTGAGCTCAGTCATAGGCATTTTCTTTGCAAACCAAGAAGCTTAAAGATACCCACTCTTATGTTTCTTGTGTTATATAAAAGAAAAATTGGTAAGAGATTTTCCAGGAGTACTGATACCAAGGAGGGAGAGTTGTAGGGTGTGATAATACTTGTAAGAAGTCCTTGGAGTTAAAATTAGTAAACTCTACCAGTGTGTTTTCAGTGAGGATGAAACTGGGTATTGGAGATTAAAAGCTTTATGCTATGAAAAACACATAAGAAGTGCAAGAGATGTTACAGTAAAGAAGAGGGGAAGACGTATTCCAAGGATTAATGGGGAAGGAGAGAGAGAAAACATTCATGCCTTACCCTGACCTCTAGCTTTTTCATTAATAAGTTATCGCCCCATCATGTCATATATGTGTTCTTGCCAGTCTAAACTGCCACATATATCAGTTGTCAGAGTTTGCTCTAATAGTAGTGCTGTCTTCTAGAGGCTCCTGTACATATCTTTTATAGGGAAAGACCAGAATTTTAGAGACAAAGGTGTTGTCTTCAGAATACAGTCTCGATAAGGTGCTAGTGATGAGAATTCTGGCAACACTCATTCACAAGACATTGCCTAGAAAGAAGCGTTTTTGCAAACTGAGATTTCTGCTGTTACTAATGCAAAACAGCATTAATATTTTTTAACAAAAAGTTGCTCCAAAATTCTTCCATGGTTAAGCAAAGATTTTGGTAAAGTAATAGTGTTTGGGGAACCACTGATAACACTTTTGTGATGAGGAAATTAGATGTATTTTCCAATATATTAATTTAGTCCAAATAACGTTTCTTTCTTCCATCCCATTAGTGTACACATTTAACCCAGATCTAGGTTGGCTATGTTAGCAAGCCTTACCTGCATCCCAGGACACACACATGCATAGCCACAGGTAGTGGCTCACTCACTACAAACATTTTTCTTTCAAGTAGCAGTCCCTACTACTTTTAAATAAAGAGGCTCAGTCCCAAATTCTCAGATTGCTGTTTCTGAATCTTTTAATCCAACTTTTTATCTCCCTGGGGTAGCAGCATAAATACACTGTTTGAAGTACCTACTGCTTCAAAATGAAGATAGCAAGAAGAAATAGAAGCGACAACTCTGTCAGGTTCTCAGTACACACTAGCCTGCTAGCTCACTTCTACATTTTCAGTTATGCCTAACTGGCAGTTCTTTACTTTAGACCCATACTTGTGGGTTTATTTCTTGTCAACAGCCCCATACACTTCTTGCCAATCTCCACAGAAACAAACCAACCCTCCCCCAAAACCACACAACCACATGTATCCTGATTTGTCACTCTGTGACAACCTGCCCTGACAGACCCTGACAGAAACGTATTAGAGAGAGACCATGATGAAATTACATCATCCTTGTTCTTGGACTAAAGCTGAAACACAGCACTGCACCAGCTACTAGGAAGGAGAAAAATACAGCTGAACCCAGGGAAGTACCCACCCCTTATTCCATGCCATTTACATCATGCCCAGGCCCCACATTTTTCAATATACTGTCACTTCTGTCTTTTGATATATATGCAGCTGAACCCAGGGCATCAGGTCCTGTACACACCAGGTCTCAGCCAAATATCAGCGCTTAAACTTTATCCCAGTGTTTATCAAGTTCCTACTCAATCATTCTTAAGCAAAGCTTCCTACTGACCTTTTACTGTTGAATATGTAATTTTACTATGATAATTAACTTTTTCTGATTTAATACAGTAGAAATATTTTCATGTCAAGAACTTAGCTAGCAACTTTAATCTGTCAATGTATGAGGCAAAATAGAAAATGCAGGAGCATATGTATGTATGTTGATTGGTGTGGTGTTGCTGACAGAAAGGCAGACAGCTTCTCTCTGGAAAATAATTACATGAAACTTTGAAAACATACAAAAATATATTAATACCAACTGTTGCAGTTATTCCTTTTACTACTCTCTAGCTAGAATGATCACCTATAGCATGTGGAAAGACAGCATCTTTTCTGAAGCTGGAACACAGTTCAATGTGATTTACCATGTTATTTAAAGAAAATGATAAATTCCACTAATTTGGCTGTACTAAGTTTAAATTTAAATTGAAAGTTATTTTTGTCTCAATGCACATTCTTTAAAAGTAAAAAAAAAAAGATTGTGGGATTACCTTATTAAATAAGAATAAGATTATGAGGAAATTTGAGGTTTGGTTTGACAGCTGAAACAAAAAATACTACAATGCTGATATGGTTAATTCTGATTGGTTTTTTTTCACTGCAACAAAAAACAGACATATACATATACTTTTTCTGTATAGCAAAAAGTGTTACTTAAGTTGGTCTGAAATATTTTAGCTCAAGCAGTTCTAGAAACAAGAAAAATTAAACCTTTATTACATGCATGAAACAGCAGTAGCAAGCAGTGTCGTTGTCTTTCCTCTACTTAATACTTTTAATTTTAATTTTCTTCTACTTAATACTTAAATTTTTTTATTTTTACTTGGGTGATATGGTTTAGAGCGAGGTGTCCCTGCCCATGGCAGGGGGGTTGGAACTAGATGATCTTAAGGTCCTTTCCAACCCTAACTATTCTATGATTCTATGATTCTATAATACCTCAGGAGCTGAAGCATTTACTAAAGTGAACAAGGCTGACTTATGTTTAATTTTATTAATATTTTATTGTCTCAATTCCTTTGTGGATGGTCTATGAAGCATCTTCAGTTAGGCATTGCAATCTCATAATGCCCATAGATCAGAACTTAAACTATATTTTATTATTAAATTTCCTTTTTATTGTCCAGAAAAACTCTGGATATATCTTTTGAAGTGTGGTTTTGATGCCTTTGCTTGGCTCATTTTCTTAGAGCTTATGTTAGTTTAAAAGGTGCTGAAACTAAATTAGGTACTCTGTTTTCTTTTTTAAACATGACAAAATGAGTTCTTACAGTCTGAAAGTACCGTACGCATGAAAATAAGAATAGTTGTTTCGTAAAGTTCTATAAAGGCAAAAGCATTATTTCACTAATGTAAATGACAGTAAATTTAATTAGATTTGCCTCAATATTATATCTATCTGCTAGACTTATCCATTTCTTCTTTCAAAATAAGAACTACTGTCACAGAAGAGAGGGCGGCAATAGTTAGTAAATGTCATATATAGTAATACCTGTAGTTTCAGACACTGTCTAATCTAATAGTTATTTGATATAGTTATTGCATTATGCATTATTCTCACAAAATGACCTTTCTTCGTTTCTATTACTTTGTACCATTATCCTGATGATTACATTTTCTTTCATACTTTTGCTTCACGTATGTTTGTTTCAATTAAAGTTTTAGGCTACCGGTATTTTTTTTCTGTTTTGGACATACAGAAAGACAGACATGGGACATACGCTGCAGTTAGGCTCTAACTTCAGGTTTTCAAAGAAAGATTTTTCACTAGTAATTTACCAGTATAGCTATTTGAGGTCACCTAACTGACCACAAGTGCAAAGTGGTTTCCATCACTGTGGAACAATGTAGAAGAAAATGACTGATTTGTGTGACTGGTTTCAGAGATAATCTTCAGCTCCATATGTGCTTATTTTACTTGTCTTCTTTCCTCACACCCGAGATGGAGATTCACTGAATAATGTGCATTCTAAATGTAGACTGAAAGGAAATTTTTGCCTGTGCTGGTGAGAAATTTTAAGCTGGACCTCAAAAGAGAATTGTCCTCTTAGTGGGTTGCCCCATTCCTCTAAGGAAAACCTTGAGCTAAGTCTGTATGATTTTAGTAAATCCCTGATATTTTGATTTTTCTCCCTGTGTTCCATTATTTATACTTCACCTTTTCTGTCCATCACCCACTCCTGATTCTTTAATTTCTTCATTTATTATCCTGAAGTGACCTTTTTTTTTTTTTTTACAAATAAGTTTGTTGAAAGTAATGAAAGTTAAACCAAAATATTTTATAGTGATTGAAATCCAGCTCCTGTAGTAATACCAACTCTACTCGGTGGCACTAATTTCAAATTACTAAGTCATTACTCCTAAAAAAGAATGTTTTAAAATTTTTATATTCCATATGTAAATCAGTGCCCAAGTAATAATGATGTTGTAGTGTAATATAGGTAGGTGACATAGGTAGGTGTAGTTTATATCATTACATTTAAGTATGAATTTTCATTTCACAGAAATCAATCACTTCCATAAGTGCTTTGGAAATTATTTGAGAAATACAGGAAGCTGGGTGTAATCTGACAATTTTCTCTATTATTGTTGACTTAGTTCTGCTTAACGTTTTAAAGAGGCTTCATGCACTCACAAAATATATATTAATTAGAGCATTTTTCAGTTTTAAGATTATTGTTTTAAACATTCTTTATGCTCATTTAAAGTCCAGGCTTCCAGAAAACTTCATCTCATTTAGCTATGATAAAATTATCAGCATGGCATCTTGAGCATCCTAAAATTTGCCCAGCCTAAGAGTTAAATTCACTTGTCAGATTATTTCATAATTCATTGTCAAGCTTATGCTTTCCAGTAGGAGAAGCATAGCAATGAAGCGTGGGTGATTCTGTCCCACCTGCTACAGTTCATCTTCCTTTCTCTGCAAGCTGCCTGTCCCTCTGAGTGCTTGACAACTATAGCAGCTTGACACAGTGTGAGGGAGCAGAAAATGCTTAGTAGTCCATGATCTGTATTAATGCCAGAGTTTAATTGGAACATACTAAAATACCTAAAGCTGTTTTCTAACAATTCTTTTTCAGTTTAAATGAGCTACTAATATTGTTACAATGTTATATCAACATGAAATTTTTTTATATTCTCACCAATAATTTGGAACAGTAATTCTTGAGTTACTGGGAGGGGGGAAAGTCCTCAACATATCCTCATGCCCACAAGTTATTGCAATTTCCTTTAGTTAAGCTACATTGCTTGGACACATTATCTTCAATGTTAATTTCCCCCATCACTGTAGCAATGGGACACTTCATAGTTCTCTCAGTGTAGTTAGGTTTGCTTTTCCCAGGGAAGCAGAGAAGATATTTTATTTTATCTTTTTTATTTTTTTAGCATAATCATAGTCTGGGCAAAAGTTGGATAAAGCAGCAGTATCACTGCAATGTCCAAGGGTAACAAAGCTAGTGAAGGGTCTAGAGCACAAATTTTACAAGGAGCAGCTGAGGGTACTGGGGTTGATTAGTCTTGAGAAGAGGAGGCTCAGGGGAGACCATATCACTTTCTGCAGCTACTTGAAAGGAGGATAGAGCAAGGTAAGTGTTGGTTTCCTCTCCCAAGTAACAAGTGATAGGACAGGAGGAAATGGCCTCCAGTTTACCAGTGGAGGTTTTGATTGGATAGTACGAAAAGTTTCTTCACTGCAAGGGACATCAGGCATTGAAACAGGCTGCCCAGAGAAGTGGTTAAGTTGCTATCCCTGGAGGTATGTGAAAGATGTGTAGATGTTGCACTTAGGGACATGATTTGATGATGAACTTGGCAGTGCTGCCTGGCAGTAATGAGGCGCTGGGAGGGCTGGTTAATAATACTCTTGCTCAGCTGGATTTGCTGTAAGCCGTGCTCACAGAATTTATAAGCCAGAAGCCTATGTCAGCATGTTTCTTGAGCAGCCTTTGGGCTGACAGTAAGGAAAATTCCAGTGTTCATAGGTAGTTTCCAGAAAAATGAACCAAAAAATGAACCAAACTGAGTAAAACTTAAGTGTATAAGAACAGAAGAAAAAAAAAGAAAAAAGGCATTAAGTGTTCAGAGGTAGTGCAGTAATTCTTCATCAGTATTTTGACACTTAGATGTAACATCAGCTCATCTGTCTTCATAAAGTAAAATAGGCAACACAATATTTTGCACTTGATTTATTTGATGACTATGACACATATGCCAACTTTGAAATATAGTTTTATCCTCTCTAAAATTCTAATTCTAAGCTAAAGGCAATATTAGTGGATGACTTTTATGGGTTTAGTTTTCTACACTTTGCATGTTTCTAATATGGCAGCATCTTAACCTGTTACCTGCTCTTCTACAAAAGACTAGGGTGCTGTGCTCTTCATGCCATACAGTAAACTCCATGATCATCCCATTAGAAACTCTGAATGCCCACTACTCTGTTCTCTTTTTATACTTGGAAACCTTGTTTAATGTTTCTTTCTCTCTTCATCACTCTTTTTGATCTCCATTCTTCCTTCTCTTAACAAGGATCTTGTCTTTCTTCTGTCCATCCTGACTTCAAATTCCCTCTTGTGTGTCTACATCCATTCAAAAATGATTCTGGATGTATATTTTTTCCCCATGTTCTTTATTTATCTCTGTGCTATAGGTTATGTGTAACTTCTTCTATCACAGACGTTTTTCCCCTGTCAAGAATCCTGTGTCACCATAATTTTTCTTTTCCCCTAAACCAGATTTTCTCATTTTCGCTTCCTACCAAGACTTGCATACAAGCTCTCGGAACTCTCCTTTTTTGTGTTTGTCTGGAACATAAGTAGTTCTAGGTAGCAGAGTATCAAATACAATAAATTTGCTCAGTGTTTGTCCAAAAATTAGCTATCAAGATTTTGTTATTCTGAACTGCTTTAGTGGGTGCCAGCTTGAGCTTCAGACAACTGCAGACTTACAGAAGGAATAGCCATTCTAGAAGCTCAACTGTGGTTCAACATTTTCCCTTTTTCTTCTGGTTTCTCCAGAGTTTCATATCATTTTCACCACATTTAGACTCCTACTGTGGTAGGTATGATGCATTGTAAGTTTCTACATAAAGGCATACAAGACAGCCAACAGAGCAGGGTAAGTCAGTCTCTAACAGGATCAGCCAGCAAGTGGAAATCACTGTGGAGAAATTTGAGTCCACAGCATAGATTAGAGCCAGAGTCTGGCTACCCCAGGGCAATGGAATGGGGCAGAGTCTGGGTGCAGAGAGAAGGGAATGTTGCAGCCACGCAGTCTTTTTTCAGAGATGGGGCAGTGAGTGGGTTCTGGCATTAGAAATCAGCTATTTACTTACTTTTCTCCACCTATCTCCTAGATAAACTCGGTAGCCTAGAAGAATCACGATGATATATGAATTTAGACCAACATTTAGAAATTCAGTTCTACGCATGATAGCAATGAAGTGTGTCCTTAAGTACTGAGTTACCATCTTACCTAAGCACCATACCGAGTTCCCAATGACTCTGTGATGCAGAGGTCTCTATAAATTTGCCTGTTACTTTGGACTGCCTCAAACAATTAAAAATCCACCTGTATCTGCAATCAGCCCTACAGGAATTGGATGACAAAGCTCATGAGTTTCTTGCTTATTTGCTTTTGATAAATACAGGCCATCACTTGAATTCAGAAATGGTAGAAATACCCTCCTTTCTTAAACTGCGTTGAGTCATTACAATTCTTAATATATTTTGCTTACGTGTTCACTTTTTGTGAATAATACAGTTATTGTAACATAGTAACTGGCTGCAGACACAGACACAAAAACTGTATTTGAAGAAAAGATAACATCAAACCCTAATCATTCCTGACTTAATAGCAATACATTGCAACTATAATGTGATTACACTCTGGTTCTGCTTTTCTGTGCCTATCAATTCATGTAGCAATAAATTCATTATGTGGCTGAGTATAGCTATGGATTACAGATAAGTATATAACTAACAATAGCTAGGTTAAGAACACATTGAAGGAGAAATAATAAACAGCTATCCATATAACTTCAAATTTCCACTTCAGTGACTTAGATATAGTTGTATGTTGTAATTACAATACATTTAACATGCATTGTGATTCATTAATTTAGTTACCCTGCTTCAACCTTACAGTTAACAAATTATCTTTTATGTTCAGACAGTAAGAACAACAATGGTAGTTCTATGAAAGTGTAGACAAATGGGGAATTTTCTATACATCAACTATCATTTTAATTTTCCATATAACCTCAGAGTAATCATGAAAAATAATTCTATATTTTACAATAATATTAAGTTAACAATAGGCTATTTACAGGTTATTTTACAGGTATTTATAATAGCTTGAAATTTCTCATTATGGATCTTTTTGTCTTCCATCTTGTCTGCAACTCAATAGACAAGGAACATTTTAGATCACATGCCAGTAAGAAACACCATTAGCTGTGGCATTTAGAATGAACAGTCTTAAAATTGTAATAAAATATTCTGTTTACTTTTACATATTTTGTTAAGTAACTTCCAGTGGAAACTGAAACTATCTTACAGTTAGGGTGAATTAATTATAAACTTCTTTAGTATTTTTGCATGATGCTTTAGACTGGCTTTGGTTGTTATGTGGTTGTTGATGCTCATCAATTGCTATAACAAATAATATTGTAAATATGTACTTAATTTAAATAGTGGCCCTATGCTGAGTGATTTCTTGTTCTTGCTTTTCATAGCAGATTTTTAAATTAAATGAGTAGATTTCATGTTTTTCTATTTATTCCATCTGGTTTAGAATCATGAAATGTTGCCAGTAATTCCAGTAGTCTCTCCTACAGTGAAGTTGCTAAGAAAATTGCCATTTGGTACTGTGCAGTTTACAGTTGGAATTCCCATAGCATTTAGGTGCATGAAAATTAATATCCTTTTATATCAAATCCAATAGCTGTTACTGGAACATTTGGAGTGCCTTGTCTCAAGACATGAAAGGTCGCTGAGGATGACAGTGGTGAAGCGGCAAGCACAGTCTCCTTCAGGAGTTTCCAGTGAAGTTGAGGTCCTCAAAGCTCTGAAATCTCTGTTTGAGCACCACAAGGCTTTGGACGAAAAGGTACAGTATGGAAAAAAAAGCTTACTAAATACTCTATTTAACTTACTTAACTGTGCCTTATGATGCAGCAGAGCATCTGTATTGTTTATTTGGTTCTTGGAATATGTCCTGTACTTAAAACATTTACATGTGTCCAGATAAAACCATAGGAATGTATGACCAATAGCTGTAATGCACTTCAGGTCACTTTACCTATTTTTTGTAGACAACAGTGCTGACTTTTCAAAACAAGGAAATCTCACCCCTACCAGACATGCTTCTCCTATTTAGCAGTACATAAGGATGACACCATGTAATTTATTGTCTTTACAATATGCTTTTAAGTTATTGCTGAGAAAATGTAGGTATCTCACATTTTAAAAACACATGAACAGAATAAAGAGGCAGAATAAGATGTTTCTAACTACATAAATGAACCTGCCTCTTAAAAAGTTTTAAAAGGAAAACCTCCTAAATTGCAGGCATGTTTTTATCATTTACTACAGAAGCATAGTGTTTCCTTTATAAGTAGTGTAACCTAAAATAAGTAGTAGATCCTTCGTTGCAGAGTAAAGATAAAATCCACAGATGACAACTGTATCAAGTCATGCTAATTAGGAGGGTCTTTCCACTGGATTCCTCATGTGTCCTCTGCTGGAAAGACTTTTGTGTGAATAAAACTTTGTACAACTAGGAGGTATCACTTTGAGCACTGCTTACATGAATTCAGAAATCCAGTTGATGTCTAGAAACACTATATTCGGAAGACAATGCATCTGAATTAGTTAGGAAGTGCCTCATAACTACACATTCAGGGAGCACATGAGAGCCATTGCTCATGAGTAAAGAGCCTAGTACCTTGTGGAGTTTGTCTTGGCTGATTTGCTTGCGCTCATTGCTGCAGCTGAATTGCTTCTCTGTTTGACATGTTTGGGAAAGCAGAAGAGACATTTGTGTAGCACAGCACCCAAGACCATTGACTGCAGGGTTGATCTGTGTTTGTGTAGAATCAGTTGAGTGGTCTCACAGTAATAAATTTAACTTTTCCAAATTCAAAAATATACTCAGAAAGTTGACCATATTTAAGTAATTTATAGTAATATTTATTTTCTTTGGTAATAAAGATGTGAAACACTGTGGGTTTTCAGTCATACTGGGTTAATTTACAAGGTTCAAAGTTAAATGAGTTTTATGCCAAATCAAAACTTACTTTGTGTTTAGCCATAGCTTTAGATATACATTCTGTGCAGCTACATATAATGGAAGTTTGTTTAAAGAAAATCTAGGAAAGGGAATATAATGACTCTTGCATTTGTAGGAAATTTATTGTAATAAGCTTTTAGATGTCATTAAGATTTACAAAATCCTGTATTATTAAAAATATCTTTTGAGGACTGATAGGGTTTATGGTCTGAGCTTTGATCTTTTACCCAACATTTTAAACACTGATAAAATTATAGAGCAGGGAGTTTTCCTGCTTCTGTACTTTTTGACTCTATGCTGGATACATATGAGAAACAATAAGAACTAAACTTTAAACAGATTCTGATTATTTAGCAGTTATGTACTTCTTACACATTTACTTTTGTGAATGTTTTAGTGTTTAGGTACTATGCAGTTTATTTAACATCTCATTTTGAAAATTATTTTACAGAATTAGGTTGAAGCTAAATATAATATTTTGACCTATATCTCTGGAAATTCTGGTGGGTTTTTCTAATGTAACAGGTTAAAATCAGTAATCAGTTAATTTCAAAATCTTGGAGTGACACAGGTAACACGTCTTGTTCATATGATGGGTCTCTGTCCCAGTGGTAATGATAATTACCAGCATAGAAAACTCAGCCATTTGCAGTCCTATTAACAGGAGATTCGTTACATTATAAAACAAGTTTTACAATAGTTTGGCCAAAATGACTTTTTCCTATTTGCTATTCATCTATGCATTGAACCTTTTTAACTTTGATATAGTAAATCATATTTTAATTATAAAACTTTCCAAGATCAATCAAGGCAAGAGTTTAATAAATTAGTTTAAAATAATTGATTATAAACCTAGCACATATTGTTTTCAGGTACGAAAAATGGTATGAAATTATGTATTTATGTTAAAGTGTCTATCTTTAGAAGAATTGGATCAAAGTTTTGTATGCCATCCAGATACCTGATAATATAATACAATACTATCACATTATGCCATGCATTGTCAGCATTATTGAGACTTCTACTCAAAAATAATGGAAGTAAAAGAGACTGTATATACATCCAAATGTGCTGAAAAAACAATGGGGTTTGACAGAAAAATTACATAAATTAGATTTGTTTCAGACCCTTCTGACGTAAGATATTAATCCACCTATGAAAATTCATTGAAGTTACTCAGAAACTAGTAAAACAATGTAAGTTCGACCTCCTAGAGGACATCTGGCCCAACTTCCTGCTCAAAGCAGGAAGCAGGATGGTGTCAGGATGCCTAGCTGGAGTTGCCATTGCTAAGTCTTGCACCTTGTCCCTCTTATCCCGTCACTCTGCATCTCCAAGAAGAACTTGGCTTTGTCTTCTCTGTATCTTCCGGTTACCTAGTTATAGATAGCAAAAAAAAAAAAAACCAAACTCCTCTGAACCTTACTTTCTTAAGTGTGATGAGACCCAGCTCTCTCAACATCTTCTCATATGCCATGTGCTCCAGCCCAAGTCCAACTTGGTGGGCCTTCTTTGAAGTCTGTCAGTGTCTTGTACCGATGAGCCCCAAACCAGATGCAGTTTCAAAAGTCCAGAGGAAAATAGTTATTTCACTCAACCTGCTGGCTGAGCTGTGTGGCCTTTATTCACCCCTAGGTCTTTCCTGCAAAACTGCTTTCTCTTCCCCAAGCCTGACTTGTGTCCTGAAGTTATTCCATTCATAGTAATGGAATGCCACTTGGACTTTGTATCGCTGATCACAAATCTCTAAGCTTTGCAGTCCAGCCAATTTTCTACGCACTGTATAATCCCCTTTCCCAATTCAGATCTCACCCTTTTCTCTAGGGGTAAATGAAAGACCTTGCAGAAAACCTTGGTAAAGACAAAGTAAAAAACATTCCCTGTTCTCCCCACATCCATTGAGCCAGTCACCTCATCACACAAGGCAACAAATTTGGCAAGATGCCATTTGACTTTGACAAAGTCATACTGGCTTTCCCAATTACTGTCTTGTCCCATGTGTGCCTGGAAGTCGCTTCCGGACAGATTTGCTCCATAACCTTCCCAAGAGTGGCCAGCTTGTACTTCCCTGGATTTTCACAGGATAATTTCTGCCTTTTGTAATGGTGGTCACAACACTTGTGGGTTTTCCACTCATCAGGAATCTTTGAATGAAATCAAACAAATACTGGAAACTTTAATTTTTTTTCTTCACAAGAAATGTTGACATTGAAACCAATAATTTAGCCTTTCCACCCTTGAAAGAGCATAACAATATATTTTCATAAAAATGCTTGCCTTTTAAATTCACAAAAATCTCAAGGAAGTCTATCCATTTTTCCTAAATGCAAATTTTCTTTTACTTTCTCACTTCCTACGCTTAAACATCTCAAGGTGTTGTTGCAAATTCTGCCACAAAACTTGACTGGTCATGCAAGGATAGCTGTGTACACCATACGAGAGTTACAAAACCATCCTCGTTATTCTAATGAAAGTCAATGAAAAAGACAAAACTAGACTGGTAGGTGGAAAACAAAACATATCAATTCAGGGTTCATAGTTCCAAGGAGGACTGCTTAAGTATAAGGAAAACCAGGAATGATACTTTATTCCAAATGACCTATTGTCTATATATTACATGAAATCTATACTTTGCCTTTACCTTTTGTCCAGAAAACAGATCACCATAGAGAATGGCATCACAGTGCATTAGAAAGAGAAAACATGCCACTGACACTTATTTCAGTGACTGACAGCTCCTTCAGCATCCCTTCACCCCCTGTAGAGTGAAATCTTGTCATGAGCTTCCCCTGCTAGAAAGCCAGTCCCATGTGGCTAAACCAAATATATAAATCCTAGTGAGTAGAAGGTAGTAAGAGTATGCTGTTATTCTTACTTCATTGCCCGTATGAAATCCTGGCAGTGCCAGACAACCATCTTCATAGTCTGCTCTAGCATAGTCACAGTTTGTTTTGTGAGAATTTTCACTTTAGGGTTTCAGGATAATGAAAAAATATATAAATATTTAGTATTCTCTGTGTATCTCAAATCTCATTGTGTCTCCTTGGGTGAATTGTGTCACAGCAAATAAAAATTACACTAGCTGTATTATTATTATTTAGAAATTTCATTTGGCATAACCTATACATATAGTCAAACAT
Source organism: Neopsephotus bourkii (assembly GCF_033783945.1). Taxonomy (NCBI): domain Eukaryota; kingdom Metazoa; phylum Chordata; class Aves; order Psittaciformes; family Psittacidae; genus Neopsephotus; species Neopsephotus bourkii. The sequence goes on from NW_026901969.1 coordinate 4,025,870, forward strand.
CAGTATGTAACTAATGATGCTAAAATATTTAGAAATCTGAAAACGCTGGCCGTGGACACTTCTGCTACCAATTCTAGATTTTCTTCATGTTCAAAGTTAAATTCAGTGATTGTTTTTAGTAAGTGTAAGGTTATGTTATGTCTAACAAACAAAAGGTATTTAAAAAATTGAAAGTTTTAGAAACCAGAAGTTAGAACTGATTACAACTGGGAGTGATGTGAAATTTTGACTTAACATTTCTAATAGCCTTTGCTGTTGCCTAAGGCACTTAAAATTTGTGGCTGTATTCATAGGGAAGATAGCCTGTCTGGAAACTTAATTACCCCTGACCTTTTTAATGCTTCAGTTCCCAAAGACTTCTCTTACTGCTGCTGCTATCTTTCTTTGGTTTATTTCACGCAATGAAAAGTTTTAGAAATAATGTAATATGAAACATTTTGAGATATTATATATGAATATCACAGTATCACAATATACATGGAATAGTTTATAATAAAGAAGATGATGAAATTTACTAGACATTAGAGTTGAACAGAAAATAGAAGCACAGATTAATTTCATGGTTAGAATATACACTGAGTATAAGAGTAGGTCAGGAAGTACATATTGCTCATATGCAAATAAGGAAGAACAAAAACTAGAAAAATGGTTATTTTATTTATACCTTTTCATACCTATAATTAAATTCTAACATGTGCCTGAGTATTTTAATGCAGACGTTTTTCGTATTTTCCTCTAAACTTTGGGCTCAACATTTAAGCATGTGGAAAGAAGAAACTGTTTAATGCAACTTCTTCCCCAAACACACTTTTTTGGTTGATGCTTCAAGAGAAGAATCCAGTTGATCTCCACAGAGGAAGGAGACTACCAGGTGTTATTGTCCTAGCTAAGATTCAGAAGAACACTGGGTTTCTTATGACTAATGGCAGAAAAGTATACCTGATATTCTTGCAAATAAAATCAACCTGGTCATGTGAACATTATCACTATCATTTTATTCATTAGCACGTAGCTAGGAGAGCTTTTGTTCAATAGACTGTTCATGAAACAATAAAAAAAAAAAGATATTCAATGGTAGCATGTGCAAGCGTTTTTTAAAAGCTCTTTGTGGGCTGCAGACCTGGAAAGAATGAAGAAAGAATTTGACAGCAAGGGAAAATGTGGGAAGTAGTTGCTAGGAGACAGAGAAAGATGGGTGATATTTTGCACCAACAGCAGTGCTAACATGACATTGACTATGTTATATTTCAAGATAATGCGGTTGCATTTAAAAGCCAGAGGAATACACAGTCATCTGGCACATGTTAGAGGATGTATCCAACCCTTTGCTTGCTGTGCAACCCCTTTGCTCAGCACTCTAATAGAAATCTGTCCTTGAAACGTGCATGTTATAGCATGTTCTGATCAGGTGACATCTGATTACTCTTGCTTTGTGAAAGTTTATTTAGTGAAGCTTTACCTAGTGCAAAGAAAATAGAAATACATTGAAGGACTTTGTGAAATTTAAGTAGTATGCTATTTCTGAAACGATAAACACGGTCTCACTGAGATAATGCTTACTTTTCTGAACTGTAGTTACTTACTGTCTTTCACTTCCACAAGATAAATAACATAATATTCTAATTGCTAATTTGCATTTATAATATGAATCACACACATACCTCCTCCCTCTATATTATCAGATAAAAATAGCTTGCATTTGTTCCAGCTCCTTGTTCTCTGACAAGCTAGTGACCAGGAACACCACCTTTTCCTGGACCTCTCAGAAATGAGAATGGTTCTGTTTGCTTTTTTTGCTGTAACATAAATCTGAAGTGGAAATCCAAGACAAAAGTCCTTGCAATGCATTTGTATATGGCTTTTCAGTCTTTGCCTGTTACCCTGTCTTTAGATTCTAAGGTTATTAGATGAACTTTAAAAGTTCAGGAAAACGTTAGTACAATTACTAACTGGTAAATATTGCTCAGAGTAAAATATTTTCAAAATACATGCATACTACATAGGTTGATGTGGCTTTTGTATTCTTTCCTGGAATGTGAGTGACCAAACCTGAAATCTTTATTCAGCTTTTGTCTTATTCCTCCAGTTTATTTTGAAATCAGTTGAAGACTGAGAAATTTAAAGTGAGAAATAAAGTTATAGTTTATGATCTGTAAAATGAAGCAGATTTCTCCTTCAGATCAGAACACTTCCTGTCTTGTTCAGTGATAAAAGATTTCCCTCCACTTAAACAACCAGTATGTATGTGATTTAAAGTGATGAATTAGTTGCAACATTTCCAATGGAAAATGTGAATGAATTAGTTGTTCACTGGGCAGATGAAAGGAAAAAAAGTCTCCTGGGCCAAGGCAGAGTTGCTTTCAGTTCCTCCTGCAACTCTTATACTCACAGAACAAGGACCACTACAGTTTTGATTAGGTCATTATAAAAAAGCAGTACTTTTAACTGTGTACGTAGAAAGGAGGGAAGGCAAGGCAAGGCTAAGGAAACATCTTCCAGCTGTTGCTCTGTGTCACACTGGTACTGTTCCATGTTACTAACAATGTTCCCTGTTACTAAGAATAAATAGGCCAAGAATGAAAAAGAAAATTATTTGAATATAATAGCTTGATATTCAGAATGAAGACATTAGTTCTCTACCTAATTTTTTCTAAAGTGACATGTTAAAAAAAAATTGTCTCTTAAAATTTTTTTTTAACAAATGCCTACTATTTTCAGGAAGTGTTTATTTCAGGCTTTGAAATGTCCATATAAAACCCACTCAGATTCAGTTCTATAGTGTCACAATGTATGATTAAGATTAGGATAATTTTTCTGATTTCAGCTCCTGTGGATCTGTGACCTCAGTAATGTTGCCTAGTTGGTTTGCAAATTCTAACTATTCAAAGTGAATGCCAGTGTTAGACATACTATAACATATTTTTTAAACATGCATTCTCGTTTGTAAAACACTTCAGCTTTTATATATGGAGGTTTCAGGAAACTCACAAAAATCTGAAGTAAAATTACCAACTGCAGTCTTCCGAATTTTCTCTCAATCATCTTGTCCCCCAGCAGTGCTTACAGCCAAGAGCACTGAAGCCAGAAAGGTGACTGTCATTTTTCCATGGAGTTTTTGCATCTCAGCTGAGATTTCCATTAAGAAATTGTTATCTGCCAGCAGCTCTCACTGTGGTTAGAGAAATTGAAATGAGGACTCTTGAACACAGGACTACACCCCTCAGTCATAGGACATGGACTTTAATAGTGAAGAGCTAGTAAAAGATAGAAATGGTGGTAAGAGTAGCACAATACATAAAAAGAGTTTTAGGATCCACAGAGGAATTGAGGGAACATCTGTGGAGGCAGAGAGCACGATAAGAGAAGAGAGAGAGGAAAGACGCGAGTACGAGATAGTAGACTTGTACTGTCTTGAGTCTGACTGGGAGCAGGTCATCAAGCAGCCCTTGGAAGCTGATAGAAGAACTGGAGAGATAATAGTGGTTTTCAAGCAGAATATGATTTAAAAAATAGGAGATAGGAAAATGAAGAAATCATTTTTCAGCTATTCAAACAATTGAAGTTTTTTGATTGCAAGCAGCATAACTAAAAAATAGAATTAGATGAAAAATATGAATAAATTAGAATTAGTAAATATAATATTTAAAATTAATTTTCCATATTCCAAGTGTGTTAGAATTGAATACTAAAAAAATCATATAAAATGACTGCTACGATAGCTTATGTGCTACCATAAAACTGAAGCTTTATAAGGACGCTTTCCAGGAATTATGTAGCTCATTTTGGAAAGCAAGCTTTATAATTAAAGATTTTTACATAATTTTTGATGAAAAAAGTACAAAAATGTAATAAATAGTAAAAATATTTTAGGTTCCATTGAATATTTTGACTGTATTCTCTTGTTCTGTTGTATAAAACCTACTGAAACAGTCATTTGTAGTAATTTTCACTCTTATCACTGCCACTCACAGATGGCTCACTCACTCCCACCTTAAAATGACTTAAACTTGTGTCAGGTGGGGAACAGGCACGGTCAGTTACTGTAGCTCAGCTATTAATTAGATAGTCACACCCTATAGGAAATGGCCATTTAAGCTACAACATGCATCTTTGGGAAAGTTAACTTTTTTTTTCTTTTCAATCTTATAGGGCTGAAGGAATAGAGGGAAATTAATTGATCAGAAATTGGACTAAAAAAATTGAGGTTTCTTTCTAATCTTCAGAGCATCTTAGTATTTCATATACCTTAATACTCTTCAACTCACTTTTCTTTTGCTTCTTTGAGCAAATCACTTGTGATTTCTGATCTGTTAAGGCTAGCAATATTGCTTAGTATATAATAAAATCATAGTTACCTGAGGGTATTCAAATAATTCATGTAATAGATGAAATATATTTTCTTTTTTTGTTTCTTTTAATAAATCCAAAGAATGTAAAGAGGACCAAAATACCTCAAAGTCCTCCATAAGCAACTATATTTGCATTTGTTAGAAATGCTGAATAGGTTTCATTTTTAGTGTTCATTTCCTGAATATGTACTTGACCTTTAGTTTTAAAGTTTAGTGAACATGTTATGTTATAGTTTTGCTAAACTTTTTTTTTTTTTAAAGTCTTAAGCCATTCTTGGGATATAGTGAGTCTATTTGCAAAATTTCACTTGTATCAGTAGTAATAGAAAAAAAAAGTGTGTAAGGAAAGTTAATGTTTATCAGATTAAGAGGATATCACTGGAAAAAGTACGGAAGCATTAGTACATGAACACCTTTTCAGGGATCTCCTGTATTTGTCAAGTGTGTGCAAGCAATTGTATATACATGAAGAAGTACTATGTTCTATTGTACATGAAAGGTTTTCATTTTGATTTGTTTTCCAGCTGCATCTCTTGGTCTAAGAGAATATGCTAACTTTCCTTACAAACATTGCTAATAGCCTTAAACATCCTTGGATCATCAGCTGGAAGAACATTGCTGCAGTGTAGCTGGAACTTGTATAGAAGTATATCCTGAGTGTTGACTGATGAGACAGGTTGTAATATGAGGTTAATGTCAGGTGCCTAATGAAGTTGTGCAGATTAGGAGAGGAGTTGCCATAGGCTCCCTTCATATCTGGGAGGAAGAATCACCTGCACCCAGCACTGAAAGTCACCTCTGTGTCTGATTTGCTTTTGATTGTATTAGGACAGTGGTAGTCCATTGCCAGCTTAGGTTATCTGTCATTACATGAGCTGATGGTGAGCCAGAGTACTCAAACAACAGTAAATGTGTCTTCAGAAGTATTAAATGAATATAATATTTAACATTTAATCATAATTTCAATACTACCAATAATAATTGAGTAGATCATACACATCCTTGGAACACAATAGGTCATCTATGAAACTGGCACAAGCACAACCATCTTTTCTGCTTATGAGAGTATATCCTGTTTATGACTTTTTGCAAAACCAAAACAAGCTGCATGATGATATAAAAAATCTTTATTATGTGTGCCTGAAGGCAATGCTGCAAGTTATTTTGTAATGAATTTGTTGAATCCAATTGATATGAACAGATTAGTTATCTTCCATGCACTGGGACTTAAAACATCTGCAAATGTTTTTTTTCTTATTCTTTGTAAAACATGCTTGTAAACAACATTTTATTTTTATTCTGTGTCATCTTAGAATATTTTCATTTGCTGTGTATTCCATAAAAATACAGGCAAACTGGAACAGCAGTTTGACACTTCGAGTTTGACACGTATTTTCATGGGTTTAGTATTCCCATGGTTAGGTTTGAAAGTTTACAACACTGTATGGTCTCATGAAAGGATGCAACACACATGCCTGCAAACAGACTGGCAGAGCATACAGTAGTGCATATGGCAGATTATATAATCTTTAAAGACTGATAGAAGTTACGTTACTGCACATATTTTGATTTTTCTTCTAGGTAAGGGAACGACTGAGGGTTTCTTTAGAAAGAGTCTCTGCACTGGAAGAAGAACTAGCTGCTGCTAACCAGGAGGTAACACAAAACACTTTCTCCCCTTTTGAGGTTCAATTTCTCTAATACTCTGTCCCATGTATTCCCTGTCACTTTTCTTAAAGCTCTCAGGAAAAAAAAAAAAAAGATAAATTGCATTCTGAATAAGCTGCTCAGTGAGGCTTGTTTAAGGTGGTTGTAAGACCTGTTTATTCCTTTATTCCCTTCTTCTGTTCCCTTGTGAGCAAACCAAAATCCAAGAGCTAGTGACAGATTCCCACATTTCTTACAGGCCATGAAAAAAGAGTGAACCAACAAATATGTCAGTTACTATAAACAATTCAATAACCTGAATTCTTGTTTTACTATAAAAGTAGAATACACACATACATATATATGCATATATACATACACATATTATAAAGTGTTAACATTGATGGAGGAAGGATTATGGATGGCTTTGAAATTTAGGTTTGTCTCTTCCCTTTTAATTGCAGTGTATCATGATAGGCTGTGGTGCCACATAACTATTGTGAATTTGGACAAGAGATGTTTTTACCTGTATAGTAGTTTGCAGAATGTTCTCTTTTGTATGAAAGGGTTACAGCAACACATATTTGCATTGCACAACAACAGTACACATATAGAAAGGAATTTTACACCCCAGAGAGGTGTTTCTGAGGCCAGAAAATATGAATATTGGTGTCATCTGATGACCTTACCATTCCCATTATGTTCTGAATCTCCACCTGATGTGTGCTTCTCACACTGTTAAAAATAAGTCAGACAAGCAAGAGAGCTGGATTAAAGCTATTTTGGGTTATGTCCATTTACTGGTGTCCTTTTCCTCACGTTTAAGAGAAAAGCTGAAAAAAGCCACAGACAAACAAGAAGTACTAACAAATAATTCTGGGAAAATGGAATGTAATTCAGAATAATATGTGATAATGTAAAATATAGACTCCTAATGTATTTTTTTCCAATATTAAGCTAGGAAAGTTACTTTCTTAAAGTAACCTCTTAAAAATAGGATCTTCAGTTAAGATATTAGTGCTATATAAATTATAAACAACATGTTTTGAATCATTTCTTTCTTCTCTGAAGTAGCTGTAATTTATCTGTGCAAAAAATAAAACCCCTCTTTCATTCTTCCATTTCATAATGTCTAGGATACTTAGTTTCAAATGATTTAGTTATACTGTATTATTTATTCGGTTATTTGCAACAGTTTTTATTAAATAGAAAACAGTCCTTTTGTTCAATCAAGCCAACTGAGATATACCACACTTCTCTAATCCCTCCCATTTAAGATCCAATTAAACCAAGTCCACTTCACTGAGCTCGGGACCAGGTCTTTAAAGCATCACCTTGTTATGTGGAGTTTTAAATAAAATAGTGAGATTTGTATTGACAGTAAGGAACAACGGCATGCACAATGAAATCTAATTGAAATAGGACTTTCATAGCCTTTCTTGCCCCAAATCCTTAGAAATGTTGTACAAACTTTGTGTCTACCTGATACTAAAAACATTTAGAAGAGCCAAGCATAATCAACCAAGCATAACATGACCAGTAACACAATCTGAATACTATTATTTCAGTTTCCTGTGAGGCACTCTTAAAGTTGAAAAACGGAAATTCAATTAAATAATAGGGAAAAAAGATGGTAAGAGATATGGAAGAGAACAGGTGGATAATTTTCAAACAGATAATGCATTTGAACAAGAGCAGATGATTTTCACATAATTATTTATTTAAACAACATAAAATTAATTAGAGAACTGCAGTATATAAGCCTGTTTTCATACTAGGTTCTACAGTGAATACACAGGTAATAAATGGCTTTAAAAATTTATTGTACTATATATGAAAATAAATGGACTAAGTTTACAAGGGAATTGAATAATGTTTTCCAGTAGTTTCTGTATTCCTGTCACTCGCTGTCTGTTCCCCCAAGATAATTAATATTTTCTTTCATATTCATATTCTCATACTGATTCTGAGTGTACTACATATTCAGAATTGTATCTAAACATAAAATGATGACAGTAAAGTGGTCCCCTGATTAAACAAGTATATCAATAGATATATAACAAGTATCACATTGAGGGATACAAAATGCTAGAAATGTGTACGTTAAGGTAACACTTTTCTCTGAAAGCCTATGGCTGTGGCTCTGATAGAGCAACAGTGAAAAACTGCAGATACTCATGCATACTTACTGGAAAAATGCTTATATAAAACAGAAAAAAGAAGGGAGAACAACTATAGCTTTCCATCACTGGGTATTAAACAAACTCTCATTTAGTAGTCTTCATGGCATATTGCATATATAGCAAAGGGAGTGAAAACATCTGTAGCTCTGTCGAATCTGGTTTTCTCTCCAGTTGCAAACACCATCTTAAAAAGCACTTTGTACTTGATAGGGAATAGTAACACACATTGACTTTAAACTGCAGGGGCAATTGAGATGGACAGTTGGACTCACTGGGGGAACTTTGTGTAGCTAATATTTAAGGGTAATGTGTAATGGAGAAGGGCTTTGACCTGCAGTTCTAACAGTGACTATTGATATAGCGTAAGTCACTCTCATTGGTTCAGTTGAACTTTTCAGAAACAAGAATGCCCGACAAACAGTTCATTGCTGTTTTGATTCTGTGATGGAAATAGCTTCTATAAGAAAGCAAATGTGTAGTTTATCTCCTTTTCAGATAAATGCTACACAGAAATTATTTTGATTTTATGTAATGTTTCAATATGCTAGTGATTTTTATATTTTCAAAAAGTCAGTTATCTATAAATTGCAATATAAAATATACATCAAATTAAGGAAATCCTTATGTTTACTACAGGTTTAATAATAATTTAGGGCTAGAATTAACCAAATCAGTTACATTAACTATTCTACTGAATAGGAAGTCCTGGTTTTAAATTGTGTCAAGCTGAAGGATACTTACAGGGTACATCAGCTACTTATTAAAACATGTTTACAAACACTAAGTATTATACTCTGTCTTACAGAGCACAGGATTCAGTTCAGAATTAGGAGTTTTGAATTTATGTGTCTACATGTGAACCAATATCTAAGGTTTGACTGCAGTCTGTGGAGGTCTAGTAAATCCAATCTGCCAGCTGAGCTGGTGATGAATCTGCCAGGGCTGCCAGATACAGTACAAAATGGACACGAGAGCTATGTCTTGTTTGGAGCTAGAGGTAGGGAAGGAATACTGCTGGTCACTGTAATGACACCAAATGCCTGTGTTAGGTAACTGACTCTCACAACAAGCTCATAGGTAGACACCTCATGAATAGGCAGCTAAATTTAGGTGTCTTACTCCTTACAAACAGCAGAAGCTCTCTGAGTCAGGCAGTGGGATTCTAGATACGGGGAAGATATAAAATAAAAAAAGGGCCTGTATTATATTTACAGTGGGCTGAAAATTCTTTAAATATACTTTTTACTGTGTCTGCTGTAGCTAAGATGAATTGTAGATAGTTTTCTGAAAAATTTACTTCCCATTTTTAGTTGAAACTACTGTAAAACATAGCTACATTTGCTTACCCTCAGCTGCTTTTAAAATGATGCTGATTTTCAGCTGGTTCCACATAACCCATGGTCTCTCCAAATAGTTTTGTCACTGAAGGTCCAATCTGCAGTTAGCAATCAGACAGCCTGCAACTGGTACACCAAAATCTCCCTCTGGAAACATTCAAAACCCACCTGGGTGAGTTCCTCTGTAACCTGTTCTAGGTGGCCCTGCCTTGGCAGGGGATTGGACTAGATGATCTCCAGAGGTCCTTTCCAATCCTAATGATTCTGTGATTCTGTGAAGCTCAGTGGTACAATACTGTCTATGAATTTTTTGAAGGCAAATGTGTTGTTTTACAGTGAGTATATGAACACAGTTCTGTTAACCAGCTTCATTTTTACACACTAATTTGAGAAGACTGAGTCTCATTTGCAAGGGAATTGGGATGCTAATTTTCCTTCCCAGTTTTGTCATTTATGATCTTCATGGAAATTAACTTTAATATTGAAATTACTGACAATATAACCACTTTTGTTCCACAGCTTTTGAGATCCTCTTATTAGCCTTACGAGTGTGAATCTTCTAAAAGTATGCTAAACTACAGCACATGCAAACAAGACACTAAGATCTTTCATTAGTGCCATATATCACCAGGAGCTCAAGCTCTAGTGGCTTCCTCAGGGGAAGGATACATAGATTATAGACCATGGTCCATAGTGATGCTTTTAAACCTATTACTGCTGCAGTGTGCAATGTTAAATAACTGTTGCAATTTCCATTAACAGATTTCACTGTTTGCCAGAACTCTTAACAGATAGTCTCCAAAACAAAGAAAAAAAACAACACAACAAACCTTGAAAGCTTTTTCCCAGGGCTTGTATGTAAAATTAAGCTTTATACGTAGATACTACTATACTAAATTGGTTTTTTTTTGTTGTTTTTTGTTTGTTTCTTTCTTTCTTTCTTTAGTGGCTGCGCTTACTTTACACATGAAATTTCTCCTGCTTGTCTGAAACATTTTTCCAACCCTTGTTAACTCTTCTGCATTAGTAAGAATTGTACGATAAGTGGCATTCCAAACCCCTTTTTTGTTTCTGGTTAATTTGCTGGCTTTTTCACTTTTCCTCATTGGTAGAAAATGTAGCATAGAAAATTATGTTTATTATCTCAAATATATACTTTAGGAACCCACTGAGACTGTGTAGAGTATGAAATAAGAGAAATTACTGGTTTGGGTTTATATATCACTGTGCTCCCATACACTTTTCTTCAGCATTTGTTGAAAATGTCAGTGCTGTTTGCAAAGGCCAAACAACACAATATCACTTCTGTCACTTGACACATAGATTATATTTAAAACAATCAGACTTCCTTTTAAAACCTCATTCTTACAGTTTCTACAGAATTCTACTCAGTTTTGCTCCTGGAGCTATGAGAGAGCTTGCAGGAGTTTTGGACCATAGATCCGTGCTTTATATAACTGCATGCATTCCCCTATTTAGGCAGTACTTTTCTTCCTAATAGTGGGTTATTTTATTCATTAGGTTGCCTTAATGATATTTTTTATAGCATCCATGAAAGCGTTAATAGATGATTTACATCACCGAAGAGAAGTGATGATTTGCAATTTATGATTCTTTATATTCTATCCTAGAAACACTAGAAAATGTAGCGACTTAGTCACCAAAGAACTTTCAAACGACATATTTAATTGCCTGACTCTTGCTATGCACGGCAAGTCAAGAAACCAGTAAAAAATGCAGATACTTTTAACAGTTGAGGACATTTTTGTCTCTGACCATGAGGAATGCTGCAGACATGATTGTAGTGTCATTGCAACTAATGAAATATTCTGTAATATATATATATTAAACCTATAAATATATATACACATATATACATACATTTTGTATATATATTTATTTTATATATAAAATAAAACATATATAAAGACATATATATATTAAACATATAATATAAAACATACATATATATTTTAAAGTAAAGCCTCAGTTAAATTATGCCGTGTTCTGAGGCTAGCTGTGCTGTGTTGCTTTTACCCATATTGTGTTCCTTTTACCCATGCTTGCATGTGAAAAACATGCATCAGCTGTTTCAGGTCCTTTTAGCTTAAGGTACTTTTTATTACAGGAGTTTCTGGGTGGCCTTTCCCTTTGTATGTAAATACAATGCAGAGATTTTTGGAGTAGAAATATCGTTAAAGGAATAGTTTGATGAGGAAAAAAAGGGCATGCACCTTTTTTGAATGTATAATATACACAGAATTTCATTAATGTGAATTTCAGAAATTATAGATATCAAATCTCTGGATGAAACTGGGTAGAATTTAGTGACTTTTTCCTGAAGAAGTCCAGGTGGATGGCTTATACCTATCTCTGGTGACTTCAGTAGATCTTTCTGCAAAAACTCTGAATCAGCCTTCATCTGCAGCACCTTGCTTTACCATATTTTCTCAGAATGGTGCAACTGAAAGCTACTGCCTTGCAAACTCTCTCCTATACTTTTTTTAAGATTTTTTTTTTTTTTTAAGCTATAAGTTTACACAGGTCTTTAATCTGGAGGAACTTTGTGGTTTGAACTTAAATTTTAAATGTCTATGTAATTATGCCAAATTATATATTTTCTGCAAAGTTGCACAGAATTGAAAAGATCTTGGTTTGAAGCGTAATATTTATCTGCTTTATGTAATTGCTTTTCATTCTGCATTTAACCTTAGCCATCTAGTTAAATGCTAACTGCTGAAAGTTATTGTTGCCCTTAAGTTTTAAATGTGGTAATGAAGCACAATGACTTTTTTTGTGAATGTTTCTCATTCTGCATGTTCCAGAGCATTAATTTCTGGCTCTACACATTTGAAGTAGTGTGTGTGGTATGGCAGCTGAGAGGTTGAAAATTACCACAGCAGCACTACAGCCTTCATTGCCTTACTTTTTTACAAAGTCAAAAAGAAAGAATCACACACACACACAAAAAAAAGCCAGTTTTGTTGCTGTAGCTGTTTCATTTTGTGTCCTCAACTAAATGTAATCTGAGTTCTCAGAGGAAAGAAACACTGAAATTCTTTGTGGACATTGAGTGCATCAGGGCTGATCTTTGCATTATCATCAAAAGCATTTTTTACTGAATTCAGGGCAAAATAGGCCTGAAGTTCAGTATGTTTTTCAAATAATTGTTTAAGAATATTACTTTCAATTGACATATTTGAAATGGACATCACCATTCCACTTGCAAAAGTGGTTTCTCAGTATAATTCCCATAAATTTCTGCCATAGAGAAAAATGTTCCAATTTCCAAATCCCATATATTTCCTACAATGACAGTAGATAGTAATTTTATATTTTAATGATTTATCATTCAAATATGATAAAACATATTTTAATATTGTCATACAAAAATCTTAATAAGAAGTGCACATAAATTTGATTCCTTCTTTTATAACATTCTTCAGTCACTTAGACCTGTTTATGTGTTGGCAACCCCGTAATGTATGTTAAATAAGTTCAGCAACTTTGATCTTTGCTGAAATGATTTTGCAGACCAGTATTGTGTAGCTGCCCAAATGTCTCAGGGTATTTTCAAAAGACATCCAGAAGTGCTGTGTTCTCTTACCCCTCTATTTAGCATCTGGCCACCATATCCTAACATACATAAATTTTCAAATTTTGTCTTGACTTCTCATCTGCTTCCTATGTATTCTTTAGAAGAAACCAATTTGTCTGAAAGATTGTGATTAATAGAAAGGATGTTTGGTATGTGCTCAGGTGTTAATGGAGAGCTTCTTGAGAAAAAGTGTAGCTGAACAAATAAGCTTTTTATTCCTTCACAAATCTATTAGTTCTAATACAGTAATTGATATCAAGTGCTTGGTAAGTTGTATATATTACTCTTCATTAAGTATCATGTCATAAAGGCAATTGCTACTTCCTGTTTTAATTTCTGAACATTCTGAGATCCCAAATATGTTTTGCAGCACAAACTCTCCATAAAGTTAGCTTATTTATCAAAATAAGCAAAAACCCAACCCAGTATATTTCTGTGTGTGTTTGCTTTAAAAATTATTTCAAGGATGCTTATTTTGAAAACAAATTAGGTGCTACAACTCTTAATATAAATGTAATCTTCCTTTGGTGTACTTTCTGGCAAACATAGACATGTACTAAATCTGTTAGTGTATAACAATTTAATATGAACATTTCCTGCAAGAATCTGTGGAGGTCCTCTTCCTACCTTGTGGCTCTGACCACATCTTCCACGTACTGGACCTGCTGATTTTCTCCTTACTCACTTTTTCTGAAAGCAGATCAAGGGTTAGCTTTGCTTTTACAGTCTGGCACCCCTAAAAGTTTTCAGTGATGTCACTTGTTTCAGTCCATACTACATGAGTTCTCCTACACTCCAGTTTCCCTTCTCAGCTTTGCAGTATTTTCTTACATGTTGCTTTACTTTAGAAAAGTGTTAGAGAAGTTTTGATTTACACTTCTTCATGTCACTCCTTAAACATCATTGCTGTCACCATCATTACTGATTATTATTAAGAAAGTGATGACAAATTTTTAGTCTTTCTCATCTTTTCTTTTTTCCAACTCTTTTGTCCAAATGGTTAAAGAAAAGTAACAAGGAAATCTATGACAAATATTTACATTATTCTTTTGTTTAAATGTTATATTCTCTTTTTTATACTACCTGTGGCCTGTCTTCATATTATTGCCTTTGGGCATTTAAAAATTTTGCATTAAAAATTTTTACATTAAAAAATGTGGCCTAATCTTAATTACAGCTTAGAGTGCTGTATAAATATTTACTAGTACATTTAATAGTAATATATATTCCATCTTCACATTTATATTGGAGAGCTTTTATTGCACAACTTTACTATGACTATTACTGCATTACTACATTCTCAGAAGAGTGCCAACAGACGAACAGGACTCTTTTTTTATTATTATTTTTTAAATTAAAATATGGATCCTTCTCCATAGCATTTCTTAGAAGTGCCTTGTAGTTTCTGTTGCTTTTACAGCTGTGGAATGGATAACATTACTGTAAAGCCAGGGTAGCACAGTGACCTGTGCGGTACATGTGGCTGTCATCCTTACCATTTTTAGTACCACAGAAGCTTTGCAAATGTCACTCACAAGTCTCAGGCTAATCTGGTCCTTTTTGAATATTCTTGCTCTGAAAACATTGAGGTTACTTTAGCTGGGGTGACGGCCTATTCCTGCTGCAGAAAAAGTAGGATACAATCCAACAGAATTCATGGGTGCAATGATCAACTTTATAAGTATTGATAGATGAATCTGGCTAAATTGCATAACTTAATTGTTGAGAGCTGATAGCTGTAGTGGCATTTATTCAGGGTGCACAGTCTGCCACACTGTTGTTGTCCTGGTATACTGCATAAATCCTGGTACACCACATGAATCCTAGCTTGCTCATCACATCATAACTCCATGTTTAGGACTTAAATACTGAGCACATTCACTCACCCCAGCTCCATGCCTGTTTTTTAATGGGAGAGAGTCTCAGACTGAGGTCAAGGAGGGAAAGACAGTACTTTCCAGAGGTCCTGACTTTAAATTACTGTGGGATGTAGCTTTCAATGCTAACTGCACAACACAATTGCTCTGCAATTAATCAGTGTGTATGGCAAGTTTCTGTTTTCTGATTCTCAAGATGCTGAGTTACTGTGTTATTTTGGAGACACGTAAAATGTTTTATGTTCATCAGTAAATAAGGATCATGGAGCATGCCTGACATTCCTACACCACAGGAACCAAGTATATCAATATATGACACAGAGCCGTGAAACTGAACATGTCTCAGAGTGATAAATGGATCTTGAGATATCTTTTCTACTTTATTCCAGAGAACTACAGAATAGCTAAACTCTGAGTTTCTAGCACAGGGTTTGTGGATTTCTTGTTTACCACGTATTCCTCATGCAAAGTAGAATAAAGAGAGAAAGAGGAGATGAGATGACAGCCAAGGAAATACAAGCTGAGGAAAGAGCAAGGATAGCAGGAGCCAGGTGTGTAGCTGAGCATGTTTCACATGCCTGAAAACTCCAGATCAATAAAACTGGAAGGTTATTTGTATATGATTAGCTTAGAGATTGCTTGTAGTAATCATAAGATTAGACACTAGGATAATTTCGGATTGGATTTAACGTCGTGTGTTTGGCATCCTATTTAGGGAGCTTAACGAATCAATTGAATGCAACTTTCATCAGCCCTGGTTTCATAAGATTAAGTTAGCAAATGCCTTACTTTAACCAAACCAACTTGCTAAAGTAAAGAACATAGCATATACTTAAATGCATGTCCAGTTGATTCATGATGTAGAGCTGACTATTACTTGTATAAAGGAAGATTTTGATGTCTAATGTTTAATTGGCTCACAGTACGCACAGAGTGCCTTTCATGAGACATCAGAGAGCAGACATCACTTCTCTTTGGTATATTATTTTGGGATTCATAAACTTTGAATGTACAACATTTTATCTTGCTCCAGAGGTATAAAGTCAGGTTTAAGAACGTAGCTGATTATCTTTCTGTCTCTATCAGCTTTCGGGGTCATTTGACATTTGTCAGTTGCGGTGTTCATGCAGATCAAGCAAATTTCACTGCAGGAATCAGTCTTGTTGATTGTTTACCATCAACAATCCTCTTGCACAGTCATCTTGATGAAAATACAAAACCCATACTCATTATCCTTAATATTTAATCTGCTGAAACAATATACTGTTTTAACACATTTAATGTGCTTCTCTAGAATGAGTATGCAATTTTGTGTGTATTTGTTAAATGTTACATCATTAGTTAAGAACATTTACATCCATTAACTCTCAAATAAAATTTTAGATAGTGTAACGAGATCACAGTATTATGTTTTATGCTTATTACTCTCCATAATCAGTTTTGAATGTATGTATAGGCCTTACATGCTGCATTTGAATAAAGATTTAAATTAATGGTATGAGTCATTAAATAAAATCAATTATAAACTTCAATATATTCATATTTGTTAAAGAATATTCCCATTAACACATGAACCACAAAATACATCATTTGTCTTTTCATAGTTGATCACCTTAGCCCAACAGTGTACATGCAGCTCTAACAGTATCCTGCAGATTGATAGTTAACAAGCAAGACAGTAAAAACTAATGTCTGTGATCAGTGTCAGCAATAATGTGAATCAAGAGTAATTTGCCACTCAAAGGTCTGTATTGGCTCTCCACTGTCAATAAACAGAGCAAGGTCCATAAGCATGACAAATTGATTCCACATTTGTTACTGACAGACCAAGAAGAAAATTATTGCTATTTCACTACTGGTTTGCTAATGCTGATAAAACAGTTGATTGATAAAATATTTCTGAGGAAAAATAGGAACAGAGACTGTATTGAGAATAGAGAAAGGATAGCTGTATCTTGGTAAATGCTTACCAAGCATAGTCATATCAGGCAATTTTTATTTTCTAATTTTAGGGGGTTTTTACTGTAAACACATTCCCATCATATGTCTGTAATAGAAATAATTATAGAAATAATTTTACTTGGGATCCAAAAATAGTGTTTTGGGTCTGAGGGGGAGAAATTAGATACTCCTACTTTGGGATCTTGATTGGAAAATGTCATCATTAGAAAATACTAAATAATATTCATTAGGATTAATAGCAACTGTCAATATATAAGTGGAGTTATTCCAAGAGGAGCTGGAAAGGGTTTGTTTTACTTAGTTCACCCCATAGGAAATGATCCAGTTTGATTGACATTGAACCTGGAGAGTATAGTTTGGACACCTTTAATTGTATAGAATCCATGTTTACAAAAAGGAGTAAAAAAAAAAAAAAGAAACCATATGTATAATTCCTTTGCATTAGAATATGGCTATCGTGTCAGATTCTTTTCTGTAGTAATCCTAGAATGAAAACATTATTTTAGGATTTCCACATATGAAGAATATTCATAATTAAAAAAATCTAAAAATCGTATAATTGAGGACTGTATCTTTGATTTTCATTGAAGAAATGTGTAAAACAAAATTACTCCCAGTAAGAATGTAATTTAAAAGTATTAAGATCTTGATTAAAATTAAATGAGTACATTTGGTTTAATATTTTAAATATATACTTTAATTCATGCTACTGTCCTTTGATTTCATCTGACTGGGAGTTTGATTTAAACTGGGATTTCTTCAGTTTGCGCGTGCAGATCGGGTCTTTGCTATTCTTTAATTGTAGCTCTGGGGTAAGGCTCATTTCCTGTCTGGATTTTTACTCATATCCTATCTATCTGTTCTACTTTCATGTTTTGTACAGTTAGTAAAACAGATAGTGATTTTAATTCTGATATATTGAACAAGAAAATTTAATAAGACTAACTACACATGCAGAATAGTGTTTTCATAACAGATGTGCCCAGGCAAGATAAATCTAAAGAATCTCAAAGTCTCCAGGTGACAAAGAATACACAATTTGTCTGGGGAAGACTGTTTTCACCTGAAGGGAAATATATTAATGTAAACAGGAAAGAAAAGTAGATCTGCAGTGCAAATAGCTAAGTGCTTCATTTTAACCTGAGCAGCAGTTTTTTCCACCTGAATTGTATACCTTAAGCATGGGTAGTTTTAAATTAAATGAGTATGTACTAAGAGCAACTACATAAAGCCCTAGAGGCACATTATTTTATTTAGGGTCAATGTGCTGGTTACACAGAGGGTGTATATAATTCTATAAATAAAACATCTGTGTATATATTATCATATATACACTCACAATATTTACATATATTTCAATAGCTCAGATTTTGTCAAAAACAATGAAAATCATAATGTTTCTGCCAAATCTGTCTTCAGCTCTGACCACCTGGAAATCAGACCCTATACTACCAATGAGCTGTAGGACTTTTTTTTATCCCGGACTGTGTACATTACTAGCATCTTTGCGAGAATAATAATGAAGGAATAATGACTTTGCTACTTTGTTGAGCTTGATTGGGGGAAACAAAAGAAAAAGCAAGAGTAATAAGTCAGCAGGTGTCAAATACATACTATAATGCAACCATGTAATTGATATTTGTTGTTTTTCCATTGTACTTGCCTCTGTAAAAGACAGGTCTTTCACTGTGTCATATTTCATGCAAATTTGTGGCAAATTAAATGTAGCACAGTTTTGTTTACTTAGATAAGGGTTTCTGAAGAAAATGTGCTGAAATGTACCTGGTAATCTGTGAAAAATCTTGGCAGATGCTCTTTTTCATAATAGCAACTGCACAATTGCTTTAAATAACTCTTTATTTTGTTCACATTGTTGCCAGTACACCATAGAAATAAATGTTACATATTCTAGACTATGTGCAACAGCACAAGACAGTCATTTACACGGTAACACTTCATTTGGTTCACAATTCATAATGAAGCAAAGGAGACTAATAAACCCTATTGCCTTATTACCAGTCTAACATGTTAATGTATTACTACATTAAATTGTAAAAATGACTGTTGAGGCATGCAATTAGTGCTCAGAAGGAGTCAGGACTCAGTGATATAAATGGATGGCAGGAGGTCCTGCAAGCATTCCCTTGATGCCACACAGTGCTGCAGCTGTGGGCTACCCCTGGACTACAGTACCCTTGTCACAAGCAGGGGTGACCTTCTTAAATAAAACACTGATAGCCAAGTCCTGTCAATAGTTATCATGAGTGCAAAACACCAATAGTGAAGGATCACATGGTTATTATTTTCATGTTTTCCTGTTAAAATTATGACTCTGACACAGATTCAGAGCATCTCCCATCATCTTTGCTAGTTGTCATTCATTATTTGCACTTCAGTGACATGAAAACAGTCTGAAAGTGCTAGCCACCATACAATACAGACAGGGTCACAGAGTGCAGTGCCTACATCAAGGATAGAGTAGAATAATCAAGACATACCAGAAGCTGCAGAAGCAAGATGTTTTAGCTTTGTTTGACAGAACTTAAGGCATAGCTTAAACATCTACTTAAACCATAAAAGAACTGTAACAGAGCATTGGAGCTTAGTGTTCTACCTCCCCCTTTTGCCATAAAGATCCTCTGTCTATTTAAATCAACTGTCTTCTACAATGCTCCTCTGATCAGTTTACAGTTGCTGAAAATCTGAATATACGTTCTCTTGCAGAGCTCGCTATCAAATACCGGATTTCTAGTAATGATCATGCCATACTTCTTGGCCATTAAGGAAGAAGAATGTAGAGATCCTATTTCAATTTACACTTATTTAAGCTTCATATAGTGCAAATGTGCAAGATTTGTTTTCATTAGTCTACTACTCTCTAGTCGCCTAGGGTTATAAAGACTCCCTCATGAGGATGATTTCACCTTAATGAGTATTCCTCCACAGCAACGAGAGCTCAATAACAGAATTAAAATCTCAAACATCCTCGAAAAGGAAGGAAGAGAACAATTTACGATGTTAAACTGTTGAAAATATGCATTACTCATAACTCCCACGTTTTTTTTTTCTTTGAATAAAGTAGCATTTTTCTTGACATGTCAGGACACATTTTCAAGGGCTCAATTTTGTAAAGTTTCTGGAAACCTCACCACTTAAATAGCAATAAAATTCACTGGAATCCAGGCAATTATAAAATAAACCCAGCTCAGGTTGTCAGACGTGAACATTAAGTTTACAAGTGAATTTTCAGAGTGCTATAAAAGCCCTACTTGCAAACTTGTCTGATTCTTTTTTGTTTAAGTGGTTGAATGGGAGAGAAAAAAAAAGTGCTAAGTTAAAAAATTAGAAAGCTTTTTGATATTCTCTTTCCCACAAAGGGAGCTGTGGTGAATTGACCCTGGCTGTATACCAGGTGCCCACCAAAGCTGCTCCATCACTGCCCTCCTCAGCTAAAACAGGGAAGAGAAAATATAATTAAAATCTTGTGG
The DNA here is from genome assembly GCF_033783945.1 of Neopsephotus bourkii. Lineage (NCBI taxonomy): Eukaryota > Metazoa > Chordata > Aves > Psittaciformes > Psittacidae > Neopsephotus > Neopsephotus bourkii. The sequence continues at coordinate 4,046,311 of NW_026901969.1, forward strand.
GTAGAAATAAGGACAGGGAGAGATCACTCATCAGTTACTGTCATGGGCAAAACAGACTTGATTGGGGAAATTAGTGTAATTTATTACTAATCAGAGTAGGATAATCAGAGATAAAACCAACTAGCCCCTTCCTTCTTCCCAGGCTTAACTTCCAGTTTCTCTGCCTCCTCCCCTGCAGCAGCACAGGGGAGTGGGAAGTGGAGGTTATGGTCAGTTCATCACATGTTGTCTCTGCTACTCCTTCCTCGGGGGAGGACTCCTCATAGTATTCCACTGCTCCAGCATTGGTCCCTTCCACAGAAGGCAGTCTTCTGTGAACTGCTCCTGCGCATGTCCCTTACACAGGCTGCAGTTCTTCATGCACTCCTCTCTCCACAGGGCCACAGGTCCTGCCAGGACCCTGCTCCAGTGCAGGCTTCCCACGGGGTCACAGCCTGCTTTGAGCATCCCCCTGCTCCAGTGTGGGATCCTCCACAGGCTGCAGGTGGAGATCTGCTCCAGTGCTTGGAGCACCTGCTGTCTTACTCCTTCACTGACCTGGGTGTCAGCAGAGCTGTTAATCTCACATTCTCCCTCCTCTCTTCCACCTGCAATTGCTGTTGAGCAGTAACTTTTTTTCCCCTTCTTAATTATCTTACCCCAGAGGTACTGTCACTGGTGGGCTCAGCCTAGGCCACCATCATGTATGTCTTGGAGCTGGCTGGAGTTGGCTTTCTCAAGACAAGGGGGAGGCTTTTGGCAGCTTCTCACAGAAGCCACCTCTTTAGCCACCCGTACTATCAAAACCTTGGCATGAAAACCTAGTACAGGAGCCCAAAGTGCATTCATTGTCACTGCAGAAGGTTTTATTCCCCACCTTCCAAAGTTATTTTTGCAATCTGAAAAGGGTTTTTTTGTTTTTCTTTTGTTCTCTCAAAGTGTGGCTGATGTTGATTACAGTGCTGCACAGTCTGTAGTTATTTTAGCTCCTACCTGTTGTGAAAATAAAGCTGTAAGTCCATATTTGCCCTTTTAAATATAACTGTTTGCAAATCTCAGAACCTGCATTTCTAAATGGAAAAACTAAAGCATTTCAGCACTAAAGCCATCTTCAGGGAGATTCATTTTTATCTGTTGTTTTAAGACTATGTATAGATTTATGAGAAGTTTGGTTTATGAAGTAAGATTCTGCATTTATGACAACCTGAAGAGCACCTTGTGTTCACTCGCTCAAACGTTATCCCATGTATTTCATTTGATCATGATACTGAAACATACTGAGATTTTAGCTACCACTCTGGGAGGAAAGATTCCCCCTGCCAAAGCCAACACCTCACTTTTCCATGTGTATTTATTAATAATATTTCATATAATATTCATTCATTTCAAGTAGTCTCATTTTATACCTAGACAGCACCAAAAATTTGTATTTGCTTGTCTGTTGGGAAAAAAAAAAACCACTAAATGAGAAGTTTCTTGCCTTTATACCTTATTTACTACACCTAGCAAAGTCAGACACTTGTATGACTTTGGTAGATGAAAAGGAATTTACATTATTAGACAGGTTTGTGAATCTGCTTTTGTCTACTAAAGGATGTTGAGAAGGCGGTTTTCAGGAACACTTTGGTGGTCTTATTACAGGACTATCTTACTAGTACCTGCTTTATCATTTATTCAGAGATGGGGCAAGCTCCCTCCTTAGCCTCTTCCTTTGATCAATGTAGAAAATGAAGGTAATCAGAATTCATGACATAATCCCACTGATTTCTGGAAATAGTTAAAACATTGGTTTTTTATGTCAGGCAAAGAGAGCCATCGTTGGTTCAGTCATTTTGATTAGTATATAAGTTTTAATTGGGAAAAGAAAATCTTGTGCAAATGTAAATGGTAGGTGTCAAGCTGATATCTGACAAAACCACCTAAGCCAGTGCACTGCTTTATGTACTGTAATTCAAATAGATCTTGCAGTGCAACATGTTGCTAATTTTGAGATCCTTTCTAGTGCTCCAAGTGTGCCACTAGCAGTTTTACTGGTACATCTGCTTCTCACTGCGAGAGCTTGTGATCCAACCATTGTCCTTCGGGGCCTGTGTTTACATCCACCTCTGTACTATTCACTAGAAGCTTAGCCTGAAAGGCTTCCTCTTGGATCCTGCAAACAATAACAGCATGATGTAATTTGGAAATTATTTCCTTCATGCAAAGTCTGATTTATTGTGCCAAAAGGTGCCATGTCATGATTTTGTCTTTCCTATCTGGTTTCTTATTTCATTCCAGAGCACATAACACAACAAACACACAGGGACATTTTCAATACTCATAGTAGGGGTTTCCCCCAGTTCTTCAGAGTGTATATTTTAAGCATGTTTAAAAATAGGAGTTCAATTGGAATATGAGTAAAGCCTAGAAATGGCTAATCTTCTTGCCAGAACAAATTATAAATCTTAATAATGTATCTACTTTCACACAAAATGCAATTTCTCATTCAAAAAACTTGCTACTATACTATAAAACCAGATTTCCATTTAAATCTTTTCATTTTAGTTTGACTGTTTCTAAACCTTTACTTTATAACACACAGAGTTCTAGTTCATGATTTCCTAAGTGGTCTGTCATGCAAATATACGAGTGATTTATTCAGTGATGTGAATATGCGTGAAACCATATGCAAGTAAGTGTATTCTGTGCTGTGCTGGAATTGCTATGATATGGCAGTGGTGAGGCTGCAAGTGATTTGCAAACAGTGGGACGACAAGGAAATGACAAGCTGGAAAGTGAGAGATGGAAAGACTTTCAAACACCACTGTGACAATTTGCTTTGCCTTTGGTTTGTAAACAACATTAATTTTGTAAACTGGAGGAATATGCTAAGAAATTTCAAATCTCTTGTAGATTTTTTTCTCTGTACCTGTACAAGATCCCCTGTCCCTAGAACAGAAAATGCATTTCTGCATCTCGGGAACCACAGTTCCTTGTTTCCCGTCCTGTATGAAACTGTTGAAGTGGAAACTTGTGACCAGCAACTCCTCATGCTGCTTCTCATGTTCTGCTTCTAAACTCAGACTGAGAAGATGGAAGCACAAATGTCTTAAAGGCTGCAGCCAAATCTGTCATACCTCAACTGACAGAGGCATTGAAATTGCAGTAAAAGCTGAAACTATCCAGTGTGATCCTAATTAAATATTGAAAGTATCTTCATTAACATTAAATTATTAAAACATTCCTTTTTACTGATGTAGAAATACAAATCATATGTTGACATATCCAAGGGTTTTATGTAATTCTTGTTCTTAAAATTGACAGCAGGCATCCAGGTGACCCCCAGTGAATGAGATGCATCCTTCCTAAACCTACCCTCAAGAGCACATAAAATCTCACATAATTGTCTTAGTTTGGTTAAAATATCCTTCCCTCATGAAAAAAATCTCCTTTTATTGGACCTGGTTTTTACTCAGATTCAAAAAAGTATCGATTTGTTTTTCATTAAAATGTTTTGCCAGTGTGAATCCCATGTCATGTTTTCCCTTCACAAAGGGTGAAAGAAATATGGTGTATGGTGTATGGTGTATAGTGTATATAGTATCCTGATAATACAAAATACTGATTACTATTATAATTCCTTTCAGAAGTTAGATATAAAGTGTCAAGAAAATGCATGTGCATTCCTGGCCCTGTCACTAAAATAAAGTATGAATAATGACAAATTTGTTGTACAATTAAAACAATTTCAATCACCCTATTGGATATCTCTGAACTCTCTAACCAGCAGCTTCTGAAAGGCTATGTTGACATTAACACAAATTAGAAATCTAACTGGAAATGGCTACATTTATGTTTATTTAGGCTACATTTATGAATCAGGATTTAGATTTCCATTGAAGAAAAGGAAATCACCTGTCTCTAAGCATCATATATTTCCTGTGCTACACTTAATATTTACCATATCGAATGATAGACATTGATTAAAGTTTTACATAAGCTATCAAGCTACGCCTATTAAAGCAAAGTCAGAAGGTGGACCAGGAGTCTGAAATATGTTCTAAGTAGGCTGAAATCTGATATTTAACACTGTTCAAATATGGAATACTATGATAGAATAATGTAGGAGGACATCCAAGTAGGCAATTTCACTGTTCTCTGAAAGACTTACATAAATAAGAGCTGGATGGAAAACTGACACAATATAGTGACAAAAAGTTGGCTTAGCATAATACCCATGTAAAAAGAAATACGTTCCTGAAAAGAGGAGATTAAACAAAAAGTCTTCTAGATCTTTCAGCTTTTCATCAAAGTAAAACGTGGTTATCAGTGAGTTTAATTGAGTAGGACCAATTTGTTTCAATGTCAGAAAATTAAAGAAAAAGGTTCAGTGATTTAAGGTAGGGCAAGTTTATAAAAAACAGCTTTTCAAAAACTTATTGTCTTCCTTTAATGCTTTACATTTTTTATGTGGTCCAGGTTCTTGATGGTGTTAGGGGACAGTCTAACATCATATATGTGTTTAGAGCCTGTTAATAACAAAACAGCATACACAACTTGTTCTGAAACTACTTAATAATAAATTAAATAAATTCACAGTAGAAAAATTGAAGTAAAACCAAAGTAAAAAATATTTTAAATGTTAGCAAGAATGCTACAGAAAGAAACCTCTGTAAACATTACTATGTTTATTAGTTAAATTAAATATCCTTAAATCTCTATGTACTGTAATCATTTATTCAATGGAAAGCAAAATTAAATCAGTATGATTATTATATTTAAATCCTTTACTAGTGGATGGTTTTAGATACAATTTAAATTACAAAAACATTAAAAAAAAAGTCAATAGACAAAGTGCTAACTTTTTACAGAACAGCAGCACTGGGAATAAGGCCTCAGGGGCCAAGCTTTCAAGTGAAGGAAATTGTTATGAGTGGGAAAAGTACCCAGAATACCATCCTTGTAATTTACAGTATGTGATATACATTGATGGTAACAACAGCTCCTTCCTGAGGATGTCAGAACACTTTCAGGAAAAGCCTAGTGGCAGGGTATTATTTTGCTTGGTCCCTAACTGGTCAGTATTTCTGATTCACTCCGAATCTTATCAGGTAACACCACCAGCAATCATCTCAGACTTACAGATCCTGATATTCCCTCAGCTTTCAACTACAAAATCATTTTTCCTCTCTAAAGTTATTGTTCTTCCTTCCTAGAGTCGTCAACACTACTTATGAACCAAATATCACCATGATTCATAACAGAAAAAGGAATGCATTTGGTTTCTTCCCACCAGCCTGGAGGGATTTCAACTAGCAATTTGAACAGGGAAATATTTTCTTACATATTTAAATCTTATATCTAAACCTGAGTATGTTGATGGTTTGCAGGTTATGTGCTGCTTTCTCATTGGATTTAAGTAATTTGATCAAGAAAATAAATTAATTCAGGTTTGATTTTACATATCTGGTTGAAAAGTAGCAAAACACCAAAACACAGGGCAAACAGCAGTCAAAACATCATACATCTCTGAACTAAACCGTAAGGGGTTGAAGAATGCTGGTGCTTTCAGGGAAAGTCTGGCAGTGAATCACTAATACTTATGGGAAATCTAATTAAGGCTTTTCCATTGATGCTTGAGATACATGTACAGTAAGTAGTAAAGAGACCAGTCCAAAGGTCTGTACATGTAAGACAGATTTTTGGATGACATCAGACTGCACAGACCAAGAAGCGCATAATTAAAAAATGTATGTATACTAGGCAACTGTCACTAAAAAAAGTGTAATAAGTTGGTAGTTCCTTTTCATTGTTATTATAGATAAGTATATGAAGTATGCATAGTAAAGTTAATTACTGGAAGCCTGAAACTAGCAAGGTAACAACTGGCCACTCAATTGGAAGTAAGAACTGAGTAAGTTTCAGCAGCAGAGGTACCCACATTGTTTAGGATTTTTGATGTTTAGAAATGGATTCTGTTCTAACACCTCTCAAATAATTACAAATTAATTATTTGGTAAAATACCCAAAGTAAACATATAGAGGAAACATTTTTCTTGCTTCATTTGTGTCTTGTGGGAGACTTTGCACCAAGAATAAATCCGTTATGTACTCATGTACAATTTCTATATTCCAATTTGGGGTTTCAGTGTCTATTGAACATACTTCAAATGTTGCCATTTTTTTGTGTGCTGCTTTTCCTTTTCGTGGTCACCCTTTAAAATTTGGTAGGTTTTGCAACTACAGTGTGAATCTTTCTTTTTCTGTCATATATATGTCTTAGTGTCCTGCTATAGATAGTAATCAGGCTGTTTCCCTTGCTAAATAGATGTAATTTATGCTATTCCATACTGATTTATAGCCTTGTGTAATCTTTATTAATGATGAAATGATTGTCTTATTACATTGTCCTTTTCACTAGCCTGGCTGATGGGTATGGTTCTGTAACAGCAGGTACTTCTTCAGATCACTTCTGGCTTATGTATTGATATTGTATTCTATACTGTATTTTAATATTTGAAATTAATATTCCCTTAACATCTGAATTCAGATTAGTATTTTCAAGTGTACAGGCATGGGATGCAGATTTGGTCATTTATGATAATGAAGAGCAGTTTTAATTTTGAAACTAAATCATTGAATACTTATTTCATAAAAAACATATGATTCAGTGATGTTGATAGATAATGGACACAAATTCTGCTAAGATTTTGGAGAGAATTTATATGGATAACGTAATAGGGATGTTTACCAAAACTTCAATTAAAAAAGGTGGGCTTTAGAAAGTTGAAAATATTTTAGATTTGAGACAAAAACATGGAAGTTGTACAACAATATATTCAGAATTATTATGACAAGGTGAGACTTTAGAAATCATGCTGTTTGTTTCTATGTAGCTTTGAAATACAGAAGACAGAATCTATATTGGTGGAAATTCTTTAAAGTTTGAATGTTATGAAATCCTCCCTTGTCAGTCATAAAAACTGACTACAAAAATGTGAAGTATGTTGAAGATCAACTTACCTGTGAGAAGAGAACAGGCTAAAGGAGTGTTTCTTTAGGTTATAGGATATTTTGAAGGGCTTAAGCCACAACACTTAGAAAGGTCTAACTAGAAAATTAATATTCCACATTTCAGTCTTTTTAAACTCACAACCGTTGTTTTGGTTTTCTCAATCAAGAAACAACTTTTCAGTTCATCTGACTGAGTTTGGCAAAGTTAGCAGGGAGCCAAATTTAGGCGTGAAGCAGGAAGCTATTGTTAGACTTAACTATGGAAAGACTAACATCTCTGCAGTTTTAAAGTAGCTTTCTATTAGAGTACAATTGTTGGTTTTGCTGTGGTCCAGGTCAAATCTTGCCAAGTGTGCTAAATAGGAAAATAATGTCTGTGATAGGAGTTTCAAAAAGAAATACAATAATTTGAGACACACAGCCAGAAGTTGAGAAGGAAAAAATATGTGATATGTTTGATCATATTTTAACATGTATTATTTGGACCCAGCAGTAGTAAATACAACAGTGATATTTATCCCCATTTATTTTATATCAATTGGTTTTTTGATTTTTTTGAATTTGATTTGGTTTGATTTTAGCAGATGTGACTCCATCCTCAAGAATATTAACTTTTACATTTTCAAAAGAGAACTTAGCATGAAAGCCAGTAAGAATTTCACCTTAGAGGGTTAAATAGCACTAGGTACTTGGAAAGCTGTCTGCAGACATGTTTTGTAGTAGATAATTTAAGTTAGATGTAACCATCAAAACATCAATGTAAGGAATAGGCATTTCTCAAAAGTAATATTACTGAATTTTATGTATGCTGCACAATTAGTTTCTTACCTAGGTCTGTGGTATTATCACTGTCTGATGGTGTAATGATGATTAGAATTTAAGATTCAGAGGCCACCTAGGAAATAGAGTCCTCTCTGTCTTCACCTTCGCCTATTTCATCATCATCATCATCCATTCATCTGTGTTTTGGCCTCCTGTGTAGAAAGTTACACAAATTCTTCAGTGATTAAATTAGTACATTTTCAGATTATTTGCACATTCTTGAAAGTTCAAGTTAAATAAGAAATAAGTAAGTAATAAACAAGAGTTTTATAGTAATTACAAAACTTTGCTTCAATAACCAATAAGTAAATATTCATATTTATTTGTAAGACACAGGAAAGTTTCCATGCTTCTTTAGGAGCATTAATTCTGCCTTAATTTAGCCTTTAAGTCAAGAACAGAGAAAAAGTATGAAAACAAGTTAGCTGTGTGGATCTGCACAACTTCCATCTGTTGCCTTATAACCACCTTAGAGTGAAACTGTAAAGATGTGACAGATTTCAAGCTCCATGTTATTCCTTTGTATAGTTACTCTGCATTAATTACTGTAACAAAACCATTGAAAAAAATTAGCTGTAACAATGATGGGGGCTTGGCAAAGAAATTTTTCCCATTCAAAAATCAAGTGAATGCCCCAAAAATAATGATACACAATATCATTTATTTGCCTTTTGCTTTGAAGGGACAATTGTGTGTTTTTATTTACTTACTTACATACTTAAAAAGTGGTAATCCTAGGGTACCTAAAGACCATCAGAGGCTAAAAAAAAATAACTATTGTGAAATATGTGATGAAATAATAAAATTTTGAGCAGTGTTTATATAATATTCTTGTTGAGCTCAAGGGTTTATCTTAGATGAATGTGGTAATTCAAAATGACGGCATAGTGAAATCTGCATTTTAATGGATCAATGAAAGATTATCATATGAAAATCCAGATCTAGTTGGCTGCCAGTTAACATATCCTATGATTTTATGCTTGTTTTGCTTGACATATAATTGCTCTCTACAAATCAGAATTTTATAATATGTACATTGAAGTATCTCCCTTAATCTACCTTGAAGTCACTTAGCAGTAATTTATGGCTAATTCTGCTTCATAGGAACCATAATTTTGGTAATTTAGATTTGAAAACCATTTGAACTGTAAAGAAAAAGAAATAGGTGAAGCTATTCAGAAAAAAAAAGTTATTAAATTACCAAGTCCTGTGTACAAAGGGAGTCTATGCTAATGAGATTATGAAGAACTTTTTTTATTTAAGATGGACCTAATTCTCTTATTTAAGCAAAACATTTTAAAGCACATTCTATTTGTACGATCCCAAAAGACACAGATTGTGTCAGACAGTTTTAATTCCCATTCTTTTATATTTTCCTATAATTGCTTTGGGTGAAATGTTGCCCTCAGGTCTCAGTCTCAGCACTGAAATCAGTGGGAGTCACATGAGTCCCGCAAGGGCTGTAATTTGGAATTTAGTAGGCAGTGAATCAACGTGATTCAAATCACAAGAGTTTTCAACGTCCGTACTAAGGAAGAGTTGTTTACAGTGGTGAGTCCATGAGATTTCAAATGCTGGTCAGAGCTGATTCAAATAGTCTTTAAAATCAGAATTTAAACATAAGTTAAAAAACCTACTTGAAAAAACACATTTTTTATTAAATTATTAAGATCAAAATAAACATATTCTAATGTAAATTAAAATTAAATTAAGTCAACTTCAGTGTTCCACAAAACCTTGGCTGCTCTAAACACTTAGAAGGTAGTATGGCCTTAAATCTTCCCTCCCACCCCATGCTTTTCTATTTTAGGCCAGGACAGTGTTTTAGGGTGCTTCTGACTCAGGATTTGTGCAGACACAGTACAGTGACAGAAGCCTTTACATTTACACCAGATTTCCAAAACCAGTATGTATACATCCTACCTGCTTTCTACTGTTTAATACACGTTACCCATCCAGTAAATCATTCATTATGGATGTTTATGAAAGCAGAACTTTGTAGAGAGATCTAACTGTGCAATTTATCAAAATAAGTAAGTTTTATATTAGCCGGATTTTCCAGCTTACCATAGTATAGCATGTAAAAGTCTTTTAGGACCTGAATCTTTCCATCCTGCTTATTGTCTGAGAGTAGGCTGCAAAATCAGAGAGAAAGCAACTTATTTTCCAGTAGCTGCATGGGATTTTTACTAGCGCTACCAATAAATAAAACAATACTTTCAATACAATAAAACCTACTTGCATATGCACTAAAACAGCCAATGAATGCCACAGAGAAGGGCTTTTACATACATGTTTTTCTTAACACAAATTAGTCAAAATATATGTTGCACTTAGGAACAGATGGGAAGTTACAGAAAATTAACACTTCATTTTACATCACCTGGTTTTGATTCATAGCCTTTCAGTACTGTTTTTATATAATGATAGTTTGGTGTCCATTGTGTTCTGTATAGAAGAATGAGTTGTCCTTGCATTGTTACAAAATCAGTGCCTAACAGCTCTTACTATGTTTGGTATTTAAACCTGTCTGCATGTACAGATAATTTTGCAAATGCTACAAATAGCCAAAATAGGATCAAAATATTAATATATTTAACAAATTGTCTGCTTAGTAGTTTTAAGGTTTATTATTTATGTTGACGACATATTTTCTCTCTTTTGCAGATTGTAGCTTTGCGTGAACAAAATGCACACATTCAAAGGAAAATGGCAGCTGGTGAAGGGCCTGCTGAATCAGAGCATATTGAAGGAATGGAGCCTGGGCAAAAGGTTCATGAAAAGGTATAAAATGTTAGTTTTCACTGGAATACACCATCAGTATGAGAAATAAGCAGGTGTTAGATTTTTGTAATGTAAATATTTTGTGGCACATCCCTTTAGAATAGTCTGCTTAATTAAACCAGTATCAAAAATGAGCTTGTTTAAATGGAAAAGAAATTTAAACGGGCTCTTTGGTAGAGTACAGAGTTAGACCCAGGACTTATAATAAACTCTGCTTGGAATTTTTGCATAATGCTACAATTAAGAATAATGTATCCTGCTGAGTGATCTTATGCACATCACATACAGAAGGGCAAGGTGTAGTGGCATGGATATGTGAAATAGGGTATATATGCAATAACTACTAATACTAATAAATACTAAATAAATACTAAATAAGTACTAAAACTACTAATACTAAGAAATACTAATAGGGTAACATGCAATAACTACTGCCAGAATAGTCCATAGCAGGATAACAGAGATGTAAAAACTAGAAAAAAGTAATTTTCCTCTCTGATACCTATAGATACTCTTTAAAGTCATACCCATGTTCATATAGAGAGAAATGAAGAGCTTTATTTACTTAGCACATTTTCAATGAGAAATAGGGATATTGAATTTAGATATTTAAATACTAGATATTTAATATTAAATTTAGATACTTTAACTACTTAGCAGCCTAAGTATTTGCTGCTTCAGGCTGAAAGAGAAAGAAAAGGTAGAGAATATTGATTTAGAAACATTTTCTTCTAAGCCTTAGTTTTCCAGTTTGATAAAAACCCAAGTTGTGTATCTTCCTCTCTTGCTTCACAGTTACTAAATTAAAATGCAAGCATAACGTAACATTTGGCAGACAGATGAAATGAGTAAAGTTGCTGCTTGGATCTCTAATTGTGCATTTCTGTCTAATGGCCTGTGATGAACAGTGGCATAAATCATACTTATAAAGAATAACACTCATCATTACTTATTTATTTTATAGACAATCTAATTTACAGGGGTGCATTTGCATGGCAAGCATTAATTTTACATGCTTTGCAGTTTATTTTATGTCTGCATTTTTCTTTGAGTAATCTGTGTGATTCAGAGCCATACAGTAAACAAATACTGTTCAGCTACTTTCCAATTCCTTGCAAAATCTTACTCTTTGACACTTCTGTGAAATTTTGTTAAAACAGTCAACATCCCACTCACTTGTGCTTTTAAATACCACCATGCTGCTTAGCTGAAAACCTCTAATTATAGCATTTCTTTGCAATCTATGTCCTCTGATTTGAGTCAGTGCATGCCTTATTTATAAGCTGAAATAAATGGAAATATCTGTCCTTTAAGAAATCTTCATTTTTAGATATTAATAAAAGAGGAATGAAAGCAAAGAAAAATATTGTTGTCATTTTATATGAAATGTTTGTAGACCATTATGTCCAGAAAAATTCTGTGCTTCCCAGTCAAAACAATTGAAGTTGGTTTTGTTAAGCTGAATTAAAGGCTTGTGCTTTATCACTTTTGTGTACTAGATAGGGAGTTCACAGGAGACTGTATATTGACACCAGGTCACCCAATGTACACTAATTCAAATCCTCTGCAGTAGCTGCTCTCTCTCCTTCCATTAGCTTAGTGCATAATACTATCAATTCCTTGTTATTTTGTGAAGTCCTCACTTTGTAAGCTACTTCCAATTAAACTCATACTCTAAGCTTCCATTTAGAAAACATTCTTTCAACTTCTGTAGTATGCATGGAGAACAATAAGCTATGAGGTAATGGTTTGCACCCTCTTGTAATACAGGAGATCAAGGTTCAGTTTCAGTCAATCTGAGTGAGATCCTATGGTTTAGGTTTCAACTTTGTGATAGTCACAATTATATAGGTTAAACTTAAGCAGTACCTTTAGGTAGTCACCCTATTAATCATGTGTATCTTCTGCGGGTCCTGAAGGAGCTGGCAAATGAAGTTGCTAAGCCACTGGCCATCATATTTGAAAAATCATGGCAGTCAGGTGAAGTTCCCGACGACTGGAAAAAGGGGAAAAGAAGGGGAAAATGGATGACCCAGGGAATTACAGACCAGTCAGTCTCACCTCTGTGCCTGGCAAAATCTTGGAGCAGATTCTCCTGGAAGGCATGCTAAGGCACATGAAAAACAACAAGGTGCTTTGTGACAGCCAGCATGGCTTCACCAAGGGGAAATCCTGCCTGACCAATCTGGTGGCTTCTATGATGGGGCTACAGAACTGATGGACAGCGGTAAAGCAGTTGATGTCATCTACCTGGTTTTGTGTAAAGCGTTCGACACTGTCCCACACGACATTCTTGTCTCTAAATTGGAGAGACATCAATTTGATGAATGGACCACTCAGTGGCTAAAGAACTGGCTGGATGGCCGCACACAAAGAGTTGTGGTCAATGTCTCAATGTCCGGCTGGACACCAGTAACGAGCGGTGTCCCTCAGGGATCAGTGTTGGGACCGGTCTTGTTTAACATCATCGTCACTGACATGGACAGTGGGATTGAGTGCGCCCTCAGCAAGTTTACCGATATCGCCAAGCTGTGTGGTTCTGTTGATAACGCTGGAGGGAAGGAATGCCATCCAGAGGGACCTTGACACACTTGGGAGGTGGGCTGATGCCAACCTCATGAAGTTTAACCATGACAAGTGCAAGGTCCTACACCTGGGTCAGAGCAATCCCAGACACAGCTACAGGCTGGGCAGAGAAGAGATTCAGAGCAGCCCTGCAGAGAGGGGCTTGGGGGTGCTGGTGGATGAGAAAATGAATATGAGCCGGCTTCAGTGTGCGCTTGCATCCCAGAAAGCCAACCGTATCGTGGGCTGCATCAAAAGGAGTGTGACCAGCATGTTGAAGGAGGTGATCCTGCCCCTTTACTCTGCTCTCGTGAGACCTCACTTGGAGTATTGTGTACAGTTCTGGTGTCCTCAACATAAAAAGGACATGGATCTTTTGGAACAAGTCCAGAGGAGGCCACGAGAATGATCAGGGGACTGGAGCACCTCCCATATGAAGATCGGCTGAGAAAGTTGGGGCTGTTCAGCTTGGAGAAGAGAAGGATGCATGGAGACCTCATAGCAGCCTTCCGGTATCTGAAGGGGGCCTATAGGGATGCTGGGGAGGGACTCTTCATTAGGGACTGTAGTGATAGGGCAAGGGGTAATGGGTTAAAACTTAAAGAGGGGAAGTTTAGATTGGATATAAGGAGGAAATTCTTTCGTGTTAGGGTGGTGAGGCACTGGAATAGGTTGCCCAGGGAGGCTGTGAATGCTCCATCCCTGGCAGCGTTCAAGGGAAGGTTGGACAGAGCCTTGGGTGATATGGTTTAGAGTGAGGTGTCCCTGCCCATGGCAGGAGGGTTGGAACTAGATGATCTTAAGGTCCTTTCCAACCCTAACTATTCTATGATTCTGTGATTCTTGGACTTTGCAGGAGATATAGACATGGTAAAGTCTACACAGGCGTTGAAGTAGAGCTTGCCTAGGTTTGCAGAACAGACAGTCCCAAACTGAAATAGGCAATTACAGGATTCCTCAGCTTAAAATAACCTACTGAAAGAGTTAGCCAGTATGGTTCACATGGAATGGAGACTGGACTGTTTTCAGAGTTTTAGGTGTGTCAAAGTTTAGCATCTGTTTTGAAGCTGGAATAACTTTTTGTGTATTTAGGAAAAAGATGACAACATAGATTTCAGCTCATTTATAATATTAGTACTGAATGATATCTATACTTTTGTGGGAAAAAAATCATCTGACTACATTTCACAGCAACACAGAAATATTTTGTATTACTTCAATGCTTAGAAAAGGTGCTAAAAAAAAAAGCTATTACATAGTTTTAGGCTGCTGCCTCTCAAGAGGATAGAAAGAATGGTCCAAGAACCTTTCTGGGCCATTCATTTTCTTTTTTAAAATTTCTTGGAAAAGTGAGACATTGCCAGATAATGGAGAAGTCAAAGTCATGACCAAAGCTGCTTTAGTGTATTTATCTACACTGGTGTTAGCAAAATTATGAAAAAGCTAATAGTGAAAATTGAGAACAACAAAAAAAAAAAGCTCTCCAGAAAATGAAAATAAAGAGAATGCTAAAATGACTCTATAAGTTTTATAGATAGTGTTTTGTAATTTCTATGAAAAGTGTACATATTTTTATGAGACAAAGAATTTGGTTCAAAAGGAAATTGTTTCACAATACCTTTCTTTTTTTTCTATAAAGAATGGCTCAGTACATAATTTGTTTTTTGTTGGTTTTTTTTTTTTTTTTTAATGAGCAATAAGGGAAATCAAGCCAGTTAATCTTTAAGAAGCAGAAATCTTATTAATGGTGACAGGGTATAATCATAAATGGAGACTCATTTCCAAGTATAAATGAAACATCTCAAAAGAAAATAATGATGAAATAGAAGTAATGAGAAATATTAACCATGAATATTTATTGCTTCACCAAAAAATAAAGCCTAAACCAAAAGCAATTGAACAAAAAGGGAAAACTTCTAAGAAAAAATAGAGTGAATGGCTTTTAATTCTGATTTCACAAAATTACAAACTTTGTAAGGCATCTGCTATAGGAAAGTATTAGGGATTTCAACATGGAATTATCCTGATTTAAAACAAAACAGTAAAAACCAAGAAGGAGCTTCTGGGGTCTAGCTTTTTGTGCCTGGAGAAGACTGCAGATTGTACTGTGAGTTGCTTTTATTGGCAGGTGAATGCCAGGTCATTAAACAGATATGGTCACACATGTTCCCTAAGGGGGACTTCAACCAGTTATGTTAAAATTTCTGCTCTATGATAATAGAGCTTCCAAGCTACATCTTTTAAGCATGACAAATTTAAAAGCTAGCAAATATGGAAACTTGCAACCAGGCCAACTTGCACAAATAGATCTTTATAGGACTCTGAAAAATTCTTTAAAAAAAATCTGACAAGATCACCTGATGAGGGAATTCAGCTATTTCTATTATCAGATATTCTTCTCCTTAGATTGGTGACCAGTGGACACCACTTGCTGCTGTCCAGATCTTTCACCTGATCATTGGGGACCTGATTGGCCCACAGGCAAAGGCCTGGAAAGACAGTATTCCCAGTGAATAAATTATCCCTTGAGAAATCTATTTGGAAATAGGTTGGGAAGCTATAGAAGTGGGACTTAGCATTAGAGTTCATGATCGTGACAATGGAGGATGCATGCAGAGTTATTAAAGGAAAGAAGTTGGAAAGGTGTGAAACTCTGCAGTGGCACGTTAAGTGAAGAAGGAACCTGCCGTTTAGCAGGAGGGTAGCTTATGTGATTCTCTTCTCAATATTAATGGTTTTCCATCTGAAACAGCCAGCAGTGAGTGACAGCTCACAGGTAGGCTCCTCCTGACATTGTGAGCAGGGTCTGTTCACTCCACCTCATGTACATCTGGGGAAACTTGAATGCAGGGTGTTAGTAAAGTATTACCAAAGTTCATCTGCCACCTCAAATTATTGCACCAGCAATATTACAGGAGGCTATTTATGTAAGTAAATCTAAAATTATGATGAAGCTTTTGGACAAGAAGGATTGGTGTTCTCATCAGTCCTTGATGATAAGATTTCTGGCTCAGAATGAAAGGTGCATCCTGGAGATGAAAGTTTGGCTGTGAAGGTGGTGTTGCAAGTCATCTTTGTTTTTTCTCAGCTCTGGAATAATGCTTGAGGAGCCAATGGGCAAAACCACTCTGCATATCATGTAAAAGCAGGAATCTCTTTGACCAGTGGATTTCTGAAAGAAAGTTTGCTGTAAAGACTTTTTTGTTCCGCTGTTTACTGAGTGCAGCCAGAATGCATGATGTGTGAAAAAATAGTGGGAGAGGTGATCCTTGCCCCAAAGCACTCATAGTCTGAATTAGTGAAATAATACTCTACAGACATACAATACATTTAATAACCAGATGATAGGTTTGTTCTTCAGTACTGCAGGTGTCTTTCTGGCTTTCCAATCATCTCTTTCTGGATTAATATTGATAAAGCTAATTAAAGAAGCATGTGCTGAGTGGGACTTAATGAAGATTGGTGGCTTGAAACACCTGAGGAGGTGAGGAGTTTTCAGACTGAAAGGAAATACAGATAAAAACTAGCTGGAATTGCAAGTCTTTATGAATCTAAGGAGTAAGTCTGGGAGAGTATACAATATTCTCTCTGAAAGAGTCAAGGCAAATATTTCGTAAGTACTGTGGTGCTTAATAGTTCAGTCTGTCTGCATGATTATGAATGCTTAGTGCTCAACAGTATAGCATAGGGATTTATTATACTGAAAAGCTGCATTACGTATGCATTATTTACATGCTGAATCAATAGACTTCTCAGATCTTTAATTTTTCAAGAAAAAAATGCTCTTTGCTTGTTTCACATAGATTAATTTGACTTTCAGTAATACAAAATCCTTTTTACTTAGCAGAAATCTCTATATACTTACTTCTACATGTCAAGTCCTTTAAACCACTGCTTTAAATGTGCACTTACCTTTGCAAGGGAATTTTAACGTCTAGCACTGTGCCATCTGATGGCATTGGCTGACTTAACTTATGCTGGATGATTTGCTGCAAGGAATTGCTGGGTCAGTAATTTCTAATGCTAGGCTGGGCAGGCTAGTAAGAAAAAGGAGGGCAAATGGGGACAGGGTTTACATGTTGAATTTGGTTTGGACAGCTAACTAGCCCTTATAATTAAGAAGCAGCAAGTGATTTCTCTCTCCTGTCTAAGATCTCAGAAATTCTTCTAATAGTACAAAGGAGAAATAGGCAGGCACTCTGGAAGAAACCAGCAACAAGAAGAAATATGCCTACCTGTCAAGTAAACTTTTTTTTTTATATTATTATTATTATTATTCCCCCCATCCAAGCTACCATTTTGCAAAGTGAGTAAAGGGTAAGAGATGATTACAGGCATCAGAAAGTAGAATGAGAGCTGAAAGCTGATCAGGAAGCAGACTTATTTCAGATCTTAAAATTAGTAATAAACACTGAAGTCTTTTGATGGCTTTGTAGAAGAAGCAAAACAGGATGGTTGGAGAGAAAAGTGCTGGAGAAGGCAGCTGTTTTTACATCAGTATTGTGGTAGCAAAGAAATATTTCAGTTCAGAGAACACTGGCTTTCATAATTAATTAAAGATTTGAGAAAATGCAAGGTAACTGAAGAAGAGACCTCTAATGATTCTGCAATTTCTGCTTGACACAGACCAAAAGATTTGGAACAACCTAGAGAGCTAGCATAGTATTCAAACATTAAAGAGGCAACCAACCACTTGGAAATTACTGTGGCAGCTTAGGTGTAATGCTATTATTTTGGGCATAGCTTTTCACATTTGGTTTTGTGTGCTGATTATATGGATGATGATCCTGTTGCTTTTTCTTCTTTAGTTGTCACTTGTGATTGGGCTGTCACATATCTGGGTCTGTATTAATATAATTTACTTTCTTTTAAACCTTTTGCATGAGGCAGTTGAACGGAATAAGAGTGGAAGAACTGTAGTAAAAAGCATCCTCTGGCAACTGGCTATTCATTTATTCTTACATATCAAACAGCATCTGTTTGCAGCATTAAATTTTACTCTTTCATAAGGTCAAGTGACATGTAGATTTTAGCTTCCTTTCATGATTATTTTACTTCATTTTTAGTATTTCTATACTACAAATTTCATACAAGTTTATTTGACCTGAGAAATATACTGTATTTCTGTCTCTCCCCTGATAATCTTCCAGCATTCTAAGTCAGAAGGATCGTCAGCACCGCAGAGCTCAAAGTAATCTTTTTCTTTTTTTTCCCTGGGACTGGGGACAAAATTTTCCAGTTTTTCTGCCTGTTTTCAAAGGGTTTTTTTAAACAAACAACAAACTGAACACATGGTTTTAAAGCTTTTAAGCTTCATGCAGCATTTCTTTCCTACTCTTCCTTACATTGAATTTTCAGTATATGTATTATTTGTAGGAATTACATTGATTCAGCGAGAGTCTAAAAGTAACTTGGGTTTTAAAACAGGTACTAGTACTGATCATGTTCTATTTCCAAAATATTTCCAAAGTGATTTGTATCTTTAAAATTCTATATGTTATATATGAATGAAGATTTTAATATCAGCAACCATATCAGCTGACTGGCCAAAACTCAGAGCAACTGACCAAAAGTCAGGACAACTGACCAAATTCATCTATGTTTTATAGAGCAACAGATGGCACTCACCTTAGTAGAAAATGAAAGGAGAAGTGTCACAAAATGAAGTGAGACAGTGATATTCCTTTAGGTTGAGATGCCGTCCTAGAATAACAGAGAGTAAAAAAGCGGTGTTTGAAGTCCAGTCACCATGAGTATTAGGGTCATAGGCTTATGGCAGATATGAGGATATGTCATATCTTGAGGCAGGTAACAGTATATTCCAGTCTCCAAGACCTTCTGCAGCAATGACATTCTGTTATTTTGAAACAATTGTCTTATTTATATAGCCTTTTCTAAACATTGTGATTTTTCTGAAAACAATTCCTTGCTGAAACATACATTGTATCCATTGCTTTATTTTTTATGTATGCTTTAGTGAATTACTTTTTTTTTTCCAACTGCAAACTGCAAGAAAAAAGAGAAAATGAAATTCCCTAATTTGGCAGGTTCAGAGAGAACTTGCAAAATTTGTGTTCTTTGCTTACATATATTTACATACTTATATGGGTAAATCTTCAGATATTTAGTAAATAGAACTTATTAGAATCATAGAATAGTTAGGGTTGGAAAGGACCTTAAGATCATCAAGTTTCAACCCCCCCTGTCATGGGCAGGGACACCTCGCTCTAAACCATGTCACCCAAGGCTCGTCCAACCTGGCCTTGAACAATGCCAGGGATGGAGCTTTCACAACCTCCTTGGGCAACCTATTCCAGTGCCTCACCACCCTATTATATTATATGCAGACCTTTGAAAAAACATTTTGATGTTAGTTTTTATGTTGCATGTCAAGAAAATACATGTAATCAAAAGGGTGCTTTTATCAAAAGTTTTCATATTTTAAAAATAACTCTGACATAACTCTAGTAGACATATTCCTATATAGTTCTGGTGTCCTCATCATAAAAAGGACATGGAACTGTTGGAACAAGTCCAGAGGAGGGCCACGAGGATGATCAGGGAACTGGAGCACCTCCTATATGAAGATCGGCTGAGAAAGTTGGGGCTGTTCAGCCTGGAGAACAGAAGTCTGCGTGGAGACCTCATAGCAGCCTTCCCGTATCTGAAGGGGGTTTATAAGGATGCTGGGGAGGGACTATTCGTTAGGGACTGTAGTGATAGGACAAGGGGTAACAGGTTAAAACTTAAACAGGGGAAGTTTAGATTGGATATGAGGAGGAAGTTCTTTACTGTAAGGGTGGTGAGGCACTGGAATGGGTTGCCCAGGGAAGTTCTGAATGCTCCATCCCTGGCAGTGTTCAAGGCCAGTTTGGACAGAGCCTTGGGTGATATGGTTTAGAGGGAGGTGTCCCTGCCCATGGCAGGGGGGTTGGAACTAGATGATCTTAAGGTCCTTTCCAACCCTAACTATTCTATGATTCTATATAATGCAGCTTGCCATTTCAAAAGTATCATGGTTTACATCACATAAACTACATGCTCACATGCCATTTATTACTTTTCAGATTTGTTTTTTGCTTGCTTATAACCTTGCAACAATTCCTGGACCACTATTTAGAGAACTGTAAGGCGAATTCAATGCAAGGTAGAATTTGTTCATCTGTGACAACTGCTAAAATTGCTGTGTGAGACTAAAATGGTAAACAAGATTATAATTATCATAGATAAAAAAAAAGTTATTTCAAATTTGCACAATGTAATAAAGTATGATGGTTATAATATTTATCCTGTTTGTGTACTATTTGTTTACATACCTGACTGCTGCCTAATAATGGGATTTTAAGTGGACTAACTGAACACTTTCAGAACAACAAACTGAGTGTAAATAAGTTTTTCAATTGCTATCATTTTATCATAGTGTCCTGAAAGTAGATCAATGATGATTCAGCAGCTAACATAAAATGTCATGATAATATTATTAACTAGTATAAAGAAAACAATTTTGGAACAGAGTTATTTGATATAATGAATTTTTAGAATAAAATAACTTTAATCAATGATCTGCAGAAGGGCAAGTGGTCTTAATCTGAGTTCATTTTATGGCTGATTGGGGAAAAAATGTAACTAAAGCCAATAAGCAAAGTAAAGGTCTTTTTAAATTTTCTAGAAGATTCCTGTTTAAATATATTCTGGTGATAATAATATAGAAGTGCTAATGAAAGGAAGCTTGGTTTCCTTTCAGAACTTGCTAGGAATATTTCATATATACATTGCTGTGCTCCCTACCATCTGAAGGACGATGAATGCATTTTAGGACCTGTACTTCTGCATGATGTTCTTTTAAGATCTGTAACATATTTAAAATGGCAGTTACACTGAAATACTTTGTTCCCATGCTACATAACGGAAAGGTAGCAAATAAAATTGTACCTAATTAAGAAAGTGAATGATATCTTGGACTACTTCAGGTTGATTTTTTTCATGTTGCAGGTAAAATAACATGCTTCTCTCCTGAAATCATTTATTTATAATATAGATCATATTCCTAAAATCATACTGCCAATGCAGTGTGAGTTCCAGACTTTTGTATTTGGGTTGGTTTCTTTTCTTTATTTGTAACTATATTCATACCAAGGCTTTCAGCAGCATACAAATTACTACAGCAGAATGTGTTTCCAATGCAGAACTAACCAATAGTCTGTTGTTGTCCAGACTCTAAGCATTTCTTGGTACAGTGAATTCGTGATTTATTAGTGTTGCTTCCTGGCTGCAGTGTTGCCTAGTTTTGCAAATTAAGTAGGCTAAGTTTAAATGCTGTGTAAGTTTAGACAAGATGTATTTGTTCAGTTTGTTGCTTTTTAGGAGTAGTATTGTTGCAATTTGTATTTGAATAGTTGTAATGTCAAACTAAAGCTATCTTTATACAGTATTCTGCTCTTAATAGAGAAGTTTATTTCTCTATGAGATGTTACATTCTGGAATCACTAGATATGAATGAATACTAATACTTTTACAATTTTTTCATAACTACAACTGTCTTATCTAGCATGAGAATGACTGTGTTTTTCTCTTCCTAGTTGCTTGTGTAATTTTTAAAATAATCTCTGTTTTAGAAATTCTTTGCATAAATTCTGTGTTAAAAGATAACTAATAGATAATGTCACTTCTCTGTCAACAGCGCCTATCAAATGGCTCCATAGACTCCAATGATGAAGCTAGTCAAGTGGTTGAACTTCAGGAACTACTGGAAAAACAAAACTATGAAATGGCACAAATGAAGGAGCGTTTGGCCGCACTATCTTCCCGTGTGGGAGAGGTGGAGCAGGAGGCAGAGACTGCCAGAAAGGAACTCATTAAAACAGAGGAAATGAATAGTAAATATCAGAGAGACATTAGAGAGGTAAGGAGTTCATCGCCCTCGCCTCCTGTTTCTTGACTGTTTTTCCTGTGTTACCCATACAAACTTACAGAGGCCAATGAATACGAGTAGCAAAGGGTGAGTACTGGCAAAAGCCCTTGTGCATTGGAAACACATAATTTACATTAAGAAATAGTACTAGAAATCTCCTTATACAAATCCCTGCTTATAAAAGTGGGTGTGCATATGTGCAACTCAAACAGGAGAAAGGCCTGCTCCTTTGGGATTTAGCATAACTAGAGTGCATTCTGGCCAGTTTTCAGCTATTGCAGTTTTTCAAGATGAACTCTGTTAGATAAGGGTGCTGGTAATATAGATTGTCTAAAGTACATTTTTAAAACTCCTGTGTAGTTTTATAAAATGATGTTATTTATATAATCAATTATAATATTTACTCGTGCAGTAACTTCATTACCCCTGTTATTATTCCCGTCTCTGAATAAATGAAAATGTAATCAGTTTTCTTTCTTCCTCTTTAAATTTGTGGTACTTCTTAGTGCTCTCCAGAGTATCTGTCTTATGTGGTTGTTCCAAATATGTGTGGATGGATGTTAGCTTCTATTTTAGTATTTTGAAAATAAAATTTTAGTGGGACCCAGGAATGTGCATATACAATTTTCCCCCACATCACTGAACTATGTTTCTACTATTATGTACCTATATCAGTTTTTCTATTTTCTGATCAAGCCTTATGCTGTTTAAGAAGCACACAAGTAAATGTGAGCTGAATTTGGTGCTGGTTTTTGCATTGAAAAATATAGAAACTAGAAAAATATAAAACCAATGAGCATTGTTTCTGTTTGCTCTACTCAGTAGGTACGACTTTAAACACCATAGTTGCAAGGAAACCCAAAGGAAATAAATTCTCTTTGAAACAGAAAAATTACTTCTGAGCATACTTTACGTCTCGGTCTACTGTTAGCATCTAGTGAAAATTAAATTGGTATAAAATGATGTAGCATTTTAATTGCATGGGTTTTGCTGGGGTTTTTTTTGGTCACATTAGGCAATGGCACAAAAGGAAGATATGGAAGAAAGAATAACTACGCTGGAGAAGCGCTACCTTAGTGCTCAGAGAGAATCCACCTCCATACATGACATGAATGATAAGCTAGAAAATGAACTGGCAAACAAGGAAGCCATCCTCCGTCAGGTGCGAATATTACTTAGTTGGTTTCTTCATATATAGTGAATATTAATGCTAAACAGGGGGAAGATAGGAGGTTTACAATAGTTTAGTATGTTCATATTTTTAATCAACAGATTGGTTTATCTAAAAAAAAAAAGCTTCATATCAGCTTCTGCAACTATGACTACATATCAAGGTGTACATTCAACACTGGGAAATAACTGTGTGTTCTGATAGTGTTTTGCATAAATGCACCTAGTCTATTCCCTAAGTAAAGAATTATCTTCGCTTATAAGCAAAAAAAAGTTCCCTTCTGCAGGAAAGATCAACATTTGCATACAATATATTCTAGTGATTTATACTTATTAAAGAAGAGTATAAGATAAAAAGCATGATTGTGCAGCATTCTCATGTGGTACTTTGTTTCCACAGTGATTCAAAGCTCAAGTATAAAGTGAGCAGAAAATACTGTTTGTAATTTGAAGATTATAATGGGAACTGAAAGCTAGCATGAAATTTATATAATTCACATTGTAAAAGATTAAATTTCTCCTCAGTATCAGACTTCTTAATTATTTTTTTTTTCACCTGTCTTGTCTTCAAACAACATAAAATACTGTATGGGAAATAAGCCTTTATAATCTGGTAATGTCTGCTTCTATGACTCTATGCAGATATATTTACACACACATGCATACATCTCTCTGTGGGTATATATGTTCATGTGACTACTTCCTCAGGGAAGTTAAAGAATCGGAACTAAAACTGTTTTATTGCTGCCAATGTAAATCATGCTGTGCTGCAGAAGTCTACCCCCTCAAAGTAGTGATCAATAGAACCAGGCTTAGAATACATACAGGCAGACTTAACAATGATTTGCAGCATAGCAATGTGAAAAGCTGACCTTTTCATGCTTTGAAGGATTAAAAAAGTTTCTAAAAGCACACTTCTTTTTCATTACATCTTCTATTATCTGGAATGAACAGGAAGCTGGGAAACATTTATCAAGCCATTAAAAGAAATCTTAATCTTGTGGTGTTTCTCAGTAGGCCAGAAATTAGTGCAAAAGTTATCAGAAGTCCTCCTTTTGCTCTTTAATGGTTATCACAGATTAATCAGTTTCACCTCTGTAAAATGAGACTTGGTTGTAGTTTCACAATGAGAGAGATCACAGCCAACTAAAGGAAATAGCAACCATGAGTGAAATTTCAGTTTTAACATTTCCTAATATATGATTGGCATTTGTTCAGAAAATTTCTTTTGACAGTTTGGTCAGAAACTTTGCTGGGAATTCTCTTCTTTTGGAATTATACTTATTTCCCATTTTAGCTCATACATAAACTTTTCTGTGAGATGGACTCAATATTTCCATCTAGAAAATTCTGAATTTACTGGCACTGATACATTCATTTTGCTCAGGTAAACAACCCATTGATCAGAGGACCTTCTTGTTCATCTTCATTAGTGCAATTTTACAACTCATTTTTTCCACCTTTGTATGATCCTTGAGCCTCAGATCATTCATTGTTAGTGAAACTGGCAGCCTACACTGTTCCATGCTAGAGATAATAACTCTCCAGAGAGCTCTCCCAGGTTGTGGAGTATCTATGCCTATGTACTGAGTTTTGATTGCTTCCCTGATACCTAAGAAAGCAAAGGAAAATCTTAAGTCTGTTTTTTTTTATACCTGTTTATCTATCTTTGGCCTTCAGTTGGAAGACAAAAACAGACAGCTGCAAGAGCGTCTAGAACTGGCTGAGCAGAAGCTGCAGCAGACGATGAGGAAGGCTGAAACCTTACCTGAAGTAGAGGCTGAACTAGCACAGAGAATTGCAGCTCTGACTAAGGTACTGCCCTGAGAAATAGGCTCATGTCAGAAGCCCCATTGTTTAACACTGATTTGCATCCTGATTCCTTGCCTCAAAGTCAAAACAAAATTAGTACCAAGATGATTTGAAAGAAGAAAATGTTTCCCAATAGGTATGTGCCACAGGTTTAACCAGGAATGGTCTCAATGCTGTGTTTGTAATTCTTAGCATTTTGGTAATAGAAAAAGTAGTTATCTGTAAGCTAGACTATATTTACAAAGAAGTCCTTTATATTTCCAATACATGTGAGTATTAATTATCCCAGGGGGGTTCGTTTTACCACATAAGTGTTTCTAATTTAAGGGGTGGGGGAAGTCCCATTCCTACACTTCCTTAGTTCTGGATGTTTTCATATACAGTGTGTATGAAACAATTATTTCCATTCCAATAAGTGCTATACAATAAAATCTTAGTGGCAGCTGGGATCATTTGTACAATGCAAATGAAAAGAACTTGCAGTACATACTTAGATGGTTTGTTTTGAATCATTTGTTGTATCATATATCTGCAAGGACAAACGTGAAACCCTGAGAGGACTTCAAACTGTTTTCCCCCCCCCCCCCAATAAATGTATTATATGGCAGCTTTCTTGCAGAAAAATAATAAGAAAAAATATTTTTCAGTAGTGTAGTTTTCATATTTGGCCTCTAATACTTCCAGGTGGGCATGTGCTTAATACAGTGGCTTGGGTATTGTCAGCTTCATAAAGACATACAATACTAACATGTTTATTCTTCATCCCTTAAAATCAGACAAGTAGAGAAAAAATGCATTTAAGAGACTGTATTACATATGATGCTGTTTTAATTTAAGTGTTTCTTTCTCTATTGCCAAGGAATATTTCTAGCTGTTTATGTGCCTGGCTATTTTTAAATTTGGTGGATTATTTTCAATTCTCATGTTTTTCCATTTATAGTGAAGCCTTAGGTGCTGAACAGCTTATTAATACTGTCAATTTTTAAGTGATTTAGTGAAGAAGTAGAAAGAAAGAGAGGCTTACCGAGCATTTGGGTTGTGGGATTTTTATTATTTTATTAAGGCAAGATCATTATCCAGTAGTCAAGATTACGTGTTGTCCACTTTAGGTTTGCTTGAATGGGTGGGAATCTGAAAGAGAGACCGAAAATGGTGGGGAAAAAAAAGAAGAATCAGCGAAAAGAGAGATACATGAAATACCAAACAAATATCACTGCATTTTAATAAAACCTCAGGTGCATATAACAGCAATCCCTTGCCATTTTAACTTTTTTTTTCAGTTGTCTCTGATTCAACAAATAATCACATATTCTAATACCCTCAGTAGCTTAAAAATATTGTTTTCTATTTTAAGAGGAGTTTTCCTGAATAATTTCTCCAGCAATTAGGCACCAGTAAGTATTTTGCAGTGTCAAGCATGTCTTATCTTGCAACTGCATTTTTCCTTGAACATATGTTAATGAAAAATGTTGTAAGAAGAGATCCCATTTCAACTATGCAGAGCACTCAGGGACTTCCATGGGATATTGTTGTTATTGTGACCATAAAGCTGCAGTATTTATCTCTGTTGTCTTGCATTATTTCATAGGTTGGGGTTAGAGAGCTGTGAACAGAGCTGACACTCCACTCCATTTCACTTTGACGTACTTTAGCAAAGGTTTTGTGAAGCAGGAAATTAAGAGGCATTTTAGACTGGTAGTGCCAGTTCTGTTCATTTCTCTGTAATTACATGAAAAACTGAAGAAATTATTTAATTTAAAATTATGTCTTCTTGGAATACATGACATGAAGAATTATGTCAGAATTTGGCCAATAGGCCAGATAAGCCTGTATTTTATATATCTTGTATACAACATCTTTGCAAACTGCAGAGCTTATTGAAATGCTGGTTTGACAGCTGTAAAGTCCAGTAATTTTCATGAATCACATAAATGGAGCTCAGAACCACGGGCAATGCTGTAATCACTGCAGCTTGCTTAATTAGTTTTAAATGAGCTGGCTGGGATACTGTGACCATACTAGCTGGTCAGTGAAAGCTTCAAGACCTACTTAAGGGGCTGAATAATGTAATTAATTTTGCCTTTGTGCCAACGTACATATTGCCAGTAGGGTTAAAATTAGCTGGCTTCAGACTACTTTAATTCTGCCTACCTGAGCTGCGACCACTGCAATGTCCATATATACTAGATAAAAGATGAGTGTCCTGAACCAGCTAGTCTTTCTGCACTGCAAAGAAGTCAAAACTGATCCTCCTTTCCTTTGTACTACCTCAATGAAAGTGGCTTCTCTGAGATTAATGGGGTTGCAATCAAATGAAAGAGGTGAGTTAAGCCTAATGTGTTTTACATGTGTTTTTAAGAAGTAGTATGGGATAACTTGAAACCATGACTGCTTCACTGTGGGTAAAATGTAAGACCAATTATTTACATGTGGAGATAGGACAAACATGTTCTGGATTTGGATGTGATTTTTTTTTTTTTTTTTAATCATATTTTCCCCTCAAGTTTAAAATATGCATGTTACAGTTCTGCATTCAATTTATTATGCTTTTCCTCACAATAAATCTGGGTTGGGATTCTGCAAATGAAGGATATAGAATGAGATCCTTCTATGGTGTCAGTTTTAAAAACAGTTGTTTTTCCTTTTATATATATATATATATGGGCTAGTGAATGACTTTTGCTACTTTTCCATGCCCAAACTAGTTCATAAGGAGTGAAGTTCCAAAAGTTTGGACTGTACAGTGAACTCAGATAAGTACACATAAATTTACCTGAATCATTTGAACTTTTATTTGGCTTTGTTTTCACTGTGTTCTGCCCATTGGGTGAGCAACTGGAGGGTTAGTCAGCCTGTGGCAGACTAACCTGGAACAGCATGATCCCATGTACTGTGCTGTCCTGCCTGGCTGTCGCACTGGTATCTGTCTGGTCATGACAAGTAGCACAGCTCTCGGCATGTACCCCAAGATTTAGATTGCCATGACTCATTGAGCCACCTTGTAATCACTCTCACAGTATTGGTCTGTTTGCCTGCCTAGAAGAAGAGGCAGTTGGTAGCAGAAAGAATCTCCCTCCAATATTAACTAAACCTTTCTTTATCCTGTAAGATGTTTGATTTCCTCAGAAGGGAGAAACATTGGAGCATCCAGAATCTTCAGATGATTAGTCTGTGAAACATGGTTTCTCCTTGCATGTATTCGAGGAGGCATCCAGTAAAGACAACCAGCATCCACCCACTTCCATTCACTCACTCCAACTAGTAGTCACTCTCCTCCTCGGGTGCTTGTGCAGCAGAGATACCATGTCACTTCTCTGATCACAAGACAGCAGTCAGCATTTTACTTCATTATTCCTGTATGCAGGTCACCAGAAATGCCAACAGTGATTTTTAGCTGCATTAGAGAAGCCCTGAGATGAAGAAGAGGAAACCATAATCATAATAAACCACATTTAGCATAATAACACCTTCAGGTAATTTTAAAGATGGTATAGAATGACTTGAAAGTTGGAGGCAGGTTGGACACAGTGCTTCTTTTGTGTCAATGTAGAGAACTGGTTTGCAGTAAGTAGGGAAGAAGTTGCAAGAAATTGAAAAGAGAAGGTTTGCGATGGAAAGGATGCAATAAAGTTTCTCTTGGGAAAAATGGATGTGGTTAAGACAGAAACCTCAATGAGAACAAGGGATAGAGAGAAGATGATGTGTTAAATAGAAAAAAAAGTTGATAAATCCTCTTCTGAAGAAAAAAATAAATCTTCTATGGGGAGGGAAGCCTCCACATTTACAACACATTACTGTCTTTTCAAGCCACCTCTCTTCCTGTGCTTCCCTTTCCACAGAAGATACTGTCCTGACAGGAAGAAGAAATGAAAGAAGCAGAACTAAATAGAAGGTGTTGCTTACTAAACCTACAAAGTGTAGAAGATAGTGAGGAAAAGAAGGAACAAGAATGTGTGGATATCTAGTGACTGAAAGGCTGGGTTTCAGAAAAAGTATTGACTTAAGCCAGCACATTTTGTCACATTTCAACAGGTTAGATGTGAGCATGTGAACAAATAGCTGATAACTGTGAGCTGTTGTGACTCAGTCACCATGGTCACCTGTTTTCTCCGTCAGTTGCACAGCTTAATTCAATAATGCATTCTTTCCTCTTCAGTAACTCATTGAATGGATAGCCAGAAGAGTTTGCTATAAGAAGCCATTAGAAAATCTGGAGACTGCAGGTGTTCAAAAGTCAAGGTCTCAAAACTGGAAACAGGCTTGTACCGTTAGGAAAGTTTAGATTTCTCTTGCAGATCAGCACAAAGAAGAAAAATTCAGCACCGGTACTGTACAGGTGGTTTCTGCATCTGAAATTGGACTTTTTTTTTTTTTCAACTAAGATGCAAAGACCTGAAAAATGTGCAGTGCCAATAGTAACAGATGACATGAAAGCAGCATCTTTTTTGTGGGAGTATTAGCAGCAGGTGCAGCAGAGTTTTAACAGGGTTTGACAGCAGTAATACAAGCTGCTTCCGTGTTCCCTCAAAGCAAAATTTTCCTGTGTTACTGGCTTATACTGGCTAATTTTTTTCTATTTCATAGCATACAGAGTGCAAAGTGAGCATCGAGACTCATGCTGCTGTCTATAGGGGTCAGAATTTTTTATATTTTTATATTTTTAATCCAGTCTGTGATATACATTTTCTCAAATCTATATCTGAATGTGCTGGCTAAACACTTTAAATTCTAATTGCTGAATAGTGCACTATGTGTCTTATTAATCCTCATGTACAAAGGGATAGAGAACAGGCATACAAGTCATATATTGAAGAGAATGGAGGGTAAGGTCTGCCAAAAAAGTAGTGAAGCAAGTTCCACTTCAGAAAGGTTTGAATTCAATTACCTCTTAGCAAAGCAAGTCAGAAGAAATCCAACTTCTGTTTGTGATCATGAGTCCACAGTTATCCCTTCTGTCTCATGTATCTGAAACTTTGCTTAGGGAACATGACTAACACTGCTGTCATCCTCTGCCTCATGCCTCAAATCACAAAGCAGAGATGAAGACATTCAATATATTTATGACAGTGTGGCCTGGAGAAGTTTGTGCAGGAGGCACTGGCAAATTCGTTAGAAAACAGATAAATTACTAGGTCTTTTTGTGCAGAAGGGCCTCCTTGAGACCACGGTTGGGGCCTTCCTCAGCATAAAGGGCAATGAGCAGCAGCTGCTCAGGCATTTGGCACATAACTATGATTGAAATCCCTAAACAGCATTAGAGCCCAGGATGGGTACTGAGGAGGTGCACCTATGCTTGTTTGATGTCTCAGTTATGAAACAATTTTGTTCTTTTAGAGAAAAAAAAAAAGTAAATTATGTAGCTCACTAGACTGGCTTCTCAAGGATGGGTTGTGACAAACAGCACCACATTTCATAATATTTAAATGAGATTCTCTTTGAATCTGGAAGTATTAGTTTAGTCATCTTCATATTATGCATTAACCTGCAATTAAGAGTACAGAAGCAGCAAAGATTAAGTTTGCAGTCAGTTAATACAGCTTCTAAGCAGTTTAATTCTGTAGGATGATACACCCAATGGGTTCTCTATCTCCCTCAATAAAAATGGTTTAAAAATGAGATAGAATTAGTTCAGCCTTTTCCATTATTAGCCTATCTTTGATGATTTCAAATCTCCTGACCCTTGGAGATGCATTAAGGGAAAGCCTTGAATCAGTAGTGCAGCCAGGACTCAAAAAGGGGAAAAGACTATCTTCTGCAGAGTAGGATGAAGCTTGGTCACTTCACAGAAGGGATAGCATGATCTGGTTTTCTGTGAGGACTTCACTTTTTCAGTACTATCTTTCTATTTATTTAATACAACTGAAAGATAAAGAAAATCATGAAGGGATTGTCACAGGTGCAATTTGTAATAAATAGACAAAATATTTACAGATAGTAAGTCAGATACGTCACATTACACCTGCTTCATGATAAGAAACAATAGCTGCACTTGTTAAATTACCTTAGTTACAAAATGTACTGTTGCCCTTCAATTTTGGAAGAGTCTGAGTTTTGTGAATATACTTACTCTGAAAATAGTAGTAATTGTCAAAGAGTTAAGCATTATTCTTGTATTTATTCAAAGCAGGATTTTCTTATGTGGATATCTTCATATCAAAAGCTGCAGTTTATGTTAAATCTCTAGATCACAGGCTTGTTTTTTCTCTGAGCTTTTGGTCCTGATAATACTACTGAATTTTAGTTATGGGTAATTTTAAGTTGTGATATATATCTGGAATTACATTGGTATCCCTAATTATTCTGATAAATCATTAGAAGTTGACTATGAAAAAGTCTTATCTAAAAAAAAAGGTTGTAAAATTGATATTTCTTGTACGTATTAAAGTTCACTCACCTAAAGATGGAGTTCAGGATCTCTTTTTGAGAGAGGATAAATATGACAGAGTGAAATAGCATTTGACAAGAGTTACCTCACAACTCAAAGTCATCATCAGCACTGTCTATGCACATGACATAGACACTATGCACAATCCTGTTTCCATAGCAACGAATCCAATATAGCATTCCCCTTTCCTTATAGATGCTTCTTTTTTTTTCATTTTGAATAATAACATAGACTTGTTTGATATGACAATAACATGAATATTCATGTTTTGCAACACATGACCTAATTAAGGTCAACTTGTGTCGGAAATAGTAATGAGTCTTTGGATGGATTACCATTTCTATACTCGGTAATGACTTTTCATTCCTATTAATGAATTTTTATTTATAGGTTCTTTTATCTGGTGACCTTGATCTTCCAAAGAGATCCACCAGGGTGGATCCTTTCAAAGGGATTAAAACTGTATTGTTTATTTGGATGAAAGGGCTTATGTAGCGTATTCTAAAATGGAATACTAAAGCTTGAGCCTTGTCTCTTTTGATGTTCTTTCTGTTCTCTAGAAATTAGGGAACGTACCATTAACATTGCTTAGTTCTGTAACTGGCCAACCATTAATTTAGTATTTATGCATTGTTTTCATACTTAGAAAATGATAGTAGACTTATGAAGGACTTTCTGACATTGGCCTCACAGAGTCCTGGTTTTTAGTTTGACATAATTAAAAAATAACCCATTAGATTAGACAGTATTGCTTTGAATTCTGTAGTAATATGTCATCAGCCAGCCATCACTAACCTTGAACCTCCATGTGTAGGTTGATAGCTTTTTTAGCATTCCATTATTTTCAGTTTCTCCACATCAACTGCATCATATTCACCAAGTATCAGTGTAGTTTATTCCACGTAAAAATCTGTCAGTTCAAAGTATTAAATTTTCCGTCACACTTTTCTTTTAAGCATTCTGTGCTGTGTTCTGTTCAGTGTCAGTGTCTTTAGTTCTGATTTTTCAATTTTGTCCCTCTCCTTTTCCTTGACTTGTTAGTCTGATCCAACCTCTTCTACCTCATCTGATGATTATCAATATGTTATGGAAGCTAAACTACAAGAAATGATCTCCATACGTAGGAAGGTAGTCCTACTGGACTTTACTTTCTATTGCTAAATAGAATCCATCTGATTTGTTTTCATTTTCTTTAACTTATTTTATTTTATTTTTATTGATAATCAACCATCGTGCAGTTCAGTGCTTCAGGAGCTTACAATTTTACGATGGCAGGTTTGTGTTCAAACCATGCACAGTCTGCATGTTACATTTGGCTGATTCATTGCTCATAAATAACTCCAATGTTTTGCTGATGCTTGGATGTAACAGGCCTTTGTAGCTGACACATTTCAAGCAATGCTGTTCAGCTGCCTGTTTAAATAAAGTTTCTTTTTGGAAAACTAATTTTGCAGTTAGTAGTAGCTTGCTTTATGTTTTGTTTAAACTTTACTGACATAAAAACTTATGAAGCAACTTAAGTTAAAGAAAGAGGATTTTTATGTTTTTTACAGGCAGAAGAAAGACATGGAAATATTGAGGAACGTATGAGACACTTAGAAGCTCAACTTGAAGAGAAGAATCAGGAACTTCAAAGAGTATGTGCATTGCAGACAATTTCTGTGCACTTTTCTTGGTTTAATTTGTCAATAAAGCGCTGCATTAAGCACTCCAGCACACAAATCTATTTACTGATAAATGTTTTATTTCTAGCAGCATCCTCCCACTTTATTTAACCATCTTATAATGCACTAGTTTACATCTAGTCACAGCATTCAAAGTATTCTGCTGGTAGAAAAATTAATGTGCATTAATCAGTAACTGTAATTACATTTCCTGTTTAATTTCTTCAAATGTCTACAGTTACCATAATTTTTAAAATTATTTTTTAATGATACGACTCTTTAATGGTTAATTACTGATCTGTCTCTTCTACATTAAAGGCAAGGCAAAGAGAAAAAATGAATGAGGAGCACAACAAAAGATTATCAGATACTGTAGACAGACTTTTGACAGAATCCAATGAGCGTCTGCAGCTACACTTAAAAGAAAGAATGGCAGCACTTGAAGAAAAGGTACAGTGCAAAGAGCAGTAAAAATTTCAGCTTAATAAGGCTTCTCCTGTATGAAGTACATTCTGCTTTTATTAGGATGGAGGCATGATGCTGATTTTTGTATTACCAAATATTACCACAAATATGGTCTAACTTACACATTCCACAATTAATTCAAGAGTATGCTCAAACATTTTTCCAGAACTCCTGCAAACTGGATATGCTGAATACTATGAGTCCCTGTTTACCAGTGGGGAGTCTGGAGAAGAGCTTGTAAATGACCAATGCAAAACATGGTATGAGGCAGTGAGAAAAACTGGATGAGACCGTGGTATGGACACGTTTCAGATACACTATCATTCCTGCAGTTTAACCTGCTGATTTTACCTCACTTCCTCTGGGAAGTGTTATTTGCAGGTTTTGATGTGAGACATTGGGCCTGCAAAATTCAGCTCCCTTGACCTTTATATTTGCCATCCTTGATTTCTGCCTCTTCTAATTAATTATTCCTCTTCAGTTTGATCTGAGGGGCATCTTCCAGTAGGATATTTCAGAGTCTCTCAAGAGGATGTACTTCAGATTTATATCATTGAAACAAAATGTACAAAGCAAGAAATAGGCCTGCCAAAAGAAGAACCTTGGAGAATAGTTGTGTTAAGAGTGTGGCAGTTGCTCAGTTCAAAAAAGATGCAGTTTTTGCTGTTCTTGAAAAAAAGTGATCTTTGAATTATAATTATAAATAATAATAAATAAAATAATAAAATGATTATTTTGAATTATTTCCAGAGTTTAAAATATAATATATGCTCAAACTGAGGCATTAAGGGATTTTAATTTTAAAGTCCAGTAAACATGAATTTTGCTTATTTTGCTACCTTATACATGGAGGCTACCCATGTATGGTAATATCTGATATTTAACACAGCTCTAATTTCTTTCTTTTTTTTGTGTTCTTTTTTTTTTTTATTTTTGTTTGTTTGTTTGTTTGTTTTGTTTGCTTTTTGGTGTTTGTTTTCTGTTTTGGGGTTTTTTGGGGGGGTGGTGTTTTTTTGTTTTGTTTTATTCTTTTTTTTTTAGAATGTTTTGATTCAAGAATCTGAAAGTTTCAGGAAAAATCTGGAAGAGTCTTTACATGACAAGGTACTATTCTGTGATTTTATCTTTTTTACCAAAACTTATGTATTTATTTATTATTTGGATATAGATATATGGTATGTTAACTGTCCAGCTAGCATGTAAAATCTTCCTGACATCAATAATTTCTTTAATCACTAATATGCCCTAACTAACCTTTAAGGCTCTCTAACAATTGTTCTGAGCTAAGTTCATGGTTGAGATTCTAGCCTCAGGAAGTCAATATGAAAATTTATATTGATTTCACTGGCTCTGGAATTTTTGTTCTATCAGTTTTAATTCTGAAAATGGCTTGGTTAATGGAGATATATGCATAACTGGATACGCTTTCATGGTGAAGAATGTAATTTCTTGATTTGATGCAATTCTTCTGAACAGGTGCAGTGGAGTTATACTAAAAATAGCTGAGAGGGGCTATGTTCATTTGGGTACAAATTAACCCCTCATACTGTTTGGTGAACCAGTCAAATTAATTATAAAAATTTGTTCCAATCCCAAATGTTAGGATTTTGTTTTGAAGTTATACTTGCCTTGAGCACAGTTGGATACACAAATGTGTCTGCATTCCGATTCACAGAAGTGGTTTTGCCACGTCTCAAATTCATTTAAAAGTGATTGTTTAGAATTTAATAAACATAGCTCCATTTGACACTAATATAGTTACATCATATGACATCCAAAATCAAGATCTTTGAGAAAAATAACAAAAGAAGTATCTGTTCAAACAAATTTTTATTTTCATCTCTATTCAGATAACTGTAGAAAGGCAACGAGATTAAAGTCCCCAAAAGGAGCTTGTAGTGTAATTGTACTTTAGATAAATAAAATTTATGTACTGTGTTGCCACAGTTACAAGATGATTCAGCTGTCACAAAATCAGGGTCATACTTCACCAAGTTAGGTAACGAAAGGACGTTTCTAAAGCTGTGTCACTTGAAACAAAAGTTGCTGTCATTTTACTACCAGAGCACCTAAATCTGTATTATGGATACCAGTTTTGTCTATGTAAATAACGAATTTTTCCAGTCTTATCTCCAACATAATATTGTTTTAATCGTGTTATAATAGTGGAAGTAAATACAATAGCTAATTCTTTTTCAGTCTGTTTTCTGGCTTGAATGTGCATATCAAATCTTGACAAAAATGGAAAGTCTGGTATAAAAAAATATATTTCTATCAAAAGTGATTTTGGAAAGCTATCTCCATTTATTATATTTATTGATTCTTGCTTACGGGTGGGAAGTGAATTACGTAGAAAACCTCCGCTACCACTTTGTGCAACTGGAAATTCATCCTCTACACAAACTGCATGCATTTGACTCCCAAGCTTCTAGCTCCCACCTTGAATGGTTTATTTATTCCACTTTGATGAAGAAACCGATGAAGCTATTTCAGATAGACATGACAGCCAATATTAATAATCTCTAAATAACTAGCAGTTGATACTGTTAGACTGCCCACAAAGTCATCTCAGTAATTTTATTCACTCAAGAATTACTGCAAAAATACTGCAATAAGAATTACTGAATATGTTATTACTTAAGTACAGATCCTTTTCCTTCCTAGTGTTTTGGAATTCTGAACATTTTAAACTGTAGTAGCAGCAGTGTAATGTCTTCATCTCTCATGTTGTCTCTTAATTTCTTTTTTTTTTATTATTTTCAAAATTTTTAAACTTTATTTAGAGATGCTAGTTTTTTGTACAACTTGGGAGCAGTACTTAATGGTTGCTGCCAATAGTTTTTTTGTAAGCTGGTTACAAAAATCCTACTTCTGTGGCACAGTCATTTTTTGCCAGCAGCACCTCATGCTGGAGTTTCATAAACTCCCAAGAGCTCTAAAGCTGCAGTTTAACAATTCACCTAAAATGTGGTTGCCTCTAAGTCTGTGTTGGTAACTGTAAATAACAAGGCCAGGATGCACTCTTGTTCTCTGAAGGGCAAATGGTGTGTTGCATGCTGAACTATACCTGACAAGGAGAGTGCAATTAGTGCACAAATCAGTGCTGGTTCTTCTTTTTCTCACCCTAGCTGTATAAGAAGAATAAAAAAACCCCCATATGTTTCAGGGACAAAGCTGTCCTGCCATCACTTGCAGGTAGTGGAAAAACAGTAGTGCTATACAACCTCCTTTCAATGCATATGTCTTACTAGCAATAACGAGACTTGAATGAGTTCACTGCCCTTTCTTATTACAGTCAGTGCTATGTTCAGTGTATCTTATCTTCTTTAGCTTTATGAGAAGAGTATCTCATAATGTAAATGCATTTTGTATTACAAGTAAGTGTATATTACTACTCTCGTTTTCAGGAAAGACTTGCTGAAGAAATTGAGAAACTGAGATCTGAACTGGATCAAATGAAATTGAGGGCTGGTTCTTTAATTGAACCCACCCTGTCAAGGTAATACTTAATGACAAAAGTTTCCTCAAAAAGTTCCAACTCCAAGTTGAAACAGAACATAAATATGAGTCAAGTCTTTATGACAGGGATGTGCTCAGACCGTGTGTGAAACAATCATGTATTTCGTTAGAAATATAAAATCTGTGTGATGATTATTACTGTTGCTTTTTACTTTTTTCATAGGTAAACAGGGCCTTATAGCAGTGAGTATACACAGAAATATTACTAAGATTAAGAAAAGTCTTTTAAATTATGGAATGAAACTTATATCTAAATACCCTTTTTTCCCTCAGGAGACCTTAAAGTTGAAATAATCATCTTTAATGCTGAAACTGATCAGCGTATTTATGAACTTATTTATTTATTCTATCAGTTATATCTTCAGCTGAGGATGGTGGCAGTATTCAGTGAGATCTGAAAATATAATAACAGGACAGTAAACATTATGCCTCTTTTCAGTAGGAAAGCAATATGGAAACAATAGTGACAGATACCATAAAAATAGCTACTAACACTTGAAATTAATTTATAATTCTAGGAAGTCCTTGTCTAGAAGTATCCCTCAAAATAAAATTGTTACTTTATGTATAATTGTGTGCCATATACAGTTTTCATAACAAACACTGGCTTTTAAATCCTGGCAGCAAAAGCTCATGGACCAAGTCTAAATTCAGAGCACTGTAACCTTCTAAAGTTATTGTTTCTCGTGGTTTAACCCCAACCAGACAGCTTGTTCACCCACTCCCCCCCTTCTTACCCTCCCCCTACCCCTGGAAGGACGGAGAGGAGAATCAGAAAGAATGCAACTCCCAGGGGTTGAGATAAGAACAGTTCAGCAACCAATGTACAACACAAATTACCACCGCTACCACCACTAACAACAATGATAAGAGATAATAGCAAGGGAAAAGAGTACAATACCACCCGCCGAACAAGTCCGACCTGGCAGACCCCCTGTCCTTCCGGGTAACTCCCAGTTCCCCCCCTGGGCATGACGTGCTGTGCTATGGAATACCTCTTTGGTCAGTTTGGGTCAGGTGTCCTGTCTCTGCTTCCTCACACCTTCCCTCCTCCCTGACAGAGCATGAGGGTCACAAAATCCTTGGCCAAACCAAAAAATCATTTTTATCAGCTCTTTCCCAGCCCAAAAGTCAAAATACAGCACTGCACCAGCTACCAAGAAAGAGAAAAATGACTGCTAACCCAGGACATTGTTGTTGGATGGTTTTCTTGCATCAGGTATTGTCTGCCCTTTGTTTCCTCAGGCATCTTGCTCGGTATCTAGACATGGTTTCTCCCTCAGCCTTTTACTATCTTTTGGAACAATATTTTTCTGTACATGGAGAAGTGTAAATCCATGAAATTCAGAATGTGATGCTTATAACTGTTGTAATTTTTATTCCTTTGGGAGTGTAAGTCTGACTACACTCACACAGAACACTTTCTTAAGAGTGCTTGTGAGGGGACAGACTATTGAACTGCTGCAACAGCTGAGGTTTTGGAGCAGCCATTCATGGTGATCAGCAGCCTTTCTTGTTGGGCAGATGGGTATCATTAACCTGTGCCCTGTAAATTGGAGTCTGATTAGCCCTTGTCAAAAGGCTGTTTGAATTTAATAAACTGTATAAATGTCTTGAGAATTCAGCAGGTTTGCCTAAAACAGTATGTTTTTCCTGTGACCTCACCTTGCAAATCTACCAGCCCTCTCAGGAATAGGGAGGTGCCACATTAAATACTAATTGTTTTCAGCCATATTCAGCTCTGTATTTGCAGGAATTTGTTCATTCAGCAGAATACTGAAGCTGGCCAGCTGATAAATATCTGCTGTCAGACACTGGAACCTCAGCTGTTTCTGTTTTCCTGCCAACTTGCTGCACAAGTGCACAAGTGTGACCAGCAGGTCAAAGGAAGTTATGCTGCCCTCTAGTCTGCTCTCGTGAGACCCCACCTGGGGTACTGTGTACAGTTCTGGTGTCCTGAATACGAGAAGGACATGGAGCTGCTGGAGGAAGTCCAGAGGATGGCCATGAGAATGAGGGGCTTGTGAGACTGCGTGGAGACCTCATAGCACCCTTCCAGTATCTGAAGGGGGCCTATAGGGATGCTGGGAACAGACTCTTCATTAGGGACTGTAGTGATACGACAAGGGGTAACAGATTAAAACTTAAAGAGGGGAAATTCAGGTTAAATATAAGAAAGAAGTTCTTTACTGTGAGGGTAGAGAGGACCTGGAATGGGTTGCCCAAGGAAGTTGTGAATGCTTCATCCTTGGAAGTGTTCAAAGGTCAGGTTGGACAGATTCTTGGGTGACATGGTCTACCTTTAGGGCAGTTACTGTTTTTTTCTGTGTACAGTATTTACTGTAATAGAACTTTTCTCTGATAACCAATAATACTTGCACTACACAGAATCATAGAATAGTTTGGGTTGGAAAGGACCTTAAGATCATGTAGTTCCAACCCCCCTGCCATGGGCAGGGACACTTTCCAATAGACCAGTTTGCTCAGAGCCCCATCCAGCCTGGCCTTGAACACTGCCACAACTTCTCCAGGCAACCTCACCACCCTCATAGTAAGGAATTTGTGTCTAATGTCTAATCTGAATCTCCCCTATGTCCTGTCAAAATATGCCCCTGTAAAAAGTCCCTCTTCAGACTCCTTTAGGTATTGAAAGGGTTATAGATATCCTTACTCATGAACATGTAACACATGGAAGCTCAGACATATTCAGGAAAGTAATGGAAGGAAAATATATAGGATTGTACATTCCACAGCCAGTTCTATTAATTATCCTGAAATCTGCTTATTTTTTCATGCTACAGTTTTGGACAATAAGTTTTATTGTGCAATCTAATTTTAAAAAATCAAAGGTTTTATTTGTTTAGTTTCTTCCTTAATTTAGAATCATAGAATAGCTAGGCTTGGAAAGGACCTTAAGATCATCAAGTTCCAACCCCCCTGCCATGGGCAGGAACACCTCGCTCTAAACCATATCACCCAAGGCCTCGTCCAACCTGGCCTTGAACACTGCCAGGGATGGAGCATTCACAACCTCCTTGGGCAACCTATTCCAGTGCCTCACCACCCTCACAGGAAAGAATTTCCTCCTTATATCCAATCTAAACTTCCCCTCTTTAAGTTTGAACCCATTACCCCTTGTTCTATCACTACAGTCTCTAATGAAGATTCCCATCCCAGCATCCCTATATGCCCCCTTCAGATACAGGAAGGCTGCTATGAGGTCTCCATGCAGCCTTCTCTTCTCCAGGCTGAACAGCCCCAACTTTCTCAGCCGATCTTCATATGGGAGGTGCTCCAGTCCCCTGATCATTCTCATGGCCCTCCTCTGGACTTGTTCCAACAGATCCATGTCCTTTTTATGTTGAGGACACCAGAACTGTACACAATACTCCAAGTGAGGTCTCACGAGAGCAGAGTAGAGGGGCAGGTTCACCTCCTTCGACCTGCTGGTCACGCTCCTTTTGGTGCAGCCCAGGATATGGTTAGCTTTCTGGGCTGCAAGCGCACACTGAAGCCAGCTCATGTTCATTTTCTCGTCGACCAGCACCCCCAAGTCCTTCTCCGCAGGGCTGCTCTGAATCTCTTCTCTGCCCAGCCTGTAGCTGTGCTTGGGTTTGCTCCAACCCAGGTGTAGGACCTTGCAGTTGACATGGTTAAACTTCATGAGGTTGGCATCAGCCCACCTCACAAGCGTGTCGAGGTCCCTCTGGATGGCATTCCTTCCCTCCAGCGTATCAACCGAACCACACAGCTTGGTGTCATCGGCAAACTTGCTGAGTGTGCACTCAATCCCACTGTCCATGTCAGCGACAAAGATGTTAAACAAGACCAGTCCCAACACCGATCCCTGAGAGATCCACTTTCTATAAACCCCTCAATTTTCTCATAATAAGTTTTCACTTTCAAATTCTTTCTTGTGATGCAGTTTTGTCATTTATTATTTGATACATAATAATTTGTTTGTTTACAAAAAGAAATCTGTGTTCCTAGACTGAAGGTCATTGAATTGTTATTACTATTACTTTCTCAGTCTACCAGTGTGTTTTTTTTATAGGCCTCACCTTGACTCATCAGCAGAGCTGAGGTACTCTGTGGGCTCACTGGTTGATAGCCAGTCTGACTATCGGTCAACAAAAGTGATAAGGCGACCTAGAAGAGGCCGGATGGGAGTTTGCAGAGATGAACCGAAGGTTAATCCCCAATTTGTTCTTATATGCTGGCTGGTAGTAGAACGTATTTTAGGCTGTTAAGCTTATAGTCTGTGTTTTTCCAGAAAACAAGAAAAAACAACAACCCACCAAACAAGAAAACCAAGCCAAATAGCAGGGTTTTTTCTACACATGCTCAGACATGAGTACTGTACTAAAATTAAGGCAGGAAAGGTTAAGACATCAAAGTTCAAGCACACTAGACTATCTGCCTTTTCTGGGCATCCTTTTTGTGTAAATTTTCCTGATAGTAATTTTATACACCATTAGAAATTATGTGAAAATACTTCACATCATCTGTGGTAAACTGCAAGTATTAATGGAGAATTAATCATTGAATAAGTATTCTTAAATGTTAGTTGTTTTCCTTTCCCATTTTATAGAAGTTCACATTTGCAGATCTTTTACATGGAATAGGCCATATACATCCTTATTGCCCCTCAGGTGAAATCACTTGGAGATCATGAGTGGAATAGAAGCCAGCAGATTGGTGTTTTGAGCAGTCATCCATTTGAAAGTGATACTGAAATGTCTGACATAGATGATGATGATAGAGAAACAC
Organism: Neopsephotus bourkii; assembly: GCF_033783945.1. NCBI lineage: Eukaryota > Metazoa > Chordata > Aves > Psittaciformes > Psittacidae > Neopsephotus > Neopsephotus bourkii. The sequence continues at coordinate 4,088,150 of NW_026901969.1, forward strand.
TTTTCAGCTCCATGGACCTCTTGTCACCAAGTGGCCATTCTGATGCCCAGACTCTGGCCATGATGCTTCAGGAGCAGCTAGATGCCATTAATAAGGAAATCAGGTATGTAGCATGAACCAGTTGTGATGCACTTATGATTACAGCTTCAAGATTCCTTTAGTGCATGAGTTAAAGTACCATTCATAACAATTAGAACAGCTCTTGCACATTTAAATGTTTGATAGTGTATCTACTTTTCATGAGAGTAATGATTATGTGAAGACAGCAGTGGCATCCTCATTCCCTAACCATAGAAATTTCCTTTATAAAATGTTCCAAGTGAAGAACTGCTGACCAACTTAAGAGAAATATACTAGAGAAGGCTAACACATGGCAGATGTGACAGACCACTACTCATATCCCTCTTTTCAAGGTCTTTTTCACCTTTCCGCATGACTCCATTTAGTCAGTAATGACCTCCTTTCAGATGTATTTTATTTCAGTTTTCTTCATGCTTTCTTCTGGTAATGTTCTTCTATGTTACATCTAATATAAACCATGTTTTCTAAGATGTGGTTTTTATTTTCTATGGAGGCATTGAATGTGATTTTTCATGCTCCAAGTTGGGTTACAATGCTTGAAAATAGGTGGTGAACTGAATGTATCTTCATAATTTGCTTGAAAATTGAATGGAATGATAGAGAATCCAATGGCATACTTTAATTGATTTTTATAAATGAAACCATATTTTAGGCTTACAGCATTCCTACATGTAACTGTAGGGTAACAAAAAAACCCAACATGGTGTATGAAAAAAAACCCCTCTCATTAGTGACTTTCTCTAGGAGGTAAAGGAGATGTTACTAATTGTATTAGTGGCTTTCTCTGTGAGGGTGATAGATGCACCATCCCTGGAGACATTCAAGGCCAGGCTGAATGAGGTTCTGGGTAACCTGGTCTAGTAGAAGATGTCCCTGCTCATTGCAGGGAGGTGGGACTAGATGACATTTGAAGATCCCTTCCAACCCAAACCATTCTCTGATTTTATAGACAGAAAGACTGGTTAGAAATCCAATCAAAACCAGATTACCTTTGCCAGCTGTCAGTCTTTCTCTGAGCAAGATAACTTTAAAGGGAGAACTCTACTGGAATATGTTGAATTTGAATAACTTTTCTGTTCTAATCCTTTATACTTTTTCCTTCTCTTCACAAAAAAAAAAAAAAAGAAAAGAAAAGAAGACTCCTTCTAACCTGAGTTGATGGGCAAAGGACTTATAAACAAACACTTGATTTTAAACACATTTTTTCATTCTAGGTGAAATCACAATTAAAAAACAAAACTGAAATCCCAGTCAAAGCATCCTATTGAGGCCGTGTTTAAGAAGCTTATATTTTTTGCTAAGAGAGCTGTTTTAATGAAATTCACTTAAAACCTCAGTGCTTTAGAAGCAATTCTCATTTTTTCCTCAATTCATAGGGGTGAAACAGACAATTTGTTTTACATGTTCTCTTGTTTTATTAATTTGGATTATTTTAGCAATTCCCTTCTTAAAGGCCCAGTTTCATTAGAGTTGAGGTTTGTGTTTGTGCTTTAGCAACAGAAAATCAGATGAAGCCAACTTAAGACTGGAATTATTTTCCTGTAGTAAATCGGATTGTTAACTCCCCCTCCCCTATATGGTCTATATTTTTTCATTCTGGTAATTAAAAAAATACCCTTTTCGATATTATTTTTGTGTTGATCTATTATATTTATCTTTGTTTTCTTTTACTTTCAACTCTCATTTGAAAGAATGTTTGCTTTTGGGGTATCAGAGACAAATACAACATTTTCTTTTGTCAAATAAGGTTAATCCAAGAAGAGAAAGAGTCGACAGAACTGCGTGCAGAAGAGATAGAGAACAGAGTGGCCAGTGTAAGTCTGGAAGGCTTAAATCTGGCCAGAGTCCACCAAGGTACCTCCATTACTGGGTCGGTGACAGCATCGTCACTTGCAAGCTCATCTCCTCCCAGCGGACACTCAACTCCTAAGCTCACCCCTCGCAGTCCAGCCAGGGAGATGGACAGAATGGGAGTTATGACGCTGGTAAGAAATTTTGTGATGACAATTGTAGGTGTGATATTTCTGGTATTAAATACTTAATTTTTCACTGTATGAATGGCTTATCTCTAATTCTTTATTCACCTCTTTGATGTACATATACATAGCAAATTCACTAGGATATGGGCATTTGGGTTGTTTGGGGTTTTGTATTGTGTTTTTGAGCATTGCATGATTCACCAGGGGCATAATGGTCTGAGGACCAAGGGCTTCCAGCACACAGGCTGTGGAATTAATAAGAAACAGAACTGATTACTGGAATTACTGTAATCAATTTACATGTAAAAATGTTTGCTAATGAAAAGCTGTTACACAGTAGTCTGTGGGACTACTGCCAAGTTTAAACTTCCAGGAAATGTCTAGAAGACATTAAAACCTTCTACTAATTCATATATATCATAATTTGGATATACTTATATATTTAGTATATACTTGCAACATTTTGTATGTATTCTTCATCGTGGTTTATCAAATACTTGAAATAAGTGGTTTTTTTCCAATAGTTAATTTCACTGGTACATTTTTAACATTACAAGCAGCATACAAATAGATACCAAGCTATCAAATTGCCATGCAAAGCATTTTTAAAATACTGTACCTTTGAGGACATATTCTGAAATGCCTGGTTTGATTTGAAAGGGGATTTGCAAAAAAAAAAAAAAAAAAAAAATTACTTTTTATCTTAGACAAAAAGTAACAGTGCAACAGTCTAGTAAATGAAGGTAATATGCACTGACATATTCAAGACATAAACCTCTGATAAGGATGCAGATGCAGTATTCAGCGTTCAGAGCAGTCTACACACTATTTTTGAGCCTGGGTGAATTCATCCCTTTAAGCACTAGGATTGAATCAGAGCAGCTGCCTCTGCTGATCTCTATGTGCAGGGAAGAGAATAAGATACGTGTAATCCTATTTTTTATTTGCTGTTTCTCTGATAATCGTGGTGTCCCCAGTGTCCCCTTGTGGTCCATTCCTGGGGAGCAGCAGCAATGGTTCCCTTTGGAGCCTCTCAGCAGAGGGGAAATGAGACTTGATCTCAATCACAAGGCAGAAATTAACTCTCCTAGCCAAGAAGGCTGCCTAAGAAGAACTGGGAGTGGAGCCTGCCTATTAATTCTGCTCAGCTGCGACTAGGGGCTTCTGTCTACCATTATTTAACTAAGTACTTCCTTTTCCTGGGATCTGAGGACTTGTATCCAGCTCTGCCCCTCCCAGTTCAGGCATGGTGTTTGCTGCCTTCTTGGAACAGCAGAGGAGGTCAGGGCTGGCAGCTGTGGCAGACTGCAGTACTGATTCTTTGAAGCCCCCAATTCCCACTGCTGAACAGCAGAAATGAAAACGGTGGTGGCACAGAGAGTTGTGGAGGAGGTGGGTGTACAGGCTGCTGTGGTACCGCTCGCTTCACCAAAGCAGCACCTTCAGAAATATGCAGATTACTTCCTTTTCAACATGCAGTTAAACAAAGCAGTCTGGCTACAGATAAATGCAAGGGTTAAACTGACCTTCCAGCAGACACCTGCACTGCCTGGTTGCCTTGATTTGGACACAGTAGCTTTGGGTCAGTAGATTCATCAGATTCAAATATGAAATGACAGCATAGCCTCTCATCTTCAGGTTGCCATGGACTCACTGATATCCAGCTCTAGCTGTGCTAAAGCTCAAATGGGGATGTCTGTATGGCGTAAGTTGCAGTTGAGTTCTAGATACACCATAAGCTGTAAAAGCAGCACCTGACTGGGTGCTCAGCAGCACAGCCCACAGCCTTGCTCACCATCATCAACCATTTCAGGACACTTCTGCCCAGCACTGTTTCAGCAGGAGCACAGTGTTGAATACTTCCTCCTTTCTGGCTGGTGACAGGCACTGACTGGCTGTCAGACATCTTCTATGTGGAAACTTTGTGTTGGGAAATGTTTTGTAGAAGTTCGATCTCCAGAGCACGAATTGCCTAATAATTCTGTAGGAGTTGGCTGGAGAAGCAGTACTGCATGAGTTTCTGCAGCCCAGGTAAATGCAGTAAATATATCCTGCAGAGCATCTTCAGCTTTAAATGAATGAAAGATCTAACAAAAATAAAAAATGAAAAGGGTGTCAAACAAGACATATTCTAGCAGCCTTCTACTTCCAAATAATGCTTCAGTGCAGAAGATGTGTGCATTTGATTCCATTTACTGAAAGCACTAGTCACTTTGATATGAGGTAACTGGAGAGAAAGACCCCTGTTTCAGATATAGTATTTGTTGATGGTGTTTTTTTATACTTGGCAAGACACCAATACAATTGTCATATTAGATAAAAATAAATCTCTGTTGGGGGTAGCGGAAAGATTTATACGAAAACACAAAAACTAAAAATTGCTGTGATAAGCTTACAATGTCCTGTTCTTGATAAGCTTATGAAAATGAAGACGAACATATCTTTAGAAAAAATAACTGCTTTCCCAAATTGCCATATTTGTCAGGGTTTATGTTATGACAGCAAGCATATAATTAGTATATAATATGGATGTTATTAATGAAATTTCTGCTTTCCACTTTTGAATGTGAGAAGAATGAATGTGTGGCATTTTGTTATGCTCAAATAAGATTTATTAATCATTCTTTTTTTATTGTTGCTGCTTTTATTAACAACCTAAGCCAAGTGACCTAAGGAAACATCGGAGAAAGGTATGATACTAGAGGGGGTTTTTAAGTTTGGGAAAGCACATTTTTCATATTCCTCTGCTATTCAGATAACCTTGCCAGCCTCTGCATCCCCTTTGCTCCTTTTCATTCAATTCCTGAATATAATCATTTTAATCCTACCTGGAAAGGCTTGCAGGCATCACAGCTAAGCCACAGAATCAAGGCTCACCAGTGATACCTGGGAGTAGTAGCCTCTAGAGCATGAACTTAAAGGAATGCAGTTTAAAACTAACTAAATAATAAGCGTTGATGCAAAAGAATTACCTTCAAACGTATTTTGACCATTCTTCTTGCTGGAGGAACCAGAGTGAGATTACTTGAAGTTTTCTCAAGCAATATAAAGTTACTTACAGCATTGGCACTGATTGTGGGATTTATCTTTGCATGAGAGGAGATAATATTAAAGGTAAACCATTATATGCTGTGATATCAAAAAATCATTTTTGTCCATGCTTATTTTCAAGCATTCTGATCATTCTGTTAACAAGCTATGGAGAGAGTGGTCCTATTTATGTGTGTGTTTACCTTCTCCCTTACATCCCTGAGAAACTTTGTTTACTCAAATAATCCTTTTTAATGAAGAGACATGCTCATGTCTTAAGGTTATTTTCATGTTTAGACCTTCAATGGATCAACCTGTTTGGCATAAGAGAAATTAATTTCTTCTTCAAATGTGATCTTTCTTTCAAATACATACTTTAATCTGCCATATTTAGACAATTGCTCTTTCCCAATAGCTTCTTTTAAAAATAAGAAGACTTACAATTGTTGGTGTGGGTGTGGGTGGTTGTGGCTGAAGGAGAGAAGCCAGAGAGTTGTAGTCTATGGGGCGGAGTCTAGTTGGAGGCCTGTATCTAGTGGAGTGCCTCAAGGGTCGGTACTGGGACCAGTATTATTTAATATATTCATTAACGATTTAGATGAGGGAATTGAGTGTACTATCAGCAAGTTTGCTGATGACACTAAGCTGGGAGGGGTGGCCGACGCCAGAAGGCTGTGCTGCCATCCAGAGGGACCTGGACAGGCTGGAGAGTGGGCGGGGAATAACTTGATGAAATATAACAAGGGAAAGTGTAGAGTCCTGCATCTGGGCAGGAACAACCCCAGGTTCCAGTATAGGCTGGGGAACGACCTGTTAGAGAGCAGTGTAGGGGAGAGGGACCTGGGGTCCTGGTGGACGACAGGGTGACCATGAGCCGACACTGTGCCCTTGTGGCCAAGAAGGCCAATGGCATCCTGGGGTGTATTAGAAGGGGGGTGGTTAGTAGGTCGAGAGAGGTCCTCCTTCCCCTCTACTGCCCTGGTGAGACCTCATCTGGAATATTGTGTCCAGTTCTGGGGCCCTCAGTTTAAAAAGGACAGGGACCTGCTGGAGAGAGTCCAGCGCAGGGCAACTAAGATGATTAAGGGAGTGGAGCATCTCCCTTATGAGGAAAGACTGAGGGAGCTGGGTCTCTACAGTTTGGAGAAGAGGAGATTGAGGGGTGACCTTATTAGTGTATATAAATATATAAAGGGGGAGTGTCACGAGGATGGAGCCAGGCTCTTCTCAGTGGCAAACAATGAAAGGACAAGGGGTAATGGATACAAATTGGAGCACAAGAGGTTTCACTTAAACCTGAGAAGAAACTTCTTCTCAGTGAGGGTGACGGAACACTGGAACAGGCTGCCCAGGGAGGTTGTGGAATCTCCTTCTTTGGAGACATTCAAGACCCGCCTGGACACGTTCCTGTGTAACCTTATCTAGGTGTTCCTGCTCCGGCAGGGGGATTGGACTAGATGATCTTTTGAGGTCCCTTCCAATCTCTAACCTACTGTGATACTGTGATACTGTAATTTGCCAAAAACCAAAATGCACCTGAAACTGTGCATGCTCAGTTCTGTTGTCAAATTACTGCAGCATATGTTGCAACTTTCTTGAAAAGCTAATCTGCTCTCAATGGAGTCTCTCTCCCCCAGATCGCAGTAGTTGAAGAAGATGGACGTGAAGATAAAGCCACAATCAAATGTGAAACTTCTCCTCCTCCAACACCCAGAACTATTAGAATGACTCATACCCTTCCTTCTTCATACCATAACGATGCCAGAAGGTAAGATACTTGTAATATGAATTAGTACTTCACAGTTTTACCTGGTGTTATTCTTTTCAGATAATGTTGTTTAACTATTCCAAAATCACTGATTTCTTCTTGCTGCTTCTTGGCAATTGTTTCCCCTGCCATGAGAGATAAAGCCTTATCCTATGTCTTTTGCATCACCCTAAGAATATTTGTCAGTGCTAAAATGCAGAATCACAGAATCACAGAATGGTTGGGGTTACAAGGGTCCTCTGGAGAGCATCTAGTCCAACCCCTCTTCTGCTGCCAAAGCAGTTTCACCTAAAGCAGACTGCACAGGATCACATCCAGGCTGTTTTTAATATCTTCAGAGAAAAAGACTCCACAACCTCTCTGGGTAACCTGTTCCAGTCCTCTCTCATCCCAGAAGTAAAGTTTTTCCTCACATTTAGATAGAACTTCTTGTGTTTCAGTTAGTGCCCATTGTCCCTTATCCTGTTGCTGGGCACCACCAAAAAGTGTCTGGCCCATCCTCTTGACACCCACCCTTAAGGTATTTGTATGAGTTGATATGAGCCCCTCTCTTCAACTGGGGAGCCCAGATGCAGCCTCACCAGGGCTGAGTAGAGAGAGCAGAGAGGGAGGAAAACCTCCCCTGATCTGCTGGCCGCACTCTTCCTAATGCACCCCAGGACACTGCTGGCCTTCTTCACCACAAGAGCACATCGCTGGCTCATGGTCAACTTGTCCATCAGAACTCCCAGGTCTTTCTCCACAGAGCTGTTTTCCAGGAGGTCAACCCCTAGCGTGTACTGGTGAATGAGGTTATTCCTCCCTAGGTGCAGGACCCTACACTTGCCTTTGTTGAACTTCCTTTCCGCCCAGCTCCCTAGCCTATTCAGATCTCACTGAATGGCAGCACAGACTTCTGGTATATCAGTCACTCCCCCCAGCTTCATATCATCAGCAAACTTGCTGATCCTGCACTCTGTCCTGTCACCCAGGTCATTGATTAATAAGTTGAACAAGACCGGACCCAGTACTGACCCCCGGGGTGCACTGCTAGCTACAGGTCTCCAACTAGGCAGTGTCACTGATGACAACCTTCTGAACTATGCCATTTAGCCAGTTCACAATCCACCTTACTGTTCCCTCATTTAACCCATACTTCCTGAGCTTACCTATGAGGATGTTATGGGAGACAGTATCAAAAGCCTTGCTGAAATCAGGGTAGACAGCATCCACTGCTGTCTCCTCACTTACCTAGCCAGCCATTTAATCATAGAAGGTTATCAGATTTGGCAGCTGTGATTTACTCTTGGTAGATCCATGTTGACTACTCTTGATAACCTTCTTTTCTTCCACATGCTTAGAGATGACATCCAGGATGAGCTGTTCTGTCACCTTTCCAAGAATGGAGGTGCCTGCCCTGTAGGTTTCTGGATCCTCCTTCTCACCATCTTTGAAGACTGGAGTGACATTGGCTTCAGTCCTCAGGCACCTCTCCTTTTCTCCATGACCTTCCAAAGGTGGTAGAGAATGGCTTAGCAATAACACCTACCAGATCCCTCAGCACTCATGGGTGCATTCCATCAAGGCCCATGAATCTGTGGTTGTCAGTTTTGCCTAAATGATCTCTAATCAGACCCTCCTTGACCAAGGGAGTCTCTTCTTTTCTCCAGACTTTCTCTTTTGCCTCCAGGGTCAGGGATTCCCAAAGGCTGTCATCAGCAATAAATCCTGAAGCAAAGCACACTTTCAGTAACTCTTGTCTTCTCTATATCATTTGTCGTCAAGGCATCCATCTCATTTAGCAGGCCCACATTTCCTCTAGTCCTCCTTTTGCTACTGATGTATTTGAACAAGCCCTTCTTGTTGTCCTTGACATCCCTTCAGATTTAATTCCAAATGGACCTTAGCCTTCCTCATTGCATCCCCATGTACTCTGACAAAGTTCCCATATTCTTCCCAAGTAGTCTCCCCCTTTTTTCCACATTCTGTAAACTTCCTTCTTCTGTATGAGTTTTACCAGGAGCTCCTTGCTCATCCATGCAGGTCTCTTGCTCCCTTTGCCTGATTTCTTAATTATAGAGGTGCATCAATTTTGAGCTCGGTGGAAGTGATGCTTGAATATTAACCAGATCTCTTGGATCACCCCTACCTTCCAGAGCCCTAACACATAGCATTCCACAAAGTAGGTTTTTGAAGAGGCCAAAGTTAGCCTTCTCATGAATTCCAGAGTGCTTATCATAATCCTGCTTATTGCCCTATTCTTTTCACACAGGATCCTAAACTCCACCATCTCATGGTCACTTCAGTCAAGGCTGCCCCCAACCTTCACATCCCCAGCCAGTACTTTTTAGCATGAGGTCCAACAACACACTTATCCTCATTGACTCCTCCATCACCTGTGTCAAAAAGTTACCACCAGTGCCTCTCAGGAACATTCTGGACTGTGTGTCTTTAGCCGTGTTGTCTCTCCAGCAGCTATCATGTTGAAGTCCCCCATGAGAACCAGAGCCTGTGATCATGAAGATGCTTCAGCTGTTTTTAGAAGGGCTCATCGATGACTTCTTCCTGATCAAGTGGCCTGTAGTAAGCACCCTCAACAGTATGACCCATGTTAGCCTGTCCCTTAATTCTTAAGTTTTCAACTGGTTCTTCATCTGCCCCTATTCAGACCTTAATACGTTCCCATTGCTTTCACATAAAGGGCAATTCCACTACCTAGACTTTCTGGCCTATCTTTCCTGAAAAATACATAGCCATCCATGTCAGCATTCCGGTCATGTGAGGTATCCCACCATATCTCTGTAATTGCAATGATATCATGGCCCTGCAAGTGCGCACATCTTTCTAATTCTTCGTGTTTATTCCTCATGCTGCATGCGTTGGTGTACAGGCATTTCAGAGAGGTAATTGAGCATATGGGCTTCCCAGGAGGCATGCAAAAGGATCCGTCCACCTTAGCCATACATACCCTTGAGGTGGCTGGCCTTCTGGTTCTCATCTTGGGAGGCAGCTGAAGAACGTTTGTTGCTGCTCTGGTTGGCCTGGCTTATTCCCCAGTTGAATGCTATGGTGTGACTATTGCCACTTTGGACCCTGCCTATATATGCTGGATATTTCTTTTTTGAAGTACAGTGTCAATCACTACTAGAAGGATTGAAACTGCAAATCCTAGAAAGACAAACTGCAGGCTGATTCTTGTGGTTTTCATCAAATTTTTTTAGCAAATTGAAAATATTTATTTACTTTCAGCCTTTTTTTTTTTTTTTCAAGTACGATCCATTCAGACTGATGGACAAAATGTGATCTTGTATTGCCCTACGTGTTGCTAAATTGTTTAAAGAAGATGATGTGATTGTTTCACTGTTGGGAGATCATTGCTGAACTATAACAAATTTGTTTGCAGAGCTGCTCAGAAGAAAGCAAAATCTTACCTGCAAATGTTGCCATGTTATCTATTCCATTTCTTTATTATCATTTTGTAGTAGCTTGCCTGCTTCATTGGAGCAAGAAAGCATTGGTCTTGGCAGTGTCAATAGCAGCCAGGACTCCCTGCACAAAGCTCCCAAAAAGAAAGGAATCAAGTCTTCGATAGGACGCTTGTTCGGTAAAAAAGAGAAGGCTCGTCTTGGACAGCTCAGTAAGGCATTAGTGGTAACAAGCCAACATCACCATTTCACAGTCATTTTCCTATTTTTAATTTTGCTGCTTTTCAGTTTCCAATTTGATTATTTTTCTGTTTTGTATGGCAGAACTTTTCCATTAAACCTCATTGCTATCTGCAGTTATATTTGTCATGAGTTTGCTATAACGTAAATGAAAAGAGACTCCTGGCACAAATTGCTAGAGTCATCCTCTTCACTGAACCTACTGCTTCAATAGTCTTTTGAACTAGGGTAGAAGTGCTAGCAGTTTATCCTCAAATAGCCAAATAAAGAGGAGGTGAGAAAAGAGTAAGTAATAAACCGCTATAAGCAGTAGCTATGTGATAGGGAAGGTCCTTGCAAGTAAGTGTGGTTGCTTTTCAGATTTCATTGTGTCAATAGATGCCTGCTAGTGCCTATCACTGAATGTCCTCACCATACTCTTTCAATTAGCTATGCTGCTCACAGCAATGCTTTGTTTTCTTTCTAATACTTCTCTCATTTTCCCTTGCTAAGAAGACCCTAGTCTAATTCATTCCTGGTAAAAATTTTCCTCTGTGATTTTCCATAGGAAAATACACACTACATGCAAAATTAAAAAAAAAAAAAAAAAAATCGTAGCATAACTTTATTTAATTACCTTAGGTAGCATAAGCTAATAGAAGGTGAAATGACCATCTTTAGCAAAGGCTCATAGTCTGCATGCCCAGATAGACAAATAACATCCTTAACTGTAGTCTGTACTGCTAGGCTGTCTGATCTAGCTAGATTAAGATTAGTATGTATGCACGTTCCAACAAACCATCAAATTGGAATAGATGTGTCAGTAAAATAGAGATATTAACTATTTCTTAGTTAGGAAGAAGTCACATAATGTGATTTGTGAAGCCCTAAATTTTCACTGCCATGGTGACCAAATAATACCTGTAAAAGAATTCTAAGGGCTTACAATATGTAAACCTAAAATTAAAAAAATATATTCATATTAAAGCATGTCCTTATCACAACTAGCACACCCATCACTAAAATCATACAGAATAAAATAAGGTAACATTCAGGTGAGAGTATCAAAAACTCAAATAACTGAGCATTGTCCATTTATACTCCAACTTTTCTCTCACTGAACTTTGTGTTCTTGGAAAAAAAAATTCTAATCACAATTTAATTTTTTTTTTTTCCCACTTTAAGAAGAATAAAAGTGATTTATTCAATCTTTTTAATAGTGTAATGCATTTCAGAATCTATTAAACGAGCCTTTCAAATACACCTGTATGTCACCATCTGCACTGATGGAGAACTGTATAACTTCAGTTTGCATTATTAATTCACATTTACATTCCAAAAAATCAATTTTATTGGTAGCGGTAGATTATGCATAATAAGCTATGATTTCACAGTAATTCAGGAACACAGAGGATAAAGGTGTAACAAAATGTTAGTCTTCCCTGCAGTTCCTTGCAATGTAGAACAAAAATAAAATAGCAGGAGCAATGTAATTTGCGAAGACTAATTTCTTAATAATACCCACCGTGTGTAATAAGACATACGTATAATTGGATAAAGCTTATTTGTAAGTCTCAACACTAGCTCATGAAATCACAGAACAATATTAGGGAAGATTTGCTATTAAATGAAACAGCAAAGATTTTGTATAATTCACATTTTAATTAAGCAAACTAGGTTTACAAGCATGTATAAAAATAACAGTAGGACTATTAACTGCCCCAAAAGTAGATGCAAAATATTTTTAGAAATTGAAACGGCATTGAGCTGCTGAATTATATTTTTTCTCGTCTTAATTCTTAAGATATCAAAAACACCCCAAATATTGAGTGGCAATTTCCATTCAATGGCTATATATTAAAGACCAAACAAGATTTAAAAAATATCAATCATGGTAGTACTTGGATCAATCCTATGACAGGTAGGCTATCTGTGAAGCTAGGTAGTTTCTAGTATATAAATATAATATAGTTCTATTTATAGTAAGTTACTATATCACAGAAATCAAGATAGTAAGCCCTGTCATTACTGCACTGCAATATATTTGTATGTTTTTTACAATTTAAATTTATTATATAACATAAATAAAGGAATCTCATTTAATTCCTTGTTTAAATTTAACACTCTAATATAGATACATACTATTTATTTTCAATATGGAAAATATCTTTTCTTCAATAGCTTATCAAATATTGAAGAGGTAGTAAATGTAATTTTTAGCTACAGAAACATTAATTTGTTTTCTTATATATGTGTATTTGCACATGCACACAATTATGCTTAAAAAGCACTTTAAAAGTTCATGTCAATGCAGAGGATATTAGGGATCCTGGTGATATTATACAATGTAAGTACACATCATATGTCCATAACTAATTCTATAATAGCTCTAAAAATCACATGTAATATATACTTATAATTTATGTAACATATATATAATATACATGTAGTATATGCTTATATTTAAGAAGCAATTCTGTAGCTTCCAAAGTTTTATCACAAACTTCAACAGAGCCAGGTTATCACCCAAAAGATCTCCTTGCTCTGCATTCCCTGCGGAGCTCTGAAATGGTTAGTTTTCTACTGCTAAACTTGCCAAAGTTTCATTATTTTGTAATTTGCTAGTTTTAAAACCTCTGTCAAACCATTTGTCTTCAAAGGTAAATTCGTGCCTTAAGAGATCTTTCTCAGAATCAAGAGCCAAGATTTCTGTATTCTTCAAGATTTCTTTAATTATAGGAAGAGGGAAAAGGAACGTTACAGGGACCATGGGTGTCTTTTGTTTATTATTTATTTGTTTGATTTTAAACTTACCCACCTGGGGAATACCACACTAGACACATAAGCAGGTCCCTTCTTCCTTGAATCCAGGCAGCAATAAAAAAGTCAGAGCATCTTTCTGCTTCTGCACTAGGAAAGTCACATTAGTGGATATATTGTATGATCCATGCTCATCATACAGTAACAGTAATGTCCTTGGTTTATAATATGATCTTATTGGTCCAGGTGTCCTTGTTTACCGCAAGCTTTCCTTGTCACTCTATGTAAGTAATTCAAGTTCCCATGCCTTTGACATGAATTAGGTGCCCATAAGACACATCCAGGAAGACCTGGGATGCTTTTTACTTCTCTGACAGATTCTTTATGTCATCTCTGGCTTGGGAGTTCACGGATAACTACAACAAAGACTCTAAGACTCTCTATGAGAGCAAAATGAAGACTTTAGTAGTACAACGTTACATAATGCTATATTATTGAGTTCTTGAGAAGGCCCTTTTATTTGTACATTTCTCAAATAAGATTAAAAAATGGTGAGGGCATTGCTTACTTAGGACCATGAGATTGATCTTCAGGAGGCAAGGAAAAACAGGCAAAGGAAATGAAGTTGCTCTCTTCATAAACTTCTGCTAAACACAGGGAGGAAACAGTCTTTCCCTCTACTTCTACTCTTTTCCACATAGCAAACGCATGCCAAAATTTACATCCATAGGTGATAAATGTTGTCCACAAACACCAGGTATCATGGTTTAAGGAAACAAACATAGGTGGTAGTGGTGGGTGGGAGGGAGATTGAAGGGTTGAGGGTGGGAAAAACTGGGATAGAGCTATGGGAAAATACGATGGGGCTTGTTTTGTTTTGTTTTCCAGGAGGCTATATGGAAACAGAGGCAGCAGCTCAGGAATCTCTGGGATTAGGAAAACTTGGAACCCAAGCAGAAAAGGACCGAAGACTAAAGAAAAAGTGAGTACCTTTTTCATGTGACTTTCATTGGCTCAAACTTGATTCAGACATCAAGTTTTGTGTTGATTTTATACACATGTGTAATGAGAAGCAAGACCATCCACTATGGCAGTTTAGTACTTAGCAAGTTTTTTTCGAGTTTAAAAGTTTTAAAGCTGCATATAAATTGTAGGGAAAACTATTCAGTCTGTCAGTTGCACAGTATTGTTTCATCTGTGAAAGAATGTAGGCTTATGACAAAGAGACATTTTCTGTTTCACATTGTCATGAATTCCTTTTGACTTTCGCCTTCTGTGCAATTCTTTAAAAATAGTCAGGCATTTAGTGACTCACTACATAAATTATTTTCATAAGGTAAAGAAAAATATTTTGTTTTGCATTATCGATTGAACATATGGTTATTTCTGTCTATAGAAGTCAAAGGCTCCCCATAAACCCTAGCAGCTTCACTTTTTGCCTGTCATCAAATGGCAACCTAGCTTTTACTTTGTATAAATCATGTAATAATTTAATATTATATTTGCTGTCTCTTCTTGTTAAATCAGTACCCTGACTCATAACAGCTGCCAGCACCTACGGAGAGCTATTAAAATAAAGCTACAAACACGAAAGAACCCTCTTGGCAGCATCACAATTCCAGTGTAATTAGAGGGTGTCAGAGAAAAAAGGTGGTACTTAAAAGTGACTGCAAATTCATTTTGCAAACAAACAGCTTTATTTTTCATCCATAGCCATTAACTTTAGTGCTATTATTTGGATCTTGAAAGCCTAATTTTTTAAATTTTCAGGAATTTCAAGTTTCTTTCAGTCTTTCAATGTTTGTTTGCAAAGTTTCAAGAAAATTTGCGATTATAATCCAAAGAATCTAGAGATACTGTTTCAGCATCTCTTTTAATTTATATATAGAGTATTTTTGATCACTACTTTCATATAAATCTCCTGATGAAATACAACTTTAAATGTAAACATCCATGTAACGTAAAAATGTGTTTCATTTAAATCAGCCTCAATTTAACAATTAAAGATAGAGAAGCAGTCACTGTACTAGCTGAGAGAGAAGAAATGTTTTAAATTCAATTAAGAAACTCACAATAACATTCACAGGTATATCAGTTGATGAGTTTTGTCCCTGAATTTCTTATCTATACATTTCTATCAGTCATTAGTCATTTAGAAATATATGAGTGGAAAGATTATATTGCTGTGTTTTTCACTAAACCTAGACAACATTTCTGATGCAGTCATTATCATTCTACAGAATATCAGTGAATTTTCAACAGCCTGTTTTTTGAAGTCCCTATTTATCTTCCAGCTCTGAGGACTGAAGGTACCACAGTATTGAAATCACTTTGAAGGGACAAATGTGTTCCCTTTGTTCATTTTTTCGTATGTTAGTTCTTTAAACTGGATAAAATAACTTCAGACTTGACACATACTACTGCATACCTGACATGACTACTCAACGTATGAGAGTGCCTACCAAGTTTTGGGTCTGGAAATAGTAGGTGTACAAGTATTCTGGTTTTATACGTATGTCTAATCTCACACAAACAGACTTTTCCATGCTTTCTGCTTTTCAAGTCTTTCTTTTTTTTTCTCCTATGCCTGTGTGTCTTTGGTTCTTTATGGATTAGAAAAAAAACCAAAATGTTCTCTGCTGGAAGGAAAGTAGTCTTTCCTTTATGAATAGGACTGTTCATCTAGTCTGAACTGTATACTATTTATCCTCAGTATATGCTGTATACCTATGTAATTTTTGTTTTTTTCCCCATTCCTTTAGATATTCCTGTCTTCATAAGCTTCTCATTCTGGAATCATTACAACTGTGTTTAAGATTACTGCTAATTTACTATTGGAGAAAGTTTTCTGTATATATTTCATAGTTGTACAGGGTATGTGATATGGGAAATATGTAACATTTTGTATTAGAGATATACATGAGGTTCTACTGAATTATGATAGTGATTAGGGAGCCAAGCAATCAATAGGGTATAAACGAATTAACAATTGCTTGTAAAAAGTGCAGTCTTATATGTTTTACCTCAGAAAGTATTAAGTTGAAACAGTCCAGAAAGTCACTTAAATGAAAAGTTTGTCTCAGTAGGTCAGATTCCTTTCTGCCAACACTTATAAGGACAATGCATAACTCCCTGTGGAACCAGAGCCTTAACAGTAGCTGCAAGATTACTGATCTGGGCAATGCAGATGGGAATATTATGCTATGTAACAACAAGGATGATCCTAATGTGTATGAGGTCTTTATAAGATGTAATAGCAGAAGTCTGAGAATAATTTTCTATCTTAGGATGTAGCAGGAAAATTTAAGTCCAAGCATTTGATTCCATTTTACTGATAAAACTGCCCTATAAACCCTACAGGTAGAGTGCGCACAGTTGCTGGAACACAGACAGCAAAGCACTTCACCTTGTAAGGATTTCTACTGCTTATTCTAGATTAGGACATAAAACTCCAAGAAAGCCAGATACATTAAAAGAATGAAGCATAGGCTAAAGCAGGGAGGCGCTCCTTTGTATTACCTTTTAAGTCTGGATGATCTTTCCATATGCAGCCGATTTCTTCTCTATTAAACCAGCAATAATACCACATGCAGAATTTGTGATTCTCTCTTGCACATGTAAGTCAAGTGAAATGGCTTTCAGCACTGTTAACAGCTCAGTGAACTTCTCTTTCAGTTAAATGGTAGTGCTGGTGCAGGAAAGCAAGGCGTCTCCCCTTGACATGAAACCAGAGGTCTGATGCATCACTGTGATCAACACATGAGTTCTGTGAGCAGTACTCATGAGCTCAACAGTTTGCAATTAGCTTTGAATGAGTAATTAAAAATTGACAGAAGTTAATATAAAAGGATGGATTCCTTAAAATGTTATCCATTTCTTTCAGCTGAATTAATCTCTTAAGTGAAAATACCTTAAAATGCTAAATTTCTAATTTTGTATTTTTTAATGTATTCTCATCAGTAATTCAGCAAGGGTGTCCCTACCCCAGGGATGAAGAAGCATTATGTTTCAAATTGCCAGCTGCTGTAGCCAGTAGGTACTAATGGCCCACTAGATGCCCTGGCCACCTGCTCCCCAAGTAGCCAGCACATGCATTGACCCTTCTCTGCGCGCATGGAGTTACAAATGTACTGTGGCGTACGGTAGTGTTTTAGTGCAATTTACATGCGTAGAATAGATTACCGAATAATACATTTCACTCAGAGAAGTATCATGAGAAATCATGGTAATTCTGGAGAACAGTTCTCTCTCTGGAGATTATAGTGTCATTACCTTAAATTTCAACATTTTCCTACTTCTTGCTTAGAAGATGCTATTTAGATGTCAAATTTCTTTCAGTTTCAATTTACTGCTTAGACATCATTAAAATGTAATTAACAGTTTGTCTCTGTGATATGCTAGGCATTTATAAACCTTAAACAAGAGTCTATTCATCCAACATTTGGTTATTCCAGTAGATTTCTTGGAAACGAGTCTTTCTCCTAAGGCATCAAAGAGCAATTAAGGAAGCTGTATAAATTTTTTAAATTAGATCCAACATGTTCCTAGAATAATCTGAAAAGATAAATTAAGTTGCCTGACTCATCCATAGATCTTGAACAGCTCTAGTTAATATTACAAGTTTTTAAGTCCTACTATTTGTAAATTGAGCATGCAGGATTAGAAAACAAAAAATGAGTGTCAGGGGTATTTAGAGTGTTTAGGGTGTTATTACATTGTTTGGTGAAAATAAATGCTGTTGTCGTGTGACTAAGAATAATGTATTGCATTTTTATTATTTAAACTAGCCTTTATATTCCATTTGACTTGTTGTATACAAAATATTTTGTATATAATACCTTTTGCCTTTTGTCTGATGCTCACAGCCTATTTGCCTAATGAGTAATGTCATCAAGAAAACCCATAGTTTAGGACTAAAAGTATTAATGGCACTGGTCCCTATATGTCACCATTACATTTGATCCCCCGATGATTCAAATAATCAGCACTCATTTCAATCATAATTTTTATTTTATTAAGGTATACTGTCCAGAAGACACTCATCACTGAAATGAAAATGGAGCTTTTCTCTTCCATTATTTTGTGTGTGTGTGTGTGTGTGTGATTAACCAGTGTGCTTATGAAAAATGACTACCTAATTTCCAGTTCTGAATTTTGTGGTGGACTCCGGCTGCCATTTCTCCATGACTGTGTATACACTGTTCCGGCTCTTCATGATGTCATCCTTCATGGGTGTCTTTTCCACCAAATATTATGGCTGTGCACGATAACTTGGTCTTGGCATTCACTTAGGGTTGTCATTATAGCCCAGGCTGGGACCCAGCATAGGCAGTTTCAGGTCAGTCCGTTTTCTGTCCAAACTCATAAAGGTTCGCAAAGGGTTCAGATAGAGGCATAGTCCCTTCTGGGACAGCAGAAATTGATTAGCATGTGTCCCATGAGACAATTCATACCTCAGAAAAAGAGTAGATAACACTGTGCCTAAAACCAAATAATCTGTATCCCCTTTGAAAATGCATATCCCTACTGACCTCATCTCAGGTAGCAAATTAAGACACTTTACAGAAGCTGTATAAATATTTTACTGTCCTTTTCACTAAAGGACCATACAATGAACCCTTTATAAAAATCTTCTTTAACAGTGAACTCAGCCAAACTTGAAATAATATTAACAAATAGAGCCATGTTTGCTTCCCTTTTTAAAATTTCCCTAGTGAACATCAGTTGTATTCTTGTCTGCAATTTTGCCCAGGAGTGATGTCAAATCATCCTTACCTAAAAGCCTCACTAATGGCAAATACAGCTCTAAAGTCTCACTTTGTCTTTCAAAGTGCAGTATAGCTCTGAGTACCAGTAATCCATATGCTTTTCAAATGTACTGTTTGATTTGATCTGCAATAGTATGCAATACAGTACCAAATAAGTATCAGCCTGAAGAAGGGAGCATGCTTGTGCTGGTTTTGGCTGTGATAGTTAATTTTCTTCATAGTAGCTAGTATGGGCTAAACCACAGCAATGCTGAAGAAAAGACAGTCTTTTATGTTGCATAAAAGTATGTAATGACTAGCTATAATCACTGATATTTCACAGGGTGTGTTTATTTCATCCTGTGCAAGGCACTAACAAGTGGCAAGGTTTGAGAGGCATTTAACTGATGTGCAGTCCTAGATTGCCACACGGAGGTGCATTTGACCTTGTGCATGCTGCTAATATAGTTTGAAATTGGCCAATGCCGTTGCTTCCTCAGGAATCCCAAATACAAGTTATCTCCATGAAAAAAATATTTGCGTGCAAGTCAGCTAGCCTGGATCCTACTGACAGGATTCCAGGCAGAAGCTGATAAATTCCTCAGTGTATTAATATGAATGTTTGAAAACCAATTATTGCTTCATAACCAATGAAATAACTGCAATGCCTTATAATGCTATCGGTCCTGGTGGTGTTAGGATGAGTTGAGCAGAGATTTAGCTTCACTTTTTTCTTCAATTTTGTTTTGAATCTGGACAAGAATCTATTAATTCCATGTTTCCAAAACAAGCTTAAGATGTGAGGTTTGTATTTTCCTAGAAAAATCAAAGATGAACCTGTTTTGGGGAGATTTACTTCACAGGTACAGATTTTTATTTGCCTTGTAAAATCAAGACCTAAACAATTCTCATACGTAAAATTACGGTGTAAAAAGAAATTCTTAGTATTCATAGCTTTAGAATTAATCTTGCAGTAGGAATTGCAGTGCTGCTAAAGTCTCAGCTGACTACAGTGATGTACATATTAAACAGAAGTAACTTCCATGTGAACAGAACAGCATGTTGTATTGACTCTTTTTCCTTTCTACTTAGAAAAGAAAGGATGATAAATATTTTAAGTTCCTTTGATAAATTTGACAAATTCCTAATAATGATTCTGTTCTTTTCTTTTGTTGATGTTCATTCCTACATAGCCTTCAAAAATTGGGAGATGATAGAGAAAAGTGTGGAATTCACATTTAAATAAAATTAGTAAAAAAGCCCAGAATACTGGGACTTCCATTTCTTTACAAACAAACTTAAGTTTTAGGTCACTGTCAACAGGTTACTTGAAAAAATGTTTAGGTAGACCTTTTTGTGGGATAAGAGTTTGAGACATCATAGTTATCTTTTAGGTGCTTTTGAATCCACACAGTGCCCCTTTAATTGGGTTTTATGTGTGCAACTGCAATTAGAATTTGTCATAGTGACTACAAATAATCTGTCCTCTGCCGTATACAAATAGCTGGTTTTAATGGTTTTCCTAATTGCACATATTTTGGAAAAATTAATCCAATTGGATAATTAAGGACTTCTTCTGCGCCATCAATCTAATGTTCCTGAATACTTAATGCTTATTATACACCGTTATGTCCTAAATGTGCACAATTTTTTTTTTACACTGATGTAAGATGTGATGCCTTTCTCCCCCCCAGTCTTTTACTTACTGAATATGTAGGAAGATTCAAGTTTTCTATTTAATTTCTTCCCTTCCTAGAAAACAGTACTGTGTTCAGTATCTATTATTTTTGGTTTTCTTCTTCCAGTGGAGGAAGGAGAGGTATTCAGGGCTCTGATATGGAGATTAAGATTGTCTGCTATGGTCACCATGATTGTCTTGACTGGATTGGTGTCTAATCCTTGAGACAGACATAGAATTAATTTTAATTTTAAACTTAATTCCTTTAGCAAATATTTTCAACACTTACTGGAAGACCTTTCAAGTCATTAGTCAGTCAAAGCTTTTGCAATGTTAAAATATATCTGGCTATTATAAATAGCGAAATTATTATTATATTTTTATATATATTAATATGTTATATATATTATTCTCTAAGAGACTTGGAGCCTTCTTAGTATTACAAGTTTAAGGATATATGGGTATGTATCTTCAGAGGATTATTAAACCTTATTCAGATTATTCTGAGGATGAAGAAATTGATCTATTTTGTTCTATATCTAATCACATTTTTTAAAAGTCTTGTATTTAAAGAATATTATTTTTATCCTTTGCCCTTTTTTATTCTTTTCCTCATAAGAGAAAAGGACATTTGTATCAACAAGTTGCAAGTTTTTTTGTCAAATAAAAGCAGAACAAAACCCATTCCCTCAGTGTTTTACAAATATAAGCCTATCTATTGCAGTTTTGGATTTCTGGATAAATATAAGATTCTCCCTATATGCATGCAGCTGGCTTTCTAAACAGTGATCTCCAGCAGATGAAATATCCTCTCAGATTAACTGTAGAATTAAGATAATAATTAATAAAACACAGCAGATGGAAAAAAAGTCAACTTAACTTTTAGTTTAATGTATGTCTAAGGGAAATTATGTTCATTCAGTAAAATGATGATGAAAAGCCAAAAGCTAAAATATAAAGATCCATTTTTTTTCTTCTGTATTTTATTATTCTGCAGACAAGGTGCTCAGGCAGTGAAGTAATGTCCCTTGATTCTCTGCTTCTATAATGAGGGAGACTGCAGTGGCCTTCAGGTCCCGTAAATTATGCCCAAGCGACTGCAAACTGCCAACTCATTAAAACTGCCAGAAAATTACTTGCATTCTAATTAATTCCTCGGCTTATTTCTCTCTACTCATACCCAAAGGACTATTCAAAGGAAGAAGTAAGAAGTGAGGGTTTTGGTTTAATAGACTCTGAAGGTCCAAAATTAAAAGTTTTTCCAGGAAAGGTGTTCAAGACCGTTTTTACAGTTAGCTCAGCAGAAAATGAGCATGAATCATCAATTCATATTCAATTCTAGTGCTACTTCCATCAGATTTGGTAGTCATTTGACTAGTTCTCTAGTCCTTTATTTATATTGCATACCTTTGTTGTTCTTCTCTTCCTTAATCTTCTTTTCCTAAACCTTCTGTGTCTAAATCTGTCATTTGTTTCCATCTACTTTTCTGTATTGTGCTCTCTCTCCTCTCTCCCAGCTGCTCTGCTCATATCACAAACATGAAAACAAAATTTAAGATCTTGAAACCAGCGCCCTCCTGAACTCACTGAAATGTCTGCAGTCTTTTCTTAATTATTATCAAAGCACAGACTTTTCATCCCCAAGTTTTCTACAGCTATCTCCACCAAGCATTTTTATATCTCTATAAATCACTTCTTAATAGAAGTATAATATTCTGAGATGTCTTGGTTTCATTCAGGCATATAATTTTATTTTTATGATGGCAGTTAAAGGATGCTGAAGAAAGTTTATTATTGGTGATAACATCTTGCTTTCTCGTGCAGATATGGTTACCAATTATATTGGCAAGGATAGGCTACCTTGAGGACAAATCACTAATACCAGTATTGCTACTAATCTAGTGTTAGTATGACCATTAAAAAATGATAGTCATCTATGTACATGAAATCTGAATATTTAAAGAGAAATGGAGTCTACATCATTTATGATTCCTCTAAGATATTTTGCCCAAATATTAATAAAGTGCACATAGAAAAGTAAACATTGGTTTGTAGTACACTCAGGTTTACTGTTTCTCTATGTTAATTTGCTTAAATCCACAGGTTTGGGATTTTCAGGATTTTTGGTGTTACACAAAAATCATTATGTAATAATTCAAATCTGGGAAAATGCTTGGATTTGAAAATCTATTCTACATTCACTGTGTTTACAGATTACTGGCACAAATATGTATTGTAGATGGAGGATGTGCCATGCTGAGTGGTACCTAATAAGTAGCCAAAATCAGTTTAATGAAAATCTCATTTTGACAGATGCATCTGTTCTTCACAAGAACATTTAAAGCATTCAAAGGCCAGTTAGAAAGATTTCTGTAGTTATAATGGTAGCATTATTTTATCTCTCATATGATTTTTATTTTTTATTGGCTACTATATGTTCATTAACATTTATGTGCTTTTTCTTTCCATTCATCTCTCTCCATCTCATGAAAAGCATATCTGGGTAAGTTAAAACACCATGGCTGCTGAACATACTCATTTTCAGCACCATGTTTATTTTCTATCTTTTATTCTTATTTCTTTTTGTTTTTCTGTGAACCTTGTGTAACAGTCCATACAGAAAACTAACCCAAATGAAAACTTTCAAAGTATTCAAAATGGTAAACCTCAAAAGCATGCAAAAATTCAGATCAGGACTTGCTTCTGCAGGGATTAACAGAATGGATTAAATAATGGGAGACTAATTTAGGTGGTTTTTATTTGATTTTTTTTTCTTTTAATAAAGTTTTGGGAAGGTGTAAAGCCCAGAATTGTGAAGACATCTGAAAGTTTAAGTTAGTGGAAAAATCCTGAGAGTGTCAGCCTAGATAAATGAATGTTTTTAAAGCATATATTCCTAATTACATCACAGAAGACTCAAGATTGTAAATACTCTAGGAACCCAGACTACACAATTTATATCTTTTTGGTTGAGCCCTCATGCTCTGTAGTAGTACAATAATATTTTATTTGTGCGTATACTTTTACTATTTTGGTTTTCACTAGTTCATTTTATTTAACCTGATATTAAGTTTAAAATCTTCATCTCCTCTTTGAATTATCATACAAATATTATATTTTCTTGAATATATTTTGTTATTTATTGAGAAAAATTCACTTAAAACATGTACAAGCTATAGATTTCTAAAGGATAAAAAACTCAAAGAGAACAGGAGTTACTACATTAATTTAAATAAATACATAAAATGTAACTTGTTTTTTATTGCACATTTAATACCATTATTAATTTATACAAATTCAACTACCTTATTTTGTCATACAGTGACTTTACCTATAGGATTCTAGCCTCTCTTAAATATTTTGCAAACAACAATAGAAAAGATAAAATCCAGATCCCATCTTAATCGAATAGAAATCTTCTCTCCTGAATTTATAAGTCTTTGAGAATGAGTATGTTTGCTTTCAGGAGGCAGATGTGCTTAATCTTAAATTGAAATCATGGGATTATTCAGACAAATATAACATATTTGGTCTATCATTACTGTCTACTTCTCTGTTAGAATCATGTAAAATATTTTGTGGTAAATTAAACATTCTAGTACTGGTGATAAATCATGATAGTGTCAGTAATAATAATCAGAGGATCTGCAAGGTAAACACTTTTGTTTGTTACCTTTTTTAAGAAAACATCTATGAGTAAAGGCCATTTCACAAAATCTAAATTTCCTATTAGCCAAAATTTTTAAAACAAATTCTGCTTGTATTTTGCAAAGATGATTTCTTGATTTCACCATGCGTGCTTTTAAGTTCATCTCACGTTTATGATTACATTTTAACTAAGACATCACAATATGTTTAATATAATAGTCCTTAGTACTTTTCATGTGAACCCTAATAGGGCTATCAGAGTAAACGCTGTTATTTGGAGAAATGTGCAGATCTGTGTTGAAACATTGTTAAAGTCCTATCAAGACAGTGTCTGGACTACACAGACTCTATGCATTATGTATATCAGAATTCCTAAGCTGTTATTTCTTGTTTGCTTCATGGGAGGGAGCCTCTTCTTCATAAAGAAAATTGAATGTCACTGAATGACACTCTTTAAATCAAGATCTTGCTAACTTCCCACACTAAGACTATTTAAAGATTATTCTTATTTTTAATGAAGTTCATTGCATTTTATGTAATGAGTTGGTGAGGGCTGCTCATAGAGAGCTAAAGTTTTCCTAGTGCAAAGAAAGGATATATATAAAACAGCAAATTTGCAAGATAACATAGTTTTGCTTTTTGTTCCCCTCTTCCTTTTGCTCCTATGTACCTCTGCTGTCCAGAGGGATAGTGAAGCATTCATATTCCCCATGATATGAGACAGTTCTGCTCTCAGCTTGGTAGGTTTATTTGTGTGCTAAAGAAAATGGCCCAATGTAACAGCATCTTTAGAAAGTAAATTTGAGGAGGACCAGAAGTCAGTGCTAGGGAAGCTTAACAGCACTTCTCTGACACACAACTTGGCAAGTTGGCGTTACATGTTTTTTCTTTTCTGTCTTTCATAAAAGATTGAAGACAGCCTGCTTGATGAGGTACTCTCTCTAAAGCAAATAGATGCATCTCAATTTTTAGAGAAATGCTAAATATCTGATGTTCATGAAATTTCCTGACTTTACAAAACCAGACTGAGGGTATGATATATTTTAAATAGGATATTTCAGCTATTCTCATAATATCTCCAAGAAGAGGAATTTATTCTTGAACAATAATAATGTTATCTTTAAAAATACAGCTTTAATTTGAAATTCATTCCAGTGGTAGTGATTTAAAGCCCTATGTGCAAAATAATAGCATTTACAGTAATCATTAATTAATGTCAGTTCTTCCTCATCAGCTTGTTTTCATATGTTGCCAAAAAACTAAATAAGCATGGAAATAATATCATTTTAATTACCTCCTTACCAGTGCAAAGTGGACACATTGTAACAAATAGTACTCTTCTGACAAAGTCTTAAGATGAGAAAATCTCCATGTTCCCCTGCCAAGCATCTTCCAAATTAGAGAAACTCTAAAATGATATTTGCAATCTCCAAAACCCTATTTTTGTAAAGAAAGAAAGAGGGAGTGATGAGCTTTAGGGTATTTGTTTCTTCCTCTTGTTTTTATAAGGAAAATTGAACTGCAGTTGCCAACATTTGCTCTTGAGGACCTTCTGTTTTCAGGAAGCCAGTGAATACCCCACAAGGACAGTGGTTCATTCAGGTTGTTATAAAATATTTGGATTATATTCCAAAATAGGCAGATCACTGGATTAATTTTTCTGATTATTTGCACTATTGATCAAAATAAAGCATGTTTTCTGCTTCATGACACTTTCAACTTATTTTGAAAGAATGGCATTCTTTTATAGTGCTTGTTCATATAAAAACCCCAGAAGTTTATTTGACTGACAGCTAAAGAACATCTCTTCTAGTCAAAAATAGAAATTCTTGGTTTAGTTCTGGTTTAGAAATTGTAAGGTCAGGATGTGCAGATCTCCTAGTGTGTATTTAAAAGTAGTCAAAGAATACTGTTAAAAAGTAAAATCTAATTTCAATAAACTTTAATATTGGAGAGTTGTTTAAAAGAAATATCTGAGGGAGGGAAGTATAAATTCTAAAGTATAAATTCTTTTCAAGGGAAAGAAATATTATAAAAATTCTTTAGTACTCCCCCTCAGTAAGTGAGGCACAAGCCTTATGATGCCTGTGTTTGCTATGGATGTCCGAGTAAAGGATTTAACTTTACATTAAAAATATTTTAAACCCAAACCACTTCCAAAGACCCTTTGGATTATGTTTATCATACTGCAGTCTTCAGCAATAGCATATATATAGGGCATCCCATTTCTGGCCTGGACCCATTTTCTTCAGACAAAATCAGTAACCACAACTATATTTCCTATAGCTCTGTGAGCCTGACTACCTCTGAAGTAACCGAAGTGCTTTTCTGCTCTGGGAGAATGTATTTGTTTAAGAAGCACTGGAATAATGCTAATCCTCCGCACCAAGCCTCAGGCCAGTTCAAATGTTGCAAGGTCACACAAGACTCCTTAGAAATATGTACTTTATAATTCCAGCATACGGTATTAAGTTTTTCATGACGGTAACACCTTTAAGTGCCAATGCCTATTCTGCAGGCACCCCACTTCCTGAGGACATGCAGGAATTTCACACCAAATCAAAGAAATAGGCCACACATTTTATTAAGGATTATGCTTTCTTGCAAAGCAAGTATAGATCTACATATCTTTGGACATGATATGCTGGGCTGCATTAAAAGAAGCATGGACAACAGTTCGAGGTTAGGTGATTCTCCCCCTGTTCTCCACTCATATGAGACCACACCTGCAGTACTGCGTTCAGCTTTAAGGGCCTGCAGCGTAAGAAGGAAATGGATCTGCTGGAGTGAGTCCAAAGGAATGAATATGGTCAGAGGGCTGGAACACCTCCTGTATGAAGATAGGCTGAGAAAGTTGGGCTTGTTCAGCCTGGAGAAGAGAAGGCTCAGGGAGACCTTAAACCAGCTTTCCAGTACCTAAAGGGGGCCAAAAAGAAGTCTGGAGAGGGACTTTTTACAAGGGCATGTGTGGATAGGACAAGGGGAAATGGCTTTGATGAAAGAGGGTAGGTTTAAATTAGGTATTAGGAAAAAATAAAATCACTGTGAAGGTGGTGGGGCACTGGCACAGGTTGCTCAGAGAAGTGGCTACCCCATCCCTGGCAGTGTTCAAGGCCAGGTTGGATGGGGCTTTGAGCAGCCTGGTCTAGTGGAAGGTGTCCCTGCCCATGGCAGGAAGTCGGAACTGGATGAGGTTTAAGGTCCATTCCAACCCAAACCATTATATGATTCTAATCTAAGTGACATAGAACAAAGCTATGCTGCAAAGGATGTGTGGGAAGAGAAGTTAGATAAACTTCAGTAGTCCTGTCAAGTACTTGTTGCATATTGCTACACCATAAGCATAGAAAACAAAGCAGCTGCCTTTCTATTAATATTCAGAGCTAGGGATTTAAACACATATGCAAAATTGAATATTTGAATTCCATTCCCTACTAAAGCCAAGCTCTCTCAGCCTGGCCCCTTTGCAGTGCAGAAATCCCCAGAGGAGTCCATGCAAGTGAGATCACTCTATTGCTTCTATCTTTTGTGATTTCGTAGTACATACATTTGAAATGCTGCTAAGACAGTGAAGAATTGCCAAGGGATAATTGAACCACAAAGGCTGTAGTAATAAAGGAAGACAGAGCAAAACTGAAGCTGTAATTCCAAGATTTCCTTGTTATGTGGGAATGTAAGCAAATTTTAATACTACATTAGCACAGTCCCTGTCTAATTTGTTTTTCACTGCAGCTTGCTGCTGAGAGTATTCTTTTGTGTTTCACTCAGTAGGAGGCAGCTGAAAGGATGTTGTTAAATACCGGGAAAAAAAAAGACTTTTGAATGACTGCTTTTTCTATGCCACCACCACAATGGGGTTTTATTCCTGCTCCAGGAATAAAAATGTCTGGTCAAATGGTTGAATATGTTTAATCTCGAATATTTTTTGGATAGTCTGGCTGACTGGCCTATACATAACTACCAAATATTTCATACTGCTGTATTGAAAGTATATTTTAAGCTCTGAGAATGATTTTTTACATATATACTCCCTGCAGGCCAGAGAAGCTGCAAATGCAGGAATTTGATTGTTATATGATCAACTCAATAGAACTGTATCTATGTATATGTATAAAATTTAGAAATCACATCGATCTATAATTATAAAAATGTATACATCTAAAGCACATGCATTTCTTCCTTATATAAGCAATAAAAATTAAAAAATCTAACATGGAACTATCAGAGATACAACCAAACATTAATTAGCCATGACTGGCTTATTTAAGATGTAGAATAGCTGTACTCAAGACACCCTAGAATTGTACACAGCTGGTCCAGCAGGTTTAGTGTTTCAAACACTCAGACTTGGCAGTTACTTCCATGCTTCACTCAGGTCTGGAGGCTGGCAATCTGGGGGGTTTCTGGCACATTACCAGACCAGAGCTAAGCCAGCCTCAAGAGGAATCCCTCAGTTTTCTCTATTTGCTAATGTCTTCTATTGTATGTGTGATCCTTATATACAGGGTATCCCAATTCTCTACTACTTCAGCTAACAACAAACAGAAACCTCACCTGTTGTATGTTGGGTGTTTAAAGGGATGTCCAAGTGCACCTAGAGGAAACAGTCCAAAAGGGGAAGGAAGCCTACTGTTCACTGGGGTTTTCTGTGTCTTTTCTATACCTGTCATCGTGATTCACTGTTGTTACCCGTAACAAAATGACACGGTTGCATCTATATTGTCCCTGCACATACCTCTGTGTATTTAACCTTTTTTGATCCATTTTTAGACATGAACTTCTGGAAGAAGCTCGGAGAAAAGGTTTGCCTTTTGCACAGTGGGATGGGCCAACGGTGGTTGCCTGGCTGGAGGTAAGTGTTGGCCATAATTTGGAAATGTAAGTCACTTTTGCAGACTGCTGTGTTTGTCCTTACAGATTCCTTAAGAGACTGTGAAGTCTCCTCCTCCCTCCCCTCTGCACAGAGCCATGAGCATTAAGCAGCTTTTGATACTGGATGGTGGAAATCAGAGGCTAGAGCTGTAAAAAAACAAACCAGTATTGCAAAGGAAGATGAAGACAGGCAAAAAGGCTTATCAAGTGCACCTGAATCCCCAAATTTGTGAAATCTGATAATTTCTCAGTCTCTAATTAATATAGGAATTCCACAGACAGTATATGTAGGATGATGTGAAAAGGAAAAACCAGAAATTAGATATCAAATTTTATTGGAGGTTAACACAGAAGCTACATCTTCAGGATTTTTAATAAATTTAAAGAATTTGTAACTTTCTATCTTTTAAAATGTAATGGGAAAGGGCTGATTGACCTAGATATCACTAAGAACATGATAAAAAGGTGTTCATCACTGCACTTTCACCTGGGATGTGGCAGACCTAGACTGAAATGTCTCTGATTTGACAGGCAGTGCCTCCATCTCTGAAATCCAGTCTCTAGACAGCTCTTTTATTTGGAGCACCTAAATGAAAGGATTTTGGAACCCATCCAGAGAAACATTCAGCAGAGCTATCCATTAATTTTGACAAAAAAAAAATCAATAGAATTTTTAGGTGATGGATCTATTCAAAAATATTTACCCAGATACCAAGGGGAGAAGGGGGGTATGTTCTTACACAAGTACACAGTCACTTTGATATGGCAAGGTTGTATCATTTCAGTAGAGGTGCATGATTTTGTTGCTTCAAGGAACAGGTGTCTATTTCTGTTGTCTATACCAGGCATCTCAATGTTCTCATGTCTGCTGTAGTTACCATCCATTGACCATGTCTGCTGTAAGTTATCATCCATTGACCATCCAATCTCACCTGTTCTCATGTCTGCTGTAGTTATCATCCATTGACCATGAGAATTTGCCAGTTTTCCCCTTCCATTAAAAAATTAAAGGTCCCTCTTTAAAGCTTTAATAGGACTATGTTCAGGGAATAAATGAAGGGTGAGGAATGAAAGAAGATGAATTTCTGCAGAATTTCTGCTTCATGTTGGAATTCCTGAAGGCACCTAGTGAAAAAGAATAAATGAAAATTGCAGAAAGGCAGTTCAGGTGTTTGCACATGACCTTGGAAAATGGGATTATATCTTTCTCCCAAAAAAAAAATCACTGTTAATATAGAATGTTCATTACTTTGGCTACTGTGTGACTTTTTCGTATGACTTTGGGGAGTTTTTTAACCAGGTTTTTATCAGGTGGAAATATTCAATCTTACAGTCAAAGCTGATTTGCTGGAAATGTGACCATAAAAGGGTTTATACAATTCTGAATGCTGAGAAAAATTTGCCCTTGATATCCTCTGGGGTGATCCAAAATTTGGACACATTTCTGATAAGTTAAGCCCTAATTTTTTTTTCCCCACTTGATTCTTAGCTGTAAAACAGGATGTGCTTTCCACTGCCCCAGAGAGTGGCTGTAAAGAAAAATTGATGTTTATGAACTTCTTGGGAAACATGATTCGAGTAGCACAGGAAAGCCAATGAGGAAGTTTATGTTGCAGTATTAAACACAAATTCAATATTGATGATAAAAAGAGATGACGGCAGAAGTACTCTATTTATTCAGTGAGCATCAGTGCATTCAGTTGGCACATGGACACTGTGCATTTCATACTATCCTGGGGACAATATAACATGTGACCCTTCGACTAAAAACCAAAATTAATGTTAAAGGAGACAAACGCCCAAATTAAAAGTATGTGTGATCACAGTTGTGACATTGCCAGACTTTTCAAGGCTTAACTTTTCAGCCTTTGTGTTTATTCTGTTCATTTATACCTTACATAGACAGTTGAGAACTGTGGGTTTTCTGAACTAATCCTAGAAAAGTATATCAATTTTCATATCTAGGTTCTCTTCCTGGAAAAATTACTGTACCTTCTATTTAGGGACTGTTTTCACCTTAATTTAACCTTCTGGTAGACAGCTGTTTGTTACAGAAATAATGTACCTAATTTGTTAAAGAATTAATTTACTTAATGAACAGCAAATATTTGATTCCATTTCTGCAGGGTGGATAACTCACAGTATTTATGCTTTGTAGCTTTTCAACTGCATGTATAAAAAGAAAGTAAAATTAAATGGAAATATTAAATAGAATCATAGAATACTTAGGGTTGGAAAGGACCTTAAGATCATCTAGTTGCAACCTCCCTGCCATGGGCAGGGATACCTCACCCTAGAACCGTATCACCCAAGGCCTTGTCCAACCTGGCCTTGAACACTGACAGGGATGGAGCATTTACCACTTCTTTGGGCAGCCTGTTCCAGTGCCTCACCACCCTCACAGTAAAGAACCTCCTTATATCTAACCTGAACTTTCCCTGTTTAAGTTTTAACCCATCACCCCTTGTCCTATCGCTACATTCCCTGATGAAGAGTCCCTCCCCAGCATCCCTATATGCCCCCTTCAGATACTGGAAGGCTGCTATGAGGTCTCCACGCAGCCTTCTCTTCTCCAGGCTAAACAGCCCCAACTTTCTCAGCCGATCTTCATACAGGAGGTGCTCCAGTTCCCTGATCATCCTCGTGGCCTCCTCTGGACTTGTTCCAACAGATCCATGTCCTTTTTATGTTGAGGACACCAGAACTGCACACAATACTCCAAGTGAGGTCTCACGGGAGCAGAGTAGAGGGGCAGGATCACCTCCTTCGACCTACTGGTCGCGCTCCTTTTGATGTAGCCCAGGATTCGGTTGGCTTTCTGGGCTGCGAGCGCACACTGAAGCCAGCTCATGTTCATTTTCTCATCGACCAGCACCCCCAAGTCCTTCTCCGCAGGGCTGCTCTGAATCTCTTCTCTGCCCAGCCTGTAGCTGTCTGGGATTGCTCCGACCCAGGTGTAGGACCTTGCACTTGGCATGGTTAAACTTCATAAGACTGGCGTCAGCCCACCTCACCTTGTGACCTGGACATTGAGCCATTCACCACAACTCTTTGCATGCAGCCATCCAGTCAGTTGTTTATACACTGAGTGGTCCACCTATCAAATCGATGTCTCCCCAATTTAGAGACAAGGATGTCGTGTGGGACAGTATCGAATGCTCTGCACAAGTCTAGGTAGATGACATCAACTGCTCTACCCCTGTGCATCAGTTCCCTACCCCTATCATAGAAGGCCACCAAATTGGTCAGGCAGGATTTCCCCGTAGTGAAGCCATGCTGGCTCTCACCAAGCACCTTGCTGCTTTTCATGTGCTTTAGCATGCCTTCCAGGAGAATCTGCTCCAAGATTTTGCCAGTCACAGAGGTGAGACTGACTGGTCTGTAATTCCCTTGATCATCCGTTTTCCCCTTCTTGAAAATGAGGGTTGTATTTCCCTTTTTCCAGTTGTCGGGAACTTCACCTGACTGCCATGATTTTTCAAATATGATGGCCAGTGGCTTAGCAACTTAATTTGCCAGCTCCTTCAGGACCCGCGGATGGATTTCATCAGGTCCCATGGACTTGTGCATGTTCAGGTTCTTAAGATGGTCTCAGAACAGATCTTCTCCTACAGTGGGCCTAGGGTCTTCATTGTCAGAGTCCCTGCATCTGCCTTCCAAGACTTGGGTGGTGTGGTCAGAGCCTTTGCCAGTGAAGACTAAGGCAAAGAAGTCATTCAGAACCTCGGCGTTCTCCAAATCCAGGGTAGCCAGTTTTCCTGATAGCTTCCGGTGGGAGCCCATGTTGTCCCTAGTCTATCTTTTTTTAAGGTACCTATAGAATCCCTTCCTGTTATCTTTCACATCCCTATCCAAGCTTAATTCTAACTGGGCCTTAGCTTTCCTAACGTGGTCCCTAGCTTCCCAGACAACATCCCGGTATTCTTCCCAGGCCGCCTGTTCTTGCTTCCACCTTTTATAAGCCTCTTTTTCCCCTCTAAGTTTCCTCAGCAGCTCCTTATCCATCCAAGGAGATCTCCTGGCCCTCCTGCTGCACTTCCCTCTAGTCGGGACACAACACTCCTATTTGTAGCAGGTGATCCTTGAATATCAATCAAGAGTCTTGGGCCCCCCTGCCCTCTAGGGCTATATCCCATGGAACCTTACTAAGCAGGTTCCTGAAGAGGAAATACATTTTAAAGTTGTGGTCAGTTTCCTCCTGGCCCTTCGTTTAAATGCAGCTGGGTATAATCTACATAATTTTGGTTTACATTTTTTTTTACTTTCATGAAAGTTTGTATTTTATTACCGTTAGTTGGAATTTGCTCATATTTTTAAGATTCAGACTAGCATCGAATGGAAGGCAGTGGCTCATCCCATCAGTGGAAAGGGTTGTCTCTGCTTTCCAGATCTGTTGGTGAATATACTGATGGCATATTTTGACTCATTTCCTTGACACTGTGTCCTCTTTTAGTAAGCTACTATTAAGAGAAAGAATTAATGAAATTAGATAATCCTGATGGCCTATTCAAGATGCACAAAACTAGGCCTGTCTGTATTCGATGATGTTATCCCCACATTCTCAGTACTTATGGCATTCATTGCTTACGTCCTTCTCACAGTTTTTGCTATAGCGTAATGTGTTTAATACTGTGACAACAACTTCCCACACGTGTATCCCTGACATGGAATTATCTCCTTTGGAAGCAAAGAGCTGTAAACAATGACAGTCATTAATGAGGCAGCACAAAATGAAACAGCTGAGAAACCCCCCAAAAATTTATACTCAGGAGGTCCCAGAAAAAAACTGCTAGGAGTAGAGAGTACCTCTTACAAGTAAAGACTGTGGTGAAGCAAGGGGCTGTTACTGACCTAGGCTGGTAAAATTAACATAAGGAGTGTAAAAGCATGAAGTCAGAAGTACAGAAGTATCATCTAAATCCTCAGGTAATGTAGTTGGGCTTACGTTTTGCTGCAGCTTCTAGCCGGTATTTCTAGCTGGGATGTGACACCATACCAGACTCTTTCCAAATTCACAGTAAGCTCAGTCCTCACTAGACTGGTATCTGGACTGTGCTTGGTTTATTTCTACCAAGAAAATAACAGCTGAGAAGTCTAAGATTGTGCTACATGAGTACACCATGGGAACTAACGTGGGAAAAGAGTAAAAAATGGTTTAGTACAGAAGTAGAAAAATCACATAATCAATTCCTTTTAGATTGTTTTCTCTATATGATAAGACTGTCAAATGGGCAATGACATTGACTGGTGCCACTACTTACTCATTGAAGGCCTGGGAAAGGACAAGCCCAGATGATAGAGACACACAGCTCTGAAATTATTCAAAGCAACCCTTGCCTTGAAGTTCTGGTTACAGTGAAAGCAACAAGAAGAATTCACATGAAGCCATGGCAATAGCAAAACTTAAAAAACAATTTTGTTCTATTAAAGGCTATGATATTCATAATAATTTGTGTATATTACCAGGCTTATTCAGAGTGATAGGTGCCTTGATGGTTGATTTCATTTGAGAAATAAATGTGTCCTTTCTCTGAACAGCTCTGGCTAGGCATGCCAGCCTGGTATGTTGCTGCCTGCCGTGCCAATGTGAAGAGTGGAGCTATTATGTCTGCTCTGTCTGATACTGAGATCCAAAGAGAAATTGGGATCAGCAATCCTCTTCATCGCTTAAAGCTCCGATTAGCAATCCAGGAGATGGTATCACTGACGAGTCCATCAGCACCTCCAACATCCAGAACAGTGAGTCCTGTTCAGATAACTTTTTCTTTCCCTGCAGGAGTCTGCAGAAAGTCTTTCATAGTATGAGGGTGGCTCTGTGGTAACACACACATCACAATCAGCAGGAACTGTCCTACACAGACTTAGAAGGACCTGTTCGTCACTCTCTGGATTGTTTATAGCAGATATTCTGATTATTTTTAAGTTTTGCTTTTGGTTAACCTTGATGTTCTCTAAACAGCCAGTATTGAGAGTCTTATTTGTAATTTTACCTGCATTATTGCCTTCCTCTTCCTTCAAGTCATCCAACCAAATCAGATTGTGTTTCTCTTTGTTTACTTATTTCTCTTATTTTGTTTGGGGGAGTGCAGTGGTGGCAAGGCAGGAGTGGGGAAAGGTCACATAGGAGCACAGCTCTTTTGAACCTCACTCCTAGTCCCCTTTTTTGCATCCTTTCGGATGTTGTCTAATCTGTGTAAGCAGATTTTAGTTCTTCATGCTTTTAAGAGAAATGATTGGAGGTGTGAAAGGAGAACTGGAGCATGCGCATTTGGTGAGGAAAGTAGAGTAGTGGCAGACAGTAAGGAAGCAAGAAGAAACAGAGGTACAAGTCTGAAAGGAAAAAAGGGTATATATGAAAAAGAGCAAGAAAGTAGATTAGGGGAGAATAAGAATTTATATAGTATAAATAAAAATACCTTTTAGTGGAAAATAAAAAATAACAGGCCAAACTGATGAGATAAAAAAGAAACAACATGATGGGAGCTTCATGCTGAGAGGCTGATGGTGATGGCTGTGAAAGAGGCAACAGGGACTGAAAAAACTAATAAATGAATTGGGCTTGATCAAATGGGAAATATGGCATAGATGTGAAGGACAAAGACTACTAAAGAGTGCAGCCCAGAATTCTAATAGTAAAATAATAATAGTTATTTTAACAATATTATTCATGTTTTTGAATCTGTTATCTTCATGGAATTCATGGTGAAAATTGGAACTGAGATACCTTTGAGGGGTACCAGATCCACTGAACTGTGTAAGCAATGGGCAACAGGACTCTAATGTTCCTATTGACTGGCCTTTACTATCTTTAATGTGCTAAGTTTCTTCAAATATTATCGTTCCCCCATCTGATATTTTCTCCCATCAGCACAGTTGTGTATGTCATAACCATGGTAATACTATGAATCGTAATGAATTTCACCTAATTAAAGTAGTATACACTCAACATCTTGTTAAATTACTAAAAAACATCATTTTTGTTTTAAAAGCACAAGAGCATATTTCAAACCATAAGAACATTGACACTGAGACAGCATCACATTCAACCTAGAAACACGGGTAATAATTTTGCCTTGCTTTTTTTTTTAATACTCCCTGAGTAATTGGCAGCACAAAGCTGCCCTGCACTGGAATGTGGATTTCTGAGTTCCAAGTCTTTCTGTGTCCTGTCTTTCTCAGGAAAGGAGTTAATTTACTTCAGCTCTCAAGAAAATAACAGCAGAATCCCACACACCCTCCCTGCCTCATCAGAGTGTCCTAGTAATAATCTAACTGAAAACAACAGAATGAGGAAAAAGTGTTTTACAAGTGAATTCTCTCAACAATTTCAATTTACAGAAACATGTTAGAAGTAATCATTATTTAGATTACAGTATGAGCATGTGATGTATGCAGAATATTTAGGCTGGAAAATCTTTGAGGACTGAAGCTTACCTCAAGACAGAGCCATAAGCTAAAGGTTGTATGTGCCACTTGTGTGTGAAATGCAACTTTAATTATTCTTTCCTTTGTGATGGTGCTCTGCCAGATTTCATCCATCCATTCGAGTTGAAATACTCCATTGTGTCTGCTCAGAACCCTCTGATGAAAGATACAAACCAAGTTGTATAAAGTTGTCTTTAGTTGCAGCTCAGTAGAGGCAAGAATGTGGTTGTGCTGATTGTGATGCTATGCGCTGTTAACTTACAGTGGTGCTGCCTTTCTTCTTTACCACTGCTTACCTAATGTGGATCCCACCTGCCTTCCTGCGGGCCTTGTCCATAGCCCTCAGGCAATGTTTGGGTGACCCATGAAGAAATGGAAAATCTTGCTGCTCCAGCTAAAACGGTTAGTCTTTCCAATTTAATTTAAAATGGTTTCAGTGCTTGAAAGAGAACTAGGATGTATCTTTTGTATCACAGATGCCATATCTTCTGTAGGATGCTTCCCAGGCATGCCATTAGGAAGTCGCAGGGAGTAGTGAAATTGAGTTTAAAGAACTGTTACATCATTTCTCAGCAAAAGAAATTACACACTGTACTGTGATCACAAAAGTTGTCTTAACGTAAAACTGGTATTGGAGTTTTACAGTACGCAATCGTTTCACTGCCAGTGTGAAGCCTCGTTTAATGAAATGAAATCATTGTGATTACAGGTGTAACATTTCCCCTGTATGCTATAGTACGTCTTCTAAAAACAGCTTTATATCTGCTTAAATAGAAAAAAAAAAAAAAAAGGCTTCAGAATGGTGAATTACACAACTCAGTGTTTTCATTATGCTAAGACTATGGATAGCCTTTAGTGTCCATACTTGTGTATTCATGCTTTTTGATTCAGGGTTCATGGAGTGTATCATTTATGTATTGATTTTTTTGTCAAGCTTCTCCCTGCTTGGGGGGGGATGGTGACATAAATATTAATAATTTTATTCAATAGTTCTGACTTTTATCTATCTTTTAGTCAGAAAGTATAGGGTTTTGTGGTTTTCTTTTAGCATTACATCATAACGACTCGATAACAGTGCATATAAAACATGATACAATCCTACAGTGAGATGTCTGAAAAGTCTATCTTCAGTTTAGGAAACTATTATAGTCAGCCTCATCCACAAATGTTGATACAATAAAGAATTATTTCTTAGAAATTTATGCTTGCTATAATATTATAAGTTTTCTCAGGAACACACATAAAGCAAATTCTCATCAGTACTTTTTAAAACTGATGTCATTTTCAATTTTATTATTCTTGGTAAAGATAATACAAATGCAACAGCACTGGACTGACCAGAAGTAGAGCTGATCCTGTTCAACTGGCCAGCCAGAAAAATACAGTTTTGCCATAAATAGATTTATAGAAAAACCTCCCTTAAAATACATTGACAAGAAGACAACTTCTTATTGTGAATATTTTAACACCTAACTAGAAATTAAAAATGGCATCTGTAATGCCCAATTTTGTAAGTAAATCATCGTGTTTTGATTGTGGAAGCATAAAAAGTGGTTAGAATAATGCTGTAAAGTTAAACAAGCTCTAATTACTTTATATCTTGAAAATTAGGTAGATTTGCCCTAGTAAGATTTTACGGGTTTGGTACTATAATTGCAAAAGTAGTTTAGCCCAGGACATTGCCACTGACTGGAGTTATTTTACTGGTACATTTTACATGTATGTTTTCATTTGTAATAAGAGTAACATATACATGAAAACCACATCTTTTTATAAATAATTTTTATTGTCTTTTTACGTGCTTTACTAATTGCTTCCTGCTGATAACACAGAAAGAATCTGAAGAAGGCAGCTGGGCTCAGGTATGACCCTTCCGTGTGATTTTTTTTTAATGGAATGTTAAATGAGAACGTTATCTGTATGCATAGAGGAGAATAGTATTGTGCCAGTATCTCAATGATTAAATTATGATTGACACATTTTAGAGTTCTAATATAAAGAAAATATTCTCTGGACAAGTTTGCTAGGTAAAGCACAAAGAAGTACATATTCTGTAAATATTTTTCTTAAAAAAAAAT
Source organism: Neopsephotus bourkii (assembly GCF_033783945.1). NCBI lineage: Eukaryota > Metazoa > Chordata > Aves > Psittaciformes > Psittacidae > Neopsephotus > Neopsephotus bourkii. The sequence continues at coordinate 4,126,839 of NW_026901969.1, forward strand.
GGCTACATTCCAGAGACATCTTCTACTTCCCAGCTAAATCTAGGAAAAATATTTTCCTCATTTTGGAGAACAGGCTAATAAAATATGCCAAGAGTTTGAGATCTAACATTTCTAAAATTGCACCAGATTTTTTTAGAACGATTGTATAAATCATACCCAACTATCATTCTATAAATAGTCTTGTAAAATTAGGAGAAAATTTTTCACTTTAGTTAGACTATAAATTACTTATATTTTTCAACTTCTTTCTGTAATATATGCACTATTTTATACAGTCTTACTAGTTTTACTTATAGCATTCTTTTTCTCTTCAAAATCTCACAAGAATGAGAGATGAAGGGACTGTATTTTCCCCCATAGAAAATATATCCAGATTGCACTGTTATCCTTTTGTCTAGAATGACAGGAGACATTAAAAACAAAACCAAAAAATAGGTAGGCTTGAAAGTGATGCTCAGATCTGAGCACAATCATACTGAAGAAGTGTTAATCTTGCAGTTTGAGTTCATTTCTGTTAAGTTTTAGTGGTACAATATAATTGACAACAGTGAGATGAAAAATCTATTTTGTGCAACCCATATAAAAATAGCTTGTGTTGTTTTCTTCTTCACTCCATCAAAATTCACCTGAACAATGAAGTAGCTTAATGCCTGAATGCTAGGAGGAATCTGGTTTGCTCTTGTCTTAAAGAATTAATTTATTGAGCTCCACATATGATATGGTAGTTTTAAGATGTTCAGAGCTGAAAATACCTCATTAATAAAATGTATTTGGTCACCTGCTGTGATGGATGATGAATGATGGTGAGCATAAGCTTGTCTGACAAACAATAATCTTTTAGTCTCAAAAGGATTTACAGGGGTGTAACCATGAAGTGTCATTAGAGCCTGTTTACAAAATCCTAGCCCCTGCTAAACTGTGACACAAACTTCAGTTGAATCCCTGAGGCCATGTTTGTATTACCAAGTAGGAATTGTCTATCAATCATAAATATTCTAGAAGGTCAACTGATACCAAGTAAAATTATGAAACATTTCAAGTGTGTAATTTTGCTTGCATTTAAAACTCAAAACTGAACATGTGATTCCTGTTACAAAAAAAACAAATGCTTAAAGTCTACGAATATTAAACAAGACACAATGGGCGAAACTGCTGTTAGTGACAAATATCTCATAGTGGTTTCCACCTCCAATGTCAAAACAGAATGTGGGGTTTTTTAGACATATTTATAAGCTAGGATGTCTCACTAGAAACAAGCATAGCAGATATTATGTCTTCAGTCTGTGGTGCAACCTTGAAGAAACTAAAGAATATATTTCCCCTGTCCTTTCTTTTTCCCCTGTAGACCCTGGCTTATGGTGATATGAACCATGAATGGATAGGTAACGAATGGCTCCCCAGTCTGGGTTTACCTCAGTACCGAAGTTATTTCATGGAATGCCTGGTAGATGCAAGGATGTTAGACCACCTGACAAAGAAAGATCTGCGTGTGCACTTAAAAATGGTGGATAGCTTTCATCGGTATGTTGGAATAAGAGACTACACCTATAAACAGGTTTATGTGTCTGATGTAGTGCTCAGTGCTGCACAGAATAAAACTGCTTACTGACTTTCTGTTGTTCTGGTGTGGAAAACCACACAGAAAAGTGAGTGCTGAGTGTCAGAAATCTGAACTGTGAGAGATTCCTTTAGTAATAGCAACCACATTGAAGTTATGACTCTTAGAACTAAAGATACTGGTACAGATAAATTTCATAACAAGCAGGGAATTATTAATGCATAAATAAAGCCTTGACAATACAGAAACAGTAATAATTTATTAAGTGGTTTAAAGTATCAAAAAGTGGTAGACTAAGATTTGAAGCCCTAAGATCTCATAATAATGAAAAGCTATTGTGTGTAGCGCATAAAAGCTGTTAAGAGTACAAGCAAATTGACAGTTGTTCAGGTTATCTAGGGATATTACCTGGAAACTAAATTGGAAATATGGAAATAAAGGCATTTAGACTTCAGGGAGAATGATGTTTATGTGACAAGAAGTGGATTTTTTTTAATGTACTCTCTGATTTGTCACTTCTTTAAGGTCTGATTTGAGAAAACATTTTGTGGCTCACAAAGGCTGACCTTTCCTGAATACCATTTTTAATGTTTTGAGTTTCTTGAACATTTATTTCAAACATATTCATTTTGGTTTAATTCATTTCATATTTTTGAAGTTCGTGAAGATTTTTAACTGGTTTTGCTCTCCCCTCTGTCTGCAAGATTTGCTACATGGGCACCATGAAACATCTCATGTGAAATGCAGGAAATACATCCTACATATATATTCCCATCTTCAAGATTATCTTTATTAACTCTGTAAATGTTTCTCTTTAAATAACAGAACAAGCTTGCAATATGGAATCATGTGTTTAAAGAGGTTGAATTATGATAGAAAAGAACTGGAAAAGAGAAGAGAAATGAGTCAGCATGAAATAAAAGGTGATAGTTCATGGGAATAAATACTGGGAATGTTTCTTCTTCTGAAGCTTGGCACTATTAACCCTTTGTCAGGCTGTTTTAGCAAAGTATTTAACCATGTGCTTTAAGTAAAACTAACCTAAGTCCACCTATCTTCAGACACACAGTATCTCCCTAAATTATGTACAGTTAAGTACTTTGCTAAATCTGGGCTGCAAGTACAAATGCTGTTTTGATTCATACATTTTGCTAAATTGGATTTTTGAACAGATTTTATTGTTTTCTAGCCTCTTCCAGTCTCAGAAGCAGAAGGCCAAGTAGCCTGCAGCTTAGAGGGAGGTGCTGGGGGTCCCATGGGGAAACAGGAGCACTCAGGACCCTAACACTGATCTCCTGATATCAAAAATCATTGCCTTTGATTTCTTACTTCAAAATATGAATCACAGAAAATGTTGCTTAGAGGGGTGGCCACTGAGATGGTTGGTATATAATAATAGTTCCTAACAGAACTGGTGTTACTAAATTTAACAGCTGATCTTAAGTTATTTTACTGTGCAAAGCCCTCTAGAGCCTCACAGAATATTTTTCTGCATATATACTTCCTTTTATATATACACATATACAAATATATATATAAAAACAATTGGGGTTGTTGGATTTTTTTCCATCATAAGTGAATTTTTTGATTTCCAACTCTAGCGACTACAGCAGTTAGCTAAAGAGCTAAAAAAAAAAAAAAAAAGAGAAATTGGAAGGGGAAATGGCTACAGTGAAAGCATGCATTTGCTCAAGGGAGATGATGGCAGGCAGTAACACAAAGGCTATTGTCAGTGAGCCTGAGTTGGTACAGCTGGAGACTGAAGGATAATTGAGTACTCATCTCAAATTCTGGTGAGTCTTCAATGCCAGTCATGGGCAATATGCTACAACATGGGCAATAACCTCGTTCACCCTGATGCACACATCAGGATGCGTGCATCCATCAGTTTGACACAGTCCATAGTGGGATTTTGTCTCAGTGATCCCTGGCTGCCACACTGTGTTTCAGATGATCCTGACCGCAGCCTGGGATGCTCTTGGTCAGGCGATTGTAAATGCCTGCACACAGAAAAGCAACCTTAGCTGGACTTCCAAGGATTCAGGAAAAAGCCTCATCACTTACTAACACAAAACTCAGTGTTAAGTTTTCCACTCACAATTATAAAGATCACTATAATTATCTTTCTTTTAATCTTACAGGCAGGGTAGGCTACTTCTTTTATAACAGCCAAATCCTCAAAAATGGTTTCCTAGCCCATTTGTTTTTCCTTAGCTTTATAACTGGCATGGACCTTGACAGCTCAACCAGCCTTCTGCAATAAAAATAGCATTAGTCTCTTACACTCTAAACTCATCGTTTGCTTTATAGCATGTTATAAAATGGCAGGTGCTCACCCAACTCTCCGAATGTTTAATACAAAACTCTAAAGTGAAGCCTTGAAGAAAAGGTATTTGTCCTGTGTCCATTCACTGTTAGACTGTAAAACCTTGCCTAAGAATTGACAAGGCTAGCTATAGGAGGTGGGAGGAACTGCATTCTGGAAATGCCCTTTGGAGGCACCTTTCTCCTTTGGAAACATTTAACCTGCAGGTAGCTAAAATGACACAGGGTTTTGAATAGGTGTTATGAATTCTATATGAATAGTTTGCTGGCATTCCTCATTTAAGAAATGCAGCAGTAATTATGTATAATAACATGAAGTTATCATGTATCAGCAAACTGAACTGATGTTATGTCCTTACAGATGTGCTGGTGTGGAGCAATGACCGAGTCATACGCTGGCTCCAAGCTATTGGCCTCCGAGAATATGCAAATAATATTCTAGAAAGTGGTGTACATGGTTCACTTATAGCACTGGATGAAAACTTTGATTACAGCAGTTTAGCATTATTATTACAGATTCCAACACAAAACACCCAGGCAAGTTTGCTCACGCTACTTCTGATTAATCTGTACATATTATTGCCTTCTATTCATATTCAACCATTTTAATTTTTCACTTTGGTATCTCTAGGCACGTCAGATCCTTGAGAGAGAATACAACAACCTTTTAGCACTAGGAACTGAAAGACGACTTGAGGAAGTAATTAATTTTATTTTCAGTATTTATAACATATTACAGTAAAATATAAAAATTTAATTGAATGCATGAAGACATTTACTTTGCACATTGTTAAAAAGACTCAGTTACAACTTTAAGAAAAAATTAGGAAATGCCAGTCATGGTGTCTAAAGTAACCTCAGTATGGCTATCTATTGATATCACTTTGGATGCTGAATTTGGCACTGCACTTTTACCTTAAGATGAACATTCTCCTTAGAGGAAACATGCAGAAAGGACTGGAAGTTTCACTGGCCAGAGAAAGTGGTGATGGGAGGAAGGTGCTTGTGCAATCTATTCTTTAGGACACACTTGTTCAAAAATAAAGAAGACAGAATAGAAGTGAGGGCTTGGTAGCTTGTTTTGAGGTGGGGTTTTTTTTTTTAGTTCTTCAAAGTTAATCAGTATGTAATAGAGTTATATTTGGGGCAGTTACCTAGGGTAGGGAATCTCAAATCCACCTATGGAAAATATTCATCTTTAGATAAGAGTCCAGTGCAAAAAAAAAAAAAAAAAAATCAAGTCTTTGACTTCTGCACATAAGAAGGAATACAACTTTAAGGACCTAAGACGCCTATGAATTCTGTGCATGCACATAAGTGTTTAATTCTTTATTAACACTTTACATAACCCTCCTAATGCAGTGACAAACCCATGCACTTTCTGTAACAGTATCTGGTAGATATCTGATTTTTTAAGGAGGTTCTACTTTAGGTGATACAAAAACCATCTACAATATTGAGCCAGAGATTTATGAAGAGCTTTTCACCCTAGCATTTAACTTTTCTAAAGTGTTTACCTTTACAGGAATGTCTCAATTGCACTGCAGTTACTGGATGCAGTGCAACAGAGCAGGGTAGTTGTGGAATACATTTGACAGTGGGGAAAGGCAGCACACAGCAGGACAAGGAATCAAAGGGTTAAAACTTAAACAGGGGAAGTTTATATTGGGTATAAGGAAGAAGTTCTTTACTGTAAGGGTGGTGAGGCACTGGAATGGGTTGCCCAGGGCAACTGTGAATGCTTCATCCCTGGTGGTGTTCAAGGCCAGGTTGAACAGAGCCCTGAGTGATATGGTTTAGTGTGAGGTGTCCCTGCTCATGGCAGGGGGCTTGGAACTAGATGGTCCTTCCAGCCCTAACTATTCTATGATTCTATGATTTTGCTTTACCAAATACAACTCTGTGTTAACAGAGTGATGACAAGAACTTCAGACGTGGCCCCTCCTGGCGACGACAGTTTCCTCCACGCGAGGTTCATGGGATCAGCATGATGCCTGGCTCCTCGGAAACACTCCCAGCTGGGTTCAGACTAACCACAACATCAGGGCAGTCACGGAAGATGACAACTGACGGTATGCAGTCATTCATGCACTTAACTGTTGAAAAGCAAGGGACTTAATCTGATTGCTGAATTGACTTCTGTTGCATGTCTGTCGCACACCAGAATGGCTGTGTTCATATAACTATAGGATGAATAATCTGTGAGAGCTGAATTAGGGAATGGAAAAGCACTGACTTGGCATACTGATGATCTTTTCAGGTTAGCTTCAGACTCTCAGTGTTTAAGAAAAAAAAAAAAAGTGTGGGTGGACATCTAGCAATCCTAGATCTGGAAAGGAAACATTCACAAAGAGGGGAATTAATTTGCTAACTTTTATCTAAGATTGCATACAGTAGCTAAGCAAATTTTTCAGTTCATGAGCCTTTCTAGCAGGTAGAATGTATTTTAGAGAATGAACTTAGAAAGGGCTATCACCTTTATTTTCCTAATTTACGTTCCAACTAACTATCTCATCCTTGACCATCAAATAACTCAAGCCGCTAAGAATTAGTTACACTAACTCAGCAGTGATTGGAAAAGTAACAAACAAATCATAACTGAAAAAATATTTAAAACTTAAAAGTCATTGTAAGAGGGCAGGGAGAAAGGACAAATCCTGCTGCAGCTATTCCCTTTGGTATATGGATGCTAAAGCCATGTATACCTGCTTGAAGTTCTGAGAAGTACAAATACACAGACTGGCCTCTTCCAAATACCACTGCTTATTTCCTCATGAGAGAATTCAGGTCTAGGAATAGACTTGTCTCAAAGTAATTTAATATCCTGCTTGTAGTGGTTACCTTCTGTAACTCTTGAACAAACTTGGTATGACAGTATTGCCATCTAAATTCCATTAAAACAATTAAATTCCATTAACGTTTCTCACTTTTAAAAACAATACTTTATAGTTGCAGTTATAGATGGAATAATTAAATGATTGCATCACTGAATTTCATTGGCTCCGCTGCTCATCTGCACGCTTTGCTTTTAATCCTGCAATTTTCAGCAACAATGAAGCTGTAAGACAAGAGCCCATCCCAAGGCAAATTCCATGTATAAATAAAGGTACTAGCTCCCTAGGCATTTCCGTGGCCTACATTACTGTAGGAGCTAAGAGCCTTACAAACATTCATGGATTTCATTTTCTAGCCATGCTATGATGTAGAACATATTATTCTCATTTTATAGATGGAGAACTAAAGCACAAGGGAGATTTAGTGATTTACTTGAAGTCTTCCAGACAGTAGACTTGAACATAGGTAGCTTTGAAGACCTACATCTTCATCCAGGATTTGTCTTCCTATCTCCCAGTGGTAGGAACACTATAGTATTTTAACAGCATAATAGGTACAGTATTAGCACTTTCAACAAAAGAAGGACAAAACTGAGTTTTAAACTGTATTCATTTATGACAGACTTCAACAGCACACCAGACATGAGTGTAAACACTTGAGATCTGAAGTCGACTATGCCCAGATAATGTCACAGGAATCCAGAGAGCAATTTAATAGCCACCCTTCCAGTGGGAAACAGACTGGTTTATTTTCTTCATGATTCTAAAGAGGTTCTGGTTTGTTTCTTTTTTGCAATTTGCAGTTGCTTCATCACGACTGCAGAGGTTAGACAGCTCAACAGTTCGCACATACTCATGCTGACAAGGCCTAGCAAAGAAGCCAGCACTGAATTATTGTGAGTATTCGTAAGAGGCTGTCATGAAAGCTCTTTATAACTGTACCCTACACCAAATATTCCTTGGCATTATTCAAGCAAGAGCCGGCACGGAGCAGAAGACCTAACTCAGGCTCACTAGAGTGATCATTAGAGCATGACAACAGCCTCAAGCTCAGTCCAGGAGACACCACACTGTTCTTTTTCCCATCTCAAACACCAGGTCCTTTCTGCTGAAACCACTTTAGCAAAAGAGACAGAAGTTTTCAGACAACTCTGTTCAGTTGGTAGCTCACCAACTGCACTGTATTCTGTACACTTTCAAACTTAAAGCTGGGGAGACAGCAATAGGCACAGGTACAGAATATACTTAATGAGTACTTGATGGCATTATACCAGGAGCTAGGAAGAGGAATGGGGAAAACCTAGTAAAGCAGAAGAGATTTACCTTTTTCAGTGAGAAATATGTCTAAATTTAGAACATGAGATACCTGCATCAATCTGGAACAAAACTTCCCCTTTACAGAAAATCTTCTGAACTTATCTATTGCAGAGATTCTCTTATTTCTCAAATCATTCAGAACTCACCAGTGAAAAAGAAAGGATATTCTGAGCTGGATGCAACTCTGAATCAAATTTAGTACTGGAATTCATTTCTCACCACTTCTCTTTCCAGTATGGCTATGAATCTCTCAGATTCACTCTTCCAGGTTCTATAGAAATACACTGTTTTCTGCTACATCACAAGTTTTGTAATAAATCCTAACATGATGAGCGCTTTCATCAATACAGCACCATTTCATGCTAATATTTTCTCAGTAAAAGTTTGTTGTTCCATTTAGTTACTCAGAGGATTCTAGGGGAGCTGCAAAGAATATCTGGATAGCACCAAAACTTCACCAGGCATTGAATGTGCTTGAATAGCTGTTACATATTATAGGCAAGACATTCCAGGGCCTGTGAGAGAGTAATTGGTTTTAGATTCCCAAGACTGGGAGAGGATCGAGGCCACTGAGATTTTACTAATTCTGGGCAGGTTCAAAAAGTGCTTAGTGCAGATACTATCAGTGGAAAACATGGATTGCTCAGGATCCTACTGAGGACATGAGCCTTACTTCATAGATCTTCAGGAGGCTTATACTAGATTAAGATTTTATACTCTTGCAAAGGGAACTTTTCATGCCACCACTGAAAAATAAGCAAAGGAGATTTTTGTTCCTTTTTGCCTAAAATAGGTACAAATGGAGGTGAAGCACATAAACGATATAAACCTTTTAATGTGTATATATATATATATATAAATTAGAGCTTGGTGTTAGTAAAGTCAATGACAGTACTCTCACTGGGTTCAGTGGGGATAGAAACTGAGAGCAGAGATGTGGATCTTTTATCCTATATGCTTCAGAATTGCAATGTTGAAAGCAATAACTTACGACCAAGAAATTAAGTTCAAACACCAAGCTATCTATTAGGCCAACAGTGATGAGCCAGGCACATAAGGTGATGTTTTCCAATAGGTTTGAAGAGTGCCACAAGGGCAGAAAATTAAAATTGGTAGGTTAACAAAACTTAGTGTAGGACTATCAGAACTGTTTATTCCCACTCTATTCAAAAATTGTCTAAAACATAGTAATCCACAAGCAGAAGTAAATTAGCAAACTTTTCTTGCACTATGTGGGAGTTACGTATTTTGAGCAAAAAGCTGTTTGTACAATGTTATACAAGCTATACAAGTTAACTTCGATTTCTATAGGAGTATTAGTCGTGTTTCAAGTATCTGATACTTACATTGGTACTTGCCCACTGTTCTGCTAATTACAATCTAATCTTAAATGCTTGAGAGCTCTGTAAGCATCAGATTTACATATAAATGTAAAAGCTAATACATGCGAATGACTGACATTAATATACTTAATTAATATTTCTTTTCGCTTACTGTATATTCCTTTAGTGAAGGAACAAGATGGTGTGAACTAGATGCACTCTTCATAAGTGCAGTTTCAAAACATCAATGCAGGTTAGAAACCAGAGCAAGTTAAAAGTATTTTTGGCTTTCAGTGAATGACATCAAAAATATGCAGAGAGAAAATTTCCTTCATTAAGATATCAGACTTGAAAAGCTAAAAAAATTACCTGAATCTCAGGGATGAAGGCATAAACAAAAACCACTCCTATGGGGTATCTGAAGTTGGTTGAAGAGCAAGCGAAGTTTTCTGAATTTTCTGATCACAGTTCCTAACAGTTTCTTCATGGAAGGAACTGATTGATACTTGGACGAAAGAAAAGATTATTTATTGCAACATGCCTCATGAAATTTTCCAGATCCAGGGAAAACTGGGACCCAAGCTTTTAACACCTTGCCTAGTTGTCTCACATCAATAGTTGTGCCACCCTGGTGACTTAACTACCTGCACGCATGGAATCAGGAACTGATTCTAACTAGGTGGCAGAGGGGATGGATAGCTGGATGAGCTATCACACTATACAATCTAGCACAATTTTTAATACAGTAAAGGGGAATATGCATATAAAAAGCGGACTGAATAGAGAGCTGTGAACAGGTTGCACATGGAACAAATGAGATGACCTGTGATCACAGCAGGCTGCAGATCTTTCATTCTGCTTTTCATTTGCCTTTCCTACAGCTAATGTCAAAGCCTCTTATTTCAAAACAGTATATGCCAACAACACCAACTGGGTACAACCTTACAGTGTCTTACGGTGTTTCTTCACAACAGCTGGGTTCAGTTCATATGTTTTCAAGTTGCATTCAGATATTTTCTGCAAACATTTGATGAAACCACCATGACAAGCTGCCAGAAACCATGCACTGATATTCTCAGAACAGTCACATGAACATATTCCATGCAGCCCAGTTTGAGTGCACTCTCCAATCGGAAATTTAACAAAATGTAGCACTCCTGGTGCCTGGCCATTTTATCATGAAAAGAAGTTTACCATAAAGCACATTGGACAGGTCAAGCTTTCTGCTTGGTGGCCTCATTTTACCCAGCTGAACATCTGCAATGCCATTACACAGCCAGTGGATTTTGCAGTCACACAGTCTAAGCTTTCCTAACACTTTTCTCTACCAAAATACTTGTCACCACCAAGTCAGAAGGCTCAGCCAGAAGAGCTTCACTGCCATAGGCTGAGGCAATGGAACACGGTAGCTTCATTTTTATTATGAAGAAATGTCAAAGGGGATTTGGCAAAATCAACAATGTACTTTATCAATGAGGGGTTCCAAAGAGGATTTGTAAAGACAAAGAAGAGTTCCAAAAAGATGAGAATGATAATCTGGAAACAGCTGGTCCATAGCAAAGAAGTAGTCAGGGTGAAAAAGGTAAATGTTGTCAAGCTGCAGTGAACAAGGAGAAGCACAAGAGTACATCAACAAAGTCTATACACTTAAAATGTGTTCCATCTTGTACCAAACAGGCAAAGCTCTCCAGATCCACTGCTGTACCAAAACAAGAAAACAACTGGCAAATGAACATAAGCAGGCATCTGTTTGATCTAGGACAAAAATCAGTATACATTAGTAAAAGATTAAAATGCATTATTAATAGGTTTATGCTACAGATCTAAAATTAAACAACAAATGCATGTCTCCCTTAGATACTCAAAATCCATGTTTTACTAAAACATGCAATAAGCTTAGTGCTATAATATTTTCTGCTGTTACTGCATCCTAGACTAAATTGGAATCAAAGAATCTCACTAATTAACATTTGTTTATTTTCTTCCCTTAGATGTCATCTCTTACTTCTACTTTACCTGAAGTGCACTACCACTACTTAGGAAAAAGAGCATTAAAACTCTCTGCAAGAACAGGGTAATAGGGAAGAGAACACATAAGTTTTATTAAAAGATATGATATTCCTTTCATGTATTGATTAGTTTAAAACAAGAATTACTACAAAAATAAAACAAAACAACCTCCCCGTTTCCTCTCAGCATCTCTGTCATCAGAAGTTTGGCAGTAGTGCACATCCAAAGCTTTTATCAAATGAAGCCACTCATTTTTACATTGTTCCATTTGTTTTATTGTAAAATACTAAGACATTTACGTATTTACTGTGTATGTATTTCTTTTAAAATGTGTAAGTCTTATGTAAATGGATATAAATATGATTTTTTAAAAATAAAATCTATGGTACATGGGGTCTCAGTGCAAACACTTGACAATACAGTGTCAATAATACTGTTTGTATCTTTCCATTCCACCATTTTTACAGTTTTTGGATTGTAACACTCAAATGAATATGTTTAGCAGAGTTAGAAGCTTCAACATGTTCCTACTGAGAAAATCTGTCAATATTTAAAAGTGAACACCTGCCTCTGATGATGTATAATAGAATAACGCAACCTGGAACTGGAGCCAAAATGGACCTCTAAAACAAAATGGAAATGTTAGATCTCTATAGAGAAGAATCATTAATTTTAAGAGGCTCACATCTTAAAAACTAACAAATAAACCCGGAAGAACCGTTTACAAAAAAAAAAAAACCAACAAAACAAATGCAAACTAACAAAAAAAACCCAAAACCCGACAAAAAAAGGCAATTTAGTAAAACATGATTTATACAAAATTCAAAAACTTTCTTCTATGTTACCTGCGGACCAAGAAGAATTTTGCCTTACCAGGAGCCACCATTTTATTCCAGGATCTTCAAACACCAGCCAGCATTGGAAAATTAAATTTAATATTTGCATAGAATCAGATTCTCACTTCCAGATATATTCAACAAAGAAAAAGAAAGAAACGAGAAGCCAAACCCTACCATTTCTTCATTATAACAGGGCATTAGACAGGCTCCTGTCTAATGTTGTGCTTTTAGCCAAGATGGCCTTGCTGAGACTTCACAGAAGTCAGTTTTATCAGAGGAAATAACTGAAAGACAGAGTGATTAATATATAGTGTATAAAAGTTTAGAAGAGCAACTATTACCTGCTGTGGCTTTATTTGGTGGTGTTATTGTCGTTTATTCTTTGTTTAAATGGGAAGTTTCAAAGTAAGACCTACTTAATAGTCATTTACCTATTTGCTATTTTTCTGCTGCTTGATCTTAGCTCAAGACCTGTCTTTTAGTTATTTCTTTTAGCAGTTTGATCTGCAATGTTTGCACGTACATAAACATTTGTTTTGTCTATTTTCATTTGGCAAACTTCAGTCAATCAGATGGTGAAAGATTTTGCTCCCCCAATGTCAATAAAAAAAAGAATTCAGTGCTATTTGTGTTTAAAGTCTATTAAGCTTGGTACGTAGTAGCATTAAAATAGTTTGGATGCCAGATACTTCTCATAGCTAAGCATAAGCACATTTTGCCACTAACATGTACAAGTTATGATGGACCTACAGGTGAGAATCTGCCACGAGAGGGAGCACTGAACTTGCTAATGGGTGAGATATGATGACTCAAGACACAACAGTATAAAGACATGGCTCTCTTACATACAGTTCTTCAGGTTTAACCAGCATCACTCCTGGTGGTCCTTCTTTTCCTCTCTCAACCTCCTTTTAGATTATTTCAATCCAGAAGTTCAAAAAGTAAAGCAATTCCATTTTCAGTGGTTGCAGTACCATTTGAATATACCTCCCCTTGTAAACACCAGCTCCCATTTTAAGAATTTCTTTTGCAGCCCACATTATTCACACAGTCCACACTGAAATTTCAAGGGGCACAGAGGAATGAAGTGTGTTGGGAAAAACAATGAGCAAGATCATGCAAACACAGCTGCAGTTATCCTGCCCCAGATGTACAGTCCCCCCAAATTATTTCACAGTTGTCATGAAAAAAGAGCAGAAAAATTAAAAGTATATTTTAAAAAGAGCATTTTTGTGACTTCAGTTTTGATCTCAGGCTAAGATAAAAAAATCCTTTAGTGCATCCCTGTCTCCTCCATATAAGCTGGAGCTGTACACTCAATAGCTAAAAATTGTGGCTATGTGCAAAATGTTGTCTAGTTGGCTGCAACACTTTCAGTACACTGGGAATAATTACTACATCAACCTCTCCCAGCCAAGTTTCAGTAACTCCCTGACCATTAAAATCTACCCACAAGCTGCTTCTCTCTAAAACCAAAATTAACAAAATCCGTGCTCTCCTACCACTTGTTGAAAGGGCTGCTCATCCTTGATGGCATACCAGGTTGCTGGGCAGCACCAAAGCCATGCATAAGAATGACTATTCCTGCTCCCTTTCTTTAGCTTGGCACAAAGGTAAAGCTGTAAACAAAGCATTCTCTGCAATCGCAGTTCCTCAGCAAAAGGCTCCTCTGGAAAACAAAAGGAATGCCCATGAAACAACTGTTTTTCCATACTGTACTGCTGCAGTAAGGTGGCTTTCTTTGTCTGATTCCCTGAAAGTTGATGAATGATATATTTGGCATTCCTGGAACCCTCCACATTACCAGATCGGTAGCAGAGTGAGTACCCCTGGCCACTCTGACCTTCTCTTCTGCCCCAGTCTTGATCTTAAATGATTCCTACCAAAACAGGTTATTACAACTATTTTTCTCCTGGACACACTTTAAGAATGTTAACTATTCAAGCTCTTCACAAGCAGTTCAGAGGATAGACAACTGTTTCTTGTCAGTATTAATATGAGCAAATAGCCCTCCAGAAAGGTAAGTGCTTAAATCTCAGTTACTTAATGTTGTGGTTTGTTTGCTGTTGGTTTTTAGTCTGATATTAAGTCTTTCTTCCTTAACAAAAGAGCCCCAAAATAGAAAACAGCTTACCTCTCCTTACAAATGGAGAAACTAATATGGGAACATGAGATGTCATTGGGAAAACTATAAATGATCTAGGAAATTAATTCTCTTCCACATCCTCTTGCAGCATTCTTACTAGATGACTTGTGTTCTCACTGATTAGCTCTGCTTCCCTGCTTCTACAATTATAACTTGATGCTGAAGCTAGGATAATTACAGCAAACATTCATAACTTAACATCTCAGCTTTCATTGTGCAAAAAATCGTAATGGCCACATACCTCATGAATGTGCCTCAGTTTTCTCTGAGAAGACCCTTGTGGTTTCTCACCACTTTTAAAACAAAACCAAACAAAACAAAAACACACACACAAAAAACCCACCCCATCAGTGACAACTCCCAAGATCTCTCCCTTGCCCTGGCTCAGCATACGTTGCTAAATTGTAGAATGGTGAAACTGAAAAATACTCAGCAGTTTCTGCAAGACGCTCCATTATCTGGCATAGGCCTTCTATTAAACCCCTGGCACATCTGGAAAAAAAGCACTACCTTCTACTAACTGCAACTTATATAAGCGGTATTTCAAGAAAGTCTTCAGGACATCTCTGAGAAACAAAATTACTCCACATATAAATCACTAATCTGTATAGTTAGCATATCTACCATGAAGCATCATTAGGACTTAGTCTTTATATGCTTCCACTCCCTGTTCAGCCTGGGATTTTCAACTAAATCAGATAGCTGATAATCTGGCAAAAAACAAGTACAGCACAGACTCAGACTTGGCTGGTTTATTATACAACTGTATGACCTGGCTCAACACAGTTGCATGCAGTCCCCAGTGAGAAAACACCCAGAAACTGTTTTAATTTCCTATGTAACTGATAGAGCACATTGACGCTACAAAAAAGTCATAGGCATGAGGCAACACTGGGTATGGCTCATATTAATTAGCACCTATCTATCACCTTTTAGCTCCTACCTCAGCCTGCTGATTTATCAGTTAACATCCTTACCTCTACCCAAAAGAAGTTAACCTATTTCTGGACTCTTCTGAGGACACTGCCATAGGAAAATATGTCTAGACTTAATTTCTGCCTTACCTTGGCCTAAGTATGGAACCTCTCTTTTATACCAACATCATCTGAATTTCCATATTGCTGACTGTTTTTTCCTCTGGAAAGCATTGCCAAGTTTCAGTCACTTTGCTGCTTTTAAGCTTTTCTGTGAATGTATATTTTTTTCACGTATTTTTACATTTATTTTTCAATTAAAACCTGCAGCTTGAGAAGTAATGCATGTAGAGAGAGTATCCTCCAGCCCCTGGGCTTGCTGAGAACCCTGGATTTTGAAATGGCCAATAAAGTCAAGAATGGGCTGCCTAGTATCTGTATTTGCTAAATTTCTTGGCTATACATATCTCAGTGATCTCGAAACATCTAATTATGTCAGCAAAAGCACATTCTGGTTACCCTTATAAGTGGTACAAACCACAACAACAAAATTATGAGAAAATGCAAAGGATAAATGCTTGCCTTTATTTAGAATACATGGATTTTACTGAATATTGCTATGGACAAATCCAGATTTTCACAGATTCAAAAGCCAGAAATTACCTATCATTCTATAAAAACACACTTCAAAAAGTTATTGAGTAAAAATTTATAGAAATCTAATTTACAGCAAAAAGACTTAGGAAAAAAATTATCAATGCAATAAAGAAAACTCAATTTTAAAATTTATAAAAATCTCAAAGACACAATCATAGAATAGTTTGAGTTGGAAGGGAACTTAAAGATCACAGAATTCAAAGGCCCATAAAGGCGCATAATTTACAAGTAAGGACAATTTATGTCTGCAATAATTTCACATCAGAATTCCTATTTATTACTGTCCTCAGTTCGTGACTTACCTTTTGTAATCTATTTTAGACAAACTCAAGTTACTGGTCACTTTATACAACAACAGACTGCAATGTTAATGCTATAGAAATACCTGAATTGTATTTGCAATTTTTAGCAGTCTTAATATCCAGCATATAATGACAACATGCAGAGACTTTAGTCTGCTTCATTGGCTGTGACAATATGGTAAAGAACACAGTAATATTTCTAAAGTAAAAAATCAGTTCCACGTCATTAGGAATTTTTATAATGTGGTGGTTCCTAACAAAAAGTCTCTTTGTATACTTCATTAACGG
The DNA here is from genome assembly GCF_033783945.1 of Neopsephotus bourkii. NCBI lineage: Eukaryota > Metazoa > Chordata > Aves > Psittaciformes > Psittacidae > Neopsephotus > Neopsephotus bourkii. Next base: position 4,143,351 of record NW_026901969.1, read on the forward strand.
ACCCATTTCTTACCAACCATTATCCCATTTACTTTTTCTTTAGCACTTCTTCAATGTGTTTAAACATGCTAGCATCTTCAATGGTCGGTGTTATCTGAAAAGGAAGAATACACAGAAGCATGTGATAGTAGACCAGAATTTAATTCGGAGAATCTCCTAACTCTAGCTCTCAAAAGCAATCAAGAAAAAAGTACCTGGAAAGCTTTGGAACATGAAAACATTTTGGGGAAGCTACAGTAGAAATAAAATATACAATGTGGTACCTGAAATCACGGACCACTTGCAGAATGGTCTAGAGAGTAGAAACTATGCTGTTTTGTCTTTGGATGTGCATGTGTGCCTAATTCATTAAAGTATACATCTCCAGCTTACCTTATACGGCTTTCCACTGACAAGTGCAGAAAGAGCTGAACGCGGGATCTTGCCAGAGCGCGTTTTTGGCAGCTGTTTCACAAACACCCCCTTCTGCAAAGCTGCTACTGGACCTATGTTAGTTCGAACTCGCTCAACAATCTCTTCCAAAATCTTTTCCTCTTCTGTCTTTATACCTAGGGTATAAAGAAGAACTTCTTGTCATGTCCTTTAGCTTTTCTGGGACTTTTGCAAGTCTAAGTAACATCAGTATCAGTGAGCTCTCACCTTCTCTCAGTACACACAATGCAAAAGGAACATGTCCTTTTAAAGGATCCTCCTGGCCCACAACAGCACAGTCAGCCACAGCATGATGGAAGAGAATACACTGAGGGACAGAGAACAAAACCGAACAGAACTAATAATAACTGAACATTTCAGTGAGAAAAATCCATAGGCATGGATGGAAAATGTAGACATATTTCTTACATTTTGACAGCAAAAAGTACTTAGTAGACCCCAGGATTCCAATTACACATGGTGCAGATGCATGTGCGTATACTTTCATACACACTTACATGTAGTTTTCAAACAAACATAAATAATAAGTATGGTGATACAAAATACAAATATAGAACAATGTAAAGGTGACTTACAGCTTTGGGAGAGTATCACATCTTTGTTTTTGTTAGTGAGATCTTTGCTGGAACAAGTAACAGTAGTCTAACATTATAAATAACATGGAGTTAAGGGGACTAAGGACCAAAACCATAGAAACACTCCAACTACAGGGCTATAAAGTCATAGTGGTTTGTTCTGACTCCTATTTTTTTAATTCTTCACTGCAGAAAAGCAGAGTGTTTCATCCAAAGGCAAATACAGGCCTAATCTCAGCTTGCAGCCAGTCTAGTTCCATTCACTCTCTTGGAAACATTAAATCTTGTTCTTCTTAGATTGAAAAAAAAAAGGGAATTAATCCAGAATTGCCTCCTTTCTACTACACATTTATGCAACTATACAAGTGATGGACAGAGGCACTACTATCTTAAATTATCTTTTAAGCAAAAAAAGTGAGAGATTCTCTTTTCTTTCCAATTAGCCAGCTGAGGATCTCACTTCTAGGAAAATGTCACCAAGATGTCTCAGTACATACTGAGATGTGTGTCACTAAGTCTGGGACAAAGTTGGACTTAAGGTAACTAAGTAACAGCAGTCATGAAACCTTCTCCACAGTAATTGGCTCTTTTCGTGAAAATACCTGTGTCTGTGGGGTACCTTGCTGTCAACAGTGCTTTCAACATGTCCTCTGTACTCAACCACAAAGAGGACCTAAAATGACCTTACACAAAGGCCACACTGTGGCCTCATAATGTGACTGTGCATTTTAGTTTATCTGTGCATGCAAAGATGACATGTTTGCTAAAAAACAGATCTTCACATACCATGTTGTTAAAATCAAAGGCAGTGGGATGACTGAAAGGGAGACGAACTGAAAGAAGTTTCAAGAATAAAGGTGTTTTTTAAGTGTTGCATTGGTTACTTATACAAGGGCAGGAGCATGAGGAAGACTACAGGAAAGGTACACAGGTGGCAGGAGAAAAAATCTTGAAGGAACAGAAAGTTGAATCAGTGATGCTTCAATTAACAGAAGGGATGCTCTTGTGTGACCTGGTTGTAAAACTGATGGTGGCAGGAACAATTCAAAGCATTTCCCATAACCCATCCTCAAAACAGATGATTTGTAGTCAAAATAAGCAAGAGAAACTGTCTCTCTGTGCCATGGTCACACACATCAAGTAGGTAAATAAACCTGCACAGTATTTCTCACATACTATTTCTGACAGAAGCTATACTTATTTCACAAACTATGATCCTAGAAAAGTCCCATACTACAAAAAAGCAAATGGGAAATATGTAGCTCAGAAGTAGAGGCATGTTCTGTCAAAGTACAAAAACATGACCATATACGCACAGGTTTCTTAAACTGTGTATTTTTCACAGGAATTAAATGGGATGTGCACAAGCCATATCGACAGTAACACCTACTGCACAGCTCCAATAATAATAATAGATAACTTGGATAGATAAACTATTTGAAACACAATAAAGCTGAAATTCTTGGCCAAAGTACTATAGAAAAACTTTTTAAGCTTGTAATGCAGCTATAATGTAAATGCAGATAATACACTTGTTCAACAAGGTGACTGTCACTTCATTAGATGGAAATTCAATTAACCTCTAATTCTGTATTTACAGATCTTACTGAAGGGCAAATTGTGGTCTTATTAATGCTTTCCCATTTAACTAGCAATTTGCTGTGCATGCATTAATAACATTTTTTCAGCTTTATTCAAAAGGGGAACAGAAAAACTTACAGAATTTTATAGTGATGAAACACTTTTTCTTTCTAGGGAAAGACCTAAGTAGCAGGGAGGAAAATAGAGACACTGAACCTGGGATGAAGGACACAAAGGTAATATAACTGAGGAGGTGATTCAATTCATCATTTGTATGCGAGTTCCGCATTCAGCCTGAAGTGAAGAAACAATGCTTAGCTCAGCCCCTGAGCAGTAGAGCAGGTGGGCAGTAAGAGCAGTAAGGGGTGGAATGAGACTCCCTGCTGCAATTTAGTAGAGCAACGCACAAAAAATTACTTCAAATGGAAAGAGGTTTAATCAGCCTGAAAGCCACCTTTAGGTCTCCATAGTCCTGAGTCAGGGCAGCGGCTGGTTCAGCTCCCTGGCTGACCAGTCTTCAAAGGATTGCCTGCGTTTGCATGAATTTGATCACTTATTTTTCCCTTGTACATGTCCAGCACACCTTTTCCTATACTCCCTGAATAAGCATTTGATATGTAATCAGGGAAAACTGTAACTGGCAGTCAATCGCAGTGGTTCCAGAGAAGTGAGGGAACAATGACATGAAACTGAGACACTATTATAAACTGCATTATTTTCAACTTTTTGAGTTGCATGTGTATTATATTAATGACTTTCAATTTAACAGCAGGGTTGTGGCTTTCTTACAGAAATTTTCATTACCATTTAGCACTGCTCATGCAATAAGAGAAAAAAAGCTGTCAAGAAACTGTGGAGACCCTTCAAATCAAGAAAAAACACTGAATGTGAGTCTATTTGAAGTCAGCCAGCACCAAGCACTTTAAAGAAACACAATTAAAATGGTATTTTAGGAATAAAAGTTTCTCCTCCTAAGTAGGTGGTAAAACCAATTGGCACATTGACCCTACATTATCTTAATGTGTTCCCAAATAAATATGTCATCAGAACTTACAGGGATGCATCCCATGCTACATATTGACCCTTAACTCTACCGTCAAATGTCAAATCATACCTGTTTTATCAATCCCATGGTACAAACTGCTCACTGTTGACTAAATTTATTATGGTTCTGGAAAGCACCATAACAGGAAGGAAATAAAACAATTAATGTTTTGCTTAAAAGTACCAACAGAAATGAAATCAAAAGGGTTTAGTGAGATTTTCAATCTCAGATTACTTTATTTATCTTTCATTCTTCTATTTTACTGTCAGGCAATACTAACCTCTTCAATTGCACCTGCTGAAATCCTGTGTCCGGCAACATTGATCACATCATCAGCTCGAGACAGGACGTACAAATAGCCATCTTCATCCATATAACCTGCATCCATAGTATCATAATATCCCTAAACACAACACAACCAAAAATAAACTCAGAATTAGTACTAGGAGCATCCATTAATTACCTATGAAAACAACACACAAAACTTATTGTTTCAAATTAAGTATGGTTTTGGTGCCCAAAAGATCTAATTCTGTAATATTTTTCACTATTCTTCTGTCAGAGTATACTGTGCACCTTCCCTTCCAGAACGGTTTTGTAGTCTATGATAAAGGAACAGAGGACATTATATAAATACGGATTTTTTCCAACTTTGCTTACATTGATCCCTGACAGCTTGGAGAAGGATGTTGCCTGAATCTACAAAAGGAAGATGGAACTGATACAATATAATGATAGTTGTCAAATTGCTCCTAATGATATTCTTGTTTGCTGAATACAAACATACATCCTCATCACGATGCAAGTGTACACAAAAAAATAATTTGTCTGATTAATTCACTCACTTACTTTTATTGAAGCAAACCTTCCGTTTTGAACATTCACATAGGAAAGGAGGAAGCCAGTCCCTGGACAGTGAATATGACCAGGAAACTAATGCAGTAAGGAGCCTTCCGTGTATTTAGGTGCACAATGGGCAACTGCATATTTCTGGTCTGCATGTCAACAGCAGCAGTATATTTGAAGCTATGCTAGTCTAAGGTTGTGAGGCTTATATCTTTTATTAAATCGAATGACATAAAACAACTTTTACATTCAGAAGCTTGCATTTACTAATTCTGTTTCAGAGCTTAAAAAAACCAAACAAAAACAAAAATAAAAACCAGAACCAACAAAACCAAAAAAACATCCACAGTGTTGCCAAAAGCTTAAAGTATGGATAAAAAAAAGTTCTCCCATTAAAATAAGGTACAATCATTTTGACTGCTATCCTGTTTAAACTTACTATAATTCAGTTCTGCAAGATTACCAAAAGTTTATACAATTCATTTCAGAATTCTTACTGGATATTTTTTGAAATATAACCTCTGGAATGTTTCCTGATTTTCCCAAAGACCTGAAAATGCTCCAGGAGGCAAAGGCAACCTTAAATTAAAAAGAACAAAGTATTAAGAAACACAGGTATACCAAGTACAACTTATGTTCTCCATTCATACTTCATATTCACATAAATAATCATTGCCTATACAATCAGAAAATATTTCAGCTTAATATGCAGATAACAGATCAAAAAGACCACGTGTCTGTTGTAATCACACACACATAGCTCTGAACTCTATCCAGGCCATATGTTAATATAACATAAGCATCTCTGCCATTCAGTAAAAAAATGTCTGGTCTAGTAAACACTATATACCATACTATGATATCAGCATTGAGCTTTCAACATTTCTAAGGATTAAGTGTCTGAAATGTCATATGGGACACTTCACACACATACCTGCCAGGAGAAGCTACAGAAGTCTCAGCTAACAAAGAAGTGTTTGTTTCTTCCTTCAAAGCTCTGATAGGGTTAAATATAGGTTCACTTGAACTAGAGGGTACATATTCAGGCATATCAACACAAGTTTGATGAAGCTTAACCTAGTAACAGAGAGAACAATCATGCAAGCATTTTTATACCGATAAAACCATAAATGCCTCGTGCAGATTTTACTAGCATATGCCTGCATTCCTAATCAGCAAATCTTTAGCCAAGGGTACTCTATTTTCTACTGTGATAGTGTCCTTGTGACACAAGACAGCAACATCTCTAGCAGTGAAACACCCCTCTGCAGCATAGCAACACTGGTATCATTATTAGTCTCCTATGGTGTTCAGGTCAAAAGAACAGGTGCTACCAGCTCACTGACATGTACATTTCTAACACTACAGACCCCAAAAGGATATTTATATACCTATATAGAGATATAAAGTATACACATACACACACACACACACTTCTTTCTAACTGAATATGGTATAAATAGTACAAGCTACACCGAAAAGGCCATCATCTAGTAATGATTTCAATCCATGTTTTTTTACAATCCCAGTTTTTTTGAACTTAATTCATCCCAATTAGCATAATAGAATATCTACTATAAGTATTACTACTTTCTCTGAGGCTTCTGGCTCAACACATCCTATAAATCACATTCCTTGAAAGTATGGTTGAGGTAAGGCCAGAAATGCCAAGACATTTCCCTAGTAGTCACTCAGGCTTCAGGAAGGCAGGTTGGCTTCTGTCCAGCTGAAGTGAATTCACTGGCCTATTTTAAGCTTCTCAAACTTAGTAAACATCCTTGTGACAGACACAAATGATCTATAGGGTATTTAACTTGAAAAAAAATTAGAAAAACAATATATTGATCCCAGTGTTTGTGAACATAGGAGTTTAAAAGAAAAATCTCTTGTTTAGATTCAAGAAGAAACACTAGAGAATGGAAGTTACTACGGTTGTTGCCTGGTTGCAAATAGCATGGTAATTCATAACAGTCTCAGCCATTGTAGATTTTGAACTTAAAATTTCTTTCAGACTGAAACATCCTTGTGATGGGAGAGAAAGGACAATTCAGATTGACAAAGTCCTTAATTTCTCCACAGCCCTACTCAGTAGTTTGCAATTATTCATTAAACAGAAAGAACAATTTTACTGCTGAAATCAGAAAAGCATTTTCATTCCTGCTACTGTAATTGTTTATAAATCTAAACACAGAAGTGTGTAACATCAGAAAAATGCAATCCCTGCTCCCAACATTTGTTATTGTTTTGTTTTGTGGCTAGTTTGTTTGTTTGTTTGTGAGGGGGTTTTCGTGGGGTTGGTTTGTTTGTTGTTTGCTTTTGCCTTTTGTTCTGGGGATGTTGTTTTTCTTGTGGTTGTTTTTTTTCTTAAAGGAAAATTGCATTGATAAGTACATCTACCGTGCTTGTTTTGTGAGGCTATGGAAACCAGACTGCTAAACTACTGCCTGTCACAGTTATCAACAGTGACAAATCATATCGCACAAATCATAGCACAACAGAGACACAATCCAACAATGTGCTTCCAAGGCTTTCTGTAAAATATTACTTGCTGTTAGGCTTCCATTCCATTGACTAAGCAAAAACTGAATGTCATCCTCCATGTGTCCATCTTTCAAGCAAAGTAATTCCAGAGGAATACGCACATAAAATACTTCCATGACAGTAAAGCTCTTAGCATCATTACTGACTAGAATTTCTAGGTGCTGTGCAAACACAAGTAATTAGTAAAATCAATAAAGGTAGAATCCAGCTTGCCAAAAAGTAATTATGTGTATTGGAATTTTGCCAGGACATGAGAATTAAAACGCCCAGAGACAAAAATACCTCCATCCCACTGCTGTCAATGGGAATGATTCCATGAATTCCATAGGAAGCAGACGTGGATCATATGTGCAAAGAGACAGAAGAGAGAAAATGAGATAGTCTTAAAATAACAGCAACCTGAAAACAAACATATCTGCCTTTCCTCAATCATAGAATGGTTTGGGCTGGAAGGGACTCTTAAAGGCCATTTAGTTCCAACTCCCTGCCATGGGCAGGGACATCTCCTACTAGACCAGGTTGCTCAAACCCCCTTCCAACCTGGCCTTGAACACTGCCAGGGATTGAACACCCACATCTTCTCTGGGCAACCTGTTCCAGCACCTCATCACCCTTACAGTAAAGAATTTACTTCACCAGACTGCCATGACTTCTCAAATATAATAAATAAGGGCTTGGCAATCCCTCCATTAAAAAAAAAAAAAACAAAAACAAAAAACAAAAACACCCCAAAAAAAAACAAAAAAACCCAAAAAAAACAAAAAAAACAGACAAAAAAAGAGAAAACCCAAACATTTTGAGATGTTTGGTTTGGGTCTGTTCTCCCTAGGAATCATAACACAAAACACCTACAAAAGTCCTGTATTTAAAAAAATGTTGCCTCCTTGTCCCAGCACTGAGTTGATATTCAAGGCCTTTTGGGTTTATTTGTATTAAGAGGATATATTGACCAAAAAATGTCTGGTATGCATAAGTAAATACCATTGCCCCAGAGATGGTCCTGCTTTCCTTTCACAAGTGACAGTACCACAGAAGACCAAGGAGGAGTTAGGTTCCTTCATCATCATTTCCATGATACAAAAAGAAGCTGCTTTGATTGGTTTCCCCTTGGAACATGTACTGTATTTCTCTAGCTGTCTGTAAACTTCTTTTTCTCATCCTGCATGACAAGCCACAAACCAGCCAGTGTGAAGCCTTTGCATCTGCTGTCAGTTCAAAGATAAGCCCTCCCTTACACTATTCGTGCTTTTTATTTTATATGTATCATATAAATATTTTAAATGGTCATAACTACAGTAGCATCTTCTATCTCATCATTCCTTTTTCCTTCTGTAAAGAACAGTCATGAGCTTCAACAAAGACAAATTCAAGACAAGCTTGCCATCTTTTTCTGAAATATGAATGTATTACCAGCTATTCTGGATCAGGCTACTGAGAATTCTAAATCAGTCAGCTCAACCCATTAAGCAAGCAAACAATAGGCAAGTTTCAAACCTAAGCTGAGGTTTAAGCCAGAAATCTACTCTGAGGTGAATCAAAACATGTGAACTTGGGAAAAGCTGACCTTTGGATTTCAAACTTCAAAAAAGATGTATAGCTCCAAATTTTGATCTTGCTTATGCCTACTTTTTACCAGTACAGGAGCAGCAGTACAAATGATGCAATTCTCAATTCACTCTAGTGCAATTAAAATGACGGTTGTAGAACTACAGGAATAAAAATCCAGGCCCATTTCTCATTTCAAGGTTGAATACATATAGGACAACATCAGGAAAACTAGGTAAACTGTGTAAATTCATTATGTAAATTATATGGGTTCATTTTACAAAGATTATTCTGGTTCCATTTTACAAAGATAAGAAGGTAGTTTCATTACAAATTGGAGAAACTAAGCTAAGGTGAGCTTGGCAGCATCATAAAAACACTCTGAAGTGCTTTCACAGTAGCTGTTTTCTGCTAGACAATATTAAATCACAATCATCTGTTTTTTTATCACTGTTTCACAGTTCATTTATTTTTCATACAATGGTGGCTGATCTTTTACAGATCAGCCCACCTTTACCTTAGCCCATGAAAATCTGACTCTGTGTGTCACATCCTTTCAGGATGCCACTCATCCAAATGTTGTAGGATCCCTTGTGGTTGGAATTTGTTCCAGTTCCAATTTGTGGTTGGCAATTATAGACACAGTACTCAAAAGATAATTTACACAGAAAAGTAGATTTCTGAAAGTACAAATGAAAGTCAAAAGCTATTAGAGGTACTACCTTGCCTGTATTTCAGAAAAGGCATCCTTTTATTTTATGGTAGGCATTAGTACTCACAAGCTGCTCATTACAGCCAGTCAAGGCAAGTGTAAGCCATTGTTAAGTGAGTTTGCGCTTGTGAATGGAGCTAAATCATCCTGACTGACAGCTATAATTATTACTCAGCATTTATGTAGAGCTGTGCATAAACATCAGTCTTAAAACATTTTTTTGATTGCAAGTTCAAAAGCCATCTGGAGTCTAGAAGCTTTTTCAGACACTGGGAACAACGGCACAAGAAAAAGGGTGAAGAGGTAAGAGTAGAGGATCTCAAACATTCATCAGTTTGCATGAAATACTACTTTAGTTAGCTGAAAGGGGACTACAGTAGTCAGTCTCAGTGTGAAAAAAAATACAGTTAGTAGGGAAGAGAGAAACCCATCAAAATCTAGTGGAAGCACTGGAAAAAGTTCAAAAGCTACTTACATGTGCTCAGCCAGAGATCTGTTAGAAAACTCATCTTTGCCCAGATTGCTCTCACACTGAAAGCCCTACTCATTGTTTTGCTTGCAAAAGGAAAAAGACAAAGCCAATAAACATGTGAAAGGCTAGCAGAGGGAAATCTTCTGCACAGATTTTTCATGGTCACCTGATCTGACCTCCCATATAACACAGGCTAAAGAATGCCATATATTAAATCCTGCCTCAATCCCGTAACCTTTGGTTAAAATAGAAACCCAGGCTTGACCTAAAGGTGTCAAAGAAAAGCACTATATTCCAAAGAATTTGTCCCACTGGTTTAATACTTTCCCTGTTAAAACTGTATTTTATTTCTCATCACAATATAACTAGCTTCAGCTTTCAAACTCTTTATGGTAGACTAAACAGACATCTCTCAAAGATGTCTTTTCCTGGGGGAATTTCCTGACCTTGATGAAGTTATTTAACTCATCTTGGACAAGTTACATACCACAAGTTACATCGTAAATTTAACCCAAGCTTTCCAGCACTGTAGACACTCATTTTCTCTAAAAAACAGTCACTTTATCAATAGTCTTTTGAAATACAGACACAAGAACTGAACATAATGCATTAATGATTTTACTAACATCACATCCACAGACAGTAATAATAGTTCCTTTTCAGTTGTCCCTACTGAATAACAAGGAATCATATTGCCTGCTTAGTTACACTAGCAGCTTTCATTTGCAGGTCTTCGGTGATCAGAGGTTTATCCACTGTAACATAAAATGTTCCTTTTGAAAATGACTGCCTTCTAGGGTACAGTCCTTCATCTTATAAATCTAGCAAATTTTTACTATTCCTACCTGTATGACCTTTGCTAAAAGGAAGTATTGCAAGTGGTCTATGCAGGATGACACACTTGCTTCACATGATTCTGCAAGCATTTTTCTACCTCAAGCAATCTTCCCCGAGGCCAAGCCACTCATAATGGTCTGCAACGTGTCCTTCCTTGAGTTGTCACAGTTTCAAAACAGAAAAATGGACAACATTAATTACAGAGCCTATAAAATGATTAGATCTTCACTGGCTATTTTGGCATCTCGGGTAGCTTCTATCTGCATTTCTTCTGAGCTAAGGCCATATACCCCTCATTTTTGGCTTTGGGTGGATTCTCCCCTTGTTTTCACTATCTGAAACCACTTTCCTTCCTGGGAAGAGGAAGAGCATAAAGGAGAGCTGTGACCTTTCTTATATGCTTATCCCAAATTAGAATGCCCACATGTTGACCCGCCAAGTCTTACAAGATTTTTCTTTACTTTCTTCAACGGGATACCAAGGAACTACCCTTTAAGCTCTCTTGCTTAGCATTTCTGTTACACATCTTGATTACATTCCTGGCTACAGATTGCTTCAGACTTCCGCATAGATACTAATTTTTTTTCTAAAATGCATTATAAGAAATATTAAATGACTATCCTTTTTCTTAAACATCTATTTGCTCTCTAAATACTGTACAAAGATTGAGCAGAGCACCACAAACCATTGACTAATGCTACAATACAATTTCTTTCCCCCCCCCTTTTTCCCCCCAGTTGCAATAAATATGCACATGTTAAAAATAATAATGTCCCTGTGCCATTATTTGTTCTTGCGTAATCCAATGCAAAAAAAGCAAAACAAAACAAGAATTCCCCTTTTACCCCTGACAATTTATGGGACTGCAGCAAAAGTCATGTGGGGCAAGTTAAACAAAACCAAAGCAAAACCAGCAATAAAATCGATAGATAAACACACTTGTAATCACTTAAGACAAATGCCTAAATGTGGAGCCACATTAGGGAAGATAAATTCTGGCTTTAAGAGTTTGACAATAACAGCAAACAGGACCATCTAATACAGTAATATCTACTCCTGACAGCCACTTAATCATAGAGTCATAGAATTATAGAATGGATTGGGTTGGAAAGGATCTTAAGATCATCTAGTTCCAACCCCCCAGCCATGGGCAGAGACACCTCCCGCTAGATCAGGTTGCTCTAAGCTGTGTCCCTCCTGTTCTTGAACATTGCCAGGGATGAAACATTAACAACCTGCTTGGACAACATGTTCCAGTGCCTCACCACCCTCACAGTAAAGAACGTCCTCCTTATATCTGACCTGAACTCCTCCTTAAAAGTTCAGATTTAAATGGGTTTAAGTTTGAACCCTTTACCCCTTGTCCTATCACTACAGAGTCTGCTGAAGAGTCCCTCCCCAGCATCCTTGTAGGCCCCCTTCAGATACTGTAAGGCTGCTATGAGGTCTCCACACAACCTTCTCTTCTCCAGGCTCAACAGCCCCAACTTTCTCAGCCTGTCCTCATACAGAAAGTGCTCCAGCCTCTTATCATCCTCATGGCCCTCCTCTGGACTTGCTCCAACAGCTTCATGCCCATCTTATGTTGAGAACACCAGAACTGCACACAGTACTCCACGTGAGGTCTCATGAGACTAGAGGGGCAGGATCTCCTCCTTTGACACTTCTTTTGATGCAGCCCAGGATACGGTTGGCTTTCTGGGCTGTGAGCGCACACTGCTGGCTCATGTTCAGTTTCTCATTGAAATGATAGTAATGACTCAAACATATGCACACATCTACTGACAGTACCTCTTAGTAGGTGTAATTCAGCCAGTTTGGCAGAGTTGCTAAGGATGGAGTCCATTTCACTTCTCTTTTGGCAGACAACCAAAAGGCACCTACCCTAAGCTAACCATGTCACCCTTGAAGTCTCCGGAGAGACATGAGCCCATCTGAAGGCCATTAATTTGATCCTAGCTGAATGGCTGAAAGCTAGGATCAATTTTCTTACAAAGTACCTTTCTCTCTCTTCATTGATTACAAGCCTACGTTTTATCAGGTATCAGGCATGAGAGAGCTTTGAAAGACGGCCCTTCACTCCATCCTGGGTTACTGACATGCAAACCACAGTCTTTATTAAAGGCTGGAGCAATTTTCATTATTCACACTCAGCAATGGAATGAATGCACAATCTTACATATGTCACACGACAACTATGTCTAAATATGAATCTGCTGATCCAGGGAAGACTGTGTGTGCATTTAAACACATGGTTGCGTGCCCTGCTGGCTTAGACCTAAGGTGCTGAAAATTAGGTAGGGTATAAACTTCATCCTGAAAGCACTCATCTGTGTCAAACAGTCCAATAACTTCATCTGATACCACCTCAGTCTCCACAGTGGCCTAGTTACATTAGACCGCTAGCACAGCTGAGCAAAAAAAACCTCCACACTTCGGTAATTCTGACTCCCAGGCAAGCGCTATGAGGCCAGCCAGCCCACACGTCTGCAGCAAGGTCCAGTGTCTAGAGCTTTTATGGCCAGTTCATGTGGCCATGGCCTCAGTCCTCAGCCAAGTTCTCTAACAGCTCATCAAAATTGCTACATCTGTCCCAATCTTTTGGCTTTTGACAGTATTTCAATTCACTGAAGGTTAATGCTAATCTTGATATTTTCTTTCATTCATCTAAAAAAGCAGCAAAGACTGAGCTACCAAAACTCTCCCAGATTTTACCACAAAAGAAGCGGATGAATGCATTTCTTTCAGGTCCTGTAATTGCTGGCAGTTTGGAAGTGTTCAGAACTGAAATATTTTCTGTGACTGAAGATGGAGGTGGCTACAGCTAGTGTGTTGATCACAAAGCAGGTATCCGTCCGAGGAAAATGCCATTTGCCTAAAAGCCTATGAAACATCCAGAACACAGGGCTGGCATGTACTGTGGCAAGCAGTAGTCTATCAGTCTTTACCTAACTAAGACAATCTTCTGCCAACAGTGAGGCAGCAGAAGGTAAAATAAATTTAACTGATGTTATCTAAACAGAGGCCTCTTTATCTAAGAAAAACTTACTTTGAAAATAATTTTTAAGGTTATGGGACTCATCTTGCAGGAATCTGGTCAGTGGTACTAAAAATCACCCACATGATGCAAAGCTGAAGTTTTTTCTTCCTTTTCCTTTTTTTTTTTTTTTTTTTTTTTTGCTGGAGTCTTTTCCTGTATGTATTTTGTCCAAGTACTACCCTAACTGAACACTGTGTGTTTCATGCAAAGCACCGCAGAGAGAACATACATTCTCCCTCTAAGAGTATACATCAACTGGGATTTGAAGATAGCGAAAGAGGAGGCAGCATCGTGCCCATAAACCAAAGCATGGCAATCTGCCCCACTGTACTGTTTCACTAAACTGAAAGAAAAAGTAGTGAAGAGAATACTTCTGTATCTTGCTCACACATCACAACAGAAACAGTTCATCCTGTGCCAACAGATGGTAATTAAGAAAATGGTAAACTCTGCTGTCTAAAAAAAGAACCAAACCAGCAACAGACACTCATTCACTCATACAATTTCATCTGTGATTTTCAATCTTTCAGTATTAACGGACATTGAAAGTTCTGGCAGTTTGATATCAGTATCAGAGACAACCATACTTTTCAATCCTCATTACTTCAATTACTGTGTTATACATAAAAACTTCAGGCAAAAGACAATCCATGTAGGAAGATTCCCTTAACAGTAAGATATTTAGCTTGCTTACTTTACCACAATATTTCCTAAAGTCTTTGCCTTCACTGGTTCCTTATTTTCATCCAGAATCATCACTGTAAAAATATAGGAAAAGAACTCCTGATTAGTGTATTTTTAGGTGGAGGACAGTGTCTTTCTTCATTATGTGTCACATTTCAGAACGGCAATACATCAAGCAACAAAAGGAATTAAGTAATTTGGAAATGCCAAACTGGATAATCTTTTAACCTTATTAACACTGAGCCTTAAGTACAAAAAGTCTTAAATAATACTGCACTTTGGGAGCAGAAATAGCACAAAGACCCAAAAGGGAAAAACTGAGAACTGAAAATCAAGTGACACCTTCATAGTGGAAAACTGAAACTTCCAAATAGCAAAGGACCATTAAGATACATGACAATACAGGAAAAAAGCATGCAGGTAACATGAGTAGGAAACAACAACTAAGATTACTGGAAGCTAACCCAGTTAGTATGAGAAATACCATTAGCAGTAATATGTCTAGAGACCCAGAAAAATGCTCCCCAGCTCACATGGCTTATTCTAGTCTAGCACAGAGATAAAGTAGCTCATGAACTTCTCAGAGCTGCACAGCGGGGTAATGCCTGAGTACAGCAAAGAATCCAGACCTTCCAATGAAGCCCTTTCCCTGGGTGACACTGGCCCATCACTTTCAGTGGAAGCATCATACCCTGGTACTGAGGTTTCCGAGGAAAACCACCTGAAATTGCCCTGCTTCTTCCTTGCACTCTTCTGGGAAATCTACTACAACCATTCCATCTGAGGGTGCAGGTATAAGGAAGGAACAACAGACAACAATTTGGTAAATGGAATTAAATAAAGTGAAATGATTAAACCATGGAAAAACAGACAGAAGGCTTTGTCAGACTCAACGGACATTGATTTAAAATGGTGCTTTTTGAAACCTGTCCAAGCAAGGAAAGCAATGTTCAGCTGGATCTAAATTACTACAAATAATCATACATTTACTGTCCTTCTTGCAAGCAGTGTATTTCAATGTACAAAAATTTGGGGAAGGGAAATCAACTTCTCACCCCTAGATCACTGAAGGACTGACTTAATTCTTCAAAATGTGTTGTTGCCTCAGTTTGAAAACAATGTTACTAAATTATCTGGTAAGACAGCAAGTAGATCAAAAATAAAGTACAATATAATGTCTGATTTAAGACAACAGAGCTAGAAATCAGTATGGTGTCTTGATTCACTTTTAAATGGAATTTCTGCCACTGCACTTTGGTATCACAGCTAAATACTGCTTTTATTCTTCATATTTTAAAAACTTAGCACGCAAATCAGTTTATTCTAGCAATACTGTAGCAGGAAAGAATTTGGCTGTGATAAAAACAAGGGAGAAAGAAAAAGATTTTGTAACTTTCTATTCATATTAAAGCATAAATACAACATAATTTAGCGATGTCCAAAACCATTAACAGTTGCATGTACAATCTAAAAATACACAATCCAGTTTCTAAAGGGTGTGAGTATCTCTTGCAATTAACATAGTAACAGCAGCAAAACACTATCAGAACAGAAGTGGGTGACAGCAAGAAAGCTGCCAATACTGATCCACTGCTTTATAAATGGCTGCATTACAGGAGGATATAATTGGCCTGAAAGAAGTAAAGTTTTTCATAAAGCTTTAATGAGTTTTAGTGCTATTTTCATGTTTCAGTTTTAGGGCATGCTAAAGGCATTTCCTTCTTTCTATTTAAAGAAATTCTTCACTTACACTAGGCCCAATGTTCAAAAGAATTTGTAGGAAATGCTTATATTCTTGCTATTCATACTTTTTTCTAGGCCTATCATCTGATAGCACATGCAATGCAATTACATTCTTCTACTCCTCCCTATTTATTACAACTGTGGACAAACTTGATGGCTGTGGGTTTTTAATGTTTTTTTTTAAGCTATTGCTTGTCTTCATACCATAACTGTAAATGGCAGAACCCATAGCTGCTGAAAATTAGTATTTTCTTTAATGTCCACTTTCACTTGCACGTATTAGAAAAAAAACACAGCTCTTTCTGCCCAGTGATGTGAGGACTTTTCCTGAAGATGGTTTGATTTCTAACGTAATTAATTTTCGGACATCTAATAATTATTTAAAACTGTGTTAAAAAACAGGGATCCTAGGTATGAAAATATTTTTCAATTCTTAATCCTGTAGCTGAACCCTCTGAATGTAAACACCTTTCAGACAATGAGAAGTCGTCCTTTTAATGTTTGTCCATAGCCTAACATATCTCCCACCTGGAAATAAAAATGCTCCACAAGTACTGAAAAATAATGTACTTAAAACTCTAGTAAATATGACCCCTTATTATATGTACCTGTAAAAAAAAGCAAAAAACTGAGTTTGATTTTCTTGAAAAACTATGAGGTGAGTACAAATAGAGGTTTATAACCTTGCCAAGCTGCTTACTAGATCACTAAGACTTGTTTGTGTAGGAGAAAGACCTCGGTAAGAATTTTCTTTATGCTTTTCAGAATAATTCTCATACAAAATTGTACAGCCAAAAGAAAATCATAGAATCATAGAATGATTCAGGTTGGAAAGGAACTTAAGATCATCCAGGGACACCTCGTGAGAGACCAGGTTGCTCTAAACCCTGTCCAACCGGACCTTGAACACTGCCAGGGATGAAGCATTCACAACCTTCTTGGTCAACCTGTTCAAATGCCTCTCCACCCTCAACAGTAAAGAATTAAAAATCTAATTAATCTAATTGATTCAAACCTAATCAATCGAATCGATGAGTCTCTGAGACATAATTAATCAATGTACATCTCCTAAAGCAAAACTATGTAGGTTGTGAAAATTGAAAATACGGGTATAACAGAATACTCATAGTTCAAGTTATAGCAATTATTTGTCTAATTATCATTTCCTCTTTTGCCTATAGTTATTACTTTTTTCTTCCTTATTTGCCAATAGTATTTTTACTGCTGCTCTCATTTAAAACAGTGTAACTGTAAATAAAGCCTTGAAGCACAGATTTTTTTTTCATATCTTTGTTTTATCCAGCATAGAAGGATATAGAATATATAATAAAGGTAGGAGTAGTTAATCAATTTTCTTGAACATAACTCTGAATTTCTTCTTCACAATCACATTCCACAACACACAAAAAAGCAGAGCTTCCTGTTACATGAAGGAAGAAAATGTGTTAATAAGACTCTAATTTGCTTTTTTTCAAGGTATGAAAATTAAAGACAATTCACTTAGGAATATAAATAATATACTTTCCTACTAGCAAGTTTAGCACAGCCTTACCATTGTATCCTGGCACTGGTTTTCCTGCCTGTCCGGGTGGTGGTGTTGTAGAGTTCCCTAAACCAATACAGGAAGCAGTAATAGCAGAACCAGATTCTGATAAGAAGAAACAGGTATTGTTAGTTAAGATTGTTCTTACTGTCATTAAGTATTTATTGGTTCTAAGTTTTCCCTTCTAGCTCAGCACATCAAAATAATAGATAAAAAAAAAATCTCAGACATACAATGAAAGTTTCAGTATTCAGCAGATTTTACGTCTTATCTAATGAATTTAAGTCCCTCACAGAAATTTGCATTCCTCAAAATGGCACATTTTTCACCCCATATAGAAACAGGTCAGTGTCGTGGATTAAGCCCAGGCTGTAAATCAGAACCACGCAGACCTATCGCTCACTCCCCCGCTTTCTTCCTCCACCCCTGCTCCTGAAGGGCTGGGGAGGAGAATTGAAAGAATGTAACATCCATGGCTTGAGATAAGAACAGCCCAGTAACTAAGGTATAACACAAACCACTGCTGCTACCACCAATAATAATAACAGTAAGGGAAATAACAAGGGAAGAGAATACAATACCACCTGTCGATATGCAGCCCGATCGAGCAGTGAGACAGACCTTCCGGATAACTGCCCCCAGTTCTACATCCTGGGCATGACGTGCTGTGGTATGGAATACCTCTTTGGTTAGTTTGGGTCAGGTGTCCTGTCTCTGCTTCCTCCCAGTTTCGCCTCCTCCCTGGCAGAGCATGAGACTCAGAAAGCCCTTGGCTAGACTAAACATTTGAGCAAAAACAGTTTACAGTCCAACAACCAAAGCTGGTCAGATGAAAAAGGTGTTGAAAGATTAATAGTGGCACATGGCCACGTTCTCCTTATGTTGCTTTTAGCAGGCCCAGTGTCCCTGGAGATGTAGGCATTATATATCTCTGAATAGTAACGCTTACCCGAATCTAAATGGCATGTTGGACCTAAGTTTAAAGTCATAATCACCATGGCTGTCCCAGATGAGAAAGGTGTGGATCAAGCAATGTCATTGCAGAGCCCTGCTCCTCTTAGCATGCATTTTTCAGCCTGAGGGTCCCTGGAGCTGTAGCCTTTATGACAGTCTGAACCATAATCCTAACCCTAACCCTAATCTAAGTGGCACCTTGCAACTGAGTTTACAGTCCCAAGCACCATGGCGGGTCAGATGAAAAAGGTGTTGAAAGATTAATAGTGGTACACTGCAATGCTCTCATTATATTGTTTTTAGCAGGCCCAGTGCCCCTGGAGATGTAGGGATTATAGACCTCTTAACAGTAAACCTTACCCTAACCTAAATGACATGTTGCACCTAAGTTTAAAGTCCTAATCACAGTGGATCTCCCAAATGAGAAAGGAGTGAAACAAGAATTGCAGCCCAAATGTCCCTGGAGCTGTAGCCTTTACAACAGTCTGAACAGTAACCTGAACACTAATCATAATCTAAATGGCACCTTGGAGATTACTTTAGGGTCCTAATCACCATGGCTGTCCCAGATGAGAAAGGTGTGGAACAAGCAATGTCATTGCAGTGCCGTGCTCCACTTGGCATTCCTTTTTCCAGTGTCCCTGGAGCTGTAGCCTTTATGACAGTCTGAACCCTTACCATAACCCTAATCCTAACGTTAATCTAAATGGCACCTTGCAACTGTAAAGAATATGAGAATGACTTGTGTCAAGAACTTAGGAATCACTGTTACCAATGCACCTGTGACCAGGGTACCATGTCTAAAAAATGTTGCTGTCAATGTAATGATGGGAAAGAAGAAGAAACAAGGGAATAGACTAGTCCCCTCTTTAATCATTTTGACTGTTAAATTAATAAGAGTGCTTTATGGCTTTGTTTTACTGCTTGAGTGCTTTAAGGAAGGGGTTGGGTAAAAGTTTCTCAACCGGAGACAAGAACCCAGAAACCAAGGAAGAACAATAGAAAGGAGCTACGTCAATGTAAAGGAGAAGACAGGATTGGCTGAAACCCAGGACCACAAAGTATAAAAGGCTGAACCCCAAAGACCCCGGGGTGCATCGTTGGTGGAGCGGAGACTCCTTGGCGCAGCCACGCTGCTTGCTTATTGCCTCTCAATATTAATCAATTGAAATAAAATAATTAAATCAGATCATGGCTAAGATGAATTTTTATAACACAACTGAGTTTAGAGTCCCAAGCACTATGGCTGGTCAGATGAAAAAGGTGTAGAAAGATTAAGAGTAGTACATTGCCATATTCTTCTTATATTGTGTTTAGCAGGACCAGTGTTCCTACAGATGCAGGAATTATAGACCTCTCAACAGTAACCCTTACACTAACCTAAGTGGCATGTTGCACCTAAGTTTAAAGTCCTGATCACCAAGGCTGTCCCAAATGACAAATGTGTGGACCAAGCAATGTCTTTACAGTGCAGTGCTCCATTAGGCATGACTTTTGCAGCCCAAGGGTCCCTGCAGCTGCAGCCCTTCTAACACTCTGAACCCTAACCCTAAGACTAACCCTAATCTAAATGGCACCTTGCAGCTGAGTTAAAATTACCAAGCACCACAGCTGCTCCAGATGAAGAAAGTTCTGAAAGATTAACAGTGGTACCCTTCCATGCTCCTTATGTTGTGTTTAGCAGGCCCAGTATCCCTGGAGATATACGGATTATAGATCTCTGAACACTAACTCTTACCCAAATCTAAATGGCACATTGGACCTAAGTTTAAAGTCCCAATCACCATAGCTGGACAGATGAGAAAAGGCTGGACAAAGAAATTTCTTCACAGTGCCTTGCTCCACTCGGCATGCATTTTACAACCAAACTATCCCTGTCTCTGTAGGCTTTATGAGTGCCTGAATCTGAAACCTAACCCTAACCCTAATCCAAATGGCACCTTGCAGCTGAGTTTCAAGTCCCAAGCAGAATGGCTGCTCCACATGAAAATGCTGTGAAAACAAAAATAGTAGTACACTGCCAGGCTCCCCTTGTAATGATCTTTGCTGCCCTGGTGTTTGAGCTGTAGCTATTATGGATCTCTGAACACTTTGCATAACCCAATACCCTAACCCTAATCAGAAGAGCACCTGGCAGCTGATGCTAATGTCCCAAGAAGGATGCCTGGCCCAGACAAGAAAGGTATGGTAAGAAGCAATGTTGTTGCAGTGCCACGCTCCATTAGGCATGACTTTTCAGTCCAAATGTCCCTGGAGCTGTAGCCTTTATGACAGTCCGAATGGTAACCCTAACACTAATCATAATCTAAATGGCACCTTGGAGCTTAGTTTATGGCCCTAATCACCATGGCTGTCGCAGATGAGAAAGGTGTGGAACAAGCAATGTCATTGCAGTGCCGTGCTCCACTCACATTCCTTTTTCAACCCAAGTGTCCCTGGTGCTGTGGCCTTTATAATAGTTTGAACCCTAACCCTAAACGTAACTCTAATCTACATGGCACCTTGCAACTGAGTTTACAGTCCCAAGCACCGTGGCTGGTCAGATGAAAAAGGTGCTGAAAGATTAAGAGTAGTACATTGCCATGCTCTTCTTATAGTGTGGTTAGCAGGCCCAGTGTTCGAGATGTTGGGATTATAGACCTCTTAACAGTAACCCTAACCGTAATTTCAATGGCACCTTGCAGCTAAGTTTAAAGTCCTAGTCACCACAGCTGTCCCAAACGAGAAAGGTGTGGACCAAGCAATGTCTTTATAGTGCAGTGCTCCATTAGGCATGACTTTTGCAGCCCAAGGGTCCCTGCAGCTCTAGACTTTATGACAGTCTGAACTGACACAGTAACCCTAACCATAATCTCAATGGCACCTTGCAGCTGAGTTTAATGTCCCAAGCACCACAGCTGCTCCAGATGAAAGAAGTGCTGAAATATTCATAGTGGTACACTTCCATGCTCTCCTTATCTTGTGTTTAGCAGGCCCAGTGTCCCTGGACATGTAGGGATTATAGATCTCTGAACAGTAACCCTTACTCCAATCTAAATGGCACGTTGGACCTAAGTTTAAAGTCCCAATCACCATGGCTGGACAAATGAGAAAAGGCTGGACGAAGCAATGTCTTTGCAGTGCTGTGCTCCACTCGGCATGACTTTTGCAACCCAATTGTCCCTGTCTATGTAGGCTTTATGAGTGCCTGAATCCGAAACCTAACCCTAACCCTAATCTAAATGGCACCTTGCAGCTGAGGTGCAAAAAAAAAAACAAACCACAAAACATTTGTTGATATTCTCTCTTTTTCTCAAAGAAAGAGAATCTATAGAAATTATTTTTAATGCTGCTGTAAGTCTGAGCCACAGAAAACAAAGTGTAGGTGGTTATAAATATTAGCAGGAACACAGTATGATACTATTACTTCTTAAATGTGGCTTTATCATTCTGGGGATGTCCCAAGTCTCAGGTTACTTGCCTGGAATTCATAGTCTACACCACCCTCAAGTATCACCACAACAAAGTGGGTTCGTCATCAGCTCTATATTTATATCTGTTAAGTATGGTCAAAACCTTTTTCAGTTCTCTTGCACTAGGAAATTACGGTTGTTGCTGTGAATTTTCTAAGCTTCCACAGCATTTGTCTGCCACTTCAGGAGTTGTTAAATGACTGTTCAAGTGCTAAAAAATGCAGGAAGAAGATCAAAATTACAGAAACTTGTGGTGGGTTACCTTAGGTGTTAATGAATAGGTGAAAATTAGCATTAACAGCTTATTTAAACTAGGGCCTAACACCAGCTGTGGGACACAGAATGAGAATTATCAAGCCTCAATTCTAACAAAGACAGGCTAAAAGGCTTGCTTACTTGTTTCTCCATCTTTCCCTGTTTCTTCTTTTACATGATGCACATTTCCCACACAATCACAGATCCTGGTCTTCTATTCCAACAAGCAGAACACCCAAGCTACAATTACGGTGGTGACACAATATCAAAATGATCTAACATGTCCCATCTTTGATCACAGCGAAAGCTGCAGGAAAAGAAATCTGAAAATTACTCAACAGTTTGGAAGCTTCATTTTCTGCACAATATCTGTGGTGAAGACTTTTTCCCACTTCTCCCCAGAACATAATGAAAATGGTATTTTTCTTAGAGAATGGTGAATTGGAAAAGACAGTGGAGGGGGCAGTTTCTTTTTTTGACTGTGTTAGGAGGAGAAGTGGTAGCACGGAATATATTTTACTGTACATATTGCAGGGCAAGAGCTAAATACCATCTAACAGATAAGGTGAGAAAGGTGTTCTCCTATCACTAAAACACAGTAATTAGGTTTGCTACCAAGAAGTAGGGAACAGAACATCACTGTTAACCTGACGCACCCATGAGATTTGCATGAACTGAGAACTGACAAATATTTCTAATCAAGAGTGCTCAACCGAAAAAACCCGAGGGAAGAGAGAGAATCTGAAATATCTGAAAATTAGTTTTGATTGTTTGACTCTTTGATACACAGCTAATGAAAACAACAGAAACTAGAAAGGAAACTTCATCATACTAATTTGTCTGCATTTGTCCCTGCTTTTTGGATAACGGTGAATAAGACTGAATGAAAATCTGCTTATTCTAAACAAGAACCTCAAGTTCTAAAACTTTGTGAATAGCTCTCTAATTGCTATTTCTTCTATTATCTTCTCAATTACCAGTGGATATATTATTTTCATTATTTACCCAGTGCTCTAATCTCCAAGCTGTACATTCAGTTCCTGTGGGTCAGTAAGACATAGACACATGAAAAAAATTAAATTTTTCTGTACTTGACCAGATATTAATTCAGAGAGGGAATCCCAAAAGCATCTCCTCTTTGTGTTCAGTTAACAGCTCTTGAATGCTAAAGATTCCCATACAATGCAGAAGCACAAAGGAGTACTGTGAAATGACGACAGGAATCTTTGTGCTGCACATGTCTTGGGAAATCTAGTGTATCTTCCCAACAGGATACTGGATTGAAATATCAATTTCCCAAAACTATTCAGGAAACAGCAACCCCTTTCTAGGAGAGGATTTTTAAATCACAGAAAAAACTGACTTGAAAGTAGAATTCAATTCAAAATCCCACTGAAAAGAAATCACTGTTCAGAAGAATAGAGAAAAAAAAGTACTGATGAGAAATACCCTTTACCAATTTTGTGTAATACAAGTACTGTCTGGCCCTTTTATATATTTCCAATAAATAAAGCTGATTAAGAATCTTTGGTTTCAATTAAGGTTGATTTTTTAAAAATTCAAGTCAGGACCTGTATGCAGACGCTTGTCAAATGGACTTTGCATTCCACCTACCCCTTACAGCAGGCTTCTGAATGTACAAATGGACATCCCTGATCTGACACTTGCTTATAGTCACAGATTCACTGAAATTAATGTACAGTGTCTAGATAGATCCCTAATCCTGAAGTCTTTAAAAACTTCAATGTTTTTAATATAAGGAACAGAACAGTAAATCTGGCTTCCTGTCAAGCATTTAGGTGCTAACCCTCCACTCACTATGCTAGTAACTTAGCTCACCCTCTGGCTGTGGAAGGTTTTTCAGGGACAACTGGATCGTAAACCAAATTTATTCTCTGCATAACACCTTATAATGTGACAGTGAAACAGCTATCTAGAAGAGCAATGTTTCGTAACTAGTCTGGTAGCTACATTCAGGATCTGCTCTGAGTTATAATGGAATGAATGCACATCTGAGAATAACAAAAAGTACTTTACTGAGACTTGGAAAAGAGAATTAATGAGAGGTCATTTTAAAATCATAGCTGTTAAAGTGTCTCAAGTCCCTCGTCACATTTTTACTTTCAGGATAAGGGTTGATGTAAAGAAATAGCCCTTGAAATTCAAAGATGTTACCTTCTTCGTTTTGTCCCACCCTACATGTAAATGAAAGATATTATTTTAAAGATATTGAAATATTATTGAGATATATTGGACAGCTAATTAATAGCCTGATACAGACATTTTTGTTGCATTTGAGAATGAAAGCAATTCTTAAGTCAGAGAAGATGTTGCTGATGCAGAAGCAAAAAAGTGCACTCAGAAATTCATCAGAAATCTTCCACCTACCCATGTGCCTGACTTGATGAAGCTGTGCTCTACCAAATGATGCAGAGCAACAGCTAGTAAGTTCTGTGCTCAAAATTGTCTTGCTCATTCACAGTCAACAGTCAAGTTCAATCAAACTAAACAGTTTTGAAATGACCCAGGAATTCAAATATGAAAAATGCCCTGTGCCACTTACATTCCTGCTACATTATAATTTCTAGACTGTCTCATGTTCCTCAACAGAATAGACTTCCATGCTGCTGAAATCCTTTACTTTCTGGCAGGATGTTCTTATGGAAAACACACTGCATTCTGGTGTTAGTATTTAAGTTTGGGTTGCACTAAATGAGTAATGTAAGGCTATCTGCTTTGAATTTCTTAGGATGCAAAAGAGGTGGGAAGTTGTTACATAGGAGGAGACAAAAAAAAAAAAGAGAAGAAAAAGGAGCAATTGTCGTACGTTAACATACACATTAATAACACTAAGTTCTCAGTATGGCAGTGCTGTTTTGAGCCATTCTCCTGGCAAAGCTGTCATTTTGGTTGAGGGGAATTGAAGAAGTTACTACAGCAGAAGACAGCACTGATAAACTGGAGACTAGGGTCTATGGAAAGGAGAAAGCTTAGGCAGAAAATCTACCCACAGAGCAAGAATGCAGCTCTGAAAAGACACCTTGCACTTGCTCTCTCCACACTGTGATCATTTTAATCATGCCAGAAAAAGCAAAATTAAAAGTTCAATAAAGTAACATCAACATGCTTTCCAGTCTGGCAACAGCTACTGGGCATCCAGGAACAGAAAACCACAGTATCAGACGAATTATAGCATTCAAAATCTGCACCACAGCATACAATACTGCTTCCTTTTAATATATTCCTTATAATAAAACCAAATGTAACACATCACAGAAATAATATGTACTGGGAGAGTCGTGAAGATTCAGGGCCCAGATCATCAAGTATTCATACAGACCTCATTTCCCTCACCCTCCAGCATATCACTGCAAAGAAGTCAGTTTCCCATGCAGTTCTTTGGTAAAACTCAAACAGGTTTCTAAGTCTCTGATTACACTAGCGGTAGGTGGCCTCACTCACAATTTGTGATTTAGCACTGTTAACCCTGATAAATTCTGTCTAGACAGCCACGGTGCAGGCTGGTAGCTCAAGCACCAATTTAGTCTTACGCTTTCAAGTCTTGGAAGATAATTTCATATAACTGTTTTAGCCTCTGTACAGTACAGCCATGCCATGTTTTCAGCAAGGAGTCCAAATTATCCATTGTACAATTTTGCCATGAGGTTTTCTTCATCTCTTCCAAGGAAGATATCTCCACTCTCTGCAAAGCTCCAGGGTGGCACATGAGATACAATACAGTATTGATGTCTTTCTTAGAAAGACTAAGTACACCTGGCTAGTGCTGGCTATTTAACTGCAAATACCCTGACGCTAATTATTCATCAACACTAAAATAAGGACATGACACCCAGCCACTACAATCCACTGCACCAGAAGGCACAGAGGAGAACAGTTTGGATAATCCCAATGCAATGTGATGTGTGATGCTGGGCTGTCATCTGGCAGACTGCCATAAAAGTTCATGGTACAACTGCACCCACATTGTTAGTATATGTTGATATGTCATGACTTTTACCATCTTCCAAGAGTAAGTCTAGTGAAAATTACTGTTCCATTCTATCATATTTATACCATTAATTTCCCCATCTATTTTATTCATTTTCTCTTCCTTTTGCTTAAGTCTGCTGTCAAATGGAGTAAAATTTAATCACAGCTTATACTTACTAAAATTCTGATATTCTAATACATTTAGCAGGGTAACGCAGCAAACTGTAATAGAAAAGTGGGCAAAGCCACAAGAAAACAACAGTGACTAAAGAATCTGGAGAACTGTAAATTCTTAAGGATTCCCTGATTCAGTTTTTCCAACTCTCAGAACGGAAGTGTGAAATTAAATCCAAGGCACACATTACGCACAATTAGGTTAGATTAAAGACAATCTGTCATCTTAAGCTGTGAAAGGTTTTGCTGGCTAGTAGTGTAACTTCAAAATCTCATGCACTGTTTGGTAGTTTATTTCACCCCTTATTTCTGAGGAGTATGACGGATGCAGCAGAAAAATTTTTGAACAGTGATGACAATTATAACTTATTTTTCCTCCACCTGACTGCATTCTTAACCTTCTTGTGAGTTAAGCATATGCAGTTTCAACACAATAAATACCAGGCACATACGGAATGACAAAATATGGTAAGTAGCAGTGGTTTATCTTTGCAAAACCCACAAGAAGTATCAAAATTCAAGTGCGGTTTACAAGTTGAACGATTTCTATTCAAGAACTTGTTTTACAAGCAGTTTATCAACTTCTTACAACCTTAAGTGAAGCTAAGGTAGAAAATATGCAAGTAAACCAACTGGAAGGAATTTAAGATATCCTTTCTCAAATATTATTTAGAGAGATTATCATATCTGAAACATGACCTTGCCCATCATGCTGCTTACAATTTAGATTACATTCATTTGGCAGATCAGAACAACTTATTACGTTGATGGGATGGCTGTAAAACACGTTTGTTCTCTCTATAGAACAGTGTAAAACCCCTACAAGTTACCTGCAAGCCTCACGGAAAAACAAGTGGTTTTCACCTCTTCTTCACCTCCAAGTGAAATTAAATTTGACCTTTCTCACTGGGTTAAATT
Source organism: Neopsephotus bourkii (assembly GCF_033783945.1). Lineage (NCBI taxonomy): Eukaryota > Metazoa > Chordata > Aves > Psittaciformes > Psittacidae > Neopsephotus > Neopsephotus bourkii. Next base: position 4,170,690 of record NW_026901969.1, read on the forward strand.
CTACACAGAGCCTTGAAAAACCTCTACTTAACTGCTTAACTTTCTCTACTCAGAAACTGTAATGTAGAAACTTGACTCAGAAAACACATAAAAGCGATATAAATAGGAAATGAACCAAACAATATTTTAAAGGGCTACAAACAAAACCAGAAATATCCATTAATTAAACAGACTCTCCAGTACAGATGTATTTGTACGACAGGACCAGAGTGTTGCACAAAAATCGGCTTATTTGCTTTTTTTCTGGTTATGACTTCTTGCTGTTCAGTATTCACTTCCACTTGAAGCTCTCCTTATTCTCTATATTCTTTATTGTACAGTAGCACCAAGAGTGCTCAATCAACATCAGGGCCATACACTACGGACACCACAGAAAGTGCTTACTGTCTGAAAGACAGCACAGGCAATAGCTAAAAGGGACAACAATGTGAGAGCCATATTCATTTTCATTATCCATTATATGAAGAAGGATGATTTTGTAATTAAAACGCACAACCGGACACCGTGTAGTTGACTTAAGCTAATTTAAATGCACATCAGTGAATGTAATTGTGGGGACTCATTATTCTTCAACACCTTGGCTGGGCATCCCCATGTTCCTTCTTCCCTCGTTTTTACATTGAGTTGGATTGAACTGATTTAGATCAAAAAAAAAAAAAAAAAGGAAAAAATTATTTGTTTTTCAGCCAGTTTAGTCTTTGTCTAAATCTGATCCTATGGCCACATGCACGGTAGGACTGGCCTAAGAGTAGGACCATAAAGGCAGTGCCAGTGATGAAGGAAGAAAGCTCCACTCCCTCTTCCACTGGTGGTTTCACTAAGTTGACCATTCATAAATCACACACGTTACTGTCCCGGGTTTAGCAGTAGCAGTCACTTTTCACCTTTTTACTAGCTGGTGCAGTGCTGTGGTTTTGACTTTCAGCCTGGGAACAGTGCTGGTAACACCGATGGTTTTAGTTACTGCTCAAATATTTGGTCTGGCCAAGGACTTTGTGAGTCTCATGCTCTGCCAGGGAGGAGGGGAAGTCAGGAGGAAGCAGAGACAGGACACCTGACCCAAATTAGCCAAAGGGCTGTTCCATACCACAGCACGTCATGACTGGGATGTAACTGAGAGTTACCCGGAAGGGCTAGTCCACTGCAAGGTTGGACTAGGTATCAGTCGGTGCTCGGGCAGGCAGGGTGAGGCAAGTTATCAGCCAGCAAGTGGTGAGGTGCTGTATTTTCTTCCCGTGTTATTTCCTTTACCATTATTATTATTGGTGGTAGCAGCAGTGATTTGTGTTATACCTTAGTTACTGGGCTGTTCTTATCTCAACCCGTGGGAGTTACATTCTTTTGATTTTCCTCCCCATCCCTCCAGGAACAGCAGGAGAGCAAGAAAGGGGGGAAAGGGGGGTAGCGGTCGTGAGAGAGAGACTGCGTGGCTGACTTGCCAACAGGGAACCACTACAGTTACACACCACCACTGCTGAGCTATTTATATAAGTATGTTTCATTTAAATGGTATCACAAGTACTTCCTCCTTTCCAATCAATTTGTCCATGTAGTCTAAGCCATACTTTAGGATATCACTTTACGTTTTAAATGTCAGATGCAACACAGGTACACATTTAAGTGCTTTCATAAGCCAGGACATTTTTCTTAAACAGAGCTCCAGCCACAAATAACTACCTGAAAATTCATCTATGTAGTCACTCTGTTGGTTTATATCAGATCCTAACCTGCAGCGGTATCAACCAATGCCTCCCACCTCAGCTGGGACACTATTTTGTATCTTTAAAAGCAAACACTGTATTGTATTGTGTTGCACAAATTTAAGTATATTCATATTCAAATAAATGGGAAAGCATTCCCATATTATTATGCCCATATACAGCACTAAGAATGACAGTTTCAAGCTTGTTTGTGCTATCTAGTAATTATGATGTTAGTATTATCTTGACTGTGGAGCTATATTAATATGTGTACAAGAACAGCTGAGTACAGCTAGGCAGAAGCAGAGCATTTCCCTCATTTCATGTGAATGTAAAGAAGCACAGTGGGGAATAAAATAAATCACAAAATAAGCTAAAGGTATCTGAAAATCTGAAGCCTGAACCTCAAAATAAAATCCATTTTGCTTATAAACTAACATATTTTCCTGAAGCACCTGACTTTCCATGCTTATTCTTAGATATTAACATCAGAAAAGAAACCAGCAATTCTTTAAGTATTTTTAAATGCTTCAAAGTACTTTTAGAAATAAAGCATCTATTACCATGATTACATCTTACACTTGTGAAGGTTTAATACTGCTTGTGCAATAACTCTATTGCTATATTCAATCCACTCATTTGAAAACAAAATCAACTGCCAAACCCATTAAAATTCCCCCAAGGCCCCCTTTCACTATATTACCCAAACACAGAAAGCATCCTACTTGTGGTAATGTACATGTACAGAAGGCCTCTGAATATTTCAAAGCACATCCAAATAAAATCTCCAGAATAAATGTACCAAATTTAACCACAAAGATCTAACTAGTTATTTACAGGTTGGTGGGCCATGACAAATATTAAAACCAAAGAAGAAAGTAAGTTCAGCTATCACAATTTGGCAAGCTAGTCATAAAGCTCCAGAAGTTTATGCATTCTTTTTGTAAGAATATCAGGCTCTTTTGCTTACAAATGGTAGTTTACAATGTACATCTTATAAGTTGCCTATATCAAAATGACAGCCAAGATAACCAGAGGACACTAGAAAGTTTTCTGGCCTTTTTTTGAAAATGTCACATGGCATGTTTAAGGATGTATTAAGTTGGGCAATGCACTGAATTATAATGTATTTTCAGACTAAAAATTAACTTCAATTTTTTATTTTCCTCCTACTGTAACATTGTAACTGAGACATGATGAAATTCTAAGAGATAAATGGAGATTATAAAAAGTAATTACACATCTCAGTGCTAACCATTTACTGTTTAATCATTTTGGGGAGTCTTAACATATCGTATGGATAGTGACAGTGCCAAGATGGAAAAGACAGATAAAATTACAACTAATTCACATATTTTTTATTTATCAGCGTCTAACATTTTAGAAACTCCTGTTCTCTTTCTACCTTTACTGGGCAACCCTGAATCCTGCAAAGGTTCATTCCTTCCATGCATCAGATCCTTGCAGCTTACTACTAGCTTTTTTGTCTTTAAATCAGCATGAAAATCATCTACTTTACGCTAATGAGGACTTTATTCTCTTTATTCATGAGCAATGAAAAAAAAGCAGTTGCCATGTGACGAGGAGATCAGCAACCTGTAACAACTTCACAAACATAGACTGGAGAAGCTGTCACAACTTGTCTCCTTCAGGTAGATGAGACTGCTCTATTCATATTTAGCATACCCATTCCTAATGGTGTCTCCTCTTCTTCTTCATTTGCTTATTCAGCATACACTAAACATTGTTGATGGCTGAACTCTGTAACATAAGACTGCTTTATTTTCAGTCATCTAAACCACATCAATGAAATTTTAAAAAGGAGGAAAACATCTATAATGCTTCATTCATATTAATGCATGTGCCCAGCTGCATTTGGAAAGACTAAGATTAATAACAACTGAAAAACTGAAGTCAAATGGGAACAGAAAAGCTTAACACATCCACACTATCAATTCTAAGTTAGAAAATGTCAGCACAAATGAGACAGAGTGGCACTGGCACAGTGGATACTGATTTTTTTACCAACACAGAGGAGGTGCTGACAAGAGTATAGTCAGGAGAAAAAGAGAACCTTCACAGCAATTTAAAGAACAGAGGTGCATGCTTTTTTTCTTTTCACTAGAAGGACCCGTTGTGATTACTGACTTAGACAAGCCCACACTGCAACCAACTCCAGAAATAAAAACAAAAGGGATCCATTTGGTTTTCAAACCACAAAAATCTTGCCATCTCTGACCCAGTATGATCTTTGCAACATGGCACATTTCCCAAACTGCATGTGAGAACTGAAAGCCACGTGAAATGCACATCTGAAATAAACATCAAAAGATAAACATTTTTAGAGGAGAAAGCACACTTCATGTAATGGAGACAATGAACAGCACTGAAGATCACAATAAACCTACGCACCCATAATGATTCTTTCCAAGTAAAAAGGCCTTACAGAATATATATATAATCCAGTCATGCATTCTTTCACATGCAATACCTACATACGCAGTACATAGTAATAAAAAAGACATTTCTGTAGAATACTTTCTCAGCTAAGCAGCTACTGCCTAGATTTCTAAAGGAGAATCTTCTTCACATCGGTTCTGCAGAGAAAACTCATGAAAGTTTAAGACTGGAAGATGAGTATAGATGACTAAGACTGAAATCCTACAGAGGCAACACAATAGAGAGGCCATTTTACTAAGTCATGTCACACATCATATATGATAGAGATGGTTTTAGCATGAGTGCAATAATTCAGTATTTTACCATTAGATTAACAAGGATTACACGAATCAAATGCCCAGTTCTGAGCATCAGCGGTTTTCCATGTTTCCCTCTCCTCCTTACCCTCTCAGAAACACAGTGCTCCAAAGTAAGGTTTTCACAAATAAGCAATTTTATCACATTAACAAATACACACTCATTTAAGAAACTTACATAAGTCTGATGTTTGATGGTTCTGCACATCTAAAGGCCTAAACAGGTTACATCATAATGAAACACCTTTAGCAACAACAACACAAAAAGGTTGGGTGGAAGGAGATTGAGGCTGTGGGTATTTTTCCTCTGCAACCATAGCACATTTCTGGGATGTACACACAGATTGAGGGATCCAATGCTCCACATGAAGGAGAGGCACGTTTCCCCACTCTTCCTCCACATCTGAGTGGTAGTACTTGAATACTTCAAAAGAGAGGCACAACTGCTTTTCACAGGTTTAAGAGACAGGTTGGATCCCTCAAAGCAATTTAGCCCAAATTACTTGGCTTATTAGAAAACATGAGTGTCAAATCCTAATTTAAATCCATGTCACTCCTTTAAGTTAAATTGTTGTAAGATAAAAATTGCAAGGACTGTAATTACTCCAACCTCAAGGGAGAAGCCAATCATCAGGAATAATTAGTGCTCCTGGATTCTGACACAGGTTGACCAGACAGACAAAATAAATATGTAAAAGTTCTGTTCTTTTTCATTTCTCTGAAGCTAATGATAAAGGGCATTGTACAAAATTAGACAGCTACACAATATTGAAAGCTCAGTCTCTGCATTGGCAACGTCCATGGCCCCTAAAAGAATTTCCTCCTCTCTCTCCTCCAATAAGGACAATCAAAAGCTTATTTAAACAGGGTGTCCTAACATGACATTGAAGGAATGACAAGCTACTGTAACTAATGACACTCAGTCCACATCTTCATAAGTCTGATTACTGTCCTGGGTTTAGCAGTAGCAGTCAATTTTTCTCCTTCTTGGTAGCTGGTGCAGCATTGTGTTTTGACTTTCAGCCTGGGAACAGTGCTGATAACACCAATGTTTTCAGTTGTTGCTCAGTAGTGTTTACCCTGACCAAGGACTTTGTGAGCCTCATGCTCTGCCAGGGAGGAGGGAAAGCCAGGAGGAAGCAGAGACAGGACACCTGACCCAAACTAGACAGAGGTATTCCATACCAAAGCATGTCATGCTCAGGGGGGTAACTGGGAGTTACCCAGAAGGACACGGGGTCTTCTGGGTCAGACTCGTTTTTTGGCAGGTGGTATCGTATTTTTTCCCTTGTTATGTTCTCTTATCATTGTTGTCATTGGTGGCAGCGGTGGTGATTTGTGTTGTACGCTGGCTGCTGGACTGTTCTTATCTCAACCCATGAAAGTTGCATTCTTTCAATTCTCCTCCCCATCCCTCGGGGGGGGGGGAAGGAAAGAAAGAGGGAGGAAAAGGGGGGGGAGTGAGTGAACGAGGTAGCTGGCTGGGTTTAAACCACGACATTACTAAACAACGACTGAAATGATCCACGTTCATATACTTAAAGGACAGAATGCAAGCCCCCTGGCAGAGACATGATAAATGACCACTTTTCACCTCCTATTCTACACGAATACCTGTTGTAAATTCAGTTATCCAGAAAATTATGCTCAGAGAATTCTGTAATTCAGGGCTGTGGAGCTGCATAAATTTCTGCAGAGTAATTCCCACTTTTGTAGAACTGCTCTGCTGGATATCAGCTTCCACAAATAAAAATCATGATCCTAGTATTTACAGGATACACATGTCTTTAAAAAGCATGAACTGCATCTACACTGAGGCACCACCTGGCAACCTAGACCAGGAGCCTGGACTTGGAAAGAAATTTGTTATGTATCTTTCATCTGAGCTCCAGACTCTTGGGCTCCATAAGTTCAGCAGTGAATTTTTGGCACTCAAAAAAAACCAAACCCAAAACCCAAAAAACCCCCCACAAAATCCTTACTTTAATTACTACAAATTAAACAGACACCCTTTGTTTCTTTGTTCAGTTTAGGTTTCCTGCTGCCTTTTCATCTGAAAATGTCACCATATTAAAGCAATGCACTTGTTTGATCTGCATAGCTCTGAATAGGACAAAGCACGAAATTGTCAAAGAACAAAATCTGTAATCCAATTGTCAAATGTGTGGAGATGTAGGTCTACATTGACAAGGTAATTCACCTAAAGAACAGTTATGTAGTGGAAACCTGGAAAGATCAGCTAACAATTCAGCTGCAAAATCCGTGTTTCCAGATACTACAGAGAAGATTCTGCAGAACGTTGCCAGGACAACACAATAGAAACTGAAGACTGGGGGACATGTCATGCTGCTTGGAGACCAGATTAATAAACTCTTCCCATAAACAACTGCGTTAAGAAGTAGTTAACTGAAGTACATTATAGTACATATACTTAACTATGATTCATACTTTTTACACTGAATTCAATGATAGTTGTTTGCACAGTTTTAATATAAGATTTGTATAACTTTTAGTCTTATGTGGAATTACACAATAATAGTATGTCTTAATAAAAATATCACCATCCTAGCATTTGCATGTTTTCAAGTTAAGACAGAGGGAAGGAACAAGAACAATTTTAAAAGTGGTATATTAATTAATTGTGCAACAGAACTTGGGGAATTCCTAATAGTAGATTTAACCACACTATGTCACAGAGTATCCAAGATCTCATTACAATGTGCACTACAATGTGTACTACAACCTTCTTTTTCAGCAGCCATAATGTAGTAAATGTAGTAAGCACTGCATGATTTTTTTTTTTTTTTGCCCTACTCCTGCTGCAGACACTCATTCCTTACTGGATAAGGTAGCTATTTCCATGAAAACAAAAAAACATGGGCAATCTTCTCATAGTTCTGTCTGCTCACACTCAGGATGCAGCAAATATTTCCAATTTATGCCTCCTACACTTGCATGCTCTGTAGCTTCAATTCCCACAGTACATGATCAAAAAAGTTTCATGGAAACATGTCTCTTGACTGAGATTTTGTACACGTAGAATTTTATCACTGAATTTACAGTTTCAGTTCTGTTTCAAATGAATTTTTTTATACATCCTCAAAGATAGTCTCAAAATGTTTTTATTTAAAAATATAAAGAGAAAAAAACTCTTTACATCCTATACTTATGAAGAAGCAGAAATCTGACTTCTTAACACCGTTTCTAAATGTCAAAAACAATGTGGTAGAGTTTCATTTTGCTTCTTTTTACTACAAAATACTGAATAGGTAGCATGAAAGCAGTTCAGGATGTTTAACGTGAGATTTCAGAGCCCTCATGCTTCCACAGCTCATCACAAACTCATGGCTGTAACCCAGATTCACATTTCTTTGTCTATTGAGGCCTTTCCCAGGGATGTGGCACAGCAGCTACAACCTAAAGACTGTTTAGGCTATTTCAAAAAGATTTGTCAAGCTGCCCCATAATATACTTACATGGAATACTGAATCAGAGCTACTGTATCATTTCCTTAAAACATAACTAGACAGAGATAGAACAAGGTCTAAAATGTGCATTCCTTTTCCTTTTCAGACAAAATATCACAAAACACATAAAATATGATCAGAAAATTTATCTCCAATCAAGAACTGAATTTGCAAAGGCTTCCTAGATAGCTCGTGTCAAAACACTCCACTTTCCCAATTTAATGTCTGCAAGACTATATTAACTTTACTTACTTCAGAGTGGTGTTAAAAGAATTGCACGTGCTTGCACAACTACTTTGAAGATGAAAAATGCTATTTAAATGCCAACTGGCATTTTATATAAATAAGAGGAAAATAAACACTGCATAAATTCAAAACAAGACTATCCTTTCTCCATGTATAGATTGAGCACAAGATCTGAAAATACTGTTATTTCACCATTGCCATGTCTCCAAAGAAAACAGAAAGTTTTTATGAGGCTTTACTGCCTCAAATACTACTTTGCCACTCACTGATACACGTTTCACAGCTTGTAAGATGTGTTAACTGTATTTGTAACACAAATATTAACATTTAAAGTATTATTCATGACAGCATATTGACACAAACCAGTTTTAATCAATCAGGCTTTCGAGGTGTAGCTGCTTTGAAGTCCCCTAATGAAAGCTTTCTTCTGTTTCAAAGTACTGTTTCAATTCACAGTGACTTCATACACTCCATAAATCTTCTAAAGACAAAATGGAAGAAAATTCTATCTGCGTTTCTTAGTCCATACTCATTTATTTCTAGTTTCAATATGAAGCAAAAGGGCCAAGAGCTTTGCAGATTCTTTACTAAACCTGAAGCAGAAAGTGGTTTACATTCCCTTTTAATTTTATTTTTGTTTGTTAGCTTTTTGTTTCCCTTCACTCATACTCATTTCCATCTCCAAATAATGGCTCAGTTGCTTCTCATTTCTACAAAGCTGATCTTTTCTCTCCTCTCAGTCATAAACAAGGGAATAGAAATTACCTCATCATACGAAACCCACTAATTACCCAGATACTGGTACTGGATTTTCCTCATCATCCTTTCCTTTAGCTTCAGTTGAAAGAGTCAGCAACTAAGACATAATTGCATAAGAAGGGCTGGAGTAGTCAGGTAAAATCCAGGTGCCAATATTTCTCACAGTTTTGTAATGCTTTTGTTTTGGAAGAATGCCAATAAATTTCAAACTGGGGAAGAAGTAACAATTTGCCTGATTATCAAACATCAAAAGTATTTTCATACCTAGAAATAAGTGAAAGGCTTTCAATCTCAGGCATAATGAAACAGCAATTTATAACTGCAGCTGCAATTCAATTACAAAAAAGATAATTCATAAAATTCAACAGTTTTGTTATTTTGAATTGAATTTTGTTAAAAAAACAAACAACAAACACCTATTTAAAGTTCTACATAAAATAGCTGTCTCAACCTCTTCCTGCTGGAAGTGATAACGGGTTTTTATTCTGTGCTTTTAGTAGCAATTTTTTATTTTAAAGACAGCTTGGAAGATTATTATTTCTGAATTTTTGGGTCCTCTATCCTTTCATCAGTCACTAATCTTGCATATTTCTAATATGAAGTGAAAGAGCCAGTTATCTCCTCTATAAAATATTTCACATTTAGTGCATACAGCTTTGACCAAGTGTATTGAAATACAGTAATATTGGATTGAATGGGAATTTCCGGCATAGAAATCCACTTTCAACAATATCTTTCCAAGTGACAGACATTGCTTATTTTTTCCACAGTTAATGGGATATGGTTTGCGTTCAGCTAAAAATGAGGTGACTGGACGACAGAAGGGAAGGCTGCTACAATTTAATTTAAGAGCATACTGTGAATATGAAAATCAAGGAACAAACTGTACTATGAGTAGGGTTTGTGGCCTTTGGAAAGTCTCTCAGTCTTACCTCTGCACACTATAAGTACAATTACATGCACATGTTTGTTTAAGGTCTCTCACTCATACCTGAGATACATCTACGTAAACATGGTATCATTAAAACTTTGCACTAAACATAAGTCAAAAGTATAAGCAATTATATATATGTGTGTGTGTGCGTGCACAGACAACAAAAACACATGTAAAATTATGTACAGTAATATTGTTTACTGCCAGCTCAGTAGGCAGTCAAAGACACGTTTGATCTTTTAGCTTTTCTAAGTTAATTGCTCATTCTGCACTATTCAGGCCTGTTCTTGCCTATAATCATTAGGATCATAGAGAAGTGAGCAGAATGCAGGTCTCATGCTAATTAATTAGCATATTAAATAAAAAATTACACTACTATCTTGCAGGACTTTTTTACTATGTATCTAATACTGGGGGGGATTAATAAAAGTGATTCACTTGAAACCTCCTCAACTGATTCCATTACCTAACATATAATAGAGAGGAGCTAAAGAGTTTCCCATTTTTTTTCCTAATTTTGTATATCTGCTATCTGACCCATCATGGAGAAATCAAAATGCTTTTTCCCCCTAGAGAGGGAGAGATCAGAGAAAATCTGCATTTCAAAACAATGATGCACAGAAAATAGAAGAAGTATTCTTAGAAAGGAGCGAAGGAGGGAGAGGAGGAGGAAGCTTTTGTAATACTCTTCCTTAGCTTCAATAGCAATAATGTGTGCATGAAGCAAAATCTGAATCTGACCTTGTAACAGTAAAATTTGAAAATCCACAGTTATATAGAGGTACATTCGATGGAGCTTTAATACGGAATTCAACTGGCACTTTTGCAAAGTTACACACCAATTGGTACTCTGCTTCACTGCGGTCTACGTATCCAGTCCTCCTTCAAGTGAAATAAATGGGAGACATTCCAAAATAATCAATTGAAGTTGGATGAGATCCACACAGAACAATATTAAAGACCAAAGTGTCTACTCTGTGCTGCATATTTTTTAGGTACACAAAACACACATGCAAAAAACTTAACTTAAACCTGAAAGCTTCCCTAAATATCAAATTTTCTGTCGTCACAAAGCAGTCATATATGCAAGCAATATAAAAATACAGTTCTACCTGTAGACTCAGGAAACAAGTCTAAAAATATCTCCTCAATGTATTTTACAAGTGGTATTTTAAGACACTCACCTGTTTGCCACCAGTGGTCCAAGACAGGTACTCCGAAGACCTTTTTTGACCATTCTAGTGTGTCCACATCACAGTGCTCACCAGCTACAAATAACGTTCTGAACCTTTAAATGAAAATTAAAGAAAGTGTATGTCTTGATCTGGATGGGGAAAGGAAAACAACAAATTCAGTAAATCACAGAATCATAGAAAACCAGGTTGGAAGGGACCTCAAGGTTCATCTGGTCAAACCTTTCTAGGCAACGCATGACCTAGACTAGATGTCCCAAACCCTTTCCAGCTGTATCTTAAAAGTGTCCAGTATTGGGAAATCCACCACTTCCTTGGGGAGATTATTCCAATGGCTGGTTGTTCTCATTGTGAAAAATTTCCCTTTTGTGTTCAGTCAGAATCTTACCAGGAGTAACTTGTGCTCATTAAACCCTTGTCTTTACCATGTATAAAGAAATAATAAGTATCTCTGCTCAGATAAAGAGAAAAGGGGAGGAGGGATTCTTACTCTTTGTAAGCTCCTTCCTACTAAGTAAAAATTAGAATCTTAGTAATACTAATTTATGCTACTTAATAATCATGTAAAAGAGCTTTATTTTCTGAATGCAAAGACCTTGGGAGAACAGAGGCAATCAACTGTCAGTGGAAATAAAAGTAATTTAATGCTCTGTACACAGAAACTATGTAGATATCCTTTAGGCAAAACATGCCAGAAACATACCAGAAAAACTATTAAAGAAATAAACAGAACTAAAGGAAATACTTGTAGCATAACTCTTAAGTTGTTAATAACATTCCATTGAAGCAGAGTTTAGTATTCTTTGAACTGCTGAGTCATGTTTTTATAAGCATTTGGAAATCAGTTTTAGGGAAAATTAATGGGACATAAAAACATATTCCTGTGGAGAGGCAGGCTATATATCCTACTGGATAATGCCAAACAGAACAACATTCAGCAGCCTGGGGTCCCTGATCACAGTTCTAGACTTCAGCTCATTTGACTGGATACTCCCACAGCCAACTCTGGCAGAGAAGAGATGCAATGCCTGGCAGTTCTGACAGATGTGATCTGCATGTTTGCGCTATTAAAATAGGTAGTACTATATAACTGAGCATTAAACTCACAGGTAGACTTCATCTTTAGCAGCTTTTATTGGATGCTTAGTTATACTTTATTGTCCTTTACTAAGCATCAGAAATGCACTTCATGCCTTATTTAGAATGATAAGGTCCTCTATGTCAATGGTAGCTTTCCTAAATATGATTACAGGTACTTAGAAGCTAGACATCACCATGTATTACTGCATGCTAGTAAGGTTCTGATCATTCTGACAATTGCACCATAACTTTACTCATGTCATAGAAGATTTTCGGCACTTATTCCCTAATGAGCAATTTAAAACCCTGTTAAATTACATGCGGTGCAGCCTCACCTTGAGTACTGTGTGCAGCTCAGGACAACACAATTTGAGAAGGATGTTAAGATACTCATATGCAACAAAGCTGGTGAGAGGGATGAAAGGAATGTCCTATGAGGAGCAGCTGAAGACTTTGGGTTTGTCTAGTTTGAAGAAAAGGACCTCACTGCTCTCTCCAACTTCCAGGGGTAGCTGATGCCCCAAAGCCTGTCGGTATTTAAGAAGCACTTGGAAAATGCTCTTAACAATATGATTTGAATTTTGGTCAGCCCTGAAATGCTCAGGCAGCTGGACTAGATAACTGTATAGGTCCCTTCCAATTGAAACATTCTTTTCTATCCTAATTGTCACGGATACTCATGATACTGCCAGACACCATCACCTAGTAAGATACTAAGGAGAAGAATCATTTGTAATCTTGCCATCACACCTCCAACAAAGAAACAAGCTATCTCTTCAGGTAGAGACACACAACTTCTAATTCAGATTCCTGATGTGCAGATGAAAATGAACAGCCAACTGTATTCAAATGAACTGCTGATTTATGTTTAATGCATGGACATTAGTAGATGCCTGGTTTTATAGTCCATGTTGTAACAGCATGATTTCTATTGATAGCAATGCAAGGTATTTATTCTACTTGGTTCTTATTATTAAAAATAAAAAAAAAGTCCATGCTGAACTAGTTCTCTAGACTTCTTCTATAGACCAGAAAGAGCAAAGGACAACTTTAGAGAGTAATTTATCTCTAAAAGACTCAAAAGAGTAAGGTTTATTTTCTATGTAACAAAATCAAAACAAAATCCAAGGCCCTAGAGCAACACTAACATACGACTAAGCCACTGTTTTAAAAAGTGGCAATAGACGCAGCTATTAAGTCATTGCAATATAAGTTGGAAGGGAATCTGCATCTCAGAAAAAGGAAATTAGGAATGTCTAAAAGTTTTGGACATTCCTATTTTTATACACACTTGTTCCTATTTAAGCAAGATTTTGAAACAGAAATCATCTATTTCAGAAATAAAATCTAAGCCAGTGGGAAATTTAAGACATAACATTTCTGGTTTCATTTCACAGATAAATCATACTGAAAACCTGTGCCTCCTTCCCCAAAAGGGTGGTGTGGCAGTCTGAAACACTTCAGCCATGTCAACGCACGTTCGTAACCACCAGGTGCAATCTTGCCACGAGGTATGATGCGAATTCTGGATCCAGAGCTGCCATAAACATGCCATTTCACTACAGATCAAAGAAATTGCTTCCCTTCTGTAGTATCCACACAGGATGGTCTCATGCCTTTCCTCTCCCAAATCCTCCCTACTTAGCATATTACCAACAAAGACAGAACTTTCACACAGGGATGCAGTTAAAAACTTCAGAAAACTGAGGGAAGAGAAGAAAGGTAAAAGGCAAACACAGAGTCAGACTCCACATCGGAATTCTGTTTACTTTGAAATAACCTCTTTCTTGGAGTGAAAGTGTACATCAACACTCACATTTCCTGAATAGCCTGTCATGACAAGAGAAACTGCAGAGACACCCTACCAAGTACTCTATCAATCCCCAAGGCTTCTGAGATGACAAAATGCCTAATTAAAATATGAACAGAGGTTCATGTGGCCCACCATCAGATTCTGGGATTAAAAATACTTGCCAAATATGTCCCCTTGTTAGGATTGCAGCATGCCGCAGCACAGTCAAGATCAATGTCAGTGACATTTTCTTTCAAGTCTTCACACAGTCATTATGAATGAAGACAACTGCTGAACAGAAGACTTGACTCTTTTCATTTAACAGTGGACACAGACAGCACTGAGTTTGTAAAACCTGTAGACTGGTGGCCACAAAAAGAGAATTCTTAGATTGGGTGGGCATGAAATAAATTTCACTTCAGAGGCATGTGCAATTTAGAAAAAAAAACAACAAACCTACAAGATTCATCTACATAGATAAAATCCTGAAAGCAATTTAGTAAATTATGAGAAAAATCAGAGCAAGTAACTCAAGGTTGTCAGGTACATAGCAAATAAAAAACATAGCAAATAAAAAACCGGGAGAACATAGGCCCCCTCAGGAAGCTCTCAGGTGAACTAGCTACCCTGGATTTGGAGAAGGCTGAGGTTCTGAAAGACTTCTTTACCTCGGTCTTCACTGGCAAAGGCTCTGACCGCACCACCCAAGTCTTGGAAGGTAGATGCAGGGACTGTGAGAATGAAGACCTTGGGCCCACTGTAGGAGAGGAATTGGTTCGAGAACATCTTAAAAATGGCACAAGTCCATGGGTCCTGATGAAATCCACCCACGGGTCCTGAAGGAGCTGGCAAATGAAGTTGCTAAGCCACTGGCCTTCATATTTGAAAAATCATGACAGTCAGGTGAAGTTCCCAACGACTGGAAAAAGGGAAATATAACCCCCATTTTCAAGAAGGGGTAAATGGATGACCGAGGGAACTGCAGAGCAGTCAAGTCTCACCTCTGTGCCTGGCAAAATCTTGGAGCAGATTCTCCTGGAAGGCATGCTAAGGCACATAAAAATCAACAAGGTGCTTGGTGACAGCCAGCATGGCTTCACTAAGGGGAAATCCTGCCTGACCAATTTGGTGGCCTTCTATAATGGGGCTACAGAACTGATGGACAGCGGTAGAGCAGTTGATGTCATCTACCTGGCCTGTGCAAAGTGTTTGACACTGTCCCACATGACATCCGTGTCTCTAAATTGGAGAGACATCAATTTGATGGATGGACCACTCGGTGGATAAAGAACTGGCTGGATGGCCGCACACAAAGAGTTGTGGTCAATGGCTAAATGTCCGGCTGGAGACCAGTAACGAGTGGTGTCCCTCAGGGATCAGTGCTGGGACCGGACTTGTTCAACATCTTCATCGCTGACATGGGCAGTGGGATTGAGTGCGCCCTCAGCAAGTTTGCCTATGACACCAAGCTGTGTGGTTCGGTTGATACGCTGGAGGGAAGGAATGCCATCCAGAGGGACCTTGACACGCTTGTGAGCTGGGCTGATGTCAAGCTTATGAAGTTTGAGCATGCCAAGTGCAAGGTCCTACACCTGGGTCAGAGCAATCCCAGGCACAGCTACAGGCTGGGCAGAGAAGAAATTCAGAGCAGCCCTGTGGAGAAGGACTTGGGGTGCTGGTCGATGAGAAAATGAACATGAGCCGGCTTCAGTGTGCCCTAAAACTGAGTTTTTTTCAGTAATGCTTGGCCTAGACTTAAAAAAATGTGATAAGTTGATTGTCTTTTAGATCCATTTACAGGTCCATAGTTAGAATACAGGAAAAGAAACTTCTACAAAGAAAGATACTGGGAACTCTAATCACCAACGCGGGGACCACTGCACCAGCTAAACATAACAACCTGAGAATGGTCTTTTTTGTGAACTAAGTAGAAGTAACAATCATAAAGGTAGCCACAAAAGTAACTTTGATACATGAAAATTAACTTCCTGCACATCTAGTTACACACTTATGAAAGTCAGAAGACATCAAAAAATGTTACCATGTTGAACTTTAACATACAGATTAAATAATTCAACTTCTTTAATTGCAGAACAGTGTTTTAGCCAACTCTCCTTTCTGACATCCCAAATGGCTTTGAGTGACTTCTTTCTTGGAATAGAGGACAGAAGGTCAAATGTATAAGCAGTTTTCATATCAAATAAACATAGTTTTCTGTACTCATACTACATAATTTTGTTAAAGAGCTTTCTGAGCACATCTCCCACATTAGAAGACAATAATTATAATGAGTGTGACCCCAATCAATATCTTGCACCTGAATGCTTCTTACTGTAAAGCACAAGTCATTGCGCTTTACTGCTTAGCTGATAATTACAGTTAATAGCTATCTGGAAGTCAAAACAGATTAAAACTTATGATAGAAGAGAACAATATATTGTACAAGAAAACACACAAATACATATTTTGTTTAGTTTTTTAAGACTCATGTCACATATAGGGCACTCCAGTTAAGCACTGCTCAATTTACATTATATGGAATGTTCTGGAATTAGGCAAGTTAGATACAACTTTTCAGTTATGATGTAAACTATCAAATTATGATTTCATTAACTTTATAAATAGCTGAAAAAAAATCTGTTAAGCGCCTTTGTTCTAAAAATAGGGCAAGAACTTAAAAGACTTGACAAAAAAAGTTAAGACATCATGTTATTCCTTGAGCCAAAACCAGAATTCCTCTCTTCTGAATTGCCAGCTTTAGTAATCAGATTCAATAATCTGCAGGTTTAAGAGGAGCATTATGTTGCAAGAAAGAGAGGGATTAGCTCTTTGGCAAATTTACAGCACAAAAACATAAATAAGAATATCAAAGTGACACAAGCCTAACGAAGCATAAGAACTGTGGAATTCTTTTCTCCTATCAAACAGTATAGCAAGAGAGAGATGGCAGTGGTTACAAAATGTCCCACTGAATTATTCCTCTGACAGTCCACTTAAAACTTCAAAGCAATGTCAGTGCACCCGTTCTTGCAATCATCTATCCCTGCAATGCAGTTAATGGACAAGAAACATCTTAAAGCTTCTCAGTTAAATAAATATGTCCTAAGCTGTTGTTCTACAAACCTACATTACTAGCACAAAATTTAGTGCAATCAAGCTTTTAGGACCTATTCAAGAGTCCAGCAAGTGGACTCAAAGTATCACCCAATACAGAGGACAGACCAAGGTCCCTAATGGCCCTGATGCAATCTAAATTGCTCCGTACAGCATGCACATTTTGGTTTCACTCCAAGCACAAAAGAAGCCATATCTTCAAACCACTGCCCAAAAGCAGGAGTGTTCACATGGATAATAACAAGAGCTGCACAGTTCAAGACTCCAATAGGAATGGCCATACATGATCTACAGCAGCACAGAGTTGGGGATAGCACACAGAACTGCATAATGTACTTCATTTGTCCTAAATTCTGGGTCTTAGTCACATGTCCTCTAGCAGCATAGGTGAGATCAATTATATGAGAAGTATTTCACAGTAAAAGTTTTCTTAATTTGCTACTTTCACATCCTCTCGTTCTCATGTTACAAAACAAAAAATGGGAGTTTCTAATCTACTTGCTGTTTATTCTTTCTGCACAGTTTATTCTTTCTGCACAGTTTGCATGCAGTCTCCTATTTTTTTAGCAAAGCAAGTATAAGTTGAACAAGCTAAGATCTCTAGATCCTCTTATATAAAATGGCAGAACATTCGCACTGACTTAAAGTCAAGAAAGCCAAGTAGGCCATGGGACACAAACTGCAAATTATCACTGATCACTGGAGCTGTTGCCCCATTCCATGCAAAACTGTCACTTGACAATTATTTGGAATCAGACCTAACCAACTCATAACAATTATATCAATTAAAAGATGAAGTGTGACTCCAAATAAGGGAAGAGTTGATGCTTGATGTTATGGAGTTAAGCTTGTAAAGACAGGAAGAGATTCTAAAAGCTGAACAGAATATGCTCAGATACATGAGGGTCATGGAATTTGGATGTTGTTTTTCAAACACAACAGGCAGCAACATCATCAGATATGCTTAGCAACACTGTTTTATCAAAACCTGGTCATTTAGATCCTCTAGCAATATATATTGAACAGGGCTTTTATCTTATAGCATTATAAATTGAATACCTCTTCTGCTGTTAAACATGAGCAATGTTTAAGACATAGATGACACTTTGTGTCAAACAAATGTCAAGATTTTACTTCAATAACCAACACAGTTTGAAGCATACACACTAGAACCTTTGGAAACCTCACATGCAATTTTCTGCAGAGGCTAGTGATGCCTCCAACATCAGCTCTTAACAGAACTTATTTAACTTATGCCATTTCAAAAGAACACACATCTGCTTATAATTCAATTTACTCCTGTAAATCAAGTACTCCCTTGTATACCGGAAGCTCTCATTGCCTACCAACTCTGTACCTTATCAGCAATATTCTTTTTTAACAGAACTTTTAAAAGTGACATTGACTTTTACCAGTTTTAAATAGAACTCTTTAGAAATTAAATGCTCCATGGTGGAAATCTCTTCTGTGACTGCATTCCTGGACATGTGCTTCAGAATCTCTACAGAGTAAGTAAGGATGCATGCCAGCCCAGGTAGCAGAAATACATCTCATATCAAAGATTCTACACCATATAACAGAGAAGAAAGCATCATAGATCAAGTAAATTAGTTAAAAGACAGACTGATTTCAAACTGAACCAGACAGAATTCACTTGATCTTGGATGTGAAAGTTCAGCTAAGTAACACCCAAAAGCAAGGATTTTCTTAAAATGGAAATTTAATCACCTGTTGAACTCCAGTTCTTAACAACTGCCCCTACTAGATATTAAATGCTGCACTAGAGAGTTTAGTAAAGAGAAGTCACATGCCAGTGGATGACATGGCCCAAAGCTGAGTGAATCATGATACAACTAAATCTGAAGAAAATTGAAAAGTTCATTAACTATGCACTGAATAGGAACAGGAATGATGAAATACCTCTTTACATCTGGGGCTACTGATATCAACAAGGAGACTCTTACCCGGAATTCTCATTTGGCCAGAAAATGTGACAACTTACAGAGCAGGGTAGCAGATCTTTCATTAAATGAATACTCTAAAGACAGACTAAGTCATTTTAGTCATTGCCTAAAAAAATGCTGAGGAACAGTAATTAAATTTCCTAGTATCCAAACCACTTTCTTGTCAGTAAACATCATTGAAAAATAGAGCCTCAACCGAGTCTGTCAATTAGGAGAGTCTGTCAGTTCCCCTGTTAGGGTCTCAAATGAGCTTGTTTTCTATTTCAAGGAAGAGTAAGGATTGACAACACTCAAAACAGATGGAAGAAAGTAATGATGAACTTGTAATGAATACCTCAGGAATAAATCCAGCTTACTAATAAATAAAACTCTCTTGAACAATTAAGAATGTGTAGGTCTAATGAAGCTACATGGCTTTGCATCTTCCCCTTCTCTTTGGACACGCGTGATAAAAGATGTTCTTATGACTGAATGCTGCCTATACAGTCTGACACAGTCCTTCTTTGATGCTGAGCAAATTATTCAGCTGCAAGATTAGATGAGGTCCAAAATCACATTTCATTTTTAGATCATTTTCTATGTAAGATACAGAAACTTGGTCTGTAGAAGTACTAAACATTCACAGATGCAAGACAATGTGACAGATGCTTTATTAATATAATGCTAATAATGCATTTTTCAACCATATAATGCTAAGAACTCCGAAACATTGGTAGTTCAGTGGCTCAGATTGGATATTCAAAACCAATAGAAGACTTTGACCTTAATCTCTCTGTGCCTCAGCTTCTCATCTGCAAAATACAGATAAAACCACTCTCTCATCTCACAGGGGATTTGTGAGGATAAACTCAAAGCATGCTGATAGTATAAACACCTTAAAAATAGCACAAGATAGCACATAACCGTAAACAGTAACTTAATTATGGGGAGATAAACAAAACATTGACTAGCTGCTGACTAAATAAACACTAAATATCCTGTGCACTCAATGAAATGAAAAGTCATGTGGGAAAACAGTACAGGATCCAAGACTGCATTACAGGATATAAGCACGGTGAAGTAAAACTAAGGTTGAGCGAGCAATCCTAACGCAGTAAGAACTCTTAACCTTAGAGTCATAAACTTCTATACAGCTTTCATCTCCTCTGAACTCTCAATATAAATTTACAAGCAAATACCTGTACACCTAAACTACCAAGAATACATTTAAATTATGCTATATGGAGTGGGCAAAACCCCAGACACTCTGCTATTCTTAGTTCATCCTGCCTGTTTCTGGAAGAAACTACTTCCAGTGTATCCTTAGTTCACCTTTTCAGAGAGTACTGCTTTCCCAAGGCTGCCTCAGGGTCCTGCTGACGGATTGCTCTAATTGCAGTTGGTGAAGTGAAGAAGGCAGCTACTTCATGCTCTGCTAGCACACGGAAATAGGCACCAGCATCTGGCGTTCCCACAGGCTTCCCCTATGGAGAGAATAATTTAAAATGTCACAGGATAAAAATACTTCATGATTCCTTGACAGTTCAAAGCTTGAACACGTAACAGTAGTGGTAGCACTGCAACAGAAGTAATTCCTAGTAGGACTTTAAAGAAGGCCTTGTTAAAAATAATAATACTGTGACCATATTCACTTGTAGAAATAAGTTCACAGGCTTTGGGCACAACCTATTCCATGAATACAGCACACACTAGCTGCTATTTAGAAAAACAGGACAAATGGACACATGAATGAAAAAGCAACCACAAAGAGCTGTTACTACACTGGCAGCAGAGGGAGTAACGTCTACATCTATCCTTATTGTGAAGCAACCTGTAAAACACTCGAGACCATTGAACTAGGGGCCTCTGGACACAGTGGCACTGCAGCTACATCCTCATGCACAGGCCTAAAGGACATTTTCTTCCCTGGAAGTTTCCTCTCAACTCTAGGAAAATTCCCATTTAGCTCCTTATAACTGGCTTCTTGGAATCTTTGTGCTGCTCCCCTACATGAAGCCTGGAGAGAAGCTGAAGACACCCTTTCTTGCTTAGTGTGCTACCAGACTGCAGTTTTGTTTGTGGTTGGGATCTTTTCTTTTTAAATTACTGGGGTTTTTTAAACAACTAATCAATGTCTTGAGCTAAGGAGCATAGTCAAGAGAGTTTTAAACAGAAGTAATCAGACGTGGCAAATTGTCCAACAGTAAGTAATAATAAAGTACATTTCTGTGGTGCTGTAAATATGAAAAGCAGTTGGCACAGGATCATATAATCAGTCCTCCTGTTTGTAATCACTGCAGTACATGCACTGCTCCACACATGTTCTGAAACTATGAAAAGATGATGTTAACATGGAATGAGTTTTAGCTCTACAGCTCCTGCCATAACCTTTTCAACTAGAATGGACACGCTTGGAAGATGAACTTTGACAGAGCACACAAATTAGGAGAGACATACATTCTATCCTGCAAACACAACTTTGTTAATGCTTTATTCAAGATGACACAGACATGGAGACAGTTTCACTATTGAAATGTCACCATCTTTAAGCAGCTTACCCATCACAAGACAAATTCATACCTTCACCACCCTTGTGTAAATGCAAATTTGGAATAGAAAGACTAACAGGTCCAGTGGGAAAGAAACAGCATATGACACTCTAATACTTTTCATTTTACCAAGACACAAAAGGAATAGAGAGTCATTTGAATACCTTGAATAATTTACTAAATTCAGTATTTTTATTCTGACAATGAGGCACTAGTAACATGAAAATGTCTTTATGAAAATACACACTAATCAAGTTAGTTGACTTACACCAACAGAAAAAACAGCAAGCTGGCTGTGATGCAGGCACACGGGAATTCACCCCCTTCCCTCTCTTCCATCTGCCCTACCCACTGCAATCTTCCCCACACTTGCTCTGCATCCAGCTGTGCCTGAACACTGGCAAGAGCACTGATAAACCATTTGGCAGATTTAAAGAGTGCAGCATGCCTGAGGTGAGATATGTACCATTGACTTTGGAGCCCTATGGAAAAATACTGCTGGTGAGAGGACACTGGATCACAGCAGAATGAAAGAAAACAAAACAAAACTATTACTTTAAGGATAGAGCAGATATTGAGAGGCAAATTAAGGGAAAATAAAAGAAACAGTCCCAGCCCAAGTAGCAGGGAGGAGTATCACCAATGCAAAAAAAAATTCCTTTTGCTAATAGCCTATACAAATTATGAAGAAGAAATGCAAAAGAATGCTTTCTGCCTACAGAAGCATCATCCTTGCAAGCTTCTTCACCACAATTTTCATGTGCTCATCAATATTTGTACATGAACCTATTTTTTCAAGTTGGATGTCACCTCCCTGTGATGTTCACTATACCTGCAGATCTGTAAACATCTGTTCAGGAGCTCAAGCCCACATCACTAACTAATGCTAAACAAAATAAATGGTCTCAGACTAGAAATTCCAAATTTCCATAAACTTCTCATATTAATGAATTATGTAACTGAACTGATATCAATCATCTTACACAGCAAATAAACCTACCTGTGGAGCAATCATAAATTGGTTAGCCTGCCAGTAATAATGCAGGGTTTATTTTTAACCAAATGAAAATGTCCAGAGCCCATAAACGGGCTGTCTCTGGCCTTCACCACACGCACTCCCTGATAGGGCCTTGGCTGCCAGTGCTCAAGGCCAGGTTTGCTAGGGTGCAGCTGTGTAATCTTGGATCAGATCATCAGGAAAACAGCAGTTGTGAGAAGAGCTGAAAGGAGCTTCCCCTTCCTTGAGAGGCAAGTTATGCTCAGGCCCTCACCCTTGATCCCTGCTCAAGCTACACTGCAGCTGAGTCCATGCCTCACACTTCCAGAACGTCCAAGCTCAAACCCAAGCCTGAGTCTGAGCCCATCTTCAACACAAATGACTAAGCCTTCAGTAGTACGTGGGTAGGCATGCAGGGATGTGACAGGTTGATATTTATATGTCACATATAAGTTACAGCAGCTTTGGTTTGGAGAAGTACCATCCTCAAATCGAGGAGAAAAACAAATAAAACAGTCAAAGGAAAGGAAGAGACATTTCATCTGACAGATGATAGGAAATAATACCCAAAGAATAAGACAACACTTAGAATACGCATGTAGGAGAGAAAAAAAAAAAAAAAAAAAGTTGCCCATTTGTAACACATTCTGACTGGTTCTGCAGAAAAACTTCCCTGGTGCCTCGGCTGCTGGTCACAGTTTGGCAAATGCATAAACAAAAACCTACATGCGCAAAACAAATCTGAGACGGTGCAAATTCATTTCAGAGCCCGAAAATCTACAAATAAAATTGCCAAAGAGGGTTATCATGTATTATACAAAATTTGTAAGAAGTACTGCGAGATGCCATGAGAGGCTTATTACCATATGCAATTCTGATTTTTAAAATGTTAGCAATATAAACAATAAGGCACAGGGTAATTGAATTCACAATGTGCTGACAGACTGCTGAGTCAGTTGGGGACTACGAGCAAGTGAGATGCTTCCACTGGATTTCTGCAGGGATTAGTTCAAGACCTGTTGCTATTCAGTATTTTCATCAATACTGCAATATTTGCAGTAATATCTGTGATTAGGAGGAACTGAGGGCACGGTAAACAAAAACAAGACAGTCAGAAAGAGCGATCTGCCTCAACTGATTTTAAAAAAGAAGAGTAGAAACAGACATTTGTTGCATCAGCTAGGAAGATTCAAGTAGAAAAGGCTTTGTTTTAATAACCTACCAAGAGACTCTGAGACAGAGAGACAGACAGGAATACCTTTCTGGAATTACTTAGATTTAGCATTTGTCAGATGTCAACTGGCTGAGCAGCCATCCTGAAGCAGAATGTGCTGACGTGTAATACATGATTATGAGAGAACTTTCATAGTCAGGCAGCAAGAATGATAAAGGGGATAGAAAAGTTCAATGGAGAAAATCAGAAGTCACTGGGATGAATTACTTGAGGAAAGACATATAAGAGAAGCTACAATAAAATAACAGCAATGCAGCAATTCCCATTCTGCCTGATCCCTAACAAGGGGCTCTTCAATTAAGGATAAATTCAAAATTATGAGGAGGAAATTCTCCCTGCATAACAAATATTATACATGGAACTCATTGCCACTAAAACCTGCTGATGCCAAAGCACACTCAAAATCCTGTCACATCAGGATTCAAAAAAGTATGTTCATAGAAATGCTCATTCTTCTGCTGCTGACACTGCTGCCAAACCAAACCTCCACTAGGGACTTGAGATGATACGTCCTACAGAATTTGTTCCACAAATAAAGCCAGTAAGGATGATGGCAGAAAGATCACAAAACTGGCAAACTTCAGAAACAGTGCTTGCTCTGTAAGCTGATAATAATGGCTGTAAGGAAGGCTGGATGCCTCCAAAAACTGGGCCAAATGAAACTAATTTGAAGCCTGTTGCTGCTGTGTACCCTCAGATTTGCTGCAACAGCAGGCACGGGGAGGACCCCATTGAGCGTAGTGAGGATGGTTTCATGAGCACAACAATATCTTGAAATAGCACTGTGGGGGACAATAGCTCCTCCTCTGTCGTAGACCACTCGAATTCCTTGATGAATGAATCCTTGGCAAGCGTGGGCATTTTTTTCATTACCTTAGCTCCAGTTTGAAGTCCTAAGCACTGGAACTACAATGCTGCCTTTTTCCTGACATCACAGGACCACAGGTAGCAGCTAGATTTTCTCTTCATGCTACCCTGTCGTTTTACAGCTTGTGATCCCATTAGCAAGAACAACCCAGAGTGGGCTATGAGACTTCAAGTAGCTTATTTATAGCTGAAATGTGTCTGTCATGCCTTGGAGAAAAACAGCTCAAGACAGATTATACATTTAAAACAAAACAAAACAAAACAAACAAAACAAACAAACAAAAACAAAAAAAAACCCAACCAAACTTAACAAACTTTGCTGTATTCAGAAGAATTCATCAGTGTTTTCACATTCCTGACAATACTATTACAGCAAGTAAAAACTGGAAGCACACAGTTTCCATAGCAATTGTTAAAATGACAAGTTGTCACCTACTAAGTAATTTAAAAATAAACAAATCACTTTAAGAAGTGAGGATATGAAGTCAGCACAGTTTATATTCAATGGTGGTTGTCCCTAGGCAGAAGTGATGAGGTGTTCTTTCTCCTAAACAGCATATTGATACTTCCTAACCCAAAACCTATCATTAGAGAATAATTTCGAAACTGACTACAAATTTATGAATATTCACTGTTAAGAGAGTCTTCTGAGGACAGGAAAAATTATACACTATTATACACTATTCTGTTTGTAATTATTATTCCTACCCCTCTAAAAGATGACACTGATGACACATCTTCAGACACTCATGAACATTCTCTGAAGACTTGCTTGGTGGTACCCCAGAGAAAGATAAAGGGGAAATATACTGTTTAATAACGCTCTCACCAAGAGCAAAAAATCATGCAAACAAAACAGACCTGCAGGTTAAACAGATATTAACTCTGATTTTTCTTTAACACTGTTAAAGAAACAGGGGTTTTACTCTATCGATTTTCCCAAAGCAACACATTTTAAATTTAGAGGTGTCTTTATAATGACAATAACCATCTTGATCCCAACACATGTGCTCAGAGATAAAACTTCAGTGTAAGACAACTATGTAGCAGAGACAGCTTAAGGAACTCATCACCTTCCTCACCATTCCTCCTTGTCTTACCCTGCACTTGCTAGAATGAAAAGCTTTTCATTGTAGTCATTCTGCCAATTCATGCAATGATTTTAAGGTGGCCCTGTGTACCAGTGGTCAAAAATAGGTACTGTAAAATTATCAAACTCTTTGCCTTATCTCCAAGAAAGTGCCATTTTTCTCACACTGCATTCCTCTTCTAAATTAGTGTAGTGGTGATAAGTTTATCTCCCTTTGAAATGAAGAATCTAATAAACATCTATTAAGTGTTGGATTGGATATAAGGAGGAAATTCTTTCCTGTTAGGGTGGTGAGGCACTGGAATAGGTTGCCCAGGGAGGTTGTGAATGCTCCATCCCCGGCGGTGTTCAAGGCCAGGCTGGACGAGGCCTTGGGTGACATGGCTTAGTGTGAGGTGTCCCTGCCCATGGCAGTGGGGCTGGAACTTGATGATCTTAAGGTCCTTTCCAACCCTAACTATTCTATGATAAGTGTTCAAACACTAATTAGACTATAGTAACTTAATACTCAAGCTAATGTATTTAATTCTATAAATGTGCATTTCTGCTACTGCATGAAGTTTTCGCTCTTTGTTATTGAGAATATCAGAGAAATCAACCTCAGTGGTCCCCAGCCCTAAAATAATCAGTCAGGCTTTGCCAGGCAGACTAGAAAACTGAACTCTTTTATAACAGAATTAAACTTGAAAAGGAATAAAAACTATTTTATATAATTATTTTACTATTTCACTTCTATTTTTCTAGTGAAACTCATTTAGAAGTGCAGCTCTCTGTTTAATTATCCATAGAGATCCTGAAGCCACTGAAACCCCTCAAAAAAGAAAAAGCCAACAAACAACCAACAAAAAAGAACCGCTAGAACTATACTGAGCACCTAGAGATGAAATAAAGACGGGGTTTGAAAAGTACCCAACATAAGGTAAATTGTCCAAGTTATAAAATCAGCCTAGAAAAGAACTCAATTTCTTTCTTCCCCAAGTTTCAGCTTAACTCAAACATTTATTATCAGTACATTCAGAACAGGAGGAAAAAGAGATTACTACCACCAGGGATGGAGCATTCACAACCTCCCTGGACAACCTATTCCAGTGCCTCACCACCCCAACAGGAAAGAATTTCTTCCTTATATCCAATCTAAACTTCCCCTGTTTCAGTTTTAACCCATTACCCCTTGTCCTGTCACTACAGTCCCTAATGAAGAGTCCCTCCCCAGCATCCCTATAGGCCCCCTTCAGATACTGGAAGGCTGCTATGAGGTCTGACGCAGCCTTCTCTTCTCCACGCTGAACAGCCCCAACTATCTCAGCCTGCTTCATACAGGAGGTGCTCCACTCCCCTCATCACCCTCGTGGCCTCCTCTGGACTTGCTGCAACAGTTCCATGTCCTTTTTATTTTGAGGACACCAGAACTGCACACAATACTCCAGATGGAGTCTCACGAGAGCAGAGTAGAGGGGCAGGATCACCTCTTTCGACTTGCTGGTCACGCTCCTTTTGATGCAGCCCAGGATACGGTTGGCTTTCGGGGCTGCAAGCGCACACTGAAGCCGGCTCATGTTCATTTTCTCATTGACCAGCACCCCCAGGGCCTTCTCCGCAGGGCTGCTCTGAATGCCTTCTCTGCCCAACCTGTAGCTGTGCCTGGGATTGCTTAGCAGTTAACAAAGAGCCTCCATGAGTTAAGATATTAAAATCAATCCCCACATTATTTAGCAAACTTTTAGGAGTTCTCACAGATGTATTCATGCTCGCCCTACATAAAGGAACACCAAACAGGAAGAATCCAGTAAGCATGAGCTCTGGAACAAGCAAAAGGTATAGGACAGGTGTACGGTATGTACATATGTACTACAAACCACCTCTGCATCTGTGTAGTTATTTGCAATTTCAGACACACAGTATATACAGTGCTAGTTCTTCTGGGCATTTTTATCCATCTATACAAATTATGTATTTGACCATATGAACTGTGATAAATCTACTGCACTCCCTTTTCCACATAAAGATATATTTAGCTACTGAGGAATCCTTTGTGCAAAAGAGTCTACCTCCTGAGTTTAACATAATTCTCTCACTTACCTGCTCCTCTTGAATTCTGCCTTTTCTTCTTTTCCTAGATTTTGGCTACTGCTTTTAAACAAATGCCTTCCTCCTATTCTGACTACTTTTAAGTTGCAATGTCCTACAAATCACCTTGCTTCCTAATGTCCTTCACAACTTGTAATGTGCACTAAGAACCAAGCACCACTCCTGCAATCAGTAAGCTGACACTTGTCATCGACTCGAAAGCTTTCAAAAGTACCACCACAGTGAGCTGATTTCCAAAGTCACAGAAACAACCATATTCCACCAAGATTAGCACATCAGAAACTCATCCAAAAAAAAAAAAAAAGAGCCATATATATGCAATACGCAAACAAATGGCTCATTTTATTGTCATAGTTACACTGCAGATACTCTCTGCATCATGTATTTCAGTAACACATCCATTGCAACCTTTGATGCTGAACACTGAAAGTAAGCAGGCCAGTAAACTTTACCTGGACAGAAGGTACAATGAGATTCAAACTAAGAATAGCCATTTGCTTAAGTTTTCTCCAGCTGCTTCAATCATTGGCTGGGAGCACGATGGCATGTGAGCTTCTCTGTCTTAGCTGTTTACAGAAAAGCAAAATCTGTGCTTGTTGATGTCCTGAATTTGGAATGTACTGGAAACATTTGCAAAGTGTCTGTCCCACACAGCCCGGTGTCTTTCAGACGACCAAATGTACATTGCAGTTCCATTATGAATTTGGTAAAAGTACAATTATATTAGGCCTGTGCATCTCTACCTTATGGTGTGAGGCACAAGGGTATGCAGTTTCTCTCATGATGCTCACTGGAATTTCACATCGTGTCCCCTCTTAGCAAAGAGGCACTGGGATATGTTTTGGTTCTGTGACCAGAGATATGGAAGATAGGGGATACAGAAACATTACAGTAGAGTTTACTGGTGATGCGTGAACTGACATGCTGCTGTCACCTGAATGAAACAGATGAAACAGACAGCGTGACACTTTCTAGGAGAGAAGTCCCTTCAGTCAAAGGAGCAAAGATCTCTAGGATAGTTTTCATTCAGAACATTCAGAGCTGCATTTTCAGTCCAGTGAGCAAGGATAAGTCTAGTCTAAAATAAACCTCAAATGACATGTAGAATCATAGAATCATAAAATAGTTAGGGTTGGAAAGGACCTTAAGATTATCTAGTTTCAACCCCCATGCCATGGACAGGGACACCTCACACTAAACCATATCACCCAAGGCTTTGTCCAACCTGGCCTTGAACGCTGCCAGGGATGGAGCATTCACAACTTCCTTGGGCAACTGTCGTAGTTTAAGCCCAGCTGTAAATCAGAATCACGCACTCTCTGTCTCCCTTCCCCCCTTCCCCACCCCTGCTCCCAGAGGAATGGGGAGGAGAATCGAAAGAATGTAACTCCCACGGGTTGAGATAAGAACAGC
Organism: Neopsephotus bourkii; assembly: GCF_033783945.1. NCBI lineage: Eukaryota > Metazoa > Chordata > Aves > Psittaciformes > Psittacidae > Neopsephotus > Neopsephotus bourkii. The sequence goes on from NW_026901969.1 coordinate 4,199,912, forward strand.
CCAGTAACTAAGGTATAACACAAACCACTGCTGCTACCACCACCAATAATAATGATAAGGGAAATAACAAGAGAAGAGAATACAACTGCTCACCACCCACCGATACCCAGCCCAACCCAAGCAGTGCTCTAGCCCTTCCGGGTGACTGCCCCCAGTTCTATGTCCTGGGAATGACGTGCTGTGGTATGGAATACTTTTTTGGCCAGTCTGGGTCAGGTGTCCTGTTTTTGCTTCCTCCCGGCTACCCTTCCTCCCTGGCAGAGCATGAGACTCAGAAAGTCCTTCGTCAGAGTAAATATTACTGAGCAACAACTAAAACCATCGGTGGTATCAGCACTGTTCCCAGGCTGAAAGTCAAAAACACAGCACCGCACCAGCTACTAAGAAGGAGAAAAATGACTGCTACTCCTGAACCCAGGACAGCAACCCATTCCAGTGCCTCACCACCCTCACAGTAAAGAAATTCTTCTTTATATCCAATCTAAACTTCCCTGTTTAAGTTTGAACCTGTTACCCCTTCTCCTATCACTACAGTCCCTAAGGAAGAGTCCCTCCCCAGCATCCCTATATGCCCCCTTCAGATACTGGAAGGCTGCTATGAGGTCTCCATGCAGCCTTCTTTTCTCCAGGCTGAACAGCCCCAACTTTCTCAGCCTGTCTTCATACAGGAGGTGCTCCAGTCCCCTGATCATTCTCATGGCCCTCCTCTGGACTTGCTCCAACAGTTCCATGTCCTTTTTATTTTGAGGACACCAGAACTGCACACAATACTCTAGATGGAGTCTCATGAGAGCAGAGTAGAGGGGCAGGATCACCTCCTTCGACCTGCTGGTCACGCTCCTTTTGATACAGCCCAGGATACAGTTGGCTTTCTGGGCTGCGAGCGCACACTGAAGCCGGCTCATGTTCATTTTCTCATCAACCAACATCCCCAAGTCCTCCTCCACAGGGCTGCTCTGAATCTCTTCTTTGCCCAACCTGTAGCCGTGCCTGTAGCTGTAATAGAAGAGGGTTCCACGTTTAGTCTGAACCATCTGTGAGTACATCTTTGAGACCCTCCTTCAGACTGAATCACCAAGCATAGATTCTGCAGTACCTGTATGCACAAGTCTGCTCCCTCTGTGAGGCATCCATCAATCCACTTGTGTCAGGACCTTGTATGATCCTTCACTGAAGACAATCATCAGCCCACTGAGCATTCAGGAGTGCATGCAGTGGGATTGGAGGAATACCACTGGTCATCAATATCCTTCAATCTGGTAAATGTTATACAATGGTTAAACAGAAGTGCTAACCAGTACTTCTCTCTGTCCTCAGTTTTCCCCTCCACCACACTTATGTTCTTCACATACTCCCTTGCTGCATTCTATCCATTTGTTTTTGTAAACCTGGCTAATTCAACCATGCCTTACCCTACCTGTAGTGCCCTTCCCTTTAAACATTTGTGGAGTGACTTGGGGCAGAAGAAGAGATAATATATTGCCAACAACCGCTACATTAACTACTGCATTTCACAGAAATGATATCATCCTAAATGATACTTGCTGTGCAACTGCAGGGCTAATTACAGGGCAGGAACAGGACACATGTGGCCAGAAGTACCAGCAGCACTACCACAGGGTAGGTTCTTTATACACTTCATCTGAGGAGAGGAAGAGACAGTGTGGCTGGTGTTTTGTACAGAAGTCTACGACAGCTGTTATCAAGGCATGTTATCAAGGACTGTAGGTCCTGGACTAAGGATGTGAATATCCTCTTGAGCAGTGGCCTTGGTGGAGTGCTCTCCCTTCCCTTGACGATCTGTTCAAGATCTTTGTGGTAGGGGCACATGCACCATGCCATCCCTGAAGCATGCTTTTGCTTTCATGTATTTTAAATGAACACAGCACTGCTTGTCAGTCCTCTCCCTCTCTGCAGCAGGCTTGAAATTAGCAACAGGGTGGTGTATCTGCTGGAGAAACTTCTGGGCCTTTCAGAGCATATGGTCAAGCTCCAGGTTGCCCCTTCAACAATATTCTGGAAGGCCAGTGCAACAGTTGTCACTATGGTAAAATGCAGCAGTAGGAAAGGAGGAATAATTTTAGTAAAATCGTAAGAAAAGTGTCCAGAAAGGAGGAACAACAAAAGAAATAGCACTGGTGAAGAGGACAGAAGCAATAGCTTGGGAGAAGTAACAGCAGCTGAAAGTCACTAGCAAGCAGGCAGTCATTAGCAAATATGGAGTTGTACATGCCATCTGGCCCTTCTGCAAACACTAGAGGTACTTCAGAATAAGGTGGGAACTCCTGACAGTTTTAAAGCATGCATACTTTTCATTTGGCCTGAAGAACTTCTCAGCATCGTAATCCTGCTCATTGGATCCTAACCTTTTAACTGACGTGGCAAAACTTCTCCCTTAGCTTTCTCTGCAATATCATTCACATGTCTAAAATCACTCTGGGAACCAAATCAATAAGCAAGGACAATCAGAGGACTTATTTCAGAACTGCACTACTGCTGTAATTTGAAATATCATGTAGCTGTCCCCCTAATAACCACTGCTTTTCTGGACTTGAGAATTCGTGACCCACTTCAAGAGGCATCTTGTGGTTGTGAGAATCTCTCTTCTAATTTTATAAAGAGTGAACTTTGAGCAGTAAAGTATACCTTTACCTTCTAAAAGAGGATGCAGCAAGCCCGTTCTGTAGAGTCTGATGTAGGGACTTCTAAACAATTTTGGAGGCAACCTTACCTTACTACAACTGCTCATTCTTCTTCAGTATCCTCAGGCTTAAGAAACTTATTTACTCAAAGTTCAGGCACAATCCCAGCATCAGCACCCACCAACAGTTGTGTTTGAATTTGTAACAGTGAAACACATCTCAACCTTTCTGTTCTACTATGGTCATCTTTAGTTATACGGTATAACAGCAGAAGATGGAGAAAGTTCCTCATAATACCCATTTCCTTATGCGGAACTTTTGCGCCTCTGATGGTCTGCAAAACAGTATGTTTCCACAATGCCATGCTGACTCCCCTGCTCCAGAAGCACTAGGTACAGATGGTGCTCTACCAATTGCTATATTCCCAGCATCATCAAAGCTTGTTTCACAAGCTTTTTCATGTCCTCAGAATCCAGTACATTCACTATATTTTTGCAGATACTGTACACTATGAGTTACCATTGGATTTCCCTTAATGGTTCACAAGCTTCTATTACCACTACAACTCAACAGAGGTGACCAACATGCCATGATGGCGGAATTAAAACAACTTCTGCTTCTAGGAACACTGAAAAACACAGAACAATTACTAGGGGGACATCATGCTGCAGTGTCAGAGAAGTTGGGATACACCCAGAATGGATGCACACAACCAAGTCTCAGCATGCTTGAAAGCTAACAATGTCAGTGCTTTTACATAAAATGTCTTTCACTGTCACTGATGGGTACTGGATTTACTCCCTAAAGAATAAAGAAGATAGTTCAAACAATATTGTATCTTCTTGCTGGCGATTAAGGAATTAACAATAACTTCTGAAAAAATAACAATATGAGGCAGCGTGACTGGTTTTTTGAGCACAAAAGTTAGGATGCAGCAGGCCACTCTAGTTGGACTACTTTACTCTCCACCCCACTGAGTTTCATCCCCAAAGGAGAAGGACCAAGTCCTGAATGTCATCTGAGTCTTGACTCAGGCGCCTTAAGTGGTAGAAAGAAAAAAGAAGTCTTCTTAGAAGTTCTGGCTCTAACCATAGAGCTCCCAATTGCCTCCAGCTCAGGTCCAGTAAGAATTTGTCATCTCCAGACATGCAAAACACAGCATACTCTCCTAGATCCGTAATAAAGGTAGTCTAATGGCCTCTGGCTGAAGCATCAGCAACACAGGTACTCTCCACCATTTGCCATTTCTGGGTCTGTTGTTTTGGAGTTCCTTGTTCTCCTGCATCACAAGTCACACAGATGAAGTAGAAAAGTTTGAAGGATAATGATGACATAAGTTTTCCTTAAGAACTGCTGTAATAGACAGAAGAGTATAAGCACTGAAGATATACACACAATTAAAAAATACGTGGCATGAAGAACAGAAAGGTGCAAACACGATCATTGACTGGAGAAGATGCTGGTTTTGACGAATGGATCATACCTCATACAGAACTGTAGTATTCCCATGAAGGAGAGGCCCATAGCAAATATAGGAATGACCAACAACCCAGCCTAAATCAGAGGCTGCCCACCACACCTAAGGTGAGAGAAAAAAGAAGTGAGGAGTTTTTAAGAGGAGTTCAAAAACATTTATGTGACATTTAAACAAAATTACCTCACCAGGTTTCAGTCCATATATAGCTGACATTGTCCAGTTCAGCATAACTGCATAGCCACCTGTTGGCCTGACAACACCCTAAATGAAAAATTTGAATATTTAAGACCATTTGTAGGATGCAATGATATTCCTGTCTTCTATTAAATTTTAGGCTTTTAGCAGCAACAGACTTAAAGTTACATAGATTCAATAATTCTTATTTAAGGAAAGGATCCGTTCCAACAAGTATATGCTTGTGCTGGCATTCCTACTAAAGAACGTTTTGGAAAACAAGCAAACAAATAAACAAACATACAACAAAATAAACACAAAACCCCAACCCAAGGTCTAAATGACAGTAGCTTTCAGAAGATAACTAACAAAACTAGAATTCTCTCATTAAAATTGGATATACAAATATTTAGTCAACTACTTGACAATCTTCATCTTAGAAGCATGATTTGTCAAAGATGCCTATCCTTTTCTCTGGACAAAAAACACAGTGATGTAAATTTCTGAGAACTTTTATCTCCAATATACTGCATTTTCAAGCTAATAGTCAAGGAAAATACCTGTTGTAAGAAAGGATCCTGTCTTGGACCTTTTGACAATATAATTTATTTAAGATATATATGTTGCTTCAAAACATCCACATTCAAGGAAAAAGTAGAGACAGCGTTTTTTGGCAAAACTTATGTTTGTTTTCCTTTACCTCCCCAAGGATTCTGAACTTTGTAAGACACATTAAACAATTTTCTAGTAGTAATGTAAGCACTGCCTTATCCAGGGATGTGTGGTACTGCCTCTGAATTTCTGGTGGTGAGAACACTGCTAGAACATTATACTCAGCTTATCTTTAAAAGAGGATTGTAAGTACCAAGCAAACACTCAAGTTTGCTTTAAAAATAAGCTCTTTTAAAAATAGATCATTAAGACTAATTGACATTTTAGAAGCAAACATTTTCAAAGAATGTCCAATGTTAATTTTCACTTACTCAAGCAAAACGTTCATTTTCACAGGAATTATGTTCTCAGAACTGTTCAGTAACACAAGCTTCCAGAACATGCTTAAATCCATTTAATGTGTAATGTCATACACTACATCTTACTTAAATTAGCTAATATGTAAATAATGAATAAGAAAAGACTATTCAGCAATAAATATTATCACACAAGTGATATATTAACTAATCTTGCTATTAAGTGACCATACTTCACTCATCTAAAACAGTTAAAACACAGAAGATATTAATGGATAAAAGACATTCTGCTGTCCTGAAAAGTTTGTATTGTACAAACATCTTGAAGTAAATGTAATTTATCTTTATATTACTACTATTTAAATAAACATGACTTATTCATTGACACTGACTGTAAACTAGTGAAATGTGAATAAATGAGATTAAAACATTTCTAGCAATGCTTATCATTTATACCACTGAGCTCTGGCAAACATTTTCAACCTCTTTAATTAAATACTTTCTCAAGTGGAACTCAGAAACAGACTACAGATAGTCCTTTACCTTAGGCAAGCCCGTTGTTCCAGATGTATACAGAATATAAAGTGGATGATCTGAGGGAACAGAGACACATTTACAACACTGTGCTTTGGCAAGCTCTTCTTCCCAGTCAAGATCACGACCTGGGGTATGACGAACATGGCCCTGTCCATTGAAAAATAGAAAATTGTTGGAAGAAACAGATAGAGTAAACGGAATTGGGTCAAAAAACGTGTACTATTAAATATTCTGTACAGTAATTTCTCTGCTGCATTTGTTGTATTTATTATTTAAATCTTACGAATATAAAGTTCTCCCATCAAATGAAAAAAACAAAGTACAACAAATACACGAAACGTTTCACTTGTAAAAGAGAAAAGGCATCTGCACTACATACATATCTGGAAGTTAACATAAAGGCACAACAACTGTACACCCACCAAATTAGGTCGCGTGTAAATGAGAACTTTATCAGGTTTGCTCTGTACCGTTGCCAGTGCTCCTTCTAGGAGGGATATGTATTCCACCTTCCTTTTCGGTTCTACTCCAAAACTTGCTGTTACAATAAGTTTGGGCTAAAATAAAGAAGTTAGATTGTTAATATATGCATTTACAATATATTTTATACATGTAACCTAATAACATGTTTTCTATGAATTTTTTTTATTAATGATACTCAATGGATAAAATCTATCTTCACATAATTAGAAACAGGGATTTTTATCAGTTTCCTAAGGAAATCAAGCTCATATGATCTTGCTGTCCATCTTGCTGGTTTTTGTTCAGGAGCGTACTAATAACTTCTGACACTCTTCACCATTTTCAACCACATTTGAGTAAGAAATAAACAGTATTAAGTTCTTGTAAGGTGCACAAAAATAACAAAAAGAGAGAAAAACCCACCTCTGACTTAGCCCTTCCATTAAGGAAAAGTGTACAGTGATGTCAACAAATATCTGTTCTGTTTAGCATGCTTTTGAATTATCTGCCTGCACTAAGTGGCGTATTTCAAAATTAGCTGTAGCACTTTGCTGGCTCTTTTCCAACCTGCAACTAAATGGCACAAGAGGGAAAAATCAGAGAAAGAGGAACAAGCAGGCAAACATGACTAGAAGTACAGAAAGAGAATAAGCTAAAGTCACAAGGCACATGAGGGAAGTAAAGCTAGAGTCTTTCAAGCGCTGGTTGCAGGATTCAGGATGCAAAATCTCTAAAAATGAGATTTCCATAGTTCTGGTGGATTTTTTGAATAATTTATATTTCCAAATGTGGATTTAACATCTTTCCCATTAAATTAACCTCAGGTTTTATGTAAGACTTCCTAAGTCAAGAAATCTGCATACAAATTATTTTGACTTAGGTCCCAAGATCAATAATTTTATTTCATGAATTTTAAGAAATAAGAAGCAGGACCAAAAAAAAAAAAAAAAAAGTGTTAAAACACATTTTAATTGGTGAAGAATGAGCCTTCAATCTCCTTGCTTTTGGAGTTTCAGAAGTATATTTATCTTATGCCCCTCAGTTTGATCAAGCTAGTTTGCTAATTGTATGCATTTGCATAAATCTCATTAAGTAGGAACAAACCATGATGCCACAGCTAAGGTTGCATTAAACTCCACACAGAAAGCACAGATTAAATCAGTTTCTTAGGCAATAATCAAATGTTTCCTGTCCAAATCTGCCATTTGACAAAGTTTGCTAATTAGCGTGCATGCAAAATTAAGATTTCAGGATTTATTTAAAGTTTTATGATTTAATTTAAAATGTCAGGATTTATCATCTTTCTCTTTTGGAATCCACTGTTTTTAACAAAAGATGATACAATGCAGTTAAACTGAAAATTCATCCAGATTCTGCCCTGAAGTTAGGCTGTAATTTATGTAAGATATTAACACAGTTCTATTCAGTTGTTAAGATGAAAGACTATTGTCAATACCAGGTTTACAGCCATTTGTAACTGGTGCCACCTCTGTTCATCAAATGCTTTGTATGCAGTCTAAAAATAAGCAATGCTAAATTGGCTAAGATATATTTCCCAAATAAGGGTTGCTACTTGGAAGCATCATGGATCATTCTGTGCAAATCAAAGGTCTGTTACTGACTTCAGCTGCTGCTTTCTAGTGTTTTGCTTCTCTGCCTACTGATACTATTTCCTCTGTGTCTCTGCTCCCACGCTGCTTCTATACACCCATTCTCCACTTCTTCTGTGGCTCCATGTAGTCCTGTGTGCTAAGATTACATAGAAACAGAACTAGTTTGAAGGAAAACCAGGAAAGTTCAAAGGTTAGCTGGAGAAGGAATGCCAGCAACAGTGAGCTGTAGGGGAAAAATATAAATTAAGTAGAAATAAGATAAAGCAAGGCCCCATAGCACAGAACCAATAATTTTATACTGTTGTAAAGATTCCTCCTACAAATTCTTCTATAACCTTTAACAGCACACAAGGCAAAGATTAGAAAAAGGATAAAAATATTTTATTGGGCCAGCTAATAAAGCAGCAAAAAGCCCAAAGTGAAAACTAACTAGCTTTGGGGCACAACATGTCAGGAGTGTAATGAAGATGTTTACTGAGAGGTGCAGTGGTCAGCCCATCATTATACAGATATTTTACAGTGATCTAAAGAAAGAGACCTTAATCATACAAGTAGTTAAAAAAAAAACCACAAGACACTGCCTTCTAATCTAAAATACATATTCCACAAATAGGCAGTGCTTCAAGACAAGACCTGACTGTAACTATTATAAGGCAATTATGCATCTTAAGTATCAGCAGCTAAGCTTGCTGCCTAATCATAGAATCACAGAATTACAGAATGGTTAGGGTTGGAAAGGACCTTAAGACCATCTGGTTCCATCACCCCCTGCCACGGGCAGGGACACCTCACACTAGACCATGTTGCCCAAGGCTCTGTTCACAACCTGGCCTGGAACACTGCCAGGCATGAAGATTTACAACTTCACTCGAAAGGTTTTATTATCATATGCTGAGAAGTAGGGGTAACCATTCATAGGCATAGCTGTGTGCAGAAACTACGTTCTATTCAGAATAAAATATTACAAAATACTAGCTCATTTTTTCAAGGATAAAATTCAGAGGAATGGAACACCTCTCTTATGAAGAAAGGCTGAGAGAGTTGGGGTTGTTCAGCCTGGAGAAGCCTCATTGCAGCCTTTCAGTACTTCAGAGGACTTACAAGAGACAGGGACTAACTTTTTATCAGGGCCTGTTGCAATAGGACAAGGGCTAATGGTTTTAAACTAAAAGATGGGAGATTTATACTAAATATTATTATGCTGAGGGCACTGAAACACTGGAACAGGTTGCCCAAAGAGGTGGCAGATGCCTCAACCCTGACATTCAAGGTCAGGATGAATGGGGCTTCGAGCAACCTTATCTAGTTGAAGATGTGCCTGCTTATTGCAGGGGTTTGGACTAGATGACCTTTGAAAGTTCCTTCCAACCCAAACTATTCTATGACTCTATGAAAGTGTCTATGTTTCAATATTGTAAACTATATAGTCCCACATTCAGGTGAAAGGAAAGAGAACGAGAAATTTTTGTTATCATGCTCTGTATCACTTCACTGCAATTCACTGCACGATGTCTGTAACTGCCAATACCTGACAAGAGTAGAAATTATCAGCAGGACTTTACAGCATTCCCAGACCTATTTAAAATTCAAGATAAATGAAGGTAAGCTGGTGAAGTATATGTAGCTTTTCAGAGGCAGAAAGTGCTTGTTATTTCTTTCACTTAGATCTTCCAGTAAAACGTAAAGTTTGACCTTTCTTCCACAAAAGCATCTTGCAGCCAGCTTTCCATTGCACACTTTTAACTCTAATTAATCTTACCAACATTAGCTCCTGAACTGCAGCATCTAAACCAATTCATAAACCAATTCACATAAAAGCCTAACAGAAAGGCTGCTTTTTTTAATGCCGCTTCAATTAACTTCTGAGTTCAGCAGAATACCATCTATCGCAACTACTTATATGCATATATCTTAAATGTAATCTCAGTATTATGCAATTCATTTACCAAAAAAGCTTTACTGTGTTGCAAAACATGACATGTTTTGAAATTTAGGTTGAGGATGTACCTCTCCTCTGACTTACACTTTCTCTGCACATTAAATGGACCAAAAATCATCCATAATATTCAGATCTGCCTTTTAAAGAAGGCAATGTAAATTAGGATTTAATCCATGGCCTGCAGCTAGTAATTCTACAGCTAACACTTCGAAAGACTTGCTATGTGACCTTGGATAAATCACAAACTTTCTCTGTTTTCTTTTTAATGCATGAAGCAAGGATTATGATTACTGTGCTCTCTCCCTCTGTTCCTCAGAGAAAATCCATCGGGATTAATTAGTTAATATTTGCAGAATACTCTAAAAGTAAACATGCTCAATAATTTGTATTGTAGCAACTTTCATTTTAAAAGTCTATAATTTTTCTTCTACATTATTTTTCCCTAAATCTATGAGTTAAAATTAATTTTTATAGCCTGTTAAAAAGTGAAGGAACAGGCAGAAAGACGGGAGAAAACTATGGAGCTATCAGTGTTCACCAGCTTTCTTTACACAATTCCAACAGCCATTTTATTAACTTTCTCTTTGTTAAAGCATCCAGGTGGGGAGGGGGCATGCGTTCAACTTTCTATTTACAGATATTCATACAATTCAAGCATTGGTGATCTGAAAAGCCCTTCTGCACACAACCATCTAAGTAAAAGTTCCACAAATCCTGTGGACTTTATCCCACATAATATTTTGGTTTACACATCTAACCAATGTGATTCAATGATAGATGGCTACCGTGGATGGTTTGAATGATCCAGGTGATTAATTAATATGACAGACATTTTTGTCTTATTCACTAGAAGACAAGAACAGAAACTTCCAACACAAAAACTATTAGCTGGTTTGAAACTAATGCATACACAAGCTACTAATATGCATATATAAGCTACTAAGTATATTATTAAAGTACTATTTGCATTTTCATTTACAAAGACTTACATAATAATTCATAAACACACTCAACTTGTGCTGAACTTGGAAGCCTTTAAAGCATTCGCCTCAATTAACTATGATCTCTGCAGAGTCACTTACTTAAGGTGACTGGTTTCCTAGCTGCCTAGATTCATGGAGAAATTAGATGAGGTAGATTCATAGCTGAAAAATCATACAGCCCAGGACATCTAAACGTCAAGTAAACCAATGAAGGCATTTAGGATTGGCAGCATTGCTCTCTTAACACTTCAGGAAAATGCTGAGCAAAAGACCAATTTTAAAGTGATGCTTTCTAGAAAAAGATTGACACGGGGGAAGAGAAAGTATGTTCTAAACAGGCACCAATATTAAAGTCATGCTTTTTTAAAAAGAGGTCATTATGAGAATGAAGCCTTAGGCCCATAAGGAACTGGATAAAGAACTGGCTGGATGGCCACATGCAGAGTTGTGGTCAACAGCTCAATGACCAGCTGGAGACCAGTAACAAGTGGTGTCCCTCAGGGATCAGTGTTGGGTCTTGTTCAACAGCTTCGTCACTCACATGGACAGTGGGATTGAGTGCGCCCTCAGCAAGTTTGCCGATGACACCAAGCTGTGTGGTTCGGTTGATACGCTGGAAGGAAGGAATGCCATCCAGAGGGACCTTGACACGCTTGTGAGGTGGGCTGATGCCAACCTCTTGAAGTTTAACCATGACAAGTGCAACGTCCTGCACCTGGGTTGGAGCAATCCCAGGCACAGCTACAGGTTGGGCAGAGAAGAAATTCAGAGCAGCTCTGCGGAGAAGGCCCTGGGGGTGCTGGTCAATGAGAAAATGAACATGAGCCGGTTTCAGTGTGCGCTTGCAGCCCAGAAAGCCAACCGTATCCTGGGCTGCATCAAAAGGAATGTGACCAGCAGGTCAAAGGAGGTGATCCTGCCCCTCTACTCTGCTCTCGTGAGACCTCACTTGGAGTATTGCGTGCAGTTCTGGTGTCCTCAACATTAAAAGGACATGGAACTGTTGCAGCAAGTCCAGAGGAGGGCCACGAGGATGATCAGGGGACTGGAGCACCTCCTGTATGAAGACAGGCTGAGAAAGTTGGGGCTGTTCAGCCTGGAGAAGAGAAGGCTGCGCGGAGACCTCACAGCAGCCTTCCAGTATCTGAAGGGGGGCTATAGGGATGCTGCGGAGGAACTCTTCATTAGGGACTGTAGTGATAGGACAAGGCGTAATGGGTTCAAACTTAAACAGGGGAAGTTTAGATTGGATATAAGGAGGAAATTCTTTCCTGTTGGGGTGGTGAGGCACTGGAATAGGTTGTCCAGGGAAGTTGTGAATGCTCCATCCCTGGCAGTGTTCAAGACCAGGCTGGACAGAACCTTGGGTTACACTGTTTACTGTGAGGTGTCCCTGCCCATGGTGGTGGGGTTAGAGCTTGATGATCTTTAGGTCCTTTCCAACCCTAAGTATTCTGTGATTCTATGATTTTATAAAATTTGTATCTCAATGTCTGCTAAAAAGTTATCAACCTCATCACATATATAGTACTTTGGTCATATTGCAGCGTTAGGCATCCTAAACAAACTGAGACTGTGTGCCACAGAAAAAGAAAAGGTGTTATGCTCTCTGGGAAAAAAAAACAACAAACAAAAAACAAACAAAACAATAGGGTTTTGACATGACTTATATGAGTAACTAATGCAATGATGTTTGTTTTTCCAAGTACGTATTACCTTTGCATGGTCAATGCGAACAGAAAGCTCTTTTGATGCAAATCCACCAAAAATCAGACTATGGATGGCTCCTATTCTTGCACAAGCCAGCATACAGTACACTGTCTGTGGAATCATGGGCATGTAGATGACCACACGATCTCCCTTCTTCACACCATGTCGGATCATGACATCAGCTAACCTGGAGACCTGTACAGACAAAACATTCACAGTATCTTAAAAGTTTCTCCAGATATGTTTTTGCCCCATATAAAACAACTTTCACACAATCAACCAATGCAGGACATTAAGGAGATAAGCCAGTATGATACATGAAGTTTACGAATGATGCAATCAACAAATTTAGGAAAATTTCGCAAAAAACACAATACAATTTTCTTTTGTAATATGAGAATGGACGGAAGCCAATTATTTTACATATTACAGCAAAAAAAAAGTCAGTAACAATGTATTGCAAATTTTTAAATGACACTCTAATCATTCATTCTCTTATCCAGAAAACTGCTTGCGTTTCTCAATTTTAGCTTTTAAGAATGGTTGTAATTTCATAATGCAAATTCTGTCCTAAGTAGCTAATGTTACAGATGGAATGACACCCTTCGCTTGTAAAAAAAAAAAAAAAAAGTGGAGATGTGTTTATTGATTTAACAATGATTTAACAAAGTTGATAGTAAATGCAACAGTGGTTTAACAAGATTTGTTGGTGAGGTACATGTGATTACTTAATGCACAGAGGACAGGCTAAGACAAAACTTTCAGGGAGGTGCAGCTGTTGAGCCATGAGGTTCAGAAAGGACCCCTTGCTTTCTAAACTCCTTTCCATGTTTCTCAGGGGAGTCTAGGTGCAGCCAGAAACAAACTTAGTCCCAGACTTGCTCAACAGTTAACGTCTAAATGATTATCCGTGTACAATCAATACTTTATATCATTTAACTAAGATTTCAAAGTTTAGCATGCTATTAATCACTTACGCAGAATATCTTGCAGCAAGGAACCTCTCAGCCATGAGGAGTAAACCTTGAGAGGTGTGCCTGCCCAAGGGTTGATTCTGGCAGCCTGCTGCTATGCAGGAGAGATCAACAGGCCCTGGGCTGTCAACTATTTATGGATTAGGATGATTGACTTTTAGTCATATTTGCATACAAGCCATATTTCAGCTGGTGCATGCTCAACAAGCTGTTGAGCAAGACTCATGGCCCTTAGCTATTGTGCTGTTATCTGTCTCCACAAAGTTCAAAATAAGCCAGATGCAGCATTTGCAACCAATACTGGTGGCTATAGCTTAAGCAGAAAAAGCGGGGGAAGTGAAGAGCACACTGCCACAGCTAAGTCTGAAACACAAATCAGTGTGTAGTAATATTTCCTCTACCTCAGCAAATTTCTCAGACTCTAAGACAAGAAATCTTATACCTTGCACCAAATACATTTCAGACATTTCAGGGAAACAAATTAGGTCTGAGAAGTCTTTTTTCCACTCATTTTCAGATTTTCATTTTTGGCATGAAGGAGCCTGGAGACAGACTATGCATGGCATGAAAGGACTGGAACTCAAGAAATGTAATAGATCAGCAGCAATGTTAAGCTATCTGTATCACCATGAGAAAATATTTATTACCTTGACAACATGTTCTATTACAAAACTAGTACTGAAAATTCCATTAGTACACCAGGATGGAAAATTCACCACGCATTACTTCTGTTTGAGTGAGCATGCTAGCCTGCGACAAGTACTCTGCACTTCTGACCTGCTTGTTGTGGCACTTCCTGAAGGAAAAGCAAATGACTAATTCCCTGAGAGCAACTGAATGAACTCAGGTTTCTCGAGTTCCAGAGGGTGACAGCTGTGTAACACTCAGTAACCAAATCTGCTCACTGCTCTTAAATTTTTCAATTAGACATAAGTGTGCAAAGGAGTATAAGTAATAGAGGTAAAACTGCATGTTAACTGTGCACAAAACGTAAGTTAATAGGTTAACAGGAAAAACTGTAAGAAATAAACTAATAAGCTAAAATGAAAAACGTCCCAAGAAGTCATGAGCTGGAATACCCCACAAGCACAGTTACAGGCCAGGTAGATATAACAAGAACAGGAATTTTGCTTGTAATAGTTTTACATTAGTAATAAGACTTAAAAAGTTAAAATCCCTAGGAAGGCATATCTGAAGATACATATATCTAAGTCTGAGAAAAAAAAAAAAAGAGTTTCTCTATCATACAGTGGAACTCATGTACAGTAGCAAAACTCTTCTTTAAGAGGTTGTAATTCCCTAGAAAATACTACAATAAGTGTAAGAAGTTGAAACATTCTGATTTCTTCCACTATCAATGTAACAGGAAACTACTCACATATGTAATCCTCACATCTTACCTGAACTGCATTATTCCTTATTTATTTATTATATCACACCGAGAAGGTTTCAAGCAGAATTTAGTCACATGAAAGACTTTTCTTCAGGTACTACCAGACTGGAGAGAAAGGAAAGGGGAGACAAACTCCCGAGAGCAGCAGGCAGATGTTGCCTGTCAAATAGAAAATACCTAAACTTCTGAAGCAGCAAAAGATGTTTTCAATGACCCAGCAAATAACGCAAGCAATGGAAGCACCCTAGTGCTTCCAGTAATACATGTTGTGCAAGCAGAGCAGGAGGGAAGGACCCTGTTTTTCAAGGATAAGCTAGACAGGAGGGTAGATTTTCTTTGAAACATTTTACTTTCATTTATATTATTAATCAAATTTGAGTTTTCTCTATTTAAAGAGTTATCTTGTTCCAGTATAATATTTCAAATTCTAGTACCACTGGAACTTTCCAAGACTTACAGCCATTAGGCTCTTTCTTTTATGGTCATATTCAAGAAAACATGGGCAATTACATCCTAATCTAAAAGCCTATGTAATACATGCACTGAAGAGAATAATACAACATTATGTACTGCTTCTCTCTTTATCAGGAACATGGTCAGACTTTCAGCAACCTGAGACAATAACATCCAGAAGCTCCACATGCATTTGACCTGTGTTTGCATTAAATACACAGCTCATCCACAATCAAACTATGCATATTTATTAGACTTCTGCCTGAGGACTTAAGAAAATGGAAACACAGAAGGCCCAAGCATGCATGCTTGCATTAGTAGATGACAGTATAGCTTCCACTTTTTGTAAACATTGCATAAATCCCTGCTGTTATTTTAAGCCACAATAGAGACAAAGTTTAAGGCAAAGTGATCACCATACCAAGCTGAAAACTCACACAAACTAATGTATGTCTACAATTTATTTATAACAGACCTCTTATATTAAATGTTACCGATAATCAAAAGAAAGCATCTTTAATTATAGACCTATTCATACTTATCAATACTATATGGAACTGACATATGCTATGAAAACCCAACAAAAAATAAACAAGGCCTGGACACAACTAGAATGTACTGCCATGCCACCAGCATTTACAGTCATTTCTAGATATTTGCCTGCTAAAGGCAAAATGCATCACTTAAAAAATCATCATTAGTAATTTTGTAATAGAAGACTTCTTATGCCTCTATACAAGCTATGTAACATTGGTACTTGACTACAGGAAGGAGACAGTTAAGAGGTCTGCATGTACTTCAATAATTTTTATTGAAACCAATCATAGGTAAATTGTACCTAAAGAAGAATGTATGTAGCATGACACAGACAGGAATCACATCTTCCATGCAAACCCAATAATTGCTTGTCTGCACTTAACCTCCCTATCCTAGAGTTTAATGGCACTGAAGACAATAACCCAATATATTACATGAGTACCTATGATATACCTTGTGCCCTTTCCCTCATCCTTCTCACAGCCAGAGAACATCAGCCAGAGAACATCTGGACTACATACAGATAATAAAACACCGTATCTGCAACTATTTGGAAGAGTAGGGCACAGTTTATTTTATGGGTTTATATTGCCCGTAAGATTGATGTGGAAACCCTGAAACATCCAAGCAATCACTCTTTCTTAAAAAAACGCAGGGAAGATGTCAGTAGTGACATTGCGTTACACTGTTACAAGCCATGAAATATTCCTTTTTGTTACAGTGTGTTGTCATTTATGGTTTACATTAAGACAGCTTACTTTATCACTCAAGATTTTATAGTTGCTATTTTCCTACCAGCATGCTATTTCTCTGCTTGTCTTCAAGTTTAAGATTGCTCTAGCACTTTAGTATATTTGACACTTCAGCGATAAAATCACTTGAGACCAAGTGATATAATAAGAAACTCAAGTAGGTTTTCAGCTTTGAAGATCTGAGCTTAAATTACACTTCTATTAAATGCAAGCCCCCTGTGAACATGGCTTTGCTTTCACCCAGGCACCAAACAAACACTACATCTGTATTAGCAGTTCAGGTCTAGAGAAGTACTCAGTTCTAAAGTAAATCACCAGGCTGTACCCAGTAGTTAAAAAAAGCAGTTTTGGTCCATGCCAAAAGAATTCTTCTTCAAAGATACTAAAATGGAAATTCCACTCAAAATCCTCAAAAGAGGAACTTCAAAACTTCCTGGGTTGAAGAATGGCTGGGTGTCATCATTGTTCAGTCCTTCAATAGAAGCTACTGAGAGCTCCTGAAACATCCTGAAGTGCTTGTGGGTAAAAAGAGCCATGTCACATACACATTCCTCTAAACCAAAGGCAGCAGGTTGCTCTTCACCTTCTCCACTGTGTCATTTTCTCAAGACTACTATAGAAAGTACTCCTTCCTACTCCCCCCATCCTCTTCATCAGCCTCTTCGCTCTTCTATTACTCTTCTTAACTACTGTTCCCAGGGAACCCCCATGAGACAATATGCAGGAACATCCCCTTGGCCCACTCTCTGCTACAGCAGGCAATGGGAACTGCAAAATCACTGACTCAGACGCCCACCTGTGTATACTCCTTTCCCGTACACGTATCGAGCGTGGGACTGTAGGAGGTTTCTGGTATAATTAGGACACTGGTCACAGAGCTGTGGAAAGGTGGTGTGGGTCTCTTGATTGACTGCGAGAGCTGTTATGCCTTCAGAGACAATTCCCCAGGGGCTGAGAGAGAAGGTCTATAGAGCAACAAGCTCCATCAGAGACCATCTGCCCTGTCCCAACTCTTCCTGTGTGCCAGGCACAGCCCTGGCAACTGTTGACGTCAGGGATGTGTCATGTCATGATAACAGCTGTCCTAAGCTTCTGCACAAAACACCAGCCACACTGTCTCAAATGCAGTGTGGAAAGCACTGTGTGAAGGACCTGCCTTGTGGTGGTCGTGGTGCTGGTACACTCTTCCACAAATTGCAAGAAAAATAGAAAGCGGAAGGACTGCCAGACAGCTGCTGGGATTGCAGTTAGTTGCAAAAATCTGTCCCTCCTTTTTTCAGATGCCTAGGAGTTCTTTGCATTGAGTAAGCTGGGGATTTTTAGGAAGGGTCATTTTCTTTCCTGGAGATTGGCTGTGGACTGTGTGCCACCAAGAAGAGACTGGGATGAGATGGAGCATCCTTAATACTTATCAGCTTGGCATGGATTCAGTGTTTGATCAGAAGCGATGCCATGGCATTCACTCTACATGAACAGATAGGTTCCAGACAACTATTTGACCCAGAAAGTTTCTGGTACTTGTGAAGGATAGCCCATAGTATTAGGCACAACTCCTACAGCATCTGTTCTCCTGAAAGGCCATTATTTAGACAACATCCACTCAGAGTGGGGAGAGAAATTAAACAGCAGTGAGACAGATGAAGGGTGAGCACAGCACTTCATAAAGGAATCCACAAGTCAAAGAAGCAAAGATCCGGGGGACAGCTATGTTCAGACATCTCTGAAGTAAGCTATAGGACATTCATTTCAAAGGATGAAACTAAATCTAGTCCAAAGTAAAACTCAGAAACCACATATAGTGGTTTTATTACAGTTAATTCAGCATGGTTTTGCTTCACTGATCTGCCCAAGCTGAGCCAAATTGCACATTACTGTAGGCACTGCTGACGTTGACATGCTGCAGTATAACTATCTTCAGTCAGGGGAGATCAAGTTCCAGCCACTTCTTCAGACTTTTACAGTGTCATTTGGAAGTCTTCCGTGTGGAATGTGAAAAACCCAGGACACCACTCTTTGTAAATTCCTGATTAGTCTCATCCTTTAAAGAATACTAATATTGATATTTCTGAAGAGCTATCCCAGTGACATTGCAGTTAAATCTTTCTAGGACAGGCACTGAAGAATGCCATTTGAGATTTAAATAAGATAAGAGAAACCAGTATTAAAGAAGTCCAATACATAGTTTTATCAAGATGATGTTGCTTTACCAGACAATGGGATAAAGTGCGGTTGTCAGTCTCAGTAGGATTTTCTGTCTTTATTCTAGTTTTAATTCTAAACCAACTCTGAGAGAAGATATGTCTTGAAATGAAAGTATTTCTAACTAAGAAGGAACTGGTCATTTTTCAAGGCAGAAGACAAAGAAAGAAGATGGAGTAAAGCATGAAAAATGAGAAAGACTACTAGAAACAGAAAAATCTGGGTGATTCTTCAGTCAACTATAGAAGATATGAGATGACAGATACATACAGTGACAGATACACACATAAATCCAAACTTGCAATACCCAATACAGCTATTTTGGAAGAAGAGTAATTTTAGGATGAGTAACTGTGAAAAAATCTTCCTACAGAAGGAATTACATCCAGTCTACTGCTGATAACCTGAAGCCCTTTTCTCATCCATGTTTTTGTAATATTCAGTGCTGTCAGAGGCTTGGGGGTTGCTGGTTTTACTAATCCTCTCACATTACTGCACTCTGAAAATATTTATTACAGCACTGAATTCAACATGTTAGCTATGCATTGGTACTGAAAAGAATCACAGACAGAAATCACACTGCCTTTGTGTGCATGATCTGTCAAGCATCAACAACTGACAGTGACTCAGATTCTTGAGATTTCTTTTTAGCAAATGAGGCATTCTAAATAATACACCCAATGATGTAAACAGAAGGGTGTTTTCACCTAACAACCTTTACCTTAACTTGAAAATGGTAGTATTTTCCAACACAATCAGAAAAATTGTCTGTAAATGAACAAAAGGTTATGAGCTTATATCTTCTGCTTACTTTTACAGTTCCCTAATACTACTCAGATTCAGTAATACTTCTAACAGAATTTGTGTCTCCCTTATCTTTTCCTGCCATCTCACTACCTCAATTAGAGAATCTCCCAAGACATACTCAAAATTTTCACCTACATCCCCATTTCACTGGCTTCAGTCCAACATTCAACCCTCATTTAAAGAAAAAAGAGCGATTAGGACATTCTGGAAGACTGTTTATGTCTTACATTTAGCAAATTCCTCCTGTCTGCATTTGGAAGATTTCATCTGGAACAACATATAATTAACACACTTAAAATGCAACTGTGTGCACTACATACAGCTTCAGTTTAAGCAATTGTAATTCTCAAGACTTCCCAAGAGACAGTCTAGTTGTGCAGAATATTAACCAAACTGATCTTGTCATTATTTACATCAATAAAGAATAGCTGAAATTGGCCTGCAATCATTCTAGTCCAGTTCTGACAAAATAACTAACTAAATAAATAGATCCCACAGGTTGGGCCCTAAACATTCACAAGCTTCCAACATTTCTCTCAATTATTTGTAGTTCAGTGGTGCTTAACATCAAAATTGCAGCATCACTGTAGCTCTTAGATCTGAAAAGCAGTGCAACAAATAGAAAATATAGGGATAATTTGAAAACAACAGGCTTTTAGAGTACATAGTTCAAGCTATCCCACCCTCCTGAACGAGCCTTATTATCTCCAGCCAAACACCTATGTCATTTTTCTCACCCTTACCGTGAGTTTGATCATAGAACAAATGATCCAACCTGCTATAAAACTCTGCCTCTCCCCATACTGTGACCCACAGTTATCCTATATAACTTCTGCTGAATCTGTCTATAAGCTCTACTTCAATTAACCGAAAGCCAGAAAGAATTCCACCACTTCAAGTGCTGATGTCTTGTGGAGACACTTTGAACATGCAGGCTCTCTGAAAAGGCATCCCCATTACACTATCAGTCTGTCTGGCATTACTGGCCGGACAGACTACTAAACATTCATTGGATATGGACAGTCTGAACAACAGTGTGAACACAAATAAACACTGTTGGGCTGTTTTAAATTGGGAAAGAAACTCCAGAAAGAAGGCAAAAGGCTTCTTTCCCTGCCAGTAGCTTCATCCACTTTGGTCATATGTCTGATCTGCACTTCCACTGATCTAAAATGAAACATTCGGAGCACTGAAAGTCTATTTCAAAATGACAAAACATATTACTTTTAGCTTACACTGAGCAGACTGAGAGAACAGTGACAAGCACTGACTGAGGACTTTGAGCCAACACCATCACCCATGCTCCACAGTGGTTTTGGTAGGCCTTATCTTAAAAGTCTCTCCTGCGCCTACAAGATCCATGACACCAAATACACCAGCCCATGTCTCCCATTTTCAGCAGATCTCTTTGTGAATACCTTTGTTATCGGGTGTCCAGTAGTTACCAGGCAAACCACATTAAATTTATTCCACAAGAGTGGACTAGAAAGCTTCAATAGAAAAGATCTTAATCCCAAATGAAGCCTTTCACTCATATTTCCTTCTGAGTAAAGAGAAGAGCAAACTGTAGAGAATTCAAACACGGTATTTAGATAGGACTCAAATACCTGCAAGATAATAATGAACTTCTGAAGGAGTTCTGCTATGTATACCCAGAAAATTTAAACCAGTTCTTCCATTTGGTTTGGTAATGCTGCTGTAAGAGAAAATGTGGAGGGAAGGATGTGGATGCCAACTACCAAATTTTCTCATTCTGCACAAATCTGCCATATCCTAAAACATTTCATACACTTCTAGAGAATACAAAGACACAAACTTAGTAGACTTAATACCAGTAACAAGCTTAAAAAGCAAAACAAAAGCTACTTTAAAAAGGTTACTTTTGCCTCCTTTTCAGGGGAAACGTCTACAGAAACAGTTCACCTAATATAATTTACATTAAAATGTTGTATAACTTCATTAAAAGAAAAGCATGCATTTCAATATACAATTACATATAAATAATTTTATCTATACATATATATTGTGTATATATATTAAGTATATATTTATATGACAAGATTGCATCTATAAAATTATAATTTTATATAGGTAATATTATGTATGCCATATATATACATTAAAAAAAATAAATAAAATTAGATAAGAAGCTGGGCCCCTTTAAAATCTTCTCATTTCTTAAAACACTGAAGCTAACTGTCCTAGATCCAGCATACTTCACAGTAATTTCCAAGTTCTTTTTTGGACTTGGTAAATCAACAGAATACTGGTGAGGAATAAGTGCTTTACATATTTTCCTTAAAAGATAAAGTGCAGTACAGGTTTATTATTTTTTGTAGCTGGATGACTTCTCTTTTCTTGCATGAGTGGAATAAAATCCTCACAAACTGAATTACTGTATTGTGAACTTCATTTCACCTTTAAAACCATAGGTCCACATTACAACAGACACTGTGTGCCTAAGTGAAGCCAAGTGACTGCAATGTATTTCAATGTGCAAGATGTATTAAGGAAGAACATGAGTCTGACTCCAACATTTCTTTGTACTTAGTGTTAAGTGCAACTGATATATAAAACTGGAAGAAAAAAGCCAGCTAAACAGAGGAGCAGCGTGATAGCAAAGCGACAGCTGACAGCTGAAAGCACAGAAAACATTGAATAGGGCAGACTGCAAACACCCATGGTGGCAACAAGCTGCAGTCAGGCACTGAGAAAATCTGAATGGGCTGATGCAGAACTGAGTATTCACCACCCCAGCTGGGAGTAAGCTCCCTCAGCCAACAGGGAAGTCAAAATCCACAGACTTTCTGGACAGAAAACTAGTGCAGCGCCATAAGCATCTCCACTGCAGCATCCCTACTGCAACATCCCCAGTGCAACATCCCTACTGCAGCCTATAATTGGGCAGGTAAAACAGCTTTCTTTAGAGTTCCTCCCTCCAACTGTAAAACCAATTTAATTTGGTTTAACACTCAGTTATATGCAGCAATAGCCAAGGTAAACATTTTCATTTCTGCAGAACTCTATTTTTGTTTATTGTCAAGTGACTTGACTAGTATTTGCTTTCCTCTTTTAAATAGGAAATAAGAACTGTTGGTGGGGGGCGGGATGGGAGGGGAGGGAGGGGAGAAATCCAATAGAGTTAAGTTTCAAATTTAACCCACCAGGAAAAAAAAGTATTAAACTGTAGAAGAAGAACTAGAAGAAGCTCAAAACCTCTTAGATGCAGTATAACTAGTACAGGGTACAGGCTGCTAAGCTTACAATTTGATACTGAGCACAGAAAAAGCAGCAAAAGGAACAGCCTAACAAGGTAGATCATTTCTACCTCTGTAGTACCTTCCTGCTGTGAAATATTTACCGCGTATTTTCAGTAACAAGATTATTCTCAAACATACCTGTTCAAGAAGTTCCTTGTATGTTATTTTCTCCTTGGTATTTGTTACAGGACTGTCATAAATAATAGCAATTTGGTCTCCTTGTCCATTCTCAACATGACGATCTACAGCATTGTAACAGATATTCAGCTCTCCACCTACAAACCTAAAAAGAGAAGTTGTAAGTATGTAACAGCCAGCCTTTCAAACAAATACTTTTTCTTTTTTTTTATTTTTTTTTTTTTTATGGGGAATGAGGGCACTCAATTAAAATATAGCTCATAAAACATTACACTCAGTTCAGGAAGTCATTTTTTATTCTATAAACCCGCAATTTACTCAAAAAGCTAAATAAGTCCCTTACTGAAAAATATAAAACTGCTGTACCCTAATTGACTTAACTAAGAATTTGCTAAACTTGGTCTTAATTTAACTGCTTTGCATCAATCAATCTGATTTTTATAACTAAGGTTTCACAGAAAGAGCATCCTTTCACATAAAATAACCTGACATTACGAAAATACATTATCGCACTACTTTGTGTTGGCAATCTCATACCATTTTTAAGAACAGGTTTAGGACTCAAAATGTTCTTACTCATCTCTTAGCAGTAACAGTTAAGCGTATAAGCATCTGTATCTAAATGAAACTGAACCCAACAGTTACAAAATCTTATAAATTTGTCTGACATTCATAATCCATTTGACATTACCATGTTTTACATCAGTGACTCAAAATCCCCTCTAAAGGGATGTGAGTCATAGCCTCTTTAACAGCCAAGAAATTCTCATCTCCTAATTAAGAAAAAACACTTCACAAACTCAGGTTTCATTTTCATTGTCATTTTACATTGAGGGAGGCTTGAATAAACAATCAAGTGCAGCATAATCCTCAAGTAAAAAAATACAGAAGGCACCAGATACAGTGATGACTCTACTGAGAGATGGCACAACCTAAAAATTAAAGTTCATGCTAAATAATGTTCTGTATTTCTTTTTCTATCTGCACATCTCTCTACAGCAAAAAGAAATGGAAAAAACGTAGTTGAAATTTTCAGAAAAGTTCTGTGGGGATGCCCTACTGTGACAGTGTATTGTTATAACATAACTAGAAGTAAAAACAGAGGGCCTAAATTAAGCCACTACTAATTTAAATGTATTTTCTTCACTTTTCCTGTATAGTAAATGACTGCTCTAAATTAGAGTATTTTAGATACTATTCGTATATCCACATGCACACATGCTATGGGATAGTCTTTATTGTCAAAGAACAGCAACTACTGAATTAGAAGTTCGGATGTTTAGGATGCAGCAATCTTTTCCTGCAACTCCTTTGCTACACCGTTACTAAGGAGAAAGCTACGCACCAGGAAACTAACAAAATCACTCTACTACAAACTCCTTCCTGTAAAAGAAGAACTGTATGAACAATAAAGGATCCAGTATTGTTTCATGTAATACAGAGAAATTTTGTATTACTGTCATAAAAGTTGTGTTCTCCATTAATTTTATAGCAAATCACTGTAGGATGATATGAACAAGGGAACAAGGGAGCACAGCACCTGGGCTACTATTGAGAATGGTGAAAACATGAGCAAGCACTAGAGCTTATATTATTCTAAAGACACATGGCAATATCACACTGCCACATAAATTTTTAACTATCGCTTGCAAACAAATATGTAGCAAAGATGTGACTGCAGGTCAAAACAGAAATACCCTGTCCTGGGTTCAGGAGTAGCAGTCATTTTTCTCCTTCTTAGTAGCTGGTGCACTGCTGTGTTTTTGACTTTCAGCCTGGGAACAGCACTGATAACACCGATGTTTTTAGTTGCTGCTCAGCAATGTTTACTCTGACCAAGGACATTGTAAGTCTTATGCTCTGCCAGGGAGGAGGGGAAGCCGGGAGGACGCAGAGACAGGACACCTGACCCAAACTAGCCAAAGAGGTATTCCATACCATAGCATGTCATTCCCATAATGTAGAACTGGGGGCAGTTATCCGGAAGAGCTAGATCACTGCCCGGGTCGGGCTGGGTATCAGTTGGTGGGTGGTGAGCAGTTGTATTCTCTTCCCTTGTTATTTTCCTGTCATTACTGTTACTGGTGGTAGCAGCAGTGATTTGTGTTATACCTTAGTTACTGGGCTGTTCTTATCTCAGCCTGTGGGAGTTACATTCTCTTGATTCTCCTCCCCATCCCTCTGGGAGTGGGGGGAGGAAGCGGGGGGGAGTGAGTGAGTGGCTGCATGGTTCTGGGTTGCCAGCTGGGCTTAAACCACGACCTACTCCAAGACTATATGGTTAGTCTGATGAGTGCTCTGCTACCCCATTCAGAAAGCAGGAACCTCTTATGGGATCAGAGAAGCACAGATGCACCTACTGAGACCACAACTGCAAGACTTTTGCTTCTCTACTTTTACCCAAGTATATGCTCAAATACCTCATTCCAGCTAACAAATAAAAGCTGTTTGGCTTTGAAAAGCTGCCCTGTGCTACTTCAAACTTCTGGTGATCCAATAATTCTCAAGGAGATGAATAGCTATGGGTAACTTTGATTTATCTGAATAAACTTTAGCTGGAAAGAAACAGGAGCAAGAAACCAGGACGCAGTATCCTGGTTTCGGCCGGGATAGAGTTAATTTTCTTCCTAGTAGCTGGTACAGTGCTGTGTTTTGGATTTAGCCTGAGAATAACACACCAGTGTTTCAGCTGTTGCTAAGTAGTGCTTCCTCCAAGTCAAAGATTTTTCATTACATTTAGTGTTGCTCTTATTGTCTTATTATACTTTTTTTTTTTTTTGGGGGGGGTCCCCAGTTATTAAACCATTCTGATCTCAACCAATAGCTTTTACCTTTTTCTAATTCTCTTCAATCCCACTGGGGCTATGGGGGGGGGGGAGGGTTACTGGGGGAGAAATTGAGCAGCTGTGTGCTACAAACAGGGTTAAACCATGACACCCAGTCTTGGAATAAGGACATCAATGAGATGCTCCTATTTAAAACAGAGGTCTAGGATCAAAAGGAACATATTCCAGTAGACTTCAGAAAGATCAGAGGTGGATCTGCAGGATATTTCTAAGAGCTGCCAGTAAATCTTGCCATAATAAGCAGGACTGCAAAATGCTAATCTGTTGCTAACCAGACAATTATCTCAGTGCGGCTTACCAACTAAACTCAAGTCTGAAAAACCTTATTTTAGGCTGTGATCCCCATGCTGAGAAACTACTAATATTTGATAAACAGAAGAGGAGTAAAACAAATAAAAAGAATACACAGTAATAACTCTAATACATAAAAAAAACTGCATTCAGCTCATCAGCAGTCTCTGAAGAGCTCAAATACCATCCACCCGTGCTGTGGTGGATGGTACAAATTATAGAATTCTTCCTGTCAAAACCGACAGACTTTAAAACTGTTTATGGTATCAAACCAGCTTGCTTCACTGTAACATTTTAAACCAATAAGATTTAAGGAGGAAAAGAAGGTGGCTGGTCTCTTCTCACAAGTAACAAGTGATAGGACAAGAGGTAACAGCCTCAAGCTGTGCCAGGAGAAGTTTATACTGGATCTTAGGAAAAATTTCTTCACTGAAAGATTAGTCAGGCATTAGAACAGGCTGCCGAGGAAAGTGGTGGAACCACATTCCCTGGAAGTGTTCAAAAACCATGTAGATGAGGCCCTTAAGTGACATGGTTTAGTACGGGTACTTGGCAGTCCTGGGGTAGCAGTTGGACTTGATGAACTTAAAGGCCTTTTCCATCCAGCTGATTCTATGATTCTAACATTTTGACAGTAGCTACCTATCCTTTTGATAAGTCTTCTTTCCCACAGCTTTTGATTGTCCACATTATGCATAAATTAGATCTAACATGGCATCTTTTTAATAATTTGAGTCTGGTTAATCATTAGGACCTCCATGAGCTTCTTTAAAGCTTCCTACATCAGTCACCTCAGACTTACTGCCTCTCCATCACTGGGGCTCAGCAGCTCCAGTCTCATCTCAGCCCGAGGTCTCGCAGAGTTTGCATGTTTACATAGGAATCTTCAAGCACATGCACTTAACCTCTTTCATCATATTTAAAAATACTACTCTGATAACCTTTTAGGGGGTAGCAGTAAAAGAGGGCATGAAAGTTCACATCTTCTGTAGCAGGACTCCCATTACATGCAGCTTAACATCTACTATCTGCAGTCTGGACGGTTTTTTACTGCATTCAGTATTTTGTTGGGTGTGACAATAGCCTACTTCCTCATAATGAAATAAGTACAGTAGGGAAGAAGGTAACACATAATTATGCCTTAGTTTACTCAAATATTAGAAAGCTATGCTTTAATTTCCAACACTACCTGCTATCTTAAGAATCAAAGTAGCTGCATTCAGAGACAATTTTTAGTCTTTAACAGCTCCAAAGCAAAGATAATCAAGAATTAAAAAAAAAAGAAAGAAACTAAAGGCTCTGAATAAAGCTGGCATACATGCAAAAGAACTACATTAAAATTACTTTGCACCGTAAGTATAAAACTGCATACTGCTAAAATCCTTTATGCCATGCAGAGTACACACACTTCCCCAAGCCAGGTCCCCAGGAATCAACTGAATTATTTTCTAGATGAAGTGAGAACAGAAGCTGAATAAAATGCTAAGACAAAACCATGACAACATTAGATATTCTGAGATAATATTATGTTAATTGATCCTGTCTCGTTTTTTAAAAGTGTAAGCAACATGTGAATAGCAATCTGTGCAACATTCCTAAAGCTCAGATGGGATTTTATATTGCATTTATGTCTTAGAATAAGAGAAAAAAAACTAACTTGCAAAACTGCCATCTGCCTACATGCATTAGGAAAATCTGTTTCCACATTCCTAAGGAAATATGTGCTTTAACCTCTACAACGGGGATTCCACGAGATTCCAAAATAATCCATTCAAGTGTTTCACTATCTTTAGCATTGGACTTTTCTTTCCAGCATCTAAAATTTACATCTCCCTTATCGCATTTTAAGGCTTCTAGCTTTGACCTTTTCAAAGCCAACTCAAACAGCAGTTTTCCTTTGAACTTTGCAGCCAAATTCTACGAGTTTTAAAACTTCAGGCTCCTATTTGGTTTTTACACCGAACAACTTTATTCCTTCATTTTTTCTTGACTGTTTATGCTTTTTTGATCTTCTCTTTATTTTTAATGTGCACAAAACCTGATGGTGTTTTGACCCATACCAGCCACTTATGCAGGTTAGTCAACGATACCTGGGATTTCTGCTTCACCCAAGCAACACTGACCACTTACCTTATGGAAATCATTCTGCATCCCACTAACATAATACTGGTATTTCCAATGTCAGAGACTAAAGATGCACTAGGGCATACCATATGTTTCTTTCATACTCTTACAGTATTTAGAGGACAAATAAGAATTTGCCTTATAGCTACATTATAACTACATTAAGCACCCCCTTCAATTTCTTCAACCAAAGCAAATGAGACTGAAAAATATATGAAAAGTAAGTCTCACATTTGGCAACCAAAAACAAAGATATTGAAAAAAATATATTTATTAATTAACCAAATAATATGTCTCCAAAACAGGAGACAAATTCTAACTAAGAAACATATACATGAGCTTCTTAACATTATTCTTAAGGTCTCTTGTAAGCTGTTTCTTCAGTAAACCTCAGAACTACAGCTACATTTTTACCCTGTTAGACCAGCAAGCTATGCTTTTCTTGGAAGCCTGGACTCCTCCTCAGTTATGCTTCATCCTCTTTGTTTTCTCTTCAGCATGTCCTCTGAAAGAGCCGCTTGTATCCTCTCTCTTATAGTAAGTCTTTTCCTCAAAGAACTTGCGTATCTTCATCCTGCTGAGCACACTGAATGCGGGTTAACTATCTGGTACTTCAGAGGTGTTACAGTACTACACTAGTACGGCATCCAGCCTGTTATCACTTAAGGGGAACTTAAATTTAAAAAAGAAATAAATTTGCATGTTGCAAATTAATACAATAAAGAGGATTATACAACATCAAATTGCTTAATGTTTTATCATCCACAACTGTTCAGCAGATACCTGGCATGGAAACAATAATTAGGGCCTGATGTTGAGTCTTCAGAGCCTTGCATCTGATTGAGGTCAGAAGAAACCTCTGGAGGGTACATGGTGCAACCCCCCTGCTCAAGCAGAGCCACCTACAGCTGGCTGCCCAGGACCATGTCCAGATGACTTTTGAGTATCTCCAAGGATGAAGACCCCACTAACTCTGTGCCACTGCTCAGTCACCCTCACATTTAGAAAATGTTTCCTGATGTTCAGAAGAAACCTCCTGTGTTACAGTTTCTGCCCACTGCCTCTTGTCCTGTCCCTGGGCACCACTGAAAAGAGGCTGGCTCCACTGTCTGCATACCCTTCCTTCAGGTATTTACTCATGTTAAAAAAAAAATTTCAGACTGTGGCAACCTGCATCCACAGAGGGAGAAAGATGAAAGTGAGAAGAAAGGCCAGAAAAGAACCTTAGAAGACAAGTCTGACTTCAGCCCAGGAAATTCTGTTCAGTTATCCCTGCCGTAAGGCCAAATAACTTCCACCTGATAAATCACAATGCTTCATGAAGACCTAACCATGTTACTTTCAGCAGGCAAGCTTATCATGCTCAACAAGTCAAACCACATTTGTTTAACAGAACTGAATAGCAAAAGCATTCTCTCGAGCATGTCTTCTATATTATATTTTCATTCCTTAGTTCTTATTGACTGCTTCATTATTCTCACTATTTGTTCAGGAATGCAAGAGCCAATGAGCTATACTGGTCTTTAATCACAGAATCATAGAACTCTTTAGGCTGGAAAAGAGCTTTAAAATTATGAAGTCCAACCATTCGCTTGGCACTGCCAAGCCTGCCACTGAGCCATGTCCCTCAGTTGCTACATCTACACATCTTTTAAACACCTCAAGGGAGGGTGACTCAGGACAGCCTGTTCCAGTGTTTAACAACCCTTCTGGTGAATAAATTGTTCCTAATATACAATCTAAATCTCCCCTGGTAAAACTTGAGGCCATTTCCTCTCATCCTATCACTTGTTATTTGGCAGAAGAGATCAGCCCCCACCTCACTACAACCTCCCTTCAGGTAGTTGTAGAGAACAATAAGGTCTTCTCCAAGCCTCCTTTTCTCCATCTAAACAGCCTCAATTCCCTCAGCTGCTCCTCAGAAGACTTGTGTTCCAGACTCTTCTCTAGACCTCTCTTCTCTATTGCTATGCAAGCAATACTGCCTCCCCACCCTTTTTGAATAGTGCCATGATCTAGAAATCAAGGTCAGTGGACTCTATCCATCTATTTTAGGACTTCTCACTGTCACACAGCCCTGCTGACTTCATGAGCTTTAGCCTGGCTGGCACCATTTAACATTCAGTTTAAGACATATAAACAATTTTCACTACTAGAAGTGCCACGGAGTAACACCAGACCAATAACAAAGCAAGCTCCATTCTACAGGTTCTGCATCTCTTCATCTGGCCAGATTTAAGAATGATTAATATTTTTAATTCCACTTTTAGAATTATTATTTTTAAATGTATTTTTAAATTAAACTAGAAAAATCTAAAAGTGGCAAAGAACATCAATGTACCAAAGATGATCCTCATTTCCTTTTTTATCCTGTATCAGCTTCTCATTAGAAAAGATCAAAAAGTATGATGTGAACTTCCTGAAAACATGTGTTTGTAGTCAACATAAAATTTTAACAGGTAAATTGCCTTTGAGAAAGTACTGGAAAACCTATCTGGTAATTTACAAGAAGGGTGTCACATTCTGTCTTAGTTTGCCATTTATCACATATGTATATTACACCACAGATACGTATCTATTACAATGCCAGTACTTTCGCCAAACTTTATCTTAACTGCATCCTCTAAATTATTACCTACTTAGCGTCTAAGACTAAACAACTCTGAAAGCCACAGCTCCTGTGTTTCCATGCACCCACCTCCCCTCGCACCCCATGCCCAGTTTCCTATGCTCACAGCAGCCAGGTCCTATGCCCAAAAGAGGTCCTATGGGAGAACACCAGATGCACTCACATGTGTCCCTCACACCTGCCACATACATGATAACTCCCCTCTCACCCCGAAACACTCATCCGTGCGACTTTTAATCATTAAGCTTAACCAAACGTAGTAATTAAACCCCTCTACTCTCTGCAGCCACCTCCATCACCTATGGCACACTGACGACGAACCACTAGCACTGGGGCAGTTCTGTGTTAACCACACGACGCAGCACACCCGCTCCCCCTTCGGCAAGCTGCCCTCCCCGCTACAGCTGAGCGGTGCCCTGCCGCGCTCTCCCCGGCCCCGCGCAGAGCAGACTCACCAGGAGGCTCCCCCCGGGCGGCCGCTCTCCAGGGCCCGGTCCCAGGGCTTGTACCAGTGTATCTGCTCGGCGGCTGCTCCCCACACCTTCTCGGGCTCCGACAACGAAGACCTAAAAACTTCCTCGTACTCGCCCAGCGCTGGGGAGGAGGCGGCGCGGCCGCCGGGCAGCGGGCTGCGGGTAGCGGCGGCCCAGCACGGGAGCGGGCCCCCCGAGCAGGGCATTTTCGACCGCTGCCACACGCCGCCGCCCCGGGCCACCGCCCCGGCCCCGAGAACTTTTGTCAGTGCTGGCAGCCTGCCCAAGAAGCCCATGTTTTGCGGCCTACAAGGGACGGGAGCCGCACACGGCGCGCTGAGGCTTCACAAACCCCTCCGACGGGACCGGACCAGGCGGAGCGGCAGCAGCAGCTCCCAGTGGCCCGCGGTGCGCGGCGGCCTGCCTCCATCCCGGCGCCCCGCGGCCAGGGGGCGCTGGGGCAGTGCGGAGCGAAGCGATGAGCGCCGTGTCCGAGCGAACGGTGGTCCCGGGTGCACCCCGGGGAGCTGCAGGGCGGGAGCTATGTCGGGGGGTATCCGGCCGTGCCAGGGCCGTCCTGCTTTCCCAGCGCTTGGCAGCGGCCGCCGGCGGAGAAAGGCTGAGAAAGGGAACACCAAAAACCTGGGATTAATTTTGGCTTAATGACTTGAGAATAAAAGATCATTCTGTTTTCCAGAAGAGGTTCACATTTGTAGTGTTTTATTTTACACATCTTGGTGTATATTTAGAAACTCTCGCTGAGTTTCGGTGGTAACGTTTCAGAGTGTTATAATGCACAAGTCAGCTAAGACATCAACCAGCTTAAAAGATGTTATTTTTTTCCTTATGAAATTATTTTAGTGCTATAATAGGTCTATCCATTATCCATTTCCTATCAGGAAATTCTTGCTGCAGTCACATTATAAAAATGTTATATGGCTGAGGAGAACTCTAATATATTCTATATTCATGGTTAACTCCGGCGTCTGTTATCTGACTGTTGTTGAATTAGTGCAATGGGAACATAACAACACACTACAGGTAAAGAAATAAATGGATAAGTAGACTGTTTATGGCCTATAGAGTTCAAGTTCATCAGAACTTTTAAGGTCACCTTCAAAACCACTCATAGCCTTTCAGCATAAAGACTGGTTGCTGCTTCTGGTTTTGAGGCAAATATAATCACTCAGAGTTTCCCATGGCTTGCAGAGTCTATTAGTGTTGTCCAGTGCTGTATGAACCACTTATCCTCTGCTGCACTGCAGTTAACCTCTCTTTATATAATATATGTAATATTACGTTATATTACATTGCATACGGTGCTGAATCCAGCGCAGTGACTGTCTGTCTACCTGAGGTATGCCACTGGTGGACTTCACAAGAAGTATCAGTTGCTCCAGCCCAATTTGTGAAGCCCACTCTCCCTAATCAGATCATTAGAGGTACATTATGTCCACTCCCCAGCGTGTAACCCTTCCTATTAATTGCCTTACAAGCTACGTTTTTTAGATCACCAACACGTGGATGCCCATCTAATAAGGAAGGGACATATAGCAACTGGATGCAGACAGCTTCTGGGTGGCAATAGCAATCTGTTTCTCAGCTGGAACATCTCCCTTTTCCCTCCTGGGGTAAAAACTGTCATGGCCAGGCTAGCTAAAATATTTCTGTGTTTTCTGTAACGTGTTAGTTGTAGGCACTAGTACTGAAAGAATCATCCTGGGATTTAAATACCTAATGGGCTGTGTCTGATGATGTCTAATATTTCTTGTGGTGTTGAAGGGCAATGCTAACCATTTTTCTACTCTCTCCATAGTGTGTGTTTAATGTGAAAGTATAAGCATTTGGCAAAGGAATTTGCATTGCAACAGTTAATTCTCTGGTATTCATTTTGCATACATATCCTACTAGAAATTATATGCTAGAAGCATAGGGGATACAAATGAACTTAATCAGAACATGAAGTGCATGAAATTCCTATTTTAGCTAGCATCCTAATATCTGTTTCCTGAAGGAATGTTTCTAATGAGTATCTATGGAACATACTTCATTAATTAAACTCATCACAGCCCATACTAATAACTAAAAGGGTAAAGAAGGGGATTGCTAGTTCTCCCAATTGCATGCTAGTAATTTAAGGTTCACTTACAAATACTATTATAGCAGATTTCTGAATTGATGAATCTTCTCTCTGAGGATTTTTTTTCTTTATTGCAAAACTTGATGCTTCTGAAATTCACACTCGACAAAGAATTCTGAAGTAATGTCAAGTGATGTGTGTAGCAATTCCCTTTGTAGCTGTAGATTTCTTTCAAAAACCTATGTACGTGCCTAGGCACAGATCTAGCTAAGAGCAAAACCGTGAAACATGGCCTGGCTTCTTATGCAATTGCAAAATTATTTACCTGAAGCCTTTCTTTCGTTTAAGAAAAGCATTTTTTTTCCGCAACGGTATCCTTTAGTGTAAGGCATGCCTGTTTGAAAATGTATGTATGTTGAAAAAAGATTGGCAGAAAATTATTATAAATATCATCTCCAGTATATGGAATGCTCTGACTGCCCTAGTGTGAAAGACTTCCAAACTTTGGTAATTCAAATTTTACTTAGAGTCCTTTTGTAAGCACAAATTAAAACTGTAGTCAAAGAATTAGTACATACGTTAGATCACTTTGGTATGGTTCTATACAGCCTTTTGTCCAACTCTTAGACTGTGTCTATCCCAAGGAACTGCCAGTCTTATACAAATAAGTTTCATAGTCCCGTATACCGTTGATGTCTGAAAAATAGAGGTATAGTTTTCCACAATGCAGGGTTAAGTTCAAGTCAATATAAACTTTCACATTTTCCTGAGAGGTGGTGGAAGTAGTAGTAGTAGTAGCAGTAACCAGCACCCTCTTAAGTACATAAGTAGATACAATTATTCTTCCGTAGATTCAAATATTCTTCCATAGATAAAATTATTCTTCCCGTTTAATATTCAGTCTTAGAACACTGAACATATCACAGCTTTACTTGAAATCCACTAAAATTAAACAAATTACTACTTCATTAAACTTTTCAAGTAGATATTTTGACTATTTTTAGTGAATATAAAAGGTGGTTTTTGCATGATTTGTTCAGCAACAGTGAGATCTGGTCATGGGGACAACCAAACCAAGCCAAGCAAACAAAACCAAAAAAAATGAAAACCCCACAGAAATACTTGGGCTTGCCATTCTTCTTTGTTTGACTGCTGCCTTCCAGCCTAAGGATGCCTTCAAGTCAAAGGTCTTAGGTATACTTACCTTTTGCAGCTCCCAGAATAGTGATGCAATGCTGAAATCAATGCGTCCATGGTGGATCACCCATCTGCCCACTGAAGTGCTGGGAATTCCTGACCTTCTTTTTATTTCTACCTTCTGGAAATGAGTGTGTAATGTGCTGGGACACAAACAATGAGAACTTATAAAAATGCTAAAATATCTGTCTGTGCAGGCAGAAGCCACTTTGTACAGGCTTCTGGAAAGCGCTTAAATGGAAGTCTGACTCAATCCAGGTGACAATGATTTTGAGATCCTCTGGGATGAAAATGTGATTTTAGTATCAATTATTACTCATGTTATAATTTGATTCCTCCCTGAGGAGGACTGACAGTGCAGGAAAACCTGTATTTCATCCATATTTTTCCAGATCTAAGTTCTGTTTCAGAAAGCTTCTAGGGCATATGCTTAGCTTTATTCTAGGAGTCTTACTCACATGAGACCCTGCTAAATCTGAGTCAAATGTTCAGACAGCTCTGATAAAACTCTGCAGGGCAATAATTTTCATACCTTTAAGGTCTAAGCAGACTTTGAAAATGTGGGAAATAAAACCAGGTAGATAATGGGGAATTATTAAAGATAAAAAAAGAAAAAAAGAAAACCTAAAAAACCCCACAAAACCACCTTACAAATCAAGCACATGAAAGCAAAGTAGATTCACATGAAAGCAAAGTAGATTCACATGAAAGCAAAATTTATGGTATGTTCTTCAGTATTTAGGCATGCTTGAGGAAAAAAGTCCATGGCCAAATCCATGGAGGACAAGTAGAATATTAGCATTTGCTTTTCATTTCTGGATTTAGCTTACAAACTTGATGATGTAACTTTATAAAGACAGTCATTGAATGATTTCCAGGTAACCCGTGACCCTGAGCTGCCCAGATTCCTGAAATCACAGATATTGATTACTTGTCTCTATGAGAGCAACATCTGCTTTTTTATCCAAAGCTACTCCCATTTTTTTGATAAGCCTCTACCACTGTTTTACAGATCACTGCATCAGAACCATCACAGGCACAAGCACTGTTATTACAAACTGTTCATCATTCAATATATATTCTTTGGAGGGGACAAGAATTTTAAGCACTGGTGTTTTTATTGATGTTCCTTTTGAACTTGATAATGAAAGTAACCGTGGATTTTGCAACCGTTCTTTTACCCAGAAAGTTGTCTTTTTCATAGAACTGCAAAAGAGTCCATTAGCCCTCAGTCTAAATGTTAACGTCACTATTGGCATAAAAATTAAGTAATTTTGTAGTTACCTGTTATATAAATATTTCGCACCAACAAAACTTTCTCAAATTGAGAATACAGCCCAAGAAGCATGAAGAGTTTGGCCACTAGTACAGAAAATTTATGCTTAAAAATTGCAATGACTCTGAGTTCTATTTTTGACCTTTTTTGCCTAAGATAAAACTGATGTTCCCAAAGTATCCAGACTTGGGTCAACGGTACAGAGATCATGTCTCCTGACTTGGAGGATTTGGGGAGGATGAAGAGGATATGTAGCTAAAGGTAGAAAGAAAAAGAAAAAACATATACACCCTCTGGGTGCATGTGGAGTGCAAACCTTGCATCATTTGCCAGGATAGAGACTCCTAGGAGCATGGGGCTAGCTGGCACAGCTGTAGTATTTATCATGTCGCCTGTCACATCCCTCTGGAAGAAGCTATCAGGAGTATTGCAAGGACAATAAACTTGCCTAGGAGCTTGCCCCAATGGCAAACTGTGGCTTAGCATATTAACGTATACTGAAGGGCCTCTTTCTGTATAACTGACATTGGCTTAGTCTGCTCCATTTCTGGTTATCTCCCGAAGTTTCATTCTTGCAATCCCGTTCTCAACAGTTGCTGGGTTTTGTCCTTGTTACCTATTTCATGATACTTATTCCACTACAGAATTATATTCACTGCCTGACAAGAAAAGCTAATGCTCAAACGCTGTGGTAATGTGCTGACTGAGTTCATCTACAGAATTATATTGCAAGCAAACTAGAAATTAACACCTAAATTGACTAAGTACAAAGCCAATAGCGTATTTCATTGCAACTGTCATTTCTTAATGTGTGCTGTATTTTTAAGAATGCAAGTTCATCCAGACCCATATAACAATTCTGTGAATTTCTTGAATGATCCCAGTTTTGAGCAGCTCAGACTGGTGAAGGATGAATGAAATTTCACAGCAGCTTAGGGAAGGAATAGTAGCTGTCACTCAGTTTGCCCCAAATAACATGAGTAATAATCTCTGGAAATAGCTTTTTCTATAGCTCATCTTGCAAATTAGCATGTCACAGCATTCTGGAAAAATCTAAATAAGAAAAATAGGCACAAATTCAGGCCCAAGAATCATTGTGTGAAGCAGAAAACCCCTTACTGGTGAGCCAGCAGGAAAATCATATGTCCAAATACATTCAGTTGTACATTCAAGCCCACATTTTCTCATGGCCTCACTCTCTTACAGTGCTGAACTAGAGTGCCAAACATTTACATTTGCACCTTGGAAACAGGATCCCAGATTTAAATTTTATGGATATGGAGATTTTAGATTGCAAGGTAAAATTTTAGACTTACTAAATCTAGAGGCCAAAAGTCCCTGATTATAACAGAGAAGAGGCTGCATGCCCACTGTTAAGATACTCTTTTTTTAATAATTTACAGTCTCACTAGTGTAAAATAAGTACAGCACACATCAAGGAGAAATTCAAGGTAAAAGGCAGTGAAGAATCTTCTGCCACCAGATGACCTATTGAAGTAAGCTCTCTGGCACTGGCAAAAGGAAAAAAAAAAACAAATTCTCTGTCAAATCAGTACAACACGAGTGGAATTCAATGAGGCAGACATTCCAAATTGAAATCTGGTCATTTGCCTTATCACTGGTGTCCTATTTTCTTTCTCCAAGCACCCTGAAGTTTACTCCAAGTACCTATACTGTTCTACTTTTTCAGGGTCAAAGGAAGGAATTTCAACATGCACACTGCATGTTCAAATATTTGCTCACTCCTGTTAAATGGAAAGCAGTGAATGATTTCTAGATATATGTTTTAGAACACAGTACTGGATCTTCAGGATTTATTTTTCAGTACTGGCTTTTGGGGGCTTATACTCAATATTTCTGCTCACTGGAATATCAGGATTACTTATAAATATGAAGGACATTCAGCTGGTTCTTGCTCAGTTATCTAGTGTATGTGTTTGGAATTACATAACAAACAATGTTTTACTATGTAATTTAATAGCAGAGGCTAAATTCCCCATTCATTTTGAAGGTCAATATCTGTAGTGGACTCTTCTTAAGCTGTGTAGCTGTTATCACAGCTTTGAGGCGGATGAAATCATGAATATTTGCTTGAAATGTTTAGATGTGCATTACAGAGGGAAGTTTAAACATCCAGTGTGAGCTTGGGAATTTGTTAGAATTTCAGAACCAACTCTTTTACAGGCTATACCTGACGAGATTGCTTTATTGGATGCAGACCCAAACCCACCTATTTAAATTGTCATGTCCATGTTTAATGGTTTCTAGAAACCAGAGTCCAAAGTTTAACTTCTTGGCTTCTGGAAATACTAGGTCAGCAAAACCAGTGTCTAGGCTTTTCATCTCAGGGTAAACATATAATAATTAAAAAAAAAAAAAAGAAAAAAAAAGCCTTGAGTAAAAGTTGAGTCCTTACTTTTTAAATAGATTTGGTTTCCATCTCACATGAAAATTTTATGTTGACTCATTAATAGCTGAGAATCCTTTTCATAGGCAGTTAATTCTTTGATACTTTAAATGGTCTCTTTTCTTGTAAAGAGCCACCCTGAAGTATCCCTCTATAGAACACTGTGGTATTTCATACAAAACAAAGTATCCTTCCTTGTAATAACTGGACAAGCCAGATGGTATCTTCTGTAAAATTCAATTCCCAAAAAGTTGACCTATTTTCTTGACAGCATATTTAATAAAAAAATGAACTCATAGGAGTCTATTTTAACCAACAACAGTATTTTCTCCTTTTTATACCATTTATGGTTTTCTACTAAGTTTCTTCTTTCCTGTTAGTTAAGTATAGGTAAATGTAGAAAACAAAAGCTAAAAACCTGTCTAATCTCATGCTGGTACTAACATAGATGTGATAGTAGATAAAACATCATGAATAAAACATAAAATCTTGCTATTTCTGCTTGCTTTCTGCACCAAATATCACAAGGTTCAGTATTAATACCTATACAAACAATTCAGACCCTGTGGTCTACATAATCTCTGACCAAGAGGAACTACTTCTTAAATTGTAAGAAGGAACTTGTTATAAAAAGTATGAAATTATTGTGGATATTTTCTGAGTCTAATTTATCAGCTCTTACTTTCTATTTTTGGCAATCAGGAGTTCTGAACACTAGGAAAAATGATGAATGTCAAATCAACTGTCCTTCCAAACTTAACAATATGTATATGTATGTTAACTTTTTTAGGACAACAACAGTGTGGTTTTCTGTACCATCTGTACCTAGTTTGTTACGGAGTTTTAACAGTCTTAAAAATCTTCAGATCCAAGAATCCTGTATATGTGAAAACATTCCAATCATACACATTTCTTTAAATTTTAGTAACAGAACAGCCTGACTAAACACAAAGGATAGTAAAATATATGGATGAACTTAAAGAACTAAATTAATTTAAAATAAATTATTCAGAGAAAAAAAGAAATACTTCTTCATAAACTTTGTGGCAGTAACAGTCTTATTTTCCTAACAGCTTCAAAGATAAGAACAAAATCACATTCTCCATACCAACCAATAGATTTATTTCCAGCTGTTGTGTCAAGGATATGTTAGGGTGAGGATCTATCCCCTCAGATTTCAGTCTCAAAACCTGTAGTGCTAATTCAATCAACAGGCTTGCCTAAACTAACAGCTGAAAACCAATCATTATCCTCAGCCTCGGTGCTTAGTAAGAAGGCTCATGATGATTGCATTGTAATTTCAATTATAATTTTGGGGGGAAAAAAAAATCCTTCCTCTTCATATGCTGAATATTTTTGCATACATTTTCAAGGCTTTTAGGATTTTTGCAAGGTTACCTCTAGAGCTATGAACATTTTAATGAAGAAAAAAAGGCGCTGTAATATATAGAATAGAATCATAGAATAGTTAGGGTTGGAAAGGACCTTAAGATCATCAAGTTCCAACCCCCGTGACAAAATCACAAGCACTAGTTGTCTTAATAACTTACTTGCATCTTAGCCAAAGGAAGAATTATTCCATTATAACATGTCTTCACATATATTTGCCATCAAATTTTGGTTTCTTTCTGTACTTCTATATCAAAAGAATTAGGTAGTGTCACGTAACAATAAAAAGATAAAAAGCAGACTCTAGTATAACTTCAGTTTAACACGCTATCCTAATTTGAAATTTCATTCTCTGCCACAAACTTAGCAACAAAGCAAAGACATTCCAATTCAAAATCAAACAGGAATGCTCATCATAGATTCATAGAATCACAGAATGGTTTGGGTGGGAAGGCACCTGAAAGACCATCTAGTTCCCACCCCCCTGCTATGCTCAGGGACACCTTCTACTAGAACAGGTTGCTCAAAGCCCTGTCCAATCTGGCCTTGAACACTGCCAGGGATGGGGCAGCCACAGCTTCAGTGGGCAACCTGTGCCAGTCTCACCACTCTCATAGTGAAGAATTTTTTCCTAATATCTAATCTAAATCTACCCTCTGCCAGTTTAAAGACATTCCCCCTTGTCCTGTCACTACATGCCCTTGTAAAAAGTCACTCTCCATATTTCTTGCAGGCTCCCTTTAGATACTGGAAGGCTGTTACAAGAACTCCCCGGAGCCTTCTCTTCTCCAGGCTGAACAAGCCCAACTCTCTTAGCCTGTCTTCATAGGAGAGGTGCTTCAGCCCTCTGATCATCTTCATGGCCCTCCTCTGGCCTCACTACAAAAGGTCCACAACCCTGTTATGCTGGATGCAATACTCCAGGTGGGGTGTCACGAGAGCAGAGAGCAGAGCAGCTGAGCATGTACACTGCTGGCTCATGTTGAACTTCTCATTAACCAACATCCCCAGGTCCTTCTCCTCAAGTCCATTCTCCCATCCTTCATTCCACTCTCTGTATACTTCCTTTTTGTGTTTTCAGTTTGGCCAGGAGTTCCTTGTTCATCCACACAAGCCTTCTGGCATTTTTGTGTGCCTCAATATTTTCTGGTTAGAACTGTCTTGAGATTGGAGGAGATTTCTGGGTTTATTCTATGGGTTTTGTATAAAATCCACAAAAAGGAAATAGCCATTCCTCATCTACTGCCCTGCCCACAAGGAACACATTAATGTGTGTGAGACACACAGCTGGAGGTACTTGGTTCGCTTGGCAAATTACACTATCTGTAGTGTTCCCCCACCTTTAAACAGAGGCAGCTCAGCTTTGGAGTTAATTGCCTCATCCACCTAAACACGGATTTAGATAGCTCAGAGTTTATTACAAATCTTTTAAACACATGTAGCCCTTATGAGGTTGCACTTTAGTCAGTTGAACTGAACCTGAAGACTTCTAAACACAGTAATCTATGTTTAGGCAGTCTATTGAACTGGAACTCTCAAAAGCTTTGTAAAAAGTTGTGCAACACAAGTCATGTTAGAATGTGTCCTCATTTATATGCAGTGCACCATCTCTATACGTGTTTTACATGGGCCTCATGGTTAAATAAAACACAAAGCAATAACAAATAAATCCTCTTTTTGATCTTATGATCTAGAGATTATTCACAGTAGCTAGTTAATCAGGCTGATTTCTTTATTTCACTCAATTCTAAGACTTATGTTCTAATGAATTCTTTACAAGAAAAACATCATTTATGTAATATCTGTATTTGCTCGAGAGGATATTTGAGCTTTGTTGTTGCTTTTCAATCATCTTTAAATTTACTGCTCCTTGTAACAGACACTTGTGTATTTATAACAATATTCTGCTCACCCCTTAGATTATCTATGCCTGAGTGGGCCTGAGTGGCAAGCCTACTGCAGAAAAAGGTTTAAAGATTTGCAAGGGGATAGCACTGTAAAAACAGGAAAAATATAAAGCAAGTTCCTGAATACTAATGTAAGCCCCTAGCTAAAACATAATAACATCAAGCCTATGGTAACAGACAGTCCTCCCAGATATACCTAATTTTTTAATAGGATACATCCATTCATAAATGTACAGTGACTGCTTACCTAACATCTTTCTAAATGTAGCTAAACATTTCAACAGAGCATACTCTAAAACTTAGATGGTTGCCCCTACCCTGAATCTTTTACTTGTAACAGATCTGTGTGTATTAGCAGGCTCTTCTGTTTCACATTTTGACTTTCAGAAAATTCAGCAGCTTTTTCGTGATGACAATGGATAACTGCCACAATGAAATCCAATATTGCCATATTCATATTTGAATTAGACACATAATCACATCATTTATTTGCTTTAATTGTTTTTATTCAGAAAGACACAGATTTCATTTAGCTGCTTATTTCTTACGCTTATTGTTTCTACCAGTGCTAAATTTATAATTAATCTTCACAACATTTTATCTAGTTGTGTTTTCACAAACCTAAATAGCTTCTTTTTTGTTAAAAATGCAAAATCAGAATGTTGAATTTGCCACAAAACTTAAATCTACATATTCAAACCAGTTGTTTATATTTCATATTTAATTCCTTCTCTCAGTCACCTACAAGGGGTTTGATACTTCTTGAAGATTTTTATATTTCTGCTCCCTAGGATTCATGAAGTCTTTTCTGACCTCAGCAATGCCTTGAAGTATCCTGCAGTTGGTTTCTACAGTATGTTAAATATGCCATCACAGCAAACTCTTCTGATCCTGTGCTATTGAATGCTCAATTTTTATCTCTTTTTCAATTCCTCCTCTGTTAATCTGGCTTCTCATCCTGCTGTCTTTGAAATGTGAAGTTTATCTCCACTGACTGCTAGGCAAAAAGCTTCACAGTGCATGCTGGATCTTGAGCTCTTCTTAAATTCACTCCAGTTTCTTCTGTTTTCTTTTGACCCACAATTTTGCAAATGAACAAAAATGAACAGAATGGAATCACAATATCCTCATCCAGTATCTGTGGATGTCATTGCCTACCTTTTCTTATTTCCAAAGGCTCTTTGTCTCCTTCCCCAGCTCTTCCATGAAACACCTTGAGATTGAGGTTACCCTGTTCCTTGTCCTGGGTTACTGAATATTTTTCCTCCCTTGCAAAGAGGCTGGCATTGCACACCTGAAGAAGCAATGCCATGAAAAGCTGGGGGAGGGGGGGAAATGGAAGTTTTGGTTACCATTTCAGTCTGATACAAGATCTAGTGTGCTACTTTCACCACATCTTTTCTGATCAATAATAAGGATTTGTGTATTTATATGTCTAGAGGCTGCAGAGGAAGGCTTTTATTCCACATTGTCATGATATTGATCCAACAAAAATAAATCACATTACTGAACATAAAGAAAATCAGTTTAAGTAATGACATGTGTTGTATAATCTGTACCGGCCTATTTTATGTAGATCTGGAAAAGTTTGTATTGCTCTATGAATAAAGGTGCCGCAGTGACAGAATAGCCAAAGCTTAACAACAGGACTCACATGGAGAGTCCTAACCACTACCCCTTTTTGCTGGAGACCTTGTTAGAAGTTTGTGTAAGTTATAGCCTGAATCCTAAGCATTTGTGCAGCTATCCATTCAAGGTCTCCCCCCACAAAAAACCCTAAGATCTCTGTCAAAAGATGCATGCAAAACAGAATGCCAGTTTTCTAGTTGTGGTTGAACACTTACAGTGGGGGTGCTACTTGCATCTGCTGCCACTGCAGGATTGCTATATGTGGCCACAGAATCCACAAGCTTTTAATTAGTCTCGTGAAAGTGCTAGTAAGCTACTATCCGACCACAGAGGAATGTCATTCATCTACCATACCTTTGCATTTCTGATGCTTCCCCTCCATCCAAATTCAGATGAATGACTTCTGAAGTAGTTCCCACACTTCATGGGGGAAATGCAGGGAGATTTATAGCCTCAGGGCCCCTTACCATTGTTGAAAGCGGTTATGAAAAGATCTGTGTGAGATGTACTGCTGAAAAGGGATTTTTTATTACCAGCCTTATATCTAATAACTTCTTAATGGATTCCTATGCCATGGTATGCCTTAGGAGAACTCCAGAAGAGACACGGCAGTATCAGTAGTATAATGAACAGACAACTGACAGGACTCAAGAGACTGATGTTTACTACTGAGCTGCTAGCAAGTCACTTAAACTCTGTGCTTTTGCTTCTTCCTCTGTAAAATGCAGTCTTGACAGTTATCTCACTTGGTAATACCTCAGCTATTAACCACTGCTTCTGTGCAGAAGCATGAATGATCACTGTGCCCTCTACCTACAGGTTACAGAATCCTGAATTACCATGGGCCACTGACATCAAGACTATTTGAATAAGTCCATGATAAAAGTTAAGACACCTTTGGTTGCTTTGCTTTCTATGTCAGTGCTAGTTTTATATGAATAGTGCTTTCTGATACTCAATTTTATCCCTCCTTCCACACTACTCACAGCAATGCAGCCAGTCTTGGGGATAACTAATGACAAATGACTTCTCAGTTGTCATATTAACTTGCTTTTCCTTCTGCACACATTTAATGCAATAAACAAAAAAATCTAAGTCAAGAAGATTCAAACACAAGCTAAACAGCAGATCCACCATATTCCTCAGAACCTGCATTAAATAACACAAAGTGAAAAATAGTCATAATATGGCAAATGTCACAAGAACACAGCCTTCTGCTGGCATAGTCCAGGAAAAATTCTACATGAAGCTTCACTTCAAAATTCATTTCTATTTCTCATCTGGGATTCAAGAAGTTTTAACAGATATTAAGTGGATATTTATAA
Organism: Neopsephotus bourkii; assembly: GCF_033783945.1. NCBI lineage: Eukaryota > Metazoa > Chordata > Aves > Psittaciformes > Psittacidae > Neopsephotus > Neopsephotus bourkii. The sequence continues at coordinate 4,244,503 of NW_026901969.1, forward strand.
ATAACATGATAAATTACAAACATAACCTATAATTACAAGTGGTTTAATTATAGGGGCAGCCAGCCATCAGCTGTGTGCAGGGCTATGCATGTAAATATCCTAAACAGTAATGCACTATTAAAATAGTTTCTAAGACAACCTGTATTGGGCAGTAGAGATTACATTTAAACTAGCAAGTCATAAGGCGTAATGAGAACGAATATGTAGAAGGAAAAAGTTGGTGCTGAGAACTTTAATGGCTAAAATAGACTTTTTTTTTTTAAAGAAATCTTACTTTTGTTTCTATTTAATCTGGTCCCAAGCATTGAATTGTTATTAACAGTTGAAATGCACTGAGTGCATCTTGGAACATATCTTCTGCTTCGTCATCATCTGAAGGGAATTCTGCTTGCCTGTCCAAGGTCTGGTTGTCATGTGGAATTCCAGGGATTTTTTGTCACAGAATATTCCCCGCTGAATTTCTTGATGAACATGATACAAAAGTTTTGAACTACAACTGTGGCTTTGCATACAATGTTAAAACAAGCTCTTTACAGGTTTTGTGGTACCAGCCTACCTCCTTTCTCTAACAGAAGAGAAGTGCAGCCCAAGGCCACATACCATGACTATATGCACTACTAGATAGCTGATGCTCAGTCACCTCAAATGTGTAATGTAAGAAGGCACACAGCCAAAATAGTTTTAAGAACTGGAATATGCTGTTTTCTGAATGCTTAAGAAATACTTTTCTAGGTGACAAACAAAAGGAAAAGCAGCTGTTAATATTACAGTGTGCATTTTCTGTTATTTTTTAACATGAATTAGAACACTAGCATGTTAATTTCAGTGCAGTTCTTTAAAAGGAGATTGATGACAAAAGGCAGTTTCTTCCTGTGATTTTCATTTATTATCCACTTTCCTCTTGCTTACTATTTTTTTATCAACCACTGCTCTTCTAGTAACAGAGCATTTGATAGCTGAACTAGTGTTGATAACAGTGCAAGAAATGTTGATCCCTCCAAAGACAGTAGCAAAGAAGAAAGAACTCTCTGACAAATCATGCAGCTGAAACTCAAGAAGTCAGTAATTAAGAGAATAGTTAATTGAAAGTACTGAGTTTGAATGACACAGAGGAGAAACCTGGTGATTCTTGTGCAGACGTGAACAAGAGGCAATCAGAGGCAGCACATTTGACTCCCTAAGAGCAAAGAAAGGAGAAGAAATTCAGTCACCCTTCAGCATGTACCACAAAAATCTGCCTAACTACAATGAAAATTATCATGATCAGAAATAGAGTCTGTTTTCCCTGAAAAACACTTTCAAATAGGAAGACAGACTTCCAAAATTCTTTGTAAAAATGGGGTTTTGTTTCTATCACTGATTTTAGTATCTAAATTGATGCAATTTGATTCCTATTTGTGAGGGAAATGCTTAACTGCAAAACTGAACATTATATTAAGATAGCTTTATAGCAAATCATGCCAATTATTTCACTCACATTAAATCATCTGCTGCTGGTTTTTTCTACATAGCATTTTTGTAGGCTATCTTTGAAATATTTATTATTCCTAAAAAAAGCCCTGATGAAGTGATGTGGCCAGGAGAATATTTATGTAATCAAGCTTGCTTTTGGCTAGTATCTGCAAGATTTCATTTAATCCAAATATAAGAAATGCAGAGCCTGCTCATTTACAAAAAGTAACCTCATTTTCTACTTTGGACATGACATTCAAATGTAAAGTGAATCCCAGCAGTGAATAAACACAGGACTTGCATGGAGCCTGTAGCTGCAAATCATTCACATTTCTCCACAATATAAGTACTCAAAGGTCATAATCTTTCCTCATCTCAGACCCAACATAAAAGCTGAGCACTTTTCAAGGCACTAACTCACTTCCCCAGCAATACTTTAGGTGCACTGTGCTAGGCAAGAGAGCTCCACTTTCTACCACCTATTACTAATGGTAAAAAATGTTAATGTGTTCCAGCTTACCCACTTCTATGGCCAAAGCACTGTATTGTATGTTGGAGATCCAAGGAGAGAAAACTTGGAGTTGCACATGAGTGAGTGAAGACAAGATAGCCCACTGCTCCCCTAAGAGCTGGGACAGAACTGAGCAGCAGGATTTAGGGCAACCAATACGAGCCAGTGGATGCTCACCTCAGGGTTCAGAGTATTCAGTAGCATCCCAGTTAATCATAGTACCACTGCTAGTTACAAGACCTGCACCTGATCTACTTGTAGATGTATGCAAGATACACAGATGGGTTTTCCTCATTTGTGTCAATGAGAGTCTTACCTACAGAAGAAGTATAGGACCATCCTACATCAGTAATGAACCACAGAGCCATTCACTGATTTGAAAAAAAAATCAGTGAAATAAATGTGATTTGGTTCAACAAAAGAATAGGATGCATGCATGATGGGCAGAGGAGAGTAGGAACACTGTGATATCCTTGCTGGCAGAAGCCCTTCAATCCTTGCTAATTAGGTTAATCAGGATACAGTAATGGATTGGGGGTATCTCCATTTAAAAGGAAATGTACAGCTGTGGATCGTTAAAAAAAAGCAATAAACAAACTTCTATCAAAATCAGTTTATGGCATCTTTTATAAGATACAAAAAATGCACTTTTCCTTTCCTATTTTAAATAGAAAACTGTCATGTACTTTATACTAGTGTTACATATACCGAATCAATACAAGTATAATCAGCATTCTCCTTATCAAAAAAAAAGAAGTTATCACAAAGACCAGGCATTATTTAAGGTTTTCAGTTAAAAATAGCACAAACCCTAACTTTGAAATAAGAAGTGTCAACAAACCATCCAACTTTGTTCAGGTTTTCATTATTTTGCATTTTAAAAGAATAAAAACTTTTGAGATACTGTTTTTCTTATTTGAAATTCTTGAAGAGTTTCCAAGGATGGAGTGGCCTGCTGCTTTGATATTGCTGCTACTTATTCACAGATTTATCAAAACTCAAGCCTTAAAAATTCACTTCTTTTTCTCTAAAACTCACTGTTTGATCACTTTTCATTAAAAAAAAGCAATTTTAATTTAATGCATCAGATTTTTTTTTTATATAATGCAGCATTAAAGAAGAAAGTAGAAACAAAAAAAAACTAGCCTTGGCTTATTTCTAAAATATGCTCCATTATAGAGAAAGGCATACAAAAAGTGATATAAAAATTATTTGAGAGCATTTTTTCAAATCATTAAAAGGAGAAAAGTTAAACTGATTTCATAATACAGTTCTTCATTTCTATTCAGTGGTATCTATTTTTGTCCTGTTTTCTTCCAATTCTTGTGTATTATGTTTTGCTGGTGACTTATCTGTCCTAATTAAAAACTTCCATGCTGCACTCTCCATGTTTGTTTTACAGAGATGAGTGTCTGAAAGGTTTTATTGAAGGTCTTGAGAAAAATAGCAATGTGCCCTATTTGGGTTTGTAATTTTCTAGTTATTTATGTTTTTTGCCTTATTTTATGAGTACATCATAGCGGAAGCACTTGTCAGATTAAAACAAAATTCTCTCAAAATCTTTTCTAATAGATATGCAGTGGTTCATGTTTCCTGATTCACTTGTGATAGCTAAACACTCATGAGCAAAAAATCAACCCTCTTGATTTTTGTTAGTCTCATTGTTAAGTATCCTAATAATTCCATTGCATTTAATATAAGCGGGGGCTTGGAGAGGGTTGGGTGGGAAGGGTTATTTTGGTTTGTTTGAGGGTTTTTAACAAAACTTTGGATAGTTTTGATATGGAAAAATCTAAGATAGAAACACAAAGCCCAGAAACACATATATAATGACAGAATCCCTCCATTAAGAATGCAAGTACTAACACTCAGACAATTCAAACATATTTTTCTTCATACAAGAATAGTCACATTTAATGTCCATCTTCACTCTGTTTATTTAATTCACTGAACTAGAACTTGTTAAAATATGTATTTTAGTATATATATTTTTCCACAGATATTTCCTGAGAATTAGGGTAGGACAGTAAAAACAAGAATTGATCCAAGTGTCTCAGTTTTCCTCCTGGGAACAGTGGGCGTAATATTCTACAGAAGAACTGTTGCTGCAGCTTATGTATTCTGGTACTCTAGCTTTTCCTTTTGCTCCCTTCTAGATACGTAGAGTATCTATCATACATAGAGTATATACAGAGACACATAGATAATCTCTTAGAATCATAGAATCATAGAATACTTAGGGTTGGAAAAGACCTTCAGATCATCAAGTTCCAACCCCCCTGCCATGGGCAGGGACACCTCACACTAAACCATGCCACCATGGCTCTATCCAACCTGGCCTGGAATACCACCAGGGATGGAGCATTCACAGCTTCCCTGGGCAACCTATTCCAGTGCCTCGCCACCCTCACAGGAACGAATTTATTCCTTATATCCAATTTAAATTCCCCTCTTTAAGTCTTAACCCATTACCCCTTGTCCTGTCACTACAGTCTGTAATGACTAGTCCATCCCCAGCATCCCTATAGCCCCCCTTCAGATACTGGAAGACTGCTATGAGGTCTTCATGCAGCCTTCTCTTCTCCAGGCTGAACAGCCCCAACTTTCTCAGCCTGTCTTCATATGGGAGGTGCTTCAGTCCCCTGATCATCCTCGTGGCCTTCCTCTGGACTTGTTCCAACACTTCCATGTCCTTTTAATGTTGAGGACACCAGAACTGCACACAATACTTCAAGCGGGTTCCCACGAGAACAGAGTAGAAGGGCAGGATCACCTCCTTAGACCTGCTGGTCACACTCCTTTTGATGCAGCCCAGGATACAGTTGGCTGTCTGGACTGCAAGCGCACACGGCCAGCTCATGTTCATTTTCTCATCGACCAGCACCCCCAAGTCCTTCTCCGCAAGGGTCCTCTGAATCTCTTCTTTGCCCAACCTGCAGCTGTGCCTGGGATTCCCCGACCCAGGTGTAGGACCTTGCACTTGGCATGGTTAAACTTCATGAGGTTGGCATCAGCCCACCTCACAAGCGTGTCGAGGTCCCTCTGGATGGCATTCCTTCCCTCCAGTGTATCAACCGAACCACACAGCTTGGTGTCATCGGCAAACTTGCTGAGGGTGCACTCAATCCCACTGCCCATGTCAGTGACAAAGATGTTGAACAAGACCGGTCCCAACACCGATCCCTGAGGGACACCACTCGTTACTTGTCTCCAGCCGGACATTGAGGCATTGACCCCAACTCTGTGTGTGGCCATCCAGCCAGTTCTTTATCCACCAAGTGGTCCATCCATCAAATTGATGTCTCTCCAATTTAGAGACAAGGATGTTGTGTGGGACAGTGTCAAACGCGTTGCACAGGCCAGGTAGATGACATCAACTGCTCTACCCCTGTGCATCAGTTCTGTAGCCCCATCACAGAAGGCCACCAAATTGGTCAGGCAGGATTTTCCCTTAGTGAAGCCATGCTGGCTGTCACCAAGCACCTTGTTGTTTTTCATGTGCCTTAGCGTGCCTTCCAGGAGAATCTGCTCCAAGATTTTCCAGGCACAGAGGTGAGACTGACTGGTCTGTAGTTACCTGGGTCATCCATTTTCCCCTTCTTAAAAATGGGGGTTATATTTCCCTTTTTCCAGTTGTTGGGAACTTCACCTGACTGCCATGAATTTTCGAATATGATGGACAGTGGCTTAGCAACTTCATTTGCCAGCTCCTTCAGGACCCACGTATAGATTTCATCAGGTCCCATGGACTTGTGCATATTCAGGTTCTTAAGATGGTCTCAAACCAGACCCTCTCCTACCGTGGGCCCAAGGTCTTCTTTCTCACAGTCCCTGCATCTGCCTTCCAAGACTTGGGTGATGTGGTCAGAGCCTTTGCCAGTGAAGACCAAGGCAAAGAAGTCATTCAGAACCTCAGCCTTCTCCAAATCCAGGGTAGCCAGTTCTCCCGATAGCTTCTGGAGGGGACCTACTTTGTCCATAGTCTGTCTTTTATTCACTACATACCTATAGAATCCCTTCCTGTTATCCTTAACATCCCTAGCCAAGTTTAATTCTAACTGGGCCTTAGCTTTCCTAACTTGGTCCCTAGCTTCCCGGACAACATCCCGGTATTCTTCCCAGGCCGCCTGTTCTTGCTTCCACCTTTTATAAGCCTCTTTCTTCCTTCAAAGTTTCCTCAGCAGCTCCTTATCCATCCAAGGTCTCCTGGCCCTCCTGCTGCACTTCCTTCTAGTTGGGTCGAAGCACTCCTGAGCTTGTAGCAGGTGATCCTTGAAGACCAACCAAAAGACTTGAGCCCCCCTGCCCTCTAGGGCTATATCCCATGGAACCTTACTAAAAAGGTTCTTGAAGAGGCCAAAGTCTGCTCTGCTGAAGTCCAGGGTAGTGAGCTTCCTGCATGCTCTTCTCACTGTCCTAAGGATCTCAAACTCGACCATCTCATGATCGCTGCACCCAAGGCTGCCCTGGAGCATCACATTTCCAACAAGCCCTTCCCTGTTGGTGAGCATGAGGTCAAGCATGGCACCTCTCCTTGTCAGCTCCTCTATTACTTGCAGAAGGAAGTTGTCTTCCACACAATCGAGGAACCTCCTGGATTGCTTATGCCGGGCCGTACCGTCATTCCAACAGATGTCAGGGTGGTTGAAGTCACCCATGAGAACAAGGGCCTGTGAGTGTGAGGCTGTTCCTGTCTGTCTGTAGAGTGCTTCATCCACAGAGTCCTCTTGATCAGGCAGTCTGTAACAGATCCACACAGTAATGTCTCCCATAGCTGTTCTCCCTTTGACCCTGACCCACAAACTCTCTGTTGACTGCTCACCTGTCCCCAGACAAGAGTTCCATACTCTCCAGCCTATTACTGGCACAAATAGCAACTCCCCCTCCCCGCCTGCCAGGCCTGTCTTTTCTAAAGAGCCTGTAGCCTTCCATTCCAACACTCCAGTCATAGGAGCCATCCCACCACGTTTCTGTGATGCTTATTATACCATATCCCCATAGACGTGCACACATCTCTAATTCTTATTTGCTCCCCATGCTATGAGCGTTTGTGCCAGATGCCATTCTATGGCATCTGAGCCAAGCTCCAAATGAAGTTGGCTCATTGGCTGAAGCGGCTGGAATATCTCTACATTGCTCTGAGCATTTATTATAGGTGCTGGCAACTGACTGGGTGTGTTGGGATGGAATGATGGCCCCTTCCCCCAACACATCTAGTTTAAAGCATCCTTGACCAGTCTGGGAAGCCTCCTACCAAAACCGCTCTTGCCAGACCAGCTCCACCAGCCTCCAGTAGACCTGGCCTCCTAAATTGAGCCCCATATTCTAGATACCCAAACCTCTGATTATGACACCATCCTTCTAAGCATTTATTAACCTGGCCAATCCTCCTAGTCTTTCTAAGGTCTCCCCTGTATCCTGGAAAACTGACAAAAAGACAGTCTGAGCTCCAGAGCCCCTAGCCACCTCTCCCAGGGCTCTGTAGTCCTTCTTTATGTTCTCCAGGCTACTACTATCTATATCACTAGGACCCACATGGATCACTAGAAGTGGGTAATAGTCCGTGGGACTGACTAGAGCAGGCAGCCTTTCTGCAACATCCCTGATCGATGCCCCATGTAAGCAACACACCTCCATTGAGACTGAGTCAGGTCAACAGATGAGTTCTTCTGTCCCATCCAGAGTCCCCTACCACTACAACCTGCTGCTTTTTCCTCGCAGCACCAGTAGAGATCTTTACCAGTGCATCTTTTTTTCCTCCTTCTTTGCATCAGTATTATAAAGTGATTTAGACTCTGATTCTTTTATACAGTGTCAAGTATTTTCCATTCCCTGTTTTAAAGTAGGGCTTAGTTTTAGAGAAATCATACTTTACAAATGCGAATATTCTGCACCACGGGTGGGGAGGCATAGGAGAGAGATGGTGAAGGAGCTGGTGGAGGATCTCAATTAAAAAGGCCCAACAAAAAATGGCATAATAACATAGTCTTTTTAGCAAGATGATAGAGTAAAAAGAGGAGTATAGATAGTAAGTAAATCTTTCATCCCATCATATGCTGGGAAGCCCACTTTCACACAACATCAGACAGACTGCAGATGGACTGTCCCACAGCATGCTGCACAGCTCCTATCTGTGGATAGGCTCCTTCTGCCTCCCATGCTGCAGCACCCTTAATTTTGTTTAACAATCAAGATGCTGCATCTTCTCCTGGCAGGCTGGGCTGTAATCACTGGCATAACAACCATGAGCATGCGGAACAGGCCCATATGGGGCACTCCAGCACATTCCCATACAGCACCTGCTCATACTAATATATGGACTGATCCAGCCTTAAGCACAGGGCCAGAGACCAGACACAGCCTGGTCAAGATCATTAATTCCTCAAATGCATTGTTGCCTGCAAGGTTCCCAATACAATGAAGGACACTCAGTTTTACACTGTTGATTTCAGACCATTTCTCTAATTTTATCAAAATACTCTGTGTGAGTACCCAAGTCAGCTTTTCAGAAGCTGCCATGGCCTCCCCTTCATAATGCTCTCATTCATTCATATGTGAGTAAGCATAATCGATCTGCTGAAACATCTCCTAGGAAGAGGCTTGACATCACCCTTATCCACAATGCTTTTATCTCATCAAATATATGCATGGGATGGCTTTCCCTCTCTGCAGAGAACAAAAAGCAGAAAGTCCACTTTCTCATTTATCGCTTTTGCCCTGAGTTTAACTGTGGTAGGGCGAAGGATTCAGAAGTGTGTGAATTTTTTCTTTTTGCTTTGTAGTTACAAAAAAGAAATCAAAATAAATATTCAGCTGAACTAAGCAAGACTTCACTTGCTTTCTTAACATCTTGAGCTCCATTAAGTTTCTGTCCTTTCAGACTTTTAAGAGTGGCTAGAGATATAGGTCAAAATAATCAGTTGTCATGGTAATAGAATTGCAAGTGCTATTCTTGCTTTTAAGGTTCATAATAGGAGTTCTCTGTTTAGTTTAGCACTTAGAGATGTAAATTACTGCAATAAATAAATAATAAATGATTTCTCTGCAATTTTCCAAAATACAAGGATGATCTTTATGTCAAAAAGAGGAAATGTGGATTTCTCCAGCAAATTCTGTAGTACTGCTGAGAGGATAAGCATGACAGAAACATGCTCAAAGTTTGTTCTTATTGGGTGCAAATTTTTATGCTAGTCATTGAACTTCTGCTGTTAAAAAAGATGTAATAAAACCTACACAAACAGAAAATGGGAAAAAAGCATGTGTGATTAATCAATTGCAAGGTGAAATATGGAATGGAATAGCTTTTTTTGTTTGTATCTTCAGTCTAGTGGCAAGTCTTCTGCAACTCAGGTCTCAACATACATTTAGTAGAATCAGGAAACAAGGTATTGTACTAGCATGTATAAAAATACATAGAAAATATTAAAGAAATACTAATTAAATGGCATTACACAAATTAAAATATACACCTCTACCTGAAATATCATCAGCATCAAAAGATACTAGAAATGAATGAAAAGTGCCATATCATAGAATCATAGGATGGTATGGGTCTGAAGGGACCTTCAAAGGTTATCTAGTTCAACCTCCCTGCAACGAGCAGGACACCTTCGTCGCTGACATGGACAGTGGGATTGAGTGCGCCCTCAGCAAGTTTGCTGATGACACCAAGCTGTGTGGTTCGGTTGATACGCTGGAGGGAAGGAATGCCATCCAGAGGGACCTTGACATGCCTGGGAGGTGGGCTGATGCCAACCTCTTGAAGTTTAACCATGACAAGTGCAAGGTCCTACACCTTGGGTCAGAGCAATCCCAGGCACAGCTACAGGTTGGGCAGAGAAGAGATTCAGAGCAGCCCTGCGGAGAAGGACTTGGGGGTGTTGGTCGATGAGAAAATGAACATGAGCCAGCAGTGTGTGCTTGCAGCCCAGAAAGCCAACCGTATCCTGGGCTGCATCAAAAGGAGTGTGACCAGCAGGTCTAAGGAGGTGATCCTGCCCCTTTTATTCTGCTCTCATGAGACCTCACTTGGAGTATTGTGTGCAGTTCTGGTGTCAACATAAAAAGGACATGCATCTGTTGGAACAAGTCCAGAGAAGGGCCACAAGAATGATCAGGGGACTGGAGCACCTCCCATATGAAAACAGGCTGAGAAAGTTGGGGCTGTTCAGCCTGGAGAAGAGAAGGCTGAGTGGAGACCTCATAGCAGCCTTCCAGTATCTGTAGGGGGCCTATAGGGATGCTGGGGAGGGACTCTTCATTAGGGACTGTAGTTACAGGACAAGGGGTAATGGGTTCAAACTTAAACAGGGGAAGTTTAGGTTGGATATAAGGAGGCAATTCTTTCCTGTTGGGGTGGTGAGGCACTGGAATAGGTTGCCCAAGGAGGTTGTGAATGCTCCATCCCTGGCAGTGTTCAAGGTCAGATTAGACGAGGCCTTGGGTAATATGGTTTAGAGCAAGGTGTCCCTGCCCATGGCAGGGGGGTTGGAACTTGATGATCTTAAGGTCCTTTCCAAACCTAACTGTTCTATGATTCTAACTAGATCAAGCTGCCCAGAACCACATCCAGCCTAGCCTTGGATGTCTCCAGGGATGGCATATCCACCAGCTCTCTGGGCAACCCATGCCAGGATTTTACCACCGTTATTGTAAAAAAATATTTTCTCACAACCAGTCTGAATCTCTCCTCTTCTAGTTTAAAACCGTCACCCCTTGTCCTATTGCAACAGGCCCTGCTAAAAAGTCTCTCCCATCAGGGTAAGTGCTACTTAGCAACAACTAAAACATCAGTGTGTTACCAGCATTATTCTCAGACTGAAGGCAAAACACAGCATGGCACCAGCTACTAGGAAAAAAAATAACTTTCTCTCAGCCTAAACCACGGCAGTGCTGAAAGGCCACAATAAGGTCTCCCCGAGCCTTCTCTTCTCCAGGCTGAGCAACCCCAACTCTCTGAGCCTGTCCTCACAGGAGAGGTGTTCCATCCCACTGACCATTTTTGTGATGTAATAGTAAAAAGATGTGAATCCTATAATTCAAAGAGAAAGAAAAATAAGAAAGTTGGTGGAAGTATAGAAGAGAATGAGTAATGTAAGTAGGTTATTTAGATGCTCCTATATACACTCTCAGAGTATAAAAATTGGTAATAAGTGTTGAAAGAAAAACACATTTTGTTAAAGATCCATTTCATTCTTAACCCTTCATTAAAACAATTTTTGCAGGATAGAAAAAGCCCTATGATATATCTGGTTTTCACATGCTCTTGCAAAAGTAGGTTTTTGATATTTCTTCTTAGTTCTGCCCATCCACATGCTTATACATCACCATTAGCTCCATGACTGCAATGAAAGATTTAGCAGTAAAAAGGCTGCCCACTGCACCTGATTTGATAGCTCTTTCTGTGGCGAGCAATAGTAACAGCACAGAGAAACCTTTCATCCAATTCTGTAGAGCAAAACGATCAAATCGTAGTTGGCCTGAGGAACAGGTATTTTATTGTTCACCTTCCTTCACATACCTTGCAACCACAACACTCTAGGTGGATGCCTCCAGTTTTTGTTAAAGAACTGAAAAAAAGAAACCTGAAAAGATAGCAAATTTCTGTATTTTCAACAGCCTCCTACATTTATCGTATTCACACTGTGATAGCACATTGGTCCCCCCGGGTAGCACCTGCTGAAGACCAGAAGGTTTTTTATATTTGAGGCCAGTATTTTTCTATACATGATCTTGACTCAAAAATAATTGAGCCATTTCAATGCAGATTGACAAGATGCTTCTTTGCTTAGAAACCAAAAATAGAAAATTACAGCCCAAGAGCTAATGACTCACAAAATCACTATGTGAAATCAGGTTTTAAAGCAGAAAACATCTTGCAACCTCAGTATCACTATTGCCCATGCAGGAATATAAGTTATTAAAATCAAAAGCATAAGGGAGAGAAGCAGGGCAAGCAAGGTAGGTTGTTTTGAACCTAGGTATCTGTAATAGCACCAACAAGAGCACTGCACATAGAAGTTCTCAGCTGGAAAAAGAGAAAATTGCATGGTGACATAGATCTGCTCCCTCAAAACCTATTCATGTTTCATTGTGGAACCTCTGAATTAACAGCTTTAGCTCTATTTGAGTATGTGTGTAACAAATACAGAGTGAATGAAAGAGAACATTTAGACAGCAGCAGTGACACAGACCCAAAAAAAGATTTGGTGGCTAACATGGGGTGCCGGCTGAAATGGCAGTCAAATATATTTGCTGTTATCACTGATCTGCAGGATTTATATAAAAATGAGAGACCCATACAGACTGGGTACTTTTAATAATAAAATTCAAGCACAGGATAGTATCTTTCAATCAAAACTACAGTAAGCTGAGTTACTTCATTCTGCTGTTTCTATATTCAGTCAGTTTATCTTGCTAATACTCCAGCACCTGAATCTTAAATATTTAAGCAGTGCTAAGATAATCTTTAGGTAATTTCTGGCATTGTACTAGAAGACTATCAGAAAAGCAAAGTTTCTGTAAAATGATCAAACAAGTACTGAATTCTTATTCACTCAGTGAAAGAAAGAATTTCAAACACAATACATATCAAAAAGAATTTCAGTCCTTTCACAGAAGGGAATATGATGTAGTACTGATATAAAAGGAGTGTTGAAAGGGGACTGACTAAATGACATTCGTTTTGAAATTAAAAGAAAATTAAACCATTTCTCCCTAAAGATTGGTATTTCCACTTCAAGCATGTAGAATAAACATTATGTCATCTTTGAAAGCACTGAAGCCACACAGATATGAAGCTGCAAGATTTTATGCCTCAGTTAAGACGCTTCTCTCATTGAAACAAGAAAGGAAAATTGAAGCATGTAGGTGATGCAAAGATGAAAAGGAAGGTTCAAGGAGGCCACTGGACAAAGCGCATTCTAGTTCCTAAAATTTCCATTACTTTTCTTCCAGCTTGTGGAGTACAATCATGCAAAGACTCATCAAGCTCAGTTGTGCCTGTTACTCAGCCTGTGTATGGAAGAGAAACATTTTAAGCAGTACCTATTCAGGGCAGCAAAGCTTACCTTTCAGGAACATTTTAAATCTAGGCAACAGTTATGACGTCAGCCTAGACAGGAAGTATATTAATGATGAACAAAAATTAATATTCCTTGTTAACATATTAAAGGGAGAAGTTGCACTGATGCTGACAAGTGTCAGACAACTCAGTATCTCACACCAAATGCTTACTCATCCATTTGTTCAGACATTATTTACAATGACACAGGCAGATATTTTCAGCTCCAGACCGACAGTTGGTTGCTTCCATCCCCACAAGTCCCTTTAATGATTAAATTACTGAATACATCAAATTATTTCATTTCTAGGATTTATGAACATTGTTTCAGAGTGAAAAGCTCTAAAAAAAATTATCATGCTACAGAGATCCACGAAATAGTAAAATTTGCTGTATTCAGAGACAGTATTTCCTCACTTCTGGGTCTGGCACTTTCCAATGATGGAGTACAACAGATCATAAACTTGATATGAGGGTATAAAAATGTATAAATACGATAACTTTCATTATATTCTTTCTAATTAGAAAAATCTTCAATCATAAAGATGAGAGGACGTGAAAGTGTGCTACTTGCCAGAGTTTGCCTTAGATAGTGACAATACGTGTGTTTCAAGTAGCTGACAGTTTTGGACCATTTTCAAGGTCAGCCATTACAACTTTGGTTTTAATTCAGTTATGAGTACTAGTTCTGTTAAAAACCATGAAAATTACTATCAGAAAATTCTGACTTATTTTCACTTCTTTTGAGAACATGTGAAAGCTTTCACGTTGTTCTTATGACTGTGAATATGAAACTCATTTAAAATTCTCCATCAGTGCAAAGTTACCTCTATGCCAACTTGTCAATCTTTCAAATGATTTCAAATGATTTCACTGTTACAAAAGTGTGCAGTAAGCACAGATTTGCTGTATTCTTTGAGTGGTCCTGGGTTCAGCAGTAGCAGTCATTTTTCTCCTTCTTAGTAGCTGGTGCAGTGCTGTGTTTTTGACTTTCGGCCTGGGAACAGTGCTGATACCACCGATGTTTTAAGTTGTTGCTCAGTAATGTTTACTCTGACCAAGGACATTGTAAGTCTCATGCTCTGCCAGGGAGGAGGGGAAGCCGGGAGGAAGCAGAGACAGGACACCTGACCCAAATTAGCCAAAGAGGTATTCCATACCACAGCACGTCATGCCCAGGATGTAGAACTAGGGGCAGTTATCCGGAAGGGCTAGATCACTGCTGGGTCAGGTTGGGTATCGATTGATGGGTGGTATTGTATTCTCTTCCCTTGTTATTTCCTTTATCATTATTATTATTGGTGGTAGCAGTAGTGATTTGTGTTATACCTTAGTTACTAAACTGTTCTTATCTCAACCCATGGGACTTACACTCTTTTGATTCTCCTACCCATCCTTCCGGGAGCAGGGGTGGGGAAGTGGGGGAAGTGAGCGAGCAAGCTGCGTGGCTGAGTTTAAATCACAAGAAGTGGAAACAGATTTTTCAAATATTTTATTTCTTCTCTCTGTTCTTAGATATCAGTATGGACTTTTGTACGAATTTTGTGCCAGAGATTTTCCCTGTTTGCATTAAGTCAGAAATCACACCCATTGTTTATAATCTCTTAGAACCCTGTAATTCTTTTGCTTTTTATTTTCTTGCTCTTCCATATTACTAAGTCTTGTAAGGGTGTGACATGTCTACAGCAGTTCCAGATGATTTAGCCAGTATTATTTTGGTGATCACGTACATTACAGCAGGAATAACCCTATTCATTGAGAAAACACTATAATTGAGTGTTGTTACATTTATTCTGAAGATGCACCTAAACTAAAATGGCTACTGATGAATAGCAAATTATGTATACACATTCTTTACCTCACAACCAGATGAAATATTCACTTTACTTTTCCCTTTCAATGGGTTGAGCTCTCTTCTAGGCATGGCATACAAAAGAAACATGACAAATTGCAAAAGGCCAACTTTGCCCACCTTGGGCATCATACTAGCCTATACTTGGTGAGTCTTTCTCATTACATTTTGAAAACCAAGAAAAGTCAATATACTATCTGTGAAAGACAGTGTACCTTAGAAGCTGTTACAAGTAACATCATACTGACAAAAAAAGCTTACTCAGCTTTCCCACTGAAATTCTTAAGAGAGGGAGATGAGGAAGACAATTAAAGGAGAACATAGTTTTATAATCTGTGTAACATGTATGATAAAATGGGGGTTGAGTGGATCAAAGGCCATTGCTATGTCTGAGAATGCATTTCTAGCAGAGAAACGGAAGCCTCTGCTCTCTCATTTACCGAGGATATGAAGGACAGGGAGAATGATAGTGAGGAAGGTTGTAAGGAAACAGCATTTTTTCTAGTTAGGCAAGGTAATAGCAGCTAGTGGAATGAGCAGATCATATACTAAATTCTCTCTTTCTTATCTGTTCCCTGTCAATACAAATGCAGTCTGACCTTGATTACTGTTGCAGTGACCAATAAAAGGTTTGAGACAGTATAAAACAAAAGTGTGATACTTTGATGAAGAGAGAAGAAACACATTACAGATTCTGAATTTCAAGAAATAAGAAAATTACATGAAATAATTTTATCTGGATTTTTTCCATGACAAATATTTCAAAATAGCTAGATTTTAAAAACACTGTGACTTGGAAGTAGAAACCCATAAACAGAGAGAGGCTGAACAAAAGCAATAGGGAAAACGAAGACAGGAGAACCCTGAGCATGTTATGGGAAACTCCTCTGTCTTCCCTTTGGAAGACCAGAAAAAAAGGCTGCTTTCCTGCTCTGTTTTACATATTTTGGCAGCAGATCAGTATGTCCAGTCTGGCTGGGGTGTTCCAGGCTCATTAGCATCTGTCCACCTAACATTACTACTATTACAAGGGCATTCCAGCCTTCAAACAGGAAGATTAAGCTTCTTTAAGTGGCTTTCTTTTTTTACCCTGTGTGTTTTAATTTTTGTTTTCCTCTGGCTACTGATCACTCAACCAGCTTGAGTGCATAACATGACAGTTCACAGTACTGCTCACAACAGACCATAACCCTATCTTCCTGACCATACAAGATAGCATTTGCATGAATAATTACAGTGTCAAAAGCTGCCAGAGGCCTAACCTGTACTTAACCATCATCTCCATGTGGGTTTTTTTCCTAGTTTTCCTTTAGTAACAAAACAAGTCACCACAGACAAAAACTTGACTACCCTGAACTGAAAGGGCTTGGGTGTCAAAGCAGCACTTCTGGTGAGCTGCTCCCTATCAACCTCTTTTATAGTTTACACTTAAAATTTCCAGCTCAAGGTTCTCAGTTAAATTGTTTCAGCTGTTCTTCTTGAAAGACATTCACTCATGAGTAAGTATGACTACTACAAAAATAAAATCCTGAGAGGTAATTAATGGAATTTGTAACTCCCAGCATAAAACTAGTGCTTTATTTTCAAGAGCAGCTTTTTTCATTTACTACTTCACTCTTTCTCCATTAAATAAATATTAATTATGGTGTTTATCTATATAAGTGCTTCATACTCTATTACTGTAATTTGCAGTTATCCTTGGATCTGTAATGAAAAGAAGTGCTTTTAAGAAGAACTGTATTTTTCCATATGCCTTAACAATTGTACAGAACATAATGAAGAAGGCGGGAATCTGCCTGTACCACTCTGTCAGTCCTACAGGATTAACCTTTAATTGTGTTCATTACATAGTGTGATTGTATTTTATACTGTTACGTTTCTAAACTTAGTAAGTGCTGTAAATAGTCTTGCCACAGGTCTCCTGTGCAGTATTCAGGTCTCCCTGCAGTACTGAAGTCAGCAGATTTGCAGCTGTCCTGTACCATAAATGCAAAATAAATAGATAAATAAGAAGAGATTGAAAATTCTCCTTTCTAGTGCACACAAAGTTTCTAACTTTAGAAATATATTCAAAAAAGCTGACTGGATATAGCATGATAGTTGTCCTGTAAGAAATTATCCACATCAAACAACTGATACTGTGTAAAAAATGTCTTGCTATGTTAAATCCTTTCTGGTGTTAAAAAACATGCAACAAAAAATGAAGGCAGGATTTATTCCAAGGCCTGTTAATGATATTTGCCTTTATGAGTCAGAATGCAAAGTTTGCTCCGTGGTGAATTAATTTGCTAGCCAAGAAGTGCTCTCAAGCTCTGCTAATCAGAAGATTGAAATGCAGCCTTTGGGATCAGGCTGAGCCTGTTACTCAGAAGCTGAAAGAATTTAGTTGGGTTGCCAGACCAATACAATTAGATTTATACTTTGCCATTCCGGTAGACTGAAATCAACACAATGCAAGATAGTTTATACATGCAAATGCCTACTAATAGTAAAGACAGGTAGGTGTGTCTGTTTCACAATTCAGGAAAATTACCATGGTTTCCAAGAGCCTTATGGACTTCAGAAGCCTATTCCTGAATATACCATAATCTAGTTATTTAAAGGTTAGATGAGAAATCAGTGAGACAGTTGGCTCTATAAAGATTTTTTTTTAAGTGGATACCTTCTAATGAAATTATTTTATCATCATCTTCTGGTATAATTTCTTGGTTTGCCTTGTTTAGAGTGAAAAAACATCACATCTCTCCTCTTACTTGTTCTCTCATGTAATCAGACATAAATGTCCTTCAAAACACTCCTAGTGTATGTATTAAATTACACTGCATCCTCTTCATAATTCAACACTACCAGTTGTGAAGCATTCCTTTGAATGCTCTTTGTGTCTTCAGCAGTGCAAAGCTAGTCAAATTGGAATTAGCAGTGCTATTAACATACTCTTCAGAGGAATATATGTAAATTCACAAACAGATATGCATCTATAGCTATGCTTAACTGGTAGAATCATAGACTGGTTGAAGTTGAAAGGAACCTCTGGAGGGAATATCATCCAACATCCTTGCACAAGCAGAGCCACCTGAAGCCAGGTGCCCAGGACCATGTCCAAAGTGGATTTCTAGTATCTCCAAGGATGCAGGCTCCACAACCTCTCTGGACAGCCTGTGTAAGTGCTCCATCACCATCAGAGTAAGGAAAAATGTTTCCTGATGTTCAGAGGGAGCCTCCTGTGTTACAGTTTGCCTCTGGTCTTGTCACCAGGTTCCATCTTCTTTACATCCTTCTATTGCCATGAGATCCTCCTGAGCCACCCTTTGGCCAGGCTGAACAGCCTTAGCCTTTCCCTTATAGGTGAGATGCTCCAGTCACATAATCATCTTAGTGACTTTTCCCTGGACTCTTGCCAGTATGTCCATGTATCTTTTGTACTGGAAAGTCCAGAACTGGACACAGTACTCCAAGTGTGGCCTCACCAGTACCCAGCAGAGGAGAAACATGCCACTGTACAGTATGTCCCACTTCAAACATATACCAGAACTTCCTGAAGTTGTTTTGGTACTTGAGGTCTCAGGACCGGTATTTCTGGATTTATCAATTTCTGTACTACATACACTAGCAACAGTTATTTTAATACAACAGAGTGTATGGTATATTCACCTATTACATGTAACTGTGTGTATGTGCACATCTATATTTCATACAGGAAAGAGATATTCAGAAGACCCCAGGCATGCTGAATTTAGTTTCATTTTATGCAGAATCTCAGCTTGCTCTATGTTATCATAGAGTTTAAGTCTTCTAAATAATTCAAAACTATACTTTTCACTGTTGGAACTTTCATTTATGCTCCTATCAGATTCTTATCTGACAGACAGCTATGGTCCTTTGAACTCTCTTCTTACCTGCAGAAGTAATTTTATTTTCTTACCCATTGCTCATGCCAGCCATGCATATCCTTTCACTTGTCTCTCTTCTGTAAAGACATTTTTCCCAACATTCAGCTCTTGGATTTATTTCTTAATTTTAGAGAAGATTCATGCCAGCAGCTACTTAACTCATCCTCAAGTATATGCATTCTCCAGCAGCTGTTTCTATTTAACCATGCTGCTTAAACTTCAAGGAATCAACTGTGAGAGACCTGTAAGAATTATTTTTTTTTTCTCCTGCTGATCCATAAAATCATGTGCTTACTTGATTTTGAATATCTCCTCTTTCACACTTTCCTGGCTCAGCAGAGGTCTCTCAATATTTCTCTGATACAGTTTAAAAACAGTTGCAATATTAATGCGCAAATGAACAAATAAAATAATACATCTTGTGTACAAAGAAAACTTAACCCTTTCCACAAAGAACCACCGAAAAAAGTCCTGTGAGCGTTAAGCAATTCTAAGGAAGTGATCAGAAAAACAAACAACACTGGGAATTTTTATTTTGAGGACTGCTACCTGGCACCTATGTCATTCAATAAATGCCCAGGCAAATGGTAATGATATGCACTGAAAAGTAACCATCATGAAATGAATCAGGGTTTCAGTATCCTCCTGCCATTTGCAAAAAACTTAAGCTTTTAACAGGCACCTTTAGAACTCTCAAAAATGCTTTGTTGATTTTTATCACATTTAGATCACTGAGATAAAACTTTACCAGTGATGTGTCAGTAAATATAGCAACAAGTAAAAATTGGAATTTTATATATTTCAGATTACATCTGTCAGTGTTTTATGTTTACATACTGCATCAACCTGTCTGTGGTGAACTGATGTCCTTTATTACATCAGTTCTGTAAGAAATAAAAGCTTGATAGAACATAAAATTTGGATATATGCAAGAGACAAGCATACTAGCTATTAATTCATATTGATTTCAGGGCCACGCAAATATCTACAGGACTCATTGTCTTATCAGAAAATTCCCTGTTGTCAGAAAGTTTTCTTCAGATGTTTGCTGCTTTGATTTTATTAATAAAAGAACTTCAAAACCCACTCATTATTAATATTATAATAAAATCTGCCAGGAAATTATCAGGCAGGATCTGAATGCTAAACAGAGACAGCATACAGAGGTTTCCTATTACAAGTTTCTTTACTTTTAAAAATTAAAAACTTTGGTAATAGAATAGTTCAAAGAAGCATTCATACCCAAGAATAAAATTACCACAATAATTAATACAGCTGCTTGTTATGAGGAATATAAATAGGACCAATAAGGAGATGATGTTTTGTTCCCTCATAACAAGAACTGTATTACTGATCAGGACTTAGAGGGACCTATACCTCATTAATACAGAAAAAGTAAAGCTACCATACTTCTATTTCCAGAATTGACAATAAAAAGTAGCAACGGTGATCCTAAAAGTAAGTCATATTGAAAGATGAGGAAAAGTTAGGAAGCATTCAAAATTAAATGTGTTAATTTTAACAAAGACGTATTAATGAAAATATTACATTTGAAAGACAATTAGAAACAATTACAGTTATTTGTTCTTTGCTTCACCACTTCAGAAAGAGCACATTAGCCTGCACAAACACAACCAATGTACCATTGAACTTCTAGTTTGAGCCTCATGCAAGATACACCTTACACTGTTAAATAATATCCCAATGCACAATATCCTCTGCATTTTACGACCAAGGCATTTTAGGGTAGCTGTGATCTTTGTTATAAAAAACTTCTACAATCAGGGAAGAAGTTTACAAATGGCAGATTAAATGTGACTTAAAACCATGCAAGTATTAGGTACATAAATGCAATCCTGTAACATACAGAGAGCTATGCAGTCAGACCTCCCCACATCCTGCACTGGATTTTCTCATCTGCCTTTGGCTTGACACCCAATCTGATAGATATTCTCAAACACACATGCAGAATTGGACCTGGGAAAGTGGGAGGTTCACCCACACCTGATCTGAGATCCCTCTCAGGTCTCAGGTGTGTTCTGAGGAGCCAGGCAGCATGAGTACACATACAGCCATGTTCAGGTAACAAGCAGAGGCTTGGGCACCAAAAAGGTTCAGTAGAGCTGGGACTGCAAGCATTTCATGACACGCAAGTAACACTTTCACCCTCCTGAAGTAGTATATTGTTTTCTTGTGGCTCTGTTTTCAACTTCTGAGAGCAGATCTGCAGCCCTATAGTCCAAGAAATACGGGATTCCTCCTACCTGTAGACCACAGTCATCACACTAAGCTACCAACACAGATCTCAGGTCTTATGGGGCTTTGGTCTTGTCCTGGGCAATCTGAAGCCATGGTTTAGTTTGTTTACCTGTAACAGCAATTACTGAGCAAACAGCTGGCTACTATTCTGTTAGTTTTTGCTAAGATTCCATAGAATCATGGAATCATTCAAGATTGGAAACAACCCTTAAGATCGAGTCCAGCCATTAACTGAACATTGCCAAATCTACCGCTTAACCATGTCCCTAAATGACAAATCTACATGTCTTCTACATACCTCCAGGGAAGGTGACTCCACCACTTCCCTGGGCAGCTTGTTCCAGTGCTTGACAACACTTCCGGTGAAGAAATTTTTCTTAATATCCAAACTAAACCTCCCCTGGTACAACAGTTCTACAATTGTGTGCTGAAATATTCTCATATATTTCTGGAACTAACAGATGAAAATAACAAACTGCTACTGTAAGGGGTGAACTACATTTTGAACAAAAATAATGTAGTATGGAGGAGTAAAAGCATGAAATGACAGCAGGGACCTTGAAAGCATGGGCAAAGGATGATACTGGAAGCCTCAGGGCAATAAACAACTCACCAACAGTCAACTGCTGGTTTCTGAAGGAATGCAACCTCAGCATTTGCTAAAAAAAACCATAACGCATATCCAGCATATGTAAACCACAAGACATATTGCAAACCCAGGTGTAATGCCACATTGCAGAGCCATGAAGAAAAAGCAGCGTGTAGCATGTGCTGGCAAACACACGAGCCCAGGAGTGAGGAGAAAGAAGCTATTAATATTACAAAACACCTGGGATACTAATACTTCGCTGATTTGACTGTTGAGGCTTCAATCAGTTTAACAGTAAGTTCTTCTTGATTTTGCTTATGAGATCCTGCCTTTTGCCTGTAGAAGAATTTCAGCACAAGAAGTTGAGACTTCAAGCACTTGCTCTGTAATGCAGACTGGGAACAGATTGAGACAGTTTGAGATTGCAAAGGGATGAATAGCTGGAAGAAAGATAGATTGCATCAATGCACCATCACAGATTAAATGGAAGAGTACAGCTGCGATTTTCAAATTACAGAAATAACTTTTATTACTTGTATAAATTTATTTTAAAGAAGTTGATATATATGTCCCTATATTAATTGGGAAGACATTGTTATATGCCAAAGTAACAAGTATCCTTTTCTTCAAGATCTGGAGAACAGAAAAACATCAGCCCTAATAACAACATTCAAAACTGATATAAATGATGAAGGGATATGAAAGAAAAGGGGAGGTGATAATATAATTTATGTCATTTTGCTGAAAGTTAGCCTCACAGCCTGCTCTGCCAATCACCAAAAATAGCAGCACTCACCAAGCAAGGAGAACTAATTACAGGCAGTAAAAGATAAGGACAAAGAGTTTTCTGGAATTCCTCAGTCCTTAAATGTTGAATATTTATGTTAATTTATCACTGCAGTTCATGTACTTCAAATGCAATCCATAAATTATTCTGTGTGTTACTGAAAAATAAATGGCATTTTCTTTGTAGTGAGTTATTCTGGACACACTAAGGTAAATTATGGTTAAATAATCGATGTCTTTGTTACTGTCTTTTCCTGTGAGTGGTTACTGGGAACAGTGACTTAAATTTCCCATTTTGATGAAACTCTCTTGTCTGTTGAAGACAGATCAGAGCATGAAACACACCACTTCAGGTACCTGCTGTGACAAGCTGCATTAAGATGATATTATCCAGTGCTAAAAAGCTACAAATATGAAATATACTTTAAAGGTGCATATACCTAATCACTGTCTGCTATTGCCTGAGATTAGGAACATACATGTGTTGCTTATAGACACTCCAAGGAACATATGTGTTGCTTATAGACACTCCAAAGATAATTAAGAAAAAGCTCCACAAGTGTTTCCTTGCAATTTTTGCTGTAAACAGGTTACAAGATATTTCTCTTTTTTTTCCTGGGAGACTCAGAAATTATTCAGACACTTTCAGAATGAACCCTGAGCAATCCCTTCACTTCCAAAGCTGTCATCCACACAGTTTCTTAAGTCTTTGCTTAAGTTTTCCCCAAACAGTCCCACACTTTTTTAACCTTGTTGGACTGCTGACAGCATGAAATACATAGCAGTTCACATAGACATTCCTTGCTTCCCATAAGCTGTGTGAAGACAGCAGTATAATTCATGTTTCTTGATACATCCCGAAGTCTGACAGTCTCAAATGTTAAAGCAGCTGGCTAAAACTGAACTTTTGCTGTGTTCACAGAGAAGCAAAAGCAGAGGGAACAGTTCTGCAGAATTTGCTTCCTCTGGAACATCCTCCGCTACTGATCACTCCTGTTACATTTTAAGTGTCTGAGCCTAAGAAAATCCTTTTGGATTAATTTGGTGTTTCTTGATCTCCAAATATCAGTCAGAGGAAAAAAAAAAAAAAAACCAACAAACCAACAAACTGTGATCATTGGATCACAGAATGGTTTGAGTTGGAATGGACCTTGAAGATCACCCAGTTTCAATCTCTTCCCATGGGCAGGGACACTTTCCACTAGACCACGTTGCTCAAAGCCCTGTCCAAACCTGTCCTTGAACACTTCCAGGTATTGGAGAGACACAGCTGCTCTAGGCAACCTGTTCTAGTGTCTCACCACCCTCACTGTGAAGATAATCTAATATATAAAATAATACTTTAATCAGAAGTTTATAAGCAAGTGTGAGCTGTTATTGACACAACATTCAAGATAACCAAGCCTCATCCCTGCAACTCAGATAAACAAAGGCCCAAAGCAAGCAACTCACCTTGGTACAGCTGCTTTATTCATTTGCTACTTATGATTCGTCTGCAACAATGTTTTCCCGTAGCTAGATAGTCATGACACTCTGTTGGACTGCTGAGTGACCAAGGACGAATCCTTACAGGAAGTCCTATGGGACTGCAGAGGCATGCCAGATACAGCTACTGCAGGAAAACTCAGTGTGGCTTGAATGTGACCTCTAGGCCTAACACTGACCAGTCCAAAGTAGAAAGCTGATATTTATAATTTCTGAAATCTCTGGCCATCTGTTCTCTAAAGCTTTACAATATTTAATTTCTGCACATATCTAAGCAACAAGGCCAGCTTTGTAGCTGAGTCATAATCTCAGTTCCTGAAATTATATTAGGAAAGTAGTCAATAAAAATGGGGATGGGAACCCTTTCCCTTTTAAATTTCTACATTTAACATCTGGAATGTGCCCATCTTTGTTTATGTAGCTCTATATGACTGAAACCAAGTCCATAATGAATATTGTTTAATGCCTGCAGTATCCTGAGATTGCACTGGTAGAAATATTTAAATTCCCATTTTTGAGGTAATTGAAGCTTGGCTTAAATAGGCTCCACAACATTCATTTTAGTCTGAACAAAACAATAATTTTTCTCTTTTTTTTTTAATTCTCAGTGATGCAAAGCTAAAATGCTTTCAAGCTGCCAGCTACATTTTGTTTGGGGGTTAGTGAAAAATGAAGTAATGCCTTTAAAATGCTTAACAGCTGGTAATGAAAGCCTCACCCAGGAGATTCTCAAAACATGCAGTTCTGCTTTGCCCTAAAGTATTGACCGGAATATTTACTAACTTGCTAGTGGGCAGAACACATCTTTGTTTTGCCTAGTCTCTTGGATTTCCTCAGTTCTTCTTCTGTCCTTGTGGATGCTAATAATCCAATCTATTACTAATAACATCAACCTTATAAATTAATGAATACAATTGATAAATTATGTATCAAATAGCACTTGCCATGCTCAGCATAAATGCGAACTGGTCTTTAGTTGTCCACAATATTATTTTGTTTAGCTAGCCATTAAAATAATTCCCACTGTATTTTATTTAGCTGCACTCCATGTAATTTGTATTTGCATCAGGGAACAAGAGAAGTGGCTCTGAATAATGTAAGTCCAAAGCCCAAGAGTTATCCGTGGAATCATTCCCATACGCAAGTTTCCAGGGAATTAGCACAGCTCAATATCTTGCAGCACTAGATACTAAAATATCATTCATGCCTCACTGGAATCCATTTGTTGAGTATACATGTACATAGTCTCAGTTCCTGCATGTGTCACTTAAAGTGGTTTTAGATTTAATTTCTCAGGGTTTGAATGCCATAGAAACACAGTTGAAAAGTATTTTCTGTACTTACTACTAACAAAGCCCCTTAGCAGGCTAGTCTCATAGCACAAAATCCATTTAAATACACTATTGAAAACACTGTAGTAGATTTATGGATGTAAATAGCCTTTAGCTTTTACCAGAAATACCAACGCAGGCATTAAGAATGGTAGCACTGGGACCTCTAGGTATATCAAACATGACATCCTAACTGAAGTGGCGGAGCAAGGAAAAAAAGCATGACTAGCAATGAAAGGGAGGAGGGGGGGACATCAAACCTTCACAGTCTCTCTCCAGAGACAGTCATAGAATTTAATTGTTTAGGTTGGAAAAAACTTTTAAGTTCATCAGATCCAACCATCCACATAGCAATGCCACCACTAAACCATGCCCTTAAGTGCCACTTTTAAATACCTCATGGGGTGGTGACTCAACAACTTTTCCAGGCAGCCTGTTCCAGTGTTTCAAACTCTTTTGGTAAAAAAATTGTTCCTAATATCCAATCTAAACCTCCCCTGGCGCAACTTCAAGCTGTTTTCTCCCATCCTATGGCTTATTACTTAGGAGAAGAGACTGACCCCCACCTCAGTACAACCTCCTTTCAGGTAGTTGTAGAGAGAGATAAGGTCCCCCCTGAGCCTCCTTTTCTCCAGACTAAACAATCCCAGTTCTCTCAGCTGCTCCTTATCTCACTTGTGCTCCAGACCCTTCACCAGATTTGTTGCCCTTCTCTGGACCCGCTTCAGCACCCAAATGTCTTTCCTGTAGTGAGGGGCCCAGAGCTGAACACAGGATTTGAGGTACAGCCTCACCAGTGCTGAGTACAGGCCCAGTCCTAGTGGCTATGCTGTTTCTGATACAAGCCAGGATGCCGTTGGCCTTCTTGGCCACCTGGGCACAAGCTGGCTCACATTTAGCTGGTTGTTCAACAACACCCCCAGGTCCTTTTCTGCCAAGAAGCTTTCTAGCCACTCTCCTCCAAGCCTGTAGTGTTGCATAGGGTTGTTGTGGCCCAAATGTAGGACCCAGCACCAAGTCTTGTGGAACCTTATACCACTGGCCTCAGCCCATTGATCCAGCCTGTCCAGATCACTCTGTAGAACCTTCCTATCCTTCAGCAGATCAACACACTTGCCCAGCTTGATGTCATCTGCAAACTTACTGAGGGTGCACTCGATTCCCTGTCCAGATCATTGGTAGACATGTTAAACGGAACTGGATCCAATCCTGAGCCCTGGGGAATACCACTTGTGATCGGCTGCCAACTGGATTCAACTCCATTCACAGACACTCTTCCAGCTCAGCCATCCAGCCAGTTTTTACTCAGAGAACAGTACACCTGTCCAAGCCATGAGCAGCCAGCTTCTCAAGAAGAATGCTGCAGGAAATGGTGTCAAAGGCTTCTACTAAAGTCCAGATGGACAATATCCACAGCCTTCCCTTCATCCACTAAAAGGTCACCTTGTCATAGGAGGAGATAAGGTTAGCAAGCAGACCTGCCTTTCATCAACCCATGCTGACTGGGCCTGATCACCTGGTTGAGTGTTGTGTGATGGCACTCAAGATGATCCACTCCATAACCTTTCCCGGCACCAAAGTCAGAGTGGCAGGCTATAGTTCCCTGGATCCTCCTTCTGGCCCTTCTTGTAGACAGGCACTTGCACTCTTACAGCACCAAGTCATCAGTCCTGACAGAACTAGTCAAGGGATATTTATTGTGACACAAAAACAGATTAAAAAGATATTTCTTTATAAGGAAGTGTGTGTTTTTAAGCTCACTTGTTGCTAGACCTTTTCAACCATAGCCACTTTCCAACACCTGTTGTATTAA
This sequence comes from Neopsephotus bourkii, assembly GCF_033783945.1. Classification (NCBI taxonomy): domain Eukaryota; kingdom Metazoa; phylum Chordata; class Aves; order Psittaciformes; family Psittacidae; genus Neopsephotus; species Neopsephotus bourkii. Next base: position 4,271,533 of record NW_026901969.1, read on the forward strand.
ATTTTGCATCAAATGACCAGACCAGTTGTAGACCATCCTGCTCCTCAGCCCAGAAACATGGTTCAGCAGAAAGAGAATGACATACCTAATAGATCTCTTCCTTCCTGGTGAGAATCCCCTTCAAAGAGGAAGGCCAGCCAACACATGAATTGTGAGCAGTGCGGTCTCAGGAAGTGAAAAGTTATCATCTTGTAGAGCAGAGAAAATATTACTGCTTTTTGAACTTCTCAGCCAGGACCATCTGAGAAGCCTCTGTGGCCTATGATACAGTAATTTAGCTTGTTTCATTACTCCTGTGGGCTTTCCCAAATTGTTCAGGGATATTCTCCTTTAATTTTAGGATTCTCTTAATGAGAACCAAAAGCAAGGGGTCCCACAACAGCTCAGCAGTATCAAGCCAATTCCTTCGATATAGAGCTTGCTCATGGCTGGGAAAAAAAAAACCCAAAACAAACCAGATTTAATGATTTTTTTAGGATTTTGGTGTCTCCAGCCCTCAGTGTTGCAACAGCATTCAGCTTTACAGAACTAGAAGAGCAACAGCCACAGGAATGGAGGGGGCCAGGGCAGGTCCAAGTGGCCAGGAACTCTTCCAGGGCCTGTGGGCAGGTGACAAGGTCCCACTCTTCTTCTACTAAATGAGGAAAGCATCTCTGCTGCCAACAGACAGCATTTTGTCATATAACACAGATAGGGAGGGGCAGCCAGAAGACTGCTGACCAGGACTGCTGTCTCTCTCTGCACAGTTTTATTCCCCCAGGCAAGTAGGGAGTGTTCATCTTCATGATCATGAGGTTTAGGGAGGCAGCCATAGGGCAGGGATATGCTGTGCGGTGCTCTCTTTGTTTTGTTGCCCTAATTGGTTATGCTTGAAACCAGCTCTGACTCTAGATTACCAGCCTGGAAGATGATCAGTGTATTGTGGGAAAAGCTTCTCCTTCAACAGCTCCATAGAGTGAAAATGTAAAGAACACATAATTGATGGAGGATGGTGTTGAAAGGTCTGGATATAGAGGGGAAATCCTTCCAGCTCCACACCTTATGGTTCTAATCCCACCCCAGAAGTTTAATCAGAGCTTATTTTATTCAGTCCTAGTAAATGACAGACATTATGCAGGCCTCATGCTTCATTCTGGTTAGTAACTCATAAAGGGAGGGAATATCAGGGGACATTCCCCAGCAGGCACAGCTGAACTGAATCTGGAGACAGGTAATTAATCTGATTATCCAGACTTATCAAGTTATTTCTTCTCTCCTAGCACATGAGATATCAAGTGATAAAAAGAGCAGCTCACATGACAGTAGGAAGAACTGCAGTAATAGGCTATACTATCAGTACTAGATTGGTCCAGGTGTCTTGTAGCTTCATGTCATCAGATATGGAGACTTTGGTCCAGGTGTCTTGTAGCTTCATGTCATCAGATATGGAGACTTTATCCTGCCATGGGTTCAGCAGTGCACCTCCCGTACTCACTGGCAGACAGCAGATGAGGTCAATGGGTATATCTAGTGGAAAGGATCCTGAACAGGGAAACTAAATGTACTCCATTGATGCAGATAGATGAAATGCAAGTATAACTGCAGGATGAGTGCTGGACCAAGCTAGATGTGAAAGGCTTACTCTCAAAGGATGAAATTTCTCAGGTACAGGAAAGGTGAAAATAAAGATCAGCAGCATTTCTGTTTTTCCTTGGAGGAATCCTTTTGAGGATTGTCAGGATTCATTCCCTATTATATAACCAATGCTGTTCCTTTGCTGATTTTATTAGGTAACTTTATTAGCTTCATGGACCAACAGAAGTAGACAGCTATTTTTGCATAATGTAGTATGCAACCAACCATTTAGGGCAGATACTCAACACATTTAGGGCAATACATGAAGTGCATATGCACTTCATGTAAAGGTACAGAAAGGCATTGTACCAAAAGAGAAAAAATTAAAAAAAATAAAAATACTTAAGTCAAAGGAGAAAGCTGGATTCAGAAAAAAACAAGCAGAGCAGTATCAAGCCAGGACATGATTTGTCTTTGATAATTTCTCTCCCTAGCCCTGCCACCTCACTCTCTGGCAAAGCCGAAGGCCTTGGTTTGGGATACTCTTATGTGTCTGTGCTACTGCAGGGTGCAGACCACAAAGTAATGTAGGTTCCTATGGCCATGCTTGGGTTCAGTATGATTCGTCAACTCACATAACTCACCAATTTAGTTATGAGTGATTGCATTGTCTCCTATGTCCCAATTTATCTAGTGTCAGGAATCTAGAGTTTCACAATAGGTCATAGCAGAAGGTCATTTCTGGAAAGATGTTAAACAGGCCTGTGAATCATTGACAAACAGTGTGACCTCGGGGGAGACACAAACAACACAAAGCCTGGGATGCCTCACATGAATTATCAACAAGAACAAGCTGGCAAGTGTCCAGTGGTCACTATGCTCAGCCCCACTGCCTCCAAGAGCTGTTCATATGTCACAATTAACTATACATCCATGAGAGGAATTTGCTTAACTGGGTGTGGTAGCAGGCTCTCCCAGCAGCCCAAAGCCATCACCACCAGTGGAGGCTATGATGGCTGCATCCAGCTTACTCTGGACATTGCGGTACAGATGGAAACATGGTAGCCAAGGGGTGTCTAGAACAGTGACACAATTATCTTGCTGGTATGCAAATATAAGTCAATTATCTTTATAAACAGTGGACACCCCAGGGCCTGTTGAACTATCCTGCACAGCAGTGGGCTGCACGCCAGGATCTCCCCTTGAGCAGGGACACCTCTCAAGGTTACTCCTCAAGATTGAGAGATTTCTTGTTGCAACAGATTCTCAGTAAGTGATTAATAGCATGCTAAACTTTGAAACCTTAGCTAAGTGATATAAAGGATTGACTGTACATGTACAATCCTCTAGACATAAACTGTTGACCAAGTCTGGGACTAGAGTGGATCCGGCCACACCTAGACTCATCACTGAGAAGGAGTCTGGCCCCCTTCTTAACCTCATGACTCAATTGGAGGGCCTCCTTGACATATTTTTCTCTCCTCTATGTAGTAAACACTCGTGTACCTTACCATCAAACCGTGTTAAACCACTGTCATATTTATCACTGAACTTTGTTATCTCACTGTTTTACATCATTGAAGTTATTGTCACTTTCTCTCTCATGAGTGAAGTGCATGACTCCATCTGCGACACTGTGCCAATGCAGGGAGATGGTACCATCAATCAGAGCTTCAGTATGAAGCACTTCCAGGCTCACAGCAGTCACTGACTAGGAAAGATAGCATTGACCACTGCTGCAGTCACTAAGACACACCTGGAGAAAAACTAGAGGCTCACTGTTTTATGATAGCTATTGATGTGACAGGAGTGCTGCTACAGTGGGCCTTGTTCATAATCAGTGGCTGTGGAGAAAGCAGGACAGAAGACCCCTGTGACCTGGTGTTAATCCCAGCAGTATTTGTCTATTTCTTCATATATTTTTTTCTTGAAAAAGTTAAGATATAAACTGTTGACAGTGCTGCAGCCATTAGAGTGGAAAAAAAATCGAGAATTTGTTCTCTGGCCTGGAACAGAACATGGGACAACTTGTAGGTAAATTTCATGTCTTTGGATGTGAATGAAGAGCACATTTACCAGAATGGTGTCATCTGTGGGTTCTGAGCAGATGGACAACAGCATGTGTTGGAGAATACTGTTAGTATAGTGCCAAGAGGAAATGTTCCTCTGAATATTAGAAATAAGTTATCCATAAAATCAGCCAAGAACCTTAAATCTGTACATTTCAGACTTCTCTGAAGGCCTTCTGTGAGGAAAATAATGTATATGTCATTTTATTAGATTCTGAACAGACTCTCAGGCACGTGTTCTCACATTAGTTAACTACACTGAAGCAAGTAAGTTTGCCATGAGATCAAAGATAGAGCATGCCCAGATGTTTGCAAGATTAGTCTTGCAGACTCTTCAGCTCAGGAACCAAGACTTGAAACTGCCTCCAGACAAACAAGTTTACTAAAATACAGGGACTACAAACAGCCATATCAGCATCTGTGCAAACCCAAAACCCACACAGGCCCTGAAGCTGGTTTTGCCCCTGGGATGCGCAAGGAAATAGAGTAGCTTGGCAAGTGAGCATGACTGCACTGCAGTGACCAGATGTGATATAATTGTTCACAGTGTCACACAGATCAGCTCTGAGGTCATGTTGACTGGAGATGCAGCAGTGATCATTAAACTGCTTCTTAGACCAAGACAACTTAATCAGATTTGCCCTTGACTCTCTTTCCTTCTGAAGACAAAGTATTCTCAATAACAATCAGCAGCAGCCCTGACATTCGGGTCCCCAGCAGTACTTAAATACTGCCATCTCTTGTGAGCATGTCATTAAAAAAAACAACAGAGGATAGCTTCAGTACAATCATTATCTGTCTTCTGAAATCTAAAATAAAATTAATCTTTTCCCTTTTTTTTTTTTTTTACAAAAAACAAGACTGAAACAGAAATACTGCTCATTTTAGTCACAACAATTCTTCTCCCAGTTGTCATATTTTTTATTCTTCACTGGTTTGTTGGTGCTTTTGAACCCTCAGATTGTCAAACATGGTTATCTGTGTAACTTATTCAAGTAATTAATGATTTCAAATACTTAAGCTTAACTTAAATCTCATATGCCTTTAAACACACCAGTTTTGCAAATAGCTTCCTTTTCTCCACTTCCCAATTAAAATCTAAAAATGCACTCTAGATCCCAAAAGGGCTTCTTAATCATATTTTAAATTTTATGGCTCAAAAAGGTACTTACAGAGTATACTAAAATCACAGTTAATTACAATAGATCCTTGCAATCAAGTTCCCACCCATCTTCAGTTGCATATCACAATGTCACTGACCACACATGAAAATTAACACAGGACTAATAGTTACAGAAAATACAAAGTTTTTAGCCAGTCTTATCTGTTGCACTGCTCACACTTCCAAATTAATTAGCTGTGGCAATTTTATGGAACTGTGGTTTGTCCTTGCTCTTGTTCCCCCTATGCCTACACACTTGACTATGCACCTCCTTGTAACTGTTACTGTAAGTTCCCAGCCATGTATTCTTTCTCTGACATCATTCTATATAGGGCTAGAATTGTTTTGATGGAAACAATGGGAAACCCAGTGAAGCGCAACCAATAAGCATATTCTCATGGACAGGTCTACTTGTTTGGTTTTTTGTTGTTTTTCCTTCACTTAGAGGGTTCCTGTTAAGAAATCACAGTGATCCAAAAATTTTATCCAAAATGTATATTAATAGACTGGACAAAGAAGATAAATGGATAATTCATTACACTGGTCTGTGAGAAGAACAAATCAATGCTTTTGTTCAGTTCAAATAACTAAACACACTTCATGAAATCATGCATTATGGGTATGTTAAGACTGCAGATACAATGCTTGCATATGAAGAAACCTGATCTGGCATCAAACTAGCTACCTGAAGATGGCTGTGACCTCACAGAGGATAATTTGCACTCTTGTCAAAGGTCTTCAGTACTGACAAACTTTAAGTGATGATCCAATCCTTAAACTAGTCAAAATAAGTAATGGCAACAAAAGGAAATAGATTCAAGTTTCAGTTTTCAAAGGTATCCAAAGGCAATCAGGGATTGAACGTCTGATTTGTAACTGCTTCTAAACTGCCTCCCTGCCTGAAAGAAAAAGTGGACCCTGCTCACCAAGGCACAGCCCCTTCCCCAAACAAAATATAAGCCTACCAGCAACAGGTTTGCCTTTCTTAGCTTTGCAGTAGTTGTTTTTAAAGACACTACTTAGACTTACAGGCTATAGAATCATAGAATAGTTAGGGTTGGAAAGGACCTTAAAATCATCTAGTTCCAACCCCCCTGCCATGGGCAGGGACGCCTCGCTCTAAACCATATCACCCGAGGCCTCGTCCAACCTGGACTTGAACACTGCCAGGGATGGAGCATTCACAACCTCCCTGGGCAACCTATTCCAGTGCCTCACCACCCTAACAGGAAAGAATTTCCTCCTTATATCCAATCTAAACTTCCCCTGTTTAAGTTTTAACCCATTACCCCTTGTCCTATCACTACAGTCCCTAATGAAGAGTCCCTCCCCAGCATCCCTATAGGCCCCCTTCAGATACTGGAACGCTGCTATGAGGTCTCCACGCAGCCTTCTCTTCTCCAGGCTGAACAGTCCCAACTTTCTCAGCCCATCTTCATATGGGAGGTGCTCCAGTCCCCTGATCATTCTCGTGGCCCTCCTCTGGACTTGTTCCAACAGATCCATGTTCTTTTTATGTTGAGGACACCAGAACCATACACAATATTCCAAATGAGGTCTCACGAGAGCAGAATAAAGGGGCAGGATCACCTCCTTCGACCTGCTGGTCACACTCCTTTTGATGCAGCCCAGGATACGGTTGGCTATATTATACCAGAATGTGAAATGAGGCCTGTAGGAAAGTATAGTTCTGTAGTACAGGGCGGTACATAGAAAGAATACCGAACTATATGTACACAGCTATGCACTCACAGTAGGACTTTCCAACTCACCTGAAGTATTACTTGAGATGGGATGGCTCTCCTGGGACAAAATGAACTGTACTTCTGAGTAATGCATATAGATCTCAGAAAGCACTAAATCGCATTTCTGTGAACTGATGCAGTTCTTAGCCCAGTAAACAAACTGCTCTTAAACTATTAGATTTCTCACATAGCAAGTTCTGCCATGGAAACTGCATGGAAATAACCAATAGAATTTTAAAAAAGGAAGGATTCTTTCTCCTGTAGATGCAAAATGTCACTCAAAAAGCAAATCTGAATGATGACAAAAATTCTGTCTTCCGAGAATTCACAGCCCATATTACAAGACTACCACAATCTCTGCTTTTAGTTGTGCTGAAGTCCAAGGCACAAATGAAGCATAAACAGGAGAACAGGCTAAATGCATGTTCTGAATCTGTCCTAGAGGATGATCTAGGGTATCGGCAGTTCTCTGTACCTGGAATCTTCCCTGAAATAACCTGGTATTTCACACAATATGCAAACATAAACTATATTTAATGGGAGTATGACTGATACAGCTGACAATTCTGCAAATTGAGTAAGTGGCATTCCACAGAACCACTAAGTCAATATAGGAACAGTGGAATAATGTGCTGTATTTAACAAAAAAGGTCATCTACCTGGATTTGTGTAAAGCGTTCGACACTGTCCCACACGACATTCTTGTCTCTAAATTGGAGAGACATCAACTTGATGAATGGACCACTCGGTGGATAAAGAACTGGCTGGATGGCCGCACAAAAAGAGTTGTGGTCAATGGCTCAATGTCCAGCTGGAGACCTGTAACGAGTGGTGTACCTCAGGGATCGGTGCTGGGACCGGTCTTGTTTAACATCTTCGTTGCTGACATGGACAGTGGGACTGAGTGCTCCCTCAGCAAGTTTGCCGATGACACCAAGATGTGTGGTTCGGTTGGTACACTGGAGGGAAGGAATGCCATCCAGAGGGACCTTGACACGCTTGTGAGGTGGGCTGATGCCAATCTCATGAAGTTTAACCATGACAAGTGCAAGGTCCTACACCTGGGTCGGGGCAATCCCAGGCACAGCTACAGGCTGGGCAGAGAAGAGATTCAGAGCAGCCCTGCGGAGAAGGACTTGGGGGTGCTGGTCGATGAGAAAATGAACATGAGCTGGCTTCAGTGTGCGCTTGCAGCCCAGAAAGCCAACTGTATCCTGGGCTGCATCAAAAGGAGTGTGACCAGCAGGTTGAAGGAGGTGATCCTGCCCCTTTATTCTGCTCTCGTGAGACCTCACTTGGAGTACTGTGTGCAGTTCTGGTGTCCTCAACATAAAAAGGACATGGATCTGTTGGAACAAATCCAGAGGAGGGCCACGAGAATGATCAGGGGACTGGAGCACCTCCCATATGAAGATCGGCTGAGAAAGTTGGGACTGTTCAGCCTGGAGAAGAGAAGGCTGCGTGGAGACCTCATAGCACCTTCCAATATCTGAAGGGGACATATAGGGATGCTGGGGATGGACTCTTCATTAGGGACTGTAGTGGGAGGACAAGGGGTAATGGGTTAAAAATTAAACAGGGGAAGTTTAGATTGGACATAAGGAGGAAATCCTTTCCTGTTAGGGTGGTGAGGCACTGGAATAGGTTGCCCAAGGAGGTTGTGAATGCTCCATCCCTGGCAGTGTTCAAGTCCAGGTTGGACGAGGCCTCGGGTGATATGGTTTAGAGCGAGGTGTCCCTGCCCATGGCAGGGGGGTTGGAACTTGATGATCTTAAGTTCCTTTCCAACCCTAACCATTCTATGTTTCTATGATTCTATAAGATATAACTACACCATAGTAAAAATCATGTTTTGTGGCCTCAGGGTGAAATAAAGTATCTGTCCAACAAACCTTCCAATGTAAAGCTGGATGTGAAAATTCCTGCAGCATACTGAAATTTCATGAGAAACCTAGGTAGGAACCCAAATGTAAGTACCCAAGGTGAAATTTAGTGCTGACAAGACATTTAGTCCAATGATTAATAAACAGAATAGGGCTAAAGGCATAAAACAGTGCTGTGTAACTGACACACAGATTTAGCTGTGCCATACCAGCCGCTTGCCACGCACCTCCACAGTTAAACAGGGCTTTGACCTCTGGTAGAGGTAGCTCTGGTAATGAAGTGAATAGCTGATTTTACCACAGTATTCCAGTCATGGGGCAGCATTTTAATTAATTGAGAAGCTCAACATGACTAAGCGGTGTGCACTCACAGCCCCGAAGGCCAACTGGGCTGCATCAAAAGAAGTTAAAGAAGCGTGCCCAGCAGGTGGAGAGAGGTGATTCTCTCCCTCTACTCCACTCTCATGAGACCTCATATGCAGTACTGCATTCAGCTCTGGGGCCCCGAACGTAAGAAGGATGCAGACTTGCTCATCTGAGTCCAGAGCAGGGTCATGAAGATGATCAGAGGTATGGAATGCTTCTCCTGTGAAGATAGGCTGAGAGAGTTGGGCTTGTTCGGCCTGGAAAAGACTCAGGGGAGACCTTAAAAGAGCCTTCCAGCACCTAAAGGGGGCCTGCAAGAAATCTGGGGAGCAACTTTTTACAAGGGCACGTAGGGATAGGAAAGATGGAATGGCTTTAAACTGACAGAGGGTAGATTTAGATTAGATAGTAGGAGAAAATTCTTCACTATGAGGGTGGTGAGACACTGGCACAGGTTGCCCAGAGAAATTGTGGCTGCCCCATCCCTGGAAGTGTTCAAGGCCAGGTTAGATGGGGCTTTGAGCAACCTGGTTTATTAGAAGGTGTCCCTGCCCATGGGAGGGGGTTGGAACTAGATAGTCTTTCAGGTCCCTTCCAATCCAAACAACCCTTATGAATCTATGGTTCTATGAATCATCCCATGCAAAGCTTAAAACAAGGGGACGTGGGCTATCCTGGCAGCCAGTGAATGCATTCAGAGTGATGCGGGGTTTTCCCACATTGCATTACACTGTGCTTTGCAGAAATAACTCTCTGGCCATTGTAGCACCAGTTCCTTGAGGGAAGCTAAAGGGTCATAAAAGTCGTAAGAGTAATAGATCATAATCATTATCTCATCTAACCTCCTGAATACCTCTGCCATTCCATTTTTCTTTAGAAGTTAAAGCAAGCCTTTTAGAAAGACTTATGATTTTTGTTAAGATTTCAAACAACGAGTAATTGGTCACTATGTTATCCTTATTGCTTGAATAGTACATCTTACTCAAGATTTAATTTGTTAAACTTCCAGTCATGGGATCACCTTATGACATTAAGACTATAAATCTAAAGACTACAAATCCCTCCACTGTTACTCCTCTTCCATATGCATGGACCTACACACAGTAATTCAGTTCTAACCTTTTTCTTTGATAAGCTTTGACTGGGGTCCTTAAATCTCATGCCAAAGCTGATTTTCCATCTTGAAAGGCAACACCAGGTCTGGGCACAGTATTCCAGTAAGTTGTTTTATGGATGCTAAGTACACAAGACAGATCATTTCCCTAGCTGTATTTCCTATTCCTCGTTTATATATTCAAGAATTGCATTAGCCCTTCTGGCAACATCGCACCAAGAACTTACGCTGAGCCTGCTATGCAAGTGCACCCCTCCCAGAAACAATCTCCAGTTCAGAAGTAATCATGGCATTCTTCACCACTTGCTAGCTGCAGCATTAGAACATACAATTTTTTAAACTGTAACAATTCAATCAACTATTCAGATAATTCTTACCAATAATTTGAGCAGTTTATTACAGAACCATATAATAATTTAGGTTGAAAAGGGCCTAAAAAATACCCAACCTCTTGCTCAAAAGCAGTCAAATTTCCCAGTTAACACAGGCTCCCCAGGCTCTTTCCCCGTCAGGTTTGAAAATCTTGAGGGACTGAGGTTTCACAGCCTCAGTGGGCAACAGCTTTCAAAGCTTACCCACTTTCAGAGTGATCCTTTTTATTTTTTAATAATCTGTGTTGTGTAAACTCATAGCCACTGAAGCCTTCATGTCCACATTTTAGATCTCTGAATGGCATACTAGATTTTATTTCAAAATTTAGCCACAGAGATTCTACAGCTCTCTCATAAGCAAATAGCCTTGTTCAGTGGCATCTGACCACTGACTACATGTTAAAGATCTACCAGTAAGCCAGTCTGCAGTCCATACAATATAAAAATCTGTTAATTTGGTCTAGTTTCCTTGGTTCAGTAAACATCATGTGTAATTTAATTAAAAGCTCCAATACACCCCAAGGAATCTGCAAGAAGACTGAGAGTCAGACAAGTTGCTTCTGTCTAAAAAGCACCTTCCAAGATAGCAAGCAGGCTAGCAGTCATTCTTCTGGACTGCTAACCTTTGCTATTAGAGTCCACCATTTCCCCTGGGAGGTGGCAAAGCAAGAGTTCTCTGCCTCATTTCACACCCTTTATCCAGTCACTGAATTCAGATGGATAACTTCTGCAATTTTCCCAGTTCAGCCTCCTAAAGTATTCCTCAGCTTGGTCTTTAATGTTCTTGAGCATTAACTATGCAGTTATGCTGATTATGAAATGTTTAATTTCAGCAAATGCTGCTTTTCATCTTCCTTGAGCGCAGCTAATACTCCCATTCAAGTCCCTCATCCAAGTACCAATTAGCCCCTGTGGCAGAGCACACAAAATCTGACCAGCCGTAGATGAAAAAGGATAAACCCAAAATAAGCTTATTGCTTTCCACAGTCACCCTGCTCAGGCTCAAACATTGATTTTTCCAAAGTTGTATGTTTCTAAAAAGCTACATATTTGGCATTAACACTATGTATTTATTGACAGAAAAGCTGCTGTTATAATTGTATTTTGTTTCAAAATGTCTGTTTGCAAGATGGCAGTTTAATAGAGCAAGTCTGAGGGTTATTAAGTCCTATACAGAAAGCAACTTGGATGGCTAATTAACTTGGCACCTTGCTTTTGATATTATTTAAACATACTTTTATATCTGTAATAGATTCTTTTGAAGTGTCGTAAGAGTTTGAGTGCTGTCACATTAGGCTGTTACAGCTTCAAATGTGTACTTCTCTGTTCAGGACTATGAATCCAGTACTGGGTAATATGACTACTTATGAGCTGCTGTTACACGTTATGTCAATCCAGCTACTATGCAAGTACGTAAAATCTGTGGAATAAAAAACCTTTATGTTAAGCTTGATTTTAAGAACTGACTGCTTGCCAGGAACTGACTTCTTGACTGGTATTTTAGCCAACTAAAACGTCTTCTTGTCAAGATACCAAAAATGGGCTACTGTTTGTTTGTTAAAGAACTTTGTGCTGAATTAATTTTATCAGAAATGGGTGGTTCATACATATTATTTTAAATTTCTCTAATTTTACAATGGCCAAATGAATTTTTAATCTGCTCTGAAAACTTTTAACGGCAGTTTCCACACCTTCCCTCAGTATCTATACTAGTGCTTAAACACTCTTGCAGTTGAAAGCTTTTACTTGCATACAACTGCACTTGCTGTACTTTCAAGTCACTTGCGGCTTGCCAGGTAGCTGAGTACCACTCCCCTTTGGAGTAATGCTGCACCCCATCCCAGTGCTCCCTGGGGGAACACAAGACCACAGGTACTACAGAAGGCAATAAATACTTAAAAAAGGATGCCATTGTTCACTCAGTCATTCCTCTACATCGTTGCCCACCTCAAGGAAGGCAGCAGAAACTCTGTGGTACTCTTGCCACACTGTTGCACCTTTCCCAGATGGCAGCTGAACAGGTTCCTTTGACTTCATGTGAACGAGGAGGGTCAACAACCAGAGGGCTGCCAACAAACCTCGCAGAGCTCTGGGCTGGAATTCCACCTTCACGGATGGTCTTCACAAAGGTCTCCAAGCTCACACAAGCTGCAGCTGATGGGGAAGAGGTGGCCACCATGCATGGTCACCACACAAGGCTTGCTCTGTGAATGTGAGGATCCAACCCCACACTGTGGAGACATGTTGGGTTTGCTTTATGGAGAACTTCAGGTTTCTCGAGGATGGCTGAGCTTTACCCAGCAGTTCGAAAAGAGGTGATGGCCGGACTTAGGATGAGGCCGACAGTGTCATCCATCCAAAAGGGCCATTACAGGACACGTCCCTTCGGCCAAGGCCCTTCACAGGCTCCAGATACCTCCTCTCCTGACTTCTCACGCAGACTTCCATCCCCTGCGGCCAGCCCTCGAGGCAGTTCCTCGCCGCTTGCCGCCTGACAGCCCTCCAGCCGCAGCGCAGCTGAGCTCGTCCCTCCCCACCGCCCCCGGCCCAGGCAAGGACGCGCCGCCGGATTCGGCCCCCGCCGGTCCTCCCCTCCCCGCCCCGCGGCGCTGCAGAGCTCCCCGCCCTCAGCCTTCTTTCAGCCGCCATCGGCCGCTGCGGCATTCACGGGGCGGTGGGACCGGCAGCTGCTTGCCCCACACCCCCACGCACGGCCCGGCTGCTGCGGCTGCTGCGGCCCCTGCGGGCTCTGGGACTCGGCCCTGAGGCGAGCACGGTGAGGCGAGGACTCCCCGCCAGGCCCAGCCCCGGTGGCGCAGCGATGCCGGCAGCCCGCTGCGGGCCCCGCCGGGCCGCCCTCCGCCCGCTGCATCGTGGCGCCCCGTCTGTGCCGGGCCGCCCCCCGCTGGGCACCTTCTCCGCCCCGTTCGCCTCTTCCTCCCACGGAGCCACCCTCCTCCTCCGCCCCCTCTCCCTTCCAGCCTCCTCCCCGCCCTTCCCCGCACTCCACGCCGGTGCCGGAGCCGCGCGTCACTCGGGCTCCAGCCCCGCAGCAGACATGGCGACATTGACAGCGGTCCAGCCGCTCACGCTGGACAGAGGTAAGCGCGGCCGCCGCCGCTTCCCGCGCTACCGCCGGGCCGCCCGGCCGCCCTACAGTCTTGCGCCGTGCCCGGGGGCCGTCGCGGCGGAGCCAGGGGTCTCTCCCCCAGGTCCCAGCGCGGCGGGCGCTTCTGCCGCGGCGGCTCTGCTGGCAGCGCCGGCTGCGGCGGAGGGCAGTGGGGAGGCGCCTTCCCGCGGGGCTCAGGTGGGAGTCAGGAGAAAGGCTGAAATGGAGGAAATAAAACTTTGTCCGGGTATGGGGTAGCGCTGGCATCCCTCGGGATGTGGCTCCGCTGCCGGCGTTCCGCTCCGCGCCGCTTTGCCGAGCGCCGGGAACGCTCCTCGGTGCCGCTCACTCCACTGCTCCAGCCCCGCGGGGCTTCCCCTTGGTGGCCCAGCGATACCGTCCCCGCCGGTGGCTCGGCGGCGGTTGCTCCGTGGCGGGGAGCCGGCCGTACCGGCAGTGAGTTGGGAGCGCGCACCTCCCGAGGAGACGGGCTTTTGGTGCCTGACTGCGGCGTTCTAGGGGGCTGGCGAAGGGGCGAGGAATGTGGGGAAGAGGGCAGTGAACGTAACTTCCCCGTTCCCTGGCGTTGGTGATGTTCCTCAACCTTGCAGCGCGTCTGTGTATTCATGTAGATAACTACTCCTGTAGTCCGTGTATGGAGAGCTGCTGGTGCTTTGCCAGCCTTGACAGTGTGTCAGTAACCTCACCAAGGTAATGCACGAGGGTGCTGAAATCTTGAAGTTACGTTTAAATTAAACTTTTAGCTTCAGGCTGTAAAAATTGGCTCTCTCCCCTGCAGTGCCTTTGTGCCTGTGATAAGGCTCTGCAAAAATGTTATTAGATTTCTGTGGATTACCGAGGAGAGTAATTTACTGTTCTGATTTGGTTTGCCTCTATGGCTCCATCAATTAGAGAGGCCAAACAGCTTCTGATACAGCATCCTGAACTGTCAGGGTGACCTTCCTAACTTGCATCCAGAGCCTCCAAGAGGCTCCCAGCTCATCCAAATCATGTAGTCTTGAAAGCATGATTGAGGCAAATGCCTTTAAAAAAGGTTTTTTATTTATTTTTTTATTTTCTGGAGGATTAAGATGGGCTTTTGAAGCAAGATAGAGAGCTTCTTGCTGTAAAATCTGTGCAAAAGAAACCTGATGAACTCTGTTTCAAAATGGTAAAGGGCAGCTAGGTACCTTTTCTGGAATCTAATTGAGAGCAAGGCACCTCACAAAGTACTCTGAATACAGTTTGCTGGATGACTCAAATTCCAACATTAGTAGTGGAGGAGAATCTGAAGTTATTTTTAGTGAAATAACAAAGTGCTTTAAATTAAACGGTTCAGAAATCCAGTGTGTAATCTACAGTTTCACCCTAATACTGTTTTCAGTAAGCGGGACAAATCTATTTCCTGGCAAAGGGTTGAACAGATGGCAATCCATTAGCAAACCTGGCTTTTCAAACGAAAGTATTACTCTTTCAGAATTACACATTTCTTTTCATTAGTAAAACTGTGCTTTAAAAAATCCACGGTACACAGAGATGCAGATGACTCCCAATTTAAATATAAGCATCTGTTATCAGTGTCCAGGATATGTCTAACCATTTGGCAGGGGTGCCAACATCAGTCCCCTGGTTGTCATCCAGGGCTGATATTAGTGTGAGAGAGATAAAACGTTGCTGAATGATAGGATGTGACGTGCAAAAGGAAAATACAGGAAAAAAAAGAAAAAAAAAAGATTTAAATACTGCACCTGGCTTGCAGAAGGCCATTTCGTCAGAAGGATGCACTTCTTCATCTGTAACATGTTGCTGCTATGTCAACTGAAGAGAGTGGGCTGAAGCAACCCCAGAAGCAATTGTACCAAGCCCAGTGCTTCCAGGTATTTCCTCCGTAGTATTTCTTTTACAGAAGGAAAGTTCTATACGGTGAGATTTTCCAGATTTCAGTTGGTTCTATTGAAACAGATACAGCTATGTTTACTGTCACTATGATTTGCACAGATCTGGTGTGATTTCAGTTGGTTCTGTTGAAACAGATACAGCTATGTTTACTGTCACTATGATTTGCACAGATCTGGTGTGATTTAGGCACAGCCCTGGAAAGTCTTGTACACTCATACTCACTTTGCCATGTCTCATGGAGAGCTCAGCACAGCAAGGAAACAAACGTTTTGGGAGACTTGCCATTAATAACCTTGCATTGCTGGAGAAATTGTTGCTTGATATCTGTCCACGAAGTGTTCTGCATTTCCTTCTGCTAAGGGGTTGCCGAAATGGGTACATACAGGTACGTATAGGTACATACATCATATAGGTACACATCAGAAGTCTGAATTAAATTCTGACACAATCTCCTCCTGGATAAAACATACATGTTGTATTCTAGTAAGGAGATGGGAGCTTTCTTAAAGCCTGACGTAAATGGCATTCAAAAACTGTATGGTAAAATGAATTACCATTTAAAGGTGAAGGGCATGTTTTGTATGAATGATTGAAAGCCAATTACATTCTGGAAGATTACTTCAGTTCAAAGCACAGGAATTAATTTCCTTAATTCCTGCCATCATGTGCCTTTCTACCTGCTCAAATGTGTGCAAGTTCCATTAGGGCCCTTTAATATGTGGAACAAGTTCACAAAATAATGGAAATTTTAATCACTTACAGTTTAATCTCAAAGGCTTTGCCTGACCTTTGCGTGGTGCTCTGCTGGGAAGAGAGGCAGGAATCAGCAACTGATTCAGGAAGGAAACAAAAATGGATGGAGCTATGTGTGGGTACCACGTAGGGAGGGTGACCCCAGCATTTGGGACCTTTGGAAGGGAAAAGCTGCCTGATACCTGCCTGCTGGGTGTCTTCTAACAGTCAAGTAAGTCTCTCCATAAAAAAGAGCACCCTTCCTCAGCTTTACTGCAAATGTCTTGCATCCTGAATCTGTACCACCCCATCAGTAATCTCCAGTGTCCATCAGAGCTAGCTGGGGCAATTATTTATGTTGATTCAAAGCTTAAACCCTAAAAGTGTAGGGAACTCTACCTTGTTCCATGTTGAGATGGGAAGTTACTGCGCTGTCTTTCATAAAATGATGAGCAAAAAAAAGTCAGGTTTGGTTTATTTTTCTGTGGGTTTTTTTTTTCCTTTTTCATTTTATGTTCAGGTTTATGGGTTTTTAAGTATGTTCCCAGCTTAATTTAGCTCCATTAAAAAAAAACAAAGTGGTCACTGAAAACCAAAAGGGAAATGTTTAAAAACACCTGTACACTTATTTTTCGCTTATACCACAGGTATGTCTGTAGTAAGAACATGGTTGACACTGATTTCGGTCACATCTCTGGTTGCAGTTAGTTGGCATTTTCCAACAGTATTTATTTGTATTATGAGCGTGCCACTCACCACATCTCATCTTGTCCTTCTCTATATGGGCCAGGCAGTGCTGCCTTTGCCTCTCCTCTCAATGTCCTTTGTCTTTCACAGAGGCATTGCCTCAGCCTACCCCACGATCCACAGTTGCTGCCTTCCCCTTCATTGTCCAAAGCCCCACGTGTCCATTGCATGCTGTCTTCTGTTGCCTTGCTCTTCTCAAAGCTTAAGTGCAATATCTCTGTGCATTGTTCATAATCCTATGCATTTTCACTGTTCAGCAACCCAGTTTTCTCCTGTAATCCTTTTTCTTCTGCCGTCCATGACCATCAGCACCTCACCAGCTTGATGCTGTCTCAAATGCAGCATACACATCCAGCGTCAATATTCTGCTTTTCTCCAGGCGCGATGTCATCTTGTCCAGCCAGCTAAGCTTCCTCATGGTTCTCCGAGGTCCTCCTGTGAGTTCCTGTGTGCTGTAGGTACACATTGTGAGCAATTAGAAATTAAAGGAAGCTTGTTGTGGGTGGGATCACTTAAAGGGTGTGTTAGGGCAGCCTGATGGAAACATTTTCTGCAAGTACCATTACACTCCCAGAAAGATGTTGGGAGGAAATGAGTGCTGTGCTTCCCTTGGCACTCATTTCAGGAGTGATATGGAGGTCTGCAAATTGAAGCAGACATCTTTCCAGCTATGCATAATAGATGTTCCTCTCTATCTGAACTTTCTTATTTTGCTAAACAGCTGGCAAATTTTTCATAAAGCTTACCTTACTTTGAATTTTACTTGTGCTTGTCTTTCCAAGATGAAAATCTGCTTTGAAAGAAAGCTGCTCAGATTGTTGCAAAACCTCAGTCCCGGTTCTTGTCTGCACAGGACCAGGAAAGCGGCAGCTTCAGAATGGCACTTTCAAAAGTTGGTTTTGAAAATGTTATACAATTAGCCTGTGCAAAGACCATCTCATGAATAAGAGAGAGGGAATATCGTCTCATGTGAAGAAGGGCTTTCAACTGTCTTTTGTTAATAATCCATGACCTATTATGTTTTCCTTATATAGTTACTCTTCATGTCACTGATGCTTTCACGTCTTCATGTGACTGAGAATAAAGCAAGACATTTGAATAGGCTGAATATACAGTGCCAATATTTTAATCCCTGTGAAGTTTCATCACAAGTTCATAGCTATTGGCTATTGACAGCTAAATTTCTCTCACTTTCAAGTATGTCCTTGGAAACTGGAAACACTTGTTGCTGTTTGGTTGTAAAGTAGAAGTAAATTCTCTTGGACTTTTATGAATGCAAACAAATATTCTTCCGGTAGAGTGGGTGTCCCAAAGCTCCCTGAAAATCTTTTATAAAGCACCATGTTCAGTGATGATAAATGAGAATATGAATGAGCTTGGAATTGCCATTGGCTGTTAGAGGTGATAGACAAACTGTCAGTTGTGGTACCTGGAGTATGCCTGACCATTAATATACATTGGTACTTGCGAGACTAATCCTTCCTTCCTCTTCATCTCCTCTTAGCATTTTTCTTCTCATTACATCTTCATAGCCTTTTTCCCCATCTGTGCCCATATGTATGTATATAACAGAAATTTTATTGAACATAAGTTGTGGTAGACTGTGCATATATTAGTATAATATATATAATACTGGAAAAAAAAATATATAACATACTCATCAGGAAAGGAAAATCAGGTTCGTAAAGTGTGAAATACAGTCCTTGACAGAGGAGCACCATAAGGCCAGATCTCTCTCACATGGGATGAAGCCCTGTGGAGCAGGGCTAAGTGATGTGCTGCTCCCCGCTTGGCTCCCTGTCTGTCGCAGGGATGTCTTCTGTTGTGCTTCAGCTTAGCATGCTAAAATTGTGAACTACTTTGGCAAGTGCCTCATGCGTTAAGTCTTAACATTTCTCTGTTTGGTATGCCAACTGAGGACATATAAATATCCAAATACATTCTTCAAAGAAAGAAAGAAAAAAAAAAGCCTATTGTTTGTAGAAGCAGAAAAAAGTGGCAATTCTGGTCACAGTCTGAAATGTTTGG
Source organism: Neopsephotus bourkii (assembly GCF_033783945.1). Lineage (NCBI taxonomy): Eukaryota > Metazoa > Chordata > Aves > Psittaciformes > Psittacidae > Neopsephotus > Neopsephotus bourkii. The sequence continues at coordinate 4,290,312 of NW_026901969.1, forward strand.
GTTTTTTTTACATCCGTGTTTCAACATTAGATTTTTTTAAATGTGTTCTTATGGAGGGATGGATTAAAGTAGGCAGAATAAGCTTGTGATTTATGGGTGGTGACTGGGATGTTTTGTGAGGATCCATGTAGTCAAAATGTTGGCTAGTTAAGTGTGCAGTTCAGCTCCTGGAGCTCTGGAGCTGGAGCAGGGGCAAGTACCTACCTACATGTCATCTCTGGGTTCCATAAGCAGTGTAAAAATATGTGGTTTGAAAACTTAAATGCACATGTACAGCTTAAACGCCCCTGGCAGTATGGGCCTGACCCAGGAGAGATGCCACCATGTGCCCCAGCAGCCAGAAGAGGTGTCACATTTTGGAAGTGTAGAGGGGGAATTACCTTAAATTTCCAGTCATGTTTCCTTCAGAAACGCGGAACTAATAAGGTTGGTGCTAGGTGTGTGGTCAGGAAGTGTTTGTGTGGCACCTTTGAAAGAGTAGCCAGCCTTGTGGCTGACCAACAGCCATGCAGGGACCTACAAGCTTCAGTTTCAACTGATGTCCAAGAGACATTTGTATAATTACAGAAAAAAAGGATTAGCCTCTTAATGTAATTGTAGGTAAACAAATTGCTTAATTCCATCATACTGCTTGAGTTGGACTCTTCTGATGTTGTTATCAGGCAGAAACTTATTTTGAAAATGTGACAAATTACTCTGCACAAAGCTGAAGTCATCAGCTTTGTGCAGAGCATAATTTGTCCTTGGAGTTTACTGTTTCAGGACATGTACATGCCCATCACTCATTAAAATAGCTGACTCTCAAGCAAGTGCAAAAAGATACAAATGGAAGCTTTTGGCTGACCTGTGTTACTCAGGTACAATGTTCTTGTACGTAATGCAATAGAAATATTAATTGTAAAAAGCCATTGCTTTTAGTTAGTTTATTAGAAGCAAAAATAAGAGAAATTGAGGATTTAAGAGGAAGCAAAGCAAAGGCACGTAGATAGTTTTGAGAAGCATATAACTGTAAATTTGAAAGTCTGTTTTCCATAACACAGGGCTAATTTGTTTCAGATATGCATTTTTGACATTTATAAAGTAATACTTACTAATGTGCTGTAAACGGTACGTGCATGTATAAATCCAGGCATTTTCAAAGTTAATCTCAGTGAGTTTAATCTTTTGAGACATTTGCTGGAGAGTCAGCCTCTGAATGAGAAACATTCAACTGTTAATTCTCTATTCTGATGAAAAAATTTGATTCAGAATTGCATATTTACATACTTTTTTCCTGAGTATTTAAGCCACAAGCTTGGATCATAGATATGTTAAATATGGAGGGAGGTCTATGTACATATTTGGAAACTTGTTTTACCAGGAACCAAAATGGGGTGGCTAAATAAACCTTAAGTTTCTCAAATGCAACTCAACAGGAACTGCATACAGCGTTGTTACCCTAGTGCTACTTTGTAAGAAGAAAAGAAAAAATCTTGATTAGAAAACTGTGTCTCGAGAAGAGACTAGAAGAGGATTGTTCTTTATTATTTGAAAGATGGAATACTGAAATATCCATGAATGCATAAAGCAGCAAAGCGTTGATTTTAATTGTTTCTGTATAAACATGGATAATTGTTTAACGAAGAGTGTTGCCCAAAATAGGCTTTAAATTTATTTCTTCTGAACCAAAATTAGATTTTTACTGTTTCTTTTCAATAAAAGCATATGTTTAATCACTCCTTCACATCTGCTGACTCCTTCTTTTTCAACCATGTTTTCGGAAAAAGTGGAAATCTCCTAGACCTTAAGGTAACAATCAGTTAAGCACTGGGGAAGAAAGTGCTTGAAATAGGTTAGATGAATGACCTCGGCCATCAGCAGCAGTCTTAGTCCTCAGAAATTTATGTACCATCATCTCCTAACTTATCAATAGATTTGGCAGCAGTGTTTTTGTTAAATGGTATTTACTGAATCAGCAGAGGAACAAAAGGATAACATAGCTGTTCCTTATTACACAGAGAAACTCGTGTAACAGACCAGAGAAACTTGAAGAAAGCATGGTGGCTTTAAAATCTGTGAAACAAGTCTTTGGAAAAAGAGCTGGGTTTATGTCTGTTCCCCTCTGTAGCCTGCTAGTCTTGTAACCAAATAGTAATATCTTTGGACTTTCTAATTTATCCAGTGCCTTTTGCATGCTAATGGTACAGCCATGTCAAAGTATGCCAGGTATGCCCTTGTATCTTAGGTGGATTGATACCTTGTGAAATCAGGCTGCAACCTGAGATGAGTTCCAGATCTCCGGCTCCTATTCTCAGCATCATTCCACATGTAGGACACCAAGGAACAGTACCGCAAAGGGGAGTGACAGTGTGCTGTTTCTTAGAGGGGTTTTCTATTTCACAGAAGCATAGAGTGGTTTGTATTGGAAGGGACTTTAAAGATCATCCAGTTCCAACCCCCCTGCCATGGTCAGGGGCACCTTCCACTAGACCTCATTGCTCAAGATCCGGTCCTTCAAAGCTGTGTTTGTAAATTGCATCTACAGTTCAACATAGACACAGCTTTCTATGATCCTATTTGTTTCAAAGTTAAAAGTTAACGGTGGTTAGGTGTTGACACCTACCAGCAGCATATCTGTACTGTGTAGTTTTGCAGGGATTTATTAACAAAGGATTTTATTTATATTACTTTCTTCTCGATGTTGTAGCTTTTCACATACATACTTTCAAAGAGCAGGGTTTTTTTCTTTCCTGAGAAATTACTAGTATGTAGCCAGCTACCAGAGGGATTCAAACTGAAAAAGCAATTTCCTTAAATCCACTAAAATTCAGGAGAGAATATTAACTCTCTTCTTATTACCTGAGCCTGCAGATAGTCATGTTAGCTATGTGTACGTAACGACTACATTGCATCCATTGCATTGCACAAATGCCGTCATTTCACTGTTGTCTCACCAGAGTCTCAACCAACCTAGAAAAACGTGATAAAATCATGATGCTTGACTTCAATTGACAATTTGTATTGTCACTGTGTACTGTTGCCAGTAGCCCACAGCCATGTTTCTCATCTTTCTGGTAATAACAGAAAAAGATTTAAGACTAAGATTAGCTGGAGAGATAAGAACTGAGGAGAGGCAGCAGGAGACTCTAGTAATGACTGAGCAGAGAAGAATGTTAGAGTTACTGCTTTGGCTCAAACATGGTGCCTGTTGTGAAGGAGAATTAACATCCCTAAGCTAACCTTACCTCCCTTTGCGAGACACCTGTTGGGGCCTTTTTTTACCTCTTCATGTGTCCTTTCCTGCCAACAAAAATCTCTCTGATGCAAACTAAAAACACAGTGTGGGAAAGGCATGAGGTTGCCCATATGGCCAATGCTGTTGTTTTGTGATGTGCACATAGGACACATAAATACTTGCTTTTGTTTAGGCAGGCCTGCAGAAGAATGGGTTTCAGCTAAACAAAAACTGTTTTAGCTGAACACCCCCCCCCCCCCCCCCGATTTTCATTCTGTTTTTCTTTGTTCAGGCAAGCTTATTCCTTGTCATTATTTCTACTTCTGCTTCTCTAACTTAGTCAAATGTTTAATTCCTTCACTGATTTCAGTGTTTTTCTCTGTATGTTTGTAGTTTAAAATACAAGAGCAAGCATTCTGTTAAATAGGGTCCTTGGGGTATTTAATATACCAGCCTTTCTTTCTTTTAATCTGGGATCTGAACCTCTGAAGTGTTTACATTTGTAGTTTCAGCGAAGTGTCCAGTGTGCTTTTGTCTAATGTTTAAAGCCACTCCATTCCAGCATGGTGAGTGGTGTCTGCTCAGGCGTAACTGATCCTACAAGATCAAGTGATGTTGTGAACAGGAGACAGATGTGGCTGGTGGAGAATTACCAAGGCATCTCTTTGCAGGACATCAGTGGCTCCATGAAGCAGTAGACAGCTTCCTTGCTTTCACGTAGTTCAACCTGTAGGAACTTACTTCATTAAGGCTAGGTCTATTCACCATACTGAATTCCTCAGGGAGTTACGGCTTTGCTTCAAAGAATTTGCTTTTTGCATTTCGTAGTTTCAGGAAGTCAAGACAGAACACCATTTTATAGGTGCTATGTAGGAAATAGCTGCTTTAAACACCTGTCAGTTAAAAAAATGCTTACAGAAAGACTCAGAATTACAATAAATGACACAAAGCCTGAAACAGCAAAATATCCTGCTTCTTGCAGGAAACAGGTTATTTTTTAATGTAAGGAATTAATAAATGCTCATATGTTCATTATATATATTTATTTATTTGAATACAAAATAAACTTTTAAATGCATATTATCCCTTTTGTCGTAAATTTAGCCAACTACCCCAGACAAAAACCGGACCAGAATCATGTCTCATCTTTTCTATTCAGCAGTAACTGGCTAGCTATAAATCATAGTTATGATCACAAAGACCAGATATAATTAAGCAATATAAAGTCAAAATTACACACAAGGGGGGGGGGGGGAAGTAATTTTACCTTCCTTTCCCCTTTCTCTGCAGCTCATGCAGCGGAAAAAGTATGACATTCTCTTTAGTACTGTGTTCTTAATTGCCATCATTTTCAATTGTCATCTATTCTTTGCATTTTCAGCTTTATTTTCTAATCTTTTCTCTTAAAAGATAATTTGGTAACATTTTCACACCAGTGCTACCTTCAATACCTTCTATACAAAAAACAGTGGGTGCTGTCAAACATAAATGGTTGGTGTATGTGTAATTTCTTGATTTCTCACAGATGGCAAAATCTCTGGTGAAAATTTTCAAACTCATTTATTCACCTCCTTATCCTGATTTCTTTAGAAATGGCAATGAGACTACTAATTTGGAAGAACAAAAAAAAAATGTATCTGTTTAAAAATATTACATTTTAAGGTTAATTTTAAATGCCTGTCTTTGAAAATTCTGAATTGTATTATTACTCTTCAGGCTTCAGATTAAGCCAGTGAAACTCATTGAAGCAATCCTAAATTACCCATTAATTCAAACTCTACTGTTATTTGATTTATCATTATTCTTTTAAAAAGCAACAATAGAAACGTGACAGTACCATGCTAAAGTATCTCATGAGCTCTGAAAGTTTTTAGGAGCTCTGTAGGTGCATCTCTCCCACACACACACGCATATAGAATCATAGGATCATAGAATAGTTAGGGTTGGAAAGGACCTTAAGATCATCTAGCTCCAAGCCCCCTGCCATGGGAAGGGACACCTCGCTCTAAACCATATTACCCAAGGCCTCGTCCAACCTAGCCTTGAACACTGCCAGGGATGAAGCATTCACAACCTCCCTGGACAACCTATTCCAGTGCCTCACTACCCTAACAGGAAAGAATTTCCTCCTTATATCCAGTCTAAACTTCCAGTTTTAACCCGTTACCCCTTGTCCTACCACTACAGTCCCTAATGAAGGGTCCATCCCCAGCATCCCTATAGGCCCCCTTCAGATACTGGAAGGCTGCTATGAGGTCTCCACGCAGCCTTCTCTTCTCCAGGCTGAACAGCCCCAACTTTCTCAGCCTATCTTCATACAGGAGGTGCTCCAGTCCCCTGATCATCCTCGTGGCCCTCCTCTGGACTTGTTCCAACAGATCCATGTCCTTTTTATGTTGAGGACACCAGAACTGTACACAATACTCCAAGTGAGGTCTCATGAGAGCAGAATAAAGGGGCAGGATCACCTCCTTCGACCTGCTGGTCACGCTCCTTTTGATGCAGCCCAGGATACAGTTGGCTTTCTGGGCTGCAAGCGCACACTGCCGGCTCATGTCCATTTTCTCATCAACCAGCACCCCCAAGTCCTCCTCTGCAAGGGTGGTCTGAATCTCTTCTCTGCCCAGCCTGTAGCTGTGCCTGGGATTGCCCCGACCCAGGTGTAGGACCTTGCACTTGTCATGGTTAAACTTCATGAGGTTGGCATCAGCCCACCTCACAAGTGTGTCAAGGTCCCTCTGGATGGCATTCCTTCCCTCCAGCGTATCAACCGAACCACACAGCTTGGTGTCATCGGCAAACTTGCTGAGGGCGCACTCAATCCCACTGTCCATGTCAGCGACAAAGATGTTGAAAAAGACCGGTCCCAACACTGATCCCTGAGGGACACCACTCGTAACTGGTCTCCAGTCGGACATTGAGCCATTGACCATAACTCTTTGTGTGCGGGCATCCAGCCAGTTCTTTATCCACCGAGTGGTCCATTCATCAAATTGATGTCTCTCCAATTTAGAGACAGGGATGTCGTGTGGGTCAGTGTCGAACGCTTTGCACAAGTCCAGGTAGATGACATCAACTGCTCTACCGCTGTCCGTCAGTTCTGTAGCCCCATCATAGAAGCCACCAAATTGTTCAGGCAGGATTTCCCCTTAGTGAAGCCATGCTGGCTGTCACCAAGCACCTTGTTGTTTTTCATGTGCCTTAGCATGCCTTCCAGGAGAATCTGCTCCAAGATTTTCCAGGCACAGAGGTGAGACTGACTGGTCTGTAATTCCCTGGGTCATCCATTTTCCCCTTCTTGAAAATGGGTGTTATATTTCCCTTTTTCCAGTCGTCGGGAACTTCACCTGACTGCCATGATTTTTCGAATATGGTGGACAGCGGCTTAGCAACTTCATTCGCCAGCTCCTTCAGGACCCGTGGGTGGATTTCATCAGGACCCATGGACTTGTGCACGTTCAGATTTTTAAGATGGTCTCAAATCAATTCCTCTCCTACAGTGGGCCCAAGGTCTCCATTCTCACAGTCCCTGCGTCTGCCTTCCAAGACTTGGGTAGTGCGGTCAGAGCTTTTGCTAGAAAAGACCGAGGCAAAGAAGTCATTCAGAACCTCAGCCGTCTCCAAATCCTGTGTAGCTAGTTCACCTGAGAGCTTCCTGAGGGGGCCTACATTCTCCCTAATCTGTTTTTTATTTGCTATGTACCTGTAGAATCCCTTCTTGTTATCCTTAATATCCCTAGCCAAGTTTAATTCTAGCTGGGCCTTAGCTTTCCTAACCTGGTCTCTAGCTTCCCGGACAACATCCCTGTACTCTTCCTAGCCCGCCTGTCCTTGCTTCCACTTCCTGTAAAGCTCTTTTTTCATTTGAATTTTCCTCAGGAGCTCCTTATCCATCCAAGGAGGTCTCCTGGCCCTCCTGCTGCACTTGCTTCTAGTTGGGACGCAACACTCCTGAGCTTGTAGCAGGTGATCCTTGAAGACCAACCAAGAGTCTTGAGCCCCCCTGCCCTCTAGGGCTATATCCCCTGGGACCTTACTAAGCAGGTTTCCGAAGAGGCCAAAGTCTGCTTTTTTGAAGTCTAGGGCAGTGAGCTTGCTGCACGCTCTTCTCACTGTCCTAAGGATCTCAAATTCAACCATCTCGTGGTCGCTGCATCCAAGGCTGCCCTGCAGTGCCACATTTCCAACGAGCCCTTCCCTGTTGGTGAGCACAAGGTCAAGCATGGCACCTCTCCGTGCCAGTTCCTCTATTACTTGCAGAAGGAAGTTGTCTTCCACACAATCGAGGAACCTCCTGGATTGCTTATGCCGGGCCGTACCGTCATTCCAACGGATGTCAGGGTGGTTGAAGTCACCCATGAGAACGAGGGCCTGTGAGCGTGAGGCTTTTCCTATCTGCCTATGGAGTGCTTCATCCGCAGATTCCTCTTGATCTGGTGGTCTATAACATATTCCCACAGTAATGTCTCCCATTGCTGTTTTCCCTTTAACCCTGACCCACAAGCTCTCTGTTCTGTGCCCAGACAACTATCGAAAGTCTGAAAATTGCTGACAAAAACACATCTGTGATGTCAATTATGTGAAGATTTCGAGGGAAAAAAATAGGACATGATCTATCTATGTACAGCAATAGATATGTTAAGATTGACCAAAGTAAAGCAAATAGAGTTCTCTCAGTTGGCCTTTGTGGTAAGTTAAGGCTTTGAAAATCTCTAGCTGAAGAGAACAGGGATCACTAGTTAAGAGAGTGAGAAGTGGGGGAGAGATTACTCAAGATACTGTAGGCATTGTCAGGTTCAGAGAACATAAAGGAGCATGTTTTTTCACTTAAGGGAACCTGCCTTTTGAATTTTGCATTTGAACAAGCTAAGCAGAGTATTCAGGAGCAGTATGCCTCAAAACAGCAGTGCTTAAGTATTTCAGGCTGAATGCCTGAAACAGCAGAAGTGACTGAAATTGCTAAGGGAGAGCCTTGCAGGGCTTTTGTGCTCTTGAAGATGCTGAGTGGAGGGGTCTCCCCACAGTTTGCTGTCTGTGTTTGAATCCCAGGTGGCACTGCTTTCCCTGCAAACAACCTGTGTCCTTTCTGTAAGTTACTTTGGAAAATGTTTCAGACCTTTGCTTGGTGTCCCTGCCAAAGCTGTTGGGAAGACTCATGGTACATAACACTGCCACGGGTTTTGTGTGCAACAGCTGGGTCACAGGCTCTGTGTCAGTGAAACAGAGAATTTGGGTGTCTGTGGTGAACCTGAGAAGCTAGAGCCACACAGAACCCAAGTGCAGCTCAAAACACATAGAAATATACAGACTGGAACATGGTCTGATGAGTAGCCAGAGGAAATGACCCTGCCCCAGACAGTGGGAGAATGTATTTAGAAATCCATGGGGATATGCCATTAATGTCACTGGGCGTCTTACATCAGGCAAAATGAGACAGACAAGAGATACAATCAATCATATTTCAGAGTCGATTTTGCTCATACATTAAGAAAAAAAATCTATAAAATCATTGGCATTTTTAAAAGCTTTTACTAAAAACCACATTAGTCTGCCTGCTAACAACCGTTCTTTTTAGATGTAAGTGTTCTGAAGTACGATGTCTCCTGGACCACATGAAGGTAAATTTGCATGAGTCATTTGCTGTATATCTGGTCAGTAGGAGTAGGTTTCATCATGCTGATGTAGATGTCTGATATGTAGGATGCAGGCATTTACATCTGAGCCAATCATCGAGTCTCACTTTCTAGTCAACAGAGGGAACAGGCACTCCCAGCCTATGATTCATCTCATCTAAAATAGGTCAGATGAATTGTAGCCTCAAAGCGTCTGTTTTTCCTCATTGACTGTAACAGCAGTATAGGGTGAGTCGTTGAATTGTCGATGTGTACATCAGAAGTGTGGTGGATTGAAACCCTCATCACAAGATGAATCATGAGACTTCTTATATGATTGTTCTTTGTTATATTTATTTGTACATTCATAGTATTGGTTAGCCTCAGGAGTGTAAAGTGCCACTGCATTAAACCTATAACTGCTACCCATATCATCCTAGAATGTGAAAGCACTGATAGTAGTATTCTTGCTATAATTAATTTGAATAGACCTCACAGATACACACTATAAAGTGTTGAATGCTACTGCTGTTCTCTGACAGCTTAGCTCATTGGTCCCTGCACATCAAGTCTGATTTACCATGGTGAAGTACACCTTTATGCTTCCTGATTACCATGAAATTTTGGGCAAGACAAACGTATCAATTTAAATGGGAAAAAAAAAAAAGAAGCCTGCTCTTTGCCTCAGTGTTTCTGAACTCTCCAGATTAGATTAAAATAAAAAAAATAATGGGAGAGCTATTGTATTTCAAAAGCGCACTGTTCTGATAGTAAGGAACTGAAGAGGTGAATGGAGACATATTGGGCAGTCTGGTATTTGACACCAGAGTGAGAATTGCCATGTTGTACAAAGCAGTGACTGGCAGCAGATCTCTAGTGATACAGACAATTTTCAAAAGATGCACACTGAAAATTTTCCAAAGCTGTTGCTTTAACCATGAAGTCACATAAATAGTTTGATACTAGGGCTACTGGCAATGAATTATGAATAAACTTTACTAATCACCACAGAATTCTGATTGTCCAACCATTGATTACCTGCTGTCATTTGATAGTGTTTGGAGAGGACTGCTAAATATAATAAAGCATCCTGTGTAGGGTTTGGGAATTACGTTAAAAAGTTGGCAGAATAACATGAAGAATTCTGGGATGTATTTTCCTGAGTTTAAATGAGTAACTAAGCCTGAACAAAAGTACTGGAGGAATGAAAAACTACTGACAATTGTAAGGACCCGTTCTGTCATGCAAATTTTTCACCTTGTTGTGACCTTTAATCAGGCTGAAGGTGTGTCCTGAGTTCAGCAGTGCAGTCATTTTTCTCCTTCTTAGTAGCTGATGCAGGGTTGTGGTTTTGACTTTTGGCCTGGGAACAGTGCTGCACCAGCTACTAAGGAGAAAAACGACTGCTACTGCTGAACCCAGCACACATCTTCAGCTTTAAAGGTCTTCAAGCACGACAGAAAAGACCCTGAAAACTGACAGGATTATTATTCAGTAATGCCATGGTGAAGCTAGTGAATATTTTAGACGCTTCCTGAGTGTCCTTGCTATCAATGTGTAGTGATGTTCCACCTCTTCAAGGTACCAAGTAGTGTTTGTGCAGCATTTACTTTGCCTAGTAACTGGCTTACTAATGCAGTGAAGATCTCCAGAATTAACAGGAATGAGGCATAGAAAGAACTCAAGAAGATTAGAAACCTGTTTAGCAGTATCTTATTAGAAAAAATTGATCGCCATATTTTGGCTTTGAGAGCATCCTAACATGATTCAAGAATAGTTATTAAAGAAAAACTGTGTTTCTGAGTAATTACTGTTTGAACACAAGCAAATATTACACAGCATTGTAGCTACTATTAATTGCCTAATAGTCTCCTAAGTCAGGGGGTAATATATTTATTTTAAGGACTGCAGATCAACTGACTCATAGACTAGCACAAGAGAGGAAGGTTAGACACTGGTAGATAATACAAGGGTTTTCACATTTTGTAGTATAAATCATGTGCAGAAGTTCTTTTTGAAGAGGTACTCTGGTATTAAATGGGATGTATTTAGCATGCTAAAATAATTTGCTACATTTTTCGTAATACTTTTCAACCTGACTAAACTGAAACAAATCCTGCACAAAATATACCAGACTGAAACCCCAGTCTGGACAACTTTCAGAGTGCTGGAGCCTGGTCTACCCAATTTTAACAGTAATATGAGAGCGCTAAGTTCAGACCAGCCAGGATTTTGTCTGTGAATTCACAATTTGCTTTCAGATTGTAAAAGCTGAATTGCAAAGTATTGGAAATTACATTTGTTTTTCAGAACATCCAGCAAATCAAACAGGTCAGTCTTTGTTGTGCATTGCTAGATATTTGAATGAAACCCAACAAGTGAAAGCAATATATAACAAAACAAAGTGATATCTAAGCCAGATGACCTTTTTTTAACTGCATTATGTTATAGTGCTATGTATACATGATTCAACTTTGTTTAGTATACCGTGGGAATGTTCCACTTGTATCACAGATGGTATCTTGCTAGTTCTATGTTCCGGTGATTCCTCTCTTTCATAGGGTATGTATAGTAACCTCCTGCTTGCTTCTTACTAGCAATGCAAATGAAACTTCATGCAAATGAAAATAACAAGAACACTTGAAGTTTTTTTTCTGAAAATCATACTTTTCTTTTGATGAGTGCATTTGATAAAATGTGTTTCACCCAACCAGAGTCCCCTGCCTTCTGTGCGCTTCACTGACAACAGGACCCACCATGCTGAAACAGTTATTTCCTGAAAGGCTGTAGGCAAACACAGTGATGAGAAGACAAAAGAATATTAAGCAGAATGAGAAAGAAAATGTGCATAAGGAAATCAGAAAAAAAACTGTAAAAAGAATATGTGGTTAGAATTGGGTATAATGAGGTAAATAAGTGCATGTCCCTTTTAAAGTATATGCATCATAGAGTATACAGGAATGATTCAACCCACTTCGTTACTCAGACTTCCCACCAATTTCTGTGGGATATGAATGTGGAAGATGAAGATAGATTTCAATGACATTAGCATGAGTTTAATGTTAGTATAATGGATTTTTTATTTTGGAAAATGTTTGAGAGTAGGCAAGACAATCCTTTTCAGAAGTTGTGTCTAAAAATATCTTTGCTTAAAGGAAGGACAAATCAGAAATAAAAAGCAAGTGTATTTTATTTACATAGAACTTAATTTTTGTAACATAATCCCAGGATTTTTTTTAACGTATATCTATATAAATACACACTGTTTTCATCAGCTTGCTCTTTCCATAAGTATGTAAGAAAATGGTATTTCAGAACAATTCCTTGGCAATAATGTTTGCAGGCAAAGCTAGTTAGGAGAACTGGGAACAAAAAAATGATCCCAGCAGAGGAATACCAGTTCTTCTCAAACATATGACAATATTCTCATTTACTTCAACAGGGATGGATTCACTGCTGTATTTTTTTCCCACCCCAACTTTGTAGTCTTCCTCATTACCAGTAACATCACTTCTTTGAGCAAGCATTTACTTTAGTTTTAGATGGAACTCACCTCAAGTGAGTACTCGTGCACTGATAATTTTAATGTTTTAACCTGTCCTAAGGTTACTAAGGCAATTGTTTGTACAAGTCTCCCCTTAAGAGTTATTAATGGAAGTAAATACAGCCTGTTTCATGTTTATACATTTTTAGTCTGCTCAAAATATTCTGTTTTGTACCAACTGTTACATTTTGCTCCTGAAAAAGCATCAGCTGGTAATAAACAGCTTTGGCCCTGAACACATGCCTCATTTTCATTCTGTAATTTTATCCCATGAAGTGCTTTATTTTTCCGTATTCTGTCTTCTATGGGCAATATCCCACAAGTCATTGCCAGATCGAGCAAGCTACAGGCTTAATTGTGACAAGAGAAAGAAGTCTGCTTACTGCTAACAGATATGGTAGGTGAATAATACAACGAGAATTTGGGCAACAGCATTCATTTATTTTAGCATTGTCAGTAAATTTGAAAGTATGAAAAATGGGAACGCTCTTGGGATATTGTGCTTTTGATTTACCCCCAACCACTTCTTAGTTACCAAGTAATCTAGTATTGGCAAGCAACAATTTAGTGCCCATTTTTGCTCATGAGACTATTTACTAAGCACCCATGCCAGACTTTTCAACCAGAATATGAATTTATAATGTGTATTGCAACACTCATCACTTTAGAAGTGATTAATGAAGATTTAGTCTGGTCCATGCCCTAGGAAAATGTTTAGACCTGTCCTTAATTCTGTTAGATTGATTAATATAGCTACAGCTAATTATGTTGCTTTCTGAATCAGAAGATTTCTCAAGCAGTACAATATTTTCATTGAGTATTAGTTTAGGACCAGAGCAAATGTGGGTGATGCACAGAATCTTCAGGTGTGGTGATGAAATTTCTGAGCAACTGCAAACTCGTTGCAGTTGCAGAAAGTCACCTGTAGCACAGAAGCTATACCTTCTACAGGTATAGCTGGACAGAGGGAAAGACAGAACTTCTGTGAACTGTCAGGAAAAGATGCCAGTCTAGTTTAGAATATTTGAGTAGCTATGTGCATGACATTAATTTCAGAGGCCTTATCTGATCTATTAAGGTAGGCTGTTGAAGCTTCTTCAGAATAAATCATCCTGATGCTTTGTGCTGTATGACGTACCAGTTTGCACCAACTTGTACTAATAACTGGGGAGTGTGAGTTTATTGTTTAGCTAACTGCAAGTCTTAGGAGACAACACAGTCTTTAGACAAAAAAATCCAAGGTAAGTGATTTGATAGTCTTTTTAGAAAATCATTGTGACATTATTATTACAGAGAACATTAAAAATCATGTTTGTTGCTTCATACTAGGTTTCCATAATAGGTTTCCAACCTAAACATTTCTATGATATTTTATTTAATGCACTGACATTCTTTTTGCACTCTGTTGAAATGGTTCTTTCTAAAGAGTGTACTTACTTCTTCTTATTTAATTTATTAGTTGCCATCAGTCATATTATTTCCAGAATCTTACTTTTCCTTGATATCCATGGCTACCTTATTTCTCAGATCTCCTTACTTCAATAAGTGCTGTGGAGGGATCCTTCTTGGTACACCTCTACATAATTTCTTCTGTTTTTCATTTGCAAATAAAGCTTCAGTTGTTGTCTCTGTACATGCAGCTCACAAACCTGCTTCACTAATCCAGACCCCTTTCCCATCACACCCAGCTCTCTGTCTCTCTGATCCCTTGTGAATGATATTGGATATATCTCTACCAGCAGGTAGTGTGGAGTGGAGAAGGAAAGCAAATAGCAGTTGAAGCACTGCATGAATCAAAACCACAGATGAAGTCTTTGAACACAGGGTTAGGGTTAGTTTCATCTGAAAGTTCGTGAGTTCCGAAACTGCTCTGTCATGCACACTGCACCCCAGTAAGTGGAAATATCCTTCTGAAAGAAACACTGCCTACTTTCTTCTGTGCTTCCTCTCATACTTGGAGCTGTCTTTTGGCAGATGCCTATAAAAAGACATGATAATTATTTGGGTGTTAATCTACTGTGGCACAACCTACTGTGCTGACCAGTTGCCTGCCCCTTTTAATTAAATTTTAGATTTTCTGAGGTGTTGTCTTCTGTTTTCCTAACACTGATGCAGCTGGATAGGAACTATTTTCTTATAAATGCAAATGTGTGATTATATTTTTATTCCTATTACAGTTTATCTACTGTCATCTCTTTTCTATTTCCAGAAAACTTCTCATGGCTTTGTTGTATAAGACATCTGGTCAGTATAGCTCAGCTACAAGCCAAGAATTTCAAGAGCTGTTTCAATTAGCATAATCTCCCAGTCACAAACAGTACAATCTTTGTCGTCAGAAAGGAGAATTATATAAGGTTGCTTCTAGCCATTGTAGTCATTTTGGAGTTATGTGCTTGAGGGGAGGGTATTTATTTCTTCTTTGTGCAGTTAAAGCACAATATTAAAATGCCTCAAGTATTGTTTTATCATTTAGTACTACGCATTCATTTCATCACTATGATACAGACCTGTATTTAGTAGAGTGGTGTAACAGGCCAATAGTTACACTTTTTCATAGCTCTGGTGCCTATGAAAAAGATACTAGGAGATATGAGAATGACCACACAATCAAGACAACAGCTTTGCCAGTTTCAGCCATACCAGCTGAAAAGCTTCAAGGTAGTGTTAAATGACACAGGAGCAGAAACCCCTCTATTTAAGCTCTATCACACTGAAGACTGACCAAGATATGTATTGCTCAGCTCACTCCTGCACCTAAGTTAGCATGTCGCTTGCTTGACTAGGCTAGCCTCCATGAGATTGGCCACTATTTCTTGTGCCCCTGTGTCCCCAGCTATAAAGGATTGTTAGGCATTTCATGTGATGGGTTTGTTGCCCATTTTGTTTTGGGCTTTTTTGATCGTATTGTAGTAGTAACTGTAAATTAGGAGCTAGTGTTAAAAAGGAAAGATATTATGAGAGTGGGGGTGGGGGCACTGTTTAACTGGACCAGATTCCCACCCGCCACACAATATGGCTACTCACTTAAGCTTAAGCCCTCTGGACTGCTTATCAGAGACACTTGCCCCTTGACAACACATAGGTACTTAAGGAAAACTCAGGCCACCAGAAATATTGTGTATTTCTGTGGGTTGTATGGGTTTTGTGTGGCAGATAAGGTCTTTGCAAACCTAGACAATTTATAAGAAGATCAAATATTTTTCTTAGATGCTGTCATCATGTGAGTGCTTAGATAAAGACTTGGCTTCATTCTTTCAGACTTTATGAAAGTAAGTACCATACAGTTCCTGTGCTACTTTCTCTAATGCAGAAAGTAAAATAATTTAAGTCTGCTAATATGGATTGGCTACTTTGAACTGGTATCTTTGTTCCAGTGAATGTTTGCAATTAAGACTGAACCACTGTGTGTGTGTCTGTTGTATGTGTGCGTGCATGGTTAGTCCATACTTTGGGATTTGGATCTCTGAACAACAGCGTTGTTGCCTGGTTGCAGCTGATATAGCACAAGGTTAATAGCACAAGTATCTGTTGGTAAAGTGGATTTTAAATTTAAAATGACCATCAGTGTGCCCCTTTTAGTCACTTATTAGTCACTGTTTATACTGATCTGTATTCCCTTTTTTCCCCCCTCAGATGTTGCAAGAGCAATTGAGTTACTGGAGAAACTGCAAGAATCTGGAGAAGTACCAGTACACAAGCTACAGTCTCTAAAGAAGGTGCTGCAGAGTGAGTTTTGTACAGCTATCAGAGAGGTATGAAATTGAGACTTTTATCTATTTCCCAGAATAACATCCTTCTTCTGAAAAGTGTATTTGCCTTTCAGTGCTGGAGAAGCAGGAGTACCTTAGTAAAGGATGATGGATGTAAGATGTGTCTGTAGTTGCCTGCTACCATGCAGAATGCTGAAGTTACTGGAAAGCAGACACAGAACAGTCGTGTCAACAAGGCATCAAGCCTGAGGCAATTAGTCTTGCTAAGGGGGAAGGGTGATTAATTAGTACTTCAGTATTCTGCTCATACTGTTTCAGGGTCTGTGCTAACCTGTACAGCACTATGCTGGGATATGGGGACATGCCAGGTTGGGTCAATGCAGGCTTAAATGCCTGTTCTGTGAGTTCAGGTGTGTGATAGGAATGTGCTGATAAAATCAGAATGCTATGAGAGACAAACAGTGCAAGCAGTGAAGTTAACTGAAGCTGACAGGGATCTTGCCATTGAAGTCAGTGGTCAGGTCCCTATGGGCTTTGCTCCACATGTCAGAAGTCCTTGTCAGACTGCTGAGAACTGTGATTATTGTGCTGCCAGCTGTGGTCAGGGTTTTCCTAAGCTCTGCCCAACAGTATATAAATTATGATTTTTTTTCTTTGAGTTAAGCTGGAGAAGAAGCACCCCACTTCCTACATGCATAGAAGCAGTATCTTTAAAGCAGTTAAATTTCAAACATTTGTGTTACAAGTTTCTTAGACAGAAGCCATGAGTTAATACAATATTGTGTCAGTCTTCTTACCTACTGTACTGAGTGCTGTTAGCCTGAAGACAGAAGCAGCTCTAAAGGCCTTAAAGAAAGCAACATCTTTGCAGCAGAAAATCTGTAAGAACTTCTTTTTCAGTTTATCTGTCTGCTACCTGGAACTAATCTGTCTTCACTGAAATCAATGGGGAAACTAATGTTCTCTTGATGGCAACAGAACTGGACTTCTGATAACTAGGCAACAGCAGTGCATCGACTGAGGGACTGCTGCATGGCTGGAAGGGAGAAAGAGATGAACAGACATTAGTTTAATAAGCAAAATGCAACAGACTCTTTGGTTTATGGAATATATTCTTCAATGTGAGAAAGAGAGGGGCTTCCACTTCATTAAATGGCAGTTTTCAAAGATTTTTAAAGGGAATAGTGTTCCATGACAGTAAATAATGACACTATGTACCCTGAAAAGCGGATATTCTGACTAGTCCATTCATTTAACCAGCTAAATGCTTCCTTAATTGACCACCGAGTATTGAAAAGTTGTGGGGTTGTGTTGTGTTTGGGTTTTATTTCAGATAGCAGAACCCTCAAATTGTTAAAAGCAACTATTAATCTTTGCAGCGTCCTCAGTGAAATCTTCATCTCTGGAATATAGTCTTAGCAGTAGCAAACACAAAGCTTGTTGAAGCAGATGCAGAGCCTAGGAAATAGGAAAATGACTTAGACAAATGCACTCTCAGTTCAGTGAACTGAAAATAGATTTTGTCAAAATCATCTCAGTGGTATAAAAGGTCCTCATAGAGTGTTGTGTAAAGACAACCTACACATGACAGACTAATTACTGTTAGATTCTCACAGCCAAATAATAGTCACTTCCAGAAGCCTGGAGCTAGTTGGTACACAAGAATAATGTAATGATGAATGAGCAGTTAGATCAGTTCTACCAACTTCATAAACAAAAATATTTATTTCTTTTAAAATATTCAATACATTGTGTATATATAATCTAACCTATCTAGAATGTTACTATCAGAGAAGAAAACTTCTACACCCAAAAAAATAGTTACTGCCATTCATGACTATATATGTTAGTCTTTTATTAGAAGAAATGTTCAAATATGAAAGCTCATTAACAAAACTTTTCATTTAGGAAGGAGAATTGACATATATATGTACATTGCTAGTACTTAGGGTTGTCCAACATGTGGCTCCCCTTTCAGTTACTCACATTAAGCACTTGACAAATAATTAGACTGTAACACTTTTTTTCCACTGGTTGAAGAGTTGTTAGAAAATTGCAGAAAATAATTTCTTCCATTTCTTTAAAAAAATAATAAGAAAAGCATGGGATATTTTGGGCACATTACATTCTTAGACCTGTCCAAACGCTGCAGCCAGGGCTTGGAGGATATCTGAGTTGGGTCCTGCCATTAAACAGGGATGCCCTTCTTGCACTTCTCCAATGTACAGTGGAGTTTATGAAACACTGATAGCTACTTTATTGAACAGCACAAGGTTTTTTTTGAGCATATTTCAGCTTTCGATACCTGAGGCTAGACAGAAATCTCCCTGCAGATGCCATTGTTTATCTTCTCTTGGAAGTGCAAAACATGAGAGTGTGGCAAGTAGCTTTTAATTCCCTCTGTTAGCACCTACATAGACTGGAGGAGAAAAGTTGTTGACCTTACAAGAGAAGGCACAACAGTCAGTAGGAAGTCATGAGAAAAGTGGGTGTTGTTCGGAATGCAAGTGCCTTGCTGGAGTGCAGTGAAGCAGACCAGGTGTGAGCAGTAGAGAGGAGTAATTGAACTGGGATGAGGAGCAGTGGCAGGCTTTGTATTAGTATGCAAATTCTGGAAGAGGCTGCCTATTATCTGTATGCAGAGATTCAGATCTGCACTGTGTTGTGGTCACTGTATCCTGCAATATCTGAGCCTCACTTACTTTCATCAAAAATCTAGCAAAAGAGGTTAAGGCTGACACCTGTAGTCCTATAAAATCTGTAATGGAGGAGCTTTGGAAAATAGCCAGGTTTTTTTTCAATTTAAGAAATTATGGACAATTAACTATCCAGTGAGTTTATTAAAATATGTCCCAGAGAAATTAATTTTAATGGAAAGGATCAAAGATAAAATACAATCTACACAGTATCGATTGAACGTGACTTGTCCTTTCTACAAACAGGTGTTCTTTAGCTACATAAACAGGAGGTTGCTTTTATGATCAATTAGCCTTTCGAAGTATGACATACATTACTAGATTACATATATTTTGGTCTAATGTGTAGGAATCTATTAAATTGCTGTAATGAACTGTATTTGTGGGAACTTATTTCGTAAATCACCCATCAGTTCAAATCCCCACACTGAGATCATATAGAAATAAAATCTTTTTAAAGTGACTGAGTGAATGAAATTTAAATAGAAGTACTTTGGCATTTTTTTAGGATACTGTCAGGAAATGGTGATTAATGGTTCTCACTTAGCTAAATATAAGTACCACCAACTGAAATATTCTGTCTGGCACTAGGCAAGAATATGTATTAGCTCTGAAAATAAGGGAAATAATTGAAGTATGTAATGCCCTCAGTACTTCCTTTTCACCTGAAGATCCCTAGACCAGAAAACAAATTAACCAAAGTCTTGTCACATTAAAATTGAGTTTTGAGAAAAAGATTTAATTGTGTTTTAAAATTACCTGTTGTAAGCTCCCTGGCTACATGAAAATTAATTAGCTTTCTACAGCCTTGTCACTTGGCTAAAGAAGCCTGAATCCTGTCCATTATAGCATTAAGTCCTTTACTCTTCTATGTGTTTTGTTGTTTATTGAAAGCTGTTACTATGGTATAGTCTTCTGATTCCCAGGGGTTTTACTGGAAGAGATGAAGGATAAGGCTGTGAAAGTGAATGCCTAATTGCATGACTGAGAAGGGCAATTCACATGCAACACAAAAATAGGAAACCTGGACTGATAAAGTTACTTTAATTGCTGTATATCAATGAAAAGGATGTTATGAGAACTTGTAAGATAAGGTGAACTTCTGCTCTGGCAAGAAACCTTAAAGAGCTGTAGGTGCAAAAGACAGAATAAACAGCTGAGCAAAACACAGTGAGTCATCAACAAGAAAATGTGGCATGCCTTGTCAGATTATGGGAATTTCATTTACTGTTAACATCTGGTAATTGGTACTTGAAACACCAGGAGAGTAATGGTACAGCTTGATAAACCCATTCATCTCCTGATGAACAGAAGTTTTCTTTCAGGTTGATTCTTAATTTTCTGTTTTTTGTATGTTAAATATGTAAAATTCAGGTGTATCATGCTTTCCTCCCAGCCTTCTTTCACTACTCCATTTTCCATTTCAAAATTAAATCTTGTGTTTTTCTTCGTGAATATTATTTAAAAGAAAATCTGACTGGTAAATACTTATAGCAAGGCATTTATCAAAACCAAAAGTAATCAGATCAGGAATTCCTTATAATGTGGTGTGATGATCAGACACACAAAAATGACCATTATTTCATTCTGTTATCTTATGACTTCCAGCAAAATACTAAGTCATCACGGAAGATCACTTTACAAGGACTAGGTCAGTGACAATGTTTTCGTAAAAGGAGGAGCAGTCAACATAAAATTTTCTGCTGCCATGTGTTCTGTATGAAATTAGTTTGTGAAACAGCATGTTGTCATTAAAAATATATTCCATTTCTGCTTCAGTAGTTTAAAACTTTTAAACATACTATAAAATTATCTTGTGGACAGGGCATCCTGGACATTTAACTTACAGGCAGTAGCTTACAGGCAGTGTGACTTACAGGCAGTGGCAGAACACTGACCCATTTCTGATGAGGTCTGGATGACCCCATTTACATTGGAGATATATTTGATTATGTTATATAATATTCAAAACATAGCTTCATTATATGCTATGTAGGGTAATTCAACAAGCCTAGGTGGTATATTAGAATTATTTCCTTTAATCAATAATTTTCATTTTCATGCCATAGCAGTCTTAACACCTGGAATCCCAGTGCTGCTCATATGTAATGTGTTATTATCTGGTCGTTTCCTCAAGCCACCTATCTGTGCTTTTCATTATTGACCCTGATGTATGTCTGTGCAAATATTAGGGAACCAGAAGGCTGCTGGCTGGTGAAAGCTGAGTCTGGTGGTACTGTGCTCATTACTTTACTGTGATACACTGTGTGACAGTACGAGACTGGATGGAATCCTTATCTATTCACTTCAGCTATCCTGGTACAGTGGCATGCTTTTAAAGGGCTGTACTAAATATAACAATCTGGGCATTAGCTGGACTCAGGCAAAACTTCTCATTAATTCCATTATTAGCATTACTCATTTAGTATTTTAATGTAGGCTTCATTTCAAGTCCTTGTTTCGTGGTGTTTCGAGAATCTCAAGATTTGTTTGTTCAGTTTTCAGTATAATGCTGTTCCTCCACCTCCCAGACCTAGCCTCTGAGAGCATAGTTCCATTGTTTTTTGCCTTATGAGTCCCATTATCTGTAAAAATAGAGGTTCAACAGTCCAAATTCTCTTGGTTGGCACTACAGGCAGCCTCAGAGTTCAGATCTTGCTCTGAATTACTCTTTTCACTGGGAGATGAATATTTGTTACAGGAGGAGAAACACAATTTTGTTTAGTCTTCCATCTCCACAGGGTGAGGCCCACTTTTGAAGTTTTTAAAGTATAAGATAAGATGCAACTTTGGAGAAAAAATATATATGTATTGAGAAGACTTACTGCTATAATTCACAGTGCAGAACTGTGATTAAGACTCAGTGGGAAGCCTGACATCTAAAGTGCCCTACTGTCAAATTTACCCATGAAAAATGGAGGTGTTGGTCACGATTAAGCAAAAGTGGTATGTTGGACTTACTGATAAGGCAGTTAGTAAACAAAAGGGCAGTAGGACATCTCATAAGAGTAAAATGAGCAAGCTTCATCGGCTCAGATTTGTAACTCGGGTCATAAAAGCAAGTATGGTTATATTGGCA
The DNA here is from genome assembly GCF_033783945.1 of Neopsephotus bourkii. NCBI lineage: Eukaryota > Metazoa > Chordata > Aves > Psittaciformes > Psittacidae > Neopsephotus > Neopsephotus bourkii. Next base: position 4,312,167 of record NW_026901969.1, read on the forward strand.
TGGTGCCTCATTAGACTGGCTGGGAAGCAATGTTCTTCTTAGGCTAATCTGATAGTTTGTTATCCCTTGTTCTGGTATTCCAGGTAGTTTATTCAGAATTACTTCATTGTTAATTTAGCAGTAGTGCTCATGCAGTAGCGAATACAGAATTGTGCAAATTGACCAGATTCATTCAGCTTTTCACATGCTTAGTACCTTTTCATTAAAATTTGCATTCCTGGAAGCTAATTTTAAAGTTTCAGCATTTTATCATTTTTTATATACTGGGGTGGATTATAATGTCAGCTGAACCACTCCAGTTTACCTGAATACTGGGTCTGTGTAGCATTTGCAAGAATCTTTTGCTGTGTTTTTCAATCCCTTTTCCATTAGTATTGTCCCAGCAGTGAAAAACCACATAAAATAATGGTAAAAATTTTCACTAAATGAGTACCTCCATCACTGTTCATAAAGGGCATTACTTAGCTTCATTCAAAGATAATGGTATGGCAAAATAGTAATGTTTTCATGTTTTACAGAGTTTGCTTTCCCTCTCTTGGTTACAAGTACTGTATAATGATGAGCTGACAGAAGGATTTGTAATGTGTGTAGATTAGGACAGAAAAAAAAATTTCTAAAGATGGGCTGCCTGCTTTTTGACTTGCCACTATGCTGCATTAGACATTGAGAAAGCTCATCAGAAAAGCTTAAGTTAGCAGTAAACACAGGAAATAGATTTGTTTAATATAAAATTACACTACTGTGTTAAAATACATTTTTAGAGTGAATGTAACTAGGAATTACACAGAGTTTGAAAAACAATGAAGTTTCATTTACCACTTTACTGTAAGTGACTGAAGCATTATTCTGTTGCTTGCAAGCCCTGGATGGCATGAATAAGAACTTTTGGAATGATTACCTTGTCACTCAGCAGATGGCCTTCATTAATGGCAATTATATGAACTTACCAAGCCGCCCAGGCAGTATCTGAGAGGAGTCATTATTAAGTCTCTGTGCAATTACTACGACTTCCATGACTTCACTGCAGGAGATTTAAAACAGCTGCTCTTGCCACTTTTTTTTAGCTGCCTATAGCTAAATACATTGATTTCACACATATAGTACCCCAGAATCCAGGGTGAGACTGTATCACTGGTCTTTAATCAGTGTTTTCCCCATTGGTTTTGATTAAAGATCAATTTTCAGAGTTGGTTGATGGCTGTACACCTACTCAAATTTGTGCTCTGCTTGCATAGTTGTGACTTTCACAAAAGATAAGTTATTTTAGTGCTGCAAGAGTCCTGCAATGTATGGGATCAAAGCGATTACACATCTTGTTCGTATTATTGTTTGGCTAGCAGTACCGTATTTACTAAAACTGATGTGTGTTTCAGGTGAAGTTCCTAGTTCTGCAAATGGCTGCAGTTGCAAGTGCTGCAGGAGGTGACTCCAGCAGAACATGGGTGGTGCATCTTTATATCACTTTTGTTTTACTCACATTATCATTTTAGTTTATTGTTGCAGTATCATATTTGATTACAGAAAGCTCTTAAGAATAAATAAGAGAGCCTTTGCTGCAGTTCATCTCAAGTCTGCTTCTTCCTTGAGAGACAAATCAGCAGCAAGGTGAACTACGCAGGAATATTTATGCTGACAGGTTGTTGGAAGCCACTGCACCACTGTTTCTGTCTTGATGAAGCCTCAGTATCCCCCTGCTTGCCTGTTTCCACTTAACTGATGTCACTAATGAGACTCCTGAGAAATGCTGCTTAATCTCATTTTTTTAATTGTCTCTGTAGAAAAGAAAAGAAATTGTAAAACTGTCTTAAAACTTCATTTTAGCTACATTTTTTGTTGGTATTTAAAACAAGAAACATCAGCAGTTTCCTTCCGTCTCCATGCCTTCTAGCTCAATAGGCACACTTGAGATGAACTTGCATGATGGCCTCAGGTTATCTCATGCTTCATCCAGGCGCTGATTTTGGCAAGTTTTAGCCAAACCTGCTAAAAAGTTTAGAATGTGGCTGTTGCGTAGGGCAGCCCCAACATCTTATACAGACTTACTGAAAAGTGGAAGAAATTAGTGTTTATTCGTGCTTGGTATATTTTTGAACTCAAAAGTAACAGGCAGTGAGGTCTAAGACAGTTTTAAATAATAGGCTATGAATTCCAAGTGGTTTTATGGGAATTAACCAATCACACATGCTGCTATTTCTTTTGATACCAGATATTGCTTCTTTAGTAAATATCCTAAGGAACTTTGAAATACTCACAATTAAATTCTGCACCTTTGTACTGAGTGATATTTTGTCCAAGAGACTTTTAGGGGACAGTATTTTGCTAAGGTTTAGTAATTGCAAAGAATACACTTTCTGAGACATCTGTAATGTTATCTTCAAAGACATTTGCCATTGACTTAGAGCAGTGTAAGGAACATTAAATAAACTAAATGACCTAATCATATTTTTATTGCTACTCATATAGGTAGTTTTATTTGCAACTAGAAGTCCGGTTTTTATTATTCTTAAAAGGGTGCCAAACAACTTCCTATTGACTTTACAGTGCAAGAGTAAAGTTTCCAGACATTGGAGGGAAGAAGAGGGGGCAGACCGAGGTTTTGTATGTCCTAACAGCAACACCAGGACTGTTTCAACTGACTCATCCAATACATGCAGAGATGTGACAGCATGCATTTCCCAGTGCATCTGCTCTGTTCTTCTGCTTGTGCAGAAGGGAGGAAAGAGATTCTGGCCCCAGCCTATAACCCCTGTTGGGTTGTTTCTTGGACAGGCAGAGCCTCGTATGTCTAGAAGTCAGGGATCAAATCTTGGGTCAGCTTTCAGACAGCAGCAGAGATACTGTCAGAGCAGAGTGTGCACCACCCTTTTCCACACAAAAAAATGAAAAAAAAATGCCAGAGCAAGTAATATTTTGGTAATTTAACGGGAGCCTTCATGAAGTGTTCCACCCTAAATTAAAATGTTATACCCTTACGGTGATTAAGCTTAATTTATTTTTAACGGTATTTCAGGCTTATGCTGTTTTTTTTCCTACTGCCTAGGGATAGCTTAATTATGCATCCAAGATTCAAATAAGTTTTTTTCACTTTGGTAAAACTGACCTAGTTTGCTCCCAAAGAAGGAAAGTTTTAAATAAAATAGCCTCTTTGAAAATGTTGTCTTTTACATTCATAATATTTCTTCCACATTGTTATAAAAATTCATCTTAGCCATGATCTGATTCAATTATTTTATTACAATTGATTAATACTGAGAGGCAATAAGCAAGCAGCGCTGGGTGCACCAGGGAGTCTCTGCTCTGCCAGCGATGCACACCAGGGTCTTTGGGGTTCAGTCTTCTATATTTTGTGGTCCTGGGTCTCAGCCAGTCCTGTCTTCTCCTGTACGTCGATGTGGCTCCTTTCTGTTGTCCTTCCTTGGTTGCTGGGGTCTTGTCTCCGGTTGAGAAACTTTTACCCAACCCCTTCCTTAAAGCACTCAAGCAGTAAAACAAAGCCATAAAGCACCCTTATTATTTTAGCAGTCAAAATTATTAAAGAGGGGGCTAGTCTATTCCCTTGTTTCTTCTTCTTTCCCATCATTACATTGATAGCAACATTTATTATACATGGTACACTGGTCAGAGGTGCATTGGTAACAATGATTCCTAAGTTCTTGACACGAATCATTCTTGTATTATTTACAACATGTTCTGAAATTTAAACTGTCTCATCTCCTCGGGTTTTTAAATGAGTTTCATTTACATGTTTGAGCTTTTCAATGAGTTAGCTTCCCTGTTGCATGTGGCAACATCCATTCAGTGTTACTTCATGGAAAGGGATTGTTATGACAGTTGTGAAAATGATGCAGATGTTAGGTTTTGAAAACAGATACCCCATTTTTCCAAATTCAAACATATAACTGCTCACAGGCTAGTAAAAACTTACCATGTAGAAATATTCAGAATGCCAGGAACCTTGAATGACCACATTCTGTCAGGTAAAAATAGCTCATTAATACAGACTGGTTGTCACAAAGAAGCCTTTTCTGTGAGGTGTCCAAATTCAGTAGCTGCAGGAAATAGCTTCTGTAATACAGACTTTTTGGTACCGTCAGTAAGCTCTATAATATATCACATGCCTTCCTCTCAAAAGTACTTTTCAACCACTTCAACCTTCGCTGTACTCATAGGCATCCATTGACTTGTCCTTTTGACACTGACAAAAAAGACCTCAACTTGCTCTCAGGGACAAAATGAAGGTGATGTTTAGTATACACTGTGAACATGGATGTGAGATAACCTAATTCTGCTTCTGTTGAGGTTAATCAAATATGAGGTGTAGGCCTGTAGCAAAACAGGCCTTTATGATTCAATTCCTCAATCTTATATGAGAAGAAGAATAATGAAGAATAATATTTAAGAGTAATTATTAAATTTATTGTAACCTTCAAGTTGTGGTGTGTATACATGAACACAGTGTTCTTCCACAGCCAGTGTTTTTCTGATGTTGTAGATGTCCCTCACAGGGACTGCGATTTAGGAAGACAGTTTTCTCAAATTCTCTTTCGCTTTGGTCATCCAAAATAGTCCCTTCCCTATTTTTTTTTAAGTTACTACCAAAGATAAAAGTAGCTATTAACACAATGCAAACACAATGTTGGGGGGGTTTTGTTCAAGTTGATAGACAGAATCATAGAATCATAGAATAGTTAGGGTTGGAAAGGACCTTAAGATCATCTAGCTCCAAGCCCCCTGCCATCGAGAGAGGGACACCTCACACTAAACCATGTCACCCAAGGCTCTGTCCAACCTGGCCTTGAACACTGCCAGGGATGGAGCATTCACAACCTCCTTGGGCAAGCCATTCCAGTGTCTCATCATCCTTACAGTAAAAAACTTCTTCCTTATATCCAGTCTAAACTTTCCCTGTTTAAGTTTTAGCCCATTATCCCTTGTCCTATCACTACAGTCCCTAATGAAGAGTCCCTCCCCAGCATCCCTATAGGCCCCCTTCAGATACTGGAAGGCTGCTATGAGGTCTCCACGCAGCCTTCTCTTCTCCAGGCTGAACAGCCCCAACTTTCTCAGCCTATCTTCATACGGGAGGTGCTCCAGTCCCCTGATCATTCTCGTGGCCCTCCTCTGGACTTGTTCCAACAGTTCCATGTCCTTTTTATGTTGAGGACACCAGAACTGTTCACAGTACTCCAAGTGAGGTCTCATGAGAGCAGAGTAGAGGGACAGGATCACCTCCTTTGACCTGCTGGTCACACTTCTTTTGATGCAGCCCAGGATACGGTTGGCTTTCTGGGCTGCAAGCGCACACTGAAGCCAGCTCATGTTCATTTTCTCATCATACAAAGAAAATGGTCTGGCTTTCAGCTTCCCCATGAAACTACTGCTTTCCGGACTATGGTTTATGACAATGTTTGGTACAGCATCTTAGCTAGAGGTTGTAACTCTGGCAGAGAATACTTGCTTTCATGATATAGCTGTGCTTTTCTGAGCATGCTTATCACATGTGATAATTCAGAAAAGCAGAACACAGGCACAAAACCAGAAATTCCACTTGATATGCAAAAGACGCAGAACTAAAAATACCATCACTACAGCTTTTCATTTTCATTGAGCTGCCGCAGGTTTATGGCTGAATGGAAGCGCTCTGTTACATTGGTTTTGACCTTAAGTAAGAGGCAAAAAGTCATTATGAAAGAGGAAGGGTGGTTTGATAAGCTGCATACCTCCACACTGCTTACATACACTTTTGGTTGTTTGACTTGTTTTGCTTCTGTTGTGTCCTCATCTGTTCAGGTGTCATCTTAAATAGTCAATTATATTGGTTTGTGGGTTATTTTTTAGAAAAGCAAATATTGTTTCAAATCTTGATAAACCTATCATAACAGGCATAGATATCCAATATGAGATAAAGACTTACAAATACTTCCAGTGCAGAAGAAGGAAAGATTACCAAAAGAGATTAAAAAGACCTAGTTACATCCAACAGTTATAATTTGAAATTGGACACGTTTATCTGAGAAATAATCCATTTTTAATGGAAATGCTGTTAACCAGTTGATCAGTTTCCGAAGCAAGCTGGAGGCTTGAAATTCACAGACCTTCCTAAAGACTCTAGTTCAAGCAAAACTTATGAATAGTACACAAATAACCGGATGAGAATCCATGGTTTATGCTGTACAAGAGGTTAAGAGTGACCAGAGTCCTTCCTGGTCTTTGCAGCGTGTAAAACATCCTTGTCCACTGATGTGGTAGAAGTATGATCTGAACCGGGTGTTGAAGTACAGCTCTGGGGGTGTCTGTCCAGGCACATGTACCAATGCATTTCCTTCCACAGACAAAAATATATTGTAAGAATGGAAAATACATGCAAGAAGTTGTGGGGAAGGAAAAATGCCAAATGGTATGTGAAGAGGTAAAAATGATGACAACCAAGTAGAGGGCAAAAAAAGACTCAACCTGTTTGTGCTGGGAAGAGGGGAGGAGAGAGGCCAGCACCTATGCTGAATAATGCGCACAGATAATGAAAACATGCACACAGACATGAGCTCTTCTCTCTGTGATAAAAGACCAATTGAAATATTACTTTCCACTTGATATCTTCGAAGGGAGCAGTATTAACTTAATCCTTTTTAACATATGAGGGCAATTAGGAAGACAGGGATTCAGCATAGTTGATGGCAGAAGCATCATACTGAGGTGTAAGTAAATAACAATTCTCTGAAGCTTAGCCTCAGCTCTGCAAGGATGCACACTTGCATATTCCACTGACATGACTACATAAATGCAGTAAAACCAATTATGTCTTCTTTGTACTGGTTATTCTCAGGCTAGCTTTCCCCTCTGTACTGACTGTCAGGCTTCTGTCTTCCCTTCCTTGAAAGACTTCTTCCAAATATGGATATACAATTCTATGTTGAAGCAAATAAAAACATGACAGACGAACTAAAGAAACTAAACCCAGATGATGCCAATGTATGTGTTAAACATCATTTATCAATCTCTTTGCAACTTGCTCCTTCATTGCACCCTTTAACCTGCTTATCTTTGGCGCTTAGGTTGTGACTTACATACTATTTCATCAGGGGATGGAGCATTGAATACCTCTTACAAAGCTAACGGAACAGAATCATAGAATCATACAATAGTTAGGGTTGGAAGGGACCTTAAGATCATCAGGTTCCAACCCCCCTGCCATGGGCAGGGACACCTCAAACTAAACCATGTCATCCAAGGCTCTATCCAACCTGGCCTTGAACACCATCAGGGGTGGAGCATTCACAGCTTCCCTTGGCAACCCATTCCAGTGCCTCACCACCCTAACAGTAAAGAATTTCTTTCTTATATCCAATCTAAAGTTCCCCTGTTTAAGTTTTAACCCGTTACCCCTTGTCCTGTCTTTCATTAAGTTGTCATTTTTAACACAGCTTCGAGAATTCAGCAGAAGAGATGCTGCATCATTCAGGTTGTAAACAGAATTCTGGTTGTAGCCACCTTTATAAAACAGGCTGCTAAGTGCACTGTTATTTCTGGCCCTCCTCCTAAAGCTTCATGTTGACTTAAATAGGCCAGCCCAGTACTTGCTGCATTGTTATGAGCCCATATGGATTAATTTTTGTTAAAAAGCTAGCTCCTCAAGTACCTGTATGGCAGCCCCCTTCCCATGCTTCAGTAATGCTAAACCAGCTGCTTTGCATCCCAGCTGAATGCATAGAGATGAGGACCATCCTCATCACAGTAATACCCACTGCATCTGACTCACTACAGCTCCTGCTAGGAAAAGTAATAAAAGGTACATTTCTCTGTGTCAGCAAGAGCTGCCACACTACAAGGAGGAATAATTTCCAAGTTCAGATTTTCTATTTGTAATTTTCCTCCCTCACTTTTTCCATAGTTTTTGAGTACTTTGGGAGAATAACTTGAGATTACAGTGTCTGAGAAGACTACCTGCCAAAGCTGAAAAAGTCTGAGATCTGTATTCCTGCTTTCAGGAGTATTTCTTGATGGGAGCATTGTATTCTCTGAACCACAGGAAGGAGGAGGAAACAAAGCTTAATCCGTCTAGCTCCACAGTGCAAATGAGAGCTGTGTGAACAAACCCGTCTGCAGCATGCTTTTACTGAATGAATGTTCAGTGAACAGGCACCAACAATCTTAGTAGAAATCACTGAAATTATCTGAAACATTACCATTCACCTTCCAGCTGCATCTTTGCATCTTGAAACATTGACATTTCACCTGTAATTTAATCTCTATAATTAATGAATTGTGGAAACTCTTTTCCCTAGGATTAGACCGTCACACTGTGTATGGAGTCTATCAGCAAATACTACTACTAAACACCCATGAAGTCTTTTAGACATTCTAAAACGAAATAGCTGTACATATGAAAATAGATATACAGCTCCTTTTAAAACTAGTAACATATAGTAACCATACAGATACCATCATGAGCAACTGGCTGTAGGTGGCCCTGCTTGAGCAGGGATGTTGAACAAGATGACGTCCAGAGGTCCCTTCCAGCTGCAACCAGACTGTTATCATGTGACATGTTAATTGTCTTTCCTCAGCATATTTATATTACACAATGATGTCTTTTGAAATGATTCATCTGTCATAGTCAACAAAGACCACTGTTTTAAAAGATTTCTTTAGTAAATATTCTAAGGGATATTTCAAGTACTTATCATTAAATTCTGCATCTTTGTCTTTTTTTTGTACCGAGTGATATTTAGTCCAAATAAAGAAATCTCCAGAAGCGCTTACAAGGACAGCTGACGGGTGGCATTGTTAGGTCCAGGAGAATCGCTATGTGTTAAAAATGTAAACATGTTGTCTGTAATCAAATGTACAGACAACAGTAAGCACTGAAAGGAAGGATTTTATAAAACCATTTCAGTTATTTGTCACATGCAGTGGATTGAACAAGAAGCTGTATCCACTCTGAAAGGATTTAAATGCCACCGAATTTAGTTTGAGAACAAAGAGATTTTCAGTTTGTCTGTTCTGTGTACATAGAAGAGGCGGCAGAATGGATTCGTTGTGCACAAATCACGGCTAAGGTGGTGCTGAGAACAGCATAGATAAAGGGGTTAGTGTGGCTACAGGCAAACAAGGATTAGTGGGGTTTTGTGCATTGCTAGAATGAGCAATGATTAGATCTGAACCCTACAAAGAGTTTAAGGGGCTTGGTGGAACAGGTACTGTCAATCTGTATTTGGTTGCTTAACTGGCTTAATAATAAGTTATGCAGGTGTATGTTTTATCCTTCTTAAACTCAAGTTGCATTAAACATTAGGTAACATTCAGATAGGAGAATTAAATGTACAACTGCCTTGAACACATATTCGAGACTGGTCACATCTGTCTCTTATAGAGAAGGAGATTTGGCATGCAAGACTTCTTTTCCTAAGAACTGAGCTATAGATCTTGGGATCACTGATAACTCTTTGCAGAACACCATTTTCAATCTGTTAGCATTGAGAATTTACAAATTAACCCAAGGATTATATGACATTATTGGTTGTATTTTTCAGAATTTTTGAGTCAGTTTATTCTTTTTTAACATACTGGTTTAATCACACGCTAGTGATTTTGTTCTTTCATCAGGATGCACATCAGTTATCAGGATACTGGATATTATGAAGCCTACCAGCTAGATACTGGTAGGATGCAGACAATATGGAGTTGTATGACATCAAACCTATCAAGTAATCACGTGAACTTGTCATTATTGGCTTATCTTCATGACACTCTACCTTAGTAATCAATATTTTAAAGAACTTTTTAGTACCTCTTCCTATATCTGACATATTGTGGGCTGGCTTCAAAGCAATTTAATGTCATAATAGAGCAATAGTCAAATATATGCTTTTAGGCATTATAACAAACCACAGGATTTCTAGCTGTGCAAGCAAAACCAATGCGTACAGTCAGCTTTCATGCTTTAAGATGAAGAGGAACCTGCAGATATCAGGAAAATACAGTAAATTATCAGTCGTTCAATACATTATGGGTTTTGAAGTAACAAGTGTTTAATGATTCATTACTGCAATTACACAGTATTCTCATACAACGTAGTAGTTGTTCTTATACAGGAATATGTCCTGCGACATAATGCAATAAATGTTGAACTGATCTGTTCAGGATAATGCTGAGTCTGTAGACTCAGCCCATTGTTATGATGCCATCATCCAGTACAAAGAACAAACAAGAGATGCTTTAGAGGCTATAAAAGAGCTTTCTTTTTCCATATTTTTAAAATTAAGGGCAAAATTGTGGCCTCCACTGGGGTCAATGTCAATTTTACCAATGGAAGCAAGATTTAATTTCAAATGAAGAAAACAGGATACTTTTCAGCGTGTCCCCTTTGTCCCAGTTTTCTTACTGTCCCAAGGTTTTCTGAATTAAGTCCTAGAATACTTACATGCTGCCAATAGTCAAGACAGTCATTTTGCTGTAGTTTGAAAGCGTTTAGTGTATTTCTGATCTCTAAAATGGATTGCATTTGTTGTGTCCTTTCCTTTTTTGCCTTTCCCTTGTGTATGATAGTCCTCAAAAATGGTTTTGGAATCAGTCATCCCAAATTTTTTGCTCTGTAAGAGTGTTTGACTACCATTATGTTTGTCCACTGAGATCAGAAATTAGCCACGTCTTAATTCAGTTTAGATGTTTGTAGCAATATGTTCATCAGTGTTTAAGTTTTATAATACATAACAATACATCATGTTTGGAGATATATTATTATGATACTGCATAACAAGCAAGTCATCAGGACAGGGGAATAGGGAGGTTTTGCATATCAATAGGACAAGCCACTGTTTATAGGTCAGTTAAGTACAGGGTCTGACACCTTTTCTGCCAAAGTAACATTTACATACCAAAGAGGGGAGTTTTGGCATTTCTGCTAAATTATCACCAAGTCAATGAAAGGTAAATATATTTTTGAAAGTATGATTGAATCTGTACTTCAAAAGGATCCTAAGGAAGAGATGGCTGTAAAAGCTAACACACTTTATCAGCAGAGGTTCTCTCTGAGGAATGCAGCCTGAGTCATAAGGCACATGAAAAGATAAAATTCCCAATGAAGCTGGTCAAGAAAAAGCCCAAAGTAAATCAGCAGTGTATAAAAACATTTCGTTAGGTTTGGTGGCTTTATAAGGAAATTAAATAAAATGTTTTGTTTGTTTGCATTCACCTTTTGTCTCTCAGGAAAAAAAAATCATATGTTCTATATAAATAGTTTTATATTTTGAGTTTGCTTTCAAAATAACTGGCTAGTGTTAAGGCATTTTTTGATATTTTTTCATCTAAGAGTGTGATAAATCTAGAGAACAAAGACGGCATGAGAGAGTCTTTTCCTTTCTCTATACTGAAGATGTTTAAAAGGGAGAATTGAGGACCAGAGAAAGTGAGCCAAGAGTGTATACAAGGAAAAAAAAACCCCACAAAACCACAACAATAGACAAAGTAGTACATATTGGCAGTGTTGATTTTATGCCATTTATGTGAATGTACAATTCCTTTCTAAAGGATTATCTTACCCCTTGTACCTGTCTGACCTATCAGACTGCTAGCCCTTGTTGCCTTTCCTCGCTATGGTTGGTGGAAACCAGTACTGTGACCTATCTCCAAAATTTAATTTAATTTTCGCTCCCATTCTTAAGCAGCTGTATGCTGAGCCACCTACTGTTTCTTTTCTTCTTTTTTTTTTTTTTTTAACATCAGTCTCCGAAATCTTTAATTCATAGGAAAGTTTGAAGAACAAAGAAGCCATTGTTGGAGATGAAGATACCACTCAAATCAGTTCAGATCATTTGTATTCAAATCAGTTGCCTAGAGACACTAAGTTTTGATGATACAGAGCCTGGCTGTCCTGGTTTTGGGAAATGACTTGCTAGAAGTGGGAAGGGAATCATGTTGGAAGATGTACAGTTAAGTTTGCAAAGTGTTATGAGAAACACAGATTGATATTCACTGTAAACCCAAGCATGCACAATTTTAGCAGACGCTTGGCTATGCAATTGTATGAACCATAGTCTTACGAGGGAAAGGAACTGTCCTGTCTGGGTTAACATAAAGTCCTTGTTTTGCTTCTATAATTAATTTAATTTTATTTTCATGAACATTTTAGGTGTATCAATACATGCATGAAACCATAACTGTTAATGGCTGCCCCGAATTCCGAGCCAGGGCTACTGCAAAGGTAGGATACGTGCAACTGTTGAAATATGTGTTACCAAAGTGACCTAGTAATTGACTGTGCGCGTGTGTGTTTCAGGTATTCGTGTGTACACTGTAAGAAAATTTAGACATCAGTGGCAGCCCAGAGTCTAGAACCAGTGCTACTTCCCAGGTAACAATCATAATGGCAAATTTCAACCTTTATGCTGCTTCTGTAGCTTAAGAAAAGAGAATGATTTTATGAAATTTGATGCTTTTTGAAAAGTTGCTTTCCAAAAGCAAATCTACTGGTTCGTTCTGCAGAAGCCTGCCTGCAACAACCAATATTTTAATGGTCTATTTTCCCATGCATCTCATCCAGAGAGGACATCGTGATTTGGGAGATAGAAACTAAACAGTCAAAATCCCACTTTTAACTGATGGGAACAAGTAGGTATTGACCAAGTGGAAAGGCTGAACACTGACAAAAAATAGCCTGATCAAGAGACTCCACAGCCAAAAGCAAGCCCATTTTTTCTGATGCATTACCTGATTTAATAAAATATATTGGCTCTTTGTCCGTGTGGACTCACCTTTCTCATATCCTTAGACCATGACATTACTACTACTACTAAAATGATAATTTTCTAAGGGAATTCACACAACCATGAAAGAACCCATTTTATGTGCCCGCATGAAATAGGCTCTGTTATTTCCATAATGTGCTCAAAGAGAGATGCTTCCAAACAGGGAGATCCACTGTAGTTTTGGTTTTCCCATCATCGTTTTGTACTTCACACCATCTTATAGGGTCTTGTAGCAGATTCTCTGCAAGACAGGTAAACCCACAAAAGCCATGAATCTGCTTTAGACATATTTTTTATGGGCCTACTCCTGTGAAGTTAGTAACAAAACTCCCTGAAATCCTAATGGAACTAAGATTTTAGCGTTATGTATTTATGTTAAGAGATTTTAATTTAAAGCTGTATCAGAAGATGAAGGTTAGGAGTGTGTTACGAAATTATTTCTAGAGTGCTTTAGAGAAGCAAGCTGCACAATAGCCAGCAGGTAACCTAACATACACTAAATTGTACTATATTTTCCTTACTAAATAGAATATTCTTTTCTGTAGGCTGTTCTGATTTTAACCTTCTTCTAATTGAAAGTTAATGGTGAATGTGAATATGTAAGGTCTGTGGTTCTATATAGAGAAATATGTATGTGAAATCCTGATTTTTCTACACTGCAGGTAAACATAGAAATGTTTGCTATGTTGTGTAATAAACAACACAGAGAAATCCAATTAGTGTTTGCCATTCTCATTTCTTACTCATATAGAACAGCAGGTTTTCAGAGCAATGTTTCAATATCGCAATATTTCCTGGTTATTTCTGGGCTGTCTGCATTGCATTCTCGTAGTGCATTCATGTCTGACATAAAATGTATGCATGATGACAAGGTCTGCATGTGCAAAAACATATAACTGACAATGATCCATTATGTCACATCATCCACCAGCTTCTATTAAGCATAACCATTATCAGGATGCTCAAAAACCATCAGCGTAATGCAGAACTGTTTGAGCAGTTTGGAGTACAAACACATGTTGAAAAGGATAAAAGATTTTCATTTTGTTTATTTCATGATTTACTAAGATCCATAAGTAGGAAAATACTTGTAGTGAAAAATAAAGTATAAGATGTAGTATTTTTCTGGATTCCAGCTTTACAGTTTGTTGCTCTTTATTTTTTCTTTTTTCTAAAGTAAGACTAACAATCCAGGTTTTTTCTAATTGATTTGTAAATCCCTTGTCTTAATATTTAATTTGTCAACAAATTTTTTGATGCAATTATTTTATAAAACCCCATATTCCTGTTTCAGGAATTAGTTTGTTTGCAAGATTTCATAAAGATTATAAATTAAACTTTTCAAAATAAGAATATCCTTTTAAGACTTTTTTCTGTGCCCAAAGAATAAAATAAATAATTCCATACCTCTAAAAGCAGAGAAGAGAGTTAACAATGCAGTTCATGCACTTTATTTCAACTAGGAACACAGTAGAGATCACATTATGTTATCCCACAATAATAACTTTTTTCCCTGTGAAAAGGCAAATAAGAAAGGCACTCGTGATTATAAATGTTCACCATCACACAGTCACGCTTCCCAGTGCCTACCTGTGGCTCTGCTGCTAACTTTCTGCGTTATCTTTGACAAGTCACCTAAACTCTCTACTCCTCTGCTTACTCCTTTATTTCAAAAGCATTGGCATGGAATTTAAGATTTTTAAAATGCTTTCAGAGAATCAGAAAAAGCCAGAGTAAGATACTGAAATGTTTTCACAGGAATTAATTCTTCCTGCAAATGAACAATAGAGTTGTTTGTTAGCAGTGTTCTCCCTACATAGTCAAATCACTTGTTTTTTTCTTCTAGGCAACAGTTGCTGCTTTTGCCGCAAGCGAAGGCCATTCACATCCACGAGTGGTCGAGCTGCCAAAGACTGATGAAGGCCTGGGCTTTAATGTCATGGGAGGGAAGGAACAAAATTCACCTATTTACATTTCTCGCATCATTCCTGGCGGAGTGGCAGAAAGGCATGGAGGGCTCAAACGTGGGGACCAGCTGCTTTCAGTTAATGGAGTGGTATGTGGAAATTTGATAGTTTTCATTTTCATCTGGATTTTCATTTTTCACAGCTGATCTAATACTATGATTTAAAATGCAGCCACTTGAAACAAGAATTAGCTCTGTGAGAGATCTTCAGTGTGCATTTGTGGTGCAGTTAAGCAAAACTGCGTCGACAACTTTGTGCCCACTGTAGTTTCTGTTGTAGTGGAGGGTGCTTGAAGAGCTTCATTTCAAATCCACACCACATGCTTAATTTCCAAGGAAGCGATGTCTTTCTTAATTGATAATTTTGAAAATTCCTTTTGCATTAAAAGTGTAATAGCAAACTGTCGTGCTTGCAGTAGCCTCTGAGGCATACAGGCCTTTCCAAGCACAGTAATACCTCAGTAGCACTTACGCAATCTTGTGACCTTCACAGCCTTTGAACGCACAATCAGAAGAAATTTGGTAAGCCCATGTGGTGCTGATTTGCAGTGGAAAGTATGTTCCAGATTTCTTTTTAGTGACATTCATCCTGCTATGGTACTTATGCCAGAAAAATTCAGCTGTACAAATGTACACATACAGGTAGCATGTATTCTTATTAAAAAGGTACATTTTTTGCATAGTTTTTTTTTGTGTAAGTCAGTACTTCAGGGGTCTTTTTGCAGTACTTTCACTGTAAATGTCAATATGGTGGTAAAAATAAGAGGACTGTTGGAATAGAGAGGAAAATAAGGCTCTGACTACATGATATGGGTCAAATTATGCCTTTCATTTTGTTTTTAGTTCCCTTTTACAAGGGAATGTGAAGTACTAAAAAGGTAAGAATACTCATTCGTATAACCCTACATTTCCCTTAATGAAAACATAATTGTTTTTCTTGCAAAACCTCCTTCTAAACTTTGTATTTAAATGCACCAAAGGCACGTAAGACCAATTCCTGAATCCAGTCAAAAATGCGAGACTTTACAACTTAAACTTCTTTGATGCAAGCCCATAAGGAATGGAGGAAATACTGCTTTCTGCATGCTTTCGTGTTGTCATCTGTTTCTCTCAACAACAGCTATTCCTTTCCTCTTTAAATACAATATCAGTGCAGCACTTCGGGCTTTTTGCCACTTCTTTTATCAACCATCATATTCTCAAAAGGGAAATAATAGGTCTGAAAGCTTGCTTTACCTAGTACACAATGAGAAAGAGAAGATACAAAACAAAAAAGAAAAGCCACTGAAAAGATTATTTAGTCTCAGGGAAAAAGAAATCAATTGAACATTTAATAAAGTAAATTGCCTGAACTTCACTGATTGAAGGTAGATCAAATGATTTTGTTATTGTTCAGCACTTCTTTCAATAGGTGAATAAAAAGGCAGAGCAAAAGAGTTTATATTCACTAACTGATGGATGATTCTTGAAAAATCATTTTACTGTCAACAGCATCTAGCAAAGCACTAGGGAGGAAAGTGGTGAACCTTCAGGTGTCAAGATACATTGAATCTGACTCTGTTGTGCTGTTTGAAGAGAATATCTGTTTCATGATACTCTGTTCAAATAACTTCATGAAGTGCTCTAGAATACATATTAAGCTAATGTAGCAAAAAAACCCACAGTATAAAATTCCCAATTGCTTGTAGGTGCACAAGAAAGTTGAATTAGAGATGCAACAGAAATATTTTTGTGTTCAGAGTCTAAACAACAAAATCTGAAGCTTAACTTACAGTTGCATGCTTGAAATAATGCCTATGAGCAACTGTTCATAAACCAATCTTGGGCTGAATTAAGCCCATACAATATAATCTGTAAAAAGGCAAAAATTAAGGAAGTGGTAATGTGTTTGCAGACAGCTTGAGACATGAGGAGAAAGGTCTAATTTTAACAATATTCACTGGGACTAGTTCACTCTGTGCTTCTCTTAATTTAGCTGCAGAAAAGCAAATAATATACAGCATGTACAATACAACAGACGGCTCAGAAGTGGAAAATGAAATATCTGTAACTTGTTTGTGCTCAGCAGTTGGTGGTTATCCAACTTTATAATTATCAACATAAAACTAGTGCTGTATGTTCAGAATCCAGATTCAGAATTCAGATTCAGCATGACTGGGATGACTGTTCCTTGAGTTGTTTCACTGGTTGTTAAAAAAGTGTTTTCTCATTATGGGAAATGGGGATTTTGTTACATACTTTTGCCCCGCACCCCCTGAAAGTAAAGGAAATTGAAAGCAGTAAGCTTGCAGATGGCTCAGCAAAGGCACTTGCTGGTGGCTTTTCATATCTGGCAAAGACTGCAGTTGTCAGATACCTGGTGTGAGTCAGATATAGAAAGGGATGCCAAATAGGTTTATAACAGCTAATTTGTCACCCAAACATTTGTTTACAGATACATGATAGAAATATTCTCCTTAGTCTCTCAGCTTTGCGGTTAACAGTCTGATTCTCTTTTTTGTCTGTAAGAGTGTAGGATTATTTTCTTTTATATTTACGACAAGTCTGTGAGCCCGAACACAATAACGGTTGGTGTTTCCCCACACCATATCTGCAGTTCTTTCAGCTGTTCATGTCTCTGCAGTATTTTGCGTCCTTTTTTTTGATGCAATCTGCCAATGAAATAATGGAAATAAAGGTGTAAGTATATATAAACATGTGTGATCTAAAATTACGTATGAAAGGTATACATTCCAAAACAAATTCTTAAATCCCATGTTTGGTGGACAATTCTAAAGTAACGTATCAGCCTCACAATGTTCCCAACGAGCAAAATCCCTTGTATAGGCATGGCTGATATCAGCAGGAGTCCTTCACCAGCACAGAATCAAAGGCTCGGAGAGGCAGAAGAATTCAAACAGCAAAACAACTTCCTTCACTGACGTAAGCTCTTTTCCCTACTCCAAGAGGCTCTGCTATTTCAGTTGTGCAGCTACTGCTATGCAGGTGGAGCATTTGGAATGCCTTGGAAATATGAGTGCAAGCATCAGTGAAGATACTAAGATCAGGTATAGCAATCATATTAATAGCAGCTGAAAACTGTAGTACTTTAGACCTGAGTTTGGTGTGTTTGGAGAGTAGGATTCGTATTTAACCAGCACTGTCTTCTAGTTTGCCTTTTTTGTTTTCCTTTCTGTGAGCAGTAGGGCAATAGGCTTAATTCTGTATCATTACTATTCAGGTCAGTGGGGTTTTTCCATTGACCTGGATAGCACAAAGTCAAACCATTAATTTCTAATTAGAAAATACTGGCTGTAAACTAGAAGAACAGGGCTAGAGGCAAGTGGAAAAGAAAACAGGAAATCATGAATTAAGTGCAGCTTACTGAATTGTATGAAATATTGAAGGACACCACCTTCTTGGTCCCCTACAGAACAGATACAATCACAATTGCTTATTATTATTCAACTCTTAGAAAGCAAAGGAGTATTTTAGCTATTTCATGTAGCTTACAACTTTTGTTCATAGCCTGTTCTAAGTTCATACTGTTGCACAGCAAAACTGATCATGACAACAATGAATACACTGTCATTTCCTCTGAATGTCCATGCCATTTGTCATACTGACCACAATTAACAAGCAAAAAATAAAATATAAAACAATGCCAGATTGTATACAGTTCCTCTTAAGATGAGAACTGTGTTTCCAAAAGCCAGTCACAAAGCAATGAATTTTGAAAGATGGCTGGTTACAGGATGTGTTACTTATGATCTCCTCTGCCATTGAGCAGTTAGGTAGGTAGGGAATGTGAGAAAGAGGTTTTGATTTGTGTCTGTGACTTTTTCATTAAAACAATTTTTAAAATATCCTGTTCATCTATAACCTTTTATTTTAGCTTTCTTTGGAGCATTAGATACAATCACTGCTTCTTACACAACAACATTTTCCTCTTTTTCAAATATTTGTAAGGAAACTCTTTCCTTCTCTAAATTACTTTTGGGTAGGAGTGCTTGTTCAGCAGATTTATCCCAGTTACAAGTTCTAATGAACTTGGTCATCACAGATTAATCTTGACGATCTTTGAACAGGAGACCTACAGGAGGATTTCTTTGAACACACAGTTCAAAAATGTGAAGTCATTTATTTCAACAATCAAATGCATATTTACTTCTAAATTTTTTTCTGTTTCTAGTAATCATTTCAGCACCTGAAATGGCATTCATTATTTCTGTAAATTGAATTAATATTTTCAAAGCATCTTAACATTTCTGTAAAAACTCTTGAGTCCAATTACTTGACCCAGACATGAAATTATTCTGTGTTCATATATTGAATGCTATTTAAGAGAAGGAAGACAAATAGAAAGCTTATAAGCTTGGATTGTGTTATTTATATTATTTATGTAGAAGTGTATTGTATATGCTTTTTGAAGCTTTTAAGTCATTATTTCAGGCTCATTGTGCACCACCACAGAAGTAATTCTTACTCAGTGTTCTTGCACAGTGCTACTCAGTCAAATAAGAGAAGTGAAAACAGAAAGAATTTTCTTACTATGATTGCTATAACAATGCTCAGTTATTCTTTCTGCATGAATTGAGCTTCAGATATTTTTAATGCTGCTGCTTTTCTTTGGAAGCCTATGAGAATAATTTAATTTTAAATAGCATGGTATACATAAGAGTTTTAAAACACAGCATGTCATAAAAGTTCGGTTTCTTTCATGTGGGAAGAAAATCACTTGTTTTTAAATGGCCTAAAATCCATGTGAAGATCTCAGTTGTGCAGGCTGTTTGTTGGTTTGTTGAGGTTTTTTTGGTATGCAGAGACAATTTTGTTTATTGGAATGTATCCTACAACACATGTAGGCAGTCATCCACCGCTAGAAAATTTCCTCCTTTCTCTTAAAGTGTGGAATAATTCACATGCTTGAAAAGCACCCCAGTCAGTCCGCTTAATGGTAGAAATTAAATACTCTTTTCACAGCTGAGTCACCTCCCCCTTTCGGAAATTTACTGGTTTAAACAGTGTTACATAGAAATCAGAGCTTGAGCCCCTTTGGGAATACTTTTGATTTCACAGAAGATATCATCTTACTATAAAACATTTTCCAGAAAGGGATGGAAAATATATATTTCCTCATCAATAACTTGGAGTGTTTCAGTTGTTAGCATTTGATTGCTTACAACTAGCCAAATAAAGACTAGTTTACTTCCAATAGAGAATCTGTGTCACATCAATGGTAAACGTGTGAGCAACACCATTAGTGGTCTAAGATGCGGGTTGCTCCTGGGAGCATGGTGTGCATACTCCTTTCAGCAGCTGCTGAATCACATGTAGCTCTCTGCAGGATCCCAACAGGGACAAGGCATAAGAAAGGAATTGCCATTTCAAACTTGCAATTTCTTCATTTCTTACCAACATTTAGGTAGGATTTTCTTTTAGTGCGTTGCAAACTGTTTGTTTGTGTTCTTAAAGATTATTCTTGTTTACTTAAAGGTTGTTGATTATTTCCCCTGCTTTTCATACAGGTCAGGTATTAGGCTTGTAATGCAACATAAAATAGATATGGGTTGTTTAAAACATGGAAATGAACACATTCCCAGCATGCATAAATCTTACTTAACACTTCCCTTAACGATCCCTTGAAAAATGGAAAAAAAGCTTCCTAAAACCCCAGCAGCCTTTCCGTATGAAAAGAGGACAGAGCCCTAGATCAAAGCAGCATTTTTGTTATTAAATCTGTTCTCTCTGCTTTCAGAGCGTGGAAGGAGAACACCATGAGAAGGCAGTGGAGCTGCTGAAGGCGGCCAAGGACAGCGTCAAACTGGTGGTACGCTACACACCCAAGGTGCTGGAGGAGATGGAGGCTCGCTTCGAAAAACTGAGAACAGCCCGGCGCCGACAGCAGCAGCAACTGCTCATTCAGCAGCAGCAGCAGCAGCAGCAGCAAACTGCACAGCAAAACCATATGTCGTAGGTGAGAGGATCCATTGGTCTTCCCTAAAGCCCGCTGACAGTACCCTGCCTGGGCCAGCAGTTATCTGGGGCTCAGGGGTCTGTCAGGGCAGGGCCTGGCCACAGGGCCAATCCCAGCCCCAGCCAGGAGTAGGGCAGCCGGTTGGGTGGGGGGGCACTGGGTGTCAGGCATCTCCTTTGGGACAGGCCAAGATGTGGGCCTGGCTCAGAGACACACATGGCAGGGCAGGGCTGTGGGGAGCTGGAGACTGGCCCTGCTGTGGTGTCCCTGAGGCAGGGGCTGACGGCCCCAGGGGGCAGAAATGGGGTGTTGGGCTGTGGGCAGGGTAGGAGATCCCCAAGGGAGATAGTCAGGGGACTGTCAGGCTTTTACTGCGGCAAGGATGAGGAGAGCTCATTCTTCAGTACATTTCCACATGTTCTGTCCAAGTAAAACTGCATTTTGAAAATAGGTGATAAGGCCCAAAGAAATTCTAGAGCCAGTTTCCAACTAGTAACACCAAGATTAATAACCACTGTACAGCTCTGGCTTATCTGCAGGCAAGACTGTGTAAGAAGCCTGTCATTACTGGCAACATTTTCTAAATTAAAAACCAGAACATTTATGACAAGGAAGAATATGCTACTAGAGTTGGACACAGTTCAACTAGTCTGTTACCACTCTGCAGCAGATCATCGAGATTTGCTGCTAGCACGTGAAGAAAAGTCTTCCTAGACCCTTCCCTGCTACAGGAAACAATAACTTCACTCTGTGGTTAACCGTCAGGGAACCTGCAAGTCCTTATTGCTCGGCTCGAGTTTGGTAGGAAGTATTTCATTCACTCTTGGCTGACGTTCAATATAACAATAGCTTCCAAGAGGCTTGCAAGTTTCCCAGTGTAGTCAGAACACATGGTATGTGAGGTAAAGAGATTCTCTATATATTCAGTTTTTCTGAAATCAGTGGGAGCTTGTGACATGAATGCATTTAAAGATAGGCTCCATATGCACAAATCAAGTAGGAAGCATGTCCCAATGACTTACATCACAGTCCTCAGGCAGGAGGTATAAACAGTAGTATTTCATGATGTAATTTTGTGTTTCCATGTAAAATAAAGCCATTGCAGGAGACAAACATGCAAACAGCACAGACTCATGAAGTTTTTCTTTTTTTTTTGGTTGCCTAAAGCTTTTAATTAGCAAGTAAGATATTTTTACTGATTTAAAATCTTTCTTTAAACTGTAATAGAAGAAAGGAAGGCAGGTACAGCCAGCAACTTAATTCCTTAATTCTTTCAGTTTGCTCTGAGAAATTTGTTTCTTTAATTCCAGGTTATTCTCAAGAAAAAAAAAGCCTCCGTCAACACTTCAGTAATCAAGCAACCAGAGCTGTACTTCAGTATTCCAGCAAAAGGAAACAACTACAGGAACATGAAACAGAATTCACCTGGAGAATGTGCAGTACAAGAATAATACAGTTAAGACAGCCATAGGAAGGGTACCTTCATGATAAGGTTTTTCAGCACACGGCAGTCACAGATGCATACTATTTCTGTGACTCTATTCCTAATGAAAACAGCATGATAGGTAAACCCTGTGAAACAGAAAAGTCCAGGGCTTCCAAATAATTGTGTTTGATCTAATCTTGCACTCCTTACTCTCAGAAATTGGCCAGTTGGCTTTCTCTACTCACTGGAAGTTTCATTTTAAGGAGATCAAGATTGGCTGCTTTTGGGGACAGAATTTTGCTCTACAATTATCTCCAGAAATGAACAACTACATCAGTTCAAAATTTTGCCACAGACATCAAACTCATACATCACGCTTCATAGCCTCTTTGTACTATATATCGTAGAGCAGTTTTAACCTAACTTCCTGTTTATAATTTTCAATTTTCCCTCTGGAAATAGCAATTTACTATATTTATAAAAGTATTCCATTTGTAGAAGCAATTGGCTTTTTACTCTTGGTGTTTCCATATATTTTATTACACATCAACAGAGTGACAAAGTTTTAGGTCAACTTTAATTTTATTAGTAGTAAAGTTAGGGAATCCTAGAATGTATTTTTAAACGTAGGTTTTGCTTGTATCTATTATAGTAACTATTCAGAAATCTATAACTGGATATATTATATATTTATTCCATAAAATGTATATTGTCTGAATGTACCTGTTAGAGAAGTAGGGTCTTTGCTTAGCATGTATTGCAAATGTAGTAAGCTAATGTTAGCAAAAGACCAAGCTTTGTATGGCAGATATTACTGTGGTAGCATAATCTCAGTTTTTCTGTATTCTTTAATTTATTTTTCAGTCTAATGTTAATGTATTTTAAAGAGGAGAAAATGTAAGTTGTTTCTTTTAAGACTCGCACATTATAATTTAAATCAATTTGAAGTTAGAGTTCTGACTTCTTTTTTTTAGTCAGATGGAATTGGAATGTGCAAACAAAATATGTAACCAAGTTCTTAAGTTTACATGTCTGCTTTTCCAAAGAAAATAGTCAAAGCTGAAAGGCTGTAAATGTCATCTACTTTCAAGAACATAAGAAAAATGGAACCCCCGAATTACAGAGAAATAATAGTTTTCAGCATGCCTTCTGTGCTTCATCAGAAAAGACTGGGGGAGAGAAGGAGCTATGGGGAGAACTTTGCAGTCCTTGCATGTTAGAAACTCCAGCTGATGTCAGTGGAAGTTTAGTAACGGGAGGAATGTAGAAATGGTTTGAACCCTTGTTCTAGTTGTGAACTTGGAGCAAATCAGAAACAATATTTGTTTCTGACTAAAGTGATCTGTTCTCAAATGGAGCAAGGCAAAGCAAAACAGGGAAAATGGGCAGTATCGTAGCATATGTCGGAAACTAAACGCAGGCTGGCCAACAGTTTTGACAGTGTTTGATTAGTGTAAGTAGCCATTGAAGGGAAATAACTGTATTTTTAAAACCACATGGCATGAATTCATCCAGAGAAGCCTCGTTTTATACAGAGAAGTAATTCAATCCAGTGATCTATTGGTGACAATATCAGTTAGGATAGTTGGGTTTGAGAACTATCAGAATTAAAGATGAAATATATTGTATTGTGCTCTGCACGGTGTCTTTTTATATCTAATAAAATTGTTATGTACCTATTTTAAAACTGTATTCTCAAACAGACACTGCTATTAATATTGACAGTATATAAATTGTTATTATGACTGCATACAACTGTTTTGTATTTTATCAGTATGATTTAGATTACACTGAAAGCTGCATTTTCAGACACCAACTATTCAGATTTAGTCGGCCCACTGTACTGCATTTTTCCAAACCGTCTCTCCACCTCCTCCCCTCCTCTTCCTCAAAAAATTTGGATTTGATGGAGTGGAATGTGCTGATTAATAAATTTCAATAATAGAGTATCATTCATATAGAGAAGCATATCAAGTCCATTTTCATATCTTATGATTCAATAAATTATACATACTAAAATTAACATTCTAGTCTTTGCCAACTTTTAAAAATAAGGTCAAAGAAAAATATAAATGAAATACAACTGTCAGTGAATTTCAGGTGGAAGCAGGGAGAAATAAATTTTTAAGGGTCACTTTTCATGCTCCTTACTGATCAATAAAACATACAGCCACTTAATCACAGAATAATCTGTGTCCCTAAACCTATCATCCGCATTTAGTTGTATGTAGTCCTTTCCTCTGTGATTTAGATGTGTTTGGTCCTGATGCAGTAAGGCACTTCCACACATGCATTGATGAATTAGGACCCAGAAGAAGTGCAGAGAGGAAGACACTTTCACAGGCCTGCAGGTACTTGTGCACTGCATTTTAACTAATTGGTCTCTGGGAATTTGCTGATTCACCACACTGAATTGATAATTCCTGCAGTCAGCTTAGTGAATTTATTGCTTGCATTTACCCTTAGGACTCACTCATGTTTCTCTGCACTGGCAGCAAACCAAGGCAGGACATCTAAGAAGTCTTTTTTGTCTCTATTACAAGAACCAAAGGGATGCCATGTGATTTTTACAAGCTCATGTATCGTATTCACTTATGCCAAAGATCCAGTGGTAAGATCTAATAATAGAGATTCAGGGTTGGTGGCATTTATGCACTGAAGTTATGGCTGTGCTGTGCTACCCATAGATTTTCAGTTTGTGGCATTTGATCTGACTGGCATTTTATAGGGGATTGAAGAATTTTGTAGCCCTCAATGAAATGAAAAGCAGCAAATCATACATGAAAGGTCAGTGAATGCACATGAGTGCAAGAAATGACATTAAAATCTACCTGCACTATTAGTGAATAGTACTGCAGACCTGTTAGTCCTATACGTCATATCTCTGGTATGTATTTGTCACAGCCAAGCTTCCAGTCCGACTTTGCAACATTTTGGAACTCTTGCAGAAGACATGATACTATACACCTCCTTTGCAGGAGAAGTGTTTATTCATCTACTAACTTTAGGAGTTCCAATATTCTAAATAAATTTAAGATTTCATGAGAAAAGAAAATTCTTAGAATTAAGGAGGAAAAAAAAAAAGCTAAAGAAGGGAGGTGTTCTTGTCTGTGTTCGAAATCATACAGGAGTTAAAGAATAATTTCAGAATTTAAAATAGTTACTATGCTCATAGAAGATGTACTTTATTGCAGGATGAGACACTGTTTCAGAAAGTAGCAATTCTTTCTGAATCTTTCTGACAATTGGATAATAAAAGAAAACTAACTAAACAATCTCCTAATGCAGAACTGTGTTTAGAAGAGCTAAGGGAGTTCTTCCACATATAAGCAGAAGATATCAGTTAGTTATGCATAAGCATTAGTGAAACCATTTCCATAACCAGAATTTAGTAAAACAAGTTTCAGACCCAGAGAATACTGTAGGTCAATTTGTAAGAATGCTCTTCCTGCTGCAATACGTATCTGGTATGTGCTTAGCTGTGAGAAGGCCAGGACAAACTGGGGATGTTTTTAAACAGCCTTACAAGCAGACCCAAGCTCACCCTGCTTATCCATGAAGTGAATGCAGTCTGAACTACCAGAAAGCTTTAGATATATGTTAGATGGATTCATTGCCTCTAACTTCAGCTGTGTGAAAGCAAGCTGCGGAGTCTATACTGAATGTTTCCACAGTCAGCAGAGGGTTAGAGGCATCCCTCGGATGCCATTCATTCCACCCATCTCTGACATACATTTAAAACAGGATAAGACATCTCATAAAAAGTTTATTGGCAGAGCCACTGACTAAACAGACTAAACTACTAGCTTGAAGTAAGAAATGTCTTTTGGAATTTTTTGCTGCTTCACTCATACACAGCTTCCTAATAAATAAATAAATGTCCAGCCCCTACTGTTTGAATTCTGTAGTCTAAAAGCTCTACGCACATAGATCACGACTAACAGGCCTTACACATGAGGTGGATTGTAAGAAAGCTCCTGTTGCTAACAGATACCTGTTCTGAACCATCCTAAAAAGTTTAAGAGCTCAGCACAGGTATTGTTGGCAAATGCTTTGATTGTGGTATAGACAGGGGTGGACTTCAAAAAGCTTCAGTCTGTGAATGCTAATAGCGAAGCTCTGTACTACCACCAGTAACACTGGCCTAGCATGCGTGCATTTTACAATACCTGCAGTCAAAAAGATGAACAGTTGTTGCTGCTTTTTGTTGCAGAGATGCACAGAAATGAAAGCCAACATAGGAATTTGTGATACCAAGAGTCATAGCAAAAATTGGCCAGTTATGAAATCTAGAAGCCTGCAGCTATCTAGCATTAAGTAAGAAGGTTAAGGAAGCAGGTAACTATAAGGAAGAACCAAAATCCAGGAGAAAAAAATCCCATAGGGGTTTAATCTCCAATCTGCTTTTAATTTACTTTCTAACAGTTAGTTTCACTCTTATCAGCTCATCTGACTAAAAGGAAATTGCATGATTCAGCAATTGCACTTACTTTTAGCGAAACCATAAAGAGCTGATAGGGTAGATGAATACCTCTTCACTCACTCCCTCCTTCCTTCCTCTCTCTAAAGCTTTGGTGAAGCTGGGTTCTGTATGCAAAAGTTGATACCCAAACACATCCCAGCGCTATGGAGAGTTTCTTCATTAGTCATACTACAGTTCCTCCCCATCAGCAGTTCTCAGTATGTTTCTTCAAAGTAGGCGTGTTTTGTAGACCTACAAATTTATGTTTATATCAAGGAAAACTCAGTGTTAAGCCTGAAGATGTAAATCTTGCCCAACCTTTTCATTTTGACATCCCAAACCAGACCAACTATTGCACTTGTAATAATCCAGCTGGGAGCCTGGGATTAGCTTGTAAACCAGTGCAATTAAAAAACTCTCTCCCAGGATTCACTTCTCAAACATCTCTGTCGAAAGAAATTTTAAGGACAAACACAAAGTATAACTTCTGAAATACAGAGAGTAGCCAGTGCAGTGCTACAGAAAGGGGAAAGCACTTAGGATTTTTCGCACATGCATGAAAACTTCACCAGGAATAGAGAACATTATTTTTCTTTAAACAGGTTACTTTTCTTGTTGGGAGGACAAGCCACTTCTCTAGTAGCAGGTTTTTGTTTGAGTAAGGGAAGATGCCTGGCTAAGATGAGAAACTGTGTGAGAAGAATCCTGGGTATCTTAAGGTAGCCATGAACAATTTGATAGGTAAGGGTGGGTTCAACTCAGATAAGAGTTACTCAGAGGTGCTTCTCCCACTGATCTTTCTCCTATCCCAGGTCTACTTGTATGTCAGCATGTCTGTCAAACCAGTATTTGGGATTTTGGAGATGGAAATGTGGAACCAACCCTTGGAAATATCCTAACACTCTGTTTCATTTTTTTTTTCATATTCTGTTTCATTTGTTTCAAAACTCTATTTCAGAGTAAGTTTTCACCAATAAGCAATGAAAAAACAAGAACCTTTTGTAAACTTCTAAGGACCAAAAGAGCAAAGGACTATAAATTTCTTCATCCTTCAGGTACAGAACTTAAGCCAGCACCATCTTTAAGCCCCATTTTTTGTGAATGTTGTGCTCATCTTGTGTACGGTTTTGGCAGAAAGCAGTTAAAATATTTGCTATTGGGTCCTAATACCCCTAAAGGAAAACATAAACTTGGCTGCTTATGGGAAGGGGGCTTAAGCATCAGTTAACTCAGACTAAATTGTAGGTGCTGCTAGGTCGTTTGTAGCAATACTTGTCTCCACTGCAATAATTTGTTCCAAACCATGTTAGATGTTTCCTCAGTGCATATAGTAAGTTTACAGCTCCGTTGTACGAACGCATCTAGCTGTTCTTACCTGTACTTGACTGTGGCACTATAGAGCTCTCGCTTGAATAAATACGCTAAGGGAGACGCCTAGTGCAAAACGATGTTCATAGCATCGTTAGCTGCTCATTCCAGTACCGTTGCTGCCTAGCTCTTTTTCTGCTAGCGTTCAAAAGCAGACACGCACAGGTGTATACAACACCCATTCATAATATTTCCACACATTTTATAGTTTAAAAAGGGCTCCATTTAGCATGTGCAATAATATCACACAAGTGAATACTCGGTGTGCTAAGAATGGCGAATAGCAGTAGGGTAACAGCAACAAAAGCAATATTGTTACCTGGGTGAGAACTGCATGGATAATGTAAATATTGCTTACTATTACTATTAGTGGGCTGCAAACAGTCAGGGTCTGAATATACTACACCTGCTGTTATTGCTGTTGCTGCAGATTATATATGTGCTGATGAAGAAAGTACGCAAAGCACGATTAGGTAAGTGAATCACCCACACTGAAGTAAATGAAACATGAAACACATATGTTAATGCTTTGCTGAAGGGAGCCATGTGAACCAGATGCAGTAACAATTTGATGCAAGTCATGAATCTCATACTGCAGCAGCTGCTCTGCTTTCAGGGACGACCTTGGCAAAGCCAGTCATCAAATCGTGCTTCCCTTGTAGCTGTGATTTTCTCTAAGATGCTCTCTGTATGACTGCATGGCACTACCTTCCTTTGTGGCACCCAAACACAGTCCCAGAGCATTAGATCCAGTTATATCCACAGACTAGCTGCAGAGACATTTTTTTCCCCTTCTAGACACCCTGTAGTATTTTTCTCCCCAACCTCCAACCAAGGCTTTGATATTTAGCTTAATTATGCAGGTATTTAAAAGTTTTCCCCTTTTTTCAGTAGGGAAAACAAACTAGAAGCTGCAGTTTGTACACCACAGCTTATTTTCTCAGGCAGCTTCCCCTCTGAAAGACCTGAGAAAAGGCAATGTAAATACAGAAAGCCTCAGAAAACTGGCATCAGCGTTTGAAAGAGAAAAGGACATCACTAGATGAAGACAGGCAGCATGGTAAAACAGTCCTGCCTTTGACAAGCACCAGTGGTAGAGTCCAGGCACTGACAACCTTCGCATTATTTTTCCATGAGGTGTGAAATGCAAAGCCAGCACATGGGAGGGAAGCAAGAGGCAGATTTCCTGTTCAGGCTTCATGTTTTGAGTGTGGGACTTAACAGCAGCCCAAATTCTCCAGTTCTGTTAGAAAGCCGCTTATTCTGGTAAGAGCTAAAATCCCATACAAAAAGGAGTAACACGAGACCTGTGCTCATCCTGGAATTGGCCTTTGTGTCTATGTAACTGTTTGCCAGATTTAAAGACAAAGACTTAAAGGCTAAGTAAGTCCAAAACTGGTTTTTGACAAAATGTATGTCAGTTATTTCAAAGCTGCAAATAATAATCTGACATAGATAATAGAATGGTTTGGGTTGGAAAGGACTTGAAAGCTCATCCAGTTCCAACCCCCTACCATGGGCAGGGACACCTTCCACTAGACCAGGTTGCTCAAAGCCCCGTTCGACCTGACCTTGAACACTGCCAGGGATGGGGCAGCCACAGGTTCTCTGGGCAACCTGTGCCAGTGCCTCACCACCCTTATAGTGAAGAACTTCTTCCTAATATCTAACCTAAATCTCTCCTCTGTCAGTTTAAAGCTATTCCCCCTTGTCCTATCCCTACGTGCCCTTGTATAAAGTCCCTCTCCAGATTTCTTGTAGGCCCCTTTAAGTACGGGAAGACTGTTTCACATCTGTAAACAAGTTTTCCACTGAGGCTGGTGTGGCTGAAACAGGTTTCTTCTCTGCATCCCTGGCTATGTATCTAGGATGATTAGCTTAAATCTGAACGGAGCAAGGATATGAGAAATAAGTCATTGGCTCTAATGGAAGTGCAAGTGATTTTCATGAGATACTGAAAAGTTTCCAACTAGATTCTTTGCTGAACTAATGAACCTTTGGCACCTATCTGCATGACAATTAGTACACCTCCAAAGCATGATATAGAAGCACTCATCTTGCCTTCAGTAAATTATTCAGCTTAGGTACTCAGGAGTAATACTTATCTGACTTACTAAGGAGACGAGCGCCATTTTTAAGCAAATTTGCTTTGCAAGCCAAGAGTCAAAAAATGACAACCTTCAAAGCCAGAGAAAAAAATGGGAGGAAGAATAGAGCCAAATGTCAAATCAGATGAGGATTTGACAGATTTTTCTGAATGTAAAAGTAACTGTTGAAGTAGTTGAAGTGACTCAGGAGTCAATCAGAACACCTGACATTGTTTTCAGAGGCCAGTGTCAATGAAGGTGTGATTAATTCCAGCTAACATCTCTCTGAAAGAGGTTTCTTGTCTAAACAAAGCATGAACCTCTGTGGTTAATGGAGGGAACAATTTTCTCTAAGGGATGTTTCACCTCATCTGTGTAATGGTGACTGACACAGTATAATACCTTCCTTTTTTTTTTCAGTGAAGACACTGGAAAACGTTCCTAATCATCCTCCCCCATTCCTCCCCCCTCTGCATTGCCAGTCTTTATTCCCACCTCAGCTTTAACAAGTTTCTGCTTTACCCATTAAAGCAGCACAAACCTTTCTCTCACCTTCCCCATTGAAAGTACTGTGGTTTCTTGATTTGTCTGAAGAAACACCCTACTCCCAACTTGTCACTGGAGAAAATGTATTGTGTAATTACATCTCTTCCATCTCAGAATATTGTTAATGGGAAATGCTTCAGTCTTCTGACAACAGATAAATAGTAAGAATTAAAAATAAAACATAAGTCCTAGGTTATTTTGCAACCCGCATTCCTTGTATAGAAACTGTTTGGGAATATTTGGTCATGTTTGCTGCCTTGTCATGAATCTTTTTGTATTCTGATACATAAAGTCTTCAGATGGGAATACCAAAGGAGTCTGTATAGTCTGAGGGCATGCTGAGATTTGTTTAATAGCATGGTGATGTTTTCTGATTGCTCATTACCTCTCTCTCTATCACACCTAATGCCACCTATTATAACTCTCACATCTCTTTCCTGAGTGGAAATTGGGAAGACAACCCACAGTTTTGTATATGAAGTTAGCACTGTTTTCCCCCATGTGCATCATTTTCCATTTATCAAATCTGACTTGTGTCTGCCATTTTAACAGCCAGTCACTGAGTCCCATGAAGTCCTTCTTCAGTTCTTACAGTCAGTTCCAATTTATTATTTTTTACCACCCTGATTTAGTAACAGCAATAAACTTTCTCTTTTTGCCAATCACGTATTTTTCCAGCTCACTTACAAGTACGTTACATAGTAAAGATCCCTGCAATACTTTGCTAATGATTCCACTGTGAAACTACCCTTTTAGTTCAACCTCTTTTCTAATTCTTCCTAACTTCTTTTTCCAAGCAAAAGGAATGGCAAGATTCCTATATAATTTTTATTATATTTTTAAAGTGTTTGGGTAAACTATATATTCAATTATCTTAAATTTCTAAAGAGCTCTTTCTAGCTGTAGTAGAATTTGAGGGTGTCGTGGTTTAAACCCAGTCAGGCAGCTCGTTCACTCACTCTCCCCATCCTTTCCCTTCCCCTACTCCTGGAGGGATGGAGAGGAGAATTCAAGACCATCTTAAAAATTTGAACATGCACAAGTCCATGGGTCCTGATGAAATCCATCCGTGGGTCCTGAAGAAGCTGGTGAATTAAGTCGCTAAGCCACTGGCCATCGTATTTGAAAAATCATGGCAGTCAGGTGAAGTTCCCAATGACTGGAAAAACGGAAATATAACCCCCATTTTCAAGAAGGGGAAAATGGATGACCTGGGGAATTACAGACCAGTCAGTGTCATCTCTGTGCCTGGCAAAATCCTGGAGCAGATTCTCCTGGAAGGCATGCTAAGGCACATGAAAAACAACAAGGTGCTTGGTGAGAGCCAGTATGGCTTCACTAAGGGGAAATCCTGCCTGACCAATATGGTGGCCTTTTATGATGGGGCTACAGAACTGATGGACAGTGGTAGAGCAGCTGAAGTCATCTACCTGGACTTGTGCAAAGCGTTCGACACTGTCCCAGATGACATCCTTGTCTCTAAATTGGAGAGACATCAATTTGATAGGTGGACCACTCAGTGGATAAAGAACTGGATGGATAGCCGCACACAAAGAGTTGTGGTCAATGGCTCAGTGTCCAGCTGGAGACCTGTAACGAGTGGTGTCCCTCAGGGATTGGTGTTGGGACCGGTCTTGTTTAACATCTTCGTTGCTGCCATGGACAGTGGGATTGAGTGCACCCTCAGCAAGTTTGCCAATGACACCGAGCTGTGTGGTTCAGTTGATACACTGGAGGGAAGGAATGCCATCCAGAGGGACCTTGACACGCTTGTGAGGTGGGCTGATGCCAACCTCATGAAGTTTAACCATGCCAAGTTCAAGGCCCTACATCTGTGTCGGAGTAATCCCAGATACAGCTACGGGCTGGGCAGAGAAGAGAGTCAGAGCAACCCTGCGGAGAAGGACTTGGGGGTGCTGGTCGATGAGAAAATGAATATGAGCCAACAGTGTGCGCTTGCAGCCCAGAAAGCCAACCATATCCTGGGCTGCATCAAAAGGAGCGTGACCAGCAGGTCGAAGGAGGTGATCCTGCCCCTTTATTCTGCTCTCGTGAGACCTCACTTGGAGCATTGCGTACAGTTCTGGTGTCCTCAACATAAAAAGGACATGGAACTGTTGGAACAAGTCCAGAGGAGGGCCAGGAGAATGATCAGTGGACTGGAGAACCTCCCATATGAAGACAGGCTGAGAAATTTGGGGCTGTTCAGCCTGGAGAAGAGAAGGCTGCGTGGAGACCTCATAGCAGCCTTCCAGTATCTGAAGGGGGCCTATAGGGATGCTGGGATTGGACTCTTCATTAGGGACTGTAGTGATAGGACAAGGGTTAATGGGTTAAACAGGGGAAGTTTAGATTGGATACAAAGAGGAAATTCTTTCCTGTTAGGGTGGTGAGGCACTGGAATAGGCTGCCTAGGGAGGTTGTGAGTGCTCCATCCCTGGCAGTGTTCAAGGCCAGGCTGGACAAGACCTTGGGTAATATGGTTTAGAGCGAGGTGTCCCTGCCCATGGCAGGGGGTTTGGAACTTGATGATCTTAAGGTCCTTTCCAACTCTAACTATTCTACGATTCTATGATTCTCTGAAAAGAATGCAACTCCCACAGGTTGGGATAAGAACAGTTTAGTAACTAAGGTATAATACAAATCACTGCTGCTACCACCAATAATAACAATGATAAAGGAAATAACAAGGGAAGAGACTACAACACCTCACCACCAGCTGACCGATAACTCGCCCCTCAGCCTGACCAAGCACTGACCAATACCTCCTCTAACCCTCCAGTCCTCTAGCCCTTTCGGGTAACTCTCAGTTACATCCTGGGCATGACGTGCTGTGGTATGGAA
The DNA here is from genome assembly GCF_033783945.1 of Neopsephotus bourkii. Lineage (NCBI taxonomy): Eukaryota > Metazoa > Chordata > Aves > Psittaciformes > Psittacidae > Neopsephotus > Neopsephotus bourkii. The sequence goes on from NW_026901969.1 coordinate 4,345,565, forward strand.
TACCTCTTTGGTCAGTTTGGGTCAGGTGTCCTGTCTCTGCTTCTTCCCGGCTTCCCCTCCTCCCTGGCAGAGCATGAGGCTCAGAAAGTCCTTGGTCAGACTAAAACATCAGTGTTATCAGCTCTGTTCCCACGCTGAAAGTCAAAAACACAGCACTGCACCAGCTACTAAGAAGGAGAAAAATTACTGCTACTGCTGAACCCAGGACAGAGGGTTTATATACAAAGTTGCTTGGGGTTTTTATTTTACCTCTTCCCTTCTCCAGGCAAGTTTCACATCCCTGGTCATGTTTGAGAGCTTCTGGTAAAGGGGTTCAAAATGATCTACACAAGGCTGTTGCTACTTACACCTCTCAAGACTAAGTTTCTTCTGGGCATTGATTTATGGAAAGAAAGATCAGTTAAGAAAAAAAAAAGAAAGGCTAACCATGTGGTAAACGAAATAGCTCCCTGTATTTTACATGCATTTTGCTTTGTGCAATGGGCATTTCCCTCTGGTTTTTATTTACAAAACAACACTAACAAAACCGCAACAAGCACAGCTTAGTCTTACTAACAGACTGAAAGAGACATATGGCCGAAAGAACTAAGACACTATTTCATTAAATCTTGAGTAAAACAAATGTTTATATTAACAAAGAAAAAAAAAAACAAACCAGTAATTCATTTCCTTCTAACAATTGCTTTGAGAAGAGCTAATAGGAATGACAAAAATAACTACAACCACCATATCTACCTCAGAACACCATAACACATGTAGCAACCTGCTGCTTTACCCAATGGCTCCTCAGCCCAGCAAGCACATTATTTCCCTTCGCTGTTGTCACCTGCCAGTTTAGGACCCTCCTCAGGGCACGCCACACTCCCGGAGGAGATGTCCTGCTGCCTCTGCTGAGCTCCTGAAGCAGTTCTGCTTCTTCAGATGCAGTGCTTGCTGCACACACACACTTCCTTATTGCACATATATATGTGCTGCCCTATACAGCTACAGTATTAGTACAGTATTTAATCCTCTGTTCTATCCTGCATACTTGCCCTTCCTGTTTTCCCATACAGCTGTACCCTTGTTTATATCTTTAAGCTTAAGAATTTGTGGTGCTTCAAAGAAAATCAAGAACAAGTGAGCAGGATCTGTTTCTAGAGAACAATTTGTTCATGAAATGGCAATTCAATGCTGTATTTTACAACTAGAACCCCAGTCCTCTAAAGAGACAGATCCAAACTGTCTGAAATCCATTCCCTGAGTTTTTGAAGCACCACCTGCCTCTTGCTGAAAGAAGACTCCGTAAACCAGCTTCATCCTGAAAATGTTAACCATATCTAGGCAGGATAAATTAATTTTAACAAAATTCATAGCAGATGGCACATAACATCATAAATCATTCTGCAGAATGTTTACCAGTATCAAACTAGATACAATAGCAAATTATGACAGAAACCCTTCACATACAGATTTCAAGATACTATTAAAAAGGGTGACAAAATTACACTTATGCAATCAGCATATGACTGTGCTTTTTTTAGCACTTTTCAAATGCTAGTATTTATTAGGTACTGGTTATCTCTAAAGGTACAATTACAGGACAAAATTTTGTTGCAATCTATGTTACTGAAAACAGAATAAATAATTGCCATCTCCAGCCCAAGGTACATAATCCCACACTTGGGTATATAATGCTGCCTGCCTTTGCCTTCACCAGGAGTTCATAACATCTTAAACTGACCTCGCACAGAAATACCCTACTTAACTTAGATCTTAGGCAAACTTTCTAAGATATTCAGGTGCATATAAGTAGAGGTAAGATCCAAGGAATAGATCCCAAAGGCATCACAGGAGCCAGGAAAATCCTTCCTTTTAACCATTTAAGATCAAAAATATAAGACTTTTTTCCGGATAATACTTTAGATGTCAATAACCCTGAGGGTACCAATATTTACCAGTGCCTCAGTTTCAGCTAGGACTTTTCTGAAAGCCTGCTCTTCCTGACAGCACCCTTTCTCATCTCACCTAGTTTCCTTCTCCCTGGTGACGCTGAATCCGAACCACAGAAGCTCCCACATCACTCACTTCCCCAAAAGAGGCAAGTGGCCACTGCAATTGTGTGTTCATACCCACTTAATATGATGCTTTATCAGAAAATCCAAAGGGGATGGGAACAGGCAGTTGATGGAAGCTTGAGTGCCAAAGTCAAGTTGGGGATGAGGATTTCAGGAGGGATGACCAGAGCTTTATCAATACCATAAATCAAATTATGCATATGAATTCTCAAATTGATAAATTACAATATAACAGGCTGCAGCAAGCCAAGTGGTCAGGACAATCTGGATCACCTCCAAGGGTAAGGGTTTACACTCTATACCCTTAAATTTGCCACTTTTTAAAAGATCTCTGTGATTTTCTGTAGTTCCATGAAAAGCATCCCTTATTAAACTATTTCCTCTTTGCAGTTTTGAAACACAATCTAAGCAGCCAGGCTTGGGTTTGTTCATTTGTTTGGAGGGTTTTTTTTTGTGTGTGTTTTTTGTTTGTTTGTTTTAAATACTCCTATCATTTCTGGCGTTAATTTTGACTGGGAAGTTCTTGGTAGATGCAGAAATTCACTAGCTAGAGTGGAACCATACAATGAACTTAGTCCTGCCCATCTTTACTCCAACAGTTCCTAATATTTGCAGAAAAAGTCCTGGAAAATGTGAGAATGAGATTAAAGGACAGCTTAACCTGAATAAGTCCAAAATTTCAAAATAGGACTGTGGAGGGAATCAAAAATTTGGAGAGAATGGCATAATTTGTAGTATTCAGCATATTGAGAAGATGGGGAAGCAGCAGAAGAAAGGGCTCAGCTTAAATCCATGAGGACAGCATCCACATTCAGTAACTCATTTCTCCAGTGACTCAGCTGGAAAACTGTTTTATACATTCTGCTGCCACTTCACATCACAACTTCTGAAAAGTATATGCAGCAGCCCAGCTCTTTGTCATGCAATAGTAATAGCAGGTGGACTTATTAAGGCAGTGTACACTTTCAAACAGTTTTTCCTTTGGGGGAAGAGATAAGCAGGTACAAGCAGGATAAGCAATTAGAAGCATCCTGTGTACTGCAAGATGGACCTTGCTGCTTTAGCACTCTTGAATGTACAAAATGCAGAAATCCGATGGGTGGCTGCCACCACTTTAGGTCACTCCATCCAGGGATTTTAAAGAATACAGGCTAAAAAAAAAGTTAAATAATGAAAAAAGTGATACATGCTGGTGCCAGAGAAGTACAGGCATTTGGGGATCGCACCAAGTTATACTGCCCATGGTGCAGAGAGAGGACAAAAAAAAGTCTGCCTGGACATTGCTGCATTCCTCAGCATTACCCCAGGAGTACTTGCCCCAATACACATTCATTCTGAGTGTATTCGAGCCAGCCGTTACTTGAGCATTGGTAAAAAAGACCACTACATGCTGCGCTGTGTTTTGCTGCTGGATCAAAGGGCGTCCCCCAGCCCTCAGAGTGTAGCCTGGCTACACTGCGCTTTGCAGCTGAGTTTTCTTAGCAATGTAACAGACACAAACCGACATGCTCCAGCATGTGTGCCTGAGCTAACTGCTGATACCATTGCATCCTCTTCATTAACCTGCTTTCCCTGTAGTCATCATTCATTTTGACAACAAAGATTATAAATACCTGTAGTTTACACATATTTCCCTGTTTCTCATTCAGTGGCCTGGGTTGATGCATCAGCTACTACATGTAATAAGCAAACCCATTCATCTTTCTTGGATATGATTATTAAAAGTACATAGTCACCACTGGAAAAAGACCTCCTCAAATACTTGACAAAGGCAGAGTAAGTTATTATACATTGCTATTCCAGAATGTACACTTGATATTTATCAGAAGCCTTGCTGCAATCATCCTAGAGCTCCAGCTTGCCCCAAGAGGATTGGGTTTGGCATGGAGACCTCTTCTAGAAAGCAAGAAGGTCTAGAAACATTTACCTGAGCTACTTGGCAAATAGTTGTGGTGGATGAAGACCCCCCTGTTACGACTGCTCATACACACTCCCAGGCCACAGCAGAGTCAATAGCCATTCCTGCCACAGGGACTGCAGTTCACAGCCTGGTGTCTCAGCAAAGACCCACCTCTGCACCAGCCTAGTGGCTGCAAAGTGCTCAGTCTGGGATATCTGTGCAGCCTGGTGAGGAGGCTTTTGTGGGCTACTAAGTCCTAACCCTCTGTATTCTGCACAGTGGGAATGATGCCTCCTTTGTGACCAAAATGTATGTCTCAACATACAGGGGACACACATGAAAATCAGGACGAGCAGATTGCTCCCATTTCATGCCTGAGCATACACAAGTGGTCTTGTCACAAGATGAAATGTCTTCTCACAGCAGGATGGAGAGCACCAGCAGTTTAGCCATTTACTAACTGTGCTTCCAGCCACATGACCAAAAAGATGTCGCAGAGCTCTTCTGTAAAAGGAATCATAGGCCACACAGTTCATCCACCCCACAACCTGGGGAAAAGGGAAGCAGGAAACTAATATAGGGGCAAATTAAATGTCCAAGAAGCCAAGGTCTCCCTGTAAGATGCTGGAAGGGCAATGTGGTTTAATCCGTGCAGTGGAGCAGCTCAAATATGCACTGAAAGGCATTGGCTCATCTTCACACATCATGAGTGCATGCTGTAAGCAATAACCTATTTAATAAAAGGGGAATAACTTCACACCCTCCTTGTACTTTGTAAAGAAAATGTTTATTCCTGTTTCAACCAAGAAGCACAGGGCTCAGGTATATGAAAGAAAGAAAAATCTTGACTGAGGAAAGACCTGTATTCCAATCCAGATTAAGGCATTTGAGTAAAACATGGTCTTCATCAAGTTCTTCCTGATACTTAGGCAGAGCCCTGCTTTGCATTATGTATCCCCAGACATTACACCTGCGCCCAAGTGCCTCACTGTATGATGTGGATCTCCCTTACTAACAGCATTCTGTAAAGCTAGGACACACACTTGGCCCTGAGGCCTGATCCGCCCTTGGTGGCTCTGGACCCTCAATCTCAAATATATTTAAACACTAATCCCAGGGGAGTATTTGAGCCTTTGCCTGCTATAGGATTTTGAGAAGTCCCTAACTCCTATAAATTTCAATGCTTTAAATAGTACAGCTGATTTTTTTAAGTCACTTATTTAATATTTAGAGAAAGAGGGTTTATTTTTTTAATCCTACAGTCTTTAGAAAATCTGTCTCTTAAATTTCAGAACTTTGGGGAGAAAATAAAAAGAAAAATCAGATTTACATCTGCACTTCCTAAATTTTGTATTCAGACTAAAAAGATTTTTGACATGATTAGAATTATTACTACTGGGCCCAAAATAGATTTACCATTTCGAAATACTCCCCAGCGACAGCCAACTAGTATCATTATGCTTTATCCCACGTTAGCGACAAAATTATTTGCTTTTCCAGCACATACACAGACCCTTATAAAAAGAATAATCCCACTGGAAAAAGGATTCTCTGGCTCTGACTTCCTGCACCCAGAAGGGCCTCAGCTGCAGCAGCCTTCTCAGGAGAAGCCAGAGGGAGTAAAAGCTCACACAAGTGTCACTTGAAGATAAGCACTTCTATTAAGAGCAAGTAGTACTTTTATGTCTGGGTGCTGCTGAATTATTTTTAACTTTACAAATATTGATGCATTACACTTTCTGATGGATCAGTATTATGCTTATAATTAAGGCTACAGCTATTTGAATCACATTTGGCTGGGCTGTGAAGCATATGCTTTCAATATGGACTGGGGGTTTTCTTCTGTTCTCTTACCAGTTGCTCATTTCACTTAATTGCAGTGGGAGAATTACAGTTTCAAAATTAACCCAGAAGCTCTTCTTCCCACTTTCAGCTCTAAATTAGAGCCCAGGTCTGCTGGTTCACCACACCAAACAGAACCAAAGCCAGCTCAGACCTGGCGGAGTCCTGCCTGAGTGTGCACATCGAAGAGCTTTGAATTACCCAGACAGAAAACCCCACTGTGAATAGTCCTTGCAGCACAGCCCACCAGCTTGGGACTGCGCTGACTCACGGGATATGATGCATTAGCTGATGCAGGTCTCCTGGAGTATTTTAAAAGGAAGCACAGGCATATTCCAAGCAGTCTGAAATGCTACAGCTTGAAATCCCCATCCCAGGTGTGTGTTCGCTGCAAGGTGACAGGGGGGGAAGACCAGGTTGTGTGGAGCAGCTCAGCAACTTTTCATTGTGTGTGATGGAAAGCTAGGACAAGCCCCAGGACTGTTTAAAGTCAGAGCACTGCTCATTTGCTGTTCTAACTCTTACAATGCAATCAGTTCTCAGATAACCCATATTTTCAATTGGGTTATACGCTGCTTTTCTCTTCTTCTAAAGGACACAAAATACTAGAACCTAAAAGCATTCATAAACCACAAAATATCCACCAGGCACATTTCTTTCTGGAATTAGTCGTAAGTGTTGCTCACTGCTTCTGACCAAAGCTCTTCAGCTGCATAAAAGATGCAGAACCTCACCCTTGCAGTGGCTGCTGTCTGTCATGAGCCTCTAACTTCTCTAGCAAAGCTCCTGAGCTTTCTGAAACAATTGCCTGCAGCAATATGATAATACAGCTACTGTGGAAAGGCTTTGCCAGAGACACTATGGACATCTACATCTGATATATCAGGATTATATATAATAAAAATTAATTGGGGGTTGAAGACTAAATCAAGCATAGGATTAGTCATCTCCTAACAAAGTAGTCCTATGTCATTTTATATAAATAATCTGGTAATACTTGCATGCTGCTTTTCTTTCTTCCCCGAAATCATAAAGAATCACCTCCTCACCTCTGTTTTTAAGCCTTGAACTTGCTAAAATTCACATACATAAAGTAAACCTGTGCATGGGTATTGCCACTGGTTCAAAAGGATGTGAAACCAACTTGGTTGCATCTTACACTGAAATCTTATGCACACTGATTTCTTCTTAAGGAGTCTAAAATTTGATTTTAAAAAACAATATTTTTTTTTGTATGCTCAACAAAATTTTCTTTCTGATTCTATTTTTAACTATACAGATGGACAAAGTTGTGGGGTGTTTCAAAATAAGGCTCCAGAACAAGAGCTTCCTTGCACTTACTACCTACCCTGGTATTCAGTGAGAGCTGATTGTCATTCAAGACCATCAAAAAATCACTGCAGTTATTGTGAGCATAATTTCAAGCTCCTAATTCTGGAAATCATGTCCAAATAAAACAGAAAACATGATTGTATTTGATATTCTATAGTGTGTGAACAGGGTGCGGGCCCAGGCTCTCAAGCACACTGCAAGCTGTGCGAACCACTTTATCCACTATAATTGCAATGAAAAGCACTTTTCCACAGCACTTTACATTTAAAGAAAACATCCTCTCAAAAGGGGTTTCTGGGGGTTTCTGAGCTAAAAGGATCAACCCGGGAAGCTTCTGCCACAGGAGCAGGAAGGCAGCCTTCAGGGCTGGGGCAGTGCCTTAGACACACACTCTCAGCAGTAAAGCTCCAGTAATAGCTAGGCTAGTCCTGATTTCTGTTTGAGTGCTAAAGCTAAGCCCCTGCCCTTGTTTACCCTCTGAAGCAGCAACCCCTCCTTTTTGAAAAGAAAGGAACAGTTTCGGATACCAGAGAATTTGGAGCAGGGGATCTGGATATTTTAATGTTGTTCAGGCTTCAGTCATCATGAGTATCACTTTACAGCTTGGCACATACAGAGTCCATTTCTGAGGCATGAGAAAATTAATATATTGTAACTACATTCTAGGCCTGCTGGCCCAAATCTTTTCCTGGTGAAACTCGAGGGGTTTCTGTGGATTTGTAGCAAGAATAAACTTAGCAGTCTAGCTGTACTTTATAATACATGATTTCTGATTAAAAGAGAGTTCACTTGATGTTAAAGACTTTTTTCCATACATATTAAACCCAAAATGGCATTCAAACTGATTCATGTAACCAAGTGGATTGTTTATAAATGCTAAAACTTTTTATAGATAGAAAAGATGGAGAATAAAAAGCAGTAATAAAAACAGGACTATTCATTTTATAAATAATAATGTAAGGAACTGTGGTGTTGCTGAACTGATGTATTAAAGCAAGACAATACGCCAAAATTCATACTCGTTATTTTCTTAAAGTCCTTATCTTCCACAGCAAACAAGAGAGGTGGGGACATGGTAGGAGACATGGTCAGGACACCCTTCAGAGCATACCACTTCTGCTTGAGAAGTCTGATTTCACAAGCACTTTTCTAAAAGGAGCTTGCACTGTCCTGCTTATTAGGAAGTTTGGAAATAACAAGTTTCACATTTCAAAGTTCAGATGTTTTTGTATTTCTCCCAGGCTATAAACATGTGAGAAATTTGTACCCTGTGAAAGATACGCATTTCGGGTACTGGTAGGATACAGCTGTCTCTGTCCTTGTTTACTTGGTTTCTCTTCTACTTCGTGCTCGGCGTGGGAGACTTTAGAGTTGTTTGTTAAACTTTTTCCCAGTTGCCCAGAGTCACCATTCCTTTACTCCATACTGAGTACCTGTGTATACAGCCATGTGACAACTGCCCTCTGAGCTTGCAGTGCTTACCTTCCTGGCTTCAGCAGGAGCCCTTTTTCCTGTCACCAGACTGATCTTCCAAAGGGAATTCCCAACTTATGAGACAGCTCCTCCCAGACTGTGGGTTTAAGCCACCCATATTTCCAGCAATCAAACAGCTTCAAATTTGCAAGGTGTTCCCTTTCTCACCGCATGAGACACGTGCATAGGATGTGTCTTCTTTGGCCAGTTACACTACAGTAACAAACTCCTGCACTACACCACTATCAATTAGACAGTCTCAGAGCTTTCAAGGAAGATGCTTAAACTCAGGATGAGGGCAAAAAAATAAAATCCCCATTTAATCATGCAGGGATTATGAACTCAAATCTTACTACTTAGGTGCTGCTCAAGTGTTCACTACTGAGGTCCTGCAGGTGCCTGGGAGGATAGTGCTCACTCATTTGCAGATGCTTTGCAGCTAAGCTATTACTGTTTGGGAGTTTACAGTATTATATAGGCCTGAGAAAAATAGGCCTGAAGGATTCAGGATCCCAGCTGTTTATTTGAGGCACAACTTTAATGAAATGTAGGAGTCATAGGACCAGAACGACAGACAGTTTTGGCAGGCATTCACCCAGGAAAGAAGGGAGTTTGGTGATCTGCTCCTAATAACAGCTCAATACCATCAAACAAAGAGAGAATCCTGACAGTGAAGGCCATGTAAAGGCATCCGTCTCCCAGGTATCTGACTGACTCTACTCCAGTCACCTCTGAGTTTTAGTGTTTTTAAAACTACTTTTTCAAGTCACTGAGATAATTCAGTGAAACCTTAAGAAAGAATCTTTGCTGTGATCTCTACTGTCTAGAAAGGCATTTACCACAAGTCTACATATAAGCCTTAAATTCAAGGAAGGGATTTCAGATACATACCTTGGATGTATCTGCAGCATGGCCAGCAGAGGCATTTCTTCCTCTGCTTTTTAAACCACCCAGGCAGCAGGATTCCAAATTGCACTATTAGCTCAGTTTGAAGATGCTGCAAAAAAGCAACTGTAGCATAAATACTTTTCAAAATGGAAATATTGTTTGTCTTTCTTCAAAACATCACTGAGTGGACAGGAAAACAAGCAAATCTAGTGGTTTTGCATGATAGCAAGAAAAAAAAAGAAACCCACAACACCTTGCAAATATGGATACTTAAAACACAGAAATGAGAACAGAATGAGGGGTTTAGCAGATTCAAAACCTTTTATTTACAATAAAAAGAACATTGTTGCTGGAGCAGTGGTGCATTTGCAGATGAGATCTCCACACCGAGATGATGCACAGGTGTAACTGAAGTGATAGTCATTGTTTGCTCACAATTCATTAAGGAGTTATTCATTTATTAAATTCAATAAATTCTGTGGAATCAAACTATTAAAGGCAATGGGATTAATTCACCCTTGATTTAATCCATAGTTTGGCCCTCTATAATGTATTACAGGCACATCCGCTTGAGTTTTGCACCAGAACCAGACCTTTGCTGGGTTCCTGAGCGCCTGTTAACTAGCTGAGTCCCACTCCAAGTGGTAGGATTTGGTACTTAAAAAAAAAACAACAACAAAAAAAACCCAACAAAAAAAAAAACAAACCCTCAAACATGCCCCCCCCAAACCACCCCCGAATATCAAAGCTAAAGCTTTAGGACTTCTCAGTAGAGTTTATTTTTACTTACCATACATGTTATATGGAATTTTTAAAACAGAAAATAGTATAAGTTCAAAAGCATATATTCACAGAAGATCAGAGAAGTAAAAAGACCACACATTTATTCCTCTGCTCCTAGTCTAGGTTTGAAGGCCTCTCAGTATCAGATTCAACTGCACTAGATTTAGTGCAGACACCTTTCTTTCTCTCACTGGGTTTGATGGCCCTCGTATATGCCCACTATCACCTTTTTCAAGCACAGCTCAGTGATGCCTTTGGCATTGTAGCCACTAACATCTTCCAGCAGATTGCCAACCAGTCCGTAAATGTTACTCATGCCAAATTGAAACCAGTCTCCAGGACTGGATGTGCCTATCAGCTGGTCTAGGGAAAGGAAAGCAGGAAACCTTTGAGAAAATAGTTAGGTTCTGAAGTACAGTGGATTCTGGCATGAGGTCCATGAGCATCCAGGATGCACAAGCTCCTGGGGGAAAGAAAGCAGGGCACCTGACAAATGAAGAGCTGTGTTTGGAAAGTAGAATAATTCGCTCAGTTGAGCTCTGGTCTGGTGGATGGGTGTATGTCTCCAATTGAATGGAGAAAACAGAGTAACACGTAGTGAGGGCAAAGGCCACTAGTGAAGCCTAATACCCAACTGTGAAAATTCAACAGAAACACAAGAAAAACAGCTCTACAGTCTCTTTTTCACTCATTCCACCAATCCAGTCTGCTGCAGGAGAGGCTGGCCCTGATGCCCTGAGGCAGCACATGTATAGATGCACTGCTCACTCCCTCCATATCTGGGGGTGAACTCCACCATCCCTCACACAGGGTCGAATAAGCCAGCAGAATCCCAGCCCACTCTCTAGCTGGCCAAGCTCATTAGGTCTTTTAGTTGCCAGGAAGGCAGTTGTGGCCAGCTGTAAGGCTGATACCCTGTGCAGAGCCTGCCAAAGGTCGGCAGTCATCAGCTGCCCAGCTGTGGCTCCTCCAGTGGGACCCCAAGATCCAGTGGAGAGGAGTAAGGAGATGCGATGAGCGAGTCAAGGGCTCTGAAGATGAGGAGGAGGAGAAGGAAGGAAGGCAGCGGTTGTGGGGTGGGGAGAAGGGAGCTGCCTGCTATGTCTGACTGCTCCTGACAAGCAGGCTGAGCTGGGAAGATGAAGATGCTGAATTTCCCACAAAACGCTGCCATGAACTGCGGACATTCCTAGCCATGTCTTGACAAACAGTATGAATTAAAAGTTCTTCATCCTCCAAGAATTAACTACTAGAATTTTATCACTCGTAAGCCTTACCATAGGAGAATAGGTTGATCTTTTCCTACAGGGAAAATGGGTGTTTTTCCACACAAGCAATTCAGAAATACAGACATAAAGCAAGCAGGATTTTTGTCCTGATGTTGTATCTGAAAGATCTTTGCTATGTTCCTGTGTTAGTTTTGTAATGTACAGTGGGCCTTTTGAGCTGAGTTTAAAACAGGTATTTTACTGAAGGTCTCTGCTTGGTTTCTTAACAAAAGATAAAAGATACAAGAAGCTCTGCGCACACACACACACAAAAGCACAGCTGCTTCTCTCAGTCAGGATATAAGCCAAAAAAGGCACAATTTTCAGAGGTAAAATTGAAATGTAACATGGACTGTGTTTTTTAAATTGCACAGAATTATGACCTTCCCTTGCAGTGAGTGAGAGTCAGAAACCTTGCAGCTCCTGTGTTACATTATGCTGGCACTGTGAGGCATCACTCATCCCACCTGCCAGCCTGCCTGCCCATGAGACCACTGAAGAGTGTCCCAGAGCCTGCAGCTCTCAGCCAGGTGACAGGAGTTGAGAGGTAGAGCCCAGGTTTTCTGCACCATCATCTTCTGTATTTGTGGGCACAACCTTCCTTAAATGAGTGTGTTTCACATACTATACAGATATATTTATTGCTATTATTATTATTATTATGTGCAAACAGTGTATCTCCCAAGACAGCAGCCCTTTAGCCCTTTACACCTTGTTTTTCCCAATCGACAGGCTAAAGGTGGTTTCATGGTCCTAACTTCCATTCCTTCTGAGGACTACAGCACATTTCAGCTCATGGGAACTTTGTTTACAGATGTCCTGTAATCAAGAGTTTGTTTCCTAGATGTGTAAAACAGAACCCACAAATTGTAACTTAGTCTGGTAGGACTTGGGAGGTCTGAGGACAAACATCCCACAGACGGGACATTTCTCACTCTCTGAAAAGCTACTTCTCAGAAGTATTGACCTTTTTGCAACTCTTAAAATGTCTCCCAGCCAAACAGAGGTGTCCATTACCAACATGTGATTTGCTAGCATTACTCTGCATACTTCACCAGAGATCACTTGCCAAGGTCAGCACAGTGCAGAATGAAATGCTGAAAGTTCTTCAGCTTAGATTGTCTTAAACCATCACTTAAGCAGATCTGCACTGTGCTGGATCCTGGCCCTAAGCAGTATCCTTGGGACAGTGTTTTGGTTGAGAGGGGCTAGCACTGCAGCAGTGTGTGAGAAATCATGAACAAATACAGTGGTGTTCACAGTCTTGCATAAGGATTTCTACAAACAGAAGTCTAAGGAAGTGATCGCCTGTAACTAAGAAAGATTGCCTGTAACTGTGAGTTAAAGCACTTGTGTACTCCTGAAGGATCTGTAACAACAAGAGCATGTGATTGCCTTGTTTGTAGCTCTGCAATCCAGGGGTTTCAAACCACTTTTTTTACCTAATGATTACTTGGGACCTAACTATATACACCAAAAGCCCACTCTGGAAAAGCTCCTCCTGACTTACTCTGCAGGAAAGAACACCCTTACCTCAAGGTTACACAGCAACGGCAAAAAGTGATTTTGAGGGCAGCCATGTGGGAAAGGGACTGGCTGCCTGCATCAGCCTGTGTCAGGAGCAGAGCTGCCTGCTTCCCTGGCTAAGCAGCTCAGGCAGGTAGCTGCCACCTCACTTTCTCTGTAGCCCTTTTGGGGAGACATAGTCCCTTGGTGCGCTGAGAGGATGGGGCCATCCCTGAGCCAGGCTTCCTTCATCTTCAGTTCAGAGGTGCTGCCAAAGAGCAGTCAGGTGGTAACAGCGACATGACTTAGCTGGGCTGAGTTCAAGTGAAAGATTTATCAGAGGTGAAATACCACTTCCAGGCCCCTTGGCCACCCAGTGCTAACAACGGAAACACAAATGGCAAATACCTTATCCCACGCTAGTGAGGGTGCACATCTCTTCCTGCTTAGTGTTTCTTGTAGGAGACATTTCTGGATGCACTGAAGGAGCCCATCTCTTCATCTCATCTCTGTCTTTTTGGGGGGGAGGGAGAGGGCCTAGAAAAATTTTGAACTAGAACAGTGCAAAGGGATGGAATTTTTCATAGTAGAAAGACTGAAATTCAGTGTCTGGAAGGAAATACTTGTTAAAACTTCTGAAACTCATGAAGACTTTACCTGTCCACTTTTAGGTCCATGTAAAGAGAGAATTTTCACCCCGACTAGTAGAACCACAGTCATTAGGAGAAAATTGCTTTCTGAATATTGTGAAATGCACCCCGTGGATTGCAAAAGAGATACTTGTGGTTTGTTCTTATTAACTTCACTAAACTTGTCTCTTGCAGAGCACTGAGAGCGGCTGAGAATAAAATTACCTGACAGGGTATCAGAGCTAGATCAGAGTTTGTTTTGCAGAAGAAAGTCACCATGCAATTTTAGGATCAAATCTGGGAGTATGTGTTCAGTCTTCATACCCAGAGAAAGATATGAGTGCTGGGGGGACATCGAAATACTACGTCTACTCTTGCAAAAAATAAAGGCGACTCTGCCAGTAGCAGGACAGGAATGGAGGGAGAATTTGACCCTCCTCATTTTTGTTCCTCCATGAGCCCTCTCACAGCAGTACACACTGCTGAAAGAAGAATCAAGCTCCCAGGCCCCAGCCCGGCAAGATGTTACTTTCCATAACCCAGGAGCTCTGCGGCAAGGCAGGAGCTGGGGGTGACCGAGGCTAGGCTGGGTGTGAACACAGATGCTGACAGGGCCCCCGCAGCCGGGTCTCACTGCCCTCCCCAATACCAATGCATAAAAAACCATCAGGCCGGACAGCTCTCTTACAGCACGTTTTATTTGCAGCAGGGTTCCAGGGCAGCACTGTCCCGAGCCCCAGGGTCTGCTGACCCCGGGGGGACCACGGGCTGGGCCCGGCGGGGCGCTTTGCCCCGGCCCCGGGGGGTTGTGGTGGGACAAGCTGCGTCGGGGCTGCCCTTCTCGCCCGAGAAGCGTTTGCGGGACACGGCCGGGCGAAGGAGGCGGCCCCGGCGGCGGCGGGAGGCGCGGGGTGCCGGCCCGCCCGGGCCCTCATAACGCATGGTAGGTCCGTCGGGGCGGTGTTGTCCCGGGCGTTCCCGGCCCCGAGTCGATGCTGGCGCTGGGCGAGAGGGAGTCGACGTCGCGGGGAGGCAGCCCCGGCTCCTGTGCCGGAGACAGGCGGTCCACGATGCTGGAGAGGCAGTCCAAGCTGGACAGGGCGCTGCTCTGCCCGGCGGCGTACCCTGCGGCGGGGATGGGGGAACCGGGGGAAAGGCAGAGCGTTACAGCGGGTTCCCGTGCTGGCCCCCCAAAATACCACGGGGAGCAAGGCGGTTTCCCCGGCCCCCGCCTCCACCCCCCGCGCCCTCGGCTGCCGGCGGGTCAGGCTTACCGTGGGCCATCTCGGAGCAGTACACGGCGTCGAAGCTGCTGCCTCTCGCCGACCAGACGGGGCTGCTGCAGTCGGCCTGAAAGATAGCGAGGGGCGAGTGCCGGCCCGGCCACCCCCACTGCACCCCGGGCCAGTGGGCTGCTCCCCCGGAGGTAAAGTGCCTGAAAGCCCGCGGGAAGGAAGCCCTGGTGCCGCAGGGGAGCTGGACAGCAGCTCCCCGGCAGGGAGCTTCTCCCCTTCCCGGTCTATGCCCCCGCCCCACTTCTCACTCCTCTCCTACGGCCCGCTAAGCTGGGGGGGAAGTGGGGAAAGAGCCCCCGGGGCCTAGGGCCCTTGTTGGGTGTCCTCTGGCAGCGTTGCCGTGCCCCCCGCATTCCCGGAAAGCCCGTGTGCGTGCCTAGCGTTACATCAGAGAATGGGCCTGTTCTAATGCAGCCTGTATGCCTTTTTCTAATGTCCTGCTGCGTTCCGCCCGTCCCATACCCATATGACCGGTCCCTCGACGCTGGACTGAAGGGGGACTCTCCGCGGGCCTTTGTGGGGTCCCCACAGCCCCATCGCTCTTGTCCCGCTCTTACCATCCCATCGGAGCAGCTGGAAGTGGGGCTGGTCGGTTCGGAGCAGCTCTGTCCCGGCAGGTGATAGTAGTTTTCTACCTGTTCCCTCAAGAGCTCCTGGAGACTCTCTATGTATCTGATGGCGTTTCGCAGGATCTCTACTTTGGGGAGTCTTTGGTTGGGGTTGGCAGTGGTGCATCGCTTCAGGGTCTCGAAAGCCTGGTTCACTTTCTTCAGCCTCCTCCTCTCCCTCATGGTGGCCGCCTTCCGCCGGTCCATTGTGGTGGATTTTCTCTTGCAGGCTTTGCAAGCCCACATGAGGCAGTGACCAGCCTGGTGGTGGCCAGTGGGAGCTCGGACATGCTCCTCTTCCTCGGAGCAGGCGGGCTCTGGGGGCTCGGGGCCGCCGAAGGGAGGCAGGTCCCGGGGTTCAAAATCCTCCGGGAACTCGCCCTCCGGGGAGGAGAGGCAGGAACTGTCATAGAATAGCTCGGACGGGGAGAACTGGCAGCTGTCCATCACCTCCATCCCTGCAGCAGAGACGGGCAGCGTGGGGCGGCGGCCGGCGGCTCTCGTCGAGGCGCGCTGGGGCAATTTCCTCCGTAATTAGCGACCTGAGACGAAGTGTCCGCTGGCTGATGCGGGGGGCCTTATATATACACGTAAAGGGAGGCTGGTCCACAGCGGCCAGGCTGTATTAGCATATCCCACCACATCCCCCGCCGGGGGCTGTCTGGGCAAGGCCCCAGGAGACAATTTGCTTCGCACCGCTTCCTTGAGCTGGGCACTTCTCTAATGCCCGACCTCCCCAGAACTGTTTGTGTCATCTACGAAGTTGAAACCAAGCCTGGGAATTCGCGGGTTTGCTATGGGAAGAGAAAGGGGCAGTAAGCCCGCTCGAACGGCTGACATCTCCTATAGAGCTGTTCCTCGCCCCAGTGCTCCTCTCTCCCATCACACGCTGCAGCGGGAGCGACACCGGCTCTCCCCGCAGGGGAATTAACGTAGAAGGCTCCCCATAGCACCTACAGCATCCGCTTGCGTGTCTTTAGTCCGCGCAGCCTGTGGTCCACGTCTAACCTGAAACAATTCACCCCTCGCTTCAGACCTAAGGTTTGCTCGTTTATCTTGAGCGTTTTGTCTTGTAATTGAAATTGTGTCATCAACCGGAGGACAAAAATGCCCAGCTACGTGTGGCCAGGAGAGACGAGGAGTGGAGTGACCCAGGTTTTAGTGCTGTCGGATCGGGTCACAGAGAAAGCTACTCACAAAAGAAAAATGTACGTGTTTGCTCCGAGACAAACCCCCTTCCCATTCTTTCTCCTACTCGTGTGACCCGGCACTGCCAGAGACACAACAGTCGAGCAGTGCCTCGGGCTTGCTAATTTTCTGCTTTCAGGCAAACTTGTACCGTTACAGATGCGTCCCAGCTGCCAGTGCAACAAACCCCTCCTGAAAGTGTAAAATTTCTA
This sequence comes from Neopsephotus bourkii, assembly GCF_033783945.1. NCBI lineage: Eukaryota > Metazoa > Chordata > Aves > Psittaciformes > Psittacidae > Neopsephotus > Neopsephotus bourkii. The sequence continues at coordinate 4,362,546 of NW_026901969.1, forward strand.
ACCCCGCAATCCCTAAGTAATTTTACACAAGCCGGGGACAAAAGCCCTGCAGAGCCCCAGCCGCAGCAGTAGCTGAGCGGAGCGGTGCAAGGGTCATTAGAGCGGTAATGAAGCCATTTAATAGGCATTTGCTAACGCGCAGGAACCCTTTGGTTTCATCCAGGTGGCTTTTGTATTGGAGGCAAATATTGTGAGAAGGCGAAGGGAACCTTCTATACCTGGGAATAAAATTATGTTGACCTAGGTTAACTCAAACGGAGAGCAAGGGACCCAGCAGCGGGTCAAACGCTACAGAACCGATCCGTGTGTCCAGGAAAAAGTCGACTCCGGTTTAGCCCCTCGTCAGGAAAAGGTAATGCAGAGGGCACGGCCACCCGGGTGTCTCAAGGAGCTGCTCTTCGAATGAGCAAAGCGGGCAGGGAACATCACCTTAGAGAGGTGCCGTGCTGGAAAACCTTCCGAACCCCCCCCCCCCCCCCCCCCCCGCGCCTCTGCTGGGGAGACCTCGTCTGCCCTCCTAGCCCCGAACCCCCCAAAAGCGGATTTCCACTTTTAGGCTATATGATTTTCCTTAAAGAAAAGCCCCATGCACAAATCCCTCCTTCTTCCAACTATCGGATGCACAAATATCGAAAGCTTGGGGAAGGCTACATTTGCGCTGCTTCGGTTTATTTGGGGCCATAAACAGGGAGAGCCCCCTTTGAAATGAATACTGTAGGAAAAGCCGGGAGTTGATAAAGGAGTAAAGTTACAGAAAGGGTAAAGCTCAGAATTCCAGGCTTCTGCCGCTCCGAGGGGCAGGTTGCTGTTTAGCTGTGCCATATCTGAAACAGGGCAGTTCCCTGTTGTTTTCCTAAGACACACTCAGCTAGAAAGGGGCTCTGCTCGGCAGTAACTTGAACTCTTCACTGGGCTGTGGCGAGCACACGGACACACACATATTGTGATTTACCCCCTTTGCGCTGGCTAAAATAAACCCTGTTTACAGATTTATGCTTTGTCCACAAATAAACTTGATCTTTCAAGTGCTGGCCACAGCTGTGATCATCTTCCAAGGAGGGGTTTCTCTCCAGGCACGCACAGTAGGTCTCCCGGTGGACACCCCATCGGTCCCACCTCCCGGCCTGAAGAGCCGTGGTGGGGTCGTTAAGAAACTTGCCTTTCCCCCAGAAGTCTTTGAGGAGCTAGGAAACTTTGTTTCCCTTTTTCCTTTAATATTTGGGGGAAAACGGAAGAAAGGGTGAAAGAGCCTGTCACTCAGGAAGAAAAAAATAATCTGTAATTAGTATCCCTTAAGAGCCACCGGCTCCTCTGGTAAAGTGATCTCAAGTTTGCAGAAGTGCAATAGGGGAGTGGAACTAAAGACGGGGGGAGAAAACACAAACTACAAGGCTGGCTAATGAGGCTGCTGGGGGGTGGGGGAGAATAGCGGCTCAAGTCCGGAAAGCGGGAACCGCCAGACCCTCAGACAGTGTCTGCCTCTGTGGACGGACACAGAGAAAATGGTGAACGTGTCACGACCCCTTTAAGCAGCTGTGGCTGCCCCATCCCTGAAGGTGTTTAAGACCAGGTTGGACGGAGCTTTGAGCAACCTGGCCTAGTGGAAGGTGTCCCTTCCCATGGCACGGGGGTTGAAACTAGATGATCCTTAAGGTCCCTTCCAACCCAAACCATTCTATGAAATGGAGTCCTCACCCCAGCCGCAGCAATCCTATTTCTGGAGGGATTCCATCCCACGTTGGGAGCATTCGCAGTTCGTATGATCTATTTAACGGGATTTTCTATTTAACCAAAAAAAATCCTCCCGGGGGGCGAGAGGTGTTTGGGGCCCACCCGAGCCTTGCGCACCCCGCACCTCTGCAAAGCACGGTGCGGTTCCCAGCGGACCTCCGGTGTGCAGCGGCAACCGGCCCCAGGAGCGTCACCCGGGGAGAGACGTCTTGTATGTAACGGGACGCTCGACACTGCCGAGCCGTCCCGTGCCGCCTTCACCCCTTGCCTCTCCCCTCCGGCGGTCGGTGGGTGCCGTGGCTGGCGGCGAGGGCTCCTCCGCGCCGCCCCGCCGGGAAACTGTTCCGCAGTTGGGCTGGCAGGGCCGGGCGCTTCCAGCCGTGTGAGAAACGTTTGGTTCCCTCCAGCGCTGGGAACGCTGCGCACCTAAGTAAACACATTAGTACCTGCCAGGGGGATCTGTACAGAGGACAGCTGAAGAAGGCATTGGCCTCTGCTGGCACCCCCGGACTCCCAAGAGAGATCAAAGGGACGCAAGGGGCTTTTAGCAGCCTTGAGACTGGGAAAAGTCGCTAGTTCCTGCTATCGGAGGGACGTCCCAGCGAGCGCATGGTTCAATTATTCAGCCTCCTCCCTCCCCTGCCCCCCCACTCCCATTCCCTAGCTCGTTCCCCACAGAAAGGTGGAAGCTCTGCAAAAGTCGTACTGGTTCCCCAAAGCAGCACTGATTGCAGCAGGACTTTTCCGCGTAGAAATAGCTGCCGGACAGACGCCTGCCTGCCTGCCTTGCCTTCGGCCTCGGAAGTTAAGCTGAGCCCGCTGCCGGCTGCCTGCCTCCCTCCTGGGGCTGCGGCCGGCGTTAGGGAGGAAAACAAAGACGCGCAATAAAAATAAAGTTAAAAATCAAAAAGAGGCGTTAAGCACGGTCTTGTCACTTCAGAGCAGAGCGGTGACAACGCAGCAGCCCTGCAGACACCCCGTGTCCCCCTGGTCCCGCTGGCGGATCCGCGCCCCCCGCGGTAGCGGGCAGGTGGCTCCGTGCGGAGTGGGGCCGGTGGGGGCGAGGGGGCCGGGATTTAGGTGTCTGCTGGAGCAGCGTCCCGGCCCTCGTCTTTCCCGTTAAATAAACCGGAGCGCGGCGGAGGGGGAGAGAAGGGGCAGCGGCCGTCGTGTAAAAACCTCGATGCCTCCGTGCGTGGCCCCTCCGGAGAAAGCCCAGATTAAATCACAACCTGCTTGTCCTTACCCTGTTACTACCCTTTGATCTTGTGATTCCAGGGCTTTGTTTGCTTTGGCTGGGGGCTAAGGTAAAGATTATCGTTATTAATATCAAAGACAAACATTTTAATTGCAAACACACCGAGGACCCTCACTGGGAAGGCCGGCATGTCAGCCGCAGCTCGGGGGTCACGGAGTCTCTTCGGAAGGCATTTTATTTAAGGAAAAAACCCCAATCCCTTCTCCTGTAGGCAAATTTACTCCAATCACTCGAGTTACCCTGCTGCGGGAGGAGACGCTGCCGCGGGCGGACAGGCCCCTTGGTTGAGGTTAGCGATAGCAATACTCTGGTGAGGTCACCTCGCTACGGAAACAAGCCATGACGTCTTAACCAAACGCAGAGACGTCACGCAGGAGCCTTCTCTCTGAAGTGCCCAAGAGCAACCTGAGGCTCTGTGTGTTCTGTGTGTGGAACGAGAAAAAGGGGAAGTACTCCTTACACCAGAGTATCTGTCTCATTAAGAGAGCAATTACAGCCACCACTCCCCAGGTTTAAAACCCAGGCTGGCGGCAGCGGCACGGGGGAGGAGGAAGGAGGCAGTGCAGAGGCACAGGCACTGGCTCTCGCATCAGCCTTTTCCCAGAGCTTCCCTCTCCGACAACCGCAACCGCGCCCTAGCCGGCCGGGAAAGGGGGGAGGAGACCTTCCCAAAATGCGGCTGTGGCCTTTAAATAACCAACCCCCTAAAAATACACTACTGGTTAAAGCTGAGGAGGGGAGCATCCGCCGGCAGCATTGGAGCTGCTGCCCTGCTGCTTGTTGTCTGCACCGTGTGGAGCCGTGTGTGCGTGCGCAGGGCTGTTCCCCGGTGGTCGCCCCATCCCGGGGGTATCAACAATCTGTTACAAACCGTAACGCTCCGGCTGCTAGCAGCTCCGCTCCACAGTCCTCAGGGCCCTGTTTGCTTTGGCTGGGGGTTTTACATCTCTGAGTGAAAGGCTTCATCTGTTGTAACCCTCCCCAACCCCCTTTTCGGCCGTTTAACTCTTTCCTCCCGGAGGGACCCCTCTCCCCTCTCCCTCAGGCTCAAGAAGCCAAGGGGAGTTTCCTTGCCCGACAAGAAACCACGGCCCCCAGCTCCCGAGGGAGCGGGCTCCTGTCCCTGCCTTCTGCCGCCCCGTTAGGGCAGTGGGCCCAGCAGTTTTGCTGCAGACAAGACCTAGGTTCAAGTGCCGAGAGGAAAAGGTGAGAGGCGCTGAGACTTTCCGTTCTCAAGGACCAGGGGGGATCCTTGCGCTGCCACCTTCCAGGCTCATCTGTCATGTGCAGAACAAGGCCGCAGAAGGTCCCTGCCTGCCCATCTAAGTAAGCGGCACCACTGGGCATTTTAGGGGAGCAATAACGCTTTTCCGGGGAGGGGGGAGTCCGCTGCGAGGCACAGCGAGGTCACGGTTGCGGCACCCCGCCTTGCCCGGACGCTGCCCCGGGAGAGGGTCGGTAACACCGCCGGTGGGACCCCAGCTGAGGAGAGACGTGCCTTGGAGCAGAAAACGGAGAAGAAATGCGTCCAGCCGCATGGGTCGTGTCCCGGCAGTACCCGCCTGACTCCCCGGTGCTCGACGTCGCTTAAGCCGGTGGCGGGTTTTAAATCCGGGATCGCGTTATTACTGAATTACCGGGAGGTGGAGGGGGCCGGGGGGGGGGGGAGGGGGGGGAGGGGGGAGGAGAAGCACTGTAATACAAAGAGCTTTATTTTACAATGCAAGAAATATGTCTGTTCTTATATACAATATCACATTCCACAATTTAAATATTTGTTTACAAAAAAAAAAAACAAACCGGCAAGACAGAGACAGTACTTAAATTATTTACAGGAACGAAACGAGGCGGGATCTCTTTTAAATACGATTAATGCGAAATGCAACCAACAGCTTCCCTCAGACAGGAATGAACTTTCCGGTGAGCTTCAGACAAAGCGGATCACCGGTACACAGGTAAGTATCTTAAACAAACAAACAAACAAAGACAATAAAGACGACATAAAGGTGGGATGGTCTATGTAACACGTTTAAAGAAAAAACTCAGGGTGGGGATAAAAGGGGGGAAAGTCTGGCTCGGGTCAGGGAGAGCCATTTTTTCTCTGGGATAGGTATACCCTGACTCGACCTTAACGAGGCCTCTGCCTGGGCTTTCCACTGCCTTAATTTGCTTCGTTATTTAGTTTAGAGGGGAGGGGTGGGGGCTCCATCTCCGTTAAATATACTACCGAGGCAACCGGGTTTATTTGTCCACCGCTTCTTCAGGGCTGGGCAGTTTGGGCTCGTCGGAAGAAATACTGTCCACTATGGAAGAGAGGCAGCGGAGGCTGCTGGAGGCCGACGACTCGACGACGGAACCTCCTGCTCAACGACAGAGAAGGGATTAAAGAGCAAAACCGTTCGATTTCGCCGGTCCTGCGGCGCGGGGCTCACGACGGGCGGGGGGTGAGACACCGGCCGTTGGGACCGCGACCTTTTGGGACAAAGACCGTTAGGGCAAGGGAAAGACGCTCGGCAGCGGCGGGTGAGCACGGCCCGGCGGCGGGGGGGTACTGAGGAGCAGGGACCGCGGTGCGAGTTACCTTCCTTGGTGCTGACTCCCAGGGCTCGGGAATGGTCAGAAACGCTTTGCCAGTCGGAGGTGCAGGTGCTCAGGAAGTCTGCACTGGGGACCTGCGGCACACAGGCGGGCCGGTATGAGCAAGGCGGCCCGTTGCTCCCCGGGCCGGGCCGGCTGCCCTTCGCGGCCCCGAGGAACCCGCACGTCCCGCGGCCGCCGCAGAAGCCGCGTAGAGCCGGAGGAGGGGTGGGGACGGGCGCGGCGGGTTGGAAGCTGGAGGCCAGGGCGGTGGAAGGAACCGGGCGGCAGTGCTTACATTTCCCTGCTTGGGGCTGAAGCTGAAAGGGTCCACCCCGATCTCTTGCATTTTCTCCTGCTGATCCAGCCTGTGCAAGAGGTCCTGCAGCCTCTCGATGTAGCTGATGGCGCTCCTCAGGATCTCCACCTTGGGCAGCCTCTGGTTAGGGTTCGCCACAGTCCGCCTTTTCAGAGCCTCGAAGGCTTCGTTGATCTTCTTCAGTCGCCTTCTCTCCCGCAGCGTGGCTGCTTTCCGCCTGTCCGTGGGGGCCGACTTTCTCTTGCAAGTTTTACAAGCCCAGATCAAACACTGGCCGGGGAAGTGAGGGGGTTGTAGTCCCGGGGGTGCCAGCACATGCTCCTCTCCGCTGCTGTCACTGCCGGCCTCTGGCGGCATTTGGTCCTGACAGGGGGACAAGGTGCCATCGCTGCCTGGGTACAGCGGGGATCCCTCGGCCATCTCCAGCTGCTGCAGGGCTCCATTCTCCCCGTCCAAGAAGAAGAAATAGGAGCCAGTTTCAAAAAGGTCCATCATGCTGTCCCTCGGCCTCTCTGCCGGCTTCAGTTGGGTGGCAGGCTCAAAAACACCCCGAGGAGCAACCCAGATGGAATTTAATTAGTGCAGTGACATAAGTCCCCCCTGCTTTATATAGGAGCTGCTGAAACCCTATCCAACTTTTAGCTGTCGCGGTGTATCACCCTCCAAAACTGATTCCAGCCAGTCTCCTGGGCGCTGTCCTGAGAACATCTCCTATTTAGAAGGACGAGTGGGGGGGCACGGGGAGAGGAAGGCAAAATAAAAAGGTAAAACAATCGGGAAGGAAGAATACAACCCAGCTTTTGTGCCCGCTCCCCGGAATCCTGTGACTGTGCTTGGGGTCAAGCGAAGGGACCTGAGGTGGGGGCTTGGGGGCTGCGGCTGCCCCGTTCCAGTCCCGGTCCCCGCTGCCAAGCCCGCGGGGCATGGCCGGGAGACAAAGGCGCGGAGCTTCAGAGGGAGCTCTCCCCCCAGCCCCCCCCCCCCCCCCAGCCCAGGCCGCAGCGCACCCTCGGTGCCCCAGTGCGGACTGTAGATCTATAAGGAGTGATTTCAAAGGCAGCCATCGCTCTCTAAATAGACAGCTTAATATTTTCAGAAGAAGCCAGAAGCCCCTGCAATTACACACCTCCACCCCCCCTTGCAACATGCCATTCCTGTGACCCAAGCCACCCTGGCCAGCCCAAGGTTAGGAGCCAAGCTCACTGTCCTCACTGTCACACAGGGGGAAGGTTGCCAAAGCAGAACCTTGCTGCGGTGCTGAAGCACCCATGGTTATTGCACCTCGGCTTTGTCTTTTAATATGAACCTTCCCAAGTCTCCCATGAGGTGTGATGGGAGTGATTCCAGGTGACTAGGTTACAGTCTGACTGCCTCTGTCCTTGACGGTGTTCAGGGCAAGAAAAGCCCCGGCATATGGTGTAACTGCAGTTTAATCCCTTGGGCCTGGCAAGGCATGTAGATCTTCCTAGCCCCTGAAACTAAAACCAGAGCTCACGGTCACTCTCTGCTAGTGTATACTGTAACGCCACATCATGTCTGGGCTTCCCTTGCATCAAGAAATAGAGGGCATGGGGAAATGACCTGTTTGCCTCTTTCCATGCCCTGTCTTGTGTTCCTTAAATCCCATGTAATTTCTCTCTGCTTATGTAAATATATATGTGTGTATATGCATATGTAGTTGTGCATATCTACAGACACACACATATGTATGTGTATTTATATGGATAAACAAGTATATTTCTGTGTGTGTATATACACATGCATACGTATGTACACATACATATCTGTATGTTTCATAGAAATGCAAAATAATACATGAAGAGTGGATGAAGCCCCTGGAATACCACAATATCTCTCAAATGTAGCTTCTATCTTCATTCTTTCAGAAGGGAACTGTTTCATTTTTGTTCATTTCTCAGAAGCTACACCTGAATTGATCACTGACTTGATTGTTTCTCCAAAACTGATTGCAAAGCAATATTTCAGAGTACAAACGTTTCAAAGAGTAGCTGTGATTTTGTTTTGACCAAACCAGTGTTGTTAACATTCACCTTGTTTCTGCTTTAATGAGGCAGAACAATACCCAGTTTTGGATGAGACGGAGAAATTCAGACTGTCCTCAGCAAAACTATTTTTGATCTTAATATTCTAGCACTGAGGGTTTTTTTCTTCTCAGATTAAAGAAGTTAAGGAGCTGAATGTAAGATACAGTTTCCCAGTTTCCATGCTTGCAACTTGCTTTCTGTTTGACCTTTGACTAGTGACTTGATTTCCATGTGATTCAGTTTTCTGTCTTTAAAAACAGATACAATGTTGACCTTTACCTGTCCCTTGTGTTTCTCAATTAATTTGCTGACTATCCAGGGAGGAGCCACCGCTTGGCACTGCATGCTTCGGAGTCCCACAGGGATGCTAGTCCCATACCAGTAGTGATGGTAGTAATAATAATAATAATAATAATAAAGGAAAAATTGTAAACTGATTGCTTTAAACATTTTCACATTTACTACAGTCATTTTTTTCCTTTTAATCTTTAGTTTCTTCACTATTGCTCTGGTAATGTTTGGAACAAGGCCAGAAACAAGATCAATCTACTGGTAAAGTGCACAAATGAAAACTTGGTTTCAGTGAGAAATCTCATTGCCAAGTTGTTGTCTGTTCAAGAGTTTTAATTGAATTTAAGGAGTTGGGAAGCTGGAAGTTTAGGACCCAGATGCTCCTCAATTGCTGTCAGCAGTTTTGTTTTTTTTAACAGGAAACCAAGTAAGTTCTTTCTTTCCAGCACTTAGTGCTAGAGTAAATAGATTTGGTTCCTCACAATAACATGGACATGGCGTAATTAGGCCTTCATGGAGCAAAACTTCTATTAACTGTAACTGACTTTTAATTTGCATGAAGTCAGCCAGTTTCCCCATCACATAAGCAGCTTGAGTTTTGCTATAGCCTTCACACCACATCTCCCATTGCAATTCCTTGGTGAACACAACACAGCTAGCAAACAACCCCAGAATATTTGAATGGAATGTCCTCAGTGATGTTCTCCATTACAAACGGGGATCGAGTGGATGAGTCAAAAGTTAGTGCTGGTCTTTTTCTCTTCATGCCTTGCATTCCAGATCATGTTAGATGTAAGCACAAAGACATAAGAGGAAGTAAAAGCACATGAATAAGAACAACTGGACACAGAATTGGAAGGAGAATCACTGCTGAACTCCACCTGTAACTTCAGTTGGCTTGATAGGCCCTTACATAAAAACTCACTGTCAGTCTGTGAAGCCTGTTCTTTATTCAGCTGTGACTGCTTCCACCAGAATACTATGCTACTATACTAAAGATGTACTCTCAGAATATTTACACAAGTAAAATATGCAGTGTACTGTATTTCACTGGTGAAAAGGTCTGTTATCCTACCAAAGAGGTATTTCAGTAAGTCAGCAAGTGGTAAATTTAGTAAGTGTTCAGGATGACCCAAATCCAAGCATTTTAATTAGTCACAGCTGATCTCCAAAACTTTGATTCTTCCAAATGCACTTTGCCACATAAACTTTTCTGGATAATTCTGGTTGAATAATGAGCCTGGAAATGCCCAGGTCACTTTTAACACCTTATGATTTACGCAGAAGTTCAGTCTAGAATTGCAGAGAAATATTTTGTCATCTGGAACCCACATAACGCCGCACACCACTCCAAATACCTCTTCTTTTCTCCTTCACTCTCATCAAGATCCTTCTAGCTGCATCTCGTTTACACTTCTCTGCAGCGGCATCATTAATCGCTATGGTCAGGCATATCCACTCCTATGTGGCATCTAGGTGAAGATGATGTTTTCACCCTTTGTTGTTGCCCTGTTCTATGGTACAATGCCCCCCTTGATTTCAGAGATGTTTAGATACCTGACTTCCAGGTAATAATCCTTATGTTGCTTCTTGCAGATTGATGAAGTGCAGGTTAGCAGCATAAGCCCAGGTTTGGGCATGGTGTGGTTCTTGGAGTCTGTTTGCACTCCAGATGTCGAAATCTTTCTGTTCATATCCTCGTTCTCCTTCTTTAACTCTCACATTCGACAGCATCTTTCTTAACAGAAACTTGCCCTTTCAACTTATTTTACTGTTAATGCACAATGCTCTTCTTCTGCCTTTATTTCTTTTCCAAACAGTTAATACTCTCCAAACTTGTGTTTCACCAAGTTTCTGAAATCCCTCTAACATTTGACTTGGTATCTTCTACTGATATTTCTAACACATACTTCTTTTTTTCCCGAGGCAAGTAACACCTCCTTTTAAAATTCTAGCATTTTTAATCTAATTTATTATAGTATCTAGGCAACCACTTAGAGTACCTCTTTGCCACAGAAGAAGTTTAGGCTCTTGCTCCTGTCCTGTTTTCTCCCAGTTCGAGTTCACACAGAATACCTTCTCATCTAAATTTGGTAGCTCATTCATGTAGGGGTAGGTGACACATCTGGGGATGTGTTAACACCTGTGTTTTGTTGTCACTTGTAACCTGTACCTTGCATAGTTAGGACACCAGTTTAAGCTATTAGAGAGTTAATTGCCAGTGTCACAAGGTGCACTGAAATACCCAGGATGCGTTTGCATTCTCATTTTAATTTGCCAGGAGCACCCTTGTGGAGCAAATCTCTGAATAGCCCCACTTACTGCACTTTCAATACTCATTACAGGGTGTTGTCAGTGTGTTGTCTGGGTTCTGTTCAGGAGACACTAAATTGGAAGGCAACCTGAAATGTGAAGTGAATGCTGGGACTTCAGCACCACCAGTTTCTACAGCTCTGCTTCTGATGCACTTGTATTACCTGATAATGTATTCATAGTCACAGTTCATTCGGAAGAGCTAGAGAAAACCTCAACATGTTGCTGCAGTAGAGATTTGGTGCTGAAAGAGTATATCATGACCAGGACTGCAAAACTAAGAAGGTTGAGAGACTTCATCTCTCAGGAGGAAATTTTAAACAGATGGAAAGGATTGAGATAGCTTTACTTTTTAAAGATGTTTGAAGTAGCCGAGAGATGTGGAACTATAAAGGGGAAAGCTGGTGCACAAAAGATAGGTAGTCTGGTAACGAACATGTATCTATCTCCAAATCTGCAACTTATTACAGACATGTTTGGTGAGCAAAGATTAGAAATTTTTCATGAGTTTTCTTGAAAGCCTGGGCCTGGGGGAGACCAGAATTTCTTATGCTGACAATGATGTATGGGAAATTTATGCAAAAGAACTTTACTGACATTCATGGAGGTATAATTGCTGCTACTGGAAGTGAACATATAGAATTTCATGGCTTGTGGTACGTAGGAGCACTTCTTACCTGAACTTTGTTATCTCTTCTTGCCTTAAAATACCTGAATTTCACAGAGGTCTGCAGGGGTAACACAGACCATTTTTAGTTCTTGATTTTCATTTGTATGTGTTGTCAGACTATCAGCTGACTTTTAGTTACCTAGACTCTTACTTGACCCTATTCAAATCTGCTTGTCCAAGGAAATGATACTATTTTCATATCCCCATTGCTCCATGCACTCTCACTGGAGATTTAGGAACTGACTAGAGGAAGTGTGTGTACTGTGCATGCCAGTCCTTGTATGTATGTGCCACTTCAGAGAATTTAAAAGCATGTGGGAGCAACCATCCCTCAAAATGCAAGTGAAGTAGTGAATGGTGTATATGCTCCAGCACTGGGAAGCCAGAAAGATAGAAACCTGGAAAAGACAACTTTGTATTAATTTTATGGTCTTTGTAGGAGAATATTTAAAAATTCTTATTCACAGAGGCCTTGGCTATATAGCTGTTCCAAATTATTGCTGTTTTCCTTTGATTGGATATGGACTTTAGCGTTCATATCAGTTACAGTCCTGTTAGTATCTGAGAGGTGCAACCTTGCTAACTAAACAGACTTCTCTAGTTCAACATAGTAAGGTAGGATTTCATTACAGCTCTCATGTTGGGCAGTTATGAGACACAGCTCTAAATGGCAGATGCTTTAATGCCTGTGTCAGGGTTTACAGTGACAAATAGTCACCACTGCACAAACACATTTATTTTACTACAAGACATTTTCCTGGGGAGGAGGGAGTGCCAGTCAGAAACCAGAGGCCCCTTGCGCTGTTGCTGGCTGAGATGAGAATTTTCCATGGTTCTATCTGCAAGGAGGCATTCCTTAGTAATAGTAATAATGATAGATGTCTTCTGCTTGTGATTAGGCAGAAAATGGGGGACATGGAATGTGGCACAAGTACAAGACACATCATGTGCTATACAATCATATTTTTTGCCATTCACTTTTTTTTGTAATTACATGAAAGGACATTTTACAGTCATATACTTATTTGTCTGTTTACACTACAACCTATTGGAGGCATAGAGTGCATTTTCACACTATTTAGACCATGATGACTATGATATCGAAACCTAATCTCAGTCAAAATGCTACTACTAAATGAAATAGGTATTCACTTTAATTCTGCAAAAAGAAATTAGGGAGGAAAGGGTGTGGAGAGATAGTTTCTGGATCCAGCACTCAGGCTGATCACACCCCTGATGCTTGTGGACAGAAAAAGCTTAGTGCTCAGACTGTGAAAAAATTTTGCACAGCCATGGATCTTCATGGAAAATTGGGATGATGGTGGCTTGAAGTGGAAGCTGTGAAGATGCAGTGATGGTAACGGATGTAGTCAACTCCCTCCTCAGCAGTGAGACAGGAATTATTTAAAACAGCACGTCACAACTTCGGAAATGATTATTGTGAATGATCTCTTTTTATACATAAATTGTATTCAGCTGTTTCATCATCCATGGCAAACATTCTTTTGCTTTCCTGGTGTTAGCTCTCTGACATATGGGCATGTCAGTGTAATAAGCCATTTGATTGCAGGTACATAGCATTGGATGGTTAAGATAAAGTTAATAAGCTATAGTCAAATGCAGGCATTACTTGGTCTTGACTTATTTCCTGGTGCTGCATTAATTCAGTTCTCAATTACTCCATGCACATTATTTAAAATGCAGAAACAATTGAAATGGGAATCTCTTCAGATATTACTGTTGCCAAAATGTAACTACAATATTGGAAGTAATGCAGTCATGTTGTAGCCCTATAGAATTCTCTGTTCCTCATGAGATTTAAAGTATTTTCTCTATTGTATATAATTTCAAAATTTGTGCATTTTATTTTCAGTATTCTTCTGCCTTTATGGACACTGATTCAGCTCATCATTTTGAAGAAGTGTTGGTTTCGCCATGATTTGTATTTTGTGTGTCTTACATGACTTGTACTTCAAGGTTTTGTTCACCGTGTGTCATAGAATCGTAGAATAGTTAAGGTTGGAAAGGACCTTAAGATCATCAAGTTCCAACCCCCCTGCCATGGGCAGGGACACCTCACTCTAAACCATATCACCCAACACTCTGTCCAACCTGGCCTTGAACACTGCCAGGGATGAAGCATCCACAACCTCCCTGGGCAACCTATTCCAGTGCCTCACCACCCTAACAGGAAAGAATTTCCTCCTTATATCCAATCTAAACTTCCCCTGTTTAAGTTTCAAGCCATTACTCTTTGTCCTATCACTACAGTCCCTAATGAAGAGTCCCTCCCCAGCATCCCTATAGGCCCCCTTCAGATACTGGAAGGCTGCTGTGAGGTCTCCACGCAGCCTTCTCTTCTCCAGGCTGAACAGTCCCAACTTTCTCAGCCTGTCTTCATATGGGGGGTGCTCCAGTTCCCTGATCATTCTCATGTCCCTCCTCTGGACTTGTTCCAACAGTTCCATGTCCTTTTTATGCTGAAGACACCAGAACTGGACACAATACTCCAGGTGAGGTCTCATGAGAGCAGAGTAGAGGGGCAGGATCACCTCCTTTGACCTGCTGGTCACGCTCCTTTTGATGCAGCCCAGGATACAGTTGGCTTTCTGGGCTGCAAGTGCACACTGAAGCCAGCTCATGTTCATTTTCTCATCAAGCAACACCCCCAAGGCCTTCTCCACAGGGCTGCTCTGGATCTTGTCTCTGCCCAACCTGTAGCTGTGCCTGGGATTCCTCCAACCCAGCTGTAGGACCTTGCACTTGGCATGGTTAAACTTCATGAGGTTGGCATCAGCCCACCTCACAAGCGTGTCAAGGTCCCTCTGGATGGCATTCCTTCCCTCCAGCGTATCAACTGAACCACACAGCTCGGTGTCATCGGCAAACTTGCTGAGGGCGCCCTCAATCCCACTGTCCATGTCACCCACAAAAATGTTGAACAAGACCAGTCGCAACACTGATCCTTGAGGAACACTACTCATTACTGGTCTCCAGCTGGACATTGAGCCATTGACAGTTGAATGCGGCCATCCAGACAGTTCTTTATCCACTGAGTGGTCCACCTATCAAACTGATGTCGTGTGGGACAGTGTCAAACGCTTTGCACAAGTCCAGGTAGATGACATCAACTGCTCTAGCCCTGTCCATCAGTTCTGTAGCCCCATCACAGAAGCCCACCAAAATGTTCAGGCAGGATTTCCCCTTAGTGAAGCCCTGCTGGCTCTCACCAAGCACCTTGCTGTTTTTCATGTGCCTTAGCATGCCTTCCAGGAGAATCTGCTCCCAGATTTTGCCAGGCACAGAGGTGAGACTGACCGGTCTGTAATTCCCTGGGTCATCCATTTTCCCCTTCTTGAAAATAGGGTTATATTTCCCTTTTTCCAGTCATCGGGAACTTCACCTGACTGCCATGATTTTTCAAATATGATGGCCAGTGGCTAAGCAACTTAATTCACCAGCTCCTTCAGGACCGGCGGATGGATTTCATCAGGACCCATGGACTTGTGCATGTTCAGGTTCTTAAGATGGTCTCAGACCAGATCCTCTCCTACAGTGGGCCCAAGGTCTTCATTCTCACAGTCCCTGCCTTCCAAGACTTGGGTGGTGCTGTCAGAGCCTTTGCTAGAGAAGACCGAGGCAAAGAAGTCATTCAGAACCTCAGCCTTCTCCAAACCCAGGGTAGCCAGTTCTCCTGATAACTTCTAGAGTGGGCCCATGTTGTCCCATCCTGTTATCCTTAATATCCTTAGCCAAATTTAATTTTAACTGGGCCTTAGCTTTACTAACCCGGTCCCTAGCTTCCCGAACAGGTCCCTAGCTTCCCGGAGAAAATGTATTTGAATGTGATGTTCACAATGTGTACTTTGGGTAGTCTAATACATGACCATTACCTTTCCAAGTCCTTTCTGTGTGTGGTTTTTCACAGATCTTTTGGTTGCTATATTCCATAATTGTTGGGTTTTACTGGTTTTTAATAATAATAAAAAAAGTTTTGCATATTAATTTTTAATATGTCCTATTTTGTCCCTCTCATTTTGCATTACAGCAAGAAAAAATGTTTTTTTTTTCACTGGTTTACCTTTCTTTATCCCTTAAGAATACAGTGATCTTCAAATGCTTTCACTATTTCTTCTAACTTCCTCGTACCATCTCCACTTGGGTTGGACTGGTACACCAAATAGCAGTTGGTGTATTTTGAAGCCCTTTTGCATCACTTACAGTCTCCTGCATCTGCTGGCTTCTTATTATTGAAAGACAAATGTACTTCTATCCCTTCCACATGATGACCTAGTCAGCTGTCTATCTGGAAGATACCTCAAAAGTCCTTAAAGGTTTATCTCCCATCAGATACAGGGATGAAGTGCTGAAGGTGCCACACTGCTGTCCACCAAATCTGTCACTGTATTTTCTGTGAAAGGTGAATGTCAGATGCTTCAGTGGAAGATACAGGATGCTCTGAAGAGATTTCAACAGAGAAGTTTCTTCCTAATCCCTTCAGTTACATTGGTGTGAGCCCTCAAACATGACAGCCTGTGTCACCTTCGGACTTAAAAAAATAATTCTGCATAGTGCATCTGGGACTAAAGAAAATGTTAATACAGACTCCCCACATATCTTACCTGCATGGGCTTTCAAAAGATAGATAGCTGCTACTTTTGGAAAGCAGAAGCCATTGAGATAAAATCTTCCAGAAAGAACTTTGCACTGTATTAAATAGCAAGAATGACCTTGAATCCAGTGTATATCATATCATGTTGTTATTGGAACCTGTTGAACAGCTGCAGAATTGTTTCAGGCTGTGAAGGTCATTCTGGTATTCAGCTGTGTGTCATTTAAGGTACATGTTTGTAAACAAGGTTGGTTACCTGTGATCTCTCAGTGCAAGAAGTACAGCAGTCTATATCATGCTCCTTCATGTCTGTGTTCTGTTCAGTTAATGTATTTTTACTTAATAACTTCTGTATGTTTATGCACTGAGATTTCACTTGCTTCGAGATTCCTGAAGGCTCAAAAATGTGTTCTTTAAAGTACACCGTGATCTAGGTGTTGTAACATGGTCTCCTGAATGTGCCACTCTTCTTCCCCACACAGTTCATCTGGACCATAAGACACAAGACAGGAATGAAAAGAGGATAGCATTCAGAAATTCTGCATGACAAAATAGGTCTTTCCCTTCTCTTTCTAGCCAGAATTTCATAAAAAGCATGCTCAAAATATGCCTGTATTTCATTTTTCATCAGACACCTCTGCAGAACATTTCAGAGAAACTGTGTAGACTGAAAGACTGCCAGATGCCCTCTCTGCCTGCAAAAAATAACAAAAAATAAGGCTTCAATTGAGTTGCTGTAAGCACCTGGGTTCTTGCGGAAAGTGTACTAAAATTATGTTTTCTGAGAAATGATTTGACAATTAAACATTAAGGAAAAGTTTAGAAGAAGGAAATACCACCTATTCTGATTAGATATGAATCTCTGGAAGAGGAGTCTTAAATCTGTGTTCTGAATCTGGTAACTGGACAGCATATAGCTATGTTTAGACTTAGAGAAAATAGCCAGAAAATATTTTTGTTGTGAAGTATGAAACAGCTGGCTTATAACAGAATCTGTTGACCTGCAGAGTCATTATTTGTAAAGAACATTTGTGTACCAGAGCAGCCTAATAGAAACATTTGGCTGGAGTGCTAAGCTTTGCAATTACTTTGACGGATTATTGATTAACTATAATAACAGAAAAAATAGAACAGACTATATCTACCTGTATCTCTATATCTATATCATCTATATCTATATATATCTCTATATCATCTATGTATCTATAGCTATAGCTATATCTATATATATAGCTATAGATAGACAGCTATAGCTGTATCTATATCATCTCTATCATCCCTATATATATCTATATATCTGTATCTATATATCTGTATGTATCTATGTCTTTATATCTGTCTATATAGCTATATCATCTTTGTCTATATGTATAGCTATAGCTGTAGATAGACATGGATATAGATATCTATAGCTATATCATCTACATCTAGCTATATATCTATATGTCTGTGTCTGTATGTCTATACCTGTATCTCCGTCACCTCTCTCTTGACTGAATAGCTCTATCTTTAGATTTGTCTCTGTGTTTGTCTTTGTCTGTATAGACTATATCTCTGTATTTATATATATATACATCTACATTTATATCTTTATCTGTGTCTATACCTATCTCTATCTACCTATTTGTCTATGTTTTGTCTTGTCTCAGCTGATGCTAGGCCTGAGTATTTAATGGAACAAGGAGTTACTGAATAATCACAGAATTGGCACCATGGTTACAAATTGTATTATTCATTACGCTGGCTGAAAGGTAGTGTATGAGCACACTGAAGCAGCATTCATGCCTTATGGCTGCTTATATTTAGCTGTCTTTCCACGTAGAGGATTTGACTTCGAAGAAGTTGGTTTTACACAGGTAGCAGCAACAGCTTATAAACAATAAAGAGTCTGCAGATGTTCAGATTATCACCTTTCACTGGGGAGCTTTTGCAGTCAAGCATCTCAAATGTGACATTTCCATGGTTCCAGAAATTTTGTAGCACTGCACATAAACTATTTTCCAGAATTCCAGCTGTTCAGTACTGAGATTATGTCCTGAGGCTGGGTTCAATTAACAGTGAACTTGCTTAGTGTTTTGGGGAAGTTTTAAGCTTCTCACAAAGTCATGTATCTGAAGTAAGAGGAGAAAACATGAGACTGGAAAAGAGCAATCTCACTTTCTTGAGTTGTACAACATTCTCTGACAGAAGATAAATGTGTGCTGACAGTGTTGCCGAATGGAAATTGAAGCAAGAATTTAATTATCAATAGAGAAACTGCTCGAAGTGATCAAACAATTTTTCCTCACCAACCCGAGCTGTCTAATAACAAAGACATTGTAACTCTTTTTATTTCTGAATAAAGTCACTCAGTCATCTTAGTTATACACAGCACATTCAAGAACCTCATGCACACATGCACAGACCAACAGTCATGCCTGTTAACTCAAACCAGCACCAGTATACATAGAGTTGTAAATAAGACTGAAGTTAGTCAGACTGCTTGATGAGACTTTTCAAGAGCCCCATAATTCCCAAGTAAGCCATAATCTAGGATTGTCTTATTAACTGTATCAGGCGCTTGCAAGGAATTAGCTTTCTGACTGTCATAGCTTTGTTTTGAAATGACTTGGGATTATTTTCATCACAAATGGCTGAGGTAATAGCATGAATTCTTCATTGTTTGCTTGCAGCTTGGAAGTACCAGACAACAGAATCATAGACTCATAGAACTGATTTGTGTCTGATGAGTCCAAGTTATATCAACAGCTTTCTCAGCTGAGCTGTCATTGCATGCTGCTGATCTCAAGAAGCAGCCATGCCAAACTATGGTGAAGGCAGCATGAAAGGCACTACTGATATTCTTGGAAGAGATTGCATGCTGGGATTTGTCAAGTTCTCATTGTCCTCCATAGCACTCCTTGTCCAGTTTACTAGCATCAGTTCAGCAAGATTGCATCTTAGTTCAGATCTTTATGATCTTAACTCTGTCATTCCTGAGGCAATGCAGTACTAGCAGGAACAGATTTGGATTGATCTCAGCCATTCTTACTTTACTTTCTAGCATAAGAATTCATATGTGATAAAAACTATTGAGCTGAACCAAATGTTCCTTCAACATTTTCCTTCAACAATTATCAGAGTCATCAGACCTGTCATATATATAGTCTATGGCCATCATTCACACACTTACTCTTCAACACAGTAAGCTTACAAAAGTAGTTAATGGATCAGTGTGCCTCTTCCAACTTTTATTACAATAGAAAACAAGTTCCATATAAGAAATATATGTGAGAAATTCCCTGCTGGGTCAGTCCATCCAGCAGAATATTCTGGCTATTTAGAAACTGGCCACTTCTGGTGCCTTTGTACTTCATTAGTATGAGCAGTTGTCTAATCGGGGATGTTGTAGGGCACATGCCTGCCCAGTTCTGTTAGTGTCTGTTTACAGATATGTTGAGTTTATCTAATCTGTTTTGGAGCACCCAGATAGTGTCTCACCTTCCAAAGTACTTTTTTTTTTTGTAGTTACTTACATCTATCTGATTGATAGAGCTTGCAGGAGCAGGTCCCAAAGGACAAGCCAGCGAAGGGAAACCTAGATAGATAATTCTTCTTAAACTAACCATAAGGATCTCACAGCTGCCAAGGGACAGTAGGAAATGTGTAGGTTAGCATACGGCAGTGAGTAGTAATATCATCAAGAGCTGGTTCCCCACGGGACTTAGGTGCCTGTGCCCCTAAGTGGGTTATGAGTGAGATTGCAGAAGAGTATAGATAGGCATATTCTTAAACAGTAGGAAAGAGGGACTTGGAGATGAAATGTTCAGCCTAAGTTTCTGTGAAAATACTGGAAAGTGACACATTATTTGTGTGCACCTGTAGGAATACAAAGGAGTGACTAACACCAAAATGGAATAGTCAAATTTCCATTAAAAGATCTTCAAGACTGTGCTGTGCCAAATCTGTTTATCGTCATAACATAACAGAATAATTCTTGTGACTATGGGATAAGCAGAAGTCACTTTCTTGATTTTAACGTTTTTTTATAGTTTCACATGACATCCTTATATGAAGAGTAGGAAAAAGAAACTCCTATGGCTATTCAACTCCTTGGAAACTCATCAAAGGACAAGTCTCAGATGAGGGACTTCCCAGGGTTTTGCTCTGGGAGCTCATATTTTAATTAATAACTTGGATGATTGAATAGAGAATATGGTAATCGAATGTGCAGATATTACAGAGATGACTTGAATTACCAGCTTTTTGGAGGGCATGCTTAGATTTCAAACTGATTGTTACAAATCAGAACTCTGGTCTTTAATAAGTTTTAGTTTGAAGAGGAGAAAGGCACAAATGGGCATTTAGGCAAGCCAGATCACTGCAGAAATATGGACGGAGTAACTATGTAGGTGGTAATTCTACAAAAAGAAACTGATGGTTGCAGTGAATCATAAGATGAACATATGACATGATGTTTAGAAAAAACACCCACATGGCACTAGGACATGCCAACTGGAAGGAGGTGCATGAGGTAGTCCTTTCATCCTGTTCTCAGCTGGCTGGTAAGATTTCAGCTGTAATTCTGGGCCTGTTTTCAGGCACTGCATCTCAAAACAGATACAGCTGTAACTTTGTCTACGACACAGAATGCTAACAAGAATGATGAGAGTCTTGGAGACATTGAGTAAACGTTGAATGGATGTGGTGTTAAAGAGAATAGGAAAGTTAAGAGAAAGTGCTGGCAGTGATCAAGAAAACAGTAATAATTGCTGCAAAGAAGAATATAGTAAACCATTGCTGGTGATTATGTGGATAGAAAACAATATATACAATTAGTTATAACAAGGCACATTTAGGCAAGTTTCCTGATGGAGGGATTTAGTCTGGCTTAGCTGCAGAGCAGCAGCTATATAAACCTCTCCCAGGAGTCATGTAGCCTTCAAGCAAAGTATGACAGACTATGGGACTTGCTAAGATTCCTTTTTTTGCCTGATTTTGCTATGAACTGTGCTGTCATTGTTCCCTATTAGAAAGAACTTTACTTTGTTTGGGATAACTGAGAGGAATTACGGATGGAAAAAGAAAGGCAGTCTCAGTATGAGAGCTCTTGCAGGGAGGGAGAAGATCCAGCCAGGGTTCTGTAATTTTTTTAATGCTGTACCTGGCTGAACAGTTGCTTTCCAGATTCCATGTGAGAGCCTGCCCCCCTCAGGCTACAGCCCTTTCTGAATGAGTATATGAACATTCTTGGAAGTGGCACTACTGAGGCAAGACGGATAGTGCACATGTGATTCCCTGGCAGCCTTAGCCCAGGGATCAGCATATTTGCCTGAAATGTGACAAACAAGGATAAACAGATCCCTGTTGTGAATCAAGCAGAAGATGAAAGTAAATCACTGTCTCCTATGTATTATTTGAGTGCTCAAAAGGGATTTTCTCCTGGGTTCTTTTTAGAAGGATAAATCAGAATTGGCAATTCTAACTTAATTAGACAGTTAAATCATAATTGGATGAAGGTTCCCTAACAAGAGGGTGCAACAACTATAGAGCAGTGTGGGTATTTTACTTTGCCACTTTTTATCTGCATTGTCAGTCCCTGTTGTCTCCTAAGTTCCAGTCACAGTTTCTGAGAGAGCCTTTCTTAAATGGCTGTTTTTCTGCATGCTTTCAGTTTGGCATCTTACTTGTCAGATGAGGATTCTGATCAACGGCAGGATGTCCAAGAGTTAAGCACTGTAACATTTATATGTTCCTGAAAATCTCTAGCACAAGCCAACTCCTATTTTATGTCATTACTCCTTTCCTTTTTCTATACCTCTCTCTTTGACCTTCAGATAAAAAAAATAAATAAATGAAAGAGTGAGAAAAAAAGGAGAACTTCACACACAAAAGAGCTCCATGGAATATGGACCTGATTGTAATCTCTCTGGTGTGTATACTGAAAGCTTCCTGTGCCCAAGAGCCACAAGTGTGCCTGGTATACAGACAAGCAGAAGAAGGGCACATGTTTGGAAGGCTCGCCTGCAGGAGATGGATGGCATTGACTGCCCTGTGATCTCACTGTTCCATTGTGAAACAGGACAGGGCTGAGTGTCTGGGCTATTTTGATGACGTTGGCCTCAACAGCTTCTACTGGCTCACTTCCTCCTGAAGTCAGGGGTTTGGATTACCCAGCAATGCTAGCAGACCCTCACTGCCAGTCATGGGATATTTCTTTGGCATGGAAACTGTGTTTGAATTGTGTGTAAGCTGTGTGTAACACAAGGCTAGCCTCTGCTGAAATATACAGCCTAACGTTATTTGTGCAGTCCTTCTCTATGCAGAACTACACACAAATTCTTCTACAGGATATACAATTTCGATCTCCTAAATGTGATTGAAAATATCCTATATAGACCATAAAGAATCATCTAAAAATAGCAATAGGAAATCTTGTTTCATTTGATTTGTAATCTCTTAGAAATAAATCATAAGGGTTTCCTTACAGATCTGCTTCTTTGGAAAGATTAATTTCTAACCAAAGTTCACCAAAATACTGACTTGTATTTTTCTTTCTCAGGAGAAAGGAAAACACATCATATGATGCTGAATATGAGCAGAATATAGTATTTCTTGATATAATTAATACGCTATTCTTCTCGCCTAAGTATTTTAATATGCACCGTGTCAGACACGTTGTTCACAATGGATTTTTGTTAACTACAAGGTTCTTTTCATACAGATATTGGCTCCATTAGCATGGTTTCTTCAAGCTCATGTCTACGTTTTAAATCCTTCTGGAATTGACACCAACTGTCTATTTTGACACTTGTTCATTAGTTTTCTCTCAATGGAAGCATTCTCCTTCTTTCAGCTGTTGTATCAATTTTATGTTTCACAAAGTCTCCTTACAAGACAATGCTGAACTTTTTTCCCAGTTTTGGACAACCAGATAATGACTGCCCAAAGTGATTCACAGCTCTTATCAGAGCAACTCACCACTTGTTCCAGTCCATAGTCAAAAAGTGAAAGCTGCAGTCTGACTCCCTGCAAGTTCTTTTTGGTTTAAATCAGAATCAGTTGTTTCTGTATAACAAGACTTCATGGTCATGACTGTTAATCCAAGTCATACTTCCCTTTGCTAACCTAAAGTAAGCTAATCACGCCTGACCTGACCCATTTAGATGTTTTACTTTCAAGAGCTTGAGTATCTGCTTGGGCATGTGTGTGTGATAAAGGATGTGTGGATGTGATATCTTAGCAGCAATCACAAGTTAAAAAAATATTGGCATCTGAAGTTAATTCTTGTAATTTTTCTATTATTCCAGACACACAGCCAAGAGACTTTTTTTTCCAAAGACTGGAAAAGCAGGAAGGTGCCTCTTGTGACATGCACCTGCTGGGCTCCTGGAGTGCTCACTTGGAACCTTTCTAGAAAGATATTAGCTTTCTGCAAATGCTGTCTTAGCTAATGCCCTCCCTACCACTAGCTCTTTATTACCAGGATGAGAAAACTGAAGGGATAGTGCAGGCGAAGTAAAGCATGTGTGATGGTGCCCATAGTGGCTCTTGACAATCTACTGGCCATTTCTTTGTTTTGGGATGAAGTTATAGGAGAAAGAATGCATTACTTTGACAGTGCTCTTAGTTGTGATAGGTGGTGTGAAAAGGCATTTTGGGAGAAAATGCTTTCCTCACAGACCTTCCAAATACATAGGACATGTAAATATTAGGAAAAAACGTTTCATGCAAGTTTCTTGTCTGCTTGCTTGCTTAGGGTGTTGAGATACACAGAAATTAAGTGATTTGTTTCAGACATGCAATGTCTGTGAAAACTTGGAACTAAACACAACTTTTCTCCCACACTAGCACAGGACCATCTTTCTCTGTCTGCCAGTTGGCTCTGGCAGCAATGTCAGAGATCCCTTCTGTTTCAGGGGGAGCACACCAGTATGCAGGAGAGGAATGTTTGCCTCATTAAATTTGGTGCGGAGTTGGTATAGCTGACACAATTAACCTCCATTAACCAGCAACCTGACATGGCCCCAAAACCTGCTTAGGAGTGCCAGTGAAGGATAAGAAGAATTGGAAGGGCAGAAAGAATGGGAAAATCAAGAAGTGACAAATGCATGTGCCTTCTTGAGTACTCAGTCACATTCTTAGTTTACAGTACATTCAGTAGATGTGTTCCTACAATAATGGCCACACCACAGGAAGTAAGCACATTTATGAGAAATTGCAACAATATGGACATTATTATAGAATATCTTTTATCGAAGTATCCTCCTTTATGGCTGTTTTACCAGGACAGCTCAGTATTTTCCTAAGACAGCCTATAACTATTCAAAAGTCAATATATTCCCAAATTTCCAGTCTAAAAGAGAAAAAAACCACAAAGATATAAAGGAGAGAAATGTGTGAAACTTTAAATGTTAACTGTGATAAAGGCAGCATGTCTTTGTACGTTTAAGGCACTATTAATACCAATTGAACATGAAGTTTTGCTTCTTAGTGTCCTAAGCAGCAAAGATGAGTTGCTGACAATGATGGCAATGCTAGCCTGAATTTTCTTTTTAGCCTTGGTAGAGAAAGGTTGAGATTAAAATCCTCCATACAAACATCAGGTAGTTTTGGGAACTTCCTCTGGACTCCCTGACCCGGACAGTGCCTTGTCAGATAACTATCCTGTTCTCAGAAGGGAGCAAGATTTTGTTCTAGGCAGCCAGTCCCCTCAGGTCAATTCCTTGTGCATGCCTGGGATGCAGTATTGTGTTCTTGCAGGTCATTTAAGAATTCTGTGCACAATACACAAGCCCAGATTGATGCTATGTGCATTGTTTCTTTTATACTGGCAGAGAACTAGTAGAATCTCTTAAGAAAAATAGTTAAATGGAGCTACTGTGAATCCCAGCAGAAGACTGATAAATGAAAAGGCACAGTTCTGTAAGTGCTATATGCTGGATTCTGAGAAAGGGATTACCAATGTATTAATCAAATTAAAAGTGGATAGATTTTATCGGCAATTATCCTCAACTGGTAAGCACGTGCAGACAGCAGACTGAGGGAGAGAGGAGGACATAAAGGTTTAATGCCTCCATTAGTGGAAGAAAATCTTCTTTGTCTGTACTATCTGCCCATGTTCTACATTTGTGGTGTCAAAATATTTGTTTATGTATAAAAGATTAGTGAAACAATGGACTAAATAGATTGCTTTGTTTCCTAGCACTAAGTTGAACCACAAAGGATGTTGCCAGCTGTCATAATCAGTGTTTTTCAAGTGAGGCAGGAACACTTGACAGTAAAGCTGATTGAAGTGCGATCCTGCAAGAGTGCCCTGTAGCTTGCAGTACTCAGCTCATAGGTTGTGTGATGTTGTCCCAAGTATGCTCTACGCATTCTAGGACACACTTCCTGCTCAGCACACTTTATGGAATGCAACTGTGAATGGTGGAGCTTTTGTTGCATATTAGGTTTCCAGTATCCAAGAATTCTTTTTATATCATTCAGAACTCCATCTCCTGTAAAATATTTTGGGAACATCCTTGTAAAACTTCCTTCAGCTCATTATTGACTGTAAAGAGTGCTGGAATGGTTTATACATTATTACAGTGGATAGCTGGGTGCAGCTGTCATCCTACAAAAAGATCACCCTGGTAACACCAATCAACAAGCAGAGTAAGATGATCCAAATATAACTGAAACCTTCTAAATGTTGTTTTTCAACTGCATTGCAGAGACACAACTTCATGCAAACTTTGCATGATGATGTTGGATCTGTTGTGAAAGGTACCACAGACATTGTTATTCCATGCTGCAAAGCCACTGATTTTCAGTTTTCCTTACATAGTGGAATCTGAGAAAGAGTCAACATGATAAGGGAGCTGTGAGAATAAATAATTAAAATGAGTTATTAGTTCACCATCATTTGGGAGAAGGTAATTAATACCAAACATTGGATTCATCCAATGTGCAAAATACCAAACATTGCAAAATACCAAACATTGGATTCATCTTGCTGTCTTCAGCTGGCACTGAACTGAACCAGTGCTACAGTTTGTATCAGGATTTACTATAGCAGTAGAGGGAACTTATGGGTAGGAAAACAGTTAACAATTGTATACAGTGGCAATCCTGCAAAGACATGCAACTGATAGCACAGTTCAGCTCTGAGATCAGCACAAAAGTCGGTTTGCACTTATCTCATACCTCATAAACATAGCCCCAGAGAGGATAGGGCAGAAAATGTATTCTGGGCAAGCGCCAGCACGGAAATGCAGCTGATACTCTGTGATGTCATCCGGAAACCAACTCACAGGGAAAGGGACAGAGAAAAGGTTTGAACTAAAACCAGTACACACCTTACCCAAGGTAAAATGTATAAATGTAGGTCATGCCTGCAGGATTTGAATTCAGATGATCCATATTGCTGTTTACAAGTCCTTCTAATACAGTCACAATACAGCATTAGGAAACAGAATAAAACAAAGAACAGTGTTGGGTGGACTTGTCTTTTCAACACTTTTCAACATACATGAAGTGGTGACACAACAGTCATGGAGAAGTGTTGAAAGAGTGGATCACTTTCAGTACATTTTCTGTGACTCATTTCCTTAAAACTGACAAAGATATGTCCAACCCCATGTGTCAATGGCTTCCAGTTACAGTCTATACACCCAATGCATTGCAGGTTTTGCAGCACTGAATGGGCAGGTAACTTAATTATAAAACAAACCTGAATTCAATTTTACCACATGGCTATCCCCTAAAACAGAGAGCTAACTCTCTGTTAGCTGTTTTAGAACTTTCATAGTTCTGAAAACAAAAATGAATTTGGATCTATTTTTATTGTTTAATTTCACGGATAGACAATAATCTTGTGTAACGCTTAATACACATGGAATACATATTCTGAAATAGGTACTTTTCCAGTTTAATTTTAACTTGCAGTCCAAATATTTTCAGAAAAAAATCTCTTCTGGCCACAGACCTCAAGGGGTTTTGTCTCCTAAATCTCTGCAAATTCATGTCCACATACAGAAGGCTTTGTCATACCTGTATGTAACCAGGAAAGCTTGCTTCTGTGTATCTCAGGATGAAGTATGATTGATTCATTCTTTGCTGCTTTGTCTCTTAGTAACTGCATATGAGCACACTTTGAATGGCAGCAGTACACAGATGCTGTTACAGAGATTAATACACCTTATTAATCTTTCACACAATGCTATGAAATTGAATTACTGAATAGCTCTGTATATACAGTAAAAGCACGGTTTGAATGCATAAGTATTTTTATCACTCCTGTAACAGTATAAAAAAGCATTTTAAATGATGATATTCTGCCTTTCTATTACTTTTGTAAATAGATCTGATCAGTTTTTGAGGACACTGACAGTAGCCTCTTCCAATGATATCTAACAGAACTAGCTATCAAGGCTGTTTCTTCTGTGTATGGAGATATATCTGTTTATATAGAAACTCCCCGAATAATTTAATACAGTATTACCTAATTTCAATACAATTGTAATAATCCTGCAAAATTTGTGCATTCTTCAGTTTTTGTTTATTCAGTTTCTAATTTTGATAGAGTACACTCTTGCTAACTTATGAGCACCAAGAATCTGTACAAAATAAGTGGCATCATTAAAAATGAAAATGGTCTGCTGCTTTTTATATATATTCATTCTTTAAAAAGCAATTTGAAAAATTCTGCTTGCTTCTGGCTTTCCAGTTCTGTCAGTAGCACACTACAGGTGTCACTGTGTAAATGAAGGAGGGCTGGAAGATAAGAGAGTATGTGAAAATTCTTTCTTCATGATTTAACAGTGGTATGGGGGATCTTATATACAGGTCCCCCCCTACCCCTGTAAGCCACTGGCAGGCAGGCACACAAGAAGGTCAGTGAACTACTGCTGTATTTACACTGAAAATCAGTTATTGGAAAGAACTTCTTGGAGATACTTCTTTCCCTGACCATGTATCTTATGAATTGTGGCCAGTTTGTGCTTAATATTTGCTTTTACCCTTAATACACTACAAAATGGATCAAGGTAGCATGTATCAGATTGCTTTCATCAAATTTTACAATAAACTATTTGAATTACTTTCTATTATTATTATTTTTCCCCTACAGAAATGAGAGTCCCATTTTCTAGTAGCTAAGTTGTCAGACAAGCATGCTACTGAATGTAGTGTTTGACCACAGGCAGGTCTCTAAAGGAGGATGTAGGAATCTTAGTTGTTAGGTAAAGTATTTTATAAAACATGAAGCACACTTGGAACTTCTGGAGTTCATCTGTAAGTTGCATACAGCTTCTTAGCTTTCTCTTTCAATTGAAAGGGGAATGACACACATACAGATATCCCACCACTGTGGATATAAGATTATACAAGATTATGACTCTGTAACATCAATTTACCACAGTGCTGCATGTGCTGCTACCAAGTACAAATACAAATCATGAAAAACATCTGTAAGTCCCTATAAGCAATTTGTCAGAATACTTTAAAGTGCATGTATAATAAATGAAGAACACATGTTTCATAGGAACCAAATGAAACTAGAGCTGTACTGAATGCTCTGCCAGAGACTTGAACAGCTGTGGACATCACCTCTTTCTCCCTGCATCCAGCTTTAAAAGGCATTGTTTTCTTTTTAGCTTGACAGGTGATGTTTACAATACTGTCAGTCTTCCTGAAAGACAAGTTGCCCAAAATATCTCTGCAGACCATTTCCATCTCCTTAAATGCTGTCTCTTGATTTTCATTTTAGGTATTTGGCACTTTCTGCTACATTACAAGGGGTCCTCACTGCACCATCCTTGCCAGCTTCTCCAAAGACATCAAACACCTACCGTTACTTATGAAAAAGTGTCATGTTACATACTGTATAGCATTTTCTGTCTGCGAGCTCCAGCTAAGAGATGGCAAGTTTTGTCCATTTACTATCCTGTTCAGAGTGTGTGCACACAAACACACCCACAGATACACATCCTCCAAGGTTCTAAAGAGGTTTGTCTGATTTCCATAAGCTTGATGCCTCAACAAGGCTATGGATTTCTACTGTCTAAACAGAACATGAGATGACAACCCCAAAGTCATTTTGCTATTATGTTTTGCATCTCAGATTAAGGTCACAGTTTTAGTGTTACTCAAAATGCTACATTTCTTTACACAGAGAAAACCTTAGCAAGCAATGCTTCTCCCCCATAGTATCAACTAAATACTGTCACTTCCATGTAAAACCAGGGCACAGAGTTTGTCTCTCTAGTCTTCCTACTCTACCACTTTTTACTTTGCTTCTCAAATAAGAGAAAACTTCTCTCATTCCTGTTTCAGATCTAGTTCTGATAATGATAGCCAGGGGGCATGGAAGATGGCTTTTATCATTAAATCTCCAAATATTAATTCCCAAACTTTTCAGTGTCTACAGTGATTTGCTAAATCTGAGGAAGAAGCAGCAATTTTTTAACTTGACAACTCTGTGATATAAAATATATTGCTACTAAATTTTGAGTAACCTTTCAAAATACCAGTGTTATATTTAAGAAATGTGAATGAATTATAAATGTTCTATCACTCATGTCAATTTAATACTGATAGATATTACTCTGTTGATAGATATTACTCAAGTCAATCTAATAGAACAACTGTAATATACATAATAAATGTATAGTTTTACTTTCTCTGCTTGAAAAAGTAGCAGGATTGTACAATACTAACTTCAGCACTGAACATATGCAATCACCATTGTACGTTTAAAAAACACAACCTGCTGATTATAAAATGGCTTAAATAGCCCCAAGTGTCCCTGAAGAGCTACTGTATGCTCTGTAAAACCTGAATAATCCTCCCTATGTCAGAAGGTGACTCTTCAGCTGTTCAGGATCACGAGCTGATATGCTACCACTCGTAAAAAAAAGATTTAAAATACAAGAACATACAGTTAGGTAAAGATCACTGCTGTAGTATTGGAATTAATCTGCAAGAGCTGACAACATTGAAACCCATCTAGCAAGAAAGATTCAAGGAACTGTAGCTTTTACTTCAAACCACAAAGAACACAGCAAATTCACATCAAAATAAGTTCAATGGGAATATGAAATTTTTACATCATATTTGGCTCATTTTTCTTATAACTGGAAAAAAAAAGAGTATGTTTAAACACACTTTCTATTTAAATATATACTGAATGCAATATTCATGTAACACCAGAAGTGCAAATCATTATCGCTCAGTGACCTGGATAAAATACTTTGAAGGCACATTGATAGAAGAAAAGATGTTTCAGTCATCTGTGGTTGTTTTAATCATCAAAATAGGGGAATTCACTTTGGCCCCTGTGCTTACAAAAATATGAATTTGACTTTCAAAGTTGCGTTATCTTTAATGTGTAGTCTTAGTATTTACATGGTAGTTTCTTCCCATTCAAGCTCCACATCACCTACAAAAGAAACAGATACATTTGATTAACTTACCTAGTAAATAAATAGTGACTAATGGTAGATAACTGCTTTGGCTGAATTTGAAGGATCTTGAAGGGAAAAAAGTGGAAAGCTTAAGCAATGAGTGTTTCTGTGGGTGAGACTGAAGATAGAAATTTACACTACTGAAGTCAAAACCCACACGTCAAAGTATTTTTTTCTGCTTCTTCATTTGGACAGTCAATGCACCTGCTATGAAAAAATATTTTGAGACAATCTGTAGCTCCTTACCTTCCATGGCATCCAGAGAGTCCATCTTTTGCAGTGCTGAATAGTTTACAAAACATATGGGCTGACTACTTCCCTTGATTGTCAATAGATCCAATACACATTGATGCAAAAATATGTATTGTGCCTGGAAGACATGAATTTAAAGACATTTGATTAAAAGAAAAATGTACTTCTAATACAAAAAAAAAAACTTTCAAATTTTCCATATAACATCAAGACATTCTCAAAGTAACTACAGTTTAACTCAGCAATCTCAATACTTGACTATGTCGCATATGCCTGATCCAATTTCACTCACTAGAAGGTATACTGCATTAAAATTTCTCAAACCATGTTATTCCTTATGCCCAGTAAAGATATATTCAATTAGACTAATCATAACTGAGACTAACAGGCTATTCCATCATTTTCTATAAAGTTTTGTTCTGTGAAAATACATTTGATTACTTTTTGCCACTAGACTGAAGAAAATGAACCACATGAATGCAATATTTAGATGAGAAAATTTCTGTCTTTCTAGTATAGAGAAAACCAGCAGGGTGCACTCAAATGCAAAAGTTAAGGCAAATCTAAATCTATGTGTTCTAGGAGCATACCCCATTGCTAAGAGCAAAAAAGCCCCACATTACTTTTAGTAATACTTGAACTGTAGGATCATTTTTAACGGACTATAATGCAAAGAGTAGGCATCTGAAGTTAATTGCATATTTCCAAGGACATAAAGTAACTCTGGGTAAGGACTGCTGAAAAGAGAAAAACAAAATAAGGCAGTGTAAGAATGAAACAGAGAATGAAAACAGATAGCAGGAAAATATGTACAGGCTGAAAATAAGCCAGATCACAGACTTGTCCAGATTGAAAGAGACCTCTTGAGATCATCATGTGCAACCTCCCCACTGCTCAAGCTGGGTCACCTAAAGCATGTCGCCCAGGACCTTGTCCAGATGGGTTTTCAATACCTCCATAGATGGAGATGACCAAAATAACTTTATCTCCCTTAACTTTTGCACAGGTAAATACATTAGTGTAATTTTTCTGCTCAAAAATTGCTATTTTGTTTCAGAACTGCCATCAGTTTTCAATTTAAGTGTCTCAGATTTACAAGAGAAATTTGCTTACAAGGGTATGTTTCAGGGTCACAGCTCTAGAGCCATGGGTAATTAAAGCAGATTTTCACAGGCCCCTGAAGTACAAAGTACTTCATTACATTATACTTTTTAACAGCTTGCGTACTGAAGCTATAGCACGGCAACTAGCCTTTGTACTTGACTTGGCAAGATGATAAACGGATCCACTAGACAATTATGGATTTCTAGAATAAAGGTCTTAAGTTTCAGTGGAGTTAAGATTGCTTATTCCAGTTCAGAAGGCAGACTGTGAAAGCTCCATCATCTCTTGCATTCACACAGCTACTTGTGAGCATTTAGGAATGAAAATCTTTCTGGGTTTGCCAGTGGAGAGTGGAGCATACATACCTGGGGTATACATGTGTGACAAGTTATTTTCCCAGTTAGAATGAATGACATTCTTAATTATTTTAAAGTCTTTTTTTATGACTGGAAGACATTAAATTTTCCTTCAGACTTTGCCTTATTTTCAAATTATTCTATTCCTAGTAAAAAATGCAAAACAATGATGAAAAAAATATTCCCACAATTTATCATCACAGGAAAGTCCTGGCACTTGTTTAGCTGCAGCAAGACTTCAAACGGAAAAACTAAAAGGTAATCAGGCTGCACCATACAAGAAACAGCATGACATAGTATTGCCAGAAGGTCTCACAAAATCCTCTGAAGTGCAGTTGCTGAAGATGAGGTAAAGATATAGATAAATATATAAATAAATTATTAATTTTTTATTATATATAATATATATTATTATTTATAAATATATAAATCTTACCAGATTCTGTACCATACACATTCTTTCACTTCTTAACTCAGCTACAAGCCCATAGATATCCACAAAATCATGGTCATTTACATGTTGGGTTAAATGGTCAAGTGCAATATAAACACCTGTTCTTCCAACACCAGCACTGTAAACACAATACACAAGATAAAAGAAAGTTGGGTTTGTTGGTTTTTTTTTAGCATAAAATACTTTCTTAGAATATTCTGGTTAAATTAAGCCTAAGTGTGAAAAGAAAACTTCAGAAAAATAAATCTTTTTCAGTATTTAATTGTGTGTCTCCTTTCTGAATGGGATCAAGTGAAATTTGGATTTGTGCCATGTTCTAATTTTGATTTTGCAAGGGTTTGCACCTGACGAACGAGATATAAATAAACCAAACCTTTATAAATGAAAAAATGGTTCTTCAACTTTTCTGTGAATTTTCTAGAGCAAGGTAATTAAAAGCAAAAGACATCACAAGATTTTGTGAAATCATACTTTGCTTCTGTGATTCTTTTGGTATTTGAGACAAAACAATACGGGATTTTCTCAAAATTGCTATCAGTGTAATAACTCTGCAATCAGTGTAATAAATGGAGAGTATATCACTGCAGATAATCAGGAAATGTAGAGCAAAACTCTCTTGAACCTGCAAGTTCTAATGAGCTGAAAGTAATGAATGAGTTTTCTGAACATAAGAATACATGATGCCACTTTATAACCATCAGGAATTTGAGCACAGGTGGGATATCTGGCCCTTGCTGGCCCCTTTAAGTAACTGTGTTGTGAAAAGGGGATAGGATTCACTGCAGAGTGGCCCCAGGGAACTTTAAGTGTCCTCAAAACAACAAAAGCTGTGGTTTTCTCCAGTAATAGTCTCCCTGGCCCCTGCAGTAGAGGGAAATGTCAAGCTGCCAGTGACAACCATACCAAATAAAATGAAGCTTTATCTCCCATTGTGGGTGCACTCGTAAGACACTGAGGACAAATAAAAAAAATTCCCACGCATGATAAACTGGATAGTTAGGGAAGAGATCTGTGGCACCAAACCCAGCTTTTACTTCCACATATTTTCAGGTTAATGCTAAGTAACAATGAGAAAGAGAATTAGCTGCAGACCTCTGAGTCCAGATTGCTATTTTGGAGTGTGCCCACTCATTCAGTGGGAACTCGGACCTGCGTATGAAACACAGGCACACTCACCACTTTCATGAAGGCTTAGCCTTCCCCACGCACTCTTTGAAAAGCACTTTAAGGGTGTTGAGTATGAAATCAGTGGGAACCATGACAGCTGAAGAACTGTAACCACCAAACTATTCATTTAAGAGCATAAATATAGATTTTAGCTGTTTACAGGCATCCAAGTTTGAAGTCTGGCATATGCAAACCTTTATTCCTATTTGTCATTCTCTGTGGCTCCCAAATAGTTTCTTCTTTTTGATGCGATGTACATTTTGAATACATTTTTTAAACTTACTTCTTAAGAAGGGCTATAATTATAATAGAGGTAATAAAACACGTCATTCCTCTTCTTATGATAAAGGGAAAAATGAGATAAATCTAGCAATACCTTATGGTAATTGTTAAGTGTTTCACTGACATCACCTCAATGGGTTTTTCACAAACAGAAAAATAGACATGCTCTGACATTTTAATTCCTCGAAAGGACTAAGGAGCTCTGCTAAACAAACTTTCACTGCTGTCCATACTCAAACCATACCTGTGTACTCAGTTTTCATTGTCTCCTGGCAACTTCCCTAAGCATTAATATGCATCTGAAATTCTAAGACACTAAATGATGATTTGGTGAATATGCTTACCTGCAGTGAACCACCATTGGTGTGTTATCATGTGCTCGGCTTGCACGGATAAGTTTTACAAAATGGATAATTGGTGCAGTAGTCTCAGGGACTCCATGTTCTGGCCAAGAAGTGAAGTTACACTGCCGCACCATCATGCAGTCTCCATGCTGAAGAATGTAAGATAAAGCAGTTTTTGCAGAACAAATGTGACAGAAGATCCAGTAAGCTACATGTAACCTTCTCAGCAATTTCATGTTCAAAAGGAAAGTCAGAATAGCAGCATTGTAATAGGC
Organism: Neopsephotus bourkii; assembly: GCF_033783945.1. NCBI lineage: Eukaryota > Metazoa > Chordata > Aves > Psittaciformes > Psittacidae > Neopsephotus > Neopsephotus bourkii. Next base: position 4,397,022 of record NW_026901969.1, read on the forward strand.
ACTTTTATCAGGGGATCATTTGTGTTGCATGGATCTGATGGCAGGTCTTTTGAGAGATGGCATCAAGTCCATCTTTCAGGAAGTACTAATGACTTCAACAGTCACTCTCCATTTGGCTTCAATCACTGTATCAATATAATTTGTAGATTACCCGCTGAGGTTTCTATGGTTCAGTTAGAAGTTTAGTGAACTGGGATGACAAATTTATTTAGGAGAAAGCAACCATTCCATGGTTGATCTAATGCAGTGAAGGCTAACACACATACACTGGTAAACAGCTATATTTTCTAAGTAAGTGATACCCTCTCAGTGAGAGCAGCAACAACAGTGGCTCAAAGAAAAAAGCAGGTTATGATCTGATATCTAAATTAACTACGAAGGACGTAAGAATAAAAGCACAGGATCATGTCAAAGGCCTGTCTAGACCAACAAAACATGACAAAAATGTATCTAGTTCCACAGAACACCATTGCCATCTTAATAGCTTCTGACTTGTGAACTGCCTTAGTCAAGAGATGGTATCTCAAAATTTAATAGTAGTTGTCAGAATTTTCTTATACTAATTTCTCCAGGTTTTATGAAGCCCTATAAGACTGTAGTATTCACAGTATCTAGCAGCAAGGAGTACCACAGTGGCAACTGTTGTGTAATGAGCCAGTTCCTTTCTTTTTTTCATTTTGAACCAACCATTCTTTCTTTTCATATTGCAAGAAAAACTGAAAACTTTGAACAATTACATGGAGCAACTACTGTGACTCTATATTTGTAAAATTGCTAAGCGTAAAACCAAAAGAGAAATTACTCTGGACACAATATGGCAATAACTGTGAATGATTTGCCTCACATATGCCTTTTACCTTCATTGGAAGATCATAAAGACTCTACCCATTTGTGAATGGAAGATGAAGTACAATCTTAAAGCATGGCACATTCAATGACGTGCTTATAAAGGACATCATAGATTTTTTGTGCAGCATAGTTCAGCTATAGTAAATGGATCACTTAGTTCAGGTTTTCTCTTTTCCTTTTTCCTTTCTCCTCTCCTCCCTGCCTCACCCTGGTTAACACAGGTGACTTCACATTTTCCTGGCATGCATTTTTACTCTAAAAGTTCCTCTTCTGGTCTTGTTTACTCTATGTCTTGTTTTAGCTGAAAAAAAAGTTTGTCATCTCTCATTTTAAAATGTTCAGTTGTCCTGTACTATGTGCACAACATATCCTTATGGGGTGACGACTAAGGCACATGCCACAGGATGGTAATGCATGTATTTGGACAGCCAACTTCAGGTCCTAGTATATGTCTGAACTACATACAACACAGGTCAATGTTGGGAGTGAAAAAGAAGGCTAACATTGTGATTCATCATGCCCAGATTGCTTTCTGAGCCTACCTGCTGGTCTGACTTAATAGTGGGTGCTAATTATTCAGAGTGGAAACCATAGTTGCGGGTTGTGGCAAAAATGAACATCTATGCTGTTCCCCCCAACCCCCTTCTCAGGACATGGAGTGGGAGCAATACTGATGATTCTGTTTTATACTGGGCGAGTCTTCTGGGGGTGGAGGCCAATATGTCTGGTGGTACAAGGCAAAACAGCTGTGCTGCACCAGAGAATCTTGCCCTTTAATCTGAGATGGATACATTCAAAGGGATTTGTATGATCCTAGAATGGTTAGGATTACTCCTTTCTAGAAGAGACAACTGAGGTGTCCAAATAGAAACTTCACCTCCCACCAGACCAGAGATTCAGTAACCTTGACAGGCCCTTCATAGAATGTTGGACAAAAATCTGAGCTCTTTGAGACAGAAAATGGGATAATTCTCAGGAAAAAGAAACTAAACCAAACCAAAATCAAATAGGAATGAAAATAAAATGCAGAAAAAGCAGGCAGTACCGTGCATACACTTTAACAGATTAAAAGTATACTGAGGGGTACTTGGGTGGGATGGAGCACATTTTATGTTCTTTGAGGTGTTGGATGGGTTTTACTCAATCGCCTTCTGGTTTTGGCTTACCCTTTCAATTTTTAGATCTCTGATGGTCCAGTCTATTTGAATGTCTTCCATCAGTTTAGTAATCACTATATCCCCAAACACAGTCACCGGCTTATTATCTTCTGGCCAGTACTGATGACATCTTATCTGCAGGGAGATGATGACTAATTAACAATGATCATATTATAATCCTGACAGAAACTACATACAAAATTTCCAATTATCTCAAATGCTGTTAATTTGTACAGTGGTAACTCACCCGTCCTTTTTCAAAACATTGTGTAAGCATCACAAGTGTTTTTGCTCTTGTCTCCCACACCATTCTCCAGAAATCACCCACTGTTCCCGGTAATGGTCCCTGAGTTGCAATAAACTCATTTGGACATAAATAACCCTAAGAAAAAGAAAATATTTAATACAGAAGTTGGCAAGGAAGAAAAAAGTTTGCATGTGACTCATAGTTGTGCCTGTAGCTACCATGCCTAAGATTAAAACCTTGTCAGACATACTAAATGAATTGGCATAGGCCTGGCTAATCACTGCATGGCAGATGGCCTTGGCAACCTAACGAAGTAATGGCATTTTCTCCACCACACAGATAAGTTATGAATCAATGGTCCAATAAAGTTTGGGAAATGCCATCCCGACAGAAATTCATTTAGCAGAGAAATTACAGGGACATCAGGGCAGTAATTCCCATTTAAATATATCCAAGCCTTCCTATTAACCAGGATATAGTCTTACTTCAGATTTACCCAGAGGCCACCAAGAACTATGTTAGGATGTGGCCAACAACGTAGATAGCATTAAGGAGCAGCGGAGCCAGGGAAGCAATTAAGAAGTGCTCTGAGAGCTAGTGCAAGCTATACACTGCACTGATGACCTTGTCCTTCCAGTGATGACCAGGGATTGATGTAACTTAGGCATGGAGCTTACTCAAACAAACGGTCTAAGAGAAAAGGTCTTCAAGAAGCCTACTGTACATCTTGGCTTTTATTTTAGTGCTGGCTTCTGCTGTTTAGTTCATTTAGAAATTAATGTAAATCTTGGGGAGAAGGAAGTTTATTGAACAAAATCAGTGTAAATGCTGTCAGTGCATGGGTTCTTATGGATCTGTTTCTACAAAGAAACAGGAACTCTTACGTACTACAGAAAGTCTAAAATAATGACAATAGCAGTAACAGCAATAAATTTATGCTGCAGAGCTAGCTGTCTATAATATCACAGAGTACTGCCTATTGCTGAAAACAACTGACACAGTGGTTTATAGCACCACCAAAGTTCCTTGTTGGCATTATAGCCCTGTAATTCACAGCTGCCTGTTACTTACTCCATCTATAATATACAGAACAGGTGGCAGTGAGAAACCATGTTAATCCTTCCTAGTTTAAGAGTGAGGTGAGAAACTATAATTCAGGGATGCAAAGCTCATGGTTCAGTTACTGACTTCTTGTGGTTTAACCAATGAAAACAAAAGTAGAAGCTAAGTTCCCATTTGTTAAAACTATATACAAGACCACTTTTTCCCTTTCTTTATATGCACGCATATGTACATTCACCTAAATAGTTATGTAAACACACACACACATATATTCACAGCTATATGCATTTACATATACATCCACAAATATGGAAAATGAGAGCATATGAAGGGCAAAGCTTTAGCCCTGAGATATGGTAACATTACAGTTGCCTTTTCATTGATGAGCAGTGACCTAAAGTCAGCATGCAGCAAGATGTCTCTATGCAGTAAGCACATGCAAAATCTCAGCAGGGCACACTCTCTGCGGCTCGCTTTTGCTGCAGCTTTTTTGGAAGTTGCTGTTATTGTTCCCTGCCTCAGCCTTGGCATGTCAGTTAGTGACAGGCAGGGTAAAGACTAGGCCATGCTCCAAGCTGTCTGGTCTCCTTCTCAATGGTTCTGTGTATAGTCCCAACACCAGCTAACAATGTGTCATGGCTCTTCCTACCTGCTAACTGTCAGAACTAGGACATTCCATGTAAAGCGAATAAACAGCTTTTGCTAATTACAGAGGAAGATGCTGTGAGCTCTATTGCTTATTCTCTGTAAATGTCTCTTAGCTACCTGGAAATAACTATTTCTACTTGCCATTGTGCCATCTATTTAGACTACAGTCTGCATGTCTAGCTACATGTTTGAATAGTGCTTACTGCATATCAAGTCTGGACTGCATGTGAGACCACCAGCCACTACTACAATAAGTTAAAAGCATAATTATGTCACTCTTGAAGCTTCAGCAGGATTAAAATGAGATAAAAATATAGATGAAGAATATACTGAGAACACAATTGGAAAATGGAAAATCTAGGAAGAAAGCTGAGGATGAGAAACACAATATTAGTTTATTCTTCAGGAAGCCTATTATTTGCATTTTACTCCATAGAATCATAGAATAGTTAGAGTTGGAAAGGACCTTAAGATCATTCAGTTCCAACCCCCCTGCTATGGGCAGGGACACCTCACACTAAACCATGTCATCCAAGGCTCTGTCCAACTGCCAGGTATTGAGCATTCACAGCTTCCTTGGGCAGCCCATTCCAGTGCCTCACCACCCTTACAGTAAAGAACTTCCTCCTTATATCCAATCTAAATTTCCCCTGTTTTAAGTTTTAACCCATCATAACTTTCATAAAATAATGAGGACATACCAATACTGCTTACCAAAATTACTACCTATTTCTGTGAAACATTTCAGTTCAGTTATGTTTACATTGCCCCATTCATATACAGTAACTCCAGCTGCCAAACCAAGAGATCAAATAATGTCTGACCTAACAACTGACCTCAGTGGGAGTTTCACTCTTGTCTTTAACAATAACGGTATGAGACAACTTATAAAAACTAATTTGCTGGACACAGTTTTGATTATCACTGAAAATCATTGCTTAGCAATAAAAATGGGATAATTTGTATTTTAAACTAGTCATGTTCAATCCTGCAGGAGTGACTTGAACAATGCCATGCCTGTAGCAGCTATAGTGAATGAAATTAAAATTAGAATTCTGTTCTACTTGCAAGTGATTTTTTGACTCTCTATTCTACCACAAAACAGATACAGTAAAAATGTGAGAGATTTTCTACTTACAGACACGTAGCTGGCATTAATGTAGTCAGAACCAGGAATACCAGCATCAGGCATCAGCTTTACTCTGTTGTTATTATCTATCATAGAAAAAAAGTCTAGTTAACTAACAGATTTGTTCCAAAAAACCACTGACATATGTAACAGGTGTTCCTGGAGTGCTCAGAAATCAAAAATACTGTTACCGTTGCTAACAATACTTGACATAGTAGAACACTAATTACAAAGGGAATCTAAACAATTTCCATTTTTGTACCGTGCTCCTTTAATGTCCCAGACATACTTTAATAAAATACTTTTTAATTAAATGGTGACATGCCAAAACCTCCAATCTGATGTATGTATCGGAGAATCCTCTGCCTAAAGGTAGCCTGTGTACTTCAAGCCATGCTGTTCTAACATAGACAACCTCAGTGTGAATCAGACAGCAGGGTCCAGGATCTGCCAGTCTTTCCTACATACTTGCTGCCCAGGTAACAGATTTGAGCCTGATCTTGGCACTTTTACATTCTTTTACATAAGGTAAGGTCATTATTACAGAAAAAAAAACAACAAACAGTTGAGGGTTTTTTCAGAAATGACAAAACCTAGGAAAGATGTCATATGTGAATAGGTAAATGCTGAAACCAAACATTTCAAATTTTGATGTTTGGTCCTCAACTTAGAAAAAAAAAAAAAAAAGAGAATATAACATTAAAAATTTATGACACTTATCTCTTTATATTTCGTAAGTAAATTTTTAGCGACTGTAACTTGGAGTGTATCTTGAACAAGGCAAGAGATAGCAGGAGCAGCTGCTCTGAAAAGTTAATAGCACAGAATGTAGCATTATTAACCAAGGAATGCCATGCTCCTCATCTCACATCACAGCTAATGCCTAAAATAATAATGACATTTCTTGTCTTATTAACTGAAAAATGAAGCAGTGTTGAGTACAGAGAGACAGACTCCCGTCTCCTGTGATAAAATCTAGCCTTGGCTTATAAGTTATCATACAGTCACTCTGATCTTCTGTGGAACCTTTGCAGCATATATACGCATATCCACAAGAAAGCGCACCCCGGCTCCTGAGGTAGCTGAATGCACAAATGTGGATTTTATACATTTAAAAAAAATTACTTCTCACTAAAGAGGAAAAAAAAAAAAAGATGATGAGGAAGAATGTTAAAGAGTTTGAATTACAAAGCTAAGAAATTACTGAGGCTACAGTTTCTTGCACCTGTATATTAAAGCTTGTGAGAGCAAGTTTAAAGCTACTCGCAAATAAAAATGTCTTTAAAAAAACACAGTGAAAAGATAGATTACTTGACTGCAAATTATTTCATAATGTGGACATGACTGTACTGCCATTTCAAAGGCTGATCAAACAAATAGGGTTGCATTCCAAATATCTACTGCATTATTGAATGTAGAGTGCAAAACAGGAGCTGATCGGTAAATACACATACATGGCTTTATGTTCGGGAAACGATTCTTAGACCTGTTCCAAGGCAGATCAGCATCAGTTGAAGCAAGGTCATCAAGAAACTTGGGAAGTTCCTGTAGAGGAATAAATGTTTGTTGGCATACCTTTGCATTTCACCTTCTGAGAATATAAAAAATGACACAATCATCCAGTAAGATGAAGAATTCTTTAGTTCTGCAACAGAGTGCATTTCTAAGAACAGCTGGAAGCATTACAGGACATTCCACCTCACTGTCAACCCCAGTTACACCAGCAGTGTTAGATGCAGCACTGCAGACAATGCTGTCAAGTTGAACAATTAAAGCTTACATGAACTTTCACCATTTACAAGTCTGGGTAAAGTCAGCCTCTCACCTTTCGTAGTTCTTTTCTGTTTTTTCATGAAGTCACATGCTTGGTTACCATGCCCTACTGACTCAAACTTACTCTTGAATAATGCCTTTTCCTGACTCCTGTAGCTTGAGAGAGTTCTTGCCACAGCATGAGAACTGATGAGAATTTAGTTAAGTTGAGACAACTGGCAATTAGCTATTGTTCATGGGACTGTTTGTGAAAAGGGCAGGAAGAGTTATTTTGGGCTGAATTGCAGTTTCATAACTGCTCATTAGTTCTATTACTGAAAGCCAAAGATTGATAAATCATTCATATTGAGGAACTTATTTGATGGGAGTGTTTGTGTGCATAAATAGGCATAATTTCCAAAGCTGAGTAAAAGAGTGGAGATAACTTCATAACTTCTTAATGGAGAAAACATATTGATGTGATGATCTTGTGTGATAAGAGAATAGAAAGCTCAGAAAAGACAGAATTTAGCCAGAATTTCTAAGTTAATAACTACATGAACTGTAATAGATTTTTGCTTTTTCACAAATGTCATAGGCAAGTCTATTTCAACATCTAGCTAAGACACAAAGGTAGAGATCTACCTATTGCTTTGAAAGTGTACAATACAAAATTTTGCTGCTTGTGCTGAGTAATCCCTTCAAAATTTGTCTTTAATATTAATAGTCTCTAGATGGGCTACTTCCAAAACCAGGGCAGACTGCCCTACTATCAGATTCAATATTAATTATTTTTAAGTGGTCTTTTGCTCAGGTATTTGAGACAGATAAATTAAATTTAATGTGCAACTATTAGCAAATAAAAAGACAAATGAAAGAGGCAATGAAAAATGGAAAAAACAGAAGTATTTTTTATGCCAGTGTTTTTGTTTCATTGTTAATTCAAATATTTTGTCGGCTTTATTTGATGGGTTCAGATACTAAGAATAATTTAAGATAAACATTAGCAAAATGGGATAGTTTAAAACCTGATGTAATAAACTAAGTCAATAATTCATCTAATCTGATACCCTATTTTTGTACAATGGATAATACCTGACATATAAAAGAGACCTGAAAACCCTTGAACTGTACCATATGCCCATGAGAAACTTGTTTCTTTTTCACTATCTGACAAAAATCCTGTGGCCTGAAGCATGAGGACTACTCCACTTCTCTAGTTACATCCTCAATAATATAACTGCAAGTGCTTCTGAACATGAGGCAAGAGATGATTCCACAATGAAAGCAAAGGACTTTCAGACAAGGGACCTGACTTCTCTTCCTGGCTCTGACACATCCATGGGGAAAGACTTAGAGGAAGAATTGCAGAGAACTAGAAGCTCATCTCCCTTTGAAAATTAACAAGGGACTAGATCCCATCCATGCCCTTCAAAATCTAAGTACCTATGTTTCCTAGGGATGAAAAGTCTATGGTTATGCCCCTTCTAAAGAGAAAGCTTCTGACTTAGAATCACCTTATAAAGAAATGCTGATTTTACAGTTATACCCATATATTACATAATTACAAAGCATACTTAACAGACATGAAATAAATAAAAAACTAAATGAAGGATTGTAACATACTGTAGAAAAATGTATTTAAAGGCACTCTTTACAGTTAAAATATTGTATTTCAACCAACCTCTGCAATACTTAACACAGAATACTCTTTTACCCATTCAGTTGCCTCTGCCTTTCGTCTCAAAAATCCCTTAGAGAAGTAAAGCCCCAGTCCTATAACTGAACCTAGAGAACGATCCCTGTTTGCAAGACACAGTAGAGTGACTTCTGTGCATTCCTGTCAGGATTTGGTAAGAAATGTAAAACACAGCTAAGGGTGGAGATGTTAAAATTCCTCTCATTCAGAAAGTTGAAACACTCCCACAAAGTATCTGTTACTGAATTTTGCATGAAGGAAAAACAAAGATGAAATGCCTGTGGCATTTTGTGGGTGTTATGGGACATGGGATTCCTTATCCCGTGTGTGTCATGTGAACTTTAACTTGCCTCATTTGCCTCACTCCTCTGAGTCTTAGCTTGTAGAGAAGGAAAAGAGAAGCAGATTATGGCATTTCTGTAATGATGGTTTTGTATCTGAACATGTGCTCAGAAGCCCTCACCAATTCTCAGTCTAAGTGATTATTTTCAGAACTGGGGAAAGACTATTTGGGTTCCCAGATTCAATAACAGTTTGTCATAGATGCCATTCTTCTTTACAGATTCATAAAACTGAAAGAATTGATTTGCTCTTTTTTTACTATAGCACTCTCGTGGTACTATGGTGACATTTGGAGGTATTTTAAGTTTTTATTCGAGAACAGAACTTACTGTGAAACACTTATACAAGTACTTCTGTTCAGTAGTTTCACACTTACCAGAAAAACTATATTTTTTTAAACTTCTTCTCTGATAAGCAATAGATTTAGGTCCATTCTGAGGCCCAGATTCTCTTTCCATCATGTCTACAGACAGGTCATGTTCACATGTGGAAAACCCTGGAAATCTTCCAGGCACAGAAGCTTGATCAATATAGCAAATTAAATGAGACCAGGAATATCCCTGGATTCCAAGACTAAGTGAAACAGAAAGAGACAAATTTATCCTAGATAATTCCAGAACAGGTTTGTTGTCTACAAACTGCCGATTGTAAATGATACCTAGATTACTTTACCTACCAAAATTTATCTTGGAGCTGCCTGGGAAGACTGGTAGCTTAAAGAAAATTCAAGCCAGGAAATATGCTAACAGTTTATTAGTGTAAATTTTCATATTCTCATTTACAGTTCCTGGTATACTTGAATTTACTAGTACAGAGAGGCCAGAGAGCCCAAGCAAGCTGAGCACCTTGTAGTTATGTGCTTCAGACATAATGGCCCATGGTTTTACACCTTGATCTTATCTCTCCTACACACATTGTAGGAGCCTTCAGTCATTTACGTGAAACTAAATGCTCCATGTGGATGGAAACAAGGTCTGGCATTTTTTTTGTGTGCAATGCCCATTTCTGTGCATTGCCATTTCTGACGTAATTTCAAGCGCACTGTCAATCCTATTTGTCTGGTAAAACAGGTACTACGGATACCATAGATCTACCCTCAGTCAGGGACTGGACACACCCTCCAATTCTGCCTGTCCTTGGACAAGCCATCTGGGAAGTTATCACTATCCTCTGAAATATGGAAGCTGAAGCTCAGAGGGAACATTGGAAGCCCAAATGACATATGAAACTGTTGATTATAAGCTGACTTTATAATTTAGTTGAATGAGGCCTCAGCTACTTGTATTTCTCTAAATTTGAAATGGATTGCAAGGATTTTGATTTGATAAAACACTATTGTTTAAGGCATTACAATGCTGTAAGGCTTACCCAATGTGGGTCACACCTCAAGGAAGTAATATTAGAAACTTTCCAGTGATAAACTTTGATATGTGAAAATGTTATTGCTAGTAAAACTTTTCATCTGTTCAGTCATGCATAATATAACTATAATCAGTCTTGTTCGAGTAAAATAACACTTCTGCTCTTGGAAAAAAGTTCTTACTTTATTGCTCAGAGAATTTTATGGTGGTTTTTATTATTAAATCCAGACCAATTTTACCTAAGTAGCATAACAAAAAAAGCTGTAGGAAATACCATTAATCTTTTCACACTTTTGTTGGTTTTCCCTTAGAGACTGAAATATTATAATCTGGCAGAAGAAAAGCCAGTTGTTGAGTCTTCATTTTCATTAATCCAACTGCTAAGCCATTCATGGTAAATCTATAAATCCAAAATAATACAGTCACTGGAGACTGACAAATTATTTTTGTGGGGGAAAATGACTGTATGTGTTAAAAATGATGATGATGATAAAGATTCTGGAATAATGAGAAGATATTGTTAGCAAAAATATGATAGCTGTAAAAATGTTGCTTAATGAAAATAGTGAAAACTTTGAGATTTAAATTGAAAGTGTATGTGCATTATACATAGCATATATTTCAGAAGGAAAGACAAGCTTGCTGTGTTCATCTAACATAAGGAGTTGAAGGCTATTCACATGGAGGTGATTCTAAAGAGTATGAACCATTATTTGTAGAAGAAAAAAAAGCAAAGTACCATGCACAACTTTTTTACTTTCTGTACTGAGACATATGAAAGAAAAACATTTCCGAGTTCCTTGGCAGTATGACTGAGGCCTGAACATTTCACAGAATAAATATCAGCTCTGGTTTTGAGGTCATCATAACTCAGGAAAATTAACCTATTTAAAGCAGTTAAATATATCTGTGTTAGAAAAATATTTCTAAATGAGCTGTTATCAGGTAAACTGTGTAGGCATTGCTACATATGCAAAAGCATAAATCTATGGTGTTCTTGCAAATATCAGGGTCTAAAGATCATCTTTTGCTGACACTTAAGTGAATAGTTCTGATCAGGTGGCAATGTAGACTGAAGAATCCAAATCAGTGTAATATTACTTTCTAAACAATCAACCTGGTAATTGGGTATTGATTATCAAGGCCAGAGTCCTTCACGGCCTTGCCTGCTTAAAATGGACATGAAATGTGACACATGAAACGACTGAAGGTCTTGTGATGTTGTGACAACTGCTAGCAACATACCGAAAATTCTTCCTGAAACTTTAGGTTGTTGCTTGTGCAAAGCTCTTCAACATGTTGTAGGAAGGATTTCTTGCTTATTGGCCTGAAAGTAATGACAGAAGAATTAGAAACCTATAGGGAATTTCTATGTCATTCTTTTTATTCTTATTTAACTGTAGTTTATTAATAAACTGCTTTTCAGTTCAGAGGAAACTAATACTTAAGAGGCAGAAACCTGTGAATTACTTACAGCATGCTTATTTAGTTTGGTTTTAGTCACTTAAAATAGAAGTATTTTCTCCTGTTGTTTTTCCCCTCACCAAATTCCTAATGTTGCTAATGTTAACAGTACTGTAGGGTTGGATTGTTTTTATAGGTAACAGCATTCTAAGGCAAGGTTTTGACATTAATGGAAATTTGTAAAGTTACCATTCCATTCTAAAGTGTATAATACTTCTTTGTCACACAGAAAACATTTTATACATTGCGAGATTTTAGACATATAAAATATTGCAATGACTTCATTCTCATAATGACATGGTTTTTAAACCCTGAGGAGTTTAAGTATCCTTGTATTACTTCCCAAGCTAAAACACAGACATGCAGGCTTCACCCCGGAGAGAGAGAAAGCATTTCTCCAGTTACCATGCAATTAGTCATGCTTTTATGATTTATACGCAGCTTGGAGTTTTTCCCTAATAAACAGAGGAGAGAACCACACATTGAGACTCACCAATGACCACAATATAAAACTCTTTAATCAACTTACTTGAGGGATTTTCTATAACTAAGCAACCTGCAACAGAGATTTTTGTTAAACGTAGCAAGCTGAGAATTAACCAATATTGTGCATATGTATAGGTTTTAGATTAAATACGCAAATAACTGAAGTGCCAGATTCATTTCTCTCATGGATTGAAATACTATTATATGTCAGGTATCTTGTGTGACTGTCTTGCTTCATTTTTATCTCAGGTACTGGCAGATATCGATATGGTAGTTATGGTTCCTATAGATCTCTTCAGACCATTTTACAGTGCTCTGGGCTCATATAGCCCTGGGAAATCCATACTTCTAGCACACTACTTCATACACATTGACAGGCTTCATTTTATGCTATGTACCCATATTGTTCTTCTTAGGGCCGTTTCAGAGCATAACGGTAGGATAAACTAGACTTAATACTGACATCTATTTCTGAGCTAGTCACTCTGAATTCCTTTTATTATCAATGAAAAGAAATAGCTGTGATATTTACCTCATTTTATGCAGGTATCTAAAATAGGTCACAGATGAATCATGCTACAGGTGTACTACAGAATCCAAACAGCTATGGCTGTTTTCATAAAGATTTTAAAAATGAGTGGCTGTTTTTGTGATCATTTTTACATGTTCACTGCTCCTTTTGGGGCACAGTGATTTTAAATCTGTGCTACATATTAAATCTTTACCTTGAACCCACAGCACGTTTCACAAAGATAAGCATAAGCATCTATACTCAGGGGTTTTTCAGACGACCTTGAAAATTATCATCATCATCACCTATGAATCCGTTTTAAAAATGTCTCAACAGTATGCATTTAGACACTAAACTTTGGGCACTCAGACTCACAAAGCTTGTCTAAAGGACCAAGCCAAAAAGTTTGAATTTATACAGTTTAAAATATAACTTGCCTCTTCGAAAAATATAAAAATATATATTTATGTGTCTGTCTCTCCATAAATCATGCATTCTTACAATCAAATATTACAAAACCAATTTTATAATACAAATACGAATGTCTACTGCTGCCATAATTTTAGTAGAGAGGACAATTTGCCTTAAAAATACTTTGATGCATGAAGTTATTCTTAGAGATTTAAATTTTAAATAAAATAATAAAATAGATTAATGCAATTGTTGAATCATTTATTATTAAGTATCAGAAAAATTAATTTCAAAGCTGCTGAAGATGCCTTTGAACTAGGTACTTTGTTATGACAGTTCTCTTCACAAAAAGCAAACAGGCTATGAAGCCTTGGGTCAGTCTCACTGGTGTAAGAAAATGTGCAAGAATTCACAGAAAATGGGCTCAAACTGAAAGTGACAATGTCCTTTACCAGGAGAAGGAGAGCTTTAGAATGAAAAAAAGACAAAAGATGACAATGCATGCAGCTCTATTCAGACCGATCCGACATCTAGCCAGTGCTTATTGTATCACTATATTGTTTGCATTACATGGCAGATGAAACTATCTTCTAGTAATAATGGCAATATTACAGGCCTAAGGTTTATGGAAGAAGAAGTATTATTCAGTATCAATAATTAGTAAATAATAATTAAATATTAATATTAACAGTATTAATAGCTGTGCCAGTGTACTGCACACAAATTTGTCTTTGAGCAAATAGCAAACTTTTTTAGACCTTTTTTCAGGAGAAAATTATAAGCAGTTTCTGCCAAGAAATTAATTTGGTTTTCCTTTGAATTCACCTACCTTCACCATAGAAAAAAAATATCATCTCCAGTTGACATCCCAGTAGTTTTTTGAATACTACTGGCTTTCCTCCTCTCAAATTGATAGCAATTAGGGGCTTACTGCACCTAATTTGCAGCAAGCAAATGCAGATTAATCATTACTGAATAAAAATTACATATATGCTGTACAGAAGCAACCTGGGTGTACCATTTGGTGTTTCACTGCTGAAGGTACATGGAGCCAACAGCAAAGAACAGAGGAGACCAGCACAACTCAACAGCACCACATACTCAATATTTCCTTTTTTTACTTTCACTCAAAGCAGGGAAGTAAAGCATTGACACAGCTCAGGAAAGGAACTAAACACAGTGTTCCACATGCTGCTTTCTAGCTAATTTTTTATATTAATAACAGGTGATTTTTTTTTTAAGGCATAATCATATAATATTTTTCACAAGTACTAACCATTTTTAAAGAAGGCACCTACAGATTGACACTTGAATCTATCTGTGGGCATTTAAGTGAATAATTTGATTTTCAGAATTACTGAACCCACACTTTTATTGGTAGCAAGTGCATATTGCAATGTCTTGGCGGCTCAGAAAATAGAACAATTTAAATGCTCATGTGAGAAATAATGTCTAACTTGAAGATCATGGCAAAGATGTTGGCTTTATTGTGTAAGAATCTTTAGAAAAGATGAATTTTGTATGCTCAGTAAAGAGAGCTATGCTGTTTCAGCATCCTCAGGCTTCCAAAATTAGTACTTTTTACAAGTCTCTTGACTTAGAATATGTAATAATAATCTTACAGTATTTCATCAGTGAAAAAATACTCATCTACCTCTAATCTTGCTCTTCACATTTCCCAGTCTTTTCTACAAAACATAAACGTATATCACTAAATCTTGATAAGACACAATTTAGAATCAATCCATGAAGTTGCAAATTTCCCTATTTCAGATGGACAATTCCAGATTTCCACTTGTTTGGCTTTGAAACTAAGAAAGAAAAACATTCCCTAAGATAAAGAACGCTTTATTGCCTTAAATCTGATTTTCTTTTAAAACAGAGTATTGTTTCATGTGGGGGATTTTTTTGAAGTCTATCAAAAATCTGAATCCCACTCAGATTACTTATGATAGAGCTAGAAAGAAGCCATTTATTTGTGTTGGCAGTGGTAACTGAAGACCATATTGTCACACAGACTCAGCTTTCTCTCTGGGTCAATCATCTAAAATCCACAGGGAATTAAAACTTCGTCCAAATAGAAAACAACAGAAATGAGTATGTAGGCAAAAGGCTTAACTCATAAGCACCACTGACACTTCCTAGGACCAACGGAGGAACTAATTTTTAGCAAGTTAATTGAAAGCAATATGGAGCTTAACCCTTCCTAAATATTAAAAGCCTAAGGAAAGAGAACACATGGTCATTTCTGCCATTGTACCAGGACACGTACATTCATAAACGTTGTACTCCTGGGATACAAAGTTCAGGAAGCCTATTTTTGATAGTTTATTACTAAAGGGAAACTTGTTGAAGAAAAAGGCAAGGCAGGAGCTATGCCTATCCCCATCCAAAAAAAGAAGAAACAGGCTGATCTAGAGAAAACAATGTGTGTGCAGAAGTGTTACCTTGAATACAGACACCTACTGAATGTACAGTATATAGGCAAGATCAGACAATAATTTTATATGCAATACTTTTCCATAAAGAGCTCTAATTACCTGGTGTTTGCAAGGGTTACAGTGTCTGTAATTCAGAAATATTTCTTCTTAACCCGTGCCACGTTTGCTTGACAAGCTGTTTCACACAGAATGAAACAAAAGCCTCAAAGCATCCACTACAAGGTGCAACTTCTCAAGAAAAGATTTTGAGAAATGGGGACCCACATGGCTTTATCCTTTCTGCAGAAACCACTGCAAAAGGAGGGTGCCAGAGAGGCTGTCTCCTAGGTGAGCACCCAGAATGAGTTCGTAGTCACTCACCAAACCTGGTGAACCCTGAAAATTTAAAGACAGAATCAATTCACAGCAGATGAGCGTCTGCTTGAAAACGTGACTTGCAAACCCTGTGGACATGTTACAAAAAGTGATGAAAGGCCACAGTATTCATATATTCATTGTGCTTCATGAACCAATGTTTAATTCTATTTAGACTGATGGGATATGTATGTTTTAAACAAGGGTTGTTTTTTTTTTGTTATTGCCTATTTTATACCAGCTCCATCATCATGGAGATCAACATAAGTCCAAACATTCAAAGTTAGCATTTGGCTTCATAAGGCAGGTCTCAACTTGCATCAAATTCAGTAGAACTTAATTCCCTGCATGCTCTCTGAAACTACATTCTATTAATTGATTGCCTAACAAAGACTTGATGAAAGACGGTGTATATGTGCAAGCTAGTATTAGTATTTTTCCAACACTGAAGCTTTTAAAGTAAATTATTTTCTCATGACCATTATTTTAAGAAATTTCCTGGGAACTGGGAACTGCTGTGAATTACCTAATTTGAAAAAAAAGTTGACCCCCAAAAGGTTTCAAAATTGTCAAAATGAGGTACTTGCGCTTTTACATTTGATATTTTTTCTACTTAAACTGACTTTCTTAATGCAAAATAATTCATACTAAAAAAGTCATAAAAATGTGTGAAATAAAATGTTTTGATTAACCTATATTGAACATATGCTGAGTTCAGGTTCATTGAACTTTTCAAGCTGTTGAACTTTTGATCTGCTAAGAATGGTAAAAAATATTTCAAGTCATATTCTTACAGAACAGAAAAAACCTTTTCTACTTCTTTTTATTTCTCATGTGATACCAGCTGCACAAATTTTCTGAGAATATGAGCCAAGATGATAGGCCACAATCCACTAAGTATGAGAGAATGTCTGAAGAGACAATATATGAGAGAAAGTTAAGAAGGATCTCATGGAGCAGGCTAGAGTATCTTGATTGTGTCAATGAATTGTGTCAGCTGCAAGTCCGTCCCTTTACTAATTTAGAATAGCTAACGTGATAAATAATACACTGGCTGAGAAATAACAAAACTTCTGGCTTCCAAACCAGCTCCTTCAAACGAGCACTGAATGGGATGATTAGTAGGTAAAGAAAAAAATCTCTCATATTTTTTTGTCACCTTAGATTTTCACAGGAACTCCCCATTACCCTCTCAGAGTAGAAAGTATACCTAGTTGGACCAGATTTCAGGTGATTTATTGCTATCAAGGAAATACAAACAAGCTAGCCTGGAAAAGGATTCTGCCCATCTATGTTTTCCTCATGGAATTACAAGATGCTATGAACTGAAATCAGCATTCTGCAACAGAGCACGCTTTGCAAACACAGCTGAGACAGTATAGCACAGATGTACAGCAGTATGTTATGCAGATGCAGTGATACACAGTCCTTTTCAATTGTAGTCATCAACATGTAATACAATAATTTAACATGCTAATGTCACTCCTTTAACCACATATCATGAGAATGGTAAGGACAACACAAGAACTGGGACTGTGATTGACTTTTACATAGCTATTCCCCAAAGGCATCAGGTACAAGAGTTTTTTTGTCATGTAACTCTGGAAGTCTGAAAACAGGGAGCAAAAATACTAGACGTTAGGTTTTGCATTAAGCTGCCTTTGTGCATGCTGCCATGCTTCTGCCAGCTTCTTGGTATAACTCATCATGATTAGGAAGGACATATCTATATGAAAGACAGCTTTAGAGACCCCTAAAAGGTCTTCTTTGGTCACTGACCTTACCAGTATAGAATCTTCCATGCCTTGAAACGTTCTTTAAAGCTTACAAAAAAGCTGTAATAAACTAAAAAGTTTTGAGCAGATGAGGGATACCCTGTCCCTCAATACTACATACATGTTATCTAGTAGCATCCTACAGTACATTTATTGACTTCTAGTTGAAAATACGGCATGAATCCTGTCCTGAGGAACTCTGTTAGTGCCTGCAATTTCAAACTTCAACAATGTGTTTTAATATCCAGCAAGGGACCTGGGCAAGGAGCCTGCTGTAGCTTCAGTGCTGCTACTGTTTGAAAAACAATAATCCAAAATTTAACAGCTGCATCATGTACCTTACATGACTGGCAGAAGAAGAGAGTCTTTCATTTTGGCCATTAAAGGAGTGAGGAAGGAGGAAAGATTAAAATACAGATGGAAGGACATGACAAATTGCAAAACAAAATGTGAGACTGGCTCTAAAATAAGAGTGATGTAACTAAAACTTACTGTTCAGAAAAGGCCTTGCTGTACATAAATCACCTCCTGAATGTAAACTATGTAAGTATGAAATATTATAGTTTGCAATTACCCTGTAGAGTTTGAGACTGTACAAATCTAAACTACATATAATTTTGACAGAAAAGTGGCAGAACAGTACTCTGTAAACTGATAAAGGATGTGACTGTGTGCATATGTTGCTGAGATTGAAGTGGCAAAGTACAAAACAGCTGCAGCGTAAGTGGGTACAAAAAGCACTTGAAGGGAAAGATAACTTCTCTTAATTACATACATTCTAACTGCTAACTGCTGAAGGAAAGAAACATGTTTCTTCTGTCACATTTGCATTACATTTCAAGTATAGGTTATATGTATCAGTGCTATATTGTCATAATGTGTTATAATGTCCATGTAAAAATTGCCCTGATTTATTTCAAAATAGTTGAGAAATTGTTGTACCTTAACATCAGGGACTAAAAATAAACATGATTTTATGATGACAGTTACCACTGTTATTAGTATAGCTGCAAGGATGGCATTTCAATTAACTATATAATTGAAAGTAGCACGGTAGCACACAAGTTAAGAGAACACAATGGAAAACACACCATGTTGCTTCAATAATACAAAGAACTTACTGGATGACAAATATCTCCTTGCGTCTAAAGAAAAATGAAGAGTATCTGGAAGTAAAATCCATTAACACTTTAGTATATAAACAAAACTAGTACCATTCTTATTCAGCTAACAGTTTGGAAACAAGGCCATTTTGAAGATCCACCAAGATTATTTATGAGTCACAGTTATCACAGTGCATTGTCAATGGCTCTTTCTTCAGAGAATACTTTCCACTGTTATTAGAAAACATAACAATGCTATTTGAATGACACGTGCCCCACACAGAACATACCACAGCCATTATGTAGATGATTTCCAGATGATTCTTAGTATGTTTTCACATCTGTTACAAGCAGCCATTCCTGTGTGCACTATTTTGAATAGGTTTGTACATGCAACCAACTTACTCTGTACCACACACATAGACATATACACACTCAAACAAAACAGGTCAACAGCTACAACCTTTCATCTTTCAGCTATTCCTAGTCTGCAACAGTAGGATGCCTGACTGCTAAGGCAAGACTATTTTAGGCTTCTCATCTTTAAGGAGACTGCCTACTACAGTGTTTCATCTCTGACACAGCAGGGAAAATACAGTCAGGTAAAGAATGTTCACCAAACATTTCTAACTTAGATGGATGTCATATATTATTGAGAATCATTATCGTATTTATTTGGTGAATAATATCAATTTTCCTGGCAGTCAGAAAGAGCTCTTTTACTTCTGATAAATACCTGACAAGATTCTTTGTTGGACAGAAAATATAAATAGCCTGGAATTGCTGCACACACCTTAAAGGAGTAGATGTCAGGAGAGATAGTGTGCTGAGCCCATAGAAACCCAGATATGTAAATTCCCTTATGGAAAAAAAAACCTTAATCTCAAACTAAACCAAAAAAAAAAAAAACCAAGAAGAAGAAAACACTCTGTGCTTTCTGAATTTCTATTAAACAATGGCAGATTTGTTCCTGAATTAGTTAACTTAGAACTCTAGGAGTTTGACTCTCAAAGTGCGTATGGAGTTTTGCAGTCTACATAAAAAACTGGGCAATCAAAAAACCTCAGAAATTCTGCATGTTTAAAAATATGTAGCCCTCTTTTTGGTAATACAATTAAACAGTGATTTGCACTTAGATCTTTATCTTGTAGTAAAAAGAGCTGAAGATTAAGTGATTTTCTAAAAGCTAGTGAGAAGTGTCTTGAGGATGGAGGTCATTCTTTGAAAGAGGATCTCAGTGACCTGTGTAAATAAAGAACACCACAAACACTTCCAAACAAGCAAAGGTCAGAAAGGGGTCATGGCTACAGCCCCTTTGGACTGCTGTTTTGCCTAAGGAGTATGCTTACCGTGTAAATCTCTCATCCTTCAGCTCCAGGTCTGCCACTGTGATCAACTGATCCAGTTTGAACTTAGTGTCAATAATTTCAGCATCTCGTGGGGAGTATGTGCCTCCCTCTTTTTGCTTTTGCCGAATTCTGAACAGAAAAAAATGGTGAAAAATAAACATGCAAAAGATTTAAGGACACATATGTCAATACTTTGATTAGTCAGGCTGAAACTGAAAACTGCTTGTCAGCAGTCCTTCTCTGGCCTTTATTCTGTTGTCCCTTCCAAGAGTGTAATTTAGGCAAATCCACAGTTACATTGTCTAAAATTCATACGGAAAGAATCTAGACTATATATTCTTAGTTTTGCTACAAAATCCTTTGGCAATCCCTGAATGATGCAGCTGAAGAAGAACAGAACTTCTGATTAACGAGCTGACAACATCATTTATGCAGTACCCAGTCTGCTTCTTTACATAGACATTTTGTTCACAATTTGAATTAAAATTCAGATTTTATTTCACATGTAAGACTTCAAAGTATTTAACTGCTAAATTTATTAGTAAGACAGAAAACAAAGTTTAGAGTATTTACTTCATATCAAACTGTCAATAGTGTTAGCCATCACATTAACTCCAACCAGCTGAAATGCCAATCTGTATCCTCAAGTCAATAGAGAAGTGGCTCTAAAAGGGTAAGGTAGGCTACTGCTCCAATTTACCCTCTGGAGAAATTGTTTTTTCTCCTCCATCTATGGAGGTTACTGTCACTAGATTAAAGCCTTTGTGAATCCCTCACTATGTTTCTACATGAAAGACAACAACAAAAAGCAATGCATTTTGAAATGACAGATTGGATCCATTTCTAGGATTGTTTCAATTCTTTTTCAAAACATTTCTGAATGCTTGCAAACATGTTATGGTAAGGATACATAGATCTCACCTTGCAAAGGCATATACTGCAGCTACCAAAAGAACAACTGAAAGTATACACAAAGTCACAGCGAGGATAACTTCTACAGATCTTCCTGACATTCCTTCACCTGCAACAGAAAATGAAAATTTAGTATTTCATAGACCCACTGAAATTTTTACATTTCTGACAAGGTGAAATTGAGAAGCAATGAGAGACTTTTCTGTCTGTACAACTGCATCCATTTTGTGTCATTAGAAGTGCTGCTTGGGAAAGAAAAATGTAACAAAACCGAACAATTTATGTAAAGATTCCTAAGCACTGCTGCTCTATGTAATGCTAATAGTGTATGTCTACAGCCATGTGTGCAACTATCCCCTGGTGCTTTTCAGTTTTACCTGTTAAACAGGTGAAGGTGGGTCTACAGTGCAGTAACACCAGTCTGAACACTAGCCTAAGCTGAGCTCCTACTTCAGCTCAGAACAGACTGCTCTAACAGGAGTCATTAAACTCCAGAAGTGGAAAAGGAAAAGCCACAACTCTAAAGAGTGCAGCCATCACTCACTGTAAGGCAAGAACAATTTAGGCCAGAGAAAGGGAATAGAAAAGCATGTCTATAAAAAAATGTTGCTAGGGGAAAAGGAATGGAAACATCCCTTCCACTTGCTGCTCTCTGTGGTAAGGCCCAAATATTAGCAACGCTGAAGAACAGTAGAAAAAAATCTCCAGAGAAGCCTCTAGAAAAGTTCTATCTATCTAACTATCTATCTATCTATCTAAACAGTGAAGTCAATGATAAACCCTACAGTTAGTATCACTCTAAACATTGCCAATGCTATTAAACAAAACAGTGCTGTCAGAATACCCACTAAGAATACAAAAATAACTCTCTTACTTCTTTGCAACAGGGAAGGACTATACATGTCTGTAGAGGAGACCAAGGGAAAGGAAAAGAAGACAAAATAGAAGACATTATAGAATCACAGAATCATAGAATAGTTAGGGTTGGAAAGGACCTTAAGATCATCAAGTTTCAACCCCCCCTGCCATGGGCAGGGACACCTCACACTAAACCATGTCACCCAAGGCCTCGTCCAACCTGGTCTTGAACACCACCAGGGATGGAGCATTTACAGCTTCCCTGGGCAACCCATTCCAGTGCCTCACCACCCCAACAGGAAAGAATTTCCTCCTTATATCCAATCTAAACTTCCCCTCTTTAAGTTTTAACCTGTTACCCCTTGTCCTATCACTACAGACCCTAATGAAGAGTCCATCCCCAGCATCCCTATAGGCCCTCTTCAGATACTGGAAGGCTGCTATGAGGTCTCCATGCAGCCTTCTCTTCTCCAGGCTGAACAGCCTCAACTTTCTCAGCCTTTCTTCATATGAGAGGTAGGTGCTCCAGTCCCCTGATCATCCTCGTGGCCCTTCTCTGGACTTGTTCCAACAGTTCCATGTCCTTTTTATGTTGAGGACACCAGAGCTATTATGTTGTGTAATTCTGAGAAGCTACAACTCAGTACACGGTGATAACAAACTCCAATAACAGAATATCATAAAGTAGGTTTCTATGCAAAAGGCAGTGTCAGGAAACCTCGTTTTGATTATTTCCCATCTCATCAGCTGTGTATTTCACATGGAAAAAGTCTACACTTACACAGGACTACCAGCTGCCCCACAATGATTTGCTGAACTAGTTATTAGAGTTTATGAAAAGATTATAAACTGCCTTGATGTATTAGAAGTTTAAATAGTATTTGTCACCACATTTTAATTATCCCATGGAATAATCTTGACCTTTCATTGTAGTATGGATATTACATTTGCAATGTCAGTCATGGGTTATGAGGAAGAAACTGCACTTCTCCATCTCAAGAGGAGAGCTGTGGTACTCCAAGTATGGTTGAGTGGGAGCACCATATTAAAACGTACCCTTCACTATAATTAAAAAATCATTATTGCAGCTGTGCACTCCAGTAATTTCTGCTTCAGTGTTCCTCCCTAGTAAAATTCTTACTGTTTAACAAGAGCATCTGATGTCTGTCACAGAGAACTCTCTCACAAGTTTTCCATATTCTTTTTCTGCTTCAGGCATATTTAACATGTAGTATTAAATGGCACAGGCACAAGGTTAGCTTTCTGGTTTCCGAGATCTACCTATTCTGTAAGTAGACTTAGGAACCAAAATAATGTAAAATTCAAATTAGTATTTTAACTACTAAATGAAAGTGTAATATTGGAAAAACAAGTATTTCAGTGATTATTACAGAGGAAGATAACTGATTTATAATTAAATTGCAATACTGATTTCAGGCAGCATAAATTTCTTCTGAAAAGATGCTGTTACAGGTGGAATAGAAGTAATTGGTCACAAAGATACCTAAGAGCTACTGATATTTCTGATACATTTTCTGGGTTATGCTTCTAGAGCAAGTCTGAAGTTCACATAACCAGAGCATGTTCTAAAAGGAAACACTTGGGCAAGTTTCCTCATGTTATGTATCGAGAGAAAATGTGTCTTATGATATATCAATTTGATGTTATTTCACAACACCTGTAAGAATGTATAGAAGAAACTTCTACTTATCTTTTCCCCTTGTTTTGTTTCTTGTAAGACAGGCTCAGGAATTTATAAGTTAAGGCCAGACAAGAGTTTTCTTTAGTGCCCATTTTAAAAGCAGTGCTTGACATTAAATTTTAGCACAGAAGGCACTGGATGGGTATGAGAAGCCATGGATACCTGAGAAATTTATCGGGTCTATTTATTTTCCTATGACATTTTGGTCAGCATAGAAAGAGATCTGCTTCTTTATGATCTACACCAAAGCCAACAATGCAGAAGTGAATGAATTGCACTGTCTGCCATTAAAGCAAGACTTCCTTAAGCATTACAGACTTTTCTGTTAGAAACGAGAAAGTTGCCCAGAGGACTGGCTAGAATTGGACTCATTTCCAATAAACTTGTTTTCCCTGATTGGACATGCTGTCTTTCCCATAGTGGGCAAACTATTTGCTTCATTGGCTTAAAACTTTTATACTCAGAACACATAAAGACAACTTTTGTGTTGCACTTTTCAAAACATTCAGGGCTAGAGAAATAGTGCCAGATCCTTTCAGAATATTCAGGTAGTGAATTAGCATTTCAGGATCTTCAGTATCAGATCATGTAACAAATTTCTAACATGTATTAGATGAATAAGGGAGCTCCTATCACAAAAGATGAATGCCAAATGAAAAATAAGTGCCCACTAAAATTCTTCTGGGTATTCATCCAGTTGTGTTGGGATCCCTTTTTAGAAAGGCAGGGCTAATGCTTAGATAAGTAAGTTTTGGCTTACCAATATATTCAAAGAACTTACAAATCTTACTATGATCTGCCACAAGCCTTCAACATTGCCATGGAGGAATTTATGCTGGATTTGAGACCCCATAACAGCTGGTCTATTGGCCAGTGACATCAGAACCAGAGGGATTCTATTAGATGATATCAATTTATTAACTAATATGGAGTTTTGTCTGCATCTAAAGGATGAAGAGCTAAAGAGTCATGTCCTCTGAGCTGATAGTAGAAGAAATGATCTGCAACTGAAAGTTTTCCTGCACTAGGGTTACTGGAATAGAGTCACAGAATCATAGAGTCATTTAGGTTGGAAAAGACGTTTAAGATTATTAGGTTCAGCTGTTAACTTAGCACTGCTAAGTCCACCACTAAACCATGTCCTTAAGTTCCTCATCTATGTGTCTTTTAAACACCTCCAGGAATGGCAATAATCACCAAAGCAGCCTGTTCCAATGCTTGACAACCCTTTCAGGGAAAAAAACTGCTCCTAATATCCAATCTATCACTCCCCTGGTGCAACTTGAGGTCATTTCCTTTTGTCTCATTGCTTGTTATTTGCGAAAAGAAACGAACACCCACCCTGCTACAACCTCCTTTCAGGCAGTGGTAAAAAGCGATAAGGTCTCCCCAGGCCTCCTTTTTTTCCAGGCCAAACAACACCAGTTCTCTCAGCTGCTCCTCATCAAACTTGTGCTTCATCAGCTTCATTGCCCTTCTATGGACCCATCCCAACACCTCAATGTTTTTGCTGTAGTGAGGTGCCCAAAACTGAAAACAGGTTTTGATGTGCAGCCTCACCAGTGTCGAGTACAAAGCGACAGGCACTTCCCTTGTCTTGGTGGCCATACTATTTCTGGCAGAAGCCAGGATGCTCTTGGTCTTGTTGGCCACCTGGGCACGATCTCACTCACGTTCATCTGGTTGTTGAACAACACCCCTTTTCCTCCCAGCAGCTTTCCAGCCACTCTTCCCCAGGCCTGGAGCATTGCATGGGGTTGTTTTGAGCCAAGTGTAGGACCCAACACTTTGCCTTGTTGAGCCTCATGCCATTGGCCACATCCCATCGATCCAGCCTACCCAGATCCCTATGTAAAGTTTTCCTACCCTCAAGCAGATCAACACTCCCACCCATCTTGATGGCATCTGTAAACTCACTGAGGGTGCACCAGATCCCCTTGTCAAGATCTTTGATAAAGATGTTAAACAGAACTGGTGCCAGTACTGAACCCTGGGGAGCACCACTTGTGACCAGCTGCCAACTGGATTTACTCCATTCATCAGCACTTTTTGGGACTGGCCATCCAGTCAGCTTTTAGTTCCATTCACCAGCACTCTTTGGGACTGGCCATCCAGTCAGCTTTCTACCTAGCAAAGCATAACAGCAATAGCTCTACACCAACACAAAGGAAAACTACATGAACAGTAGAGCTTCTGGTAGTTCACAAAGCAAGATGAGATATACTGGCAAAATGGTATTTTTATGGGTGTAACTGAATCTCTTCTAATAAACATTGCCAATACTGCTTCTTTATTTAAAAGTCCAGGCTGAGGTGAGACGTCCTGACAACCTCAAAAAGACATACAAGGGAATGGGTAAATTTTCTTGGCCATTCTGCTTAAGCTAGGTCCAACAAAAATAGAGATTATTTACCTTAGGGGAACTATTGTATTAAAAAGAAATACGGAATTGTCTAGATTCTTTGGAAATAGAGAAATACTTTGGTAAATTACACTCTTCTTACCTAATGTTTTGACAGGGTCAGAATAGTCAGAATCTGTAAACTGTCCTTTAACATTAGTTGCTCTGAACTTAAATCTGTGAAATAAAACCAAGAAAAATAATGAAAAAAAAAGTTAATGTTCATTTTATTTAATTTCACTTAGAAACTAAGAGCCATTTGTCAGTTTTAGTATAACATAAGCTGGAATCATTATTCACCTGCTAAAGAGACATTACGACATGCATCGATGACTCAGTGTCAATAGACCTTAAATGTATAATCAAACTATTGATTACTTATCTTGAGTTTGAGTTTATTTATTTTAAGAACACAGTCAGCACCTATTGGTACCTGAAACATTTAAAAAAAATTGTCTTCCATGTTCATGCTCAGCCAAAAAAATTAAAATCAGAGATACGTGAAAGTCACTTCAATCTCCACCTTTGCATAATCGAACTACACATTTTGTATGTTTATATAAATGCATATTTCACTTAAATCTGCCTCTGGGACAAACATAGAGACAAATGTACTTACAGGTACTGCTTTCTTGGTTTTAGTGGGCCATTACATATTTTGTCTTGACTGCCTGGTATCATACAGGTAGTATCGGCACCTATGACATATATCTCTTCTTTGCCACTCAGATCTTCTTTTCCTTCTACACATGGTGGGTTTGGAAAACCTTCATTTGTAAAATATGGTCTTGGTCTGTTGAAGTAGGCATCATACCACTTAGTAACATTCCCATCATGCTGAGCTGTTGCCAAGAAAAGGAATAATCAGATACAATTTGCATTCTAACCAGACTTAAAGAAATTAAGTAGGAACCAGATATTTTAAGAGTTATCAATGCTATTTGCACAACCAAGTCTATAAATGTATTTGCAATTGAACACAGATTTCCTTATTATCAACACTATCTACATTTTGTTGACTCAGAGTAAGTTAACTAGAAAATTCCAGGGGCAGTCTTGTAGAAGACCTCTGCCCATAGATGATATCTCTTGTACAAGATTTTGAAACTGAGCATAGATAGTAAAGACAGTAAAAAATGCTTCCTCTGAAGACAGTGTAGACTGCTTCATAAATGAAATTACTATAATTCCATAAGTGAACAGCACCCAGCAACTCAGAAGAAAAAACTTTAAAATGTTGTTTAACATGGTATTTGCATCTCAATCAGCTCAAGAGAAATTTCACATCAATAGCTACGAAGTAAATGCCTGTAGGATCAGTGCTAAAATGCAAAATTCAGAAAAAGGTGACTTAATGTGTATTCACTTAATGTGGATGCTTTACTTCTATACTTTGAAAGTAAGCAAAACAAATTAATTAAATACCTGGAATTTGTCCTTATTAGGTAAAGTAACCCTGACTATATGATGTCCTATCACGAAACTCCCACTCACGTTGGTGGGCAATCATTCAAAAGAGTATTCTGGCATTGTTCTTATGTTCATCAGTCCATACAAGGAAATAGACATTCTAACCCATAGTCTACAGAAGGGATTTATATAAATTCCTCTGCCCTGTTATGAAATGGAAACATTAACTGCACATTACTGCAGTTGATATTTTACATTTACAGGCAACACTAACAGCAACAGAAGAATAACCTTGTAATAAAATGTTTCAGATTTATTTATCTTTCAAAAATGTCAAATGTATTTTTTATTCCCCAAGGAAATTGGAAATAAAGACATGCAATAAAAACAATAGGCCCAGAATAACATTGGTGACTTAAACCATCATGGATGACTCTTAGTTGGCAAGCATTCCCAAAATCCAGTATCAGCCCACAGGTCTTGTGAACGAAATTTGCTCTAAGTACTGTTGCCACAGCTAAAGTGACTTTGTTTACTGTTTTCTAACATGAAACTACTGCGACCCAAGAAAAGAAACACAAGACAAACAGCCTGAAGGTAAAGAAATAAAACACCTTGAAAACAGATTTCAAGAGAACTGATAAAATTCTACCTCCAGCTTCCACAACAAGAACTTGAATCTTCTTGATAGGGCCATGATCATCACTGTAATAACATACTGGCATTCTGATCGTCATTGTTGTATCTGTGACGAGTAACGCCCCATTGTTGTCATAAACTGGTGCTGGCTTCTTTTTAGGTCGTGGCGGTTCTGTTTTTAAACAAAGATATACCACAGAGTTTTGTTCAGGCACATAGCTGTGTTATGCAGGACAAATCTTCAGCATATTTTCAGGACAACCTAATGTCCTGCTTAATGCCTTAAGCCTCTACAACCTGTGTTCTGATAAATAACTATTCATATCAGTTTTCCATTCAAAAAGAAAACAGTAAAAAGATCAAGTCTCAGTTTTTCACAAATTCCAATCAATGACTATTTATTTCCACAATTGTGACACAATATACTTCACAATAACTCTCCGACATTCTTCTAAGCTGTTCACTGATGGCAACTAAAATATTGAAGTCAACATGATTGCTTCACCAAGTCTGCACATGGTTTACAGTATCATTCAGATACAGATAGCATATGATCAGTGACAGGGAGCAAAACTGAGCACTGCAATAAAAGTCCATTAGTTCTGTCTTCCCGTTCCTACATTATGCAGGCTCTATATAATAGACAAAAGCACACAGCTGTATAGTCATATCTAGAAAAGCAATTTCTTCAGCATTTATAGAGATTTCAGCTAAAGGATACTTTATGAGACATACCTTTGATATCCATGGTTATTTTCAGTTGAATTTTTGGACCTGCACCAGCACCATTAATTGCATATACCTTAAAAAAACCAAACACTTTTTAAAATTAGTATTTGCAATAGCTTCAATGTGGCCAAATCTGGATATATTTGAACCAACAATGAATGGTGAAGCACTCTTCTTGTCATTCACACTTTGCTAGAACTTACTTCATATTTATTTACAATCCTAAGTTCAGTAACACTTCATCGCTTGTAATGTAACTCTTACAAAAAGAAAAACAAGCCCACTTAAAACAGTTTTGTTGCCTCCTCTCATGTCCTAGTCTCTGATTATTTGAAAGGACTTCATGCACATACTTCTAGCAAGCTCCCCTTGCAGAACTGGACCTTTCATCTGAGCCAAATGAACAATGCTAGTAGTGGAATTAAGGGACAGATTTAGTCTTGTACCTGCATAAATATGTCACAGGTTGCTTTGCTAGCACACGAACTGCTGGTTCAGAGTACAAAGCTAACTACTGATGAGGTGTCTTGCTCCTACTCACTCTGTCCTCTTCATTGCTCCCCTCATTCTTCAGGCTTGTCTCTCTTTACATGTCAGCTAACACATGCCAGCTTCATGCCCCAGCTAACACTATGAATATTTCATATTTGGCCTAGGTTTGAGCTCCCTATTCAGACTAATTTTTCACTCTGAGAGAAAAAATCCAAAGAAAAGTTATCAGTTCTTACGCTGACATTATAGGTATGTCCTCCTTTTAGTCCTTCTATCATGGCAGTGACTGATTGATCTGTTTTATCAATCACACTAAGATTGTGGATCTGGATGGCAGCAGGGTCATCTTCATTGTAAACCATAGCTTGATACACCTGAATATTTCCATTTGGTTCAGATGGTGGCACAAATGTTACCTGGAACTTTGTTACTTCATCTGGTATTTTCTGAAATGTTATGTTGTTAGGTGGATCTTCAGGCACTGAAAAAAATATTTCAATGAACTACATAATCAGTTTACTACTATTAGAGTAAAACCTGAAAAATTACAAATTATATTTTTGCATATCAGTATTATTTTATTGGTATTCTCTGTTTTTATTAAAGATATCTCAAATACTTATTACATATATAAATATTTATAAAAAATTAAAAAGCTAAATACTTATTGAAATCCTATTCTTAGTGATAGCATTTAATAACAGAAACATAAAAAATAGTTATTAAATAACCCTCAGCAGTCTCTACTCAGAGAAGTTTCTTCTTATTTTCTACTCAGAAAGCGTAAAGGCATCATTATACCTTGAAGTACATCTGGGGTAAACAAATCCTTGCACTGGTTGACAAGCAAGAAGCAAGTGTTAGTCTTGAATATCCTTTTGTGAATGCCCTCTGTCAACAGCAAGCTGCCTCCCAACATATGAACAAGCCACCATGCTCCTGAGAGCCTTTGCTTATCACAGCTAACTCCAGGAAAAAACTTTCCACTAGCTGATGCCTAGACACAAACACAATACACATTTTTCCCAAAGAGAGTTTTTGTCAAACACTTATTCCAGTAGCCTATTCTCAGGACAGCAAAGGTATAAATCACTTTCCCAATACCCCTATCTGAAAGAAAAGGCTGTAACATTCTTTCTAGTCAGCTAAATTATTTATTGCTCTACCTGAGCAGACAAGTATGTAGCGTGACCTCTAAATAGTGAAATCAAGAAACTGAAGGTAAACACATTCCCTCAGCCAAGGATTTAAATTCAGTTGTCTTTTACTTTTCCCATTTTTTTTATACCAGCCAACTAATGCTTACTCAGGCTTCCCTGGAGTAAGTCTGTGTAAACTGGTCCTAACTCAGCAATATGCTAAATTGTACAAACCAAATGAGACAAGAAGATATGGAAAAAATAACTGTTCCTCTCTAAAGTTACTGCACCTCCTAATGTATCTCATTTTCACATAAGAGAATGGGCTACCAAAAAAGACAGTTTGCAGCTACTACCTGATTCAATATTCATTCATTTTTCCACAATAAAGGGCCATATCAGACCATAGGGATATAAACAGGCCATGAAATTCTTAGAATGCAATGTATTAAAGGCATTAGAGAGTTAAATATATATATATATACACATACACTCATATCATTACGGACATCAGATTTTCATACATCAAAGGAAAGATAAGTAATAAATCATTGTGTAGTAGGTCTAGATTTGAAATTAAATTGAGAATAAAGCTGAAAAAGCTGACCTCACTAGAGATAAGGCAATTACAGCTTTTACACTGTTGATAATTAGTTTGAATGAAACAAAATTTCAGCATCTTTTCAGAAAATACTTTTCTGTTGTTTGGCATGTTAGCTTGTTTAAATATCCTCAACGAGCAATTCAAAAGGGTCCTTTCCAACCCTAACTGTTCTATGATTCTATGAAAAGCAGCAAAGATATTAGAGCATAACCAGAGACTATATATGCAAAGCTAGGACTGTATCTCCCCATGTACATGTGTTTATATATACTCAAAAAAATGCTACCTACTTTTCTGTAACACAGCCTCTCAGTGTCATGAAGCCCTTACACAGTTCCTCACTCTCTCAGTGTTATTTATCTGAGTAACTTAACTACATCAGCAGCTTTTTTCACCCTAGTATCCACCTCACTCTCCAGATTGTTTTGAAGTTGTGGAACAGCTGACTTGAGCACAGATCCCTCTGGGCCTTCACTAGCAACCTCCTTCCAATGTGAATACACAGATCATGTCCTCAAGTCAATACAGGTACCATTTATAACTGGTAAGATTCACTTTTTTTTTTTTATGTTGAAATTTTGCATCAAGACCAAAGACATTGTATGGAGTTTTCAATACTCTCTTAAGGAACAGCCACCTCCACAGGGGGAGTGACCCCTTCCTAATACAGATATATACACATGTTAATACAGATAGGACCTCTCCCCATTGACATTGTAGAAGTAATCTAGATGGCTGTATTCCATTCATCCATATTTATGGGAAGCAAATTACAATCTCTGCATTACTAAGGGTAAATCTTAGTATTTATCATCACCACATTTTTTTGTTGACTGTCACCTTTTTAAATATTAGAGAAAAAATACTGTGAGAACAAATCTGCATTAGAAATGCACCATGTGTTCAAAACTCTCGTTTATTTGGCAGATGAAAAAAAACCCTGCAAAGTTTAATTCATGCAAAGTAAAGAAAAATACAAACCTGCTTCAAAAGTGGAGACAATTACTGGAGAACTAGCCTTGCCTTCAAGGAGTGCAGCATTAATATCACCTGTAAAGGCTATAATTACTACAGAATACCTTGTAAACGCTTTTAAATCATAAATTTCTAAGACTTTGCTCTCATCATTTGTCTTCAGAAATTGAGCTTTATAATTGTTATTATCTACCTGTAAAATAATAATAAAAAATATTTCAAGACATGAAGCAGTCAAAAGCAGGATATTACTATTTGAACACTTCATTTAACTTTTATTTTTCAATTTTTCTAACCATTTGTATAGAAGGATTGACAAATACACTCTAGGTACCAAGACTAAAAACTTGCACAGGGGAGTACACTCCCATCTCACCCATGTGTTCCCTCTCTAGCACTTCACGTAGTTAGGATTAATACTCGGTACTGTCTTCCACCAAACAAACATGAACCACTTAGTAGATACTGGGCAAGGGGATCTCTAGTGACCTGAAATGGAAATCTAACTGGGCAAAGATGCAGAGGATGAACAGCTATATAGCAGGAAACTGTTTGGAATATAAATTAACAAAAAGAAAATTGAGCAGCAATATATAAAGTTGATATGATTGCAGAAAATGCAATTCTGCCTGGGATTTATTAATAGAAGCAGTATTTGTTAGACAGTGTGGAGGGACTAATTCTCTCACTAGAAAGGCTAAAAGGCAGAATAATTTGAACTCAATCTAGAAAAGAGAGAATGGTGGAAGACATTATAATGACTTCAAAATACAAAAAAGAATGTTACTAAATTGAAGATAATCCATTGTTTCTAGTTTTAATGAAAACACAAATAGAAAATTCATTTACACCAAAAAAAGTTTACAATTTAAAAATTACAGAACCTGCAATGGTATACCTAAATATGCAACTAAAACTATGACTACTTAGTTGAAAACTAGAACAAGCTATTGAGGGTTGTTGAGCAATTTCAGCACTGGAAATTTTTAAGAACAGCATAATGAATCATTTGTGAGGAAGACTTCAGGTACACTTTTTTTCTGTGTCAAAGGAGGATATGGACTGGAATATGTCCTGGGATCTCTATCATCCCTACATCTCCAATAATCTGTAGTTCTGTGGAAAAAACTGGTGTGCTGGGCTTTATATCCAATTAATCACTTCTAATGTTAGTTTAAAAAAGGATTAAAAGGAAAAAATGGAAACTTTTCTAATATTTGATTAGGTATCGCTTACAAAATTATTTTTATGTCTATTCCCACTACTTCAGTTAATTATGTTTTCATTATTGTTTCTTCAGTGTGTAACTTGAAAGAGAGGGTTAGGTAGCTGTACAGTAGCTTTCCCACTGGATGAAATCTGTATTAAATGCAGCTGCTAAAACATTAGAATAGTTCAGGCATAGCTTTTATTTGACAGATATGCATATATCCCTGTGAGATTTAACCTGAACTAAACTTTCTGATGGATTAAACAGACATTCATTTCCTGGGAGGGCCATCAAGAACTGAACCACTTTTTTCTATCTGTGAAAAATCTGGCATATATTTATACAAGAGCTAAAACACAATCATAGCACTACATCATTAAATGCATTTCTGTTCTTCCTGAAGTTTAATGGTTCATCTTCCTTATTCATTTTCAGTAATGTTTTGTTCAGGACTTCTTCTAATTTTAGTAGGCAGCAAGACAAACTAAAACACGACTTGGAGGAAAATAATGAGAGAGTACTTTTTAGTTTTTCTGATCTATAAAACTGAAAGAAACATCCTAGTAACTAAAACAGAACTCTACAACATTCACTAATAAATACTAATTATTACCTTTTAGGAATAAAGACATCACTCAGAGTAGATGGAAATTATTCTGTTCTATGAGCCAATTTTTATAAATCTTTAGACACTCAGTTGAGAATTAGAAAGAGTAAAGTTGTACATACACAAAATTTGTGGAATTTGGAGTCTTCATAAAAAATTGTCCACTGGGACAATAAAATGTATACTCAAATTTTCACTGAAAAAGATAGTGACAGCTTTATTGACCTTTACAAAGAAATAGATTTGTCTACCGAGATTATCTAAAGAACTGACACCTGTAGTTACTGATTATTAGACAAACAACATCTGATTACAAGGAATCCCTAAACATAAAGCTAGATATCTGAAATATATTTGAAACAAACAAATGAACAACTTCGTAAAACCAAAACCAAAGCCCTCCAAATTGAGCATTTGGAACAGGTTTTTAAGTTCCTTCCAAATGCTGGCAGGCTCTCACATGAAACATTCCATAGTTCATCTTACATCAGGAGTTTTACTATAACTTATATTGATAAGGCATTTATAACATTTTCATAGTGTAGAATCAGGTAACACCCTGTTTATAATATAGGAATTATTAGTCATAGGAAAAATCTGTTAAATATTACACAAATTACTCTGTAGATTTACTGAGGAGCTTAAAAATATTTGGTATGTTTTTAATGATCTCTAGCAATTTTAATTGCAGAAAAATCTCAGCATTAATATTTTAGCAAATCTGTAATTCTTATACCTAATTTAGAAACATTGAAAATATACACATAATAGTCTTACTCTCTTCTCAGATAACTGAAAGAATTTTCTGTTTAAAACCTTTATATAATTTAAAGTAATTTTTATTATTTTTTTTTCCCTGTTACCTAACAAACAGGCTGATTCAGGACTTCTGAAGCCTCAAACAGCAAGATTTCCTGGCTAAAGTCTGGTAAACTGCTTCCCATTTTCACTAATATCCCTGTCTGCATAATTTCTGGAAGTACAGGGAATCTATATCCTATTCAAAACTTTTCATGTGCTCTAACTTAGAAAGTTTCATATCTTGCCACCAGGCCGGAAATGAGGTTTATTAACGGTTGTTTTAAAGAGTATTGTAAGGGTAGTAGAGGATGAAAAGAGAAAGGCCACTAGAGCTTTTCTCTTAAGTCAGCCTCTGTTTTTGCTTATAAAGATCAAGGAGGAAGAAGTGTTATTGCTGTGCTACCAAATTACAGCTAATCTCATGGACAGAGCACTAAGTGGAGAGTGGGAAATCTAGCTTGACTTGACTCTGATGCAGTGCAACTTTGTAAAAGTCACTTCCTGTAGCTAGGCTTTCTGCTCTGGTTTGTAAAATCATGACAATGAACTTTTCCTTCCTTTGAAGAATAAAAACAATATTGTTATTTTTACTGGTAAACAGCATCGTTGTTAGAAAGAGGTACACCTCTGCAAAGCTCTGCTACTGTTTTTCTGTATGCATTTATAGCTACACTTGGTTTGAATTGAAGACCTCTTATTAGCAGAATTTTTTAATACCAACTAATCTATCTCCCATTAAGGAATTTATAAATGTACAATTAATACTTGTGTGGAGTTTATGTGGAAATAGACGCAGTATATTGTTTTTCAATCCAGTTGATATCTATCCTGTAATTCCTATGAGAATATCTGCTGTGGTGTTTATATCACTAATCATCTGTATAACTACCAACAGTAAAACAGAGTTGCCTTACTGAGGTAATGTCTATGAGGTAGCATGTTGGTCCAGTAATGATGACAGGTTCATTCCAGGTGATATTAATACTGTGTGGAGACGTGGCTAAAACAGACACATTTTCTGGAGGACTGTCTGGAGCTGTAGGAAAAAAATACATATGTGAGTCATGGTCAAAGAAGTCTCAACAAATAACCCAGCAGTTTTAGCTGCCAGTAGAGAGTATTTTTCAGTTTGAAAGTAAATTTTGTGACGCATTTAACAATATACACTACTTAAATAATTATAAAACTTTTTCTTTCTCATATACAAAGCATACAGTGTGATTTAGAAACACGTCCATCTTTCATTGCAGTTACTACAACTTTTCTGGAACACTAACAGCCTACAACTTCATCTTAAATTGAAATCACAGGGTTTTTTTAATTACAAGTTATTTATATGTATTTTACATGACACAAGCAAAATATTTACAAGCATTTTATACAAATAGGCAAGTATAATACATTTATGTTGAAGAAATCATTCAAACAAGAAATTGTGTTTGCTTGTCTGCATGCTAGAAAAAAATTTCCAGCAATGTTGGAAAATAATAATACAAATAATTTTACACAGAAAAAAAATTATTTTCTAGATTTCATTTCAACTTAACATGTCGAGAAACTCCAGAAAACACACACACAAAAGTGATAGGTATTGTAAGCAGGCAAGATTGTTCACGTTAAGAAACAGGATTTTCCTAAGATTTCCTTTTGTCAAGGTGATGTGTGAATTAACCTAGTTATTTCTTATTCATGAATAAGAAATTAATGAAATCATAATAACAACATAGCAGTTCCCAGTAAGTAGTACTACTTTTTCATAATGACTATGGTGAATTTCAGGAAAACTAAAATTTGAGATAGAAGTGACAACAGATGTGTAGCTAATGCCAGAACTTGGATCCATGGTGCCTTTTTTTGGGATCTACTACTACAAAAAAGACAACTGTGATACATATCAGTGAATAGCCTGTTGTAAAAGCAACAACAGATTTGTAAATTTTTCCAGAACTTGGCTTTAGGGTGCCTTTTGTCTACTAAGAAAAAATGCAACTATGATTAACACATACCAGTGAACAATCTGTTATAAAACATAAGGAAATATCTATGTGAATCAGAAGACGTGGTCTCTTTTCTCGAACATGATTAATGCATGAATATGCATTTTTTCACCATTAGTTATTAGGTAGGAGGGCTTAATGGGCAAAATTGGAGTGTATATTCAGCTACTTAGTTTTCTAGGTACAAAACAGGTTAGGAAAAGGAAAAACAGCATGGAAGGAGGTATGTAACTCTGGAAATTATGTGTGAAAGATTAATGAGGATAAATCACAAATTTTGCACTGTGAAGGTCAAAATTTTGCACTGTAGTGGCAGAATGAAACAGGAAGACTTGAGAGTTGATAAGGTCATATGAAGAGTTTAGGGTGCTGGATATAGGGGGTAGATTGCTGTGCTGGGATTAGCAGGAATATACTAGACTTCGTAGGCAGGATCAAATTCAACCACTGGAAGCAGTCCCCAAAAATACTGAATAATGTGAACAACTGAATGAAGAGTGTAACTGAATGAACTATGAAAGCATATGAGGGGTGATGAAAGCAGAGACTGCTCAGAGAAGGCTGGCTGTTGAGTGGGGAACTAGAACAGATAAAATACAAGGGCAAGTATGTTTCCTAAAAACTAGAATTAGCACTTTCCTAAAAACTAGAATTAATTTGCAGTTAATGCATGTCAGACTTGTTGCTTAAACACTGTAAATGATGCTTTCAGTAACTATGGCAGGCTATTACCTTTGTCACCCAGTGAAATTTCTCAAACAGTATAAAGTTACAAATAGCTTAGTTTCCAAACCCACCAAGTTTTCAAGGACAATTTTTCCTTACTTTTTTCATAGCATTAATAGAGCGTTTAATCTCTCAATTTATCTTTTTTTCCAGAAGTCACTTTAGGTTTATGCACTAGACAACAGTGGTGTGAAATAATTTTAAAGCATAACCAACCTCAAGTTAATTATATGAATAATTCCCATATGCAGTTTGCATTTGATACATTTTAAAATCTTTGCAAGAAAATTTTGAGTCTGCTGCATTTAATATACTTATTTAAAATACATCTAAGCATCAACGCCTGTTTAATTTTCATCATGAAACGTACAAAACCAGACAACTGAATTATACTGAAATTTAGGAATATTTTCTGAAATAACCAGTATAATTACAAAGAAAGAAAACTAGAAAGGGAAATGTGTCTAATGGGTCTCATGTCTTACAAAAACCATCCTTTAAAAAGCTGTGCTTCAGTGGGTAACTAACTGCCATGTTCTGATTTAGGTTTGTTTGTGAAATGAATCTAGTCAATACGAGGCCACGATATCACTATACCCTTTCTCTTATAAATCACAGCAATTTACTCAGTAGAAGTGACCTAGTCTTATTCCCTCATTCCCCTATAATCCAATCACTTCCTCTCATAAGCACTTTTCTCCTGGTTTTCACAATAATGCATTTTCTGTAACTAATAACCATCATTTCCTGATTATCATGCTTCTATCCTTGCACAGGAATGTGGGTCTTATGGAGGTCAGGGTCATCTTTCCCATCCATCTGTGTCCTGATGCTAAGGCAGCAGTTAAGTATGTTAGCTTTAAGATAAGTCTGGATAGCCCATCATTTAGCATAATTCTCAAAAATAAGACTGAATAGCCTTGTAACAGAAATCTATGCTTGCCGGTTTGGTTAAGACCATATTTTTTTCTTTTTTCCTATAAAAAATTAAGTGTGAGGTTCATTTATTTTATAATCATCTAGGTTATTTTTACCTACATTTAAACATTTAAAGTTATACTAGGCCATGTTTACTTTCTGAGAGAATGAAAAGAACAAAGAAGAACAAATTTTCTCAGGCAAAACCTGCCAGAAGAAAGGGCATGCAACAAGAGATTACTTTTCACCCATTTCTTTAAGTCTACCAAGCAACCAGGTATCAGCAGGGATTGGGAAAGAAGGTGCTGAAAAGAGAAGCATAACCCTTTGCCCCATGCATCTATGTCCTAGCCTTCATGGGACATTCAAACATCTGGGATTTTCCTTTGTATCTCAGTATATCCTGGCATTAGGAGACTTGGCAGTTTACCAAAAAGCACTGCATTGTGTAACTGTATGAGATCCAAAAGGAGGTCAGTGATCTCAATTCAATTCATTTTCCACCTAACACGTACTCACCAAAATGTTTTTTCTGTTAGAAAGGCTGTTTAGCCAATCTCATTCCCCTTATAAACGTAAAACTCAGGGCAAGTGCAAGTGTGAGGGAACGAAGTATGGAAAACACTTCTTGCCCTTTCCCTTACTGTGACACAACACTGTAATCTTCTGTACTGGTAACTATATAAATCTATGTTATGTTTAAAATATTTCATCTTGCAGAATAGATTTGGCTCTTGTGTAATCCATCAGCTAAGTAATAACAGTGCCATCAAACTACTTTATGAGACAGTAGGACAATTCCTGTGAGGATAATCTGCAAGACAGAAAGCTGAGCAGTTTTTCTCTGCGATGTGAGAACTGGATGGTAGTGAACAACCTATAATATTTTCCAGGGACTAACACTATAACCACCTTCAGTACAGAGCACTTTAGTAGCCTTAAATTTACCTTCATAATGAGCAACTGAAATAAACAGCTAAAATCCTCACCTTTGTCACTGGATATTCAGAATTATTAGGTATTTCTCCTTTAGCACAACAGTCAAACCCTCAGCACTTGTAAAGAATAGGGTTTCTCTTATGTAATTTTTGCTGTTGTTGAAGTTTCATATTCTGGGAGAAAAGTCTAAGAGTTTTCAGCTTAAATGCTGTAATTTCCTGAATATAACAACTGTAATGCTTTCTTTAGGCTTGACGGAAACACAGATTTCTGAGAACGCAATTATTTCTGAAGAAAAGGCATTTGCCCATTATTTCCAAAGTAACTTTCTCTATGGCAGAAGCAATGTCTTGCAGACAATTCTTGAAAATCAGCAGCAGTGCCTCACTTTTGCCCTCATATCTGCAAACACAACTCACATTGATTTTATGGGCTAAGTACTCAGGGTATTTTACATAGCAGCTAAGCACCCTTAAGCCCTAACAGACCATGTATATTGGCTGTGCACCAGCAGGCTAATCCAGAGGATGCTTGGCCCTGTCCATGAGGGAAAGGAGAGGGAGATCAACACCTGTTCTCTCGATACACTCTGCAAGGCTGCCCAGAGTGCTGGATCTGTGCATCCTGAATTTCTCTTCTGTGCTACCTTTGGAAAAGAAAGAGGGGAACTAAGGTTTTTTAGTTGGTTTAACAATATCTCTATGGATGACTCTTTGGGAAAGTATGAGGTCAGGTAGCTAGAGGCCTGCACTTGCCAAAGCTCATCTGTTGCTCAGAGGGGCTCCCAGCTCTGCTAAAGCACACCAGAGCTGCCAGCTGGCTACCGAGCTGTGACACATCACCTTCCCCTTTTTTGCCTCCCTCAGCTGATTGCCATCACTCCAGCAGAAAGACCTGCACCCCACCACAACATCTGGAATAGTGTCCATGCTTCCTTGACTCCACAGCAGTGTGTTTTACAGGCAGTTCATCTCCTGATGTGTCACTGATTTAGCTCACAGGAAATTTGTTGCTGTCCACTTCCATTATCATAGACACAGGCCAGCAAGCCCAGACACTTAGGCTGGTGGAACTTTGTTAACTTCTACCCCACCACCATTTGTTAAACCAGCTAACAGAGCACAGAGAGGATCTACTGTTGAAAATGACACTCTACTGTCATGGAAAGGGCTTGTTCAGCCTAATGAGATTTTTATACTTTTAACTACCTCAGTAGGACTGATAGGAAACCAGTTCTCTCGTAAGGCAAATTATTACTGTCCAGAGAGGAAATCGTAAAAAGGATCCGAACTTTATATGCTTACATGTGTTTCCGTTATCTGCCTCTCTGTCCAGTTTAAATCCCTAAATTTCCTAAACTAAGCAATTACTTTAAGAGAAGTATTTGCACTTACCAGCAGCTGAAATTTATCTATCTAATAGTAAGAAATCTCCCCAGAGCTGCTGGCTCAAGAGTCATACAACTTCTACTAGCTATTCTCTGCTCCATCTGGGGTTATATGTTTTTTTTATTTTTTTTTTTTTGCCACTTCCATTTAAAATACTGCATTAATTTACAGGCATAGTATTTCTGTAAGAACCACTGGACAAAGAAGCTAAAAGCATATGAAAGTGACTCTGCAGCTGGTTCCAGTACTTTTCAATCCCAAGGACTGCTTCTGTGCTTTACATGAAAAATGGGCTGTTGCGATGTCCACTCTCATGATGTGTGTCCAAATCTATTTGCCCTTTGGGGCTTAGAATACTGCAACTTCTCATTTGCAAATTAAGACAACAATATTTCCTTACCTAGTGGGAAAACGGTGAGGTATTTAAAAATAAATGGGTGTATTGTTGTACAGAGATGAGCACTATATAAAAGCCCCCTGAATTCATATTACGTGATTGGAAAAAACATGAGTGGAACTAAATAAGTATGTGACCACTAAGCAGTCTTTGGTATACAGCTATTTAGTCCTTGGTATCTTTATTGTGATCTGGAAGGGGAAAGGAGTGAAGGAGCTGGGGTTTAGTCAGGCCAGTCATGGTGGTTCCCAGTTGTTCTACAAGGGCCAGAGGCTGGCTCTCAGACGTGCTCTGATCTAGGCTGGCTGCAGACTAGGAGGGAAGGTCATATGTCCCCATGACAACCGCCTAAATAATTTATGTCTCACATTCACTTCTCTCAAATATCTAGTGATGACTTATCTGTGAAACTAACTCTTAGAAACTAAAATCCTTAGCTGAGACATGACAGTTCTAATATGTATTATGGCAGTCCTGTAGGTGTTACATGGCTACTCTGACTTGTAATCTCTTTAGGTGGATACGGTATTGGAAAGAAATCTTAATTAATCTGAAACTATTGCTTAAATTCTATTACCAGGATCATACAACAGAATTTCAGGAAAGCATTACAATGTTAGTGAACAGATTTTTAGTCCAGGAATAAGAAAAAGGACTACTTTCATTGACACACCCCACATATGAAGATGTACTGAAAATGGCGTATCAACCTAAAATTCACACTTACCAATTCAAGACATGAAGTAGGGCTAAGGAACAAAACTGCTGTTGGGTAAGCAGTATATATAGTAGAGCATACAAAAGGCATTACAATCTGAAGCCCTGCCAATGATCTAGACCTACCACATGATTTATATCATGATATTTCATACATAAAGAGCTACAATAAATCCTTAATAACTTCACCAGTATTGTAAGTCTATGAAGAAATAACTTCTACCAACTGTTCTTGTTTAGTTGATGGCACATTGTTACGGAATTATTACACATGGCAGACATCCTTACTTACAGCCAGGAAGTGTTTGCGTAGAAATCCAAGGTGAAGAACTTCCATAACCAACATTTGTACTGGCAGCAACCGCAAATCTGTACCATCTGTATTTTTTCAGTCCATACACTGTCTCTTCCATCTGGTCATCCACCACATTTTCATATAGATATTGATACATTTCATATTCAATGCATTCCTTGGTTTCCCAGTCACTGCAGTGGGTGGACTGTAGCTGTGTGGTAATCTTGTAGTTTTGAAAGTATCCAAGGATAGATTTTGGTGATCTCCAATTCAAGGTCACACTTGTTGATTGCACATTGGAAAAAACAATATCTCTGGGAGCACTAGGAACTAGAAATTAAAACATTTGTAAGATATCTTCATTTGAATGAAAAGCGATTGCAACTATAACCCTCTTACCCAGTGTTGAAAAAAAATTCTAACAAGCATGTCGAAAGATGAAGATTCAGTTTCATATGATTAATAAGGACTAATTCCATTGGTGTAAATCACACTGTACACATACAGGTATTGTACGTTTACTATAGCTTTTGAAATAAAGAAAAGTACTTTTAGGTGTGGCATGCAGGGGCAGCTTTGGGAGGTGTGACATTTATGATGCTACATTTGGAGCAATGTCCCAGCTGAGAGAAGGCATATCAAGCAAAGTTATTTTTGGCCTGCCCATAGGATCTTTTACTGCTGTTGCTGAGATTCCTCACCTCTCACTTAGAAATACTCATTTGTCTCCCTCTCTCCTGGTAACATGTGAAATCCACAAGCAACACCTCAAGGTTTTTTAAGTAAGTGTCCTGTTTCACCTTCTGAATGCAATATGTTTTATCTATTTTTATATAAGTGCTTTACATGCTATTCAGCAAATAAATTAAAACACCAACAGGAAGAACTAAATGGTATGTCAACATAAAGCAAAAAAAAGAAACTTCCCATAAACTTTGCTTCCATGTATTTATATATATATATGTATATGTGGGTATACACAGGTTATATTCATGTGCACAGAGACAGAAGTAGTGCATGTATGCACATACATACACATACACACATGCACACCCATTTGTCCACATCTATATTAAGCCAACAGTGTACTCCCAGTTCTCACAGACTGGATGCAACATATGGTTTTGTGCTATATCACATAGTCATACAGTAAGCTAATATCTCTAAGACTCTGTCAGATAATATGAATACTGTCTGTGGCAAAAATTGTGCAGAGAAATCAGCTCAGAAATCATTTTGTGCACTTAGCTTTAAAGAGTGCTTTAGAGTCTTTAGGGGAAGAAGTATCACTAGTAAAAGAAAAACACATGATACATCCTCAAATTGAAACTAAAGAAGCCCCAAGGCTTAGGGAAGAATAAAAGGATCCCAGACCAATGTTACTGGGAAGAAAGAGAAAACCCTCTTTTCTTTTCTTTCCTTTCCTTTTTTTTTTTTTTTTAATCCTTGTGGGAATATATGATCTCTGCTTTCATCTGCAGTAATATATTTCTAAAAATCACCATAATGTAACAGGCTGAAACTTTTTCACTAAATACAAATATTTAACGAGAAATGTGAATTCCGAGTTAAAGCAAGTAGAGATGATGGAAAGGTTGAGAAATACACATCTCTTCAAATGAGCCCAAAGCAGGTGGAGCCTGCAGGAGACGAGCCAGGGTCAGGAACCATGGGCACTTTCCTTGTCCTTACACCCAGCTTACACACACGTACACGACACTGCAGCTTGCAATAGCCCTGTATGCTCCCACCCTGCTACACACTAACCAGAGACAGAACAAGAGCGAGCTGCTTAAGAAAAAAATCTTTGCTAGAAACAGCATTCATCATCATCATACTTCTTGACATGAAAATTAAAGTTGTTTTGCTCTATTGTTATTAGCATGAAGAGAAGTACAGGAAGTAGCACGTAAAAACAAACCAGGCAGTAATATTCTTGCTTGATCAGTTTTGGAGACGCAATACTGTTTGTCCCCTTTCAAAAGAAAAAAAATCACCACACTGCAATATTTTCATAATAGCTCTATAAACTAGTTTTGCTACTTGTGTGAATTATAAGAAAGGACTTAGTTATATCACTAATTAGTGGAAAATAAAGGCAGAGAAGTTTTCAATGGTTACTATAAAAGCAATCTGTATTTTCCTTAAAAAAACATGTTGTAATATAAGTTATTAATATCTGTTAAGATACTGAAAAGAAATGAACACTACACACTCAATTAGGATGATGATAAAATGTGGGATAGAATGGATAAAACTATTGCAGTGAAATGAATGTTACCATCCAGTCTCACTCGCAACTTGAATTAGAGTATTTTTAAGACGCATTACTACATATTACAAAAATTAAAAAATAAAGTGTCAGCAATTCCAAAGACATAAGAACAGGTGA
This sequence comes from Neopsephotus bourkii, assembly GCF_033783945.1. NCBI lineage: Eukaryota > Metazoa > Chordata > Aves > Psittaciformes > Psittacidae > Neopsephotus > Neopsephotus bourkii. The sequence continues at coordinate 4,441,410 of NW_026901969.1, forward strand.
AAATTAAAAGAACTTTAGAAAATTCAATTCTCCTCCTTCTTACTCAGAGGGGATTACTCTGTTTTTGATAAAGAATATGATCTCACCTTCCCAGGTACGCAACTCCAGGAACTCTTGCTGCTATAGGAACAGCCAGACCTGGCAGGTTTGGAATAAAAGTGTGAAAGTATGCAACATGGAGATAGAAACAACTGGCTATAATGCCTCTTAGTCTACTGTTGCTAACTTCCATCTGCTGAAAACTGATTATCGGACTATACTCCAATTCACATGAAAGACTGGATCAAATACTGAAACAGAGTCTTGGAATAAAGTGGATAGTAACTGGTTGCTTGGTGGCTGCCAAGAGAATGCTGGAAACACGTACCTTCACTTCACAAATGTGCAACTGGCAGAGCCATGGTTGGCACAACTGCAGCCTCTGCACTTAAAACAAGGCAGGTTAAAGAGGCTAGTCGCAGGCAGAAAGAGCAATGCCCATTGCTAGGTAGTATGATGGGCTTTCATTCTCAAGGAGAATACACTTTTTGCTCTGTTTCAATATGGATGATGACATTAAAAAGAACTGGGAGCTAGCAATGTTGCAGTAAAGATGGAAAAGATCCTTGGCAGTTTCACAGAACTAGAATTTTATCAGGAATAGTAACAGTGGCTCTGATTTGTGCACTGTCACACAGACCTAGAAAAGTCTAATAAAGCCAGCCTCTCCTTGTATTTGGTGGAAAGACAAACTCCCAGAGAGCAGGGGAAAGAATGGAAGGCAGAAAAATTATTTTTCCCTTTCCATCCTTTTTCCCACTGGGTGCAGAAGGAGCCCATATACATCACCGTCAACAAGGCTGAAGCTGGCATGTAAGTTTTTCCTGACAACACTACATGAAACCCATCATTGTGAAAGATCAACTTGCAGGTATCATGATTTCGGACATATTTGACAAACACTTCTTTCATGCAAAAGCTGTTATTCCTATTTTATGTCACCATTTTTTTCAGTTTACTATGAACCACATAAAAAAAAGTATTTCTAACCTATGAAAGAAAGGGTTGGTCAGGAGAAGACACAGGAAAATTTTCTCTGAGAATGCCTACACAGACCTTTAAAATGTAATCAGAGCCCTAAATGTTAGTCAGTTCAAAATCTAGTCAATTTTATCCCATTGCTTCCATAGACAAGCCAAATCTAAGTGTAATCTTTTATTAGATCATATGAAAAGATGTGATCTGAGTTTGGAGCAAATTAGAGGTTTGGTTCAAGGGTCACAGTGAGGAGCAGTGACACCCAGTGGCACACTGTTTCTTGCACTTGATGACTGTGTTCAATGAGACAATTTCAAGACAACTACACTATTGGGTTACAGATACAAAGAGGATTACAATTACTCTAGCATGAAGAATCAGATTTCCATTCCTCAAGAATGACTAAAATTTCCCCAACTTTTTCTCTCCACAGATGGTACTGATTTGAACAAACCATTCCATGCTTCCTAGAGTAATCATGCAGCTTGTTTAAATTTTCTAAACATGACTCAACTATGATGAAGTGATCACTGTTCACACTAAAAACAATTAAAGCAAAAAATTGCATCTTTGTCAATTATTCCTTCAGATTAAATTGAAAGCATAACGAAGATTTATGTATCTGCTCTTAAACACTGCTGCTTTGATATGTGCCTAACAGGGACTAGATTATTATCCCTGGTTTCTAGAAAGGTGCATTTAAAGAAAAAGCATGAAAAAGGCTGTGTTCATGGTGCTGTAGAACACAAAATGTGCTCTGATTAGCTAGCTGGCATACTAGTACCAATTCTATATTTAAATTTCCCAAGAATAATGGGTAGGATCCTTAAAGTCTCATCATCGCGTATCTGACAGTCTTTACCTATTGATCTATATTGCATTTGCTATAATGCAGCCAGTTCTGGGAGTAGGGAGTTTTTCAAAGTTGAAATTTTTGTTGCAATTCATTCTATCATTTTCCACTTAATAGCTTGAAATTCAGCTTCTGAAAGCCAGCCAGAGTGCTGGCAGAGAAGCTGGCCATGAAATATGGGTGAATTCAGTTTCTGGACTAGAGGAGGAATGAGGTATTGTCAGGTTCATCCACCATTGTTCACTTGATGGCCAAATTCCAACAGAAAATGCCTGAAGCGAGATCCACATTGGATTTTAAGCTCCTAAAACCTATTTATGTGCCTTAACTCCCACTGAAGTTGACAGGAAGCTAAGCACCTAAATAGAAGTTACTTTCACAGATCTTGGCCTGGTTCCCTATGCTCATCTGGCTGCAATGCTAATCAGCCTTTCCAAAGCTGGTAGATGCCTCTGAGATTAAGTTTTCATTTGAGAACCTAAATTAAAACAATTCCTGGTAGAAAAGGCACCAGGACTGTGAAAAGACTCGGATCAAGTTGAACTGGGCCAGGTGAGAACCAACAGAAATATCTGGTAGAAAAAGTCTTCTTCTCAATACAAAGATAACCTAAGGGCGGGAAAGGACAAACACACACACACACACAGAAACTACTGAGAAAGAAAAAAGTTATGGCTTTCTGTAAAGACTTCTGTGGAAAGCAATGACTACAGCTGTGCGGGCCGGGAACAGAAGACGGTAACATGATAGGGCATAGTTCCTAACAAAGTTAATAAAAAAAAGTCTGCCTACAGAACAGCTGCTTGTAGCTGGAGTTTGGATTAAAAGAACAGCGGCAGCCTAGAAGTCTGTTGGGTGGTATTAAGAGCATCAATAGGAGGAAAGTGAAGAACAAAGTAGAACAGATAGCAACGGGCACACAACCAAAAGACTTTATAAAATGGAGGTATCTGCAAAGAAATGTAATATTCTGCTTTGATTATTAGTTTTTGAAAGCTTAGTTACCCAAAGGAGTTCCCTAGTTAAGCTGATAACCCTGACCGACTAAATACTACCTTAGTATAGACTGCTAGCTTCAGGGGTCATGATATAAATTCCTGATCAGTACGAATAAGGACATCACAAATAGGTCCCAAATGATTTTACTAACATAAAACCACAAAAACCTGCAGGCTGTTTTTCCTGTGACTTGGGAGTGATACTATCAGACATGCTTTAACGGAAATTGCAAAGTTGAGAACATGTCTTTAAAAAGCCTCTCTGGACCGTATTTCTTAGTCCTTGGCCCATTAGAAAAGAGTCTCTAACTGTGGGATCTAAGCATTGACAAATCAAATCCTACAAATCTAGGGAGAAATACACATCTTTAAGATAAGCTTAGAAAAGCAGCGAAAAGCTGTGAGTACTCGTGTTTTAAATTAAGTAAGCATACTCAGCTTTCCAACAAACTGGACCACTGTCTACTGTTCAGTAAACAATACATTTGATCTGTAAATGCTTTTAGTGTCAGCTTTGTATGTATACATCACTATCATTTCTTATACTTAATGCAGAGTTGACCTAGTCCTTACCAAAAAAAATTCTTTCATCTTACACTATATGATTCTTCTATTTTTATCCACCTGCTTACAAAAATAACATCAATACAATTTCATTGGCAGCAACCAAGTGATACCTGCATTGGTCTAGTGAAGATTTGACATCAACATCAAATCCATTAATTTACATTTGGACATAACAACTAATGCAAAAATCTAAAAAAACCCTCTCCTCATTACATAAAGAAAATTGAAGTTGGGAAACAAAAGTCAGTTTCAGTCATCTTGGATAGAAGTGTTTCAAAGATTCTTAGTCATGATTCACTCCATAATTTTTGGATGCTTTTACTTTAATGCAGTTGGGAAACATGAACTTTCAGCACTGATTGAACATATGTGGAACACTGCTCTATCTGTAGTAGTGACAGGGGACACTGAAGCTCTTCCATTTTCAATGCTGTGGCTCTGCAGTAGGTTAATCATTCTGGATTATCAGGCCAACACACTTCACTGCACACTGCATTGCATACCATGCTGGGGCCCTGAAGAGCCCTTTAGGGTACAAGCTTAAATATTTTTTCCAGTGAATTATGGTCACCTGTAGTTCTCTTCCCAAGCTAATGAGGAAATCCATGCAACTCCAACTCAGAGCTGCCATGTCTTAAGACATGGATTTATGGTGAAGGAAACAGAGAATTTGATTGGATATGAAGATGGCTTTAAGCTCCTGCTATGTTTTGTGCAGGCCTAGATGAAACAAAGGCCCGTATTTTCCAACAGACACTTCCATCCTGGAGATACAAATACAGAATCTTTAAAGGCTCTCCTGTCTAGAGACAAAAGACATTTTGTGCAGAACAACAGACAATGTTAATTTGCTTCTTGCACACCAAAACCTAAGAAATTTTCCCGTTACTAATTCTTTGAGACACTACTCATTTATGCACATATGTCTGTGTAGAGCTACAAGTTAGTTTAGCCAGCAAGATTACACACCGATTAAATAAAAAAAAACGCTTTTTGGGCAAATTTCTAGTCATATTTCTTTTAAATGTAAGTTATGAATGAATCTCTGATTAGTAGATGTCATGGTTTAACCCCAGCCAGACAGCTTGTTCACCCACTCCCCCCCATTCTTGCCCTCCCCCTACTCCTGGAGGGACGGAGAGGAGAATCAGAAAGAATGCAACTCCCACAGGTGAGATAAGAACAGTTTAGTAACTAAGATATAACACAAATCACTACCTCTACCACCAATAATAATAACGATAATGGAAATAACAAGGGAAGAGAATACAACACCTCATCACCAGGCGACCGATAACTCGCCCCCCCAGCCTGACCAAGCACCGACCAATACCTCCTCCAACCCTGCAGTCCGGGTAACTCTCCCAGTTACATCCTGGGCATAACATGGTGTAGTATGGAATACTTCTTTGGTCAGTTTGGGTCAGGTGTCCTGTCTCTGCTTCCTCCTGGCTTCCTCTCCTCCCTGGCAGAGCATGAGGCTCACAAATTCCTTGGCCAAACCAAAACATCATTGTTATCAGCTCTGTTCCCAGCCCGAAAGTCAAAACACAGCACTGCACCAGCTACCAAGAAAGAGAAAAATGACTGCTACTGCTAAACGCAGGACAGTAGAAAACAAATGGTAAAGACTGTCACCATAGTACAACAGGGGCCTCAACCTGTTCCAAGACACTGTGTTCACTTACTTAAGTAGGACTAGCAGTAAGCAGGGAAAAATTACTCTGCACGTCTTAATATTACAATCACTACAATGAATATTTTCAGAGAAGAATAAAAAAATCTATCAAGAAAAATCTAAATTAAAAAGACTGAAAGAAGCAGCAGTTTTCTTTCATGCTTTGAACTCCCCAACTGTTTTATTTTTATTCTTAACTGAGTTACTATGACAGTTGTCCCGCACTTGTGAGTTAACTGAAACTTCACAGCTTTAGCATGACTTTTGGAGAGCTTTCCTACCATTTTATGGCTCTTTCTTCCTTCTAAAAATTCACCCAACCTTAATGAGATTTTAATATATGCATTTTCTTGAAAATAATCCAGCTATTAAGTCATAAAATCTTAACACATTTATGCACATACACTTGCTATATTATCTTTCATACCCTTTATAATATATTTAATCACAAAGTAATACTACTGTTAGACAGTTTTTAGAACATACTGCAGCCTACAAAAGGTGGTTTACCATGACATTGGAGCTAGATTAGAGACAAAACTACAAATCTCCTCATAAATTTAATCTCCATGATTCATATTTAACTGTACCCAGAGATGAACAAGTTTACATTAAAAAAAAAAAAAAGGCAAATAAACTTGCTAAGAATGTAAAGGTCAAACACTATGCAGTGAGACACTGAGCCAAATTCGATTTCACTTTATGTCAGAAATAAATGCATTGTCAGTGACTCAGTGCTGGCTGCATATGCTGTGACTAATCTTAGACTACCATAAATAAGAAGTTGACAACAGCTATAAAACTGTTTCCATTCCCATCCATGAATCTCCAATTCCTAGTACCCAGTCACTACAAAACAATTCATGCAAACACACAGTGAAGGAAATGTCCTAATAATAACTAGTTTGTTGTAAATATGACTAAGCAACATGTAAACCAATGCTAAAACAGCAAGGAAGGGTCTGCCCAGTGTTATGTGGCAAACGAAAACCCCCAAAACCCAACCTGTAGTGTAGTATAAATCCTATAAATCCTTCACTTAGGAAAACTCCCCATGATAAGACTCATAAGCCACATGTTGGTACAAAATAAAGTATGTTCTTTTTTTCTCCTGCTAGTACAACTCTGTGTTACATATACCACAACAGGCTAGCAGTCTGCCTCTCAAGCTCAGGCTTAATACCACATCTACAGCTCCTCCAGGCTCTCTTTGAGCACTAACTAATAGCCAACTCCAAATTTCTCAGAAATCACAATAGTTAATTTTCCTAGGTTCCAGGCTTCTTTAATAGTACTAGAAGCCTTTCCCACATCCTCCAAGAAGTGAGGAAGCCACGAAGCTTCCTGCTATCTATACCAGAGGGTAACATGCCTCTTATAAGACCATGTCCAACACCTGAAGGTTTTGGACAAGTCCAGTTTTTAATCATGCATCAGCCCACCTGTCTGCATACCCATTCCAGTCTTGCTTGAACTGTGAGCCAGGGTTTGCTGGTCAGAAACCCTGATTTAAAAGAAAGGGTAGAGAGTTTGAACTGCAATTGAGAACTGTACTTTGATGCATGATCACATGCATCCACGTTCAGCACAGTAGTTAAGCTCACTACAGTATTTCCAGCCAATGCTGTGAGATATGAGCATGCTTATCTCTAATACTTAACACTTCCTTCGAGGGTGGATTAGAAACCTTGCTGATGGACAGAAGTTTCTGAGCAAACAAGAGAGTGGATTACTCAGGCAGAAGTCTTAAATCACCAAGGTGCCAGGCAGAAGGCATCAGAAAATGGCAGAATTTGTAGGGGAGCTGTTGCTTTTGGGGAATTTAGAAGGAACATTTTTACTATAAACAGGTATGAATATGCCACCTTATAGTTCAAAAATAGGAAATGTGTCCAGGCTTTAGTGGAATGGACAGTATTATGAGGGTCAGTCATCACAGTACAACACTGTCTGTTTTCACCATGTTGGTCATATTATACCAGCAAAGGGCTGCTCTGCTTGTCCTCATTTGGAGCTCAGCCATTTGATCTGGAAACAAAGCAGCAGTAATTCAGCTGGTGATACAGACATGGTCTAGATTCATTGAGACATGCACATTCTCAAGTCTGATTGTAAGAAATGTGGAAATGACATCTTGGAGAGATCCTCTTAGGAGAGATCCAAAGGTTGAACTCGAAGAGCTGTATGCACTCAGGAAGACACCAACAGGAAGTCTGAACGTAAGGGTAAGTCTGACCTCAATGTTTAGATGTCTGCACAGGGTTCTGCTGCCCTCCTCCACATGTCAGCCAGAACCTAAACCCCCTTGCAGATACAGGCTACTATTTGACAGAACTGAGCAAAATGCACTTTTTCAGTTGAAATGTATATGAGAATGAGAGCCACAACTCATCTTTTAAGTTACTCAATATTACAAAAGCTAGGTTTGGTTTCTAAGCATCAGGGGATACAGTTTTGCTTCCCCATTCCACCCCCATGCTTCCCAGTGATCCAGCTGTCCTGAATTATAGAGCTCCTCAATTCCACTGCTTGAATTGATGCCACTGAAGAAGGGAAAAAAAACCCAAACCAAAATAAATGTTGTAATCACTCCTGTAATTCAGTAGGAAAGCGAAGACTTTTTTCTGTGTCCTGCTTGCTGAGCATTATTTTTTATTTTTATATTAAAAGATCACTGAAGAAGAAAATTAACCCAAGATAAATAATCTCAAGAGTAGAAATCATCCCTGACTGGGGAAGAGAACTGAAACAGGCATTTGCTTCCTGGGGTTGCGGTTCCTCTCCACTTTCAGTTTAGGAGCTAGGCACATAGCTATTTACACAGAAGCAACACTATATTTTGCATATAATTTCATCTCCAGGTTTCAGGTTTCAAATGAAAGCACAGCCAGGATTGGATGAAATGTGAAGTGTGCATAGAAAGAGAAAGGAGGACACACGTTGGGTGAGAATTTTGTACTCCAATGCCAAAAAGCCTGCCTAAATTCTTCTTTGGATTTAGCTCACAATTTTCTTTCTTGTTAAAAATTACTATCCATCGACAGGAATGACAAAGTTTGCTTGAAGAAGTCAAATTCTTCTGAACTGCACAAACTATGAACAGCTTTATTGTCAATCAATGCAGTCATAGCATTGGGCTCTGGTAGAAACAAAACAAGAAAAATTTTGCTCCCAAGTTTTTGTTCAGATGCACAATATCAAATATGTTAAGGGCACAAGGAGTAAAGCAGAGATTATAAGACAGAAAAATAATAGGTGATCAGAAATCAATAAAGTAGCCATTTAATTTTAACACAGAAAAAGGTAGTCTGTGCTTTTTTAAATGGCAATTAATTCTCAACACCAAGTTTATTCTAAAGCAGGACAAACAGGAAGCCCTGTTTCTCTCATCCACTATTAGCAAGAAATTTAAACAACAGAAGGATTTAGTTGCCTGAATTGAAGCTGGTATTTTGGTCTGCTTGTTTCATAGTCACCATTTAAATTAAATAGGATTAATTTGAATAATTTGTTACCTTTTTCTGGAAGTGTAGTAGCATTGCAGATCTGTTCTTCACCACCACCAGCAGACGTTGCAGCTTTTATTTTAAATTGATAGGTAATATTGGAAGGCAGATTTCTAAAAATATGCAGTGTATCATAAAATGAAAAATTTGTAGAATTTCCTTCAACTGTTATGATGTAATGAGTAATTACACCATTGGATGAAGCAGGAGGGTCCCACTGCACCAGGATCGATTGCCAACTCATTGCAATACAGTGAAAATTCTGAACGGCATCTGGTACTTAAAAGATACACACACACTGAAGATTAACATTCCCACACAATTAAAATGGCAATCACAATGTAGTCAGAGAAGCAGACCTGATGTTTATAGCAAGGGTCAAACTTTCCAGTAGCAGACAAATTGATAAAAGAAACACACAGAGAACAAAAACATGTTTTGGTCCTCATTAGATGGCTCATTTCCAAAATCTGGGCTGGAGGAAAGGAAACAATGCTGCAACTAGCAGAGCATACAATCTGACAAAAAGCTGTAAAATTACTAGACCACACTCCTGTGGGCAATGTCTTTCCAGCATGTTTTAAGAAAGTATCACAAGTATGGAACGTCAGTGATGAAATGAGGCAAGTGATGGATGACCATCGTTCTTGGGCAGGACAGCCTCCAGCTTCAGGGATCCAATTGCCAACCTGAACCAGTTCAGCAATGGCCCAGACGTCTCATAGTTGTAATTTCTGGGTACAATAAAAAGCATAATTTCTCCCAGAACCCCTGCTTTATCAGCTCTGGAAAGAATATTTCACTTGAAGTGTGGTCTTGAAAAAAATGCAGTCACCCCATGGGATATTTTGACACTTCATGTGCTCCCTTTGCTGTCAGTTTAAAGGAACCTGGATGTTCAGACACAGACCTCTAACCCATGCTAGTCCCCTGGCACTCACAGCCCTTATTAAAGTACAGGAGCCTGGGGATCACTCTGACCTGGCTAAGGAGCTACAGTTTTGCACAAAGGCCTGTTTCACATATCTGCAGAGCTCCCTGGCTCTTTTTAGTAAATGTTGAATATTCACTTTCATGTAATACAACTTTTCGTTTCAAAACAACCTTCAACTTCAAAAGATATGTAGAAAGCACAAGCCAAAACTGCACATAATTAATCAAGCCTGCTATATTGTGTAGTCCTCCTCAGTTGTTAGGAAGAATAAGATCTAACAAGTTAGGATACTTAGTGGCTATCTTCCCTTCCAAAAATAAATCTTAAAAAATGTTAAAAATTTGTACTTGTTTAACACAGTTTCCAGATCATTTGCCAATCTTTTGTCCAGCTGCTTTTGATACTGCTAAAGTTTCAGTTATTTTCACAGGGATCTGAATTAACGCTTTGATCTACAAAGACTGATATCTAATTTTCCTCCCTTTATCTGTGATGCTATTAAAAGATTTATAGTAGCCATATAAGCCTTTCATTTCAGATGAGGACATTTCTAATTCTATACTTCCGACATCAAACTTCAAACCCAGCCTATCTGGTACAATAGGAATGTGAATCAATGTTACACAGGCAGAAGACGATGAGATAGTGTTATGTTACATTTCTTTTGAGAGAAGAGGAAGACTGTTGTTCAGCCATACAAGGAAAATACATACAAACAGAAATGCAACTTAGGAAAATGTCACATCTAACCTGATTCCATTGTTGTAAATTGAACAGCATTACTGAACTGATTGCCATTCCCAAGCTTGGTAAATGCAGAGACACTGATAAAATAGGGGCTAAATGGTTCTAATCCAACAAGGTTTGACTCGTGGTTTGAACCTGAAATGTTCTTAAAGAAGGAAAAATTATTAGTATGCAGTTAATCTGTGTAAACATTGTGGGCCTCACCTTGAACCCACTGAAAAGAACAGAAGATTTACAGCCACAGTCTTGCCTCTTCTACTCTGAGTAGCTTTCAGTCAAAGTATCCGTTGAACTCAACAAAAAAGAATTCAGGGTCAAATTCTTCCTTTCCCTTATCCTCTCCCTCTTTCATTGTGGCTCACGAGGAAGATATGCCAAGGGATGGTATCATAATTACCATAGTGTTGTTAGAACAGATTAACTCCACATATGCCTTTTTTTTACCAGTATTGAAAATTTGTGTCACCTCCACATTGCCACATCACCCCCTCTCAAATTCTACTTCCTTATTACATCACTGCAGTGGAAGATGTCCTGGACCATAATTTCTTATTTCTTTTACTCTACCTTAGCCAGACACAGAGACTAATGAAGAGCTTTGGAAAAAAAACTAAAAAAGAAAAAAAAAAAAGCATGGTTCAGTTCCTGGTAGGTTTTTTTTTTTCCCAGGGAAGGCAAGGCATGTTTTGTGCAAATGTTGAGCGAACTATAATAGCAGCAGAGAAAGAGCTGAATTTCAGCAAGAAAACCTTGTGAACATCTTGTGGGATCCAAGTTATTAGAGAATTATGGTCCCTAACTACAGTATTTCTATATAAATTGCTCTGCCTGTCTTGCTGCCACAACCTAAATCTACTTTCTTGCCCATGTAAGATCACATGAAAAAAATGTAAGGCATAGCAGATGCATTCGAGTGCTCCAGCCAGTTTCTGTATTCTAATAGGGTTTGAGTCTGCCTCAGATGGATAGAAGTGAATAATCCTTGGTCGTCTCCATGAGTGCCCAAAGAATGTGTTTCCAAAGGCAGCTGGCTTTAAAAACCACTATTTCTATTCTTGTGCTCCCCTCTTCCAAGGACTATGGAAGAAACTGGGATGACGCCAGTATTTGATTCCAAAATTGGGAATAACAGCAGCCTGTATAGGAGGTAGCACAGTAAGCCACAATGATTTCCACAATACATACACTTAACAACACAAGCATTTTCTTGCATGTTGTGCAAGAACTGTATTGCTGAGGGAGCTGGGAACAATGAGGTTCCTCACAGTTCCACAGGTTCCTTACCTGCATGCTTTAAACTCGTACCTCACTGCAGCAATGTCTTTTCTCTGTAGCTTTTACAAGTGTCTCTGGTGAACAGAACTCACTATATGATTCTATGATTCTATAGTTTACAAGCCCGAGATACAATCCTGGCCTCAGCCTGCTGCCTTTACAGTCTCTTGATGCCACCCAAGCAAACAGATTTAAGCAAATACAAATGTCTTGGTCAATTTTTGCATATAATTTTATAGCATCTATTTCAGTTAAAATTTATTCAGTTATCCTTATTCTGCAAAAATAAAAAATGCAAACCTCTAAACAGATTTAGCCATTTTTCAAGATGACAAGGAACGTCTTTCTTTTTTGAATCTTGAAAGTCTGCAGATACTAAATAGTGAAACAAAGAAATCCACAAAACAAGCAGCTTCTGTCATTAGCTAACATAAAACTTACATTGAAACATGAACTGAAGATTAATAAAGCTCATCATTAATGAAATATTAGAAGCTCAAAGCAAATTAAAATCTAAGAATTCTTTTCTACCTAATTTTTGAAATTGAATTACAGGAATGGTGGGAGGCTGCCTTAATAAATACGAGTTTAAAGGAGATTCATAATTCTATGAGCATAACAGACATTTAAAATATTTGTTATATATTTTATTCCCAGAGCATGAAAAGAGTATTTTAAAAAATTAACCACTGTTAATGATAAACATACCTGATAAAATAGTTTTCCAGTGTTGTTTTGATAAATCTTAAAATTATAGCTCATAATAACACCATTTGCCTGGGGACTTGGATCCCATTTTAGCCACACAGAATCCGCAGTGTAGTTGGCAATGGTCAAATTCTGAGGTGGAGCTAGTGGCACTGCAAAAGAGAAATGCTACTGAGTTCCAGATCACAAATAAGCCAGGCAAAACCAAGCACTTTGGAGAATCAGGACTTTTGTTGCCATTTGTATCTAAACTCAACAAAACAGTACTTCCTTGCTATTTACATATTTTTCTTTCTCTTTGGCATCAAACAAATTCAATTAACCTGGAATACATGTGTAGTCAGCAAGGGATCTTTTTAAAGATCTATTAATCTATTCATCACTTAAACAACCCCATTGTCAGAACTAAGGCATGTCATATCACATATATTGCTGGAATGCAATCTACTTCACTTCCTACCTCACATATTGAGTGCAACTCAATATACATTTACAAGATCTATCATCTACCATGTGGGTGAGAAGAGGTCCATGTAAAGGAGACCTGTGTGAATGTGTCAGAAATACTTCCATGTTTTATAATATCTCAATTATGTGGAGGTATGAAGAGAAACGTATTGATGCTTGCTTCAAAATCCCTGACACTTGGCAAACTGCAACACATTCCAAAGGCAAAAAATACATTTCTCCCTGGAGTTATTTTTGTAATCCTGTGCAGAATGTGACCTCCTCTTGCACACTGTGGTGGGAGGAGGAGAACTCGGAAAAAACTCCCCTTCTAGCGTTTCCTTCTGAAAGCTCTTCACACACACACCAATGGAAAATGGATCTTTCATCTCAGCTTTTTCCAGATCTGATGTTCAGATCTAAGACAGATGCAGTAACATATGGCAAATATTTCAAAGTTGGTTACAACTGAATTTGCTCACCTGACTCATCTGTGTAAAACTGAAGCATGGAAAATGGACCAAGTCCTTTTATTGTTCTTGCAGCTGCATAAATGCTGTATAATGTGAACGGTAGAAGGTCTTCCAAGACGATAAAATTATTGGTGGTAGAGAATGAGCTATTCCTTTCTGGACCAAATAAATTTAAATCATAACTTGTTATAATACCACTTGGCTTAACAGGAGGATCCCATGAAATCATTACTGAGGTAGTTGAGAGGTTTGAAAATGTTTTGATTATAGGTGCTGATTCTGGAACTACATGAAGAAATAAGAAAAAGAAAAACAAGGATAACCTCAGGAAAATACCAGTTACAATGAAAAGTGTCTTTTAGTTATCAATTAAAGTTGTGCTATGACTGGAAAATTCTATTTCATGGTCTCAACACAGAAATGTCTAGCAGTTGTTTGTATAACAAAAAAGCTTTAAGTAATATGAGAAAAATAAACAATCTTTTCTGGTTTTCCCTTTCTAGAAAGCTATTTAGTTTTTTCTTCTACATTTCCTTAGGAATGAATAAAATATACTTATCTTACCATCTTCATCGGTTCTTATATGCAAACTTAGAGCATGCAGTTCAGAAGATCCTTTATCAGTGGCTGGCGTGATTTTCAGAATGTAATCAGTATATTTCTCCAGATTGTCAAAAACGATGCTTGTGTTGTAAGTAACGAAAGACAATACCTTACTGGTTCCCAGTTGCAATAAACTTAGAGAAACATGAAAGAAGACTAAGCCATTTGGCTGGGATGGTGGAAGCCAGCTTACATTTACAGAAGTTGAGGAAATGTTTTGATAGACCAGATTTTCAACAAAACCATCTGGGACTATGAAAGATAATAAGCAAAAAATAAATGCATGTATTACAGTAATAAAGCATCAAAAACTAAAACAGAAATAAATGTTCAAAGTATTATTAGTCTGCAAATCCCACTTGTAGTATTTTTTACAACTTTTAAAATTCATTTATGCTTCACTATAAAAAGCAAAATATTTTGAAGGCATGTATGAACAGCCATCTATGTTGAATTTGTTTAATAAAAGTCTTAATGATGGTTTAAGACAATATTTGTATTTCTGGTATCTAAAGAAGCAGCTTGTGAACTATGTTCTTAGTATTAAAAGACTCAGATCAAAATGTCTTCTTTGTGAAGAAAAATACTGTAGTACTTACTGGGTTTGGTTTTTTTTAACTTTGCCATCATAACAGTAAAATAATTTTTAAAGTTAGAGACTATTTAATAAATAGAAACACTGATATATACTGAGCACTAAAAAAGTTATTAACTTACTGTCCTGATCTGTATACACGTCTATTATTTCACTGGTTTTGTTTCCATCTCCAAAAGCTGTGCTTGCAGTTAACCATAGAGTATAATGGCTGTATTTTGCCAAGTCATCCAGAACTGCAGACTGGGACATATTGCCATTGCTGTCATTACCATAACTTGTGAAATTCTAAAGGAAATAAAATAAGTGTTGCAATTGAAAATGTTATTTATTCACTGATTTCTCTTTCCAGTTTCCCATTTAGCCATTACCACCACCAACAGATGATTCACCTTACTGTTCAAGAGACATAGACCTAAACTTTGACTCCTAATGAGTCCTGATGTTTACTGAAACACTCAAGTAATTTATTGTATGATGTCTGTTGTTACTCCTTATAAGTACTATAGAGTATGCAGTTGACTCCTCCTGTTTGTATTTGTTGACTGCCAATCCACCTTTTTATTAAAGCACATTACATCTGTAATATTGCAATGTGTTTATCCATGTTGCAAACAAGAAAACAACAAAAAGTATCATCTACTAGGTGCCCATAGATTGATTACACGATCACACATGTGACTTCCTTGCCTGATCTGAATGATGGAAAGCAAAGGACTTTCTGCATAGCAGTGTTTTCATGTTGAGCTGGATTTTATCCACCCCCCTGATGTGCTGCCGAGTACACGTTCCAGTTATTTGGCCTGCCCACAATTGTCGGTGTAACATCTTATTCACACACTCTATCTCCTTAAAATCAAAGCTGGCTTTAAATTAAATGCTTTCCTAAAAAAGAGAGGCTGTGACTGCAGACTTGCTGAAACAGGACAAAGGTGACTGTAATGTTTGTATATTTAAATTCAGAAATACCACATATAAACAGGAGCTTACTAAAACCACATGCTAAAAAATGGGTTGTAATTCCCTTGAAGAAAATTCCTGCTGAAGAAGCCACTGCGATATGCTCTACCAGTTGAGCCTGTACTGAGTGCAAACTGATAGTTCAGTATGCAGTCTTGAGGACTGCCACCAATACATATCAATTTATATAACTAATGTAACACTTCACCAATTTTTTGTAGAGACAAAATGATATTTTTTTTTCGCAGAAAGCAATAGGTGATACTCTCACTTATTTACCAGAGATTTTTACACCAATATCTGAGGACCTAGTTTCGCCTGCAATCAGTAGTGCTCACATAACACAAGTAAACAGTTTGTCAGTGAAAATGTAAGCCTTTGTTTTGGACGCAAAAGAGATGCTGCACAAATTGGCAGTATAAATTTTTACAGCCACTCCTATTAACTTATTAAAGCACACTGTAGGCTTGTCTGAAAGACAAGGTTAGGTGAACATCAGTCAAAATGCAAAGGAATTTCACCTTAATATATGACTTTCTTCTAAACGTAGATGCAAGCTTGCACCATCTTCCTGTAATTAAGCAAAAGGGGCTGTGAAGACCTTTGCTTTACATTTGAGTAAGGTAAGAGACAGGAAAAGGAGAATCAAATTCTAAGGTATTTAATTAAACTTTTCAATGCTCAAGCACAGTATAATGTTCTGACCCAGAAACACCACTTTACTATCCTATTATTATTATTAGATATTCTAATTATTAATAATTAACTTTTTTGCAATATCTAATATTTTTAAAAGACCTTAACTAATTCTCTCAATTGTCAAGGTAAAAATGTCAAAGGTATTGTAATTATTAATAATTATCTTTTTTTGCAATATCTAATATTTTTTAAAAGACCTTAACTAATTCTCTGAGTTGTCAAGGTAAAAATGTCAAAGGTACCACAGCAAGTTTTGATTCTAGATTTAATACAAATTTACTGGTACGAACAGCTGAAAATCCAACTCTTAGTTCAAAAATATACCTTAATTTAGTCAGCTGTCCAGCACTTAGGGACTCAGTGAACAAATATGAACACTATAACAATAGGATTTTTGGTGGTTCAGCAAAAGCTTTTTTAAGTGGTAGTTATCTGTCTGTGAGTAGCCCAAGGACTGGGGATTACATTAAACTTCTGATATAACAAAATAGTAGAAAAGAATGGACACATAATTAAGAGTAAGGGTGAGCAGGAAGAAGTGTGTGGGTACAAACTGAGAAAAGATGGAACTTGCACTAATTGTACCCTGGGGATAGAACACTATAGGAAGTTTTACAATTAACTGTGGCTACAGATGAAAGCAAACAGCTTGGCATCTTTGGCTACAGCTGAAGAAATTCTTCCTTCTGTCTCTTTCTTCATCCATACATGAAAGAAGTTTTGACATAGCAAAGTATCAGATTATTAAAAGCAGCTAAGTGTAAGCAATACACACAGGCCATGAAAGTGCCAGCAGAAACTAGTATCTTCACCTCAGGAAGCAGCAGAAATTTCCACTGGCATAAAGCTGTAACTAGTTGTGTACAGGCAACACAGGGCTGCTGTTCTTCACTGTTAACTTTTTTTCCTTTTCTGTTTCCTTCTTCAGGTTCATTGTATTACACCGTTGTTTTAGACTATCACACACTTGACTCTGGTAATCAGGTGAGAGTGGTGACACTGTGAGGGCTAATCTAAGCCATCCCTCGAGGAGCATAATCTACACTGTTCCAGTATCAACCTAAGTGAAGAAGATGTTTCCTTTTTATGTGCAATAGTGTATTTTAAGAAAGTTTCTCTTTATCCCTATTTTGCTCACACTGGTAAAAGAAAATGATTGATCGTTAAGTTAATGTAACACATTGCTTGCATCCCTCGTCTGCATCCTGAGGACAGACCAAACTGAATTTCACTCTGAACTCTTACCCGGGTAAGTCATGTTCACTTAGGTTGACTTGAAGTACAATGGATGGATGTTTGGGGTCTATTGTTCAGTCTCTAGAAGGGCTGCGGGCTTTTTTTGTCTACTTAGCTCCTGGTTCCAGTGCGTGATGTGCCAGAGCAGGACAGTTGTTATCTGTACTGAAATCCACACATTTCCCACTTTCTCTCTAATAAAAATATAAGTATAAAAAGCTTGAATAAAAGAGTTTATTCAAGCCAATTATATCAATTATAGATCAGTATTTAGCAATGAGACAATTACTTTTATAGATCTTTTGACTTCTTTCCCTTTACTCTGCAGCTACTAATTTCCTGATTTTAAAATATTCATAACCAGATTCTCACATATTCTCAAACTCCTCAGGCATGTTAAAGCCTGTGTGTGACAACTGAGACCTTGAGACAGCAGAGTAGCACTAGCTTTACTATGACTTTAATATCTATTTCAGATTATGACAACATTGGAAGATGTTTATTTGCTTGATATTCTTGAGCATCAGGCAGGATGGTTTTTCCTGCATCTAGAAGACATGCTTTAAGGCTTTGTCCTCTGTTACTATGTCTTGAACAAGGAAGCAGATGAAAGACTACAGAGAATGACTGCCTACAGCAGCATGTCTGAGAAGGTGGGGTTCCTAGAAATTTGAAAAGATCAGTTTTTTAATTTACCTGTATAATTTCCAAACTGAAAATACGGTTTGGATAAACATAAGCAGAACGGTGACTTAGATGCAAAGTATTCAGCTAAGGATTATTTCTCTCCAAGCTCATGCAATACAAAACTTACGAAGACACCCTGCAGCTATAGGGTTATACTCCTACACTACAGACAGTTGTAAACTGTATGTGTGCATGCACTCATACAGCTTATAACTATCTGTATATGCCACAGACCCTCACCTTGCTGGGCCACTGATACTTTGTTCCATCTTCCCTGTCTTGCTCCTTCATTTCCAGATCCCTAGGTACATCCAGAGGGATTTTAGCTCTCAGTGAAACAGTTTCAGCTTATTCGACTCAGAGTGCCACCTTCCTAAAGGCAGGAATAGCCCAAGTCAAGAGTCTTCCTCTAAAATTGCTTCTATTGAGAATTGAATAAATGTAGACACTGTTCATCAGATGGGCTAATTCGGTTATAAAGGTTTCTCCAGGGATTTGTTAGGCTAAGAAAAATTCTACCAACAGTAGTGTACAAGCAGTGCAAGCAGAGCCTGAAGCTCTGACCTGTAGCCCTTATTTTAATCTCATCATAATGTCAGTTCATGGCATGCCTGCACCTAAAATCATGCAGACAGAGCCTGGCAACCACACAACTTCACAGAAGTCGGAGAAGTGTATACACTGAAGTATGACAGCAATTACTCAGTCACAGGTATTTGCAAAATTTGTGAACACTTTTTTCTACTTATCCTCAAACACACGCATACCTCACACTAGACGTCTCTTGAGCATGAGGTTAATCAGTAGAGGTATTTTTTCATGCATTAGTTTCTTCATGAATATTTCTTTCTTTTCTTCCACATATATAAAGCTTGTGACCAAAAACCTGTATGGGAAGCTTATTTCTTCCTCTTATAAGGAAGCTTATTTTTTCTTATTGTATTTCTGTATCATAAAATATTCTTAGACAGGAGAACAGAAAAACTAGGTATAAAATTAATATATGTGGTGCATAACTAAGGATGAAAGTAGCAACAGAAAAACCTACATGTAAATGTGCATATCAAAAAAAACCCTACAAATAACTTTTTGCCTTTTATGCTTTAATTGAGGAATCTCAGTGTCTTTGTTTCAATATACAGAACAGTAATTTCCTTTGCAGAGTAACAAAAATATGAAATAATAATGTATTCACTACTTAGACATTGTCTTCCTGCTTTCAGTACTGTAAAAACATGCATTAAAAAAGTAAAACCAGAACTGTTACAGAAATGTATTCAAATTGAAAGATTAGACTAAAATAAACAATCTTAAGGATTTGTAATGAATGCAATGTCTACCTATGTTGTGCATATATTAGATGTGTATATATGCACATACATATAAACTTTGAGTATATATAGAATATACAGAAGACCTATTTGCTTTAATAGTTAGATGACTGTCCAATGAGAGGCACAATTCAAGATGTTCTTCTGTCTTTATAAGTTTAAAAACTGCCTTGTGATAAAGGACATATGAAAAAAAAACAATAAATTGTTAACCTTAAAACTGATTTAATCTTTAAAGAATCATTAGAACACTTTACTGAATTCTACAAAAGAAGAATGAAAAAAAAAAAAAGCTTACCTGTATGAGTATTCCTGAATTATTTTTGAAGTAAACTGTGTAATACAGTATATTTCCATTAGGCTTTTGAGGAGGAGACCAGGATAGTATTATTGATGTGGAAGTAAGGTTCCTGTACACAACATCTTTTGGTGGATCACTTGGTGCTGGAAGAATGTTAAGTTCAGCATAACTAACTCAAGGTTTTGTACATTTTAGTGCCCAAGAAACATTCACTATAGGTTTGACAACATCCTATGTTAAATTAAATAAATTTCTGATTATGGTATAAAAACTGCTTCTGAAAATGATGAAATAAAATAGGAGATGTAAATAAATTCTAAAAATGCAATGTTTTGGTTTTTTTTTCAATATCTGTTTGTATTTATCTGCATTTGTAAGCAGATACTCTTATAGTATTTGTCCTGTACTCACTGCTTTGGGCACTTGGTAAGTCTAATTTGCAGCCATGGAAGTTGACTGAGGCCTCTACATTCTATATATGCTTATAGGAAAAAAAAATTATTTCATGAAAAATAAATTAAAAGCATTGTTCTCCTTTTGCTAATGATAAACAGAATTTAGGCTCCCAACTCAATTAGATATTTCAGATACATAAGCCTGGAACAGTATAAGCATTTCTGTTTCTCCTCTTTTGTCAGCCTGTTAAACATGGAGGAAGGACACCTTTATGTCTTCAGTTTACCTCTCCTCCTAACAGAAATGCAGCATATGGGCATATGGTCTTTTTCAGTAGCACAGCAATGTAGGAAACTCAAATTCAGTTCCTTAAGTTGGTTTAAGAGAATTTAAATCCATGTTTCTTGCCGTCCAAGAAAGTGCTCTACACAACATGCTGCAGAATACTGAACACTATAAATTACCTTATCTCTCTCGCTTTGTGCTCTTCAAGTTTGTATAAAATACTAAAATATTAATTTGAGGGGGAACTCCACAATCAGTTCCTAAAAATCCTGCCCTAAAAAGTCAGTTTATGTTCCCACTACAGCTTCCAGAGCAAAGAAAGGGAATACCTATAGCCTGATGATTTAGATGACAGTCTTTTGACGGATGGCTTGGATGGCTAGTCCTGCCAGTGATTGTGTGATGGGAAATCAGTTTATCTATGCAGGATGGTTCTGAAATATGGCTGCACACTATCCATTTTGGAACGCGTTATAGCAAAAGAATTGACAGGAAAACCAGAAACAATAATTAAATTGAATGACTTTCAAAGCACAGTATATAGTATGATCCTTTACAAAAGTCATCTACTGTGTTGAAATTATAAAGTCATTAAAAGAAACAAATCACTGTACACTTATAGATTTCATTTTCAAATTGAAACCATTTCAGACTTGTGAGATAGACTCTAAAGAGTATCTTTTGTATTAGAAGTTGTATCACAGCAAGATAAAGCAAAGAGCTATTAAAATAGATTATAAAATTAATTTATTTCAACATTTTAAATTAATTTAGTTTAATCTTACTTGTCTTGAAGAGAAATGCAAAGTTTTTCTCAGTAAATTAACAGAAATACCCATCATAACTTTGTAGAGCCATAGATATATGTACAGACACACACGCAGACAGGCAGGTAGAATATCTCTTCTTGAGCAGCCAAATGCCACTCCTACTTCAGTAGCTTTATTAACTTAAATAAGGCTGACAGAAATGTAAGCCTGAATTAAATGAAAGAGTCATACTATACATAAGCTTACCTCCTTCAGAAGTTCTGAATGTTATAGTATCAGTTTTTATGTTCCCATCTCCAAATCTTGTACTTGCTGTTAGGTAAGCACTATATTCATGGTTATATTCCAGGTCTGTGAACTGCAGCGATGTTTCTGTTACATTAACACTCCTTTTTGACATCTTATTCCTAAAGAAAGAGTTATTTTGTTAATTATATCTACACACCATTTCTGTATGTATACAACTGTGACCTAAGACACACAATTGAAAAATGCAGTATTGTGGTAACTACAAATATTTTGACATTTTAAAAGGCTGAGATAACTTTTGACTTTTATGTTGACAAGCACACTTGTAGGGTTGCATCACAACAGTGCTCTTATTTTTGCTTGAAAACCCTCTCTCCACAAACCAGAACAAAACCCCCACAGAAATACATTTGTAAATGACATCAGCAAAGACAATGATTATACAGAATTTCAAGGAGAAGCATGTACATTTAGTAATTACTATCAAATGGTTATGTAGTACCCTTGGGAAGGACACAGTAGGGCATAACTAAACTGTCTCCCTGGACAGGAATAGCGAAATATAAAAAGATTATAGCAGGGAGCATGCCCTACTGTGACTCTGTGAAACTGGTCAGAAGGCTGAAGTTATAAATGGAATAATAGAAGATGATATGGAACAGGAATTAGCTGGTGCTGAGTTAATTCTGGTGGAATGTAGCAGGGGATCAGAATGGAACTCTAGTCAGGTCAAAACCCGCCTAGAAAGACTGTAAGATCTAACATTAATAAAACACTGGTATTAGCATAGGTATGAAATGATTATCAGAAAGTAAAATAAGATACAGAAACAGCTAACCTGAATTCAAAAAGTCTGCTATTCCTCATTAAACTAATTTAGTCTATTATGAAAAAAAAGTAGCAGGGAAAAATGCTAGATAATGTTCCATTCCTGATTTCTGTACAAGTGCATGCCCTGTATCTTTAATGGGATTTTATACAGGGATGATAATTTGACAAGTAAAACTGAATATCTTGCTCCAGAAGTCGAGCTCTTCACAAACCAGAGAAAGAGTTCTAATTCTAAAAAAAAAAAATGAGAAATGTTGATTCAAAATTAATAGATGGGCTGATTTTCATCCTTTGATCGATGAATGAATGTTCCATTAGCAAATATCGCTGTCTGATACTCCTGAAATAAAGTTATATTACTCCTGATATAAAGTTATATTACCAAACTATTGGAATGAGAAAACATGAGAATAAAAAGACTAAATTGTCCCTGTCCCTTTCAGATTTTGAGTGGAATGTCTCTTGACATGGGAAATGCTCTTGGTAACAAAGAAGGTACACAACGTTTTTCCCAAACTTCTGACATCTGGATAGTCAGTAAAGAAATACAAAAGGTTGCTGCTGCAGTTATCAAATTTCATACAAAGAAAAGACATCTTTTCTTTGATCTGTGCCTAATATATTCTTAGTATGGAAAAACATTGCTGGCTATAATTTAAGTAAGAAAATCCACAGCTTACTGCTGCAAACACTTCTGCCTGAGTAACTGCATTCTTATAACAGCTTATTTTCCAAAAAAACATTCCCCAAAGCAGGCACAATTAGGAAGAACAGGATAATGCCAAAAGGCAATAGCTATATGCAAGTTCAGCAATTTTGTTAATATGCCATTAATACTCCAGAACTGCAGACTCAGGGAGTATGAATATTGTAGACTTAAAGCACACAGAATGTTGCTTTGCTGCCTGCTAGCACCCAAAAGTACCCTGTCCTGTGACAAATTCTTTGAAAGATTGTAACAATGAAAACATTACAGATATTACCCTTTTTATACTAGTAGTTGTGGATTCTAGTTCCAAATACTTTAAAGAAAGGTTATCAAATTCTCTATAGCTGTTCCAATGTATTTAAGGGAAAGAACATTTATTTAACGTATGTATTAAATTTCTTCTTTCTGCCTTATTGAGAAGCTCTGGGAACAGCAACCTCCCCCAGAATCTATCCCAAATGCAGCAACTATGGCATGGCAGTTTACCTTGAGAAATCTCACACTACAATGCACTTTATGAAATTGCATTGACAATTCTGTTAATACTTAAAATTTCCCTCTTCTCCCTTTCTCCCTCCTTCCCCCCCCTCAAAAAAACTCCAAACAAACTCTGAGGAAGGGGTGAAGTTGTGACCCCTTTGAACGGGAGTTTTTGTCCACTGTCCTTGCCTCAAGATGATACCTAATATCTCTCTAATTTTAGACATGGCACAGTAAGGACAGATGAAACAGAGCAAGGAGAATGTGGAAGGATAAAGGACAAGGCTTACTGCAAAAAGTTTTGTGGTTGTTTGATTTATATATTTAGAAAGATGGCTCAAACAACAGTTTTAAAAAAATAATTCTTACTGACACATTTGCCATAATAACAAAAGCAATAAGCTTTAAGGCAATATAAGCATGAAAACTTGTATAACCTCAAGTCTTCGAACACAGCTTGTATCAAAGCCATAATCCTTATTGTGAATTAACTCTTCCTTAGCCAGAGGACAGTCTTCAATTTAGTGGGGTTTGTTTTTGTGGTTAAAGAGCACCAGGCCTTGCCAATACTGGAGAAGTAACCAGACAAGCCTAATTTGACTTTTCTGGAAGGAAGAGCTTACTCCTGTTCCCTTTATCACCACTTAACCAGCAGCTATAATTAAAAAAAAAAAAAAAAAAAATCAGGAAGACCTGAGGCCAAACCCTACGCCGAAACTGTCAAGTAACATTAAAATAATAAATGTAAGCTCAACAGTAGTGTGCTTATAACAACTGCTGATTTGCACATCTGGTTCACATCTTATAAGGTGCACATTAGCATTTGCTTCCTGCACCTTAGTAGTAGCAATAAAATACTGCAGATAAATGCAGTATATTAAAAGTGATCATTAACAAAATCTTCTCTCTCCCAGCAAAGGTTATACAGAGCTTTGAAGAGATACCACATCACTAGACCAAATTAAGTTATGCAGAGAGTAGGACAGAAACGGCAAGTTTTAAAGTGACAAAATTTTTGAAGGTGAAAAAGATCCCAGGAGGAACGACAGAAGAAAAAAAAATAGGGGGAAAAAAAGGATAGATAGAAAAAATCCCCAAACAACACAGTAAATAAACCCCATTTTAAGATACTCATTTGCTACGAATATCGTAAGTACAGAATGTAATAGTAGACATAACTGAAGGCAATACAAAGACTCTTAACATTGCTCTTACATGCTTTCTACAACAGGAATCAGTATTTTTCTATTTTAAGACTATTTCAAATCTCCTTCACAATTTAGCATAGGCTTGTGTCCTGACTTACAATGGGCCTAATCAGAATATAAGGAAAATAGTCATCATGCTCTAATTTAAATTTTAATTCGTTTACCATAACGTAACCTTTAGAAAAAAATGTTGGAAATGCTTACCAAAGTTTTAATACCTCAATTTTCAGCTACTGCATTATATCTGAGTTTGTATATACAAAAGGCTAGTATTTTAAGTGCTGGATGAATATTTGCCTTCCAAACACGTGTAATCAACACATTGTGTAAGAAAAACCTAACATTCCTGATAGGTTACAGATTAATATTTATCCTCAGAACTACTTCCAGAAAATCTTACCAGACGTAAACTGTGTAATAGAGGATAATTCCATTTGGCTCCAGCGGAGGTTTCCATGACAACTTCACAATGACACCCGACAACTGTTTTACAGAGAGGGATTCTGGAGGAGAACTTGGAGCTATAAAATGAGAGAACAGGACACAACATCTTATTAAACAGCTAAGATCGATGGGATGCACAGCACCCTTAAATAGGTTTTTAATTATTTGTGATGGAAAGTGAACTTTGTACAACACCGGTGTACTACCCATCAACTACTGTTAAAGCCCAGCTTCTTTTCCATTTTTGTGACAGATGATAAAAGAAGATTTTGCATGGTGGTGTTAGAACATCTGTTTCTGTGATTCAATGGAAAAAGTACTTCATGAGAAAACAGAGCAACGGGTAGGTCACAGTGATTCACCTACCATCCAAATACATTGCTGTAATTTTTTTTCCCCTTCTAATAAAAGCAAGAGCTTTTTAGGTATGAACATATGTAAAAAACAGAAAATAGTTCCCCTGAGGAAAAAGAAGTGCTGTAAAGAATTATACAAAGCACCAAAAGGTGGGAAAATGATTAAGCATGGCATTGAGAAATTATAAAAATTGGGGTTACTAGGCAGTGGCAAAATCTATTCACTCCATCAAATGAGGATCACATTCACACATTTAACATGTCACAAGGGAAAATATAAAGACAGGCATTGACTGAGACCCTTAAAATTAATTTTAAGATGAACTCTACACAACACTGTATCACAACCGTGTAGGGAAACAGCATAAGAAAACAAAAACGTTAGACTTTGTTTGATGTCATTCTGAAGTTCATATAAATACTGCTGAGGAAAAATATACCTATGTATGCGTTAAGTGATATAGCTTTGTATTAGCATGTTATAAAGAAGTACATCTTCCTTCATCTTGATTCACAGATATATGTATCACTATGAAGTAATATTAGAATTACTTTTGTTTTTCTCAAATTAAACCAAAGACCATCATGCACTAAAAATTCAGGTCATAGCTGTAGTCATGCATGAAAATTGAGAATATGAGCACAGCTATTAGCAAATCTATGAAACATTTGGTCTGAACCTTGGAACACTGTGTTCCTCTGAATAAAGAACATGTGGTGTATTATAAATATTGTTTTTCAGTTGTTCCATCTTTCACTATTTCAAAAGTTGGCATAAAGGTTTCAGAACTCTCTACATTTAAAAGAAAAACATTTTTTATGAACAAAGGTTCACTGAACTCAGTGAATGTCTGTATTTACTAGAGAAAAATGGTGACAGCTGTATTTAGTGTTTTACTTGTTATATTATCCTCAGTGGCTATATAATAAAAGACCTGTCATACTGTGAATGTCAAGTCTTTTTGGAATGTCTAGTTCATGCTACAGTTCTTATTCAGTGAATATTTTGTTGAAAAATAGAATCTACATTCTTCTAAATAAAAATACTCTATGAAAAAGATGTATTTATCCAAATTTGCTGTTCCCAGTGTGCTCCAGCAACGTTACTCTTGAGCAAAGGCTTATTCCTGACAGTATGAAAGTAAGCCCATCAACATCTTAGAGATTTGCAAAGATCCATTACCATCAAAAGCTGGATCTTAGGCAAGTCAGTGCTCCCTAAGACATGAGAAGAGACTTAACTGAGGAATGGTTGGTGGGATATTTGTGTCGGTGCTGCTTTAAGCTACATTTTCAGACACTTCCTCCCTGTGTAACAAAGGACAGACGGATCCCTCCAAAATCTGAGTCACAGCACCTAAGCTGAGATTCTGCTTTGAATTTATTTCAGGATTCCCCTCCAGAAACAATAGAGGGGACCAATGATAACTTTCTACAACTAAATTGGGTATTGAAAGTAAAATATAATTTTATAGTACCTCTGAAGATTTATGACCCACTGTACTAATTAGCAGGGATGCAATGACTGTGTTCTACCCTCAACCTGCAGTGCAGAACACTCTCCTGCTCAATTTGGAAGTCCAGAACTACAGATAATGGACTTTGAGCATTTTCATAATATTAATAATTCTACATCTATACATGTGTATCTCCACATCCACCTGTTTAGAGGACTCCACAAATCTCCAAAAAGAAGAACCAAAAATGTCCCTGAACCATTCAAATTGCCTTTTGGTGGTTTTCCCTTTCTCCAGCTCTTACACATCTAGAATCAAACAGTATTTAATCATGTGGTGTATTAGATTAAAATAACATTAGTGAATTAAGAGTCTTCAAATTAATAAGATATTGATAAGACCAAAATGTCCATGCATAGCAATCATGCCATTTCACATAGCTTGTACTCATAAGAACATTAAATAACCAATAGATAAATAGATAGATAAAGTTTGTGTGTAGACAGGTATAGATACTGATACAGAGACATAATTGCAAAAAAAGTATGTAAAACCAACACATATCTGAAATGAAGTGCAAGAATAGTTTAGGACTACAGGCAGATGATGATACATTGTAACTTCTGTTCTGACTTACCATCTTCATCAGTCAGTATATGCAGAGGTGAACTACGAAGGCCCTCCCCCACTGTGGTACTAGCAGACACTTGCACAGTATATTCTGTATATTTCTTTAAATCTAAATAAAGAAGAAGAATTCGATAAACAACCATCCACTGGGCCAAATTAGGCTGAATGAACCATAAGTAGTTCTGATGTGGCCCATAATTTACACTGATCTGTGTCTTTAAAGACTGAAATATGCATTAACAAAACTTGAACACAAAGTATTCTGCATGAACAAGAAAGGGCAAAGCCCTACTTAACAGTTCATACTTCATATTCTTAGAATGCTTTACAGTTTGTTCTTGGCTTTACTCTGAATATCTGCTGGTTAAGGTACTGAGTTCCCAGCATTAACTGCTGTGTCATGCCTCAGTAATAAAGACAGAACATAGAAAAAGATGCACAGGTGTATGGAATGGGAAGGATTTCTCTTTATCCAGAATAAAATAGGAACATATACAGAGGTGACTTGAGTGTTTACTTTGGTATGATGATAGATATGTAAAGAAATCTATCGAAGTTCCTTGTATTTTAAACATCTAAAATACAACAAGATTTATATTAGACTATAACATTTGTGCCCCATTTCACTATATTATGGCATGTCACAACAGGTTTTTCTCAGGAAATGTAACATGTAACTTTATATAAGGACAAGAAGAAAGATATCCAACCAATGAAATAATTGATCTGCATCAGCCTGTTGATCCCTTCTCAGAACAAGTTACAGTTGCCGTAAGTTCCACATATATACTGGCCTGTAATGCGTAGTGTCATAAAAGTAGTGTTTATGGTTCTTTGCTCAGTTCCATTAGTCCTCTTGAGATATATTGTGTAGGTCTGTATGATTCCATTGGGAATGGATGGTGGAAAAAATGATAATTCAATTTCAACGGATGAGATGTTCCTATAGGTTAGGTTTTCTGGTGCAGAATCAGGAACTAGAAGACAAAATTTAGACTCACAGATTACTGTCAGCTTCATTGATTTGTTAAGCATTTCCCTAAACCGGTTTAAATGAAACATACTGTGAACATTCGGATTTTTACCCTATTTTTTGCATAAAATAAATGTTAAAAGAGGCTAATTGGAAGATCAAAACCATGTCAGATACACACTGTAACAACTAGGTACAGGTCAGTAAAAATCTTAACATAACAGTTTAAAAAATCTTTAGCATGACACTAAACTTTCCTTCTAACACCCCATTCTTATCACTGCAGTTCTCCAAGTTAGCCTTTGGTAGGAATTTTCCCATATTGGCTGCCATAATTTATACTTTGTATCATAATTTGCATTTATATCCTTTTCCTTGGGTTATCTATACAAACGGTATAAATAAATACCTGTATGGAAAAACAAAGGGAGCCTAACATATTGCTGTAAGGGCCCTGAAAGCATCCCCCCTTCTGGAGGGACAGTTTAACAGTAGCATAGCTGAGGACTACCTCCTTCTCGCTCATGACATACTCCCAGGCAATGCTGCAGTGAGGCTGCAGCCAGGGCTGACTGCTGGCCCTGGGAACTGCATTCAGCTGGGGCTCTTGTGTTTTGCCCCTGCCTGAGCTACAGCTCCTGCTGCATCACTCCCATGGCTGTGCTTGGCCATGGATTCACTGATCTAGACCCTGACTTGCAGACTGATGTTGCAGCCTGACCGCAGGTTGGCCCCAACACTACAGACCTGCTCAGCTGTCACTGGTCTGCATCTGACTTGGTGTCATTGAACCTGCTAACTCATTTTCCCGGCTCGACCTCAGGGCTGCTTCATCTATGTGGATTTTGGCAATCTGAACTTTAGGGTGCTCTGGCTGCCACCCCCAAACCTCCCCTGCTCCCTTCACTGGGGGTTGGTGGGACAAGCCCCAGCTAGTGAGGACCTTGCCTTATTGGCTCAGGGATGCTCTCGGATCTTGGCTTCCCATCCCTTACAAAGCAGCTGGCCCTTGCTGTGTCATGACAATTGGTTTTTGTGTGTATGTGTCTGCCTGTCCCCAAACAAATATACAAGTATGTTTTCCATTATCCAAATTGGACTGACAGCATAATATATCTTATTCCAGAAAATCATAATCCTACAGTGACAGCACAATTTGCCCAGAAGGTCAAGTAAGCCATGGAGATGGTTTTAGGATGCCCTAAACATTCTTATAAATGCACTAACACTTGATGAAACTCTGCATGCAAAAGGCTAGATAATTTCTGGTTATGCAGTATCCAGAAAGGGGATAAATGCCATGAGAAGCAGTGAAATCAGCCTACAATTCTGCCTAATTTCATGGTAAAATGGTAATAGAGAACTCCCAAGAGCTCTTCAAACACACCAGCCCATTAATAGGCTGCATTTCACTCAAAATGCTCTATTCTCCATATCCTTCCCTAGTTTTATTCTTGCATATCACAAAATATTTTTGCAGCTTCTCAAGCTTCTCGTCTCTATCACACGCAGCCGGGATGCAGATTTTTGTTCTGAGCATCAATGGCATTAGGCATTGAGAAAGAACTGTCTTAGAATACAAATTAGATAAAAGATGGATGTCTAAGTTAAATAGAGCAATAAAAAAGTCACATCTAAGGACATTGCATTATTTGGACAAGTGCCTACATGCCTATGTACACATACCAAAATAGTCCTCAAAAGTAGCACAACCTCTTGGCAGAGATAGCTTAGTGTTCCTACTATGACTAGTGTTTCATGCAATCTAAGTGTTTGTGTCTCTGCTCCTTAAGGGCTTGAGTGGTTAGGCAGGCCTAGACTACTTCATATAAGAAAAACCAAAGTTCATTTCAGAAACAAGGAGAAAGAGCTCATCATGATTCCACTATGTCTTAACAACCAAGGAGCATCTCCCTACTCTAAAATACAGCCCTATGTGCCTGTCTTTCCTTACTGAGAAAAATGTGATAAATAGCAGGCTTAGTTCCAGTGCTAGCTCTAGGTATAGACAAAGAAGGTTATTACCTGAGGTAGCAAATTGGTGAAGATGGCACTGTTCCCCCGCCAAAAGGATGATCATGATACATTTGCTACCTGGATACGGCTGAGTCTTAAAGGAAACTAACCTTCCCACCTGTCTCCCCAGCCAACTTTCATTTCTGATTCTACAGCTTAACCCAAACATCTATTCCTCCATGTAAAACATTATCCTCAGCTTTTTCTCCAGTACCTCTCCTGTTTAGCTCCACTGAAAGTTTAATTAACTTCTGTTCATATCTTACAATCCTTTCCCTTGTCCTACCTTACAGATACTTACTTATTCAAGTCTCTTCCTGTGCCTTGCTACACCTCCTTAATGCTCAATCTTACCAATCCTCACTTTTCAATTTACTTTCCTTGCTTGGAAAAACTTCATCCACTCTAATTCTCTGCTATCTGGTTTTATCTGTACCTTCTCAAACTTATTTCAAAGAGACAACTTTTCCTGCTACAAAATAGCATTTACCTGTGATTTTATTTTTTTTTAACCATCAAGATCTAATTCTTATAAAATTTCAATTCATAATTTGAATTACAAATTGCACTCATTTTCTGAAATCCTTCCCTTCCTACAAAAAAAAAAAAAGATTTCTTGACAAGGAATCTTCAAGGACAAATAGTAAAATATATGAAGTTCATCACACATAAAACTTCCCGCTGTTTTCTTTAATTCTTAAGCTTCCGTATTACTTATTTCATTACTTTTGCCTTGTATATAAAAGAGAACACATGGTTCAAACTTACTGCTTTGCAAAGCAAACATGTACTTTTAGAATTAATTAACAGATCTTCTAGGCAGGAAAGGTCATAAAGGAATTGATTCCAGAAATTATTTTTTTTTTTAAATATATACTCACCAGTTTCAGACGTTCTCACCAGAAGTGGGAAAGATGACTGATTCCCATGGCCAAGTCTAGTGAATGCCCTTACAGAGATGTTGTAGAGGGTATATGGCTTCATTTCACTTAGTGATATACTTGTAAATGAGGCATTTTTGATAAATACATCATTGGAATCACTGTACAGAACTTCATAGTGAGTTATGAGACCATTAGGGTGCTCAGGTGGTAACCATCTCAGATTTATTTCTGTTGCAGTTACATTTATTAACTCTACATTTTGGGGTGGGGAGTCTGGTTCTGCAACACAGAAATCAAAGAGAAAAAATACCCTCTGAGACTTTCAATTAATTGAATGTAGAACTGGTCCTACTACTGGATCCTAATGCTTAGATTAGCTAACCAGGTTACTACTTTTGCTACCATTTTGTTACTCACTCACTCTCCTTCTCAAAACTTTACCACTTTTTAACTCAGTTAATTTTAGTATGTCTTCTTTTCCAGTTGTAAAACTAGGCACCTTTTTGAATCCCAGACACTTCATCTTTTCTGGAATTTCTTTTCTAATCCACTTATAAATCTATCCAAAACTTGCAGTTATTAAGAAATAATCTCTTTTGTCAACTGCTGTCATCTAGACTGATCCTCCAAACTTCTTCAAACTCACGTTCATTAAATTTAACTGAATGCCATCTTACTGCTTTTTCCTTAAATAACCATCCACCTTATTTCACTCAAGCAACCACTGAATGAAAAAGGACTGTATGCACTGTAACTAAATTCCCTTTAGTTTACTGATACAGCTGCTAATTGATGACCATGAAGACCCCAGTGTAAATCTCACATGCACTGGTGTGAAGGTCACACACAAAACAAGTCCAGCTCCAGGGTAACGTGTTGGCTAAATCCACTGTCAACATATGAGTTCATGTGACTCCAGTGAACTAATAATGCATGGAAGTGCTGAAGGAGTGAGTGGGCCACACTTATGAAGAAAATAAACAAACTTTGAATGTCAACCTTGATCCCTTTGAAGGCTTCACCACTTCACCTCTGAAATATCCTGCCTATAAAATTTAATAAAATGTACTAAGAACCCAGGATTATGAGATCCAGTTTATGTATAAATACCTATAACCCAGGTACTTCAGAATTTATCATGACTATTCTTGTCTCACAACAAAAGGCCTCACAAACAACTTTCATCCCTGACTTCAGAGCCTGTGAATGAAAAGTATTAACTGTAACAGATCACTACTCTCTGGATGATAAGACTGCCCACATGGATATTTCCCACATGAAGAAGCTTAATTTTCAATTGAGAAGCGTTTTGCAGTTTACCTGGCATGGTAAAGTATTTAAATATAACAGCCTAGGGTCTTCCACCCTTAAGTAATCTAAGACTGAGGTAGTTAACCTTTTATTTGGAGGTATCTCTCTTTTCAAGACTCAAACAAATTGTCACTCCTAGCTTGTTAAAGTTAGGAAACAACAATCTCAACCTGAATGACATCAGAAGAAAAGAGTAATTACACACAGCCTTATAAAAAAGCAGGAATTACTGGGGGGAGGTTCTCAATAGTTTCCTCAAGGCTCAACACATCTCTTCCCAGTGGATGAACTGTTAGCCTTAAACTCCGTTCTGAACAAATTTCTGTAATGCTTAAAGGCAAGGAATTGTAAACTTTCAGAGAAAAAGATATTTAAATAAGTAATTGTCTGATCTTGCCATACGCCTTTCCTCTCCAAACTACTAACGGCATAAATGGCACAGATGGATGCAACCTTTAAAAAAAAATGATGAGCACTAAGTTTCATTGTTTGATATTTTGGTTAGTTATTCAGATCATCTAAGATTCTTAAATCCCCATGATTTTTAATCCTGTAATCCTTTTCTCTCCTTTATTATCACTTAATTGTTTGTTCCTATACTGTAGTGTATTTGTCAATAAGAGAGACAAATGACAACTGGATAGTTATCTTCTTTATTACTTTGACAAAAACTAGAAATAACTTTGCTGAAGCCAGTGAAAAATATAAACTTGATAGACATGAGAAAAGATTAAGGTTTAACACTCATGACTCTACCCTGTAAATCAAGTTCCCATGTCCTCTTTGCCAATGGCAACTCCAGCTACTGACCCTGTGCCCTGTGCTCCATGGGTGGGGACTGCCATGCAAGCAAGCAAGGAACATCCAGAAATCTTCACAAAGCAGTATTATACCCTACATTAAGACTATTGATTAGTCTTAATAAAGTCCCAAAGCTGCACGAAGCCAGCTGCATATAGTATCATTCACTGTAAAAACCTTTCTTCCTTCTGTCTATCAGAGTTGAAATTAGTTGAATGCTGCTCATGCTACAGCTTTCACCATTATTTCTAGCACTTACCTAAAAATTGTCTGAATTAAGTCACCGACTGACAGAAGACTAAGAATTTCAACAAATACTGATTTTACGTCTACACTTTCTTCCCCTCCTTATGTATATGCCCAGTCATCTGAGAAGTGCAAACTTCAATATAGAAATCAAATCATCATTGCAAACAATGTATTTACCGTCTTCAGGGGTTCTCACAAAAACATCATTCTCTTCAGACAAAGAACTTTCTCCAATTGTGGTAGAAGCTGCAACTCTCATTTTATAATTTGTGTATTTTTTTAAACCTAAAAAGATTAAGAAAAGAAATCTTGACTTCTGACTTCTTAAACATATTTTTTTCCTCATAGCTACTTATAAAACTATCAATCAAAATGGTTACTGTTCTAAGAGGTTTCGATCACATCTGCCACCTAAAAGACAGAATATGCAGAATACCATTTATTTAAGGAAAGCCAAATAAGCATTCAGTCAAATTAACAGATATTGAAAGAAGTTAACCAGCTTCAAACCTGTAAACTTTATGATTTATTTGTCAAAACAAAGGATGTTTATGTTTACATCAAAATATGCATAATACTGATTAGAATTAATACATAACTGAAACCCATAAGGAATGCTTTTTGTTCAATTGCTATCAAAATTATCACCTTAGAAGAAGAAAACTTTTATTAATGTCAGATGAATGCTGGGAAAAAAAATCAAGTCTGAAAAAGAATTTACAATTTAGGAATATTTTCCCATGTGGAAAGAAGAGGCTGAGGAAAAAAATCCAAGGAGAAATCCATTTCACAAATTACTACTCAGTATATTTCAGAAATTCCTACTTGGCACATTTCACAAATTACTGCTCAACTTACCTAGTCCTCTTCTCCCATTTCACATTCCCTACATACCCCTCCACAGTAGACAAACCTCTCAGGAGTGACCCTACCTTGCTTTTACATGCAGTTGTAGTGAGTGTGTGTATGTGTCTGAGTGTGGATGGGGGAGATTTGGTCTCCTTGCAAATGGCTATATTACACAAAGTTGAAAAAAAAATTATTTTGTATAATATATCTGCAATTTTTATTTTTTTCATGAAATGACACTGTACCTGTCATAAGTAAGCTGTTGTTCAAAGTTGTCGTGTGGAATGCTCTTTTTGTATCCAGTTCCATCGCATAAACAGTATAATGAATGATCTTCCCATTGGGACTTGCTGGAGGATCCCAATACAGCAAAATAGAGGAGGAGCTAATATTCTTGTAAGATATATTTTGTACTGAGCTTGGAACTTAAAGAAAAGCACAAAAATAGAAGAGTAAGTAAATGAATTATTAAAACAAAAAAAAAAGTTCATTAAAAAAAAGTCATGTAGGTTAATTTTGATAGTAGCAGAGTTACAACATTTCACCTTGTTCATGTGTCCTGACCGTAAGAATTGATGGTGGTCCTTCTCCAACAGCAGTGAAAGCAGAGACACTGATCATGTAGTCTGTGAAAGGTATGAGGCCTTTTATAACATATGACAGCTCTTCAGCCAAAATGTTATCTGTGATTAAATGGAGATAGTTACTTATTCATAAACTGATTTTTTTCTTTTGCATTCTAAACTCCCTTTGACACAGCACCCTGGAACTGTTTTACTCCTAAAGAATCAACTTTCATGGCAATTACAAAAATAGAAAGTCTACACTTCACCTCTTTAACACAATCAAGGAGAGGCTATTATAGGTCCATTCTCATGTGTACAACAAATAGATTGGCCTAGGTAAAGGAATGATCAGGCAGAAACTACACCCATGAGGTGTATACTCAGCTGTTTCCAAAAATATGAGAGAAATCCTCTAGGAACCCTCGAATCCCCCTTTTCCCCAGGGTGGGGAAAGGATGGGAAGTATATGGCCTAGTCTTTCCAGTGACTTCAGAACCATGGCTCCTAAATTAATCTAAGTTAATGGAGATTTAGTTTGGGGTTTATTTTTGTTGGTTTTTTTTTTTTGTGGGGGTTTATTTTTTTTTTTTAATTGAGAAAGATTCTTTCACCCAGAGGTGCTATAACAACTAGAGATGGCTCCCTCATGGGTCCCTTCACACTGGTATTTTTAGCAAAAGAGTTGTCGGCAGAACGAAGAAGTTATACATGCCTACAAAGAGGTTTTGATGTATCTGAAATGAAGTTTGAAGTCACCTGCAGTCTAACTGTGGCAGTCAAAATCATTTCTTGCAAAGCAGCCATTATGCCGCTGCAACATGAAAGTGTGGGTACTTCACATATCTTGAGTATCAGCTTCAGAGTTTTGTGAGACCAACATTAAAAGGAAGGCATCTAAAAATCAGCAGACCCTGTTGGAAATTTGGCTGTCAACAGCTTTAACTACTTTAGGAACAACTATAAAATAATGCTCGTGTTAGATTACAACAGACACTGTCTGAAATCAATTTTTTAGCAACACAGACATCTTTTAGGAACTCAATATCGCAAGCTGAATGAGGCTGTAAAAAGATCTGCATTTAAAGCAATGTACTTTTTCTTTACATGACAAAGATTCTCCAGGATTAATATAGTACAGAAAAGATCCACTGTAGTTTAAACTAATGGATTAAATTTTAGGTTTAGTTACTGGTGTATATGGAAGAATTTAGTGACTTTAATAAAAGAGAATAAAAAAATAAAAACTTGACTTTCTGTCCACTGTTCAAAACTCACAGTAAAACTTCAGAGTGGTATGTTAAGTCCCTGCCTGTCAGTTGAGGCCTGCTTAATGATTTGTAAATATCCATTCATGGTAAAGAAACACTTGTCCATTGATAATACAGAACAAGTGTACACACTAATGACATCACCATGTCATGGGGTCATGTCCACCTGTTTGTCACCCATATAGAAAAGTTGTAACTTTCTGACCTATTTACCTTCACTGACATCTGAAAACCTATTAGTCAAAATGCTTACAGAAATCAAGGCCTCTGAAGGGCTTGGAGATATGTTAATCCCTGACAATCACACCTGCTTTGGCAAC
Organism: Neopsephotus bourkii; assembly: GCF_033783945.1. NCBI lineage: Eukaryota > Metazoa > Chordata > Aves > Psittaciformes > Psittacidae > Neopsephotus > Neopsephotus bourkii. Next base: position 4,478,077 of record NW_026901969.1, read on the forward strand.
TGTAATAACTGATTGTCTATGCAGCTTGGCTGATGGCTTTCGGGTCCTCCTTTCACTAGGAAGAAGGTCAGCTGGGTGACAAGGGGCTAGTTCCTGCCTGTGTGGCATTCCCATTTGGTGCAGAAGGTTTTTGGTGGTAAAAAAATCTGACTCCAACAAATGACCCATTCATCATTTTCTTGAACCATGTGCTACAGATCATATCTGGGACAGTGATGGGGGTCCTTCAGAACAAAGCAGCAGGTAGAAAAATGCCCTAAAATATCTTACCCAAAGAAGAATGTAATTCTGCAGCTCTGTTTATAGCAGGCAAATTATCACCAGATACACTTGTAAATGTGACTGGGGATGCTGTCTGAATGCTGGAAAACATTTCAGCTGAACCTTCATATAATTCATTGGCTGTTTCCATTAAATTCCAAGCAGGAGAAGGTTTGATGTTTTCATTTATCATGTATGGTTCCAAAGAATCAACCAAATACTAAAAATTAGAAAGGTAGGAATGAATCACAATCACTGTCATTCCTAAAGTGTTTAATTAAATTTATGTATAACATAGAAATAGTGTTTGTATATTTGTGCATATATATTGGCATACAAGCATTACAACAATAATTTATTTTGCAAAACACAATCTTTCTCATGAAAAAGCTCAACTGCCCATAGTCTACAACCTTTTATTCATTTTTATTGTTTAATCAAACACTTCTTTTTTTATTTCTTAAAATATGTTTTTTATAGTAAAGTGGCAATTTTAAAGCAAGGCCTTTAACTTTAATGCTCTATCCTTGGAGTTACGTTGAATAAATCAGTTTTTGAGCTCTGGAGATTCCATTTGTGCTAAGCATGTTCTGAAACAGGGTTGCAGGCATTGAAAATAACAGGGCTTCAGATGCCTCTACTAGGCAAATATAAGGGAGAGGGAAAATAAGTATATATATGAAGAGTGGAAGGGAGGTAAGCGATACAGGGGTCCATAGGACAGAAGGGGAAAAAAAACAAATGTTGGAAGGTGTGGCAGTAGATTTAAGGTGAGCAAGAACTACAAAGAGAGGAAAACCAAAAAAAGACAGGCTAGAGCATAGATACAAAATGGTGTGTAAGCACTACATCATTATGCCCCTTCAGAATCTGGGACCAAATCCAGGACTCCAGTGTCTCTAAATTGTTCTGCTGTCATCTGTGAACATTCCCCACTCACACATATGGCCCACTTCACTGCCAGAAAAAGATGCTTTTACAGTGATGTAACTAATTCACATTAGCTCTTTCCCTACAGACTCTGGGTAGAGAGAAGGCAAAGCAGCTTTTTTACTGCTTTAACTAGGGTAGGATTAACCACAGGCAAAGATACAGCACCAATCCCATCTAAGTACCAACAGGTAAAAGCTATATATGCATTATCTTCACCAACTTTTTATAACAAAATAATAACCCGCATGGAAATACTTTTTGCTTCAGAGGCTTTTCCACGCATAAAACAACAGCTTTTTGCTGCTACTAGTTACTGAGTACCATTAGCACTGCGGATCTGACAGTTCAAATCCTGTAACTGCTCTGAACTTTTGTCAATGTGGTTATAAATAATGTTTATTATGACTTGTTCTGTTTTTTAATTAAAAAAAATAAATTCAATAAACTTCAATAAAGCCACAATGCCACTACACTAAGAACTCAAAAATTAGGAAATCCCATCATTAAAACAGCTCTGTGCAGATAAGTTTCATCTTTTTTGTGTCTGTACTATGATACAATCTTTAATTACAAAGTTATATACTTTCATTTTCCAAGGATGCCTGCCTGGTTTAATGAATGGATCCTTATCCCCATTTTTTCTCCCCCTTACTCCTTATTTAATGCTTGGCTCCAGGGCTCTATTTAATGTACACCATTCAGCTTGAAAGCAAACTCCTTCATTGTGCTCTACAACAAAAATGTAGATACTGTGTCAGATTCACAGAAAGACATCATTGTCTAAAAAAAAGGAATCATGAAAACTTTAGACACCTATGCTCAAAATTCAGACCAAAAGGCCCTACCTCATAAAGCACTCAATCCCAAGCTGAATGCAGGCTAGGATCTACAGTTCTGTGCTGCATGATCAGAGCTATGCCATCTAAGCATGTAGAGCTCATCAGCACCCTAAATCCAAAAGCTCTACTGACTGACAGCATAAGTTCCCTATATGATTTTATCCAGTAGATGCGTACAGATATACTTAGCATACAACCACAGCATGGAGTTCAGCATGTAGCATCAGACATGTAAATTCAAGAATATAAATAGGGGCAGAAACTCTAGGGTTTTTTGCCTTGCAAGCAGAGCACTTAACCAGCCTTGGGAGATTTCTGTTGAATTCATTTCTCCATAGGATTCACGCTGACATCTTCCAGGAGTCTGCTTGAGTGGCTATGAATCAATCTAGGCACCTAAATTTGTAGTCTCACTATTAGGTTACCCTATACTGCAAAGAACTCAAGGGCTAGAAAGGATATGACTGTGGGTATGGCTTCCTGCCTTCAGCAGCTACAAGAATCTGGATCATTCTATGAGAATTATTTGTTGTTTTCATGTTGTCGAAACAGTATTAATGGAATCTCTTTAAAACCCAGCCAGAGAAAGAGGGTGGGTTGAGGAAGGTGGATTTTAAAAGCATTAACAACTCATCTATGGTGGCTAATTCCACATTCTGTACCTATCAGATAAGGCAGAGGAACAAATTTAATCTAGCAAATAAATCCGTATTTTAAAAAAAGAAAAAAAACAAAAAAGAATACCTTATTTTTTCCTTCAAGAATAGTGTTTTCCAGAGTCACTTCAGTTTCCTGCATGTCTACCTTAACCCTGTACTGGGTAATGATTCCATTTGGTTCTTGTGGCTTCCTCCAAACAATTTTTATGTATGTGGCTTCCACTTCTGCGAGATGTAAATCTGATACAGCACCTGGGACTAAATGTTCAAGAAGAAACTTGGTTTCATTAAGCATCTGTGATTATTACAAGGTCTCCCAGCACTGCATGAAAAATACAATAGGCATTTAATCAAATTTCACACCCTTATCTCTTTGTTTGCTCCTATGCAGGTAGAGAGTTACCTCACATGGTTTCTTAGCAAACAAGTTACAGTTCTAAAAACATGCACAGTTTTTTGACATGTATGTGTGAATATGGCCAGATCCTAAGATGATGTAAATCAGGAAGTCAGTGCATTGGAAGCAAGCAGACCTTTGGTAGCTTGCTGTATGGAACCTTAAGTATATTGAAATTGAAATGTTAGTTCAAAATTCATCAAAACCATAGAAAAATGAAGTAAAAAGCAGTGGGGGAGGGGACAGGAAGAAACATGTGACATCTTTTATACCAAATTTTGGCTCAATTTCTTCTTTAAGTATGCAGTTATGATACTGAAATTTACACAGGACTGCCACAGATCAGATACATTTATATTCAATGATACTCAGATTTTATATGAAAAGTAATAGTTTCCTATATACCTCAGAAAAAGACAAACCTGAAATCATTTGCATAATGGAGATTTGTAGATTTGGCATTAAAATGAGACATTTTATGTAAATCCAAAAAAACCCAACCCCAGTACATCAACAAAAAATACCATTTTGCTTCTGACACTGAGTTTAGACAGCAATAAGCATGACTTTGCTGAGGCAGGCCACTTCTGGAAATTGTCTCTGACAGCTGAAAAAAGATACTTTGGGAAAGCATATGGTAAATAAGGATGGGTGTTCCTTTTGCTGATGCACCTTGCCAGGAAGCATTGCAGCAATCACTGTTGAGAGCTTGTCTACGTTTGTTCTGCGAGGCAAAAAATGTAACACAGAAATAACCATCCTGAAACTATCTGCCTATTATACACTGATTTTTTTTCTGGTTGCATTTGCAGATGCAGATCAAAAATCCTGCACAATCTCACATACGTGGAAATTAAAGCTGCATTTCTATACAGCAAAGGACCCTCACCACTGGAAGCCAAAACTGGAAGCGCTCTTCTTTCTTTTCCACTTGCTGCCATCTAACGGGTAAACGCGGGATCTTCAACTTAATGACCGCATCCAAAAATAATTACATTCATTCAGGCAGAAAATACGTGTCTTTCACAACCCCCACAGGCCTCTGACAGCAAGTAAATTTAGCGACAGTGCACCAACTCGAAAAAAAAATGGATAAATAAATTGATGTAATAAATATTCAGCTAATTTCTTTCATTATCTTTTTATCCCTCTTTTGTAACGCTCCTGTAACACACCCATTCTTTCCTTTGCAAAGTACCTAAAAGGCTCTGAAGGGAAACTGAAACCAATTATTATGTGCAGCACATTCACTTCACTTCTCTATGCTTACTTACCACCTGCAGGAGTGAAAACTGTAAGGTTAGCCTTTGGCCCCACCCCAGCACTTGTCTCAGCACCGACGTACACATCGTATGTTGTAAACGGCACAAGGTTACTAAATACAAACTTATGATCTTTTGTGCTGTTATCCAGAATATGACCTGGAATGAAAAATGAAGAGATTCTAGCTCAAAAATAAAAAAAAAACAGTCCACAGCCACTTTTCAGGATGATGAAAGATGGAAAGCCAAATTTGTGAAAATGCTAATTTGGTACCAACTTCGTTGGAAATAATACTGAATGTCTAGGAAAAAATGAACAGACAAACAAAAAAGCAGCCTCATGAAGGTATGGCATTTAAGAGAAAGGGATTTTTTTGTTTGTTTCTAAATTAACTCTTATTGCTTTTTCTGTGTGGTTCCATAAAAACAACAGGATACAGCTCATTAACTTCTTACTTAATTACAGGCAGTCATATAATTTCTTTATATATACATGTCTGAGAGAAAACAAAATAGAAACCCGACAAAACAGACTCATACAGTTGATCATATACTACACAGGAATTCAAATCCTCAAGAAATCTTTAACAAAAAGAAAAAGAGTAAAGGTAAGATACAGAATGATAAGCTGCTATCTCAGCCTGTCACCCCTCTGAATGGATGAGGAAAGTTGGTTTCCTCCACTTCTAAGAATATCTCATGTGAATTTAATTACATATTCTTCCTCACAACAGACTGACTTTTCTCTTAAAAATCTAAACAATTTAATAAGTCTAACCGTAAAAAAAGATACATAGCACTGCTTTCAGATACTCATTCTGGATAGGCATGGACATTAAGAATTCAACTGTAAGGTAATAATCATAAAAAAGAAATAGAAATAGAAACATCAATCCTGACTTACCAGATGGTCCATACAGTTGAACTCTGTAACTAAACTTCCCTGTTACTATGGTTGGTGGGTCCCACATCACTGAGAAAGACTTTGCTGTAATGTTGCTCTTGGCAATATTTTGTGGTGGATCTTCTGGAACTTAAACAACATTGGAAAAAGTCTTTGCATATAAAATAATTTATATTAGGATTTCCAAGAACCACATTATCAGACAATTAATTTTAAACATAAACATTAAATATTCTGAAGGGAAGCTACATTACAAGCACATCTCATTAAAATGACTTTTTTTTAATTTCATTTCCTCTTTTTAAGGTAATGAGAAGGTAAAAATGTATCACAAAAGATACCAAGGGAGTTGAAACTATGCAAATAATGCTTAAAAAACAATGGAAGCACGGATTCTACCAAATCTAGCATGCACTTTATCATTATACGGATTACATAAAGATGCTCAAATGCCTTTTTAGCAAACCACCGGCTCTAAGGCCAGCCTCTGAATAAGGTTGCTTGGCACACAGGCATGCAGAACTCACAGGGGAGCACTTTAACAAGCTGCTTAATGCTCATAAGGTGAGGATCTAACAGAGGTGGGTTCAAAAGCTTGAGTGTGCTCCTAAAACGAAGGACTTACTGAGGCTTGGGCCAGAGGCCTGACTGTGCTTGTGGCCTTGTGCATGCCACACAGAGCCACACTGCACAGCAGGCCAACTTCCCTTTTCCCAGACCATGCTTTAATGGATGAACCCTGGCTATGCAGGCACCCAGTACACAAGGACTGAAGATCTCATCTGCCAAACAGCTCACATTTTCCTATGTATTTGGCAGATCTACACCCCACTGCATAATGTTTTTATCACTTTCCAGGGTTTTCTTATGAGCAGTGCACCTACACTAGGATATTAACAGGGTGAAAAGTAAACCGGAAATTAGCCTGAGATCCTTAGGAGAAATAATCCAAAACTTCATTAACCCTAGACAGAACAGCAAACTAAGGATATTTTAAAACTATCAAAGCAATTCAAATGAACAGTGCTAGGAGGGAATTTAACTTCTTTTTTTATATCAACAGTGCTATGAAAGGGAAACCCATAACATCAACCTGCTTCAGGCAAAAGAATGACGTACTAACAAACAAACAGCCAGAATAACATTCCTCTGAACACCTTTTGGGGATGACTCTATTAGTAACGTTTCCCACTATCTAAGCCATTACAACCCTCCTGTTCCTGGACAAAGTTTGTTTCCAACTCTAACTTTTCAGTACATTGCAGGTAACCCAAAATCAACTTTTCTGGTGCTTAAAGATTTTTTCAGAACTTTCTGCAATAGGTACAGATTGCGGAACAACAGGACAGGAGTTTTCTTCATACTGCTTGTTTTTTCACAACAGCAAATAAGCTTTAAGTGCATTTCTATCTATACAATACATATGTATTTTTAATATTATGCCTGACACCTTTTCCCTTCATCTGTATTTTTCATTTTTCTCCCATTCTGTCATTAATTGCAGTTCTTAAACTATCCTCAGTTTTTCATAAAATTTGACTTACCTTGAACACAGTTTTGTATTTTTGACTTTTAATTATAACTGTACACTATTAGATACATTGCAGTTATATATAGTTTCAGTTGAGTCCATCGGGTAAAATTAATCATGTAAATACAACAGTGTGATACCGATAAAGACAGATTTGGACTGAAGTATCTTGCAAAACAACTTCAATCTGATATTCTGAAGTTGTCATATAAATCTGAGAACTGTATTTCCATTTGAAAGCAGTAAATACCTGATTCTGGTGTTCGGACAATTGCACTGTCAATGTAGCCTGCCTCAGTGGTAACTGCAGAGACTTCAAAAAGGTAGGTGGTATATGGCCTGAGGTTAGTTATAACAAAACTAATTGGTTCATTCCAAACAGAGCTCATTTGATTTGGTGCCTCTGCATTTGGTGTAACTGTAGTCCTTGAAGGAACTGTGGATTTGCCAAAAGTAGTTGAAGGAGTAGTAGTACTCCACAAAAATGATTCACTGTTGTCCTACAAAGACAAAATATGAAACATGATAAGATGCATCTATAATCTATAATTGTAAATATATGTGGAAGAAAAAAGGCAGACCACCTTTGAAATAAAATTACCCTAAATTGGTTCTTTTTATGCTTCAGTGCTTCATTGGCACTTTTCATTAAAGTACTGACCCTAACATCCTGGGGGGGAAACAAAGGGAAATAAAAGTTTGACAACTTGACATGTGGGTAACCACAACACTGCTCAGAATAAAGAAGAAAAGGAAAATAAATACTAGAAAAGACATTTTTCCTCAAGAAATTCTGAAATGCATACATTGGTTACAGGTCTGAATCTGATGAAAAGCCAAAATTCAGAAATTTTTCAAGGAAAGTTTCTAAGACCAACTCAGACTAAAAGCATTTTTTAAATCACTCTGTTAATCATGGGGCTTTTTATTTTGATATGAAAAGTATTTTTCAAATGTTGAAATGGTACACAGAATAAAGCATGCATTTAAAATATAAAAATCATTACCATGCTACATATAAAAATAAGATATTAACATTCCTATATGTTGGCATTGACCAAAAACCCCCCACCAATTCTAGGTTTTTCTACTTGAATGCTGTATAAAATAAAAATTTAAAAATTGATAGCTGAAAAAATTCTCTACTTCATTATTCCCTCTTACAAGGATGCCAAATTGAATCTTTCTTAGCATTTTTTTCTTTGATCAAACTGAGCTTCTCAAAGAAAAGCATCCATTTAATCTATTTTGAACAGAAAGGTTTTTCTTCAAGCATTATATCCTGCCCTGGGCCTAAGCCCGTAAAGTATTTGGGATTGTTCTGAAAAGCAAGCCTTAATTTTTTTATGTCTCAAAATTTAAATGTAAAACTATAGTCTCTGGCTTGAGTCTAGTTCTAATTTAAAAGGTTTATAGCACTTACATTGCATTCTGGTAACCTCCCAGACAGAAGGTCCTCTACTTTAACCAAGACGTCCTTCACTACAATTCCACTTCTTGCATGTTTCACACTAATCTTGAAACTAGTTATCTTTCCATTTGGTTGCCGAGGGAGAAACCAGATCAGATTTACAGCTGAATAGTTTAAGGCTTCTACTGTGAGATTCACTACTTTACCTGGAGCTTGAGAACGAAACAAACAAAAGCAGTGAGACACATTTTTCATCTCAGCACTGGAAACAAATACAAAAAAAAAAACCCTTTTATTTTGGTAATGACATTTCTCACTTCTAAACCCTAGAGCAAATAAATTTAACAATCATTCACAAACACATGTAAAGTAGCTGATATGCAACCAGCTCTTTTCCAATCTAGCTTAAGTAAGGATTATAATTATTTCAGTCTCAATATTATAGCGATTGGTTTGGTCAACTTTGGCCATTCTTCCTAGAAGCAACTCATCTACTGTGTCAGAAGTAGCAAATTTTGGCCCATTTTTGTTTAAGACCATATGACAGTTCCTGCAACAGCTATTCTTAGTACTAGGGAGAAAAGAGTTATGCTGCCTTAAGAACATAAAACTGTCCACAATTACAGATCTTCCACAGATGAATTGAGACAGGTCCTTCAAGCCTCATATGTAGTTCTTACTTAGGCCATGCTGAATCTTTTGCAGGGTATTCACCTCCTCCCCCTTCCTCCCTTGTATTTAAAGAATTCTAACTTTTGGCTACATTTCACACTTTAAACTGAAACTCTTCTTGTTGTTCAAGATGTTGGGTCTTCCTTTACACCAAAGCAAGAGTTAAAAGTTGAGAATGTAGAAGTATAAATGCAGTATCAGTGACACATAACTCTTGACCAGAGTTTGAAGAAAAATTCAAATTACACTTATAATAAGGGATTTTAGCTTTACTAAAAATGTACACCAAAATGCATCTAAGGCCTCATATGAAGAAATGCTGTTGTTGTCCTCTGTCAAGCATGAGTAAATAAATCTCCTGGCAATACAGATTTCTAGCTGCAATAATGTACAAGTGGCAAGTTTACTACCCTTTCTCATACTTGGTTTTATAAGTCATTGTGTTATCACAGAAATCTCATGCGGAGTGATGATTTCCTGCCATTAACTGAAATACAGCACAGCTACAGAAACCAACCAGGATTCCTAAACACAAAGGGTGGTTGCTGCTACAGCAGCACAAATTCTGTATGCCAGCGACACAGGTTCACCCTACCATAACTGACCTGGAGCCAGCTCTTCAGGCAAGCCACAAATGCTCCTGCAGCATGAGCAAGACTAAAGCCACTAAATTAATAAATATTATGCAAATTCAGATTACAGTTATGATTTTTTAATCTCCAAAACCACCAAGTTAAACTTTCATTTTATTTTTGTTTAGTTTTTTTCTTCATAATTAAAAAGTGAAAACCTAGTGAAATACATTCTGTGCTGTATTGTTTAGAGAAGGCATTTGACTCCAAGCACTAAACAAATATGGCTTTACATCAGCAGGCAATGCCTGAGCTGTTCCCATAACAAAGTCTGTTTGTCTGCACTGCTGCAGGCAACAGTAAATGGGTCCACTTGACAGGTAGCTCTGCTTTCCTGTGACCCTGCTTTCTGAAAGCAGCCTAGTAAAAAATTGGCATAGGAAAACCCCAACAGAAACAGAGTTTGCATATAAGAAACACCCATAATGTGAACGTTCAAAATGCTATTACTAGCAAATAGGACAAAATGCACCTTTTCCACTGAGTGAGAATAAGAAAAGGATTAGTTTTTTGTTCTAAATGCATTAGAATCGTTCAAGTGTAAAATGTGCCATGGATACTTAGTAGCTTTATTAAAATTACCACTTTCGGCAGTCTGAAAAAGAAAAGGATCGCTAAATACTCCAACACCAGCACTGTTCTCAGCAGCAACCTACAGAAAATGAAAAAAGCCACATTAGATAACCTACAGAATATATAGTTTCAGGGACTATGAAAACCTTCTACCTTTCAAACTGTAAGTATTTGAATGAACATGCCTTTTATAGCTTCTGCTTAATTTACACTCATCATTTAAATGTGAAAAAATATAAAATGGAATATAAAGTGGAAGACTTATGAAACAGTGTAAGAAACTGAAAAAAACATGTGGCCATATCCACACTTCAAAAATGCTGAGTCCGTATTTTAAGCTAAAATCAACAGCAAGAATAACATCAGTAACCCTCCTTTTCCTTACCACAATTCACTTACACCAGCTCCCCCATTCCAATTACCTGTACCTAACTTAAAAGATTAAAAGGAAAATAGGTTCTCGTATTTCTTGAACTCCTGAAGGACAGCATGAGCAGGTTAACTTCCACCAGGGCAGAAACCCAACGAGAGCATGTCTTTTAGCAGAAACGTAACAGGTCATGGGATGCACTTTATGGCGCACTCAATGCTTGCTATCATAGCAGAGTCTTCCTGTTGAAGAAGACTAACAAAGACTTTGAAAGTCTTTATTAAGAATTTCTTTGTTTGTTAAGATTTTTTTTTGTTTGGTTGTTTTTTTGTTTGTAAAGAATTTCTTCATATGAGAAGAAGACTAACAAAGACTTTGTACTAACAAAGTACACTGAGACTTTGTTAGAATTTATGGATATAAACACAATGATGCTACTTGCTCTGCAGTATGACTTACTGACAATTCAACCCAGTGATGGGCCATGGCATGGAATACTTACCGTGAAAGAGGAATGAAGTCTGACTCCTTATTTTCAAAAGAAGTGAAAGAGGCAACAGAAGGTAAAACCTGAGCAGAATTCCAATAATGATGGTGAGAGGTGTGTAAAAGAAGCAGCAAAGTGAAAAGCTGTCCAACAAGGTTAAAGTTGGTAGAGACATTTCCTCCTGCCAGTGTCAGGTAGCAAAGGTATGGCAGAGATGCTGAGGGAGCTGACAGTGCAGACTGTGGGGAAGGCAGGGTGAGAAGGGGAAGATGTGCAAAACTACATATGGATCATAGCAGAAGTAATGGACAGCACACAGGGGGTAATGATGGGCAAAGAGAGTGCAAGAACCAGCAGGTCAGAAGGGATAACTGCTGTAATCACTTCTCAGGACTAAATTGTGCATCTTTCAGAAGACTGTAATACTTTTTAAACAAAAACACTGAGACACAGCAGAAAAACTACAGCAATGTGGAAGACTTGCTCTAGGATGCAAGAGACTCATATGCCTGTGACCACTTCCCAGTGCAGCACATGCTCTGCTTGGTGAAGGAGAATCTGTATCACTGGCTAGCTCCTTCCCAAGCCATGCAAACACCAGCACCTCAGGCACACACACCTCATGACTCCAGCCAAACCCACCTACTTCTGTGTCACAGAGAGAATGACTTGAAATGTCCTTAAGCATTGATTTCCATATATATCTAAAGATATGTCCTCACCTGAACACTGATTTTTTTTTTGTTATCTCTCCTCAAAGTAGGTATTTCTGAAGGGGTTCAGAAAAGAAAACTAGCATTAAGGCAGGCATGGAAACTCGTGTTTCATATGTGTAGTTTCAAGAGAACTCAAAGTTACTAAGCCATAAGTATGCAAATATTTGCATGGTAAAGATGTCAGCTACACACACCAATTAGTTTTGAACAGAAATTAAAATAAATGCATACACAATGTACTGTTAGCTTCTAGAGATCACTGCCAGAAAAAGCCATTACAGAAAAAAGCTTGGAAACACTTAAAACGTTTACTATGAAGAATACAAAGTACTACCCAAAGTTAAAGTATCTGCAGTTCATATTTGGAAGGAGTATTAATTTTTATGCTTTAAAGATATTGCTCCTAATTATTTAAATTTAGAAAAAATTCTGACTGCGTATTTTTACAAGGTTATCAATGATCAGATGTTCAAAATTATACACAGCTCTCCAACATTTACCAAATGAGCACTTGTAACTGCTATTTTTCTTTTTCTTTTCTTTTTCATTTGATGCAAAGAAATCAAGACTGGGATTTTCCAAAGAGATTGAAAATCCATATTCAAAGCTTGTAAGTTTTGTTGAACTCTGCTATCACAGTATTTACCAGAAAGATTTTCACAGCAGGACCAAACCAGGTAGCCTAAACCAATACAGAATTTTCACCTATGCAAAAATCAAGAGCTACTTTTAAATGACACAACAGACTCCAAAAATTAACTAAAGAACCACAAGAAATTGCTCAAGAGAAGGATAATTTGTAATGTGTCTTTTTGTCCACATCTGTGAGGTAGAGAAAGTATTTCCACCTGAGTCATTATTTAATCTGTGAGGTTGCTTGTAGGTCAGGGTAGGTCCGGCTGTCAGGCACCCACCAAAGGAGCAGGTAACATAACAATCCTTAGCTTGCCAACAGATTTTTATTCACTTGTGAGAAAAGCCATGTGGTCCCTGATAGACAGAGGTTGTTGGGTCACAAGTCACTTTTCCAACTCAAATCCTGCTCTAAGTTCAATGTTCCAGGCACCAGCAATGGGAAAGCTTGCCTCCCACATATATCAACACAGGGCAAAGTATTATTCCTAAAAGTTGTACTAATGATTTAAAATATCCCACAGTTTTCCCAGGAAAAAATCATATATGGAGCAAAGAATGGAAAACCTCTAATAGTGTTGAACCCCATGCAAGTGTTACTGATGTACTCAAAACTGTAAATTGAATTCTCTTAATAACTTCATTTTCTCTGAGGAGATTAATCTGCTTAGATTCTAAATGATAATACTTTCCTCAAGTGGTAGCCAAACATTTTTTTTGTGGGGTTTTTTTGGTGTTATTTTTGGGGGGGTGGGGGAGTTCTTTGGAGTTTTTTTAACAGATGATTGCAGGCAAAAGATCAAAGGATAAACATTTCTCCAGCTGTGGATATACTGGCTTTTACCAGCATGGTCATCCCAACTAGATTCACAGTGAGCAACTTTCCCACAATGGCAGGCATAATTATATTTTTGCCTTCTTACATGCACCACCTTTGCAAAGAATCACTGTAAGGCCTTATTCACAGTATGGTCAACTTCAATGTTTTTTATAGCTTTGCACTATATGAACTTAGATGATATGGAATGAAGCAAAACAAGCACATAATTTCATTTCATTCTTGACACTGAAAAGAAGCATCTCTCCAAGTTTGTTAGGAAGGAGTAAATCAGGCAAAGAACTGCTTGGAAAATTGTGCCAAGAGGATAGCAATTCATTCCTGTCCACCTGAAATCATTTATTGTTGAAGGGTTCGGAAAAGGATCAGGTGTGACTAATCTTAATGTAAACAAATTCCACATATAGGTGTCATGAACTGATTTTGAAGTCATGAACACGTACTGATTTTAACAGTAGATATTCACTGTGAATATAAAGGCAATAAAATCTGTGGAAAGGGAATGAAAGAGTATGAAATCTGCATCAGGAGATAATACTATGTAAAACTCCCAGGTTTCGGGGAACCAGACTAAGGTATTTATAGGCTACAGCTAGACAAATATTCAGGCAAGAAAACTTCTTTTTAAACTCACTAAGTTTAAAATCAAAGAAAGAAGCATGTACCTACATGTTTTTCCAAATCTGGATGAGATGATTTCTCCATGTAATATTTAAAGGACACCAGTGATTTGAAAGATTGACTCTCAATGAAGACTAAGAAGTATCTGGATGTTTTTAAAAATTCTACCCTTTGATTTTTACTTTTTTACCACATAATGCCATATGTCAATAAGAATATCAACAGAAGAAACTAGTTTGGTTGGAAACTATTTAAAGCAGATTTAAAAACTACTACTGCAAAAAATACCTGGCTAATATATTTTGTTATATGACAACATTAACTAGTAAGGTCCTTCAGCAAACACCATATGGACCTAGCATAAACTCACACAATTTACAATAAGTTAGAATTCAAAATACTAAAAGGCATTCATAAAGGTTTTACCGTAATTTCATAAGTTGTTCCAGGGTTAAGGCTGGTAAGAAGAACCTCCAAACTATCTGGCTTTGTTGTGACTTGTGTATAAGCTGTTTGTATCCATGGGCAGACCTCTTTATATTTAACAATATAGGACAGAATTCTCCCATTTGAATGCAGTGGTGTATTCCACGACAGCAGAATTCCAGCAGAGCCCACTCTTTCACCTGCAAGGAATGCAGGGGGCCCAGGATCTAAAAAAATACCCCAAAAGTAATTGTTTAAATGTACACATACACAAACACACACATATAAACCAGGTTTTAATTAAGTTTCCAGATAATGGAGACACCTTCACAGCTTCTATAAAGAAATTAAATCATCTGCCAGCATAAACCAGTAAAACTATTGAAACTAAGGTACCGTTGAATAAAAATCTTTTTTTCCTGGCTGAAGTCTTGTTACAAAAATGATTAAATGAATTTTGGAACACCAGGAATATTCCTCTATAAGAATGCAAAAAATGTTAATGTTGAAGATCTTCATGAGCAAAACAGAATGCCAGTTTAGTATTTGAGGTATTCTAGCAGTTTAATTTCAGTCCCTTTCCCTCAAACCATTCAAATCCAAACTCCACTCTCTTAAAAAAACCTGTTTGATCTGGCTGCACTTTTTTTGAAAGGTCTCAAAAATATACCACTATACATATAAGTTAGGGTATCGATATTACTACATGACACAGCAAATTTTTCACAAGTTTATAAATTGTTGCCCTTTATGCCTTCCCCCTTGCCTCCCTTTTGTTCTTCTTAATAAGCCAACTAATGGATGAATACAAGAAATCACATCCAGGGCTGCTGCTTAAAAACATCTGATAAAGAAACTCGTGCTCTCATAGAATACCTCAGATACAGTGTAATTTTGAATGGTTAGAGAAGATGACAAATTCTAATGATGGTTCAAAACTGACTGTAATTTCTCAGATATTTCTGTGCATATAATAAATACATAAAAATCATAGTTCAAAAAAGATCAACCAAATTTTATCATCATTATTAACTCACTTGTCACATTTGTTGTCAATGTTCTACTCGCAGGTGAACTGTAGAGTGAAGAAGAAACTGTAGAAACTGTAACATTGTATGTTGTTCCAGGAACAGTATTAGAAAAATCAGCCTAAAACAGGGCAAAGATTTATTTCATTTTTTCACCAAGAATCATGAAAATGAAAAGAAAAAAAACCCAACAACCCAAGCCCCAGAAGTTTAAGCACTCCATTACTGAAAACTGATGTTAATAAGCTTTTAGATATACAAAACTATTTGCAAGACTAAAAATGTTTACACCTGTTAGCTACAGTATTTTGCCATCTTATTTAACTACCCTCCACAAGATCTGTATAATATTCAATATTAAAGAACAAAACCCCCTTAATTTTATCACAGAATTACCTATCAGCATATATATAGATGTTTTTCTGTATCTTTACTGTTATCAAAATAAATAAGCAGCATTATAAAATTCCTTTTTGAAAGAATAAACACAAAAGCAGCCTGAAAAACTTAGAGGTTTTTGACTCTTAAGCTACCCCATATTTTGAAATAAACATAATTAACAACTTTTAGCAAACATTTATATAAAATACCTGTATCTTTGTAGATCCAGTAAAAAACAAAAGCAAAACAACTAGAAATGCCATTATTTCTGTTAATATTTTTATATTTTCCAGACAACAGAATCAAAAAGCGCTCCTTTTTCTTTCTGATGGCTTAGCAGTGAAACATTGCCTGCATTAATGATTTAAGCACAGATCGTCCTGGCAAGTGCACAATTAATGAGTCTGTATTACTCAGTAGCTCTGCCCTTCCTTTGTTAAACTATTCATGAACCCTTGGATGACAGGCTGTATCCTTCTAGCACATGCTTAAAAAGACAAACTCACTACCTGCTGTTAGGTAACAAACTCTGGATGCTGAAATTTGCTCTCACAAATTTTTCATTAATACTTTCATATTAATATTTGCATTAAATAGCTAAGAAGGCAAACTTGAATTTCTTATCAGCACAGTGCATAAGGAAAAGCTGGCCATGCAAGTCCTGCGATAAATGCACCTACTTGATATTCTCTAACTCCAAGATCTAGGATAACAACAGAACCATGATCAGGAATAAGAGCCACGTGAAATCTGTCTACATGTCCATATGGTAGTCTCCAATACAGTGAAAAAGAATATGATGAAACATTGAAGAATTTAAGTCCTACTGGCTCTGCAGGTTCTGAAAAAGAATTATGGAATAAAAGACATTAACTTAAATAACCCCCTTCACAAATAAATTAGTATTTACAACTGAATATAAAATCATCCAAGAACAGTTTACTTGCTTCATGAAGTATGATTGCTAATTAGCATGGACAGAGACATACATTATACTACAGTTGCTGTACTACCTCTGAGACTTGGTTGATAACCTCCCAGGTATGCTGTGCAGACAATCACATTTGCAAAGAGCTAGCTCAAGTATCTTTGCCCAGTGCTCAGTTAACAAAGACTCTCTGCACAGTCATGGTGTTTATTCAGTACTCAACTTTAAAGTTAGCACCACTCCTGTCACAACTAGTGCTACAGTTGAAATTCAAGATATAGCTGGTGATTGTTCCATTGCTAGCCACAGTGTTGTTAACTCTTTTATACTCTTCATGTATTTGGAATCCCAGTAATTCCATTAAGTCTATTAAGCCCTCCAAATTTGGATGGTTTTGTTCCCCTTATTAAAGCCAAGTTTCCACCTACTCCTGTCACACCCTCTTACTTTCTTTTTCTGCCATTAAATGCACCTTTAAGTCTGTATCATCCACTCTAAGCCTAATAATGAACCAGATTGTAGCTTCTTCAATATGTCATTCAAACATTATTGACTTATAATACTGTATAATTTATCCACCTGTGCAATCCAGAGCTAGGTGCATCTGTCTCCTTTTGAATTTGGAAAACACACATAGCTAAGAGCTGTCCCTACACTTATGTCCCAGAGCAAGCCCAGTCAGTGTTGTTATTCATCACATTTCAGATTTGCCACTACATTTCATTGCTACAAAAAAATCCTATAAAAAGTAATATAAGAAAGTCGTAAGCGAAATTGGTTGAGGTAGTTCTGGTACATATTTCTGCCCTTTAAATTTAACCTGTATTTTACATTATTACATTACAGTAAACTATAAACATGTGTCAAGACTGAGATTTTTACCCCACTATGTTTTAATTACAAATCTAATAAGAAACAGGCCCTGAATGGAGCAATTTACAATATACAGCCTTAACTCCACAAACACTGTAAGCATCTAACTTAACTGACTGCAAAAAAATCCTACTGGAATCAGATAAAGTTAAAACAGCTCATGCATAACTGCACAGGGTAAGACCTTAAAAATAATGAAAGTACTAAAAATTGTCAAAAGAAATGCAGCTTGGCTAAAGAAATTGTTTCTGGTAGTGTATCACTAGATGCAGGTTGAATAGGATATAAGTAATGTCCACAACCACTGCAAACTCTTACATGCAAGATCTCTTGAAATTCCAATGTTATTCTACAAAGTGAGATGTACAAAGCTAAATGTGCGTTGTTATTGACAGCTACCATTCACCAGCAAGAAGAGAAAGCAAGAAGCCATACAGACCTGTTACAATCTCAATGGAAGCAGAAGCTCCTTCAATATTTCCTCTTAGTCTTTGTAGTGTGAAATTATAAATGCCCCCAGCAGTCAGGTCTGTAACACTGAAGTCAGTCAGCTCTCCTGGAATCCTGAACTTTTTTATAAAGGTGTTGTTTGATAAA
Organism: Neopsephotus bourkii; assembly: GCF_033783945.1. Lineage (NCBI taxonomy): Eukaryota > Metazoa > Chordata > Aves > Psittaciformes > Psittacidae > Neopsephotus > Neopsephotus bourkii. The sequence continues at coordinate 4,496,049 of NW_026901969.1, forward strand.
GATGCTTTGTAAGACGTGAAGTTGGTCTTGGTTGGACTCCACATTAAAGTTGCAGAGGAAGTATTTACCGTTTTTAATGTTAGACCACATATCCCAGCTGGTTCTACAGTAAAAATTATTCAGGTTAACAAACAAAACAAAAAAAATGCATAGTCCTTATATTGGTGATTTTAGAGTTCACAACTCTGATTTTAGAGTTCACAACATCATGAAATATTCATATAAATTTTAGATGTTTGAATGAATATATAGCAAACAGCGCCATTATGCTGCACAGGGTAAAACATGAGGATGTACCTCCTGTGTTCACTACATGATTTATAGAAGAAAATTACAGACTTATCAGATCTTCTGTAAGAACAGTAACATTTCTCACTGGTGAATCAGAATGAGAACGGAACACTGTAAACAGAGATTTTTTTTTAAACAGAGAGTTAAAAGTTGTCTGAAATACATCACAGGCCATATAATTTTAGAAACCTGTCCATCTGTTCACTAAGGGATACAGTAAGTCATATAGTCTCAGTTTATTATCCTTTTTTTCCTTTTCAAAATACTCCTTTTGGTTATATTAAGATTCCTAAAATCACAGCTAATTGTTTACAAATAGCACCTCCATTAATCTGTACAGCACATCTGTGCATAGAAAGAAAAATGTTTCCATTCCTCCTAAAGAATTAGGAAATTCTTTAGGATCACTGATTTCTCTTTCTCAAAGCTCTCTGAAAACTACTAATCAGCATAATCGCATTAAGGGCTGGATTGTTCAGCAAAAAAATCCTCAACGTTTGCCATTAACATTATGACCTATCCATAATCTAGTCATATATTGGACTCATCCACAGTACTCTTGAAATATTTGCTTGAGACTAAAAAGTACCTTCAGGATCATGATGATGGCTATTCTACTGCACTTTTCATTAGCAAGAATCTGCAGGAATAGCTCCGTGTTTTTTCAGACTCACCCATCTTTGAACAACTAAGTGAAGAGACTCCTTGGCTATTAACAGGTTAAGGAGGTATAGTCTGAACAAACCACATCAAATACATCAAAGACAGGAGAGGTCTATGACATGCATCTGTATAAATTTGGTGGTTGGTTTCTTTTCTGATTACACTTAGCTGCTTTTTATATGCTTTGGCAGTCCAGAATCCAGTATAAATCTATTCCTTTAAACCTCTGCCACAAACAAACTCTCCTCTTTTTATGCTGTATCACAAAAGCATTGGAAAATCCATGTTTGCTCAGGGACAAAAATTAATGGATTAATTTTCTGGACCTTGTTAAGCTATCTAAATCACAGTTCCTCCTACTCTTTCAAGCATTCTGCAGCCTTCCACAGGAGCAATCCTCCAGTCTTAGACCACAGGCTTGCAAGAATTTAAGAGATGCAGAAACAACTGTAAAGAAAATGCAAGGTAATTCTTAAAGTATAAGATGCTCTTTTGGCAAGATCTTATTCTGCTAGAGCTGGAAGAATTTTGTGAGTCCACCTCGTTTTTTAAACAGGTACCTGCAACCATCTGATAACTTCAACCCAGCAAGTTACATGCAAGGCTCCTGTTTGAACAACTATCACAAGAGGAAGCAAAAGCTAGTGTAATTTTGAACTGTGTGAACCTTTTGAGTCACTTACATACAATGATTTAAATGTCTCTGAACATTTACTGGTTTTTTTTTTTTTAAAAGAAAACAAAAGACAACTTATAAGGTATTTCCTTACTTGTGATGACTTTTTTCTCCACAGCCAGAGAGGAATCCAAGCCCCTAACTGTCCTTAACTGAAACAGGTATTCTGTCCCAGGGGTCAGGTTTTTCACTGCAGCTCTGCTGCCATAAACGGGTCTGGTAAGCAGTTTTTCATTATTCATCAAACAATATGAAAGCTATGGAAGAAAAATAATTTCTCAGACTATATCACCTCATAACAGTAATGTTCAGAGATTCCAAATACCTGTTTATGTAAAAATATATACAAAATTTTCCACATTTTAAAGACAAAACCCGAGTTCTGAATAGAGTCTCAAGGAATCAGCCACTCAGTCATGCTCCCTGGTATACCTTGAAAACTTACTAGGTTTAGTGCCACTACAGAGAATAAAAGTTCTGGAAATAAGCAATTACAATTTGGGCATTTAACCCCTAGAGGCTGTGATAATTCCTTTTCCTGTGACAGTCCTTTCTGTGGACATAGAAAACTGTTACTGCAGGGTGTTTTATATCTGCACTGGTGAAATGGACCATGCACACTGTGTCTGCCTTGCAGAGGAGGAGTTTAGACAAGCATCTCCAACATGCACACATAGGTTTCTCAGGCATGCAGTTAGTACTAAGAGATCAAGAAGGTTTGCAGTTGCTTACATCCGTGTGTCCTGCCCTGCCACTCTATTTCCTCCAACAGAAGGATATTCAATGCGTGGCAGTGATGACCCGAAAGTACTCTGGGTCAGCTGCTATTCATTTGGGGAGGAATGATCCAATTCCCCCCTGTATTTTACCAGCACGGTACCTGTTAATACACACTAAGTCTTGGAGATTGTCATCACCTTATTAGAATTACAGCACTGCAAAATGCTAGAAGCAAAGCAAGGGATTAAAGATTTAAATCCAGTATAGACAAGTTAGGAAAGCACCTTTTGTGCACTCTTTGCTCTACAGATTACAATATATTGCATAGAAAGTTGGTGAGCTGGGATAATTAATTTTAAATGATTAGTAAAATGATCCCTTTTATGCAGGTGCACCTTACTAAGCAACCAGTCTGCGGAAGCCTTCCTCATTAAATATTTAAAGATAAGTTCATTTATTCAGACAAAGCACTGTCTAATGTGGCTGCTTGCTCTATGAGATGCTGAACAATAATACCGTGCTATGAAGATCAATATTACAGATGACAATTATTTTCCACAGGATGGTTAAAATAACCTGACCACACACAAAAGTATATCTGAACTGGTTCAGAACCTGAATGGGATAATTGAATTTTAAAACTTGTAAAAATACTCCAGGCTACATCAGCAAAATGTGCTGTTGTAAGTTAACTGGATACTCTTATTCAAATCAACGCAACTTTACACTAATTAAGAGAAAAGAAATGTCAAGAAACTAAACCAAGAATACTCTGATTTCAAGTTCTAGGTAAGGATACAACTGAAGTCATGGGGAAGGGGGAGAAAAACAATTGGGTACTGTAATATTGGGGTATAAACTGTGTAAGATCCTTAAAGCAAAGTACTTTGTCTCATGGTAGTGCCACATACTGAAGAATATCCTGGTCAAGTAAATTAACCATACAAGACTATATCTTGAAACCTTTATTGATTCAAATGACATGTTTAAAGAACAGTTTACTGCCACAAGTCTTATTGACCACATGACCATGTTCATACAGTGACTGCAAAATACAAACGATAATATAAGACAAAACAGTAAAAGAAAGGATACAAAAAGGGGACTGGTTGAATGTCAGCGATCCACAGACAAAATATATAGATGTCACAGTAGATTGTTTCTGACCAGAGAACTGAATGAACACAAATAACTCTAGATTCTGTGCTAAGCATTGCAAAGGATATGGTTCAAACTACAAGTGCTGAAGAGACACTCTGTAATTCCAGCTGTGAAATATTAACACTCAGCCTCTTTGTAAAAGTAAAAATTTAAAAGTCCATTTAAATTAATTACATTTAATAAGAAAAAAAAATTAAATTATCAAGCAAATTAAAAGGAAATTATAAGAGCAACCAAAAGTGTTACGGTATGAAAAATACTGAAATGCAACTTTAACACGATACACTACTCAAAAAGTTTGTAGAGGAAATGTAGAAATAGCAGAAACATTTGAATAAAGAGTATTACTTTAAGAAAAGATATCCTTAAAAATTGGATTTCACATCAAAACAAGAAAAATAAAACCTATAAAATTGTCTAATTCATGCAAAGCCCCACTCTAGCTTCATAAGCCCCCTTAAGATACTGGAAGGCTGCTCTAAGGTCTCTCTGGAGCATTCTCCCACCTGAACAAGCCCAACTCTCAACCTGTCTTCACAGGAGAAATGCTCTAGTCCTCTTCTGGACTTGCTCAAGCAGATCCATGTCCTTCTTGTGTTGGGGCCCCAGAGCTGAACACAGCACTGCAAGTGGGGGTCTCATGCAAGCAGAGTAGAGGGGCAGGATCACCCCCTCAACCTGCTCATCACTCTTCATGCAGCCCAGGACAGGGGGCAAGCACACACTGCCAGGTCATGTTGAGCTTCTTGTCAACCAGCACCCCCAAGTCTTTCTCCTCAGGGCTGCTCTCAGTCCATTCTCCACACAGCCTGTAGCTGTCCTTGGGATCTCCAAGACCAAGGTGCAGGACCTCGCACTTGGTCTTGTCAAACTTCATGAGGCTGGCATTGACCCACCTCTCGAGCCTGTCAAGGTCCCTCTGGATAGCATCCCTTCCCTCCAGTGTGATGACTGCACCACACAGCTTGGTGTCATCAGCGATCTTGCCAAGGGCTCACTCAATCCCGCTGTCCATGTCACTGACAAAGATGTTAAATTGTGCCAGTCCCTATACTGAACCCTGAGAAACACTGCTCCTCTCTGGTCTCTACTTGGACATCAAACCATTGACCACAAGTCTTTGAGTGCAACCATCCAGCCAATTCCTTACCCATCAAAAGGCCCATCAGTCAAATCTATGCCTGTCCCATTAGAGACAATGATGTCGTTCAAGTCACTGTCAAAGAAAGTGTCTCCTCCTATAGCAATATTTCCCTCCCATACTTAGCTGGTTATAAGGACACATATTTATTGCTAGATTTGCAATACATATATGATGATAATTTCATTGAGAAATTACCAAAATAAATAAATGAAGGATTGCATTGGTTTCTTCCCATTCTTATCTCACCTGAAACATATCAAATCCTCCCCTTGGTAGTTTCCAAGAAAAATAGACTGTATTTTCTTCTTGCCCAAACACCTGTAAATCTGATGGTGGATCTGGATCTGAGGTAAAAACAGAAGTGAATACAAAATATGATAACAAAATAATCTAGACTAATTTTAAGGAACTTGCATCTAAGGAAACCACTCCTGTAACTCATTATTTTGTTGCTCAGTGTAGAAATAGATTTCATTTTGTATTTAAGAAGAATATAAAAAATTTAAAATTCACTTCTACATATTAGCAATAGAATCAGAAATAATATCAGTGTTTGTATATTTTTATGGAAAAGTTGTACCATCCTAATATTACTGCTGATTCAGTTACTGGCAGAATCCCATTAACTACAGAGGAAACTTGTTTCTGTTTTAAAAGTAACTTTCAAGGATGCTTAGATTGAAAAGACATATCTTCATTAATCCAGACATTGTTAAGATGCATTGATTTAATAAGGAATACCTTTTTTTAGACAATACCTTAAAATGTAACAACCCTAATTATCTGAAATCATGAAAAGTTATTAATATATTGTGAACATACAGGTACTAATCTTGAAGATGGTTGGGTAACTTCTTTTTAATCCATTGGTTGTCACAATACTGATTAAGAAATCAGTGCCAGGCAGAAGACTCCCAAATTTGTACATTCTACAAAGATTAAAAAAAGAGATTGTGTTCCTTAGGATTTTAAAAATATGTGTTCATATGTTAATTCTTTATAGTATCATGGATATTACTCACACGATGTGTCTATACACGTGTATGTGCTGTCAGTCAGAAACTATTTCAGTATAATCAAATCTTAAATAGGATGCATCACACTAAGGTTCACATGAAGTTCGAGTACCAGAAAGTCTTAAAAGATTAAGCTAACTACATACAGGTCTAATGGTGCTCACTCCAGTGCAGTATTTTGTTCGTTTACACACACACATCGCATGAGATCTGTAATCTGTTAAAAAATGCAATTCTTAAAATATAGTAATAGTATAGTTGTGTAACAACTAAAACATCAAATACATATCAGGTATAAGTAACACTTCAGGCTACTTATTTTAAATACCTTGAAACATCTGTTTTGAGTTCATGGCAGTTATTTTTTAAATGTAATCTTCATACCTTACACTAGAAGGTAACATCTTCTCCTCATTGAAGACCTTACTGCTTATTGATAGAACATATCCATCATATACATTCTGGGCTGGTGGCCAGGTAACAGTTATTGATTCAGAGTCTCTGCTATAGTTCAGATATTTAACTGCGCTTGGTTCTGTGTCAATTAAAAAAAAAAAAAAAAGCATCACTTTAAAAATATAATTTTAAAATATATTCTAAATATATTACTTTATGACAGGTCTTGTATCGTCAGAATGCAATGAAAACTCCACAAAGATTATGTCATGTCTCTGCTCATCTTAAGGAACCACAGACTGATACCACTGTAGTAATGTGTATGGATTTCTGTTGCCCATGAGATCCAGAGCCAAACTGCTTTCTGCCCTGTAATGCATAAACCTCATAAACAGACAATTAGAATCATAGAATAGTTACGGTTGGAAAGGACCTTAAGATCATCTAGTTCCTCAAGAAATGCTGAATTTGACAACATTGTGGTCTCACCTGTCTGTATTTCTTTCATCACAAAAATACTGTCTCTGAAACCTTCCTTTTCTGTTCGAACTGTGAACTTGTACAGCTTGCCAGGAGTGAGGTTGGAAAACGTTGCTGTTTCTTGCCTGACCTTCTGGACCTAGAAAACCAAATATAACTTTCACAGAACAGCTTGCAAAGTTTGTCTATCTTATGTAAATGATACTTCTCCCTATTTTAATGGGAAATACAGCTTTTAATTTAACCTCTGATTATTTAATAGAAGACTTTGAAAAATAACCACGTTGCCTACACACAAGTGGTCTTTTAAGAAACATACATTGAGAGCACTTGCACAATTTGTACATGTAACTTCATACTGCTGAAAATCTCCATCAGCTCTGTCCCAGGCAATCTGTATTGAAGTGTCTGTAACGTTACCTTCTCGTACATTGAGTGGAGCTGCCAGGCCTACAGAAGAACATAAAACACCTTATTGTTCCATCCAAGATTTCTTTCAATTCAACACTTTTTATATCTCCCATGGAGACATAAAAGTGAAAACAACCAGTAGCAGAAGCAAACAGAGGGCAAAATTAGATCTCAGGCATGCAAATATATCCCAAAGTAGAAAAACAATCAGAAAGAACAGAGAAATAATATAGCCATTATTTAAAGAAAACTGCTTGCTTGTTTATCTTAAAATTACATGGGGCTGAACATGAATTTCTCCCTGAGGATACAGCTGGAACTTGTAGGTGGGAAAGCCCTCCAGAATGAAGTTAATCTGTCCAATACCATCAACACAGCACTCAGAATACCTAAAGTTTGTCAAACAGCTCTGTAAAATTGAGTACACCACACAACACAAATACACTTTGTCCCTATTTAGTAGAGTCTTGTATGATATAAGACAGAAGAGACAGAGTAAAACAAGGGTTTTCTAAGGCAGTTTTATGCTAAATGTAGGAAATGCTTTCATAAGGGCAATCAAACTGCAAGTTTTTACTAAAACTGTATTTTAAGAAAAATCAGCTTTCAAGGTTTTCACTGTATGGGGAAGATTTTTTTTCTATCTTGTCCTCATTCTTCTCTTCTTTATTCCTTGTTTCTTTTTATCCTATCTTAATTTTTCTTTTTATAACTTTTCTACTCTGAAAGAAGCAGAGCATAAAAGAATTTCAAAGGAAATGATAAAACAGGAAAAGAAAAACTTCTGTAAATATAATTATAATTAAAAGTAGGAAAGTGCAAACAGAACTTTAGCACGTAATTGTTTTAAACAGCTACGTTTTTATTAAAATTCCTTTCTTAAATGCCTTGCTAGAAGGTGTCCCCTTCCTATAATACTGTTTAAAATTGCTTTTACTGAATTTATTATCTTGAAAAATGAGAACCTCACTGCTTTTATTATTTGCTTAAAAATAAACTTACTAATTTCAAGACACAGCACTAACTCAATTGATAGTCATCTTCTTATCTAAAATAGGCAAAATGTGTCTTGTTTCCCAAAAGGACAATTTAATACAGCCTAAATTCCTGAAATATTTGCTAAACATTTTATAGAGTTGATATTAAAAAACACAATTTAGAAAGTTTAGAATTTATCAGATATTGTTATATTCTTGTTTAAAAACAGCTAGTGATAGTAGCATAATTATTAATTGTTTACATGGGTATATCAAGGTGATTTTTAAATAGCCTATGTCTTCTACTGCACTGAAATAAGAATAAAGTTAAAAGAGTTTATAAATAAAAATTTTCTATGGTGCAATTTTATAGGAGTAAATTTTAAATACTCACATGTTTTTACACCAGATACATGGTAAAAGGAGCTCAGCATTTTTCCACTCTTTGTGGAGACACAGAAATCATATTCTGCCCCTGATGTAAGGTTTTCAATTGTTATTTTACCATCACTTTTTAAAATGAATGTTGCATTAGGTCTTCCTTTACTTGTAACATGTACGCCATCAAATACTCCTGTATCAGGCATGCGAACAAATAATACCACAGCATTGCTATAAAGCATGTAAGGAACTACAATTTGAACAGGCTTGGGCTCTAAAAGAAGAAAAGAAAAATGTCACCTGTTAAATCAGTTGCAAATAAATTCAGTGAAAATCACACAATAAATCTGAAGCATCTGCCCTGAGAAATATGCTTGCCCAGTGCAAATTAATAACTACCATAATAAAACATCATTGCTCAGAAACAATAAACAACCTGATCTTTTTAGGTGTTTATTACTAGAATCCTGAGGCTTTAGAAAAATTATTTATGAATCAAAGCAAGTTAGGCTTCCAAAGGCATCAGTCAATGAATCAACATTTCAACCACACACACTCCAAGATGGTAAGGGGTAGCTGAAAAAAATATATCAAAATGTGTACATGGACATGGACATGAGCATGGAGAATGATACATCTGATAGATGCAACAGTGATGTGTTTATTTTCTTCCCTTACAGCTGCCTCTGACAGCTGGGAAAAATCCCATCTAGAATTTTCTGTCTTCTGTGTCTTTGAATGAGGTATTAAATCTACTCCTGCATAAAAAAATCTGGGAAAGACTGAGCTTGCTACCCTCCAAAATACTGTAATCATTTAGGGAAAATTACAACAGAGCATTTAATATATCTATATCCTGACAGCTGCAGCCTTTGAATACTGCATGCATAAGTGAATCCTGCTCATTCCTTTCACATATGCCAATAATTTTATACTGTGCCAAAAGCATCACAACATCTTGATAAACTAACAGGAAAGACCCTTCAATAACAATGTAAAGCTTTTATCTTTCAATTACCAGTACTTCTAACTCTTAAAGTCCTTTCCCAGCACCATCTTACCAACAGCAGGGTAATTTCTCAGAGTTCACAGAGCAACTAATGCATCTCCATAAAGAAATAATTTGTTTTGACAATTCCAATATTTTCCTATTTCAATAAAAATCAACGATTCAACAAATTTCTTCTGTCAGTGGGAACAGGATTCACAGCTGTGGTTCTCATTGCAGTTATCACTACTATGAATGTGTTTACCAAACTGCACCCTCTTTGAAAGTTAACAGCATCTACAGTGCTCTTAACAATTAGTGTTCAAGACCAGGTTGAACGAGGCCTTGGATGATATGGTTTAGTGTGACGTGTCCCTGCCCATGGCAGGGGGGTTGGAACTTGATTATCTTAAGGTCCTTTCCAACCCTAACTATTCTATGATTCTATGATTTTATGATTGTATCAGTGTATTTCACATTCTAGTTCTCATCCTTCACTATTTAGCAAATTGACTTGGTCTACCAAATTTGTTACAGTAATGATAATGAAACTGATGTTGTCTGTATTATAGTCAAGAGTTTCCACCATTAAATGATGTCTTACTTAAAGTGCATTGAATGGTCTTCGGTTCACTCATATTTCCATTAGTTACACTTGCAACTGCTATTTCATAAGTCATTCCAGGAATTAGGAGATCAACCTTCAATTCTTCTTTATTGTTTAATAGAAACTTCTTAGTTTCACCTATGACTGTATTGGGTTTCATCTGAACGTAGGATTCCTGACCCTCTTGTGGCAGCTTCCAGCGAATGATTACGCTCTCTTCTTGTACATCCTCTGGGTGAATATAGACATCTGTAGGTGGACTGACAGCTTCATCAAAGAAAAAGATGTCAGTATAAAACCATAGATCAAACTTACTAACAATGACTTTCCAATGATGCTTTTGGGGTTATCTTCTAACATTTTCATTATTTTAAACCTACTAATTCATTTCATTGTTCCTTATAATAGTTTTTAGACAACTGCCTGTAACAGGCAGATTCTACTTTCTGTTTTCTCATGACAAATAGGGACCTACTTTACAAGCATATTTTGTTCCATTGGACATAAAAGTGTAAGAAAAAAGAATATACAGTCTGAGTCACAGTATCTGATTAGATAAAAAATAATCTGTCTTCACCTACATAATTTGAGACATCATGTTTTTCTACTTTACGAAAATTAAATATACAAACCATAAATATGCATTTATCCAATAGGATGCCACTTCTTTAGTGCATACTCGTGTGCAGTAAGTAAATGAATAAATAAATAAGGGGATAGGTACACTCACTCTTTTGGAAGGTTCTGAAAATTAAAATCAGTAAATATATAATACTGAAAAGAATTGCCTCGACTTTCCCCCAGTACATCCCAATAAACCACAACCTGTACACGTCCTTAAAAATATTTTTGTATCTTGAATTTTAAAACTAAACTCTGCCTGGTGTAATAAAACAACCAGAAAATAGGTACGTCACCTGTTGTGATTAATATCGGCTTCTCGTGGCAGCTTAGAGTTCCTTTCTTTGCCACATTCTGTAAATATACCTGATACTGATGATAAGGCTTTACATTTCCTATTACTATTGAAGTCTTGCTTTTTTCAACTGGTAACTCTTCCCAAATGTTGGTTTCAGTATCCAAAATGTTGATGAGGTAGTAATGAAACGAAGCACTGGATGAATGCTGTAGAGGTTTCCAATTTAAATGTATTTCTGCAGATGAAACATACGTAGCCTCCAACTTCTGGGAGTGCAATGGTCCTATTGAAGATCAAGAATAGAAATGGCATAATAGCTTCTGATGCCTTTTACCAGTAACATTTTTCTTTTTAATATAACCTGAAAAACTGTATTAAAATTGTACAGTATGCACTTACATACATGCTAAATGTTATTAAAGCAAACGAAAGCAACTTTGACAGTGTATCTAATACTGGCACACAGGGAGATACTCATACTTTCTAGCTGAGATCTTTCTGAATCACCTAGCTCTTCATATGTAGAACTCTGTCTCCCCACCGAGGTCCTGTTTTGTATCTCAGTCAGATTAGAAACATCATCTAAGACAAATGGTATGAATTACCCAAATTGGTTAAATCCTGGTCTTAATGAATTAAGTGGCAATATCATACAAATTTCAAAAAGTTTAAGTGTTCATATTAAAACACTTCTTCACGTTTCCTATGCTTCTTCCAGCAATTCAGTCACAAGTCTAATAATCAGTAAATTTTTCTGATTTTCCTTGCCTAGACAATCATGTCTCTGTAAACAGCAATGTTACAACTGAAAAGCTGATTTCTGAAGTAAAACACGTACTTGCTTCTCACAAGAGAAAGTAAGAATATCTTTCCTTCACTATAAAGGCCAAAGTGCATTACAAGGTCTTATGTACAGAAAACCAACTATTGGATTAGGGAGCGGACAGGCAGGCACAAGAAATAAGAGGTCTTTCAAGTGCACTAAAGCAGCCCAGGAGAAGATGATGTGAAGGTACAAAATGTACTTGAAGCAGAGAAGAAACAGCTTCTTTCCCCTAACAGAAAAAAAAAAAAAATCTTATTTTGTTCTGACTTTAAGACAATGAACCTCTCTCATATTTGGACTGCCTTGCCAGAATTGGTAAAAATGTTAGGGCAGAAACAGAACATGAAGAGAATTTGCACATAAATTTGTGACCATGAAGTATTTTTTTTTCCCTTTGTAGACATGCTGCATATCTACCAGCTGGCAGGTTTCACTTGGCTTCATTCAGCTAAACTTTACTAGAACACAAATTAATCACTTCACGGTTCTTTCTTAAGCCACACTACATCATGCTGCAGGTCAAAACACAGTGTATTTTTAAACCATAAAATTTGTCTTAAACTTAACTGCATTTATCAGGGATACCTCTGCAAATTCCAACCAAATCTTTTACTTCAGATTAGAAAGTATGTTTCTGCATTTCATCAGCATGGTCAAAAATACCTTACTGCTACTCTGACATACAGCTTTGCCGTTGGACATCAGTAGGAATTCTGTGAGTAAAATTATGGCAAGAATTATCTTTGAAAATAAACTTTACAGAAGGTGTAGCTGGCTTTCTGCATGCAGCAACCAAAAACTCCTGCATTTTTCCTCATTAATCCCAATAGAATCATAGGATCATAGAATGGTTAGGGTTGGAAAGGACCTTAAGATCATCAAGTTCCAACCTCCCTGCCATGGGCAGGGACACCTCCCTCTAAACCATATCACCCAAGGCCTCATCCAACCTGGCCTTGAACACTGCCAGTGATGGAGCATTCACAACTTCTTTGGGCAACCCATTCCAGTGCCTCACCACCCTAACAGGAAAGAATTTCCTCCTCATATCTAATCTAAACTTCCCCTGTTTAAGTTTTAACCCATTACCCCTTGCCCTATCACTACAGTTCCTAATGAAAAGTCCATCCCCAGCATCTCTATATGCCCCCTTCAGATACCGGAAGACTGCTATGAGGTCTCCACGCAGCCTTCTCCAGGCTGAACAGTCCCAACTTTCTCAGCCGATCTTCATATGGGAGGTGCTCCAGTCCCCTGATCATCCTTGTGGCCCTCCTCTGGACTTGTTCCAATAGTTCCATGTCCTTTTTATGTTGAGGACACCAGAACTGCACACAATACTCCAAGTGAGGTCTCACGAGAGCAGAATAAACGGACAGGATCACCTCCTTCAACCTGCTGGTCACACCCCTTTTGATGCAGCCCAGGATACGGTTGGCTTTCTGGGCTGCAAGCACACACTGCTGGCTCATGTTCATTTTCTCATATTATCACAGAAGCAAAACAACAGTGTTGGAATCCAGTCTGCAAACTGGCAAATCCTGGATTCAGAATTCATGTTCAGATTTATTTATATTTTCAGACAAAATTTCAACATAAGAAACAGTGTAATTAAAGGAAAAATAGAAGTGTATGATTATCTGGTTATTACTGCTATTTATTTTTGCAACTTACTTGTTTCTACCTTCAGAATTGGACTTAAAATAGTCTGCGCCCCTTTTGGGTTCCTTGCTGCTAATAAAAAACTGTAGTGAAGACCAGGAGACAACTGCACAATTTTTGTTTGAGTTGTATTCACAGGCAAGTTCAAAATGCATGGTTTACTCTGATCAAAATAGTACTTCATTACAAGTGCAAAGTCTGACTGAAGCCACATGTCCATATCACTCCACATAAATACAGCTTCAGTTGTCGTGACATCATGCACACTAAATGTGAAGTTTTCTGGTATCAGAGGTACTGAAAAAGAACACACACACAAAAACAAAACAAAACAAAAAAAACAACATTGAAAATCATGAAAACATTTTTATCTTCAAAGACAAACATTATTTCAGTTCTAGTGCCCTCAACATAAGAAGGACATGGAGCTGTTGGAGCAAGTCCAGAAGAGGGCCACCAGGATTATCAGGTTGCTGGACCACCTCCCATATTAAGATAGGCTGAGAAAGTTTGGGCTGTTCAGCCTGGAGAAGAGAAGACTGTGTGGAGACCTCATAGCAGCCTTCCAGTATCTGAAGGGGGCCTGTAAGGATGCTGGGGAGGAACTCTTCTTTAGGGACTCTAGTGGTAGGACAAGGGGTAACGGGTTCAAACTTACACAGGGGAAGTTTAGGTTAGATATAAGGAGGAAGTTCTTTACTGAGAGGGTGGTGAGGCACTGGAATTGGTTGCCCAAGGAAGTTATAAATGCTCCATCCCTTGCACTGTTCAAGGTCAAGTTTGACAAAGCCTTGGGTGGCATAGTTTAATGCGAGGTGTCCCTGCCCATGGCAGGGGGGTTAGAACTAGATGATCTTAGGGTCCTTTCCAACCCTAACTATTGTGTGATAACTGGAGAAAGGTTTTCACAAATAAATGCAAAAGATCAGAAAAAAAAATTTAGTTACATTCATATTCACAAATATATGGTAGTGGTATGAAGCAGAAAAATCCTGTGAAGAAATAGCCTGGACCAGTGGGATCTCTCTGAAGGGCATAGCAGTCAGTTTCATTTTCTGGTATCATTGACAAGGTTGAGACATCAGCCTTTAGAAGATAAGGAGATCCATCCGTCCACACAAGCTGACCTTCTTCCTAAGTTGAAATGAAATATAAACCCCATGTATTTTTACATTATGTTGATGAATAAGGCTTTCCTCATTGCAAGTGTACTTTCTAAATCCAAAATTCACACAGTTTATAAAAATTAATTATATAGTAATGCTTTGATTAAATATTTCAGTGTAAAATTCTAGCTCTTCTATCACAAAAGATTACAAGGTTATAATATAAGCCACATAAGGCTAATGTAGAGTGTTTGATCATTACAAGCAATCTTTTAAAAATTGTTATTAATCAAATAATCTAATGATCATGGATGGATAATTTTCTAAAAATGTTATTCACATTAAAATAATTCATCAGGTAAAAAATATTAAGAAATTCAGTCTGAAAGCAAAAGCAGTTTGCCTAGCCAACAAAAACACAGGGTAGATTCACAGTCAGATGAGGATATGCTATTGTTTGCCAACCTCTCCTATTTGCTGGCAGCTCAGCAGTTAGGACACTCACTCATACCTGACTCCATGATTCTAAACTCTGAGGTACTTCCAGTTTGTTCAGCAGAGCTCTACAAATACTTCCAGTATTTCAACGCAGACCCCTCTAATGGGAGACATGTTTGCACTACACTAACACATACAAGCATCTACAGGGGATTAATAAAAAACCGAACACATTTTGCTCATGGCATCGGAACACTCCCAGGATGCATACTAGCATAAGTGCTTCCAGCTATAACAAGTCTGTGGTTCTACAATCTAAGTAAATGCTTTAAGTATTATGAGAAAAAGCAAGGTTTCACTACAATTTCAAGTCTTCCATTACTTTTCCATTTTGTTAAAGATATTCCAAAGGCAGAAGGAGATTAAAAAAAAAAAAATTTTTTTCCATTTCTCTGATAAAACAACAAAAAAATGTTTGTTGAAATTAAGCTGATTGAATTGAAAAAGGAAAGAAAAAAATCAAAATACTGTGATGCCTTTTGTTCTCTCAAGAAGGTAAAAAAGACTTTCAACAATATGAAGTAATTTAACTTGTCTTTCAGGAGGACTTGCGTGTCTAGCCTGCTGTTTCTAAAGTACTATGTAGATCAATGCGTATCTTTTCCTTATACTGGTCTTCCTGGGCACCAGATAACTACAGGCATGGAAAACCACAAAATACTACAATATAAACCTCTGCAGCAGGACTTGTAAGAGAAACCCTGGCAAACAGTCTTCGGCTACCTTTTCCTGGCTCTGAAGAACTGCAGAGAGTGTCAGGACACACAAGAGGGTATCACCAAAATGCTCTGTTCATTCTTAGCCAGTGCACTGACCTGCATCTCTGGGGTCCCTGCTGTCTTTCACAAGAATGCTCTTTCATCAGGAAGAGTCTGAATGGAAATGCAGATCAAAACAGGGTTCTAGAGAAACTGTGAGAACACAAATGCTACAGAACTAGTCCTGCTGACAGTGCTGCTAATTTTCATCTGTATCACAGTATTTGGCAGTTTTCTGAAATCTTCTGAGTAGGTTACAGTCCCAACTTCTTTTCATAGAATATTGCAAGTCCCATAGGTAGTGTAAGAACACTGGAAACAGAAATGTAACTCCCTAATGGTTCAAATATGAAAGAAAAACCAAAAGTACTTGAACCTTTGCTATCTTTGCTAGATTTTAAAAAAGTCCTGTGATTTCCACAGTACGTCCCAAGATCTTTGCACTCCTGGGTAAATAAAATTCGGCACAAGTAAAGTTTGGGATTCTCATAAGATGAGAGCAAATGAAAGCAGTGACACTTACAAAGATTGTAACATATTCAGATAGCACTTGAACATACTAATTAAGTACAACTCCTTCAGAAATAAGTGCTTGAAAACCAAAGCATATTATTATCCCTTGCTACTCTTTAAACTAGGTACTCAGCTAGCTCATCTGACTGCACTCCCACAAGTATAAAAATGCACATAATGATTGAACAGTTGACTAACACTGAAATTCCAAACAGACAATTAACTCTTTTTTGTGTAATCAGAGTTTAAAAAGAAAACCCAACCTTTCTAGCACTCTTTCCAACATGCAAAAATATTATGTTCTCATGGGACATCTACTTCTGGCAGCACCTTACAAATACTGCCTTAACTCTAAAATCCCCAAATGGTTACAATTAATATCACTATGGTGTAAAAATTACAGCAACTCTAAAATCTCATGCATAAAATAGTTAACACGTAAAGGCATGTATTTTGGGTACTTTGCTAAGCAGAAAGTTAGAGTGCTTCTCTACCCATAAACCTAGCCAAGTTTATGTTTCCTCATTTTGCCGAGTCATCCCATTCTGACTTGTGTAGCCCCATTAAGCTATTTAAAAGATTCTGCAAAAAATAAATTTTCTGACATGTTTACCACTTACCCTTCTGCCCTTTCAAATAACATTTACTATGTTTTTACTGTTTTTCACAGCATTTTTAATTAATTTGACCAAAAATGTATTAAATTTAGTGTTTCCAAACCAAAACCCAGTGGCTTTCTCACAGCCTTCTGATACCTACCACAAAAGAAGTTTCCACTAAGCCAAATCACAGAAAGACCAGTTCCCACATTTCTGGCAGAGTCTCTCCATCTTTCTGGGAGCTTTCTCAATACTTTTATTTATCTCTATAGCTGTTCTCCAATCACACACCACACCACACTGATTCATTATGTAAAAGCAGAGCTGGCATTAAAAGCCCTTGTACCCCAAATACGAGGAAAAGAAACTTTTTACAGGAAATACCTTGCTCTAATCCTTTCTTCTCTTGCCTATCCAGCAATCAATCTGGACAGATCTTGCTAAGCTAAACACTCAGCACTTGAGACCTGCACCAAAACTGAGAAAGCCAACCCAGACTTTGATAGCCATAGTAACATACTGAAGAAAGATTTAAAATGTGGTAATGCAGCACCACCTACAGGCAAAACAACATCCCTGTGAAACACTCAAGAGAAAAACAGTTTGTGTAAAATGTCCTTTTTTCCCAGCTATGACCTGCTAAGTATTTTAAATATTTGTAATAGGAAGAAATAATGATTTCTTTTCTAACTACTAAAAGCTATACAGACACATAACCAGTTTACTATGTAACAATTTTTATTACAAAGATTTGGGTTCTATGTATCAAAATTCTCCTGCTTCCACTCACATAATAGCAAAGAAGATAGAATATACTGACCTTTAGGTCATTAAGACCCATCCATAACATGGTTATTTGACTAATTGTCTGGAGATAAGACAAAATAAAACCATGTTCTTCTTTACTCCCTATATCAAGAAGATGTGCCCCTCGTGAAGACGTTTCACAGATTTGTTGTGCCATCTTCCACGTCTTGCTCTCCTTACTCATTTGATAGCAGCTGCTTTGGAATGCTGCCCACCCTTGCGAACACATGCCTACAGGTGAACAAGAACAGAATTGAAATATTCTGTGCCATTCAGGGCAGAGGTACAGTTTAAGATTCTTTATATAATTAGAGAGACATTTTGATGATGACAGCATTTAACTAAATCACAACTGCAAATGCCCAAAATCCAGTAATTACAAATCAACACTCCAGAGTGTGACAACAACAAACTCTAATATATACCTGTTTCAACTTGAATATCCAGTGACTGAGACACATTTACAAATTCAAGATGTAATTGTTCAAAAATAAACTTAAACTTATACAAGGTGGCAGGTGTCAAATTACTCCATACAAAGAATCCGCTGTGGCTTTTTATAATCTGAGAAGTATCATTCACTGAAACTGAAACTGAAAATTCCTTGGTCACTGTGCTCCAGTTAAAAGACACAGTAGTTGCTGTCACAAATGTTTTGATGTCATTTTCTGACATTCCACCTAGTAGGCAAAGAAAAAAGAAAAATACTGTCTTTACCACAAGGGGAGAATTACCTCAAAGTACTACTGCATCAATATTTAGTTTTTTTCCTTTAAGAAGTGATGAGGGCTACACACAGTAGGGAAAGAAAGGTAGTATCAATACAAAAAACGTCTTACAAAGCCATTAAGAAAGCCATGCTCTCCTTTATTATCATGGTATGTAAACTTACGTCTGAAGCAACCAGAAATAAAAGTGTACAGTTTAAGGAGTGTTTAACTGAGAAAGTACACACTTTGATAGAATATCAGTTAAGTAATACACATCAAGTGCATAACACAATAATTGCATAACCAAGAATTATTTCCTGTAGCTTGCTGAACATGCTTTCAGCATGTTTTCATTGACATGAAACATGCTTTCATGTCAATGGCTGCTGCAATATTTTCAGCTTGCTATGTGTTTTTCTCAGTGATGTTATTTGTATTCAGCTCTTCATCTGTATTTGAAAGTTAGTATGAGCGTGTAATGTATACAAAGGTAACCGGTATAAACTATTTTAAAGCAGTTAGCACAATTAAGTTAGAAAGCACTCTCATTCTCGTAATCAGTGAGTCTCGTGGTTCTGAATAGATTTACAGCTATAAATGATAGGTTTTTTAGGTCCAGTGGCTAGACCCACAAATTCTTACACTAAAAGGCTGTCCCAGTTACTCACAGTACTAAGATCCTCTAGCTACTCATTAATCTTTTTTAAAGAGGGACTGTCACAAAGCAGAAACAAAAATATTTAATATGTTTAATTTACATAAGAGAAGCAATCACAACCCTATACTGACATGAAATTGCCAGGCTTTAAGTAACTTTCTCCATGGTCCTCTTTCATAAATCTCTTCTGTTAGAATTCATGCAGTATAGCAAAGCCTGTAACATTTAAAAATCTCCTGAACTTTTACATCAGTCCCGTACAGCAGAATGGTTACACTAACCAAATGAGTTGTATAAAATGATTCCTTTTAGTCCTCATTGTGGAAAACATACACTGATGTGAAGTTCCTCAATACATGAGTAAGCACAGGATTTCAAGTCCTACTTCTTTCATCTTCAGTATCAGACTAACTATAATGATACCAAAATATTTTTTTGTGCTATGCTACTTACGTGTCTTAAATGATTTTACACTTAAGATTCGGCCATTTTTTAGGGATTCTATTGTAATATCATACTTCTTATTTTCTTCAAGCAGAATTGTAGTACTGACAGGTTTCTGTTCAACTTTAGAAACGTTTCTTACATTCTGCAAGTTAAAAGAATTTCTGGATATAGTGAAAGTAATAAAAATGCAATTCATAAATGATGTATGAAGTTTTTAGAAGGGTAGCTTATATTGCAGCATGTCAAACTTAAGGCTGCAATTAAACTGCAAAATACCCAATGAATTTAAACCAAAACCTTTTAGAAATCAGACTATTAATAAACAACTTCATATTAAACCACCCGTATTTTAAGGTCCAGAATATCCCGGGCTCAAAACAAGAATATCAATCTCCTACAGAGATCTGGGGGTAGTGTCTGTGCCTCTCCTGGAGAAGTCAGACTCCTTCAAACAACAGTACCTCGAAGAACTTGCATATTGTTTACTTTGAACATATGCCTATCAACCATTCAATCAGACTAAAGTCTTTTCAGTCCCAATGGCTTCAACAGGACTGCAAGAGTGCATATAAATGACATGAATTACAGAATTCGGTGTAATTTTTTTCAAATCTTCTCTTTATTTCCTATTTTACATTATATTTTTATAAACAAACACACAATGTTATTAATTACTGATACCTACAGTTTAAATACATATGGATCTACTTATCCCTTAGATTAACAACATTTACTTTTTGACTGAAAGCATCTGTTTGCTGGTATGTTACAATGTAATAATCTGGATCCTCTCCTTTGGGCAATTCAGTCCATTCCATCAAAACTGTTCTAGCAGGCTTTTTCATTTGGCCACAGCCTAGACTCTCTGAACCCTGTAACAGAAACATCCATGAATGAGTATAGTAGACAATACAGAAAATGTACCTCTAACTAAACAATTAAATAACTGCTTTTACCTAGAACTTGTCAGCTAGCAACAGTTCCTGTATGAACCAGCATCACCAGCCCTACTGTGTGACACACAGAGGCTTCATAATTCCTTACAAGTTCTGCAGTTACAGGTTCTATTCTACTTTTCTCTCCTCCAGAGGTAGCCAAACCATGTCAGTTTACCCAAACATGCCCTGCTAGGAAATGAGAAGTCTGTTGTCATTTTAGACGAGGTCAGAGATTTCACTTGCAATGTATGTATTGCAATCACAGCAGTCAGTCGGAAGCTGGAGGTCTCAGTCCTGTTCTCACATTACATGGTAAGGGCTCTAGTGACATCACTTTCACAGCTTCCCAAGAAACAGCAGCATTCAAGAGATAAACACCTCCCTATCAATCCAGTTTAGACATGGCAGTACAAGGTTTGTTCAGCATTTCAACTTTTTACAGAGACCAGTTCATTGCAGATACAAGTCTGACGTAGTTTTGACATATTTTTGACAGTACCTCTTTAATAACTACCTGCCCTTGAAGGACTTTGGCTTAGCTCTTTAGAGAAGCAGGCTCCTTCTGTGTTTGAATTTCATTTGGAACAGAAACTCACAGGCTGCTTTTATCTAACAGGATATAAACTTGAATCAGCTCTAAAATTCAGGGAAATTGGGGCATGTAATGCCAATCCCTATTATGTAACATTTCTTAAAAGACTTTTAGTTTGATTTCCTGTATGAAATCAGATGACAAATACCATAATTCAGCAATGAAATCAAAATGTAGTTCAAAAAAACAATCCAAAAGTCAAATAAGGACACTAGTAGACTAAAATAAAAATTAGGACTTTTATCATTATATTACTTGGTGTTGTCCTGTAAAGCAATCTACCACACACCAAAACCCTACAAACAACCCCAAACAAACAAAACACCATAAAACGCAAAACCACTCTGGAGTTCTGTTTGGTTTCAGGTAACTTCCTTTAGCTAATACCAACGTATTATGTAACTATAACTATAAATCTGCCAAGATCTTAATGTTTAAAGTTTAGATTATACTTTTTAAAAGTATAAACTTATAAAGTTTATAAAGCCTTTAACCTCTATATCTGTTTATAATAGGGTACATACAACCTCTTGGAAGTCCCTGAACTGACATACCAGACAAATATTGATCTCATACACAAAAGTGTTTAATGATCGCCTTTCCAGTAAAAGTAGCAGGCTTTTATCTGACGGGTGTATAGCTGGTTTGTGTTCTCCAAGAAACAGTCTAAAGAATAGGAAAATGTTCTTTTAAAGGGAATTAAAAAGTGTATTTGCAGTAATTGAATTAACCATTTCCACCATCAGCATTACTATATGCCATTTTACTGTACATAAATACATATACCCAGAAGTAAAAACAAGAACTAAATCTGCAAGTGTATACAGAAAATTCACTATACTTAGAGAGGAATTTATAATATTCCTTTTTGCTGCCAGCACCTTGTCAGTACCTTATCCAAAGACTGCAGCTATTTTAAAAAATGAATAAATAAATGACTACAAAGAGCTAGAGTTCAAGTCTATCTGCAGGCTAGCTACGCAAGTAGCCAGGGGACATAACAACACCTACTGACTTCTGCTATCGATTACTTCTCAACATATGACTTAAGCAGGCTTCTCAGGATGAAGAAGAGACGGGAGAAATACAAGAGGTCTATAAAATCTTTAGTAGCCAGAAGTGAGACTGAGTTTTTCACTTTCTTTTCAAGTACAAGAACTGAGAAGGATGAAACGTAGCCAGTATGCTCCAAATCCAGAGCAAACACAAAGAGTCAGTTTTTCACAAAATAAATAGTTTATGTGACAAAGCTTAAAATGAGCCCATTAGAACTTTCACTAGGCTTCAGAAAAGGCCAGACCAGTTCACAGAAGAGAACTACATAAGCTCACAAAATGCACTACTACATCCATCTCAAGAAGTCCTATGCTGGAAATGGTGAGAAACTAACATAGTACAGGTAATTCACATCTTTTGCTATTTTTACAGTCCTCCCCAAGGATCTGCTTTTTGCCACTGCTGGAGGAATGATACAGAACTCACTGAAGTTTTTAATTCACCCCTTTCCACCATCCTAAAGAGCCAGGCTCTCTCTACTACTCTGCAACTGTCAGGAAACTCCCCTAACTAAGGCAAATCACAGATCGCTGCACGGTGGCTTCCACAAAATACACTTGTTCTCAAGCTCAAAATCGGCCTGCACAACCAGCCACTATCTGGATATTCTTGAGGAATATACCAGGAGGCTGGGTACCACAGCAGCATTTCACCACTCCAAAATCCATGGCTCTCTTCTCTAAATGAAGGGAGTGGTATTTGTACAAGTAACTGGCAAGAGCTTTTAAGTCACCTCTGCTGCAAAGCACATTTAGCCACCTTTAAAACAAAGATTAAGACATACAAAAACTAAAGATAGATAGATAGATAGATAGATAGATAGATAGATAGATAGGGAAAAACTAAGCACGGTTCTTTCAATTAACAGACAAATTAAACACAAAGGGCTAACACACAAATGGCAGTTTTGGATGAGAAGTACACTTGGCTTAAGGTATAGCCAGAGCACACTCCTGAGTCCCAGAATTACTCTGAATTGCCACCATCACCATGCATGTCTGCTGTGTCCAAAAAGTGATACAGCGATGCAAGCTACCTTAGGACTTAAAAGATGCTGGGATTTCTTACACCTTCCAGGGAACAACATTAAACCAGAAGCAGCAAGCAATAAAGCAGATTGAGGATCTAAAAAGTGCTTCCAACAATTTAAGTAAGACAGAGAACACTCAATAGCAATAATTGAGAACTCCCTGTGACTACTAGAATGACAAAGCAGCAGCCCAAATCACAAACCATTTAATTTTTAACATTCAATTAGAATATTTATCCACCCTCAGAAAAGGGAGTATTTTTCTTACCTTGAAGAAGTATTTCAGTAAAAGCAGGAGAACAATTGCTTGATCCATAAAGAAACACTGTAGTCCCAGTGATACTTATGTGTTTGAATCTCAGCTTCAAATCAAAATCATGCCAGAAGATCTAAGACATAAGAAAAGAAAAACTAACATGTATTTATAATTCACACAGACACAGCAGCAGCCAATGGTGCACTCGAGGTTTGTGTCTTTGCTCTGGCCCTGCCTCTTCCCAGGCCCCATATAAAGTTTCCCAAGATCAGCAGAAGGCAGCCTTACTGAGCTGTGGCTGTGCCTATTGTTCATTAGTCAGTTAAAACCCTTTTGGTGGAAGAAAAACCCAGGGGTTTTGAAGTTTTACTAGTCATTACTGGGTCGAAATTCAGTGAAATTAGTGTAAACCCTTGCACTCTCCTCGAGAGGCTCCAGTTGTTTTCCACAGTACACAACTCTAGTGAGATGCCCCTTTGTCAGTGTTCAAAATATGCCTGGTAACATCTTTCAAGTGCAAGTACCATGCACAGCTGCAGAACCCACTGATAGGTCTTGCTAGGGTGTCCATGAGGAATAGTCAGTTTATGTTAATTTCTGTTGTATTTGCTCATCAAACCCAGGTGCACACCAGGAACTTCAAGTCTAAAACTGCTTACAGAAAATACAAAATGCTACTTCCTCAATGTAAAATCAGAGCCTATAAATCCCCTAACTCCCACTATATCTTCCTGACACATACAATACCTGTTACTAGAGGACTACATTTCTAGTAGGTAACCACAGCACATAACTGCCGGTAGAAATCTTTACGGCACCAGGAAGACCTGGGCATTAACCACGAAAGAGGAACAGCCGCCGCCGCTTGCTCCCGAAGGTTCACACACATATACCCCATAGGACGACTGCCCTCGAGCCGGGAGGCGCTGGGGAAGCCCAGAGCCCAGCAGGCTGGAGCTGGGCGGCGGCGGCTATCACTGCCCGTGAGCCGCATTGCGGACCCTCCCGTTAAGGGAGAGGCCGCCCTCCTGTCCGGGAGCCGGCAGACACCGCACTGCGACTGGGCAGTACCTCCGCTCCGGCCGCCTTCCTCTCCTCTTACTCGCTTTCTCTGGCCGGAGGGAGGGTGGAGGCGGGAACTGAGAGCAGCGGGTTCCTTAGACAGCGGGCAGCACCGTGTGGCGGGGCCTTAGCTGCCGGGCCTCGGGTCCCCTCATGACCAGCGGAGCTGCCTCAGGGGTTCGAACCAGGATAGTTCCGTTTATGTACCGCTGCCTGAGGCGCAGCTCCACTCCCCAGGGCTCCCACAGGCTACTGTAGCTATTAAGGCCAGAAGAAAGCTGTGCCCGTTCAGCTGTTTTACAGGACAGATATACTGTTTATTTCCAGAGCACTTTGTGATTACCGAGCACAAAGGGAAGCTTTATTAATGAGGCGGTTTTCAAGACAACTGCGGGAGGCGTCTCTCTTTTGATCTCATTAAATGAAGTGTGCATGGCACATTCCACTTTAATCAAAAGAACACTCCCAAAACATAACTCCTTCCTTTTACTGAGCAGTTCTCACGATTTTTAACGTTGTTCATTGTTGGTTTTCTGTGAGGATGGAGGCACAGACCCAGAGGTAGAGTGCAAGCTGGATCGTTTATTGCAAAGACTACATGATATTTATATGCTTCCAAGCAATTAGCCAAGCACATCCGTGTTTGCCTTGCGGTTACATCAGGTGAAAGGTCTATCTGATTTTCTTATCATCCTCTTTCCAGTTCCGACGTAGTTCCTCCTTCCCATGGTCGCTCTTAATTGCCTGCTGTAACTTCTCCTTCCCATGGTCTCTGACAGTTTTGATACATTCCACCCCCCACAGTTTTCCCCAGAATGCAGCATCAGTACAGAAGAAGCTCTTCACACTGCCATGTTCTGCATACAAAGCTTCTTGTGAAAGTAGAAACTACATATATAGATTTTTTTTAGACTATCTCCTTTGAGTGAGATTCTCAAATCTCTGATCTTAGAGAATCTTTCACCACTGGTTTGGATAGGCGTATGACCACCTAAAAGGTCTATAGAATTACTTGTCAAGATAGGCAAAAAAGGTGGTTTGAAAATGGTAAGTTTGTGGCTGCCAAGGACTAGGCAATGAATCTTCTTTGCAGTTGCTGGAGTTCATGGTTCATCAGCTCAGAATATGCCCTTGCACCCTAAATTGTGGTGACTTGTTAATGACAATGGCCTGATTTTTGAGTTTCCTTGTCCTGTAGGCAGCTTGCACATTCCATTTGGCATTTAAAGAAACCTTAGAGAAAACTTGGTACACAGTGTTACACACAGACCCTCTCAACCATCACCTTTCCTCAGTGAAAGCCTTTCTTCTTTTGAGTTAATGTTAAGTGCTAAAGTCTGTCCCTTGAAAGACCTTTTACATTCGCTTTGTGAATGTTTAGTGAAAATATATTCCCAGAATGGCTGGGAGTGTGAAATCCAGCCTGATCTGGGAAATGCAGTACCAATATCCCACTGTAACTGTAAGAAATTTCTGCTGATGGTTTTGGCCTTCTGCTCCTCCACAATTGCTGTATTGCTACGGTTACATGTGACAACTCATTTATGTTTTGTCCCCTGTAATAGGACACATGGCTGTGGGATTTTCTGTAGGACATGCACTCGTACATGATCACACCAGCAGTACAACCTCAAGCTAACCTCTGGGAAGGGATTTCATGAGACAGAGCTTGAAAAAAATTAGTTCAAGTCAGTGTTTCCCACTGCCACAATATTCCTGATGGGTGCCCACACATTTACTTGGCATTAAGTTTTTATGCAAACATGAACTTCTATAATATTTAGACATTGGATTTGTCCTTTAAATCCTTATAAGAGGAGAAAAGGAAGAAAAAGAGATAGAGATGGAAATAACTGTACTATAAATGATGCAAATGTATTAAGTTCTACTTTGATATTTAGTATACAGATTCAGCTAGCTAAAAAATGAGACTGTTAGCTAACTGTATAGCTATACTCTAGGTCTTGGATTTTATTAATGAAAACACACAGTAAGTGACTTAAACCCAGTATTTAAAAACATGCCTCAAATTTTAATTGCATACTGGGACAAGAATTGGTCTTAACAAATCCCTGGTAGGCCATTTGTTAATTCCATAAGGCAATGGAATTATAGAAGTCAGATAATGTAAGTAATATGGTGAAAGCCTTACTGTGTTACAGAGGCTTATTCAGTTACAGTCTAAATATAGAGATATATTTACATTATTGCCTAAAAAATCTGCATAATTTTATGGGTGTTTGTTCTGAGAAATTCCTTTTGCAAGCACAAGTAGGAGAACCAAGCAGTGGAAATGTAGGAATGAAGGATAGGTGGAACCAGGTATGGATGGGGGAAACTGACAGGGCTCAGCAGTCTGGAGCATAAGGCAAGCATGTGGCTGTGCACACAGCTTCTCCCTAGTTCCTTGCCTTTTCCAGTGGCAGCGTGGGAGTCTGAGAGAGGCATGCATTCCCAGCCTTTTTGTTTTAGAGGAGCAGAACTTATGTGAGCGGGGGTAGAAGGGAGGGAACTCTGTGGGTATTAAAGCTCTTTCAGTCAATAATGAGCAAACTAATTAATTTTGGTATTTAACTAGGTTAGTTTGAGTTGGATCAGCTTTCCAAAGCAGCTCACAGGGTGCCTGTCCAAACTGTGTTACACACAATTCGAGCCTGGGGGTTGAGGCAGGAATGCACCATTGAAGGGAGATGAAGAAACCAAAGCAGAACCACAAACTGCATCTCTGTTTAAGTTACAAATGGAAAAAACATTTGGAGCAGAACAGCCCTGACACACTGTAGTTCGATTCAAACCTTCTCTCTGTTGCAAAGGCCCCCTACAAAACATACCATGTCATGCCAATGTCACCTTCGTGGAGGTGATTGGGGTGGGATGGCTGCCCAGAAAATGGTTCCGAAGGTTTAACAGATGCTTGCTTTCTGACCACGCTAAAGCAGTCTGAATTTGAAGTTTAATTGTAAAATGAAAAGCAGTCTTATACCATATCCAGCTCCACTGAAAATGTGAGATTTTGCTGTAGATTTCAGAGAGGATGCTGACACAATTATATCCTGCTGATTGTTGCACTTAAAAATACAAATCAGGTAAATGGGAAACAATTAACTAATAAAATAAATACTATTACAGTTTATCAGGGAATTAATTTTAAGCATAATTGCCTTTATAATTTCTGAGTTCATCTATGATTTTCATCTTCAGTGGCACAGGTAAAGTAATTGTTTCAACATCTATTATTTTGCAAAATAATGTTTATTAATTTCTCTTTAATTACAATTACAGTTCTAAATCTTAGAAAAGCACATTGCTTATAAAAAGCACAGCTGTTCAATCAAAGCACATCAAGTGTTTGGTCACTATATGGAAAAGTCCCATTCTGCAGCAGCCTCCTTAAGTAGTTTATCAAATGCTAAATTCATTAAGAAGTTTTGGGCCAAACTGTCTTGATGTAAATATAGGATTCCTATCTCTCTGTTCATAAATCAAAAGATCCTTTTAATTTGCTGCATGAGTACACAAACTTTAGAGCTATGACTATGATTTAATTTCCATTCCTGGCTGCATGAAAAGTTGCTGTACACAAATTCCAACAGTAATATCAGAGAATATTTTGGTTCTA
This sequence comes from Neopsephotus bourkii, assembly GCF_033783945.1. Taxonomy (NCBI): domain Eukaryota; kingdom Metazoa; phylum Chordata; class Aves; order Psittaciformes; family Psittacidae; genus Neopsephotus; species Neopsephotus bourkii. The sequence goes on from NW_026901969.1 coordinate 4,524,016, forward strand.
GGCCATAGTCTGTAACACAACTTGAAATATCTGCTGTTACAAATAATAAAAACACAAATGAAGCAAATGCTTTCTCAGAACAGCACTTTATTTGGATTGCTAGGTGATCACTGTTTCTTTATAATGGTTAAATATTTTACTGATAATACAATGGATTGTTCTTTAATTTTTAAACCAAGTCACTATTTCTAAGGAGACGGATAAGGAGATGACAGTATTGTTAGTTAAGATGGATTATATCACTGTACATGCTATTTTTCTTTATAAGCCATCAAACTGAATACAGCAAATGTTTAAAGATTTGTCACACAGAGTAGTAAAATAGCCTTGGAATTTTTTATTTTTATTATTTTTCTTTGTATAAACCAATGTGATAACCCAAACTTTTTGTAATTGAATGATGACAGCTTGAAATAAAAACTGTTTGTCAAAAAGTTTTCAGACTTTTAAACAAGAATTTTAATCCTGAAACTATTTGCATGATAAGGAAAACTGTCAGCATTTAAATCAGTTTCATTCAGCAAGTTTATAAAGCAAAGTAATGTTCTAAAACGAAGCCTAAAACTGTATCCTTATTTTTTAAGATAAGGTTATGTAATATGTTTAATAAAAGAGAGAGTATGTTCAGTTTAAACTCATGCTCAATCATGGACATTCACCATCTGATTGAACATGAATAGCTCACGAAAGCCCTTCAAAACATAACTTTTACCTGGATATTTTTTTGCCTGGACTCAAAAATGGTGAATCCTAAATTGAGTCCAAATCTCAGTATTAAAAACATAAAAAAAAAAACCAAAAAAACTTCTTATGTATTTTATAAAAATATACTCAACAGAAATGTTCGAACTGGAAAGGCCAAGTTGGATGGGGCTTTGAGAAAAATGACTGCTACTGCTGAACCCAGGACACTGGTCTAGTGGAAGGTCTCCCTGACCATGACACAGGGGTTGGAACTAGATGATCTTCCAACCCACACCATTCTATGATTCTATAAAAGAAAGGAAGAAACCCATTATGAATAGTTAATATGTGCAGTATCCTGTTTTTTAAATAAATATATATACATAGAATCTTATACTACAGCTAGTATAGAGCCAATTTCTTATTTGTGAAAGCTGATAAATGGATATAAAATAGAATTCTTCATCTCAGAAGCAGCTTTCAGATATTTTTCATAAAGGCACAAAAGCTTGAACTCTTCAGCCTTTGGCTAGTCATGCTTCATATGTATAATATATATAAAAATTAAATTAATGTCTCAAGTTTAAAGACATTATTATGATTCTACTATATGCTCTGGAGATTTACTACAGGTACTTACAGACCATAGTCATGTTGTTTCTCAATGACTTAGAGTGTAAGAATAGTCCCCTCAATGACAACAGTTTAATGGACAAAAGATAGACTTTTCTGCAAGGTAAAAATGTTTTGGTTCAACCACTATTTTATTCAGTCATTATCAAACTCCCATTTAAACATGAGAGCAATGATGGTTCTCAACAATAAGTTTCTGAGTAAAAGGAAAAGAACCACTGAGAAATTCTGAACTTTGATAGATAGCCACAGTCCAGCTGGAAACAGGCATTAACCAGCTTTCAACAGCTTGTCAGAAAGCCCACTGAGTAGAAATATATGATGGCTAAATTATACCTTTTTCAAAAGGATTTATATTTTTCTTTCTATATATGCCAGTACTTCAAAAGAAAATGTGAAGAACAAAGAACATCATCTTTACTAAATCTGTGAAAAATTACATTATAAAGCATAATTGAGCACATCTGTTTTTTTATCCCTGCAGTTGTACTATAGTCATCCAACATCAAAAAAAGTTTGGTGAAAGGAAACTCCTTTTACTTCTACAGATGAAATCATATCCACAGTAATGTTCAGTTCCATTGGCATGAGCATTCTATAGGCTCTTGAATGACGTACATAATTTCAGTGCCGTTTCCTGAGCAGCGCAGTGGCACAGTCAGATTACGTGTTCCATTTTCTCGACAACATTTACAGAATCTTAAATGGGTATCAATATTGACATTGAAAATTGTTGCAGATGGGCATTTTCCATCACAAGAAGCCACATTTATCTAGGAGTATAATAAGAACTGAAATTAGACATCTCAAATTTTGTCACAACGATACTGCATTTCAAACTTTGTGATAAAAACTTTTTTAACTTAAAAATTATTTTATCTTCTAAAATTCATTCATTCTAAGTGTAGCCACATTTTTAATATATTTTTCTTTTAAATTAAACTTTGTTATTGTTATTTAACCATGTATTCTGTCTTAAGCTTGACCCAAATTTTGTGCTGTGGATACCAAAACCGAATCCCTACTTTACAATTTAATAACTTCAAAACAGCACAGCTAAATTCATGTTCACTCCTGAACAGTTGAATTCTCATCCAAATCTTCTTTCTAAAACTAAATAAATACACCACACACTCCTACTATTACATTTTGGGAATGTCACTGTTGACCTTCTGTCAAGATGGAAATTAACCTGCTCAGCTTTCAATTTCTAATGATATTTTCCCTTTTATGACTGTATAGGTTCTTCAACAGTCTTACCAGGGGCCTTTTGGAAGTATAGAGATACTGTGCCGATTGCTTCTCCTGTAAGGGCTACATGAGAAGCACATTTGCTGCCTGGAGATGCTTTGTAGATGTGGCTACACCCAAGCTGAGAAAAAAGCTCTCTTAAGCAGATGCATAAATAAATGCCATCATGAATTTACGATACGGAGACACATGCTATGTGGAGGAGAAGACACCCAGAGAGTAAAGGTCTTCAAAGAGGAATGCAGCAGGAATTCAAAGAGAAATCACATCCTAAGTGAAAGCATTTCTACTCCTCATTTAGAGTGGGATGTTATTTCACGGTGAAGAGTTCAATGCCCATGTGAGTTATAATTATGCCGTGTACTTTTCATTTGAAGCCAGATGATTTTCCAGGTAGGAGGGCTCAGGCCTTCAGCCAATAGGAACAGCTAATTCTACTCCATTTACAAGTAGGATAACATTCCTAGGGTCAAAGGTCTGCTTTTGAGAAGACAGAAGCATTTTTTTGTTGCTTGCTGAGAGCTATAACCCACTTAATACTTGTTTTGGTATGCCATAGGCCCAGCATCATGGGTCTTCTATGCTTACCGGGCTTTGACTTATACAGTCACTTTTTCTTATGGTTGTCCTGATTGTTATTTTCTGGCAAATCCTTTCTTCTTTTTTGCCTGATAAAATACATAAAATGCATACTGAATCAATACACTTTTTGTACTGCATTTGCTACTAAAAAAGTGAAGCTATATTCAATAAATATACTTTGTTTTCATTAGTGTGCACCCTGAAACTAGGACTTCCATAATTAAATTAATTTAGGCAAAATGAATACTTCTTGTGCAGAATTATCAATTTTTTAGCTGCACATATGAAGCATCAATTGGCCCATTAAGCTAAACAGATTTTATAAATATTAAAATAGTAGTATGATTTTAAATTACACATATGGCAGGAAAAATAAAAACAATTGGAAAAAAGATGTCACAAATAATTTTTACTAGTATTTAAATGAATTCTTTTTAAATATGAATATTGAATGTAAACAATATTTAAATTCTGCATTTAAGAAAATTCTCAGACCTTAACATTTGAGAAGGCAAAGTTGTAAATATGATTACAACCATGATGCTATTTTGAATGTTTAAAATTTAAATAGAATCCTATCATGCCATATATTTTTGAGAGAGATGAAGAAGGAGGCTTTGAAGGAGAGAGATCCATATATTTGCTAAATATGGTGCAGTTTTTTACCACCAGAACTGAAGCATGTAGTATTGAGTCAGCATATGGATCTAGGATTAGGGAAATTTTAAAGTACATTCTAGGAGATACTGATAGGAGGATTTTCCTTTTATTTGAAAAATAAATCTGTACATTGCAAAGCCATTTTTAACACAATAAAAGTTGTAATATAAGACTGACACAATTAAACATACAGTATTTCGTGCTACACTCCATACCAGACTGTTACTTCTGTCTGTGTAACAGCAGTTACTTAGATCTCCTATTTCACTTCCCATCAAAATTACCTATTAGTTTTGCTATGCAACTATTTGGACATCCAACATCTCAAATAATAAGCACCAGCCAGCAGAGTTTCTCTACCTGCAGCACATGCCTTCATGGCTGGGTGTACACAGAAAAGAGCAATATTTCTGTTCTTCAGAAGACTGTGAGCTCCTTTACAAGATAAATGAGCTCTGAGTGACCAGGGATATCCTGCACCCACAGCTCCAGTGAGTATTTAAAAATTAGGCTGGCTGCAGAGCACAGCTAGATTTTTAATGTGCGCATTGCAGGATCAAATAAGATTCTGTTGCAGAGCTAGTACACCACTGTACTATTGAAGCTGTTAGCCCACAATATCTTGGGTTTTCCTTCTCAGTAGCGCATAAGAAAAAGAAGTCCCATGATATTTCCATTAGACAGTGCTTGCCAGCATTAGTATGTGCAGACAATGCAGTCTTTGTTCTTCTACAAGTCATATAGGGATACATCACTTTTCGGTGTGTAAGGTGCTGATGTCTAATGAAAACTCTGCTGTTATGCTTTTTTCTCTCCCAGTTTCAACTGTCAAAAAAATCTGCATTCTGTAGCAGGTGTGCTTTTTTTACTCCTTATTTGATTAAGGAGTTTCTGTGACTTATCTATCTTTAAAAGCGACAAATTATGATCATAATGCAACAGTTCCGTAATATTCCATAATACCTAGTGTAAATTATTTATTAATGTATGACTGTAATTGTATGCTTTTCCCCCTCCCACCCTCCCCCTCCCTGTTTTCATAACTTTGTAAGAACATGATATTTGTGACAAAAGAAATACAACATGAATCCATATCTGCACAGATAAGTTGGGCAGTCTTGCTCTACTTTAAGGCAAAAACTGCTCAGTCATTAAATTAGTGACCTGGGATCAAATTTAGAATCTCTTGGCAACAGTATTCAGGATAATAATAATTTTTAAAGTATCATTTCTAATTACAACCTCCCTGTACCGTATGAAAACCAGAAATGAGCAAGAACTATCAGCAGCATGTACCATAAATGGATGAACCTGATTCTGACAGGTGCTGAGCAGTGAAGCCTGACCAGGCTTTAGAACACCACTGATTTGGAACACCAACATGGAATCAGCATCTCTCAGTATCAGGCACAGTACCATTAACTGCGTGGTGACATTTAATGTGATGCCAGCTATATCAAGCAGTGCTTACACTATTATTAAAAAAAAAGAAAATAATGTTATTAAAAATAATACCTGGTTCACAATTAATACTATGAGTAGGCACTACTGGACTAATGGCAAAGGGTAATAGACCCAATCCAGAACCTGGCAGAATCATTAGGAATATTAAGTTTCTTGTGAAACAAAAACATTTTTATTTAAATGACATTTCATTAATTCTTACACTGCCAACTGCAATTTTTGTTAGCAAAAAACAATGAGCTTTCCTGTTAGTCTACCAAATTTGGAAACTTTGCAGCTGCTTCAAGTCTTATTAAAAATGGCTTAAACTTTATTTCCCCCCTGGTTAACACAAAACTGGAATGATGCTTCCTTGTAAATCAAACTTCTGCAATGAGTCTCTCTATGGCAAGGTAAGAATTAAATATAGGCACTCACTTTGCATGCATTGAATCAAGCACTTTCAGAAAGATTATTTTGTTCCCATTAAAACCCCAAGCTCTATTTATAAGTACTCTTTTTAACTGCTTCACCAAAGGGCACATGCTCTTAGTTAAAAATAAAAGAAAATAAAATTAAGATAACATATAATTGTATTAATTGTATCTGGGGTTTTAGCAGCCACCTCAGCAAGTATTTCTGAAGTATAACGATGCCTTTCCTGAGGCCCACAGAATACGGCCAAAATTATAGAACTTCCTGATCAACAGAAAATCAGTAGCCATTAATTCTTTACACTTTAAATCCAACCTAATTTGGGAGGGGATATTTAAATATTTTTAAATGTAGCTTATCTCGTTAAAGAAACGATAATTAGTAAGATTTTAGTACAATTCTGGTGTGTTACTTTGCTGTGCCGATTCTCATTTAAACAAAAACATATTCTGTTGTATTAAAATAGCTTTTGTTTTCTAGGGTTTGGATACAACAGAACAATAATTGCAGTTCACTTTCAAAGCTTTGCATATCTTGGAAACTTGAGTATTGTGTATTTGGTAAATATTAATATTTCCTCTTATATCACAAATTATTTACAACTCATTTCACTTCTGAATTATATTTAATAACTGTGCAGTATATGATTATAATTCTGTGACTTCCTATGCAATATTATTAAGTAAAGGTTTGTCTAAAAAAATACCAAAGACTAATTTCCTTTTATATTTTAACTCTGATGTTGAACAGAAGACAGGACAAAAATGAGGGGGAGGGTTTCCTGTGGCATTCCACAGATTTTTGCTCTGCACAATTAGCTTTACACAACAGTGTTTTATTTTTATGTACACATAATTAAATACCTTGCTAATAAAAACTTTTCTTGTCAAAACTGCAGAGCAAATTAAAATCTTTTCATTATTTTAATTGAGATAACTTCTGATCTTCAGCAGGTTATATTTGGAGAGATTTGGTTATACTCCAGAACAATAAAGATCACCATGTCAGCAGCCAAGTGAAGCAAAACCTTTTAGTAGGAGTAGTTAGGTAACTATAACAATTTTATGTGATTTATGGGGGGACTGCATGCTTTTTCCTTCTTTATGTCCCAGCAAGTGAGGTTAAAAACCAAGCCCTCCAAAACCAAAGCCAAACTAAGCACATACTGCGGCCTTTCTCACTTACAGGTCTTGCAGCAGCCATCATTATACATCTGCACAATTCCTCCGTTCTAGGAAAATAAAAAGAGAATATAGCAAAAAACAGTGGCCAATACAAAGGTGAATTTTATCTCAATACATTCCATGTTTTAAAGATGTCCAACTAATAAAAAGTAGTATCACTGAAATCAAATTACAGAGAGATGTATGAGCTGGAGGCTTGGTTCACAAATTCTTTATAGCCTTTGACACTGAAAATGAACTCATGGTTGCACATCTGATCTGATCTCGTGTCTTTGACGAAGCCACTGAGTTTCTATAAGAATCTTTTTATATCATCCACTTCTATCTCTTTCCCACCGCCACAATTTATTAGAACAGTTCAAAAAACTCATGTGTGCAACTTTGCTGATGATGTGAAAGGATTTCCAGGGATATGCTAAGGAAAAAATTAATACCTAATAAGTAGCTTTTTACAATATTAAATATATATATGTATATATACACACTTCTGAAAGAGAACATTAACTGCAGAATTTTAGAACCATTGATGTGCTCAATTCTTTTTCTCAGTTATAGTCTTTGTTACTGTTTTTTTGCTGAAGATGCCTGTTAGCTAACAGTTAAAATGTATGAAAGTGAAGAAAATGTCCTTCTGAGATTAAAAGGGAGTGCAAGAGGGAGAAAGAAAGAGGCACTGTCAGGATCTGACAGAATGGGAACAAGCAAGAGACAGGCACCCACAATTTTAGTGCATAGCCCAGAACTGCATATCAGACAACTGAACATAAATAGCACTCTTACGGTAACAACAGGCTAAAGACATTGTTAAGCTTCAGTCTCTTCATGCTAGAATGCGTTTTTTATTTCATTACAGGAAAAATATTGAGTAAGTTGTTCAAGGACTTCTTAAATGAGCACTTAAACTCAGCCTCTTAAATTCATATTCCTAAATTGGCCTAAGCTGCTTGACAGAACAGTTTTCTCCTCATCTACTGGTTCAAGTCTATACTCAGCATCTCTGAAAAACAGGTCAGAATGATTCAGAAAATTAATTTTAGGGCTCCAGTCTTTAAAAACTTAATGATTATTACTAAGGAAAGATCCTAATAGACGGTGACAAAAGGGTTCCAAGGAAGAAACTGGAGCATAAAGTCAAAGTAGAACAGACATTAATTTTAGATAGAAAGCCTTCTTCAGGATTGCAAGAAATAAGGACTCTTAAACAAATGGAGTGGATAAGTAGGACTGTGCTAAATTTATAATCTGTAGTCAAGGCAGCAGTGCTACTACCATCTCTCATGTATTTCTACATGTATATTTCTACATGTATATTTCTTTTATTATTATTTGTAGCTTACATTAAATATACGGTGTACTGCAAGTGCAAGAATTATAAGAAATGTGAAGCTAGAGAAATATTAAATTAGAAATTAAATTGTAAAAGATATATAATATATATGAAGCCTTCGCATTCTTCAAACCAGTTTTTATGGTTGTGCCCAATTTACATTTTCAGATATATGATGTAGGTAGATGCCCATTCATGTATGCTAGATAATTATTTTTTTTAATGCTATATAACGTTTAGTTAAATAATAAAGTTTATTTATACTCTGTCATCTTCCTAATCTTTGCATAACTGCAGGAATTTTTAATATTGCCCACTTTTATATGCAGCATTTCTGAATTGCTTGATCCAATTTATTTAGTGTATAGGTACTACGAACTGGGCAAAGTGTTATTCTAAACTAAAGTAAGCCATAGTGATTAGCACTGTGCTAGTGATAATCAAGTATAATTCCAATTCCACAATATTTTAAAAGCAGTCATTGTTAGGACCCAAACAAACTTTTGTACTCCTCACAGGCATTTTGTCAGTCAAAACAAGACTGTAAATTGTTCTCTTACATGTTTTTACTTACCACTTTTTTAATTTAAAGAAAGTGTATGAAGTATGCATGCGTTGTCAAGGTCCAGTCAATAATAACTGACTCCAGGTCAGTTATTGTCACTTACCTCAACCAAAGTACAAACCTTTGTACACTCAGTGTCATTAAAAGGGGGGCAGACAACACTTGATCCCAGTATGACAACCCCTGCAGCAGTCTTTGCACACTTGTAGTTAGTGCAGTTGGAGGTCCAGGTGCTGCCTTCCTGAATGTATACATCAAGACCATTGTCAGGAAATACAAAACATTTTGGCTTTATCTCCAACCCCAAACATCTGTGAATGTGGGCCCCTCATGCTGTAGTACCTACTGGAGTGAAGAGCTCCTTGCAGACCACCTACAGGCGGCAAAGACCATCCTCTAACTACCAATGACTGCTCACCCCTGCAGGCACAGTTCTACTCTCCAGAACACGGCTCAGCATTCGTGTACTAGTGCAGCCCAAAAGGACTCTGTACCAGAAAAAAAAGCCTGATAGTTTCTTTTGCTCTAAAAGCAATGGGAAGCATGAACCAAGTAATGACCACATCTAGATTTCCTTGTATGAATGCTGGAACAAACCATGAGGATCCTAATCCCCAGTGATTCAGTTTGCACACTTCCTTTCTGTAGAAACCAGAATGAGGAGAACAGTGGCCCTGGGAAGAGGGGGACATAGGAATCCTGATGCAGACTTAGAAGCTCCCAATGCATCTAGATCACCTTACATGACTTAGAGTTACAATTTCAACCCTACCCTGCACATAAAACATATCCAGCCTGAAGTAAATGATGATATTTATATATCTTTGCAGAAAATCTTACACCAAATAAACAAGGTATTCACCTAGTGTGAAATGGCAGGTCTTTAAATAAACACACTGTTTTCCCATCATATACCATAAATACTCCCTGAGTGTGTAACCAGCAGTAAGGAGGTATGAAACAAGACTTTTATTGTTGTATCATTATAGTGACTTCCTATCTCTGTCCAGAGGCACGTACCTCATACATGATTAGTGTTCCATTCTCAGTATGAAAAGAGCAGGACATGTCTTGACAGGTACCACAACAAGTATGGTGACTGGAGGAAGGAATGTATATTTGATGCTGTAAAGGAAAACAACAAAAAAGGGGGAAAAAGTGTTTTGTAAACATATATGCTGCTAGAAATTACCTTTCCAAAGAATCCTGGAGACTCAAGATACTCATCACTGTTAAGTTCTCAAATACTTAGCAAACAGGACTAGCAATAAGTCTTCACTTGTGACTCATCCTTATGGTGTAGCTGAGCTCACAAATTGCATCATTCACATTATTTTAGGAGTACTCACAGCTTCACATTGCTGGGAACAGTTCACCATTGTAAAATGCATTGCATTGTATCCTGTGTTCTGATCTTTTTCTTGTAAGCACTGTACAGTGTAACAAAGGTCTCCACCCAAGAACTGAATCACTGACTGTCCAGGATTCAGTACTGTGACCTCTTGGAAGATGCACACATCATCCTTCTCTAACACCAAAAGAAATAAATGTTACCAGAAGGGGAAAAAAAATATCATCAAGCAAATCAACAGAATCATTGTGGACACAAACAGAGGGCAAAGTCCTATGGTCTGCAAAAGTATTCTAGCTTTTAGACTTGATTGGTTTGTGGTTTGTTTATCAGATGGGGGTGGGGTGGGGAGGGAAGGGGAGAGGGAGAGGTGTAATTCAGCTTAAGAAAATGCTGCAAAATGCAACTGTCTACAGTTGATAGTGTTTTTACTATGGAATTAAAAAAAAAAAAAGGTGCTGGTCTTATTTTTAAAGAGTTCTAATATTTAACATTGGGCTACATACACTATTTGAATCATAGAATAGTTAGGGTTGGAAAGGGTTAGTTACCACAAATGTAGTGAGTGCATCCACAAGCACTGGAAACATTACTATCTATTTTTTTAACTTCTCCCTGAGGATAAAAAGATAAGAGTTTGCCAAGTAGTGGACAATTAAATGTAGTGCTAAACAGACATTTTTTTTCTTTAAAAATGTAAAATATTACTTTAATTACTTCCACCCCTGCTTTCATAAAAGAGAAAAATGTCAACATACTTAAGAAACAGTAGCACATTCAGAGTTATTAGATGTATTTATCGCTTTAAACAGGAGCAAAGAGAATGCATTTGAATAGCAGAGTCACTGAAGAGCAATTTTTCGTAGATACAAAGTTATGTCAGTAATAAACATAGCAGCAACAGACTACCTTCTATGAATTTTCTTCCAAAAGCTAGGTAATAGCTATCCAAATTTGCAACTTCTGTTTAGACTTTACATTCTTTAGACTTCACATAAGGGAAAAGAGAAGGTCAAGCGACAGGCATTTGATAGGGAAAATATCTCCATCACTGCCATAATAATGGGAATTTGAACATTCACTCATAATTGCTTTCCAGATTACAGTTGCTATTATGAGAAGGTGTGTGGGGAGCAAAATATTTATGGCTTCTCATAACAGCTACATTCAGTGATGTTAAATCATTTTAATCAAAAGCATAAAGGATTAGCAAAATAACATATTTCTTCAGATTATATATATGATCATAAAGCTTAGTCCTCATTAATTATTAAAAATAATTGGGTTTATTTGCATGGGAAACCTTCCCAGCATACTTTGAGTCAACATTGAACAGAATAATACTACAGTTGCTTGTCTTCTTTTGACACCTTATAACACACAAGGTGAAATTTCCCCAAGGAATATTTCATAATACCGTGCAGACACTTTGAGTTACATGCCTGTCCCTGTGCAGCCTCAACACCCTTTAAAACTAATTGAAACAAGGGATAGAAAGGGAGGAGTAAGAGGGTTGAACACCATTAATAAAATTATCTAAAGGACAGTGCTTACCAATTTACAGGTCAGCATAGTAGAGTTTTCACAGCTACATTCTGAAAGCAAGAAAACCATGGTAGTCAGTTACCTAGTTGTTAGCTTTTGTTACCAGCAGTGACTAAGGAATAAAGCAATAATTACCACAGTGCCATTCTGGACAACACTGCCCAGGTATTTTTTCCTTCACAAGTGTCATTTCATCTGTGCAATTCATAGGAGGCTCAGAACAAAGATTTTCATCACAAACTAGAGGGGTCAGAGAGAGAAGAAACATATGAGACACATTTCTCAAATTTCCTTTGAATTTTCTGGCTTATATTTCTCTCAATGAACCGTTCTAATGACATCTTCACTATTTTTTATTGTGTTTCTTAAGCATCTGAATTATATTTGGAACTAAAAATAAACAAAGATTTTTTAAAAATGCTTTTAGTTGCCTTAAAACATGTTGAAATTTTTCAAAAACTTCACATAGGGATCATTTAATACTCCTCTTACTTCAGAGTCACTCAAGCTGATAACTAGTACCAGCTACAAATGTGCTGTAAAGCACACTTCTGTAAGATAACAGGAGCAACTGCCCTCCTAGGATGACTCCAGTAAGCAAATATCTGCTTGCATTATCGGAGGTGGCTAACTGGGACTCTGAAAGATGACCACATACTAAGATTTAACTTTCTACCTGCCAGAATTTGGCAAAAACAGTGCCAAAGGCCCTTTGCAGAAACTTTAACCAGGGTGCAAGTGGAAGGAATAGGGAAGGACCAAAACATGGAACCAGCTGAACTAAAAATTACTAAGTTCCAGACTTGCTGGAAGACTACGTAATTAATTGAAATTACTCAAAGACTCCAACAAGACAAGAATTAATCTAAATCAAGCAGTTACACATGTAGACATTAAGAACATACAGCACAATTTCTGTGGTTTTATGAGGCTACCAAAGACCACACTGAACTGCAAATATTTTTCTTCTGTTTCTTTTTTTAATAGTACTCAACCCAGCAGTATTTGAAACCCTTGGCTGCCTAAACACTAGCAAATGGGACAACAGAGGAACAACAATATGGAATCTGTTTTATAGCGGGTGTTTTAGTATGTGAACAACTGTATATTTATACTCCAAGGATGGGATTCAGTTCCACATCAATGTATCATTACTTAGATCATCCTGAAAGTACCTATATTCTCTCTGGTGGATTAAGTAACCTCTCCAGACCCCATTGACTGGGTTGGTTAGACCAGCACTAAGTATACCAAGAAATCTGAACTCACCCCTATGCAAACACCCTAATTTAGATCTCTTAATCTCTCTTGCAGCCCACCCACAGAGTCTGTCATGTTTACCAAATTTGGTAACGTATTGAACTGATAAAGAATTATACTCACCACAGTAGTAATGAGGACAACAGTAATGTATGGTATTAAGGTCTACAGTGAGAATTTCCCCCTCATTACACAAGGGAACAGGCTCAATACAGGATTCACAAACTAAATTAAAAAAAAAAAACAGGCAAAGTTTTCAATACTAAAATGTTAGCACATGGGACTTCACATAATAAGCTATATCACAAGTCACATCATGTTTGTTACTTGGATAACAGAGCTTTTATGGATTGGCATTCAAATATAAAACCATAACAAAGTTCAAGTAGTATGTTCAAAATTATGTTTGAAATAAAAGATCCCAAAACTGAAGAATAACTTATGCTCTAGCCAGCCTGACCTGTGTGAAATCCCACTGACCTCTACACGAATTCCTGACTTAAATGATTAGGTTTAGAACTATAGACTGGTTTTGTAAATACTTCACTATTCCTTAGTTAATCATAAAAATATTAGAGGATTCTTACCACAGAGGTAAGAGAAACAACAGGGATCTTCCTGTTTTGCTTCCACAATAAATTGATCTTCTCTGCAGTCCAGGTGGGAAGCATTGAAACAAGCTGAAGGATCACATTCTGCAGGATGTGAAATAAACACTATTCTAAAAACAGCCACAGAAATAATACTAAAAAGATAGATAGAAGATATTCTTCATCTACCCCAAATTACCTGTAAGTCAAAAGTGACACAAAACACAAACACAAGAAAATATTGGCATGTGGAAAAAAGAAAAGTCATTGCCTGGTGCCATTTACTGTGTCCCACTCTGTTAACAATTAGCTTGTAAGGCAGGTTTTCTTAGAAGATATAATACAAGTGTGGAAAATGTCACAGAAACTGTGTTTGTATTTCCCTTACCACATCGGTACTGTGGACAGCAGGACAGGGGGTGGTAACCCGCCACTAATTTTTCACTGGGTTTGCATGTTGGAATAATCGTGTCACACAGTGACATGTTACATTCTGTGGGATAAAAAAACCAATCAATTTTGACACATTTGAGCAGATATGAGTGCAAGTTCTATATCTCAAGATGTATATACCATTCAAGAAAGAGATTCACAAACTAGAAGCAGCCCAAGTCAGCTTGAAGTGTACTCCATACCATACTGTAGACCTCCAAGCTCAACCCAGGACTGGTGGAACTCCAATCACGTGGCACTGTGCAAGCACAGTTATATCCCTCTTAAAGCAGGTATTTGCCTACACTGCTTCCTACACATTAAGCCAGCTAAAACGTCCCAGTGAAAATACGCCCTTAACAAATTGACAGTTCAGTGTTGGTTACAGGTGTGCAATGAGCAAAAGCATATCACTTTGACCATTTGTGCTGATTTTCCTTGAAGATGTTATGAAGAAATTAGCATCTTTTAATTAACAGTTTAGGAGCAATGAGCTTATTCCTTAACCATGGCTACACAAAATATTAGTATTCAGTGATCAGCTCACAGAATATTGCTCCTGTGAAACAGCAGTAGGTCAGAGGATACTGCTGTTGATACCAAAGCATTAATAGGAAAAGTGAACAGGCTCTGATGACTGCCCCAATTACCAAGCTACTTCTATCATCAAGTATTTATAAATTTATTTTGAAATTCAACCGAAGAGCTTCAAAATTAATTTTGAACAGAAGATTTGTTTCACAAGCAGACTTCCAAGAGTGAAAAATATATATTATTTCAGTGAGTCAGTTCTTACAAACTAGAGCAGCCTGCTTTGCTGGCCCAAGCAACTGCAAGTACATAAAAAACACTTCTGAAAAATGCTACTTTGGACCCCTGTCTAAAGATCACCCTCTGCCACTGAATGGCAAGCACTTAATCTTATACTTCTGTTACTGAAAATAAGTGTGGTACATACCACAAACTTTCTTTGGACAGCAAGCTCTTTCTTCAATGACATGGACGATAACTTCCCCTTCTCTTTCACAGACTGGTAGTGGATCCTCATTGCATTCAGGTTCTACAGCAACAATGCTTCCATTTTCTAAACAGTTGTACATACAACAGCCTCTCATGGACCCATTCCATATCTCCCCAGCAGAGCGGGGTTGTCCTTTGTTATCTGTACATGCTGAAAGAAAAAACATTATATCCCTTTATTATGTAGAGTGTGCAGGGTTCCTGCAAGCAACTATGAATTCCATAGAAGCATTGCATAAAATAAGAGTGCTGTGGAGCATTATGATCAAGGAATCCAAGAAAAGATGATGACCTCAAAAAGTCCAAATGAACAAAGGCTTCACTACGGGTGAAAATAAATACTGAGTGTGAGGGAAAGAACCTGCCCATGCTGTTCCTTCCTGAGTAATCTAGGAAAGAAAACCTGGGTGCTATGGAAGAATGACCATTATTTTTCCCTGACAGAAGTACATCAGCACTGGCTCTTGAATCCAAGTGCACTGAAAGCTCAAACTGGAGAGATAGATGAAGGCTCTGTTGAAGGGAGCTATACAACATCACACTTACTGAGGACTGACAGGGAAGTTAAACATCACTTCTCGTGAACTGCAGTTAGTATTAGCATATCTACAAAACTGCCCTCTCATGCAGCACTTACTACATTTTTCTTCTGGTATACAGAGGTCAGAGTCTGTTCTATGCAGAATAGTGCCATTTCTACAAACACAGTCCTCCCTTAAGTAGGAGCAGGGAGAATCTTCATAGAACCACTTATTTAAGCATGTCTTGGCTTCACAGGGTTGCACACAAGGCTGGTATTCCTTGCCCTCGGGACAACTCAGTGCTGCAAGTAATAAAAAAAAAGTCAGTGAGTGCTGCTGTTATTCTTTTAGCATTTAATTGGACTATCAGGTAGTAAGAAGAAGCAAGTGTATCATAGAAAGCATGCATTTATATTTCTAACAGTATTTTAAGAAACTAATTCAATCAAAATTAAATCTGATTCATGATACTTTGACTCAAACAATACATCTTAATAACTTCTACCCTGATTTACTAATTCTGTGATAGAATGAGATGGTACTCCAAATAACAATAAAAAAATATTTTTAACTCATCACTAAACACTGAAGCAGTATAAAGCCACTCTGGGGTATAGAACATAGCTATCTGCTTACAGCAGTAATCAGGTGTCCTCCATTTAATGCAGATGTCGTGCTTGTTGCATAAAGCCACATATGCAGAAAGTGCATCACATTCATAATTCCAAAAATTGGTACTGTTGATCCACATCTTCTCACAAAACTCCTGTGGTGACACCTGGGAACATATTGTAATTGAGAAATAACAAGTGGAAGAGCTTTCTGCAATTAAATCATTAATTACAAGAAATAATACAGCTGCAAGGGAAAAAATCATAAGCATTGTCTGAAGCAAAAAAATTGCATTTTTTCCAGAACACTCATTCTGCAAAACTTCAACCAACAGGATTTTTTTATGCTTATTAGTAGGCAAAGAAGACAGTCCTAATGACATTGTCACACCACTTTTGCAGTTATCACCCTGTCAGCTAGAAGTCAACAATATCAGCTAAGCATTGCTTCTATACCTTCCATAAATTCCTGCTGTGAATGAATTATTACTGAGTGTCCTGTTTCTGTGTCTGCAGGAAGACCCAATAGCCTGTGCCAACTGGGTCTGAATGCAGGTGGTGCAACCAATCTTTTTTCTGTTCTTATTTTTATAGGCTTGTAGCAAGGTGGAAAAGTCAGTTTTTTTCCTGTTTACTATGATGCTGCAACCCAGCAGTCCCTATGGTTTCAATAGTCTTCAAGCAGTTGCTCACTTTGCCATAAAGTTAATTGCCCTGATGATTGTTTCCTATCTTTGCCCAGTTGCTTCATGCTTGTGAAGAGTCTAATTTGCTCTATCCACTCTGGCTCTACCTCCATCATGTATGTGAAGGAAAACAAATTTCCTAACGGATGAAACAAGTCCTTTGCAGTTTTGATGCTATGTCATGTTTTGCTATGAACTAGTAAAAGGTGCAATTGTATTGTATTTGTGGCTATGAGAGTTCTCTTGGAAGCATTTATGAAGTAGGAATTCTGACTATTCAGATTCCCTTTAATTATTTTCAAACAAGATGTGTTAAAACAGTTATGAAAAGCATTCTGCTACCCACTGGTGCTATTCTCACTTCTTGATTCCAAACTGCTTATCACTGCTCCCTCCTATTAAGTTTCTGTGACTAATATCTAATAATCTTAAAACAAACAAACAAACAACAAAACTCTTTAACCCCTTCCTTTCAGAACTCCATCAATTGTTTCTACCTGTGGAAAGCGAGGAGAGGGCATGGAAGCTTGAAGGAAGGGGCTCAGCTGCCTGCAATACCTTTAACAGTATTTGTCTGTGATGAAAACTGGAGTATCACAGTGCAAACCAACCATGGAAAGGCAGAACAGCAAGAAGTGAATCAGGAATCTGGTCACATCTATCTCTGAGAAGGAGTGGGCCTCTTGAGTAGTTAATCCTTTCACTTTGCATTACTTGGGGAAAATAATTCAGACCTCAGAGCCTTGAGGGTCCCTAATTTAGGAAAGCAGTTGTGCTGCACTACCCACCTCTAGTGGTAGTCTGTGTGTTACAGCTAATATCCCTATAAGAAAGTACAGTGCCCAGAAACAAAAGATAATGATTTCTGTAAGAAATGTTACCAAATTGTCAACCTAATAGTGAGTATATCAAAATATGTTTAACTGGAAATGTCTTCAGTTCAAGCAGTCTCAGGCTGCATGAGTTGCTGATGTATGCAGCAGAAGCATAAGGCTTTCTGTTCTAGTGACCCGTGTCAAGCATTTATTAAAAATTGAATTATTATTTAGAATGTTCTTGTGTTGAGATGGTGATCTGATGTCTCTCCTTTGAGCTTTGCCTACTAAATAATTTAATAAAGACCATAATAGCACAGGGATCCATATAGATGTATGTATATAGTATTAAAGCCAAAATGATAGAGGTATTAAAGCCACCCATCCAGTTGTCAGCTCATGGAAATAAGCAATACATAAAAACTATACATATCTCTCTTGCTCTTTTCTTAACTATAATTTTTTAATTTGCATCTGGAATTTCTCTGATCTTTGTACTCACTTTCTTGTGACAAGGGATGAAAGTGCTTCCATTTAACAGTCCCATACAGTATGTACAGTTATCTTCAGTACAGTTTCTTACTGGCCTCCTGGTTGTTACATCAAGTGATTTCTCAATTTCCCAACTCCTAATGAACACTTCGATTTCCTCCATGTTTGTAATTATGGTCCTGTTTTCCATTTTCAGATCATCAGTAGGGTCTCCATTACAAACCCCTGGGGACAGAGCATCACATTCAAAGTACAAACAAACATGCCATATTACTTCTTTTGGGAAAGAAAACCACTGAAAAAAACACTCCACCCTGATATCCACTGGCTACCTGAATTCATTACTGTATGTATTCTGTTGATTAATCAATGAAAACATATACTTCCTATAAGCTGTCCTGGGTTCAGCAGTAGCAGTCATTTTTCTCCTTCTTAGTAGCTGGTGCAGTGCTGTGTTTTTGACTCTCAGCCTGAGAACAGTGTTGATAACAGCGATGTTTTTAGTTGGTGCTCAGTAACGTTTACTCTGACCAAGGACTTTTGGAGTCTCATGCTCTGCCAGGGAGGAGGGGAAGCTGGGAGGAAGCAGAGACAGGACACCTAACCCAAACTGACCAAAGAGGTATTCCATACCACAGCATGTCATGCCCACTGTATAAACTGGGGGCAGTTACCCAGAAGGGGGAGATCACTGCTCAGGTCGGTCTGGGTATCAGTTGGCAGGTGGTGAGAAGTTGTATTCTTGTCCTTTGTTATTTCCCTTATCATTATTATTATTGGTGGTAGCAGTAGTGATTTTGTGTTATACTCTAGTTACTGGACTGTTCTTACCTCAACCTGTGGGAGTTGCATTCTTCCGATTCTCCTCCCCATCTCTCTGGGAGTGGGGGGAGGAATGGGAGGAGTGTGCAAGTGGCTACTTGGTTCTGGGTTACTGGCTGGGCTTAAACCACGACAATGTAACAAGTCTTTAACGCCAAAATTTTAATATTAATAACAGTGTTTTACATCCCAGCAACTAATTAACCAAGGTTCCTTTATCCTTTTTTCACTTTCTTTCCACATTGCTAACCACACCGTAATTGCCTGCCTTCATGCTTCCAGCCCTGTATCCTGATACCCTCCGGCGTCCCTTGTAGGACTGGGTTAGCCTCACATGACAGGTTGTTATTCTTGGCAGCATGGAAAAACACAGAAGGTGGCATTTGCGTAATATTCTTAATACTTCTGCTTCTTGCTGCTGCCCTAATGCCATCCCACAAACTGTGCTGGTGTTAGAATTTGTAGGGTGATGCTAAAAAATACAGCTTTAAAAATAGTCATTGTGCCACATAGTCCCACAGTTTTTTCAGTTTGAGAGGGAGAGGGTAGGAGAATCCCAGACAGGAACAAAAGGCAAAGAATAGAAAAGAAGCTAAAAGAGGCTTCAGACTTCATGGCAAAATATCAGGTAGAGCAACATTTCACAGCAGAGGTTGGATTTGTCTGCAGAGTCTTCCTCTTTCTTTCCACGGCACAATGAGTAACTATTCTATAATCCTTCCTACATTTGACTGCATCTTATCCCAATCTTTTTCAGTGTGCACAGAGAAGATGGCATGATACTGGAAAAAGATGCACAGCCAGCATTCAACTTCTCTCAGTAGATCTAGAAGAACTTTCATTCAAGCAGAAGACAGAAATTGATTTTCAACTTCTTTTGTTTACAGCTATATTTAAACCATATCTATATTGGGGTTTTTTTGTTTGTTTTTTAAACTGAAAGCAGTTTAAAATACTATAAAAAGTTCATTTTCCTGTTTGATATGGGGTAGACTGTAAAATTACAATGCACCAGAAAGTGAACATGCATGGTAGAATTAGCGTAACTTAAATATTTGCTTACAATTTTCCACATAATTCCTACTAGCAGAGTTATAAGCAGGCAACCAGGGAAGCCTGAAACATGCTCAGTTTAGTATCGTTGTAAGTCTGAGACACGTCAGCACAGTTTTGGACGCTAGATCCAACCTTAACAGATCTCCATTTGGATTCACTACCCTCAGGGGACATGGACCCTTCCCAAGATATAGCTTTTATCAGTATTTGCATAGTGATAAGCTGCCACTGCTAACATCTGAGGGTTATCCTTTTCTCTCATAATCACTGAAATATACTGTTACTACCTGAACTTCTCCAGCAGCCAGTTCTCCATTGAAAATTTTACCCTTTTCTTTACCTGATTTCAACAATATTCTTAAATGCAGGCAGTGATGAGTACATTTTTTTAAAGTTAGATACAGTCTAATGATCATTCCTTGCTCTGCAAAACAGAGTGCTTTGAAACAGAGCTATTGATTTACTATTATTAATAGAATTTCACAAGCCCACCTCAAATAGGATTGTCAGGGTAGTTAATGGGGGTCACAAGGAGAGCTATAGGGACAGCAGGTCACAGACACAAAAGGCAGGTGTACATTTTAAATGGGAAATTATTAAATATAAAAAAATCATAGCCTCACCGCAAAGTCCTTCTGTCTTTATGGATGTGTTAGAGTGTAATCTATACTGTATATCGATGATGCCTGTAATGTGAGCCCACTTGATGCTAATACCAGCTGGGGTATTAACAACATACATTGCACCAGTATCCTGGATACTCAGTCCTTCTTTTGAAAACGGTAATGATTGAATTACAGAATCCACTACTACCTAAAATAAACCAAATATGTCTTAGAGATAAAAGCAGATGGCAAAGATGCATTTTATGTCTCTACATTTTATAACAAAAGGTACTTTTTATGGCCTCTGCCTCATGCAATAACAGACAGAGTGCTTAAGTCACAGAGCTTCCTGTCAGTGCCATTTCCTGTAACGGCAAATGAAGTAGGCATAAGCAAAAAAGATACAGAAATCTTTTCTAATTACAGAAGCAATAAATCTTACTTACCACATATCATATGATAAACAAAAAACCTCCACCTGCATTCATTTATTCAAAGTTATCTGTTCTCACCTGTTACTATCAGGAAAGGCAGCTTAAGTATTTATCACATTTTCGAACATTTCTGTTTGGCTCTGGGTTTTCTGGAAATACATTCTCAAGTATAAATGCTTTTGCAGCTTCTTTAAAATCTCAAAAGAGCTTTAAAGTTTCATTTTGGATAAATGGCATATAAGTGGAGCATGATGTCGGAAATGTATATTTTTTGCTTCTAGCATACTATGAATTACTGGGAACCTGAACAGCAAAAGTAATCCTAATCCTATAGTGCATTCATTATAAGTTTAATCTATTGCATTCTACAACAGAATGAGCTCTCAGCTATCTTTTAAGTGTGCACATGATATATACATGACATATACTCACTTTTCTTTCTAAGCGATTGATAAGTAATTGATATGTGCCTGTTGTTACATTTAATTTCTTAAAACAGAGCCCCGAAGTGTTTGCAGGGGGAACCTTAAAAGAAAAGCGACAAACAAGTTCAGTTACTATTTATTTTCTAATTGTGTACCAGTGCCATAGGGAATTTTTTCAAGATGTGCAATAATGATTTGTTTTATAATTAGTAAAAGAAAAAAGTACTCACTAGTTTTCTTATTGAATTTGCACTCTGAAAAACATTAGAAAGAGATTAGAAGTGCAATAATAATCAGCAGCATTCTTATTTGGGAAAAATTGGTTGACTGTTTTCTTTAAGTTATACAACCAGCTGTATAATTGAACTAATTTAATATATTCCTTATAAATAATAAAAATACACATTTCCCAACTAATGGAGCTTTCTGTGAATTATTTTTGTGAACTCTGTATGAACTATTTTTAGAAACTTGATTTGCTTGTTAAAGATTTAAATCAAAGGGATTTATGTGGAAAATAAGACAGAAAAGATAATGCCATGACCTGAACAAGCTGAATTAAAAATACAACAGATACGCCGATAAAATCTCCTGCCCTAACTCTGATAAAACTGCTACTTTACCAAGGCATCCTCCTGCACAAGATGTAGCTCATACATACCATACCTCAGCTGGCTTTTAGCTGAACAGCTTTAACATTGAATGCAGCTCATTATCAGTATCACAAGACTTAGCATATGCTGCAAGGCCCTTTCAAAAAGTGTTTCTTAGAGAACCACAGTTACAGACTTCTAAAGCTCATCTGATTCCATGAACTGTGTTCACACCTTTAGTCTGCAACCAAGAAACAGTGAAGGGAGAAATTTAAAAGAAAATCTCTAAAACAGTGTAAGACTCAGGACTTAAAATTCATGTGTACAGCTCCCCCAGTGAGAGTACATAAGAGAGCAAATAAGGATGGAAAGAATCTTGATGGAGTTCCTCATCAGGAACTTCTTTATCCACAAACCGAAGATGGAAATGTAAGCCAGTTGTTCAAGGGCTACATAAATTAGGACTATGGACAGTGCAAAGGAGGTGTATGTAAAGACCCTAAGGATGAGACTGACCTGACCTAAACTGACAGTCTAAAAATAAAGTGGCTGGATCGCCTCTGTAGGCAGTGCAGTGAGTTGGACAACTACAAAGAACAACGCCTCACACTAATCCCAAAACCATTAATACCTTCCTAAAATAACTACAACAGATTTCAGTGGCTATTCAAAGTATTTTAGTATTTTTACCATACTGTAAATTATAAATTCAAGGCCTCGGGAAGCTTTGTGGGTGGAGAACCTGAATGGAGACATGCAGATACAGAAGCTATGTCACCCTAATTAAGTTAAAAGGAACCTACATTTGAATTTCGTTTTAACATAATACAACGATTACTGTTTAATCTGCGATAAATTTCTTTGATCTAGAGAGCATGATTAACATGTTCCTTGAATATTAAATAACTTGCTATTTTTCAAAGGGTATGGCTTTTATCTGTAAGTTTTAATTGATAAAATTTAGCAGAATTTCAGTCTTATAACACAAAAAATCAAGAAACCATGACAATTATTGCAGAAATGCCAGAATCTTACCTGATTAGCAGGACATTTTTCAATATGAGCAACAATAGTTTCTTCTGGTAACTTGACTAAAATGTAGGAAGCCATATTACAGAGGGCTATGTTGTTTCCATCAAATGTGATAACACTCAGTTCAGACAGTACAGAACATTGACCTAAAAAAGAACTGTCATTTAATGAGATTACCACAAAATCATATACAGGGCATTTCTAAAAACATTCCAATTTAACAGTATTTGCTCTCTCTCCCTCTGAATGTTCATATATATATATATATATATACACTAATGACCTTGTTCTGCAGACAGTATACTGAACCAAAAGCAGAAGCAAGGGCCTTACATTACTCAGTGGAAATAGTTTAACCTATCGCTATGTGCCCAGAGTGAAAGTTTAAATTGGTGAAAATTTTCACTTAAGTCAGTGTTTTACAGCTAAGGTCATTGAATCCATACATTGTGAAATAAAATTCATGCATTAAAATGTATGCATTTTTGAGCTACTGATAACAAAATACTGATCTGTCCTATCTTGAGACAGATATTTAAAAGTGCAATATGGGTTTCAGTAATGCTGCAAGGTTATTAACATGACTTCTTTGTGGCTTTTTTGTTCCCTTGGCAGACAGCCATCTGCCAGTTTCTGTAGTTTCTGAGTAAAAACTGCAGTTAGAGCGAACTGAAATTTTGGGGTTCTGTCTTTCAGAAATGACAGTATTTAATTTGTTTCCTTCACAAAATGTTGAAATCTGAACATTTCTACTGATAGAAATTCTGAAAAGAGAGTCAGCTGGAATATGCTGATGTTCATGTTGCAGATTTCTTTTCAATCTTCTGATTCAAAAGAAAATATTTTGACTCTCTTGAATTCAAAGATACCAAAAGTTTCAGTATATTTCATTCTGGTTTGCTGATGAACAGTTCTTTTAAATTCATGTCAGTATTCAACCTCATATTCCCACTGTAATAAACCCTTAATTTATTACTTGAAATTTACAGATCAAGGCTCTATGTTGTATTTAAAAATAAAACAGTGACTTACAAGGACATTCCCATTCTGGGCAACAACTATCAGAGTTAACTTGAACCGGCATTCCTCGAAAACCACAGTCTGGCTTCTGCGCATCCTTAGGGCAGTTCCTTGAAAGGTTGTATAATATCCAGTCCATATTAACACATACGTAGTGGCTACATTTGTCAACAGGTTCAAGGTATCTCGGCTGTCATATAAGGAAAAAGCAACCAGAATCAACCTTACGTTCATTGCCCTCACAGAGTCCAAGCGACCACTTGTTCATCACCATGTTTAGAGAGAATCAGCATGACTACAAGACTCCTCATCAGTTATTTTGGAATGAATTGCTTTTTGTGACAGGTGACAAGGATGCACATCCCACACCCACACCCCTCCTGCTCCATCTAGCTTTGATGGAATATTCTATGCAAAACATTGTGCACTGAGGCTACATGTTATATTCAGCAATAATATGAAGCATTTTAAAAAAAGACAGAATCATCCATTCCCATCATTTTAAACCCTATAACAAAGAATCAAATAGAAAAAGGAAAGGTGGAGTGAGATTATGCAGAAACAAAAAATCCAAGGGATTATGGTTTTGTCTACAGCTCAAAAATGTATTTTCCTATTTAGAATCAGCACATAGCTTTAAAAGTCTTACGTCCAAGTTGCAGAATATGCTAGGGCAGTATAGGAGCAGCGATACTGCATCCATCTAAGAACAGTTGCAGATTTTAAAACAGACAAATGAAAACAAAATCAGGTGATTTTTAAAGCTCTGGTATTACATACATAGCATAACACAATGGACTGCAAATCAATATCTATTTTAACACATAGGGGCAAGTAGAACTGATCATACCACACATTCAGAAGATGTAGACATCAGTGTATGCATCATTGTACCAAAGGAAGCCTTGTCAGCTACAGCTGTCATTGTTTCTGTGCTTGCCAGAGAACTTTGTGTTTCCACAGGCTCTGGAGAGGAAGGCAGAGACATTCCACCACTAGAATGAGATAAATCTACTACAGTTCTGGTCTGATGCTCTGTGGGCTCTGTTAAACTGAAATAAGGTTTAATGGATTTCTGTGTTGGGATGTTTGACCAATCTGATATAATTACATCTGGGACTCCAGAAACAGAGAGATTTTTTACTGTGGTTATGTTTCTTGGGAAAGGTGAACTCTGAACTGGAGATACTGTCAAATAAGACAGGGAAGATTTCTCAGTTGTGGTTGACTTTGTCTTGGTAACATTTCTTTCCTCATGTGAAATCTGACCACTTTCTAAAACATCCCCAGTTCTTTCAAATGAGGTTGCATATTTAACTTCTGAAGCTGCAAGTGAGGTACTCTTTATCTGTGATAATGGACTTGTAGTACCAGTTGTTTTCATTATCATAATTTTTGGAGTCTCTTTAGTGCTCTGTGAAGCCTGAGTCACTGCAGGTGTAAATAAAGATCTGTGTGACACATGCATGGATGTTTCTGTGGTGGTAGGAACTGAAGCTGAAGCCATATAAAACTCCAAATCAGCAACAAAAGAACCAGTGGTTTTTGTAGTAATGCTAGAGGCTACTGTAGTGACAGAAGCAAAACTGCTTGAAGAGCTAGGTGGTATTTTTGCAAAAATATAAGGCGCTTTTAAGGATGTAGCATTCACTGTTGTGTTCTTGATTGTTGGTGTAGTGGATTGAGTGATGATTCCAGCAGATATGGCTGATATTGTTCCATCTTCTGAAGAACTTACCGAAGAGCTCTGTTTTCCTAGAGAAACAGTAGAGATACAAGTGGTCTTAGGAGGAGGTGAAGACATAGAGACCCTGCTGGACTGGCTTTCTAAAGTAGCTTCAGGAGTTGTAGGCATTGGAAAAGGGGGCATGACAATGGATGTTTTTAGTGCTGCTGAAAGGCTGAAAACCTTACGTTTGAAATGAATGTAGAAGAATCTAAAGAAGTTACAAAGTCTATAATTGGACTTTTTGAGGTTCCTTGAAACTGACGTTTGGGTAGCAGTTATATTTTGTGTTAATGATGGTGTCCTACTGACTGTGGGGATCAATGAAGAACTTGCAGTAAGAAGATGTCACATACAATCGTACAGATGTTGATAACAAAATATCAACAAGATTTGTTGATAAGAGATAATGATGACCTTGTAAAAGAAGGATCTTTAGGAATGAAATTGCCTGAATTTTGTACCACAGCGTCAGTTTTCATGTCTGTGAACAGCTTGGGTAATCTGTTACTTCTGAAGTGGTTATTAATGTAGCATTTACAGGTAATACCAGTGTTCTAAGAGGGAAGACTGTAGACATAATGGATTTCATTAGCTTTTTTAGAAATGGATGACGTTGAAAAGGGATCAATGTGCGTTACATGTTTTGCTTTTGCTGAGGCTCTACTTGCTATAGACACATCAGGGATTATTGGATTGACGGGAAAAGTGGAAACTGAGGAAGGTACTTTGTAAAGACTTTCGGAGGCAACGGTGACATTCACCATAGTTTTTGGTTCCAAGGAGATAATCAGAGAACACACTGTTATAGATACTGTGCGTGTTTCGGAAGGACCAAAGAAGTATTTGTAGGAATTTGAGAAGCAACTTGAGGTGAAGATACTGCCACTATGGGGAGAGTAGAAGAAACACTGTCTTTTATTAAAGGAGATACCTGCTTGAGAACTGAAATTTCTACTAAAGATAAAAATGGCTTTGGAGAAAAACTAGCTAAAAAACTTGCATTTAATGATGTCAGAGAAGTTTTAGACAAGGGTTTTGCTATTTCAAAATATGAAACAGTGGTTAATTGAGGAAAACCTGTATCAAAGTTAGCAAATCTAGTAGCTGGAATTTGAGGACAGACTGAATTCAGTACAGAAATGGGTGTTGGGTGAACTGCAGTTTGACCAATGCAAGACATGGTTCTAACAAAGTAGATATAGGAGATATAGTAGATGTGCTTAGTGGCAGCTGTGAACCTAGAAGAAATACATGTCTTGTGAAAGTTGCTCTGTCAGCCAGCAAAACAGTAAAAGACACTTCAGAGGGTACTGCTGCTCCCTTAGAATGATTTACTGAAGAAGTCCTACTCTTCCCAATCCCTGGAGGCAGCTCAGAAGTGACAAAAGATGGCTTGGAGGTTAAAGTTGTTAATAATGAGGTAGGGGGGAACAGTTTCTAGCTGAGTGGTTGATGTTTCAGGTGGAAATTGAACCACAACACATAAATGTGTTGTAAAAGAACTTGCACTGAGCGGGGTTGTTAGACTTGCTATTGTAATGGATAAAGTTATAGATGCAGAAATGACAGTATGTGATGTGACTGGTGAGGCTTGAAGAGCTGTTGGAAAATCTATTGAAGAGGTGAGTGTGGAAAGGACAGTAGGGCTGGCTGTGCTGTGAAGTACATCGGAAGGCTCCACTGTACTTGATAATGAAAACATTGAGTAGATGGCTGCATTAGATGCTTCCAATGAATAAGCGTCTGTGACGGGCTGTGCCGATGTATTCATTCCCCTTAAAGTTGTGTTTGCTTTCATGGTTATTTTGCCTGTCACATCAGCATGGGTTGACTTAGTCCCTGAAGTAACAAATAAAGGAGGTGTCTGAGGACACTCTGTGGTAGTACCCGTGTGAGAGACTAGCAATGAAGGTTTTGTTCCAATTGCTGATTCTGTAGGTGTCAAAGGTATGCCTAAAAGGAAAAAAAAAAGCATATTTCACTGTCTTTCACAGATTACTGATAAAGCAGAATAGCAACATCTCTACTCAAGTTCCATTTAAACATTAACAAACCAGAGCATCATTTTGTTGAGAAGGTAACTTGCCAGTGGTTCCACGTTGTCTAATGACTTTGAGAAACTCACCTGATTCCGGTTTTCTGATTTTGTTTGCGAATGAAGTAGGTATTTTTTTATTATTAGTGAAAATCTTGATTTTGCAAAGCAATTATAGAAGCAACAAGGGAATTCTATTGAGAATTCAGTATATTCAAAATAGTAAAACATTTTGAATAAATAAATCTTTGGAACGTAGTATACTGTGAGGTAACTTTGCACCAGCAAATGTGCACACAACCAATGTATTTAATTTGAAACTTGTAAAATAAAATAAGAGGCAGTATTAAATGTAATTGTTATGTTAGAAGAATACTGTTTCCCAGAATAAGCAAATAATGCGGTGTTGTCACACACCAGAAGTTATGAAATAGTTGCACTGAATTTGTTACTGGTGGCTTATAAACTGAAAAGTCTGAACTTTTCACCACAGCAGTATTTCCTCCATTTGAGATCTTTGTCTTATACACACATGATACACTAGCACAGTGTATAGTCAAATATAGTTGCAATTAGTATAACGTCATCACAGAAGGTTAAATTTAACACAGTATTAGAGAAATTAAAAGAAGTTAACTTTAGCTATGGCTTGTTTGGATGTAGGAGATTTGTTTTAGATTACTCAAAATGGAGTGTAAGTTCAGCAGTAAGATATTTATCAAAAAATAGAATGTTCATTTGGTTAAAACTTTTCCATGGATCTTTAGAGTGATTTATAAGATTAGACCAATATAATAAAGTATACTTACAGTCTTCTGGATAAACACATTTAAGTGTGACCTCATCAAGGATCATGTTTTTGGGACAGTATGGCAAGCATCCTTCAACCCTTTAAAACAGTGTATGGTTAATTCTAAAGCCACAGGAGAAAGGTAGATTAATTTTAACTTATTTTACTTTGGCAAAATGAAACACTTGAATATCTTCCCCATCAGAGTTTAGAGAACTTTCCACTGTAGTGACAAACACAACATTTGAGGCATTTAAGGTCAAAAAGACATTGAAGAGCACAGTTCTATTTCTAAATTGTTAATAATCAATTATTTCTAAATTGTTAACAGTCAATTATTTGCATAGACTGACAAGCATGATAGTTTTGGACCATTCTGCTTCCAAAAACAAGAGGAAGTTCAGATCCCTGCGCACAAAGGTTTCCCATGGACACAGAACTTCTTGACAAAACTGCTGTCTTACCCAGATATGTTCACTTGAAACATTTAAATATTTAGACTGACTCCATCAAAAGTCTCATTCTTGTGCATTTTCAGCATGGAAGAGTGCAGACAAGTCCATATAGTCTCTTTTTCATTTGGGGGGATTTTTTTAATGAGAAGGTCATGACATTAACAACCAGTTTCCCCATATGGAAAAAGGTAAGAATACCAACAGGGGAAGTTAGTAATACTAGTAATATTCCTAATCATAAACTGCATATGCCTAGGGAAGTCATCTGAAGTGCAAAACATCATTTCTTTTCCACCTGATTTTCCTCTTGGGATATTTCTTTTTAGTTTGTTGTGGTTCCAGACATGACAGGGGAGATCCATGGAGACAGGAAATCTTATTACCAAGTGACAAGTTATCACCTGTGTGAAATCCCTCACATCATGCCAATATCTATTATTATAAAGTTCCCTTCTCTTACAGAAGAGGACATAGCCCACCCTTACTATTTCTACAGGTTTTGATCTCATAAACACCAGAAAGATGTAGCCATTCAGAGAATCGTGGGTTAGGATGTGAATATCAATACATAGAAGGATATAGCCTGCATTTAATTTAATAGATTTCTACTCATCCACTACCAGAAGCTAATCCCCTGGGCTAAGTATAGACTTTTCTTATGCTGGTGTTGAAAGGTCAAAGGTAAACAGGAATGTATACCGTGAGAAACAAGAAGCTTTTTACAATTGTTTTCATATGACTTGTGAGACTTGCTCACAAGAATGATACTGAAATCTGGATGAGTAAATACGAGTGGATATTGCAGCTGCAGTCATTCTTAGAAAGCCTATGGTACACGTATTACAGAAATCAATAGGGTAGCAATACAAGCTTAATTTTACTTACGGAGGAAGGAATTTGCATGCTATTCCTTCAGGATCACTACAGGTTTTAACACAAGGATTAGCACAAGATTCGTATCGCCACTCACACATTCTTCTATAAGGCACAGAGGCACTGAGTTCTGAGAAAGAAGGAAAAGGTATTTTTTTTTATTATGTAGTCAATAAACTGTAAATTTATAGTCTTTTTTATACTGTACAATGGAGTTTTCAGAAAAAATAAAAAATTTGAGAAATTCTTGAGAACTTGTGAATATGTGAGATTTTGTTCATTATCAGTTTCAAGCATTTTATATTCTGTCAAGCTAAAAGACACTGCAGCGTCAAGTTTCAAGTTACAAACAGCTACTCACTTTTACAATATATTGTCTATAAAGCCTTCAAAATCAGTTAAACATAGTGAAGGTACTGCAAAATGCAAAATTTACCTTCAATACTAAAGCTACTCAAACGTTTGAATTCTTCTGAATCATCATACTTTGCCACTTTAACACCAGATGAGGTGAGAATGATGAAAAAGCCTTTTTTACTGTGCAGTTCGAAGGCGCTGAGCCCTGGACTCCAGAGGCCCTGGTGGTGGAAGAAGGTGGCTCGTCTCTGAAAGGAGTCACTTGCCTGCCACTGTTCCAACCCAGCAGTTTCATTGTCATGTACATATAGAAAGTAGTTTGGTCTTTCAGCAGATTCAAGGGAAACGAGAGAGAGAGCTTCCACAAAAGAAAAGGAAATAAAAAGAATAGTAAAATTTTCACAGAAAAAACCTTAAAAGTGGATTAAAATCTATATATTATCTGTTAAGTGGTTCCTTTTTAAACAGCTGGTTTTCACAGGAATTATTTCACGTTTATGTAACAAAGGAAAAACAAGTTTAGAAATGCAGGGTCTAAAGGAGACTTCAAAGGACCACATAATCAGAAATTAGCATAAAGCCAATCAGTTAGATCAAAACTATATTGTCTACTGCTACCAGCTTTTGAAATTATTCATAAGCAGTCTGAAACTGGGACTTGCTCAGATTGGGAGTTTTTTCTCAAATTAGGACTAATAACTAACAGTTCAACTGTACCAAGTTTTCATTAGTAAAAAACACCATGCAAATTTTGTAAGAACGTGCTTGAATTCACCTTGAAGCCAAGCTTGTTTTACATACGGTTATATCCAGCAATACAGTAAGAAAACCTGTGGCCCAAGAAAAGACTCAACCTTCTATTTGCTCTATGCATGATGGAAATCAAAAGTGAAGAAAATTCTCTGAAAAGAACTTAGAAGACTGACTTCAAATTTGGTTTTCAACTTGAATAAAATCTTGAAGTGTCTTTAATGTAGATCAATACTATCTAATTCCTCACAGATATAAAGGCTAGCTGTGTGCCACACAGACATAATGAATGTTTTACTTCCACTTTACATCAGTTGGGGAATTGACAAGACAATCAATTCTTCTGCCCTATGTACTTTCTCATTCAGAAATCATATATAAAACCCTAATTTCTCAACTGTTTGTGAATATAGTTTCAATTTTTACCAAGACAGCACTTCTCTATCTTGATTTTTCAGGGTTTGGGATTTTTTTCAACAAATTAAATTCTTTGAGAAAGCAATGACAAAATCTGTATTGACTTGATCAGCACAAATAAGTTCATGTGAAGACAGCAAAATGTATACAGAAGAAAAAATATTAAACAATTATTTTTGGTTGTATAGTTTGGATCAATCTCTGATAAGCGAAAAGTAGAGCTCAGGAATCTTTCTGAGCTTTCCACCTAAGAAACTGCCTTCTACATTGTATGGAGATGCTGTTCACTGACAGTGCAGGAGACGTATTGGTTGTTCTAAGTTGCATATTTTATAGTCCACTGAAAATTGCAAAAAAGAAGAAAAGATAAAGTAGAAGTGATATTACTGGAGATGAAAGTATCCTGCATTTATCTTCCACAAAGGAATTCTAATTACTTGTATTTTGCAATATGTTTTCAAAAACCTTTGAAAAGTTGGCTTTAAAGCTGGCAGTGAGGTTTAGCAGTTTATTTTTTTTTTAATAAGAACCCCAGCATTCCTCAGTTTTGAAGCTGGCTGCTTCAATCTCGCTTATTCCAATAACTAAAAATATCTATACTATTTTAGGAGATTCAGCAAAAATCATCCAAAATCATTCATATAGTCTGAAAAATATGCAAGCCATTAGCAAATTGTTGAGAACACTTACATAAATCTTTATCTTTGAAAAGCCCTGGAGTTATCATGAAGCTGAAAAATACATTTCCATATGCTCCAGCTCTAGGCAGAGGAAATATCCTTCTACTAGATATATTAGCTCCTATGATTGTGTCATTCTGTCCGTAACTTGCCAAAATATAGGGTCCTTCACCAAGACCTAAGGGGAGAAAAATCAAAATAGAAAAAGAAAAATCCTCCTTGCATAATATACAAAATCTGAGTTAACATAATATATTGTCTTAAATACATTGGAATTACAGCTCAATGCCCCAAGTTATTACACTGGTGTAGGTCTGTATCTGTCTGTTCAATATACCCCCTTATTCTTTGCTAGCTGCCCAGAAAACCACAGATACAAAATGAGCACAAAGAACTGTGGGCAGCTGTGCTCACAAAATGACCTGTACAAGAAAGCAATCTGGGCTGCTTTTTTATGGTGTTTAGTCTTTTACATGTCCTTGTTTCTATAATTTGAAAGAATCTGAATTCAACAGAGCAACTTTAATATTATTTCCCACACAGACACTGAAGCTGCTTTAAGAACACAAGCCAATTTCTCCCAGAAAAAAAAAAAAAAAATCAAATTATATTCAACTTCTGGCACAATATTGCTTAAGCAGTTGTGTAGTTCATCCTCTACCACAAGCCACTTGCTTCTGCCCCCCTACTGCCCCATTTATTATGCCCTCCTAAGTGCTTCAGCAGTGAAGTAGTCCAGCTGAAAATCAACCAGCTAATTTTTCCAGTCTGGTTCACCACATCATTATTCAAAAGCTCATGCCAATAGAAAAGTGACAACAGCCTCAGCTAGTACTGCTGCCAAAACAGTGCTGGCCTAACCATGCCCTGCAGCAAACCTCTGGAGCTGTTTCTGTTCCAGCTTCTGCTGGAAGGGATACATACAGATATAACAGCAACCATCTTTGTCACTATATCCCACTGAAAGAACCAAGAGCAGCATACTTCTAAAACCTTACTTTGTGAGTAATAAACAAAATGTGTAGGTTTTGTAAAAGGTTTTAATCCTTACAGTGAAAAGACTGAACCCTTTCCCAGCCTAAGACAGCTCCTTTCAAGTATGAATCTTCCAAGAGAGAAGGAATTCTCATAATAATGAGATTTGCCTCATCTAGAAGTTAAACACTGATTTCTAAACAAAACTGCTTGAAAATAACTACTGTTTTTATATGACAGCTATTTTGGAGCTCATATATACATAAAGCCCACAGGCTTGCCACTTTTAAAGAAATGGAAAGACAATTTATCTCAAAACAATCCTTTATTCTGTCATTGAATGCTTATCCCTACATACTAACAGACATTTTGCCTAGGACTTGAACAAAAGCAGGAGTTTCCTTAAAGATTAACAGTCTGAAATCATGCAGAGCAAAAGAGAATCCTAGTCCCAAAAGGTGTTTTGCTGGCACTTTGTGGTAGAAACATGCATAACACCATCCTTGACCTTAACTGTGGTAGGCAGCTAAGCACCACACAGCTGCCCACTCACATCTACATGCTGCTACTGTACTGGGCCAGACTCCTCGGAGGAGAAAAAAATCCTCCTTGTATGATGATCATTATAGGATGCAAGCCACTAAAAAAAATGTATCAAAAGTCACATTTATTTCATTGCATTTAGTCGTTTCCTTTGCTTTTCAATATCTTGCTCCACACAAAGCACATGCATATTATCTAAATATAAGTGGGGATGCTAAAAGAATTAAGAATTCCTCATTCTAAAGAACTGTCCTTTATAGTACAATACTTGTGAGACTTGTGCATAAAAACCTGTAACCTTTCTATTTTAAAATATAATAGATTCCAGTTTTTAAATTTACAGTAGAAATGCAAGGTAACATCCTTCTATTGCTTCTCCTTTACTGCCAAGATGTGCTGCAGGGTGCATTTATTTACCCCCACATTGAATATGATGAGGTTATTAATTGAGACATTAGGGACTACTAAGATTGTTCAACACAGCAGGGCCACTGACCTTTACTCATTAAAAATAGAAGCAATTTTAAAGCTACATACACAAACTCAAAGAAAAAGCCCATGAATTAATTCAACTGAGGTTTTAATTGAATCAGATCAATGTCTTTTGTATGAAAACACAGAA
Source organism: Neopsephotus bourkii (assembly GCF_033783945.1). NCBI lineage: Eukaryota > Metazoa > Chordata > Aves > Psittaciformes > Psittacidae > Neopsephotus > Neopsephotus bourkii. Next base: position 4,558,316 of record NW_026901969.1, read on the forward strand.
GAAAAAGTAAAACAAAGCAAGCCACATCAGAATGAAAACATATAAAATAATTGCATAGTGTGATAAGCATTCATAGAATTGTGAGGGTTTTTTATTTTTACCCCTAAAATTACACCAAATTAATTATTATTCTGATTTATGTAACTGTGATTAACTCAGTATCATCAGAGATGCATTATATCCACACCATTCATTTCTGGAGAAAAGCACTTGAATTTTCCTGTGTCAAAGGCAACTAGTTCAGTGAGGTGAAAATTCAAATGTTAATAACCATGTGTAACCTTCTAAGATGCACACTAGTGCATCAGTATTTGAATTCCTAACTAATGCAGGATTGTGTATGTTTGTATAGGACAGATCTCAAGTGATATATCACACAGGAAAAAAAAAACAGTATTTTAGATATCCATAGCAGAACAGGAGGAAAGAAAAAGTCACATAATGATATAATGAGGTTAAATAGACAAGGAGTATGTTGCAAAATGACATATAATGCTCCAGGCTGCTCATACAAGTCACCTCTCTTTTTTAATGGACTCGAAGGTCCAGTAAGTTCAAGGTATTGTGACTATGAAATCCTACCCTAGGGAATGGGGAGAAAGGAAAAAGAAGAACCTCCAGCACTGCTGCAACTGACAGAGATTCTCAGCGCAAGCTGCTAAGGGTTTTATATGCACAGTTCATTGTATCATGTTTCATCTGAGATGCCAGGTGTGCTGTTTTGCTTACAACTATGTTTGTTTCCATGCCACCACCATCCCTGGACATAGAGGAAAAAGGCCCATGGGGACTTGCTTTACTAACTTGCTGAGCTCGTTAATACCCACACATACCCAAATCAGGAGTGCAAAAAAACACAATCTAACCTGGGAAAGACAGAAATTATCAAACTATATTTTCTTCCATGGTTAGTCTGAGTGAACCAATGTAAGAAAAGTGTGTCCTGGGTATTTGGTTTTGAAAAAGAAAATGAGGAGGGGAGAAATTAACATCTCAAAATAGTATCATACAGAAAGAAAGATGTTAGAATAGAAAACCTGAAAAGTAGATTCAGCAACATATATAAATATAAGGATGAATCAAATATAGTAATATCAAATGCTACATACCTTGATTGTAATAATCACAGTCATAAGCTAAAAGAAATGAAAACAAGCACATTATTATTACAAAGTAACATCGGAATCTATGTATATCTGCATTCTAAAAATGTAAAGTTCACTTTCATCAGAGGGAGTTTCAGTGAATGACTTTATTTCCTTAGGCTTTTATTTAGAGACATACAGCTGTATTTAAACAGATGTGTTAGGACAGCAGACCTTAAGCATTAATTAATCTATAGCTGACAGCATGAATTATTCTACTTTTCACCATCTGTGAAAAGTAGAATAGACTGAAGCTCTATGCAGCCCTACACAGAACACTGGACGCACCCCAGGTCTGGTATACCAGTGCCTTTCCAACACTCTCTGCACTGGCACACCCTGAGCCCAGACAGCCCCCTTCAGTAATACAGCAAATTTGGGTGTATAACACTAAGAGCTAACACAGAGACAGCTTGAAAATGGTGAAGAAGGGCACTTATTATGCACCTGATTCTGTCACATTTGTATTATTGGGCAGAAAAAGGCCAAAGATGCCTCAAAGATGAGCTCCAATGTGAGGCCAGCCCAGGTACATACCACAGAGGGAAGGAGATCGCCAGTGAATCGGTGCTCCTTGCTGGCAGCACTTGTGGGCATAAGCTGCAATACTGGTACACAAGCACTCGCAGTCCCCACCAAGGTTGCAGTTGCACGTATCTGTGTGACAATTTTTGACAAAAGAAGTCACATCAATCTGGGGAAAAATAAATAAATAAAAGAAAAAGAGGGTTGGAGACTGAATTGCATGAGCTGTACAAATTCCTGTTGCACCATTTACAGCAGAAGTGCTACCTCTGGATGAACTGAAAGGATTTAACAGAAAAATAAGGTATTTTCTAAGGTTTGGGTACATTCCTATACAAAAAATACACTTTGAATGATTAGTTTGTACGTATGTTACAGGCCAAGAAAAAATTTCAATCAGTGACTATTAACATGTCTGTCCACACACTTGCTGTTCATCAGTTTTGGAGTGTATATTGAAGCTGGCAGTTCTGTTTTTGTAAGGCAAATACTGCCATCTACAGTTATCCTGTCAGTTTTGCACAAAGAACAACAGTGCAGGGAGATGCAGCTCTGATTATAAAGTAATTAAAGTAATAACTTGTAAAGGGAGTTTTGATTAGTGAAAGAAAGATCAAGTGATCCTTTGCAGAAAAATATTCCTGCACTTATAAAGACTTTAATATACTTTGCCCACAAATTTCATTAGATCAGAAACCCGTATCTCACTCTAAAATGTTATCACATTAGTTCGTGTTTTCACATGGTATACTATTTCTTTTTTGTAAGGTTAAGCCGTGTTTCCAAAACAATGTTCTTACTACTCAACACATGCAATGCTTAGAGCAATGCTTTTCTTCAGTTTAGACTCTAGGCTAGCTCAGTTGTAGAGCCCTCAAATGGCACATGTCAGATTACAGAAATACCATCACAGCAACAAAGCAGCACTTATCTAACACAGAGACAGCTTGTCAGCTGGCAGTTGCTAGAAGCTGTCAGGGACATGAAGACTTTTTTTCTGCTTTCACTGGAGAAAGATGCCATTTTGCTTTCATTCTTTTCCTCATTTCAAAAACAGGGACAGCACTGGTGTGGGGGCCATGAGTGTTGGATCTATTGAAAATGGTTCTAATAGCTTTGCAGGAACCACCAAACAGCAGATTGGATCCAAAGACCTGTCTCATGTCTGCAGGACAGCATCTCCCCATGGGTTGAAAAGATCCTGCAGTTGGGACAAACTGGGAGCCTTGGGTCAAAGCTCCTGCTGAGCTAAGGAGTTATGAGGAAGACTTCTTTACTGCAAGTGTTGAGGGTCCTCAACCCTGATGAGTTCAGTGCTCAGCTGGGCAACCACAGCCCATCAGTCACTTCCAGCCAGAGATGCAATGTTTTGTTTCCCTGAAAATGGGAGGTTCCAACCTCAGCTGAGCTCCATGAACAGCAGGATCCTCCACGACTCACACAGCAGGAGTGTAAGAGAGCTGCTCCAAAGAACATCCTGAAACCCATATCTGCACTTTCTTTTCTTTCCATGACCCTAGTGTCAGTCTCTGCTTGGGCTTTTTTCTTGGCAGCCAGTTCCCCAGCCATGCTGCCACCAGTCAGCTGCAGACATCCATAATAGGGGTCACTTTACCTTTACTTTTTTAACATAATTATGCTAAATTTTTGTCATAGTGTTTGCAAATTTTAAGGACAACATGGATAAGATACAGAAAATGAATGTTCAAGAGAAAACATCTTTCTTTATGGGTTATAATGATGCAGTTCCTTAAAAACTCTCAAAAGTTCCATTTTATTTATTACTTTCCATTTCAAAAATACCCTCATCACCATGTTCTCAGGCACATGCTCAAAAAATTCTTTACATAGTAACTGAATTCAACAGTAATAAATCTCTCGCATTAAGCTACTGCAACCTCCCCCTCCGTCAAATTCCTAACCATGTTGATATCAAGCTTCAGTCCTGAAAGTCAGGAGGTTCAGCTGAGACATCTAATAATATCATTTAGCATTAATTGTCATAAAGAAAACGAGAGACCAATACAAAATGTCATAGTGGTTCTTGCTTGCACAGGTGTAAAGAAGCAACTTCGATAAATAGAGGCTAGAACCAGATATTGGGAAAAATGTATAGGGTGTTTTGTTGATAAAAGGTGAACTAAAATGGAATCAAAGATTTCTACACAAGCTATTTGCTAGACTGAAATTAAGGATGTTCTTGTAACTGAAGCCCCAGGCTCAGCCAGGTACTGGGAAAACAAGGACACCAAACCTCAGAGTTTTGATAAAAAACGGATGATAAGCTGTCAGCCAATTAAAAATACTGATAGCTCTGAAGCTGAAATCTCAGTCGCTCATATTTCTTTTCATATTGAGCAGGACAGTTAACAAACTCATTTGAGATAAGCTGTAGGCACATCACACAAACGTTTATTTTAGAATCCTGCAATATATACAAAAAAAATAAAAATATAATTACCTCTATAAATAAAAGATATAAATAAAACCTAAAGAGAACAGAAACTTCATTATCCAGCCTGCTAACTCATGGCTCCCAGTTACCACTAGCACGTTTAGGCTCCAGCCTTTGAAAGGAACAAGGAGCTCTGCACAAAAATAGCCCACCCACAAAGAGATACTTGCAGGGCTCTACTTTGTATCCTCCATGGCATTTGGACTGACGGGAAATGGAAAGAAAAAAATAATCGCTGGAATTTTGCTATTTTCCTACAGGAGAGCACATCTTGAATATTTAATAAACTTACCACATTGCGACAAGGTGCAAAAACATCGCTGTATAAAATTGAGCATTCCTTTTTGGCATAAGGGAACTTGCTCTGATGTACCTCACATGGCCTTAGCGTTTCATTTGGGCTCTTGCACTGAAAAACAACAAAAACACCACAAGCATTTTATATAAAGATGTGTTTACCATGGACTCAGGCTCACTGTAATATCACATAATTCAATACCTGCATACTCAGAAAATCAAAATAAAGCTTAAATTCTATCTACTTCATCTCCCCCTTTTCCCAATTTGTTGTTATAACTGAAAACATTTGCACAAAAAAAAGAATCTTTGTGTTTTGTTCTGAAGTACTGAAATGTTCCTGTTGTCTGCTCAGCCCATAAAGACAAAATGTTTTCTTTGTGACACATTATAATCATTACCAGAGCAACCAACTGTAACATTACAAACAAATACATGATCCAAATCCATCCCTGGTGGTTTAGCACTGACTTTAAATGGAGCCAGAATACAGATGGCTTTAGCCTGTAAGTTCAAATAAAGAAGCAGTGGTAGGAAGAGAGCAACCCATAAAAAAAAAAAAAAAAGAATCAAAGATCATCATGATAACTCAAAAATGACTGAGTTACATCTCCCTCTCTTCAACAAGAAAAACTAGCAGACAGAAGAAATGTAACAAAATGACACTCAGCTCAGAAAACACGAGCCCATCCAAAACCATACTCTCTCGGTGCAGCAGGGAAGCCAGGAGAAGCTAATGACGGATCCATAGGCAGCAATGGGGTGTTCTGATGCCAACTCAGCGGCAGTGCAGCTGCCTGCACTACCTTCATGTGCAGATCCTTGGCCATGGGGGGACACACTGCCACTCCCAGGAGGGAAAAACCCTGGAAGCATCTCATGCTTCATGGTGCCAATGAAAGCTTACCAGTAGCAAAGTTGGGTTCTAAGCCTCCAGCTATCAAATACACATTTGAAGTACTTAGATTTTGCAGAAGAGATGACCAGGATCCATCTCTACAAAGGCCAAAGGTCCTTTCTGAAAATATCTTTAATTCCTACTGCAGAGATAGATGAAGTGTCAAGTCTGGCTGAATGCAGGCTGCCTGCAATGCCAATATCAAACTCAAATACCGAGTGCTCTGACAGCCAAATAGATCAGAAGATTATATGAGATTTTACAAATATATATATATATGGTAAAAAAAAAGGCAAGTGCAAGTTTGGGCTGCATAAGCAAAGGTCAAAACATCCTAGAAGTTAATGTGCTATGTAAGCACTACACACCTTTTTAAAGCAGCCACTGAACTGACAAACTGGAAAGAAAAATTCGTATAATTCATTCAAAGCCTTTTTACTTTTCTTTATGTACCACCTTCTAGGTGAGCAGTGTAACCACCACCACTACACACTGGCCTTGCTTGCTCACCCAATCTAAACAGATTATGTAGAGTAAAATAGATCTAAAGGGAGATATTGAGAGAGAGAAGCCTCAAAATGTTTACTCCAAATTAGAATAAGTATCATATTCTTTCATGAGGTGAGAGATTTTGGTTCAGTTTCCTGCTGTGAGTCAAGGAAAGACTAAAAACTGGTTCTCACAGATCTCCTAAGGGAGTGCTTTACAAATACTGATTTTTCAGGAGGTTTATAAGGCTATAAAACCTCACATCTCAGCACAAATTAATAAAATACCTATTCTCCTGTGTTGTAGAACACAGTTGCAGTCATCCACTCTCTATAGCTTCTTCCCTTCTCCTTGGAAACCAAGTTTCCATATTTGATTGTGCCTGTTGCTGTTCTGAGCCCTTTCTGTCTCACCCCTTCACCACTGCTGCTTCATCAGTTAGTTCTCTGTTTACAAACTGCAACTAAAAATAATCCCATTTTTTTCAGTGTTGAGAAAGAAACGTTTTTCCAGACTGTTTTTACTTTCAGTATCCTGACGCCTCCAACACCAGAGAAATTACAATTGCTTTTAAAATTGCATCCAAACCATCAGAAGCAATGTATCAAACTTTGTACAGAATTGAAATCCAGACAGCTAAGACAATTATCTGACATAGGGAAAATATATATTCTTCCCTAAAGAGATTGTTTGGTTTCATTTAAATTCAGTGTGTGTTTACTATGACGTAAGACATAAATAACAGATTTCACATCTACAGACATAAAAATTAAAATGTGCTGTTATACACTGACCATGAGTTTAGAAAACCCCTGTACATTATGTGCTTATCATGTGTTCATTTATAAATTAAAAATATCATCCTTTTTTGCTAATATTTTCCTGATCATGGGACTTACCTGTCCTAATACCCAGCTGTCTCCAAACACCTGTGCATTTCTCACCTCCATGTTGTTTGAGGTAGTCAGATCATTTGAAGTATATTTGTCAAAATTTCCACACAAACCTGCCAGTTTACCCTAAAAGAGAAGAAGGCTTATTTTCCTTTTTACATATACTTACAGACAATGATTGGTACAACCACATGTATGGAATAAAACATTCTTAAACTGAAAAGATGAATGCAACTCTAACTTACACTTTGAAAATATCTCATTCTCTGCTATGTTTACAGTTCCCATATTGCAAATTTCTATTTTAATAGAAATGTATGTTTTCCTTTTCATTCCTGTTTTCCAGAACCTGTTCTTACTGTCTGCCTGTGAAAAGGGACTGGAATCTAGTAGTATTTTTTTTCTGAAAGCTTAGTAGCGTATGCTATCCAAAAGTCAAAAGTTCAGGTGAATTACCTCATGATTGTGAAGCCTGACCAGTTATTGTTAAAACTTGCTGCCTCTAATTTTAGCTCACAGTAACTAGAACATTTGTAATAGCAGTTACAAAAGAGACAGCTGCAGCTTTCTTGTGTTGGGGCATGTGCTGCTGGTGGAAAAGGTATATATAAATGCACACACATCTACATGTATAGGGAAATATATTTGTGCACAACACTAAAATGTAGAGTTGGACTTCTAGGGTGCTGTGGCTCACTCTATTGAATTATTTTCCCTTAGGGTCTGCTGCAGACACTATCTTACTGAATTGGAGCCTCTGGAAGAAACAGTAATTGGAAACAGAGCTTGAAATACTTGTGCTGCTGCATGCAACCTGTAGAACTCAGATCCCTGCTAGCCCATACAAAAACAGAGGAATTTTTTTACACAGTGTGTATTGATGACTGATAAATCAGCTTGTACATGAAGCATCTGATGGTTACTGGGACAAAAGCCTATCATAATCTTGCTTTAAAACCAGATTAGATAATCACTGTAACTTTGACTTATATTTCAAAAACTCTGGTATTGTATTCTACCATAGAGTACTTCCTTTTCTTTTACTGGAAACAGCCCCCTCTCAATAAGTGTGTTCATGGCTGAGACAAAGCAGGAATGTAATTATTGAATGTGCAGATAAGGTTACTCTGCCAGGACCCAAAGACTGAGTTCCAGAGACACCAAGGCAGATGACGATATAGGAATGGAACAGAGAAGAGCAACTGGTAAGAGAAGGAGCCTTATATTCTTTCCTGCATAATGGCTGAGCCCTATCACAGTATACTTACTAGGTTTAAATGTCAGGTTTTGTCTAGATCCTTTCTTGCATCTTGCCTTCTTAATTTAAACCCAAGATGTGACTCCATCTTTTCATCTCAGCAGCCTCTACTACATCTCAGGGTGTGGCTCCATCATCAGCCTAATTCAATCTGTGCTACAAACTTGCCATCTTCCATATTGCTAGATATGGAAGATTCTTTTTCATTGGCTTCAGCAAGTATGAAAACATGCAGTGAACTGGGTAACACAAAACTAACCCTCTCTTCCCACCCTCAAAGTAACCTAGAGCTAAATCACTGTGTATCTGCAAGGTTGTGATGTGTGGAACAACAGAGTAAACATGTAGGAACTACTAATTCTCTTTAGGAATCCAACCATAAAATCACATTCCCTGTCTATTCTGACCTGGGAAATGCTAGCAGCTGAACACCATGATAAACAGTCATATCACTGGCAAAGTTAGTCATGAAAAGAAGACAATCAACCACAGCTATTCAACCCCTAGATCACATGGCCAACACAGGGAGCTACAAATCTCAGATTTTTATTTGGGCTCACCTTCCATCGAGGTCCAACTTTAATATGCATCATTGTCTTCTTATCCCACAGAATCGTAATATCTTGTTCTGGAAAGTGTATCACAGTATAATATCCAGCCTTCCAAAGCTGATATTTAGATTTGTTTTCCTTTCCCCTTAAGGTCTTCTGACAAAAATGAATATTTATTAAGATCTAATAGGGTAATGCAGGTATGCAGCCAATTAATAATAAAGTGTACACTGAATAATATTTTATCTTTATCATATAGCTGAATCAATACTATTACTAGAAATGTCATATTGACATATGTCATAAATGACACTACTAGAAATGTCAGATATTATGTTTTTTTAATCATTCAAGTTCGCTTTTTTTTTTTTTTTTGCTTTCTCTTTCAAAACCAAGTGGAAAGAACTGCATAAGTTCCAGTATGCTTTGATTGCTTGAGCCTCTTGAGCAGTCTTCTTTGTAAGGACAAATAGAACAGTGTAAAAGGAGATTTGTTCCTGGGACCTGCTGCTTTATCCAGACCTAGGCACTTGGATTATGTTAACACAGACTGAGAGACTTTTTCCAAAACCACGCTCGTTCAGAGTTGTAACTTTAGAATGCTTATCTTAAAGGGCAACCGGAAAAGAAAAGAAAATAACTAACCTGTTTCTCAGAAAGTTCACTAAAATAAATCTCAGTGTCTCCAACTGTGACGAAAACATTCTTTGAGCAAACAATATCATTGTCAAAGCACTTTTTGTTCTGAGCAATTATAGATATATTTGAGTTATCTGTGCTCTGCAATATGAAGAAGAAACAATTTTACTTATAGATTCAGTTGCATTTCACTCCTGCAGATTTATTCCAGGCTTACCATCACATAAAGATGGATAACTTAGTATTTACACATCTATGAAATTAAATAAATTAAATTTCAGAAAGCTACCAGAACAGAAAATGCATTCTAAATTCAAAGCTGAACCCACAACCACAACACAAAGAGCCATTACGTTCAGCTGTGAGTCCTCTTTTTGAGGACTTCATAAATTCAAAGGATCAGCCTACCTCTAAAATAAGAGTATGGTTTAGGCTTTTAAAATGTGCTCATACATGTAATCCAGTATTTACTGCACAGTATGGTTGTCAAAATCAAGACGTGCTATAAAAAGAGCTTTATTTTTAAACCAAGGTACGTGAGATCAAGCTGTTTTCATATTTTTAAAGCAAGAAACCTATCATCTGTCAGTAGTAGATAGAACAATTTTTGTACCACCACCCAACAAAATTCACAAAGCCATGAGTCATACTCAGTGTTACTGAAGAGGGCAAAGGTTTCTGCTGATATTTTTGTTTGTGGGCTTTTTTTTTTTTTTATTTCACATTTAGAAGATGTCTCTACTATGCTGGATTTTGATTTGCTGGTGTTTTAGTACCCAAAATTCAAATGTGCTGCCTTCCCACTCCCATATCTTTTGGCTCTCCAGCCTCTAAATTAATTTTGCATCCTAGGTATATAAAATCACTTTTGCACCTTTGCTTAACATACCTATTTATTCATCTACAGTTTCGGTGGTTCTTCTGTACCCTGGGGAAAACACACACTCCTTGTAATTCCCCATGTTCTAGAACCATAACCTAAGGAGATCATCTGTATTTTCAGTTGATATCACTACCACAAACAAAAATAAAGTTGAGTTACTCTTATTATTTCTTATTGCAACTTGTCTTTCAATTTATTTCTGACCAATCTTTGCAAATCAATAAGAAGCCATAACTGTAGAAATTACTTAAGAGAGTTAACTTCATAAAATTAATATAAGCCAATAAGAGTGCTTCTGAATCTGGGCGGGGGGGGGGGGAGGGGATCAAATTCAGTCCTACAGTTATTACAAACCCAAAACAGTTGTGAAATAAAAATCTTGGAGGTGGCAGGCTATGCATCTGACCCTCTGAGTCATCCAGTCTTATATGAGTACTTGTGTAGTGCTGGAAACAAAAAGACGTTTAAACTTCTCTTCTTACTCCCATCCTCCTTTAAACACCCTCCGAGACTATGACTAGGTAAAACTGATTAAAGGTGCTAATGGGCATGGTGGGTGAGATGGGAATGGTGGTTTTCAGTAGTTCTCCAGTCCTAGCAACTGCTCATGGATCCCAGCAATGCTCTTGGGGAGCTCGGCCACAATAAGAGGGATCCCTTGCCTTGGTTTGTGTACACAGCATCTCTCCCCAGAGCTTTGCTCCTTCCCTGGGTTAGTGTACCCCTGAAAAGTACTGGGTATGTACACCTCACTACTCCTTGCCTGTCACATTTGTACATTTATTTGTTCTGTGCTCATCAGAATTCAAGAATAAAAAACATATCAGCAATTTTTCCTCACCAGTGAGAATCATTGCATACAGAAAATGCAGGTGCTACAAGAAGCAGGTTTTGGGGATTTTTTACTTAATAAAAGTTATAGTGGCCAAACTGTTTAAAGAATACTTTCAATCTAAAAAGGAAAACCAACCCAACCCTAGATGAGGGGAAATATAGAGGTATTTTTGTTGCCATACCAAGGAGTTGCTACAGCTTTTGCTGTAGCAAAAACTAGCTTGCTACACAAGCCAGAGGAGGCTGCTACTTGGCATAGAAAACTCTCTACAGCAGGCATTAACAAATGCAATGAATATAAGATATGGAAACTGCAAGGTTTATGTTACCCTGATGCCAGGGCTTAAGAAACAGGTGGTATGTGCTAGCAATTTGCTTGGAAGACAACAGTTAAGATGGATAAAGTTAGCCACTAGCTGCTAGTGGTAAGGGGGTGTAGGAAATCTGTTCTTCATGATTCATCAGATAAACTCAGTTTAAAAGTACAAAAAGCTCTGGGGTAAAGCAAAGTTCATCTGTTCCATTCTGTTGTGAAATTGGTTTAGGTTGCACTCGGAGCAATATTGGTCACTACCTTTTTGGGAAATACTCTGTGTTTTAATTAAGCCAGGCTTGCTGCTGGACTCAGTCCAGTAATTATTCCCCTGCAAGTCAGATAACAGCCAAGAGCATTTTTAGATTTATTGGAGGTGATGTGGTAAATTAAAAAGGAGACAAACTCATTAGTTTGGTAGATCAGATGCAAGCTTATAGGTTCTGTGCTGGCCAAATGAAAAATGAGCAAGGAAGGGAGCTACCTCCCCACCATGAGCCCGTTTAGAAAAGGACTTTGCTTGCAGTATCTGGGTCAATTTGGTGTGGGCTGTTTTCATTGCAGAGTTCATTCCTCATCAGTTTAGCCTCAGCAAAAGGGGACGCTCTGATTTAATAGGGAACCAATGTCTTCACTGTAAGGAAAGAGATGAAGAGCTTGATTTTAAATAAGGATAGTGAATTCAGGCTAATTATCTCACAGTAAAAATGCGCCTTTTTTGGCAATGAAGGCAAGCCCTTGGAGCAGGAGTGGGTAGCTGTATTAGCTGTGCAATTGAAGCTGCTGCCTGTGCCTTCTGACAGTCCAGACCAATCCTTTCAGCTGAACAGCATCAACATACTCAAGTCAGAAGTTTCTGTGTATGGTTGGGATTTGAGCCAAGGGTAAAAGTTGAGTTATATTTTAAGTTAGCTCTGCAGCAGAGAAAAGCCTGGAGACAGGGAGTGTTTTGCTGACCAAAGCCAGAACAGGGAGTCCTGAAGACACGAAAAGTACTTCCTTACTTATAGGCCTACATGTTGATGTTAAAATGCTAGAAGTGATGCAGGATGGAAATACAGAAAGACAGGGGTGGTGGTTCAGTAGAGCTATGAGTAAACCAGACATTTAAGAAAAAGGGCTTTGCATTGAACCGAGTCTTCTGGGTTTTCTCCCTTTCTAATTAAATCTTAGACCTAAACTGAAATATCAAAACACCATTATGGATTACATATCTTTTGTGGCTCAAAGCTTTCATGATCAAATTTGCTTTGCATAATTCTCTCTTTGCCATTCTCTCCATATACCTCAATCAAAATTGAGTCTTTTCTCAGCCATACAGCCCCAGCCAAATTCAAAGTTGAATGACAGTTTCTATCATCTTCAAATTACTCCGTAACTGCTACATGTGCAGCCTCTTCTTTCAGCAGCAAAGAACTAAAGTGCAACTGAAACTTAGCACTTAACTGTTGCCAACGTGAATGGAAGAACAGGGGCTATTCAGATAAAGTGAGGATCATCTTTTAATGTTTGTATAAGACAGTGACAACTTGGGCAAATCTCGACAGCTCTTACAGACTGTGGATAATGGTTGAGTTCCATCTCTCTAATCTGCAGCGGATCCACACAGGTATGAAAACAAGTTTTTATCACTGCTGTTGGAAGAAATGTCTGACTAGACACTAGGAGCAGGTCTAATGAATAACAAGGTGGTGGGGTTTATTGGTTTTCTGTTTTTTTCTGCACAGTCACTTTCCAAGGCAGAGTCGCTCTTTACCTTTTTAGGTAAAATGCACCCAACAGGGGATGTACTACAGTTCATCATGTGAAACCTACTTATGCTGACAGAAACTAGAAATAAAATGGTTTTCCCACTGCAAGAGTATCTTCCCACGTAAATTACCATATCCAGCCTGTTCCAACTTAATATCAGTTTCTTTGTGATAACATGGAGTTGCCAAGCAACAGGAAAGACAGAGTCACAGCTCTGGGCAGTAAGTCAAAAGCTCATTGTCAGTCCTGCTTCTCAGGACATTCTTTTTCTAGACCTCACTTTTTTTCCATATTTCTTCCTAGCCGAAAAAGCAAAGCACTGCTTTCCTTTTTTTTTTTTAGTAGTGCTTGGGAATGCTAGTGTTTATTTTTATGAGAAGCTTTCTATTTCAATATCCCATTAGAAATTTTCTATTGCTATCCACCAGTAACAACACTGTGCAATGTGGTTATGCAGTCAAAATGCAGCCTGGAAGAAGACAATTTAAAAGTGGCAGCAGTTACCTTCCTTGAAAGTTTCATTAAAATCTCTCTAATTGTTCACTGTAAGGACTCATTCTTTTCCATTCTTAATATCCTCATTTGCCCATTTTTGTTTGTTTTGTTTTGTTCCCTACAATGCGCTCACTTACAAACCAGGGTAGCCATAAAAGCATTAAGGGACATACCAGGAACTGGATGGAGATAGATTAGTCCTATTTTCCTTTTGTTTTAATGACTCTTTAGAGGTTTTCATGTATAGCCACATGAACAAACAAATGCAAGAAGCTCTAAAAATACCAAAAAAGATATACAGTATTTTAGAAAGCAGAATTTGCTTTCTCCTTCCGACATATTTTCAGAGAGATACCGTTAGCTCTGTTCAGACTTAAAATTTCAGGAAATTTTATGGAAACTGAGAATTAGTTTGGTTGTTGTTTATTGGGCTCTGAGATTCCTCTGAAGGAACTTAATGTTTGAAACTATTACTTGTAGTGAGTTTGATGCCAGGAGAAGCAAAGTATCATAGCTCAGGTTATTGACCAATTAGGCATAAATATTTAAGTGGCTTTGGAGAGCAGACAAATGCCTTGGCACCTGACATGATCTTACTCTGTTAGTTCCTTGTTTCATTTTTTGGGGGTGGGGTGGTGGTGAGGGGAGGTGTTCTCCAGCTAGTCAGTGAAAACACATTGTTTATTCAAAACTCAGTCACAATTTACACCAAGAAGCGTATCCTATTAGAAGGCTTCTTTAATTTTTCTGGAGTGATAATTTCTTCTGGACATTTCAAATTTACATGTATACATTCTGCATAACTTTGTTTAATGCCCGCTTTTGAAACCTGTGAAAATTTGTATCACCAAATGGTTTCCCCCCTAACTATTCAAACGTTGGAGCAATATTGGTTGAAGTCAGCAGATGGCACTGATACACATTGTCTCCGTTTGGGAAGAAGTCCACATGAAATCTGGGAAACAATATTATGGGAAATAGAGGAGGTGGTGCTCTTACAGGAAAAAGATAAGGAATGGTAACAGTATTTTTTTCCCACTGATGTTATGTATTTCTATACAAGTATTAAACAAACAAGTAAACAAAGACACACTTAGGAGCTAAGAAACAAATTGTTCATGCACATGCACATGCACATAAACCCTCTTTTCCTCAGCATCTTCTACAGACACTGCAGATTATGTGATTATTTTCACTTCAAATATGGCAAAGACACAAAACACCTGTAAAATATGACATGTACAACTCAGTTGTAGCACAGTTGAGTAGGAATGGAGAACATGACTAAGTAGATTCACTGATGCAAATTCAAAGGGAGTGAGATTATTCCAGCTACTGACTCACCCTCAACAACTTGCAGATGTCTGCTAATGCATCCATGATAATTCCTTGCTATTTCTTTAAAAGTGACTTCCCAAAAGGATTCACCACAGGCAGAATAAAGAATAAAGAATAAAGTTGAGTAATCAGATAGAGATCACTGGGAAGGTTTTGGATTTCTTTTTTATATTCTAAGAGAACTATATTAAAAGGTCTGAGAAAAGATCATTTAAAGCAGATTTTTCTTTTCTTTCATTTAGTTAGCTTTGCCTGCTTGTGTATCAGATTTGGCTTTTGCACAGGTCACATTACTGCAATCCCTTTCTAATTAAAAATGAGCTGTTCTGAAGATCAGGGATTTGGGAACATTTAAATATCTGTTTCCAAGTGACACATTCTGCAACATGAGCTATTCTGAATCACAGATGATCAGCACAGTTGGTGGTGTTCATTTTATCTAAACAGGTATTTTTATGAGACCTATTACTACTATTTCATTAATAAGTGCATGATAAATCTCAATATTTTATCACTGTTACTTGTAACGTTAAAGCACAACATAACAGGGGAAAAAAATAACAAGATATAGTGATGATAAATTTGCCTTTTTTGAGCTCCAGCAAATGATGGCAGGAGTGAGAAAGCTGGAACCTCCACAAATCTTTTACTTTTTTAGTATAACAAATGTTAAATGCACTAATTTACACTGCTGAAGTTTGGTTTCTATGCATTCAAAACCAAAAATACTCATCCTGACCTAAATCTGAGTAAATTTAATTCACAGTTCTCGTAGTTCACTGACAACATCCAGGGTCCAAGGCCATAAACTGCTAAGCAGCATCTACAGGTGACTTAGCCTGAGTATCTTCCCACTTCAAACACAGCAAAAAGCTTTCCTTTGACTGCTGCCAACACACCATAGAGCTTCCTGAAACAACAGCACATGGCGCTGGGTCTTGCTCATCTTTTAATACTGTACCAGTAGAAGATAGGCATCAAGAGTTCACAAAGCTATACTCACCAGAAGTCATCCAACTCAGACAGTCATTCTTGCAGTGAGCTGCCTTTTCAGGCAACCATCAGATTATAACATTTCAGACAGTCTAGCCAAAGGACTGTTGGATACTGAACATTAACCCAGAAGCAGAAATTCAAGACAAAAAGGTCACTTCTTTCAAGCTGTGTGGTCACGAAATGGCAAGCTCCTCAGAAAAAGGATCCAACTTCTGAGTCACACCATGCACGCACCGCCTCCAAATTGCCATTCTCATAGTAAGAAATTTTTCCTCAAGCCTTTCCTGGAAGCCCTCCATGCTAATCTGCACAAATTGAAAGAAAACTTTCCTTTGTTGGAGAATAAAAGTGATTCATTCACTGCATAATTTAATGGCCCGGAGAATCAGGTGGTGGAGACGGAAAGGCATGTAGAGGTAATTGAGTCTGCAATCGCTGATCTGGAGAAATGGAACCAGGGCATAAATCCATTGCCAACTGCAATGAAATCTTTTGCTCGCAGAAGGAGTAGAACAAATGGAAAGACAGGTACAAGCGAACGTTATCTGAACAGTTTGCCTTCCAGCTGAAGACAAGGATGAAAAGGGTTGTCTCCAACAGGGAGCTCACTACTGACCCTTATAAGACTTCCAAAGCCCCAAATAAAAGAGAGCATCCAGAAGGTTTCCTCTGAAATCATGGGACTGGTGAAAAGCAAATTGTTGGTATTCTTTGCAACTAGAGCAGGGCAAACTACTCACACTAAATAACATTTTTCATTGAATTGCAGTCTCTTTTTGGACACAAATTTGCATGCAAACTGTCAAGAAACACATCGTTTCCACACAATTGCTGCTGCTATAAATTTTTTGACAAGTTGTTTAGGTGTCATATCACTTATTCATGAAACCATTTGCTGGAATGTGGCTTTGAGGATTAGATATGTTAATTAAAAAAGTAAAGGCAGTCTGATTGGAACCCCATGTTACAGTTTCATTCCATGTGTAGATGAAAATTACTTTTAGAGCCAGGTTTCCAATTTAAAATATCTATAATTTCAAGTACAACATTATTTACTTTCCCATTAAAATCTTCAGAGCCTTTTAAAAGAAAATATTAGCATCAAATATGAACAGTCAGCCTGACAATATTCAACAAGCAGCTTTAGTCCTCCATAAGGTGATAGCAAGCAGAATGCATTCATTTTACAAACAGGCTACAAGAGACACCCTGCAAAATACTATTTCATTCTACAGGTTTGCGAACTTCATGGATCTACAGACTGGCTACTTGGCACAAAGAATGTTGGAAAAAGATGCTCAAAAAGTTACAGGTATTCAATAAGGGGAAATGAGGTAAAGGCTACTTCTGTGCCCTTGAACGTGACAAATGAGTAATTGAAGATTTGTTGCTTTGTGTGTGATTGCTTCAGCTTTTGCCCAGTCATCATTTAACAAATTTACCAAAGGAGATAAATACATCAGCAAATGAAGGTAAAAGATTATCCGTGCATCAATTAACTTCTGCATTAAGCACTCTATTAAAAGCATCCTAAACTAAGGGCTTTGAACTTGCCTTAAGTTACTAAAGAAGGGGTATTCAAGAATAGAGCTCCCTTCCTGTATTCCCCAGGGCAGACCAGGTATCTAACACTGGGGGCTGCTCATCAATAGGATAATCATTTGGGAAACTGTAATACTGGTTCACCAGATCATGCATGTTTTGTTGAATGAACTTCTGCCTTAACAAACGGGCTCTCATGTGGTGTCTCCTGACCCAGAAGAGTTACATCCATGCTTCTAATTGACATAACAGTTCAATTATCTGATCAGATGTCTGGTTGTTGCTTTAATGATCCTCCAACACACTAAATCTGGTGATAAACTTGCCTTTAAAGCAGCTTTCATGGTTGCATCAGAAAGATTGAAAAGGTGACTTTAAAATGGCCAAACCTCCAATGTCAGATGAAAAGAAGTGAAAATATTTTTATCATATACCTTAAAGTATTACTTTAGATTAATCCATAAAATGTGAATACTTGAGGATGAGGGCTTAGTTCTGCTGACCTCTGTCTTTCAGGATACAAGAATAAAACAGCCTTTCCTTTTTTTGGCTTTAGGACCTTATTGAACACCTACTAAAGTTAATGGAAAGACCTCAGTGAGTTGTTTTGTTAGTTTGATGGGGTTTTTTTAATGGCAGATAAACATTACAACAGAGCTCCCTCACAAGTATATTCTGATGGGTAGACTAACCATCCAAATTCCTGCTTGGACACTCCCTCAAATCAGAGAAAATACAGTTCTGATTTCCAGAAGAGAACAAGTCTGAGTGGTTCCAAGGACACATACTCAACAAGCCTTAATAACAGGATTGAACTGCAGGATGTAAAACCACTGCAAAGCTAGACAAAGGCCAAGATATGTGACAGAAAGAGTAAGTTTACTATGAAGGCATAAATTTATGAAACAGACCAAGTGGAAGAAACAGACCACAAGTATAGATAACACACAGTAAAATTTTCCTAGTATAATAACACCACTTTGTTAGGGAAAGTATGTAGCCTCATCAAAGAGATAAGAAAATAGAAGAAAGCAAGCTATTTAAGTCTTTTTAATTAAGAAATTGTTGGCTTAAATTCATCAATATTCAGATTAGCTAAAACAATGTGTTTACATGATCTACACTGATAAAATTCAAATGAATTTGCTAAGATTTTTCTGGTTTTCCTTTGAAATTACTGAAGTTTTAAAATGTTAGAAGCAAGTATTGACATGTTCTCTGTGAATATCATTTATCCATACAGGGACTTCACTTCTCAGTGTGTAATGTAACTCCTAATTCCCTGAAAGAGATGAAGTTATCACTTTATGAAACATTACTGTTCTATTTTCTTAATTGCTGCATTAAATCTTTTTGGTCATTTTATGACCAAGAGATATATCTGTTGAACTAGTTATAAATAGCTTATTCATACATCTACTGTCACCTTAAACAAAAAGGCCTGACAGATGATACTGATGTTGAAAACAAAGTTTGAGGATTCATAATTGGTTGAAAGTTGATACTTGATTTTTCTCCCATAAGAGCACAAGAACTCCTTATTAAAAACATAGTAAAAGGTAAGGATGACTTCTTTGTTTGGTATAGTGCAGTACAGTGACGAATTAAAGAGCACTTCAAACAGATCACATTTAGGGAGGCTAACAGGTAAATAGTGTGAGCTGGTAACGTTGATGGGAATAGTGCATTATCATGCCACTGGGGACGTGGGATTCAGATTATAATTCTTGGACTCAGTTCTACATATGGGGAGAACTAGTATGCTAACAAATTTATGGTATGTATTACTTCCCTTATTGCACTGCTACAACACCTTTGTTTACAGTATGTAAGATAACAAAGCAATCCACTTCTTAACAGGAAAAAGATTAGAAAACAAGAAAGGACAAAGTTATTACAGCGTTTGATGTATAACATAACAACCAGTTCAGATGTTTCAATTTCAGGTGTTTGGTGAGTCTTTTAGATGTTATTCATAAAAATCAGCTCATCACAACACTGAGGACTACCAATATATCAACGGATTGTGTACTAGTAATGATCAAACCTATGATGTTCTGTACTACCTCACAGATGGGGAGCACAAAGCTCACAGCATAGCTCCCATGGTGGTGGGGGTTAGACTAGGTGTTCTTTAAAGGTTCCTTCCAACCCTAACCATTCTATGATTCTACAATTTAAGTTCAATATACATATACATATATATATATGTATATGTTGGTATGTAGAACAGGTAGCATTGTGGGGGGTTTTTTTGCAAGATTGCAAGATTGCCCGGGACAGCTGTGCCTGACAAGGTGTTGGGCAAGGCATTTCAACTTTTGCAACCACATATACTTTTCCACCTTCTATCTGGCTTTTTTCGGGTAATAGGTTATAAGAGACAGGGCTTTCTTGCATACTTTCTGAACAATGAGTAGCTCAATGGAGACTCATTATACTACTCTGATACTACTATTACAAAATGTCACTGCACAGTGTAGGAATTGTTATGAAGAGACAGCCATGGAAACCTCTGTTCTAAGAGCCACAAAGTGTATTTCAAAAGAGAACAGCCTCACCATGTTCTCATGTCTGCACATATAATGTAGTTTAGACATATCAGTATGTGGTACAACTGCACACATGTATGTGGTACAACTGTGGTGTAACTGTACATAAAAATAACGGAATATGTGAAACTAGAGAACAGAAGACACTTTGGATTATCATTCAGGCTGCCACTAGGAAGATGCCAATTACACCTGTTTCATATATTTTTCTCACATAAAATTCCATTCCTTCATAGCTGTAGCTAATTTAGTGCCTATCTTCATGGTAGCAGAGTTAAAGTTATTTTTTCTGTTCACTGATTGGTGTATTTCATTGTTGAATTTCATCCTCCATTTTATAATGCAGTGCTTTCTGCCATAAAATCCTCTGCACACTTTGGTGATCTGTTTTTCTTTCAGTCATTCAGACTGATTCTCTACCATCAGCATACTCCACCTCAGTCCTCAGACCACCTGCTCAAAATTGTTTGTGAAGATGATGAACGCAGGTCTCAGCATGGATCTGTGTGGGATGTCATTGGGGTCTCTCCATTCTATAAAAAGGCCATTTATTCCTGTATTTTAACTTCTAACTTTTAATTTGGGTCTCAAACAGTTTGCACTCTCATCCTCTGAGAAACTACTCTCTAAAAAATATTTGTTGACATTTGTCTCCAACTGGTCTTTAAGCTAAAATATGCACATATTGACCTGGTTGTCCATGTGTATATTGTCTCCATGGAATAATTCGGAAGATTTATCATGCACTAATTTATTATTTTTTTTAAGAGTAAAACTCTTCCCAATTGTCATTTCCTTATTATAATTTCCATTCATTTCCTTCATATGCAAATCAGACATACTGGTCTGTTCCTGCCAAATTCAGCCATAGAGTTGGTTATCCTGCCATCTTCCATTCCTCTGATTCCAGGATTGCACAGCACACAGGTCATCAGTTCTGTGTCTTAGTTCACTCAAAGCTCTTGGGCATTTGCCACATTATCCCATCCATCCTTTGTTTTGCCTTTTTTTTTGTTTTGCCTTTTTTTTTTAATTTTTCCTAAAACTTCTCCAAACATGTCAGTCAAAAATGAGCTCAGAGATACATTTTCCACTCCAGACATAATTATGCAGTGCCTAATTTGTGATAAACAGCTCTTCAATATAGATCAGGAAAGTTTTCTGTATGCTAAAGAGGAAAGAAAAATGGTGAACAAGCTAGGCCATACTTTCTCACATTAGCTCATTTGGGGGGAAAAGCCAGTTTGTCAAGCTGAAAAAATCTGAAAAGCAGATCTACATAGGCAGATCGTCACTTGTGTCATCGTGTTCACCTGAAGAAAGCCTGTTGGCAGTGTGCCACATGCCTTAATTACGTGGCTGCCAACTTCATTCTCGGGCTCCAAATAATCCCCATGGTTTCTTTCCAGATAGGTACTTTCTTACACACTAGATTGGCAGGTGACATTTGATTTGTAAAAGCAAAACATTCCAGTATCATACTAATGTTTGGAAAAGCAGCATAGATGTGTGTTACCCACCTCTCTGGCTGAATGGCATAAGAATTAAGAATGGCAGCCCACCTTTCCACCTCATCATACAAGCAAGATTATTTTACAGGTAAAGTAACCCCTATTTAACCCCTATAGTAACTCCTATAAAGGAGGAAGGTTTGTGCAAAGTTTCATACACCTCTAAGAGTACAAGCTTTTTTATGAGACAATATGATACACACCAGGAGCTTGTTATGAGGCAGTTCTTATTATTTTTACCAGATCTCTCTCTCCTTTTTTTTTTTTTCTTTTAACACCTTAAAAAATCTGGACCCAATCTATTTTATTTCACAGCTGTGAATACTGAAGCAGACATGAGATAAAATGTTTGCAGTAGTCCTTGTTGAGAAACCATGTTTCTCCTTAAGGTTAGACAGTCAGGGTTGACTGAAAATGAATATTCTTCTAAACACATTACTGTAACTCAGAAGACAGATTCTTAGTCAATAATAGCAACAATGATAATAAACAATAGTGTTGTTAGTAATATAATGTATTTCTAAATGTCAGTAGTGGTATTTTTAAACAAAAAAGGCTAGCAATGTACTGTAAATGTGTGCTATGAGGAACATTAGCATGTAGCTGCCAGACAGTCCCAATGAAGGATTTCATTGTTGAATTATGAAATCATTGTGTTTGATATTATACACATACACTCCAGATCTGATGCAGACTGCATTCAAGAGGGATTCCAAGCAGCCTCAGAGGTCATCATTAACTTTGTACCAAGCAGAGTTTATAGATAAGTATTAAATAAATCCATAGATTTTACCTAGTTCTATAGATAAGTATTAAATAAATCCATAGATTTTACCTAATTCTAGAACAGTTTCTATAGTGTTTTCGCTCCTTACGATGAAAGCATGGTCAAGATAGAAAACATTGTTTTCTGTTTTTGTCTAGATCACAAAGATACATTAGGACACACCCATGTACCATTTTCAAATGGCTGAACACAAAATGTCATTTTCAGATTCGTCCTTTCAGAGACATCTGTTCTGCACCTGTTTTCTTAATGCCTGTTTCTATAGATCAGTTCCCGATGTTCAAAATACTTGCCCTTTCACAAGAACCTTCGCTGGGATACATGAAAATGTATGAACAATTCTCCTACCTTTAGCAGGTAAGCTTGGCAGTCACTGATATAATCATATTCTAATCCGTCAAAGGTATAATAATGTCGATCTCCATAAACAGTGCATACAGCAGGACAGGGGTAACTAGTACAATTGAATATCCCTTTCCGGCAAACACTGTAAAGGAAAATTAACAATCACTATTTTCTCATAGCAGGGTCATTTTCTTTCTTTTTTTTTTTTTCTTTTTCTTCCATAAGAAGCTTTCTTGGGTTCTTTATTTCAAGCCATGCAGAAATTCATGAAAGGAAGAAAATTCTCAGACCTTCAAACACAGCTATTCTGTGGATTGCATTTGAAGTCATTGGTGATGCCACGGCAGAAAAGCATTGAGAATGTTGCTATCAGAACATATGTATGATAAAAATGCATAAGAAACAAATGTAAAACCTTAACATTTTTATGCCTTATGCAAATATTTCCATCACAGCCTCCAGTATAGATACCATGCCACAACATATTCATAAAACATCAATATTATTTTTCCTCATGAAATTTTGATAAAAATCTGCACATACTTAATACAAAAGACCTCCAGTTACTACCTGTAAGTATTCAGACAAGTATGGAATGAGATTAAGAAATAAATACTGATATTCTGCAGGATTACTTTTCCGGCCAGCTACATTCAGTGACTTTCATGAATTTTCATGAAGGTAGTACTGACAGCTTCTAGTTTTGCTTGTGTAAGTGTATAAACTCAACTGATTTGCCAATAACGTTTTTAACTGATTAAAAGCTGCCATGCCAAACTTAAATGCAAATAGATATTTTGGCTAGCAAATTATAATGGATGAAAAACTGGTTTGGGTCAATATGAGTCAGGTAAGGCTCCCTAATAAAGATGCTGGGCACTAGCATGTTTTCCAGTTCTAATGCTTTTTTATTTCCCCATTTTCTTCCTGTATAGTCACTCATACTGACTGGTAACTCACTGCAAACAGTTCAGTTCCCAAAGGATCGGACTGTTTATCACCATCATTCATTTGATTCCTCCTTTTTCTCCTTGATTGCCTTTCATGACATTCTATTCTCCAAAATGTCAAGTGTCTTTTCTTTCAGAGATTAACTGATACATGTGGAATCAAGCACTTGCTCTTGACTTCTTTTTAACTTGGGTATCTTTTGCGTCATTTTCAGACCTGAAGAAGCACTCACCCAAAAATCTGCCTACTCTTCCAAGTCTATGATTGAGCCTAATAAAATATAAATTCTGGAACTGTTTATAAATAAGCATATACATTTTTGATTATTCAATGTACTCAGCACATTTGCTGTACCAGATTCACTTTGTGACTAGACCAAGGTGATCTGGAAGTATGCAAAATGCATGTTACTCACCAGGTGTAACATGGTGTAGCTATCACTTCTCCTGACAGAAATTCCCTGTCTTTCCAGGTGCAGGGACAGCTGTCAGGAATATAACATTTCCCTCTGTGCTCAGCCATCCTTCAAAATAAAAGAATTATTGAAAGTGTAAATTCACAGGAAGATCAGCATGTCTGAGTGTGTTTGCCTAAACCCCACCACAAGCAACCAGCTTTGGCAGAAGCTTTCTGAATCAAATGACCTCCTGTGCACAGGTGGAGACCTCGCAAAGCTCACAGCTGCAGCTCTCCTGCTTTGAAAGAGGTATGTGGGGTGGGGCAGCAGCTCCTATGCAAGCAATGCAAGTAATGTAGTTATTCTTCTCTGCAATCTGCAGAGCATCTGTGTGTTACAGACACTTCTGAGGTTGCAGTCAGGCTTCCCTTCTCTCTTTGCTGCTTCCTTGTTCCCCTATCCCAGGAAAGCAGCTGGACTGATGTACCTGCTTCTCTGCACAGAGCAGCAACCATCCTCTTCTGAGCACAGGATAGTGAGCTAGACTATGGCAACTCTTGCAGAGTTATCAGGACAAAAATGCAGTTTACATAGGGCAGTAGACCTGCCTACCAAAGTGAAGTGGAAACAGCTATCAAGATTAAAACAAAACAGTATTATCATTAAATGCAAAAAGTGGGAAATCTTATTAGATCATGAATAAGTAAACCAGATATGTGGTTTACCACTTTTTGTTATCCTCTTGTTTCCATCTGCTTAGCAACACTAATTTTTAATAACAAATGTTACTGACACTACCAGTGCTGCTCTTTACAGGACCAATCCCTGCAGTTGTCAATGCTACACATGACTGAGGGCAAAGGTAAATGTGTTTTCAAAGAATTATCTTGAGATTATTTCACTTGAAGTTGAAATTAAAAGGAATGCACAGATGAGAGTTTTCTCCTCCCCATAATTACTGGTTCATTAAAGTTACATTGGTTTTAAGAAAAAGAATCAAGTGTTCAGAAAAATGGTTAGAGATATGAAAGCACTAGAAAGGATGGCTTGGGGAGGTCATTTAGAGTCTCTGTCAATGAAAATTAATTGTCTGCCAAAAATAATATAGTTACTGCTGATGCCACCTACGGGCAGGAGAATAGCTTAGACCCATTAGGTCCCTTTCCATACTACTCTTCTGTATTTCTGTAATTCAGCTCATCCTCTTACTTCTCCAGCTCAATCTTAGGGTGACTTTCAGTGTATCGTAGTGTGACAAATTTACTGTCATTCTCAGCTCATTTCCTTAGGAAATTTTGAGCTATTCCATTCAGTTTTTATGGCATACCAGAGACTTTCAGTGTTTCTTATGCTTTGTCACCTCTTCAACTACTGATTAAAAATCTGCAAGCTATTGTGCAAGAGCTTTAACAGTAGAATATGTAAAACATTTTTACTTGAAGAGGACCATTTTGTGCATCCAGTCATGGGTTTCCAAAGGAAAGGTTATCAATACCACTCACAAGCTGCTTTACTTTATGAGCACTGTAAGTAGAAGGGATGCTAGAATAAGGTGCCAGTCTCCAGAAGAATTCAAGATTCCACCCAAAAATGTTAGGTGATTGGCTCAGTGTGTAGTGGTATAAATCAGGTAGGAAAGAAAAAAAAAAAAGAAAAGCATCTTAAGAACCTGATCATGCACAAATCCATGGAACCTGATGAAATCCACCCACGGGTCCTGAAGGAGCTGGCGAATGAAGTTGCTAAGCCACTGGCCATCATATCTGAAAACTCATGGCAGTCAGGTGAAGTTCCCGAGGACTGGAAAAAGGGAAATATAAGCCCCATTTTCTAGAAAACGAAAATGGATGACCTGGGGAATTACAGAAAAGTCAGTCTCACCTCTGTGCCTGACAAAATCTTGGAGCAGATTCTCCTGGAAGGCATGCTAAGGCACATGGAAAACAACAAGGTGCTTGGTGACAGCCAGCATGGCTTCACTAAGGGGAAATCCTGCCTGACCAATTTGGTGCCCTTTTATGATGGGGCTACAGAACTGATGGACAGCAGCAGAGAGCAGTTGATGTCATCTACCTGGACTTGTGCAAAGCATTCAACACTGTCCCACATGACATCCTTGTCTTTAAATTGGAGAGACATCAATTTGATGGATGGACCACTCGGTGGATAAAGAACTGGCTGGATGGCCGCACACAAAGAGTTGTGATCAATGGCTCAGTGTCCAGCTGGAGACCTGTAACGAGTGGTGTCCCTCAGGGATCGGTGTTGGGACCGGTCTTGTTTAACATCTTTGTCGCTGACATGGACAGTGGGATTGAGTGCACACTCAGCAAGTTTGCCGATGACACCAAGCTGTGTGGTTCTGTTGATACGCTGGAGGGAAGGAATGCCATCCAGAAAGACCTTGACATGCCTGGGAGGTGGCCTGATGCCAACCTCATGAACTTTAACCGTGCCAAGTGCAAGGTCCTACACCTGGGTCAGAGTAATCCCAGGCACAGCTACAGGTTGGGCAGAGAACAGATTCAGAGCAGCCCTGAGAAAAGGACTTGGGGGAGCTGGTCGATGAGAAAATGAACATGAGCCGGCTTCAGTGTGTGCTCACAGCCCCGAAAGCCAACCGTATCCTGGGCTGCATCAAAAGGAGGGGGACCAGCAGGTCAAAGGAGGTGATCCTGCCCCTTTACTCTGCTCTTGTGAGACCTCACTTGGAGTATTGTGTACAGTTCTGGTGTCCTCAGCATAAAAAGGACATGGAACTGTTGGAACAAGTCCAGAGGAGGGCCACAAGGATGATCAGGGGACTGAAGCACCTCCCATATGAAGATCGGCTGAGAAAGCTGGGGCTGTTCAGCCTGGAGAAGAGAAGGCTGCGTGGAGACCTCATAGCAGCCTTCCAGTATCTGAAGGGGGCCTATAGGGATGCTGGGGAGGGACTCTTCATTAGGGACTGTAGTGATAGGACAAGGGGTAATGGGTTCAAACTTAAACAGGGGAAATTTAGATTGGATATAATGAAGAAGTTCTTTAAGGGTGGTGAGGCACTGGAATGGTTTGCCCAGGAAATTTGTGAATGCTCCATTCCTGGCAGTGTTCAAGGCCAGGTTGGACAGAGCCTTGGGTAACATGGTGTAGTGTGAGGTGTCCCTGCCCATGGCAGGGGGGTTGGAACTAGATGATCTTGAGGTCCTTTCCAATCCTAACTATTCTATGATTCTATGATTCTAAGAGAATAAAGAAATGACATAACAGTAAAACTTCTCATAAGAAGGCTTTCATGACTTGTCAATATAGATTTAATATTGTAACATATATGTTTAACATTTTCTTGTATAAAAAAGAGAACTTGTGAATCCCGTTTTCAGGATAACCCTTATGGCTCCTTCCTAGCTGGAACCATGAGCCTGAAAGGCATAATGGCCTCAGAAATACAATTTATCATCAATTATGGCATTAACTGCACTAAATGTTGCACATTTACTTTTCTATATAATAAACTGTTTATTCTCTTACTTAATAAAATAACTCGTGTTCTACTCCATTATTTGACAGAAACTTGGGATTTGGATTGTTTGTATCCCTTTTATAGTTTATAATTCAAAAAATATTCAAGTAACACTTGATTTGAAATGGTGTAATACTACTTGAATGTGAAAGCAGGGCTTTAGCTCTGCTTTTTAACATGTATTTTAATTATTTCAAATTTTCAAAAGAACTTTCACGACAACGCATCTAGTTTAAGTTCATGCAAATGTCATGTTTATGTTTAAGTAAAAATTTACTAGTTTTTATATGGTTCCTTGAACAAATTCATGCGTATTTGTGTTAAAAATAATTCCTTATTCCTGTAATGCTAATTGCCTTGAAAGCTAACTCCTCAGTTGCAGAGGTTGTAGAGGACTACAAAATACCAGGCAAGAACAACTAGTGAAATCTTAAATAGCTGTGTCTGAAATCTGTCCTTCACCAGTACTTAATCATCTATGAACATCACAAGCTGCTGGAAGGGGAATTCTGGTAGTCTCATTACATTCTGATCTGTGCACAGCTGATACACTGTCAGGCTATACATACAGTGAAATAAAATCAAATCTTGAGAAAAAATAGGGAGCACTTCATCTGAGGTCAAATTGCAGCAATCTGCACAGCATATTTGACTCTTCAAATCTGAAAATGCACATATCAGGCATCATGGGAGGGAATGGAAACAGAGGGAGTGGTAGCTGATCCTGACAGTAACTTCATAACAAATGCTCTTAGCCTTTGTACTTTGGATTGACCTCTTCAAAGCTCATGAGACTGTTTCTGGGCACCAAATCCAAATACATGTGCTGAGAAAAAAACTTTGGCTGAGTTCAAAATGGTAGAAAGCATGAGTGTGAAAAGAGCAGGATCCAGCCCACAAAACCCTCCTACTTGATCCAAGTTAGGCATCAGTACTGTAAGCCTGAGTAGAAGTCTAGGTGAGACAATTACTTGGGCAGTAAGCAGGAACACAGATGGCTTACATTGCCATTTTTTTTTATGTTTGTTTCTACACTCAAATAAACTATCCTGTTCAAATGGTGGGAGTCATCTCCTGTCTAAAGAGTCCCAAATACCAGCCAATCAAGTGGTAGCAAGCTAAATATCTCATGGGATAGTGGAATCATGGTCTCAGAATTGACAAACTCTGGAACTGAAGCAGTATTATAGCACAAAGCCTCACAACAGGAAGGAGAAAAGGGCTCTCAGAGAAGAAAGAAAGAGTTGGCCTTTTGTATAACTGCAAAAATGTAGAGAACAATAGGTTCAGATTTAGAGGTGTGATACCACTGGAATTTACAAAGTAAAACAAAATATGCAGAGTTAAATTGTGAAAAATATGTATGTAGCTTGTGTTCCAGGTTGTTCTGCCAAAGCTTACCCAGGGGGGCAAATGCAGCCGCTTCCACAGGGTGGTGAGGGGACACAGGAGAAGTTCATGGCAAGGTTCGCACAAGAGATCCCGCAATTCACACCCGCTGCCGGTAATCCAGGCACTGGAGATTTGCAGTCGTAGTAGATTTTTCCTTCAGGGCATATGTGAACTTTAAATGTAAAATGCAGGTTAAATGAGATCAACTGCTCTTTTACACTGAAGGTTTTCTATTTGTTTTTGTTCACAGTCTATTTGTTATGTGTACTGTTTACAGTACACGTAAGAACACAATCTGGATAAAATTCTATAACTTCATTTGTATTACAGCAGTATTTATGTTAAGCATCTGGATCTATGCACCCTGGATCTGATACACAGCCCATTCTTAAAGATGGAATAATTATGCCTTAGGTAGACAGAATCTTTAGAAGTGGCATAACTTTCTGGCATAATTGTACTGAAATCCCTTCTAAACCATTAGAAATTCATTAAAAATTTGCTTTCTAGAGATCAAGACTTTCAGGCTTCCTAAACATCGATAGTGAGCCTAATTTTAGGTACTCTCACAAGAACATATTGACCTACACCTCACATGCAATTATTTCATTTTTCAATTTCCCAAATGACTTACTAATACAATTTGTGCTACAGAAAAAAGACAAAGAAAAAACTTTGACAACCAAGACAACTTGTGCTCCTCACGCCTTATTTTAAACATGTCGTTATATTAAGTATCTCATAATGAAAATACATATAAGGAGAAAACCAAACGACTGAGCAATGTTAAAAACTTTCTCTGTGCAACTCTAGTATGAGACAAAATTGTAAATTACCTGTATTTTCCGTAGTGGCTTCCATACATTTCACTGTTCCGTTTAAACACTGACTGAAAAACAAAAGCAAGCCTATCTTCATTCAAGGGGAAAAGGTTAAAAAAGATAATACATGTTAAAAAAGATAATACATCTTAACCCTATTTAGAAATAAGGAGGAGAAGGAGGGTTAAAATCTAAAAGCATGAGTTCTGACCAGCAATTTCTTGATGTTTCCTAACCGGTGATCTCTAATGAGGGCCCAGACTCGCAAAGAAGTTTGTGTACTATTTGATTGCCTAAATTTCACTGAAATAAAAAAGAAGCTGTTTATGTCAGCTTCTGTGGGAGCAAAGGGCCAGGTGATTCAGGTTGCTGGCAGTGTTACACAAAACCTTATCATCTGTGTTGGGGTATATGGAAGGATACAGTAGGCAAATTTTTTGTTGCACAGACATTAGGAGACACATCTTGATTCTATTACGATAAAATACAGAATTAGAGAAAACCACATTCAACACTAAGCCTAGTCCTTATTTTTTACTTTTACTTAAAAACAAAAAAATGTGGAAAAAACAACATTGCAGAGGCATAGCAAGGGCAGAAAAATGAAGCCCCTACTCTCACCTCTTGAACTACGTGATTATCAAGCTTCAGTTATAACAACTCTAATATAAAAGACCTCAGCAAGAATTAAGCTTGGCACAAAAGTCACAAACATGATTTTAGATCAGCAGGTTGAGAGCATTTCTTGTAAAACAAACAAATTTGACCAGGAAACCTGGGAGGCTTGCCACTTGTTTCAGTGAGGTCAGGATTCCATCATGAATTAATAATACAAAATGACACAAATATAGCTCTCTGCAAGCTTTTGTTTGAAAGACTTTCCAAAATAGAATCACATTGTTTATTCTTCCAAAACCAGTCTTGTATTGCTATCATAACTCCCCCAGGTCTAAGAACAGGACTGGATCCGCTATGTGTGTGTTTTGAGATATTCTTTAGTCTCTGGCTTACAGAATTTTCCAGGTATCCTGTTGTTAAAATAAGCAGGTACGTAATCCAATTTCTACTAGGCTCCCTATTACTAAGTTTGTAACAAAAATAAATTCTTAATACAATAGACTTTCATTCTATGTGAAAGAATTCTCAATGCCCTTGAGTAGCATCCAGACTGTGATACATCAAAGGTAAAATTCTTGGAGCTCAGACCTACCAGGAGCCTGTTGGTGTAGGGAGGATTTCTCCAGGCTGGAGGGCTTTGCCCTTGTAATGACAATGACAGGCAGATCTGTTAAAAGAGTATTTATGTAACTACAAAAGCAAGATGAAATGTGGATTTAACGGCAATCCATTTATGAAGCTAATATGATAAGCAGGCCTTACAATTCATTAACTTAATATTTACAACACTTTTCTAAGGTCAAAAACTAAAGGATGACCGTCTGACTGTACTGAAGTCAGTAGCAAAACGCCTCCCCTCTTCAACAATGCCAGGATTTTCCTCAATCTCTGTATCATTTATTTGCTGTTTCTGTTCATTTGTCTTACAGAAAGGAGATTTCCTTCCCAGTTATGGGAATAGTAGGGAAATATGTAGTTCCCATTCAAGTTACTGTGAAAATCTTGGGATGTAAGAATTGCTATAGCAAAATCTATTAACTCTGTGATAAGAGCCTGATGGGATAGAACAGCAACAGAATTCCGTAGAAACCATGGAAAATATGGGAATCCGAGTTACCTCACACTCTTTAATAGTTTGAAATGGTCTTTATCCCTACAATATGAACTTTACTGATCTTTTCAAAATATATACAATGAAAAGCAATAGCTCTGTATAATTCTGAAATTAATACAAGTTTTCATTCCAATTTTTAATTCAGTGCCTGAACTCAGTAACTCCACATGACAGTGAGCTGTAAAATGTCAGTACACAATCATAGAATCTTAGAATGGTTTGGGTTGGAAAGGACCTTAAGATCATCCAGTTCCAATCCCCATGCCATAGGCAGGAACATCTTCCACTAGACCAGGCTGCTCAAGGCCCCATCCGGTCTAGCCTTGAACACTGCCAGTGATGGAGCATTCACAACTTCTTTGGGCAGCCTATTCCAGTGCTTCACCAATCCTACAGTAAAGAATAAAAACTATTTCCTTTCATTGAGTGTTTCCTTCCATTTAACTGAAGGGGTTTGCATTGTGAGATAGAAAAAAAGACACTCCTATCTACTTTCACTGTACGATCCCTCTTTACAGATTGCTACTACATATATACTTTCTATTTTTTCTTAAGTGTTAAAAACATGCTTTCCCGTGAATTAATAAAGTTTCATCACCCTTCTTTAAAGCAGTAATATATCTTCTCTGAAGTGCAGTAAATGACTGCACACAAAGCAACAGATGAGGCCCCATTATTGATTAGTACAAAAGAATATGAAATCTTCATATATTGTTTGCTAGCCTGTTTAGGTGGTCTATATCTTGAGGAAGACATCAGAAAAACTACTTTAAATCTTGCTGGAAAGAGGAAAATGTGCTTATGCATAGATTCTATTTTCTTATGACTTACATCGACACACAAAAGTTGACTGACTCTTCAAAATATTTCCCATCAGGACAATTACATCCTTCTGCACAGTCATCACCACAGATATTTGCCATAGAAAGTGAAGCACAGGAATGTTTACAAAAAGAAGAACACTGATGATAAAGCATACCACTGTGACACATCACAGCTGGAGGAGAGAGAGAGAAAAGGGAGAACACACTCTTAAAATGTGAAAAATAGAAAACGAAGCAGCATATCATGGAATTGCAAAGCAGAAAAGCAAAATGTTCTCTTCCTGCACTGGGGTGAGTTGAAATGCATGAGAAAAACATGCTGGTTTACTGATTTCATAAGTTAGAACTATTTAGATTCAGGTGGGTTTATGTTCCTTGGCTGGAATTGTCTATTTTGTACGCAGTAGACCTCTATTCTTTATATGTGTGGGTGTGTCTATCTAGGAACTTAGCCATCCAAGAGAGGAAGAATGGTCTAGTTAAGGTTGAGGCATTACTGTATGGTTTAAAAATGCCTTGTTTAAAATTATTGCTATATCGTACTTGGCGAATCATTTTCCACCCTGCCCTGCCTGACCTGGGGAGCCCCTGCCACCCTGGCTTGACTTCCCTTAAGAACAGTCCTGTTCCTGCCACTACCTGACTACTTTAGCCTAATAGAAGCTTCCATATATATTTCTCTCTGTAGCTAGTGGAAAGGGCCAGGCATTCCCTGTAAGACAGCTCAGGGTCCCTCACTCAGATGCCTAACGTAAAGGCTATTTGTGTTTTCCCCTGAATATGTCATTATCCCATGGCACAGTTCTAGTTTCCAGCAAAAAAAAGGTCAATCCCTGTACTTTGTGGAGTGAATAGAATTTTAGTCATTTCCAAAAGATGTTCCATTTTGCAAACATTACTCACCACAGTAAGAAATATGAGATCTGAAGTCAGCGACGACCCCATGCTTGCCACACACGTAAGCATAGTGTGCCAAAGCATTACACAAACAGCTGCTTCCACATTTGCACGCATCAAAGCGGCATTGCTGGTAGTATAACCCTGGACTGATGTAGGCATGACAGGGAGCAAAAACTTCTTGGTTGATGATATCACAGTGAGATGCATACCCAGCTAAGAGAAGGCAACAGTGGTTTAGCCTGATCCATTTTAATGTGACAGTTACTCAAATGAATAGCACAGAATATTTTTTACAAGGAGTCACATGGGAAAGACAAGGAGTTATAAAGACAAGTTACTCCTGAGGAGATTCTGGTTGAACGCTACAGGAAAGTTTTTCACAATGAGAACACTCAGCCATTGGAATAATCTCCCCAATGAAGTGGTGGATTCCCCAACACTGAACACTTTTAACATCCAGCTGGACAGGGTGCTGAGCCATCTAGTCTAGGTCACGCTTTTCCTAGAAAAGTTGGACCAGATGAACCTTGAGGTCCCTTCCAACCCAGTATTCTATGATTCTGTTGAAAGAGCATCCCTACCCTTCATCCTCTCTGTTCCTTCCCACATACATAAACACACACTGACATAAGGATTTCTGTAGTCTCAGTAAAGTAGGTTCAAGGAGTAAACTAAACTTGGTTGAAAAGTAACCTAACAAAACAAACAAGCAATTTCTTTTTTGTTTCATCAGATTAAGCTCATCACAAACCTGGAAAGATGCTTGTGCTGGCTCAGTACAGGTGGTATCATGGGGCAGGGCCATTTAATCAGGGACTGCTTTTTCCAGTGATGATTAAAAGATCACAAGAAAATTCAGGCTGGAAGGGACCTCAGAGGGTCATTTAGTTCACCTTCCTGCTCTAAGCAGCTTACATTTATGTCAAACTTTGCCTTCACTGAGGAAACACAAAACTGAAGGTGGGCATGAAGTATTTTGGAGAAAGCTAACTTGGCTGAGATGTACTGCTTTAGAAGACAGCCAATGCTGAAGGCATAGAAAGCCAGAATGCCCCAGATTCTTAAAAGTTTATGGTTGTTCTAGGCTTGCTCCCACAGGCTCCAAATATGGCCAAATCCCACATCCTTAGTGAGGCCTTATGTCTGAAACATTAAAAACATGAGTTTAAATTCTGTCAAAATTGGCAATTACTGTCTGCCCATTGTCTTCATTAATTGAAAAGAACAGCAACATGGAAAGGAGGAGACAGTGAAAGTTCAACACAAAACATAGGCATGTCAACCAGCCAAAAGTCTTACTCAGGAATTTGAACAAATACACAAAACTCAGATTGTTTGCATCCATTTGTGTCAAAGAGCATAGATGAAGGATAAAGAAACTTTTAATTCAACAGGCATTGAGAAAGCAGAGACAGGACCTTTGATCTGAACATTGTCTTGGCAAGACACTGTCTCTTGTACTTCCTTCATCAAGCTAGAAATGCGCATCGTATCATTCCTCTTGACTGGCAGAGAAAACAAAAAATGTCCCATAATTATAAGATACAGGTAATTCCAGACTCACATGTGAAAACATACCATTCTGCTGATTAACATTGCAGGGATCAACCACAGGAATGTTGATAGGCACAGAACAAGCTGAGGAAACCTTCCATGCATTTGCATGAAGTTGTGGGGTCCCTTCTATCATCCCTGCTGGAGAACTGAAAAGGAAAAAGTCAACACTGCAATTGTCCTGCTGACATTATGGGCTACATGGGTGAGGATACAAGCACATCAAAAAACCTTAGATGCATAGTCACACTGAACATAATCTGTCAAAAGAATTTCCATCTGTGAGGAAGAAAGCTTTCTCCTCAATATGGTACTCATGAAAAAATACTTCTACAAAGTCTGACCTCACACCTAATTCAAGCACTCTGAAATCAGCTGGAGAAGGCATTTATAAAGAGGAGAATTTGGCCTTTATTTTAGTTCTTACATTCAATGAAATGTCAAATATTTAACCTCTTAGTTAATGTCAGTGTTCTAGAAGGGAGCTGTTTGCATTTTGATGCTGGGTTTCACCGAGTATTTCAGAAGCATTTGTTATTGCTAGAGAATTTTTATGATATTGTAGGTTGAGGAACTTTAGAGGAAATGAAGCAAAAGAATAAGTAAAATCTGCCCTTCTGATAAAATTATTCCTATGGTTCACAATTACATTCTTTTCTCCATTAAAACTTGATGGGGAATCAAGAAGTAATAAGCGTTAATCAGGTGAGATGATCCTAGTATTATCATCCACTCTTCTTGTCACTGCTCATCTATTTGCTCTGATCATAAGGGAGAAGCAGGGAGGGGGAAAAGTACATTCAAGAAATATCATTATCTAATAGCTTCTGTAAGTAATATGGTAGTTTTCTATGACCTAGCTAAATTTATATGTTTCATATTTTTAAGTCACTAACATTTTAATTTAGAGAGTTTACCTTGGTTAGATTAATAAAGTATGCGCATGTTAACGAAATTAAATTCTTCTTAAAAACAATCTAAATGTACAATGTGCAACTTACAGAAAATCATCTCTTAAATTCCCGTTGTATGTTCCACATAGTCCTAATGTTCTTCTCTTCCAGCCAATATCAACTTGAACATAGATCCTCTCTCCATCTTTAGCAAATAGTATCTTCAAACCAAAACGAGTTTTCAGTTGAACAAACAAAGAAGATACGTTCTGAATTTCAATAGCCCCTGCACATAGCAAAAGAAAAACAAAGGCACTGAAATCCAGCTTCCAGGTTGTATTTGTTTACCTCTTCAGCAAAACAGACTTTCAAAACTCAAAAATAAAATGAGAAACTGCACAGCCTCACCTGCAGCCAAATAACCTCACCCATTCTCCATCTGAACTTACGAGACTACATCTCTTTTTCATTAGCAACGCAAATCAGGAATTGCAACTACTGTCAACAGTAAAAAGTCTCTCACCTTTCTGTACCTGTGAGTTATCCAGAATCCACTTCTCACATTTATTTATTTTTTTTGAAGAAAGCAATGCTACTGTATGCCTCCAGCAATAAGACAAGAAACCACTTGTTTCTTAGTCTCCAGGGATGTTACAAGATTAATTAGCAAATGTCTGTAAACTGTATTGTAATCTTTAGATTGAAGGTTCTCTCTTGCTACTATTGACATGACATCAGTACAGCTCTTTGTTTAGGCTGTATGTGAACTAAGGCCCTATCAAATTCCCAGCTTTCCTTCCCAGCAAATCCATTATGCAAGAAAATGGAAATTTCACAGCCAAAGCATTCATTTGATACACATTGTGGGGCTACTTGCAGCTGCAGGGTTAAAGCAGATCTACCTTCACAAACAGCCTTTACACATGCACACACATACACACTTTGGTGCATAAACTGAGAAGAGGCAGACAAAGTGTGAGCTTAAAGACGTTCTTCACTGGTAAGACTAACTAGATACACTCAACTATCAAGAATCTAACACCAAAATATTTGTGATCAATTATATTTGTCACAGGGTCTGGAAACAGACAAAGCAGTGAATAGAGACTGATGCAAGAGACATAAAATTAAATTAAAACAAAGTTATGAAGTAGAACTGTCAACATAACTGAAAGTATATCTGATCTATGAAGCTCATTGCATAGGAAGCTGTGAATGTCAAAAGCAGTACTGTGACTGGACAAATTCAACAAAGATACAGTTGAAAGCACCATCACAGAACTCCGTAAACTCTGTTTTGCCAGAAGCTGGAAAAGAGGAACACCCACTTCACTCTTTCTTACTACAGTTCACTGTAAGATACAAAATTTAGCAATATCATTTCCACTTTCAATGCTGAATTTTATAAAATCCTTTTAAGGCTGATTTATTTTATTATCCAGTCTGAAAAGATGAAGTAACCTGCCTGAAATCAGGCAGACATAAGTCAGCACTGAAAGCAGTGTAGATCCCACAATGCGCATGGATTCCATGCCATTTACTCCAATAAGCTTTAATCAAGCTAGACCTTAACATCAGTCTCAAGATGATTTTCAGCCTCTCTTAGACTCCCTTCTTTTTCTTACCTCTTCCCCCTTTAACAAAATTAGTGGAATTCTAGGTACTCTCTAATGTAAGAAATACAAAGAAATGAGGGCATAATGAAAGGCTCCATTTCACAGGCTGGAAAAGTATATTTTTAGAACCACTACTAAGGTTATAAGAAATAATCAACTGTGAGTTTCATAAGTTATGCTTGAAGGAATTCCTTTCCATAGACAGATATTATTAGAAAGCTTCGGAGCATATAAAAGACAGAATGTGAACTCTGATATCTACTCCATGCACTTCTTACCATTAAGGTTAAAAACTTGATTAGGGCCAGTTTGGACTTGACCATATCTCGTGAGAGTTACTTGTTTGCTCACATCATCTTCAAGGACTAGAGTTATAGACTCAATGCAGGCGTGGTCAAAGTTCTAAGTAGAAATGAGTTTCACCATCAGAAACGGAGACATTAGTGCTACCATGGAAAGCAAAGCCAAACAAACAAGAAAAAACAGCTGTATAGAAAGGAAGTACCTGAACTGTCATCAGGTAGTAAACTGTCACTCAAAGCATTAAACAGAGTACCCTTAATTGTATCTAGAATATAATAAAACATGCATATGCATATAAGAGCTAGGGAAATGCATTTTAGCTCTTATGGCAATCTAGTGGCGATTGGGTTGAGGTCGCCAGTACTGGTACTGGGTTGAAAAGGCCATACTTGCATGGCCTCCCTGGGTACGCCTCACTGCTGGGTTAACCAGTGTTTGAGCAAGTCTGACCCCATCTATAGCAAGCTGGTGCAACCAGAGCCCAAATGCAGCCAATCCAGCAGAAAGAAACTATTGTACACATGAAGGTACTTCTCGCCTTGAAATGTAGTCATGCTCTTTGACTGCAGACCAAAAGGATATATTTTCTCCAGAATTATACTGCAATAACATATCAATATCTGACTGTCAAAAACTGGTAACTTATAAACTAACTCACACCCATCATTTTAAGAGTACTATCCGGGCAAAATTTATGAACCTAAGTACAGGACAAAAGG
This sequence comes from Neopsephotus bourkii, assembly GCF_033783945.1. Classification (NCBI taxonomy): domain Eukaryota; kingdom Metazoa; phylum Chordata; class Aves; order Psittaciformes; family Psittacidae; genus Neopsephotus; species Neopsephotus bourkii. The sequence goes on from NW_026901969.1 coordinate 4,596,421, forward strand.
TGATACATAACTAAACCAAGCATCTTGTGGTTCCCAGGCCCCCTGTGTTTTCATCTTGAAACTTTCCAAGGTACTTAGAATTGTGATAAGGGTTATTTCCGGTGGCTACCTAACCAACCATTTCATGAGGCCACCTGAAATGCAGAAACAGGAAGCTCAACACCTATGCTTACAAAGGGAGGTGCTTACAGAAAAAAGCATACACCAGCTCATAGTCTATCTTTTGAGAGACAGTCCCCTAGTAGGGCAGATTTAATGTATCACTCCCTGCTGATGAGTTCAGCCATCCCAGCCCTCAGCACAGGGGTAGCTGTGAGTCACAGTCTGAGAGCTCCTTCTCCTGAGAGCCTAGGTGACTAATAATGTCATTAAATCCAGTCTCGCAGATAAGTGTTTTTTATAAACACCTCTATTAGTAAAGCCTGTTGTTGGATTCCTGCCAAAATATATTCAAACAAAGATGCGTGGTGGCTAGTCTCTTCAGTAGTTTTCTAAAAGGCATCTTTCCAACAAAGTAAAGATGCTATAACATATCAAATAAAAAACTAACGTTACCAAAAAAAAAACCCTCTTGCCTACCTAGCAGCGTATTAAATCTGTTCAGTGCTGCCAGCAAGAGCTTTTCTCTGTTTGTATCATAACCATGTATCTACTTGTTAAATGTGCATAAGTCTCTAGACTTTATCCCTCTAAAGATGCAATTTGTTTTACAAAAGGCAATACAATATGTAGGAATACAGCTTCTTACATAAAAAACTATGAAATTGTTTCAGTTTACATTTTCTGTTTAAAGCATAAACAGGAAACACGAAACATAAACCATAGCCCAGTAATTTACAGTAGAACCTATACAAGATTGCCTAAAATATGGATGGACATGTTTGTGACTTACCTGTCCACAAGGTGCTTTCTGTAAAGTTATTGTGAATTTGTTTTTCCCAGTGCCTTTTACCAAAATGTACTGGCAAATCCCAAGAAAGGTGAAATGACGTCCATCAAATGTTGTGAAATGAGAGCTACCTGTTATAGAGCACTCAGCTTGGGAGAAAAGGGATAAACAAGAATGTTTACTTGCATAAAAATGTATAATTATTCTGTGAGTTTTGTAAGAAACATAGATAAGACATTTTCTCCTTAATTCTAAGTACATAATCCAGGGTAACTTAATCTATCTAGCTGTTATGGCATTTGGAAATAAAATACTTTATATACCACTATTTTCTTCAGATATACCATTTCACATTGCAGACATCAATGTGCAGCAACTTCGGATTATAACTAGATGGGATGTCTTTGAATCATGAGTTCTCTAAAATTCAAAAAAGTTTTCTCTTTATTAGAGTTCTGAAGTTTCCTAGAATCTCCTTCCTCGTCATCTTTTGGCATGAATGAGTCCAAAGGCAATATTCTTTCTCTTTCCTTCTAGGTACTCTGGCACTGCTTGTTACTGCACGTATGAAGAGGCTGCAGTTGGCTGTCCTCAGGTCACATCTATATTCATTTTCCAATTCAGATCAAGACTGCACTGCTGAAGCAAGTCTCCAGTGATCCCTACTTACTGCACTTCCATTCACACGATGGAGCAGTGTCAGAGCACATGAACTAGATTCATTTTGGCTGCAGCTACTGCAGGAGGTGCTCTGTGGGAGCATATCTCACCTGCTCCTGCTACTAACAGGCATTCAGTCCCTAGGACCAGACTACAGTAGTTATAATTAAACCCCACATGCACATACTACGCAGACAAGACACATGAAGTGGTTCTCAGTGTCAATTGTTTTACACTACAGATCCAACCTGTCAAGCTTTGGTTAGTAACTGTTAAGCCTTGTTCATTATCTCAGTCACAGGGGGCTCCTTAATTTGTAAACAATTCTCTCTTTCACAAGTTTCATAGTATAATCTCATCTAGGATACGGAACTGTCTAGGGAGTTTCCCTACCCAACTAATGCATGTTCCGTTGAGTAACTCAGTACAGAGACATGTAATCTTTAAAGATAAGGATCATTATCCAAACATAAACTGCTGTTACAAGGGAGAAAATACAGCACACTGATCATGAGAATGATGGGTTTCTTATTATATGCATTACAATTGCACCTAGAAGCGAGAAGATCCTTGTACCTGGCCTAGGTACTGCAGAGGCAGTATAACTAATCCATCTTCCCCAAAGAACATAAACAGAAGACAGAAAACAAGAGGTGGATGTAACACACTGAGTTAAGGAAGCAAATAGGAAAAGGTAAAATGAATATGGTCGGGCAGTTAGCAGCTTTGTACCAGCTGGCTCACTGCTACGCTCAACATCCATCTGCTGTATCTTTCTTCTTAAATTAGCATACCAAGCCCTTGGATCATATTTGCTTCTGTTGTCTTCTGAAAAGTTTATCTCCTATGTTCACTGAGGAGATAAAAGAATAATGCAATACAGATACCTGGGCAATCATGATCAGTGCAGTTCCAAATGCCACCAGTGCAAATACTAGAAAGAAAAACCACAAAACAGAAAATCAGTGTTCAGATCTTTAGCAAAAAGAGAAGCACTGTGCTAACTAATGTCTTGAATTCAACCTTTCCACAGATTAGCATGAATAATTTAGTAATAGACAGGGCCAAGACTATAAAACATAAACACTAACTATTCTTTAAAATGCAAATGTGACTATGATGTTAAACAAACACTGGGGAGCACTCACAGAGAGAGGAAACAAGCATGAGGCTTTCACATACCAGTTGCTACATTCTTGTTCAATTTTTGAGCCTACAGGGAAGGCAGTTCCATGATAAATACAAGGACAATTTGACACGGAGATACAAGTTCCATTTTCCATAATGAGACCTATCAGGAGGGAAGTTAACAAATGAAATGAAAACCAAGTTAACACCCTGGATCACTGCTTTTCCCCCATCTGACTGAAACACTCAAATCTGCCAGAAGATAATCCCACCAGTCTTACCCGGGGACCAACAAAAAGAGTTGCCTGTGAGTGCAGAGAGCTCACAGTGATGAACAGTGTTGCTCTCTCAAAGCAGTTGTCACTCTGAAGGGGCTGCTTTATGAAAAATGTCTGCCTTAAGCATGCAAAGCTGTATAGACTCAAAAATGGAAAAATTCTGGTATCACGTATCTTTAGTCCTTCTGAAACAGGACTGTTCATAGTCCAATACCTGATTTTTGTTGAGTACAGGTCTCACATATTTGCTTCCTTGTACAGAGCATATATAAGACACACTCTGTTTAACATAAATCACAACAGATTTTGGAATAATTCAAATAAAAGCAGATTAAATATATGCAATATCTTATTGTAAAAAGCATTAGTGATGGCTCCAGATTTTAGCTGGTATTTCATTCAGAGACACCTTTGTATGCTAGAGAAATGTTTAGAACACAATAAAATGAGGAATCATGGTTAGAATAACAACAGCTAGAGCAGAATCTACAGTATTCATATTTTCAGGCTTTAACTTAAGCATAGTCTATTTTGACAACTTTATTATGAAGTTGAATATTAGCTTTACACATTTTATTCATATAAAATTGACAGTACTTACCATCTGGACAGTAACAGCCATCTAAGCAGTGTAGGTTGCTGCCAAGACAGTCTTTTTCAAATGTGCAGGTTGGTGGACAACAACTGATGCAGTCACGGTGTACAAAGCTGTCTTCACACTTCTCAGCTAGAAAAAATACATGATACATTGAACATCAGTGCAATTTCTCCTTCCATACTGGAGAATTTCCTCTCTCAAATAAACAGTCGTGCAGTGTTTCAGCTAATTATTATAGTTAATTATTCAGATCAAGTACAATGGATTGTTTGGAGAGGTTTTAACTGACAAACTGTGGTGAATCTCTCATCAGTAGTTAAGTCTTTCTTTAGCAAATTCTTCCATCACCCCTCCAAAAGAAGTTATAACTTCTGTGACAGCGGAACGTGTGCTCATATCTCAGCTACTTCAAAATTTCATGCATGAGACTAAACTGCAATTGATGGGTGGTGGTGATAACTAGAAGAAGCTGGATTAACAGTATTCTGTAGAGCCAGTAAAGGCTGAAAGGTCATCCGGGAAGAGGGTCAACATGAAATGTCTGCAGATGTTTGTTCTTTGTCCTAGAATATAATCAGCACACATGATGTTTCAAATGATCTGTTGAAACATGAGTTTTGTATGGATCTAGATCAGATCATAATGGAATTAAAATATTCCTCTAGCAAGACACTGACTTCATTGTTTTCCAGCAACAGTGAAGCTGGCTGATCTGCTTCAGTAACAGGTTGAGTCCTATAGTGACAAAGCTGTCAAGATGGAATTATCTGAAATTAATACATTGGGTATCTCAAAGGTCACATAGTATGCTTTGTTAAAGGGTCTTACTACAGGCAGGAAAGTCATCCCTCCAGTCCCGCACTGGGGACCCAGCGTGAGAGCATGCTCTAGCGTACTCTGTCACCGCCCTGCAGTATGTTTCATCATCATCTGCTCTGAAATGATAAAACAAGAGAGTAATGAAGGAATTCAGATCCTATCTACAAATCTCTGCCACAGGACACTGCTCAGGATTCTTCACACATAGCTGACACCACTCAGTGATAATAGCATAATAGTGAAAATACTATGAAAAGGAGCAAGCTATACTGAACACACTGATGTGTTTTTATCATTTGGTAAAAACCACCATTCCTGCATGACGTGAAAACTCTGACCTGTACTGCCAAAAGACATTCTGGTCCAAGTAACAAGTTCAAGCTTCTAATTGCCTGTCAGTCCTTGAACTTAGGCAAGAACAGCCCTGTTGGCAGACTTCTGACCTTGTGCTGAAGTGCTCAGCACCAGAAGCATTATCCACTGAATGCCGTAGACAGACTCAGGGACTTATACCACAACCCTGGGCAAAGGCATTATCTCTGTCTTAGTCTATACAGAAGAAGATGTACAGGATGCTTTTACCAGGACCAAGTAAAAAGATATTCATCCGTGTTAGGTAAACACAAATTTTGCTCAGATTAAGTCACACAATATGAGATATCACCAATGTTTTTTTACTGTGAAAGTCCAAAAGCTCCCGTCACTCACTGTGAAGGACTTGATGCCAAAATGAACTAGTCATAACAAGACATTTCTATTATAAGCATGACTGTGACAGATCAGCTGAGTTTGTCTTTCAACACACAAGATCATGTTTCCAAAATTAATGGTCTTAAGAATATATTACATTGTGTTTGTATTCTGCTTTCAGCACATCTGTTATCAAATCAAACACTACTATACTCTTTCTTACAGTGATCAGAGTCTCTCCAGCTTTCCTTATCTAATCCAATTAAATGGATCTTAATAAAAAGAATACTTGGCATATACTATGACCCTACAAAAAAAACTTCATAAACTGACACTAAGCCACAAGAAGAGAGGTCTCTTTTATAAATGAAATAAGCCTAAATTAATGAGGTTCTGAATCACAGAAACTTTCTTCAAGGTTTTTAACATTCACACAATTCACATGAACACACATATACAACACACATGTATATATGTTCACAAAAATCAAATCTGGCTTTACATCATGACACTGATGCAATATCACATTTGAAAACTGCTTTTTTGAAAATTTGCCTTTCATTATTCTTCTGCAAAAGTCACAATAAATTCCTGAGTTACAAAGAGACCATACAGAGACAACTCATTTCTTCTCTGAGTGTAATCAATGTACAGATCATAACCTTCAGGAGGCACACTCTGGAGATTTGCTTAAAAACACAAATTCTTCCATCTTGACTTCATAATAAATAGGAAAACCAAAAATTCATCAATAATGAACTAATGAGTTGCAATGGATTATGCTGAGTGACTTTTACTTTTAGTCTTCTGATCGTTTTGTATGGTTTTGATTAAATTGATGATAATCTGAGAAGGTTATAATAGTATCTGGTAAAAATCCTGCTATTTAAGACAATTACTTCTTAATTAAAAAAAAACAAAACACTAAAAAGGAAGTGGTACAGAGCTCAGTCATCTATTCAATTACACTCTGGAGCATCTCTTTACCTTGAATGACAAAAACTAAGCAGGAGTCTGGAGAGTTACAGAAAAAATAGCAGGGTGCATATAATTCCAGCAGTTGAGGGGTGTAACTCCCACCAAAGCTGAATGATGAAATTCTTTTGACAACTCTGAATATACATAAATAAAACAATTTTGAGAAATTTTACTAATTTGAACCATAGGGCTCATAAAAAAGTCCAGTTGTGCCAGACAAATGATCCAGCCCTAGTATCATCTTCATGTATTTTTGATTCAGGGCCTCCAAGTAGAGGTTTCAGGGGTTTTGTGATTAGCAGCTCCTCTTTTATTAGTAGTGTTTCTCCGTGGATTTCTCTGCCATGTACTTGCCTAGTGTTTCATTAAGTCTGTGTCAACCTTTAGTAATCAAAATATCCCTAGGCAGGCTTGTTCTGTGACCTTTGTTTCCACACTAAATCACCCACTGAGAAACCCCATCTATTTCATTTTGAGCTTGGCTCTTCCTAAGTTCCCTCAGTGCTGCTCAGTTCTTGCCTCCAATAAAAGTGTGTCATTTCATGTGTCAAAACTAAGTACAGAAGAACTCCAGTCTTACCTGCAAAGATCATTCATGCAGCTCGAAATATAAGAATATGGATCTATGCTTTCATGACAGCTGAGAAAAGGAAACTGTAGGAATATTTGGCACTTGAAGAATATGTCCTGTGCATTAAGGAGAATCAGTAAACAACAGTTAGTAAATACTTTCTGCACATAATGAAAAATTCAGAATCTCTCTGTCTCATAATTTATTATTACATCTCCTTCGTTAGTCTTCCAGAAATTTGTCCTTTCTGCCTAGGCTGTCTTGATTGTATGCTGCTCCTAAACCATCTGGGATGAAAAAGCATGAAATGACAAAAAAAAATCATTTTGTTTCAATGCAGGAGCTGAGCATGTTACTTCTGCAGGATTTCACAATTTCCAAAATAATAAGGTGCAAGATGCCAGGACTGGAATCTGAACCCAAGTTTACTGCAGCAAAGAAGAGCTCTGCCAGCAGAGCTGTGCCACTTGGCACATCTTATCTAAGCCTTTGTACTTCTAAGCTAAACATCTGAAGATCTTCAGACATTTCCTAGCAACAGTCCTGATCTGAATCTTCCCTTTTTCAAAGCCTCAATTCATTTAAATCTTTTTTCAACATGGTGTATATTGCTAGATTCTTGTACCATCACTAGGCCATGGGGATTAAGAATGATTAATTTACCTCAGTGGATTCTGCATCAGCTGAGCAAGGACTGGAAAAATTTGAGGCAGTAGGTACACAAGCTACATCGTCTGCGGTCTGCACAGCCCAGCTATTTGCAAATTCAGCAATGTCTTCTGTATATTCATCTACTGCACAAAAATATTGGAAGAGCACCCAGGAAAAAAACAAAACAAAACAAAACTGTCAATACAAATTCCAAAGACAACTTGGAAAATTCTGGTGTTTTTCAATGTGTTCATTGCCTCACTTACAGATATGTTCAGAGTACAGGTGGTGTAGAAAAATCTCATTTTTCTTTTTTTGTTTAAGTATTTTCTACTGCATTTAAATGAAAAGATTAAAAAAATATATGACAAAGCATTGATTGGGTTTTTTTTAAGAGCAGTCAATGACAAATTTATTACAAATATTCAAATAAAGACAAGCATAATGTATTGAAAACTTAAGAAAGAATAAATTTCTTTAAAACAATTTAAGGCTTTCATCATGCTTCACAAATGTTAGTCTCACAAATGAACACTATTATCTCCTTCCATTTCCTTTGCTACAGAAAAGCCCTTAAACAAACACACCACTACATGCCCAGCGCTCCTCACAGCATGAGCATGGGAGAATTAATGAACAAGATGCATGACTGGAAGTCATGGCAACAGGCTGAGGAAGACACATGAACATACAAGGAGTTTGGCAGTAAAGAAACAGACCCCAAATGTCCATATTTTTGTGGCAAGAACTAAATATTATATTTTCTGTATGTTAAGTGTGTTAAGAAGACCCTTACAGTAATTGGTATCCATGCTAAAATTATCGGTATCTGTGCATGGTTAGGAGTCAGTGTACTGAAATTAAATCAGATACAGTTCTTTTCACACAGCTGTACTATCCAAGATTTAATCTAACTGCTTCTAGAACAAGATGTACAAAGTTTGACATGGCAATGTGGAAAGCCCCAAAGCACACTAATCAGATATTTGTTCTTGGATCTTCACAAATAAAGATAAGACCCTAACTATCAGTCTATTTTACTTAACAGCCAGGGAGACTTAAAGCATTTCTCCCTCTCAGACAGAGCAGGTCTTTGCACAGAAAACCCTTCCCAAACATCTAGAGGTAAACCTGTTGACATAACTCTGCTTCTGCAAAAAATATTAAAAATATTTTATTTACATTTCTACATGGCTTGAAAAAAATGTGTATCTTCTCAAAAAAAAAGCCACAAAATAAAATCATTGTCCTTGAAGCAGTTGCCATTAAAGATGAAGGAAATGGAATAGGAATTTGGTTTTAAACTGTGCTTTGAAATGGAGTATTACATGCCTTGCAGCAACTTATTTACTTGGGCCATTGCAAATAGAGGAACCTGTTTGCACAAGGGTGTATTTCCAGGCTACTGACTTACTGTTTTGCAGTTTCAGGTCATCATGTTTATTGCCATTAAAATCTCCACAGAGGCCACAAGGTTTTCCCTTTTGATCTTCTGTCAGCTTAATATAAATACCAGAGTTTCCATCCCAAGCAAGAGAAAAACCAAAGGTGGTCTTCACCAGAATATAGTCAGCCAGTCTCTCAAAGAAAGCATTTCCAATTGTCTGAGGCAACACTAATCTGAAAAAATAAACAGCCTGCTTCAGTTAAGTTAGTGCTAGAAAACTGCCACATAAAACATCACCTTCTAACTCCCTAAACCCTCTTTTCCAGGTGTATACAGTCACTTCCATTCAATTCTTCATCATGTTTTTCCTATCTTTTCTTCTGTTTACTTATCTATATGCAACATCAAAAATGAATGCTGTTCTGTATACATCTATTGGTTGTACAAATTAGAAACCTGAAAGAATAATGAATCTTTATTTTCAAAGCCTAGCATGGGCACACTGAGGAATACACAACTTCATGAGCCTGGTGCATTGTGTGAGGAGCTATGAATGACATTATGACCACCAGCAGCCTTTTTGGGCACAGGGTCATCACTGGGTTAAACATAGAATAGAATCACAGAATAGAATAGTTAGGGTTGGAAAGGACCTTAAGATCATCAACTTCCAGCCCCCCCTGCCATGGGCAGGTACACCTTGCACTTAACCATGTCACCTAAGCCTCTGTCCAACCTGGCCTTGAACACTGCCAGGGATGGAGCATTCACAACTTCTTTGGGCAACCTATTCCAGTGCCTCACCACCCTAACAGGAAAGAACTTCTTCATTATATCCAATCTAAACTTCCCCTGTTTAAGTTTTAACCCATTACTTCACCTGACTGCCATGATTTTTCAAATATGATGGCCAGTGGCTTAGCAACTTCATTCCTCAGCTCCTTCATGACCCATGGATGGATTTCATCAGGACCCATGGACTTGTGCATATTCAGGTTCTTAAGATGGTCTCAAACCAGATCATCTCCTACAGTTGGCCTAAGCTCTTCATGCTCACAGTTCCTGTGTCTGCCTTCCAAGACTTGGGTGGTGTGGTCAGTGCCAGCGAAGACTGAGGCAAAGAAGTCATTCAGAACCTCAGCCTTCTCCAAATCCAGGGTAGCCAGTTCTCCTGACAGCTTCCAGAGGGGGCCTACATTGTCCCTAGTCTGTCTTTTATTTTCAATGTACCTACAGGATCCCTTCCTGTTATTGTTCACATCCCTAGCCAAGTGTAATTCTAAATGGGCCTTAGCTTTCCTAACGTGGTCCCTAGCTTCCCAAACAGCATTCCTGTATTCTTCCCAGGCCACCTGTCCTTGCTTCCACCTTTTACAAACCTCTTTTTTCCCTCTAAGTTTCCTCAGTAGCTCCTTATCCATACATGGAGGTCTCCTGGCCGTCATCTGCAAATGGAGGAACTTACAGCACAGAACTATTGACCAAAATACTCTGTCTCTTCCTCCTTTGGACAAAGACCACTGGACAATAACATGGCAGTACAGATCTAATACTAATCTTCCAAAGTAGTTTCTGCTGGGATGACCAGGATCACAGTAGCTATCACTCTCAGATGCTAACAGATACATTATATTGAAAGGTATGGCCACAACTCTTTGAAATTTTCCTGTACTTTATTAACCAGTAAAACATGATAGCCTTACATTCATCTTTTTACTTATTTAGGAAAAAAAAAGGTAAATTTGAGGGTTTGATGTACCTCAGATATGGTTTGTGGAATTTTTGCCCAAAAGGGGGCTTAAGATCTTTGATTCAACCAATTCAGATTTGTCTAGAAGATTATGTCTTACATTAAGTATTGCTACCAAGAACAAATAATAACTGCCTTGATAAAAATGGTATCAGGATGCACCAAGGATTAGCTGGAATTGCCTGATACAGACTTTGTCTATATAAAGTATGGATGGGTAATTGTTAGGTTGCAGCTGAGAAGTTGAAAACAAGATTCATGTGGCAAGTGTACGCTATCTTCACTCAGGTATTACATCTGCACCATTACATCTGCTCACACAAGAGCTCTGTCAGAGCAGAACAATATAGAACAGTGAGCAATCAATAAACATATGTATCAAACCATTTTCTCTGGCTGATGTAAAAAGCATTAATTTCCCAAACTCCACACTATCTTTTTGCAATTAAATTCAACCATTTAAAATCAAACCATTAGAACATGCTAAAATCAACTGTTAGAACACTTACCTGATTCCATCTTTTCTTACTTCATGTCCTGAAATAATTATTTCTTCTTGGTTTGAAAAAAACAAGCTGATGGACCTCTGACAAGTATATACAGAACCATAACAGTGAGGACTGTTATGAACCTTAGAGAGGAAAAATGTACGCACAATAAGAATAAATGTTCTCAATGATGTCATCATGCAATTTTTCATAAACTCATGTATGATATTCCTCATTTCTATGCACTAATTACTGAAAGAGTTTTACAAATAAATACTGCCACCAGCTGAACTACAGCACATCTTCCTGAATCACTCAGGATTTGCTGAGATTTTGGATGTCTACTCTTTGTCTACTGCATGTCTACAGTTTGATGGCAGCCAAGTAGATCTTGCATAAAAAAATGTGTAATCAGACCTTGAAACCAGCATGATAAACTAGCACTCTTCTTTTGTATAATCTGGCAAAAAGGAGGCTTCTTTGCACTGCCAGCCTTCTGCATGGCAGATCACAGTTCCTGCAGAAAAGTCCCTGTTCCCAGACATCACATAGTTTCGTTGGCCAGGACGTTCTCTCAGGACTTGGAAACTGTGGGTTCACATTTACTCTGACTGATGTTAGGGATGTAGGTCTCCAACTCTCTGTGCCTATGCTCTAAACATTTAACTACACAGTTAATTACACTCACGTAGTCTGAATGGGTTTTAAGCACATACCTACTCCAAGGGCTTGAGCAAAACTTCAACAGCTTTCATTAATATCAGTGAAGATGAGACACCCAGTCCTGTGGGATGCCCTAGACTATGGTCTGTGAGATGAATTTAGACCACACTGATGAGACAGAGGAATGAGTTGTGAATTTTACGTACCTATAATTTAGGTAAATTAAAATGTAGACAGAGTTTAGATAGCTGGAATATGATTCCTATGAGTGTGTGTCACTGTTCTTTGAGAAGGATGGGAGTTGCATTGCCAATTTATTTGACAATGCTGTGAACCTAAACAGGTTACTAACTGGGAAACATCTTGCCAACATAGCAAAGGAAACTTCAAAAGTGACTAGCGCTATCAGGCTTTTTAGAAAAGATCTGTTGGTAAATACGTACAGTGGTAACACATACTCAAATTAATCTTCCTAAACTGACACTTAATCCTGGAAGTAAAAACCAGTTACTGTTTCTCTGAGTGAAATAAACCAAAGGAGGAAAGCATAAGAGTTTTTACTTATACTTTTTACTTATAGTTTATACTTATGTGTAAAGATAATAATAACTAAAGACATCATAAAAGTTATTGGTTCTGGTTTTTATGTAAACCTGGACCAAGACAGAAACACAATCAAGGAAAATTAAATAATTCTTGTATTCCCTTTCAAGACAGGTGGATTATTAAAGCCAGAAGGACAATAATGTGAGGATCTGACAAAGTTCTTGGCTTTCCATTGCCCAGCCTGTAGAGACTGCATTGTTTCAACCTTACTTATGACTTTTCTGAATAAACATTTTCAGTTTTTAGCAAAGCGTGACATTTATTCCAGCAATTGAATGGTAGTTTCTCTCTTTCCAGAGCAGCTGGAATCCACTCAAATATTGATTTTAAATTTTAATACAAGCTTGAGCTTTGGTACAGCATTTTCTGAAAAGTCTTAAAAGACAGCTGCACACAGAATCCAAAGAATTAAAATGAAATCTTGGAAGACAGATGTACCAGCATCTGTCTATAACCTGAGTGAATGGAAATGGTAGTTTTAATGGCAGATTTATCTTCACTAGGTGATATCTGGGGGAAGAGGAGGTTGTGTGTTTGTAAAGGAAAACTAGTTCTTGGAGCAGAAATCAGCATCTAGGTCTGCCCTTGCCCTGGGGGACTTTGACCACCAGGGCTCAGAATTAGGATCCCTCGTGTCTCCTCTCCCCTGCCCAGTCAGCACCAAATCCCAGTGTGTAAAATGTAGTACAATGAGCTCATATCCTCTCCCCACAGTAACCAACAGCCTGATAAATAAGGCATCTTCCTTCAAAGAGGGTACAGGTATGAACTCTCCCTGACCCAAAGTCATTAACCACTGATATTTGGCAATTTGAGGAAATTACTAAAAAGAGTGCCTTCCATGCTTATGAGAAAATGAACGCTTTTGAGCTGTTAATATTTGCTGCATGAGGTAGAGATAACCTAAAATTAGAATGCAAATCCACCAAGGGGACAGCATTTTCCATGGGTGATGGAGGCAGCTCCCCATAGGCATGCCAATGGCTGTGAATTGGTATTCCAGTATCCCACTATCCCAATATCCCAGTATGCTTGGGAGCCCAGCTCTCAGGCAGGTGATAGCTGCTTGCATTTTACTCAGCAACTCAAATTTTTTTACAACCTGATAGCTAAATTTTATTGCTGTTTCCAAGGTCTGCTTTAGGACTTTTGCTTCCAGAAAAGAGAGATCAGAGATCCTTTTTAGGATAGGGGGAGTAAGAAATACTATTTTTAATATACTGACTGTTGATTATCATTTCATCAGTGGTTTGAGTTACTGCACATAGGCTTAGACATTTTCCAGCAGCACAGTTTTATATGTAAGTAAGCAATGCAACAGCCTGATCCACTTATTGTCTCTCTATTTATTTTACTTAAAATAAAATTCCTGTAATGCAGGAATGCTCAGTGTGTTATTTCGAGCATATGCTCACACACTTACCCAAACAGTGTACTGTGGTTCTGGAGTACTGCAGTCTTTTGCAAAAATATAGGAGCAATTTCCTGGGACGTAGTAGTAGATGCCATCAAATGTTTCAAAGTGATACTGTCCCCACGATTTGCAAATCCCATCTCGGTCCTTACCAGTATTGGGTACTGGAGGCAACATATTGAGCTTACAAGCAGCACAGTAAAACACTGACAAGTGTCACAGGCATCTACAAAAGTAAGAGCTCAGAAAGGGAATAAGAGCTTAAAAGGAAATACATAGCAAGGACAAAAGATAACCTAACTTCTTCAACTTTAAATATAGTCAATTTTTTTTTAAATCCTTATGATACGGTTTTAATCATGTGAGATCATTGTAAGTTTTACATTTTATTCAGTGGAGACATTCTAATTATTATATACTTCACCTCATGAATCTCAATACCTCATGAAGTTCAACATAGCAAAGTGCAAGGTCCTACACCTGGGTTGGAGCAATCCCAGGCACAGCTACAGGTTGGGCAGAGAAGAGATTCAGAGCAGCCCTGTGGAGAAGGACTTGGGGGTGCTGGTCGATGAGAAAATGAACATGAGCCGGCTTCAGTGTGTGCTCACAGCCCCGAAAGCCAACCGTATCCTGGGCTGCATCAAAAGGAGGGGGACCAACAGGTCAAAGAAGGTGATCCTGCCCCTCTACTCTGCTCTCATGAGACCTCACTTGGAGTATTGTGTGCAGTTCTGGTGTCCTCAGCATAAAAAGGACATGGATCTGTTGGAACAAGTCCAGAGAAGGGCCACGAGGATGATCAGGGGACTGGAGCACCTCCCATATGAAGATAGGCTGAGAAAGTTGGGGATGTTCAGCCTGGAGAAGAGAAGGCTGCATGAAGACCTCATAGCAGCCTTCCAGTATTTGAAGGGGGCCTATAGGGATGCTGGGGATGGACTCTTCATTAGGGACTGTAGTGATAGGACAAGGGTAATGGGTTAAAACTTAAACAGGGGAAGTTTAGATTGGATATAAGGAAGAAGTTCCTTAAGAGTGGTGAGGCACTGGAATGGCTTGCCCAGGAAATTTGTGAATGCTCCATTCCTGACGGTGCTCAAGGCCAGGCTGGATAGAGCCTTGGGTAATATGGTTTAGTGTGAGGTGTCCCTGCCCATGGCAGGGGGGTTGGAACTTGATGATCTTAAGGTCCTTTCCAACCCTAACTATTTTATGATTCTATGAGAAGTAGAGGCAAGAGATTTAGGTCTACTGCAGATCTTGGAAGACAATTCTTGTTGGTCCCTACACACAGAAACCAGAACCCTGCTCTGGTTCCAGTGCATTGAAATAGCTGGTAATTTTATTTGAAATAAGTCACTATTTGTTAGAAAAATGCAGTGACTTTTTGGTTATTCAGCTAACTACAAAAAAATGTTGGCCGGCTACTGTTGTACTAGACAGTGATCTATCTGTTACAGTATCTATGCATCGTTATAGCTCAAGTGCTAAAATGGAGGCATTCCTGATATTGCTTTTTATATACCCTTAATACATATCATTTTAATCTTATTAGGTACTAGTGGAATGACAGTCCTACCACAGGGGAATCACAAATATGCTGTTAACAGTGTTGTTTCAAAAACCCGCACCTTAAGTCTCACTTGAATCTGAAACTCGTCTCTTTGGGCCCAAAACTCACCAATTTGGCACCTCTTTCCTTGAGCCTGAAATAACTGACAGTCACAGTCACCTGCCTCTGTGCAGGCTGCTCCATTAAGGCACTCCAGGGGACATGAACCTATAAACAAGCATAGCAGCCTTTTAGCAGACACAGCATTTTGCAAACAGGCTGAGAGATCCGCATTAAATCTGTTTATTGTTAAATCATAAGCAGTTATATCAGCTAAGGAAATTAACCAACAACAGTCTCCAGTTTTTAACATCTACTTCGTTTTATCCTTTGTGTTCCTTGGTTAAAAGAGAAGCAAGGTTCTCTCCCATTTGGTTTGAGACTTGTAAACTAACAAAGGAGCAAAAGGTCAACCTCCTCCCAGCAAACAAAAGGTCAAGTTCCCATGTAAAGAAATCAAATCCCAGTCCTGCTGATCTTGAAATACACAGGACACAGATTATTCTAATTGAGTAAATTCAGCACAGTTTATACACGTCCAGCTCCTCCCTCCTAAGCATTCCAGCAAAGGGTATAGTCAGTTTTGAGCAGTTCAGAATATATAATTTACAGAGTAAAAAACAATTATAAATAACCTTCCCTCCATGCTAAAAAAAAAGGTTATTTCTTCATAAGTGGTGACTGGAGTCAGAGGCTTCGGATTCCATGGGAATGGTTCGTTTGGTATTATAATTAGTAATTGTTTCCAAAAGCAGTTTCATTAAGGGGTTTATAGCCTGTTTGGAAGCTTAAACCTCACTGTCATCTAGTAATGATTTGCTGAGGTGGGTTTAAATCACAGTTCCCCAAAAAGTGGGGAAGAAAAGTAGTCCCTTTCCCCACAAAAAGCAAAATTTCATCACGTTTTGCAGATAGTTGCTTTCCTTCTTGGGGGAGCATGAAAACTCTAGATATAAATGCTTACAATCTTGCTGACAGATTAAAAAAGCATTGCGAAAAGCAAGAAGTAAATGACATAAACAGGCCCTTCCATGCCATGGTAAAGCTGCTAATGACATTAAATGGGAACAAAATGGGACCTTCATAATAAAGCACACACAGAAGTTACCAATGACTAAGAACATCAGCCTTCACTGTGAAAACTCATTTCCATGCTTAGTTTTGAATTTTTTCCATTTAAGAATTGCTTTCCAAATATACACAGATACTCTGAAAATACCGACAAAGCAGAAAACGCTGTTTATAGAACAGCACTACTGTGGAAAACTTCTTTGCTGTTGTTAGAATTGTGGGTTGTAAAATTACATATATTTATTTACATGGAAAAACACAACAGAAAGCACCTACCCAGACATACGTATTTTCCAGGAAGGATATCAAAGTTCAGTTGGATACAAAATACTGTTCTGCAAAACAGCTTCTGTAACTTGGACCTGCTTTATGTGTTTGTACAATGCTAAAAACCCTTCAGGAGCAGCTGCATGCTCATTCCTTGAACACCCCTGTCCCTTTACATAACCAGTTACATGCCTCTCAGACATGCTTACATCCTCTGCCAAAGACAGAAAAAGGGGGAGAAAACAAAAATTACAACAAAACTACACCTCTAAACATTTTTTTTTTAAAGTATTGGTTTAGTTTGCTGTTCCTGTTTTTGAAAGTATTTTAAAAGTATTATTTTAACACGAACTTCCATGCAATCATAGAATGGCTTGGTTTGGAAGGAACCTTAAAAATCATCCAGTTCCAAACCCCTGCCACTAGACCAGGTTGCTCAAAGCCCCATCCAACCTGGCTTTGAACACTTCCAAGGATGGGGCATTCATAACTTCTCCGGGCAACCTGTGCCAGTGTTTCACCACCCCCATAGTGAAGAATTTTCTCTTACTATCTAATCTAAATTTCCCTTCTGTCAGTTCAAAACCATTCTCCCTTGTCCGCTCATTACATGCCCTTGTAAAAAGTCCTTCTCCAGATTTAACATGGATAAAACTAGTAAATAAGACAAGGCCCAGTTCTGTAGGGGACACAATGAAGAGGGCTTCCACAACCGACAGTAACACAGGAGAGCTGGTGGGAAGGCAACGTTTTCAGGACCATCTCTCCTCTTGCAAGTAAGGAGCATGGCACTGACCTCCTGGAGGACTCCGTGTCAAGGCCCCATGAAGATGTGACAGAGCAGAGGAAGCTCGAACCTGTCAGAGAAACATAAAAGCAAAATCAGGGTGTTTGCTTTTTAGAAATGAGCCGATACGAGCTTGAAGCCCTGCAGCCTAACACTGGGTTGGGATTTCTAATACAGAAGAATAATTTGTGGCTCAGCCAGCACACTGAACAGCCATGGGTGCTGAAGGAGGGATTGGCAGCATGAGCCAGTGTGAAAGGCAGTGACTGCAGCAACCAGCATCATGGGGAGGAGAAGCATGGAAGGATACAGCTGTGCTGTAGGTTCACTGATGGCCTCCTTTCCATGCCCTCCAGCACCAAGGAACCAGCAAGACTGCACCTGAAAAGTTTTGCATTTACATTTGGAAAGACGAGTAACGGGACAGAGAACACTCCTGCCCTTTTCACTGTGGTCAAATACCAATAGTTGGAGGGCTCAAAGATGTGATATCCATCCATTTCATCCTCTCTTCTAGATCTTGCTCTGTGCTGCACACTGTGGCCACTTTAGCTGCAATGAATTTCATGTTCTCCTTGAGACCCTTCAGAATTGCATTTTGGTTCACCCAAAACAAAAGAGGAGGCAGATCTGCCTGACTTGCTCCCTGTCTTGTTTAGGAACCAAGGAACATTGGACTATAAGGAAGCCTTGGATCAGACCCAGCACTCTGCTACTACAGCAGACGTTGCATCGTCTCTTCCAGGAACTGATCCCATCCCAGGCTGAAAGCACTCAGGGGTTTTTGCCCCCACTAGTCTGATTGGGAAGTTTATCAGGGTGAAGTGCTGGGTAGTTGAATATTTTATGGCCAGTTTAAATCGTTTAGCTTTATAAAGCTTGGCCCTTTTGCTTAAATAGCTCTTCCCTGTGGTTATTTGTTCCATCTCTGATGTTCTATGAGAAAAGAGCTAACCCTCTGTGCTCCCACAGACGTAAATGCCAGCCTTCAGCTGCACAAGTAAGCAAAACAAATTGTTAAAGTCTTTACTTGTAAGCTAATTTCTTTCTTCCCTCCTGCCACCAGTCATTCTCCACTTCTGGAGTTTGAACTAATAGATCTCAAAGCGAACATGGAACGGGTTAGGTGAAGTTTCCCTAATGCCTTGCACAATGACATTAAAACTTCCCTTTTCCAAATGGAAATACTATGTAGGATGAATCCAAGTAGCACAATCCATCTAAAATCAACTTGAAATGGACTTCATCAAATCACCACTTGAACAGCCCCTGCACCAAAACTATTCCTGGTCTCCATGGCCTGCTGCTAACTGGAGAGAATCCTTTCCCTTCCTGAACAAGACCCGCGTCCATTTACCCTGATAGCTACCCAGACCTGTCCTCATCTGGAAAGCAGTTCTTGGCCTTTAAGTTATCTCAGGAAGGCAGAGTGCCCTTGCTGCAAAAGCACTTTCCTGCTGATCGCCCTCCTGAGACACCATCAGTCCTGAGGGCCTGTTTTCCTCAGGGGTTTGATTCACCTTAGTGCAGCGTTTCACACCAGCTACCTTCTGACTCGGCCAGGAGGCACATGGATCTCAAAGAGACTTGGAGAAAACCATCCATGGTTCAGCTGCGGGCTCCCCACAGGACCATGAGGAGCAATCACCTTGGGCGACCCATCTTCCCTCATCAAACAGGGTTACAAAACCCTGATTGGGCTTCTGTAGCCTGAGATGTGTACCAGCTGGGGAATGATATTCCACCATTTACTATTAAGTTTCAGCACAACATTGCTGAGATACAGCACTGAGGCAGCAGTGGACCAGAGTGGTAGGCACCAGGGCTGGGCTGGAAGGACCACTGCACCACATGTGCGAGGGGTCATTGCTGTGGTGCCGTCATCATGGCTCCCACCAAACTAACAGCTTTCCACAGCTTTCTGTTCCCCCTCATAACAGACAAAGGAATTGCAGGTTTGTTTCCTGTGGTGTGCGTCAGTCAGCTCGTCAATGGGTCACCCACCAGGCGCTTTGCTGAGTGAGGATGAAGGCATGAGGGTATGGGCTCAGGAGGGGGGTGAGCTACTGCTCTTCAACACTGTCCTCCTGTTACCGTTGTCCTTCTCCTCACAAAGGCTCCTTTGTAAGCATAGCAAAAGCCCAGAGCAGAAAAGCAGGAAGGGTTTTCCCTCCCTCCTGCTTTTGGAAGTATAACCTACCTCGGCTGTTATGAGATCTCTTTTCTGTCTAGTTGCATTAAAGTCATTTCTGGAAGAAAACAAAAAGGATGTTGTATAATCAACGGTCCCCGGAGCAACCTGAATTAGCAGCTCCCCAGAGAGAAGTGTTTCTCTCTGATTACCATCGCTTTATCAAAGCAGTCTTTCTTGGGTTAACATTTAAAAAGGTGGGTTTTTTCTTTCTTTTTTGTGTGATCTCATTTTACAGAATTGGGCAGCACTCTGGTATCTGCTTGCACAGGGAGGTACCTGGAGCTTGTGGGGGAGACGTAAATAGGCAAAATAGGCTTACACAACAGGATACAAAGTTGTAAAGCAGCTTCATATTTACTTGATACTGCATGTGAGTGGCTGTGAGCTCCCTCAAGTATTATTTCAATATACCATGATGGTACTTGCAATAGCAAGAGATAACTCTCCATCTTTTATTGCCTTAAATTTCTGATTAAGATTAGAAACAAGAACATCAAACTACTTACTTTTATCAACAGTCCAAGATGGCATATCATCTGACGTGCGTTCACTAGATGTGTTAGACATCATTAAACATCTGAAGCTATGTCTGACTGGGTGCTTCTATTGAAATTGATGGCATAGTTCCCATTTAATTCAATGGGATCAGGAACATTCCCTAGTTTGGGTTTTGTTTGGATTTTATCTTCTACATGAAAATTTGTATTGAAAATGTTTATCTTAAGGCTGTATAGCACTTAATTTTCTGTGCTTCAAATAGCAGCTAGGATTTTACCATGCAATTAAAACTGCTGAAGGATACTCATTTAATGTATTTTTCCAGTCACAAAATCATGATCTCATGCTGGTTTCATGCCATTATTCCTCTAAGCTTTCTCAACAGCATAGAAGTATCACTTTTCATAAGGACCTCCATTTTCCAAGCAATTTTCAAACAAAGGACCCATGCCCTTCATGTAAGTCTTTGAAAAGAGTTGTAAACATTCTGAAGGTGTGTTTTACAGCCAATGTACATGTACATAGCATTTTACATGTCAAAATCAAGGCTGTATTTTACTTTCTAATTTGCAATGTGTCACACTTTTTTCATTCTTGTTCTGTTTGTAGGACTTAACAAGTAAGGGGAAAAAAATTACCTGAAATTTCTTCTCAAAAGAGAAACCTTGCAATAAGATCCTGTAGATTAAAAAGTCACCAAGTTAGATGTTTTTTCTACAGTCTGTGAAGTTTAAAACAACTCTATTGAATTTTGTTCTTTAATGATCCTAAGTTTTCCAGAGCACCTTCACACAAACATTTTCTGTTTCCAAAGGATGTAGCGCTATATGCTTTTCTTTGTAAGGATTTGACTCTTAAGTACTGACCATCTAGTTCCCATCATCTCAGTTCTGGTATGTGCTACCAAGGAAAAAAAGCAAAACTTTCATAGTTCTTCAGAGGCTCGAAACAAAATTGATAAAATACAAGAGGTGCTCAGAGCTTTCCAGAATCAGACTTCTAGGGTGGATACCTATAATCGTTTTCCGAATGTTACTTGTAAGACTCAGCTGAAAATCATTTAAAATGCTCTGGAGTTCAGGCTTTTTAAAACAAACAATATAACCCCCCCCCTGCTTTTTTTCTCATATTGCTTAGAAATCTTTATAATTACTGCAAGAAAACTATCTACAAGATTCATTTGTATAGAAAATAAGATCATTTCTATAACCAGAAGAGTGATTATTCACCCTAGCATTCTAAATATGTTTAAACAAATGGCAGGTGCAGTATGTTCAAACAAAATCATACCCCATTGAAGATCATTAGGTGCTTACTCATCTGACAATAATGACAAGATTAAAAAAAAAAAAAGTCTAAAATTTAGTTCCTAAATAATTGTTTTGTAACAAATTCAGGCATAAAAATGTATCTTAATAAA
Source organism: Neopsephotus bourkii (assembly GCF_033783945.1). Lineage (NCBI taxonomy): Eukaryota > Metazoa > Chordata > Aves > Psittaciformes > Psittacidae > Neopsephotus > Neopsephotus bourkii. The sequence continues at coordinate 4,617,843 of NW_026901969.1, forward strand.
AGGAAAAAGAGCTGTGTTTTAGTTTCTGCACCTGTGAGAGAGAATGGAGATATACAGTATTTTAACCTGTGTTAAAAAACTTTTTTTATGTATGAATTCCAGAAAGGGTCAAAAAAGTTGCTTTGTAATGATAGAAAAAGAAGAAGTTGTAATATTAAAATATTTAGGAAAAAAATCCTCATAAAAATTAGCATTATATAGAAAATTGAATAAATTTCTTACCTTGCAAAGAGGACAGCAGTGAATGAAGCATGAATATACTCCACGGTACCATTAAACTGAGTTTTCCCACAATGTTCATTTCAGTATAACTTAGTAACAGGGAATTTATCCAAATTAATGACTTTGATTATGATGGCATCTTAGAAGTAGGTATTTCTACAGTGTGTTTAAATCCTTTAAAAGCCAGATAGCTGGATGCATTATTTAAAATAACGCAATGCAAAAAGTGAAAAGAAAAGGAGACATCAAGTTTGGTAGCTACACACAGCTTCAGGAGCTTTTCAATCACTGCATACTACTTTCTGGCTGCATGTCTCTCATTAGTAATGCATAGTAACTCTTCAGCAGAGTCTGTATTAGTTACACTTTGACTAGACCTGCGAGTATTACTCCTCTGTTGAATTGAATCAGCCCTTTATAACATAGCAAACAATGACACACAAATGTTGCCACAACATGATAGTTGTTTTAGAGTTCCTTCAGTCGTCACACACCTTTGTGTGCTTTGAGGCTTGAACTGAGTGTTGCTTTACTGCTTATTACAGTGAAATACCTTTGCAAGACACTGCAATGATGCTACTCTGTAAACTATAACTAAACGGTTTGAGAAAGTAACATATAATGTTCCTTATCTATCCTAAAAAGAGAGACATGAACTTCCATTTCACCCAAATTAAAAATTATATTTTAAAACAGAAAAATCTTACCTGCTTTACCCAAATATTAACAGAATCATTAAAAATTGTGCTTTTAAAGATACATATAATGCTAATTGAAACTCCTACTACTCATGTTATTTTGAGATTGGGATCACTGGTAGTCCAAGGATAATTACTGCAAAATGACATGTGTTATCACACTGTGCTGTGTTTGGAGTATCTCTTAAGAATTAATTTATTACGGTTGGATCTGAGAAGCTAACATTCACATAATTCACATTTCAAGAGGTTTTTTGCCTTGTTTTTACTTCTGACTATCTAGGGATAGAGACCACCAGAGTGGTCCGAAACTACTTTGGAGTGCCAGAGAAGCAAAAGAAGGAAGTTCCTGATCCAAATTAACAAACTGCTGTAGTTATACTTGCAGACTGTGAACTATTTGGTGGCACCTATCAACATTTCACCCTCTCATAAACCTACTCTTAAAGGATCAAGTGGAGATGAACTCAAGCTTTAGAGTTTCCAAATTCCATTACCAGTCCCTATGCTATCTTACTTTCAAGCTATGTCTGGTTTAGAAACTCTTTCAAACTCTTCTGAGAAGTCTGATCTTGAAGTCTTTCATTCCTCAAGACTATTTCACACCATGCTTCATAAGCAGCTTTAAAAATAAATCCATTAATACAAATGAACTCTTAGTTTAACTGAAATTATCCTTTTAATATATATTAATATATATTTATGTATTAATATACATTAATATATTTATATATTAATATTTGGTCAATGTTAGTATTTTAGTTGTTTAACTTCTAATATTTAAGAAGTAGGTTAAACCTCATCAGCTGCAAAGGGATTTTATAAGAGGCAGAGCAAGAGGCTTCACTAGGTCTGGGTATCTCTCCTTAAGGCAGGGTAGGAACCAGCACATTCTCAAGTATATTAAGGATGTTAGCTAATAAGGAAAAAAAATTATTCAGCCACGTACACTGAACTCAGAGGACTATATTAATAATCAAATTATATTGAGGTAATGATACACACTATATACCCAAATAATAAAATACTAGTAGATTGGGACTTCTGAAACATCTGAGCAGAAAAAATGCATTAGAAAATACTTTTGTAAGAAAACAAGCAATACAGTGATCTACACTTAAAAATGCTACTGTTACATTTTTAGGTTACAGATTTTTCTTTTAAAATAATATTTAAACATTTGAATATTAATACATTTCTATATTACAGTGAAAATTTGCCCCACATTTTCCAACAAAACATTTGCAAGGACTTAATTATATATATATCTTACACAGTTTATTAGGGTTATAAATAGTGGGCTAGAAAATAACTGCCTTCAGTGCCATGGGTACAAGCATGCCCTGGTTTGGAATTGGATCCGTTGTCATCATTAACAAAACACTGTACTTTTTAGAGCTCACACTCCAGCCTTCACTGAATTGGTATTTTCAGTTCAAGTGAGGCCACATCTTGATGTGTGCACCTGATCTTCCTAAGGATTGGCATCAGTGAAACTAAGGAAGGAACTGGATGATAACAAGGTTATGAGCATTTCTTCCCTTCCAAGACCCACCTCCACAACTGCTCAAGAACCTGGCCAGGGGCTTGAAGACCAAACTGTTACTGTTTCTCTGTGGAAGGGTGCCTCTGGCCAGAGCAGATGCTCAGTGACAAGAGCTTGATTGCCATCCCTGCAGAACCAGGGCGTTATGAAAAGAAACATTCCTATGAACAGGTTCTCTCCTTGCACCTCCAAACTTCACGGTAGTTATGCTTCCCCAAAGAGGTTAAGCCCTCTAGTGGGTGATCAGTAACTAACCATTAGAATAAAAGTCTCCAGCCACCTAGGACACCAGCCTGATTCCATGAATATTCCTCATTTAGAAAGCAAGTCTGTGGGGATGACAACACTAACAGGATTAACGGAGCATTTTTATAGGCTCAGAGTTCAGTTCAGAAAGCATTTTTATTACACTAAGAGCCTTCTGGTTGAAGGAATGACATGCAGATATCATCTCTGGATATATTAGTAGCAGTGTAAGTTTTATTTTCAGCCTTTCCATAAAAGAACAGCAAAATAAAAATCCCCAATTGTTACAAGCCCTTCTGTGGCCAGAAAAACTGATACAACAGGTTTTCCCCATAACTGTGAAATCTACCCCTCAGGTTATTGGCCTCAGGTATTGCATCTCCCCTTGACTTCCCCAGTTTCACGCCACTGTAACCTTGTGTCCTCTCTTTTTTGCCTGCAACTGACAGCTCTAACAGCTAGGTGAAAATCACTTTTGGACAAGCCATGGCATAGCGTGCATATGTGCCAACTAGCAGGCCAGTACACGCTTCCTAAACGATGAGTGAGCCCTTGCTTTTCAGTCATCACATGAGCCAAACAACTAAAAGGCTTATTCTTCCTCAGCCAAAGCTAATTAACATCCATCAAGATGCCAGTTTTCACTCATAGGAATTCAAGTAATCACATTTGAATTTAGCCCTGTGTAGCATCTTTTCCTTAGAAAGCCAGGCTAGGAGGCAGAACATTACAATTTTACAGCAGCACAAGAGCTGGAATAATTTGTGAGCAACTTTACAAGAAGATAGAAACTCTTGAGGAACTCACTGGATGAGAAATGGGTGCAGAAAGGAGAAACTGAGGAAAGCAGACAATGCATGTTGCCAAACAGAAAACAAGTGTCTGGAATAGAATAGCTCATTCACTTGGTGTAAGCCAAAAATACTGTTATGTAAATCAGTGACAGAATATGCAACAGTGCCCTCTGCTTCAGCAGGTGCATGAGGGGTTTGAACAAGAGTGTTCTGCTTCTATTCAGGTCATGTAATGCAGTATTTTGTAGCAGATGCCAACAGCTAAAATGGGAGATGGATGGAGAACTCCTTTTCAGAAGGAATTTGGTAATGTTACACATGTAAGTCTTGAATAACTACACTTGAGTGAACATGCCTTAAATGCCTTTCTACAGAAAAAACAGATACATCATCACAAATGTCAACATTTATAAAAAGCCATGAGCACCTATTTTCCTAAACTAAAGCAAAAGGGCAAAATTGCCCTATTCTTTTCAGTTCCCCAGCCCAAGTCACAGAGGAAGATCGTTTAACTTTGTGTTGACCAAGTACACTGAAATGACCTACCATTAAACAAGTGACAGAAGTACCACACCACTAGAAAGCCGAACAAAAATCTTAAGTGTCAAGGTACTCACACACCAATACTGAAATTGCAGTGTAAGTGTAAAATAGAGGAACACCAGACTTAAGAGAGCAACTCAGCAGAAGCCAGGCTTTCAGTTGGTTAGTCTCCAATGCTTCTTCCAATTTCTCTTCAAACTGGTTTTCAAAGAACAGTCCAGATTTGTGCCTATGCCTTATGGGTCAGCTCACATCCAAGACCTCACTTGCAACTCTTTCACGGGACAGAACAGGCCTTTCGTACAGCCTTTTGTTGGCACATCCTATGTCTTCCTCAGAAGTTAACTCTTTTTTTTGTCCCTGGGAGATCATTTCCAGAAAGAAAATCTTCAGTGGACAAGAAACTAGAACTTCCCCAACATTTCATGTTTGACAGGCATACATCCTAGCCAGATCTTTGAAAACCACTGTCAGATTTTCAACTCCAGTTTTTTCTCATTCACTTCCCTAAGGTCTTCAAATTGTCTCACTTGGCTGATGACACAAGCAACTGTCTGGCTTCTAAAGGGATTTTTCCTTTTTGTTGAATTAAGGTTGTTCTCTGGGTCTACATCCCTCTGTGCCTGTACTGTGCATGTGGTTGAAGGATGACTAACTCAGGCCCAATCTTATTTGTAACACAAAATCCTTATGTTCTACATTTACAAAATACTATTTTGAATATGATTATATGGTGCGTGTTATTTTAAAAATAAGTTTCCTACACTTACATATCCTGATCCAGCAAGCTGCCGGTTATTTCATATGGCAAGAATTCAATAAACTTCCACGACTGATTTGGTTTTGACAACATAAAACTTAAATACATACTTCAGAATGGCTGCTTGAATACCCGCTTAGTCCTATGCTGCAGGAATTAGCCTTGAGGGGATAAATTCCTTGCAATGAGCAGGCACAAACAGCAGCCCATGCTGTCGGACAGTATTCACTGACATGTAATATTCCATAGTGGTGTTTGGAACATCACTCTTGGTGTGGGATTTCAGGTGAACATACAAGGAAAATGGAAGTCCTTTGCAAGAAGATGAACTGCCAGCATCAACATGCATGTGGAGACATACTTCACGTGTTGCATTACACTAGGGTGGCATACTAATGGAAGCCACCTAACATACAGTGTAGAAGGTTATTACCTAGGAGTCACATCCACATTCTTGCACATTACTGAATAAGCCTGTAAACAGACTAAGACATTTTCATATGGGAAGAACATAAGCTACTTACTTTCTGGTTTGTGACACCAGGAAGAGTGGCCATTTAGGAACCAGAAAGTCTGCACATTTGTTTCAATTTCCCAGAAAGGCAAAGATTGAACCCTGCTTTAACTAACTACTATACCATTGCACATACACACAAAAAACCAGGATGTAAACCTTCACATGCTGCTAACTACACACTGATCAACAGGAGAAAGTTCTTCCTTATTCCCAAGACCCAGTATATCTAGACTTACTTAATATGAAGGCATAAAAGAGAACTGCCAACAGCCCTCTGATTTTAATGTCCATAAATTTGTGCATCAATCTTAACAGTGAAAAAAAACTGTATTCACCCACACAGAAAAAAACACCATTTACAAACATCAAAATTATCCAATCATGTTTATTGACTGCCACATGACTGTAGAACAATTTTAACGGTAAGACTTCTGGTAGCGTGCACGAGCACCAGGTCCTCCAAATTTCTTGGATTCACAACGGCGTGGATCTGCAACCAGCAGAGTCCTGTCATACTGGATTAGAATATCCTTGATCTCTTTCTTGGAAGCTTCATCAACATCTGTTTAAAAAAACCAAAAATTAAAATCCTCAGTTTAGGAAGTTTTCTGTGGAACAAATCTGTATTAACACTTCCCCCCCCCCCCCATCAAAACTACCAGAAGCAATACATTTCCACTTAAGGTTAACACAACAATCAAAACAACTTACATTTTTGATAGTAAGCCACCAGTGCTTTGGAAATAGCTTGACGGATAGCTGTTAAAAAAAAATAATGGATCAGCAAAGATTGCAACTGTATTTAAAACCTAAACACAAAGTGCCAGTTATCTGAGAAGCTGTCTTGCTTTCTTCCAGTTTGTCCTTTCCCTCCTTCATCTGCCCTCCCACGTATTCCATGTGACCTTTACTTTGGCAAATCTGAAGGAACTTGTGCCAAGGGGCCACCCACAATTCATTTGATTTGAGAGCTGACAGCCAAGGAATTGTTCAAGGGCAGTTTCAACCATCTCCCAAATACTAATGTAGGTTCATCTTCCAACTACAAGCCGCCAATTTCTAAATCCTTAGAAACACAGTTATCTGAAACATCTGTACTTTTTGACAAGGATAACATTGATCACTGTGCTCAAAGACTAAGGAGGCAAAAGGGACAGTAGGAAGGTATAAGCAGTTCTAGCAATCCTCAACACAACAAGCCTGTAACATAATACTACAGGAACCTAAATTCAAAGCATATGTATGGGAATAACTGCAGAAGTGCAGTTAGGTTGTTACCTGTCAGAACATCGAGATGAAGATTCCTATGATAACCTGAATTTTCTTAGAAAAACCAAATGCAATCAACTCCTAGACTAAAACATGTCTCTGCTCTTTAGGCAGCTTCAGCTCCGCTTTAACCTATATCCAAACCAAAACAGTAGAACAAGCTTATAATGTGTAAAGAGTAACTATCAACAACTAGCCCAAGTATGTTCTCAATCTTCTTTGCAAGGGGAGAAAACTGACCCTTTGCAGGTCAGCTGGAATATGCCTTGAATAACATGGTAACTTGCAACTGAAGATATAACCTCTAACAATAAAACCCCTTTTCCCTTCCCAAAATCTTTCTGCTCAGCTGAACTGTCCTATCACACTGCAAGATGCAGACTGTTTCCTCACATTCCCTTAAAATTTTACCAATTCACTTCATTCATCTTACTGCAGATGTTACAGCTTTGCACAGAAAATACAACCAATAAGACCTTATGAAAAACTACATTTACACAGTGGAAAAAGGAACAGAACATAAAGATGCGCAAGTTACTATTCTAAACTCAAGCCTCTTAAATACATGTCTGTGTTGGGTCTGGCTGAGCTCAAGCCAATTTTTCCCACAGCAGCCTTCCTCGTACTACTATTGGTAGCTGGAAAGGTGTTTATAACACACTGGTGTTTTGGCCACTGCTTAGCAGTGCTTGCACAGCATCCAGAATGCCTCTCCAACATTCCTTGCTCACCAGTAAGCCAGGGGTGAGCAAGATATTGGAAGGGGACACAGCCAGGACAGGTGACCCAAACCAACCAAAGGGATATTCCATACTGTATGACAATAAAAGCAAGGAGGAAGGCAGACATTTGTTATTATAACATTTGTCTTCCAAAGCAACACTGTGTACTGAAGCCCTGCTTCCTGGGAAGTGTCTGGACATCACCACTTGATGGGAAGTAGAGAATAAATCTTCAGTTTTCCTTTGCTTCTACACAGAGCCTTTGCTTTTTAAATGGCCTTCATCTTCGCAGATGGGAATTTCTATAAGAGCAAGTAGTGATAGGACAAGGGGAAATGGCTTTAAACTGAAAGAGGGAACATTTAGATATTAGGAAGAAGCTCTTCACTATGAAGGTGGTTAAGGCGCTGAAACAGGTTACCCCAAGAAGTTCTGGCTGCCCCATCCCTGGCAAGTGTTTAAGGCCAGGATGAACAGGGCGTGGACCAACCTCGTCTAGTGGAAGGTGTCCCTTCCTGTGGTGTGGCAGGGGGGTTAGAACTGGATGATCTTTAAGGTCCCTTCCAATCCAAACCATTCTGTGATTCTACCTGGACCCATGAGTTTTTCCATCTTTTTTTCTCTCTGTTCCTTTCCTGCTGAGTAGGGGACTGATAAAAGCAACTTTGGTGGCCACCTGGCATCCAGTCAGAATTAACCCAGTGGCCTGACCTGTTCTAGCCCACACCAGAGATTCCTGCAAAAAATCATACCGTAGATTTGTGCTACATGACCACCACCCTTCACACGGACTCTGATGTCAACACCAGCAAACCGTTCCTTCCCCAGAAGGAGGACAGGTTCAAGCAGCTTGGAAATAAAACACAGAAAGAAAATTCATTGGTGATCAGAAACAACAAAGATTAGCACTAAGTTTACAAGATGCGAAGTTATGCAAAGTTCTGAAAAACAAAGCCATGATTTTAGAAGCATACACCCAAATTAAGTACAACTCTTGCAGGGTTCTCTGCTAGTTCATCTACTAGTGGTGTTATAAATCTGCTAAGTCTTGAATTTACTTAAGTTTCAGAAATCTTTAAATCAAAGCACATGCACACAGGAATTAAGAGCAAGGGAATAGTTTAAGTAGAATGCTGCAACCACATCATAAGACCAAACTGAGTTTATTAAAATTGAAGATCTGAACTAGCCTGTAGGTGTTTTTTTCCACTATTCATTACACCTTAGTCATGTAATCAGTTCTAGATTCAATCAGCAGTGTTTAAACAAGTATTTCATTAAGTCCTAAACAATCTTTTAAAAAGGAGGGCTTTAAGTCCTCCATTTTAATTTAATAAAATAGATGTAAAGTCCCCAAAATACTTCATATAATTACATTACCATACATGAAACCAGTTAAGAAAAAGCCCACCCTTCCTCATAAGGAAACCACAGGCGGACAGGTTTCTGAATTTTTCATGACAACATTTCCATTTCAGCTAAAAACACAGCAAAAATTTTGTACTGTCAGTGAAGCAAGCAACTCTTCTCCATCACCAAGCAATTATGTATATAATGACATTTTAATATCTAAGCAGGAGGAGTCTGGGTCGATGCTTACCTTATACTGCAGAGTTCTAGGTTCAATCATTTCCAGAGGTCTTCCATTCACCTTAATGAGGCCATTTCCCCTCTTGCAGTGGGCAACAGCAGTTGCTGTTTTCTAAAAATCCAAATGCATATTAGTACAGAATTTCATTTTGGCACCAGCAGTGTTAAATTCTAATTAGTAACGTAAAAAACTTAGGTTCAGGCTCCAGACCGACATATCACACTAAACAACAACCCCTCCTTACACTCCCCAGGTATCAAGGCACCATCTTAACAAAACTATATTTAGTTCATAATTATCAATGTAACAGTTGTTAAGACTTAATTATAAATGGAAGATATCCTCTCCGTTCTTCAACAAGTATTTCCATGACTCATTTCCTCCAAAGCGCCTGTTACCTAGAATTACTGGAGCAGTGGGAACTTTACCTTGCCACCACCATCTCTTAACACGGCTCTCACACACCGGCAGTAAGGCAAGCCGCTGTGGCCTGGGGACGACAGCGGCGGTCACTGCCGAGTACTCTCAAGAAACCGGTCAAAACTCCGACCCAGGGGCCCCAGGCCCATTCCCAAAGAAAGGGAACCCATCCCCCCACTTCGGCACGGCGCCGGGGACGTGACGCGGTGCAGCACCTACGGAACGGGACACGTGGTCTACGAACAGGCCTCGCCACCTCGGGCCCTCCCTCGCTCCATCCCCGCCACACGACCCTGCCGAGCAGCCGACGCTGCTGTTTCCCGCCTGGGGCCGAAAGACACCGCGTGTGGAAAACCAGAGTGCGGCCCAGCCCGAGAGTGAAGAGACGATGAAGCGGGCGCCGCGCTCCAGCCTCACCTTGCGGCCGAAGACCTGGACGCTCTGCAGGGGCCCCTTGGCCGGCATGGTGACTTCTGCAAGAGAGAGAGAGGCTGCGTTAACGCGGCCTGGGGAGAGAGTGCAGGCACGGTAGCGGGGGCCAGAGGCCCCGGACACTCACCCTCCCCTCAGCGGCGGCACCGGGAAAAGGCCGAACGGGGCTTCCCAGCCTCTTCTCAGGGGCAGCCGAGCCGCAAAGCGCAACGTCGTCTTCCAGCAGTGCGACAGTGTGCCCAGACGCTTCTTCCCCATGCGATCGCGCTTTGCGGCAGCTGGAGCTGGGCGGGCCGGGGAGCGCGGTTCCCGCTAGTCACTCGGCGCGGCCCTCCCTGGGGAGGCGGTGAGACTCGGCGGAGGGGGCGCGCTTCTGGCTCTGCTCTTCGTTCTGGCGAGGCTGTGTTTGCTGCCTCCCCGCTAACACAGAGGCGCGGCACCCGGACCTGCAGCCAGCCCGAGGGGATTGGTGGGCGCCGGGGAAGGTTTAGCGGGGTGGACCGGGATTTTTGTGAGGCTTCCCGCCTCCACCTCGGCATGGTGGTGTAGGGTCAGTTTCCGAGGTCGCACACACAGAATTACCTCACTTTATCCGTTGGTCGCCTTCATCCGGAGTGCTGTTGGATTCTGCAGACGCTGGGCGGGCTTTGTCCCCCTTTCAGAAGCCAGCTTCTGTCATCTGAAGCTTGCGTGCCGCCTTAATGCTGCCGCTTCTGAATGTGCCCTCCGGGGATGTCTCGCCGCTCCGCGGGAGGAACACGGCGAGCCCTGACCGGGACTGGGGCCTGGCGCTTCCAGTCACGTCTGGGTGACCGGTTCAGCACCCTGGGAGAAGGCAACCCGTCTTGAGATGGGTGAGGTTAGGATAGGCGAGGAGGACGGGCGGGGAGGGAGATAACCCACGGCCCCAGCTGTGACATGGGTTACAGCAGCTTGAAGGACCTCTTCAGAGGGATAGAGGGGATGCGTAGCCCGGGAGAGGCTTTTTCTTCAGTTACTTAGAAAACATCGAGTGCCGACACCGAAGTGTACTTTCCGCTGGGTATTGCTATCACAAGCAGAACCCACCTGGGCTTCTGGTACAAGGACAACAAAATGGTGCCTTCTCTAAAAGGCTTACTGTCACTCTCTGGACCTGCTTGAGATACAGCAGTGCAAAATACATAGCTCTTTTAGCTCTAGTTTGGTAAGCTGACAGAGAAGATGAAGCATTAAACCCTGTATTCTGTTCTAGCACTGGACACTGAGACACACTTAGGCAATTCTCTATGCCCACTAAACTGTCCAACAACCATCATGTTTAAGATCGAGTTGTTCTTAGATTCAAGGCATTCACAAATCAGTTGGAGCTTTTATCTCTGTTTTCCTAGTTTAATGTATGTCATAAAACATGGAATTTAAGTTGTTTTCAGACTGAAAATATTTTACTGCTAAGGCTTGGTATTTAATATGCAAAATTTTCCAGAAGGACAAAAAGCAGACTCTATCAATGAAGTAAAGTCATGCTCCTTACATACTTTTTAACAATAGATATTTAAATTACTGTGATTAATTAGAAAGTTGACTGTTCGAATGCAACAATCAGTTCCTTTGTATTTGGACAGGATTTTAAATACTGAACATTAGTCATCAGTCATGTGGGGATTTGAACAAGCACTTAGCTTTATGCAATTTGAGTGATTAGTTCTATTCAAGTGAGTAGTACTGTGCAGAACGTGTAAGATTTAGCACATCTCAAACTCCTGATTGTACAAAGCTTTAACATGTGACCTGAAAAGCGTTGTGTTTTCTGAGGGCTTTTTTAAGGCTGTTTCCAAAGGAACAATGTTTATGCAGTCACACTTGTCTATCATCTTCTCTTTCCCCATCATCTGGGGAAGGGGAATGGTCACCAATCATTGGCCAGTTTCAGTTAGTTTTCACAGAAGAATGAAAATTTCAAAACCAATTTAGCTTGTACATGTTTGGTAAAAATAGGTCTCTATAGAAGAGAGCTTTTACTTGCATAATGAAAGCAGCTGCAGGAGCTGAAATATTAAGACATTACAAAACCATTATTTAGGTGAAAAGTAATACCTAATTAACCCAGTTAGACAAAAAAAGTTTAACTAAGACTTACAATCAACCCTAAAGTGAGCCATCAGTACTGAGTTTTGTTGGGTGTTCAGGGCACTTTTAAAGGAAAAGAAAGCAAATCTGGATCTGCTCCTGCTGTGGGCATCATGCGAGATCTGCTAATGAAGACCCATATTTTAATACCAACTACACCATTAAATAGGCAGATTTCAAATATCTGCTTGTATAAAGCTTGTATTTTAAGAGTATAGTTTCTGAGGTACTTAAAAATCTGTGCTCATTTGGGTGTTCATCTGGTGCATGTTCTTCCTGGAACTGAAAGCATTCATCCTAGAAGAACCTGTATATAAAACCAGTGATATATCTACACATATATATCTTCCTGTTTTCTGTTAGCAAAATAAGAAGATGACAAATATATATTGATAGTGTTGCCTGGAAGTTAAGGTTAAAGGCCATTTACTGCTTATTTGCTTTGCTTTCTAGCATAAAAATGGGAGAAGGAGCTAAAAGACATTTAGAAACCATGTATCATAGAAATGAGGCTGTAACATTGGAAGAGAAAACTAGATCATAAACATCACCATATGCAAAAGAAAAAGAAAGATACCAGAATGGAAATCTATTAAAAAAAAAAAAAAACAAAAAAACCAAGCAACTAAAATAATATACTTCAAAGCCCAAGCACTAACAAAATACCTATGTATCCCTGCAGAGCACTTTAAAATGGTAATGTATTCCTGATTCAGAAAGCAACAGTAAGAATCTCCAAACACCACCTACAAATACTTGTCTTCACTTCCTTTTTATTTGTAAAATAATTACACCTGTGGAATGTAAGCCACTTGTTTTGCAGCCTTTGGTTGGTTGTTTTGTTTTTTGTTTTGTTTTTTTTTTCACTTTGTAGCAGTTCAAAGAGTTACTCAGCATGCAAAACTGTGAATAACCAGGCCCAGAGAAATTAAGGCTTATCTGCAGATAAATCACTCTTACCAGAAAGAGCCTTTCAAGAGAAAGCTGGCAGGGTTGAGCCCCTCTTGATAGGGCATTTTTATTATTTCCTAACAGGAGGAAAACTGTTTGGATTTGATTCTTAAGTCCTTGATTTCACAGTGATTTTGTACTGTGCTAACAGTTGATCTCTTGTGTATCTTTGTGCTAACAGGTATCTTATAACTACTAAATCTTTTATATGGGCGTTTAGTGAGTCTTTAAGGGATTGAGAGTCTCTCACTGCCTGACCTCCTCCACTGGAGCTGCTGACATCCTAGCAGGCTGTACGATGCTGCTGTGACCTATTCTCCCGCAGATCAGGCATACACACTGCTGCTCTGTCTAGTGTTTAGTGGGAACAGCAAGGGCATGGCGGCAGGGTATTGCACAGGGGGATGTCTCTGATGTCTCCAATTGTTTCCCCACTTTGCAATAGGAGCATAAACATTGTGTAGCTTACATGGCTCCATGGGGATGAGGGCAGGAAGGGCATGACAGAGGATGGGCAAAAGTGAACTACGCAGAGTCCAGTGAGCAGGGCTGAACAGAGCAGCATTGTATTTTGGAAATTTGCCAGTATGGAGCCCATGGAAAACTGCCATTCAAAACGTGGGTGTCAATCCATTGCCCACCTATGCTGTCAGGCTGAGGTAGTGCAACCAGTGAATTTTAAATGTAGTCTTATCTGTTACTTGAGTGTTAACAGATTTTATGTGATGACACTATGCAGGGTCACCCTATGCAGGAATCAAATATATTGAAGATTTTTGCTATTTAGGTGTTTGGGTGGGTATTGTTTTGTTGGGGGATTTTTTTTTTATTATTATTATTGGGGGGTGGTGGTTGAGTTTTGGGTTGGTTGGTTGGTTGGTTTTCTGGGATTTTATGTAGTTTGGAATTTTAAATAGCAAGGAACTGGACTTCCATGTGAAGTCATGATGTTGGTTCTCCACTTGAACTTTGTCATCTCTCAAATCAAATTCACATGTAAGTTAAAAAGGTAAACATTCCAGGAGGGCGGCATCTTAGTTTCCACTTAACACAGAAGTATGTAGCTACTGAGAGTGTAAGGCACAAAGAGTCAAGGTCAGTATGTTAACAAGGCCAGCTGTAATGTGACTCTATGAATTTCCTCATTTAAAGGAGAGAAAATCCTCTCCATGGAAAAACAGAGTGAGAATTAGTGAGATTATCTGCCTCATGTATTATCTGAAACATTAGTAGAAAGATGAGAGGTATGGCAAAATATGGTCAGCTAGTTCTATATATATGTTGTCATAGAATATAACAGAAAAAGTCATTGTAAAAGTAAAGGGGTATTTAGGAAGAAATATAAAGAAGCATTTCTTCTACATAGTCCATAATCACATTAAACAAAACTTAATGCCTTGTGTCAAAGTATCCCAATTTGCAATCAAATCATACATTGTAGGATTTTTTTAGCAGAGTGGATAATTTTAACCAGGGAAAAGATAAGTTCATATTTCATGCATGGTAAACAAAGCATATTCCCTGCAACTTCTACTTCAGACAGCAAAAACATCTCTACGTGCTTCTGAAGGCAGATGTTTTGTCTTGTACAGATTTCGATGTTTTGAAAATCAGTGAGTTCCCTCACTGAGAAGTATGAACCATTTCAGGAAAGAACGTGGGGGTTTTTATGGCAGCTCTTACAACCTGAAAGATCTGGAATACCAGAATATAGCTCTCATATTACATTTTACAACTGGTGCATGTTTGATGATAAAGTGTAATTAGCTAATGGATCCCATTATTTCTGATGCTTGCTTTTCACAGATCATATTCATCCAGGCTGCAGCTGAAGAGTTTTCTAAACCCAATTAGTGCAAGAATGCTATGACCAATGGAAAAATGTTTGATGCATGCCAGAAAACAAATCTTCCCAGCTCTTGGAAATATGTTCTGAAAACAAATAAGGATCACACAAGATTTTCATATTAATAAATACTTTTTTTTCTTAGGAAAATATTTAAAATCTAAAGCAAAATTTTCAGTTTAATTACCCTTCTCTAAGGAAGGTCTTACAGCATAAGCTTGGGAAGACAAGGATTTATCCTGATTGGTGTGAATACTGACTCCCACTTGCAGATTATAAATGTTAATATCACACTGAGATTGAAAACACAAGTAATGCAGAAATTAACACAGTGACAGGCATATTCACACTGAAATTCTTCCAATGTAAGTAATTAGCAATACAATAGGTTACTCAGGATGCCACACTTAGCATTGCTATTTGGGAAAAATCACAATTAATGATGGTCTTGACTTTAGTTTTGCATGAATAGTATAGCTCTTTCAGTACAATAAAGAAAATACAAAGCCCATCTTTGATCTGAACATAGAGAGACATTATTAACTTGTTATTTTAGCTCTGTTACCTGACATTACTGGAATCTGTTGTGATTTAAATTTACAACATGCATCCTATTTACAGTGGCTGGAAAATCGTATTAATCAGTTAACACAATTCAGCTGGAAAGTGTATTAGCTGCTCTGTCCATATGTTAAAGGATAAAATCTAAAAATCTAGGGCTTAGATTTGGAATATGACTTCATCTGTGTTTGATCTTTCTTGCAATACAAGGCTTTCGTGAAATTTGTTGACACTAAATTTGAATTACTTAAAACTCTCCTGTTGTATATTCACAGAATCTGCTCTTAAGTACGTGTGTGTGAGCTCATACACTCACACTTTCATATTTCAACAGGAATCAAAGTTGTAAGAAGCTGATCAGGCAACAACCCAGGACCCGCAAGCTACACAAATAAGCCAACAAATAAATAAAATCATGTACATGAAACAATTTATTTTTTTTTTTTTTTAGAACAGAACGGCATCTCAAAGCTTCCTGCTGTATTTTGCTGCCCCTGGAGGCTGCTGCTCAGTTTAGTTCCCTTTTTTAGAAACTAAACACAGCAGGGTCCAGTGGGATCCAGCTGCCCTCTCTCAACTCTTCTGCAGAGAGAGGAGTTGTCCTGGGTCTTAGCTTCCGCAGGCATTTTGGGATCCTTTCTGCTTTTCTGTGTTCAAGAAATCTGGGACCACAGAAAGTGACACCTATTTTGCACATGTATAAAATGCAGGCCTTTTGCCCTTGTTGGTTTAGTTATGTTCAGATTACAAATACGGTATTGCACTCCATGACCTGTAGGTCTTCATTTCTCTTTAAATCTCGCGTTTGATGTAACGCATAGAGCAAGTTGCTGTTCTCTAGGTAGATAAAAAGATGTGATTATTGTTACTGGCTGCAGAAATAGACAATTATGCACATGCTTCATTTGCTGAAACATCAGTCTTGGTTTAGAGCAGAAAGAGGTAGATTTCTATGAAGCTATATTGATCTCTACTGAGGTAATTCCTTTTTCTGATTTTGAATCTGCTTGTTGTTTCAAGTGAATCATTTTCCATTGCTTGTGGTAAGACGACAGATAAGGCAGAAGTATCAGAGCTCATGAACTGTTGTGTACTTAGTGATCTACCAGAGGACTGAGACATTTTCTTCAGAAACTGGAGCAGTTGAACTCTGAAGAATAATGAACCCTTTTGGCAAGCCTTTGTAGGGGGTCCGGATGGAAAATCTTGTGTTTGTGAAGCAGAGAGAGTGAAATGTAGTGACTGCCCAGCTTGTAGCACTAAGGGAAATAAATACATTTTCATCACACAGGGCTGAACACAGCTAGGTTATCTGGACACTGCATGCTGCCGGGAATCATGGCATCATCAAACCCGACGAGTTTCCATCTGATACAGGATCAGTAAGGTGGTGGTTACCTGCAGCTCTTGAACTGAGACAGAGGTCAGTTCTCAGTGCCTTGTTACATTGTAATAGCCAATGCATTTTAAAGTAACATCTCCACCCTCACCTAGCCTTTGCTCAGGGAGGGTGGTGAAGAAGTCATAGGGTCTGGTATCTCCAAATATCTCTTTTGTAGTTTTTCCCTCCACTGTTCCCAAGAGAATCTAGCCCATAATATCTACCCACTAGGAGATCTGCACAGTTCACAGAAACACAAACACATGCAGTATTACAACACACATTTTTTTATTATTTTTTTTTACAAGATCAAAAACAGATAGAAAAAATAAAGTGCTGTGGGAAAGCTTTTACCAAATAAAAATGTCTGTGGAGTCTTGATCATATGTGGGCCTGTGAATAACACTCAGGAGACTATAAACTTTAGACAAACCAGATGGTTAGACAGCAAACCAGATGCTTTTATTTATGCAGACAAAGTTCACATTTTGTGAGGTACTTTGTTCTTCTAGAGAAGGTTTTGCCCAAAAAGTAAAATTGTACTTGTGCCCTGTGACAATGGACTGGAATGTTCATACAAATGTAAGTCTTAGTAAGTAGTCCGTTGTCCTTTGGATAGAAATATTATCATAATTGTATCATTGGGGTACTCATTGGCTGCTCTGGTCCATGATGTTTCTTCTTTTTGCTGCAGTAGCATCCAGAGGCTTTAGTGATTATTATGAACAGCTTCTGTTACATGTCATAAAATTGCATAGCAAGATGCAGTCCTTGCTCAGAAGGATTTAGAGTCCAAGGAAGATGAAATGTAACACAGGAGTGGTCAATGAGGAAAGTAAGACAGAGACTGTAGGCTGTTACTGATGGGTTTCAACTAGGAACTGACCTTTTCAGTATCTATGAATCTTCTAGACCTGTGGGTTTAGTTTTACTGCAAACACAGAAAGTACATTTGTATTAAGTATAGGCACACCAACTTCCTTCTCTTTAAAAGCTGCTTCATCAAAACCTGCTAAAATCTCAAGGTCCCTTGAAATGCGCCTGTTTTATGAATTGTCATCTGTACTCATTCAGCTGGGCTTCAGCCACTCCAGCTGAAAGAGAAAGTAACTGTTGCCCTGTATGGGGGGGTCAGTTCTCTGACTGAATGATAAACATATGTTTAATTCCAGGTTATTTCAATGCAAAGTCAACATCTTAGGCTAAAAACCTTACATTAGCTTTACTGTTCAGGCAGTAGCCTCCAGCAACACAGCAGTCATAGCAGCTTCTCATCTATAATGTCTTAATACAACTTTTTTGAGTGTTTATGTCATCCTTTCATAGGAGCATTTGACCCAGATTTTTTGTGTTTATTTTTTTTTCTGATGGTGCTACCTATAGCTTCTTGCTGATCTTGGAAAAAATTATTCTGGAAAGTGTATTTCCACAGTCTTAATGTAGGTGTGGCATAGTGCCACATGCATTGTGATTAGCAGATTAAGAAACAAAAGAAATTGCTTTAGTGATTTTCTTAATGTAGTTTGAAAAAACCCTGAACAAACAGACACATGAACTTTTATCATCCATTCCTTATAAAGAATGGCACCTAAATTGTAAACATCTCTTCACCAGAGATCTATTCTGGACTCTTCTCCTATTTACATTCCATCCAAATTTCAGCTTTGCTGAAAAGTTCTTCTTCCCTGTATTGCTATTCAGCTATTGCTTTTATGAAAGTGTTCTTTAAGTATTACTTCTGCTCTGGAGATTCAGAAGATACAGAGGAGATAAAAGATTTCATTGATAGCAAAAGTGTCAGACTGATCTAAACATTAGAAAGATCACCTCATGATTTTTCCTGGAAAGTAGTAGCTTTCCAAAATAAATATCACATAAATCATAGCAATAGCATTACATCTATGAGCTACAACAAAAGGAAAATGCATATTTCTAAAACCCAGAATCACTTATTTAATTTTATTGCAATCAAAATCAAGGAAAAAATTGAGTATTTCAGTATTAGAAAAAACTGTCCTGGGAAAAATAACCAACCACTGAGCACATCAACACAGAAATTACAGTTCCCATACAGAATAGGAGACCATGTACATTTTAAAGTGTAAAAGAAATGAGGTAAGAGTTTCCTTTAGCTATTGAATACAGACATTGAATGGACGCTGGAGAAATAATAATGTTTTGCCAAAGCAAGACACCTCTCACAGTGTGAGATACTTACGCTTTGTACATGACTCTTCATGATTGTAACAGGCACCTTGGATGTTGTTTCACTTCTGTAGGTGAGGTGCTGCTTTGGGCTCCATGGGAATGCCTGAGTTTGGCACATTTTCTTCATGATTAATAAAATCATGTATCAACCATATAGCATCAAAGATATTACTCATAACAATGAAGAATAATCCTCCCAAAGTGATCATTGTTGTACATCAAATACTGTGTTGCACCTTGAATACTGTGTTCAGTTTTGGGCACCTCACTAGAAGAAAGACATTGAGGTGCTGGAGCGGGTCCAGAGTAGGGCAACAAAGCTGGTGAAGGGTCTAAAGAACAAGTCTGATGAGAAGCAACTGACGGAAATGGGGTTGTTTAGTCTGGAGAAAAGGAGGCTCAGTGGAGACCTTATCATTCTTTACAACTACCTGGAAGGAGGTTGCAGCGAGGTGCTGGTCATTGACTTCTGCCTAGTAATAAATGATAGGACAAGAGGAAATGGCCTCAAGTTGCACCAGGGGAGCTTTAGGTTTGATATTAGGAACAATTTCTTCACTGAAAGTATTGTCAAGCACTGGAACAGGCTGCCTGAGGAATTGGTTGAGTTACCATCTCTGGAGGTATTTAGAAGGTGTAGAGGTGGCACTGAGGGACATGGTTTATTGGTGGACTTGGCAGTGCTAGGTTAAGGGTTGGATTCAATTAAGTTAAAGGTCTTTTCTAACCTAAATGATTCTATGATTCTAGGATCACTGTCTGCAGTCTTACACAGTGAAAAATACTTTTGATGCAAGCTTGCAAAGTCTTGTAAAGGAATTTGGAGAGTAATGTAAGTATGGAAGTGCAAATTCTGGTGATTTTATACCACACAGAAATCAGTACTTAGATGGGAAATGAACCATGCAGTTTTCAAAAATACTTGAAATGTATATGGCATTTAAGTGCCTAACTCCCAGAGGAATACAGAACTTCACTGGAATTAACTTTGGAGCCTGAGTTCTGTTTGCAGAATGACACAGATATATAGTCTACATGTGACTGAAAGTTAATTAGACTTTTAACAAGTACCTATAACTTCTGAGAATAGGACTCCTGTTCATTATAATTAGAAGCCTTGGAAACATTTACTTTCCATCTAGAATGCTGTCTGTAGTGAAGGGAGTAGCCCTCTGTTCTAGCAAATCCTGAAAGCAAACAGGTCAAGGATTTTGCATACAGGCCAGGATTGTCCTTGGGACAAATACAGCAGAGTATTAAGGATTGAAAAAATGTATTCCATGGGCTTTAAAGATACACTGAACTGTTACTCTTATAGAAGCACTTTTTTTTTAAGAGCTAAAGGTTATTCAGGTCTGCTTATTGTGCATTCTGGACTTAGTTGCTAGTCATTTATTTTAAGAATTAAAGTATTTAGACAAAAGAAATCCTGTATAATCTCTACAATGTAATTCCATTCCATGGGTGGTAACATTTTAGATAGATAAGCTATCAACATAACTTTTCACAATCTTCCATCATCCCAAAATCAGTTTAATGGTAATTATGTATTTTTTCCACCTCATATGGAGTTGATAAAAATAGGGGGGTTTGCCCATAGACAGCATCAGTTTTCAAACCTGTTGGAGTTCAATTTTAATGTATTTGATGTTTACACCTTCCAATTAAAATAACAGAACACTTGAGATTTTCCATATTGTGTTAATTTTAAAACCATTATTCATACAGTTTGCATATAATAGAAATAATTTAATCATGCTTCAATAAAATATTAAAATACAATATAGAGATTTATTATTTTGAACATATTTTTTTGCAGTTAGCTGTCTCTCCTATGAGCTTAACAGGATACAGGCCTTTCAACAGCACAGAGTCAAACCATCGTTTGTGGAAAAAGAAAAAGAAGATCATCTTGTCTTTGTGTGATCTCAGCCTGTGCGTGCATGAATTTCCTCTATGCAATTATCAAATCCTCCGAATACAAATACTTAAACAAACTAACCAATAGTTATGACTGAACATGCACAGAACTCTTGCCTTTAGCATCACAAGCTGCACAGTCCCTGTCAGTCTTCGTGATTTAATTTTAATTCAGTGCCTTTATTGATTGCTCGCAAACTGTGGCCATTTGGAAACCATAGCAACTGAAATCCTGCTTTATATAAAGCAGTGTCAGTGCAAACTCCTCAGAGTTTGCAACCCACATTTGATCTAAAGTCTCTAGATTCCTTTAATACCTGCCTGTTTGGGCTTCAGATTTTGTTGGCATATGTCCTGATGTAACGTGGCAACAGTTCAATAGGTAGCTCTGGTCCAAATGACAGAACTCTGAAGAATATTCTTTTCCAAAATTCCAGAAGAAATAACCACTTTATGACCTGTTCTGAGAATGACAGAATAATCTCAATATGCACTTTATTTCTGCTATTCCTGCATTAATTCTCCAGAGGGTTTAGATCAGAGGGTTTAGACCTTTTACCATGCAGCTCATACCACTCTAACTGCACTGTAAGGACCAACGGATGATTTCATATGTGAGTTGCATAACTATCTAGTGATCAGACCTCCAGCCCTTCTGATTTGAGCTAGATTGCAAATCAGTTCACTTACAGTGACCTTGCAACTTCTGTCATCTTTTCAGGGTCCTGTAGAAGTGCTGTTACCAAAGGCTGCCTCAAACACCACTGAAAACCTCAATGGGGTGTTTTTCCAGCCAATGATCTATTCAACCGTTTCCCACTCCACATATGTATTCCTTCTATTTCTCCCCTCCTTGCGAATTCACTCTTCATCTTTCATCCCTTTGTCTCTCTTTACTTTGTCAGAGGAGTGTGACAAGCCTGGAACAGACTCAGTGCTGATCTAAGTGCATGTGGGTGGTAGGGGATGGGGAGGGTGAAGCCAGGCTAGAGCATACCCCTACATAGCTGTGAGTGCCCTTGGGACATGAAAGGGGGCACCACATCGGGTGTGAGTTACTGCCAGCTGCCATGGGGGTGAATGCTAAAGCTCCCTTAGCTTTTCCATCACCACAGAGTGAGAGTCACACCTCAAACCCCATCATTACATAATGGACAAGCTAAACTCAAATGTGTTTGCACTAACTGAGATTCACCTCTTCTAATCCCTACTAAAGAACGGCTAGAAATCAGCTGGTTTACACTAGTTTCACTAACTCAAAAGATAGTGCTTGGAAAACTGCTGTAATAAACTTTGATGTGGATCCAAAACCCCAATGCTTTTCAGGCTGACGCTGTCAGGGAGCAGGAAGAGCAGGGCTGCTTGTCAAGGTGGGATAAGCCAGGCCATGAGGGCTACCCCAGTGCTGCACCAAAGGGGCACCATCGCACAGGGGCTGAGCCAGGGGCTGCTAATGGGGCCCATTTCACCATTTACTATTTGGCTTTGCAAGCTGGCTTTGGTTTTGATTTGTCTGTTTCCATGAAAATCCTGCAGTCCCTGAATGCTACCGGCTTCTCAAGAGAAATACAGACCACCTTAAATTGTTGGCATTTTAGTATAAAAATGTCATGAATTGATTACTTTTTTGTGAGCTTCAGTCATTTTGACCTCTTCCATGGCTCCCCTGGTAGCTGCAGTATGAGAAGCAGTGCTCTAACCAATAGTTTGTATTGTCAGCAAACTGCTTTGTTAAATTAACAAATTAAAGATTAAATTATTAAATTTAACCTTAAAGTAAGCAGGTGGCTTTCTTGAACATGGAACCATTTTTTTACTGAGATGCCTCCTGGGGTGTAGATATTTGTAGTGAAGTTGTCTCTAGAGGCCTCTACCACACTAAAGCATTTGCCGTTCTCCTCTCCTTTGGCATGTGCATCCGGTGTCACCCCACAACCAAGAGACTTGACAAGAAACAGGAACCTGGTGGGTGGTGAGAAAAGCTACCAAAAGGACGCAGGAAAGGACGAGCAGGCAGTGTAGAAGCAGAGCTGCGTGCTGAGCTGCTGAGCCCTCACCTGCTGCTGCCTTCACTGCACTCCGCTCCCCTCGCCATTACAGTTCAGTCTCCTCTGTTTACACATTGTCACCGATGCCTACATGCTTCCCCCACCTCCCTTTCTCGTGATTCAGTCTCAGAAGGTTGTTTCTGCTGCCCCAGGAGAGCAGCAGGAAGCCCCAGCCGCTCTGTGTGTCCCACTCTGTCATAGCCCAGAGAGATCCCTGCCTGTGCCAGTTTAACTTGCACACCAGGCCTCCATCTTGTGCAAGAGCAGGAGGGATTAGGGTTCTCATTTATGACTCGTTCCGCAGCACTGAAACACATGCCTTCCGGTACAAGCTATACTTACCTCTGTGTTTAGGTTACTTTAGCCCACATATTTCATGTTTTTCTAACAAAAAAAAAAAAAAAAGCCCCCCAAAACAGAACCCCAAAATCATCATAAGCCAGCTTCACTAGTTTGTTCAATCTGCTCTGTGGCACTCCAGCAACACAAAGCAACTGTAAAACCTGCTTAATTGGGCAATTAAACTTTATGACTGCTCTGCAACTCTGAAGTGGTGAAAGGCAGCCAGAACCCACCAGGAAATCTCATCAGCTGAATTTCCATCAGCTGGAAAAACTAAGGATGCACAAACAGCTCCTCAGACCAGCCCCCAACCTATGCAGAGAGCATCATCTCTGGCCCAGCTGGGCTGTACTGGCTATAGGATGTCCAGAAGACAGATGTACACAGAGGCTAGGCAGAGTTTACCTTTGGAGGAATGCAGGCATAGCTCCTTCTTTAAAATATACTTTTCATTGTTTATAACGCAAGTCCACCGAAGATAATGGTGCTTGAGGCATAAAGATGGGACCTCGATCTTGTCAAACCCTTAGGCTATGTGTGAGCACAACGCCCCCTGAAATCCCCGGTGATGTTTTTAAGATCAGATCTTACTTTTCAGGAGCACCGCTGAGGTAAAATTTTGTCTTTGCTTCTATAGAAAATAGAACAATTCCACTGCCAGCAGCCTCATCACCATTTTGTTAGGCTTTTTTGGAGACTGTTGCAGTCCCTGGCACTGTTTGTTTAAAACCTGAAAGTAATTGAAGTGTTCTGAGCACAGGAGGCAAGTCTGGGAGCAATGCTGGTCCCTGTCTGCACACTGAGTCTGCTCCTGATCCCCTGCCTGACAGTGAACCGAAGTCCTGGGTCTGAGCATTACCTCCTTTGGCAAAGCTGAGGTCTGGGTTTGAAGCCTGCATTTTAAACCTACCCCTTCAAATGTTTTCTGTGACTATCTGGTAGTATTTGCTTGAAACACCTCTTCTGGAGGTGAGGTGTTAAATATGCCAGGAAGGGGTTAAGTGGGTCTGGCTGTTTCATAGAGGCAGGAGTTTTGCTATTCCCTAAGGAAATAGGAGCTACTTTCTAGAAAAAGAAGGGACATGGGCTGTGCATGGGTCTGAACTACCCACAGAAAGGCTCAAGATAAATCACTTTGAGATTGTGGCTCGAATATGAAGTTATTGCTCATACCCTTGTCAGTGTCAACTGTCTCTAGGAAGAAGAGTTTTTATTCTGAAGCAAGAAGATTTAGTTTAAGGTTATGTAAGTAAAGCACCCACACAAAACCTGCTATTCCTTTTTCTCACTCCATTCACATTAAGGAATATACTTGTTCACTTACAAAGGACTTGTTTTGTACTTACTCTTAGCAGTGCAAGTAGCTGGGAAATGTCCCTTTTAGGTTTTGTGGCTGCTTGGTTACCACAGCTTCTTGCTATCCAAATAGTCAGGGTTGTGAGATGGGGAGAGATAAACACAGGCAGCAGTTGTGGCTTCCTGCCACCAGCCCTGCTCAGAAAGCAAGAAAGCTATAGCAGATGAACTGTTTCTGCAGCAGCAGTGGGAAGCTGTGGCCTCACAGGAATAGGACAGCTGAAAAACACAGCCAAATTATCCTGAGAGCAGGATAAGTAATGTCAAATAATGGGCTCTCCTCTAGATCCACTTTGCTTGTGCAACAGTTTTGAGGCAGCCGTTGCTCTGCCAGGAAATAGACTGTGTAGATCTGCATAGAAAGTATCAGGTTTGAGGTAATGCAGTGACAGGATGCTGTATATGCAAAACTTACTTTGGTGGCAGCCAATATAACATATACAGTGATGTAATATAGTAATTTATCAGCTGCGATCCTTGCATCAGCATTGGCTAAAATAACTGTCAGGTGCTGAGTTTTGTCACCTGACCATACATTTTCCTTGTTTATTCAGTTTTGGAAACCATGGCTAGAAAGGAACCAAAAAAACAAAAAAAATCAGCTGATGGAAGAGAAAATAAGAGAAATGAAACAAACCAATAAAGCTGAAATTAGAGAAGCACCAGTGGTGCGAAAGAGGCCAGATCCAAAACACAAACAGCTCTCAAGCAAACCAGCCTTTAGCTTCACTTCTGTGGGATATGGAGCAGGCAGTTTTCCTATCAGAAACTGCAGGACTTGTTTCTGCTGTCGTGGGGCTTTGTAATAGGAGTTTAATCAGAACCACTACTGCAGAGAGAGGGAAATAACATCTCCTGTTTGTTGTTTTTTAACTTTCAGCAAGGTTGCGTGGGGTGCAATTAACCAGTGCTACCAGTAGCTAAGCCCAACTGTGTTTCACACTGAAGGAAAATTACCCAATGCTGTAGGTGGCATCTGGGAGGCACACTTTGCTGTGGCCTTTGATTGCATCACTTCCTGAAATACAGATTGACTGATGTGATATATTTTTATTCAGCTTCTTTCTCAAACCACACGTTACATTTGTGTGCCATTTGCAGAGTTAGGTTTTGAAGAGATTCTCAAGACAACGTGCACTGTATTTTAACATAAGCTCTCCCTGACTTATCCATATTTTTTTTTCTCTCTGGCATCTCAGAATAGAAACTCTGCTAAAGCACTGATAAAAAGGGAATGGCTTTATTGAGTTAAAATTATATTCCTTGCAATATTTATCATAATTTTAATTCACTTTACTTTGGGCTGTCCTCAACTTTTGCTTTCTTAATGTGCTACAGATTTCCAAGTTGACAGCGGGTAACTGAGGATCCAAGAGGTGGTCAGGATGCAACTGGAGTTTTAACTCACAGGAAAGTGTAGGAGGTAGTTTAGAATTTAAGGATTTCTTTTTTTCCATGGGAAAAAGATACCTCTTCCTTGTCCTCTGTGCATGGGAGAGATGTGAATGAAGGGAGATCTGGCAATTGCCTGCTTTCCTAGTTAGCAAACCCATGACAGCAACTGTCAGCATCCTACCCTTTAGCCTACTATTTAGCACCAACTATGTATTTCAGATGAAATTATTAACAAAATTGTATTTAATTATGATATATTACACACTCAGATTCAATTTCTACCAGGACTAGAGCAGAACACAACTCCAGGAAATGGTGTTTCGATTTGTCTGGTGTTTCTCTATGACATTGTTTAATCAAACCCATTTGTTTCATTGAATTAGTCTTGATTATGTTTTTACTATTAAATGTGTACTAGACAACAAGCTTAGCTTTGAGAACTAGAATTTATTCTTTCTTGTGTTACAATACTGAAGGATGCAGGATGACAATCAAAAGTAAACATGGTTCATCTCTCAAGATCACAGCTCATCCACTGAACTGTGTGAGCATTCAACTGTAATAAAAACACAAATGTGCTTTTTCTGTAGTTGTTTAAATCTACATATTTAATTCTTATTTTCAACTCATGTATATCTGATGAAACAGCTCAGAATCCTGTTTCCAACGATTGCTTGGGAAAAAAAAATGTTGGAAGAGTCATGAACCAGCAAATTTCCTCCCTTTCCTCTAGACCTCTAAAGATGACGCTACCACTGCTTACCAAAACTGATCACAGTATTCACATCTGGATCATGATTGCACAGTCATCTTTTGTTTCGTTTTGTTTTATTTTATTTAGCTTTTGACCACTGGTGATCATTGTGGGCATTTCTAGCTGAATATCTACTAAGTATTTCTTAGATTACCCTTAGATACATGCATCTCCCTGTGTTCTAAAGTGGAAGCCTATCTTCCAGACATGGTTTTGTATTGCAGTTTGATGGCCAAGTCCCTAATCTTATATAGTCTGCTCTGGAGTTAGTATGTATTCAGAGGATGAAATAGCGATCTTCAGTTTAGGAAACAGGGGATTATCAGAGATTTTTCTGACAGCAGAAAACCAGTTTGCGTTAAAAATTATTCTGCTTTAAGTCTTGTGCTTGTCTGCTCAATAATGTGTCATTTCCACAAAGGCTATGAGACACTAGAAAAAATAAGCAGTAGGCCATGATATGTATTAATTAAAATTATAACCTTAATTATTATAGTTTTTTATATTAGCATTGAGGCATAATATTAAAGTACTTAATTTAACATAGTGAAAATACCAGAGCTATAACAAGGCATACTAAGCTGCATTCTGTTTTTTCCTGCTTGGCGGTGCTCCTCATGGATCCCTACTTAACTTACTGCCTATAAAAAGAAACTAAATGAGCAGCACCTGGGAAGGTCAAAGAATGAGTCTTTGAAAACTCCTGTTCAAATACTCCAACAAGAAGTGGAAAGAAGTTACTGTAGCACTAGCACTGGGATTTGTAAGAGGTAATGAAGGCTGGCTGTAGCCATATTAGGGCTGTGGAAAATGCACGATTCTGCTTCTTCAGTATTGATTGTATCTGAAAGATCCTGTTTTCCTTCTTCTCCTGCACATGTCTTCTACAGATTAGATGGATATCTGTTTACACTGAAAAGAGGTTTTGCTCCTACCTTAGCTCTTTGTTTACCCTGCATAATAACAGCTTCTAAAGAAAACCATATATTTCTTGCTGTCCTGCTCTGTAATTGTTGATGGAATCTGTCTTATTCCAATTAAAATGATAAATCATGGGGCCATGGTAAATTTCCCATGCTTTAATAGAGCCTTGCTTGAGACAGTTGTGTTCAGTTTGTCGTGTTGTGTGGAGGCTTGTTACTCAATACCTCTCAGTTTAAATGAAAGCTCCTTTTGTCTGGGAGCAGGAGCTGGAATGCCAAAACACGGCACTGCTGCAGCATACAGCTTTCCTTGCTGCCATGGGGAATAGGTGCTGGGCTGCTAAGCCACCAGCTTCCCTCTGCTCAAAATCAAGATCTGTTGAAATGAGCACACCTCTTAAATGCTTCATCACTCTGCAGCTTTTGAGCAACATCCTCATCAACCTATTATTTTGTCTTTTATTAAGGATACATCTCTCTCCAGTGATGGATGAAGCAGATTTGTGGGGCACCCCAGGACCATACTCTGCCTCCTCTATGACCAGAATGGTGCAAGTTCCATTTGCAAAGTGTTCCTCAAAATAAACAAGCAAAAATATGGAAATACTCAATGCTGCCGTTGTGCATCCACAGATGCAAACAGTTTATAGCATAATGGAAATAATTTTTGCTTCTAGTCAGTATTTCAATTTTAAAGATCTTCTCATTAAAATACTGTTATAGTTTCATTTTCATCAAAATACTGGCTTTGAAAACATGATTTTGCACTTAAAAATTTTCACCCAAATTTTGCTGAGTTTTGGGGATGTCAGTCAACGTTTTGCTTGTAATTCTTTTTTGACTGAGAAAATGAAGAGCAAGAGATATAAATATTGCTTTGTCTTATAAACATCTTTTGGGTTTTTTTACCTTGCCCACAAAGAGAGGAAAATAAGTAAGACATCATAATCCCATACTTCCTCCACTGTTTTTCACTGTTTCCTAACTCTGAACTATGCTTGTACAGAATTGCACCAGTAATTAGGTAATTTGTTATTCTTATTTGTTTGTTAACCTTTTAAAGCAGTATGAATTACTCAGAAAGACAGTGAAGCTAAGGCTAATGTTAAAACACTATTATGTTTATTTAGCAGGATGTTTTAGGCAGTCTGTATTTTGCAAGTTCCTTGAATGTGGGCATTAATAATTTTTTTTAAGGAAGACTTTCTGCTTCTTATAAAGCCAACAGAATAAGAGATGGTAATCATAAACATAATAACACTAGGAATAAACATATACAATTCAAATTATTTCTCCCAATTTTGATTATTGAGTTTTAACTTAAAATATTGAACATCTCATTTTACCCCATAATTTCCGTCGTAGTTAAAATCCACCACTGAGTACAAGAAATTCTCCATTTGTTTCATTGGAATGTGGGTGATGTCCTTTAGATTTAAATTATTTGTAGTTTTGAAGAGTATCAAAATGAAAGTACAACTTCTTTAAAAGCTGTCTGCAGTTTTCATGTTTCCAGCGGATTGCTCATTTAGAATGCCAGACCTGAGAGTTGTATGTATCTTTATATTTGAACTTGGGGTCTATTGTATCAAGGATGACTTGACATTTTTGAAAAATAAAAGACATTTTTCTGCCCTCTTCATATGCTAACACATCAGTGAGCAACTGTTCCAGCACACAAAAGCAAGGGACGTGAAGTTTATTTTGATTTCTGAGGGCTTTACATTTCTGCATCCAAAGAACAGGAGTAGTAATGAAGTGCTTTAAGTACTTGGAAAAATAGCACACCAGGATTAGCTATTGAACAAGTTTCAAGATCATGATGGGGGCAGCCTGGGCTGTCTCTGAAGTTGCACAGTTCCCTCTTTTCTGAAAAGAGGAACAGTATGAGGCAATAGATATTCAAAATAAGCAGATTTTACCAACCTCAGAGGGTGATAGGTAAAGTCAGAAGGAAACAAATAAGCTGGGAGACTGGTGAGTGGGAGAGCAAGATACCACTGCAGAAGGTTCTGCTACCCACCTGGGTGCAGAAGAACTCTAAAAAACCCAGCATGGCTGCAACAGTAAGAGAGCAACATGCTGCTGGGAAGGGAAAAAGCAGAAAGGCTTGGCTGTAAGGAGTAACAGGAAATCTTTCTGTAGCTGCACTAACAGTAAGAGGAAGGCTGAGAAAGCTTTGGTCTGCTGCAGCGAGGGGAAGAAAGACCTAAACAGATGATGTTGGAAAGGCTTAAGTGTTTAATGCCTTTTTGCTGCAGAACTCTCTGCAAAGGACATCTGCTACCAGATGGCTGGCACAAATCACCCAAGTGACAAAGAGCTAGGGTAAGGGAAACACAAGCACTTAAGTAAGTTTCAGGATTCCAGAATCATCTACTGAGAATGTCACCTGATAAAATTCATCCTGAAGCATTAGTCAGAGTAAGCCTAGATCTACTATGGGGGATTAACCTCATTCAAGTGTAGCCAACTGAAAGTTTGGCATCCAGTGCAAACTCTTTCATTATTTTAGAGATCCCTGGCTTCCCCCCTAGAATTCCCCCCACCCTGCCCACAGCCCAGTACCCCATTTCAGTCCCCTGGGACCATCAGTCCCAGCTTCAGTGATGCTGCAGCAGGGCAGGTCTCCAGGTCCCCACAGCCCTGCCCTGCATTAATACTTAAGCTTAAAAATATATTACCAGGTGGTCTCATTCCATTTTCAGTAAATATGTCTAAATAAGGAAGGGAGAGATCCACCAGCCTCTGTAACAATGCAGATTAAATCTTTTCCCTTGCATGCTCCAGAGTGCATGGAAGAACCATTCCAAAATATCTGCATCTGACACCTGTTCCCTCCACATCCTGACCCCTGTGCAAAATGACTTTGTTTTCCCAGCATGTCATTTTAAAGAAGGTATTCGCTCTGCACATATCTGTAATGCTTGCTCAGCTCTTAGAAGCTGCAAGTATTCTGCACCTGGCAGATTGCATAATCCAGCCTGATGAAAGAGAAATATGGTCAATAAGTCCTTAACATAACCCTTTCATCTCTCTTCTTGCCAGCAGCTTGTCTCTCTGCAGTTTCCTTTTACAGGGTGATTTGGAAGTTCCTTTTGAGTAGCTTACATTTTATCTCTGGTTGGACATGAAATAACTCCCTAAACTGTACTGGAGGGAACATGTTGTTCTGCTATCACAGGAGCAGCTGCCTGGGCAGAGGAGAGACTTATTAACAATAAGGCATCCAGATAAAGTACGTAGATACCTGCAAAAAAAATTGCTACTTCACTGGAGATATTCTGTCTTGCAGCACAGCTCTTCTGAGAACCCATTTGGCTACTGAAATGAAATAAAAGGAAAGGACAAACACACAGATGATCCTTTTTAATCAGTTTAATTAAAAAGGAAGCCTAGTACCTACTTTCACTTCCTTTCATTTTAATCAAGGAAAAAGTGCAATGCAATCTGTGTAACACAGGCAGCCCAAATAGTAGAAAAAACCTGCTGCACAGTTTTATCAGCTTAATCTTTATCTTCTGAATGTCATTTGGTGTTTGTGCTCAGAACTCATATGGACAAAATCCTTCCAAAAACATTCAGAGGGAATGCTGCCAGATTTGGTGGCTGTGTCCTACTTAAACTCTCTTTCCTCTTTTAGATTTTGCTCATGAAAGATACCCAAACAAGACCATCTATCAGCAGAAAGGTTGATTACACAGGTGCCCAATTGCTCTGTCAATAGAGAGGGAAAGTGATTTATTTCTTTTTAATGGGAAAGTACCAGTCCTTCACCAAACATACTTCTTGTTCAGCAGATGTGACTGCAGTGGTGACTCCAGAAGAACCATGATAATCTCAGTCCCCTGTTACCCCTGAGTCAGGAAACTGCCTCTAGCACCATTTCAGCTGCTTTCCGAAGTCCTCTGAGTGTGTGGCTGTTTCTGCTAAAGAAGCACGAGTTGGAAGGATCGAGGGTATTTGTATTTCTTTAACTGTTCTGAAGGGACTTCTCTTGCTTCCTTACCACGCTCCTTTCACGTTATTTTGACTGGCAGTATTTTCAGTTCTAGATTGTCGCTGCTCAAAATCTGTATATTCCAGATCCTCTTGCCCTCAAAAGAACTCATGAGAGTTGGTATTTTACTAACTTTTCTTCAGCTGTTTTAAAAAGTTACTGAATGCAGACAGGCCTTCTCATTTAGGTAAACTTGAATCCCAAATGAAAATTGGTGTGACAGTCTATTTTGCCTTTGAAATTGTCTCTACTAGGATGACTAAACAACTGAAATTGTCTCTACTAGGATGACTAAACAACTCTTCAGAGAGGGAGAGAGACAACATGGGAAAATGTTCCTACCTCAGGTCTTTGGTTTACTAAGAAAAAAGATGGCTCTGTGATCATATTTGAATGGTCTTCCTGTTACTAGGGATTGCTCCAGGAAAGGGGACAAAGCAACTGCATAGACTTTCCTCCTTTGCAGTGCCTCTTGCTTCTCTCTTTTTGATCATCATCTTTCACTGTTCATTTGCTTGTGTGTACAACAACCTTTTGATTGTATTTTTTTTTTTTTTTTTTTTGTCTTCTCCCATTTACCATTTACTTTCTGGGATTTACTGTGAGTATTGAGAGTCTTTAGTACCAGAAGGCAGAATTCCAGCAATTGAAAACAGCTTGTGTCTGGTCTCTCCATAGAAAAAAAACCCATGAGCAGCTCTGGACAGGGGTGCGTTAGCAGAGTTATACAGGCCAGTTTATCCACCTGACATCAGTCTTGCTTAAGAAGGCAGGACAAGAGCACATTGCAAAATGGTTTGGGTTTGCAAAATGTCATACCCTAGTGCTTCCCCGCCTGCCCTGGTTTCAGGGTGCTGGTGCTCTTCACTCCTTTCCATGGCGGTTGAGGTTCCCTTCTATCACTGTGTCTGCATTTGAGTGGCTCTTCCAGTTGTGCTCAGAACTGCTGCATGGTTCACCCCTTGCAGAAGGACCTTGTCTCCCATGGGGATTATCATGTCCTAGGAGATAATCTGTGGAACTGAGCCCTCTTTGCAGAGTGATCTGGGAAACTTTTAGCCAGAAGGCACATCTCATGAAGCTCATTTGCTCACATTTATAAAATTGCCTATGAAGTGTTTACACTCACATTTGTCTAATTTTAGAAAACAGTTATAAGCATTCCTTAGGTTCAGTGTCAAGAATGAAGTATTTGGATCCTTTTGAAGTTAACCTTTCTCATTCTTGACCTTATTTACAATCTTTAAATGCTTTTTTATTCACTGCAGGGTTATTGAAAACCTTATGTGTTCAAGCCAAACTTGTTCACCACTCTAGCACAAAGATTTTATTTTTTACCTCAAATCATAACTTTGTAGAAGAGGCTACTGAAGAGCAAATTCATGGAAGTCGACAAAGAAGACAAAATTGCCTGTGAAAAATTCTTCATTGCTTTTGTAATATGAACTACAAAAATCTGTCTGGATTTGCAGGCCACTGGATGTCACTTTTGCTTTACACTTATCTGTGTTAAGTGCACTTACAAGTGATCAAATGCTATCTTGATTTTTAAGATCACTTGCTTTTTCTGTATAGATATATTTCTGGTGTAGTGTTTGTAGTACTAGAGGATTGCATGTGGTGTCTTCTACTTCTTAATTTCCAGACAAATGTTTCTAGGGATTATCCATTCCTCTGTGTTGTATCATGGTAACTGAGGACAATAGCAGTAAAACAGCTTTTAAGAAGGTATCCAAAAGGGAAGATTCTGTCAGAGACCTTAACCCAGGTCCCTCTGTGTGTGGCAATCAGTGAAGAATGGTATGGACATGGCCTCTTCAATCATACTGGAGGTAACTCTGGTCCCCTGCTAAGGCTTAGGTAGGAAGTAGGACTGAAACACAGCTTGAAATGCCATTTTAAGTATCCCAGTGATGCAAGATGATGGATTGTTCTGTTACTTTCTTGTATTTGAATTATATTAATAGAAGACAGTCCTGGGAGAAAGCCTGTAAGACCCTGCTGACAGTGAATTCTTCCGTGGCTGAAAAAGAACACTGCTATGTAATTATTACTTTAAAATCATTGTATCATGACACTCCTTGCATGGATATTCTTTTTTACTTTTTGGTGACAAGACTTGTCCCTGTATTTCCCAGGAAGAAGAATTTGAATTTAAATTTTAGTAGTCAGCTATTAAGGCAAAGCAAGGGACAAGGGACCAAGTGAAGCATAAGACAGACTTCTTCTTAACTTTCGTAAATCATAAAGGCTTGGTGCACAGAAAGCCAAAGATGAGGAGCAAAGATCTTTTGTGCTAGAAAATCTCACAAATCTCACAGAAACACAATGGGAAATACACTTCTGGAGATGGATTATTGTGGAAAATTCCCTTCACCCAACCTGTAAGACAAGTGCCTTTCACTGCACAAGTTCACATGTAGTGAGCCAGAACTAGACAGATGGTGGTATGGCTGGGTCATGGTGCCGTACTTTCATACCCTTGTTCACATACAAGTTACATGCAACAGGCTCAAACTTGTGAGATAGGAACCACAAGTAGGCACTAAGGATGCATCTACAGGAAAGCCAGGTGCACATGTGGTGGTACCACAATTGCTGCTGCTAAGACTCCAGGTACCACTAGAGCAAGGTCTGATCACCCTCAGCCTGGATCATCCCTACAGTTTGTCATATGGTTATTTTTCTCTGTATTTAAGTGCTGTAAATGCAAGGAGGTGTGTTAGTGAAGGAAGACATTAACTTATAGCAAAAAGAGTTGATGTTTGCCCTGCTCTTGCTGATTTGTCCCTCTGCACCATGTAGGACCTACAAGCAGGACCAGGGTGATATCATGGATATCATGCTATACAGCATCTCCAAAGCCCCAGGCAGAGGGAGTGAGGCAGGCTGCACAGAAGCCAAGCATAAGTAAGTGGCAAACCTCAAGCTTCATGTCAGGCTGCTGAACCAGACCAGGATTTTCTGATGTATTCCAATGACTGTTTAAGAAAGTGGAGGCAGCTCACTTTCTGAAAATACATACAAGGAACATACATACAACTCACAGGAAAATACATGCAAGGGGTTTTTTTTAGTAAGTATATATGTTTATAAATCTAGTTACAGACAATAAAGGATATTTTTAATCCTAAGTGCTTACATCCACATTTCATTAAAAATTTAAGTTATTCAAGATAACATACTTGAATATGTATGACTAATATCTCCCTTTTTTAATGTTAACATGATTTGATTTTGTAAATCCAGTGGTAATGGGACATGGAAATTGGCATAATTAAGTAATGACTTAGTCGTGATATCAAAAGAAAGCTGTTCCTAAAAATACTGACATTTCCCGTGGATGTCTAGGAAGTTTAACAGAAAAATATGGTATAATAAAGTATTTTTATAATGATTGGCATTTGCAAAAATGCCACGCTTGAAACCTGCATAAGGTTTCATATATGTCGTAATACTTCTGTAGGCCTCAGTTGCCATAGGAACAGCTTTGAGGTGCTAAGTATTTTCCTAGCATCAGTACTTTACCATCTATTTCCTCCTGCAAACATCATTCTCAGCAGCAGACAAAAAGGGTAAGTAGCAGCAATGAAAAATGGTAGAACTATAAAGTAGGAACACAGTATATGAAAACATCTACTCGCAGGGTGGACAGAATCACCAAGGAAAGCAATTTTGGGGTTTAGTGCAGTGAAACAAAATAATAGTACCACACTGAACCACTGCTGCAGTTTTAATGCCATATGGTAAAATACAAAGTACTTGCTAATGTTTTTAAGTTACACACAGTACTTGACATAAAACTAGATTGGAAGCAATTGTGCATGAAAGATAATACAACACCACAGATTCAGGGATTCTTTTCAAGATCAGTAAACAAAAAAGGCCATAAGTGATGCCATTTTTAGTCTTCTTCAGTTTCTATGGCTACTGAAAACCATTAGAAATTGAATAATGCATTAGATGAGAATTAGAAATTGAATGATGCACGTTTAACATGCCAAATGAGTGAAAGCATAAATACCAGTTTACTTCTGAACATTATTCTAGGTTCTTGTACTTGAGTTTCCTTTACATGAGCTCAAGATGAAGTAGAACATAATTACCTGTTACTTAAGAAGATTAATTGTTAAGAAGACAGACTGAAAGATGTGCAGCACCAGGAAAAGTTAACAGGCATGAAAATACTGGTTTATATTTAAGCTCAACCTTGATAGGTTTATGATCAGCTGTTAAGATTCAATACAGTTACCCGAATATAGGCATCTTGTGTAACTCCACATGAACCAAAGGCTATCCGCCCTTGTCTCTACCTATTCCAATCGCAAGGATGTAGGTCTCCCGCGGATTTTGTTATCAGTTCTGATGGGTAGCTGATACCCCAGATCTTCTCAAATAGCATCAGGCACCCAAGTTAGGCAACTTAGTTGCTCTCTTTGTGACTGAAATAGCCTTCAGGCTACTAGAACGACAGCTAAAGAAGTTCCACGGCTATGCTCAGGTGGCAGATAATGAACTAAAGGCATTATGCTGGGACATGCAGATTTCTTTGAGAAATTAGCAGGAAATGAATGGAAAAGTTCATCTGGGAAGGGAACACGAGAAAAACAGTTTGGGAAATGATGCATTAAACAAACAAAAAAAAGGGGGGGGGCACAGGTTTTATGTTCTGATAAGATCAAGATGACTGATGTAACCTGCTTGCCTCTTGACATATCAGATCATACTGGTACAACTTACATGCACTGGAATCATTATCTGGCACAGGATACTGGAAAGTATTCAATATCTAAGTACTTCTGCAGGCAAAGCTCTTTCCTCCTAACAGGCCTTATACCTTGGCTTTCTGTGTATTCCTCTTCTAAACACAGGCTTTGTTTCATAAGGTGCTATTCAAGCCACACTCAGACTTTGTTGAACATGTGCATTTTTCACTTTATAGGAGCACATACAGTGTTTCCTACAGCAAGAAAAGCCATAATATGTAATTAATTGCTTGCTTAAATTAAGTCAATTTGATCTTTTCTGGTTTGGCTCTGCTGTTTGCTACATCTGCTCTTCTTCCTGCAAGGCCAGCGTCCACTGTTTCCCTCACAGAGGCTCAGCTCCATCCTCTATGCCTGGAAAGGCTTCACCTCCACTGGCCTTATTTGTGCCTTTGTCATCCCTGAAATGGCAACCACGCCGGCGTCACAGCCACACCTGGTGGGTTCTGCCAGTTATATTGTGTTTAATTCCAGGCAGATAGCATGCTTCTCTGAAGCTTCTTTAGATCACACCTACAAGCAGAAACCAAAAGCTGTTCCTTCAACTGTAAATATGAACTTGCAACAATTATGCTTTAAGAAAAGTCTCTCACATCTAGTGCATCTCCGCTTTTTATGATTTTCACCTTACTGAAAACTTGGCATAAATCCAGCAGCACATTTATATAAGTATCCAATTAAGTTGGTATAAATGTCGCTAAATCTGTTTCCTTTTATCTATGTAGGAGACAGGAATGACTTTATGTCAGATGATTTAATTCAATTAAGACACTGTGTGAACACCAAAATCACCTTTATCATGCATCAGTGTCAAAAACAAATTAAGAGTGATAGGCAGTGTAGTGCCTTGCCAAGTGAAGGTACTCCGAGAGTCTTGAAATGTAACAGGGTCCAAAGGTAGTGCATTGCGTTCCTTCAATTTGCCAGGCTGTTACTTCCTTTCATTTTGGTTTTGAGTCTTCAGCAGTTTGATTCTCTTCTCCCTCTGATGCCATGTAAAGTTGTCCCAGGTTTTATCTGATTTCTTTTCTTTCGTTACACAAACAGTATGTGAGGATGGATGCTAAATGTTCTCTCAACAACTTTAGTCAGGACAGAAAAAAAGAAGGCCTTCATTGGAGGCTTTGCTGTAAAGTGTGAGTGCACCAGAGAGTTTTCATTTTCAAATGAGTGATACTTCATTTGAATCATTTATTGAGGTATCCAGATAAATGAGCATATAGCCTGCTGAGCTGTCTTATGGGCTTCTAGCTGCAATAATGTGATTAGTTTTATTGCTGCAGATAGAAGAGACTTATTTGACCCTTGTATTCACATTTCTTTCATCTAAAATATTCCAGAATGCTGATTAACAGGGATAGCAGTAGTGAGCATGGAGGAAAAAGCCACAGATGTAAAGCAACACAAGCGCTTTGTCCAGTTGCTTTTGTCTAGGATGTGTTTAAATAAAGAAATGCATTCTGTACAGAAAGACATGTACACAGCTTGGCAGAGGTTTTATAGCTGAACTTGAACTACTCCCCAGCTACAAAGAAGAGTCCCAAACAAATCTGTTAAAAGCTCCTTTTGCACTTCTTTGCACCAAAATAAATTTCTAGGAGTGCATCTAAGAAACCCATTGTATTAACATTTTTGCCAGTGTTTACTGTGAGAATTAACTAATTCCATCATGCAGCCTGAACTACAGTGTTCTGTGTTTTAATATTTTTGTTATTATAATTATTATTTTCTGAATATAATTATGCTGGCCTCCAAAAAGGGATTAGGCAATTTTCCCTGTTTAAAGGGAATGACGAAATGTTGTAAGTATTTGAAGCTCAAGGAGCTTCTGAAAAGATTTATAGAACTTACTGCTATAACTGTCCAGCCCTGGAGAGCTGCCACTTGGAAGGGCCCTCCTAAGACTTTGAACTTAATTTGTCAGCATCATCTCTTTAAAATGTAATCTGCAGCACTTCAGCTGTCTCCCCAAAACTGTAACACCAATGCACTGGTAAACCAGGACAGATCTGTGTGAGTACAGGATCCTAGGAGTCTATTATAAAGTGAAAACCTCATATGCCATAATCATCTTCTATTGCTCCCTCACTGCCTGTTATTGGCACAAGGCAGTCAGAGAGCAAGGGCTTTGTGGTTCTTTTATGCCCCAATAATCTTGGCTACCAAAATAGCCCTTTTGAGACTGCTGGCATCTATGCTAGCCTGCAAGCTTTCTGCTATACAGCGGCCCCAATAGGGTTCCACTACTGGGAGAAAATAAAGTTGGCTTAAAGCTGGTTTTGCATAGCCTGGGTGCTGCACTGAACCCTCTCCACCACGCTGATGATTCAAGCTTGCTTTTGTGTTGAAAAGTTTATGCAGAAATATCAGGATTGTGTTTTTACATAGTGAGCTTTTATTATTTTGTTCCTGCTCCGGTTGAAAGCCTAATGGTAAGGAAGATAGCATCTGTGAAATGTGTATTATTGTGTAGTACACATAGGCCAAAGTATTACCGATGTAAGCTCCAAATTCAAGATGCTGTTGTTTGGTGTATTAAGAAGTTACTAATCTTCATGGTGTCAAGTGACAATTGAATTTGCTTAGCTAAAGAGCACTACTGATCAGCTGTCACTGAAGCAACACATTGCTTTTTAAGACAGAAATCCTTGGCTAACATATTCATCTTCTTTGTCAAGAAAAATGCCTGCATATTGTGCCATCCACAGAACCTAATGCACAATTATGCATAACTTGATGCATAACCTTCTAGCACAATTAGAAGGGCTTCTAAGACAACCAGCCTTTGACATTAACAGCTTAAACTACCTACTCTCGACTGATGCATGGTTTAAATAAATCATAGCTATGTCACACACTAAATATCTGGAGTCTGTTTCTCTCTTAGTAAACCAAAATCTATTCTAGATGCAAGTTGCTGAATTTTTAGCAACAAATAAAAGCTTTAACCAGGCTTAATTTAACTGCCTCTGGGTATTGACCAAGTCATCTTACACTAGAATAGAAATGAATGCCTTATATACTTGTATGTTGAGATTTCTCTCATTTGATTGTTAACACAGTATTTAAGATTTTCTCCAAGAAATACTCCTTGAGTGAAATCCTGGTCCCAATTAATGTAATGGCAAACCTCCCACTGACATTTGTGGCACTGAGATTTAACTCATAGTCTGAAAGGTGAGAGTAGCTCTTGAATTCATTGGACAGAAACCTGATATCCAACAGGAAGAGCATATATTAAATAGATAATCAGTTTATTTCTAGCCTTTATGCCAACAAACGAGTAATAACATGTTAATATCTTTTGCAATGACACAAGGAAAGCAATTACTCCCTGTAAGTAATACAAGCCAGTATTTGTCCCACCCATTTTTTTCTATATTCAGAATGATAGTCTATATTCTGAAGTATTTAATTTACTTCTTGAACTAAGATAACAGTCGCTGCTTCTTAGAAAAAGAAATCCATGTATTATACGTTTAGATAATGGCATTCATATATAACGTGCAGAATCCTAAACACAAAATTAAGTAGGATGTTTGATTTTATTATGTACATATACACACTACTTAAAAAGATTTATCTGCATTTATGAATACTTTACAGATTACTTTTAGAGTTCAAATTATAGAACAATTGATCTGTTGCCAACTAATAATTAAATAAAACACAAAACAAGATTTGTAAACAGTTTTAAAATCGACTATAGAGATCTCGGGAGACACTTCATTATCTTTTGAATATTACATGTGCTTTTCTCATGGCATGGTCTGTCAAAGCATCAAGGAGACAAGAGTTTTTTCCCCAGATTCACAGTGCAATAAGCAGCATAAAAGCAGTTAGCCAGCCACCTACAAGTACATATAGACAGAATTACCTGTGGTGAACTCAGAGGGGAGAGCACATGCTGCAGGGAAGCAGAGCTTGGAGGCAGCAGAGACAGGCAAGTTGTGTGCATCTGATTTGCTAGCTCAGTGTCCCGGTACATGAGGCTGGCTGTTAATAAAGAGACAGTTCAATTTTAGGAACAGGGAATCCTCTTGTGCTGATGTGTACCAGGCAGTACATGAACCAGGGCAGTCAGAGAATTGTTTCAAGTGTCCATTAGTTTCTTCACCAGGTGAGCTGGCAAGAGGAGCTCATGGACAC
Source organism: Neopsephotus bourkii (assembly GCF_033783945.1). Lineage (NCBI taxonomy): Eukaryota > Metazoa > Chordata > Aves > Psittaciformes > Psittacidae > Neopsephotus > Neopsephotus bourkii. Next base: position 4,658,312 of record NW_026901969.1, read on the forward strand.
AGAAGGGGCTGCCTAGTTATAAAAAAGATATGTGCTTTGAAGCTAAAAAAAGTTAAGTTCCTCAGAAGCTTTTCCATCCAGAAGGATAGGGTCCAAGTAAGCGTTAGGCCTGCCTACCTTTCAAGTGAGACATTGTCTCATCTCACCTCAACATTTTCCTCCTCAAGTGCTCTGTTCCTACCAGTAAGTCATATTTCGCTTGGGAGAAGCCTTCCTCAGTCACTGTGCTTACCTTCTAGGGCCCAGCTGCTGAAGGGCAGTCTCTGGCAAATGTCAGATCCAGTTGGACCTGCTGCGGAGCAGTGGCTGAGTGCTGGAGGATCCAGGGCTGCAGGTGGGAGAAGATAGCATCTCCACGTGGGGACCAAGGGAGGGACAGAAGGCACCGCCACGGCAGAGAGGGTGTGTGGGACAGGCCAGCAAGGCAACCCAGGGTGGCTCCGCTCCTAGGTATGCAAATAGCTGCTTTTACACAGCTGCTATTCACAGCACCTTTCACACAGAGCTGTCTTCTTCTGAAGCCAGGCTAAGGTGGCAGTGGTGATCCTTAAAGAAAAAAGGAATTAAAAAGAGCTCCAGATAGGTGAGCTGTACCAGAACAACTAACCCTTCTGTAATGAGCATACCCTCAGCTGATAACCACAGGAAACAGGACAGGGAGTGTTTAAATAGTCCTGGTCTCATTCTTCAACGTTATGCTATAAATCAGATTTCCACGGAAAGGAGCTTTTCAGGAGTACACTGCTTCCTTGTTTAATCTTAATATTAAAGCTTAGCCATAGAAATTTGAGTTATGTCAAAGCTTACTCCAACTTCCATCCCTGAATGAAAATGGAAAATTAAGTTTTATTGCTGTTTATACATAATGAATGACATGGCTACCAAAATTTTTCAAAGATCCGTGGTCAAATAAGGCATGTAAAGAGCAAGTGCCTTGAATTAAGGTATGTCCTGATGCACTGATGTTAACGGTAAGATTGCTATTTACATGAGTGAAAAAGATATCACTCCATTTGCCATACAATTTCCCGTTCTAGGTAGGGCTGGACCAAGAATTGGTCCAGGGCTATTCAATCTGGTTACCTTAGATTTGCATTCAGAAGGTCCTTTCTCATTGGAGCAACAGGTAAAGGTTTACCAGGGAGAAGCCAGGAAGCTTTCCAGTCTCCTACACCACCAACCCCCACCTGCTCCTCTTTGCTGCCCCATCTCTTAGCAACTTCATGGCTCATACTGCCAAATCACTTCCCTGTAAAGCCTCTTCCAAGTAAATCTGGCATGTATTCAGCCCTGAAGGGAAAGGCAGGGCACTGGATAGTAGTTAACACTGGACAAAATATTATTTTTTTTTAAATAACAACAACAAAAAAAGCACTCCCTGTAGTTATAACAAACAGTCTCTGCACTTGCTTGTCTTTTCTAAGCCTGAAAGCTGGAAAATCCTTCCCATTTTGGAGACTCCCATAGCAACTAGATGATCTTAAGGTCCTTTCCAAACCTAACTATTCTATGATTCTACAATTCTATGTGTGTGTGCGCATTTGTGTTCACTTTCAAAAGAGCTCACTGTTTTCTCTCCACATCATGATTAACCAGTGACTTCTACTCATTTTGTCTTCCTCTGAGCTCACAAACATGGTGAATCAGTGACATAATTTCAAGATGGAGCCTCCTTTTTCTGAAAGGACTGCACAGAGAACAACTCGTATTGTGTTGTTTTTCTGTTTAACTTTCCAATAACTTCCTCTTAAGGAAGATCTTATGTTTCCTTACTATTAGTATACAGTCACAAGCACACATAATGGTGTATTGCTATCTTTAGAAGATGACAGCTACATGTTGCTTTAATGACACATATGTAATTGCTCTCAGTCAGGATCATTGACCACTACATTCTCAGAACTATTGCAAATTCATTTGTTACTCACATGAAATAGGAGAAGTAAAGGGATGGTGTGAATATAGGCATAATCTTTGTGGCCAGGCAGGAAAGGCCCAAGAGCGATTCTATTTGGGACACACACACAGGGTGCATTGATTTTCTAACATGGCACTGGAAAGCCGTTCCAACAGACTTGAAACTGTGGCCTAAGCTGTAAAGGAAAGAGCAAGCTTCTCAAATATCCTTTATAATTTTTAATTAACTCAAATAAATCACTTAAATAGCATCATATAGAGGAAATATCACCCTTATATATAAGGTGAGTTTCCTCAGCTTGCATTACAATAGCATTTGTGAGTCCATATGAATAACTGGTGCAATAGAAAAAAATGTGCCAGACTGAATTTATAGAATATAAAGCAGATAAAACCTTTATGTTAGCTTTTAAGTAAAAAAAAGTGATTTCGGCAGTCCTGTTGATGTTAAGAATCAAGGTTATGAACAACAAAGGACAGAATGAGTAAAATAGGTTTGTGGTGTGAATCACACCACTGAGGTAACACTAAGAGGAAGCAAAGATGATACATTTATCATCATAATGTGCAATTCATGACTCACCCAAATGCAAAAATATGAAGTATGTGAATGATCAGGCAATGAAGATAGGTGTTGAGGGAGGGACAATGGAAAATGTTATTAAGCTTATAAAAACGACTTGACCTATTCATTATTTTGAAGATAATCTGTCGTTTTTCCAATTATCCTAAAAATAACCAGTTTTTTTTTTTTTATGAAAGACAATTCCAACGATTTGGATGATAGTCAAATATGCTTGAATGACAGTCTGCATAAAATGATTTAAGGCTTTATTTGGCACATACTTTTCATGTGAATCAGCCAGCTGGTACTTTTTATGATTCTTCACTTCCATGCTTGTAGGGGCCTTAAATCCAATCTTTAGGGTTCAAAAATTAGAGGAAGAGTGACAGCTGTAACATCTAAAGCCTCAAGCCAAACATGTAAACATTTTCTCTATGAGATCATTTTGGAGATTGCAGTCTCTGTTGATTTGGATTTTGTTGTAACTTTGGTTTATGCATAAGATACAAATTGCCAAGTTAAAAGGTCAATTGCATGGATAACATACAACGATGGATAGTTGTTTGGTACTGCCAAGTCTGATTTTTTTTTGGTTTCATGTTTACTGCTGGCATTGCGGTTTTCACCATCTCCCTTTTTCAATCTTCCTTTGGCTTCCTCCAGTCCAGCAGAGCAGGACAATCAAAGATCCATCTGACCAAATGTATCTCGATTGGGGCTATCAGCTGTTGAGCCAGTTATCTGGGCTACTAGTCAGTGGAAGAAAGAGGGTGCTCCAAGATTTAAGTATTTTCATTCAAAGGTAAGAATCTAAAATGTATGGGATGAATCATGTCTCCAAGCACCTGTTTGTTTTCTACTGTAAGGCAGAAGCAGAGGCTGGCTCAGGGGTTCATTTCTGAAGTCATGAGAGACAAGTTCCACCCTGAAAGTCTGATCTGAGACTGAGTAACTCAGAAAAAAGTACAGAGGAAGGACACAGCAAGCACATCTCATGGTTACAGGGCATGACGTGGATTTGATAGGTCTTATTCACCTGCCTGTCTCCTCAGATGTTTAAAAAACAAAGCTAAAGATACTGACAGACAGTGGCAGGAAGCAGGGAGCTGATAGCAACTGACGTGTGGAAATGCAAAGCAAGATGAATGACCTGGTGAATTATAGACCAGTCAGTCTCACCTCTGTGCCTGCCAAAATCTGGGAGCAGATTCTCCTGGAAGGCATGCTAAGGCACATGAAAACAACAAGGTGCTTGGTGACAGCCAGCATGGCTTCACTAAGGGGAAATCCTGCCTGAACAATTTGGTGGCCTTCTATGATGGGGCTACAGAACTGATGGACAACGGTAAAGCAGTTGATGTCATCTACCTGGACTTGTGTAAAGCGTTCGACACTGTCCCACACGACATTCTTGTCTCTAAATTGGAGAGACATCAATTTGATGAATGGACCACTCGGTGGATAAAGAACTGGCTGGATGGCCGCACACAAAGAGTTGTGGTCAATGGCTCAATGTTCATCTGGATACCAGTAACAAGTGGTGTCCCTCAGGGATCAGTGTTGAGACCGGTCTTGTTTAACATCTTCATCGCTGACATGGACAGTGGGATTGAGTGCGCCCTCAGCAAGTTTGCCGATGACACCGAGCTGTGTGGTTCGGTTGATACGCTGGAGGGAAGGAATGCCATCCAGAGGGACCTTGACACGCTTGTGAGGTGGGCTGATGCCAACCTCATGAAGTTTAACCATGCCAAGTGCAAGGTCCTACACCTGGGTCGGAGCAATCCCAGACAGAGCTACAGGCTGGGCAGAGAAGAGATTCAGAGCAGCCCTGCAGAGAAGGACTTGGGGTGCTGGTCGATGAGAAAATGAACATGAGCCAGCAGTGTGTGCTTGCAGCCCAGAAAGCCAACTGTATCCTGGGCTGCATCAAAAGGAGCGGGACCAGCAGGTCAAAGGAGGTGATCCTGCCCCTTTATTCTGCTCTCGTGAGACCTCACTTGGAGTATTGCATACAGTTCTGGTGTCCTCAACATAAAAAGGACATGGATCTGTTGGAACAAGTCCAGAGGAGGGCCACGAGGATGATCAGGGGACTGGAGCACCTCCCATATGAAGATAGGCTGAGAAAGTTGGGGCTGTTCAGCCTGGAGAAGAGAAGGCTGCATGGAGACCTCATAGCAGCCTTCCAGTATCTGAAGGGGGCCTATAGGGATGCTGGGGAGGGACTCTTCATTAGGGACTGTAGTGATAGGACAAGAGGTAATGGGTTAAAACTTAAACAGGGGAAGTTTAGATTGTATATAAGGAGGAAGTTCTTTACCTGTTAGGGTGGTGAGGCACTGGAATAGGTTGCCCAGGGAGGTTGTGAATGCGCCATCCCTGGCAGTGTTCAAGGCCAGGTTGGACGAGGCCTTGGGTGATATGGTTTGAGCGAGGTGTCCCTGCCCATGGCAGGGGGGTTGAAACTTGATGATCTTAAGGTCCTTTCCAACCCTAACTATTCTATGATTCTAAGAGATGCTGAGAGAGAAGGTGATGAGGGGCAGAAGATGTAAGGGAAGATCTTATTTGGCTGTTATCATACAGGGGCTAATTCCTGTATTCTGTAATGCAGAATAACACCATGCCATTAAAATATGTCCATTTCTATTTCGAGGATTAGTATTTTCATGAATAATTGTATGATATGGAGGGCCAAGAATAAATGTAATTTTTAAGAAACAGTGGTCTGGGATCTCTTTATCTGAAAACTATACCTGGATAGTATGACAAAAGTCACACTCCTGTGATACTAGGCATGTAAATATTCAAATTGAATGGCTTTTGTAAAAATTAAACTTTCCTATGTATTTCATTTAAAAAAAATAATTGAAAACAGAAATGGCAACACCTTAAATCACAAGAAGATATTAATCCAGCATGCCTCAGGTTTCACTGGAGATTAGAATAAACCACTGCTGAACTCAGCTGAAAACCTTTATAAAATGCTGGATTCTCCATTTAATATGATAATATTTGTATGATGTACTCACTTTTGTTCATTAAAGTGGGAATAATTAATCATTTCAGAGAAAAAAATATTAATTAGGTGCAGTCAGATTAACAATCCAGTAGGGAATAGGGATGAGCTAGACATCCCCAAGTATTTTCTATGCTTCTTTTAGGAAAATACTAATACTAATCAGTACTGTTGGCAGGAATGATAACTACCCTGTTAACTCTTTGGACTGAGAGCTAGGGGGTCTAAATTTAGTTCTGGGTTGTGGCCCAGATATCACATGTAATCTTGTGTGGATCTTTTTAAAAGTGTCCTTTTATTCCTAATTCCTTGATTCCTGAGTCATTTGCCTGAATTTCAGATGTGCTAGGTGCATACAGGTCCTGTTGACTTTAATTGAAACAGCAAGTGTATAACAGTCTTGAAAATGAGCTTCCAAGATGTGTCAGTTTGGTTAATCAGAAGTTAAATGACTCAAAGCTAACAATTGCTTGTAAATGGAGTCTTAGTGACACTGCCTCAGTTTCTTCTTTTGCAAAATGGAGATAACATTTTCCATTAATTACCTAACAAGAAGTCTTCCATAAAATGACTTCACCCTATATATGTTAATGTAAATCTATCAGCTAAAAGTATGGATAAGGAGTGGCTTATAAACATTTGAGATAAGCAATTGCACATTGATTGCTTCATATGGAAACTTATTTCTTCCAGATTTTGGTAATGAAAACAAAGTATGTGTGAAAAATGACTCTGGGGCTCCACTAAATCATTTACCCAGTGTTTGAATACTGTTTCCCATAAAGGAGCAGAAACATTGTCAGCCTTGTGACTACAGTACTGAGGGAGGTGAAAGATAGCATCTCTGGAATGAGACTGGAGAAGTATGACTCATCCCTTTTTTGTCACTTGCCAAGCTTACCTTGACATTTATTTCTTCGCTGGAGTGCAGAACATGTTTACAGAAGTTTACTCCATGCAAATGCATCTGGATTTCCTCTGAACTGTCAGCAGCTTGCACAGCGAGAAGCGAGATTCAGTTTACCTCCTCATGAAATATTCTTTGTTCATGACGGTAAATTAGACGGTACTGTGGGTCTGAATGATGATGGCATACATGGGCAGACTTGTATTTTGGAAACTTCATATCCCAGTGAGAACTCTGTAACTTCCTCCTGTCTGTAAAGGATGAAAAGAAAACTTAGATGTAAGCTGGATCAGACCTATCTGGGTAGCAACTTTTCATCTTAGTCCATGTCTTCAAATGACAAACACTGCAATTCCTGTGAACATTGTGACTGTTACCAAGGTTTATAGGGCTTTTAGTATTTAGGCATTTATGTCTGCACGAGGAGCTGAAACCATGTATTCCTGATCTGTTTCAATGTAAAGCAAAATGCATTTGTTTAAATAAATCATTAGTGATTTGTTCTGTATAAGGAATACACATGCAGTTAGGAATCACCTCTTTGGTAAGTGAGGGTAATTTTTCCCATTTTCTCATTAACTGGAGTGGATATAATGGTAACACCAACCCAAAATTTAGTTTGTTTAATATGGTAATGTATCGGTACAAGCATAACCAGCTTTTGCATGGCTTATGCCTTCCAAACACATGTTCCTAAGGGGTTTACGTGTGTAACTACACAAACATCTTAAATATAGTCAAATTCGTGTAGTTTTTACAGTCTAGACAAACTATCCTGATGCCATAGAAATCAAACCAATTCTGTTTACCTTCATAGGCATTAAATGCAATTGTTGTGTAGTCACAAAAGAGTCACCAGCACAAAACTTAAGTGTCCATAGTCTAAAGCAACTGGAGCTCTAAAATGCTTTCCCGTTTAGACATTTACCAGTATTTGCAGGTATGCTTTTTACTTCAAATATTTTTATCTTGTAATCACATTGTCAAACCAAAACCGTCTATATTATTGCATATGTTATAGAAGAAATAGAATGGGTAATATTTCTCTCATTTAAGCACAATATGGTTCACATGACAGAAGCATGTAGGCATTAAGCAACATCCTTTGCATAAGATTTCCTTGTTGTTATGATGACATCAGACCCATTTTTTCCACAGACTCTTTTATTTAGCAATATTATTTACTCTTGCCTACTTCACATTTATAAAATGAGAGGAAAAAGTAACAATTGTATTCTTGCAGGGGCACTCTTCAGTGGCAGCAGCATTACAGACATACCAGCACCTTTGTAATTAAAAAAATCTGAAGCTACTATAATATGTAATTAAACTGAACCAGCTAATTGTACCCTGGGTTGTATCTCCTCTTATTTGTTGTGTTTGGTAAAGATGATTACATATGTTTAAATAAGTTTTCTATTTTGTACACATCTGTTTGATCTTAATGTTGTATATAATTGACTACATAAGTTGCTCTTTATTTAGTGCTTTTGATTCATTGCCATAAGACAAACTACCCAAATACATAAACAAACGAACCCAAAGAGTTGCGTGAATATTTGATACCTTGACAGGACCTATAAGGACCCTAAGAACATATACTCCAAAAGAGATATGTTTTTCATCTGTGAATACTGGTGTCGGGCTTCTTCATTTTGAAGAGCACCACCATCTTTGAAGAAAATTAAATTTATAATTTGGATTAATTTTTTAATACCCAATGTTTCAACTTTGAGAAATTTAATGGAGAATGATAAGGACCTATTTTAAGGTGTAGAACTTCTTTACAGTAGTAAACAGCTTTTAGGTAAAGTTTGCTCCTATCTCTTTCTGTGCTAATCTTCTCCAGGAATGTACAGACTAATTCATATTGTTGTATGTGAGATCCTTCTCTCACTTTCAGCCATGTGATAAGAAAAGCCATACTACTGGGGAACCAAACAGATCAAGGACTAATTCTCATTTACATTTCCTTCTGCTAGTCAGGATCAAACATCCCCTACAAGCTATGAACCTGCTTACTTAATGGAGCCAAAGTCGTATCTCCTCAGACCATTGCTTGCAATCAATTTCCCAGAGACTTTAAGGGCAACTTTGGGAATCATATTTGACATGAATATTCTCTGACCTCTGTATGCTTTCAAAATGTCCTGTACAAACACAGCAACTGAAGGAACTTTGAGGTGTAAAATGTGGTACTGATACTGCCTTGTATTTTGGGAGTCTTGTGCCCTCATGTAATTTATTTTGTCAATTAGGCCCACTGGAAGTTTCCCACTATGAATCAGAACCTACCTCAAGACAAGACCTCATTTCTCTGACCTAAGTGTACTGTCACCAAACACAGCCCAAGAACCTACATCTTCAACAATGTCCCCTTTCCTTTCATTCAATATTTGACCTAGCAGACACTGAAAAGTTAATGCCTATCCCAGCAGGCATGAGTGCAATGACAGGAACAGTGTAGATAAATGTACCTTTTGGCATTCCCTTTAACCATGCTGAAGCCGTCTTTTTAGGTTCCCTGCAGTCTAAGTGGAGGGTCCTGACTCAGGATGTCACCATAGAGGGTATTTCCAGGCTAGAAATGCTTTTAACCTAGCTAGGAGAATCCAAAAATACAAGGATTCCCCTTTGCACTCTGCCTACCTCTTATAGAATTGCCTTTTCCCAGCAGTTATCAGCAGGACCTTTCTTTACAGGTGTCATCAGTTCTCAGCAACAGTGCTTAACACAGTTTATCATGCCATCAACCTGGGTAGCTTTACTTTGTCCCCCTAACAGCATCAGCCTAGAGCATCAGAGAGCAGCTAATAGACATCATCTCCTCAGCAGAGCACCACCTCCTCCCTTGCATCCACCTAAAGGGCTGTAATTATTAGAAGTGCATTCAAGCGGCTGATTTCACTCAAAGTGATAAAAAAGACATTGGTCTGCCCTAGATCAGAAACTACATCTAAAAAAGACTTAATACTTGTCAGATGGTTTAAGGTCCTAGGAACAATCTATTTTAGAAAAATGTAAGGATTTCCTTAGGCCAGATACAGCATGTTTCTCTGGTCAGATGTAGGCTAGGGATCCGGCTACAACTGCTGGCTAGTTGTAAGAATCAGCCTTTTCTGGGGAGAGGGTCTCTAGAATGGCTGGACTGGATCTGGGGTAAACCACTTTTACATCATTCCTTATGTCTATTCTAGACCAGATAATCATACCAAAGCCTTACTATTCTGGTAGTTGACTAGCCTGTGCTTGCTTCCCACAACAAGCAAGCTGTATGATAACAGTGTATTTTCTTTTGAGTTAGCTTAGTTGGTGCCTTCCCTGGGATCAGAAAACTGCATATTAGACTTCATAATTTCTTGCTAGAAAGAAAAATGTTGAAAGGGTGTTTATTAAAGTCCTATTATTCATTTGATTGGTTCATTTTTATAAAGTAATAGATGGCTGATCATGCTCTATTTATACCCCACATGAACTGTATTACTCCACAAATAGTCTCATTGAAGTGACAGACATCCTTGCAATATGGAAACCCTTGCAGAATACAGATACTGTCTTCTCAGTTGTTAAGAAGGCAGTAATCAAGAGAGAATAATTGAACTTGATGTGGGTGAAAAGAAAGACACAGAAAGCCAAATGAAAATTTCCAGCTGCACTATGGATTTGAAGATTGGACTATATTCCACAGATCTCTTGAATACCACTTAGAAAAAAAGCTGTGAACTACAGATGCTCTACTAATTTTAGGTTTGGGTCTACAAGCACTCTAGAAAGGTAAATGAAGTTCCAATACAGTACATATTTCTTGCTTTATCACTGGTACAAGATAAACACATGTTAAAAATAAAGATCAGTACTTATTATCTTATTTTAAAGTTCAATATTTGATAACATTTATTCTATGTAATAGTATTCATTCTTTGTGCAGTGAAAAGAGCTGCCAGTGGGATTCATTACCTCCCTATTTAACTGCTGTTATCTAAAATTCTAGTCATGTGTAGAAAATCTGATCCAAATGCAAGCACATGAAATAGATGTAGAAATGTTAATTAAAACCTAAGCTATAGCCATTCTCTATTTTTTTATGTATCAAAAGCTTTGAAAACAATGCTGTCCTGATGAAATCCTCTAATTAGTAGTATATAATAGCAACTACTTTTAGAAATCTTTTTCTTTCTAAACTATCACTTGGCTTAATACCTATCGTTAATTGTCTCCTACAATCCATTGACCTTATTAATGTAACAGTAAGAATATATGCTATCCATTGCTGGTTTTAATTGCGGTGGAGCTAAAACACTGTCAGTTGTGTTGCTGTTCCACTGGGGTGAACAACACACAATGATGTTGCATTTTCACAGGTTGAAATCAATACCATAATGACATAACATCACCTTCACAGTTCCCAAGCAGAGCAAGGTTGAGCTGAGCCTGTGCTCCAAGAAAAATACACAGTGCTATGGAAAGCAGAGTTGGTGTATATTAGACCCTTCCTTCTGACTCATTATGAAACAGATTTCCCAGCCAGTTGCTAGGAGGCAGTGTATAGTGTGGGACTTCTCTTCTGATGAACCTGCTATGTATTCCCTACTCTGAATTTTTGTGTAGCCTGTTAACCACTTGCCAGCTATTATCCCAGAACTGGGAGAGCAAAGTGATGCCTAATTAGGAAATGTACTGCTTTAACTATGACTGTGGGCATCATGAAGTCTTAAAAGAGGTAGTTGGAGATAAAATGGAGAAAACATAGGAGCAGGTAGTTTTATCCCATTGTCGCGGTTTAAGCCCAACCAGTAACTCAGAACCACGTAGCTGCTCGCTCACTCCTCTCCCCTCCTCCCCCTGCTCCTGGAGGGATGGGGAGGAGAATCAAGAGAATGTAACTCCCATGAGTTGAGATAAGAACAGCCCAGTAACTAAGGTATAACACAAACCACTGCTGCTACCACCAATAATAACAATGGTAAGGGAAATAACAAGGGAAGAGAATACAACTACTCACTACCCGCCAACCAATACCCAGCTCAACCCGAGCAGTGATCTAACCCTTCCGGATAACTGCCCCCAGTTTATACAGTGAGCATGACGTGCTGTGGTATGGAATATCTCTTTGGTCAGTTTGGGTCAGGTGTCCTATCTCTGCTTCCTCCCAGCTTCCCCTCCTCCCTGGCAGAGCATGAGGCTAAGAAAGTCCTTGGTCAGAGTAAACATTACTGAGCAGAAACTAATTACATCGGTGTTATCAGTGTTGTTACCAGGCCAAAAGTCAAAAACACAGCAGTGCACCAGCTACTAAGAAGGAGAAAAATGACTGCTACTGCTGAACCCAGGACACCCATCTAGCAACAATTATTAGGAAATCCATGAGACTTGGCATATCTTCTATAGGTTATATGATCACTTGTTATAATGCCAGAATTTAAGCTTAAAGATTCTCTAGTCCCCTGAAAACAGAAAACCTCTGCTGCTGTTGAATTGGCTCCCGCATTGGTGGAAACCATTCACGTAACTGAAGCCTATGGTGTTTCCCTTCAAAATACTGACTGAGAAACCCAGATCCAAATTTATCCTAGTGCAGCCAGCATAATGTACCTTATTCTTTGGATTAAGTCATTCAAAGCCTGTTGAATTTAATGGAAGTCTCTCCATTGACCTCACGGAGTTCTGGGCTGCACTATGCATTGGGAGACTTGTTTCCTAATAAGTTCATAGGGACTAAGTGCATGCTTACCAGCACCTCACCTCAGTAAGGCTAAATTCATAGGACAGCAAAAAAAAAGGAAAACATTTATCCTAGCATGGACTCCCTAAAAAAGGGGGTTTGTATAGGGCATTGGGGGAATGTTGTTTACCTTTGTTTAAATGAAAGCTTTAAGATTCAGTCGTGTTTTTAATAACTTTTCTTAGCAAGTATTTATGAGAATGGTAGGAACATGACTACACTGTAATTCAGGTAATGGGACATTGCACGACCTAGCAGCTAAAGACATTAGAGGCAAATGTTCCTTCAGGAAATTAAATTTTGCCGTGTTGCAGTTTCAGACAGTAACGGAAGATGAGCAGCTGAATTTCTGCCATTTACTTTTTCATGGCTGTTTGTATGGAAAATAGATTGCTAACCACAATTAGCTCTCCATCAGCACATAGTCTTTTCCTTTAAACCATAGAATCACAGAATCAGAGAATACCAGGTTGGAAGGAACCTCAAGGAAGACCTGGTTCGACCTTTCTTGGCAATAGCACAGTCTAGACTAGATGTCCCAGCACCCTGACCAGCCTAATCTTAAAAGTGTCTAGTGTTGGGGAATCCACCACTTCCATGGGGAGATTATTCCAACGGCCAGTTGTTCTCATTGTGAGAAATATTCCTGTTGTGTCCAATTGGAATTTCCTTCAGAGTAAATTGTGCCCATTAAACCCTTGTCTTTTCATGTGAATCCTTGTTAAAAGAAAGTCTCCATCATCTTTGTAGCCACACTTTAAATCCAGGAACATGGTGAGAAGATCTCCCCCAAGCCTCTCTGCTTAAGGTTGAACAAACCCAGTTCTGCCAGCCTTTCTTCCCATGGCTTCCCAGTCCTTTATCACCTTTGTGGCCCTTTTCTAGACCCTCTCCAGCCTGTCCGCATTTAGTTTGTATGGCAGGGTTCAAAACTGAAGGCTATTCCAGGTGTGGCCTGTCAAGCTCTGAGCAGACAGTGACACCTTTAACTCTGCTGGTGATGCCCTTGTTGATGTAGCCCAGCATCCTCTTGGCTTTCTTTGCCACAGCAGCTCACTGTTCACTCATATTGAGCTTGTTTTCCACTAGCACCCCAGGTCCCTTTCCACAGAGCTGCTCCCCAGCTGATAGATCCCAGCCTGTGCTGCACTCTTGGATTGTGTTTACCCAGGTGCAAGACCTTACACATGTCCTTGTTGAACTTCATAAGGTTCTTGTTAGCCCCCTCTTCCAGCCTATCCAGGTCTCTGCCCTCAGAATGTCCACTTCCCCACTCAGTTTGGTATTGTTGGCAAACTTGGGCAGGGTAGGCTTGATCACATCTTCCAAATCACTTATGAAGATACTAAAGTGTTGGGCCCAGCACTGGTCCCTGGGTACCCCACTTGTGACAGGTCCTCAGTTTGAAAAGGAACAATTCACCACCACCCTCGGGGTGTGGCTGGTCAGCCACTTCCACAGCCACCACACAGACCCATGGTCTTTGTTGGAACAAGACCAGAGGAGGTCCCCAAGGATGATCAGGGGACTGGAGCACCTCCCATACAAAGACAAGCTGAGAAAGTTGGGGCTGTTCAGCCTGGAGAAGAGAAGGCTGCATGGAGACCTCATAGCAGCCTTCCAGTATCTGAAGGGGGCCTATAGGGATGCTGGGGATGGACTCTTCATTAGGGACTGTAGTGATAGGACAAGGGGTAGTGGGTTAAAACTTAAACAGGGGAAGTTTAGATTGGATATAAGGAGGAAGTTCTTTCCTGTTAGGGTGGTGAGGCACTGGAATAGGTTGCCCAGGGAGCTTGTGAATGCTCCATCCCTGGCAATGTTCAAGGCCAGGTTGGACAAAGCCTTGAGTGGCATGGTTTAGTGTAAGGTGTCCCTGCCCATGGCAGAGGGGTTGGAACTAGATGATCTTAAGGTCCTTTCCAACCCTAACTGTTCTATGATTCTAGATCACAACACATCAATTTCTCTAGGAGGAGACTGTAGGAAACAGTACTGAAAGCCTTGTAGAACACCAAATAAACTGTTCAATGTCAGAAAAGTGAAACACGTCAAATGAAATCCTGGCAAGACTCTTTCTATATTACATCATTAAAATTTTATGTTTAGATGAAGCTTTTGGGGTGAACCAGTTAGCTGTGTGTTAGCTGATGTATCTTGACTTTTAAGTATGTGACAAACACAGCTATTACATAACTCTTCAGGGTGGCTTTGTCCTTATTTAAGAAAACAGGACAAAACAAGTGGAGATGGTGCATGCTGTGAGTGAGACTCGCACTCATGTGCTGTGTGGCACCATGCTCCCTCCAAGAGTACAGGCTGCTGGAGCTGGTGAGAGACTCAACTGGGACACGGGGTCAGCACCAAGGCCAGACAAAGCAGCAACCACAAAAAAGACATTCATACACATTTGCAGTGGGTTCTTTTGTTCATTTTGTTCATTTGCAGTGGGTTCTGTATTAAGTACAGATCTCTTACAGCAAAAGAGGGTTATCACTTATTCCTGTATATACATGGAAGAGAGAACAAAGTCCGATGGTGAGGATAGACCTTTTCCAGAGAGCACTGCCATAAGCCTTGGCAACGGTTCTCCTTTATGTCAAGGACACTAGGCCAGAGTATATATTACGTCACAAGAGAGATTCTCTGATTTGAGTCAGCTGGTTCAGACAGAAATAAGTCTGAAGCACCGTGCAGCAATAATTGCTGGCTGAGGCACTAATTGGAACCAATTGCCCTTAGGGGGGGAAATTAAAAACAGAGGGTACAGCTTCCCATGATCTTTACACTGCTGCATCCATTTACAGCAGTGAGCTCTCCACCCCTGTGGGCAGGGGCAGCAGAGGCTCTGAATCAGTGCAGAAATCGAACAGCTATCAGCAGGTGCCATGAGGCAGCTCTTCAGGAGGGAGAGAATAAGACAGGCTTAAAGGCTCCTATTGTTTGTAGGATTATATAGCTGGAGACAAAAAATTAAACCTTTAACTTTCTCATTCAATGTAGAGATGATCAACAACTTGTCTTACTAATAGGACCATTCCTGTGCAAGGATCATACTCTTGTAAAGCAAGAAACATTGTTTGGTTTCTTATGGTACCTGAAGCAACTCATAACAACTAATTTTGCACATTCTACTCCTATCGGTTCCCACTCCTAAAATAATCATTGAGATCAACAAACTTCATCTTCTTCTGACTTGGTCATAAGACTCAGAAGTGCATGGAGTATGACTTGTGGGGCTAAACTGTTCTTTGGGAACTTTAGACATATTCAGCCTGCTACATCTCCTTTTTAGTCCTTTTCAAAATGTATTTGAATAATCTCACTGGGAGACCTTCTCCACTGGATTGCCTGTGGACAATAGGTTTTATTTTCCTGGGCACAAAATAATTTTTAGGGCTTATATTACAGGTTCTTTCTTGAATATAGGCAAGCTTGTAGTGACACTAGATAACTTGGCCAGTGCTGAGTTCCACAGTACTTGCATGTATGCAGCAATAGGTCCCATCCTAGTTTGTTTATTGTACCCTGAGCAGCAAAGATTCAGCTACTGAAGCCAGTACTGTAGTGTCTGAAAGAGTAAGTTCAAGTTAAGGGCTTTTTCTCACTTAAATACATTACCCCAGAGGTGCTACCACTGTCTCTGATGGGCTCAGCCTTGGCCAGCAGCAGGTCGCTCTTGTAGCCAGCTGGCATTGGCTCTGTTGGACATGGGGGAAACTTCCAGCAGCTTCTCACAGAAGCCATCCCTGTAGCTCCCAGCTACCAACACCATGCCATGTAAAACCAACACAAGAATATACCAAGGACACATCATTATGTGTTTGTCCTGGTTTTATATTCTTCCATAAACAACTGCTTTGGCCATTGTCAGACAGCGTCCTGGGCTAAGTGGACTCTTCAGTCAGACTCAGCCTTATTATTCCTCTTCCCTTATATCCTTGTGCTAAATTTATTTGCTGCTTCATTGACTCAGTCTTCAGTCTTCAGGGCCCATTGCTTTGTTATAAAGAAAACTAGATAGATAAATGATTCTTGACAATTCCTCAGGGACTGCTACTCCTCACTCCTTGCTTTGTTACCCTCTCAGGATGCACAGGGACAGACTGGGATACCTCTTATTTGGACTTGCTTTCATCAAACTCTCATTTTTCCTACGGCCAAAGCAAAACTAAAGCAAAATTAAATTTTACTTTAGATATGTATGTCACAGCAATAGGGACTATTTTATAGTTCCTCTTAATTTTTCTTTTCAAGACAGCAGGCTTTCCTTTGCAATAATTCTTACTTAACCTCTAGATAAGAAGCGCTAAATTCAGTGAAGATAGATATGAGGCCTTAGCGTTTAGTGACCTGGCTAGGTTGCCTATCTGAAAATAATGGTGTATGAGTTACACTGGAACCTAAATAATATAGCTGAAAAGCAGTATGAACTGCGTCTTTGATCATGATGTACCAGAGAAGACTCTGTTATTTGCTTCAATGGAGAAAGGAAGTTACTAACATGGCTACTGCATCCTTTAATCCATCCTTTGACCTCCATTTCACAGTTCAGTTGCAGCACTCTGAAAGATACTGCTTTCAGCAACTGTCTCAGCAGTAGAATAGGCAAATTGGGAATTCTAAGACGTAGGGCACACAGTACAGGAGTCACGGAGTTAGTTCTGACTGAAGGGTTTTGTATGGGGTGACAAATCCCAGACTGCAAGTACCAATAAGACAACAAATTGCTTCATCATTTACTTCTGACATGGCCTTCTTGCAGCTTAATTACTTTCGTAGCTCAAATATATTTCTCATTCAAAGACAGTGTTAGGTCTCCAAAGTCATGTTCATTGTTGTTTAGATAACAAGATTTTTAGACATGTTTAGACACTTTAGACATGTAAACATGTTACTAAACAAGTCTAGACATGCTACACATTACTGCTGGTTTAGATTGAGCATCAGTAACATTCTTAATTGGCTGGGTACAATTTGCTAATTTTGATTTTCTTAATACAGTGGTTACAGAGCTTCTAACAACACCTGATTGACAAGGAACTTCAAAGAGGACATGGGCAGTGAGAGATTATTTAAAAATTCTGAGTCATTTTTAATTCTCTAAATCTCTAGTTAGATGTCTGTGCAGCTCTCTTGACACATTTTCACCAGGTCTATATGCTGTAGTTAAGTGTATGGCTTGACAAAATACAGGTGAAGCAAATGAAATCATAGATGAAAATCTGATTTTATTCTGCCATTAATTTCTTTAGGGATAATTTATTCCTAAGACTAGGTTTGTAAGAGAAATTCTGAGGTGCTTCTGCACAAAATAATGATTTGATTTGATTAACATCCTTTGCCCCTTTTTTCCTTAAAACTTGGTTTGTTGCTAAATGTCTTGGCCAAGTCCAAATTCAGCAAGTTTAGAGGAATTTTGTATAAGCGCTGAACATTTTCCTCAGTCTGAATGTTCTCATTCAGGTATAGTTCTGTCACAAAGGTGCAAGAGCTAGTGCTGCTCTCACCCTGTGTGCTGGGCATGCTCCAGGATTAAATATAGCTATACTGTAGGAGCCCACTTCACCCCGTTGAAGTTTCAGTGCAAACATGCAGAAGATTCTTTCCTTGTTCCTTTTCTGAATATTTTTCTTGTTTTCTGCATATGCGTGTGTAAATATATTTGGGAACAGGACGTGGGGGAAGGAGGTTTTATGCACACTTCCTGATTTCACAGTACCTTCAAAACAACCATGTTTTCTGAAGTCACCAAAGAAGATCAAAGTGGCATTACTCTTCCTTGCCCAGAAGAGTTCCGTGTCTCAAATCCACTCCTTACTGAGGACAACACATACATATTTTTACACTGTCTCTGCATTGCCTCAGGAGCTTTTGGCAGTTCAGAGATGCCAAAGATCCTGCTCTGTATGTTCACAATATCCTCAGAGGCCTGAATCTGGCCAGTGGAGCAATTGCACCTGATGCTGCAGTAGTCAGTGCATGTTGGGGCCATGCTAGTTGCCAGCCTTAACCATCTTTTCTGTCCAGTAGTGACCACTGCAAAAATGGTGCTTGGAGGTGGCCAAGCCAAGCACAAGCACTCTACATCGCAGAAAAGAATATGTTTGAGTGTAATTCAAAGTACAAGGCACAGCTGATGGTTTCCTTCAAACATAAGATAAAGGTATCTCCAAGAACATGCTAGTGAGTGAGCAGTGTGGGACTGTCACTACACTTAGTACTACGGCTACAGCCACCTGTGACTTCAGTGGATCTTAACTGCTTCTCTATTTTTCAACATAGATATTTTCTCCTTTCTTTTATCACGATTTTTTCTATTCATATCTTGCAAAGTTAAATGTGGAACTTGCTTATATCAACATTGTTATTAATAGTTGGACTGTGCCGCTTAGCATATTATCATGACATAAATTATGTTTTTCTATAAATATACTAAGCTTTGCAGAAAACCACAGAACTCATCAGGGTATGCCTGATTCTGGATTGAACATTTTTCATTGTACAATTGAAAAGTTAAAGCCTTTTCATTCAAGAGCAAAAACTGGCTGAAGGGGAGAGTACTGGATGTTTGTTCTGTTAATTGATGATTAAATTTGAAAGATTGAATTAAAAAGGTAAATATCCTTAGAAGAACTTAATGAACCTCAGATGCTTTTGAAATTAATGGGGAAAAAAAATCCCAACAACAAATCCCCCACCCCCAACATTTGGACTAAGCCAGGGCCCTGATATCAATTCAATATTGTTGATTAGGATGTTCAAAGGATGTTGATTTGCCAGTTCATTTTAACTTGTTTGTTGTTTTAGTTTTACTGAGCTTACCTGAAGGTAGAAATACACGATATCAAGAGCACAACTATCATTCTGTTTCTCTTTTGTTTATATCTGTTTTCTTTGTTGCTACACAACTACCATTTTTTAGCTGATTCCCCATCATTTTAAAAAAAACACTATAGCAGATAACATTAGGGAAAGTAAAATAACATACTGTCTCTTTTGTCCTAATAATGAGAAGGTATTTGTCTGGATAAGGTCACAGTTGCTTCTAAGTATAAATTACTTAATTGTTTTCAGTAGGGCTGTTGTGAGCTCCAGGACTACACAATCTAATCTAAAGCAGAACTCTTTGCCTTTGAAAGAAAGTTTTTGGGAGATGATCTTTGCAGGATATAGAGACTGCTAGGTCACCAGGGGCTTCACAGCTTGGGTTTTATTAAGACTTTTTATTCTGGTTTTGAACAGAATATTGATAATAATGAAACATCATTTTACTAACATTGTTTTCTATGGCTGTATACTTTAAATTCTTTGGGTTTTTGGGGCAGAGAAGAAGCCACTGCCAAAACAAAGGTTGTCTTCACAATAGCTGCATACACCAGTTGCAAGCAGTTTGTGAGAAGTATAATAATAGCCTCGGGGATTTTAAACAAAGATTTTATGCTATTTATGTTATCCATGTGGTAGCAAATATCAGCCAATTTAATAGGGGGAGAGTGGCTCCCCATGATGCACATGTGCCTGATGCAGCCGGAACCATGCTGCTGTGCACTCACAGGGCAGCTCCATCTTCCCGGATAAAAATAAATGTAATTCCATCTAACTTTGTATATGCCTGGAATATGGATGGGCAAGCCTGTGTGCAAAGCTTTGCAGAGAGCTCTCCGTCTGCGTAAACATTCTCTCACAAAGCCAAAGCTGGAGGCCAGATCAGTGAAGGTACATACTGGTTTAGCAACAAATTGTACCAAAGATGGTTTTATAATTGACGTATCTGTGGACAGTCTAACTCCCTTTTTAATCTGGCTTGTATCAACTAACAAACCCACAGCTTTTGTGGGAAAACAAGCCCTGGCCCTACCCAAACCTTGTGCTTGTGCATGGAGTTTATAGAAAACTATGCAGCGGGCTGGATTAGTTACAGTGCAATCAAGGATTCACTGGGAGGGAACAAAAAGAACTTGTCCTTGTGTGAACTGTGCATAAGATGCCTTTAATTACTTGTGGGGGCATTTGTGGTGACATATATTGAGGGAATGCTGGAGACAGAATTACAACATCAATTTATGTAAGTTTTAGGAGCACTTTTGAAATTATTGATGAATCCATTTTTAAAATATCCCTTTTATTAGCCAAATTCATGCAACAGTCCTAAGATGAGCAAATGCCAATACTGCAAGAATAAATATAGTATGCACAACTATGGTAATAAACAGCTATCCAAAACCCAAAGCTTGAGAGGGGTGGATTTCAGGGTGGGTTGGTTTATTCTGGTTTTTTGTTTTCAGATTTTCCTCTGGAAAGCTAGAGTAATCTTCTTGGGAAAAAAAAGGCTTACTTAGGAGCTTTTTCCAGGGCAAGCAGTACATATGCACAAACCTACACTTGCAAACACAGATAAGTACTTTACATTGCCAGTGGAAGAAGGCCTGTTCAACAGTTTTTCACTGGGCGTGTAGGGAAAGCAGGGATGAAAATAAATACTTGATTAAATATCCCAAGCCTCTCTGCTTAGCACTGATTTTTGAGTCGCTTACTTCCAAGTGCTTGTTACATGTTTGCATTACAATGTTTGACTTTATTTTCCCATCTCTTGTCTTGAATCATGTTCTGTCTTTCCCCTCTGTCTCCATTTATTCGGTCCTTACATCTCTCCTGCTTAGGGCTTTTTTCTTGTAAACACAGAGTAAACTTAAATGTGGGAGTATCTGTGAATTCCTTTATTATGCTTTTGGTGCTCAGCAATACTAATAGAAACATTTCTGGTTTTACCTTCTGATTTCAATTGTTTAATCTTCTGTGTGTTTAGATTGGACATCAGCATGGTTCCAAACCTTAGCAGGCAATCCTATTCCTCCAGTGAGGATGCCTATTTTGTATAAAACATGTGATGTTAGAAAGCTTTGTTAGCATATACAACAATGAGACAGCTAGGATGCCATCTATGGTTTTTGCTGCAGCTGATTATCTTATACAGCAGCTACAGCCCGATAAATGTTTAAATGCCTCAAAGTGCGTGTTTAGCATGGTGCAACATATATGCAACTCCTGTTATTATCAGGGATATATATCTACTACATGCTTCACTCTTGGCATGATACATTAACTGTTGTATTTATAGCTGCACTCCAAAAAAACAAGGATTTCTGTAAAGGTACTGCTGCATATATTCTGGAGTATCTTCATTTTACTATGTTCATGGGAATAAAAGTTTGCTAATAGTCTTCATATCTTGATGTACATCTTCAAGAGCAAAAAAGGAATAATGTATAGTTGAAATGCTTCACCAACACTGAAAGGCTCTGGAAAGCTGCAGCAGCACATAAATAAAGAGCAGCCCACCACTCTGCGCCAGCTACTACTTAGTTGGGAAACTATGCAATGATTAAACAATGAAATTAAACACATAGGACCTGGTACATTTAAATATTTAAATGCCACTTTCATAACAAATCATGCTAATGCATTACTGTGAGTCTGACCTTGCCCTAGGATGGACCCATAACACTGCATGCAAGACAGCTAACTTTGTGCACTCCTCCACATCTTCAGTTAAGATCTGTGCACCCACAGAAAGGCAGGGCTACCTACATGAGATGCTTATTATGAAACATATTTGTCCATACATATTTATCAGGAATATGACTGCCATTCTAAGTGGAAGGAGTCTGCTCTCATATAGGCATACATCTGAAGCAAATCCATTGCTCTCAGTAGCACTACAGGAAAACATGAGTCTGGTTTCTTGAAGGCTGTTACTTTCCTCATATTATTTTAACTGCTACCTACATTACCTGTTGAGTAACTCCATGGCTTTTTTCAGTGGAGCTACCTCCCTCCTTCATCTGCCATTCAGGCAGACTTCATGGTGGAAGGTCCACAGAGACGTCCTTCAGGAAAGAGGGTTACAGGTAGGAGGAAACCTCCAGCAAGAGGAAATCTCTGTACCAGCTGTGTAATGAATTCAAATATTGTTATGTGTTTCCAACACAAGTTTATACTCCAGAAGGGGAGGGTCAGCAAATGTCCATTCAGTGGCATCCTGAGCAGTAGTCCTCAATTTTTTGTGATTTTATTTATGTCACCAAAGAGCTGGTTATAACATATTGGCCCCTCTTTGTTCCTATCTCAAAACTGTATTAGAAGATGCATGTCAATACATTAACTGCTTTCCTAAAATTAATTTCCCTTGAAAGCAATTGCATGGTTATAGCAGTATCGTGCAGTCATTGAGAGGGTAACTTGCTACTCTGTTCACAGCATGCCCACGGGGCAAAAAGAAATGCCTTGTTAACAGCTAAGCTTGCTTAACTAACAGGTTAAAACAGCAAGAAAAGCAAGGTAACTTGGGATCTAATCTGGATAATAGTTTGAGTTCAAATCAGCCAATTCCACAGGTGCTAAGCAGAGCTAAACCAGACTCGCACTGTTACTGTCTCAGCCAGGGCTTTGTTCTGTAGAATGGGGTGTGAAACAGATCAGCTTGGGACTATGCTGCTCTAAAGGTCACTCTGCCTTGCACAGGCAGCCTGCAGCGATGTGAATTCCTGAGTCAAGATGGTCAGGAAATGTTTTTAAGCTGAAACTACCTTTGAAACCATGTTAAAAAATCCAAAATAAATAAAAAGGGATCATTCTCACAAAGTCCCTTATCAGAGGGACATTTTCTCTTCAAGGCAATTCATGTTGATGGAAGTTTTTAACCAGCTTTACTCTTAAAAATACACTATTTGTGGAATAGACGTGCAATGGCCCTTGGGGATTATTATAGTAGTCCAACCCCAACACCTGCACATCTTCTGTTTGTTCAGATTTTGCCCCAGGGGAAACATTCGCCCCTACGTGAAACCTTAACAGATTTTCTATTACGGATATTCTGCCTCACAATTTCAACTCATATTTTTGAAATCTGTCAAAGTACATACTCAGTTTACGCTAAGGACTACTGACACATTGTGCTTTGGCTCCATCATTCATTCTTTTTCAGTTATCCTTGTGGGGTGCTTGTGTGTGTGTGTATGTATATCTACCCCACCTGCATGCATCCATCCATCCATCCATTCATCATCCATCCATTCATCCATCTGTCCATCCATCCTATCTATCTGCCTGAATCTTTTCCCTTTCATAAGATAAAAACATATATAGATTGAACAATCTTTTCACTTTCTGTTCCCATCAACGTGAAAAAAAAACCCAGCATCCACATAGGTGGATAATATGGCTTTAGGGGTGGCTAAGTTAGAAACAATTTTCAATTGTAAATAACTGATATATGTCATCTCTTTAGCTCTATCCATTCAGCAATTAATTAATTAATTTCCTGGTTTATGGTTTTAGAATATCAAGGACTTTTTTGCCTTTATCCATAGCCACTAGAAAACTGGTTTCTTCCCTTTGAGGAATTCTGTTTTATTTATCCATTTCACCAGTTCACAACAATGGGCTTAGAGCAATGTGCTACCTTAAACCTTTTAAAAAGCTGTTCTTGTAATGTAGGGGCAGACTCATCCATAAAAAGCAGGACTAAGTACTACATCATGAAGATCACACAAAGGCACTGAGAGTGGAGGCAAGGCTCTTGGGCAGCGAGAGCAGTGGGGACATGTGTCAGTGTGGCTCAGGCTGTGGCCCTCTCACCCCTAGGCTGAGAGAGGCCGTTGCAAATCTCATTTTCTGATGTTGTGGACAGAAGCCTAAACAATTACTGGCTTTATCTCTCAAAAAAGACACTGACCAAGGGCTTCTGGAAGTTGTAGATTTCAGGGCATATTTTGGAAAGGAAAGGGGAACAACCCCAGTACCTTGGCCAACATCCCAGTCTTCAGCAGAACTAGTATCAAAACAGTGTGATTAATGCTAAGTGCATAATAGCTGCCACATTTGCCTTTGCAAGCAGGCCTCCTGCAAACCAGCTTTTTGTACTTGCTCTCTGGTTCTGGTTAAAAGTCACAACTTAACTGCAGGACAAGCACTGTAAAATATGTTGGTGCTCTACAGTTTTACAAAGATTATCTTGATTTACGAATATACTTTCCCTGCCACTTTAAATTGATGTAATTTAAATACTTTCAGAAGATTTCCATTCCACAGTCTGTGGCTGAACTTATTCTCTTCACATTCAACACTGCTGCTCTGATAATCTCTGTGAAAACAGAATGGTAATTACTGTTCGATGATGGCAATATTCAATGAAATAAGCTTTTTTTGTTTGTTTCTGTTGCTCTTGAAATGCAATGTAGCTAATGCTCAGGTGGGCAAGTTTAATTTGATTTTCAGAATTATACTCTCAAAAAAAATACATGTTTAGACAATCACTATGATCTTGCTAACATGTTCTTAAGCATGTAGGAGCTCACACTGTGGCTCAGCCATGCTGATCACATATGCTTCAGACTTAGTATATAAACAGCATCAGAATCAAAAATTACAATTAAAAATCATCTTAAGGCATATACAAATTCACTTTCACAAGCGGTGAAGTTGAACTGTGGTAGCTGTTTGGGGCAGTTCACATCAGGTGACAGCTCCTAGCGGGGGAAAAGAACACTCCCTGAGCTACCTACTAGCCTAGTACTTGCAGGAATTAGCCTCTAAAAAGTAGGAAATTAATCATTGAAATGGCAGAAACTCACAATCCTAAAATGCAGGAAGTAGAGAGGTGAAATACATCCACTTCTGAAATGCAGCCTTAACTCTGCCCTGAGGCCTGCAAAGGCAACACTGCATGTACCAGCAGGCTGCAGTTGCAGGTGCACCTTGGAGAGAACCCGTATGAATACTGTAGTAAAGTACTTGCTCTAACACCTTCTCTGTGCTATGGCAGAGCTCAGCGAACAGCAGCTACACGGAGTTGGCTGATTTTCAAATACTCAGGTCATGTTAGCACAAGGATGTTCACCTGCTGGGGTTACTTCTGGCAGGGAGCTGCAGTTTGGATAGACTGTGTGAGAAGGCAGTGCTTATTACCTGTGGTGACCTTCCCCAGGGAACCCTGCAGGGACATGTCCTGTAGTCCCTTATCCTGCTGCAAGCTGTGGTACTGCTTAGTGTTGTTCTGTGAGTCCAAAATCCCTTTTTAGGCTATGAGGAAAAGTTCTTACATAACAACCTACACTTCCTATAGTCTTCTCCTGTGTTTTATTTTGCAGTTCCTGTGTAACAGCCATTTTCTTTTTCCTGTCATGGTTCATTCTCTTCATTAATTTGCACAGAAATACAGGTGATACATAAGTCAATAAATGTTTTGGTATTAGAAACAGGTATAACATCGGGGGGGGGGGGGGAGGCTGTTTTGTTCTATTATTTGCAGACTTTCCACACTTTCCACAATTACTAAAATGACTAAATGACAGAAAAGCAGTGAAAATAACTGGAGTGGACAATAGATGAGTTCCTAAATGTTACTGGCAGTCAAAAAACACCTACACTTGGTAAAGCAAAGCTACAGATTGCAAAACAAGTCATGAGAAGTGAGGCTGAACTTTCATGATGATCACCAGGAGAAGAGAAGCTGTTAAAGACAACTCTCTTGGATTGTTCAGCCCCAGCCCTCCAACTCGGCATTCACTGTACGATCAAAGCTTTGACGGAGCAAAATGGTGACACACTGCAGAAGACTATTATTTGTTTTTTCGGCAACTACATGGAAGCTGGAAGATGCAAGGTGTTTCATCCAAGACTGCACTGTGACCATGGGCAATATAGGGAAAGTAACAGAGGAACACAATGCAATTTGCATCCCAAACTCTGATTCAGAGGGAAGTAATATCACAGCTTTGCCATCCACAGCCTCCTCTCTACTTTGCCAATGAAAGAAAAAGAGCTAATTTACCAGGGTTGTGCAAATGTTACTGGGTGACTGGGGACACATCATTACTGTGAACACAACTGGCTGGGGACATTCATAAACCTTCAGAATGAAAGGATTTTTTTATGCTTTTTGAAAATCCTAAGGGGGGAACATCTTCCTAGATGGGCTTATTCACATTGGTATTGTTGCCAGACTAACAGCTTCCTGAGGAACCACTTATTTTTCCTATTCATCATTGAGCCACTGGGATGCAAAGGCAGATGTAAGCATCGCTTGAACATTTTGCATTGCCATGCAAAATGACTGTTTAATGTGTATTTGTAGACGGATGCTGGAAACACCTCATAATTAGACTGTGTCTAAGTAAGTCAAAATATTTTTGTTGTGATATTTAAATGTTGCATTTTACAGAATATTTGTAAAGCAAAAAGGAAAATGTTACCAGAAAAAGGAGTAGGGACAAAAATACCCCTGCTGATGCTGAACTGCCAGACACAAAGGCAATTATCAGAGCAGACTGGAGATGTGCACCTGAAGGAGGCCTTAAGGGCATGCTTTGACAGCATGTCAGAGTCAGAGGAATATCTGCTTTGTGCTAATTTGTGTCATTGTAGTTGGCTTGCATTTAGACTTTAAATGAACTGGGGATTTTAATTGAGTATGTCAGTTTTGAAAGCCAGAGTAAATCATCATCTACATAAGAAATCATAGCAGAGACATTTCCATGAAGATTTAAGCCATGAACAAAGAAAATCTGAGGTACTGATATTTCTTACGTGACTCACAGTTT
Source organism: Neopsephotus bourkii (assembly GCF_033783945.1). Taxonomy (NCBI): domain Eukaryota; kingdom Metazoa; phylum Chordata; class Aves; order Psittaciformes; family Psittacidae; genus Neopsephotus; species Neopsephotus bourkii. Next base: position 4,685,048 of record NW_026901969.1, read on the forward strand.
AGCATATAACTCCCCTTAGTACACACTATGGTCAAGTGAAAAGACCTGGTTTGGCCATAATATGTTATCACGTGGCAGAAGATGCCTGTAACCTAGATCATAATACCATCTGTACGTCTCCTAGCAAGTAATTTTACATTCTTCTGTGTCCTAATGCTTTGTAATACATTCTTTTGGTATTTGAAAGGCTGTATACACCCTGTATGCTTCCTGAACCACCTTCTTTCTAGTTCTTCTGCCTGCTCTTGAAAAGATGCTCTCTTCTCTTCTTGACTTCTGCACACTCTCAACCAAGTTAGAGACCATGTTCTTTTTTCTCTTTATTCTTCTGGGTAAGTTCCTATACTTGCTTTTCAAGCATAGCACAGGAAGGCCACTGAGAAGTGTCGAACGAGCAAGGAGAATATAATAAACCAGAAAACTCTTTGAAGTTTTCCATAAGGACATTCTTAGAACTATTTATTTGCTTTTGATGGCTTATTTAGGAGAGTTCAGCAAATCAGAGTATAATGAATACCTGAAGGACATGACCAGTGGACTGCTGGATGTCAACTGTGGTAACTGACTATTCTTGAGATTCTGACTGACTTTTTGCTTGTCAGGGTGCCAAAGGGCTGTTAGAATAAGCTGAAATGGATCAAGAACTTATGCTATGGGACAGTTCAGAGTGATAATTCTGCCAGAGTATCATCATTATTCCTGGAGTTGTTCTGCAGCCAAGCTTATCACCAATTCTTCTTCATGTGGATTGAGGAAATTCCAGCTTCTTTCCTGGGAGTGAAAAGGACATAGACTTCGAATGGCTTTTCTTTTTTTTTTTAAGATATGCAGTAAGTCACACTTTTATGCTTTATAGGTGAATGTATTGGAAAAGAGGCATTTGAAAAACACACTGGGAATTATAATGGAGGGAAAGGAAGGGTTTGAGATGTAATTGCTGTGACTTTGGGCCATGGAGTTCAAGTAAAAAACATGAACAGTCCTATTTGTAGAACACAGGCATCTTTAGTGAAGGACTGCTTTCACTGAGGATCAATGAAGCATCCAGATATGCAGTAACAGAAAAGAAACAAACATGAATACGTATCAGCTAGTTTCATTTAATCAGCAAACGTTTGAGATTTTACCAACTAGACTTGAGATTGCAACATGGAAATAAATGCCAAACCAGGGGCAGTTCTACTGGTAAAATCATGGTGCATAGACCTTGCCTACATATATTTAACAGTAGCCACATCAGATTTGCTAAATGTTAGCAGTCTTCATCATTATTCTGACAACAGCTTGTAAAATACGCCAATCTTTACTCATCATTATACCATGGAAACTATAGTTATGCCTGCAAACAGGGTGCTGACAATCAAATTGACAAGATATCTTTCAGTTTCAACCGTTTGCAGTCTAAGCATACAGACTGGTACATTAATTCCATCTATCAGGAAACCTGTCTTCATATCTGAGTTTATATATCCACTGCTCAGGATCAGCCTTAAGGGTCTCATTCAACAGTGGAACTCAGAGAGAATTTTTTTCCTTGCCTTTCTCTAGGTCCCTGAATGTCTGACTGCCCAAGGGCTGGATTATGAAACAAGGAAAGGAAGAGTATATCTCATGTCCCAGTTCAACAGAGTGGCTAGGCTGGAAGGCATCAGAGGGCTGAGCTGGAAGAGCAATTATGTCTGGCTTTCAGGGCAAATACAAAATCCACACTAATTATCCTTGAAGACACACCAACATAACAGAAATTCTTGCAATCTTCTCAAATTAGAGTCTTCATCATTCAATAAAGACAGAGTGAATCTAGAAATTCTTCTCTTCCAGATGGTTGTAGCTGCTAAAATTTAAATCTGTGGAAAATTCAAATCAGTGGAAGCCAGCTCAATAATGACATTATTGTTGTTGTTATTATTATTACTATTAATCATCTCTGCTTATTATGGAACAGCAGTGGCTTCATCATTTTTAGTCACCATTGCCATAGAACTCCATGGAAGCAATTGAAGTTTCTCTCCACTAAAGGCATATACAATACCTCCTTAGAAGTAGTTCCTTTTAAGTAATTGTTTTTCACCCAAAGACATTTTCTTTAGCATAGACTCTGAAATACAACCCATCTTTGGAATGCTGGAAAGACTTAGTTACACTAAAGACACCAAAAATACTTTTCCAGTTCTTTCTAAAGAGAATCATCCAAATCTCTGCAGTAGCAAGCACCTCCATGCATATTCTAAAGCAGAATCTTCCTCTCCTGATAGTTACTACACTATTAATATTTTAACAGATTTAGGACACTAGCCACCAGCAAAAAGGGGTATTGCTCTTATCACACCTCCCTGAACACCTCTAAGGAAAAGTGGTAGAAAAAACCTGGACTGTGATTCATTCTAAAGCATCCCCAGGGCTTCTGAACACTCCTCAATTTATATTCATTATATGGATGCTGTTTATAAATAAACCTTTCCAGTCTGGGCTACCTTAGTTGAAACCTACTTTTCTAAAACCTCTTAAATTTTACATGCTTTATACTCCTAACTCAGATTAGTTTAAACTTAGAACCTTCTCTCATGTGTCTTTAATTTTACTGTGGTTACTCTTGTTTAGAAGTTTTCAATAAACTCCATTTGTTTGTAAAAACAGAGCTTTTGAGATAATAGATTTCTAACCTGAAACTTGGAGTCTCTTCCCAAGGATTTAACAGACATGACAGCTTTTGTAAAGCAGTTACCAAATGTTACAGAGGTTGCACAAGGACCAGGTGCTCTTATTATTTACATTAAAATCTGAAAGTTACAGGAAAATAACTTTTATTAGTAGGCAAGTTAAATAACCCCTTTTAAATCATTCATCACTATGACATTAACGTGTACTTTTGTTGCCAGACTTCTCTGTTCTGAGCTGGAAGAATCTGTTTAAAGTAAGCTGGAGATTAAATGCTCTTATTGTCAGACCAAAAAGTTCATGCCTTGGGACAGCAGCAAATTGTTCTGAGACATTACAAATGTAAGAAGACCAAGGGTAATTTATTAGCAGCATATTTAGTGAAATTCAAGGGTTTAGAGTGTTACCATTCACATATTCGCAGTAACTTATGTCATGTGTTATTTGCTTCTAAAAATGAAAACAAGCATCTCTCTTCAGTGCTTTAAAAGTGAATTCTTCCCGCATGAAGACCCAGGATAGCTGGTTTTTATCCACTGTACACAATGAATGCCACATAACAAAATAAAGTGAAAAACTGCAAATCTCCAGTTGTTTCCATTGTTCTAAATACAAGGTTTAGCAGTGCTGAAATAGCAGGCTGATGTAGTTCATCACCCAGATGTGTAGTGACATTATGTGCATTTTTATTAAAGGCAGTGGTCCTGATCCTGCTGAGGATTTGGTCACTGATTTACAGTAGTGCAGGAGCAGCCTCAGTAAGCAGTCTTTGGTTCCTAGAAGCTGCACCTACAGCAGGGTTTTTGTTCAGAATAGGAGCAAGGTTTTGAAGTGAATCTTCTGATCGTCCCCACTCACCGCGTGCTGGCTTGGTTTGCGGAGTGGGGTTGTTGCATACAAAAGGTATTGTTTCTGGGTGAAATGAACCTGCACGTTTCACTCCAAAAGTGTATCATCTGCAGCGCTCCACGCCTAATTAGGGCAGAAGGATTTTGAAATACACGGATGGTAGGCGACACCCACAATGTAAAACTAGAAATAGTTCAAGCATCACAGTAAATTTGATCTAAGATGCCCATACTTACAGAATATAAATGTAGGACTCAGTACCAGCCATTTCCAGTTGCTGCTCCTATTGCACTGAATTACTTGTTGATGTAGATGTGACTATGGCACTAACACACAGTGGTGTGCAGCTGACTACTGAGTATTGAACAGGGGGTCAAGTCTGAAGTGTGTAATAAAACACATTTCCAAAACAATCTGCAAAGCATGGGATCAACAGTGAAAGCTGTGGAAATCCAAGAGCTGTAACTAAAGTGAATAATTTACTCCTTCCTTCCTCTGCAAGGTGAGTCTTTGGATTCTGCTTCCTTTGCTCGTTATCAGTTCCATATTGTCAGTGAGTCTCTTTGCAGCTGAGATGTAATTGAAAGAGCTTGAGTTACTATCCAGCCACTTACAGGTGTGCAAAGAAAACATAAGAGGAATCTTTAAAATTATCCCACCAGAAGCCTAGTCCTTTCATTCCAATTTGCACTTGCATTTGGTTTGTTTAAGTGAGTGTGAAATGGGGGACATTAATGCTGCCTGACTTCAGGCACCCATCTTAGGACAGTGGTCTCCTTGGACACTACAGTCACTGGAAAGCAAAAGACCTTTCTGAAGGGCAACTCTTGACCACCTAGTTTTGATGACTAAACTCAGACTGTGAAAACACTCTCTAAAACACAGCATCAGAGAATCAAGCCTCTTGTCAATAGAATTAGTATCTCTAGAATGTAACAGAGTGCATTGAAATAGTGAATTAAAGCATTTTAATATGCTAAAATGATGGAAAATCAGTGGGTTTTGTACATCATGGAATTGAAAATAAACTTATTTCATGAGAAACCCATGTGATTCTTAAATCTGATGCAATAGAATGTTATATTGTAGAACCAGAGGAAAATAATCCTAAAGCTTTATAAAATCTTCCTTTTTCTAGAGCAAGGCCAATACATGATTGCAATCTGTTTAATGGGACATGACAAAGTAATCCAAAAAAACGTGAAGCAGAGGAAACCTCAGTATTTACTTTGGATACATATCCTAACATGATATGTATATCTAACAATATATGACACAACCTTTTTCATTTTGGAGAAGGCTGAGGTTCTGAATGACTTCTTTGCCTTGGTCTTCACTAGCAAAGGCTCTGACCGCACCACCCAATGCTTGGAAGGCAGACGCAGGGACTGTGAGAATGAAGACCTTGGGCCCACTGTAGGAGAGGAACTGGTTCGAGACCATCTTAAAAATCTGAACGTGCACAAGTCCATGGGTCCTGATGAAATCCATCCGCGGGTCCTGAAGGAGCTGGCAAATGAAGTTGCTAAGCCGCTGGCCATCATATTTGAAAAATCATGGCAGTCAGGTGAAGTTCCCAATGACTGGAAAAAGGGAAATATAACCCCCATTTTCAAGAAGGGGAAAATGGATGACCCAGGGAATTACAGACCAGTCAGTCTCACCTCTGTGCCTGGCAAAATCTTGGAGCAGGTTCTCCTGGAAGGCATGCTAAGGCACATGAAAAACAACAAGGTGCTTGGTGACAGCCAGCATGGCTTCACTAAGGGGAAATCCTGCCTGACCAATTTGGTGGCCTTCTATGATGGGGCTACAGAACTGATGGACAGTGGTAAAGCAGTTGATGTCATCTACCTGGACTTGTGCAAAGCGTTCAACACTGTCCCACATGACATCCTTGTCTCTAAATTGGAGAGACATCAATTTGATGAATGGACCACTCGGTGGATAAAGAACTGGCTGGATGGCCGCACACAAAGAGTTGTGGTCAATGGCTCAATGTCCAGCTGGAGACCTGTAACGAGTGGTGTCCCTCAGGGATCGGTGTTGGGACCGGTCTTGTTCAACATCTTTGTCGCTGACATGGACAGTGGGATTGAGTGTGCCCTCAGCAAGTTTGCCGATGACACCAAGCTGTGTGGTTCAGTTGATATGCTGGAGGGAAGGAATGCCATCCAGAGGGACCCTGACACGCTTGTGAGGTGGGCTGATGCCAACCTCATGAAGTTTAACCATGCCAAGTGCAAGGTCCTACACCTGGGTTGGAGCAATCCCAGGCACAGCTACAGGCTGCACAGAGAAGAGATTCAGAGCAGCCCTGCAGAGAAGGACTTGGGGTGCTGGTCGATGAGAAAATGAACATGAGTCGGCAGTGTGCGCTTGCAGCCCAGAAAGCCAACCGTATCCTGGGCTGCATCAAAAGGAGCGTGACCAGCAGGTCAAAGGAGGTGATCCTGCCCCTTTATTCTGCTCTTGTGAGACCTCACTTGGAGTACTGCTTACAGTTCTGGTGTCCTCAACATAAGAAGGACATGGATCTGTTGGAACAAGTCCAGAGGAGGGCCACGAGGATGATCAGGGGACTGGAGCACCTCCCATATGAAGATAGGCTGAGAAAGTTGGGGCTGTTCAGCCTGGAGAAGAGAAGGCTGCGTGGAGACCTCATAGCAGCCTTCCAGTATCTGAAGGGGGCCTATAGGGATGCTGGGGAGGGACTCTTCATTAGGGACTGTTGTGATAGGACAAGGGATAGTGGGTTCAAACTGAAACAGGGGAAGTTTAGATTGGATACAAGGAGGAAATTCTTTCCTGTTAGGGTGGTGAGGCACTGGAATAGGTTGCTCAGGGAGGTTGTGAATGCTCCATCCCTGGCAGTGTTCAAGTCCAGGTTGGATGAGGCCTTGGGTGATATGGTTTAAAGCGAGGTGTCCCTGCCCATGGCAGGGGGGTTGGAACTTGATGGTCTTAAGGTCCTTTCCAACCCTAACTATTCTATGATTCTATGAATACAAAGATTATTTGAAATTGTTGCTTTTTTTCTTCACACCTTTCTGCCTTCCCACTGGGGGGAGAAAGATCATTGTCAACAGATCCAGAAGATAAGCCAATGTGAGTGCACTTTACAATCTTATGTATGTTACTTCAAGAAGAACATCCTGTTTGAGCAAGGTGTCTGAGAGAAACAAGTGAATGTGAGTACCTCAGCATGCAGAAAAACCCACTTCTTTGCTGACAGTAATTAGTCTTACCAATAGTTTGAAGGTAAGGTGTAAGTCTTAAAGTAGGTAAGGTGGGGGTGAACTGGTACACCGTCTAAATGGCAACGGCCAAAAACTTTTTGGTTTTGAAGGACCAAAAGCCAGAATAGTGTCAAGTGGTATGTTGGCAGAAGCTCAGCGTCTCACATATATATGTAAGCCTCACAGCTTTCCAGCTAGCAGCAGACACACCAAAGGAAAAGGACTCGTATCCAGTTCTGTTGGCACTGCACAAGAGCAATGGGTGCTGTTGACGTAACTGTTGTTATATATCTTTGATTAGATTAATATAAGTATCACTATTAATCTCCTGGCAGTCATTTCACAGGCCCTATGCAAAGATGCACACACCTCTGCAGCAAAATGTTTTATTATAATGACTGGCACACATGCCAGCAAGCTAACCCATCTTCTTGCACCACCTTCAGCCCTACGGGTACTGAAATGCCCATTCCACTGTTTATTACATCCTTTCATCGCCTTAAAAATTAAGGTTCCAGCTTATATTGAAGTACAGGCCTTAATAAGTGTATGCTTACTTAATAAGTGTACATGTAAGCATATGCATAAGTACTATACCTTATAGGTTTCAATGGACCCGATTATATGATTGCACCTCATTATTACACTGATTAATATTATGTGGAAACAAATGTTCCATAGATTTCTTTACCGTCCTGCTCTAACTTCATTAAAATTAGTAAATGCAGTCCCTTATAGGTATGACTGTACAATGACTAGCCAAGAAAGATGACTATTCCCTCACACAGCCAGTCACTGGGTGCTGTGCCCTTAGGAATCGGACCCAGCTTCCAAAACAGGTGTTATAGCCAGCAGACAGATGTCATTAGATGTTGGTAGATAGGGAGTGCACAAAAGATGTCCTAAGAACAAGTACAGTCACTTAAACTCTGTTCTCTACCTTGCCTCTAGGCCTGGTCTTGGTTGTTGTCTTTGGTTTCATTGTTCAGGATGCTCACATCTGCTGCCTGTTCAGTCGTCGTTTGGCCCAAGCACACAAGCTGCTGCTCTGTTTGCTCCTTCTCCTGGACCCACCTCATGAATTGCACTCCCTTGTTTCCTGCCTCCATGTGAAGTTTAACTGCGCTCTTGTCAAGATGCGTGCAAGCTCCTTGGTGCCAAACCCTACCTCTAACCATGTGTTTGCCTTGCTCTGTCAAGCTAATAAGTATTATATGTTTCTGGTTCTTGATTTCAGATTGCCTTAATTACATCACCTGGCTCCTGCCTCCACCCAGACTTCAACCCTGGGGCTTCACTATGAGGCTTGCAACACCCATGTCCCGCCATAACAGTCTACACAGACAGGTGCCGACAGCAGCTTGTTTCGCTAGTGCTCCAAGCTGGGCAGAAACAAGCTACCTTTGGTCTAGGAGCCGTACACCTACACTACTTGAAAGGAAGATCTCTTTTATTTCCAGACAAGATTCACAGCAGCTTGGAGCACAGAAAAACTGAATCCATCTCTGTCTCTACTTGCTCAGTTAGACATACTGTGTACACCTTTACTAACTTTTAGGATACAGAGTAAATTTAAATGCTAAGTACAGACACACTGTGTAGATGCCTCAAATGTTTGCTGAGATGCTGAGCAGAGGCACAGAGGTAGACAGAAATCTACCATGTGGATCAGAGGGGACCAAGGCATAAAGATTTTTACTGACCTTTATAAAAGCTGGTTTCAGCTTGCCTGAGAACATTATCTGTGTTCACCATGCCATTCAGGTGAAGCATAGCAACTGTATTTCATTATCACATTATATTTGGGTATCAACCAAATTCAAGCACACTTTTGTGAATTAGGTGTCTCCATTTGTTTCAGTAGAGGTAGAGTTAGTCTGGACTTTCTCAAAACATGTATTTCTATGAGTGAAACACAAATCTTATACCTAAAGTACTAAAATCCAAAGTTCAGGCCTTCATCCAGTATAGTTAAAATACATTTATATCAGCTGATGATTTGATCCTGTTTAAGTTCCATGCCAGCAGGTGAAAGAAACACCAACAGATACAGGAGATGCAAGGAAGATGTGCTTGAGTTACCTTAAAACTAACCAGCTTGGCTGCTGGTAGCAGCGTTCCCAGAGCTGCATAAAGCTTAAGTGTAAACTAAGGTAGACTAGATTTAATTTAGACTACCAGAATTTTGCAGCTTAGGCTGAGCTCTGTGCTTGCATATCTTGCACCCAAGCCAGGTAACACAAACCTAACAATGCCACTGTATGCTGGAATCATTAAAGCAAATACTGAATCTAAATGGTGCTTATTTTAGGGCAATTTTAAAAGCAAATGAAGCACTTACTAACTTCCAAATTGTTTTTAATACTCTAGTACCTCAATGAGACTGCTTGTAAGTACTGTACAATGTGAGCAACTGCAGCAGGATCTGACCATAAATGCTTTCAGGCATGTGATAGAGACTTTTGTGCTTTTGTTTCTAGGTAACTGCCTGGTTTTGTTTAACTATGTTTTGATTATGGTATGGAGCTCATGTAGCACTGTATGGGCAAATGGTGTGCTTTATGATATATTTAGCTTTATCTCTCTATGCAAGAGGACCAGAGGGGTAATTGCTTCTTTGAGGCCTGATTCTCATCTCCTTACTTAAGTGTGAATCTGTGGGAATGTTATATAACAAGAGGAACACAATTCCAGATCTGCTATAATATATTTAACCTCAACAAATCGTAAGGCTGGAAATTGTCTGTTTGCTGTAAGACGTCATCAGTTACACATAACTAAATTTCAGATTTTGGAACTTATACTGGAAATAAATTACTTGCATAAGTAACTCCAGTGGGATTCAGTGAGATATTAGTGGCAACTAATATAAACTCTCTAAAACATGTAGGAGTTCCTAAATCAGGCCTTGACTGTTTTAAATAAAAACAAATTAATACATTTAGACATTCCCTAGACAGAGCAAGTGTCTAACATGACCTATGTATGTATGTATCACCAATATGATTATTATACTTCTAGAAGAAATTTTCACTCAAATTACTGCATACATTTTGGGTAGAAAATATTAAGAAATGCATTTGCCTTTGCTGCTGCAGAGAAGTGCGAGTGTGATATGATGGAGACTTTATGCAGGATATGGTTGCAGGGTATTCCTGGTTTGTGCAGGGAACTGCCTGGCATCTCTATGGAAGTAAGAATCTTCTGAAATACGCAGTGTGGAAAAGCAGTGACATAGATTTTGAATTTAAGTATGGATTAGCTATTTGTTATAGAGACATTGGGATGATATTGTAAGCTTTTAATTTTTTACACTGTTTCCTTTTCTATAGTAGTTAGGCCTGTTCTCCAATGTTATCTAAATGCAAAGTGATAAAAGAGTAGGCCAGATCCTTCGCCTTCTGAGGTAATAATTTGAAGTTTATTTTCCTGGGAGTAACACAGTGATTTTTCCAAGCTTATAATATCTAATATTATGCACAACTTCAAAATTGCAAACCCTACATTTTTTAAATATAGGAGCCTTCAGAACTGTAATGCAGACATTTTAGCACAGAAATCACTTTAGTGTTTTCTAACACACAAGAGTATTTGTGGTTTTTTCAGGGCACTCTTTGCCCAAAGTTCCCACTGCAAAACAAGTTGCAGCCTGGGTGCTTTATCTCCATCAGGATTTTATATCTTTATTAAGACTTTAATTTACATCTCTTAAATTATGAACACTGAGAGTGGAAACATTCTAATTCATGTGATTGAAATTCTTTATTCACCTCTTGAGGTTTAATACAAACCGAGGTCAGAAAAACAAAATTAAGGACTTTGAGTTATTTATCCCATGCAAAATCAAGATTTAGATGCAGAGCCAGAAATGTTTCAGTTTTCTATTAGCTATTGTATTTATCAGCCCATAGTCCTAAACAAGTAATCGAAATGTTAATAATAAAAATAATCAAAACAATTCAATTTTTAAATTGTACCTTTAAACTATTATACACAAGCAGAAAGTTAATTTTACTTTTATGAATCTAGCTGAAATAATGTAATTTCATACATGTATCTATCTATCTATCTACCTATCTACCCACCCACCCACCCATGCATTTGTCTTAAAATAAGTGTAACACAGAACTTTTCTGAGAGCAGCTTTTACTTTCTTGAGCTGGTTCCATTAGAGGTATAGAGCAACAAAATGCATATAGATAAAAACAGAAATCAAGGAATGCTTAACACAACCTGGATCTAAATGTCTGGCCTCAGCAAAATCAGTGCTTTAGATCTCAGTGCTTGAAGTAAAAGAGTACTATGACTGTTTCATAATCGTAAAGAAGTAGCTATACCAGTGTTGCACAAAAGGAAGTAAGTGATCATGACCCAAACATGTCTGGGAGTAAGGGGCAAGTGGACATGGGTGATAATATCAGCATTGCCTTGTTGTGGCTGGTGGGTGAGTTTCAGCTGGGATGCTGGCTTGTTTCATGTTTGCTTGCCTTACTCTAGTTTACCTTACTCTAGCAGATTTATTTTCCATAAGCCAGAATCCAGGTCCAAAGTACATCATACCATTAAAGAAACCTTCCCAGAGAAGAAAAATAATGACTTAATGGTCACAGCTAGAACTATGGGTGTGCTTTCACATGATGGTTGAGCCTACCTAATGAATTCCTGCTTCTGAGGAGAGTGCTTCTGTCCTTCCTCAGGGCTTGCCATGCACTCTCATCTCTTTTGGAAGCCACCTGTCACCCTTTGATGAGTCTGCTCAGTTTGCTAGACCAGCTGAAAACTAGCCAAGCCAAGAAGTAAATAGTCTGCCAGTACAGACAACGCAGGTTTTATGAACACCAAAGCCTGAGGAAAGGTTGGGAATGCTGTCTGTGCATCTGGGGGTAGGGAATAAGCAGTATAAAGAAAGGAGGATTGGCCCTTTCCATGGCAGTAACCTGCCTGAATGCCACCATTATTCAGTGAAACGTCAGCCTATGTCTCTGAGAAAATGCTGGAAGAGATGCCTTTCTTTCAGGGAAGGAGAAGCCGTGTCCTAAATCCAGAATGTTTAAGAAAAGGAAAAAAAATTGGTAAAGATCTAGAGGTTACAGCCTTTTCCTCATGTTACACTATGTGACTGAATAATGTGTGGGTGGGTAGAAGACGGTTTTGAGTTACTTTAAGCATCTGCTAAAGGAAAAGTATCTTTAAGGGTTCCTTCTCAATGGGGCTTTTTGAGTTATTGAGATGACTGAATGGGGGAGTTGCAGGTCAGCAAGCCAGTATAGGAATGGTTAGGAAATTTGATTTCATCAGACGAAGGTTGAAAGTCATAAGCCTTTCAAACCAGAAGCCATTTAAAAAGATTCTGAAGTGTACATCTCTGCGCGTTCATGATATAGACATTAAAGCCTCTGGAATACCTTAGCATTACATTAGTGGTTGCTGCAGATTGTTGTTGCCTCAGTTTAATTGTCTCAATTAAGCCACTCTTCTTTTGAACTGCCAGGATGAAGAAATTCAATGTCTTTATGGCCTTGTGCTAAGGAACAACAGGAGGCCACTGAAGGAGTCACTTGATGGTTTGGGATGAAGTTTGATCACTTAAACTGTAGCCTGAGGAGTTACTGACAGAAGTAACTTTCTGCAGCACAGGGCTAGTAATAAACACAGGGGACAGAAAGCAACAGTACAAGCATTTACTAGGACACTGAACCACTAGAGAAAGTGGTTTCTGAGCAAGGAAACTGGCTTGTTTCTGTTGTATTCAGTGTAACAGGTCTCAATGAGTATTATAAAAGCATCACTGTACTCTATCAAAGCAGTTCTCTTTTAAAAAATACTTGGTTTTCTTTTTAATATCTGTCTGAATAGGATAAGGGATGACATCATTTTTGTCAGTGATACAGGTGTGTTACCTGTGTTACTACATTGCTAAGACTAAACATGATGTGTGCAGTTACATCATATGCTCTGCTGGCTCATAAAAATAGAGCCTGCAGGTACCATGAGCAGCAGCACATACTTCTAGATGCCCAGAATTCAAGCCAAGCCAATTGTTCAGCCACACAGATTTTAGTACTTTAACCCCCAAGTTAGAGAAAGGACATTTGCAACACCAAATCAAATATGCAAAAAGGAAATTCACATACCTTTCTGGTAGCAGAAAGGCAGAAATATAAGTGTTACAGCTGTCAATAACCCTTGAGCATATGTATATTTGCATTGTGAGTATGTAACAGGATATCTTCCATTTTTCTTTGTCCAAATCGTCCTCCCACAGCCCTGGAAGTATGCTTCTCAGCTGTGATATGTTCAGAATGCAACTCACAGAGAACATCTTGCATGCATTTCAGAGGGACAGGTCATTCCCTTCCCCCTCAATATTTAGTTTTTCAACAGTATGCTCCTTGACTCCAGCCACACACAAGAGTGGAAAAGAAACACTTTTATCTGCAGAAATGCTGAAAAGAGGTTCATAAAAGCTACTGTAAGATTATGCAGCCTTTTTGACAACAGAATAAAGCAAAGATACTTGTTCTGAACAGCAAGAGGCCAAAATGGACAACTGTCATGATGGTGTCTAACACTACGTCTACAGCCATATGTATGCAGTATTCCCAGGACTGCAGAGACTGAACAGAAACAGAGTGCCTGTATTTCTGTTACACAACATATGGCTCAGTTCTGTTTTTTCACTAAATGACTAGGCAAAACTTAAATTTAATTGAAAGTAAGAATGATTTTATAATGTCAATTTTATAAATAAGTGTATTTCCCTATTTCTAAAGGACACAGTGTTCCTTTTTAGTAGCCAAGACAACTATTTTTAGCTTAACCTATGCACTGTTGAAATTGTCAGTAGACGGAATGCTGCTTTAACAGATGGGTAGATGGAGAAGTATGTGAGAGCACCTCTATGTGCATCAAGTTTAAATGTTAGCTTGCATTGCCATTCAGGAATACAGAGACAGCAATCTGTGTAAAGCTCATGAAAGATGGGAGAATACACCATTGCAAACCTGATTCAGAACTGTATAGTTTATAGATATGTGCCCTGGTTGCTATGGCACTTTTAGTTTTGGTGACTCAGGATTATGCAGCATCTAAAAGTAACCCACCTTGAAAGGCAGGGTTTCTGTGTGAGAATCACAGCTGACAAAATCAAAGAACAAGAAATCTGTTTCTTATGCAATTTACTCTAAAATCTTGTTAGCACTTCGTGCATAGTTTTCTTCTCTCTTTTTTTTCTGGATAAGAAATGTACCAGAGTTTTCACTGTAGCTTATGCAGGTTTGTCACACAATCAGAGTAGAGAACACACCAAATTTAAAAATAGAAAGAACTACGTCTGTCAAATAAAAAAAAAAAACAAAAGAAATGCCTTATGGTGAATATCTCTGTCATGGCCTTTCCATGTTGAAAAAGACTCTTATATCTTCTTATACCATCTGTCCTTTTACACAAGGAGATAATTACAATAATTTCATAAATCCTTATGAAATTCTGGAAGATTTATCAGAAAGCTTTGTGTCAATATATACAGTATTTATTACTGTTTCTTCAAATTACTCATTTTTCCCAGAGCTGGAGTTGATGAAATTAACTTTGATATATTACTTTACTTCGCTGGGGGGGGGGGAAATGTTAGGACGAGATTTTTAGAAGCCACACTGTGTCTGTTGCAGATCAAGATAAAAGACAAGACAACAATTATCCAAGGTCAGAACAATTATTCTGCATCCTAGAAGCTGACTATTTTGTGTAGTACAAAAGCTTAATCTGTGTATTTCTTTGATCCAGAAGTTTGCATGAAATAGTTATGAACAATGATTGTAATGCTTTTAAACAAAAATGGGCAACAGGAAGGCACATTGATAACAATCTCATTGCTAAATCATTTTATTAATCACTTGAAGCCTGCCATTAAAGTAACTGAAAATATATACACACATAGATGCTATCTCTGCAAATATTTACATGGTTACCTCTAGAAAAAATTAGTCCTCCTGAATTCAGTGCCAGAATTTGTATGTGGAAAATTACATATTCAATCACCTTTAGTGATATGTATATACACTCAAACAAAAGATTTTCCAGCACACCTAGTGTGTTGGCCAGTCTGGTAGAGATACACCAAAACAGCCTGACAAAACTAGGTCTACTTAGTGTGTCCTCAACTTGCACAGATCAGGTACCTCAAATGGTGTCTCTTGTTAGCATACCATTATGCAGTTATCTAATTTGATCTTGTGATATTTTCATGCAGTAATGACTGCTTTAGGATGAATTTTATACTCACTTTCACTATGGTCTTCAAAGAGAGCCTTAATATATAGGGTTTGGTCTAACTCTCTGCACAAACGAATTTCATCTACCATGCTTAGGGAGCTAATTGGAAAAGAACATCAGATATCTGCAGCAAGTATTAGTGGTAAGTGTATATGTTTACCCCAATTAGTACTAAATCAGAAGCTGTTGACAGTCTCACCTGCCCTCAGCTACAGTGATTTTACAATGAAACTGAGTAACATCAAACTGGTAGGATGGGATAAGTAATATGGCCCAGTATGCCTCTGCTGTTTAAGTTATAGACCTTTATGCAAGATATGAGATAGAAAAAAATACAGAAATTAAAACAATAATAATAATGTTTTTACTGTTATTCCCTTGTTGTTCTGAATTTTACTGAACACAGAAAATGTAAACAATTGAAAAGAACAACCAGTTTACATGTATGTCAGCTCTACTTTTTTCTTAAGGAAGACCATATGCTTAGCTAGATCACATTTAAGGAGTATATATAATTTACTGCAGAGCACAAAGCTATCTGGGAAAGGCATATATACTCCATATATGTGGAATATCCGAATTTCAGCTGCCTGCAAAAATGAATAATACGTTGGCTGTGGAGTCTGTAAAAAGCCTCAAACATAATGTAACTCCCAAATGAGGTGAAAGCCAAAAAAATAAAAAAGTCAAGGAAAAATAGTCAGTGTAAGGAAAGATATTTGCTGAAGTCCTCCAAAGAGCTGGAGCTGAATCAGTGAAAAATGCCCTGGAGAAAGAACAAAAGGAAGCTATGAGACTTGGTCTTTTAAACCTGTCTTCAATGATATTTCAGAACACAAAAAGGCATGCTTTCTGAGGTGTAGAACCTCTGCATTTCACTAACAAGCCAAGGAGAGTGAGCTGAAGGAATTAAAGGAGAATCCATGACCAGAAACAAAAAACTGAGCTGAAGGAATGAAGTCAAGGATAGGACACCGCAGCTCTGATTGACACATAAAAACATGCTCCGTAACAGTAACATTCCTAAGACAGTGCATTTTGAGTCAATGCCTATCAGCTTGCCTAGAATTACTTTGCTCCTAATAAAACATATATAATGTTATTTAAACACTGCTTGCTGAAATCACTGTATTACATTCTTCAGCTATGTGGCATTTTTCAAAATTTTTAAGCCAGCCAACTGAATGAGAGCAAAAGAGAAGCAGCATGCTGGGGAGGGTACATGTAAAATATTAGAGACATCTGGGTAAGGAGGTCATAGCTTTTATCCTGCACTGTGTTTCTCTGGGTTATAGTCCTCATCTCTTTAGGAAACAGTACTCAATTGGGAGTCTGTCCCCAAGGAGGACTGTCCACAAGGACAAGGCCACAGCAGACAGCCTTTGACGTGAGTCAGTCGATGCAGCCAAGTTCTTGGCTGGTAAATACCATACTGGGCTGATGGTACCAGTGCTATGCCAAAGCACAACTCAGTCACCCATGTGAGTAATAAACACTGCAAAGACTGCTTCTGAAGAGTGTTATGGAGTCAGCCATACCTTCAAACCCAGGATCCTGAACTGTACCCCTGCATAATCACAGGAGCTGTCAATGGGAAGGTATAGATGAGGTGCCAGGCAATTTTTCACCCACCTACCCAAGACTGCAAATCTTTCTCTGGCAAATCTTTCATCTTGACTGCAAGATGTCATCTTTTGCTCACAATCACATTGCTCTTGCAAATTGTCAGTGCAGTGTATGTCATGCACTGCTGTATATCTGATGGTTACCATGCAAATAGCTCAAGGCGAAATTCTGCTCTGAAAGACAGTAGAACAACACATTGCTACAAGTACCCTACAGCTACTACTTCTTGCAAAATGCTGCTGACATTTATATCAATAAAAGTGGAAATACGAAGCCTGCACAGGCTGTGATACTGCCCACTGTAAGCAGGAAATATTATAATTAGGAAAGAGCAAACCATGCAAAATTTGAAGTGTATGAGGCTTGGTGACCCTCTCAAACTATGCTTTGTTTCCTATAATTAGTTGAAAATAAATTTTTTTTTCCAGTAAGTTTAAAACCAGTTTCATCCCCAGAGATGGTTCAATTTGAAGCAAAATACATATTGCTTTTAGCTGAAGAAAACATGCTATGCATGGCAAAAAATTTACTATGTACAATAGCTTAGTTCCTAGAAGTCACAACTCCAAACGAATACATTTTAGTCTTTGTATCTTCAAATACGGTATGCTTTGTTGTGAAAACTACTTGTTTTCTCTGAACAGAAAAGATGGATGTGCTTCCCCAGGTTTTCAAATAGCAGAAGTGACCCGTACGTAAAACAGACTACAAGCACAGGGATTTGCCCACTGCCACACTGAAGCATCATGGCATATGGGAGATGGTGCTTCTGTACAGCAAGCTCCCTAACAGACGAATCTAACCTCCCAAAATGAGGGATCCTAAGGAAGACATCATTGAATTGTTTGGGTTGGAAGGGACCTTAAAGGTCATTCAGATCCAACCCCTCTACCATGGGAAGGGACACCTTCCACTAGACCAGGTTGCTCAAAGCCCAATCCAGCCTGGCCTTGAACACCACAGATGGGGCATTCATAGCTTCTCTGGGCAACCTGTACCAGTGTCTCACCACCTTCACAATAACTTACTACAAACTCACTCCATTTCTCTCCTCCTTTCCTCCAGGTGGGTGCATTTACCCCATTTGCAAGTGCAAGCAGGAATGCTGATGCTTTATCACGTCTTGACACAGAGGTGGTTGGCAGGGACAGCCAGCACCTCTCATGAAGTGGAGAGCACCATGACTCCGGCTACAAAAGCACCTGGGAGCTGCAGCTCTTAAACTTGGCACAGATTTTGGGGGCAAGCCAAATAAACTGCACCATTCCCTATCCCCACACACTTCTTTCTGAAGCAGCACATCCCTGGTCACCCTTCTGTGATAACCGCTTTTCTGTAAAAACCCCCATCGCTATCTGAGTGGGTTTTCTCGGCGCTGACAGCAGGCGCAACCACGAAAGGCCCTGGGGGCTAGACCCACGCAGGCAGCGGGTGCCGTACGGGGCCACGCCACCAGCCGCCTCTCGGCCGGACTGTTCCCCGGCTACGGCGGAGATTCCCGCCCCAGCAGGGCAGGGCGAGCTGCTGAACTCTTGAACTCACGGGCCCGGGCTAAGGCAAACCAGGGCGGCCCCGTCCCAATCACAACATACGCACAGGCTCCGGCACTACCGACACACCCCTACCCGGCCCCCACCAGGGGCACCGCCCGCACCGCCCCTAAGTCCCACCCCCCGGAAGTCTCGCGGTGTTATGCTAACGAGGCGGCCTCCGCCCCGCCCCTCCGGGTGCCTCCCGCCTTGCGCCCTCCATCTGGGTGGGTGGGTGAGCGAGCGAGGGCGAGTACGGGCCGCGGTGCTCTGTGGGATACTGGCGGTATAGTCTATCCTCTGTGCGGCCGTAGCGGAGGGGCCAGGCAGGAGCAGGGTATGAAGATGGCGGACGCCAAGCAGAAGCGGAACGAGCAGTTGAAGCGCTGGATCGGCTCCGAGACCGACCTGGAGCCGCCCGTGGTCAAACGCAAAAAGACCAAGGTGAAGTTCGATGACGGCGCTGTCTTCCTGGCCGCCTGCTCCAGCGGGGACACTGAGGAGGTGCTGCGGCTGCTGGAGCGGGGCGCCGACATAAACTACGCCAATGTGGATGGGCTCACCGCGCTCCACCAGGTCGGTGCGGAGCTGTTCCCGCCGACCGCGGGGCGGGGGGAGGGAACCTAGCCGAGCTCTGCGGCGGGAGCACGGCTTGGGCAGGCAGAGAAGGGGAGGGGGCGAGGCCGACCGGCGGAGTGCACTCCGGGAGGAGGTGGAGGAGGAAGGGGCCGGAGGCGGCTGCTCTCCCCTCCGCTGGGGGGTGTCGGGGCGGGGAGGGGCCGGCAGCTCGGGGCGGGAGGCGGTGGCTGCCGGGGTCAGGCTCGGGGCCGGCGGGCCGGCCGTGGCCTCGGGGAAGCGGCCCGAGCACCGGGGCTGAAGGAGCGGGAGGCTGCGCCCTCCCCGCGGGCCGAGTGGCGGAAGGGGGCGGCTGGGCCTCTCTTTCGGGGGGAGGAGGTGCCGGTGACCCTTTTTCGCTTTGCCCGTCGCCTCGTTTCCCCTGCTGGCAGCGCCTCCCTCGGGAGGGACTTGGGGGCGGCCGGGCAGGTGCCCCCCGGCGAAGGGGTGGTGGCCGGCAGGTGAGGGAGGCGGGCTCGCCTTGGGGGGCGCTTCCCCCAGCTGCCTCTTGCCTGGGATCCCGGTAGCAGTTTCCTGCTTCCCTCGTTCCCCCGGTTTCGCAGCAGTGGAGCCTATTAAACCCGGCTCCTGTGTGCGGGAGGGCGTGCAGAGAGACGGATCGTCTGTTTCTCCCCGGTTTCTAAGGGGAGCCAGTGTTTTGTTCCTAATATAGAAACGTATATGAATAACGAGCTTCTTGCTTTCTTTAGTGATGGTTTCTGCCGCAGTGTGAAAGCTAAACTTTAAGGGGAGCAGGGCTCTTTACCTTTTTCTTCTGTACGTTGGAGAGCAGTTAAAAAACGAATCCATATTGCTTTGTTCTGGCGCGGGTATGTGGGAGGGGGGGCTGGTGCAGAGGGAGATATCTTTCAGTTGGGGTAGGGGGGGAATGGAAGGGAAACTGGCTGTGAAGTTTCCTCAAAATGGATGCTTTGTGCATGTTGAACTTCGTAGCAGTCTGATTGGAATCTCAAAACGTTAGCCAAATAAGGAAAGGCTGTGGCAATCCGGAGATAATGCGGGTTTGCCTGAATAGTTTTTGTTTCTCTAGAAAGCTGAAAGCTTCCACACAATATTAGATTCACTGCATATCCAAAAAGCAAAACCAAACATATGCAAAAAAGGTATTTGACAGGCTAGCTTATTGATCTTAAGTTTAGAGTTTGTCCAGTAGCTTGAAAAAGAAATCTGTTAATGATTGAGATGTAGGTTGATCAAGCAGAAATCTTCCCAAAATGGTTAGGTGAGGTAACTATATATGTCTCCACATTGCTTTTCTTCAGTTCACCAGCTCATTTTTGTTTAATGTATTTTATCCGTCCCATATAAATTTTTCAAGGATGTCAGGCTCTACAAATATGTACATTTCCCCATAGTCCTGTATAGAATCTTCTCCTGAACTTAAGAGAATTCTGCTAGTCTTTACTCTGTTTCCTATAAGTTGTCGCTTGCTCCCCTGTGAAGGGTACTGGTTTACTTTCAGTTGTGAACTGAACTGGAAGAATGCATGTGTGGTGGTGTTAAGGCTGTCAGCGTGTTACTACAGCACGGTTACCTGACTTCAGGCTAGCTTGTCACTTCACAGTGATGTTTTATGTATTTAGCGTTCTCTAATCAAGCTATGATTGCTTAATGCTTCCAGGATAGCTCTGTATCATAAGTCATACCTTAACTGGTTAGATTGTTGGGTCCAAGAGTTACTGTACTGCAGTGATTGGTAGGAAAGGATGACGTTTGATTTAACTCTATTGTTAGAATATGAGATGAATGGTGTTCCCTCTTTGTGAAATCCAGAATACATTTTCAGAATGTTTATGATGCTATATACCACAAAACCTCCATCAAGATCATTCTGAGCTTATTCTCTCCTTCTTTTTACCTGTAGTCAGCTTGCAGTTTTGAAGGGCAAAGTCTAAGGGAACAGAAGTGAGGATTTACATCACTGCTAAAACTTGCTTTCTCCTCCTTTCCTATTCCCCTCCTTCAGTGATACTGAAGAGCCTTTTCTGGTTTGATACATGAAAAAGCAAATAAAAGATCAGTTGTGAAGTTATAATTGTCTTGAGATGGTCCTGTAAATGAGCATTTCCTGTTGCTATAAAAAAAGGCATATAAGAAATCCCTGCTCATGACTCAACTGTGAATGGTTTCACTTTGTTATTATCAATAAATCTTATTTTTCTCTAATATGCCATATAAAAGGTGCAAATCCTACATGGTGCAGTTTATAGCATGAATTAATTTTATCAGTCTTGGCTGTGGCATGGAACAAAGCTTTAATTTGTTCCCAAAGGAAACTCTCCAAAACCTTCTATCAGTCATTCTTCCTGATAGAATTTTGACTGACTGATGTCAATTGTGCTGAAGTCCGTGTTGTTGTGCTTAAGACTGCCATGGCTTGCTGTTGCTTTGTGGTTTGTTGTTTTGTTATTGCCTGTCAGATCCTGTGTAAACTTTACTGCTCATCAGAATACATTTGTTTCAGCAGAGTCACTTTATCTTTTTTTGGGTTGTGGCCTTTTTGTTTTGCATCAAAATTTTTTTTTTGTTATTGAGAACCAATGAATGTGTCTGAAATAGCAATAGAGTTAAATATTTAACATACTAGTCAGCTTTTTTTTTTCTGCTAGATATGACAGTTACAGACAGAAACATACGTGGTGTTTTCTTTTCCATGGCCCAGGTAGTTGGAAGTGCTAAGGGGAAACTACCATTAATCCTGAAATTCTGGTGAACTTCAGATCTGGTCTTTAATGGAGCATCAAGCTTTGTTACTAAAGCCATTAACTAAACTTTTCTGATATCAGTGGGGTAGAAAGCCATCACTATCAGAAAGCTTTATGTAATATTGTTTTTCTTAATACATACGGGAAAGAAAAAATTATAATTGGCTTGCTAACTCAGAGGAGGAAGGGGGAGAGTGTGTGTATCTATGTGTATGCATGCATATATATATCTATCTATATAATGTAGGTACTTTAGTCATGTTTTGACAGTGCCAGTAAGTGATTTTGTTTTAAATTTTCATGTGCATAAGTGAGTGGACTGGAATACATCATATCTGAGGACGCATCAGATAAAACTTCTGTGAGTTAAAGATCTTGCAGAATGGGAAAAATAAGTCATTAGGTGATGATTATTATTCCTCTATGTAATGTTGGGTTCAAATGTCATTCTCTGTAAGAACTTGTTTTAGTGTAAGTTCAGGTTAGGCCTTAAGCACCAAGGACCAAACTAGGTATACCAGTTTTCTTTCTGTGGGAGATATAAACAATGTAGAATATTGCAGCAGGGTAGTATGTATTCTGCTGCAGTATTCTGTTACATAGGTATTATAGTGTGTGTATGTCTGTAAGACCAGAAAACTTGCATTTAAGTTGCACCTTAAATTTACAGTTGGAGTCTGCTCTGTTTAGTTAGTGGAGGTTGAAGTTGGTTGTTTTTAAATCGTACATTCCCAGACAGTTGTCATGCAAGATGAGATCTAACTTATAGATAGTGCAGCTTTTTTTAATCTGCCTTAACAATTGAATGCAAGGAGAATGTGAGAGAAAAAAGAAGCCCAAAGGTGAGCTATGAGCTTGCAGATTAATAGTTTCTGCAGAGGGGTTGAGAAGTGGCATTTTCTGAAATAACTTAGAGACTATATACTGCTTTCTAAAAATCTTGGTCCCTTTTAGGGCAGGCATATTTATTCAGGGGACTAAATCTGATTATACTGAAAACTTAGAACCTATCATTCTTCAGAGCGTGGACTCTTCCTCTGCTTCCATGAAATATGCCTTGATTCAGTAGCTCTGATTGGAATTTATTGCTGAAATTACTCAAAGTAGTTTGCCTAAACTTGTAGAGCTTTGTACAGGATAGAGGAGCCTACCCTTTCTGAGCAGCACCACAGGAAGGCTGCATGTGGTGGGGAGGGACT
Organism: Neopsephotus bourkii; assembly: GCF_033783945.1. Taxonomy (NCBI): domain Eukaryota; kingdom Metazoa; phylum Chordata; class Aves; order Psittaciformes; family Psittacidae; genus Neopsephotus; species Neopsephotus bourkii. Next base: position 4,707,763 of record NW_026901969.1, read on the forward strand.
GTGGTGTGACCAGTTTCCTGGAAGGCTGGATTTCCTGTGCAGACTGCTCCCCTGGGATCATGGGGTGTGCACTGTGGAGCACCTGCACGTTCCTGATAAAGAAGCCAGTTGAGATTAGCCTGTGGTTAGGTAAGACAATTTATGCAGCCAGTTTAGTGGCTGCCCTTTTTCTTTGAGTCTGCCCAGACCTGGGAGATGCTAACCTGGTTTTTTGGCCTCATTCTCTCTGGGTGAGGAAGGTGGGAGCTGCGGCCTAATTCCATCACATAGAAAGGAGCATGTTCTGCTGTCTTGATCTTGTTGGGTGTTTTTTTCTGTAGAGGGTACTGCTTTGGAAGTAAGATAAAGGAAATAGTCTTGGCTGCGCATGGGAATCATTAAGTACTATAGGTGTTGTCATTGGTGATCATTATGGAAGCTCCCATGTGCTCTTTTCTTTTTCATCCAGTTTAATTAAGCAAAGTTTCCCAAAGGTTAGCTCTTTGTTGCCAGTGCCTGCTGCAGCTGTTCCAAGTACTAAATTGAATCTGTGTGAGACTCTTTTACCAACATTAGTTATGTGTTAGTTTGCAGACATAGCAGTATGCAGTGTTAAATAGAAATTTTGATTTGATGCCACTGCTGTAGGGCCCTGCCATGTTGATCCCTCAGTAGTAGTTAAGATACTGAGAAACTCTTCACAAGTGTGTTTCGCTGAACACTCATTCTCTCTAACTGATTGAGGATGGTTACTGCTGTCTTAATATTTCCTGTGAGTTCCATGGGATTAATTTCTTTGATAAGAAGTACCTTCCTTTGAAGGAGTTTCTGCAATGGCTTAAGTGAAAAATTCTCTCAGGACTCTGTGGTATGCTCATAGTACCTGATATGGTAAAGGGTGTCGTTACTGTTGGGATTAGCCGTTGTCCTTCTTACAACACCCTTTCAGACAGCAAGGAGTGATGAAAAAGGGACATAAAATCTACCAACACTGGTTCCCTTTGCCTTCGAACTTGATAAAGGACATTAAGGCTATGCTGTTGGAATCCTTTTTGATAAATGATAACACAGGTCACATATTTGAGCTGGGGCCACAGCATGCAGAGCATGTCAAGTTGTAAGAGCAAAGAACAGGTTGCCACAGTCTTAAATCTCTAGGGTGTTTGAATCATAACAGTAGCACCCAACAACCAAGGATAAGGAAGATATGGAAATAGCTCAAAGCTATCTTGGTAACCTCGTAGCTATGACTTCTGCACTGCCTTGTTTGGAGAGTGAAAATACTGCTGTGTATGGTGGTAAACTTACCGATTTTTCAAGACTGTCAAATAAAAGAACTTTCTTTTGTACATAAAGGTTGCTTAAATCTCATTGTTTGGAGGGGAAACGGCCTCCCACCCACTGAGCCTCCTAATGTTCTTGTTGTAGGTGATACACAACTGTGGATTTTGGAGTCATTTGCTCAGCTTTTGTTATGTTATCCTGTTGGTTTTGGTTTTTTTCCCCCCTTTTTCTTAATTCTCTATGTGTATGACAAAGCAGAGCAAATGAGTCTTGAAATAAGTGTAGTGTTGACTTCACTCAGTGATTAGAATACAGAGGCATATTTGTTTGAAATCCCTTTGTAATAGGAGAGGTTTCTTGTGCGAGCCGTAGGTCTTTCTCTCTAGTTACAGTAGCTAGGTTCAGATTCTACAATAAGTACTTGTTAGCTTCCTACTGATCTTGTCATCCAAGTTTTGTGTTCTGTTTTTTTCCCATTTGAAATGGAAACAAGAAGAGGAAAGAAGATGTGATTTTTTTCATAATATACTTTAATAATGGAAATTTGAATGCCACATTCAAAATAATTGTGTTCTGTGTGGTGTTTTATAAAAGAAACAAGTCACATTCTTTTCATGTTTTTAGGCTTATATCTACAAGTGTTTTGCAGCCTTATCATGGCCTGTCAAGTTTGAACCTGGGATTTCTGTGCCTAGTTACATAGCAGTTGCCATTGCTATGGATGTTTCATGTGCAGGAGTAGAACAACCCAAGTGAATTCTAGCATATAGTAGTTAAGTAAAGGAAGTTTCCATGTTAGTGTAACTGACAAATTTCTTAAATTTACTTAGTCATGGAGGAAGAGTTATGTTCAATGTAAGAATGAATTCAACTGGTAGGGCATTAGTATTTACCAAAGCTAATGTCTGGGGACAATTTCTGCCAGTCTTTAGCTATGGATTTCACTGTGGCATTGATGCTGCTTTTACAGTAAGGCTTTATCTATGGTTTTCTATGTGTACTGGGATATTCTTGGTGGTGTTAGAACACTCCATGATAAATCATCAAAAGCTTGTAGCATCTCATCTGGACTTGTAAGAGTAGATGAGGTGTGCTCTTGTATGAATAAAATGTAAGTGAACATGCTTGATTTGAGGCTTTTTGATGTTGGCATTGTAGTAGCAAGTGTATTGTTTTTTACCAAATTATTAATTTTCATTTTGTTAGCTAAATCTTAAGGTAGGAGATAGAAGCAGTCACTATAAATCATTACAAGAGGTACAGTTAGGTCTTCTAACTGAGGTTCTACATTCCAGGCTTAAGGGCATATGCTGAATTTTAGTTGGAACAGATGGTTTGACAGGCTCTCGGCCAGTTCTTCACATATTTGCCCTTTGCTCATACTCTCGCTTTCTTTCTCAAAGTTGTTATTTGGGCTAATAAGATGCTTATTGCAATCTTCTCAAAAATTAAGAGCCCAGAAAATGGCTTGCGTCTTTCTGTGTCATTGTGACTTCTGAGAGTGGACTGACAGTGGAACTGAGGAGCATGCATGTGCTGTAGCAAGTACTTAGATTTTATCCAAGAATATGTTCTGAACGTATCAGACACTGATATGTTCTGGAAGGAATGTGGTGGTAGTTTTGGACAACTATAGCATGAGTACACCTTTCTGGGACTCTTGCAACCAAGAAATTGTGAATTATGCCCCATTGCTGTCATACAGTGTTCTCAACATAGAGTATATGCATATTGGACATGCAATGTATGAGGACATTTACCTAACAAAATTTATATGAGTGCTTTACAAAATATCTTTCTTTGTTAATCTGGGCAACTGTAAAATGCAAACTGGAGTGCAGCGGCAAGACAGTGAAGCTGTTGGTAAGCTGGACAGCTTCTGATGCTGCTGGCTGGGTGGAGACATTCCAAGCTCCTTTACTTTCCTATAAGCATTCCAGAAATGACAGTCAATGGAAAGCATGGCATAAGAGTGGCAGCATTCCTCAGCTGTTTCCTTTCTAGTAATTTCTGGACTGTAAGGATAGAACAGGAAGGCAGAAGATGATCAGGGTACTTAGGGGCAGAGGGGAAGTATTTCTAGATTTATTTTTTTTAATGCTTTGTATTGGCAAGACCAGCTTTCAGTTGGTTTTTGAGAACACAGAATCTGGCCTCTGTGCTTATCCTGGAAACCCTGAATCTTCGAGGACTCATTCACAGAACTGATATTAGAGCAATATGATGAAGTCTTTGAAGAAGACTGTTTCCCATTTATGCCTTTGTGGTGTTAGCACTTAACCCATTAACAGTATATTTCTCAGACTAATGGCTTGTAAAGGTCTGTTAAACAGTGAAGAGTGAAGCTGGCTTTAAGAAGAGGTAAACCCCCTGGAAAAAACTTAACCAACAAATGCATCCTCATTTTGGGCCTGCACACAAAGTGTTTGTCTGCAAGGCTCCAAGTTACTGCTGTAACTTCTGAATACTTTTATGTTTGATCTGTAGCAAGCACATAGCCATCTATTTTAATACTCAGATATTTGTAAGAGATGGGGGTTAGAAATGGTTCCAGCTTTAAAACATTCTGTCAGGGACCAACTCTCACTGATTTTAATTTTTTTTATTATTATTTTTGATCAGTCTGAAATTACCTGTGGTTTATTTTCCCATGTTATGATTGTAATTTTGGAGTCTTGAGTTAAAACTATGAGAGTTTGATGTGATCAGTTAGCAGCCAGTGGTGATTACTATGCGAGTTTTAGTTCTGGGGTGATTATTTACTTAGTTCTGCAGTTGCTGTTTTACTGTCCTCATAGCGGAGCTAGAAGAGTAACCAAAGTATCATCTGAATACATACTTGAGTACTTGAAGTTTCTTGCGCATCAGGAGATTACATGCAAGTGTTAGCCTTGTGCTGTGGATTTCAAATATCCACAAATATATAGATACATATGCACCACTTCTGGTGTGAATTTCAGTTTCTTGCTACGTTTTTGGTTCTTTCACAGAATAACCGAGATGAATGTTAGCAACATGAAAGCTGCTTCTTAACAGGTCTGCTTCAAACTGATGGGATGAACTTGCCTAACAGTTTTGTTTTTTTTTATTTTTTTCTCACTTGAATTGAGTATTTGTCTAAGGCAAAGTAACAATATGTTCATCTGGTAACAGAAGTGAACACAGTTAACAAGTGTGTATGTTGATAAATGCGTGTACACTGATACATGTGTATGGTCAGTGCCACCTCCTGAAACACTTAACTTGGATGAAGCTTTTGCGGAGAAGCTTCATTCCTCTGTCAAATTCAGGACCCTTGTGGGCCCCTTTTGAAACCAAAATACTATTGTAGACTTCTGGCTTTGAAACCCTTGGCTTACTGGTGTCCTGAAATTTGCTTTGGCCTTCTTGATTGAAAACCTATGCTTTCATTACTGAAGGAGAAACTTTGTTATTTTAAAGCTGCAAAGCATGTTCTTCTTAAGTTCTAACAAAAGTATTTCTGCTTGCAGTCTGTTCATGCATGTATGCAACTGTACTTGAAGAGTAGGCTTAATCAGATGAATGATCTTAAAGAAATCAATGAGACTTTTCCAAAAGTATGTCCCCAGTCCCAGAGATGCAACAATCTAAAACATTATTTCTTTGATCAGTCTTAATTTTTTACTACCTTCCCTGTATCCCATAAAATGTAAGTAACCCTGCTTATTGTTGATGCAGCATTAAGTTATTTTTTTTAAATCTACTCACAAAAGGTCAGCACCTCTTGAACTTGCTTTACTAACCTGTTTTCTGGAAATGTTTTCAAATCAGTCCAGCCTGGTGCTTTAGGTGTTAAACTTGTTGCAGACTTGGGTAGAAATGAATTGCCTTAGGTTTTAATCAAAGTGAAAACCAAAGGTTAGGGTAACATCACTGTGCCTGTGGGCCAGATTGGAACTGCTGTTGTTGAGTAATAGTCTTATTTCTATAAAATCATATAAACCAGTGTTTTAGAAAGCTTTCCAAACTGTACAATGCATTATCACTTACTTTGTTCAACTACTGCCATGTGAATTATGTTAGGTCCTAATTATTAAAATTTCATCCACAAGGAGCTTTCTCTTTGTCGCCTACTCAGCTGAAAATAAAAGTTAAACACTTTCATCTTTGAAATGAGAATTTTTGTGTAATGGCAGTTTCTTGGCTTCTGAGTATTGCAGAGCAGGGAGGGGGTGGAAGGTTTCACTCACAGGGTCTTGTGAGTTGGGGTACTGTCTGTCACTCTAGACATGGCTTTCTGTTCACTCATTTTCTACTTGCTTGCAGACAATCTAGCCAAATGTTTGGCATGTCTTTCTTGTATAGCTACGCTTGTATTTCTCTGTATGGCTACATGTGTAATAGTGGTATTAAATGCCAATCCATGTATGTCACAGTGCTTATCAGGTATTTGTATGCTTAGGAAAAGAAACAACTTTTCTCCATTTCCCTAAAGAAGTAATTTAACAGACCTGGAGGCCCTTGTGCTTTATGCTTGTAATATGCTTGTAATATACTTGTAAAATACTGAAGGCAGTCACTTAAAAGTATATGACTGCTCTCTGTTTTAGTTGAGCTGCCCTCAAACTTGGTTTTGTGTGAAATAGTTTCTTCATATTTTTACCTGCCATTTGCAATGTCATATCTTAGTCACAGTCTACCTGGCTTTGGCCTCATCTGTCAAATGTGACTTCAAAGAAAGCTCATTAAATTACTGTATAAACAAGTTTTACCTATCCCTGTATGTAAATATAGCAGTGGTGATTTAAAAGCTGCAATTTCAAAGGAAAATGCAACGTGAATTTTGGTGTGAATGCTAGGAAATACAGTACATATTTTGCAAAATGTTCTAGCTGTTACTGACCACTGTAAGAAGATGTGGCAGTAGGGGAGCGAGCTCTTTTCCAATTGTTTTCTCAGCAATTGAAGGGGATGCTGTACTTCTCCATAACGTAGTCAAAAGTGTTGGTTGTAATTAAAGCTCTGCATTTGCAGGCTCAAGTTGTGTTTGGATTTTTAGAATACCTCTCTACTGCTTGTTAAAAATTTGCTACAAATAAATACTGCTGAAAATGTGGCACTTGCTGCTGTTTGTTTTGGTACACAGATAGCTCCAGATATAAAAATAATGAATGTAAAATGGGAATCTATATTCATTTAAATAGTTTTATGAGAAGAAAGGCCTACGAGGAGCTGTAGTTGAAAACCAGGAATAGGCTGTCTTGAGAAACTTAACGCTTTGGCAACATATACCAGTGCTGGTTGCATCTGTGGATACTGATGTGAAGTATGGAAACATGGGCAATCCTGGCTGCTTGTATATAGAAATTACAGTTTAAAAGAGCTGTTACTTTCTTAAAAGTAGCATGAGAGATGTGGGGGATTTCATCCTTTCACTAATTTCCTCTAGAGAATTGTTCCTGAATTAGATTATGCTAGCACTAACCTCTATATGTAGTTGTCTATTAGTAATTCCTAACTAATTCCCTGCTAATGGGCTAGCTTTGTACTAATGAGTAGCAATGATAATCTAATTTCATAAGACTGTCAAGTTTGGAATCCACATCCTCACGTGTAAGAAATGTTAAAGATAATGACGTCTTATCATGAGGTTACTTAAAAGAAAAAAACTAAAAGCAGATAAGGCATTTCTGCCTTTTTCTCCCTCTAGAGAAGACTACACTTCATTTAGGGATAATTGTAGCTAGATAACTACGATTAATTGGGAAGAAATATTTAGTATCGCATATTCAGTTTACATGATGGTATGATAGATTACTTCTGCCTCTTTAGTAGTGCCAGCATGTCAGATATAACTTCTGTTTTTATGAAGGAGAACGTGCAGGAGAAGGTATTTATGTCACTGGGAGGAAAAGCCTATTCCCATTTAACTGTCCTTTTAGCCTTTTTTTGTCATGCAGTTATTCTGTGACAGCTTGAGATACTGCCTTTTATATTTAAAAAAATAAAATATCTTAGTTGCTAGAGTTCATTCAGTGTATCTAAATTCTTAGACAATACTCTTCCTCCCCAGTCCCTAGAAAATCAAAGCTATACGATATCAATAGGTCTGAGTATGTTGCAGATGATGGAAATTGTTTGGAGAAACATGCATGGTAGGCTTGAAGAGCTAGGTGATTCTGTGGTACTGTCTTAACATGCCTAAGAAGGACTGATTTATCTTCTCACTAGTTATAGGTTAGCTCATATTCAGGTTTAGTTTGTTGGTTTTGGTCTTGCTTAAGCCTAGAGGTTTCCCCCAAGTCTTTGAATGTCACATTGCCTTCAGTAAGAATTTCGTGCTCAAACGTGTCATTTCTCTTCTCCCTTCAAGAAAAGCTACCATCCTGAACAAACTTTACTGAAGACTAATATAAGTATTTAATACAGTTTTCAGTACAATTGAATACAGTTCTAGAGTAAAATGACTGTTGGAGTTTTTCTTAATCAGCAATTGCAGTGGAGAATTTGAAAAGATCATTTAAATATGAAATATAAGTTGCAGCTACAAAATTCAGTACCTGGTTATATTTGGTAAGCTAACCAGAGGCTTATGGCTGATTACCTGCTGTCTTTATCTAGCTGCCTTATTTAGTATCTACCAATTGAGAGCTATACATATGAACTCTATTTGTCCAGTTTGAGAAGTGTGCTGTGTCTTGAATGCAATAGGAATTGCTAGCTCCTAATGCAAAGTGCCGTTAAACTTACACCAGCATAAAAAGGACATGGACATATAGGAGCAAGTCCAGAGGCTCTGAGGAGACCTTAGAGCAGCCTTCTAGTACTTAAACGGGGTTCTGCAAGAAATCTGGAGAGGGACTTTTTTACAAGGGCATGTAGTAACAGAACAAGGGAGAATGGCTTTAAACTGGGAGGGTAGATTTAGATTATATAGTAGGAAGAAATTCTTCACTATGTGGGTGATGAGGCACTGGAACAGGTTGCTCAGAGAAGCTGTGGCTGCCCCATCCCTGGCAGTGTTCAAGACCAGGTTGGACAGGGCTTTGAGCAACCTGGTCTAGTAGAAGGGGGTTGAAAGTGGATAATCTTTAAGGTCCCTTGCAACCCAAAGGCAAATGGAATCCTATGATTCCATTTAAGTGTGGTGGGGTTTTTTTTGTGTGTGTGTTTTTGTTTTAAAAATATGGCATATAAATAAAAAGCATCAATAAAAGTTGAAGGCATGCAAACTATGGGGATTCCAATAAAAATCCAGACAGCACTTAAAAGCAGCTTTCTGCTGAGAAGCATTGTTGGCATCAGAGTCATAGATTCTTCAGTGACATAGTTTATCATCAACTACACTGAGATATGACTCAAGTGCTTGCTTGAAGAGCTGATGTGTAATTTCCCCCTTTTTGGAGATCTTCCAGGGACTTTGTATCTCAGCAGCTGTTCACTTACCTGTACATATAGTAAGGAGTTCTGAAGTCTTTTTCAAGACAAAGTCATGTGACTGTGTTTGGAAGGCTTTGCTGTCTTAATTTCTTTCTTCTAGGATTTCAAGCACTTTTAATTTCTTCTCTATGATTTATATTCTATTGCTAAGTTAAATGACTTGAGAATAGAAGAATTTTCCTGATGTTTTTCCTGTTCATTTTGCTTTGTCATATTTCACTGCTGATAATGTATCTGATTATAACATGCTCTGCATTCTGTTAATACTTGGAAGGTGTTTATGCAGAATTTAAACAAATATCAGCCTAAGTCAACTGATTTGTGCTGCTTTATCTGCTTTATTGTAGCTTGAATTACAAATACTACTTGGATATTAAAACCATTTAAGCCTTTAGGTAGGATCTTCAATTTTTAAAAAAGATATGGCTTAAAATCTGGTGTCAGATGTTTGGCGGTTGAGCTCATGTGACAGGTTGTAAAACTGAGGAGTGTCACTTAACTAGGAATGACATCACTAACATTTTTATCAATACACTTCTATACATATCTTTGGTAGCTGTCTGATTCATAAGACCCATATTACATTGTACAGTTGCATAAGTTGCTCTTTGAAGAAGGTATTTGACCTACGCAAAGGTGAGCAGTGGGTAAAACGGGGTAGAAAATATTCCCTGATTATAAGATAGAACAGTGACAGGAATTCTTTTTAACTCAGGTAAACTGCCCTTTTTCTGTTCTCCTGTTTCCTTGCTCTACTTAAGTTATAGAAACTGGATCTTGATAATCAAATTATTTCAAATTATTCTTAATAAATAATCACTACTTGGTAGTTGTGATTTTAGAGGTATAAAAGCAGGCTCTGAATTGAAGTCTTCATCTGTAGAGAGTTTAACAAGGTGCTAATGCTTATGGAAACCCAGCATGTGCTCTGTGTTGATTTTTTTTCCTTCAAGAAAGGTCTGTCACAGGTTTGTTTTCTTTCTTTGGTAGTATTGGCAACCATCAGGACACAGGATATTTACATCTTTGCTCCACTTCATGATCACACATAAGATGACACCCCACCCCTCCAGACATAAAGCTGTTTGAACCCTGGACACCATGATTGCACTATGAATTTCTCTGAAATGTTTCTACTCTGCTTAATGCAGGGAATAGTAGAATGTGACGAGGTTTTCCTGTGAAGCCCGTTATGTGAACCCAAGATTTCTGTGAACTCTTGCTCTTGTCAGTCTCAGTTTATATATTGTTAAATGCCTCTGGCACTTCAAGTGAGTCTTGATTCCTTGAGAATATTGATGACTCCGTTAGGTTATTTACTTTCTTAATTTTGAATATTTCTGGGTGATGTCTCATTTTAGTAATGCTGTGACTTCAGAAGTTTCATATAAGAACTTAAATTCTTATGTTAAGATGCAAATAATTTGCCTGCTTTAGGCTCAGTGTAGCATGTGGGTTTTCTATAATTATCTTTATTTATGAATATAAGACTTAAAGTTCCATATACATCAGTTCAGTTACTGAGTTTTATCAGCTGGTGGAACTTGACTTCTTGAAAACATAATGCTTAGGAAGAAAAGCAGTTAATGACCCGTGAGTATTGTGAAAATAATCAGTCTCTTGGAGAAAAATTACCTATTTCCCAGAAACACTTTAGTCATACAACAATAATAATTTGCCAATTTAGAAGAGGATGCTGAAAGAATGGAAGTTGCTGCTTACAAGATTATGCTGGTGCACAAAGGGTGAGTAGCAGACTGTTGGTGGCCTGCTGGAATAAATAGGGAAAGGTAATTTGTCTGTCCCATCTGCTTTGTGGGAGTGGAGAGGATGACACCAGCACTTAATTTGCAAAATTACAGCTTCAGATTGGAGCAATGTCTAAACCAAAAAATATAATCAGGCAGCAGGTTACTAGTTAAGTGGACAGGTCCATAATGTGAAGAGAAACCTCTCTAGCCAGCAGGGCATGCATTCTGGTAGTTGAGCCAGTAGTTCTGGCTACTTTGCTTTTATTTGAATGTGTATTCTGAGGCCTGTTTAACCTGGGGGTTTTGACTTGTCATCATGTTTGTCCCTTTGGTTCTGTCACAGCTAATATCTACAGAAGCAGGAAACAAAGGGAAGTGCTTCATCTCACTGAATGAGGGAGCGCAAAATGTTAGATTGGACTGTTTGCGGTAAAGGCTGTAGGTGCTGCCATATGAAGTGAAAAACTTCTGCAGAAGATGCTGTAATTATAAGCAACTGTGGAGAAGAAAAGCTATGTTTTTTGCAACAGAAATGCATGTTCTTTATCTGCAAGTATCAAGAGGTTATAGGTAAGAGCAAACTCATAATGGTTTTGATTGTGTAGTTTTAAAACTATTTGGAGGTGCCTTTGTGATCTATTCCACTTCAATAACTTTCAGTTTCTAGCCTGAAGAGTGGTAGTGTATTTTTTAAAACAGGCTGTTGTAATGAATATGGTGTTAAGTGTATATCTTTTTATCCCTTCCCACTTCAAGTGTAAGCTACATCTATGGTTAATAATTCTTAACATTGAGTGGCTTTTCTTTGCAGTTATTAGGAGGAGATGTGTCCATGCCATGTAGTCTGTTGAACTCAAGGAATGCCATGAACATCAGGGTTGAATAGGCAAGTGTGCTCTAGAACCTTCAGGTGGTGGTGTAATTCACCTGCAGTATCCCCATGTTATTACTAGATCTCCATACTGTTTTTACTAGAGTTTTGACAGCCTTGATTAACAAATGGTACAGGTGCTTTGCTGGTTCACTGTGCTCTTCAGCCATAAATAGTTACACTTTTGGCTTTACTTATGTTGGTGAATCTTTGATACAGTAAACTTCTAGAATGTCCTTTTTGAGCTTCGGAATTCGAACAAATATGTCAACAGTAACTTTTTTAATTTTTAGAAGAATTTTCAAATTGGCAAGCTTTAGTTTTGTCCTCTAACTTACGTTTGTGTTGAGTTTGACCTGTGATTTCAATACACATATCACATACAGTGAAATAATTGTGAATTTTACTGTGTTGCCGTAATTCTTTCCTATATTATGTCAGTACCTGTAATACTTTGTATTTCCACTGTTATGAACCAGTAGTGCCTTTTTTTTCCCCTGAGTTGTGGGGAAGGAGAAGAATGGATGTTCTACACTTGCAAATCGGAAAATGCATGTTGTACATGCTACTGAATTTGATGACAGAGGAGTCTTTGACTGTATGAAGCCGAAATGCTTACTCACCATTACTGGGTATGGGATTATTGAATTTGTAGTTTCATCTAACACTTCAGGTAAAACTGCTGGAAGCAGATGTTAAATTCTCCGCTAATAGCTGAATCTCAGTATTTAAGTATAGGGCAGCGTCTGCCTCAGCTGATGAAGTTCCAGTATACTTGCTTTGCTGAAATAACTTAAATTATATTTTGTGCATTACTGGCACAAGCAGATCCTTCAGCTCGTAACCAACCACGATATGTAATCAAGGATAGCCAGATCGTTCTGACCTTCTGCAAGTTAGCCCCCTAAAATGGAAATTATTAATTTTGCAGGTGGAAATGGCAGCCAGGCAGCAGTGAATTCCAAGAGGCAAATACTGAGGCAAAGTCATAACTTTGTTCTTCTGTTCAACAGCCAAATTACAGTTGATTCCAGTATTTCCCGCTTGATTTTCATCTGTGATTTAAAGGTATTTTCCATAAATCCATCAGGTATTTCTATGAGGACATAGCTTAATACCCAGAGTCTGTTGTTGTGGGCTTTTTTTTTTTTTTTTTTAAATCTTCATAATCCTCCCCTAAAACAACAAGCTCTTTCCGTCCGGCAACCTTTGCTTCTGTGGCTGCTGTTTCAGGGAGTTATTATTAATTTGCATTTAATCAGCTCTTGCAGACTGAATGGCAGAAAACTAGGATGGTTTGATAAGTTTGTGTGCATGTTTTCCTATGCATGCGGCAGTGACTCTGATAACCTGCATCCTGAAAGGTCAGTGTGGAACTGCTGAACTAAAAGGGCTGTTAAAAGTAGAAATCAGAAACTACATGCTTATAAATGATTACTCCATGAATCCATGCTCCACTGTGGCTCAGTATAAATGTCTTTTCCTAGATGGAAGACTTCCTGTTCCATCTTTGGCTTAGCTTTGGAAATCCAAGACAAAAACTGGGTGAAATTGTGTTACTGCTATTAGTAGTGTTTTGTGTTTTTCCTGGGGGACTATATCATCTAACTGATGCAGAAATTTTCAGTCTTATGTGAAAGATTGCTGTGTCTTTTATGTTTGGATGGAGACTTGCAACTAGCAGTACTTCAGGTTTTGTTTTTGACCAAAATCTGACTTTTATGCAAAGGCAGAACTAAGGATGTATGCAGGCAAATTACCAGACAGCTCTGGTGATGTTCCCAATGGTCCTACATAAGCTGGAAGAAAAACTGTGTGGCCTCCTCAAACTGCATTCCTGGTAGCTGTGTTCAAACCTTGCCTTTAAAGAAATAAGGCTCTTGTAGCCTAGGGCTACTAAAAACCTAATGCAGTGTCATGCATATGCAGAATGGTTTGGATCCTTTCCCAATAACTAGGTCAGCCTAAGAATTCTTTTTGGTGGGAAGTGGTCTTTTGGAGGACCATTAAGAAGCTGGAAGACAAAGTAGAACTGTGGTTTGGTTTAAATTATATATATATTTAAAAAAAAAAAAAATAAAAGGCTTCTACTGGGTCTCACAGACAAGAAGCTACCCTTGCATGGCTTTCACAACCTCTCTGATTCAGCTGTCAAGGAGTACAGTCAAGGGTGAATGAGATACTATTTCCTGTTATGAGGTGGGCTGCATTTAAAGTATATAAAGTACCTGGCTGTTGAGTGTCTAGTGGAAAACTGTGCTAGTTCTACCACTGAAATATCAGGAAGATACTTGCTTAAAAGGCCCCCCCCCAAAAAAAAACAACAAACAAACAAACCCCCTCCCCCCCAAAAAAAAAAACACAAACCCAAACAAAACTGATTTGTGTGGCTTTTGATTTATAGGGTCTAAGGAATTCTGACTTCCTCAGATCCTTGGCCATGAAGGCTAGTAAATATTTAGAGGCTGGGTATTTACTGCAGTTGGGTACCAATCGTCTTGTTTTCTGCTATATTCTGGTTGGCCTTTTTGGTTTGATCCCTGCTCTCCCCATTTTTGCCAGAAGCAGTAAGATGATCTTTGAACTGCTCTTCTTTTAAATATGTATGTTTACCAGAGAGACAATTTTACAATGCTGTTTGGTTTTCTGTTTACCTTGATAGCCTGTGGTGTGATCTTTCCTGCTTCAGTCAGTCCAAGCAAGGCGTTTTTCTCTGGTCTAAATGCAAGCCTTAGTCTGTTGGGAAGGGATACTTCTTTGCTCAGCCTATTCCTGGATCTTCTTTGGCAGGTAGGTAGGCTGTGTTATAATCTTTCCACCTACTGCTAAGTTGCCTGGACAGAAGTTGTGCTCATCTGAAGTGGTCTTCCTGAAAAGCATAATGTACAAAGCAGGGAAACTGAAAGTGGAGAGGAGGAAAGGCAGTGGCATACTGAACAGAAAATCTTTAATGTGAAAAGAGTAACAAGTTTTTTATAGCAAAGTAGTCTTTGTTCCACAAAGCAGCAATGTAAAATGCTGTTCCTAAGTGCTATATAACTTAGCGAATCTTTGTTTAATACATAGGTTATCTTACATTACCTCTCTAGAGTTTTCAGCAATATATGTCTTTAGATTGGCTTTAGGCTTTATGGTTTTTTGTGTGTCAAATGTGCAAATAAGAGATATGGGGCCCTGGCTTGATGAAAAATAAGTTTGAGCAGAAGGTTTTCTTTGATGATGGTTTAGATTGTCTGCTTTGAATACTTGTTCTTATAATTGGATGCAGAAATTGAGGTGCCCAGGATACTTCTTCAGCAGTATTGTTTGTGGAGTTCAGGACTTATGGTGGTGTGCTAACTAATGCACCAACTATTTTATTTATTTATTTCCTTTTTGGAGACTCTCCTATTTTTTTTGCTACAGTCATGCAGATACATTTTTTTTTGGCTACTGAAGCAAAAACCTCTCTTCCGGAAAGCTGACTTGCTCCACAGATGTGGGTGTAGATTCTTTGGAAGACCCTGGTCTATGTCTAGAGCTCCTAGGTGGAATAGTAATAGAAAGTTAACTGCTGTAATGCCCTGATATGCCTGATGTATAGACCAAGCAGAAATTCTTAGTGAAACAGTGGCTTCACTTTGCCTAGGCTCTGTACAGACCTCTGAAGATGTCCTTCCTGCTCTACAGTGCGTCATAATGGAAGACACATGGGAAGTTTGGGAAGGAAGAATACAGTCAAACACATAAAATTACATTAGTTTGCATTTCAATGTCAGCTGCTTGCTGAAGGAAAGCAATGTTTTGTCTTACTCTCTATCACCTCTGTCAGAAATGTTGTACTTCATTGGAATTTGTACCTGAATTGAGGGGCACTATATTAATACTGGGGGTAAAAAAAAAAAAGTCCTGTGTTCCTGTATTGTTCAGTTTTTGCTTTGTCATGGGTTGTTTGTTTTTTTTCCTTACCTGTTGAGTTTAATTAGAGAAGTTGGGCAGGAGCTATTATTCAGAATTTCTTCAGGGTTTTACTCCATCTTTAAAACATGTTGGGGTTTTTGTTTTGGCTTTTTTTTTCCTTGAAAACTGGAACACTGCTGCATATGTGAATTATCTGGTCCTGTAAACTGGTTTTCTTACAACAGTGTATGCATATATTTAATGCAATAGCTATTAAAGAAATAAATGATCTTGCTGTTCTGGGGGTTTATTTGTCATGTGACAAATGAGAGGATCTTTTTGTTTTGCTGGGGTTTAGAATTTTCCATTTATCCTGAGGCAGTAAAACACCACAGTCAATTACTTTCGGGCAGCTGTGATGGTGGAAGTTAAGATTGCTCATGATTAAAAAAATCTGAATGTTGGGTCCCTCAAATCCACTCAAGAAGTGCTAAAACTGTTGCTCTGTGTCACTTGATGACAAGGAAGGAATGGGTTAAACTGTATTTTTGTGTTTTAAATATTGTACAAATTTTTTTTTAAAGTAGATGGGCTGTAACTCTTGCTTCAAGCTCATTTTGTTAATTTCAGCAAACTTTATCTTGCTTTAACTGTAGTTCTGAACTTGTGATGTTCTGAACATGCTTAGACTAAAAGAATCCAATAAAAACAAAGTAGCTTGCAGTAATGGAAAAAATGACTGTACAAGTTGAGAACAGAACTTAGCTAAAAGGCAAACAGTAATCCTTAAAACAGAAGCTAAGTTTAAGCACTTCAGGGTTGAAGATCAGTCTGTTCTGCTGGTTTTCCAGCTACCCAAGTGCTTCAGTCATAGTGTTCATGTGTAATTCTCCCTAAAATTCCCCAGTTTTGCCAAATGGATTTCATGGTTTGATTTGGTCATTTATTACCATGTATCAAGAACCATAAGCCAATGTAAGTGTAGTCATCTGAGATTAAGTTACGATGTAACTGTGGGAGCTTATGCTTCACACTTGAGAATGTCACCAGGAGAGTAAGGATGGTGTTAGTTTGCTCATCTTCTGCTGGTTGTGCCAATAGGTGCACACTTCTTTGGAGAAACGAGCTTGCTGGTCACATGAAGGCCACCAACTGTTCAGCTTCTCTGGTTGTGTCTGTGTGCCAGAGTTCCAAGGTGTAGACTAAACAAATCTGAAAGAAAGAAGCCATTTCCTTATGAGCAAGACAAATCATGTTTTGCAGTTTCACATTTAACCTTCATTTAGATATTGTATCTTCAGTTCAAGACCTTAAGTATAGGCTAATTTTAAATATTAAACATTAATATGGGAAATTGCTGTAATTAGGGACTCATTACTTCATAGTTATGAGTGAGGCTAGTACATAGATGTCTCATATAAAGAATGGTATTAATCAAATTAGCAGTAATGTGCTTCTTTCCTTGGATTCCTATCTGATTCAGGCTGCTCTAACTGTACTTTTGCCGAACTAAAACTAACTAGAATATTCTGCACAAACTACCTAGTCATGTTCTGGGATGTTACAGTCTGCAGTACAATAGGTACCTGTTAGGCACACAGCAGGTACCTCCTACCAAAGCAATAGCCGGAGCTTATGTTGCAGTACATGTTGTAGCTGGGCAGAGGTAACGTCTTTTGTTACCTCAGTGATCCCTAAACACGCTTCTAACATGGGAGGAACTAACTCCTGGTTTTATGACATCCAGATGAGTTCCAAATTACAGAAAACTGGCTTTGTCACCTGGTTTCCCAAGAGGAAGTGAAAATTAACCAGAACTTTTACTCCTAAGCTTCTTAATGACTTTTTTCAAGGTGATAATTCTCAGTTTTACACTCCTTTTACTTTTTCACATCCAAAATCTGATGTTGGCTCCTGCATGAATGATGCCTCTGTTATGTAGGTGCTTTAAGGCACAACCATGTATAGACTTTTTCCCTAGATAACATTAGCTTTCCAAATAAGAAGGGGGAAGTTCTGAAGCAAGGACTTTGGGTTACCTTGTAGGCACTGGCCATTGTCGAGTCCATCAGTGTTTTGTAGTTTCATTGTTGATAGACTCTACAATCACTTGAATGCAGTGGTTTAAAACACCAGGAAAATAAATACAGTTCATCTTTACCAATTTTTGTTGTTCTGTTTGAGATAAAATTTGATTCACATTATACTTCATAAGTTCTTAACCAAATATTACAAATCATTCTTCTACGAACATTATTAATTCATCTTCATCTGAAAGCCCTTTCTTTGTATCCTGGGCTGCATATAAAAGGAGTGTGACCAGCAGGTCGAAGAAGATGATCCTGCCCCTCCACTCTGCTCCTGTGAGACCTCACTTGGAGTTTTGTGTGCAGCTCAGGTGTCCTCAGTATAAAAAAGACATGGAACTGTTGGAACAAGTCCAGAGAAGGGCCACAAGGATGATCAGGGGACTGGAGCACCTCCCATATGAAGATCGGCTGAGAAAGTTGGGGCTGTTCAGCCTGGAGAAGAGAAGGCTACGTGTAGACCTCATAAAAGCTTTCTGGTATCTGAAGGGGGCCTGTAAAGATTCTGGGGAGGGACTCTTCATTAGGGACTGTAGTGATAGGACAAGGGGTAGTGGGTTCAAACTGAAACAGGGGAAGTTTAGATTGGATATAAGGCTATCCTGTTAGGGTGGTGATGCACTGGAATGGTTTGCTGAGGAAATTTGTGAATGCTCCATCCCTGGCAGTGTTCAAGGCCAGGTTGGACGAGGCCTTGAGTGACATGGTTTAGTGTGAGGTGTCCCTGCCCATGGCAAGGGGTTTGGAACTTGATGATCTTAAGGTCCTTTCCAATCCTAACTATTCTATGATTCTGTATGTGGGAACATCCTTTTTTCAATGGCTTACATTTAAAATCATATATTCTAGGTTTTCCAGAACTGTACCTGTAACTTCATGCAGCTTTGCAAATTGCAAAGGCATTGTTTTCCCTATCTGTAAAAAAATAAAAAACTCCTGTCTAAGCACAGAATTTGCATCTGCTTTAACTAAATAAATTGCTTTGCAAAAGGAGCTATCTGTGTTAATACCTGAACCTGTTTTACTGAAGGCAGTATCAAGGTACTTTTTTTCTGGCTGCTGAGTAATTATATGCTCTGCTTTTGGGAAAGTGTGGTTAAATACAAACCTCTAGAGCAGCAGGGTGGTGTGTCTTCTGTTTCAGCACTGGTTTTGCTTGCCATCTTCATGTGGGGATCTTAATTTGACACAACTCCGCTGTTCATTCTACTTTAAAGTAACCTCATCCATTCCTAAGTGTGCTGCTTCTGGTCTCCCTCGTGTCCTGTTGCTTTTCATTAGGGTTGAGAGAACTGATTCTCGCAACCACCCTAAAACAAGGCCTTTTCTTCTGAAATTCAAATATATATGAATTTTAATGCAGATACGTACACATGCGGTTTTACTGATGAATATATGTCATGGTCATGTGTCAGTATTATTCTTAGACTAAAGCCAAAACACAGCACTGTACCAGCTACTAGGAAGAACCAGGACACTATATAAATGGCTTTAAACTGAAAGAGGGTAGGTTTAAATTATATAGTAGGAAGAAATTCTTTACTGTGAGGATGGTGAGGTGCTGGCACAGGTTGCCCAGAGAAGCTGTGGCTGTCCCATCCCGTTAGCATTCAAGGCCAGGTTGAATGGGGCTTTGAGCATCTCATCTAGTGGAAGGCGTCCCTGCCTGTTGCAGGGGCACTGGAACTAAATGATCTTTAAGGTCCTTTCCAACCCAAACTATCTTATGGAAATCAACAATATAGTGTTGTATGAAGATACGAAGAACAGCTGCAGTGTTACTGGAAGCTTCTTGGCCAGAAAATGACTGGGTTGGGTTTGAATTCAGCTAGTCTGGATCTGAACTTTTCTTCACTTTGACCTCGGAAAGTGATGATTGTGTTCTGCAGTATCATCTTCTTTCACAGCTGTCCTCCCCAGTTGTGAGATGCAGCTTTGAGATAAGAATAAGGATGAGCACTGCCTCAGCATGTGATCAAGGTCAGCTGTTCATAGGTTTTGAAAGAAGATTGCTTGTTATTCTTTCTGACCTTACAAGGCTTAAGACTTCTAAATTATCACTCATTAGACTAAGAAGGGTGTATGCTTTTGTTTTGCCCTGACCTGAATTACCATTCTTTTGCTAAGTGATCATAAGGACTTCTGGGCTGAATTTTGTTGATAATTAGTTACCTTCTCCTCTCACAGTTCCTAGCCAGGAGGAGGGGAATAAGGGAGGGACAAGATAGGAACTGATTAAAAAATTTTAAGCTAATGACTGTCTAAAAAGTCACAGAATGATGGGGCAGCATCAGCTGTTAATCTGTGTAGAACCCTGCGCCTTGTACATGGCAGCTTGAGGTATTTTAAGTGCAAAGTACTTCACTGTTTCAATGACCTTTTGTGTCTCATGCATCAGTTACTTTCATGGGAAAAAAGTATTGTGTAGCCCAGAGTAATTTGGAAAGGTGAAATCTCACCTGCTGTCTTACTTCCTTCTCCACCTTGCTTGCTAACATATTGCAGAGGACTTTGACATGCTCATGGCATTCAGATGTCTGCAGCATGCTATGCTTGTGCTGTGTTTTTTACCTAAACTATTTTAGTCTAACAAGAGCAAGTCCTCAGCAGAGCAGTAGGTATTTTTTGTGCCATTCCTAAGGCCAGCAGTGTATTAATGCTCTATTGCTTCAGTGTTAGCTTGATGTTATATATTTAGTGCAGAACTGTTAGAGAGTGACTGTTGTATTCTTGAGGAATCTCAATACCGAATACAGCCCTTCCAAATGAAAGGTCACCATTTTAACTGCCATAGAGGCAATCTCTGGGATGCTGATAGGAATTGAATGAGTACATTTCCTTAGACATTTCTTCTGTGTGGCTTTTAAAGTCCAAGGCCACATAAAACGTCCTTTTAGCAAACTGATACTCTGCAGAGCAGAAATATAGTTGTTGCTACTATAAAGTTATCTAAAATAGCTTAGTATAATGATACTTTTTTATAAACTAAGCGTGCGTTTACTTTAGATAGTTAGGGATATAGATATTATGAACTACAGTGCCATCATTATGATAGTCTAAATGCCTATTTAAGCAGAGTACTTACTCATTCACAGCTCCTATACATTCCCATGCTCGTTCACTCTTGTGAGAAGCTTAATTTGTCCACTTGGCAAGTAATGTTGTAGACAAGCTTGCAGTTGGAGTGCAGTAACTTCTAAAGTATTGTTAGAAGAGCTAATTGTGCAGTCCATTAAATTCCTGTTTAGGACAACCCAGTGATAAGATCTTGAGAACTGAAGTCTTAGCTCTCTTCTGTGGATAAAATCACATAAACCTAAATGCTTTACAGCTCCTCATGGGATCTTTTTAATTCAGGGTAGTGATAGCCAGTTGAATGCCAAACTTGAATAGAGATGGTTCTGCTTCCCAGTGTGGTACTTAGGTTTCAGAGGTGGTTAGCGCTGGTGGCAATGTTAAGAGCAGACTGAAGTTTCATCTTGCACACAAATGTTGTCATCTCTCCTCTTTGTGTATTTATGCCACGGTCACGTATGTAGTTGGTTTCTGTAATAAAATTGGTTATGGGCCCTTTTGGGGCCATTTTTTTTACTTTTTAACTGGTTTAATTGCCTATACTATTTGTCATATAAATCTCAGTGACTCTGAGATTTAAGACTCTCTTAAACATCAGACTTTTTTTTTTTTATTGGATATATGAGGCAAAATTGAGACATAATGCTTGTAGAGATCTAGCCCAGAAAATTTTCTCTAGGTACATTTTTCTGTCTTTGTTGGTCCAGAATGTTTCCTGATAATTAGATTTTGATGTTGAACTTTTGTACTAAACTTTAGGTATGAAACCCTCCATATAAGCAGACAGGCCTTTTTAGTTAAGGCCTTTAGTTTTAAGGTGTTTTAGTGAAGTTTAGTTAGATAGGCCTTTAGCAGTTAAGGCCTTTTTAGTTATGAGCAAAATCTTTTAAGTCCATTGGAGTGTGGCTGGAAACTAAGTGAAACATTATTGCTGAAACATCTGGACTTACTGATTTTTGAGATTTCTATCAGTAACTCACACCATAACTGGAATAGAAAAGACATCTGCAGAGGATCTATATGGATATATTTATATAGTTTAATATGCAAATTGTCTGTTAACAGTTCTGTTCTGAATCTTAGTGGTAGCCATCATTTTATATTAAATAACTGAACAGATCCTTCTGCTAAGGTATATTAAATAAATATCTTAAGAGAAAGCAATAGGTTTGTTTATAATTTCTAAAGCTTAATGCTTAGAAGACTGCAGTGCTGTCCATTAGTATTAAATCTATAGTTGAAATCTTATTTGGTCAAAGATGTGCATGCTTCCCACCCGCCTTATGGATTTAGAGCTTGAAGAGTTTGTTCTTTGGATGCCCAGACTACCGTTTCCCCCAAAAGAAGCCAAATTTCTGAGTATTACTGCTTTTATGCTCTATCCCAAACCTTGGGGATAGTCTCTCTAAATAAACTTTTTGTTTTATCAGCCCACCCCATTCTGAATCTGTTGATTCACACTGAGGAGAAAAGAGTTCTTTTAGTGCTTGGAAGTCTGTTCTTAACTTAGTTGTCAATGAGCAGAGAGTTGTTTGCATTTGTCAGTTACGGCCGTTATGTTCTGGTTATGGATACGAATACAAATCAGTATCATACTTAGAATAGAATCTCCATCCTTCTGTAAGAGGTTTTGCTTTTCCAAACTTGAGCCCTGTCTTTTTGACTGTTGCTTCAACTAAAAATGCAAGTTAATGATTACATAAGCTGTAACATTATATAAACAGTGAAATAGGTGGGACATAATCTTCAACTTTTCCTCAGGAAATTAAAAGAAAAAATTAGAGCCAAACATAGGGGATGTGAAGAATTGTTGAAGTTGACTTTAGTTTTCGTATACAGGAGTTGTTGCGGGTGCTCTGTGTGCCAGTAGTTAACATAATTCTCCAGTGTGCTTACAGGAAGAACTCAGGTGCTTTTGCAGACAATATAATGCAAATTAATCAGAATCCCCCGTATTTTTATGGAGGACATATGAAGTTGATCTAACTACCTGTCATTTTACAGATTCTTTGATGTGAGTGGTTGGAATAGTAGGTAATAGATTGGTGCCATTTTCATTCTGTTTGTAAGCAGTTTGGTTGTGGCAGAGGGAACACCAAAGCAAGTGTTAAAGAGGAATAACATAATCTGTATGCAATGGAGGAAGCATGTAAATTTTGAGTATTTAATGGGTAGATTGTTGGCGATTGATACTGATTACTGTCGTTACAGCACATGGTTTCACTGAATATAACCTACTCTTATGATACTCAGGATAGCAACAATCTAAAATTTCACTTCTCTGTTAGGTGAAAGAAATTTTTAGATGGAGAATTCTTTATTGGAAACACCAGCTTTCAGCATCATGCTACATGAGCCTGGGTCACACTGACAGCTGGTAACTAGTGCACACATATTGAGGAAGTAGCAATGCTTTCAAAAACTGCTGAGTATCATTTTTAATTTTAGTACAGAGGTTAGGTTTAAGTTAGATGGGGTATACTCTTGAGGTGCAAGGAGGCAGCTTGATCTGGCAGCAGCTGGAATTTGTTGGAAAGAACTGTTCAGCTTATATTAAACTACAGACACATTTTTTGTTCTTTTGAATCAAAAGAATACTTATTGATTGGAGAATTATATTCTAGTCCCAGTTAAGGCAGGTACAAATGCCCTAGTTAATGGAACAGATAAGGTGGCCTGGTTTACAGAATACTGTGAGGTTTGGATACCTGTTTGAAAAAGAAACCCAGTGTTGACCAAACCGTACAATGTTTTGGCAAAACTGGGTTCTCCTAAAGCATTGATGATCTGTGTTGTGAAATTAATTCCTAAAAAGCTATTAATTAGCCTTTTAATAAATGCAAATAGTAACTGAAGGTAGGATGTAAAAGGAATGACAGAGTTTCCTAGTAATTCTGATACTGTGTTATAAGTGTTGCTTCCCAACATTTAAGTGCTTGATTCCTTCTGAAAAATAAGTCCTAGAGCTGGGAAGATACTGTTGTCATGCTGGCACATGCCTCTGACCAAGGTTTTTTGTATTCCTGTATTTGTCTGTCTGACTGTAAATTCTGCATATATTTCTTTCTTGCCCCTTCTTTGCTTCTGACAGTGTTTTCCTTCTGCCTTCTCAAAAACTCCCAAGCCCTTCTGAAGTAGAAGCCCTGTGATCCTCTTTATTTTGCACCCCCTCCTGTTCAAGAATGGTGCTTTCTCCAGTTCTCCCTGTCCTTTCTCTGTAGACTGTGTATTACCATCTCCTTATAAGCCCTTGCTTGTTAGAGTTATTCTTGTTGGAATCTAGGCTGCAAATAATCTTTCCATGCGGCAAGTTGCTGCCTCTGATAAATGCAGGCTGCAGCCAGCAGCTGGCAGGGAGACTCATTCGCTGTCATACCCCTGAATTGTGAATTAGGCTTTTCTGGTACTTTTCATTTGTACCAAAATCAGAAATGTTGTGTTTATGAATGCTGCCTGCAGTTTTGAAATCAGTCTGGTCAAATATTATGTAAAGAAATGTATTCAGTTGAAAGTTAAGCTGTAAATTCTTCTGGAAGGCTACTTCCATGAAACTCAGTTAAAGCAAAAGTAATGCTGTATCTGTAAGATTTAATTCTGAAGTGACTTTTAAAAATGTACTCTGAGTGTTCATGTTAACTATAATATATAAACTAAAAAGACTGCATGGATATGATTTATGTAAGCATTTTCCATGGGAATCCCAGTGCCTTATATGGTCAACTTGCTTTGTAGTGTTTCAGTGAAATGAAGGCAGCCATCCAAAAACCAAAGAAAAAAAACACAGCCCAGCTGGCTTTAGCTCTGTCTATAATACCCTCTTTCTTGGCCTCCTTCAGTAGCACAGTAGCTAATTATTAAAACTAAAAATGTGGCAAGAGCCTGTGCAGCTCGTAGAAGAAATTCTTTTTGTGGCGGTGACTGTATACCAAAGATTTACTGCTAATTTAATAAAGAATAGTAGCATATAGATAGTACAGCTTTGTTGCATGATGAACTTTTGCCATCAGATAAGCTGCTGTGCCTTTACCCAAGCTTGTTGTTAACTGGTGGTGATTCCTGTAGCTGTTATAAACAAAGTTTAGTCGACAAAATCCAGCATGCTTTTTTTTTCCCCTGCTTGAATAGATGCTAACAGTTTAAATAAGTGCCTGTTGAGGCTTGCATATTAAGGGATTGCTTCAGAGAGATCTGGTGCAGGTTCCTCTGGAAAGAGCATCTTGAGTATGGTAGCACCAGTCATTGGAAATGACTATGTTTGCAGTGAGGTAAGCTGCCCTGTATTTACTCTGAAGTATTAGGATGCGCATGAGCTTGACTAATTCTCCTTGTGGTAACTTATATACCTGTACTTTAAAAAACCCTCCCAAATGAGAGGCTAGACTATTAAACTTAGTCATATTTCTTTCTTCAGATACGGAGAATCCTGTTTTACAAGTATGATAAATTGAGAATGCAAGTATGTTGGTACTTTTATTTGGAATACTGTTTAAAAACACAACATACTTTCTTTTGCAGAAAAGAAGGAAACAGAGCACTTTGTCACTTAACCTGCTGTGATGAGTGTAGTATGCAGAAAAAATGCTACAGTGTTAATTTGACTTGCAATTAAGGGGTTGGGGTTTTTTTTCTGTGTCCAGACTGCCTGAGGCCTTTAGGACTCTTCTCAGTTAATCATATAGCTCCAGCGCCTGATTTGTGTGGAAAAGAAAGGCCAATCAGCTGAGCTCAGTAGTAAGTCATCTCTGCTTCTGCTGATACGGGGCATTCCAGTCAGCTTTCAGAAAAGCAGCTTTTGTTTCTGTATGTCTTTTGGTTTCAGCTCTTACTTTAGTTAGCTTCATCTAATGATTTCAACTCCTTGTGCTAGCAGAAAGGGTGAACAGCTGATTCGTGTTCGGTTTCTCCATATTATTTCTGATTTTGTAGTTGTTTATTGTACGGTCATCAAAGTCATTTTGGTCTAGGCTGATGGGTTCTGGCTTATTGAGTTTGTGTTTTTCTGGAAGATAGTCCATATGTTTGTTAAAAAAATAAAATGGATCTCTACAAAGTTTGCTCTCTTACTATTTGCAGCCAAGAGCTGTAAAGAATTTTTTTCATACTTAAACAGATTGGGGGAAGCAAAGAGAAAGTGTTCTTGGGTGGATCTCTGTGTTTAATACCCTAGCATTCTGGAGGTTGCTAGGATTTTTCAGAAGGACTCCTTTTTTCAAACATTTTCAGATTTGCCACAAGACAGGAGTGTTTCAGAGAAAAGCTGATATCCAGCAGAATTTACCAAGACCTAAAGGAAAACTGCAGCATTGTACAGGGATATATCTGAGTTAATTTTTAATACACTAATTCAGAGCATGACATCAGTGCAGATGTCAGGTTGCTGTGGACTTCTAAAATTCATTTAGAGATACGTTAGTGCTGTCTGCACTGTGACCTCTTTGCCTTCACTAGCACAGAGGAGGAAGCTGCAAGATGCAAAAATAGAGTAGGGATGTAGGAGTGAGTCAGAAGAGTGGAGGCAAAAGCAAGCTGTCAGATGTGGGCTGGCTGTCAGGATGAAACTGAGAGTTAGGAAAATTAAATGGTGGTGTGGAAAGGGAAGGGGGAAGAAAGCAGATACTGGGAATACTGAAATAATTGAGCTCTGGTATTGGTGTATTGAATTATCAGATAATTAATATTGCCGGTGAAGTCTGTACTTGGACTTAACACGTTAACCTTTTAATACTCCTTTATGTCATCATACCTAGATTGTGGGGCCTGTATAGAGGATTTGCTCTTGGAATATTTCAGGACATCTGATAAAACAGATAAAACACACTGTTGCTCATGGGACTTCTGTTTTGTCAGTGCGGGGGAAAGAATATGGGTTAGGAGACTGCAGGGAAATCTGTAGAAACATTACACATTTGTTGCTGTAAATGTAATGAAAGAAAGCTTTTCTTTAGACAGGGAATATGTCTTATGATGATCTTTCTTTCTGTTTACTGTTTGTAAAATGATAACTCTTGTAGTGGAGGTTTTATGAAAATTCTGCTTGTGTACCTAAGTGGTTGTAGGTGCTGATAGGTGGAAGAGCCCATGAGAAAATGAGTTCTGTTTGGAGTAAGATTTGAGTAATACAGGCTGAACAGTGAAGAAAAATCTATAATTTTTAATAGCTGTACATTCTGAAAGCACTGATCATCTATCTCTTAGATTGCATGAAACAAATTCCTTTGGCCACAAGGAAATACAGATCATGTAGGACTGCACGCAGATCATATGTTTGTAGAGCCAGTTTCTTTGGCTTAGGCAGCATTAGAGCGTTTCCTAGTCTTGGAATATTTGGCTGTTCAGCCTTACTATTGCTTATATATAGGTGTGTGCATAAATGAATATTTAATGTAAAAGTAGAGTCCTTAGAGAAGCATCAAGCTTAAGCATGTTTTGGCTAATTTAATAGTGTAAATTAAGCTGGCAGAACAGCTTTCCCCTCCAGGAATTCCTGTAGAGGTGTGCACCATAGAGGAGAAAAAGCAAGCTCAAGGCAGTGAAGGTAGTCTGCTGGTGTGTCCGGGAGTGGGTTTCTCCTTTCTGTTTAACATGGAGGCAGTTTCTCACTGTGTACTCAGAGGTATTTGGGGCACAGCCCCACGCCAGATGGGAAGGTCTTACATGAAAATAAATTAGAACCCATTTTAAAAACAGTTTGCTTTGCAGGAGCTTTTGGTTTGGAGCATGAACAGTGGATGATTGAATAATAGAGAAAGCCAGATGGGCCTTTGTCCGTTTGTCTGAAATAAGGAAACTTGGAAATCTTCCCTGTTAAATCCTACCCCTGCCCTTGCCACTGCTCCGTCCCTGCCAGGGCCACTGAATGGTTATTTGCCAAAACTCAGCAGCACATAGACTTTCCCCATGCTGAGACAACATGGACGTTTTCTCCATATAATCAAATCTGTTTTGGTTTTTGTGTTCTTTCCACCTGTTTAGCAATCAGTAAAGTCAGTCACATTGCCATGACTGACCTTGAAGCCAGTATGCTTTTCAACCAGCCTTTTTTTTTTGTGCTCTTTGATAATAATCATCTTTAACTAGCAGTATGATGTACAAAAAGCAGACTTTAAAATATTTATGGTTAATTTCACAATGACATGCATACTGCTACAGTCAGGTAAACAATAGATTTCTGGGTTCTTGCGATGTCTTTCAAGCTGACACAGTCCTGGTGAAGAGAAGGGCAGCCTGTTTTCTGTCATGGTAAAATTCAAAGATGTCAGCAGTCTCTCAGAATTTAGAACTCAACACAGATGAGTTACTACGTAATTAGAAATGGAGGCTTCTACCCCTTTCTCCATAATTCTTTGTGAGAAGGAAAGCCAGAAGTGGTTGCTGCTCCACGTGTGACTGAGGCAATACTGTACTTTGTTGCCTTGGAAGGGTGTGCTCTTGCTTCTTACTACAACTGCATGTTCTTTCTCTCTTGTTTTCTTAGTTATTTATGTCTGTGGGTGAGGAGGGAGAAAGGGTTGTTTCTGCCTTGCCGGTGAGTTGAACTGGCTAATGGATAATCTGACAAATGCTTTGGGGAGCGTGTGGTTGAGAAGGAGACTGGGACCTCCCTGTTTGTCAACAGTGAGCTCCTATAGAATCATGCCCTGAGTGTGATTAGCATGTGTTAGCTCAAAATTGAGTTAGGATTTGCTAGTTTTATAATACTACCTCCTGCAGGGAACAGAATATTGCTTAAAACTCGCCTTGAAACACAGAAATGCAAATTATCCAATAGGGATGGCATTTATGAGTACTTTGAACACTGTTGTTACCTGAGTGTCAGAGATTCTAATGCAGAATATTCAGGTAAGGGTCCAATTATTGTGAACAGGGATATTGTTTTTATATAAGTGCCTAAAATCAAGTGTAGCAGGGGAAGAAGATCCTATAAGCTCAATTAGAATAAATTATTAGAGTGTGTTTTTAGCAGCATTTGACTACAATAACTTTTACCAAAGATGTCTTCTGCTAACTTCTTGAAAGTGGTATTATGTGCTGCTAAAGACAGTAAAAGAAATACATCATTTTACTTTGACTCAGCTGAAAGCTTTCTGTGAAGTGACACTGTTGATGAAGTAGTGAGCATAAACACCCTTTTTTAAGTAAAATTTTGGATTTCAGGCATGTTTCTTCAATGCCTTTTCTCCTTGAAACTTCCAAAATCTGGCATGCTGCACTGAGAAGCTATAGATTACAGCATTAATGTATGAATTCCCTGTGCTCTGGCAAAAGAGCAGATAAGGCATGAGTGCCGTGCAGATTTCTGTGTGTATGCTGTTGATTACAATTGCTCATCTAGATACAGTATTTTCCTGGTGCTTTATTGCTTGGATAAAACATGCACTTTAGTGAGAAGTGGAAAATGTAGATGTTATTATTAGACTACAGCTTTATATTTGCATACAGAGGTAAAAATCCTCTATGAAAATACAGCTGTGTCCTTGCTCTTTTTGTAAGCTCTTTCCTAAATGCTTGCAGAGAATTAGGGGATGGTAAGCGTGACCTCTTCATTGTGTGCCTAAACAGTGGAGTTAGTCTTTGATGCTTGATGTGATGGTTTATGGCCAAATCAGGACTTCATGATTTATTGCCAGAAAAAGAGAGAAACCTGTTTAACTCAGATTTGGGGAGACAAAGTTGTCTTCTGATGAGGAAGCCTGTTTAGGTTCTTCCCCTAAGGTGGCTTTGCTAATAAGCTTTCATGAACATCTATGAACTGTGCAGAGTCAACTTCCATCCAGCAATGAAGGCTGCAAGCCTCTCTGGACTCATGTTGGTTCAAAACTGTGTTTGCTAGTGCCCTAGATTTTAGGAGTGTGTCTCAGCTGCATCCTTCAGTGTTGATGAGGTCTAGCTCCATGGTGCTCTTGGTGAAGCTAAGCAAGCCCTTGAAGCATTATAACTGTTGGCATGATACTGCCTTCCTGCTAATAAGCTTAATGAACCTCAGATATCTTGGTATCTGTCACATGGGCTTTTCTCTGTGTGTGTTTTATTTATTTTATCCAATATGGCTGACAAGCTAATGCATTTAGGCATCTGTGTTAACACTTGGCAGTGCCGGTACACTGTTAACAGTCCCTCTGCTGTTTCCCAGGTATTTCAAGATCTGTTCAGAAAATAAACATTGGCAAACTTGAAGCTGCCTGAAGTTCTTGAATATGGCTGGAGAGCTGCCTAAGCAAACTTGTGATTTGTATTACCAGGCTCTAGAGAGTTAAACACAGATCTGTGGGGTTTTAGTGTTTAGTTCTTTATTTCTAGTCGACTAGAAGGTATATAGTCTTCATTATGCAAGACAAAACTTTCTGCTTCTTTAAAAACACAAGGTGGAGATATTTGTTGATAAACGTCTATATTAATTGTATATCTACCCTATATCATTGCTGGGTGGTTTTTTTTTCCTATTAATATATTTAAGAAATGTATTAGCATTGCTGCCACTGCCAGCTTTTTTTTCATTGATGTTCATATCTTTTCTTCCCAAATTTCTACTGTTACTTAGTGTATACCATTTATACTTGTTCTTTAAAATTCCAGTTTTATATTGATTGTCACAGTTTTCTTTGTTAAATATTTTCTTTTTAATTGCTGCCATTCCTTTGCTTTGTCTCTGTACTACTGTAACTTCCTAATCAAATTGCTTTGTAGAATAATGGCTTCGGAGCTGTGTGATACCTGTTAGAAAACGAAACCAAACCAAAACCTTGAAATTTTGCCCATTTAAAAGGCCATGTGTTGTGTATATATAGTGGTACATTCTGTTGCAGTTGCGTCTGTATAAACTTGGATGATTTTAGTTGTTGTCTGTTATCTTCCTGTCCATTTTTCAATGTAATTGGGATGTAAGGGGTTTCCTAGGAACTTGTGATTACTTTCAGTTTCTTCATTAGTTTGTCATAATGAGTTTGTAATGAGGCAACTATACCAAAGTATTTCCTGTTTAAATAGACCAGAAGGGAGTCCAGTGTCAAAGCTGGTACTTCTGTTGTGCTCCTTTGGAGAGAGGAAGTTCACAAAGTGGATGTTGTTTTTACGCTTGTGGAGGGAGATAAATTGTTAGGAGGTCTCTGTTGAGAAGCATTTGTGGCTGTTTTCCTGTGCTGGTGAAAAATTTGGATACAGTCAAAAGATAATTGTTGGAGGTGGGAGTGGAAATTCTGCTGGGGCAGAGGAACCATATGCAAGTGAGTGCAGGTCTCCTCTTGGTTCCAGCCAGTGAGGGTTTCCTGAGCAAGTTCAAGAGCAAGGCAAGCTAGCCTATTGAAAATAGAGTTTTAAGTTACATCAAGGCAAAAATGCCTTTTTTAGAAGTTGCAAACCGTATCTGTGTAGATGAACAGCTGCATAGCTGGTCTTTGAGAGAGAGGGAGTTTGATGTTGAATACTTTTTCGCATTCTTTATACTGCACAGAGGCTTGCAGTGCATTTGATGACTATCTTGTTTGTTTGTGCAGTTTTATTAACTCTGCGTGGCAATGTACTTCATGCGAGTTACTTTAGAAGACAGTAAACTTAGTAATGGCGCAGCACGAGTACACCCTTATTTAACTTCGAAGAGATTCCTGAAGTGCCTAGTCTGACTTCAGTTTTGGCTTTAGGTGTATTCTGAGTTGATCTTGTCCTTGCCAGAGGATTTATTTGAATCTTGGTGACCTTTGTCTATTGCAAGTACCTTACCTTTTGGGGATGACAGTGACATTTCTTTTTTGCAGATTAAATGAGAAAAGAAGGCTTTGTACAGGTTGTTCCAAGTGATGCTGATGTGGAATATGACAATGTAAATGGAAATTGCCTGACACTGGATTTTTTTTAGCATTGTCTATACCTTATGTAATCCCCTGAGTAATTCTGTCAAACTTTTGGCAGATCAGAGAGCAAACCTACTCCCATTTTCTTTAGATTTTTTGTGCTGAATATTTTTCTGAAGTCAGAAATGAATTATTTTAAAATGTAGTTATGTGTGTACCACAGCCAGTCTTTTCTGAAAAGGAAAATTGGAGAGCTGTGTCTTGTTTTTTTTCTGTTGAAAAGTGTCCACGTTGCTGGTGAGCATAACATGCTTCTGTCTTTAGGTGTTTAAAACTCTAACAGGATTATTCTGGAGGTTTATCAACATGTCTGTGCTTCCCTGCTTCCAAGCTAGGGCTGCCCTGAGGAATTGTTCCTTCTGCTACACCTGGCACAGATGTTGTCTGACACCTGAAGGTTTGTGGGATGGGAACCTGCAGGTTTCTCATCTTGTTATCGCCTGAATAGAGAAAATCTGTGTTAAAAAATACAGTTCTAAGAGCGAGCAACTGTTTGATATTTACTGTAACAAATCTGGCTAATTTGCTTTTGGATCATATCACTAAAAGTCTGCTTAATTTGGTTTTTAGACAGTTCTTGTTTCTCTGCTAAAATTTCAGTGAGGCTGTCAGAATACTCTTCTTCCATCCTGAAGCTGCTGATCTTCAACCTAAATCACTTTCGAGACTTAATAGCATTTCTGAAGAGCTGAAGATGCTTTCCAATTCATCTAGTCTATTTGGTGAATCATATGTTTGATCATACATCAAAAAACTCACCGGGACTTATATTAGAGAAGGAATGCTTTTCCCAGTCTAAGAACAGAAAACAGGAGTAGCAATATAGTCCTTCCTTAAAAATGGAAAATGATGAAAAACAGTTAAGTTTCCTGTTTATGTCATACTACCTTTGATTGGTTGTATGTGCAAAATGCCGTTTTGATTAATATATTTACCACATTTAAAATAATTTTATTAATGTTTGTTTCAAATGCCAGTTTGACTTCTAATTTAATTCTTGTTTCTATCCAAGTACAACGTGATTGTATTAATTTTGTACATATACAGTACATATAAATCTAACTGATGTATCATTTATGTTTGAAGTGTACTTTTTTATTCTGTTAAATTTAATTATGCAAATTAGTTGCTTATTTCCATAGTTTCGCCTACTTAGGGAGGAAGAAAGTCCTGAACAATTCTAGCCTTATCAGCTTACTAAAAATATGCTTTTACTACTAATATGTTGTATAATGTTGTATAATGATGAGGATAAAAATGATAAAACCACACGTGGCAAGTGCTAATTGAGTAAGGCATTTATAGGTGTGTATGAATGCTTCATTCGTTTATAGTGAGTGTGTTACTACCTTTCTGTACCTGTATTCTTGTTTTTTTCTGTTAAAGGTGCTTTTTACTGTCAACAGTAATGTGTAGTAGGAAAGTGAGCACACAGAAAGTCTGTCTTGGTTAGTTTAGTATGCTCTATTAACGTGTATTTTTTCCCCTCAATTGCACGAGGGATTATCATTGTTTTTATTAAATTCAGTGTTACTAATTTTATTCTACTCAGCTTTGCCACTTCACTTGGCTAAAATTCGACAGCAATGAAAACTTCCCTAGATCCTGCTAAAGGAGATTAAGTGTCGATCTATGTAACCTGTAAGAGTTCATAGCAAAATGCTGATAGGTGCGGCCAGATTTGCTTTCTTCCAAGGCAGTGCAGTTTTCCTCTCTGAAGAGCTCAGAGCTGTCTAGAGGTGATGGCAGCAGAAGAAAAAAAGGGAAACTTGGCACAGATGGTTTAAATTTAATCCAGGGTACATAAAAGTGAACAACAAACCTGTCTTTGAATGTAAACAGATTCTTCTAATAAGTTGTCTTGGTGCCCTTTTGTTTTGCTAGATGATTAATTTGATTAAGAACATGTATTAGGGGATATCAGTATGTTAGGTACCTTAAATTGAAAAGCTGCTTTGGCACATGAACTTGTTTACTTGCCCATATGCTAAAAGCAGAATATGTTTACACATGAAAATATTTAAGTATTTGAAATATGATTGGCGTATTCCTAAATTTGACTGGGACAGAAATACATACACTGTGTGACACTGCCTTCTCAGATTTAATATTTACCCATTGGGTGACCATGAAAAATAATCAGTATCTTGCTAAAATTGCAGCACTAAATTCTTAATGAAAGCATGGCTGCATTTGCATAGCGTAGCATGCACTGTATTTTAAGGTATGAAATTTCTGTTTAATCCTAGACCCCTTGTTTTTAAAGAATAAAGACTCCTTCCAGACCCACCAGGAGGTGAAAGCGGAAGTTGTGTATCTCTGTCCTACTCACTGCGGTGCACGAAGCCACAAATGTTGAAATTGCCTCAGAAAGCGAACTGGGAAGGCATAGGCCGGAGAAGAGTGAGGATGCAATTTGTGAAATGAATGAGCTTGAAATTCGGTTCTGGATTTAACTCCCAAATTCACAGATTTGGTGCTGCTGGACAAACGTCATAGGTTTCAACAACATGTAGCAGAAATAAGAATCTCATACATAATTGTACGTACTACCTACCTAAACCTTCAGGGTTCAAGACAACTGTGAATTTGTACTTTGTACCAGCTATAATACCATGCTCTCAGTCAGACGTTAATTTCTCCATTTCAACCAGTAAACTTGCACTCTTTCACCTGCAGTGTGGTTATAAAGCTAAGAAACCCGAATCTACATTTAAAAGTAACTTCTGTTGTTCCACAAAATGTACTAGGTTTGGTTTTAAATTGAAAGAAACCAGAAGGAATAGCAGAAGTTGCTTCTTGTATGCTTTAATACCATGAGTTAAAAGTAGAGTCTCATTTCTGTGAAGTTTAGGCAGAGTTTGCTTCGTAGAGTTCTTCATGTCCAGTGTCTTCATTAATTTCATGTCAGTATATTGAGCCAGGAGAAGAAAGGGCACTGAGGCAGACAGATCTGCTCCACTATCAGTATTCAGTGCTGCTTGATTTGATCTCTTCTAAAATAATTTTGTAAGGGCTATCTTTTTTTTTTTTTCCATGACATCTCATTTTTCCAGGATTGTTTGGGTTTTGTTGTCAGGTTTTTTCCAGGTATTTTTTTTTGGCAGGTTGCCTGGAAATTATTCCTTGAGTTGAAAGAAAGGAATACCATTAAAACTTAACACTAAACATTTAGCATGGTAGTTTTAATTGAGGTGTAACTTTTAGTTATCTTCAGTGTTCCTGAAAATAGATTTGCACTCAGCTAAAAAAAAGCCCATAATATTTATTTAAAAGTAGATTTGAGTGTAATACTAGGTAGCCTGCAATAGTTGGGTTTTGGTGTTTTTTTTTCAGCAAAAACAGGTAAACACACATTAGACTCGTTGTTTTGTCCATAGAGTGCCTGTCAGAGTAAGTCTTGGTCCGTTGCTGTCATTGCTAGCAGAAATGGTAGCATCTCTGGTTATAGTAAATAACATGTCATAGTG
This sequence comes from Neopsephotus bourkii, assembly GCF_033783945.1. NCBI lineage: Eukaryota > Metazoa > Chordata > Aves > Psittaciformes > Psittacidae > Neopsephotus > Neopsephotus bourkii. The sequence continues at coordinate 4,742,404 of NW_026901969.1, forward strand.
AACTCTCTTCTTTCCTTTATTTACCTTAGCAGGAGGTTAAAGGATAAGAATAATTCTATCTCTGCTTGAAATACACAAACCCCACTTAAGTATTTGTATTTTATTACAGTCCTGATTAAAAACTATGATTAAGCATCCATTAGGGTTTAAATAATGCAAGTCCCTATGAAATCTCTTTTATAACACATAGATTGTCAGTTTTAACAGCGATAGATTTTAGTGTTTTTCATGAATTGTGCCCTTAATTAAATGTGCAAGCTTAACTATAAATTACAAACTAGCAAAGCTTTAAGGGCATGTAATTAATTTAATAGTGTGCCGTGTAACAGAAAAAAAACAAAGCAGTATTGTATAGAAATTACATTATGCTCTTACTGAATATTTGAGCTAAACGGTTATTGATTTTGTGTAACTCCTGGTTTTATCCACCTCTAAGTGAACTTTTATTGAGCTATACTTGTGCATGTGACAGGATGGTTACATGAAGGGGAAATAATAACTAGAGAAGTGTGAGTTCTGGAATGGTTTGTCTATTTTTGTCAATGTTCAGCTTGGCAGCGTTCGAATTAAGTAATGATGGTTAATGGGTGCTCAGTTTCAGTAGTCTCTGCATGCCTTCCCCATGAGACTTGAATGGACATGAAACGTTGCTTCAGCCTCAAGTAGTGTTTTCTGCTTAAGAGGAAGCGTCTTGCCCACCTGTTTTTGCAGGTGTCTGAAAAGATTCGCCTTTTCTACTCTTCGTAGTGAAATATTTCCAAGAAATTTCTCTGGAGAAAAGTTTGCTACAGTGCAGTGGGGGAAAGGGTTTGACACTGAAATTAATGCCAAGATTGAGTCATGTTCTGGGGTGAGAGAAATACAAACAATAAACTTGAAACTGCCACAGCTTGCAGAAGCAAAGAGGTGCTCTTTAAATGATTGGTTAATTGGAGTTACTGGATACGGCAACTGTCATTTTAACAATTTTGTATGGACCGACTCTCTAGGATTTTAAATAGTAGGCTTGTTCTTAACTGACAGTAATGAACGTGTGCATCATACACACAATATTTACAAACAAGCTAAGCAACACTAGTGTAGCAGAAGGGTAATATTACTCGCTTGTCAAGGATTTCTGTGAGTTAAGCGGTTCAATTTTTACTAGTAAGCATGCTGTAAGAAGTAAAATGTTAAATCCTAAAACTAGATTTTGTCAGTATGCAGAGATACCTGGTATTACCCCACCTCACTGAAAAACAGAAGCTGACCTGTGAGTTGCCTAAATGAACACTGGAAAGATTATACTTAATTTCAGAATTGAGCAATATTTGCCATCTGTAATACTAGATTAGTGCCTGAAGTTCTCTTACAACACCAGAACTGTCTTGGTTTTTACTGTAAACATGAGTATCAACAGCAGCCTTTCCACCCTGTATGTACTGTATTGAAAGAACAAATGGAAAATACATGCTTTTATGGCCATTCCTTAGCTAGTAAATAAGTGTAATAGCCACTAATATTTCATTACTTTATATGTTGGTCATTCTTATTACACTTTGCTGGAAGCGTGAGTCTTAGGACATTGTCATTACTAATATTAGACTCTGGAGATGTCGTACTTTATATGAAAACATTGAAATAAAGTAACCTACGAATAAATTTAAGGTGCAAAAAAAATATTCCTCCTGTGTTCTGGTGTCTGTAACTGCTGGGTTACCTTGAATCTGTATCTGGGAAGTTAGATAAGGATCATGTTTTCGTTTTGAATGCCATCTGCCACTTCACTTGTTTGTGCTGCATTGTTAATGTGCAGAATAAATACATGACCTAACAAAAGAGGAAAATGTTGGTTAAGTGTTGCTTTGGATCTTTTGACTAAATGCCTTTTTATATCTTCTCAGTGGTTTATTGAAGGAAAAATATAAGAATTGCAATATGTAAGCTTGTTCTTTTATTTGTTTGTTTGTTTTCCCACGGAGAATGAAAATGGGCAGAAGATGTTCACAAACAGTGTGACTAGTGAACTGTAATGTCATCTGTCCTAACAAAACCTCTTCTCAAGAGGGCAAAAATCACTGCAGACTTTGGGACAAGTGTTCTGACTGCAGGGAGCTGAGCTCACTGGAAGGCCAGCGAGAGGACCTAGGTCAAAGTGGTAATTGTTGAGTTCATACTATGAACTATTCTGTGGCAGCATTAGTTCAGAGGATTTGTTCTTTAACCACCTTTTCATGACGAATAGCAAATTTAATTCTCTTCAGCCTCTATTCCAGTCTTTAGTTCAGTTGAGATTGCCTGGGGAGGGAGGACAACCAGGTAGACAGTGATTAATGTGATTTCCTTAGGAAGTCTGTACACAAAAAAAAGTAGGCTAAAATGTGCTGTAAATTTAAAAGTGTGAATGGTAAAAGTGGTTTCAAATTAGCAATGTGTTCTTTGAGGTGTCAGTTTGAAACAAGAAGCTTAAACACAAGGTTTGTAATGGGTCAAATTCCACAGTAAAACAATTTTTTTTTCTCTGATACTGCAATTAGTATGTGAGGATGAATTTCAGAGCATATCTTCTCTGAATATAAGAAACCATTTTAAGATAATCAAAGCAAATAATTCTGCTTTAATCAGACACAGATAATACTATATTGCTGTCATTTTCTTATTTTATGCAATTTTAAATTCTAATTGCTTTTCTGATGCACTTTGGATCCAGTTCAGCAAAGTATGTCGGCATAACTATAAGGGTGTGGTATGTGGTGGCAGAGGGAGCAAGCAATCCGGGGTGAAGAGAACAGGAAGTGCTTTTAACCAGCTGTGCTGCTAGGTGTGGATCAGCCCTCCCTTAATTTGGTTCTAGGGTATGTTAACAAAGATGTTAATGTCCTTCCTTTAGTTCCACTGGACTCACTGGACTTGGCTCACTAGATAAATCAAAGGAAGGGATAAACTATTCTCCAGGACACTGCGTGAGGTCTTTCTCCTGTTTCCAGCATTCTCACAGGAATTCAAAATGGTTGTTTGGCTTGGTTTATCCCTTTAAGTCTAACATATTATTCCATGTTCATATTTTTGATTCCTTTCCATACTAAGAGTAAATAAGGAAAAATGAAATGTGATGACAGATACAATGTTTAGCTTCTGTTAGAGGCAGAATATTTTGTGGAATAGATCAGGATATTAATCAGATAACAGAAAAAGGTAGGTTTTAATCTCTCTAGAAAATACTGGTAAAAAAGTACATCTAAACCTTGTTAGATGGCATTATCTCATTAGATCTCTTCATTGATGAAAGCCAATAAAAATTGTAGTCTGATGTAAGCTGCATGTACATGGGACAGTCTAACTCATTGATTGCCTCTTTTCCCTACAAGATTCCTGATTTATTTAAAACAATAAAAAATACAGACTTGTTTTTCTTGTCTTTTGGGGAGGAGTGCTCTCTGCTAAATCCTTTGGGTGGTTACTCACTGAGGGGCCAAGCACTAGATACCTTCTTTAAAGCTTTCTATTTTTAAGGTACTTACTAACTTAGTGCTACCCTTCACCTATGTACTTTACACCTGATAGTAATGATAGCCAGCTTAAATCACATGCCACTTGCACTGGGATACAAAGTCATGCTGAATTACAGTTAACATCTGGTGTGTTCAGGAGGCATCTGGTGATCCCCTTTTGAGTGATCAGAAAGTATTTCAGGGAAAAGTTTAAAGCGTTGTTTCACTTAACATAGATGTGTTGTTTCCAGAACAAGTTGAACCTACCTAGTGTTGGTCTGTGTGGGAGCTGGGTAGTGTTGATCGTTGCTGGTCTTTGCAGTCCAGGTTTCAGGTTGTTGTACAAATAGAAAGTGGTTTTCTTTCCTGGGTCTTAATATGCTTCCTTTGAGATTTCATCTCTGTTCTTATCAGAAAAGGTAACCAGACTTTGTATTATCAACTTTGCTTTGTTTTGCTTCCTTTATGACTAATTAGCCTAGTTTCTAAATTAGTTCCCAAAGGAAGTGAGGTTTATATGATTGCACTGTCCAGCTGTTGTTCTGTTTAGGTCCCACTGGCTAACTTCCATCAGATTTGGCAGAGTAATGAGTGCTTCATGCATAAATGCTGCTTTTCTACACACTTATAGAGGCTGAGAATGAGGTTGAGAGACAAAACCAGTGCATGGGATCGAGGCAGTCTTGATTATGAGCTCCCGTACTCATCTTTTGTCTCCTGGAGCTGGCTGATGTGTGCACTCGTACAGATGTGGTGGTTAACAAGTTCTCAGAAAGAGCTTTAGGGCAACCTCTTGTTTTGCTAAGTGGTAACTGAGACTCTAGGTAGGAGCTAAGGATCATGAAGTGAGAGACTGGGGGTGGGGAGATGAATGCCAAAAAAAGAGATGAATCCTTTATGGATTGTAACAAACATGGAAGAGGAATGCCTGTGGCTGTCTGTCCTCTGTGCAGAGAGTAGGACAGAATCAGAAGTCCTCATAAGAATTTCTCTTTCTAAGTCACTAACATCAGTGGAACTCTTTGTTATTTACATCTGGTGTGTGCATTGATTTTTCCTTTGTAATAACTTTCAGGCTGAGATCTACAAAGGCAGACTTTTTGGAGGCTGTTGCTTTATCATGTTGTTTTGACAGGCTTTCCTTTCGGGGCCAAGATGCCAGTCTTTAACAACAGAGGCACTTCTGGCACTTGATAAATATTGCTTTTAGAAGTGACTACGAAGATAGTGCAATGACAAGCAGAGTAGAAATGGAAAAACATGAAGATGAAATTTCTCATAACATCTGTTTCTTGGTTTCCTGACTATGATTCTGTAATTCTAGTCTATGACTTAAAGTACCTGCTGATAGTCAGAGGTGTCTATCATAGGGAAAGTGCTGAGAGTGATAGGGTCCATCAGACACCTGCATTTTGTGCTGTTAAGAGAAGGGGACAAGGAGAAATAGGATGCATTATATACCTCTTGTTAAGCAATAGGATTAACTGCATTTGCTTTTCTTAACCTTAAGATGGGTAATAACCTTCTTGGAGACTACAGTGGGTTTTCTATTAAATATTTTGGGTAGAAGGCTCATTTGTGAACAATCTGTGTTTAAAGAGGCTCAGAAGTTATATTTTTTAAATTAGACAACTGTCTTCTAGTTCATCAACTTCAGCTTCTGTTGTTCCATAATAAAATTGTTAAACAGTTGTTCAGATTGTGTAATCAGTTGAGGAACATCATTTAAACCTCATAAGTGTGATCACTAGTGTTGCCAGTACTCTTCCATTTGCATAAGCAAGTACATTCTTTTATTATCTTAATAGTTACTCTTCTATCATCCAAATATATATAATCTCACAGATTGTTTATCTTTGCTTGTCATGAATGTGCAGTCTCTGATAGTACATACGAAGTGTGTTTGAGCTCTCCTGATCCTTGCCATGTATGGCACAATAAACTGCCCAAATTTGGTCAAATATTTTTAGCCACTTAGTCATATGTCTTTTAATGAGCTGCATATGTAAGCTTTTGATTCACTTAGCAACTGTATTTTTATGAGTATGTCTTGCCACTTTTTCTTATGTATACTTGAAAAATGGATAAGGTTTGTTCTGTTTTGGGGTATGTCACAACCAGATGATTTGGCTTTTTTTTGTTGTTGTTTTTAATAGTGGTAATCAATTTTAAGATACCCTTTTTCACAGATTATGAATTTTAATTATTTTACAATATACAAGTATGCAGCATATTGAATGTTAGATTAATCTGTACTTTTAAGTGCTCAGGCAGTTTCAAAGCTTTCTGATACATTTTCCTTATAATAAACTTGTGGACATTAGGATATACATAGAATATCAATGGTCAGGCAAATTGGATATCAGGAAAACTATATATGGCATGCATGAATTATGACGAGGTTAATGTTTGTGCTAAGTGCAAAAAGCTGTGTTTCTTGAATTTGTTTTCCTTCCGAACTGAGTTATGATGTCTTGCATTTAGTTCCTTTTCATTTAAGTAACAAAATGTATTGCAAAGTGAGATGATTCTTTTCTTTCCAAGCTTGTTGAGAGCATATATGCGTTGTACACTGATGATCAGTGGAAGAAATTGAAGACAGTATGCTTGAGGAATTTCTAGTCTTTATTCGTGGAGTATGTTAGTAAATTATTTTATTGGAAGAATTGCTGGTTTTAGGGGTTGATGTGACTAAAAAGATAATTCCAGAAATCCTCTAAGAAGGGAGTTTTCAAGAATACCTGAAACGGTAGTAAGGTTTATGAGTATTTTCACTCACGAATGTTTTTGCTTTTAATTGAAAAAAAAAAATAATGCAAGCAGTGTACTGCAGTCTGGTTGCAGTCTAGCTGCAAGCTTATGGATGAACAAGTCCAAATGAGACTTGGTGTTAAAACAGTTCTGTGTTGCATTCTAAACAAAGCGTTGAGTTCGTACCTAACTAAAGCAAATGGGATCAAAGAGGCGTAATCTGCTGCTGATTTTGTTTGGCTGGTTAAATGGAGCAGCAGCATGTCTTCCTTCCAGTGTAGTTGTTGCCTCTGTGCTAAATAATGGAGGAAAGCTTTAAGATTCATTTTGGAAGGCACAGTTACTTAATTAAGGAAATCTGAGGGGTTTTGCCATAATAAAGCAGTATATAATATTCAGTCTTTATGGCTGTAGAAGTATTCCGAAAATTAAAGTTTATAAATGAATTGCATTTAATTACAGGCATAATTCTCTGGAAGGATTTAGCAGCCCAGCAGTAAAAGTTCTCCTTTCAGCCTTCTGGTTATGCAGTATTGTTGATTTATTCAGCTAAAAAATTAATACCAGTCTTGTGGGGTCTGGCTGTTTTGAGTCCTCTCTGTCCTGAAATGCAGAAGGACTTTTCTCTCTGTTGCTCTGCCCTTTTAAGGGCAGCAGTATGGAAGTTGGCAAGAAAACTGACTGAGCACCCTGTGAGAAAAATACTCAAACACAGAGAAGAGAGGCAATTAGGAGCCAGTCAGGATGGTGTTCTGGAGAACAGCAGTGGTTCTGCATCTGGACAACACTATTTGCTTGGTAATTAAGAGATGTGAACATATGATAATATTTTTTTGCAGTGTGCCAAATTGATGCTGAAGTTTAAATGTATAAACAGCAGTGATTAATAGACTGTGAAAAGATGTATGGTGGTATAGAATATGCTACAGTAGAACACAGCAGGGGGGTATTGAAATGCGACAGAGCATCCTCTTCCATACTCCTTAATCTCAACCGCTTTATAATTAAAACCACGTTATGGTATTTTTTTTCCAAACTGCTCCCCATCTCTTAGTCTCAACTTCATGATGTAGCCATTGATTCAGTGAATTGTAGTATCCAGTCAAGTGACTGAGCTGGGCCTGGGACGGAGCGAGGGCCTGGGGGCTTTGTGAATGGAACCGCTTCATGTTGGAGAACAAGGTTGCAGTGGGGATTGTAAGTGGCTTCTCAGAAAACCAGAAAAAATGTATCTGAGGAAACCATATTTGCTGGTTTTGTTAAACTCTGTGTGAATTCATTCATCTATTTAAGGATTTTTTTACAAATCTGTAACACCTGCTGCTTTTCTCTCAAATTCTTCCCGTCAAGCCTCAACAAATAACTCTTAATCCCTCATCAGACCTTTTTTCCTGAAGATGTTGCTTAAAGATGCACAGTATTGTAGAATAGCTTTAATATGAACTTATCTCTTAAATCTTTCTTTCTTTATAGGCTTGTATAGATGATAACGTAGATATGGTGAAATTTCTGGTGGAAAATGGAGCAAATATTAATCAACCAGATAATGAAGGCTGGATACCTCTACATGCAGCTGCTTCCTGTGGATATCTTGATATAGCAGAGTAAGACTTTTTTTCTCCATTTTTGAATACATGCATTTTGTTCATTGTTAGAGGGGCACTAAAAGCAGATGACATTCATAAATTATCTTTTTAGTTGTCTCTGGGATGTGTAGTGAGAGAATGTGTTTATATTGTGTGTTGTTGTGAAGTGTGCTGTGTGCATGATTATTTGTGCATTACATTTGCTCTTTCTAGCTTTCTTAGGTAGCTGTAAGATGTAAACATTTAAAACTATTCATGACTGTCAAGTGATTTATTTTTTTTAAGTATTATTTTCTCCTGTATAAACATCATTTTGGGGCGAGAAAGTTCAGATTTACATAGTCAGAAACATTATTGCAGGATAAGTCTAGATGTAGGAGGTTAATTGTATTTGCAGTCTTAAATCCTTTGTTTTTCAGGTGTGATATGAATTGGTGACTTTTGCTGATTATTTGCTGTGGAGCAAAATTTTATCATTGAAATTAGATGACTGTTATTGTATTAGTTAAAGGTTACTGAGTACTAAACTCCAGTAGTGGTCTTGTTGTTATTCTTGAAGCCTGTTGAGGGCCATTGAAAATACGCTAAAATCTTTTTTTTTTTCCAGAGGAGGTCTGTTTTAACCTGAAGTAGTGGTTGATTTGAAAAAAATTGTGGCATATGTTTTTCAGCATGCTGTTCTTGCAGTAAAGATGGTAATAGTGCCTTTCTAAAGACATTTTGGGTAAACAAAAACTACATTAATTCTGCTAAACTCAATGTGATGTGTGATCCAGTTTGACAGTTCGATTAAAATAGGAAGTAGTATTTTGTCATGTAATTGCACTACTGTACTAATTACAGTGGCAAACAATGGAAATTTAATTTTAGGGGATCATTCATTGATGTTCTGTTCTGTGAATTTGAGAGGCTTAACTGCTTGAATCTTAAGGGAAAGAAAAAAATCTGGGGACTCTTGTATAGCATTTTCTCTGGGAAGGGTTTTTTTTGGGTGTTCCTAGAGTGAAGTGCTTTGTGTGTCCTTTATATACTGGGACACTGTGTGACTGCTAACTTCTGCAGTCTGCCTTTCTACACTGTGCATGTTTGATGCTGTAATCTCCCTTGCATGCACACTGGAAATGTCTACTTGTTGGCTATATCATGACCAGAATTTCCCTATAAACTGAGATAATAAAAGCCTTTCGTCAGTTTAGTGGAGGTAAAAACACCTACTTTCTTTCCACAACAGGAAAAAGTTGAATAAACGTTCTTGGAGTTGCAGCCTGTTGTAGGAAGAAAGAGGCACATATCCCTTGTCTATAAGACAGGTTTCCACTGTTAACTTGAATATCTGAAATCTGTGATGTTGCTGAAGACTCTTCTGGTCTTTATTCTCTCAGACAGAATCATAGAATGATAGAATGGTTTGGCTTGGACAGGACCTTCAAAGGTCATCTAATCCAACACACCACCACCCCCCCCACCACCACCCCCTCCCCCCCGTGAGCAGGGACATCTTCAACTTTATCGTGTTGCTCAGAACCAGGACCTGTCTGGCTATTTTCTATAGATACCCTTTAAAGAAATGAGATTATTTGAGTATAATCCCATGGGACGGAGGACATCTAAGATTTTGGAAGAGCAGTGTTCCTAAGGTGCATGGAGTTTTGAAGATAAGATACCCTTCCACATACAGCTGAGAAGGGTAACCTGACCTGAATGGAGTAGTATTTATATCTAATGAGGCTCACAGAGTTTAGATTGTCTTCAAGCTTTTTTTCCAGGATCTCAGCTTCAAATAATTTACAAAACTGACAGCAGACTTTGCAGCTGAAACAAAACTGATGGAAGTCATCAGAGGTTAGAAAGTTTTAATTTTTCCAGTAGTACATGCTGGGTCCAGAATCTGCTTTAGTGTGGACACATCTTTCCTGGGAAGCATGAGAATGTGTGTATGCATCTGTGCTGCATTTGATATTTCAGTTTTTGCACTAAATTTTGTGGTTCATGGAAGGGAGCTTTTAATTTGGGTAAATTACGGAGTTTATAGTTCTGAAAAGATTACGCTTAATAACTTGTCATCTTTCTGTTCTGTAATGGATAAGCATTTTTTCACAGAACATCTGTTCATTTCCTATTTTCTTGCAAGGTGCAAGAGAGAAGAGAGTCAGGGAATGGGTTCCGGTGTTTCCTAACTTAGTTAATGAATGGCTGGGGAGAGTCTGACCCTTTCTCCTCCACCATGGAACTGCCTGTTGCGCAGCTTCATAGAACTTATCAAGTTGGAGACTCAGAAATCTATTTCTGTTTCCTCTGCTGCCATCTTAAGTCTTCTTAGGGCTTCCTTCAGATGGAAATAGCTGGAATTTATTTCTCTTGAAATAACACAATCTGAAAAATCTGCCAAATATGCAAATTCAGTTAATTTATTGATTTTGTTTTGATTTATTGATTCTCATGTTTTTTACAATTCATGGTAAGAATGTGGCATGATAGCATACTTCCCGTATTTCAGGTTTTTGTGTCTCAAAACCTAAAATTGTGTCTTAAGAAAGCAGCAGTGCTAGGAGATGGAGGTATTTTCTGTTATGAAATGTGTTTCTATGTTTAGAATGTAATTTAGGAGCTTTCTAGAGTAAATATGCACTCTGTATGTTGACTGCGTTCTTCATGTATGTGTGTGCATCAGTCTCTGTGATTGGGGGGGGAGCAGGAGGTCTGTTAATGTTGCATGATAACTCTTGCATGATTCATCACTAGGGTTAGAGTCCATGAAATACAGTCAAGATGGGGTGTGTTGGAGTTTGCAGATCTGTTAATAGGATGTGAAACCATGGTTCTACTTGGAAAATTGAAAGAAAAAAAAAAGCCAAAGTTTAATCATTACTGACCTTTATAGTACAATCTTTATCATAGTTTTTCTTCCATTGCTCATTTGACTTCATAGGATTCTATTTGGGGTAGTTAATGTACTTTCTTACGGAGTGAGAAAGGTTTCTGTTCAGACTGGTTTCATAATGGAATCAGTACACAATCTCACAGTTCAGCTGTTCTTTCTGTGTGTTCCATCTATTTCCTATTACATACAGTAAATGGGAATGACAGGGAGTCACGCCAGTTTAGTACAGAATGGTGCTGCCTATTTAATCAATGCAGGAACCTTCCCATATCACTGTGTTTTCACTGAACACCTAATCTCTCTCTTGCTCTCCTCTCACTCTCACTCTGTAATGTGCACATTCTTCTTAAGTAGCACCTGCTGCTACTCAGATGTTCCTGAGTGAGTGCACCCACGTGCTGGAGATCTGGGGGATATGTAGGTGGTAGGGAGCTTCTCCAAAAAAAGTCTGGATATTTCAGGAAGCCACTGCTTCAGCCATCTTTATGTGCTGCACCCATGCTAATTGCTGATGAGCTGAGTGAATCTGTGGCATAGTCCCTACTCACTGGGGGTTTGGTTTTGCTTTGGCTGACTGCCCTGTCTGGCCAATGGGCTATTCACTGCAGGTACTTTCCCTGTCCTTGTCATCCTACACTGTATTTAGCAGTCCTATAGCAGCATCGCCCCGCAGCTTCTCCTATCTCATTTGAGTATTCTGCTTCTTTTGGAACAGCCACCTTCTCTTGAGTATGTCTCCTGTCTTCTCTAAAAAGTGCATCTTCCAGGTTAAGATATATTATAGGAGCCCACTTCAGGTGAAATACAGTAAAAGAATATAATATAGTGTGAAATAAAGGCTCAGCTGGTTGCTGAGGAAGAGCTGTGCTGTGAAAGCAAAAAGAGCCATGGAGGGTAAACTGCTCCTTGTTGCCGTTGTTGTTTCTGGGATCTCTAAATGCTGAAACTGCTTCAGCTTACTGGAAATTCTTTGAATAGCTTAATTTTAGAATTGCCTACTTCAGTTAGTGTTAAGCTAGTTTATGATCGTGTGAATTATCTCAAAAGTAATGGTAATATGAACATGTTTTAGATACTCTTTTTTTCAGAGTTGCCCAAACAGGTTGATTTTGTTCTATATTTTTCTGTTCTTCATTGCTTTTCGTATACAAAGAAATGTTACACAAAGGAGTCTCTTTTTCTCCAGTGTGTTAGTATGAATTAAAGAGTCAGCATCAAAAGCTTTGACAAATTACAGTTATGTGAAAACAAACTTTAATGCAGGAGGACTTCAACAGTAGTCTTGTGTGTGCATGCTTTAAGATGGTATTTAATAGGTAGGACCATTAAATTACCTTTGTAAAACTCTTGTAAAACTACTTGGGTGCATATAAATTTTTTTATCTGTTAAATCTCATCTGCGGTTTAAAAGCTGATGTTATTTCAGTATCAGGGAATAAACAAATTCCTTTCTAAAATGCAGAAAATGCTGCAGAGGAGAAATAATGCAAATCGGCATTTAACAGAATTTTTAAATCGTTTTTTATTTCTGCCTGCTTTTTATTGTACCAGATTATTCTGTTACGTAAAAAATGTCCAAAATTGTGGAAATTTCTGTTAAAGAATCAAAACTTCTGTCAAAAACTTATATTCTTTTTGGCTTTGGACCATGCAGAGTTGTGAGTGCATAGCTGATGTATTTTGAAGCTTGCTTGCAAGTATTTAGGGGCTACAGTAAAGTTTTACTACTTAAATACAACTGCTTTTTAATTTTGCCCAGAATGAAAGATGGTGCATCTTCCAGCAAGTATAAAAAAGGCATTTTTCAAAAACAACTAAGAATCCAGTAGTAGTTACATTTTTGCTCAAAAAAAAAAAAAGTCCAAACATGGGGAAAGGTGATGTCTCCTGAGGGAAGGATAGGGGCTTTATACCTTCATGCAATGGGTACTACATCGCAGTAAGTTCGCCAGATGTTGCTGTTACCAAAGTTTCTCATGGGTTTAAGGGATGGGAAGTCTGGTGAGGGTGGATACATAGAAAAATACAAATGCAGAACGCATGCATACAAATGGGATCTGGTTCAGAATATCCATTAGAACAGCTGGGAGACTGGAAAGGCAATACAGGAAATGTATGCCTCAGTTTTGTTCTCCTTGGAAATACGCTCACTTTTGGAGACAGGCTAGATGTTAAGTGGGTGTTTGGTCTAACTCAGTATGGTTGCTTTTATGTTTGGGAGGCATGTAGTTATGTGTACAGACCCTAAGACTTAGCAAAATGCAGTTTCTTTATTTTACAGGTTTTAAAGGCTGAAGCATGTGATTAAAGTCAGAATAACTTCTAAAATTCAGAGCCTCCTCGTTCGGTTCATTTAGAAAGAGAAGTTCAGCTTGACCAACTCTGCTGTTCTAAAATGCAGCTTGCCCGCTTTCCTTCCTGCCCAGTTTCCTATGTTGCATCCCCTCCCTCCTCTGATATTTAAAGCAGACTTTAAAAGGCTTGTGTGTAACCACTGCCTTGCTGCTGACGCCCATCTGTTTTTCCAGACTTCAGACACCTGAAAGTGAACCCAGCCAAACAAGTTTGCTGAAGCCTCAGCAAACCATTGTCCCAGGATCTCTCTATTTTAGTAACAGTCCATTAAGATTAAATGAGTGATCGTTGTCTGGGATATGAAGGAGCGAGAAACAGTCCTGCAAACCTGCAGCTGAATATTTAGATATTCAGTGATAGGTGGCTTACATATAGTTCTGATCACCTTGTGGTGGCCTGCTGTGGTGCTGGGCAATAGTGATTCTTGCCTGTGGCATGTTGTACAAGGATAGTACCAGTGCTCATCTGGCAACAGGGAGCAACTGAGGGAATTCAGTGCAGTTTCACAATATGCTTAATGTGATCTAACTTGAGACAACTGAAGAAATAAAAATAGGCAGTCATTCCCTTCTCTCATTGGTTTTCCCTCCTCCACATGTTCTTGCCCCCTCTCTTGCAGTATCTAATGATCACTCAACAATGTGGGAGCTACTAGTGTAAGACTACCTTCAGGGGGTTTGGAGGGTTTATTCTCTTTTGAATCAGTGAGCTGGTCTGCCTTGCCAGCAGCAGTTGGCATAGATAGATGCAGGTATAAAAAAGAAGTCTGGGCTGCTTTCCAGATACAGCTCCTACCTCTGACCAGAAGCCTGGCTGGAAAGCTGCCTGTGCTGAGGTAGTCCTCTCCTTCATCTCCCAACTCATGAGCCTGAACCAGGTGGCACTGGTGAATGTTCTTCCACAATATCCAGGGATGGTGCTACCACAGAATATGTTTCAAAGCAGTTGCTTCTAATCCTTTCTTCTCTTAAGTTTTAATGACTTGATTGTCTGGAGCTGTTACTGAAGTGCTTTTAATCTAAGCTCTTTTGCCATAACCCATTATAATCCTAGAAGAACAAGACAATTTTTAGGCAAAGCAGACTGATAAACAAGTCAGGGATGGCTCCTATCTCCTTTAGCTTTGTTCTCACAGTTTTAACTGACTGAGTATGAAGTGATGTTATTAGTGATACATTCAGAAGTAAAACTTTGGATGATAATCAGAAGTTCTGATATGTTGAATGGCATGGTGAAGTTGGTGGTCTGATGTAAACCGCATACAGATTATGCAGACTGGTAAGGGGTTTGGTCTGATAGAGATCGTACAAGGCGAATGAATGTTTTTGTCAGGATTTGAGATGTTACTTTAAATGACACAAGGTAATGTTAACTGAAACGGTAGAATTAAAAGGAAAAAGGTCCAAAGATGAAATTTGATACAGTCCACTCAGAAAATGGGAAGAGGAGTTCAGAAGAGTATGTTATAAAACAAGCCACAGGACAAAATATAAGCAGGGGAAGATTTATTCCCAACTGAAGAACAGCTCTTCTAGAAGAATGATTGACTTCTTACAAGTTGACACTGGTAGAGATGCAGTGTTTGTTTTGAGGACTGTGAAAAGGTCACTGCAGGCTTTGGAAGATTGTTTCAGTTAATTCATTTGTACTCTCTGCCGGGTTTCTTTCTGGAAGACCAGATTGGGAAAAAAAATTAATGAGAGAGAAAATATGCTAGTATGGTAGTTGTGTCACATCCCCCTGCCCCCCCCCCCCCAGTCAAAGTGTGATGCTTGTTCTTTATCATCATCATAAAAGTTTCTCCTCCTCCAACCTTGTGTAGATAGCTGCAAGGATAAACCTAAATTCCTTTAGAGAAAATAATGGAGAAACCTGGAAATCAGTGAGCTGGCATCAGTTGGCATTTTCTTTTCTGAAGATGCACCATGGCAGTGTACAGTTTTCAGTATGTTTTTGCTGCATGTATGTAGTTCCTAAGAATAATTAAACATTGATGAAGTTGTTTAGGTTGATGGTGAAATTCCCTTCTTAAAATCATGTAGTTATGTGGTCAAGTTTAATCTTTTTTTTTATTGTGTAGTTGTGATCTGATGTTCAGATAAAAACCAGCTGGCAGAAATATATAGTAAGATATTGTTGATGGGTTAGAGGAAATTAGAGGACCTAATTTATTTGATACCTATTTGTTTAGTTGAAGGAGTCTACGAGAGTTGGTCATTCTGTGATGCACATAATTTATTTGATACCTATTTGTTCAGTTGAAGGAGTCTAGGAGAGTTGGTCATTCTGTGATGCACAAAGACAGTGTGTGCTCTGTAGATGCCTTCTTCGGATTGGATTACTGTATTCATCTCCACTAGTGACCCTTAGTATCTGTTAGTAAGTATATTGCATTTCTCTTCTAAACGTAAATCTACTAGAACTTTAAGTTCAGAAATACCTTCTTAAGAGACATACGATTTAGTGGAAGTTATCTTTTTTCTTTTAATATGCTTTAGCATTGACTCTAATGAAAAGTCATGGGGCTGATACCCGGTGTAAAGCTCAGAGCACTCTAATTTTTGGCTGAAAAAGAATTTGATAGTGCAGCTCATGCCTAAAAGAACTATCCTGCTTTGAGAAGTGAAGTGCATAGGAAAGATTTCACTTTCACAGAGCATTGATTTTATTGTATTCTGAGAACACTTTAGGTATCTTATGTATGAATTCTGAAGTTGAATTGTACATATGAATTGGTGATTCATATGGAAGCCTGGGATCTCAGGTAGGCTTCTGAGGAGCATAACACGTCAGGTCTTCCCTGAATGATGGCTTGTACCTGCCCGTTGCTACCAGTCAACTCCTATTTTCTAGGTATGATTGGAACACGGGAGAGCAGCTCTAGATACATGAGCAGTCAGGTTTAGAATTAGGCAAGTGCTTAGTAAGTATGGCAGACTGTCACTTGCGAGGACCTCATCAACTCATTCCAAATTGCTGTTTTAGAGAGATGCAGCAATATGTTCCCCAGATGTTAAATTTATGGAATAGTGTTGTAAATATCAATTATAGTATTTATCCAGTTACCTGATAGAAAAATAATGTAGTTCAGAGTAAAGTAGGTTTTGAGTGTTGTTTTCTAGGAGAAAACATGGGTGTAGTGTAGATTGTCACTTGTGTGCATCTCTGTTTTTTTTTTCAGCTTTTACTTGAGGATTTTTCCCTATTGCGAGTTGAACCTGATCTGCCATGTACAGCAGACTTTCCAATGACACTAGAGCAATTATGACCTACTTATCCTTTCTTACAGATGTGTTTTTTGTTGGATATTCTAAATCACGTCATTTCAGTGCAAATGATCCTAATCTGTGTATATTTTTCTAATCTTATCCTGACTGAGGCAGGATAAAAGCTGCTTGAATTCTTCTGAAATCTGTAAATACAGTGTGGTATCTCTAGAGACAGAAGGCTGCTGTGCATTGATGAGAGTGAGTTATTTGGATACAATTCAGATACTAAAACAAAAATGTAGGGGGTTTTATTTTTATAAACAGAGGGTATGACATAAAAAAGTATAAAAAATGAAATATTTGAAACCTCTTGATTACAGGTGAATTTGGTCACTATATTACATAATTACTTAAGTTCTGTGATGCAGTGATTATATCTGTACTAGTATCTGTTTAAGCACAGTAAAATAATTGATCTTGGTTTTAATTCTTCTGATATAAATGCCAACGCATGGCTGTTGGAGGAAAATAAGCTTGTTAAGTTAGGCCCATACTCGTAACTTCCTCTGAAATAGAAAACAGCTGTTAAATATCAGAATTTGTGGCGATACTCTAGCCAAATGTAGCAATGCTGCTCTTGGCACAAGGCATGAGGGATGCTGAGCTAGGGGTGTGATCACCTCTTGTTGGTGAGGAATTGGCTGAGGATGCTGGGCAGCAGCATGGTTTTCCTTATTCCTCCTCTTTTTTGCTTCCATGTTGTTGTTACCTCTCCTTTTCAACCAGGGTAACCAAATCACAAGTATTCATTTTAGTGACAGTTCTGCAAATCACCACTAATGCTTGGTGACTTGCTATTGGGAAGCATCCTGAGCAGAGAGTGTGTTGAGCTAGTTACTGCACGTACTGCATGTACTCTTCTGCATCTGCAACACAATGTTTTCTCAACTCAGACTTCATTTTTGCACTGTGAGGTGCAGATTTCAAAGTAAAGGACAGAAACACTTGTTCACCAAGGTCCATAGTGAAATTACACACTTCTAAAACAGTTCTTGTTTAGTTTTCATTCCAGTTGAAGTTTTTTGCCTTGTGTTCATCCTGGCATTGCCAGGCTCCAGGGTTTTTACTTTTTTGTAAACAGGTTATAATATGTTTCCCTATATAGCTTTCTTCATGTTTCGTACTTTTCTCACTCCCTGTTTACTTTCACCTAAACATTGCTCTGCCATCTCTCCTGTGTTTTTCTTGTATATAGATATGGTAAAATATGAAGGCTTAATTGCTTTTCATATGCTGCAAGTAGGAATTTTTTCTGCTCTTTGTACTGTTAATGTTTAGGTGGCTGCCTACTTACAAATATTTCTAGAGTTTATTGCTGGCTTTTTTCAGAGGTTTCTTGGAACACAGGAAGAATAAAACTAACCAGATACTGTTATCTACCCTGTTTTCTTCTATGCTCCTGCATACCAAGAAGGAAAACAGATGTGATTCTAGTTTGTGTGTTTCCTTGGGTGTGCAAGTTGCAGTGGAGGCTAGGGGCAGAGCTGTGTGTGGAGCTCGGTGCTGCGTTGGTATGTTGTGGAGTCTTGGCTTCATAAATACGTTTTTCATATAGGTACAGTATTTAGCACTGATAGTGCTGTTTGCACAGGGGGGATAGTATTTTTTTTTTCCTTATCTCTGTGGCATACTACTTGGATAGCTTCGGGAGCATTAGACAGTTTTGAGGCAAAGATGTGTGTCTGTCCAGGATGTCTTTCATAACGGCTTCACCAGGGAGAATCAGAAACTGGATTTGCTGCTATCTGGAGGAGCTCTTGCATAGTGAAAGATACAAAACAGTCTTTTCAGACTGGTCTGTGATTTAGAAAAACACATGTATACTGAGATCTGGATTAGACTGATGAAAATTGAAGAGATGTCCCTTCTCATTTGCTTAAAATTATTTGACCATTTGTTTATCAGCTGTTTTTATTATTATTTTTTAAGCATCTCTAGTTACCTGAAATTGTCAGCTCTTGTGTTCTGCAAGAGCAAATCATACATTGGCCTCAGATCTCTTGTTGGTATCAACTGTCTTAAAATACTCACTCATATTTCAGGAGGAAAAAAAAACTGGTTTTGCTGAATAATCCTAAGTGGTCTTGTTTGTGTAGCTGCTGGCTGACGATACTGCTCATAGGGGAAGCATTCCTCTGTAGAAGGTGCTGCAGCATGGGTTTTTTTTTCCTAAGAGAGAAAGATGTGAGAATCTTCTGGAATTTGTGAAGAAACACAACCTGAAAAGTGCTCGAGTTTTATCATTATTTGATTTTAATTTAAATGTCATCACAGAAGCCTGTCTTCTCATGTCAGTTTCTAATCAGTTCTAAATGTTTAGAGGCAGAAGGTTGAGGCATAGCAGCAACTGACAGCGTGGGATGGCATTTTGCAGAGTGCCTGAATAAGACATTTTAACTGAGCATCTGAGTAAGGCTGAGAGAGTTGGGGTTGTTCAGCCTGGAGAAGGGTTCAGGGAGACCTTAGAGCAGCTTCCAGTACTTAAAGGGGACCTACAAGAGAGGGAGTCCCCTGAAGAGGGAGTTTTTACAAGGACAAGGACAAAGGAGAATGGCTTTAAGCTGAAAGCGGATAGATTTAGATTAGACATTAGGAAGTTCTTTCCCATGAGGGTGATGAGGCACTGGCACAGGTTGCCCAGAGAAGCTGTGGCTGGCCCCCATCTTTGGAAGTGTTAAAGGCCAGGTTGGATGGGGCTTGGAGCAGCCTGCTCTAGTGGAAGGTGACCAAGCCCATGGGTTGAAACCAGATGAGCTTTAAGGTCCCTTCCAACTCCAACCATTCTGTGGTATTGACGTAATTGTTTTTCAGGTAATTTAGATTTATTCTAGGGTAGGTTGTCAGTAAAGAGGGTGAGGAGATGCCTACTTGTGCAGAGCAGGGTGCTCCACAGGGTGCCCCTTGCAAGACCTGCCTGGCACCTGCTCCGTGTTGCACATTTTAACACCATCCATAGTATGCATATGTGTACTGTGTACTATGTACCACAACAGAATTTAACGCAGTGTTATTCTAATGCTATTCTATTTGCTTCAGGTATGCAGTATTTAAGATTTTTTTAAAAGGGGGGGAAGTAACCTCTAGACCTTTATTTTGGAAAGTGCACCTTAAAAATTCAAGAATGACATATAAACTGTCATCCCTTGATATGCTCTATATGCAGGTAAGTATACCTCTGCTTGCCTGGCCTGCAGTGTTACTTGGGCTGAAAATTAGAAAAGAAAGCAAACCCAAACCAAAACCACTTTTGAGAAGGACTGGGGAGCTTGAGGTAGAAGTGAAATTCTTCTGCAGTGAGAAAATATTTAAAGAAATATTCCCGGACTCCCAAAACAATAGGTCTGGAGAGACTTCTAGTGTACTTCACCTTCGAAAAAAATAAGATCGGATCCTGCAGTGTTAGAATTTTATCATTTTTATTTGTTAAATGTCTCTTGAAGGTCTAATTGTTCAGCTGATTTCTTGTGTCTTTGAGTTAGTAATTTGAATTATTTACAAAGATGTAGTAAAAAGTGCATTGGTACTTTATATTTTAAACAAATCAGTGAAATAATTCTGAAAGGCATTTCAAAAGAAGGCCATTAAAATGCATATTCCAAAGATGTGTGTGGTTTTAGTTTGGTTTTGTATCCTGTGGGGCACTTTTTTTTTTTTTTTTTTTTTCATTTTTTGTTTCTTCACATGACAGCTTGCATAGCTGCAAGAACACAGTGACACTTCTTCTGTCTTTGGCTCCCTCTTATCTTTCAGTTAAAACGCTCATGGAATTAACTTGCACTCCACTATGTATGGATTCAAAGAAAAGCAGCTGGGTTTAGCTGAAATTACCAATTAGTTTAAAACTGTTGGGAGACCAGTTGTGCTGCTGGTTGGTGCCCCCACAAGCAATTAAGCCGTGTTTCCCTGGAAGGCCCCACTGAACATGTTTATTTTAAATTTATATACAACACATTAAACCTTTATTAAGCAGGAGATTTTTTTAGGAAGAGCCCTGTCCTCAGATTTTAGGACTTAGCGACTGCTGACCGGTCTTCCGAGTCATCTGAAAGGACCTCCTGTTTTCATTAGTGGCTCTCCAGTGAGCTCAGCACTCAATCTTTAATGAACTAAATCAATTCAGCAGCCACTTCTCTGCCCTGCCTTGTGCTTGTCAGTGTTCAGGTGACCTTCAGGTTCAGCGAGTACTTAAAGTTAATTATATCCCTAATGACTTTGCAAACTTGTTTCCAGATATTGGGAACTGGGGCAAGGTTCGAATGTAAACATATGCCCCTCTTTCTGTTGCCGAGATAAACTAATATTAAAATGTTATCTGCAGCAGATCTTGTTCTCTGCAGCTGACAGGCTTTGTTAAAACCAAAGTTTGAGTGTATGACAGCTTCTTAGGTTCTAAATTCACAAATAAGATTAAAAGTTGCATGTAACTCCAGAGAGAGGTATCTTCTCCGCTTGCTTCCTGTCTCTGTATGCACTTCATTAATAGACTTACACACACACAAAACCTCAGCTGTAAGGGAATTTTTGTTGTTTTGAGGATATTTTTTAAAATTCAGAGTGTAGGCCAAAGTTGCTAGTTAAAATGTTTAAGTTCCAGTTCTTGAGCTTGCTTTTGATGTCGACTGTTTGGCTTTTGTACAGTAATCTCAGATATTTGTTATTACTTATTGTCACAGAGATACTGAAGTTCCAACCCCTTACGAAATGTATTGAAATGTATCTTTCACAAAATGATGAGGAAAAATCTGGGTTTCGTAATAATTCTAGAAAATAAATATGCCATTTTTTTGTCAAGGTTGTTAACTTCAGTCTGTAATAGCTGTGGAGGAATAGACAGCAGTGATTCTTAAAAGACAAATTCAAATAGAAATATTTTGGCTTCATAAACCAACAGTATCACAAAGCAAACTTGTTCTTCCAGTCTTACCCAGACTGCATAATGCTTGTCATGGAAACATCAGGGCAGAAGCATTAGGAACAATTTGATTTCATTTTCCTGCTCTTGTCTGTCTTAGTATTGCTGGGATACTTGCAGGTCTGTATACTTAGGCCACAAGAGTGTCTAAAAGGTACCTTTAGCTTCAGTATCAACAATTGAAAGCTATAGCTCCAGAACCAAGCATGGTATGGATCAGGCTACCATCGATCAAGTTTCTTTCTCGTTTATTTACATTTTGAACGAGCACCTACCAGAATATTATGTAAGTTATTGCCAGATTGTCTGAATTATTCTTCTGTAGCTGTCTGCTGAACCTGGCTATTTGCCACAAGGGAATTACAAAAGACAAAAATTTAAGTGCTATACCAAAAGGTTTTGTAAGTACGTGGCATCAGCAGTGTTTTTGCTTTTCAGCTGCATCCAAATTTGCAAAAAGCACCTTTTTCTGGATGAGGTATCAAAGGTCATGGGTCTGTTGACCCAGGAAAACCAGAGTTCTGTAAGCACGTGCAAAGGGGAGCTTCAATAGCTCTGCTGCTCCAACCATACTAATCCCCCTAGCTCTGCTGATCTGATTTCGGTCTGTGAGCAGCTTCATTTTTGGAGTCTACTTTAAAGAATCATTTGATCATGAAGTTGCTCATATAGCTAAATAATAACTTTCTGAAATGCTTCTGTAGCCTTTTTTGCATGTTGCGCCTTTTATTCTGTCTGTAAGTTATTGGACCATTTGACCAAATGCTTCAATGAGAGATGTATTTTTCTTACAAAAGTAGCTTAATTTTTCCCTGTAGGTATTATGTGTGAACAGGTAAAAATCAGGTTTCTTAAACATCCCTTTTTTTGTGTCTTTATTAGAAAAAATAGGTTGAAAGGACACAAATGGTTACTTGGGGTTTTTTTGTTATAAAGATATTTTTGTCCATGATCCACTTTGGTTTT
Source organism: Neopsephotus bourkii (assembly GCF_033783945.1). Lineage (NCBI taxonomy): Eukaryota > Metazoa > Chordata > Aves > Psittaciformes > Psittacidae > Neopsephotus > Neopsephotus bourkii. Next base: position 4,764,594 of record NW_026901969.1, read on the forward strand.
GAATCAACGTTTTGACTTTGTAAGTTAGTTTCCCCACAGCTCTTTTTGCCTGCTTAGCAGACACCCTGCATAGCAATTATCTGATCTGTGACCTGGAAGGCTGTGTCACCATTAAAACAGTACACCCAGTATCATTGAGAAATACTGTTATTATGTATTAATTTTTCATTCTAGCAAAAGCTAAATCTTTAAATTGAAGAGGGATAAGAGTCACAGCAGCACTGTTAAGAGGGACAGTATAAAACCAGAACTGCATACCAGCATCAAAGTTAGCAGCGGTAATTGATGATGCATATCCTGAGAGATACAGTTACACTTCTGGGAATTAATTTCAATTTTGTGATCTGTTAGTTATTACCTCTTCTTGACGTAATTACAGACATTTAATGACAAGTGCTATTTACATCATACATTAAAAAATAGAAGTGTATGAGAGTACTTCATGCTGAGTTATTGAGTAAAGTTTAAGAACATACGATCCTAGATCTGGAATCTGTTGTTAATTGGCAGTGGCTAAGCAGAAATACTTTAAAACACTTGGATTAGTATTGGATTAATGTTGCGATTGGCTTCTGCATAATTTGGCATTCTGCAATAGTAACTTTAAGAATGCATTTTTTTCATACACTTGTTACCAAAAGGATAGCTAATTCTTCTGGTCTGAGTATTTCCTGGTATTTTTTCCTCAAACATATGGAAAGTGTAAATTAAGGTCTGTATAACAGGAGGTATGTTCGCAATTTTTTGCTTGTGTTCTGTTGTGGATCAGACTGTTAAATTTGTTAGGGAAGTGAAATGTTACGGTCAGAAGGTTCAAGGCTGAGCCATATTAGTGTTTTAATTGTTGTTCATTGTCTACTTGGAAACAGATTATGTATTAAGTGTAGGTTCTCAATAACTTCATAGGCTTATGGTTTAATGCAATGAATTAACTTAATCCTTTTGTGACTTACGGTTGGCATTAATCTATTTAACTTATTTGCAAATGCAGAAATCATTTCTACTGAGTCTGGATTGTTGACTCCTGAGACAGTAGCACTTTAAGTAAGAAAACACTCAAAGGGTTGGAATAGTGTGAAATACTGCTTCCTTGCTCCCTCTCACCTCTCTTCCCCACCAAAAGCTGACCTTATGAACACTTAGGAGCAGGGGACATTCTGATTTTCATAGAATCATAGAATCAAGTAGGTTGGAAAAACCTTTATGAAGCTACCTCAGAGACCAATTGTCATCATTCTGGCAAAGTATAGAAGCATAATATGCCACTGAATTTGGAGTTTCTAGGAAGAGTGGTTTAATATGAGGAGCTTATGGAAATGGGTGATTCAAACCATGTTCACCTTGTGGTTGCTTTTGTTCTTCACCTAATCATTTTCTTCTTTCAGTTCTTGCAAATATTTATTTAAATATGTCAGGAGTCTTTGTGGCAAGCTGAAGAGCAAACAGAGAGCTCTTTATATTAATGGGCATTATGATGAAAAAACATACAGATATTCAGTCATGATGGTTTTTATGTATACCTAATATAGTTGTTTATATTAATGGTATGTATGCGTGTATATATCCATACCCATGGCTGCTGTTTTGTTTTGGTTTTGGTTGTCCTTTTTTGCAGCAGCTTTACTATATTGCTTACAGTTTGTTTTTCTTTTTCTATTGGCAGGTATTTAATTAGTCAAGGAGCACATGTAGGAGCTGTAAATAGTGAAGGAGACACTCCATTAGATATTGCTGAAGAAGAGGCAATGGAAGAGCTGCTTCAGAATGAAGTAAATAGACAAGGTAATTTGGGATATGAAAAGATAGTTTTGTGTGTTCAACACTAAATATATTTTTGAAAACTTAATGCTAAATTAAAAAGTTTAAACTGACTCTGTTTTCTAAAGAGAATTTTCAATACACGGTACAGTGCTCAACCCATTTTCTAGGTATTCTAGCCAAATTATAGCTAAAACAAGAGTAAACAACTGTAGTGCATCGCATAAATCACCCGTTGTGTCTAGGTCTCACCTTTTGAATGCCCTTCTACAATACCAAATGACTGAAGCTACTCACTGGGATAAGGAATCTTAGATTGCATTTGTTTTAGGCCTGAGAATGTATCATGAATCTTTTAAGTTTCTCCTGGTTTTGTGTACTCTTCTGAGAACACTATGTAGGTGAGCATTCATGGTACAGATAATGGATAGATGGCAAGTTTTGGCAGTATTGTTGAAAATGAATACCCTATATTTATGCACCTTGCTGCTATAAAATTGGCACTAGGCATAGGTGTCTTTACAAGAGACACTGGCATAGGTGTCTTTACAAGAGAAACCGGGCTTTGAAAAGAAACATTTTGATTCATTTTTCCCTGCTTTTTTTCCTCTCCTTACACTGCTGTTTTCCATGTTCCAATCTTCATGGGTTTTCCAGTGAAAAGTCTTTGAAAGTTTCTGTTTTTTTTCATTCCACAGAGGAAAGAATATTCAGTTGTTGTTGACTGACCATCTTGAGTCCAATAGAAATGCACTGTCATTCCAAAACTCCCAGTACAAGAACTGGGGTGATGTGGTAGGAGTTACATTATAAATTGAAGGAAATTGACAATCAGATGGAAGATGTGGAGCCTTTTCAGTTGGAGTGCTAGGGGAATGCATCTCCATTACTTCTAGACTCCTGCCTACCTTTTAAAAGGCTTCTTCCTCCTTGAAAAACTCATTTTTGTAGCATTGAATTTATATCTCTTAAGACAGATTAACACAATTTAAAAGTAAACTAATAATTGCTTCAGGCTTTGCCCTGATTTCATTTGTATGGTAAACCCATTTAATACCTAAAGTAAAGGTTAAAAATAAAACAGATGACATGATAGGGAAATATGAGATACCTAATGATATAAAGAAATAGACCGTAGATTTGACAAAGGCTTTGATTCACTTATTTGGTAGTGTTAATGGAATTTTGATTAACAGTTCTTACAGTTAACACACAAACAATTTCAGATTAGATAGCTGTGACTATTTTTTCGTCTGTACTACCATTTGTCTATTATAATTATTTTGGAAATAATACAGTTGTTGCTCTCTTTTCTAACAGTACTGTCAATCTTTGCTGGAGAGTTGTTTCTAGAATGTGCCTCAGCTTAAATTCTTAAAGGCTGGTTTTGAAATGTTTGACTTTACTGATGTGCTGTCATAATTGACTGCAGTATTTTTTTTGTAAAATTGACATTATTTAGGAAAAGAACCCTTTCAAAATCTCTTATTTATATGTTATGCTTTTTAAAAAAATGTTAATATGGGTGTTTTATGTACATTTTTACAATGCAGATTCAACATTGCACACTAATATTTATTCTTTTACAAGTTTGTTTCGAACAGCCCGATTGTAAAGTTAGCATTGTCAACCTAAGCTAAATGTTACAGTTCACTGAAAATTTCAGTGTAGTTTACATATTTCATATTTAAAGCTTACAATAAACTGTGGTACAGTCTTTACAAGTCTGAGAAGAATGTAGATATACCCACACTGCAGCTGTTAGTTTCTAAAGGGGCAATTCAGGTTGTTTTAAAGTACTGTATTTCACTTGCTATGGAAAGCTGTTCTCCAAGCATTCCTCTTCTACAGTTTTTTGTCAGTTGGCTTGCTGACTAACTAAAGGATTTCCATAAAATTGGTCTTTCTCAGATGACCAGATTATATTATTATTTTATATTTTATTATTTTCTCAGATAACCCAGTTGATTGAATGAGGCACCATGTCAGGTGAGAAAATACTTGTTAGGGCTGTGCTTCAGAGCGGTTTGACCTCCCTCTGTGCAGAACAGGAACTGGATGCTGTCCTACAGAGTGTGACCACACTGTGAACATCCCTGACAGCATTTCTGCCTTCCTGGTCTTAACAGGACACTAATGCCTATGGTTATATATTTGTATATAATTTTGTTTTATATATGTATGTATATATATTTGCACACAGACATATGAATGTATTTCTATGTATGTATGCTACCTAGTTCATTTTGCTGTTAGACAACTTACTTAGTAGTTTCAGTTTCACAGAAGCAGGGAAGAAGGCATACAGCATCCTTCAGAATTTGTGTCTGAAGTTGTAAGAACTAAGGGGATGAAATCGTAAGAAATAGTTAATGACTGTGGATGGGAATGGAATAGAAAGGGTGTGAATGTGGATGTGAACCTTAGTGTATACCTAGTAAATCATGAGACAGTTGTCTCAGCAATAAGGTTTTAATTGTGTGCTTTGACAGCATCCTTAACTTGCATATACAGTTAATATTATATACAGAATTGTTATCTAGCCATTACAGTAACTTGGAAAGTGCCTAATTGTGTGTATGTTGTAGCTACAGAAGTTGTATCTCTAAAATTGGAATTTAATTGTTTATCTTAATGTGGAATTAACACTGATGCCTATTGACAATTTCATCTTTGACTGTACAGATGGCTCAATGTAATTACCCCTCCAGCTTTAACATTGGTCATCATATGAAATAAAGCAATGCTGCAGTTTTGATAATGCAGGTTAACTGTGCGATCTGTGGAGTTATCGGCCTTGTTTCACTGTTAACAGTAGTGGAATATCAGCCTATTGATTTTGAATAAACAAACCTGGGCGCCAAAATATTTTACTCTGTATAGGTAAAACATGCAGTGTGAAAATTAAGCATACATTTTCTTTAATATGCTTGCCTTGCAAGTTTTTCATGTGTATTTATTCATACATTCATTATAGTTTAACTTTTGTGTTGCTTAGTTAATGCTGTGAATATGGTTTCCTATATACTGATGTCAGCAGTCAGAGTCGTTTGGTGGCAAAAAAATGGTCTGGAAAGATCAGTCTGTTTCATTGTGATTCCAAATACATTTAAGTGATGACATTTGATAGAAATCTGAGGAGAATCACTGTTAGCTCAGCCTTTTTGCTGCTTTTGCAGACTTTCTGTCTTTATAGGGAAAGTTCAAATGGAGCCTTCCAGTTGTGCAGCTATTCAGTCTTCTACAGATCATGAGTTTATATTTATGCCCAAGTTTTACAGGTGTTGAATTATATTTTAAGTATATGTCTTACATACTACAGGTCAAAAAACGGGAGCCTCTGGAAACATTAAATTCACAGGAGTAAATTGTAGAATACAATACAGTTCAGATCTACGTGATGTTACAGGCTTAATAAAAAGAAGGCTCTGCAGTGTTTGCTCACCCTATTTTAGCATTCAGACTCCAAAATCTGACCTGTCTAGAGAGGAGGGGGTCAGTGATCCGAATTAATCTTGCTTAACAAGTTCTGTTGTAAGCCATGTTAGATACGAGGGAGCTTTTATAGTATTATTATGCTATGTCTGTTTTTCTTCAGTTGGTCTGATCTTCATATATAACTCTTCTGAATTGTGATCTTTGGTTAAGGCATCTTTTCATGTGTCCTTGTGTGGGCCACATGTCCTCAGATAAGGCCACCTGTGTTCTTTTGAACATATTGCAGGACCCTGTTCAAAAAAATGGACTGTGCAGTAGTCTTCAACTAATCGAGTAGGTAGCCTGTAAGTGATAGCACTCCCAATAGTAAGATGAGCATTTTTCTACCCTGATCTTCAAAGGACAAGTATTGGCTTAATTATGTTTTTTAAGCTTAAAACCTAGCTTAGTTTTATGCTTTGTGAGAAGATAAATTACATTCATGCTCACATAAGGTATAAAGATATTTTGGCACAGTTACGAGCACTTCACAAATAGCAAAACTAGGTGTTTTATGGAAATTATTCCAAAGTAGTGCTGAACAGCTCTTCCCTTTGCATACCATGTGTTTGAACTACTTTGTGTGTTAATGGAAAAACTCTTAGGACCTGTTCTGTTGTTTCTCCGTGCGGCTGGTATCTTTATCATGTGCCAATCCCATGTATATATATGCCACCACAATCCCCATAATTCTTTATCTTTGTTGAAAATATTTTTATTTAGAGTTTCTCAATGTATGATCCCTTATGTTTCTACTTGGCAGTGTTTCAGCGTGTCATAGTTGTGGAAGATGTCTTTTGCCAGTAGTGTGAAGTTTTCATTTGCACTGGTGAGAATCCGGAGACTTGAGAGAGATGGGGCTTTAATCCCAGCTAGCCCTGGCCAGTTTTAAATGTTGCCTCTCCTCAGGTCTTGAGTAGGGTTAACTGTAATGGTTTCAGACAAATTTTTAGCTGTTTATCATCAGATGTCCTCTTAAAATTATTTTTAGCTGCTTAAGCAGTTATTTTGAATTATAGGAAACATTCTCAGGAGGTGAGTTAGTGGGGAGAGGTGACATGAGGTGAATCAGGAGTTCATGATACAGCCTGGTAGCTATTCAGTAACTATCAGGGAGATCACTTCTCCTTTTCCAAGGAGAAGCAAGCGTTTCTCATTCTTAATTATAGGTAAAAGTAGGAAGACTTTCTCGGATGTATTGCTTAACTCAGCTTTGTTTATGTGGATAAAATGTGAACTATTACATTTGTATATAAACATTCATACATGAAGTAAAAGTGGGTTGATCTTCCAGGCAGTATCTATAAAACATGCCTTTATATGGCTGAAGAGTCGTGAAACAATGATTCAGCATTTAAATTTATGCTGAATTTCATTAAATGCTCACCGAACAGCACAACGGCTTCCAAACCTGTTTGGAACTGTTGAATAACACTTGTTGATCCAAAAAAATGAAAGCATTTAGCCATAAATTATTAATGATTTAAGAAGTTGTTAGAGTGCCAGAGAGGTTAAGTGTCCTGGTGGTGTGAGGGAATAATATTCCGGCTGGAGCTGAGCTGGGAGGCAGCGCATTGCCATCTATGGGCCGTATGAACAAAGTGTTGGAAACGTATGACGAGCATTTGCTTTTTCCCTGATACCTTAATAGAGTCTGGAAAACAAAAGCAAGGAGAAAGGGCCGTACAAGGTAGAATAAAGGCTGTTTACATTCCGTTTTCTGTGGTTAATAACGGGAAATGTATTTAGCTTATCTCGGAGAGCAGCTTTTCTTCTTCGACACACAGTTTAATTCCTTTTTTCCTGCCAGTTACTAGCGTGGGATGTTTTATTTAGATTGGCAAGATTCATGTACTTTCTTGTATTGAAATACGATCAGAAATTTTCTGCCTTGTAAAATAATGTATTGATGCAGCCCTTAGTCCTCTGCAGCCATTGCATCTCGTTTGGGCTTCAGAAATGCAGTCGACTGTGATATTGATAGAAGTCTATATTCAGTATTAGTTCTTTCCCTGCAAAAGCATTGCTATTTTGACATAATTCTCTGCTTCTGCAGGCATACCTGGAAAGTATGCTTAGATTTTAACCATTAGAAGTTCAAGATCAGGCTTTGAGAAGTGTTTTTCCTGTTTTTCCTTTATGCAAAAGTGCTTCATGAGCCATATATAAGAAATTTTACACTGATAGGAGTTTACATTGGATTCTTCAAGTGGAGAAGGTTACTCCTTGATAACAATTCACAGTAAGACCTTGGGCTTGCAAACAGGGGATGGCCATAAATGTTACTAGCAGATGATATATAAACTATTTGCGTGGTGGTGTTTTGCAGGCAACACTGACATGTAAATGACTGTACTCTAGATATTTTCCCAGGGTCTGCTGGTCTGTACTGCTGTGTCATTCTGAAATGCAGATGGCCCAAGGAAGTTAGCTTGCAGTAGTTCACAAATCGATACATAGGAGCCTCCCAGAGAATGAGAATGTGTGATTATTGATACATTATTGATTCAAAGTTCATGGTTTCTATTCTTCATATCTGTTAGAGTTATAAAGATTGTTAGATACATAAAACTTAATCATTCGTGGTTTGTTTTGAGAAAGACCATTTTAGACCATACCTACTTCCATGTATTCAATTTTTACCACAGCTTCCTTCAAAACGAGTAGCTTTGGGCTTTTTTCTCTGCCTAGTGCTTCAGCAGTCTTCTGAATCTTCCTGCATCTTGCCTCTGTATTATGGGTTTTCATCAGTTTCTGATGAAATTTAATTCTATTAATTTTTATTAAGTTGCCAAGATTGAAATGCTTGCTTTAGTCATTTAAGTGGATGAGTCTAGGAACTCAGTCAGCTGTTTAGAATGCTTAAAATATAACCTGCTTCAGTTATTTTATGATAGTAACGTTTTATCTTTTCATCTGTCCTTAGCATAAAGTTTTACCAGATTTACTTAGAGAACAGAATTGTTTCTCCAACTGGTCTTGCTTTGTTTGCTTTTATTGGTTTGCTTTGGGTTGTTTGCTTTTTTTTACATGTTTGTAGATAGGGAATATCTTTTATAGTGTGAACTGGTGGAAGAAGAATAATCAAGACGTGAACTCTGTTACAGCACTGTCGTATGCTACCACAAGCCAAACAAATTACATGTTATGTTTCCAAAAGTATATAATAATTATATTCCTTCTTCCTGCATTTCAGGAAGTTTTGGTTCAGGCATGTAATTTTTAAGGTTTTTCTTGCCCTATAATTGGGGGATTACAGCATCTGTGAAATACTAATTCATACTAGCATAATAGATGTATCAGTCTGCTATCCTCTGCCTTAAGCGTATTTCAGCAGTGGCAATGTAATGGCTTTCAGTTTGCCACTTCATTGCTCTGCCTTTCGAGTTGCCAATGGATTGATAAAAGCTTGATGAATCTGTTTTATTGTAATCTCTTTTGCCACACTTTACTCAGTAGAACGATGCACTGCACTACATATTATCGCTATATTATCTATATTTTCATTTTATGATATTAATAATTTCTTTAATGAAGGCCACTTCATCTGTTAGCTGTTTGAAGACATTAGAACCTGAAATTGCTGTTCATTATAAAGACTTTGAAAATTAATTAAAAATAATTACGTAGAATAGTTTTGAAAATAGATGTTCTAGCTTTGCATAGTCTTGCTTGTGGTCTGCCATAGATTGTCATGCTGTGATTAGTTGGGCAGTTGCGAGTTACGTGATAGAAACAAGTGTTTTTGAGAAAAATGGGGGCAGATGAAGCTTCAGCACGGAATACTGAAAGAATGTAGAATTAGATCTGACTCAAAGAGTGTCTCTCTCTTAAGTATTTTAAAAATCATTTGTTGCAGAGGCTGTATAAGGACTACTGTCAAGGTTTGTGTTTTTATCTAGTAAATCAATAACCTGTTTCTGGATTTCACTTGCTCTTTTTACATCCAAGTTAATGCTTTGCTCCATGAGAAATTAAAAATTCAGAGTACAGAAGAGCAGTACATTTTTCCCAAGTCTCTGCATACCAGGGTCTAAGACTAGACAAATCATAGACATAAAATAATTTTGCTGAAGGTTGGTGCACTGATTCTGTTAGATGTCAGGCCAGGTACAGTTTGAGCTCTTGATGGTCACAATTCGTAAGTCGCTTTTCCTCACAGAATTGTCGCCATTCAGTCAGCATAGGTAGAGCAATGCTCATGCATAGTTCTCTTCAAGACCTTTTTCTGCCATGTTGTTTAGGTCAGTCCGTATGTTAGTAATTAAAACATGCTTGCATATACCGACTTTGCTTTGCCTATTCAAGGTCTGTGTTTTGTTCGGTCTGTTTAACCTGATGTGCATACTTGTAAACGTTATATTGCATTCCTCCCTTTTCATCACTGTGTGATAATTTTTTATGAGACATACTATAAGAAGGTTTTGGTGGTTTGGTTTTTTAGTCGAGGTACGAAGGGAGATTTCCAAAGGCTTGGTTATTTGAGCGCAAGGTTTATGTGTCCCAGTAATAGAAAGCAAACAAGACGTTCTGTAGAAATTATAAAAAATATAGCTCCATCTTTCTTATCATCATTGATGAGAATATAGGCTGTTCCTCTTCCCATATAAAAAACTGTAGCTGTTTTCTACCTTCTGCAGACACATCAAACCAGACTTGTATTTTGGTGCTTAGAAGGTTAAAATATATTTTTTCTCCTTTTTTAATTGGTCACTGTACTGATTGTTACTGTGATGGTAGAAATTCTTAAAACTGAAGAGCCGGTTCTGCTAGCTTTCTTCTCCTTCCCCCTGCCGCATTCTCCCCTTCTCTTTGGGGAAAAACTCCATTGTGCATGCAAATAGTCATGCAGTAATGGATGTTTCATAACCTCTTGGAATTCATCTTCAAAAGATACTAATATCTAATCATGAACATCTGTTCATATTGTTCAGCTGTTATTGCACCACGTAAGGATGGTACAAGATTTGTTTCATAATTGAAGTATTGGAACTAAAATATTTTGTGTCTTCTCTTTTCCCCCCTCTCTATCCGAATTAGGGGTTGATATAGAGGCAGCTCGAAAAGAAGAAGAACGAGTAATGCTACGAGATGCAAGACAGTGGCTCAACAGTGGCCATATAAGTGACGTCAGGCATGCAAAATCTGGTGGTACAGCGCTTCATGTAGCTGCTGCAAAGGGCTATACAGAAGTCTTAAAGTAAGTATGGTTTAAATGGGAATTTTTCAAATTTGATTGTCTTGTTGATGTAATGCTGCTTGGAATTGATACAGTTGAACACTTTCAACTTTTAGGAGTTGTTGGAAAATAGCAATCTCTAGAACTGTCTTTTCCTCAAAGCTTGGTTTTATGTTTTCAAGCACTCATAAATCATGTTACTGTTAGCTTTCTACCTCAAATCATTCAAAATATGAACACAGTGTACTTATTCAGCCTGAATACTTATTTAAAAGAAGAAAGCTGGCAAAAAAAATTGCCTGGTTTCTAAAGCCAACCATGTAAACAAGCTTAATACCTTTTCATAATGACGGTTAGCATTCTGAGTGATGCATGTTTTCAAAACACCATATTTATTTGCATACATAAAGCAGTTTGTAATCCAGACTAAAGGTTTTTACACCTAAAGAACGGAGAATTTTATTTTGGGGCTTTTTGATACTGTTATTTAAGTCGTAACACTTGAAATATTTCCTGAAAAGTTCCAGGCTTTTGGAGTCCTCATAATTCATAGGTACCTTTTCATTAATACAATACAAGGCTATATTGCGATGGAGGTTTAATTGGGTTTTTGTCAAAGCCCTGCTTTTATTGAAATAAAGCATACTTAATAATACATTTTGAGGTGATATGGTTTAGAGCGAGGTGTCCCTGCCCATGGCAGGGGGGTTGGAACTTAATGATCTTAAGGTCCTTTCCAACCCTAACTATTCTGTGATTCTATACATTGCTTTACTGTGATTGTAAATGTATTTTGACTGCTTTAGCAGTCCTAGGAACAGATTTATATTGTAACATGAATGAAAATGAACACACCTTGACTGTGTATTACCGCCTTTAAGGTCTGCAGAACCTTATAATGTTTTGTCAGCACAGAAGTTGAATGACAGGTTCTTTAACCATTATAACCATTACGTACAATTTACTGAATGGGAGATCTGCTTCAAAAACCCTGATGCTTCAACGTGATGAAGTTATTTTGCTTGAAAATAATGATTTTTGATTTAGGATAGTTTGTGTCTATAAGGGAATTTTATCTATAACTGGTTTCTTTTTTTAGCTGTCTTCTTTGTAGTGCAGTCCAGGTACTTTTGCTAGGGGGTGAAAAATGTGTGTGTGAGCAATTTTCTTGATGGGTTCACATTATCAAAAACGTGTGCTCTGTATAGGCTGCAAGACTTTGCAGCTGAGGATGAGTGAAAGTTGACTCATTGGAAGATACTACTTTAAGTATGTTGGCTCTTGAGAAACGGAGAGAAGTTTTTGAGAAGAGTGCTTCACAGTTATGGCATTTTTTTATAGTTACAGACAGTGTTTCAGAGAGATGATAGCCCTTTACACAGAACTGTCAGGGTATGTGTGTCTGTTGTCACTTGGACACTCACAGTTCAACCATGGTGAATTCAAGTGTGCCAAATGCAGGCTGAAAAGCAGATTCTCTAACTGGGGAGCTCTGCTCCCTCTCAGAGAGCAACTGAAGCACATACCGTTAGGTTGTTACATCATCACACATTACTGACAGGAGGAGGTGCAAGTTTCAAGCACCTAATATTAGAATAGGAAGAGGTTTTAATAATTTACTATGTAAGAACATTGTATCCAACAATTTTTGACATTTTTCAGCTTTCCTTTCATTAACAGGGGTTCTCCCTGTTACTGCACATGGAGAAAAATAGCACTGTGGACTTCAAATGAAGAGGAAGTGAATAAAGAGGAAAATGGAAAAGGCTACTTTTCTTGAATTTTCCTTAAAAATGCATATACCTACTGAACAATGAAAAGGGAAATGCTTCTGTAAGGAAGTTAATCGGTTGTCAATAGCCCAACTAAAATATGTATGATAAAAAGGAGAAGGATGTTATTATAGAATAACTTTTTGCTTTTATGACAATTCATTGATCTCTGTGAGCAGTGTCAACATCTAATTCTTCTAATTTCTTTAGGCTTTTAATACAGGCTCGCTACGATGTGAATATTAAAGATTATGATGGCTGGACACCACTTCATGCTGCTGCTCACTGGGGTAAAGAAGAAGCATGTCGCATTTTAGTGGAAAACCTTTGTGATATGGAGGCTGTCAACAAAGTGGTAGGATTTTTATGTAATCCTTGTCAAGATACAAAGTTCTGGTCTCTAAAGTGACTTTAGAAGCCAGGGTAAGAAAAGTGATGATAAACTGCTGTTTACTGTACGTGGAGCTTTATATAATGCATGTTTTGTCAAAACAGCATGTTTGTGTTCAAAACTAAATACTCTGATCATCTAAATTAATTTCTAGGCCCACTTTATGCTCAGTTCTATATTAAATAATCCATGAATTATTTGACATGAAAATTCAAAATAGAATGAGTTTGTTGACCTTTCAGAGGTACAAAATCAGTGACTTTGAAAATCAGCTTGTGTTAGCATACTGTATGCTAACTGCTATACGGGTTGGGTGCACTGGAAGAAATTTGTAGGCCTCTCTGGACTCCCTAGACATAACCTAAGTGCTTCCTAAGCTGTATTTCCTCAGCTCTTACTCAAAGACCTGCATAGCTTGCTGGCTTTGCAGCATCTTGCTTCCAACAGATACAAATATATTCATGATTCACACAGGCATCACAAGGATCCAGATCTTTTCATTCAGCTGTGTAAATGCTGAAGCTCTCTTTATTCTCTTTGCAGTATGTTCTACAGATAGATTCCAATCTTCTTCCAGTTTCTGTCAATTCTGCATATGTAAATTACCTGGCCAACTTTTAAGATGGATTCTTCATTGAATTGTTTCATAAACTTAAAATAAATTAGAGAAATATGCATATGCAGATCACAAATTAGCAAGTATTTAGATAAGGACAGAAATTGGTTTGTAACATTTTTAGTCTTTGTTGACTTTTTCTTCCTTAGAAATTGAGGTTTTGTGTAGTAAAAACAGTGAAATCTGGAACTGAATTTCAAATAGCTTCAACTCTTTCTGTATAATCCTTATAGAACTGATATTTATATCAGCTGTTATAACTGTATTTTGTATCAGACAGTCAAAAGCTGATGCAATTAGTTGAAGTCAGTTTATAAAGTTACCTGGTAGACTTTTTTACTGGGGTTATAAAAATGTGGAGGGTGGTATTTCAGAGAGCACTGTCATGAACGTAACGTTCAACTCAGCTGGTGCAAGAATAAGAATAAAGGAGGTATAGAGAGATGCAAGCGATTGTATTTGGTATATGGGCTTGTCTGTGCAAGCTAGGAAGATTTTGCCTGTTGTGTTCTTAAGTAAGCTGATAAATATTTTTGGTTTTGGAGATACCAAGATTGAAAATTCCTTTATTTGGTTTTAGATGCAGGTGCTTAGAAGCTTATAGAACTTAGCCTTTATGGTTAAAGCACGTTTATGGATTGCATTTAGGTATAACCTTCCAACTGCAACAGTTTTTTGCAAAGTGATTTTTTTTTGTGGTCAAGGTAGGTCTAACTCAAATTTTTTGGAAATAAGTTCACTTAATAGCTACCTAAAACTAGAAATCTGGATTAAAAACTGTAGTCATAATGCAAATATGAAGTTGACGTGATTTTGTTGCTTAGTTTCTAGTTGCACTAGATGGAATAGTTCACATGTCAGAGGAGCTCAAGCTGTTTTGGGTAATCCTTGTTGAAAGGTGCACCTGCTTCTACTGTATGGTCAGAGGTTTTTACATGGACGTGAAAATTAGTGGTTTGAAGGTCCATCCTTTCTAACTGTTTGGTAGCCTTCACAATGTAATTAGGAATACATTTGTATTTAGTTAACATTCAAGAAACAGAAATGAGCAGAGACAAATACGAACAGCTTTATTTTTGTAAGCTGCTGTGACCACTTTTAAATGACAGCTCTGTCTTTAGTGCTAGTTATTGTATAGGAGTACTTACTTGGCTGGTCTTGTCTTGATCCTCCCAACATTTTTGTATGCCCACCTAGTGTGTTGATGCAGCTGCTTTGATACTGTGTAGGTGAATCTAGGACTTTGCCTGCATTCCAGGCTTCTTGTATTTGAATGAAAACTTCAAATACAAAACGCTGTATTGCAGTATCAAAGCAAGTTGGGCTTTCTTTGTGGAACTGTGTGAGCTTCAGCCCTTCTCATCTTCAGGTAAAGATGAAGAAATGGGAGTTTTGAAATCTTTACCAATTCAGACCTTAAAGACAGAATCTCGTGTCCTGTGGATATCTGTTCTAGGACTATGAAGTCAGATATGGCAAGCTGAAGAAATTCCAGCTGACAGCATTACCCTGTTACTGAATAGCATGATAGTCTGTTTATTCAAGAACATGTTCCATGAAAGTCATAGACTAAAGGGGGAGGTAGGAAGAAATGGTCATAGCAGATCTTTTCTAAAATGGAATGTAAAATGTAAAATACGGTTTTACTGTAAAAACATGAAAATGTGACTATTCAAGATTAGTATAGCTTGCTTAGATAATTGAAACTTTAAAAATCAAACTGTATATGGTAGTCTGTAATGGACAGGATAATGAACTGCTCAGGATCCATCCATACAACTGCCATTGGAATGGTTGTTTGAAACTAATACTGTGGGAATTGTATTCTTTTGATCTCTTTTCTGTGATAGTTTTGTTTTGGGATTTTTTTCTTTCGAAGGACAGCAGTACTTTACTGAAGTCTTGTTTTATCTTTTAAGAAACATATTTGCCCATCAGGTATTGATATTTCTCTTTCAGTTACCCCAAAAAAAGTAAAATTGCAAAATTGTTTTCAACTACTGGCAGACTAACAGTTTGGGATAGAGCTTGGCTTATACTTTCTAATTTTTTTCTCTGAATGTGCTCCTTACCTGCATCATCATGTGATAAGGCATCATAATCCATTTCATTTAAGTTCTTCTGTACAGTGATGGTGTTTTACTTCTTCCCCCCCTCCAGGGGCAGACAGCATTTGATGTGGCAGATGAAGATATTCTAGGATATTTAGAAGAATTACAAAAGAAGCAGAATCTGGTAGGCCTTTTGCATATAAAGACATATATATATTTTACTTTATTATCCATGGTTGTGATATCCAGTTCAGAGCAGTATATAGATTAAAAATAAAGGTTTGAATTGGGGTTTCAATTCAGGTAATGCCACAGTAACCTCAGAAGTTCTTTTATGCCTTATTCGGTCAATTACGGTGAAAAGCGTTGAAAGCAAGAAAGTGCTTTTCTGCTTTCTTGTCCAGTAGGCATTTTTTCATCTGAAGCATCAGCAATGAGAATCTTACTTTAAGTAACAGTTTCTGAGATACTAGAGTTTTGAACTTTTAACACTGAAAGCTTATACATATTCTAGTGTTTGTAGTAGTTAGAGAAGATTGCCCTCCATTTGTAATTTTGTCACACTGATACCATTCTATAGTTTAACTACATCATTCTGTATGTTTTGAAGCTTCATAGTGAAAAACGGGAAAAGAAATCTCCCTTAATTGAATCCACAGCCAACATGGATAATAACCAGACACAGAAAACATTCAAAAAGTAAGTAAACTGGGAAAAAATATAATCTCTTAATAAAAAAGATACCTTTAGAAGCTGTCACAAAATCCTGCTTGATAGGCTTTAGTAATGTTTCCAGGACTTAGTAAGTATTTTTCTTTTCAAACTCAGTAAAGAGACACTGATTATGGAGCAAGAAAAGAATGCATCTAGTATAGAGTCTTTGGAGCAAGAAAAAGCAGATGAAGAGGAAGAGGGAAAGAAAGATGAATCCAGTTGTTCTAGTGAAGAGGAAGAGGATGATGACTCAGAATCCGAAGCAGAGACAGGTATTTATTTGGAGCATTGTCTTTCTTTAAGTTTTTACTTTGTAAGTTTACTTGTTTAACATCACATGATCCAAAGTCAAGTATCTTAAGTTTCACTTATTCTTCTGCTTTTCACTAAGTTTCCAATTATTTTAAAGCAAATTTATATTATGTCTGAAGTCAAGTTATAACAGAGATGTTAAACAGATGTTTGTACTGGTACAGATGTGGTACTGGTGGCTACTTGGGTTAAAGCTATTAATCTACTTATTTGATTGGCTACAGTTGACACTTTGAATTAAATAGTTGGAATAATATAAGCCTTAAGTAGCATGTCAGAAAACATTAAAGAAATCTGAATATCAAATCAGAAATGAAGGCTTCATAGCAGTGTTTGCTTGTGGAACTGGTATAGAGACTGGAACAGCAGAAGTGCAAACGTTCTCATTTTTTCTTGCCTTCCTGAAGTAATTACCAATTAATCTGACAGTCTTGGCTCAGGTATTCATAAAGTAATGGTGCATATATTTTCAGAGTGCGCTGAAATGAACTTCTAAATGTAATATTTTAGTGTTAATAGTTACTTTATATACTGTATTACAAGAGGAATTCTTTTTGAAAAGTTTGGAATTGTGTGCAAAGAAACACATATTCTTTACTTTTAACTCCAGTGGAATTGATGTGGGTTTTTTCTTGAACAATTGTCAGAATCGTCAAGTAGTGATTTAAGAACAGCATTGCACCTTCCTCCAAATCACAAAACAAATATCAGGTGATTTGTGTTTCAAGATGTATGTTGAATCCTAGTAAAGAATTTTAGAACTACAGTGCAGCAATGCAATACAAGGGCATAGATGTCATTAGAAATACCTTGTTAATATTTTATACTTCTTTAAATAAGTAACTCTGAGCTGTCTGTCCTTATTTTTAAACATTCTTCCTAATTTTTTTCACCTGGGAAGTTAAGACTAAGGAGGGATTTCAAAGCTAACCAGTGTATCATAAATATTTAATGTAGGAAGAAATAAAAATAAATTGTGAAACCAAACTCTGTTATGGCCTAATTACTTTTGTATTTTGAAATAAACCAGCATTTCATTGTTAAGCTGGAAAAAAAAAATCTATCAAGCTTTGTAATTAGTCTTTCACCTTAGTATACTTGCATCCCTTATTCACAGAGACTGAGCTTTCATAAACTCAAAACACAAGAAATATATAACATGTAGTAATCTCTCAGTCACTGAGCTAACTGTAGTGTATCCTGAGCTCTGTGATTCTGGTAACTGTGTTCTCTTCGTTACCAGTAGATACTTCGTGCCAGGAAAGTATGACTGTGACACAAGAATTAATTTATGTAAACTTTGGGGTTTTTAATATCAACAAGGCTTTATCATACTTTATTTGGCAAGC
Source organism: Neopsephotus bourkii (assembly GCF_033783945.1). Lineage (NCBI taxonomy): Eukaryota > Metazoa > Chordata > Aves > Psittaciformes > Psittacidae > Neopsephotus > Neopsephotus bourkii. The sequence goes on from NW_026901969.1 coordinate 4,782,213, forward strand.
TAGACTTCAAGCTTTTCCCTGTAGAGCTGCATCTCTAAATTCCAAGTTTGTACTTTCCCTTTTTTCCCACTATTCAGCTTAAGGCAGTTTTCTAGTGAAAAATTGTAAGATTATAAGAAGCATTCTGGTAGTAAAATAGTTTACTAGAGTTCAATATTCTGCAGTACTGGAAACTCTGATTTCTAATCTGTGGGGATATTTGAATTTTTTTCCTAAAATAAACATTCTGTTTCATTGATTATGAATACAGTTTAAGAATAAATGCATTTCTGTCTGTAAAACCAAGAAGTGAAATATGAATATGAAGCTGTATGTCTCCTAAAGGAGGTAAACAAATTTCAGCAGTTCAGGTTTGTTAACTTACATTGCTTGAAGTAATTTAGTGGTGCTTTGGAATTTGGTTTTAGCTCAGTCATGCACACAGCTATATTCTTACAGTCCTGTTCTGAAATTGTCAGAAATCATTTCAGAATACAGTTGTAAAAAAAAAGAAACCCAAACAATTTTCTCTTTCCACTCCTGAGAACTTTTCCTGGATATTTTAAAGCTGTATTACTCATTTGCAGATTTCCAGCAGATCTCCCTGTACATCATCTGAATCATATTGTCAGTCCACATTGCTCTGTTGAACGTTTTTATCACCATGACCTAGGAGTTTACCACCACTTATTTTCACTTGTGTTTAAAACGAACTTTCCATTAAGTGCAGTTAGACATGTAAGCTGTTTTTTTTGTATTTGTTCACTGCATCAGTAAAATATTTCACTTTGGAACAACATCCTCTGCAGTTCACATTAACTGTTAGATGTCAACGTACCTCCTACTGTTAAAATTGTATGGTCATGAGCCATATACTCAAATATAGATGGTTTGGGAACACTGTGGACTCTCTGTCTCTAGAGGTTTTCAGGACCTGACTCGTCAAAGCCCTGAGCAACCTGGTCTGTACACAATATTAACTGTTCTTTGAGTAGGAGGTTGAATTAGATTATGTCCCGAGGTCACTTTCAACCTGAATGGTTCTTTACATCTGCATCTCTGAGTGTTTAACACTTTTTGAATGACAAAAAAAAAGTTACATGCCATGACCATTATGGAAACAAGATGGACCTAAGGTACAGATTGGGAGTGAGGGGGAAGACCTCAAGGAATAGATAGTAAAATGCTGCTTGGAAAGTTGACTGTCCGATTTGTTCAAAAGAAATCAGGCTCTGTCTTGTAGAAGTGATGAAATTGTGAATGAAAAATGAAAACTCAAATCTTGTAAATATTTTGCAGATAAGACCAAAACCTTGGCAGCTGTAACTAACAATGCAAATACCACAAGTACACAATCAGCATCAGTAGCTATGACAGCGCCTTCTGTAGTTGGTGGCCAGGGGGCACCTACATCACCTGTTAAGAAGGTAAACCAAAATGTCTTTCTCATTATTTTAGATTTCTGTTTCTGTGTGCAAGCAGACGCTTCTTGGTCCTTCTATAAAAAGTGGATAGGGTTATCCAGTGAATAGCTGAAAATATGCATGGATTCCTAAAATATTTTGTCTTTTTCTGCAGAAACTATGTTCAACTTTTTTAAGCTTTGAATGGTTTTGATTCTAAACAGGGATGTAATGTACGCAACTATGAAACAGCTGAACATCTTTTCAAAAAGCAAAAATCTGTTGCACAGTGAGTGGAGTTCTTGCTTTTTTTGAAGCTAAGCTTCATTCTTTGAAAGTCTTTTCTATGGCAGACTCCTCCAGAATTTTTAGAAACTGCAGTTCTAGTGTCTCTCTGTGCCTGTGTTTGTGATGCACTTAAGGAAGGTAAGTATGACTGAAGTGCTTTCAGGAGTTCTTAAAAGCACTCAGCTAGTACTTAGGTGCGAAAGTTGAAAAAGGCAGCAGAAATAAGTAGAAAGTGCTGTAGGTCCCAACCCTGTTTTCAGTATTGTTAGGACCTCATGGATGGGCTAGAGGACTAGGACACATGTTTTTTTATTCAATGCACAGCTCAAAACCACATCTAGCAAAGGCATATTGTGTACAGGAAGCTTTTTAGTTTGGGTTGTGCAAGATATGTAATCCCCCGTGAAAAAAAAAGTTAGATAAAAATGCATAGTCAGAAGGTGGTATACAAGTCAAACTTTCAGAATATCAAAGCAAACTGTATAGCAAGTTGGTAAGGCTTCATTTCTCAGTCATTGTCGCTTTTTTGTTCGCATCGTAACCAAGGTCTAACCCTCTACTGATGCTGTTGAAAAGCGTGTTCAAGAGACCTAGTAGCTGCGTTCTGTAGAGAGTAAAGAAGATAAGATGTACTGCTGAGTGAATACTATGCATTGTATTTAGCTCCTGGGAGCTTATTGGAGTTTTACTTTTATGTTCACAATGGAACCTAACAGTGATTCATCTTAACAAAGTATGCTTTAATGTCGCAGATGCAGGGAAGATATTGCCCAACTGCATCATATTATGTGATGCTGTACAATAGAGCTGGGCCAATCTTCCTGATCCTAAGAGCTGCTTTACAAAAATCATTGTGACTGACATTCACAAGATTTATGTCAAAAAACATGAGAGCAAAAGGGGAACTGTGGGCATGGCTCACTTGCAGGAATGACTCCTGCTTCCCTTCACTGAACTTTGTGACTGGGCAGACAGCTAGGTTCCAGGGTGATCTTGTGATGTTCATCTAAACATTGTCTGCTGGCTAGTAAGGAATTATGGTTCTCTGTCATGAGAGCTGTGTTTGCAAAGCTTAGGAGCTGTGCAAAGCTCAAGAGGTACAAGTTCTCCATACAAACTAGTAAATGCATGAGGGAGGGAAGACATTGTGAATAATTTGCTGGTTTGCTAACTGTGGCTTGTTGGAATGAATTCAAATATATAATGCGAATTTTACTGCGAGGAAATAGGCCTACTTTATACAGTTTATCTTTTGAAATCACTTCAGTAGTACAAGTGTTTGTGGCAATTGGGCAGTTAAACTGATGTGCTCTCCACCCACTTTTCTTACTGCACTTAGTTATCTTTGAATGCTGTAGATTCTACCTCACACTTCAAACACAGAATTTTTCTTGTAATTACCTAAACTTCATCTTGAAGTTGGGAGTTTCCTAGCTTGTCCCTTCTAATCCATTAATCTTATATTATGCAAAAGCATTCTTAGTTATATGATCTTCAACAATAGGATGTTAGCAAATTGTTGCTAGCTGGAGTGTGGCTTGATATTCCGGAGTTGAATGATCAAATATACACAATTTTTTGATATGAGATTAAATGGCAATATATTAGGGGGGTTGGGGAGATGGCCACACAGGCTTTATAGTAAGTTTGATTGTCAGCTGGATGGTAACCTTTTATAAATCATTAATATACTGGCATTTTGTTTGTTCTAATTTTACTATGCAAGAATTAATGGCTTATCTTTTTGTCTTAAAAGGTACAGGTTAAAAGTAAATGAGTTACCTAATACTATATGTGAAAAGTTCAGGGTCTTCTGTAGCTACAAAATAAATGCACATTTGTATCAAGACTAATTGTCTTGTAACATAGCAAGTGCATGGGATCTAGAAAAGCAATTGCAGCTCATATCAATAAGCAGAAAGGCTTTAAACTGGTTTTACTACTTAAGGTAAAACAGCAGTGCATGTGAGATGTTGTACATACTCTTGCACCTGCCTTTTCAGGTTTGCACCGTCTGTGCTACTGCACTTACTCTTCTGCTTTTACACCACAGCTGGCCAAACCCTATGTTGCTCACAAGTGGTGCAGATGCAGTGTACTAAGCTTGAATCTGGGTTTTCTTCAGTCTGTATGGCATTCAGTAATGCTGCTTTCTGTCTGAGGGTACTGAAGTACGGTGAGTTTGGGAGCGAAGGTATGGGGTTTGGTATCTAAGCTAGCATGGGATGGTATTAAGGGATAGAAGATAAAAGGTATAATAGTGTGAATCTTCCAGTATTCAGCCATATGAGGATTTAGGTCATGAACCTTGTTAGGTCAACAGGCTTTGCTGTCCTCTTTTATGCAAACTGTAATTCTGTCTCTGAAGTAGCTAAACATGCTGTGTTTTTAATAAGAATCTGTTACTAAGGTTTTAAGTCTCTTACTGCTTTTTGGTATTTTGTGGTGTAACATAACATAAACATAGGATCAAGCTATGTAGTTTTAAAACAACCTTTTATTTCTGTTTTCCATTCTTTCCATCTTCATCTTTGTCTTGTCTTAAATGGCTTTAGTATGATTTCATTCCTCCTATCATGCCTGTCGCGGAGTCAGTAGATCCTGCATCATGGAGGCAGGGCTTGCGCAAAACTGGCATTGTTCTTGTGCCCAATAAGGGTGAAAAATCGATGGTGAGGTTCTGGTGTGCACAGGTTTGTGTACAGGTTGCAAAATAACATATTTAATTAAAATGTTGATACTGGATTTGCATGTTTCTAAGTTTGCATCTCCTGCTCACAGTGTGTTATTACAAAGTGTGGGTTTTTCTAAGCTAACTTGTAGAGGAGTACTATACCTTGACCAGTCTTACATTTCTTACCTCATTAACTAATTTAAAGAGGAGAGTGTGTAGGTTATGTCTCATTAAAACTCCCCTACCAATTCAACACATCTGCGATTATTAAAAAGAGTTGTATTCTCAAATCTCCACAAGGAGCATGAAGTACTGCAGGTAATGAAAATTAGTAATATAAATTCATTTACATGTGTTTTATAGTTTCCAACATCTACAACCAAGGTTTCTCCCAAAGAAGAAGAGAGGAAAGATGAATCTCCTGCTTCATGGAGGCTAGGTCTTAGAAAAACTGGTAGTTATGGTGCCCTTGCAGAGATTACTGCTTCCAAAGAAGCTCAGAAAGAAAAGGACTCTGCAGGTGTTATGCGTTCTGCTTCAAGTCCTAGACTTTCCTCTTCATTAGACAACAAAGAAAAGGTAATTTTTGGTGTGAAACATTTTGAAGAAACTATCTACCTTATTTAGTATAGATGTTTGTGATGTACTGTCGAATTAAGACTGCACTACACATCTGTTCTTTACCAACATTCCAAAAAGTCATGCAACTTCTGTGTATTTTCTTTAGTAGGTACCCGTGTTGTGACCTGGTGCATTGATCTGGGCTTTTCCCTTTCTGGGGCTTGAAATGCTAGTAGTAGTTTTTACAGTTAAGGGACATCAGAGGTTTGATAGTTTTGGCATCACGTGGAGAGTGATGTTGAAAGAACCTTATAAAAAAGGAGTGGTTTTGTATTCCACAGTCATTTTTATTTACAAAAATACGGTTTTGTAGTTAAAAATGAATAGAGAAATAAGTGAAGTACTAATTTGGGACAGTGACTAGCATAGAACTTGTGGTTCTGTTTCACTTACAAATCTTTAAATGTTTTCAGGATTAAGAATAATGCTATACTATATGAAAATACTGAAACAGCTGCTTTCAGAAAACAGTGTTGGAACTGTACTGCAGCAAATCAGAAAGGAAAAGAAATCGAGTCATTTGCCTCACTAGAATGAAAACATGAATAGCCTCCTTTTCCTGATGTAGGCCTTATGACATTTAATTAAAGCTTAAAAATCACTTGCATAATCAAGTCACAGTAAATATAGCTGAAGTTGTCATAATGATGATTTTCCAGCCAACAGCAGTATAATCAATAACACTTAATAAAAATCATGTGTTTCAGGAGAAAGATGGAAAAGGAGCTAGACTTGCATATGTTGCACCTACAATACCAAGACGACTGGCCAGTACCTCTGACATTGATGAAAAAGAGAACAGGTGACTGAAATTACAATTTCTGTTAAATATAAAATTGCTTGATTTTAGAGTGGCTGACAAACTTACAAATTTTAAGAAAATGCTAATTTATAGCATTATCCTGCTCTATAGGTTTTGCTAATCCATATGGTAATCCAATTCCTGAAGGTTTTTGATATTGTAGATTGTAATAACCCTTTTTAAAATCAGTGTTATTTTATGACAAGAGGAGAACTGGGCAATGAGTGCTGTCATCTTAGGGGAGAAAACGAATAAAATCCAAAGTACGTAGTTGTAAACTTTAAGCTACTGGAAGGTGCTAAAGGCATTTTACCGCTTTGACTTGAGCTTTAGCGTTCTGGTCTCCATTGTTACTTTTGATAATAATAAAATGTTGTGTTTCTTATAGTTTTTGTTTAAAACTATATTGGGCAGCAGCAATGATTTGCAAAAGTCAGAAGTTACTAAAGCATTTTTTCTTGTTTATATGTTGACTTTTCATCTTCATTTGGAGATTTTTACTTTCTTTGCTGATACTTTTTAGCTTTCAGTAAAAAAGAAACAACGGATTTAGGTGCATAGGCTTGTTACCTGTTAGCATTTGGGCTGCTTCCATGGCGTATTTGCGTTGTCAGAAACCTCTAATTTTTCACTTCTCTCCTTTACTACAGTTCTACTTGGGCATTTTTTTGAGTTAAGATAAAATACATAGTACAAAACTTAGAATTCTCCCTAATGTCTTATTTCTGTCGGATCAAATCTAGATAGCTGAATGTTGAATGATGTGAACTGAAAATACTCTCATTGCTCAAAATGTACTGTTATGATCATTGTCTGTAAGACTGATAAATCTTCTGTCTGAAGAGGAGATTCTTTGTTGCTGCTCTTGAGAATGGTTGATTTCAGCACAAACACAAGATAAATACTGTTTTTTCTTATGCTTGCAGGATACTGCTGCTGAAGTTCAGTCCCTGGGTGACAAATTCTGTTTGGAAACAGGGATATTCTAGCTCTCACGCTCCCCTAAGTAGCATCTCTTATGTTGCTTCACCCGATTTCTTTTAGTTTGCATGTCTGTAACAGGACAGTTTGGAGTTCTGTTTGTGCTTATCATTCTCTGGAATACTGTATTCTTTGAGGCTGAGTTTGTCAGTTGGGGTTTGCTTATAAGAGACATTATCATTATTCCAATTTTTATTCTTTTGAGATCTTCTCAAAAACTCTTGTTGTCTACAAGTGTCTTAACTAGATGATACATTAAGATTGGGATAAATATTTCATTGTGGTTTTATTTCTCAGAAGCTGTTATTGCTTGTAACAAAGGGGTTAAATTTTACCTCAGTGTTGAGGTTTGTGTCCTTGATGTGCCTGTCTTAACCATTCACAGACATAGTTCCAAAACTAGGTATCAGCGATAGTAAGTTTTTCCTCATTTGCATTGGGTGAATTTGGGTCATCAGTCTCATTAGTCCCAGTGCTGACCAAACAGTTGACATAAGAACTTTCTGTATTCCTTGGTGAACCAGAGATGAAGCCTGCTTTTAGGCCCGCCTGTTTAGGCACCAGCACTGTGCCTAGTGTATGATGTGTCAGACAACCCAGCTTACTTGCCTGAAGCCATAAGAGATCTTTGACATTTAGCCTGGCCTTCTTTACATGTAGAATTTAACCATCTGCCTTACAGGTGCCTTAGTAAAGTATTGAGGTTTCTGCCTTTGTCCCAGATCTTTGTCCTTCTTACTCAGATGCTGGGTTCTTGTTCTCCCTGTCTGAACACCTGCTTGTCTAGCTTATCGATGATGTAGTGTAATGCAGCTGACATCCCACTGTGAATAATGGACTTCCAAGATGAATCCTGGCTGGGTTTTTAGGTTAACAAATCTCAGGCTTCCAGCCTCAGTAGAGTAGCCAGTGCTACAGCAGAAGTGCTGAAGTATGTAGTGTCCTGGCAAAGTGAAACTTTCAGTAGTTATGAAAAACTTGTCATATAGCAGGACCTTTCAAAGTCAGGTCATATCTCAGAATTCCTTTTCTTTGGTGGTAAGGCATGGGTTGAAAAGACATTTTGGTGGTAAGAAAAACACATTGGCCTGTGTTTGATCATTTTCTAAGGTTATTTCCAACTGCAGCAGAAAGTGCTAGCATAAATTCTTGTGCAAAAAGAGGTACATTCTGAAGGCCATAGGTGTCTGAACATAAAATACATCTTTACAAAACATTATTTTTCCCTTGCACACCTGGCTGCCTTTTAGGTATAGTGAAAGACTTTTTTTCCTTCTGTCTGAACTTTAGTTTAAATGTTGAGCTGACATTTTTATTAGAATTCAGGTTTTTTTCGTCTCAGTTTTCAGGGTGTTTTTCCTAAGTAGACTTTTGCAAGGTTATTTCTTTCTGCTATAAACTGCAACAGCAGGCTGGAAATTCCTTATGACTAAAGTAATGTCAGCTAGTGATACGTGGCAGGCCACTCAGGAATGGCTACTGCAGGCCTGTTTATACTGGTGTACAGTATCATGCGTTCTAAAGGCTAGTCAGCTCTTAAACTTTTTATAACATCAAAGAATGAAAAAGCCCATGAAATCAGTTTCTGATGATGATTCGATCCTCTTTAGCAGTTTTTCTTTTAATACGACTTTTCTATTATATTTCTGACAGTGTTAGCTTGACTGTAATATTTTTCCATAGGAGCTTGGAAATTATTGTCCATAAAGGTAATTTTATTCCTGTTTCACATGATTTTGTTTAAGTGTGTTATCCAGGGTTTTAATACTTAATATGAAATGCCTTTTCAGCTCACATCAAGAACAGCCTTCTTTAATACAGGTTTGCTAAACTAAAATTTTTTTTACAGGGACTTGTCTGCTAGCTCAATACGTGGTGGCAGTTCCTACACCAGGAGAAAATGGGAGGAAGATGTCAAGAAAAACAGTTTGAATGAAGGTCCTACATCATTAAACACAAGTTATCAAAGAAGGTGTGGGATTTTCTCTTACTTTCTTTTTTTTTTTTATCAAAACAAGCTTACAAATTATGAAAAGAAAACAATGAATGAAGTGCTGAATCACTTCATAAGGACAGTTTGAAACTGAATGCTGACATGTTGAAATGTTAATAATTTAGAAGTATGCACTTATGCTGATGCAGTGCTCATGCTGATTTGAAAGCTACACCATTTTTACTAAGTTAGAGTGTTGCAGCAACTGCTATATAATTAAAATTATACGCTTTCTTTTTCCTGTTGTTTGTTTCAGTTTGAGGTTCATTTGACTCTTTCCAGGTTAGTTCAGTAACCAAAGAGAACTACTTTATATGTTGGAATACAAATAATTCTGCTTGGTATTTGAAAAGAAAAGGGGGAAAGTATTGTCTCTGTTGACTTCAGGTTTTTGCATGACCAGTATCGGAGATCTTGGGCTGCTCTCCATAGTGATAGATTATAACCATCCCTATGGTGAATATTAGCATCCTAGAATGCAAACATAAAACTAACTTGAATACAGACTAAATGAAATTAATTTTCAGTTGTGCACAACTCCTGTCTTGCAAGATTTTCTCAGAAGGAATCCTATCCTGCAGATACAGAGATGATTGATTTTACTCCATTGTGTAGTTTCAGTGTAGCTATTTGAGTAAAGTTGTTCATTGGAATTAGTGGAGCAATGAATACCTAAATTGAATACATCAAAAGAAAAGATTCGGGTAGCTGAGTTGCATATTGATATGTACTGCTGATGTACGTGCTACTTAATACTTATTTAGTCTTGACATTGATGTCAGTGGCGTGTAGACAGGCTGTTTCATACACAGCATAATACATCTTACATCTTTGTTAACCTCCTGTCTTAAAAAAAACCCTCAATTTCCTACCTTTAGGTTTAGGAAAGATAATGCACAGATTTCCAGTTCGGGATGGGAAATATCAGTAGTTGATGTATGAGAGCAATCTTTGCATGTTAGCTTTAATCAGTATTTATGCTCCAGTCTTCAAACAAAATGTACTCATCACTTTTAATGGCACGTGGTGCTCTAACAGGGTATTTCCTTAGTTGTTCTTGTACAGTTATTTTTTCTTTGTCATTATAGAATCGATAGTAATAGAAAAAAATGATCAACTGCAGAATGAGAAAGAAGCATCTTTCCTTAAATCTTTTGCAGTTGGCAATATGATGTTATGTCTGTCCTAACTCTGATTCTGAGATTCAGTTATGGGAAAACATCCTGACTTGGTCATATAAAATTTGTTCAGCAAGAATCAATGGATAAAAATGTGGAAAACACTGTAACTTCTTTACAACTTGAAAAGCAAGGGAAAAGTTTGAGTGGGAGGTTAATCTCTCTGGGGATGATTAAAAAAAAGCAGTACATTTAATTGGTTGAAAATTATAGGAGGAGTGATATTGATGACATTTCTGACAAGCTGTGGAGTAAAATTCTGCATTTTCTGAGGTATTCAGTGGGGGTGAAACAGCGGTTTAAAAATGGGATATTGGGGGCCCATCTGCATGTGTACTTCAGTAGATGTGATTAAGACAGTCATACACAAGCCAGTGAGATTCTTTTATCTTTGTGTGGAGAAATGGTCACAGCTAAGGCATACTTCTGCTGCCCTCTGATGTCATAAGTTAGAAGTCCTAGTCAAGGAATAGTGAGGAAAATAGCTCTTTTGCCTCAGAATTTTCTGATACTCAACTGAGACACAAGAATACATAGTCAGGAGTTTATTGGATAATTCACAGCTTTGTGATATTTTAATGAGTAAAGATACTTAATACAAATGCATCCAATGTGCATGTCTCTCCTTCAGTGGCTCCTTTGGTAGAAGACAAGATGATTTGATTAGTTCTAATGTTCCAAGTACTGCATCAACAGTTACCTCTTCTGCTGGTCTTCAGAAAACACTGCCTGCCAGCACAAACACTACTACAAAGAGTACAACGGGTTCTACTTCAGCAGGTGTACAAAGCAGGTAATGGCACCAGCACACTTCTTGTCTTCTTTTTTTGTCAGGTCTATTGTGTGCTTATGTTTGTGCATGCGTTCTTGTTTAGTAGATCCTGGGGCTCTGGATTTTTTCATTTTCCTGTTAAATTTGTTTTGATTTTATACAATTTGGCTCAAAAATTGTGAATGGCTTTCTACTGTAAAGTGACTGCCATATTGGTATAAAAGACTAAATTGAATGTTAGAAGGGTGCAAAGAATAAAAGTTCCATTATTGTGAACTGCTAATTCTTAATGGTTTCAATTTAACAGCTCAAGTTGAGCTTTCATAGTAGAGACATTTCTCAGATTGTTTTTAAAAAAAATCCATCCCTCAATTTACATGTTATTAGTTGTTTAGTAAAGTGCTTTCATTGTTTAGCTGTTTCCTTTTCTCTTTTTTTGTGTTGCTGCTTGTTATGCTGTAGTACCTCAAATCGTTTGTGGGCTGAGGATAGTACTGAGAAAGAAAAGGACAGTGTTCCTACAGCAGTGACCGTTCCTGTTGCACCATCTGTTGTAAATGCTACAGCCACTACCACAGCCATGACTACAGCTACTTCTGGCACTGTGTCCTCAACATCAGAGGTCAGGGAGAGACGGAGGTGTGTAAAGGTCCTAAGAGTAATGTTGCTCTTACAGAAAAATTTTCTTCTTTTCTTATTTCAAGGAATGTGTTGGTTACAACAAATTTGGATAGTGCAGTATGTAAAGCAGTCTTACTTGCTTGCTCTGTACTGAAACAACTAGCAGTGTGCCTCAATGTATGTAAGAGCTTAGTACTGTAGAGACCATTCATATATTTTTTTTACTGGCCTTGGATTCTCATCTGGTATATGGTACTTTCATATTTGTATTTCTGTAATAGATTAAATGAGTCCTCCTAAATATACCCATAATGGAACTGTGTAAAAACATGGAATTAAAAATGAGAAAATCAATGATTGATTACTTACTACAAGTAGGTTGCTGCTGATTGAGCTACTGTGCCACTGGCAGTATGCTAATATGGTACAATGTAGCATTTTTTCAGTCATCTTGTCTGCCTAGCACTACTGATAAAGGAATATCGAACCCAACACATTCTGTTTATGTCATTGCATCATTTAGGCTCTCTTTTACTTGAAACATAATATGCAGTTGTAAATGCAGTGGTTTCAGAGCTGTTCAGTACAAAGAATGAGTAAGAAGATGGTATAAATGTTATTAAAAAAATACAGTGGTTTTCGTGTTACATTGAGGATGAATTAAGATTGGTGCATATTTATGGTTCTGTAAAGAGTTCTTACCTGCTATTTATGGAAGCAAGAGTTGCTAATTCCTGTTAGCTTTCCTTGGGTTTTTCTTTTTCCAGATATTTATAAATGTTTATCCTTTAATACTCCTGCTGAAATGCAAGATTTCTTTGCTTCTTCTCTAGTAGTTTTGAAATGCAGCTTCTGCATCCGTACCAGATTTGTGCATCTCTGTATGTTCACGAAGATAATGAAGCTGTTCATGGGTACAGAAGAAAACCTGCATTCTTTTGGTTGAATTAAGACAGCAATAACTTTTAAGCATTTTTCATAATTTTAGGCCTATTTGGGGTAGTATTTTCCATAGTCTTCATACCCAAAACTGAGATGAAATAAATTCTCTGAAACGAGGATTATTTTTTAGTTCTCTGCCGTGATTCAGGAGGTGCCCACACATGCTTCCAACCCATCTTAGTAACAACCGTAGTTGGAACCAGCATTTTCCGTAGCAAAATTTGGCTGAACCCAACACATCAAAAGCAAAATCAGCAAAACACATCTTTTATTTCAGAAGTGGTCCCAACTTTAAAATGCATATGCTTTTTCAGTTTCAGATGAGCTAGAAAAGCAAGAAATTTAGAATTAAGGCTTTTGCTGTCTTGTTCGCTCTCACTAGTACGTGTATACTAATGCTCATAAACTATGTATGTTTTATATATCAGCAGTTGGCCTGAAATGCCTTGTTTTTATATGGCTCTGGGCCAATTGTGTCATATACTATTACAGATGCATTCTTGATGGCGTATAAAATACCCATTAAACCTTGAGAAATCAGCAAAACTGAAATAATGACTGCAATGCACATGAAAGATAGTGCACATGAAAGCATCAGCACTTGCATATCTATCTGTATATATACAGATACATATATATATGTGCGTGTGTGTATCTTTGTATGTTTATATGCAAATGGAAAACTTCTTTATATATGAAATATTATATGCTAAGTATTTTCCTTAGAAATTAAGTTGGTTAATCCATATTGACAGATTGAAACTGTGTATTTAGAAAGTATGTTTGAAATGGTACTTCCAAGAATATTAGAAAAGTAAAGGCAAACTACTTTTAGTAACGGAGCATATAGTGGTGCATCCTTTTGGAATGGTTTCAGAAGCTATATATCTCATTTTTAATATTGGTTTAGAGACCTTGTATGTACTCTAGTAGCCTTTTGTCTTTGATTACAGTTACCTGCTTACTCTGCAGGATTTGGGGGGGGGTTCATGAGGATTTATTCTTAAACACAGTTTTTTTCAAAGGGAGTGAGATTACTCAAAGCATGGATGATTCATATGAAAATATGGTAACCACCTCCTCAAGGACTTTTAATCTCAACAACAGCTGGTATAATTAGATTTTTGGCATTAGCAGTATGTTTAGTTTTTTCTAAATGCCTAGAAGTTTAGTTGCACACACATATTTTATGTATAAATGTGTAATTGACTCTGAGGTCTTCTACTGCTGTGTTAGTAGACTACTGAAATATCAAAAAAATTCAGGTTACATTTAGAGGAAATGGTAAAAAGTAACCTAATTAAGTAGGAAAAACACGATGTATTTTAATTGAGTTCTAAGGCTGCAATCTTGATGAATCGGTGATTATGATACGGTTGTAATCTGGTTTATATAAAGATTTTCTTCTAACTGCTTTGGTTTTCAGTCATAATGTGTTGTGGGTTTTTTTCTGACCATTTAATACATTTGTACAAAAGTTATTGTGTGCCAATTTTGTTTGTAATTAACTCTTTAGATCATACCTCACTCCAGTACGAGATGAAGAGTCAGAGTCCCAGAGAAAAGCTAGATCCAGGCAAGCAAGACAGTCTAGAAGATCTACGCAGGTATAGTTTCATTGAAGCTTCCACGTTTATGGAAGCATCCCTCTGTAGCTCCCTGAGTACAATGAAGTACTAATTTCCCAGTAAAGCTCCAAATAAACTGATGGGTCTTCCTGGTATAAAACAGCTTGTCTCAGATAAAATAAAGCCTCTTTGGCCTCTTTTTTCCCCTTTCTTTCCTGCAAGCTTTGTGACCTTCATTGTGTACTGAAAGTTGCTTTTTCTAATCACTGAAGAGTCATTTAATACAAATTTGAAAGCACAGCCTCCTCCACTAAAAGGAAGATTTTGATTGCATGGGGGTGAAATGGCTTACTTGAGTAATTGTATCTTGATGTTATATAGATGTTTAACACTTTGAATTCTTTAAGAACTAACAGCTATATGTTTCTGACTGAAGACTTAATACTCAAGAAATAGGCTTAGCATACTTTATGTACTTCCATTTCTCAGTCTTTTTTTTCTGTACATGGACTACTAAAGATAATGGTTGAGCTGACCAGTATATGGCTAGCTAATAAGATCCATGACATAGAAAAAAATACATTCAACCTAGTTTCTGTGGACATGGAGGAGTACTAAGGAAGAGGGTTTTGTTACTTGCTAATAATCTAGAATCTCACAGCATGCCTCCTTTCAGCCTTTCTTTCTTAGTTTACATACTGATACATTTGGTTGCTCTTTCCGATTTCTGTCAGATCTACCTCATACTAATTGCCAGGGCAATCTTAACCCAGGGGAGGATGTGAGAGTAGCAAAATCTCCAGCTGGTACTTGAACACTCTTTGAGCAGTGAAGCAATTACCAACTGCTATCCTCTGGAGCATCTCTACCCTTCTCTTCTTGTGTCTGCTGACAAATTGAGAATAATCAGCACATAGTTCCAGATGAAACAGCACAAAAAAAATCCTCCAGCCATCATCCTTATGGATGTTAAGGCCAAGTCTGTATCTTCATAGTTTATTGATGTTACTTTCAAATTTAAAAAACTAAGAATTGTGTTGCTGGAGAATCTGTGGCGGACCACATTGCAGCAAACACTTTCTGCTAATCAAAAAGAGGTTTTTGGCTCCAAGGCTCGAGAGGAAAACATACAGGTAGAGCATATAGGTAAAATTTATTTCCTTATAGTTAGAATTAATATTCTTAAGCTGAATTTTGTCATTAAAATAGTGATCACCAACATTAATATGAGTGATACATTGAAACATTTGCTGAAATGCTGAAAACTGCTGTTTTCACAGGGTGTAACACTGACAGATCTTCAGGAAGCTGAAAAAACTATAGGAAGAAATCGTCCCACACGAACCAGAGAACAGGAAAATGAAGAAAAAGAAAAAGAAGAGAAAGAAAAGCAAGACAAAGAAAAACAAGAAGAAAAGAAAGAATCTGAAACTAAAGATGATGATTACAGACAAAGATATTCCCGAACTGTTGAAGAGGTATTTTCATGATGAGTGTCTTTAGGTAGAGAAATCGTATGAATCTTAACTCCCAAGTATGATGCTTTAATTTTGTTACTACTGTAAGAATTATTTATCTAGGTAAATGTTTTAATATCATATATTTTAATTCTTTTTTGATCTTGGTAAATTAATTTTGACATTTTTCTGCTGAATAGCCATATCATCGCTATAGACCAACTTCAACTTCAACGTCTTCGTCATCAACCACCTCTTCGCTCTCCACCTCCACTAGCTCTCTTTCAACTTCAAGCCAACTGAACAGACCAAACAGCCTTATAGGTATAACTTCGGCCTATTCTCGAAGCGGAACAAAGGAAAGCGAGAGAGGTAGGAGTACTGTTTGTGAAGGGTTATTTTTTTTTCTTTGGTTTAGTTAACAAAGGGCAGCATATGCTTCTACAGGTAATTCAAAATAGCGTGTGATGTGTAAGACCACTGGGGATGTATCTTACTCCAGACTTTTACAAGAAATTCCAAAACTTGAACATAAAAAGGAAAATGATTTTCTGTACTTGGTAGTGTTTTGCAGCTGATTATTATATGAATCTATGTTTTCCATTGATGCATCTTAGAAATGTCAAATATACTGCCATGGGTATGCACATAATGCTTTCATTTCTGCTTTAACACATCAACAGATACCACATTTCAGAGTTTAAATACTTGGAGGTATTAAGAAGGAATTTTACTTGATTAAATAAATGAGGTTTTTTTCAGTCCTTCCAATATTGGAGGATTGGAACAATGCTTTAATGCTTTAAGAACCTCTCAAGGTTTCATTAGCAGCTGAAAACAAAGGGAAGAAGACATTTCCAGTGGTAGGTCAGAATATCTCATGGAACCATACTTTTAAGCACTTACTGGATTCATGTAACCTTAAGCTGAGGAACAGATGTGTGACTCAGAGGTGAGAAAAAAGCTTTTCTTTGACATCACAGAGATTTTGCTCTTACTGCAAATATGAATCACATGCTATAATTCTCAGAGATGTTGTGCCTGACCAGTTGCCTGCCAAAAGAAGACATTGTTGATAGATAACAGTGTGATTTCCTGCTCTGTCTCAGAGGCATGCCACAGTTGACATGACTGATTCAAGTCATTGATCAGTAACTTGAACACAATTACTGATTGAAATTTATAATTGTTATACAGAGGATCAGATTAAATGATCGAATCTCCATAAACTACATAGAAGTATTGCCATATTCCCTAGACTTGTATTTTCTGAGGAAGTTATTGGAGCTAAACTTGAGGAATATGCTTCCTGATTTTTTTTTCCTTTGTGTCCTGCTATGAACTGAAATTTGGATTAAGATTCTTCAGTAATGCATGCTTACTCTGAGAAACTCTTTCTAGATTGCTCTTAGAAATTATTTTCATGGGTAAATATTAGCTACAGCAGGTTCTTTTTTTCAAATTGTGACTGTAGGAGGAGAAATACGTTACCGTCTGAAAGCCCAGAGGTAAAACCATCATTTCTTTAATTAAGGAAGGTGTATGTGCACCAGGAATATTTGTGTTTCCTTCTTTTCTGTTTAAATCTTGCTTCACACTAAACTGTTTATTTATCTTTAAAGACTAGTGGTGCTAAAGTCACATTTTTAGTGGTGCTTCTGTCTGAACTCAAATCTGTGGTTTTCTTCTTTAATAAAAGAACAGCACACTGAATAGACTGCATGGTAATAGGCAAGTAACTGGCTTGGGCAAGTTTGGTTTTGGTTGTTTGGTTTATGGAATGTTTTTTTGTACAAATTACTTGTAAACATATAGGGAAACAAACACAATCCTGAGATACTATGTTGGGCTTGAACTGCAATTGCGTTTCTTTTAAAGAAAAGGAGAATCTGTAATATAGTATTAATGTAGTCTAGGGGATCCCATTTTATTCTTCCTTAAATCAAACTGGAGAGGACTGTAATGAAATGGGGGACTCTAAGGAGGATTTAACAGAATTTTTAAAGTTTTTGAGTTTTAGTATCCAATTCTTGATGCAAGCAAAAAAACCTTTGTTTGACAAAGAATTGTGAAGACTTGCCTTGTCTTATTTTGTACTTTTCTACATCTACTGACACAGATGTTTGAATTATTATATGACAGATTGGGAATGTGAATTTTAAGTACAATTTATATGTATCACTGTCCCATTGAAACATTTTGTTGAGGTGGCTGAGATGGAATTAGTATTTTGCAATTGATGTTCAAGAATCGAAACAATATTTATAGTATTATAGAGCTACATTCTGAGGAATGTGTACTACAGCAAACCCTGTATGTGATGAGAAGCTCTTTAGCTCTCAGGTCAAAACAATATTTGTAAACATTTTAGACTGAGAATTGTCTCAAAAATTTTCAGAAAAATTCGATTTTGTCATATTTAAATGAATAAGAAAGTTGTTATTAACAGAAGGGGGCAAAAAAGAGGAAGAAAAGGAAGAAGATAAGTCACAGCCGAAGTCTATAAGGG